>NC_073700.1:59725327-64525327 GCF_023634085.1 Falco cherrug | reverse complement strand
AAATTGAGTCAACCTGAACAAAGACATCACAGAAAAAATGACAGTTTACCTTTGTTATGCTAGTAGAGGCCAGTAAAGCAGGGGATTTGGAGGAGTCTTGCATCACCTTATGATTTTGGGGGGTGGTGCAATTCAGGATTCAACAGATAGGTATCAAAATCTGTAAGAGACATTCAGAGTTGTTTCAGGTAATTGCTCTGTATTCTTCTTATGGCATTACAGGAGCACACCATGCTTCATAAAATCATAGAATCGTTTAGGCTGGAAAAAACCTTTGAGAGCATCAAGTTCAGCCATTAACCCAGGACTGCCAACTCCATCACTAAACCATGTCCCTTAGTGCCACATCTACATGTTTTTTAAACACTTCCAGGGATGGTGATTCCACCATCTCTCTGTGCAGCCTATCCCAATGCTTCGCCACCCTTTTCGTGCAGAAATTTTTCCTAATATCCAATCTAAACTTCCCATGGCATAACTTGAGGCCATTGCCTCTTGTCCTGTCACTTGTTACCTGGGAGAAGAGACCGACCCCACCTGCCTACAGCCTCCTGTCAGGGAGTCATAGAGAGCAATAAGGTCCCCACTGAGTCTCCTCCAGAGTTAACAACCCCAGTTCCCTCAGCTTCTCCTCATCAGACTTGTGCCCCAGACCCTTCACCAGCTCCGTTGCCCGTCTCTGGACACGCTCCAGCACCTCTGCGTCCCTCTTGCAGTGAGGGGCCCAGAACTGAACACAGTATCAAGGTGCGGCCTCAGCAGTGCCCAGTGCAGGGGGACGATCGCTGCCCTTGTCCTGCTGGGCATGCTGTTTTGAATACAGGCCACGATGCTGTTGGACTTCTTGACCACCTGGGCACACTGCTGGCTCATGCTTAGCCAGCTGTCACCCAGCACTCCCAGGTCCTTTTCCTCCAGGCAGCTTTCCAACCACCCTTCCCCAAGCCTGTAGCGTTACCTGGGGTTGTAACCACTAGGTGGGTCATCTTGTCATAGAAGGAGATCAGGTTTGTCAAGCAGCACTTGACTTTCATAACCCCAGGCTGGCTGGGCCTCATCCCCCTGTTGTCCTGCATGTGATGCGTGATGGTGCTCAGGATGATCTGCTCCGTAACCTTCCCTGGCACTGAGGTCAGGCTGACGGGCCTGTAGTTTCCCAGATCCTCCTTCCTGCCCTTCTTGTAGATGGGTGTCACACTGGCCAACCTCCAGTCTTCTGGGATGTCCCCAGTTTGCCAGAACTGTTTGTAAATGATGGATGGTGGCTTGGTGAGCTCCTCCACCAGCTCCCTCAGTACCCTCAGGTGTGTCTCATCTGGCCCCATAGACTTTTGGCGCCTAAGCGGAGCAGCAAGTCACTGACCATCTCTTCCCAGCCTGTGGGGACTTTATTCTGCTCCTTCTCATCCTTGTCTTCCAGCTCTGGGGGCTGAGTACCTACCCAGAGGGTAACTGGTCTTACTGCTAAAGACCGAGGCAACAAAAACTTCAAGTGCCTCAGCCTTATCCCCATCCTTTATGGCAATGACTGTCCCCCACCCACCCCTTGCTTCCAATAAAGGATGAAGATTATCCTTGGCCCTCCTTTTGTTTCTAATGTAATTGTAAAAACATTTTTTGTTATCTTTTATGGCAGTGACCAGCCTGAGTTCTACCTGGGCTTTCACCTCTTCAATCTTCAGCCTGTAAAACCCCATGACATCCTTATAGTTGTCCAGAGTTGCCTTCCCCTTCTTCCAAAGGTGACAAACTCTTTTTTTTTTTTTCCCCTGAGCTCCAGCCAAAGCTCTCTGTTCAGCCAGGCTGGTCTTCTCCCCCACCAGCTCATCTTTCGGCACATGGGGACAGCCTGCTCCTGTGCCTTTAAGACTACCTTCTTGAAGAGTGTCCAGCCCTCCTGGACCCCTTGGCCCTTCAGAACTATCTCCTAAGGGACTCTGTTGACCAGGCTCTTGAACAGGCCAAAGCTGGTCCTCCTAAAGTCCAAGGTAGTGATTCTGCTGACCCTCCTCCTTACTTTGAGAATTGAAAACTCACACAGATGTATTTCACCACATCATCATCAGATGTGAAATGACTTAATGTACTCCAAGTAACTGCAAGTGACGCATCCAGAACAGTGTCTGCATGTGAAACATTTGCAGAAACTGTGCACTGGATATTCACTTTGGGAGTACTTTCTTATTTGTTCTCCTTAAGCCACAAAGAGATCTTCAAATAATTGGTTACTTAGCTGCTTCCAATTATCTAAATGATTTTGTTTTATTGTCTTGAGTGCCAAGCTAATTATTATTAGAGATGTGAGAAAATATTTTATTTCCCAAGTTGCAAATGGATTATATAAAATTCTGGTAAAAACAAACAGCTTCTGATAAATCTTCATTTGCAGTCACTTAGGAAAAAAAAAAGAAAATAAAAGAAAAACAACAAACCCCTTGTATATTCATTGATCCTGGGACTATAAACAGTCTTACAGGAACTACACAATTTTCAGTGTTCTTTCAGGAAAATGGAACATATTGAAATACCAGGAAAACCCAAGAAATATACCAGTCAATGGAATTATACATACCTGAGCAGGATATACACAAACCTGAATACTTAAAAGCAGCTAAACTAAGTTATGCTTAAATTTCCACAGTAGATAAAATACATCTACATTGGAAACTAACATGTCTGTGATACTATTGTATCCATGCACTTAATAAATCCTTGAAATGATGAACGCAATGCAAAATCACTATCTGGTACAGTGTGAGATTGTTAAAGGCATGTAGGCATCAAGAGTCCAAAGCAGCACAAACCTAAAAATATTTATGTCTGAATACTCTTTTCAAAATCTCCAAGGTCTTCAGTGCATTTTGGGAACCCCAATGTCTTTGAAAACCTGGTTCTGAGCTGTTCTGTGCCTCAGTTTCATACCATCAAAACAAGATCAATACACTTCTCTGAAGCCAAGTTACAGAGCTGTGATTGTAAATGCTTCAAATATTGCAAAGATTGGAAATCTAAATAAACTAACAGAAAATTGCCTTTGATTGCCCACCAGACCCTCTATTGTGAAAACGTATCAGATTCCATGGACTAAAAAAAAATCTCTTTCCCTTCTTTCTTTCACCATAGTCTAGGGAGAGCTTTCAGCAAGCTGGGGAAAATCTGTAGAATTGCTTAAATATTAACTTTTTTTTGTTGCAACAAAGAAGCCAGGATCTAAAGCATATATTTTGGTATTATGGTTCATCTCCAGATTTCCCATGAGGGTTTATAACATAGCCAGAGATAAACCCTTCATGTTTAGGATAAGTGAAAACTTTGGATGTAACATTCATCTGCTGCACAATTTCTGGTCTCCTGGAAGTGTCCCCTTCCCATCTTTTTATAAAAAAGAGCAGAAAAAACAGCAGCCTTGCTTAAGTACCACTTAAATGGCTTTTATTTAAGGATCACTGAAATTTTCAGCACTTGTTCTAAAGCCTTTGACATTTGGCAAGCTTTTAAGAAACATAAGCAAACTTGAAAATCTTTTTTGTTTTCTGTACGTGGAAAACACGACTGGCTTTGTTTAACTGTAAATATCATCAAGGCTCCTCCTTGCTGTGACATTCCTAATATGCACTATTTCGCTGGTTATGTGCCACAGTCACATGTACACTAATTCAAACACATTCACAAGCCAGGAATGCTATAAAAACTAGTTATTTTTTCTCCTAGTGTAATGTCAAATGTCATAAATGTGAGGTCTTTCTTCGTGATATAGGGAATTTTCCCTTTTATTACTAATTAAAAATTCATTTTCATTTAAAATGGAATAGTGAAACACAGATTCCTCAATTTCTGATACAAAAACCAAACCAAAGGCCACATCATTACTCATGGCATCAATCAGATTGCATTCTTATTGATGCTTTAAAACAGAAGAACTTGCTATCCCGGAAGGTGCAAGTAGCCTTAGCCCATCCTTAGAGCAACATGAATTTGAATAACATCGTGTGGACTTTGCCAGGTCTTAATGCATTTAGGTATTTTGGAGGTCAGCCAAAATATGTAAAATCACACTGTAAAATTTCTGGCAGAAATAAGCATCATATATTCACTAGTTTATGCATGAAGAGGCTGACTAGTAACAAAGACCAATGTGTACTTTCTACACATAAATGCAGTAAGACAAAAAGAATTAAGTCAACAAGATAGAGACAAGACAATTACAAAACACATATTATTTCAAGGGAATATTTGCTACTTAAAGGAAAAAGAGGACATTGCCATTGTACAAAGAGAATATACACATTAATAGTTTAGCAAAATAGTCTCTGCTTAAAATACTTAGGAACTATACCATTTAGTGTTGGTTTGGTGGGTTTTTTCCCCATAATAATCTCAGTTATTTAACCTCATTACAATTATCGAGTGGTGCTTTCTGTTTGAATGGAGATTACAGTGTTAAAAGCTCAGAAAGGACTTGAAGTGTAAGTGTAAGAACAATTTTATGTAGTTTACTGAGTTGTGAACACTGCAAACATAGCTTCTCAGCCAGCGTTGCTTACATCACCTTACATTACCCACATATGTGTATATAGAGGCATCTATATCCCTTCCACAGAGCTCTCCTAGTACCATTAAAAATTTTCCACTACCCAGTGACTACATTTTGACTAGCACACTCTGAATAGTATGCATCTCTTACATGAAGAGCAAGAGTGCTTATTTCAGAATAAGAAATAACAATGAGGTAAGACAGAACAAATCTGAAATTTCTGTTAGAAGGTGGGAATACAGTGACCCCCTTGGCTGTATTCTGTTTCTGCAATGAAATGCAAAATGACATTTCCTCTGGTAACAGAAAATACAGTTGCATTTAATGGTGTAGTACTAGAATAAGAATGCATGATTTCTCCTCTTGCTGAGCTCTACATACATTGTATTAGGTGTTTCATATAAAAATGTTCACTCCAATACTGATTTTTGTCCTCATTTGCATATATCACAATTACTGAAATCAATCAAGTTAGGAATATTGTATCTGTACCTTGAAAATGTCACTGTTAGATAGTATTGCCATATGTTGCTACTAAATTGGCATCCTGCTCTACAGGACTTGAATGCTCTTTTTTCAGGGGAATTCAGAGCAGTCAAACTTTGAGCGTAAAGGCAGACTCTGAAATGGCAGTTCCCAAAAGATTGCTCCAAGGCTGACTAGTTGCCAGGTAGAAATGACAAGTTTCTTAGAGTGCCTTTAAGGACCCGTTGTATCTCATGGTACTTCAGATGATCTAATGGTTGTGTGTTACAGCCAGGATGGTGAGTCTGGATGAGAACTGTATAGTGAATGATTATTTCCTTCCAGAAGAAGTTGTCTCTGGGGCAAAGCATGTAAAAAAACACCTTTGCTATCTGTACTCCTTCCAGGAAGCAGCTATTGTGGCAAGGTACAAGATGAGTCAGTTTTACATCATGAAAAAACCCCCATCTTACCACAATGAAACTGCTGTTATTGACCATTGTTTTAGTTTTTATCACTCATTACATCAGCATGAGGGATGTTTGCGCTGACTTTAACTGTACTCAGCCCTTCTGTGCTACCATTCAATTCGGCATTTCAAAATGCTCTGCAGCATTAAGGAAGTCTTTAATCAGCCTCTCAGATACGAAAATGTTCTTTATGCCTTTTTTTCATAGATGGGAGGGAATTTCTAATTGTAGATTTCTTTGTCCAGAAGTACTGAAAGCCCTGATCAAAAGACAAGAGACATGCAAATGTTCCCTTGTGAAAACTAGACAGAAGTTATCTGAAGCTAGCCTTGACAGAAACTTAAGCACCTTACAGAAATGGTTACACAAAAGAAGTTCAACATGAGTGTTTAGCTCAGCCACTCAGTAATAGTGCAACAGTACCCAAAACTCCTGACTTGCTGATAACTTGTTCTGCTTGCTAAATATCAGGCACCGATACTGTATTCCCTCTGTGAGCTCTCGATATAGCATCTTTTCCAGAATATCCATTTGTACATTTACATTGCTTTGCCAGAACCTCTCCTTTTCTGATTGCACTGAGCATCTCCTTTTAAAATGTGTTTTGCCCTGAAATATGCCAGAGTATATACATGGCATCCTTCCAGGTGAGATTCTGTATTACATTTGGAAGGCATTACTCTTGAGATTCAGTTTGGTTCCTGGGGGAAGGGCAGTTGCAGGCTGGCTTTTTAAAGGGTTATCTCAGCTCTTGTCTTGTCTGCTCTTGAGCATTTTTTCAAATTTTTACAGTTTTTCTGATAGATGCTGAGGAAATTAAAAATATTAATGGTAGCATTAGTGATTTTTACTTTTTCATCCTATTCTCAGATACATTCAAGTCACACAAAATAACTTTTGGCAGTCAGCGTAGGGTATGTGATTTAGTTGTTGTTATTGTTTTGGTTTTTTTTTTCCAGCCTATCTTTCTTCCATCTATTCTTTGCTGAGTGAAGAGTACCTCTCCGTAAACTATAATCATTCTGAACACAATCCCATAGGGTAGAAGGCTTAGTTTTGATTAGGAAAGTGTTGGTCTGTTCAGACTTGAACTAGTTCCCTTAAGAAAATAAATGAACAAAAAAACCCCCAAAACCCAGTGAAATGCTATTCAACCATCTATATATCTACTGCAAGGTCTGCTATAGATCACATATAGCGATCAGTTATATTACTCCCCTTCATACAAATTATGCAGTTACCCAAGAATGTGATATTTGGTCCAATTTCCATTAAAATATAATGTGAAGCTTTTCATGTGTGAGTGCATATATTTACATGAATTTTTCGGAGCCCTGGCTCTGTTATCACTGTTGTTGTACCTAATATTAAGAAAAAAAAAATATTTTCAGAGTTTATAAGTGACAACAGAGAGGAAACCAAGCAATATTCTGGTTAGATATTACTTTTCATGGAAATATGTTTTAGAATAATACTCAAGCTCATCCTGTAAGTTTCAGGACAGGACAGTATATGTTCAAATAGAATTGTTATTTTTAGTGCAAAATTAAACACATTTAAAACCAAATAATTTAGAGATCAAGATGATATCGCTTTTCTAGATTAGTCACTTCAGTTCCTTTTATATCGGTGTCCACCAACATCAGTCTAGGTAGTCCCTAGCTACTGTTTACACCTTTCCACAAATAAGGCATGCCTTGAAGTTAGGGCAAAAATTGGAATTGCAGGTATAAAGTAGGAATTATCAATGGTTCTAAACATCTAAGGTTTAGGCTGAACTTTATAGTAGTTACATCCTTCTGCAGTCATTTGTAAGGTCTACCCTAAATTCTCTTTAATAGGATTCAGGTCCCTTCCTCATATGATGTGCTTTAACCCTTTTTTAAAAGTTCACGGGACACTCTCAAACAAGCGGGTGTCTAAACATGTCTGGCCCTGATCTAACTTTGAAGATGATAGAATCTTAAGCATCACTACCACTCTTATTGCTAAACATGTGATTGGAAGTCTGTATCATTTGTCCGTATCTTTAGAAACAGGGGTCTAGCTGGTATGGTTTCTGAGAAATTCCACTTCATTTCTGAAAATTATACAGATTTACTGCTGGTTTGAGGGATAGCAGAGGACATAGAATAACTTCATTTATAATCAGAGACAGAACACTGCATAAAATTCCCAGGCTGCTTTTATTTTATTATTATTTCAGTACAAAAGGAAGCACAAATTTACAAATGCATAAACAAGATCCACACCTGAATATGAATTAACTTGTAAGGAGCACTGTGCCGACATGAGTAAGTTAGCTTTTGATTTAAGATGCAGCTTTGCTATTTCTTCTTGAGACAGTTGTGTCCGTTAGAGACAAACAGAACAGAAAAGAAAGCCCAGAGCACTGAAATATTGAAATGCCAACATTTTGGAAAATTATTAAGAAATGTGAAATTCCAGGTGCCTGGAAGAGAACAAAGCCTTAAGGTGCAAAGAACGTAAAAAATGAAGTGAATATCTTCTCAGTCACTCTTACATTAAGAGGCTTATAGGGATCTTTAGGTAATAAACCATTTGTCACCATTATCATAACTGTTATCCACAGTAAACCTTCAGTAAGAGCGCAGTTACAAGCTGTGCGGTTCCATTCCTGGTCCTTGGTACTGCAGAGAAAACCTGAAGTCAGAGCTCACCTGGTAGATGTTTTCTGTTTCTTCACGGACAGTGGATCTCTATTCTTTGCTTTTATCAGCTCATGGTCAGCTAAAGGAAGTCGAGTGTTTACTGCTGGTAACTGTTCAACATGTACTACAGCTCATAGTGCTTTTTGGCTCATCTTGCCAGCCTTTTCCATGGGATTTTTGTCCAAAAATGTGGTTCACAAGCAAGGCTTGCTATTTTCAGATCTTTAGTACTCTCACTTGTCTGTGAAACCTTACTTGTATGCATAAGATCAGCCCTTCCGCTGTCATAAATTGAAATAAATTAAGTTGTTTGTACAAACTGGGTTATATACTGAGGAAGAATCAGTGTTCACTTTTTGGGTACCTTTATTACTCAAGGAAAGAAGAAATACAGAAAAAAGTTTTCAGAAAAATGGGAAAAAATAATCAGAAAAATCTCTTCTGTCAATTATGTCATGAATTGTTTTGCTTTGTGGTACCCACATCAATGGCTGCTGAGAAGTTACCATGTTGTATTTAGCTCATGTAAATACTTCTGGTCCAGAGTGTTTCAATTAAGCTCAGTTATTTTGTTGAATATCATTTTCTGGAAACCTTGGAAATTTTCACCCGGGTATTATCATGAAACATACTTGGACAAGATTTAAACTCGTTCCAAGGGTATTGCTCTTGTGTTACTTAGGAACTACTATATAATGCATTCCAACTTTTGTTCACAGCATTTGACTATTAACTGCCCTACACATTGTTATAAGGCTGTCTGAATTATGTAGGCAGATGTCAGCATTTCACTGTATAGTCATTCCTCCAAGTATTAAACGCTGCTAATCTTACTAGAGATATCTCATGAGCTAGATTACTGAGTATCTGGATTAGCAGTGACAACTCTGAAACAAAGAGGGATTTATGAAAAGGTAACAGAGTCCAATGAGCTGATAGTGGCACATTTGGTGGATCTCATGGTGCTGCAAGCAGAGGCAAGAGAGAACTGAAGATATTATTATTATTTTCAGGCTTATGTCAGGATTGTGTCTCAGGAAGTTTTAGCCATGCTAACTGAAAGAAGAAACTCTCTTGAATTCTTCCACCAAACCCTTTGACCAAGGCACAGACCTTACCATTTTAATGTCAAAAAGTATACATCTGACATTCTGTTTTGATTTTGCAGCTCTCTCTAATTCTTTCTTTTGGTGCAGCCTGGATTTGGAAATATTGAAATACCACAAAAACAGCAGCAAATGCAATAACTTGTGCAGTATTCAAGGAAAAAAAGACAGAACTTTCCAGGTGGGCTTTCTAGGAGAAACTACCCTTCTGCCGAAGGATAGGGTCTATGTAAAAGTACTTGTTGCAAATCTCTGAAAACAAAAGGTTTCCTTCATGATTAATTTCTCTTTGTTTCTCCATTTCCCATTAACATTTTTTGCATAAAGTCAGCATAAGAAAGGTTTCAGAAAGCTCATCATTTCAAGGTCACAAATGTTTCAGTGAAATATATTTAGTGCAAGTCAGACAGTTTAATATACTCTAAAATCTAGGATTCCAAGGACATCTACTAAGGTTTTCAAGGAAATGTGGAAAAGCTGCCTGAAAAAATACAGGATAACGTATGAAGAGATGACACATTATAAGATAATTATATTTTCTAAATGGTAGTAAAAATTATATTCTATGAAGATTTTTTTTAGTGTTATGTCTTGTATTACTGACACTGTTATATGTGTTCAGTAATTTGCTGTCAGGTTGAGCGCAACAAAATTCCCTGTGCAGGCCATTTTATTCCTCCAACCCTTCTGAATACAAGAGTAATATAGGCAAAGAAAGATCATACTGGTGTTTCATTAAGTAATATCACACATCCATTATACACTAGTGGAAAAGAGATGAAACAAAAAAAAAAAAATAGAGGGTTTAACTTCAATGTATTTCATGTGACATAAATAAGGCCAAAGACAAAGAACATGAAAATATTACCATTCTAGAATGAAGTTAGAATATTAATAAAAGAAATTGGACAGTTCAGTAATAAACAGCACAGTAGATCAACACTGAAAATTAGCATAATTGGCAGCTGGCATGTTCAATTTGTCAAAGTGGTAGGAGGCACAGCAGACTTTTGTAGGCAGTAGTGAGGTTCAGTTCCTAGTTCCTTGAATATGATCAATGATTCTCTCAAAAATACTGACAGTAGGTAATCACAAACGAAAGCCATTAGAGATATTTTTTAGCTGCTTATAGAAATAGAAAGGACTGCATATTAATTACCATGCTCTTTCATTAGTTTTGTGTCATTTGTTTCATTAGTCATCTGCCATTTCACACCAATGTCAATGACACAAAACTAATTTCTGGCTAAATTGTACTGGTGAATTGCACCCCATTACAGGAATAATTCCATTGTGCTCATTTGTATTTGGAATGAATGGTTACATCAAAGCTGTTGGCTCTGACCACTTCATCCAAAACATGTCCTCTGTGAAATAGGAAACCTCTGCTATGAAGGTTAGATGGCATCTGAGCTGGATTTTGAAAGTCAGACAGTGAGTACCAGAGCCCCTTTGTTGTTATGGCTGTTAAGTGCCTTCCTGAATGTATCCCCAATATGTGATTTACACAGGTATCCCTCAGTGGTCTTTTAATGTAGATATGTACAGCTATTGCATCTGTGAAAAGTTAGGAGTCCAAGTCATTAAAAAAAAACCATCCAAACACAAACAAAACAGAAACCTAGCCCTGAAAACTACTGTTTGCCAGCATAGTATAAAGAAAGTAAGTTACACCACCTGATATAAATTTTCATGTCAGGCCTCAGTGGGTTAATGATTCTATGGCTGTCTTCCTCCTATTTCTCTGCGGAGAGAAGTATTCATTTTGTTTCAAGTCCTTTCAGTAGGCTTTTACAGACTAATTCTCTTTCTGAGGGCTTCAGGTCCTACTGAATTTGATGGGAATTCTTTTACGCAATGAAAGCATGGTACATTCATGAGATGATGTAACTAGCTCCAGGAGAAGACCTTGATCTTTAATGCTATCTAGAAAGTTTTCCTAACAACAGGTCTTTGAAAAAGGGGATGCAAGAATAGAAAAAATTATATTCTATATTGCAAGGAAAAAAAATGTTTTGAAAGTAAGTTGTAAGGAAAGGAATCCAGTTCCAAAAAATCAGAACTTCCTCCATAACACTGCAAAATTCACACTCATAAAGTAGATCTGGAAGAAGTGCTTTATATAAAATGAACAAGTGACGCAAAATTTAGCTTGACATCTTCAGCTGAGACTGAACTGCCGCAATCACCTTCTCTTATTTTCCTTCTGTTATGTACTTAGAAAGTGTGCAGTATACTACTGTGTAGTATGAAAAATAAAATATTCTATCGTTTATGTTTGTTCTTCACTTTCACTAACATTTGATTAAACAATCTTTTTTTAAAGGGGAGAAATATTTTTTTAGTCTCACAGAATGACAACTTTTCATTATTTACATGTAAACAAAAAAATGAGATATTTTTTTCCGTGTTTCTAGAGTTGCTGTGTTTTGGGTAGCTGCTATCAAAAGGAGTCTGGTACTTTTCCAGTCTAAAGCAAACTGACAGAGCAAATGACAACATCTTAAAAGGAGAAAGCTACTTCATTCTGAAATGCATAGCACAAAATGACATGTTGTGACATATTGAAAGATGTCTAGCAGGCACATTTTTAATCAGCTTGCCAGTAACCTTTGACCACTGCCGTGAGTGGCTTGCAGGTAAGCAAATTCTGAAGCCCACCACTGTGCTCTGTGTGAAGTTCCACCGCGCTGTGTGACTGATCTGCTAAAATAGTGCATTATGCTGTTCTGTCAGAGGTTCAGAGCTGTACTAGGAAGGGCAATTTTTGTCTCTCCCCATGTTTGTAAGGTTAGGATGCTTTCCTTTGTAGGTCACTTACCTCTTATGCCTTAGCCATGGTTCCTTTTCATTGGACAGATCTTAAGAGAAAAAAATATGAAATGTTACAAATATAATCATATGAATATGATATGAATACATATGAATATGGATGCAAGAATATGTTTGTTTAATTTTCAGAAAGTTATTTATGTTTCATCATGGCTAAGAAGTGACCTTAAAATGGTGTGAGAAATAGGAATTAAGTCCAGGGATTTTGACACCATTAAAACAGGCTTTTGTGATTTGATCCCTGTTTCCTTTTGCTCAGGAGCTCCAAGCAGCACATGCGACTGAACAATGAATCAAATCTAAAGATGCGTTTGAGGTTCTCATATGATGCTACCACATGCTAATAATGGCAAGAACTCTAAGAAGCCCTATACATCAGGCAGTTTGGTTTCATTCTTAACTTTCTTTATGTTGGGAAGTCACAGGAGAAAATTAATCTGGAGTTTATCTCCGCTTACTTCAGTGAAGTTAAATTAGGTGATATATTTGCTCCTTTCTTGAGACACTGCTGTACTTGATGTACTTTGCTTTGTGTATGACAGAGAGAAGCCTGATGGTATGTGGATGATGAAGTTTAATATGGTTATCAGAAGGTCCTTTAATGACTGTAATAATTCCCAAATCCTGAGCTTGTCAAGCTAACTGCTTTCCTTTCCTTTAATTATAACTAATGATCATTCTGGAGACAGAAAGGGAGAACTAAAATACAGGAAGAGAAAGATGAGTTAGTAGAAGGGACTTCATATGACCTTATACTGCTATAAACAATTAAAAAACCTAATCATTTTGTTTGATTAGATGGTTTACACTCACACTGTTCCAACATAGCCACTTTCTGATCATACCATTAATCATGTTATTTAAGTGAACATTAATCTAATGTCTCTTCATTATGAAAAATGCTAGAGGAGACAAATTTTTCTCAGTGATCAGACCAAATGACCTTTCTCATTTCTGTGAGAGTAATAATTAAAAAGAGATTTCTTCTACATTTTATACTGAATTTCAGATCACAACAATTGTGGAGGCAGAGCATCAGACCTTTCAAAATAAGAAAATGAACCTTTTCCTGCAGCAGCCGGCTTTTGTTATGAAATGAAAGATCAATATGCATGACTCAGAAAATCCTTCTGACTCACATGGACAATTACTGTAGTTAGTCTGAATTCATTTTACAGGAATCACAAAACAGTATGTTACTGTGAAAACATCCGTTCTTGTGTATACAGGTTCGTGTGTGTGAAATAACAAAATAATCAGTGAAGCCCTTTATTCAGAATCTGTTTGCAGTTTAGGATTTTGTAGAGCTTTACATTTTGTTTTGCCTTGTTTATTTTTGTTTTGTTTTGACTATCTACACAAAAAAGTATTACATACAATGAGTCTTGGCCATTGCTCTTTTTCAACAACTATACATCAAACACTCCAATTTAATGGACATTTAACAAAAGAGGATTCATGCTTTCAGAATTTTGGTTTAATATGAAAATGGGATGTCATTTTACTCAAGCACCAACTGTTGCTATGGTCATGAAGTTAAGGTAGGAAAAATGTGCTTTTAAATAACAGAATGGATCTTAATACTTGGATTAAGCTGAATTACAGCATCCAGCAAAAAAGATAAGTAAAATGACTGATTTCTAAGGTTTTTCTATCTAGTGTAATTTTAGGAATACCTCATACTGTAATTCAGGAATTATTAATTTATGGGAAAACATCTGAAGCTGTCTTCTACCTTAGTCACTAAAAAAACGTCAGAGGAGCTCACAATAGGTAAAGAAATTCTAATAAAAGACTCACTGAAGATGTAAAATCATCCTGTTTAAGGTCACACTCTGGTTCTGTCATAAGCTTTGTACAGGAGGAGGTGCCTTTATGTCTCACTTTAGGGGCAAACAAGCTTACTGGCCAGACAGTGAAAAAAAGGGGGAGATTCATTCTCTGTGCTGGTGGGGTGCAGGAGGCATGCTGTTGCCACCGGCTTTTTTTTGCAGAGGAACAAAAGGTCTCTGACAAAAGGTCTCTAACAAAAGGTCTTCACATTAAGGGGTTTCGCCTATTATTTAAGCTGTTAGCAGTCACCTGATTTATTCTGACTGAAAAGGGTTAGAGGAGAAATCACAGCAGCAGCAGCTCAGAGGTGGATGAGGCACAGCTACAGCAAAAGATGTGTGTTCCCAGTCTTAAAATCTAGTCTCCAAAGCATCATCAAAATAGTTGCACTATTCTCTATGAAGAAATTAGGTAAAAAGAAAATTCCATGATCTAACCTGTTTCATACAGCAGACAGTGGAATAAATATTAGCTGTGTCTGTCTCCTTCCTTCCATTTGCCCTTCTTTTGTTTGACAGCTCAGCTTACATTTTTCTGTATCAAGAAATATTTTTGTTTTCTTCATTGCAAAGCTTGGAATAACTCCTTGGAATTATTTCACTTTCCTACTAAAAATACAGATTTTACTTGACCATGATATAAAAAAGGAAACTGAAGAAAAAAAGTAAGAAATGAGAGAGCAAAGTATCTGACTCCTCTGGACCACATCACTGCTACCAAGCAGCTGTAAAAACCACCAAACAGCAGCACTTGCACCTACCAAGAGATCGTGTAAGCAGCAGAGCCATATACAGTGTGGTTTAGATGTTTTATTTCTTATCAATTTTTGTTGTCTTCTGCCTGGAGTGACAAGAACGATAACATCACAAACAAGGCAATGAAGGAATATGTTTTTATTAAGATTAGTTAACATCACATAATTCTCTTGGTTTCTGTGATAAGTAATTCCAACACCAAATGAAAGGATGCATATTCTTTGAATGTATGCATGAATATATATACATATATGCAAATGTACTGTGCATACATGAATTTGACTATCTTTACACTGGACAAGTTTCTTAATGAAATAGCTTCAAACATCATGCTGGAAATGTATGTGACACATTTATCTACAATTTATCTGAGTCACATTCTGGCACCTTCCTCTGACACCACCAAAACTCATGTTCATGCTGTTACTAACAAAATACACATGTGCACCCATATGTATTCATATGTACACTCAAGTGTGTATGTGTATAGTCACCATTTATGGGTATATACTTGAACAAGACTCTCTTGCATTGATGTCATATCATTGAAGTCATTATATTTTCTGACCCCCTGTATTGAAGTGAATTTCCTGCCATGTTTGCTAATATTGTTTCCTAGTAAATTCACAGCAAACACACAGACAGACAAGGATTAATGTTTTCAGAGTGTCTTTGGAAGCCGAACTGGACCCTAGAGATAAAACATTAGATAAGCATAAATGCTTGTAAGTGAACTAATAAGTACTACACTTCCTAGTAACAGCTCTGTATAAGAGTAGAGCAGAGTTCAACACTTTGGTCTTCTAGTGCTTACATACTAAACATGCTTTTTCATTCCCTTTGCATGCTTAGTAAAATCAAGTAAGATCAAATCTGGCAGTCACCAGCAAAAACCAAGAAGGTAACAATTAAAATGAACATCTAGGATTTATTTATTAATGGAAAGAGACTTTTTTTCCCCTTGGAGACGCCTTTCAAAACGGTAATGAAAAGTACAAGAAATTAATTCACTGTTCAGGTATCTGCCATATTTTGTTGTGATATGATGGGAATAAATATAGTCTTTTGGAGGTTGTTGCCCAGCTGTGCAGTGCATGGCATGGTTTCAGATGCTCTCTGGAATCCAATATTGGCATGGCAGGGCTGAGCTGGCTTCTTGTACTTTCCTCCCCTCCTCTTGGGGGCAAAGTGAGGATAAATTTCATTCACAGCTGTAAATCACTTGAATGCTGTAGTAGCTGACCCATATAATAGGCAAAGCAGATCTCAGAGATAGATTAAATAGACAAACCCACATCCAGATGAAAAGACTCCCAACATAAGGATGCTAAAAAGAAAACATTCATAAAAAATGTCCTGAGAAGACATGGAAAGCTGTTAACAGACAAGCGAGCTGCAAGCCTATCTGACAGGAAGCCGAAATCCAGATACCACTTGCATATTTTGCTCAGCATTCTGTCTGCACGAGGGAGACCAAATCAATGGGAAAACCAAACAGATGACAATCAGTCAGAGTCTTTAAATATTTCAAAATCTCTGTGAGACTGGCATCTTACCAAGCGTGCATTTCCTCTGGTAACTTCTACTAGCCAAGAGCATGGGAAGTAACATGCAGCTGTAGGGTGTAATAATAGTCATGAGTAAATTTTATTGTTTTTACTGGTACATACATTTATATAGTGTAACAGCTTTGAGTGGCACCACACTGGTGATGAGTTATACCTCATTTTTTCCTGACTGAGAACAGAATTTTTTTGTTGTTGGTTTAAGACCAATGTTTTGAAGCAATGTACAACACAGAAAAACAAGGACTTTGTAAAGAAAATACTAGATTGTTGATGCTCAAAAGTTGCAGCTTAGTACCAAAATTTTTTGTTTGCATCCTTGATCCCATATGAAGTGTTGCGAGAGGGGGAACTGGTTACAAGGAGACTCATTTGTATTGGTTTTCTACACAAGTTCCCTTTAGCCTATTGTTAGTCAATTTTCTTGCTGTGTGGGAAGTAAGATTTTTTCCACTCTTCATCTCCGAAGTATGACAATTCAGCGCCTGCACTTTTGAACTGACAAAACTGTTCCATGAAAAACAGTGCTGGTTCGTAAATCAAAGGTAAACTGAGATCACTGCAACTGACTGCCTTCCATGCACACAAAATTCAAAAGAAACATTTGCTAACAATAACAAGAAACAAATGAGCATGTAGAATTATGACACAGTGGATAGTGACATTTTTTTTTCCTATTTCTTCATTGTGAACATGACTGGAACTCAGTATGGCATATTAACATGGCAGTCTTAAATTTAAAATAATTTATATTTACTTTATAAGACAATTAACAGGGAATACAGAAACATTAACAGCTTTTTGGGCTATTCCCAAAACTAGTGCAGTGTCCTTGCTCTGCAATGGCATAGACATAAAAATGATTTGGAAGAGTTAATATTAACAAAACTATCCACAAAATATTCTTGAACATTTTTTATGTTATTTTCATCTTTGTTGCTTTTGGAATCGTCTAAATGTTCATCTGCTGCTGGAAGGCATCTTTTGTATGTTTGGCTGTCTTTTTGTGAAGTTAGGTCACCTTTTCGTTTGTTTCTGTTTGTAACAATTCCAGTGCTTATTCTAATACCATTAATTAGAAGATCAATTAACATTTACAATCATTAGCCACATTTAAAGAAATAGTTTAAGGCTAGGGAGCTAATTGTACTTAATTTATAAATGTTGAGTAACAGACGTGATTTCCCACAATTAAACATTATACAGCATTTAATCCTTGCAAAAACTTTAAACGTATTTTCCTGTTCCAACCTCTGATGTATTCTCAGTATTTTGGTTAACCTGTTATTATGTAAGGCAATCCTAGAATTTTAATGGCTTTGTTTCTTTACTATCAGTTTACACCCCCACAAAGCCTCCTGAAAGGAATTGCCAGAAAAAAATGCCACTAATTTAAACAGTGCCATATTTAACTTGATTTCTTTTCTGTGCTGATGATAACAGAATACAAGTATGTGGTAAAAAAATACGCAGTAGCTGAGTTTTACAGTTTGCTTGCTATAAAATTTGCCTTTGACTTCAGTAGGCAAAAACTGGATAGAGATGTGAAAGACAAGTGAAGCTGAAGTTGGTGAAAAGGAGTTAATAGCTACTGTATTTGTTCAGCACGGGTCTAGCACAGAGTTTCTGCTTTGGTTCAGTTCACAGGTGATGGATATTTTGACCAGGTCGATTTCTTTAACAGATATTCACTTCACTAACTGTATTTGCTGAAACAATTTTAATCACATTTTGAACATATTAAAAATATGTCATGGCTTTCTATTTGTTGAGGTTTTTTTGTTCTGACCATGGGTAATTGCTATTTCTACAAATGTCAAGAAGTGTCATGTTTTCACTAAAATGTAAGCAACGTTGTCAACTTAAGGGCACATGTTCTATGAAGGACATTTTACTGCTTTGTGTTTTAAGAATAATAAAGAGAAAGAACATATATATTATTTACTCTATCTCAAACTGGACAGAGTAAAAAGCACTTTAGAAAGCAAGTGATAGAGAACACATGATGGAAAGTATTACATAAAGCAATTTCAACTATTAGACTATTCTGAAGTTTGTGGTTTTTTTCCTGTACCCTCTTCAAAGCCACTGAAATGTTAAGATCAAATTGGTCTCCAGTCTATTATTCACTTATACTGCATATGATAAATGTAATATATCCTGAAGGCTTGATTCAGTTGCCCACCTGCTGGTGGCTAGTGATGTTTCAGATGCTCCTGTCTGCCATCCAGAGGCATCATGTGCCACATGGCACAGATCTCCTACAGGCCCTAAGCGCCGTCACAATATAATGAATGCCTCAGATACTGTCATTAGATACTGCATTAAGTACGCATCTGTGAGCAATCGAACTAGGTTGTGACTGCCCTGATCTTTGAGGTGAGGTTTAGCTCATAGAAATTAACTCAAACAACAACTCCTGAATGTAAGCTAGAAATCTAGTACAGACATCTAGTGAATGCAGACAAACAGAAACAACAGAAGTAGAGATCTTTTCAGTTTACTGCAAACACTTAATTGTTCAACCAGCCAAACAGCCCTCTAGACCTATGTATCAGCTGGATCTCCACTGGCTTACACCAAGAAACCAAATTAAACTCAAATGATAGAATGCCAACCTTGTATGCAGTCATTCTCGGCTGTAAGTAAGTTCAAGCACATTCCTAATGTTCAGTCTAAAACGTGTACTGAGTGGTGGCAACCTTCTATTGAAGCAGGGTTTCTACTTGCAAAAGAATTTGAAATTCTTTACATTAAAATAGAAGCCACAAAAAGGAGTTTATCTGTGCAAGTGTAGCACGGAAATGTGTTTTGTCCCCTAGGTTTATTGCTATGTACTATCTCAAGACTTGTATTCATGTGTATAATTTCTCTCCTTCAGTTTAATACTCTTAACAGATTTTCCCCCTGTCCCTTACTGATTATTTAAAACCTCTTTCTCTTTGATATTGTTTTCTAATTAATCTAACTCAGCCTGTGATTGATCATCTGTGTTGCATTGCTTGAACTTTGTTTCAAGTCTGACATTTGTTATGGGATTACAATTAACACAAACCTAAGCAGCCACAGTTAACTGTCTTAGATCATCTGTAAAGTTATTATTTCCTATTTGAACCCTTTAATTATCACTTCACTTTTGTTTTTTGCAGCATTCCCCTCAGGGAACTCATATGTAGAGTCACTATCTTTTGTTTGTTGTCCTGCTTTGTGAATTCCAACCTGTAAGCCAGTAGCTTTATATGACGCAATCATGACTTTTATTCGGTTAGTTTTACCTTTTTAAAAAATATTTTTCTTTCAAACTTTCTCAATTTTTACAAAAATATTCAACAGTAACTAGACTTCTTCCGTTATATCCCTTCAGTAATACATAATCTTTCAAAACACAATGTGTTTTTTTCCTGTCTGTTGCAGTTCTTGGTCTCTTAATTTTTATATTGTATTTCCCTCATATCTTCCAACTGCCTCATATTTATTATTTTTTTTTTCCTAACAAACTTCACTCCGTATTTTGTGCTTTCTCAATCTCCATCATAAATTAATCTTCATAGATCAGCCTCCTCAGGACGATGAATTCAATGCCACCAGTGAATCTACAGTTCCTCACTACTCCCTTATACAGCATGATTTCTATTTCAAGTCTGAAAACTAAAACTATGATTTCTTCTAGCAGTAAATTGAATGCATCTCATCACAGTCAATCTCTTGTCTGCTCTTGCTGTACTCCTCAGCTTGCTGGAGATGCAATCTACCAGCCTGATCTATTTCTCAGGATAATATACTTTTTGAAAACCTGTCTTCTTTCATATACTATCAAAAGTCTATTTAAAGCCTGTATGTTCATTTCTGTTCTGCAAACTTGCTGAGGATCTGTCTTGTCACAAACAGCTGAGCAGCTGTGTGGATCTAAACCTGGTCTGCTCCTTCACTAGACCTAATCTCATGGATATCTTAATTTATTCCTGAAACATCTGAATTAATACTTTACCTCTCACATTTAATGTTAACTCTGCTGTAGCTTCTGCATGCATGCCTACCCCAGCGCTTGCTGTTATTTTTAAATATCCTTGGAGAGCTACTGAGTTGATCAAGCTCCATGGTTTCCCAGGATCTCTGGCTTTCTCAAATCTTCTGCTAGAATATTTACTTCTAAGAAATCTGTCACCTGTTCTCCCTTGGTTAGACTGAGTTGCTCTGTACATCCCCTAACGTGCCAACGGACATTCTGTGTCTTTTACACACTTCAAAATATATTTTTTTTGTCTCTTTTCTTCAGACATACCTTGGTGCTTGTATTTCTTTGCACAAATATCTAAGTTATTTCTCTGATCATGTGATATAGCCCTGGTATTCCTCTGAACCTTTGTATTCTCTGATTATCCAGTTACCTCTGCCTTCTCTTCCTTCTCTTCTTATCCAGTGACTCTCTGATGTAAAACTCATGAATGTGTACAGCCAGTTGTTCTTGCTAGATGTTTAAGAGTTACTTCAGTGCCCAATGGTAGGAGGCTGCCTAAGTCTGGAAACCAAACACTTAAAATAACACATGTAGACCATGCCCTGCTTGCCTTACTGAACATTTAAGCTCCACGCCAGAGACCTGCAAGTCTCTATGCACAATACAAGGAGAGCCAAGCTGAGAACAAGCACAAGGTTCAGTGTCAGGATACAGGAGCCAAAAAGCAGTTTCAGTGTCAATGGCCTGTTTTAAACCTAGCCTTGATTCTTGTACATCTGGTTATAAAAGAACTAGCACTGCAAGACTGCTAAGAGTTGCTGGCTTCCCTTCAGTATGATAGAAATATAGTCAGATTGAGTCAAATGTTGATAGTTTCCTAGCCATAGAAGAGGTATTTGTCTTTCCTTACAGTATTTTACATGGGTGTTTGTTGTTTGTTTGTTTTTTTGTTTTTTTTTTAGTGAAACACAGAAGACATAAATAAAAAAGCTAAAGATCAATGTCTCAGAAATTTCTATTTAAAGTGCATTTCCCTACATACTTATATTTTTATTATATTGTGTACTCTAGGACACTTATAACCTTTTTATCACCACTTTGATCATCCAGGAAACTGCAGTTGACTGTATTTTCTTCAGTATGTGGGTCTTCTGATTACTTACCCTTAATCCATCAGATGTTTACTTTAGGAAATATTCAAAAGTCCCATCTGCAAACCTAGGTCACCAACATGTATGAATTTGTTTTAAGACCAAGGGAGATATCAGCCTCCATCTTATAAACTACTTGACCTGCCTCTAACTGCAACCATAGACACAAATCAATCATTCAGAGTATCTTGGACCAAATTTTGTCTTTCTTTTGTATGCCTAAATCTATACTAGGTCTCTAGGCATATTTCTGTGCTCTTACAAAATTTTCTCACCTGTAACACAGGTTAACTAACCTAAACAAGGGATAACTTCTATTCTAGAGGAAAGCTCACCTAAAGCCCCATTTTCCTATTACAAAATGTTTCAAAGTCAATTTTTGTACCAGCCTTGTCTGTGGCATTTTCCCTAAAGAAGAAAAAAAAGAAAAGAAAAAAAAGGAGGGTGTGTGCATGGGAACTTTTTAGTGTTATAATAAAAGAATTGTTCTAACAGCTGGGGTTTTAGAACTTAATCAGGTTTATGATGCAAAAGAGATGTTAATGATTTTTAGAAATCTCACAGGCCACAATAGAAATTAGATAAACTGAAGTTGCTACAAAGAAGCTAAAAGAAATTACATATATCTAAGAGAGAAAACCTAAGTTCTGCTGAACCCAGCAGCTAGTAGAGCAGTAGACATGGCGTATATTAATGGTACAAAAATGCAAACTGAAAGGATGTACTTAATGTTTCCTTCTGTTTGGAGAAATTCCAGGGCCTATACAAAGCTGCATGCATGCTTTGCTAACTATGTAGCCACCACAGAGCAATTAAAATTATTACTGTATTTTATGTCTATCCTAAGACTCTGCATACAGTGGCTGCATGCCTAATTTGAATATGGGATTGAAACCTTTTGCTGGTAACCCATATTTAATTTCCTCATTCATAATTTTTTTCTGTCACTGTTGTATGAAGACTTTCTGAAGACTTTCTTTAGCTCCTTCTGTGAATTTGGGAGAAGCTCTTTCATTGACTTTCAAGTACACAGAATTATCAAGCTTCCTAGCTCAAGGAATATACCCATGAAAGATGATCTAGAAAGTTTTTCCAGCTCTCATTTCCATAATGCATCTTTTGGGGTTATAAATATAAGTGTATGAGGTTTCACAGCTTTTTCTACCTATTTCATGGCTTATTAGTGCATCTCAAATGCATTTTGCAAAAAAAGAGGCAGATCAATAATTTCATTTTACATATCAAGAGACTGGGAGAGCTGAAGTGAATGTTTCAAGGTCAACTGGATGCTGGTGGCTGTTAGAGAGGCAGAGTGCAGGTCTGAGATCCCAGTTGGTTTCAACAAGCATCTGGGAATGCTGCCTTTCAGCTGGGAGAATAAAAGAATACTGTCTTCTGATGTCTACTGTTTCATCTATATGCAAACGTGACTCTGTATGTATGCCAGGTACACACATGTACTCACATATGCTGAGTATGTGATGTGTAATTTATTTTTTTTTAGAAACTACTTTCTGAAATCTTGGAATTTTCTCCCTGTCTCACTCATCCTCTGCTCCAGCACACTGAAAAGGTCTTGACAGTATTTCATCTCATTCATGTGTTATCATTACTACTGTCAGGAGATTTTGGATAATAAATGCAGTGCTTTACCAACTAAAAACATTTTCTTTTTGCACTGACACAGACTCGTCAATAAAACCCCACGGCATGTTAACTTCCCATCTCTCAGATGTGGCACACTGACATTTACAATGCAGAGAAAGGTAACAAAGTGTGAAACAGATCATAAATCATTTAAAGAGAGTTAAAAAGAGACTTAAAACAAAGGCCTCCAGGAAAGGAAGAAAAAAAAAAAAAGTGGAGAAGTGAAATGGGTACCAAAAATTATTTTATACAAGAATGAAACGATGACCTTTTCACCTATCATCATTCACATTGGTTTGCCTTTCTCAGCCTCTGGAGTCTAGAACAATTCAGTCAGTGTGCAGAACACTGCACGAAGAATGAACCTTTTATTTTATTATTACCCAGGGCATGATACCCTTGAGAGGAATGACAAAAACAAGTAAGTACAGAGCGAAAGGGAAAGCAATTGTCACCACAGGTTTGGGATAATAAAAGCAAGCAGCAAATGCAATATACTTAGAGATAGCCTTCAATTCAAAGTTCACAAGACAGGCAAGTGCACTTTATTGGAAACTTTTACATTTCAAAATATGTTTTACAATCTTTTCACTCAACCATTTAAATGTGGGCTTTGCAGATGCCTGGAAATGTAGTGAGGGAAAGGGGCACACTTCATCATAGCTTGAAAATGTGAATGTACAAACAGTACTTTTCACAAAGGCACAGAACAGAAGGTTGGGTATTTATATGATCAGCTCTAAATCATGATGTTTTACAGGCAAGCTCTGTTTTCAATTAAGTGGAGCTAAGAGGGTGATACAGACTTGTAACCAAAATCAGAAGTTGGATGTCTGTGTCAGAATGCTCAACCCCCTGCCTCAGGAAAAAATATTTAATACCACATTACTAAGTGAAAGCATTTTAATATGAAATACAAATTATGACAATTAGCAACTGTGAGCAGCCTGTTAGAACTCTTTTTATAGAAAAGAGAAGCAAAGACTGGAATGAGGATCTAAGACAAAGAAAATGTAATGAGGTCACCAATAATTCAGCTGTGCCTATGTACATGCCAGGTAGCTCTTACTGAGAATAGTAACATGCATTTGTGTAAAGCCTTTTTTTTTTATCAAGTAATTTACAAACTTAATACATAAGCTAGTTCACCAGACTCTGAATCACTAGTTTTGGTTTGAAATCTAATTATTACTAAAAATCACAAAGCAAAAATGCGTAACAGTTTTTGGCAGGAAGACAAGAAGAATAATATATCCAATTAACACTGTAGAATGTATTTTAGGTAGACAGATTGACATTTGTAAACTAGAACTTGAAAATGACTTCACAGTTAACCATTAGGTTTGCTAAGCACGTTAAGGAAAAGAAAATCAAAGTTACTTCTTGGTGTAGGATAGGCTCAGGCTTGATCTGTGACTTCTGTTTGGAAGTGAGTAAGCCACAATAGTAAGTAACACAGAGAGTTAAATTTCTGATTCCCTCATCATTTCTGCTAGTTTCTAAAGCATCAGTGATTTTCCAGCAAGTTATTCCCAGGCTGAAAGCAATAATCTAACTTCCTTCTTTCTAAAGTCTCAGAGATAAAAGACTGCTAGAGATCAATATTGTCCAAAATGTACAATTCAGAAGACTTTTTTTTTTTTCATTAAAAGAATGAATTTAATGGAAAAGACAACAAAACCAAAATATCAATAGAAAACACTTGGCTGATTTTTACTGACTGCAAATGTCCTTTCAGTTCTCCATTGCATCCCTTTTCAGATTTGGAAATGAGTAGTACTGACTATTTCTTGCTAGCCCTTTAAAGTCATGTGGGGCTTGCAGTCTGCTGTCACAAGCTGGTCATTTGAACAGAGCTATTTTTGATCTTTCTCCCTGCCACTGAGGGTGCTGTTGTGTTTTAACCCCAGCTGGCAGCTAAGCCCCATGCAGCCGCTCACTTGCTCTCCGCATTGGGATGGGGGAGAGAATCAGAAAAATAAAAGTGAGAAAACCCGTGGGTTGAAATAGAGACAGTTTAATAGGTAATGTAAAAGCCATGCATATAAGCAAAACAGAATAAGGAATTCATTCACTCCTTCCCATCGGCAAGCAAGTGCTTAGCCATCTCCAGGAGAGCAGGGCTCCTTCATGTGTAACAGTTACTTGGGAAGAAGGCAAATGCCGTAACTCTGAACATCCCTCCTGTCCTTCTTCTTCCCTCAACTTTATATGCTGAGCATGATGCCATATGGTATGGAATATCCCTTTGGTCTTTTGGGGTCAGCTGTCCCAGCTGTGTCCATTCCCAACTCCTTGTCCGTCCGTCCCCAGCCCACTTGCTGGTGGGGAGGGGTGAGAGGCAGAAAAGGCCCTGACTCAGCACTGCTCAGCAAAAGCAAAACATTGGTGTATTATCAACAGTTTCCAGCACAAATCCAAAACATAGCCCTATAGTAGCTAATATGAAGAAAATTAACTCTACCCCAGCCAAAACGAGCACAAGCGCATTTTCAATTCCAGTTGTCACCCTGAGATTTATTAGCTTACATCTGTGCAATCTCAGATCTGACTGTCCAGTGACAGCATCGCCTTTCACAGCAGGACACCCTGTAACTGCACAGGAATATGGGCACATGACTGATTCAGACTGTTGTTGACTCACACAAAAAGTTACACCCACATAGTAATCAATTTTGATACTTTTCTAGTGACATTAGATTGCTTATGCCTATTTCTTTATCTGATTAGTGTGTTTCCATACAGTACTTAATTTCAGTTTTCCTCCATTTAGATTGCCAGTAAAATGAAGTCTTTTAACTCCGTCAGAGGGCTGGGAAGGAGATGGAAATAGCTTGTGTCACTTAGCTATTTTGTGTATTTGTATAAAGCAGCTGAAAAAGGTCAGAAGAAAACACAAAAACACGCATAAGTGAAAAAATCATTAATTTACATCTTCTCGATGTTCAATTCTTCATCACTGCTTGCATTCCTTTGATGTTTTTCTCAGCATGTCTGATCCTCCATTTTCCATTTGCTCCAGCAGAACTAATTGTTTTCTGTGGGTATGGTGTCTGGGTAAAAAAACCTTGGAACTGACTAACAGTTATCCCTTAGAACGTAGAATATGCCACACAGATTGCCACAGTAAAAGAAACTGAGGAAAGGTGCTATAAAAATAGTAGCAAAAGAGAATGCAATTTACAGGTTCAACAAGGCGATTTGCCATAGAAAATTCCTATATTCAGAGTTGTTCAGTTATTATTCTTTTTTAGTTCTCTAATATTTACTTCTTCCTTACCCAAATATGGCTTTAATGACTGCAACATCTACAAATGTTGTCAACTCCTAACATAGCTACAAGTGCTGGGGAAAGCATGCTACTGCGGTATTTTTCCCATTGTTTAGTGACTACTTTCATTTGCAGCAGCAGTGATATGACCGTAGAGATGCTGAGACTAATACAAATGCTAAATCAGGAAAATAATCATTATTCCTAAGGTTCATTACAGCATCTTAGTCAGCACTTTAATTTCTGGATACAAAGCAGTTTAGTGCAACTGGAAAGATACAGAATGCCTTTTCATTTTTCCTCTGTCTCATAAATCAAAGACACTATAAAATTACAGCAGTAATAAAAATACTAATAATGCACTGTGAATCTCTTTAACCAATTATCCCATTTCCTGCCTGGCTATTAAGCTGCACTCAGAATTCTCAGAGAAAACGCATTTGCATTGTACAGTAAAAGGCAAGTTTAAATGCATTACATGACAGCTAGCGTATTAATGTCACTTGTGATCAGCAATACGAATTGCCTATCTGAGAAATTCACGGACAGTCAAGACAATGAGCTGAATTATTCAATGGGGAAGACTTTTGTGTCCTGTAGGACTCAGTTAAGATATGTAAGTGTAGGTTAGAACAGTGACCCATTCTATAACATTGGAGTACTTTGTGACTGCTATTAATAGGGGGTCAAAAACCTACAGTCTAGGATCCCAGTCCCTTTGAGTGTTTAGAAGATGAATTCTGTGTTCAGAAATGAGTCTGTGCTTTTGTTCATTTGTTGTTGTTTAAAAAAAAAAAAAAAACAAAACAAAAAAACCCCAAACAAACAACCTCCTAGTGAAGATCTATAAAGTGTATTGACATCCAGGGTGGATCTTTTTTAAGGGCTATTTTCACTTGTGTAATATTATGATCATGAATGTGGAGCAGTGCAAACTTGTTAGATTTATTTTTTATATAGGTCTTTTTCTAAAGATTTGACCAATTGTCTGTGTGCATAACCAGCTATATTGCATGGCTATGTTTTAGTTTCACAATTTCTATGCTTAGATGTTTGAAACTTTTCCACCAAATACCAGTACTATGGATAAATATTCTATAGTTAACCTTTTTAAAAAAACACCTTAAAAGAGGTAATGAGTGATGTGCAGGAAATACTTTTTCACATGTAGAAATCCCTCTTTGTGGGAAGGAATGTAATATCAGATAACATGATTGTATACATCAGAAGTCAGGGTCTTAATAGCTGTTTATGAATGCTATTTTGCAACTTCTCAAACAGAAGACTTTTCAAGTCTTCCATGTAATTCCCTCTATAATAAAAACCTGGCTCTACTGAGGTCAAAAGACTTTGAAAATTGATTCCAAGGAATTTGTATGATGTTCCATGTAAATGCTGCTAAATATTATTGCTCAATCAACAACAATGCTGAAAGGCAGTGACCTCATGACTTAGTAATTGGCTTTCCCACTAGTTTGAAGCCAGAGGACTCATGCCCACCCCTCTTTAAAAGACTAGACGTGGGCAACAGATACACTTCGTACCTTCTCTGTGAACTTATTGTGTCCTTGAGACACTAAACATGCACAGACACATGCACATACATACTTTTTTTTCCTGCTCAAAGTAGTAAGAGAATGCTGGGCTTGGTGTGAGAGCATGTGCAGACATAAAAAAGACAGAACATAGTAGGGCATGTTGGAGGTGTTCTGCATAGACAGAGGCAGACTTGCCATACTGATTCTCTGCAGTGTGCTTGTGAGATCAGAGCCTGAAGAAGCTCAGGAGCTAAGTCATCTGACAACATGGTTCATTCATGGAAAACTACCTAAGGAATCCTCACACTCGGTGTATTTGCTGGAGTTCCCTATTCTTTTTCAGAAAAATAATTAACTCTATACAAACATTTAGTTACATTTACTGCAGTTAAGAATCAAAGCTACTTTGATTTTAGGCTAAAATTCTGTCAGTACCAGATAGACATAGGAAGCATAATAACTGAATGACATCATGTTGTAAAGGAATTGATGCATCATGCTGTCAGCATGACTGAAAAAATCCATTTCCGTTATTATGCATTTTAATACCCTACCAACAAAGATCAACATCTAAAATAAATTTTTATCAGGGTATAAATTTAGATTTTATTTTTGCCCAGCTTTTAATTTCTCCTTATGTAAAAACTATCTTTGAAGTCATTGTGTGTTCTGTTCTACTGAAAGCTTAATTTCTGGCCTCTAAGTAAAGTTTTCCACCTAGTCTGCATTGCATGTCTTTCTGAGAGTGTGCTCTGGTTGCCTTTTTAATGTGTGTAACTAATTCTCTGAAGGGTTCTATGTTTTTGTGTGCATACAGAGAATGTTTGTTTGTCCATGTGTCTGCAAGAAAGGGAAAGACCCAGAGAACAAACAGGATCTGCAGTGCTTTGTGTTTCTGCAACAAAGAACACAGAGTCCTGGATAAAGAAAGAGCCAAATCTCAAAATACGTATAAGCCCAACTTATTCCAGGACAGCTCATGACAGACATACCTGTGAGACTGAGATCACAGTTTTACTCTTGTAATTACAGTAAGAAGGATCAAAAAGACTCTGTTTTGGGAAGTCAGCCCAAATGCATGGACCAAAGGACATGGTGTTCCTAACTACTTCTCCAAATATTTTTCTGTTCTTTTATTATTAAGTGGGTGAAACTGTTTTCATCGGTGCCTGTTCCAAAAATGTATTGTTGGCATTGGAGAATGTGGAACCAAATCTCAACAAGTAATTTGAGAATGCTTCTTTTTGAGAAAACATAGCATAGATTTCCTTTTTCCTTCCAAATATTTTCAGGCTTATGGTAGGTGCTTGACTGGCTGTTTTCAGTAAAGTCATGATTTTTTCTACCAGTACAGGAGATATTCAAGACCTCTGCACCATAAAGTACTCTTCCTAAAACTCTATAACAATGTGAGGATGGTGTAACCTTAATTTATTAGTTTTTCATACCTCACAATGCTATCATTCTATCTGTAACCAGTCTAAATGTTATGTTTCTAATACAGTTCATGAAAGTTTCACCTGTTCTTCTGCAGAGCTGGCCCTGTACTGTTAATTGTAACTGTAGCTACTATATAAAATTTCATAGACCCTGGTGGATTTAGCCTAGTTATTAATTTGCATAGTTTTATGAAACATTTATTGGATTTGTCTCATTTAATGTCTTAGCATATTACTGACAGAGATAGCCTAATTTGAAAATAACAACAAGGGACTTGGAAGCTTTTTGAGGGATTATAAAACTATTTCCCAGTGGACTATTATAGGAATATAGCTTTTCAATGTAGTTGTGGTGTGACATTTTAGAAGTATATGCTATATTGTTAATATCTGAAAGTTATCCACATCTCTTTCTTCTACATGAAGACATTACATGTACACTGTTTCCTCTGTGCTCCCAATTTTGATAATTGTTCGGGGGAAGGGGGGAAGGCACACTGGTCTTTTATTAACAGCCTAAATCAGTGTGAAACACTTCCTTTAACTCCCGTGGAAACACACTCTTCTTCCCTACTTCTATATTGCTACATAGAAAGTCAAACATTATGTACAGTGCATAGCTCAAAACCTAAGATATTCTGCAATGTAAAATTTTCCCCTTGTAATGAATGTCTGTGATGTTTCTACACTATAAATATATCTTAATTAATTTTATAACATTTGGTATTGCATTGCCCAACAGGGAAAAAATGCTAAAATCTGCAAATTCACTATTATATATTTGAAATTAATTTTGTACAACTGAAAATAAAAATAAAAAGAGCTGCACTGTTTGTTCCTCAGCAAGCTGGAAATATAAATTTAACAAACTGAAATATTTCTTAGAGTTTCCTTGTTGCACAATGAAATGGTTTTGATAACCCAAGAGTATCACTTCTATTGTTGCATCTGACATATATAAAATTACCTCCTTTCCCCAACTGTTGTGAAAGAGTATTAAGCACCTGGAGTTCCTGGTGGACACAAAGTTAAATATAAGCCAGCAAAGCACTCTTGCAGCAAAGGCCAGCAGCTTCCTGGGCTGCATTATGCAGAGCATCAAGTGAAGTGATCCTTCCCTGGCACAAGAGAGACATGGACATACTGGAATGAGTTCAGTGAGGGGCCACAAAGGTCTTGAAAGTCTTGGAGCATGTCTCAGATGAGGAGAGGCTGGGAGAGCTGGGACCATTCAGCCTGAAGAGCAGGAGCAGACCATATTTCTGCCTATAAATGCTTACTGGGTAAGGGTAGGGCAGGCTGTCAGACTCACCGCAGAAATGTATAGAGACAGCATAAGACACAATAGGCACAAGCTGGAACAACAGAAATTCTGACTGGATATTTAAAAATTTTGTTTCACCAAGACTATGTTCAAAAGGGTTGCCCACAGAGGTTGTTGAGTCTTCATTCTTAGAGATATCCAAAACTGAACACAAGGCTCTGAGCAACCTGCACCTGCTCTGAGCAGAACTGTACCTGGACCTTTGCCCTGGGAGGTGGTTAGACCAGATGACCAGCAGATGTCCTTCCCAAACTAAATTACTCCAAAACCCTGTGATTTTAATATCTTACAATAGAAGTTAAGAAAGGAAAATTCCAGTTTTGAGCTAAGATTGAACCTATGAGTAAAGGAACAGCACCACGTCACATACTTGGCTTGCATGACAGAAGTTCCTTTTGTCTTAGCCATTTCTCAAACATTCTAATCTTGAGCTTAAAAGGCAAAACCAAGAAAGAAAGCAAATCCACCTCTAACTGGAAAGTCTCAGCAGGACAAAGCCAAGAAATAAACAAAATTACAGCATGTAAACGTTGGAGTTGCTCCTACAACTTCAGTTCCTTTCCTCCTTAACTCCTATGTGCATTCATCACTTGTATTGTTCAAAAGTGGCTCAGATTGGGAAACACAAGTCCCTTTACATGGTGCTCATCACTCAGCCAGAGGCTTTTGTAACCCTGCCATCAGGTTCAGCTGTGTACTTTTTCCACAGAATCCCTTACTTTTTCAGTCAGACATCATTCATCACATCGGTCAGTCTTTGTATTTTTTACTTTTATCATTATTAAGAATATTGTGCCACAGTTGCCATCACTTAATCTTGCTCAGAAAGAATAAAATCCCCCAAAAGAACAAGAAATGTTGCATTAAATTGTACCTGTTGCATATCATTGCATGCACTGTAATGTATTTAATTAATTTTATGCTGTAATGAAGGTATTTTATAGCTCAGCTTTTATCCTTTTGAATCCTTTCACCTTAGACATGAGTACACAGCATGAATGTGTATGTAAATGTGTATGTAGCAGGCATACATACACAAACTTATACTGGAAATAAGTATTGTGACCTCAAATAACTGTTGATACAGGGTTTCTGCGTTCGTGTTTCGTACTATTCTCCAGCAGACATCAGCTTCCTCTAAAGTCTTTTAGATCCAGCTGTTGAAAGGGCTGCCTTTCAGATTAGTTATTACACGAGTAATGACAGATTCTGAAGCCTCCTTTGCAGTAAAAAGATAATATTTCCAACATTACTACTGAAGTATTATAATGTAATCAGGAGAGCTGTTGTGGTTAAATTCTGAAGTTCTCAGAAAAGTATGCAAATCTTATAATTTTCACAGCATGTTCCATTGCACATCCAATTACTTATAGCTCCCTTAATATGAATCTGTTGTTTGTTTCACACAGGTTTTGTTTACACCAGTGATACCCTTTCATCTTTTCAATGAGGCAGTTAATATGAACCAACCAAAACGTACCCAAGTTACAAGCTGGAATGTCCTTTCCATACCCTCCAAAATGCTGTTATTTGCAGAGCAAATGTTTTATTTTAGAATTTGCTGTTTGAGGATTTGATCATGTTCAGTTCCCCGTGAATATTAGGTTGTGACAATATACAGAGTGGATCATTTTCTCAGTCTCTGTAATTCTAGCAGCCGTGCATGTTAGGAACTCATTTGGCATAAAACATCTATAAATTCATCCAGCTTTAAGACTACATTTGAAAGTCACAGGGAGGATTTAGGAACCAAATGATTCTTCAGGAGCCAAGGACAAACAGAAAATAAGTGAATCAGGATTTGCAGTTCTTGGGTGTTATACACAGCACATAATATCTTGACAATCGTATAGTGACACATTGCTACTCTAAATACTCAGCTCTTTTTAGTGTGAAAGGGGCATTGTGATAAATTGCAGTAGATGTCTAGGACTTTATAAATATGAAGAGTATATCATTACTCAGATTCAGATAATCCAGTTGAAGATGGCTGCACTAGTATAATTCTTTTGGAAGGAAAAAAATAATAAATGAAACTTTACTACACTGGAAGCCAGTGAGGATTTTTTTACAGGTTCCAACTCACTTGCATGCTTAATCTTAGTTAATTAAATAAATATTATCCAGAATTTAACAAGGAATATATTGGAAATTAACCCATCATGTAGGTGAGCTCTGTGTCCACTGAAACAGGATTAAGGTCTTAAAAGAAAAAACCTGAATCAACAGAATTTAAATCAGAATGTAGCGTACTATAAGAGGATTTTAAAATTACCAGATTTCACAGAGTACTTCAGGAAATCAAGTTTAAAACAAAAGAAAACAAAAAATCTCCTATCTCCAATTAAGATAAAAAGGCAGATTTTTGTTTGTGCTTTTTTTGTTTCATTTTGGTTATCTGCTAAAGGACTCAAAGATTATGTCTGATAAAACTGCCCTAAATAATTTATTCTGGAATGGTCCCAAGTGTTCTCCCTGGTATGCCAGATCAAGTCCATTAAGAAGTGAAGTGTGACCACCTCCAAATGCATTCTGCTTTACTGATGCGAAAACATTTTATGAAGAGGTAGCTGAATATAAAATAGGCTTTTCTTCTCTTTGATGAGATCTCAAGTAAAAGCTATATACAAAATCATCTGAGTGTGTGGGATTTTTTCATAAGCTGTTTCACTCAGATAAGTTTCATTTCTATAGTGAAGGCAGAAGGAAATCAGTAAGTAACATATTCTGGCTTACTATAGTACAGCATTTTCATTTTTTTGATGCTGAACATTAATAGTATAGAGTAGCAGACTGCACAGCCACGGAAGCCCCATCTTCCTTTTAAACTCTCAAAACAGGAGTTAATTAGCAGGTCAGACTCCAGAGAGTTTTCAAATAGATCTCCTGCTCCAATGTAATCCCAAATGCTGGACTTGCTTGTTTCATTTTTCTGTTGAGCTTTGGGATCTGAGCCAGCAGGAACAAATTTCCACTGGTCATTACCAGCCATGATTTCATTGCCATTGCAGGACTACAGTCATTTTCATCTGAGATGAATTTCCAATGTAAACCAGTCCAATATTCCATGAACTTATTGCTACATTCAAACATGAGTTTACTTGCTTTCCTTATTACCATGTTCTCCGTAAGAGCAAGGGTTGGGTTTTTTTCAGTTTTTATTATTGACTTTTAAATTCAGTATATCATCTGTTAGATGTTACAAGAATCTATAATTAACTTAATTAAAGAAGCTCTGGTTTTGTATTTGTTTCAAATTCATAACAAATTACTCCACATTTTTATTATTTTAAATAAAACTTTAATATCAGCCTTAAAATGTCATTTATTTCTAAGTTTGAATAATATTAATGTGTAAAAATAGTGATCAGTGCCAGCCATATTCAAAATTTGCTACTTTGTCACTATATTTGTTTTCCAACGTACTCTTCAACAGTTTCAGTGTTTGGATCACAATGGGTGGACTCAACTAAGACATAGTAGCTCAACTTTAATAAAGATGATCTCATGGTCTAAGGAAATAGCAGTCAGAAAAGTCTTGAAGGGCTTCATGTTACACACAAGAACCTGTTTCTGCAGTAAATGGTTCTTGTTCTGTAAGAAACCACAAATGCAGAACTGATAGGAACTTTGCATTATCTCAGAGCTCTTTAAAGTGTACCTATGGTGGTGTAGGCATATTCAGTTTCCATTGGGAAGGCTGCAACTGCAAATTCTCATTTACTTCCATTTTCCATACCCAGATCTGTTATAATTTTGTCATGTAGTCATGCTCAGTTGATATATCTGCAGCTATATATAATGAATTTCTTGCTTTCATGCAATAACCCCATAGACATTTTCAATAGTTAAATAAGTTTCTTTTTATTCCCTCCAAAAAATGTCTGGGCTTGATGATATTTTCAGTTATCACTGGGCTCTGATTTGGGGCTGTAGTAGCTGTTACCAGAAACCTACTGACAAAATGGATCTACGAAGTCTAAAACGTGTTGTGTAAAGCGTCTCAGTTTTGGCATGTTTTTGCCAGAACTGAGGAGGGGGATCCAGCTGAGAGCCTTAACAAGTGCTGGTTGCTCTTTACCAGCAGTGACATTTTCCAGAATGGCAACATTAACATACATCTAAAGATATAGGGGAAGTTTCACTTCTTGTCTCTAAAATTTTGGGGGTTGGTCTGTGAAGTCATTTTCTGAAATCTGCGAACTTTTATTTTCTTTATTTTTTCACCCACCCCTGCCACCACCCCTCCTCCCCACCCTCCCACCCCATCCCCCCAGCTAGTTCAGATATGTAAGCTGAAAACTTCCTATAAATAAACTATTGACCAATGCATAGATTGTTAATGATGGGGCAAAAAAATAAAAAATGCTGGGCTGAGGAACACACTGAAACAAATGGGTCAGAAATAAAGCAGAAATGAGTTAAGACATGTGTCTAATTACTCCAGAAAAGCAAAAAGTACACTTGACAATCTTTTTTATTCAAATAAAAGAGTAACTAAAAGCTATAAAATTTTCTATCTTCTCTTTCCTATCTTCTTCTATCTTTCATAAACCATGTTCCAGCATATGTATCTTAACACCTAGTACAGGGTATTTAAAACAAATGATGAAGTGACACAGTTAATACCCCTTAACATGAAATGCAATTGCAACTGCTGCAGAGTGTGAAATTTCCATTGAAACTCTGTTGAGATCATTGTTTTCTTGGAGAGAATGCAATTTCAGTATGTCAACAATATATTATGTCATTGAAAATAGATTAGGTTTTAAGACTTTCATTGTACTGATCATGTTGTCAGATAAAGTGATAATGTTTAAATGCAAGACTACTTTTAATGTACATTAGAAAATAAGTTTAAAGGAAAATAAATAATAAATACTCCATAGTCTGCTATTAACTAAATACTGAAGATATTTTTAAGGCTGTCAATGGGCTATTAACTCAGGCAATTCTTCTAAGAGCAGTTAGTTAAATGTAGCCTGTCCATAAGTATAAGTAAATAATCTGTTGTTATAATAAAGATTTTATATTTCCCTCTTACTCCATTACAATCCATTTTGATTTTTTCCCTATCTTGTTTTTCAACGAGGTAGTCTGTTTTATTGTGAATTTGAAACACATTGAACAGGGTATTTGAAAGATATAGGGGGGGGTTGATGACTTTTGTTTTCCACTTTTATTTGGGTTTAACATACTGCTGACCAGATTCAAAGTTCAGAAAGTGGAATGGTATGATTTCCACTAATTTCAGGGACCTCAGGGATATGCAGGCTGGCTTAAAGCCTCCTGGCACAGAAGCTGGGGCTGTATTCTGATGTTTGGCACAGTTAAAACATACACTATTTTCAGCTGAGCAAAGATCTTCTCTAATTCTATTACTTTGCAGAACTGTGTACTTTTCAGTCCTGTGTTTATTGCAGAATGGGCATGGGGTGTTCTGAAAAGTGACTACAAGTACCAGTTTGTGAAGTTCATACTTCTGTTTACTTTTAACATGTTTAGGAATTTACTCATGTCTGCATATAAAGCCTTCCAGGAACAAAACAATGCTTCCAATGCTACCAAGACATCTGAGGGTAAGAAAAATCTCTTTTGCTTTTCAATCTCTTACAGGAATTTTTGTTTCTCCAAATAAAATCCTGGGGCATTTTGAGATATGTTGTCACTTTGAAATTTCTGCATGCAAGTTATACATTCTGTGGGCTCTTACTAATGAGAAATTCATCCATTAAATAAATGACTTTTCATAGTACATATAACTATGACACATCAATATTATATTTACTCTTTTTCTGTGTGCATGACTCAACCGGCAAAGTAACCAGGCTTGTGTTTTTTGACATAATATAAAACATTATTGTTGATTTATAAACATTTATGCGATGAGGTTTTCTTAAAATTGCCATTATCTTAGTCATCTTTTGACTGTAAATATATAGAGATTGATCCTATCAGCAAACATATAATGAGGCTGAGAGTTAGATGATCTAGAGGATGTGATTTTTATTTAAATTCACTACTCTGGTTTCTAAGATGAGAACAGTAAAGCCTGGAACATTCCCGTAAGACAGCTCCCTTCTCTAGAAGAGATGTCTGAGTTGAAGTCCATGGTGGGCTACCAGATCCCTTGTCGAATGTCTAACCTCTGTTCGAGAAGTGCTGTTCCTCTGGTAAACATTGAGATTTAGGAGCAGATACCAGCTGCTGCTGCCTGCTTTCTCCTGGAATTCCTGTTCACCAGTAACACTCTGTCCCAATTTTTACTTTTGGTATACTTGTCAGACATCATACACTAGATGGTTACTTCTCCAACAGCAGCTGGGGTAACTGGAACATTCTGCATCTGGCTTAAATTTCATAATGGTAAATTCCCTTAGCACATTTAGGGGGACAATGCCCTTATCGAGGTGACAGCATAGTGTTTTCAAGGTCTGAGATGATTATAAAACCGTTCCCATTGTAATTACTCCAATATTCTGTCAGTTTTACTCTTTTCTTAGGCAGGAGATTCCCAGTGAGTAAAGGTTATCTTAAGTCTGAGTGATTTCAGTGAAACTAGTGATGCAGAAAGATGCTGTTATTTCCTAACATTTGCAGGATCAAAGGTTCCCATTGTATTTTATAGTCTGGATGTGTGAGATTACTTGACCATTGAGATTCAGCCACCATCATGAAAAAAACCCATGGAAGTTATCAGCATCATTTTGAAGATGACTTTCAACGACACAAAGTGTTAGATTTCTTCCTTGGGCATGTAGCTAACAAACATTGCAGAAAGGAGAAATGCAATATATCCAGTTTCGAATAAGATAAAAATCAGAGGCTATCTTGCACATCTCCTGTAATGTCTTTTCCTCTGTGCCAGGTTTATCTACAAAACCATGGGTAGGAATCTATCACTGATCATGAAAGCTGTAATTAAGTGGTGTCTTCTCACTCCATTCTTTTAAGAGGCGGCAGAGTGTGAATCTATGCTACTTTTATTGCCACTCATTCATTTCCTATACTGAAAGCTGTGTCTGGCAGGCTTTCCAGGGAAAGGGAAAAGGCATTTTTAGACCACTTCCACTACAGCTTCTGTGTGTAGTGGAAAGGAAGGATATTGCACAGCTCTAAATGAGGGTTTGTGGTGAAAGGTTCACAGTGGACTACTCTGCAAACTTAGAGACTTGCAGGGTACAAAGGATCTCATGGGATCATGACAGAAAAAGAGCTGTGAATGAATAAAAGAAAGGGAGGTAAAAATAAAATAAGACACTAGGTCCCTTAAATAAATAATGCAAATCCATCACTTCATTTTTAAGCTAGATGTAAAGATTTTGTGTTTGTTCCAAATGTTTTTCTTACACTGCAAGACAGACATCTTGATGTTATAGCTTGGATATATACACTTAGAACCAGATTCCCTAAAGATTTATATATCCTTTGTCAGAATGGAAATCCTTTCTGCTGCAAATGGGCCAGATCCTAAGAAACTGTCTTTCTTTTTTTCTTTGGCAATCTTACAGGACGTGTCAGAGGAGGAAGGAATGTATTAGCAAAGGAAGGGAGTGGGTGTGGTGGACTAGAGTTCAAATCTAATAATTCTTTATTAGCACAGTGGCCATTAAAGAAATTCTTTCCTATAAATACACTAACTTAACCCCTCTGAAATGATATGCCTGTTGCACAGCTGAGAACAACTAACCAGCTATACAAAATCACAACAGTGATGGGTGACTTTACATAGCTGTGTCAACTTTCATTATAATACAGAAGGCTAAAGCTGCCATTGCCACAGTTAAAGATTGGTTGTAAAATTAGCAAACTTGTCATTTATTCATTTTCTCCCCTATTATTCATATTTAATGGGAGACACTTGACTTTAAGACTTTTTAAAAAAAATAGCTATTCTGAATGACACATTCTCATGTCTTTTCTTCTTAATTTAACTGCCTTTTTGCTCTCCAGTTCACCACAAATACTGAACAACATTAGGGATCTAGTGTAGAAGAATGCTTTTACTGGATTATCTCTAGGTTGCAAGCAAGGTTCTAACAGAATTTATGTTCCCCAGAAGAACAGTAACATGATATTTTTTGAAGAACAGTACTTCTGTTGATCCAAAACATGCAAGAAAATTTAATGACCAGCAAATGCATATTTTCTGGTGTTTTATTCTGTCTATCTCATGCTTCCTAAAGGGTCATCTGATGACCCCCTTTGACGCCAATACGTCTCTCATTCTCAAAGGCAGTTTATGCCTGCCAAATTGACTCAGAAATAGAAAAGCTAAGATTTTCTCTATGGCTGAAAGATTGTAAAGATAGATAAATATGGAGGTTTTAGTTTTTAGTTAGATGTGCAATTTGAAGATCAAGCATGATGCAGAAGACAGAGAGAGCATTACAAAGTTCTGCCTGCAGTCTGATATCCAGACACCTCTGCTCCATACTCTGGTTGCTTCGCACCCTGCTAAACCTCAGACAAGAAAACATGAAGGATTTTCTCTGGCTTTTAGTCTAATTTAGAGAGACTGGTTTATAATTTAGACATCTGCCATTTTTCTTCCTCACGTGGCTTCAACTTGCCCTAGCCTTAATCCTATTTTATTACTGGATCTAGCCATATGTAAGCTGTCTGTATAATCATGCATGTCCATGAACTAGATAGAAGAAGAATCCAGAAGGTGAGAAATCTCTTTCTTCCCTTCCTCATGGCCTGGTGCCTATGACCTTGTACAACCAAATGAGTATCTGTCACTCCTTGATTTCTTTCTTACTGCTCCTCTCCTTTCATGATGGATAACATGTGGGATTATAGGCTTTGGCTTTACACTCCCTGCAGCAAAGCAAAAATCTTAACTGTACTGCTCTGCCCAGCTGGGTACAGGGCATAACAGTCTGGCCCTTTGTGGTTAATAATGGAGCCTGAGCATGAACCAGAGCTTGTCCGCCCATGATTTCACATCATTCCGACAAGTGCTTGCTAACTTTTTATTTGTGGCCTTCTTTGCCTTCTGTCAGTAAATCCTTGTAAACAGATTTTAGTCCAGTATTTACTAATATCTTCATATCATCTTCTATATAGAATGTTGAGCAGTCATCAAAGCTGAGAAGGAGGCAGCAGCTGAGATATGTTGATGATATTTTGGCTGCTTTTCAAGAAAGAACAGATGCTCCAAACACCTTTCTAGAATTCTTAAGCACTAAAATGTCCTTCCATTAAAATTTACAAAGGGAATGGAGAAATAAAGCTTAATGTCTTTTTTTTTTAAACAGGTATGGCTATATATTGCTGATGGTAAGCTCCTAATATGTTCTGGTTAGCAGTTTTGTACATAGGAATCAATATATTGTCTAAACAATAAAATTCATACCCTGATTGGCAAAATAAATGATCTAAAGACATCTTAGCAACCCCCCAACCAACAAACAAAAAATCCTAAACCCTCTGCAATATTAGTTGTTTTGAATAAAGTCCTTTAGCAGAAGCAGAAGTCATTTTTCAGTCTATTATATAAAATGAGAGAATTCTTGCCTGTTTTTTCTGTTGCATTTTGGTTTTGGTTTTGGTTTTGGTTTTTTGGGTGTTTTTTTAATGTATGTTTTATATCCAAGAGCTGAAGAAACATCAGTCTTTACTTTGTGAATGTGAAGGGAATAAGGCCTTTTTAATTTAAGAGAATCTACTAGCTTTAAAAAAAAAAAAAAAAAAAAAAAAAAGAGGGCTGAAATCAATCTTATTTAGTAAAGCCTTAAGGAACCACAGAATCCATCTATCTTTCCTTTAACTGCTTGTCTGGTAATCACCAAGTAAGAGTCTGTCTTTCACTTTAGATGGAAATGAAGTTGCAATTAGAAAAGGTGCTTCAATCATTTACTGCTGTCCTTAAACCAAGCATGGGAAAACTATCATAGATAAAAATAAGAACTGACCCCAAATTGACCATAAGGTCAAACTGAACTTGAACAAATTGAGGGTTTTTGTAACATGAGAAGACATACTGAATCACAGGGGGAGGGGGGAAACAATTCTTTCTGTAGTTCTGAAAATGCCAAAAAGTCCTGAAAATCTTCCTGGAAATAGCAGCTTTTGTGAGTTTTCCAACTAGAACCATAGGAAATGTAAAGAAAAAAAAATTAACATGCCTAATTTCACCTAAATGCAGACCCTGGGTGTCTGGATGGGATGATGCCCATTTAGTCTTTTTAACACCCACTCAGGGTCCTGAAGACACTAATGGGCCTTACTGGCCTGGTTCCCAGCTGATGTCCAGCTCTGCCACATCCCTCCTCTTCCTGGTTGTCTCAGAGCCTTGTCTGACTTGGATTCCCATCACAGGCTCCACTTGCACACCTGCCCACAAAGCTGTAGCAGGCATTTTGACACTGAGCACCAACTGGTACCTAGCCCTCCCTGCCTGTTTGCACACTTGCTTTCCCAAATTCCTCAAAGGACTCATGCTGTCAGGCTCTCTGCTGAGGGATGAATAACCTTCAGAGACAAATCTATCTGCACTGCAGCTCATTGAGGAGCTCCAAGAGGGAGCAAGGCAGGCAGGCTGGGAAAAAGGAAGACTTGCATCTGCATGGAGTGAGACAGCGTGGGGGCTTGGTGGGGATAAGCCATCCTGTGCAACGATCTGAGCAATTCTCTGCTTGAGGCAGCAGCTCCTGTGAGGTTGTCTGGTCAGCATCTGTGCAGGAGCAGGAGCAGTCCCTTTTCAGCCCTTTCTAGCTGAAAACATGCTACAACTCACCACTTGCTGTTAGCCCCAGGAACAGACTACACCAGAGCAAAGAAACAGACTTGTAGCTAAGTTTAGTTATCTGCTTATCTACAGTAGTCACCAACCCTGGTCAGCAGAGAGGCGTTTCACATGGAAATAGCTTCTTGTCTTGTTTAACAAACAAAATGCAAATCTTGCTTTACCTTGTCTGTAGTAACTTTCTTCCTCACTAAGAGCTCCCTGTTCTTCTTGTTCCAAAGTTAGATCAGTGACTTCAAAATTCCTACTTCCGTGGTTTACTGGCAGACAGTCTTTAATTTCGAGTTCTTTCAAAAACCTTTCAACACTAAACCCATGTGTATTCATTCAAATTTATGGTTTTGTGTTTAGGAGAATTATTATTATTTCAAACAAGGATCTTTTTTTGTTTATTTATTTTCCTTCTTTTATTCTCAATCTGATTTTACCTCAGGACTAATCATTGAAGTACAAGCACCAGGCTGTAGTTCTTTAAGAAGCAACAGCTGGTGGCTTTCAGAGTTATAACCAGGCTTAGAAATGTGAATATGGAAGGACGCAGTGGTGTAGGTTGTAACAAAGTCTATTGGTTGCCATTTCGATCAATTGTAGTTGAACACAGAAGAAACCCAACTCCTCAAGGGTATGTGTAGCTAAGGAAAACCTGGCAGAGTAGTTTAACTCGAGTAATCTTTCCTTCTTTCTTTTATCCTAGTTTCTTATTTATTTTCTGGCAGGCATCAGCACTCCTGGGAAAAAATTCCTTGTATGTAATAAAAATAAGATTACTTTCATGTAGCTTTTGATTGCCAATGTTTTTCCAGCTTTCAAAGAGCCCTACTTCCATATCCTTTGAAAAGGAGTGTGTTATTGTTATGCAGTTTGGTTTAGCTCCATGATTTGTAGTAAATATGTTTAGTGTTTTCTTTGTTAAAGGAAATATAATAAGTGCATGTCCTTAAGCTACAACATTTCTCAGTTGCTGGTAAAACCTATGCAGAATGAAAGCCACAGGAAAGAGGTGGCATCAGAATTAGTCATGTAGCTTTTTAATATATGAAGAAATACATGGATGATACGCTTTTTGCACCTGAAAGATTCCTAAGAAAGGATGATACACAACTCCGGAACAGTTCATGCTAATAAACTTTTAATTCATGTAAATAATTAACTTACATTTGCCTCATTTAGGAAGTAAATTGCAATTAATTCTATAATAGGGTTTTAGATACCCAAATGTGACAATATGCACATCTGGCTTCCTAAATCCATGCTTTAATGGAGGAAACAGAACCTCTGGCTTGCATAATAGAGTACAGTCATGTTGCTGGCTCATTATTGACCATTCACATAAATGACAATAAAGGCTACTGTTTATCATGCAGTTATGTGATCCAGAGAAAGGTCTTAATATGAAATAATTCATGACTCTGCAACAAGACCATGATTAATTTAGATCAGCTCCATGAGCTAAATGAGAGTTTTTTCTTTAGCTGAGGATACTTCTTTTTTTTAAAAAAAAAAAAAAAAAAAAAGTGCAACTAGGTATAATTCATTAAACTCATAAATATGCATAGTGCTGTAGAGGCATAGATCCATGTGCACCAGTCATACTTCTGCTGCTAAAATCTTTGCAATGATTTTTAGGGGAGAGTAAGACATTTTAAGACATAGTCAATTGTTCTGGGGTAAAAAGAGGTGTAAGAATATAGTTTGTCTGGAATTTTTCAAATTTATTGAGACTGAAAAGGTTACTGAGAAAACTAATTTTGATGTTAAATTCTCAGAACGTCAATCAATGTTGGAAAATGTCTCTAATCCAAGACCCTATTCTAACCATGAATAATAGGTACTAACCTGTACTTAGGTTATTTATCTGACAGGGAAGCCATTTTTTCCCAATGCTGTTTTTAACTCAGAAGAAATCTTAAACTTGGGTGTCTCGGGCTATAAATGCAACTACAGAAATAAAGAAACTAAGTCCCCAAATCCCAGTCTTCAGTTCTTTCTTGTAGCAAGGAACTTCAGAGCTAAATTATTTGGAAGTGAAATATTTTAATCGCCTTCTCATGAGAATTGCATCTGATTGTTTTTATAAATTTCCATCCAGCATACAGTCTATTCACTTGCTGAATAAAAGTTTCAAAGCCACATCCCGTGCTCCAGTAAAGTTCACTGAAAATACAGACTTAACTGTAAGTGACCCAGGAGATTAATGACTATCTCTCCATTCTGCTTGTCCTCTTGAATCTTCACAGAAGCATCTGGCAATTTAATGTGTTAATATTTACCAAATGGAAAAAACTAACAGTCTCTTAAGGCAACTGTACAGCTGGTAGTTGGAAATAGAAATTATTTTGGATCTTCTTGTAACTGGGTCAGTAGACTAAGTTTGTGAGTACTGTGGAACAGAGCTATTGGGTTTATACTTGTTATGAAAAAGTTGTATTGCTTGGCATTTTGAGAAAGTTATTATGAATATTTGTTCCTCTTAACTTTGCTGAGGTAATGGACCTAACTTTCAGAATGTCACCTGTAAGAAATGTTGCAACTGCTGAGTTCTGCATGTGCAGAAGGCTTTTTTCAAAGTGCTGCACCTATTTATCATCCAACTTCCAGGAAAAAGCAGATTAACTTGATATTAGGAATACACAACTGGCTAGCAATAATAAAACTGAAGAAAATGAAACACATATACATTAATTTCTCAATAGCACTGTTATTATTAATAATATAAACCAGGAACAAATTATTGCAGAAGGAAAGTTTCCTAATGACATTCTCTCAGTAAATAGTAATCATAAAATAGTTTAGGTTGGAATCATCAAGTCCAGCCGTTAACCCAGGACTGCCAAGTCCATCACTAAACCATGTCAATAAGCACCACATCTACAGGTTTTTTAAACACCTCCAGGGAAGGCGATTCCACCACCTCCCTGGGCAGCCTGTTCCAATGCGTGACCATCCCTTCAGTGAAGAATTTTTTCCTAATATCGAATCTAAACATCCCCTGGCATAACCTGCGGCCATTGCCTCTTGTCCTGTTGCTTGTTACCTGGGAGAAGAGACCGACCCCACCTGCCTACAGCCTCCTGTCAGGGAGTTGTAGAGGGCAATAATGTCCCCTCTGAGCCTCCTTTTTTCTTGACCAAACCACCCCAGTTCCCTCAGCTGCTCCTCATCAGACTTGTGCTCCAGACACATCACCAGCTCCATTGCCCGTCTCTGGACACGGTCCAGCACCTCTGCGTCCCTCCTGCAGTGAGGGGCCCAGAACTGAACACAGGATTTGAGGTGTGGCCTCATCAGTGCTGAGTGCAGGGGGACAATCACTGCCCTTGTCCTGCTGGGCACATAGTTTCAGATACATTAAGATACATACCAGGATGCTGTTGGCTTTCTTGGCCACCTGGGCACACTGCTGGCTCATGTTCAGCTGGCCGTCAACAAGTCCCCACAGATCCTTTTCCTCCAGGCAGCTTTCCAGCCACCTTTCCCCAAGTCTGTAGCGTTGCGTGGGGTTGTTGTGACCCAAGTGCAGAACTTAGCACTGAACCTTCTTGAACCTCATGCATCTGGCCTTGGCCCACGAGTCCAGCCTGCCCAGATCCCCCTGCAGAGCCTTCCTGCCCTCAAGCAGGTCAGCGTTGTCCCCTGCAACTTGATGTCATCTGCAAACTTCCTGAGGATGCACTCAATCCCTTCATCCAGATTGTTGATAAAGATATCAAACAGGACTGGCCCCAATACTGAGCCCTGGGGAACACCACTTGTGACCGGCCGCCAGCTGGATGGAACTCCATTCCCTACCACTCTTTGGGCTCGGCTGTCCATCCAGCTGTTAACCCAGGGCAGAGCACACCCATCCAAGCCAGGAGCAGCCAGTTTCTCAAGGAGAATGCTGTGGGAGACAGTGTCAAAGGCTTTACTAAGGTCCAGGTAGACAACATCCACAGCCTTTCCCTCAGCCACTAGGTGAGTTGTCTTGTCATAGAAGGAGATCAGGTTCATCAAGCAGCACCTGCTTTTCATAACCCCAGGCTGGCTGGGCCTCATCCCCGTGTTGCCCTGCACATGATGTGGGATGGCACTCAGGATGATCTGCTCCGTAACCTTCCCTGGCACTGAGGTCAGGCTGACGGGCCTGTAGTTCCCCCAATCCTCCTTCCCGCCCTTCTTGTAGATGGGTGTCACACTGGCCAACCTCCAGCCTTCTGGAACCTTCCCACTTTGCCAGGACTGTTGATAAATGATGGAGAGCACCTTGGCAAGCTCCTCTGCCAGCTCCCTCAGTACCCTCAGCTGGGTTCCATCTGGCCCCATAGACTTGTGCAAGTCCAAGTGGAGCAGCAGGTCACTAATCATCTCGCAGACTGTGGGGATTTGTTCTGCTCCTCCTCATCCCTGTTTTCCAGCTCAGGGGGCTGAGTACCCAGAGTGAAGCTGGTCTTACTGTTAAAGACTCTGGCAATGAAAACTTTAAGTACTTCAGTCTTATCCTCGTCCTTTGTGGTAATTTTCCCCACCACATGCAATAAAGATGGCACTCTTATAAATATTAGGAGTTATTTATGATTTTTTTCTACTTTGAGTTCTAAAGGAATCTTTCACTCAATATTGGCTGGTCTACACTACAGCCTAGGCCACAAAATACACAAAGAACTTCACCCTGGGTAGAAGAATCAACCAATCAATAAAAAAATATGCTAATTTTGATACTGCAAGATCAGTCTGAGACCTAATAAAATGACCAGAATTTTAATAAACACTCTTGATGCTTGAAGGTGCTCAGTTAATATCAATAGTGCTAAAGTTTAACCTCGCTGTTGTAAAGTCATCTAGAATTTCCAGCTGCGGAAAAATTGATAGCATCTTTAAGGTAATTAATAACTTCCCAAAATTATTAAAAGATATCCAAAAAGCCTTTTTAAGCTACATGGAATTTATCATAATGACTAGTATTTTTCCTCAGAGGAAGCCTTTTCTCTGAGATATAAATTATTCCTTTGTTAAATCTTAAAATCTCTGTGGAATGGTGCACATCCTAAGAAAAGTTCTAACTGATGAGTAACATTCAGATCTTTCCCCCTTACATTTAAAAACTACAGATGCTTACAATACCTTTTATTCTCCTATTTTTTATTTATGTGTCAGCACTGTAAACAAAGAATGCCTTCTCTCATACACTCCTGTTTCTTTAAGTAAACGCAAAGTAGGTACTTTGTTTCTCCCAAATTAGCACATTTCTTGTGACATTTTATTTAGCCAGTTTAACAGTCTGACATAAATAAAAAAATGCATAAATAAATATATAAATAGGAAAAGATATTAAAAAATTATCTTTTTGCCATCTCACACCATGGAGGCAGAGTGGAGCTTATTGTTATCTAAACCACTGACTTCTTTCTGGTGCTTATTACGTTTGAAGCACTTTTCCCCCCAGTTTTTCCTAGGTATTCCAAGCTTAGTTGAAACATCATTTCTCTCTGCAGATAAATTTGGAAAGCGCCCAGATTGAACAGCAGAGTGGGTGGACAAATACAACTGAAAATCATTGCCTGATCTGATCCTGGCATTTTAGTTTGCTTCGTGATTAAATTCAGAATGAAGACCTTAAAAGCCAGGCAAGCTGTGGGCAGAAAAAAAGTCTGGTGGAAAGCGTTCACAGTATTAAAAGACTAGCCAGTGGCATATATCTATGGAGTTCAGGTCACATACCAGGGTCTGGTCTACTTTTATATAGGCATAATGTACTTCTGAGCTCATTGTTGTACTTGTCTGAACCCAGAACTACTTCTTGTGAGAACGGAGTAGTGTTCATGTGACACAATTTACTGACATATGTATATGTATATGTAGGGGTGCTAGGTATATGCTTTAAAGGACAAGTCCATTGTATTAAAAGTAATTTCATTTTAAAAACAACAACAATAATAACAATAATAAAAACCCCAACAACCCCTAAAAATCTCAAAACCCGCAGCAGTACTGGACATAAAGAATCCCGCTTCTAGTTGACTATTCTAATCCCTATGCTACAGAGTGGGGGTCGTTCTGCTTTTTCTCTCTGCGTACTGAATTTTGAAATATATTCAGACCTGTAGGAAAAGAACTTAACTGAGAGTGTTGGAGAGCAACCAATAGCCTGAAGCATTGTTTTTTTTAAAAAAATCCTCAAGGGAATGGGTGATCTAATTCCTTTCTCAGGCTGTGGCCAGATCTGAGTCTTGAAATGCTCTGACCGTGAGGTTATCATGGACAAGAGCAGGGTACCACTCACTTTGCCCTGAAGGGAAATGATTAGAGGCAAGCTGGTTTATCTGGATGAAAGAGTTAGCTTCTCATCTCACAGGTCATATACCCCATGGAAGAAAATGTCTGCTCCACACACTTACGGCACCTCAGAGGTGGTTGTGTTAAGACTTCTGTTTGTCCTGGGTCCAGGCTGGTTCCTGCTGAGCTTTCCAGTTGTACTGAGCATCCATGCCACACCTCTCTGTTTTATATAAAAAAAGCTTTCTGTGCCAGCCAGGGTCAGAATACCACTTCATGACCCAGGACTTGATTGGTTACTGCAGAGTCTACGACCTTAACTGAATCCAGCTCTGATGACTTTCTGTTATAAAAAACTCCCTGAACTTAAGTAGCAAAACAATTCTTTTTCACAATCAAATCTCTAATTTTCTCACTGCACTCAAGGTAAGGGCTCCATGATTGCAGGAAGAGCCTAAAGAGCCCATAGGGGGACTTGCAGTTATTATTGCTGTTATTACTTCCCAGCTGTGTTCATCCAACACACCTTATAAAAGTCAACCCAACCTTCTGTCAACATTGTGCTGTAACTGCTCTGTTGGTTGTTATGGAACATTTTAATACCTTACTGCAACCAGCCTGCCTTCCTTAAAGTGTTCAGCTGTGTTTCTTGGACTTGTCCTTGTGATTGACACTGTCATTTCTTCATCAGCATAAGGTGTGGTCATTTTTCACAGAAGATCTGGCACACTCTGTGAATCTTAGAGCAAGACTGGACTCCTGTTTTTGTACTTTGATTACAAAAAAGCCCCACAGTTGGACAGCGTTTACACCTTCCAGTACATAAAGCCTTCATGTAAGAACTCTTCTTCTGCCTTTTCAAAATTCAGTATTTTCTGGATCCTTCCATCTGATATCACATGATTTTCTATATATGAAGTTAGTGGATCAAGAAACAAGGTAGACAATATTTTTGCCAAAGAAATCTACAGATTCAGACTGAAGCAATCTGGTATAAACAACACCTAGCATTAGTCACTTCAGTCTTATTAGTTCCTTGTATCTTTATATAATGTACAGATGGGGCTGACCTACAAAATTTGGATTAGACTGGATTTCAAAGTCTTCACATTTTGGAAGGTTGAATTCCAGGTTTTTCTTTAGCTCATGATGTCAATAGCCATCATTGAGTAGTATAGCTGTTGCAAGATTCGGTTTTAAAAGAAAAGATCTTTGGTCCTTATGATTATTTATTATTGTAATTTTAAGCCATTTGTTCTCAGTTTACTGAAACCACATTCTTATAGACCTCTGTAGGAAAATACCATACATTAATATCTATGGACAGATAGACAGTAGTATAATGAAGCTGTGAGGGGTAAAGGAAATAAACCAGTCATGACCACAGTGAAGTTTCCGCACCCTGTAAGGTTTCTTTCAGTTTAAATCCAGAGAGATATTATAACCTATTTATACACATGTAAATGGATTAGAAGTTTGAATGAAACCTCTACTTGGTTAATAATAGACACTTACAACACAGCTTGATTTCTGTTCACAAGCATTGCACATCCTGCAGAGACACTACTTTAACCCCTTAAAGTTTTTAAGGCACTGAGAAAAGAATAGTGGGGTTTGGACTTTCTGGGGTCTATTGACTTTGAACTAAATCTTGTGAAAGAGATACCTCAGAAAATACCATGCTGAATTACACAAAATATACTCATGATATAAACCACACACACACACTGAAACCAGTATTTCATTAGTTCTTTGAAAAAAAAAAAAAAAGTTGACAGGTAGTAAAGTCTTAGAACAAAGAACAGAAGAGATTCAGGAAAGTAGAATAAGAATTTGTTAACTTTCTAAGTGGTCAGGAGGAAAATCTATATGTATAGCAATATATAAAGCCTTCTAAAATGCAGCTGGCATAATATTTCGTTGCATATTCTTCAGAAATAGATGCAGTTTTACTGTAGGATACAGTTAGCTCGTAACAAATAGCAAAATCATTAGGCACAAATGGTTTTATGTAGATTAGATGGCAAACTGCCTTAGACATTACAAACAGCCAAAGGAACCTAAGGCAAAGCAATCATTTACGTTCCCAAATCTGGATGCCATCAAGACCCACCTCTAAGTCTGAGTCATTTCATCTTGAATATTCTGTAAGCCTCTTTAAAAATCTTTCAGACGATTCTTAATCCCTGATGAAATATGTTACTTTCATGTCTGATCTGCATTTCAACAGGCACAATATAGCCATCTTTATTTTTGTCTCTACCTTGATCCTTTCTTCTGCATTGTACTGAAGTTAGAAAAAAAGATAGGTACCATATATTTTGGTGCAATTTTACTCTTTTTTCTTGAATTGTTTCTGTCTCTCCTCACACCCAGACTTGTCCAAGTGGGTAATCACTGCTTTTATATATGCCTCTAAATAGTTTATGATTTATCTTCAAGGAAATTGCAATATTTGTATTGCAATTCTTCAGCATTTCTTTAATTAATTAAACAAGGTGGTATCTTAAAAATCTAAGACAATTATCAGAATTTCTCAATTTTATCAATCCCATAGGATGTGTCTCCTGTTATTACAAATAGTCTTATGCTAGGCACAGGCCAGAAAAAAAACCTGCACCCAGTAATGCCTGCACTGGTCTTTCAGCTTAATTTTGACGTTAGGGTCGATTTATACTAATATATTCAGTCTCAGAAATGTAGGGTGAAGTATGCACCTTTTCCCTTGGGAGAAAGTTTATTTGAGGGATGGAAGAAAAGGGAGGTAAAGACCTTCTGTCACACCATTGATTCCATGATGAAGAAGTGGCCTGCTGGTTACACAGACAATTCAGCCACAGTTTGGCTTTGTTCAGCTTTGTTCAAGACAGTCACACTGTAGGAGTGAGAATTATTGATTGAATTAATACTATAACTTCATTTTGGATAATTAAAGAAAAACACCTCAAACTTACTTATTTTAAACCTTTTAAAAATCAAACTGTGATAATATGAGGTAAACCAGCATTGTTTATATGGAGAGGTCTTTCTAGCTGTCAACCTATTTTTAAGCAGAATAGTTTTAGGTATCAGTAAGATTCAGAAAGTCTCAGACAATCTAAGAAGGCAATAGGATGAAAATCAATTGAGCATTGGGGACTGAATTTATCAGCAGTTCCATGAAGACTCTTCTACCTGACCTACTTTCCCTTTTCTCCTTTTACAGCCATTACACACTGACCCAGTAGTCAGTGGCTCAATTTATCTTATTTTAAGGTAGTTCTATGAAATAAATCAGACTAATCATGTTCAAAAATAAGTTTGTTTATAAGAAAAGCCTTAAGACAAATGTGGTTAGCTGCAGATACGTACATACATTGCTGATGCCTATAGGTCTACTCAGGCTGTAGGCATGAAGATGTCCTGTGGCTTATGCTAGATGAAGACAAAGAATAAAATTATTATTCTTTTCATGACAAATGGTGTCTCTCTCACTGGACATTTTTTATGGATGGACCAGATAAACATGTGCCATGAGTTAATGTGGGCAGATCTGGCCCTTCTGCAATGGAAGAAGTGAAGATTTTACTGACTTGTGGTCCTTCATAGCATCAATTTGCACCATGAAAGTAATCACAGTTGTTTTCAAACAGGTCAGAAATATATCTGTTTCCAGCATCATAACATTTTCTGCATGACATCACACAGTAAAACAATTATTTTCAAATATGAATATCTTTGGTTTGGTTCAACCAAACCTCTGGGGTTTTGGTGTTGGTTTTTTTTCATAGGGCAGGTGGTAATAAGAGATGAGGAAGCAGATGCATTTTTCAGGCCAAAAGAATATTGTTGAAAACAATATGGATATAGTCTGAATTTTCAGTCTGTTGTTCTTAGTAATAGTTTAAGAAATAATATTAAAAAATTCTACTGGCCTAGTTTTTTTGTGAGGGGAAAACAGGGAAGTAAAGGAGGTTTTATGTAACCGTAAATGTTCTGTACATAAAATATGTAAAAAAAGTACATTTAAAATGTTACTAAGGCTGGAAAAGCATGACTCAGAATTAGGATATGCCACAGTGATGGTTGCCTGCATAGTCTGTCTGTTCTGTTCATGAACTGTAACTGAATCATTAATATTTGACCATATACTTCTTTTTGATACTGTCCCTGCCTTATTCAACTCATATGAAGAAAGGTGTTTTGTCACTTGTTGCATTGTGTCATGCCCCATACATTGAAGACTATTAAAACCTGTACTAAAGAGGTAATTATTTTTTTCCTTCTTGTGCTCTGATACAATGTGCTTCACTACAGTGTTTGACCATTCTTCATTTTCACAATGGATTTCAGAAGGAGCATCATCATCATAATTTTAAAGATGGGACATTAAAAAGCTAAGGACAGAAACAGCTGATTGGGTTACTGCATGAGAGCAGATGGCCACAAAGGTATTCTGCTCACAGGATAAGACACCAAACTAAGTTTCTGAAGACAGGTTGATTGATGGTCTCACTATAGTCAATGGAGATTCATTTAATACAGTTGGTGGAATGCAGAGAGCTGTTTACCTCACTTTAAAGTAGACGTCCAGAATTCAGTTTAGCTGCCAAACCATACAGATTTAATGCCACCTAAAGTCCCTTAAATCAACAGCTCTCCAGCGGTTCCTCCAAATATCCTGGAGAACCTGAGTCATAGGTGTTGCTCCTGACAGAATCAGCTAGAACAAGGAACTTCACAGGGCAATCAATGCTTACGTGTAGGCAAGCTGAACAAGCTGTCATGTCTGTAACTGGTCACCTGAATTATCCCCTAAACTCTGCTGCTGGGCATTTTCTTCAGTTGTAAGGGGAACTTTGACACCCAGCTCATGCAGCTAAGTAAAGGTAGCTGTCATCAATGAGATGCTGAATCCTGCCATGTGTGTTATCTAAAAACCATGTTAACTGATTATGTGGATGGCAACTGTACTGTTAATGAATTCCAGACTTCCATTAAAAGCTGTAATTTGATTGTATTCTGAGGTCCACAGACTGAAATCTTCCCAGTTCTTCAGTGTGAATGCCCATCACTGACTTGGCTTTGTCCACCAGTCTGGTCAAGTTACTCAGCAGTGTGTAGTGTGACAGCATCCCTCATTTCAGTTGTACTTGTAAGCATATGCATCCCAGGCCCTGCACCTCACGCTGGGTACACACAAGAAGAGTAACATCTAATATCTTACTTCATCCTTTATTCCAAAATCCAGGTTCATCACCAGATTTCCCTTGTCCTGAGCACTGAATATGCAGCTTCTGAGGTTAACATTGGATGTGATCAAGTAATTATGATGAGGCATGCCTGGAGTGTTTAGAAGTACTACCTCAAGGAGTAACCTTCTGTGTTTCCCATACAGTAGCTATGAGAAGTCCATCAGACTAGCAACACACCACTTTTCTAGATCATTAAGGTAGCCTTTTTATTTCTCCCATTCTTGATATCCCAGAAATCAAAGACTAGAAACAAGAACAGCTTTATATGAAAGAATACACTGAAACAGAAGGTGCTTGTCCAGGTGGGTGATACAAAGCCATCAGCCTGCAACACTTGTGCTAAGAATGATTTTATTCTCTGGAGTGGATGAGAGAGTAAAGTGTAGTTATTTTGAACAAGATAGTTCAATGAAGGATTCTGCTGCCTGTACTGGAAGACTTGAACTTTATTTTATGATATCAGTATTATGTAAAAGATGTCTGTTTTGCTGAGTGTAATGGTCACCAAAACTGTATCCTGTAGCACAGCCTTACAGACGGTATTAAAGCAAAAGACAAAACTTTTGCTGAGACTGTGGAAATTCTGCAAAATTACCTATCCCCAAAGCCACTTGTGATTGCAAAGCTTTTATGCTTTTATAGATAGAATCAAGAAAATGAAACATTTACTGAATATGTGACTGGATTAAAGCAATTAAATGAGCATTGCCAGTTTGGAGGGAGTTTAACTGATGCATTAAGAGAATGGTTAGTGAGTATTATACAAAATAATTCAATCCAGAAGCAGTCTTTGATGGAAGCAGAACTGACCCCCAAATCTGCAGTTGATGTTGCAACTTCTAAGGTGCCAGAGAGTTACAGCGCTTCAGGAAGCTTATACAAGTTGGATAGTCTCAGAAAGCACAGCACAGAGAACTGGAAGATTGTGTGCCTCCAGTGAGAAAAACAATCTTCCAATACTAACCATTGGTGGTTCAAGGACAAATTCTGAAGGAACTGCAAGTTAACAGATACATTCAGAAAAATGTCTGGGTCAGTGCAAAAAGTAAAATTTCCACCTCATAAGGGTAATTGTAAAGAGTATCTGATGCACCATCTTGCAAACAACCACTATGAGGCTGCATGAGATACTGTGGCATCTCTAATCTAGCTACTTTAGAAAACAAAAAGAGGAATAATGCTTAGAATGGAGCCTGAAAATGGTTCTGCTGTTTCTGTCCTTTAATAGCAGAATTGTAAAGACCTTGTTTAGGAGAGTACAATGCAGAAAAACCTTACTACTTTTAAGAACGTGTACAGAGGAAATTAGTCTTCTGGATGTTATTCTGCAGAAGTGATAACTGTAAACAGCATACGCTAATATTTTGTTTTGTAATATATTGGTCACGTATTCTTCAATAAACAATGGCTGAAAGAAATTCAGCCGGACTGGCCAAGTATAAAGTGTGCAGGCTACAAAAATAATCATTAACTCTTGCCCAAAGCAAAAATTAACTGAACTTTAAGCAGATGATATCTTTCTGAGATGGTGCTCAGAAGCTTAAAACATGAATGTAGAATATCGTAGTTGCTCTCTCTTCAATCACATTTTTTGCTATGCTTGCCCAATACCTTTGTTTGCAGAACAGAGAAATACAGAAGCAAAACCTCACCACTTTCATATCCCTGATAGCTTTTTACTCAAAGTTAAATGAAGTAAAGGGAACCTGCAGTAGCAGCAGTAACGAAAAAGGTTGTCAGGATATGTGTTGATTCGCATTCTGTTAATTGTGGAACGTATAGTGTGCTGTGCCAGACTAGAAGATACTTGTCTCATTAGTGACTAGCAAGCATTTCTACGCCTTAAACCTATTGGCAAAGGGATACTGGAGACAGTGAGAAGCAGCACCTTACAGCTTTTTCAGCCTAATAGGCTAACATTTAGAACAGCATATCTGCTTGCCCTTTGGCACAAACAATGGCTCTTGGTTTTCATGACATACATTGCTGTGTGTTATTTGGACAGTATATACACATGAGGGAAGTAGTGCTGAACACCTTGAATGTCTGTAAGATGGAGTACAGTTTAATGCAAATGATGAAAATTGTCAATACTTCAACAAACCAACTTTATTTGATGTCACACAGTAAACAAAATGGTGATAGCCCGTGGATGCTCTTGACAGAGCCTAGGTACTCCATCTTCAAAAAAGTCAGGTTAACTTTTCACTTTGCCCCATGGAATAGTTTCAGCAGTTTCACAGTTGAAAGTCCCAATGCCTTTGCACCTGGATCTCTGATCTCTCTCTATATATATATTTATAATGTCCATAGTGCTCAGGTAAAGAAGCGTAGAGTTCAATTGTCCATAAAGCTGGGAGAAATTAAACCACAGAGCTGATGGCCACTAGGGGAAAAGGGCAAAAATTCTTGCTTGATGTTCCTTCTTTTACTTTTTTTACAAAACTTATCTTGCTTACCAGTATTCATAATGTTACTGTTCACATGGTTATGTTCTTCTCTATAACAGATAGATGATTAATAATGGTGTTGAATGAGTCATGGCTATGAGAAATAACTGTACTGCAGAACATTTTGAGAAGCTACATATCCTTCAGCACTGTCAGCATCACCATCCAGACTGTAATAGGAAGTATGCCAATATCCTATAACAGGTTTCATCTATGAGTGCCAACGATATTACACAAATAATTAGGTGGCAATAATGTCACATTATCATGAAATCAGTGCTTCTTCTCTTCTGTCATTGCCTGTAACCAGTCTTTAACCAGTCTTAGAGCTGCTCTTCAATACTTGGATTTACTTTTTCAGTATGATCCAATCTCTTTCTCCAGCACGTGTCATTCAGACCTTCCCTGATAAGATATGGAGGTCTCATGCATGTAGATCTCCAGATGTATGTGCATGTTGGAGGGCAGGGATGAAGAATCTTGGAAAGGAGACAGAAGATGAAGAGAGAAGTCACATATCACAACATAAAGCAAAATTTCACAATAGAACTTCCATTAAAGGTTGAAATCCTCAATTAATTATTCATCAAGGGAAAAGATTTCAGTAAGATTGTCTGAGAAAACACATTAAGTGTTTAAAGAAAGAAGATCCCCGCCATCACTACCAGCACTGAAAATCTGTCCTTATCCAAAATGCTGAATTTAATCTCAGTATGTTGTGGCATCATGGCACATTTTTTGCTATCAGTGAAAAAGAAAGGATGAAACAGTATTGCATTTTGTACCCCCAAACCAGGAGGAAATGCTGTTTTAGATAGACACTATTAGGTGTCTTTGCACCTGTATCTCTCATCTATTTAAGTTGTTTCGTTGTCAAAAAAAAAACAACCAAATTTGCAAAGGAGCAGAACATGAGAACTCAACCTAGCCTATGCAAAAACAATCTTATATGGGAGTTATTTTCACCTCTGTACTAAACATTATCCAGATAAGGAATTATGTAGATGGGAATACAGACATAAAATTCACTAGAAAATTAAAGAAATCAAATAATAAATAATTTTCCAGTAAGGCCTGAAATTGGGAGAATTGTAGTACCCTTTATTACACCATGAGCAGTGATGCCATGTTCCAATAATTAAAAAGGACAAAAATAAGTGAGGCAGGCAGAATCACAGGTTTATTGTTTAAATAGAAATGGTTGATATCTTCTTGACATGAAAACATTGCTGCTTAATTATCCCACCAAAAGCTCTTCCTACTTATGATAGACCTATTTTTATTCAGCTATTTTTACAAGACTGGTTCTGTGTTCTGAACAATTCTGTCAATCAGTTCAAAATATTTTCATTCCTGCATCTTTTTTTGACCATAGGAAACATCTTACCTACATTACTTAAATGTTTCATAACTGTCCTTTGACATGCTTCAGTAATGATCATCAGATAAATTAAGTAATGTATACCAAGCACTTGTACGTAATGTATTGCTATGAAACTAGTCACTAATAAAAGAATGACAATGATTTCCAGAGAGATATCCTACAGGTGTAATAGCTCTACATTCCCTGGATACCGGGGTTTATCTCAGACCTCCTATATCAATGGAAAGAATTTACTCCCAAAGGCTTTGACTGGTAGGGAATACCAATTATTTTAGACACTGTCTTTTGTTATTTAAGACTCTGAATGAACATGGATGAAAATAAACAGTGCACCAGGACTGTTTTGCTGACTGGAACAACTGCAGAGAAAACATCTGGCATCTCAGGCCAGGATTCTGGAGGCAGGATTTCACAATGTCAGGGCAACACAGATGTTTGAATGAGCAGCCCTTTCAGTGAGACAGACTATTATTTTGATGATATACTGTGATATTACTTAACAACCATGGTCAGGAAGCAATATATCTCACAGCACTAGAAGCTGTACAAACATAGAGCAAATAGAATTTCCCTGGTAGCGCTGAAAATTTTAGAAAATCAAGCAGGACAACAATTGAACAGAGTGGAAAATAAGAAAATTGTGGTGGTTTGACTCTGGCTGAATGCCAGGTGACCACCAAAGCTGCTCTGTCACTCCCCTCCTCAACTGGACAGGGGAGAGAAAACATAACAAAAGGCTCATGGGTTGAGCTAAGGACAGGGTCACTCGGCAGTTACTGTTATGGGCAAAACAGACAACTTGGGGAAATTAGTTTGTTTCATTACCATTCAAATTAGAAAAATCGCATTCCCCCCACCCCTCTCTTCTTCCCGGGTTTAACTTAATTCCCAATCTCTCTCCCTCTTCCAGCACAGCAGTGCAGGGACAGGGAATGGGGCTGGGGTCAGTCCCTCACAGCTGTCCCTGCTGCTCCTTCCTCTGCAGGGGCAGGACTCCTCACACTCTGCCCTGCTCTGGCGTGGGGTCCTCCAGGGACCGCAGGTGGGGATCTGCCCCACCATAGGCTCCCTGGGCTGAGGGCACAGCTGCCTCACCGTGTGCCACGCCAGGGGCTGCCAGGGAACCTCTCTTCTGAGCTGGGGGGCTGCAGGGCTCCTGCTTTCACACAGTCTCACTCCTCTTTTCCACTGGTGCAGACATTTTTGGGTTTTTTCCCTCCTTAATATGCTATCCCAGAGGTGCTACCACCATCACTGATGGGCTCAGCCTTGGGCAGCAGTGCGTCCCGCTTGGAGCCGGCTGGCATTGGCTCCATTGGACATGGGGGAAGCTTCTGGCATCTTACAGAAGCCACCCCTATAGCCCCCCTGCTACCAAAACCTTGCCATGCAAACCCACTACAAGTATAGTGAATGTTTTGCTCACTTGCTAATATCAGTCATCACTAGCCCTGGCACGATTAAAGGCAAATATTCTGGTGTTATGACAGAGTACAATTTCTAGGAAAGGATTAAAAGGATGGTAGTGGAAAGACTATGCAGATGATTTCAAAGAGTTTTTTCATACTATGAGTGTCAACACCAGCAAAGCCTGAAGGTGGCTGTTTGCAAATCTAACAAGCTGGTGAATGAGGCTAGCACCTCCTCTTAAAAATTAAGGACAGTAAGTGAACGTAACTGTAGTGAATATGGCAGTTTTAAAATTCTGGATTATTCACATTAATTTTGAAATTCAAAGAATCAGTCATTAACACATATTCCTACACTGCAGTTAAGTCTATTTTTGAGAAGTCTGAATTAAAAACTCAGTGGTTCTACATACAGAGTAGATTAAATTCAAAGCTATATATTAATATTCCAGAAGATGGACACACAGCAATATCATGAAAAATAGGATTATTTCACACAGAGCTAGCCACGAATAAAAAGCCCTTCCGAGTACAATATGAGCAGGCATGCTGTTAGGATGCCAGTTGGCTTCATCATATGGAGATATTGCTGCCTTTAGTGTCTGTTTCTCCACAGACTGACACAATAAACCGAGGATCCAAAAAGCTAAGGGCTTCTTAACTGCTCATTGACACAAAATAGTGGTCTCCAAGTACTCTTTCGAATGTCATTACACTCTATCATGTCAGTGATCCATGGACAATAAGAGCATCTAATGTAAATCACTGGGGGGTCTTCTGCTAGCTTGTTAGGTTCTCATATAAATTTAATAACAGATTTATTTTATTTCCCTTTTGAGAAATTAAAATTGCTTGAAATGCTTTACATATAGCTACACAAGCGAAATGGTCTCCCATGTTTCACAGGGATGTGTTCATCCTTACCTTTCTGTTCTCCAGCCTTTTCCCTTCTGTTTCTCCTCTTTAGATCAGAAGAGAGCATGTTTCACCCTTATTTTATGTTCCACCAACATAATGTAGCTCAGCTTACAGGGTTCTTGTTTTTTCTACCTATATTTTCAGTCCCTCCTTCATCTACTCTTGGCTGACCCTGACTGGCAGTTCTGGCACTGGAAGGGTTCAACGAGCAGGGCTAAGCCCCCTGTGCGTGGGAGATTTACCGCTGCTCTGCTGGCTGCAAACCCTGTGTGCAACAGCTTCTGTGAGAGTCTTCCCACCTGCAGGACTTCTCACTGGAGCACCTTTCTTGACACTCAGCAATGATGCGAACACATTTCTTTACACAGCCTTTCGATGTTGCTCACAGCTTTTGAGATATCCTTCGTCTACCATAATAAGTTCTATATCCCAGTAGTTTCGTGTGGAGGGCATGTTGGTGCAAGCCTTATAATTGTGTCCATTACAAAAAAAATGCTGTTATTTTTCTTCTAGTAATATTGGGAATTCTGAGTGCCAATGTAAAGATCAGGTAAGATTACTTGGTGTGTACCAGAAATAACACATTAAGGCCTTCAATTTGGGCAACCATCTGCACTGAACTTTCATATTGCACCTATAGAAAGGTATTTTTCTGTTCCATTTCATATCCACTCAGTCCAGCTCATTACCGTTGTAAGTTCTTTGTCTTCTGTATGGACTTTTTTTCAGGGTTTACAGCTGACTTTGAAACATTTGATTTTGGATCAGCTGCCTTTTTGGAGAAAACCTTCTCTATCACCCCCATAGCAATTAAACTCTGCATCTGCCCCTGACATATTGTATTTAACTAGGTAAAATCAGCTGACTGCCAGCTGTTCTTCCAACACTGCAGAAATCTGGATGTTTCAAAAAAGCTTTAATGTTTATTTGTTCTGCAAATTGCTGAATGATACTTTTATGGAAGTTATTAAAAATACATTGAGGTTGAATGTAAATGGACATTATCATTCCTGAACAATTCAGATTACTATTATTTTGAAAAAAGTGACAATGTTTAGATTTTAAAAAATAATAATATCAAGCAGATTATATTTTTCCTTTTCACTTGATTTAATTGGATAATTGGCATTAGAGGGATCTAAGACAATTTAAACAAAATTATTTTCTTTCCAATTTTTATTTTTAAGGAAAAGATCTCTGTTTCACAGAATATCAGTATGTATAACTATATTATGGCCTTACTAGGAATAGCCATAATAATAGAATCTATGTGTCCTTATAGGTTAAAACTGTTGTGACCTGATGACTTGCACGATTGGAACAATCAATGTACTCAGAGAGCTTGTGAGGTTTTATATTACTACTAGGAAAATTAATTTCCTTTATGTTGGTTTCTGTATGTGTACTTAGATTCATCAGTTGAGAACAATTTTCATTGTTGACATCAATCCACTGTATAAATCATTGTGACACTGTGATAACCTGTTTGATTCTTTTGTTGGGTGTGTAGCATGAAATCCATCTCTGGATTGAAATGTCGACTGATGACTGGTGCCCAGTGTAAGCCTGATGTTTAGGATTCTCCAGTGGGCACCCATGAGAGGTGAATGCGATCAGAAGGAATTAATTCTATCGTAAACGATGTCTATAATTTTGTAAGTTAATGACTCTGAAGGTTTTTAACTCCTAGTGTGTTATAGCTTAGATCAGTAGATAAGCCTGTCCAAATTATAGACAACTGCAGTTAGAGGAGATGCATCCCATCTTAAATTATCCTTTCTTTCTTTTTTTTTTTCCCCCTTTTTTTTGTTTTTTAATTTACTCTAAACCAATATCTCTCAGGTGCTCTCTGAATTTTCAGATCTGGCTTTTTCAGATCAAAATCAACGTTTTCTAAAACCACAGTGTGTTTCCTTGCATATCATAGTTGGGGTTTTTTTTGTCTTAATTTTTCCTTTTGCTTCCTCAGAGCACCTGTAAATATCTGTTAGTGGAGCTATCATCAGAGCTAATGAAGTTCAGGAGCTTGCTCCCAAATTACATAGTCTGATCTTATTAAATCAAATGACAGATATGCTTTCTACTTTTCTTTTGCCTTTTCCCTTAGATCAGGCAGATGGGAGCAGCAGTTTCCTAGGCAAGTTCTTCAGGAACAATATAACAGTAAAGAAACAGACACACGTTAGTGTCCATAGTGAAATCTAGTGTATCACCTGACTCATCTTTATTAACTTCTGCTGAAGAGAGTCACAGCCATACCTATTAACATACTCATGGTTCCAATTAAATATTTCACTCAACTACTGATGGTACTCCATTCCTTTATCATGGCTTTATAAGCACAATCTGCCCGCAGAAGGTTTTATTTGGTTTTATGTTTAGTGCCCTACTTTTAGTATTTTTTTTCTCTAAAAATAGCAAAATATAATCAATATTTTGAAAAATACATGGAAGCATTCATTTTTTCTGAATTTGTGTGAGTCTGGTAAAATGTGAGTTTAGGGGAAATGAAAATCAGAGGTCTTTACCAAATAACCCTACTTGTTCTTATGTTTATGCATCATTCTTTTGTTGTTCATCATTCTAATAAATAATCTGTGTGTGTAGGAGTGTAGTGCAGTAGTATTTTAAAAGCAAAATAGGCAAAGATAAAACTGACAGCACCTTGTTTTATTTCTCTCTCTTTGTGTTTCATCAGATCGTTGTCTGGTTTATATCTGTGATATTTCTCTGACTGAAGAGGAACTATGGAAATGCTAGATTCAGTTCTGGCTCCATAGTTTCACAATGTGATCTCAGCAAAACCAATGTTGCCTCATAAATGTAAATATACTCATGATCGGAAAACCCTTTTGTTCCACACGTTGTACACTTAGTTTATGGATAAAATTTAAAACTTAATGATAAAAATACTTTTCAACTTGGTTCAGTCACATGTAGTCAATCGTCTGACATTCTATGCTCATCAGAAAAAGGTGAGGAGGCTGTGTTTTACTGAGGGATTAAATGGATTTATAAGTCCTTAGCTAGTTCAAGACTTCCCTGCTATTCACGAAAACATAGTTAATCCTACAGTGGAGCTGAATGAGCTTTTAAAAGCTGACAAAAATATCCTGGGCTGGCTGGATGATATTTTTGTTGGAGCCTTATAAGGCAACTGGAACCAACAGTTTGTCAAAAGTGTAATTGCATGATGAAGAGAGGGTGAGAGTTTCAATGCTGCTTTCTTCCCAGATTAAATGGTCACTAGTAAAACATTGGCTTTTTTTCCCCTTTGAATTTAATAAAGCCATTGTTTTAGTGGTCATCAGTCCTTTTGAGACACTGGCTCCAGACTGAACTCCTTGGGGATAATCCCAGCTGTCAGATGCAAATCACAACGATTATCATCACTCCATGTTCAAATGGAGATCATGCTGGGGGTGTGCTAATTCCAAGGGAGAGTTAGATCTGGATTATTGCAGCAGTGGTAAATACAACAGATGAAAAATTTCTTATGTCTTATGTTTTCTCCTCCTTTTCTTAAGCTAAAACCTTTAAATGCAAGTTTTCTCTTCAAAGCATAATAAGCAATAAACTTTAAATAGGGGAATTCCTTTTCAGCTATCATGAAATACAGAATCACCGTTCTTTCTACAGAAAAAAAAATATTTATTGAGAAAAATAATTTGCTCATATATATACCTTGAGCTTAAGACCTGTACAGTCACAGAACTACTGAAGATGGAAGGCACCTTCTGAGACCACCTAGTCCAACTCCCTGCCCAGAGCATGGTCAACCACCACAGCCTTTTGGTTTTTCTGGTTTTCACAATTTTTTATTTCTCCTGTACACCCAGGACCACCGCTAGTCTGAAACATGCAAACTTATAAGCACTCTAGGTAACTGAAAAACATTACTATGAGCATATCCCATTACAGCAAAACTCCCCTATTCTAACATTTTTCTGTCTGAACACACTGGAAGCTTAGGAAAAGAGTAAAGTTTTTTTCTCTAAAGAGCAATGTCTTGCATATATAGCAAGCATGTTAGCCGTAAATAGTATTTGATACTATCAGGTTTTCTCTTTTGTTAGTGTGTGAGATGATACAACGTTATCAAATTGTTAATAAAACTGATTATTTATGTGGCTACAAAGAGGAAAGGTATGCTATTAAATTTTGCATAGCTACATAACTGTCTGGGAAAATAAACCAGACTTACCAGGATTACAAATAACTTACACAAAGAACTATTTAACTGTATTGAGGAATCTCTATACAGGAAAAAGTCCTGCTAAGTCTGGGAAAAACAATTACCTGCTAAATCTCTCAAATCCAAAAAAGCATAAATGCCATAAAACAAAATTCTTTCAAATCACATAATCCATTAATATGCCAAAACCCCAAAACATAAAACAGATGGGAATGGGAACCGGGACCTGTCCCCTTCACAGGCTTATGAGCCAGTGCAAACCCCACGTCAGAGGCAGGCACAGCCTTTCGGTTCCACATGTGAACATTAGTCTAAACAGTATATAATTATTGACTTCTGGTACCAAACCTTCCCGCTCCTTTTCAAGCATGGAACAAAAACTTATAGAGAGGTTTGTGAGCACTGACTGCTTTCTACAGGGTCAGAAGGAGACAGTCATTACAGGAAGCTGAAGCTGCTCTGATTTGTCCACTAACATAGGTGTCTACAGTATGACAGAGCCTGTGTCAATCAGACTTTCTACATTTAGCATACACATGTGTATGCTAAAACATTTCCAAGGTTTTGTTTTACAGACAGGCAGAGGTAGGGTGCAGTCATCTGCGTATGAATGTGCAGCCACACAGACAGAAGAAGTTGCCAAGAATGTGGTGTGAAAAGATACCCCGAGTCACACTTTTATTTTTATTTATTTAGAAGAGAGGCTTGTTGGGTTTGTCTAGGACGATTCAACTTGCTTTCAGAACTAGAAAGCATGACTGATCAGAGGGTGAAGGGAGCAGCTGTCTGGAGTGTAACAGAAAGTGGCAGAAGGAGAGATGACAGCAGATCCCTGCCTGAGGTCGCTACCCCTGGCAGAATTCAGCCAAGAGGTTCCTGAACTGATGGAGCGCTCCTGCATTGTGCCTAAGCTGCTTCAAAACGCTTAATGTTACTGGAGCAATTTGCTCACCCAGGCCATGGGTTCTTTGGAAATACAGTAGTCTCCTTTCTGAAAGAACAACACAGTGCTCATCAACAGCTGCACTTCGGCAGTGATGATGGTACAGTCATCGACAACTCTTTTTGCTGTCTGATGCCCAAAATTCATACAGAACATTCATTCTCAGAAAACAATCTTTAGGTGATGTGGATCAGTGCAGTGAATTTTGAAGTAGATAGAGCTAGCCAAAACTAGGAAGCAGAAAACAATAACACCACCACCATAATAAAATATGAATATAGATAAAATTTAGCATTATTATTATTAAAGATAGAAAGTCAGCTCAGAGTAGGGCAAAAGTTTGTGCTTCTTTAAATTAGAAAAGTCTTGCAATAAAGCTGCACCCAAAGAGGTTTAGACTGGACATAAGGAAGCATTTCTTTACTGAGAGGGTGGAACAGGGTTCCTCAAGAGGTGGTCGATGCCCCAGACCTGTCAATGTTTAAGAGTTGTTTGGACAATGCCCTTAACAACATGCTTTGACTTTTGGTCAGCTCTGAACTGGTCATGCAGTTGGACTAGATGATCTCGGTAGGTCACTTTCCACAGAAATATTCTATTCTACAGTATTCTACTCTATTCTATTCCAAGACTCAAGGATTCCAGAAGCCTTGTTTTCCCTTGTTTCAATATTTTATATTGCCTTCTAATTTTACTTTATGAAGATAATACTAATCTTACAGACTATAGACTGGCATATGGGCTGTAAAATTAGAATTGGAGAAGATATGCAAGTTTTTGCTTTCCATAGGTATAGAATTCCATAGGTAAATAGAATTATTTTGGATATAACCCCATTTTTTTTAAAAAAAAATGTTACTCAGTAAATGATATTATAAGAAATTAACTTGGTTAGTAATCTATGCCATAAAATTGGGTAGTCAGTTGTTGATCTTGTTCTGAATCTAAAGACTTAAATGCAAAAAAAACCCAAACCAAAAACAAACCGAACAAAGTTAAAAGTAAGATATTTTCCCTCTCTAATCTGCTATAACTTCATTTATAAATGGTTATTTAATTTTTATCTCTTAATTATAAACGGTACTTTATGTTGTGGGGTTTTTGATGTATGAGAACCAGAAAATGGATCAGTATTTGAAAAAATAACTGGAAAAAATATTATGAAAAGAAATAACCTGATGTTCAAAAGATATATTTCTCTGTAATATTTTATCATATAATTTGCAAAGCAAAACATGATATTTCATTAGAAATGTCATTCTGCCAGAATACTGGTGCATAGTACAGTTGAAATTATTATGAAATCCAAGCTTTCCATAAAGGAACATTTCACTTAGGTACATCGACTTATGTTAAGAACTTCTGGTTTCCTGTAACAGCAGGTCCAGAACTTCTCCAGAAGCTTTACAGAAATGATTTTTTATTTCCTTACCCAAAACTTATCACTGGACTGTGTCTCCCTTTGGAGTAGCATAATCCAAATCTACTTCAGGAAAATCCTTGTCTTCTTAGTTTGATCAGTTTAAAGCAATGTACTTAACTGATTGGTTTCCATGTTGGTCTGGCATTGAATCAGGTACTAATGGTGTTTCTTAACATTAAAACTATCACTTCAGAAATGAGGTTGATAATGGTATTTGTATTGGCCCATGGGAATTATTAAAGCAATGAGTTTTCTTGCAAGGATTCCCACTCTGATGATACAAATTCATTTCCACTACAGAAAAGTGTTATCTCTAAAACCGAAGAAAAATACAGTTAATCACAGATATGCTTGATATTCTAGTGAATCCCCCATGACATAAAAGGTCCAGATCAGGAAAAAATATCTAGTGAGGTTTTTTATTTTATTTTTTTTAATTGCAGACATTTTATCAAACTACGAAAATTCTTTTTGATCTTACTTCTGATGCCAGAAATGAACTTGTGAAGGACTTGTCCTACTAGGAGACTGAAAATTCATAACTCACTGTCTAAGCATTGATGCAGAGGTTGAGACTGAAATTAAAACTGTTCCTGAAGACAGATTGACATTCAGGGCCAAGTTTATACCATCTCTTACAATTGATGGGAAAATTTAACTGGATGGGCTCAGCTGGACAACTTGAAAAATTATTTCATATCCTGAGCTCAAATGATTAATAAATATTTGATTCTTTGCAATAAATCACAGGCTTATCAGGCAAAAAAATGAACAGCCATTTCTGTGATCTAACACTGCATCAATAAAGAATTTTATATATATATATTGAAGAAAAGGTGAACACAAAAAGATGTAAATGTTGGACATATCACTGAATCTTTGAAGTGATAGGATAGAGCCATATCACTTACCATACCCATGGGATGTATTTTAGAAGTAATAATGTTACATATCCTGCTTCTTCATGCAACACGATGCATGCCTTGTCATAGTATAGGACTTATAAAGATAACGAGGAAAAAAATCTTGGTCATTCAGTACAAAATGCACATTCCCATAATCAGATATTATCAGCTGCATGAAGTTCCATATTTATTTTTGTAACAGGAATTTCAATTTCATGAGATTACAGGAACTTTTAAGAGTATTGGGGAACATGGGGGTATTCATTTGCTCTGTTATTTACAGTAGCTGCTTTTGATTCATAATCTGCTATGACTGCCTCTGAATAAATGTGAAAATGATCATTCTAGCATGCGCGGAACATGTGATTGAATTCAGAACAGAGTCCAATCCTGCTCTACAAGGTCCTGTAAAGATTCCATTGGTTTCATTAGGCTGAATAAAATAAATCTCCTTTACAAGTACACTGTATTTGTAGACCTGAAGCCAACATTATTATCATAAAACTACTGCTTTCTCCTCCATACAAGTCCTTTATAAGATATATTTCTATTGTAATGTCTATAAAAATAAAAATGCAGTCTTCTAGAACAAAAAGCACTTTTATCAAAGGGAGGAGGAACACAGCTCTGCCTTAGGGAGAGACAGCAACCCATATGCAGTATGTTGCAACCTTGAGTAAAACACACATCTGAACAACATCATGGGCAGTGAGTCAGAATTTCATTTTTACTCCTTTGCCCTTGTTGTAGTAGACTAATAGATTTGCCAAATAAGTCTCTCTGGCTATAAATATTATATATACATATATATATATATATAATTTTTTTTAGATAGCTATTTAGGTGAACTGTAAAACTATGTTACAGCGCAGTCAATGGAATACATTAACTCACAAAAAGAAAACTTCAGGCAAAGTTATCAGCTTATGGCATGTATACATGTACATACGTGTGCCCTCCATCTTCAGAATAGCTTTGGTTTGTCCCCTGTCATCCCTGGTGTTTTGCTGAGAGGTGATGACTCCATTAGTTTAGTCTGATGATTCATATTTTTTATTTTTGCGTAAAAATGGTTACAAGGGCTTTTGCCAGTTCAAAGTAAGACTAAGAATTATGCTGAGGAGCTGCAGAAGACAGTAACACAGCCTGAAATGTGAGCCCTCTGTTTGGAAATTGAGTTTCAGTTGCAGTAAACCCTTCCAGATTCTTTGCCCCTTACATAACATGGTAAATCCTGTCATCTGTTTTCTGATAGCATCTACTTGTAAGGCTGGAATGAGCAGTGCAAACATTCCTGAAATCTCTCCTGTTTGTTATACTGCTGGGCTTGCAAGCAATCACAGCTACATACCTGAGGAAAGGATACACTGCTTTGAATGTTTACAATATATCACTGCAGCAGCTAGAAACGGACTGCAGCAGCTAGAAACGGACTACACCAGCTGAGCGGAAGAGAAAATAGATTGGTAAAAGTTTCTTTTTTTTCCCTCCATTTCTAATAAGTCTCCATGTTCAATAAAGTTTGCTCTCTTTTTCTTTAAGTAAACTTTTCCCAACAACCCTATCATATCTTGTTCTGAACTGTTCCTGAAGTTTCCCTGCTACAGCACTTAAGATATCTAAAAATTCTAGTTTACCTATTTAAACTCCCTAGCTTCTCTGAGAAATGCTGATATGCAACAGCTGAATATGAAAGCTTATTCATAAATACCCTCAAAGTATATAGATGTAAGTTAGTGCAGCATTTCTGAGCAAGGCAGCTCATGTCAGTTAGCTTACCTCAGTGGAGAGGAACTGATATTTTTTTTCTAGTAATGCTTTTCTGTTGAAATGAAAAAAGCAACAGCAAGCCCCCCCAAAAAAGAAAAAAAACCCAAGAAAACAGGACCCCCCTGAAATTATTCAATTACAAATAGTCTGTTTTCACCTCTATCACTGTTTCTCAGCTTTCAATTTTCAGATTTTCTTTCCAAGTTACAACTTTGATGAAAGCAGAGGTTTCATCAAAGAAAAAATTCAGATAAAAGCTTTCAGGCAGTTTTGTTTGTGACCACAATGAAGTATTAAAAATATGTATATATATTCTACAAATATAAAGCAGGCATAGTTTGTACAGGCTTCTTGCATCCATATCATGGAAGAGACATTAGTTGACTTAACTGTCTACAATCACATCGTAAGACCTAGAGCACATGCACTAAACTGGTGTCCCGCTCTTGACCATACATATATTCTGAGTATATTTATGCCAGCCTTCTCAGGCTGGGAAGAATTCAGTTTAACTGTTATGCAGTGAAGAAGGGAAAATCATACTTAATGAAAGAATTAAAAGTCACAGAATCCACTTACTATTGCAGATGAGTCAACATTTAATTTCTTTTTTCTTATTTTTTCCCCTCGGTATGTATCCAGCTAAACAAGACCTCACCTGTGCTACTGGAGACAGACCAGCCCACTGCAAGCTGAGGCCGCCGATTGCTGGAGGAAAGTAGTGATGGATGGATTCTTCATCACCCTATGAATGAAGTAATAAAACTAAGTGGAATTTCTGCTTGTGAAATTTCTTTGGTCTCCTAGCTGTCACCTTAATGAGTCAATAATTTTCCAATTTTCAAGTAAACCAATATTACTATTTCATTTTGGACACTATCAAAAAAGCAGTATGATATGTCATTTGAAGGTAAATAACCTTGCTATTTGCTACAATCTTATTCAGTTTTTTGAACGATACCTATCTTCAGATCAAGGTTTGAAAGTCCACAGAGCTTCTTTGAAAAGTTATGCTGGCAAAGATAATGATAGAGATATTTTCTCATCATTAATTGCTACAAAAGTCAGTTTTTTGACTGTGCAGCGTAGCTTTCTGGAGTCAGTGAAGACATACGTGGAGAAGTACATATAAGTGCCTGAACCAGAAAGCTGAAACCACGTGTGCATTATGCCAGCTTGCAAAGCCTGCTCATTCTGTCAACAAGTGGAAGTGATGGAGGTAGCTGAGTGTTGTGAAATTGCTTGGAGGGGAGAATTACAGATCTAATATTCTAATCAGTCTTGGACATCCAAGACATCCAACATTTGTAGGTGTTATTCTGTTATGTTTGGGTAAGAACTTTGATGTTGGACTGGATCCTGCATGCAACTTTTCAGACAAGCTCTTCTGTTTATGCCCTCTAAATAATATACCAGAGGCAGATTCCTACTGAATTTCCCAGTATTTCTTAAGTCTTTGGCTGGGTGGTCATGATTCTAGGCCTAGAAATCTTAGAAAATCTTAACAATCTTTTAAAATGCTTAACTTTCTCTGTATAATGTGTGAAGGGCTAAATGCCTATCCTGTCTTCCTTTAACCATTTGAATATGACTAGTAGATTGTCTGCAGCTGCTTTTCTCTTTCATTTGTACAATAACATATAACAGCTTTGCAGAAAAAAAAAAGATAAAAGAAAAAATGAGTAGTCTTGGATAACCACAGGTTTCTGCATGAATAAACACACTGCGTTGGTCTGTGTGCAGTGGTGATACAGTAAGAAAATTCATAGGATTCCACTGTTTGATGCTTTACTTTTTCATTGAATGTTTTAGTATTTTGCTACTGTTAAACTATGTAGAATATACAGGAATACTACTAATCTCTAGGATTGCTAAAGAAAGGCTTTTATTTAGTTTTTATGGCACATAGTTAGAATAATCTATATGCTTTTCTGACTGTGATTTTTGAAGTTTGATTTGGAGAGTGGATGAAAGGCATCATAGTTTGTATTGGTGTAAGCTAAGGACAGAATTTGTCCTCTAAGGGTTTATGAGGCTTGTTATGAAAACAGAAAGTATCTGGAGTATAAATCCTTACAGCAGGAGAAAACAATATAAGTATGATATGTGATGACAGTTTTGTATCAATTATGAAACCATCCTAAGATATACTTTAACACTTACTAGGTAATTTTTTCACTACTGCACTAATTAAGAAATATTTCAGCTGACTTTTTCAATAGGCCATAAAAGAGGGTGAATAGGCAAAAACCAACCAGATGAAGCTACCACACAAGCATATAGGAAAAGAGATTAAAATTGGTAAAATTATGAGAACAGAATCAAATGAGAGCTGAAATCATTGGACCTTTCAGTGTTACTGCTGTTACTCTTTCTAAACAAGACAGTTTCATAGAAAAACTTCCCCCACCACCACCCCCGGCTTACTTCAAGTTCTTTGTGTATTTTCCTCTCAATATTGGTAATTGATGGCAGGATAGGTTGAAGAGTGATTTTAGAAAGGACAAAATTAAGCAATTTATCACCATGCAGCTGGAAATAAAGGGGATAGAGAGTAGCCAAGATATATGGCAGGGTAAAAGTTAACAAGGCTGCCTTCCAGTATGTCTCTGGTAAAGAAACAGTGATAGGAAAAGTAACTCTCTGGGAGACAGCTGAGCTAAGAGGCCCAGTAGCACAGTTATATCTCTGCCAACATACGCCTTTACGGACACTTGGGATGCTCTTCCATACGACCCATAAAGGAAAGAAAATTCAGATTGGAACTATAAATAATGAAAACCAAACAGGACACATTTGAGAAAAAGAGATACATATTTTCCATAGGAAGGAGGATGGTCAAGGACATCTTCCAGCTATGTGGAAGTAGCAGAGCTGAGAGCTCAGCTGCAGGCAACCTGAAGCACCAGGACAGATCCTGGTGCTCTTCTTCAGTAGCCACTGACACATTCTTCAAGGTGATTACCACTTTGATGCAAGTTCAGTCTCCCTGTCACCCCTTTGTGTCTCAGCCACTGTTTTCCTTCCTCATTCCTTCATTTATCCTACACACACACACACAGGTGGGGGGCGGGGGGGGGGGGGGAAGGTAAGAGATTTTTTTCCTTTCTGACATCAAAGACAAACATGAAGCTGTGACTGTTAGAGGGACATGCAATAGTTAGAGTAACATAGGAAATAGTACAACTTACTGTATAACCCCAAACAGATTTCAGGAGTGATCCCTTTTGGGCACAGTGCTTTGGAAGCCCAGACCAGTGCTGTGCTAGGAGAGATTGTCTTGGTGTTCTTTGTGTCTGAAAATCCTGGCCACATGACATTTTCTGTCCACAGACCGTTCCGCTTTGACTCTCTTGGAAGATTTCTGCTTGCCTTTTAACTTGACTTCCATGTTAGGTGAAGGTATTCAAGCATGTTTTTCATCCCACAAGCTGTCAATTCTTTCCAAGAAATGTCTTCCATCTTCCTGGAGCTGGTGACTCCTCACTGTGATGTGGCACATACTCAGCTCTGCTCCTAATGATGTCTGCTGAGTGCACAGGTAACAAGTTTTAGCAGCAGGAAGATTCAAAGGAAAGGAGTCAAGTCACTTGAGGCTTTTAAAGACCCTACAGTTTCTTATTCTTTTGAAATTGCTAAGACTGACCATGATCCTAACTTTTGTGACCATGAGACTGTTATAATCCTTTAAAGATTGGCATGAAACAACTAGGTTCAGTGAAAATTATTTTGTATTCGGATCACCTTTGTGTTTTGAACTTCTGGGCCACAACACCAGATTGACATATTTTTTGATCATTCAGGTTACCTGAGTCTCTGCTATTATTTTGACAGGCTTTGTAAATAGAAATGTAAGAGTTGGACTGAGTGCAGTCAAGGTAAATTTAGTGTTCAGGTGATACCTCTGTGAAGAACTCCTGAACAATTAATTCCTTTGCCTTGCAAATGGCATTTTCCTGATTTTAGTTCATTCCCTCTTCCAGCCTTTTTACTTCTGGCTTCTTGTATTGATCAAATTTTAGCTATTCCATTATAAGTCCTCTTTTTAACCTTTCTTGTGTTAAAAGCGTTCCTTTCTTCTTGGATTACAGTATAATTCTGCTTTACTGAGGTCTTACCTTGTTGATGAATTTGGAATCAGAATTGCTTTTATATGTTCCTATGTAATCCAGTCTACCAAAATGATTGCCAAAAATTTTCCTAGTTTTGACCTAATTTTTGCACACATTTTAAACACTTGCAATTCACTTTTTTAACCAGCAGTGGAGAGGAAGATGCAGGTGCACACAATATATAATAGGCTTTGGTTTGATAAACTAACAGTTATCTTAACCTTGCTTTTACTTGTTGCCCTTTTATAAAATGCAGGCAAAAGAAAATGAGTGACAGACATGATCTGCATTGCTCAAAGACTATTCAGTAAGCCTGTTTCCAAAAAAGTAAATATCACATATGGTTGTTACTGCAGCCCTGTGATATATATAAAGAGATAAATCACTCATTTCTGTGGAAATTAAAAATATAGAGATCTTCTGTGCACATAAATTATCATAAATAAATATTTTTACAAAAGTAAGAGCAAGCGCATATTTTTCCTATCTGTAGGACATTCCTCAAATTCTACTCATTCATTTGATGTATTTGGTGACCTTTTCTATAGTACATCCTCAGTTTTCAGGTTAGAATAGTAAACTTCTTGTTTTATATTTATATTTAAGTATCTGTACTAAAGGAGATTGTTCTAACAAGTTTCATAAACTGATCTCACTCACACAGGTAAAAATCTGGTGTAAATCCATTCATTCAGCATCTGTTCATCCTTTTTCTTCTTATTTTAATAAGAGAAATATCCACTCTTTGCAAAAGTGGTCTCAGAAAATTAAAAAGACAGCAAAAAGCTATAACCTGTTGCCCGAGCACAACATCTGCTTTTCTGAAACTACAAGGCAAATGAAGTGCTTGCAATAATTTTTTTGACATTCCTTCCATAAGTCATGCTCTGTGTTGATTACGGAAGTGCATGGCACCATTTGTCAGAAGAGGCGATTATTTCTCAGAAACCCTGTGTTACAGAGACACAAAAAGCTGTGGTTCCGAAGAGATGTACACCAACAAATGCTTATATTTGTTCATATCTGGAGTCATTGCTCATGTTTGTGTAACAAAAAAGGCAATATCCTGAAGACTTCATGATTATGTTGAATTCTTTCTCCTGTAACTGTCCAATTAGCATTGTAATGCTACTGAGGGAGATATTAGTGCCGGCAAGATGCTGGAGACACCTAGCTTTGTCTCCCTCTCTCAAAGAACAGATAAAGCCATCTTTCATTGGGTCTAATGCTTGATAGATGTGGGAATTTAGCTGGTGAGTAGCTGTTTCACACAAAACCTCATGAAGAGAGACAATAGAATCATGAAATGGAAAAGATGCTTCTCCATCATGAAGCAAAGCCACTGGCAAATATGTGCACCAAATTGCCTCTTGCCTCCCAAAAGTGCTGTGATAAACCCAGTTAGATTTCCTTGCCTCAGAATGAAAGGGTTTGTTTGGATTTAATTACAGTGAGAGTTAGAAACTTTTAATTTTAATTTAAAAATACATTTGTGGATATTTTTAGGTCAGTTTGATCACACAGCGAAGTTTTCATGTTATGTATTTCTTATGTCTATATGTGTTCCTTTATAGTTTACAGCAGTGATTATATTTTATTACTTTGAAAGTATTTTGTTATTTTCAACTTTATATTTTATATAGTTGAACATCAAATTGCTGTTATTATTCCAGTCCCAAGTTCAAGTTCATCCGTTTCTTTCTGAATGCTATTCTTAGTATTTCTGCACTGATGATGTCTCAGTTTTGTGTCATTTTCAGCTTAGACTTTTTTCCCCCTTTTTTTCTTTATAGCCACTTAAAATAATAAATGAGGTGAGTTTTGAGTGAGATTCTGGAATTTCACAACTAATTGCCTTCCAGTCTGACATCTTTTCCATCAATCTTGCCCATTACCTATCCTAATATACAGTCACTCCATAATATTCCTGTACCCCATCTTTTTTTTTTTTTTTTTTTTTTTTTTTCTGTTTGATCTCCCATATAGCATTACACAAAATGCTACACTAAAATCCAGGTAGGTGAAATATGAATTCCTTTTGTTTATAAACATAATTGTCTTAAAGAAAGTTATAAGATTAGTTTTTATAGGTTATTCTTAGATAAACTGAGGTTTTGTTTCATTCTGTTGCATACTGCTGAAATTTATATTCTGTCCACACTGTGGTATGGAGTGATCTGAAAGCCTTCCTTGTCTGCTAAGGAAAAAAAAGAAAAAAAGGGAATACTCCCTTAGTCTCCTAAAAAAGAGTTTGAGTAAGAGAGAGACTCCAGGAATAAGAATTAAATTTATGAAGTTTCAAGACTAAAATAAATATTAAAATTTATTGAAAAAATCCAATCTCCATTTTTCTTAACTGGTCAAATACCTTTATCTTGTTTATTGAATTACATGTGAGAATTGCATAGAAGTGAAGGAAAAAGGGAGACAAAGTCAACAATGATGATAAATTCAAGATGAATAATTGCAAGTAGACTCTACAAAAACAGAAGTGGAAGAAATAAGCCATAAACTTAAAGGAATAAATTTTGAACCACCACAGAATTTTGCAAGCACCAACTTACCCGGCTGAAGTGATGGTAGCAAATACAATAAACAGATCCATATAATAATCAGTAATGTCATAAGCTTCTAAGTAATATTCTTCAGGATGCTTGTTATTCTTTGAATTTTCTTCCATTAAAGAATGACCATGAAGAGGAACAAACCAAATGAGACAGTTTCCTCTGAGAGCCCATTCAGAAACAATTACTGACCTCTCTAAGTAAAGCTTTTATACATTTTGTAGGAGCTCTGTGTGCAGCACCTGCATCTACCAACTCTATGTGACCTCAGCCTTCTCCACTGAGGAACAATCCAGCACAGTGCAATGCTTTCTTGAAGGTTATTAGAGTTAACAAAGCCCTTAGTGCTTAAGGAGACAGAAGGAGGATGTTTCCCTTTGATCAGCTTAAGGCCTCATATGGTGCCTTGTGTGGACCATCTGTAAAGGGATGCAGCTTGTTTTGCATAAACAAACAGGACACCCAGGAACTGAGGCTGCAAATTGTCTAGGTGTTTTACCCTCAGCTCTCAGTTGTCTGCCCATATGGATTTAATTTATACTTACAAAGTAAACTTTAAAAGATTTCAGTGTGTTTGCCTTAAAATTAGCTTGATGCTACTCAAATAACATTTGGAATAATGTTTGGAAATAACAGTATCTGCAATATACTATTTATAGAGTCTCCTGGAACCACTATTGTGTAAAACATAATTAAAGAGTTTCTAAAATGCACAGTACAGTCTAGGTCAGGTAAATACATAATCAGGGAGTTATTAATGGAGCTGCAATTAATTAATATGCCTCCATAGGAGCCATTAAAGCTGATTAATGTTATGGCACACAAAGTGAATTTGTAGCTAACAAATCAATGACCCAGTAGATGGTATTGTGTCCTTTGGAGACATTACACTATACCATATCAAAACCTCATTAGAGAATTTTTGATTTACTGATCGTCAGCCCCAGTAGTCATTAGCTGGCCCAGGCTGATGATGCATGTGCATAGAAGAAAGTTAAGATAGTACTCCATCAGGGGATAGATCTCCTCCCAGTTACACTGCTGTAAATCAAGGGTAAATCCATTGGAATCAATGAACATATATAGTTTGGGAGGAGGGAAAGCCAAAAACCAAAAATCAAAGAAATACTCCAAGAGGATAGTCAAATAATTGAGGGTTTAAAAAATTCATTTATTATGCTTATTCGATAACTTTTTTCTAATGAACTATGTAAAATGTTTGATATTCTTTTTAACTTAGAAAGGGAACCCACTCAGGAATCATATGATATGGAGGCAGTGAAAAGATTATATATTTTCATGCCTTATACATTTGGATTTCATCTGAGGTTTAGATTGGGATGTGAATTTTCAGTCTGCAATTGCAGCATCCCTGGAATGCATTTTACTTGAGACTGTTGATACATAATCCCAGCCCTTGCTCTTTCTAGGTATAGATTATGTCTGGAAATTCACTATTTCTTCTTAAAGATAACTTTCTCTGGTTTTCCTTAACTTCAGTGGAGCTACACCTGAGAAAATTTTGTCCTAAATGGTTTAATAGGAAAGAAATGTTCACAAAAGCAGCAAACAAGAGTCCTTTGAGCATGGTGCAGAACAAATATTGCAATCTTTGACAAACGCTGAGCCCAAGTCTTTGTCTGTCTAAAATCACAGACTTGCTGTGGGAGGTCACTTGTCTAGAGAGCAGTGCTGTGCTCAGAGTGCAGGAGGGGAATGGCTCCTGGAGACAGGATTTGCTGGGAGTCACTTTCTTTGTAGATTTTGTTACTGCAATCCCTTTCAGACTGACTAAGATTTATTGACCAGATCTTTGTATTCTTTTCTTTTTGAGGCAAGTATTATTATCTGACAGTCTTGCTTAGAAATGTAGATAAGATTTAATTTAATTTACTTTTGATGTATTGTAGGTGGTGTGTATATTCTCTTTTACACATTTATTTTTACAATAGACAGAGCTAAGAAGCAGAGGATTTACTATGTATTGTACAGATTTGTTACCCACCTCAGAATTTCTGTAGTCATGGGTTTTAAAAGAAGTTTGATTGATGTAGAATAAAGGTATTGCAATGTTAGTTTAGGTTAGGAAAACTAAATCCACCTTTTGAGATAGTTCAAAGTTAAAAGGAAACACCTCCACTTCTTTCCTTTTCTTATTTAAACAGAAAGAGAATGGCAGTGATATTGGGGCTAGTTATTTTAGAGATCATGAACAAGTAAGAGTGTTATGTAAATGCATATGTCAATATGTATTTCAGACCCATAGAACTCAAATTATTTGAAAAATAGGTTTTAAACATGTCCCATTAGCTACATTGTACTCCTGCAATTGAATTTAATTCCTTGCTTCCTTTAAATGTTTTTACCCCTACTGTCCTCAGCTGAACAGTTGATTCTGGCTGATGAGATAAGCTCACAGTACTTCAGTTCTTGACTAATAGTTGGTTAAAAGCTAGCGGTGTGTCCAAAATTTAATCATAGTTCATCATGCTGTGGAATAAATCTATCTGCCTGACAATGATATTCTTTTAATGTTTCGTTTATCTTAAAAGTTAGAAAGATCCAGGGTCACTGGAATCAGGAGGGACCACTTTCTGCTTTGGATAAGGTCGCATAAAATATTTCAGGTGTGTTGTTGCTAGATGTGGCAGAATCAGGAGACACTCCCTAGTGTCAGGGAAATCTGCATTTTTCTCAGCCCTTGTTCTTCTCTTTCACCAGATTCATAACACTTTCCTTTACCTTAGATGCTTGAAAATTTGAGTTTATTCATACAAACTAAAGATTTATCATTATGGGTAGATAATCTTTACTGAGATTCAATATTTATAGTGGGCCAAAATTCCTAACAGGTCAGTGCCATTGAATTTCATGGAGCAGTGTCAGTTCACAGCAAAATATTTGAACTTAGGATATCCAAAGAAAATATTGAAAATAGCTGTCTAGCTGTCCAGGTTTTCAAAGCATAGCAGTGAAATAAAAGTATTGTATATATTTATATATGTATGAGCGCCAGTGTAAAAGAAAACAAAATTAAAACCAGAAATTATGATTTTCCATAAAAATTAAAGTTTTTTAATAAACTGCAAAACATACAAAGTGGAATCGTCATCTTTGGAGATGCTTCTTTACTTTTCCAACAGGCTATGGTTCTGTTCATCAGAAGTGGAAACCAGGACGACTGACTGTGCATGTACTCTTACCTGCAAGTGATGAAAAACATTTCCCCATACATTAACTTCATATGTTGGCTTTTTTTTTTCTATATAATTACTGTACTTCTAAATAATTATGCTTTTTTTAATGTGTATGTTTTTATTTGTATTACATTACTTTAGATTAATATTCAATCCTGGTCACAGAGTTCTAATGGAACTGAGCTAAGGAAGTGAATTCTTTTTTCTTGTATTTCCTAAATGTACACAACATTAGCATTCTGATTTTACACCTTCTTGTTACTCTTTTTTTTTTTTTCTTTTTCTTTTTTGATTTGCATTGTGAAGTATTTTCAGTGTGCATGAACTAGATTCCCTTTGGATCCAGTTTTTCAGAGTGTAGGAACTGGAAGTTGTGCTCCAGGAGCACACTTAATGGACTCTAGACACACACGCAAAATTATTCTGCTCATAGGACCAGATGTGAATTAATCCAAACTTAACAACCCTGAAATGTCTACAGTTTTTTTAATGGCCCTCAGCACAAACTGTTCTGCTCTGCATATCTATCCCCTTTCGGTCTATACTCCTTACTGACATAAAAAACAGTTGTGCTTTTTTCCTGCTCTATTTGTAGAGTATAAGAGGTTTGGGACAGATATTTTTCTATGCTGTGCAAAATGTGAAATGGTGGTCTGACGTTAACTGATGTAAATTAAAATAACTGTAAAGGGAGAAAAAGTAGGCTTGAATATTATTTCTCTTCTTTTGGATCTACACTGATCATAATGTAAAGACATCCAATTCAGATCATTTCAAATCCAAAATGCTATTAAACATGCAGGCTCGATTAACACAGTGTCAGGATTAGTATGAAGAGCTCAGAATGGATCTTTGATGCTCCACAGAATTGACTATAAGGGTATTCCAAGAGACGAGGGTGTGGAGCACCAGGTCCAAGAACTGGGAGTATCTGTCCGTTTTAATACAGAAGCCTTCCCATTTAGGAATGCAACACAGTGTTATGCAGTGGCTGTCTGAAATAGCTGAAAGCAAGCCAAGCTGTGCTTCCTCGCACAGCATGACTCTGTGCCAAGCTGGAATTCTCACCACCCTTGTTTGACCCACTAACAACATTTCCACAACCCTCAGGTGTACACTGGATTCAGGGAACAATCATTCAACCTATACAAATGCAAATATGTAAACAAACCATTATTCTTAATATTTAGGCTCCCTCCAGTATTGACCAACTACAGCTGTATCTTCTCGGTGTCATCTAACTGTTCTCTCCTGACAAATCTACAGTATCAGCTATATTTTTCCCTTTAGCACACTTTGTATAACACAGCTAATAAATTCACTTCCTGTGAGATGGATCATATTTTAAAAGTGTCAAAAATAATTTCACAGTCATAATTATGGTACTTTGGCAATGTCAGACAAGCACAACACATGATTTACCGAAAATACGAGATGGAAGACACTTAATTTATTTTTGTTTTTGCTAAGTCAAATTGGCCACTAGAACTTCAGGTAAGCTGAATTTGGAGGGTTTTGAAGGCTTTTATAAGGACTGCTGAACTTAACAATCACATCAAATTCACTTTTTTTGTTGTCATTTTTTTAAATTTTGACAGGCATGCTAACCATCTGGGATTTCACTTTTTTGTGCATGCAGTGCAGCTGGAATAACATTCCCTAAGAAGTTGGTTTAATTTTGTTTGCTCATAATTAAACCTTTGTACATAAACAGATTTGCTTTTTCAGTGAGATTCTACTGTTAGTCTTCTCTTGAGCTGTGTCAAAGGATGATGAAAAAGACACCAGGTGACTTGACCCCAGTCACACACAACAGGGACTTCACTGGCTTTTAGCTGTTTGCTTTTTCCTATAACTACAAGATGATTCTTGAGACCTTTCTCCCACCTTATCACCCCTGCCCCTCCCCCTCCCCCCCACCTTTACAATCATCTTTGTGATTTAATATGAAGGATAAATAAAAACGATTTGTTTTACTATATGTTCACATACCATAGGGGACTGACCAGCTTAAGTTATTTGTGCTGGTTATTTACTAGAACTGAAGAAGAAATATTGTAAATTCTTTGTCTTTCACCCAACCCTATGATTAATTTTATGTGAGGAATACACATGTTTATTTTCTTGCTTCTGTTTCATGGTTCAGAGCAGCTCAGATGTGCTGGCAACAATAAGAAAAAATCCTGTAATTTCACTTGTATCAAGCTGTTTGCTTTAAAGTCATTGATATGTTTGGCCCAAACCTTCCTCTAGTACAGATAAAGACAACCAGATTTACATCAGATGAGAACTTGCAGACTGAGAAGTTGTTTTTAGTAATAAAATTACTTACATATACACATACACCATCACTTGAAAACTACTTTTTTATATTTTCTTTTAACATGCTTTTTTTTTTCTCTCCTCCAAATGTACTTTCCACAAGGTTCACAAAAGAAATGTAGTGCATAAGATGGAAAACATAATGCATTATTAATAAAACTTGAAAGCAACAGCTTAAAAGGTAATCTTTAAGTAAACTGTAAATCCCTCCAATATGTCCTGTGAGTTATGTAAGCATCCTGAGACAGACGGAGGATACAAATTAGAGAGAAGTAAGGAGAGAAAAATCAGCAAAAAACATCATGAATTGGAAATCTATTCCTTTGTTTCTTTCGGCGAAGTAGAAATTATGTTCTCAGCAAATACAGCAAAAAGAGCACAGAGGACTTTAAATTCTCATTTAAGTCATAGTAATGCAAATCAGGAACAATTCTGTGAAGCTCAGTAGAATAACACTATTGGGAGTGAAATGAAAAGCAAGCTCCAAAACTCAGCTCTTGAATTCAGTTGCAACAGCACAGACCAGCTACTGAGAACTACTCTGAAGGGAAGTGCATCTGAATCCTTTAGTCCACTTATTAAAATATTGATAGCAAATTGGTTCTATAAATACAAACAAAATGGGAGGAATGCTGAATGGCAATATCTAGTCTACCATCCTTCCCATTCTTCCCCTTTCTTCCTTCAGCAGTACTGCAGAACCTCCCAATATTCATCGTATTTATCTATGACACAAAAGCACTGGAATTTCTCAGGTAGAGGCAAAATATAGTTATGGCACATGTCACAGGAGAAGTTTTTGAGCTTCAAAGAAGCTTCTTGAAAAGAGGGAAAGGGTATTTAAGTAGGTCTAGTGACTGAACTACCTACTTACTCAGTTGTATTGAGTAAAATGAGTAAAGCACATGTACAACACAGATGCAGTCTTAGCAACTTGCAGAAGACTGTACATGACTTCCAGGAGCAAAGTTCTGTTTCTCCCATCTGGCAGACTGATACTCCAAGGCCAATGGCTTGTACTTTGATACCACAAAATGCCATGTCGTTCTGTCAGGATTAATTCACTTCACATATTGTGCTGCAGCACAATTTGCGGTTCTGAGTTTATGAGTAAGAAACAGACATGATTTTAAGAAATTCTCTCTGCTGCCATAGAAATTCAGTTTTCGCACACAAAAAAAACCCCAAAAAGAATGAAACGTACAAAAATGCAAAGACAAACCACACCAACCCAAACAAAACAAAAATCCCAGAAGGTTTATCTCACAGTGGAGCTGTTCTATATCCTCCATGACTTCCTGAGGGTACTGAGGGAGCTGGCAGAGGAGCTTGCCAAGGTGCTCTCCATCATTTATCAACAGTCCTGGCAAAGTGGGAAGGTTCCAGAAGGCTGGAGGTTGGCCAGTGTGACACCCATCTACAAGAAGGGCGGGAAGGAGGATCGGGGGAACTACAGGCCTGTCAGCCTGACCTCAGTGCCAGGGAAGGTTACGGAGCAGATCATCCTGAGTGCCATCCCACATCATGTGCAGGGCAACACGGGGATGAGGCCCAGCCAGCCTGGGGTTATGAAAAGCAGGTGCTGCTTGATGAACCTGATCTCCTTCTATGACAAGATGACTCACCTAGTGGCTGAGGGAAAGGCTGTGGATGTTGTCTACCTGGACCTTAGTAAAGCCTTTGACACTGTCTCCCACAGCATTCTCCTTGAGAAACTGGCTGCTCCTGGCTTGGATGGGTGTGCTCTGCCCTGGGTTAACAGCTGGATGGACAGCCGAGCCCAAAGAGTGGTAGGGAATGGAGTTCCATCCAGCTGGCGGCCGGTCACAAGTGGTGTTCCCCAGGGCTCAGTATTGGGGCCAGTCCTGTTTGATATCTTTATCAACAATCTGGATGAAGGGATTGAGTGCATCCTCAGGAAGTTTGCAGATGACATCAAGTTGCAGGGGACAACGCTGACCTGCTTGAGGGCAGGAAGGCTCTGCAGGGGGATCTGGGCAGGCTGGACTCGTGGGCCAAGGCCAGATGCATGAGGTTCAAGAAGGTTCAGTGCTAAGTTCTGCACTTGGGTCACAACAACCCCACGCAACGCTACAGACTTGGGGAAAGGTGGCTGGAAAGCTGCCTGGAGGAAAAGGATCTGTGGGGACTTGTTGACGGCCAGCTGAACATGAGCCAGCAGTGTGCCCAGGTGGCCAAGAAAGCCAACAGCATCCTGGTATGTATCTTAATGTATCTGAAACAATGTGCCCAGCAGGACAAGGGCAGTGATTGTCCCCCTGCACTCAGCACTGATGAGGCCACACCTCAAATCCTGTGTTCAGTTCTGGGCTCCTCACTGCAAAAGGGACGTAGACGTGCTGGACCGTGTCCAGAGATGAGCAAAAAGCTGGTGAAGGGTTCAGAAAACAAGTCTGATGATGAGGGGCTGAGGAACTGGGTTATTTAGCCTGGAGAAAAGGAGGCTCAGAGGGGACCTTGTTGCTCTCTACAACTCCCTGACAGGAGGCTGTAGGCAGGTGGGGTCGGTCTCTTCTCCCAGGTACCAAGCAACAGAACAAGAAGCAATGGCCTCAAGTTGTGCCAGGGGAGGTTTAGATTCGATATCAGACAAAATTTCTTCACTGAAAGTAACAGGCTGCCCAGGGATGTGGTGGAATCACCATCCTTGGAGGTGTTCAAAAACCATGTAGATGTGGTGCTTAGGGACACAGTTTAGTGATGGACTTAGAAGTCTTGAGTTAAGGGTTGGACTTGATCTCAAAGGCCTTTTCCAATCTAAATGATTCTATGATTCTAATTTTGTGTCTTTGCCATTCTCCTCAACCAGTAACAGAAATCCTGAATAGATGGCAGGCCTTATGATGATTTACAAAACTGCCCAAAGAAACATAGGTTTACTTGATAAATCATAACATTAGGTTTTCAGAATACAATTTTCTTAATTTAGCATTGTTTAGAACAGTAATTAATCTGTCCTGACCTGCAGAGTACACAATTTCCTGCCTGCTACACCTTGGAGTTGTTTAGAAAATTCTCACTAGTCTATAAGTTTACTAAAGTTTTGGGCGACAGTAGTTTTGCTCCACTGCCGTTACATACTGGTTGCATCTTGAAAGCTTTAAAGAAGCTAATGAGTCTTGGTTTTTTAATTTTCAAAACTGAAAATTAGAAATAACAAAAACATTTCAAAGTACAACCAGCATCTATGTGTTGGGTGGTTTTCTGTTTGAATAAATATATAGATTTTCAGATCTTATTTTACTGCTAGTTAATTTTATATACAATCATAGTTCTTTTATGAAGACTAGCTTGCCATTTCTCAATTCTCTTTCACTGGAATATATTGCTATAACCACAGTTGGTAGAAAATATTTACCTGATCTACTAATTGGCCATATTTTACTAATATCAGGGCCTGAAATTTCATTTTACTTATGAACCAAGCAAGCATACACATGGCAGTAATGTAAGAAAGGTGGAACTTAATTGCTTTTAACATCTATTCTGAATAACAGTACTTAGCACTCATAAGAAGCCCGTGAATGATATCCAACATTACATTTCAGCCCTCACCAAAACCAAACATAAAACCAAATAAAAACTCTGAAGACAATGGTTTGAACCAAGAATAAAAATGTTACTCAGCAACTTTATTTTTTTTCTTTTGTTTCTCTCTTTGAATCCTTTATTTCTGTAACACGATGCCAGAACCCTGACACAAACACCTGGGCAAACAGTAGTTACCTAACCCCTTGGAATAAGGCAAATGTTTTCCAATTAAATTTGGTGTTTCTTAATACTGTTCCAATTAAACAACAGAGGTACTTTGTACTGTCTTAGGGCTAACAGTCCACTGGGAGCATCAGTATAGATATCTATTAAATAAAATGTAAAGATTTTATCTGTTTGATTAATAGGAAAATACTATTGTAAAATGGTTAACAGGTAATAGATTAATCTGAAAATTTACTTGCCACTTTCCAGCCACTTCACTAAAATATTCTCTTTCAATGTAAATAAAGGATGCACTGTATTGCAGTGGTGATGTACTGCAATCACATCTTTGTTCACACTTTTACCAAGATGTATTAATTATGTCAGCTGGGTGAGAGGGATATGGAGGGATAAGAGTGAGGATGAGCAGTAGACAAATTCCAGTGTACCCATCCAGGATTCCTCCTAAAACCCTCGGGCATCAACTGCACTGCTCTTGCTAGCAAGAAGAACAATGCTGGCTGCAGCCTGAGTGGGAAGCCAGGTCACCCTCCGTGGGCAGACACATGGTGGGAATTACAATGCAAAAGCATATCTGGCTGCTTGTTGCAAAACAAGTGATCCATGTCAGGTCCCCTTGCAGGGCCTGCCTAACACCTCTTAAAGGCTGCTTAATGCAGATACCACTCCACCTATTACTGCCCATCCCATACCCTAACTAGCAGTTCTAGCATGAAATGCTTTGCCATCCTTTGAACATTTTGAGACTTTGAAACTTTTTTCCTTCTTGGAATAGAAACATCAACTATTTTGATAAATATTGGGCTTTTTTCCTTAAAATCACCAAAAAAAAAAAAAAAAAAGCAGGGAATTTTTACTTTAAAAATTGCAAAATGTAACATATAAAAATTAAAATCATTGTTGTTGCTATTGTTTTCCTAAAAATAAAAAATAAATTGAAACAGAATATTTCACATATCCAGATTAGGGTTTATGGTAAAGTGTTTTCTCTTTGTCTGTAGTCAGTCGAGGGAACAGCATCTTGAGTAAAGGATTCATCCCCATTTTAAACAGTTGGGGTAATCTTCTCTTTGAAATGCCTAATTTTGTTTCCATTGTCTATAACCAGGGATTTGATGACTAGGTTGGATTAAAAAAAATAAATAAAATCTTCTGAAGGTTGAGAAAACTAATAAAACTAAGGAAACTAATTCCATATTTCTCTTTGATGGCAAAATTTAGGTAAAAAGTGGGGCTAAAACTTCCAAAGTATAATTGTAAAAAGCAAACAAAAAAAATGCACTCGCTCTAAAATTAGTTGGTTAAGAAAGAGAATTGTTTTATCAGAAAATGTCTTACTGAAAAGTTGCCTGGTAATATTTTGGAAGTTCCCTGTTGAGCTCTAGGAAGCCAACTGGGAGAGGAGGCTGAAACCTTAAAAACAAGGCAGAAGACAAACTAATGTTTTCTTAGTCTATTTTTATCAAGTCAGAAGGAGAAAAATTTGAAGAAGCTTTATAGAATAGAAGGAATCTTGCTCCTTAAGATGAGAAAGAATAAACTATGAGGGTCACTATGATTCTGTGTTGGTTTAAGTTTCTTGTCCTTTAGGTATAAATGAAAGGTAATGGCTTAAAATTATGCTCATAGACTACATGTATGCACTATGCACATTCTGCCCATTTGGTCATCTGCTCTTCTGTTTCATTTGGCTAATGGACTCTTGGAGGGAATATTTAAGCTAAAATTGAGAAAGGCAGCATTAGCCCAAATTGCAAAACATGGTGGGTAGATGAAGACTTGGGTTAAGGTGCCTAAAGTCACCAAAAGTCCAGAAAGTCTTCAGGAGTCTGAGCAGCCAGATCTTGGGGAAGGCCCAGAATCACAACACAGTCTATACAAAAGAACTTGACCAATTAATTCTGTCTTAAAAACCACCATTACCACCATCAAATATGTGGGAAAATGGCAGGAAAACCAAACAGCAGTAAAAACAAGGGCTGATATTTTTAAGGAAGTAATATCTATGGTATTAATATGATCAATTAGAATATTGTTACTAAATAACTCCTGTGTTATTTTCAAGTAAGTCTCTGCCCGGTATTTCAATAATCCACTTTCTCTGAATACACCATGCAGAAGGACAACAATCCAGTCTTGCTATGCCAGGGAAGGACCTGTTAATCTCAAGTTTAACATCTTTGCCATCAAACAGCTTCCTCTTGCATTTTTTGTCCTTGATTAATCAAATTCAGGTCAGAACACCATTTAAACACAAATATCCAGTGCTATAAGATACAGGTGAGGTGTGTTTATATCAATACTTTTGGAAAGAAAGGATGCCCATCAAAATCTTTGTGAATCCTTGGCATTACAGCTGGGATCAAACTTGTGACATCTGAGTAGAGCTTAGGGCAAGAGCCCTCTTTCCTAACTGCTACACATGGGATGATTTGTAATGCCCCTTAATGCAATGTCGCTACCTTTTTCTACATGGTTTGCACCAAAGCCAGCTGACCTGGTTGCTTATGCCTCCAAAACCAGCCTTTGATTGACTATAAATAAAATACTATAAACTACAGTTTACAGCACAACTATATGTTGTCTTAGCTAGCCTGGACTACGGAATTTTTGGCAACTTTGCACTTCCTGGCTCTGTTAGTTTCATTAATTATTAAAAGCCTTACCACCTTCTCACTAGCTTCCCACAAAGCTATTCATTATTCTGTTTCTGAACTGCTGAATAAAAGTGGAATTTTACAAAACTGCTCAAGGTACAAGGATAAAAATTACAAATCAAATGGGATTTGGGCACCTGTGTGTCTGGAGTTCTTACTTAACAGGAACTATTTTTAACTAATTGTTATAAACAATTTAAGAAAATTGAGATTCTGAAGAGACTTTATTCTTGTTTTCTCCAGTAATGAGAATATATTCAGAACTGATGACATCTAGAAAGACTTGTCCAATAAATTTTGGTACCTTTTCTCATTGCCTGTGATCCAAATTTAATATATAGTTTATATTTTTATAATATTTATAGTTTATATAATAATATAGTTTAAAATAGGATTTCATCAATACCTGCTGCTCATGGGAATGAAATATAGTATTAAACTTTTGCAGTTTCTAAGTTAAATACCCACTGTTTTGCATAAGGCATTAATATGCAGTTTGGCTCAATCTATTGCATTCTGTTCTGCATATATTATGATATTCTCTTTAAATTTGATTTAAACACACAGTTTAGTTCTCCTCTTGAAAGTGCAACCATAGACACTCTAGGGGTGAGGAAGGAAGATGATGTGACTCTAGTAAAGGTGGAAGCAGATTTTAAGTTAGTTGTACATTATAGGAAAAATAAAACTACAGAGATCTAAGAAAGTAGCAACAGCAGTTTCAAAAAATAAAATTAATAGTAATTCAGGGTAAAATAAAAAAAAAAAAAGAGAGTTTCCTTTAACTAGTGAGAACATTTCATTCTGTTATGGTTTTGGGTTTTTTTTTTGTGAATGATCATCTGTTACATTTCTTTTGCCAGAATACACCAATTACATTTCTAGAAAAAAGTTTGTTTCCTGGGATATTTTATTACTTAACTTGACAACTGGGATATTAAAATATCTAATAAATATTAAAATTCATAATAAGTACCCGCTAAATAGATAATTTATTGCTACATAGCCTCAAGGATCTTTGCCTTCCACTTATTTCTCTCAGATAAGCTAAACAGTGTCTTTCAGGGCAAGTTAGAATCTCCCAGAAAGATTGCCATGAGTTAACATGAGGCTCATTCCCTTAATTATTCTTTTCAAGTTCTTAAGCAAATGAACTTATATGACCATAATCAGCTGAGAATAAAACCACAGGAAAGCCATTCAAAGGAAGTCTCTGAAATAGAACAGATATGGTATAACTTATTATCCTGTTTTAATATGGAAAGAAAAGTATACTAATGAGTGTACTTGCTCACTTAGAAAGTTTATATCGAGTAGTTAAAGGAAAATTATATTTTTATTCAAGGCACCATGTCCAAAAAGCACAAAATTTTCTGAATATTGCTATTTGATAAAACCATGATAACTGAAAAGCTATTGTTTCATCTTCTGAATTACAACCCATCTATGATTTAAATTTTATGTCAAATGCAGTGTCTAGAACAAATAATCTACCCTACTTTCCTCCTTTCAAGTGTTTTTTCCTGAGCATTTTAGATTTTTCCTGAGTTTAATAACTAATAATTTCCTCTCAAACTATACATCCTTTGTCAGTTCTGTGCAGATGATAGTTACTAGTGATTGTAAACTCAGAGGAAGTCACTGCGCAAATCAAAAGAGTTACTAGTGATTGTAAGCTCAGAGGAAGTCACTGCACAAATCGAAAGTTTCAGAGCTCTCTCTGACATTTTTCACTTAACTGTTTGCCAGCTTAACTATGCTAGATCAGCCTTATGATGTATTTGGAAATTATCTGTTACTTCTACAAAGAAGGTTTAATAGTTCTTTGAATAGATAAATGTTTCTGCAAATCCTAATTTTTTTCCTGAATTAAATTCTCACTTCATAATTCTCTCTTTGATCCATAGACCTCAGAATTAGATAATTTCTTTGCAAATTGCAATAGGCTATTCCTTCCTGAAAGTATTTTTAGGACTGTATGTTTTCTTTTCTTTTTTAAAGAAACATTTATTTTTTTGCTTACTTTTAAAGCTGAAATATTTTTGCACGCATTCCCACACAATATGCTAAGATTTTTTTTTATAAAAATGTTTAGAAAAAATGTTTATATTCTAAGTTATGAACCATTGTAACTGCTGAAAATTAGTAGTTGTAAATTAAGGCTTTTAACAGCTTTGCACTTCTCAGATTCCCATCTAACATGATTTAGAGTGTTAAACTATGTCATAGCAGATAGCAATACATAAGATATTCAGCCCTAGATTTCTATTTTCATCTTCAGGTTTCCTTAAAGTATAACCCTTTGCTTTATAAACAACTGCTCCCTTTTATCCATATCCTCCTTTAAGAGATGTTACCCACCTTCAGTTTGCAAATATGTGGGTTTTACTACAGAACTGCCTGGAATAGCAACTGTGTTATTGAATATTGCCATCTTAACAACATACATTTGGACTAGTATTTACAAACCTGCTCTTAACTTAGACTTCATTGTCTTCTTGTAGCGATTGTCTTAATCTGCCCTGTCAGCCTGTAGTACATTTCTTATTAAGCCCTGTGCATGGATATTACAGCTCAGTTTCCCCATTCAGCATCCTAAGTACATCGTATGAAATTACCATAATGTATCCGAGAAGAAAGCCGGATTACACAATGAGCTGTTCTGTCGCTTTGTTTGTTAATGGCTTGTTTTCCACAGGCAAACTTTCTCCATTATGAAGAGCCCACTTAATTCTTTTGAAAACCACCACTACAAACCCAGATCCACTACCCTCCTGATTTTGGTAGGAAGCCACCACTTCTGCAAAAATCTGCAACACTACTGTTCTGTCTTGTGATTTAATGGTTCTCTAGTTGAATGGCTGTTGTGGCTGCAGACAAATCCTACTGTTCACGCATAGTGAGTCTGTCCCAAATGTATTGGACTCCGTGCAAATATTGCAATTGATCTAAACACACAGAGCTGTTTATTGAGTTTGTGGCTCATGCCTAGAACAATAGAGCTTAAGCAATAGGTCAGACACAGAACACAATATTTCTGCTTCTGAATCCGCCAAAATTACATGGTCTGCAAAACATGCTAGTGTGACATGTTCAAACCTCATTGACCTTGCTCTGGTGATTGTATGGAACTGTAAAGCAGTAAACACAACTCATGTAGTCCAAAAAGACTATGTGGATTAGCAATTTCTTTGAAGTTGATTTAAATATTATCTAGACATATTGCAATAGTATCAGGCTATTTCTTTCTTCTGCTCAGTAATTTCCAGTTTTCTTGCCAGGAGAGACTGACCGATCTACTTTTCACCTAGGAACAATATTTCTTGGACAACAAGGTGGAAAAATTGAGGCCAGACCCACTGGTTTACTGATTTTGGAGGAAGAACAAAACTTTTCTTTCAATTAGCCAAGCACTCTGTCTTTGATTGTCTGAGTAGTGATATTTTCTATCATTACTATGACTTGCAATACTGCCAGTGAAGTCAGTAGGAGTTAAGCATGCACAGTATTTCTCTAGTGATTAAGAATAACGTATGAATGAAATTACCACTCCCAATATTTTATGAGATCACTTTATGAACCCAAAGTGAAATGGAGAACTGTTTATACAGTCCAGACTAGAGTAAAGTAGCTATCAATTATAATTAGAGATTTCCCTGTAAACTAATAAAAAAGTTCTGCATACTAACTGTAGTGCACTCTGATTTAAAACAAATGTTGATTTCAGTCAAATGTAATGGAAATTATGGAAGCCTAACTGGCCAAAAGGAAAAGCTAGCTATTGTTCAATGATTTCAATAAAGTCTATTTTTCTTTTCTGTTAGGAAAGCAAAGCCAATGCTTATAATAAAGTTAGTGGGTAAATCAGTCAGAATTTTTAATGACGACTGAGTCCCATCAGAAAAAAACTACTTCCAGAATTGGAAACTCTGGTTAAAATGCTATTTTGCCCCTGTCTTCCTTTTTCTTCTTGAAGAGGTAAATTGCCAGACTCTTTACAGTGACTTGCTAAAATCCATTTCTCACCTTTTCCACCCTGAAAGTATTGAAGATCAAGTGTTTAAGGACTCCTCCCAAACTAAGGGTGTGTTAAGGCTGCTTTTGCATTGCTCTAGTGAGGGCAAAAAGGAAGAAAGGGACCATAGACTGTGTTATATGAGCCTGTATTCATTCCCTTTAATAAGTTATTAAGTGTGGCTTAACCAAGGATAAAATAGGCACCATCCCACCCAGCTCCCTAGTAAGCACCAGTGACTGTCCCCAGATGGATTATGATTCAAAAAGATGGACTCGGGGTTTTGATCCCCAGATGCTTGACATCACAAGCAAAATATGAACTCAAAGCTCTACACACAAGTGAGTTATAACCACAAGAATCTGGAATAAATTTGGGAAATAAATCCCAAACTTTTTTTAACTTGTCATATCCCATGAGGGTAAGTGGGTAAAAATGCTGACAGGTGCTTTTAAACCTGAAAGATTGACATAAGCCTCCTTTGATTTGCACAGCCAGAGAATCCATGAAAAATTCTTGTCCTGATGAAGTACTTTTACCACTGGCTTTGAGGGGAGAAAATTTTTTGTCCTCTGCTTCATTGAACATGTGTATTTAATCATGTAGTGATGAGAATACATCATGGAACTATCCTTATATGGCAAATTCTTAGCCATGGGCTCTTCCTGAATAGTCATTCTAAAGTTCTAGGCTTCTGAAAAAGTCAGCATTTTCATTTTTAACTTGCTTTATTTTAGGAGCAATGAAGTAAATCACTGCTGCTGTCACTGCAGCCATTTGTCTGATCCTCCTTCTCTTGGCCCTTTGTCCATGATTCATTTGGACATGGGACACGTTTGTTGTAAAAGGCAGCTGAACAATTATGAGACAAAGGTGTGGTGGAAGGTGTTCCAGCGTTAAGCAATGTTCAGCATTTTGCATTTTGTTTAAAACATTCACTGGCGGTAGTACACTTGCATTTCATAGATTTCTGTGAGCAAACCCTCCCCTAATCTGAAAGGTTTAAATTTACAAATCTGAATGAACTCTGTGAACTTTTCCCCCCCACATATTATTTTGAAAAAAAAAATAAAATCTTTCTGATAAGGCTACTTATTGTAAGCAGGTGATTGCTGTGTTACCAGATGCACAATTCTGGTTTATGCTTACTGTAAGCATTAAAAAAATAAAACAAAGGGAAACTTCTATAACAGCTGAACATCTACTAGTTCCTAAATTATTCTGAAACTTCAAATGTGTTTAATGCTTCCTTAGGTGACTGGGACCTCCATGTTTTTCAGTGTCTGTACACTGTGCTAGATTCTGTTAAGCCTTTAGGAAATTTGGTTACTTCTCTTAGATGAAGTATAAATGAAAACTCAGCTCTTGAAGATATTTTGTTAAGTTATTCTTCTACAAAATAAAAATAGTAAAAAAGGCAAAAATCTAGGTGTGTGGCAGAAACATTGAGATGCAAAGCCTGTTGAATCAGTACAATTGAGTTAATTCAAGTGAAGTGTAGTAATTAAAATGTGGAGGGGCTTTTGAATACCAAACACAACAGGAAGCTCTTTACTCTTGGATGTACTATTGCAGCTGGAAGATATCTTTGTATTTCTAAAATAACCTTAAATAACTGTTCTTTCTGCTTATTACTTATGAACAATACTTGAGAAAATAGGTTATTAAAGTGTATAGTATAGATTACCAGAGCAATCTATTCTGAGAGTTAAAGTCAATTAGCTCATTGACTGAAGAGGAAGATTCAAAATCTCCATTTAATAACTTGCTGTGGTTAGTCACTCTGTGGATTTTTAAAACAAACAAACTCAACTCTCCTTTTATTAAGTATGTGCATGGATTTATTCAATAACTTGAAAATAGATTAAAGTAGGGAGATCTTAGAAATTAATCTAAAAGAAATTTGTATATCAGAAGTCCAAAGTGTGCTATATGGAAAATGGAATCTCTCGGCAGGATTCAGAAGTACAAATCCCAAGGTCTTCTAGAGAAGTGTAGTCTGTGTCTGTTAGCAACCAAAAAAATAGCAGATGTCTAGCTAAATTCGGGAAGAGGGGAAAAATGCTGATTATTGCATTTAGATAACTAACCAGTTATTTAGTGTTTAAAGGATAGATATAAGCCTATATATTTTAGTTGTTGGTTGTGTTTCATAAATTCCTCTTCATATCATTAATTTATCCTCCTCAAAAAAAGCATTTCTTAGGAGGAAGTTATCAAGCAAATTTCAAGTTGCTCATGGTGAAATGTAAGAGCCCAGACTGCTGCATTGATAACAAGAATTATATTTTTAGTTTTTGTAAGTATGTTGACCATATGTCCTTGAATTTAATTTACCAAAGCTAACACTCTTGAGGTTGTTAAATAATATATAGAGGCATCATTGTAGAATTTTGCATTTGGTGACTTATTGAATCATTTTTTATTAATACAGGGCTTTTAATCAAATATTTAAAGCCTCACTACAGTATACTACTGCTTTAGTAAAAAAGAAATAAATTATTGCAATCAATATATATCATACCAATAATCACAACACATTGTGTTGTTAATTCATACTCACGGGCACTTCTGTCATTATTCCACTGAAAGGTAAGTGATTTCTAAATAGTATTAACACTGGAAGTGATGAAAGATAGATGGACATGAATTTCAGTTTCTCATCTTCATAACAGAGTAAAGGAAAAACTTGTAATATTTTCTTTTCCCTAGAAGTCCCAGAGAAAAAAATAGATATTGTATTCTTAAATAAGTATAAATTGACATTGTTCAGTTTTGGTTAGTGTCTTGTTTTGTACATCTTACATCAACACTCTTACAGGCTCGCTTAAATACTTGTCAAATGTTAAGCACTCCACATTCAGACTGATTGTGGAATTATCTGAATTTTCAGGAATCATGAAAGCTGGTTTGGGTAGCTGCAGAAACAGAAAGAGGATCAAAACTGGTTTGTGAACATAAAGAATTTGTAATCTGAGCATATATCCCTTTATGCAAAGACTTTCTGGTTTGGTTTGAAAGAAAAGCCAGCCCTACTTCTCAGCTTTACTATGGAAAGACTTTAGTCTTTTCTCAGATAGTAAAACTTTCTATGGGAGGTATAAATTCCTATATCCAAAGTTAAGCAAAAGCTTAGAGGATAGAAGGGTGCTCTGAATAAACACTAAGAATAACTGATCATATAAAAAACAAAGAAAAGACAATTAATTACTTATTTACTGAGAATATCAAGCATGTTTTGAATGTAAAAATTTGACAAATTTTTGTTTTACTCAGCATTATTCTGTTTTTTAACCATGTAGATTCACTTTAAACATAATGGCAATGATAAATCTAAATATTGTACAGCTGCAACTGTTCAAGTCACACAGATGCCTGAACTTTCATTTCTAAAATATTCTGCAAGTAAACACAATGGTTGTATGCTATACATTATTGAACCAGCATGCCTGTTGGTTTGGCTACATATTATAATGATGCTAGTGTGAATTTTCTCAAGAACGCTTAGCAACAACAACAACAACAAAAAAACCCTCTTCTTTTTGTACAGAGGTTCGCTTAGGACTATAGTTTCCATGGAAACTCCTAGAAATAGCAATTTCATTCCAACCTTTACAAACCCAGTGTGAGCCTTTTTCATCTAGACTTTTCACTTTAATATACTCTTAGGTTCTAACTACTTAGAATGACAGAAATCATATTTATGTGTGTTATTGTTTATTAAAATAATCTCTTTGCTTTTAGGCTGAAATAAAAAAAATATAATTCTATCATTTCTTTTTATTGCCAAAGAATATGAAGCAACATGATTTAAAAGAATATTGTTTAAATTAACCGTCACTATAAACAGCTTTGATTGCAAAAGTTTTGTACTGCATTTTAGCTCACTATTTGATAGGATGTGAGTCACACAGAAAAATTATATACCTAACTCTTAAAGCTATTAAAATAGCTGCAGCTGGGAGGTGTAACTCCATCATGAATGAATGAGATAGTAAAAAAAATTACCCTCTGCAAGGAAGCTTCTCAATGAAAAACCTGGTAAACAAGTCTGAGAAAAAAGGAAACAGATGCTAAGCGATAAGAATGTGCTTGTTCTGACAGGGAACACCACCAGTGTGGTTGTGTGATGGGCTGAATGTGTGTGTCTGTGGGGGGAACTTATTCAGCTGTTTCCTTGCTACACTCAACAGTGAATCAGTAAAACACGATTTTGCTTTTCGGCTAGGAAACGACACTTTGATTCTGTGTTATAAAGGAAATGTCCCTTTTGTTCTCTTATGTAAATTCCTCTTTAGGATTTCAAGATGGCTGTGGTGCAGCCAGGATTTGAAGAAATAATTTTTCAAGGCTCAGAAGATGTGTGTTACAAAAATAACTGAGTGGTCGCCAAGGATGAGACCAAACTGTGGAGCTTAATTAACTTTCTGGGCTAGCCAGGTGTTTGGGACTACTCACAAAGAGGTCCTGCAGAAAACCTAGTATCTAGAAACCATAGACAGACTCTCATGAAGCTATGTCAACTTGAAATAACAGTGTTTTTACTTGTATCTAGAGTTATCATGAAGCTAACTGTAAAATACATAAATGTAAAAATGTAAAATACTTTCTGACAACATTTGCTGTAAACATGCAAAATGACTTCTTATATATAAAGGTGTCTTTACCTGGACATGACAAATCTGAAACTAGGATCATTCTTTAGTGGCTGGAACTGGTCAATGCCAGTGAGCTAGAGCTGTGAGAAGTCTTTGCTACTGATGACTTTGAGAGTAAAGCAACTGAGAAAATTCTGTCTCTGTTCTGGTCTACAGGCTAGAGAGAACATGTTATGTTTAACATAGTCATATGAGTTATGTCAAACGGCAAAACAATTTCCCATTATGTAGTCTATGTAAATCATGAAGTAGTTAATGAGAGAAGCTATATGAATATTAATCAGACTGATGTTACCTTTACTCAGATAAAAAATTGGGTACTTTTTTAATGGGCAATTTCAACTTTGCTATGACTGACAGGGTTGAACTTGGATGAAGTGGGAAGGACCTGTGTGGCATATCCATACATTGTAATGCACAAAGATGTATCTTAAATCTTCATGTAACATATATAGTTCTACTGCAGAAGACAAGGACCACAGTAGATTTCCATTTTCCTGGCTGGAAAACACATTGGAAGCCTAGGGTCTATTTTGATAGAACAGATCGAGTACTCCTTCTGAATAAAAAAAAGTTAACTTTTTTCATTTTAGCAAATGCTATTATCTTGCCCAGTGAACTCTCTTGATGCTGTGTATTATCCACTGCTTTAGATCCGTCTTAGAGGAAATACTACCAAGAATTTTATATTAATGGTAAAAGTCTGGCAAAACTGGACATTCTTATGGTTGTTGAATTCTTCATTCTGTATTCTATTGGCATCACTCAGAGAATGCAGCTGTTTCACAGGCAACAAACAAAAGAGCAGAAAGACATGGTAGTTTGAAAAGGGGATGTGAATGGTTCATTATGTAATATCAGAAATGTATAGTAGTGAGTATCTGCAAAAAGTCATTATGTGTTAACTGTGGGTATGTGTGTAATGGCTTATTTTACGTAGGTAACGAGATCTTTTTGGGTGGTGTACAAATTACATTTACAGATCATTCTGCAGATAGTAGGGAATTAAAAGATTTTTTTCTTTCCTTAGGTCATGCACAATCATAGTATTTTGAATATGCATTATGCCTTCTTAAGAGACTTTTTGTTCTTCATTAGGATTCTTTAAATACAGAACAGCTACTCTTTTTATTAGATCCCAGGAATGCTGCATCGTGTCTAAACCGAATGGTACCAATTGATTCCCACCTTCTACGCTGAATTTAGCAGTAAGACCAAAAATATTGTTTAGTCCATGCTTGGGTTTCCTTGTCAGAGTGTTCAAAGTAAAGCGTCTGCAGTGTGAAAAATCAGGAGTACAGAAATGGAAGGAAATACTAGGAACTGTTAGGGGAAACACTACAAAGTCAGATAAAGCTTTTTATTGTTTTAAAAGATACATGTGGATCTTTGACTCCCTTACGAATACATCGTCTGGCTCAGCTGAGCTTCTGTAGAGAACCGTAACTCACAGACGGTAAAGACCGGCAGTGAGTCAATAAAATTTCTTTCTTGCAGTTGTAAAACAAATATTCCAGATTTAGGATTAAGGTGCCATGTCACAGTTAAATATTCTTGAATCTTATGCTTCATTCCGCACACCTTTCCTTCTTCTGAGGCTTGGGGATGGAGATAGCTGTTACAATTGTGATACTCTGAGAAAGACTCATTTAATATCTACCATTTTTTCTCTTTTTGCCTTTTACTGCTTCTTGAGCAATGCAATATGCATCTGTTAACAGCAACACATCTGCAGTAAAGTGAGGGTAGTATCTCTCTTTCAAACACATTTGAGTATAATTTGATTAAGATGACCCAAAATTTCAGCCTGCTTTCCTCTCTGATGTTTTCCTGTACAGCTGTAAGTTAGGGTGTTTCTTTGTCATTATTTTATTTGATCAAAGAAAGAATCTTACTTGCATTTCTGTAATAAATTTTGAGTCCCTGAGGTAAAAATTCAATCTCTTGCATTGACAAGGCCGTGGAGAAAAGACTACAGGGAAAATAACATCTGTTGAATATTTCTTGGACAGGGTTCATTTTGGAATGAAGTGTTAAAGTCCTCCCTCAACATTGTTAGTTTTTGCACTTAAGGCAAAAGACCATACAGTGACTTTAACTCAGAACTAGAGTAAGGATTAAAACAGCACTGAACTGCATAGTCCATAGGTGATTGATTCCTCTTCTTGCATTGATATTCAGCACAAGGAAGGGTGCCAAACATTCCTCAGTCATCTTCCATCAGAAAGAAAGAGAATAAGAGCTTCTTTTATTCTGTTCTCCACAGATATGCTATGAGTAGCAATATAGAAGTGCTTGCAGAGAAATAAGAAGGTGCCTTAAAGGCCTTTGAGGAGCAGTGAAGGCAATATTTCCAAGTTCTCTGCACTACTTTTGCCTTCAGCAGTGATTTAATTGCATGGGGGGAGGAATGGAAAATGTTGTGAGGAGACACTTTTGGGCTCAGTGTATTAGATTAGCTCACAACACACAGCTTTCTAAATATGTTTAAGGTGTGAGGGTCTATGGTGTATGCTTTCTTTCAGAACCATAAACTAAACTGTACAAAACAGTACATGTGAGAGCTAAAACCAAAGCTTAACCTTGTTCAAAAGTAGCAATTGATTTGCACCTTTCAACTTTTCGGCCAAGAGTAGGATTGATTAGAAATGCATTGTTCTTTGAAAATGAAGCTAGTACCAACTGCATGCCCAAAATTTGTCACTGCTGAAAATGTCACTACATTATGTGTTAAAAAGTTATAAAACTTTGAAATAAAATACATTTTCATGTAGTTTTTAATAACATACTTCTGAGCCCTGCAAAGAGATGATGATAAAAACAAAAACCTTCAGAAAAAGACAGAAGTTACTTACAACAGCATATTATTGAATTAATATTAGACTCCATGCATATTTCAGCCAATAATTAATCCATCATGTTTTGACTCAACTAATGCTTGTATCAGATACAGATTAAGTTGGACTGTAAAGCAGCATTTCAGATGAACAAGTTTCTGCTGTGGAGGAACATATTTTATACAGACAATAAACTATTGCTCTGAAGACATTTCCATTGCCAGTGCTGGTATTCCTGCAGCACAGAATTCCTAGAAATAATTACTTCAAGTGTTATATAGTTTCCCACATCTGAATTATTTTCTACTTTAACAAAAACAAAGCAAATAAAAAAAAGACTTCATTTGAAGGTCTGCCTGAGATGTGGACCAGATCTTATAAAAACAAAAAAAAAAAAATGGAAAGGGAAAGCAAAAGTTTTTAAATGGTATCTAACTATGCCTTTCAAACATTTTTCAGTGTTAATAGAATTCAGTATTTTATCTGCTTCACCTAAAATTGCCCTAGTTTGAGGTTAGCACAGTTAGACCCAGAATGATGAGAATTTTCTATCACTGAAAGTCAGTACAAGTGGACTTCAGTTTCTCCATGATAGCCGTGACAGAGAATGTTTTAATGAGGAGGTTATAATAACCCTGTGAACTGAGGGACCTGGAAAAAAAACATTCCTCCTCATTTCTCTCAGGCAAAATGACAAGAAGAAAGAAACAGAGGTGGCAGAATGACATACTTTCTGAGTCTTTGGTGTATTGTTTGCAAACTTTATGCTTACTTTGATAAGAAAAAATAATTAAGATAACAGATTCAGTGCTAAAGAGATTTTAAACTTCTCTATTTATATTAACTTTTAGTGCTGAACCACTAAACCTCTCTTGCACTTGAGGTTAATTTAGATTTGTGGCTTTGGAGGAACAGTTCAGTAGTCATCTACAGAGTATCAATTTAGGTGGGAGAATTTTAGATAAGACATGCAATTATCTTAAAGTCTGATTTCACAACCTGTTCTGGGAGAAGAGATGCTGCTAACATACCACTATCCTGTGATGTCAGATTGGTGTCTATAATGAATTCTTCTCAAGGTGCATTTGTCATATATTATAGTTATCTTTTACTGATGGATATATTTAGCAAGTGAGCAGTTACTACAAGAAGATTAGTGCTACAAAGGTGGAACAAGGATAGGAAAAGGGCTGATCATGCAGAAATGCTGAGCATTCTGGAAAGGAATATAAATGTAGCAGAACCATTTTAATCTTTCTGTTAAAAAATATGATATCCCTGCATTTGACTGAATGGGATTTTTGAAATAATACATACAATCTTCCATAGGAATTTTGTTACAAGCTTGTGCTTTCTGCAGCTTGGATTAAAATTTATACATGTCTTTTTAACCAGCTGTCAAATGATCTTTTCTGTGTCCATTCATGACCAGACCATCCTGTAACATGACACGTGGGCTTTTTTTCAGGGAGATTACCCAAATTCCCTAAGTTTCTGAGAACACTAATGAAAAGTTTCTTTCCCAGAAACAGCCTTATCGACACTGTCCCAGCAAAAGGCAACCAATACTACTATATGTACTGCTATTTATACAGTCTTGTTTTCCAAACGTATAAGAAAATAAACTTTAAGTCAAACATCTATGGAAGGCAAGACTTCTGAGTCCCTACACTGATCAAGCAATGAACAATGTGCGCTATTTCTCTCTAATATGAAAGCTGCGTATGTCATCACTGGGCATTCACCTGGTGTGGTATATGAAAGCTCCTAATATTACAATTTCTAAAAAACACATTTTGGAGCTGGATAAAAACATAAAAGCTCAGACTTTGTGATCATCTCTTCCAGTTTAGGGAGGACAATGTTGGAAGTGGTGCATTTTTTTATTTTTTTTTTTTAGCAGGGCCTAATTTAGCTAGATAACTGTAATGATATCTATTATACCCATATGAAGGCAGCTTGACAGCTGCATGCATGCTCAATTACTTTGTAGGGACACAGTGACAGATCTCTGGTATTTACAACAAATAATAGCTTGCATTTCTTTGGATTTTTTTCCCATTGTAATTTAACTGAAACTTGCAACACTGGTATGCAAGGAATTTTTAGCTAGAGTAAATTTTTCCTCAATTACCCATCCTATCCTCTTTACCGATCTGTCCATATGACATTTAAAGGCAAAGACAATATGCTGTTTTTAAAGAAATTTAAAATCAACATCCTTTTTCTTTTTTTTTCTAAATATCTAAATTTATTAATATATCAGATATTCTGGTATCATCACAGACTATACCCTTATATCAATCCATCCATGAGATATCTTTTAAAGAATTAAGAGCAGTAGGCAGTAGGCAGAGAAGCTCCAGACAAGAACTCTGTATTAATACCACACTTTTCAGCATCCTTCATTAGGATATAGATAATGATACAGAGGTATTCACATACATGTACAGAGCTCCCTGAGAAACCCTGTTTGTTATCACCTTTGGTCTTTGAAATCATCACTTACACAACTAAAAGCCAGGTTTACTACTAAGTTCACATCCCTATCACCTTACAATCCCTTCAGAAAATCAGCAAGTACTTCAGAAAAACAAAGGCATAAAAAAGTAAAAGCACAACTGCTACCTACGTTTAACAAGGAAAATGTAAGGGGTTGTGGTCACTTAGAGACCTAGAAAACTTCTGGTAGAGAACAGCCTCCAAGAAGGCACTGTTAGCTATCACCAAACAACATTGACACCCATTAGATTTATATTGATTGTGGAGCTGAAGGAAATAACCAAAATAATATCATTACTGTCTTCTCTATACAGAAGTTTGGGTTTGGTGTAGAATTTTCAGTCTGGCCTTGACGACTTACAGACTGCACCATTGGGGGATGCCCCAGTGGGGAGCAATAGGGAAGAGACGTGATAATCCAGTCAAGTGAGGAAATCATGGACTGGGTTGACAAGCAAAGGGTGTAGGGTGATATGGACAGGAGAGACTTCAAAGTCTTCATAACAGGGCAGAAAGAGGTCCATCCCAACGGTAGGACGGGGTGCCTCTGAATGCTTGCAAATTGCTGCATACAGCATGAGGAACAAACAGGAGGAACTAGAGGTCTGCATGCAGTCACAGCGCTATAATCCCATTGCGATCAGAGAGGCTTGGTGGGATAGTTCACAAAACTGGAGAGATGCCATGGATGGATACAGGTTCTTTAGGAAGTAGAGGCTGAGAAAGTCAGTTTTCCATTATATGAGAGAGCTGTGACTAAGCTAAGACTCTGTCCAATTCCACCCTCAATATCATAGCAAACTGGGATGATCCAATTAACTTGATTTTCCCTCTCCAAATGCTGTGGACATCTATTATACGTTCTGGGGACCCTTGAATTTTTTCGTCTGATAACAGGGGTTCTGTGCTACATATTGATATTGTAGGATTTGCACTAGTGGTTAACTAAGGCCTTTGTGTATAACACTAGATTTTTGAAAAAAATGGAAAAGTGAGGAAAATGTATCAGAGTATTAAATCCAGTGTGTTCTACTGTCATTGGGATACTATGACCTCCTGAGTATTTCAGTAGCTGTGAAAAAGACCATTACATAGTTTTGTAAGCATCCGTGTACTTACACATCTCCCCAGAAACCCTCTCTTGCTGCATCCTTTCCTGAGTGTATTCTGGCTGTCTTTTCTAGATATACTTAGTGAAACAACCTAAAGACAACACACCTCTAACATATGTTGCTTACAGGTATTATGTTAATCTCTATTAAATTTCTGTGATAACTTTCTTGTCTTTGTAATGCAGTTTACAAGAACTGAAAAACATAATCTGAACTGTTAATATTCTTATTATTCCTGTTTCAGCTAGCAAGCAGCTAGAGCAATGATTAAAGTGCCCAACTTTGCCTTCACCTCTACAAGAAAATCCATGCTGATGGCTGTTAGCATGCCCCAGGAATGGTGAAAACCCAGAAAAGATGCCCCTGAAAGCTGAAAACCACTTTGATAAGGCAAATAAAGGCCAGATATGCTGTGAGGGCTTTTGTACTGCTTGTGTGTGGTGCCTCCAGCATTCTTCATATTGTCTAACTAAAGTCCCTCTGCCTCCCTAAGTCTTCTTCAGGTCCATGCTAGTACCAAGTCTAGTCTCCCTTTTAATTCTCCTCTCAGTTTTAATAGTGTTCTTACTATTCTTAGACCAAACAAACTAATCTAACTACTAAACTGATCTATGATTCTTTATCAAAAGCTCAAGGTTGTCTCAGGCTTCTCTCCAGGAAACCCATAGCTTAAAAAATACAGTAAATAAATGCACTTGCTTCATATGACTGTAAGTAGCTTTGCCCTTCTCCAGTATCTCCCCTGGGCACAGTCTGAGCTTTGACCTTAGAAGGTATAATTGTAGTTGGAACAGCTCTATTAGCAGAGCTGGAAGATGAGTGTATTGCTGCAGTGTAACCACAGAGGTGACTGTGCAGATAAATAGTTTTGTGTATCTGCTAACATGTGTCCGCTCAGATGGACAAGGTGGCTATATTCCTGGATGATGAATGATGCTGTTATAGTCAATGACTTGTCTGAGATACCTAATCATGGCTGTGATATGAAATCAAGCTTTACAGAATGGATAAATTTTGAATCAGGATTTGGTTTGGTTCTAGTCATACCATTTATTTATAGTGCAATGTAAAATAATCCTTCATTGACTCTTATCTTTGTACAGATACTTAAGGAATTACAAACCATATCAGCATCCATTGTAGTCAGCGAACATTTCTCTGATTTTAACAATTATCAGATCATTGACTTGATAGAAAAAAAAAAAAGAGTATGACAATTAAATGTTTAATATCAAAAAATATACCAACAGTGATTGAAGTAAAAAAGTAACAGGTAATCTGTTTCTTATTCCCTCCACTACGGCTGCTATTGTGGGCTTGATCTGAATTTTTATACTCAAGCCAAGAAAAAGTTGAAATATTGTTTACCCTTAGATAAATGGTTAGGTTCATTACAACTTTGCCTAACTTACCTGAAAATAGTAATGAGATGCTTAAAGATACATTTAAATGCTTTATTTGATCTAGGCCATAAATCTTTTGTCTTTTCAAAAATCAAAGGTCACAACAAGCAGTATCATCTTATACAAGAAAAACCTTTTAAGCCCTATTTCCACAAGGTCACTCTACCTCGTAAAAAGCTGTAGGAAAAACTGTAAAGTGGGTGTCCTGGTTTCATCTGGAATGGAGTTAGTTTTCTTCTTAGTAGTTGGTGCAGCGCTGGGTGTTGGCTCTGATCTGAGAACAATGTTGACAGGACACTGATGTTTTCAGTCGTTGCTGGGTGATGCTTACACTAAGTCAAGGACTTTTCGGTTTCTCAGGCCCTGCCAGCCAAAGGGATGGAGGGACACAAGAAACTGGGAGGGGGCACAGCCAGGACAGGTGACCTGAACTAGCCAAAGGGATATTCCATACCACATGGCATCACACTGAGTATGTAAACCGGGGGAAGAAGAAGGAAGGGGGGACATTTGGCATTATGGCGTTTGTCTTCACTTTCCTGGAGATGGCTGGAGATGGCCTGCCCATGGGAAGCACTGAATGAATTCCTTGCTTTGCTTTACTTGTGTGTGTGGCTTTTGCTTTACCTATTAAATTGTTCTTATCTCAACCCTTGAGTTTTACATTCCTTTCCGATTCTTCTCCCCATCCCTCTGGGTGAGGGGGAGTGAGCAAGCGGCTCCATGGCGCTTGGTTGATGGCTGGGGTTAAACCATAACAGTGGGAAAAAAGGATAAGATTATTAGAGGAAATATTAAATAATTAAAACTTTTAATCTTGGAAAATACTGAGTGGGAAAGACTAGATTTGTTGGTTTTGTGAAGGTTATGGAGAATATGATTAGAGAATTTGCTCTCAATTTCTAACTTTATAAAGCTAAAACACAACCACCAAAACTAATTCATAGTAGGTTCAATGACCAAAGGAAATACTTTTCTTTATGAGACCAACTCTGAATACATGGGATCAGCCTATTAAAATAGAGTATGACCATTAACTCAAGTACGGACGTGCAGCTCTTTGCTTTATGTAATTAATGGTCTTACCTGGATTTAGGTTGTCCTGCGTAATACACAGCCATCTTGCATACTCTTCAAGGAACTGCTTTTACGTGGGCTGTGTCCCACATGTGGGATGAATGACAACAGACTATCTGGGGTATGAAAAGAATTACAGCATTTGCACTAGACATTCAGGGCCAGTGAACACTCTGCATTGTGTTATTTTCTAATGTAAATACAGACATGGTTAACAATAATACTGATAATTGTTCCTTATGCTGCTTGTACCTCAGTTTTAGCAATAAGTTCTCTACAAAGACTAGAAGTTTTGGAATTACTGAAGACAGTGTTCCTAAAAGGCCATATAGGTGATGCTGTATGCAGTTTGATTCTAACTACCATATACCGTATCCCAGCAGGGATTTGTGTTTTGATTCTAACTACCATATACCGTATCCCAGCAGGGATTTGTGTTTTGAAATATTTTGCTTATTCTTCTTGTCACACCACACCTGAGGGAAGGCAGTCAGCACATTCTGTTTGGTGTTGTAGAGCACTACTGTACTGATGCTAGTACTGCACAGCCCAAACTTTACCTCAGACATTTTGAACCAAGCTAACACGAGAATAGTGGTCTTACTATCATGGGGGACTGCTTGGATGCATAAGGTCAAGTGCTATGTAGTAGGGATGTGACCAAGCTACTCATGAGGCTAAGAGGACATAAGACAAACCACGACACTTGTCTTCAAGTGTCATTTTCTGACCCTTTTTTATTTAGCATTTAGAACATATCCATAGAAACCGAATATTGCAGAGACCAGAAGTAAATAAGGTTCAAGAAGGTATTAGATAAATATGTAACTATGAGGAAAGCAACGGTTCAGATACAACTTTCATTCTGGAATCCCCTAAACGTATTTGTTGCAAGAGGGAAGATATTTCAAAGGAAAGATGACTCCATAAAAATGTTCCAGGTCCACTCTCCTGGCAAGTGTTTGAGACACTGACAGAGACCTCTGATCTGACCTAGCAATATTAGACATAGCAATTATTGAATGTCAAATACAAAAGCTATTTCTGATCTCTTTCTTTTAGAATTCCTCTTTTTTTTAACTGTTTGAATGTGTAGAAGTCACATGAGATTTATATTTTTTTGTGTTATATTATCTCATTTAAAAAACTTTAATCCAGTCATGCTTTAATTCCTTTGAACACATCTGTTTTCTACCAACTAAATATTATAAACAAATTCTGTTGATTTTCTTAGTGCCAAGAATGTTAGTAAAAATAATACCTTAACTTTCAAATATCCCATTCCTTCCAATATGCATTTAGGTTAATGAACAGTGAGATGTATCCTCCTTCAGTCATTCAATTCCATTTTTATTCTCTTTTTTTTTTCTCTCTCTCTCTTTATTTTTCCCTTCTTTATGCTGTAGCCTTTTGGGACACAAATTTTCTACTCTACAGCACAAGGTACATTTATTCTGCTTTACGCTCTGCACCTCACATTCTAAAAATCACAATTTATTTCCCTGGAAAAGCTTTTCATTTGTACCATTACTACAACCTATTACTGTGGTCTTTCATCATGTCACATGACAGTCTGTACAGTACTGTGTGGAGAAAAGCTATTCTGTTTTGAAATACCAATAATCTTTTTATACTAACTTTAGAATGTTTGTGATACCTCAAATCTTAACCCAATCAATACAGGTTTTTTTTAAAAAAAAGCAGCATAAAATCCTTAAGATTGGAGGCAGAATTCCATATATCCATTTGCTGTAATGGTAACACACTCATCGGTGTGTTACGAGTTCAGCTGTGCACAAGCTCAGCATAAGCTGTCTCTCTTAATCCTGTATCCTTGGCTCTCTAATTTAAGTTTGGCTTAGTGGATGTAGAAGTCCTTCAGTCAAATGCTGTTGTGCTGACAGGAACAAGGAAGCAAAGAAGCAAAACCCCCAAACCCTGACCTGTCACACAAGTTCTCAAAAGGAAATGTGACCTTAGAAGTTAGAGGTAAAAGGAGGTTAGCAAGGTCTTTAATGGAAGAGCTTCCTCAATGGTTTTCAATCATGATATTGGATAAATATCTTGTTAATCACATTCCATAATGGAATTTTTGCCAAGATTTATACTGAATTAGCTAGATCCTCTACCGAAATCACAGAATCACAGAATATTTGAGGTTGGCAGCAATATCTGGAGGGCATCTAGTCCAACCCACCTGCTTAAGAAGAGGCAGCTAAAGCAGTTTGCCCAGGACTATGTCCAGACAGCTTTTGAATATTTCCAAGGATGGAGACTGCAGAACCTCCTTAGGCAACCTGTGCCACTGCTGAATCACCCTCAGCATAGAAGTGTTTCATTGTGTTCAGACATAACCTCCTGTGTATCAGTTTGTGCTCATTTGCTCTTGTTCTTAAGGTAAATTTTCAAGAACTGGCTCTGTCTTCTTTACAGCCTCCCTTCAGATATTTCCACACATTTATGAGTTTTCCCCTGAGTCTTCCCTTCTCTAGACTGAGCAGTCTCCTCTCTTAGCCTTTCCTCATATGAGAGATGGTCCAGTCCCTTAATCACCTTTGTGACTCTTCTCTGGGCTCTCTCCAGTAGCTCCATCTCTCTCTGATGCTGGGGAACGTAGAAACTGTGTGCTTTGGTATATTTTCTTTTCAAGTTTGAGTTTTGCCAGGAGCTCTGTGTTCATTCACACAGACCTCCTGATATTTTTGCCTGGCTCCCTGCTCATTGGGGTAGATTGCTTTTCATCATGGAGGAGGCAATACTTGATTATTAATCGGTTTTCTTGGACCTCTTTTCTCTCCAGTGTCAATGGTCCATGTTTATTTCATGGTCTTGGTGATGTTTATTTCATCCAGTGTTTATTTCATCCATGTTTATTTAACTCATCAGATGGTCCATGCTTATTTCAAGAATGTGATCCTGTAAAAGTATCTATCTTCCATAATTTTTGAAATTAGATTGTATTTTTATAATAGTCTTTAATTGCTTTTCCTGATTAACAGGTAATTAATTACTAAAGGAATATTGCCTATATCAAACTTACATTTTATCAAAAAACTGCTGTTCTTTCTGTTATTCATACTGTATACATGTTTTAAAAAAAGGACTCGATTCAAACAGAATTAATTAGTAGCTTAATATCACATGAAATTCAATAGAGAGACCTTAAATTTACACCACGTACATGAGATCAGAATTTGGCTTTTGGTATTTGTCATAAAGAGCAACTCAAATGGCAGTCTTACGCCAACCTAATGTAAAGATAAAAAAGCATTCATTCCAGTCCATGATTTCAATGCTAAAGCAGTGCATGGGGAAAGGTCATCACAATTAAAGGCATAATGTAAAAATGAAACTGTGAGCAAGTGTTTGTTCTTCTTCTTTATCTCAAGATTTATGTGATTGACTCTTAATTGGAGACCTAGGGTTTCATTTCACAGCTTGGGCAGACAGGCTATTAGATCTCAAATGAACAGGGAGAAAATAGCAATACTTTGCGTGTATGTAATAGAGAAGCAAAATACTTTTTGACCTTCTGTGATGATTAGTTAAAGAAAAAAAGAAGTTTTAAGTACAGAAATTCAAGATATTATTTGAATATAAGAGCTGTGTATTAGTTTATGATAGCAAACTGGACAAAATTGTTTTTGCTTTAACACCTGCCCACATCATCACGTATAGACATTATCTGCTTTACGGATAGATGGGGAACACTGGCATTCAGCAAAATGATAGTCCTTTCTTGCTATCCCCTATTTTTTGTCTATAAAAAGTTGCAGCATATAAAATTTTATGGTGGCTTTAAGCTTATTTGGATACCTCTGAGTGTGGAAATATAAATTATTGCTTAGTTATACTTGGTAATTAATGTAAAGCTGGATGACAGGATGTCACCTGTCTCCCAAAACTGTGAGATTGGACACCTTCAAATACAGCTGCCTATGTCCTATTACCCAAAGCCCATCACAGTGGATTATGTCACTAGCCAAACTGACGCATGTTGCAAATCTTCAAGGCCTTCCTGAATTGCTTGCTTCTCTGTCCACATAGGTGGGAAAAGAATCTCTCTTTGCAAAATAAAGTTTGACTTTGCAACTATGTTGATTACACTGCACAACAAAAACATAGTAGCTAAACCAATCAAATCTTATCACATTGTGAAATATGTAACATCCTACAAGGTTTTTTTCTTTCCTTTTCTTTTCTTTTTTTTTTTTTTTACCCTGCAAGGAAGTTGATTTCATTTGTAGGGAGCATGACTATGAGACATAATACGAACACTCAGAATGATTCTTCCTAGCTTAGGATAGAAGACGAAAAATACTAGCAGCTCCAAACTACATCTGTTGTAATGTAATGAGGCCCGCACAAATCAGGCAGCCTGGGGCAAATGGCTTATTTTTCTTACTTCTTTCATATGTAAGTAACTTCTTTCAGTTCAGTAACTGAGCTTCTGGGCTTTTACATTTTATGTTCTTCATTCGGTTTCTGAGGCTTCTATTTTCTCCTAGCATATTCCAAGGCCAATAAGATAACAGCTCCCAGAAATGTAATGAGCAAAATTCTCAGCTTTGCATTTGCTGAACTGCAGTGGGGATGCTCAACAGAATATTAAACTGGAAAGTTATTATTCCACTATATCATCTCCACTCTTTAGATGAGACGCACACACACAAGAAAAGGCATATCAACGTGGCAACTGGACTGTGGGTGGATAAGCATAGATAGATAGTATGCAGCTGAAATCTAAATCCATCAATCAAATAAAATTAAAACCATAGTCAGCACCTTGTGTCATAATCTCTGTGAAGAGATAATCAAACCATTTGCTTCAGGTGAGAAGAAGGCAAGTGTGCTTAAACAATCTTGTGTTATTGATCCAGTGCAATTCTGAAAACAGCCCCTGCAGTGTAATCTCTACAGCTTGATAGATTGCATTAGTAGATGTACTTAGACCAGTGAGATTACCTTCCACATCAGTTAAGTAATAGAAATAAAAACAATAAAAAGACAGTATACTTTAAAGAAGGAATGTCACAGACTGGAAAATAAAAATATGGTATGTATATGGCTTCCATCAGTGGAGCATCTGAATACATCACTATCCTGAATATAGCAAGCTCACATGTTTGAGCAGAACAGTGCTTTGCAGGTGGGGGAACCAAGGCCCAAAGATCCTTATCAGGCCATGTAGACTTGCAGGATGTCTGCATTAAAAAAACTGAACTGGCTTGCTCAAAGAACAGGTTATATAGACAGCTTTTCTTTCAATAACCCCTTACTAAGAGGAACAAGGAATTTTTTAAGACACTATGGGCATTTCTGATCATTTTAAGACAAAAATCTTTACTACTTAATTTCATGTTCAAGTAAAAATGTCAGTAAACTGAACTGGCAAGAAATTTATCGACTAAAAACATGTATGGGTGCTCTCTCATCTTTAGGTTAAAATATGAATTGCAAGTAGGTTGGGAAAAATGATGCCACGCACAGTTCTGCTGAGCTACCTTGCTATATGAGTGGTATAATTTGACAGAGTTTAAATATTTTGTGTAGGACTCTGCTACTTTAGGTAAGTATAAGAATTGGCTTTTCAACTTCACTGACTTTGTATTCTATTTATTCACTGACTTAATTTATATTACCAAGTTCATGGCATCACTGGACTTTCAAAGTCTAAACTCTTTAATAAAATCTACTCATTTTCATATATTGTGCATTTCCAGCCATGGAGAACAGCCGTTAAAGATTTTTCTAATTGTAGTTACTTTACATAGGCATTTATATTGTGTGACATTATCATGAAGGGATAAATGAATAAAAATTAATTTGGTCACTTATGACTGTAAGGGAAAGAATATCTGCAGTCAGCTGTTTCTTTCAACTCAATAAATAACTGGACTTTAGTTTTCATCCGAGCAGAGCCTAACTTCTGATGCTTTTCATTTTACCTCTCCTTATTTTAGAGACAGCAGGGACTGCAGTTCAGATGACGCCCCTTTTAAATTAGACTAGAGCTGCTTGCTTTGAGTTCTGTAAAACATAAGCAAAAAGCCTAAGGCTAATACCAGCTTTGCTATCAAAGGCCAAAGTTATGGAAGTCAGTGAAGTTTAAACTATGACAGAAAGCCATTGGCTATTAGTAAACACTGAAACAGGTGAAACTGAAAGGGAAGTGAGACATTAAATATTATTAAAATGCCCTGGTAACCTTCATGCAATTCTTGAAACTATTGCCATATTCTTCAAATCCTATATCCTTCCACCTTCCTATTTTTCCTTTCTAATATTTGGCTTTTAAGATATATGTATTTGACCAAGAGGAAGAGGACCTTTAAGTCCAAGAGCTCCATTGATACTTTTTATTTTGCTGCAAACTCATTGTCACATTTATACCACTCCAGGCTTCCTCCCCATGGGCCAGATCTAAGGCAGAAAAGGAATTCTGTGCAGAGACTCCAGAGCAGGTACTAGATCCAAGTTAAGCAATCAAACCCTGTGACTAAAAAATAAAAGAGGAGAAGACCACTGGAGGTGTGAGACAGATGTCAGAGGAGGTATTCAGTGCAAGGTGAGACAGTGTGAGGAATTTATCTCCCTCCTGTGCAGAAAGCCTTGGAGCTGGGCATGGGAGTTTGCTGTGCAGCTGTCTGCGGATGCAGTCCTCTGCAGATGCACATGGCAGTTGCAGACCCTGGGGACACAGAAAATCTGAGAGCAGCTGTGGGGAGGCAATATGCTTCCTGATGCTATTTTTTTGCTCTGCTATTTGCAGTCCTGCTGATACTGAGGAGCTGTTTAAACCCTTGATCTATATTTCACAAGAATGTGCTCACGAGGAAAGTTTCCTTGCAATGGGCTTTCTGGAGACCAGCATTGAAGCTTTCTATTAATTTAAATATTTTTTAATGCTGCCATTTTACTTACTGTTCTTCTGTGCAGTTCCAAGCTTCTTCTCTTTCTGCTTCTTCTTCAAACCTTTTCCTGCATTTATCAAGCCATATGCCTTGCTCTAAAGTCTGCACCTTAAAAAATTTCCTCTGTAAAGGTGTATTTATCTTCTATAGCAGAGGATGAACATGTATGGTAAGCACAGAGAAGACTCTAAGATCACATCCTCATGGAAAAAGCTAAGATTTTCTCTTGGCTTTTGCTCAGATGAAAATGAAGTGAATTGAGAAACCAGTTTAGGCCTCAGAGCAGTTGGAATGGGCATAGTAAAAGACTGTGCATGAAACGTTCATGTGTGTGAGGTTTCACAGTAACACTAACAGCCCAGAGTCCAGTCCTTGATTCTCCTATGAACATACCAACAGCTTTTGCAGATTAATGAAGGTTTTTTTCTGTCTTGGAAAATAATTTTCTCCAGGCAGTGGCCAATCATGTCTTCCATGTTCAGATCTTCCATGAAATGTCCTATCAAACATATTAGACAGGATTATTACTGAACTTTGATTTCTTTTCATTACACATGCAATTACTTCACCTTGTGGACTTTTTATTAATATAGTTATTTGGAAGCCATGCTAAAAACTGGAGTACATCTCTGTAATTGAATCAGATCATGTTCTCAGCTTTTAAGGAGAAATTTATGCCAGTTTTCATGGTGAGAAGTGCTTAAAAATTACTCATATGATATGCCAATGGAAAGTAATGTTAATGAATTACTAAAGCTGCAAGCTAAGCTTTCTTGGCGGAGGAAAAGAGGGTGAAGTTTTTTTCAGGTTTTCTAAGACTAGCCCTGAAATACCTCTCATAATAGAATACAAGAGTGGATAGAGCTTTTCACTGATCTCATTTAACATTTTTTCTCTTTCTGGTATGTTTTAGCTGGCTTGTGGTACGCTACAGCTTCTTTAACAAGAATAATCTTACATAATGTTCTAACTCTAGCAAAATACTGAACTGTATAAAACTAGCCTTACCTTGAATCGCTGAATGCAAGGTTATATAAGCTGTTAAATGTGGAATAATTATTCTACCACAGGATCATCAGTGGCCACATGTGCTTCATATAAGTGAATGGCAAGATATAAATTCACCGTGTTAAGAAAAAGTCTCTAATGAGCTCTTAAAATTTTAATACCTGAACTGAAAATGTGCACTGCACAACAGTTAAGGACAAAATTGTTAAACTCGGTATCAAGAAAGTCTTCAAAACAAAAGGGAAGATGAGAACATGTGAAATCATTGGCTAATTCCCTGACAACCTTCAATACATAACTACGAAGGGGGAGAAAGAATTCCCCCACCGCCCAAACCTGCGCCATTACAACAGCCCATAGAGAATAGTAACTTGGCCATAAAACCTCACAAGGAGTTTGCCTTAGGGATATTCATCATTTAAAACATAAGAAGGGAGAAGGTATGTATGAAAAATCAGAAGGAGCACAAAGGATGTGATGATTCAACAAAACTAAACGCACAGCTTTGCCTATTTACAGTAGGACTCTGTTCTTTATTTAATCACAATCTGCACAGCAAGCTAGCATATGGGCTGGGGGCGAGGGGGGCATGGTTTGGCATCTACTGACTAATTTGATATATAGCACATTTTTCCTATCTTCTCAATACATATGATGCTGAAAATTATTTGAAAATTAATGAGGAGAAAACTGACCCTTTCTTTTTTTTTTTTTCTTCCAAAGTGTGCAGTTCATTGCACCTGGTGGGGAGGAAGGAAAGTGGAAAATAACTGCAAAATTCTTAAGGGCATATTTTCAAGCTGGTAATCAGAAAGGAATATTATTAATCAATTACATTTAGTGCTGGAATGCCCTAGTGTTATAGGAAAACAAGGAAGAGAAAAGACTTGGAAAAAAGTGAAAATCTTCCAAGCACATTTCTGATCCGTATTGACCAGTGTCACTGCAGTGAATTGGAGCAGTTTCACGGTGTGGAAACTGCCTGACCCACTTTGTCAATCTGCAAAAAGTGCAGTTAAGCTCCAAAATGAATGGAAGTTTAGAATGGAATTAGATTTAAAAATTTGTAAAGAATAGATTTAGAAAAAATTTACAAATACAAATGTTTTGAATAAAAACGTTTGTAAATACTTCTATTTTTAAAATCCCCATTTTCTGACAAATCCAAAAAGCTGGTAGTATTTTTTCATTATTTTATTTTTTTTTTTTTTCTAGTAAAATATCAGCAAAAACACTCCTTAAGTCTTAGTTGAAGTCAAGAAAAGTTTCTGGCAATACTAAGTCATGACACTGAAAATGCAATTTAATCTGAATAAATTTTTTCATCGTCTGTATATTAGCCTTGGAATGAAATGTGATGTTCAAAATACACATATATAATATGAGTAAAGGGCTGTTCTTTTGAACTAAACATTTCTGTGTTTTTTTCAATATTTTGTTCTACTATACATAATTTCATGAAGCAGTATTTGATCTGTGGTATACATGTATCATAGAAATAAGAACTAGAGATGAAAAAGCATTATAATCTGCCATTCTGTTAAGAGATTTCAAAAACAGAGCTATTTCTAGTATTTTGTGTATATTTTAAAAAACAAAGCAAAACAAAAACAAAAACAAAAACACAAAACCCCCTCATGCAATAAATGAAAAGAATCTTTTCTGACTTAGAAATTGGTAATCAGTAATTCAAAGACTAACAAAGGGAATACATTTAGTCTAGTCCACCTATGGCATATTCTATGACATGTACAGCTTCTTGTGTCCACACATAATCCTTCCACTTTGAGTAACGTGTCACATTTTTAGGGAGGAGTATTCCATAAGCTTTTATCACCAAGCTGTTGATCTGATCTTCAGCCCACAGATTCTTTTATAGTTTTTTTTTTAATTATTTTTGTAAGTGTATTAAATCCACCCTAAATAATTCCTTTCTCGCCTCAAGATTTAAATATTTATAGACTATTGTTATATGCACCTGCATCTGTTGGCTGAGATAAATAAGAAAATAATATATGGGGCTTTTGTTATTAAATATGACTGCAATTTTCATAAATATGGATGGTCTTGTGGTCATTCTGATGTAAAATTAGATTGGATCTACGTAGTATAAATTGGTGTCTGATTGTTGCACTGTTGTGAACTACAGCTAGACAGAAAAAAAAATTCCATTTAAAATATGAAACATTGTGTTTCTAAAGCTTTTGATTCCTTGGTTTTGTTTGAAGTTTTGCTTGTGGTGTCACCTAAGGAAAGAAACAGCAGTGTATTAGTTTTGGTTGGGATTGGGTTAATTTTCTTCATAGTAGCTAGTATGGGGCTATGGTTTGGATTTGTGCTGAAAACAGAATTGATAACATACTGATGTTTTAGCTATTGCTGAGCAGTGCCTGCTTACTCAGTGTCCAGTCCTCTGTTTCTCACACTGCCCCACCAGCGAGGAGGCTGGGGGTGCACAAGAAGCTGGGAGGCGACACAGCCAGGACAGCTGACCCTGACTGACAAAACAGATATTCCACACCATATGACACTGTGCTAAGCACATGAAGCTGGGGAAAGAAGGAAGTGGGGAAACGTTCTGAGTGCTGGCATTTGCCTTCCCGAGTCACTGTTACATGTGATGGAACCTGGAGGTGGCTGGACACCTGCCTGCCGATGGGAAGTGGTGAATGAATTCTTGTTTTGTTTTGCTTATGCACACAGCTTTTGCTTTATCAATTAAATTGTCTTTATTTCAGCCTATGAGTTTTCTCACTTTTATCCTTCTGAGTCTCTCCCATCCCACTGGGATAGAGTGAATGAGAGGCTGTGTGGGACTGAGCTACCTCCTGGGTTTAAACCCCAATAAGCAAACTGACAATTGGGAAATTATTGGCATAGAGGATCCAGATTAACATTGCTGTTCCAAGTCAGGCTCAAGAAGAGTACAAACCTTGACTTTCTACAGTACAACACTTACTGTCAGTCCAACTATCCATTTTTAGTGCGAGAGTGTTCTTAGGTCAGGAAATCTGTTTTAGACGTGGAACATTTTTTAGAAAAGGTTTTGTTTACCTGGGGTTTTTTTTTCATTATTTTTTGAATAAAATAGGGTTTTGGATGGGGTTTTTGTTGGTTGGTTTGAATCTTCTGGGTAAGACATTTTTGAAAAACATTTCTGATTACTTGAAAAAATCTTTCTCAAATTTGGTTCATGTGTTTCTGGGGAACGATGAACATGTATGTACAGCCTTCTACTGAAGAGAACGGTATTCTCCAAGGATGCATCCTAATCTGCTAAGAGTACATCTGAGGCTCATCATTTTTGTCAGGGTTGGTTGGTCACTTTAACAACAGTGAAAGCACAAACAGTAACATCTGTCAGAGAATATTGTGAATGGCAACACATGTCAAAGAGGTGACAAGTATGGAAGAAATCTTAGCAGTCCAGAATGACATTATTACATAATCATCTCACTTTGTTAAGTTAAAATCTCTGAGTCTGGTTGATAGTTCTTGAAATTCACTTTACTTTTATTACTGAATGTTGTATCTTTTTTTTTTTTTTTTTTGGTGCAATAAAGCTTTAGATTCCCAGCTCAAATTTAATTGCTAGGACTATCATATGACAGATATAATTTTATGAAAATAGATTGTATGTAATTATTCAGGCAATGTCTACTCATTATAATCTTCTTGAAAATGCAGAAAGAAAGTCTTTAAAAATTTGTAAATAGTGTGCTTCAGAAAAGCAGCCAAGCTCTTCACTATTGTTCCCACCAGGTACCGAAAGTTCAGAAGCATTGCACTGAGTCACCTGTACCTGAAGTGAAGTGTACACTTTTAGGCAGGGACCAGCACCTCACATCTTGCATCTACAGAGCATGGAGAAGGCAAAAAAGTAAACAAATAAACAAAAAGAGACTGCATCTACCTGATTACATGTCCAGGTACCCTGCTAACAGTTCTCAAAAGAAGTTTTGTCTGAGGACAGTGAAAAGAAGAACCCATCAGGCCACTGTTGTCATTGAAATAATTTTCCCAGTGGTCAATATATGGTAAATCAAGACAAGACTGTTTCCGTCAACCTTCTCCCAACCCTGTTTAGGCACAGGAAAAGACAGGATGGAGTTTTGCAAAGTCTGCTCGCTATGCCTCAAAGAAACTACAGGACTCGTGCACAGTGTGGGCATGGTCAGGAACTGACTCCCATGGGATGAGGTGCAGGCTAGCCTAGCTGTAATCAGGAACATCTCTTCCTCTGTACTTTTTGGCAGGCTTTTGGGGGCAGGCTATCCTAAGCAAGCAAACTGGTAAATGTTGTAATGCTGCAAATCACTAGCAAAACAAAACACAAAAAAAATGACCTCTGGATTTCTGTTAAAGCACCATTTCAAACAGAAAAGCTGGGAAGACTTGCAAGTGTAGTTGTCAGTCACAAGCCATGAGGCCCCCAGTCCCATCTTTCCTCTGAGATGCTTGTGCGATGTGCGATTGCACCCAAATTCATGGCAGTCCTCTTTAATGGGACAAAAGACTTCAAGAAAAGCAGAGACTTGAGAGTGCTTGAGAATGAACACAAAAATATGTCTGGCAACATTCCAGAAATGCTTGTGCTTAAGTGGAACTGGAGGAAAGCCAAAAAATGTGGTGGCTTTGCTCTGAATGCAAATATTATTGCACAGCTCTCATCATACGTGGTAAAAGATAAAGCCATACTCAAGGGAGAAGACATCATTCAGTTGCACAAATACCATGATTCTGTCCAGTTTCCCTAGCAAAAGCTAGAAAGCAGTGACTACTGTTTTGACTGTATATGGGTTTAAAAAAGAATTTATTTTTTTTTTTCCACTGGGATTATATCTCAGCTATTTCTTACCAAAGCTCTGTCCTGCAAAACGTCCATCTGCCCCAACTTTGACAAGCGCAGTTAGGCCAGCTTATCAGTACTGGGCATTTCAGCTGATCACCTGATTTCAGCTCACAGTTTTTTGCTCAACAATGTAAAATTGAATTAAATGTTCTTCTAGTTCATAGCCTGTGCACTCAGCATGTTTCAGGATAAACTATCAGCACTAAATCTTCGTAAAACTATTACTGAAAAATCCACAGATGAATAAATAATACTTTTTCTCTCTGCTTTTTAATACGTTGTGACTATATTCATGCATTTCTGGCAGCAGCTACTCTTTTCATCCAGGTTCAAGGTGCCATTCTTAATGGAATCAGTAGCAACTGAACCCAAACAACTGAGGGCAGAATTGCTCCAAATTGCCTTAGTCTCAGATTGAACCAGACTCACCTATCATTTATGCTACACAGTCAGGTGGCCTTATTTCCTAGCACTGCAATCAGAAAACTATTGACCAGCAACAATACAGTTTTCACTTCATATTACTAAAATGAACAACCCCTACAGTAAACTATTTTTTTCTCAAAAATTTTGGGTGATTCACTGCAGTTAGAATCCTGAACTTAAAGATGAGGAGCTTAGGCATGGAGATGTCAAGTGACCTGCGAGAATTAACTATCCTTCAACTTTCAAAAAACCTTTTTTGAAATAGTGAGTTGTACTGAATATATGTCTTGGCTTATGAAATCAGTAGGTGTTTAGAGACTTTGATACCTAGGTATCTTTCCTGCCAATGTTCCTTTTCTTGCATGGGATGAGTCCCACCTAAGCGTACGCATGCAGTACTGGTTTGCTGCTTTTCACTCCCCTATAGAAAACCATATTGTGGAGATCACCCCAATTTTCATTTATTTATTATTTGTTTGTTTAGTTTTAAGCTTGTGAGGAAGTCATTCCCAAACACGTGAATTTTATGTGGTGAAAGATAGGTGAGATAAACCCTGGGATGACTCTATTCATGAAACCAAAAACTTTCCTCACCTTTTCTTTCTGTCGTGGCTTTAGGCTTTCAAATCAACAAATAAGGCACAGTCCCTAAATTTAAAACTATGTGGTACTCAATGTAATAGGCAAAACATCAGTATGTGTGTTTCATATTGCATAACAATTAGGGAAAAAAAATTCTGAGGGGAAAAAGATCTAGACCAAAATGAATAAAGAAAAGGTAACTAAAGGCTTAAGACTGTCATTTTTAAGTGTAACTGATCTGTGCATATGCTCTACCCTTGGTGGAGGAATCTGTCATAAATTTTAACATAGAGATGCTGCAGGTTGTTATTTCCTTATACATTGTAAGTTAGTTCTATGGTGTTACCTAGGAAACAGATTTCGGAAGGAAGTATTGGTGATTGTGGAAGGACTGATTTGGATTTTTGGTTTGGGGTGGGGTTTTTTCACATTTTCAGAGGCTGAAAATAATTTTATATTGTTATATGTTGAAGAATTTACAAAATTACTTCTAGTCTGTCTTATTTTAGCTATATCATGGTATACTAAAACAGACAAGTCATAATAAGATTTTTTAAAGACCCTGAGTAAACTGTACAATTATGTACAGACATTGAGCTGCTCCTTCTCAACACCCTGTCAATGACAATGATTTATTCTTTCCATGAATATTCATAATATTACAAACTTCCTTACTGCTTTGGCTGATGTATTAACAAAAATCAGGGGTTCCTATTATAAACACACTTGGGTGATAATGACTTGTATTCAGCTCTCCACCTCTGTCACATTAAAAACTGGTGATTTCAGCACATCTATTTAGGCCACGATGAGCAAGATCTTCTCAAAGAAATTTACACATTATCTTCAGCAATGTTCCTTAATATAGAAATCATTCCCACTGACCTCATTCAGGGAAACTTAAATTCTTATGCTATCACAGCTTGTTCTAACAATTAATAAAATGTTGGACATGAAAATTTCAAAAGAGAAATACACAATGTCTTTTAGATATTAAAGGAAACAATGCATGTATTACACTTGTGTTTACTTTTAAAAAGCTAAAAACATACATTAATTCATCAACATTTTGCAATGAAAGAAATAACAGATATGTTAACATTAGGAAAAGTGAAGCGTTGTATCCTATTATAGTATGATTTTTAGTACTTAATAATGACTGAGTTCAGAAAAAACATTTGCTTTATAATAATTTTCTTTGCTTGGCTATGTTCTTCCATAAACACGGTATTTTCAATCAGCATGGTTAATGTGTCTGTAATGCATTAAGGAACCAGGCTAAGTAGCACAGTTGCTATAATTTAAATTCAGTAAATTCCTTAAAATAGCTTCCTAAAAATGCTGGTGCAACAAAGCAGAAAGGCCAAAGAAGTATATTGCCATATGTTTAAAAACCTGTACATAGCTTTTACTTACTTTATCACTTGCCAATAATATGACTATGCAAAACATATGGTAATAAAAATATATAATCCTGGCCTCATAATCGCTATTTGGAATTTCAGACATTTCAAGAAATTACTGCTGTGAAGGGTTGGAAGATCACCCAAAAATATGGAAAATATTTGTTGAAATTTGCTGCTTCCTCCCTTTTTAATGTTTAGTTTGAAATTTGGGAGATTTCACAGAGCTCTAGTTGCCATTGTTATGATTTTACTTACATTTTTGTCCTCAGTGTCAGTTTTTCATAAGTTTAACTAATAAGTTTTGAATAAAATTTTCCAAGTGTCATATCTATATGGTATTATTTCATTTTCTTAAAACGTTCTTAAGATATTTATAGCGGTTTTAGACTCTTGTCTTGAAAGGTTTGTATTTATTGAAAACTATAAATTTAGAGACTGCACATTTATTTAGATCTGTAAATCACAGGTGAGATGTAAAACAATCTTGTACAAAAAAAAAAAATCAGTTCAGTGTTTATATAAGTTATTTACTATTTCAAACTCTATGCACCAGCAAAAGCCACATTATTTTCTTAGAAAAGAAACTTACACAGATTTAATGATACAAAGAACTTGCTTAATACAATAATACATTTTGTTTTAGTTTAACATGCATCTCCAAGGCTTAGTTCTGTTATGCTTTCGATTATACTTTTTGGATGTCATCCCTAGATGACCACAGTACAGGACTGTGAATCATCTTCTTTAATAGCTGATGGATAAATTTTGTTCACAAAAAATAACTGTTGTGTTCCTTCTGTAGTCAACTGTTAGAGCTATTTCACCTTTCATGCCTCCAATTCCCTTAAAAGCACCAAGAAAATTAAATGCAAAGAAACCAAGAACAAAACTAGTGTGAGTGCAAGACCAAGAGGTGGAATGTAAAGCATATAAAGGCCAGGAAATAAATGACTGTTCTTTTCAGTACAGCATTATCTCCGTCTTAGTCCATATACACTTCCTCTTACACATAAACTTTGGTGGTTTACTGTTTGTTATCTAAGATCATCACCATATGTACACAGGACAATGATCACACCTAAGTATTTTTTTTATTTTTTTTTTCTGATTTTAAGGTCTTTATTTTCCATGTTAAGGAGTGGGATCCTTTTGCATTTACAATTCCATAAATATACTATGCACATGCACCACACCCAGTAGGAAAATCAGCTGTGTGGGTTTTGGGTGGTGGTTTTGGTTATTATTTTTTTTTACTTAAAAGGAAATAAGATTTTTGGATCCCAGTACAGTGTTTATCGCTTCCATGGAAAAGCTTTTGGCTCCAGCATTCCTAAGGCAGCAGGGTTGAGCAAGGCACTCTGTGTCTCAGCCACTCCTTTTCTTCTTCCCCAGCGCACTGTTCCACAAGGATGGACACACAGAGTCACAGATGCCATTTATGCATCTTACTGAGATCTCTCAAGTTGCAGTTTTCCCTAGCCAAGTGACCCTGGCACAAATTTTGTTCACTGTGCTCTCAAGCCAAAGAATCTGCCCCTATAATCAAAGCTACTAAAACAGCATCAGTGTTGTGTCTAGTAGTATTAAAAAAAAGAAATATGGAGACTTAATTCCATCCATCAAATAATTTTGGAAGTATTTCCATTTTTCAGTCTGAAATTTCTTTTAACGAAAAGACAGCATGTCATTTCCACTTTTCCATTCATCCCCCCCTTCCATCCTTTTCTCCCTCCCCCTTTCCCTCCTGATTCATACAGAGAAATGGATTTGGAACTAAAGGTCAAAAGGGTTAGTACTGGACATATCTGAATTTAATTTAGCTGCTGCTGTCTTTCCCTGGCAGAGGAGAGTAATGTTTTTGTATATTAAATTAAGTTGTTGGGTTTGGGGGTTTGTTTTACAATGGTTTATCTTTTAAAGGAAAAATCTTGATGTTTTAACACATGTAAACACATTTTTAAGACAATAATTAAAATATGCCCTTTTATATAATGATCCGGCATGAGAATAACTTTTGTTCTCTGCTTTTTTTACTAGTAAAATAAATTACTCAGAAAAATAACATTAATGACAATTAGAAATACCACACTTGAAGTTTTATTTCATTACTGCGGGCTTCCGCAAAGGTAACAATACATTGAATTGCATTTAGTCCAGAGTTAGTCTTTTGTACAAAGCTCCAATCTGTTTTTCTGTTAACAATATATTTAACAATGTAAGAACTACAGACTAGAACATTACACCCTGTGAGATAAGGAAGCAATTTGCTCAGGTGTGTGAGTAGAAAATAACCCAACACATGAATTGACTGCAGTGTTTCTGTGATTCAGCTTTACAAAAGGCATTGTTACTAAAAAGAAAATACTTTCTTCTTTTTATAGGCAGCATCTAATGGCAAAAAATCAACAGTTACAGCTGCTGAAAATGAGATCACATCAAATACACCACCCCTTCAAATGTCTTCAGAGAAGACACTTTTTATGGACATTTACAGTTCTGGGAAGAAGAGAATCCCTGGTCTCATCTGGACCTTACATTGGACCTTTAACAGCCATACTGAAGACTGACGTGAAGTGCTGTGGAATTAATGAATTTGATGTTACATACTCCCTGAAAGACCTTCAGCTATAGACAGTTTTCTTTCTAGTTTTTAGGACGATAGGAAGCTTATCCAGTTAGCATGGTGAGAAAAAAACAGCTATTTGTGGAAAGGAGATATGTAGTGGGAAATATACAGTTATGTCTGTTTAAATCTGTTCTTGCTATCTATCTAGACATGTATCTACCTACCTATCTAGTCCCTTGTACCTATACTACATTTTTACAGAAACTTCACAGAGGCTGTTATATGTACATTTTATGGAATATTCATCCATGTTTCAGGCTTGGGCTAGTGCACTCAGTCTTGGTATAATGGAAAAATATGTGGTTTAGCAGAACTATAGGAAAATGTTGACTGAAAGTGATGGACAAGAGACTAGGAATTCCTAGATGAAGTAGGAATGATTGATGTATTTGCCTCAGTTCCTTAGAAAACACATTATAAAACCTTTTTTTAAAAAATGTTGTTCTTTATAGGAATGGGAAGAAAAAGCTCTCCAACTTTTTTATTTTCCTCTTTACTTCCTGACATAACAACTGCTGTAAAAATGAAACGTTCTGCTACTGAAAGGATGTATCTAATTATAAAAAAAAAAAAAAAAAAATCAGAAATGACACAAACATTTCTATCATCCTTTCTGATAGACATAAGTAGAGATGTATTGTCTTTCTGTGAATACTGAAAGGCAAAAACCTTTCAGACTCTTGGTGTCTTCCTTGATCAAAATGTCTTTTTCTTCCTCTCACAGCTGCTAACAGTTCTAGAACAATTTTTTATTATTCCCTGGCTAATTAAAACTCTCTTGAGATTTTTATTTTTATTTTGTTCCTTGCATTTACTTTTCCTTAGTAAAATATCCTGGGTTTCACTTACGATAGGCTTTCTTTTAGTGTTTGAAGTAATTTAAAAGTTCAAAAGTGGACTGTGTTGCTCTCCTGCTTTTCTCTACCTATAACATTTTTTTATGAATTACCAGTATGATCCACGTTGCATTCTGCTGTAATATTTTCACCAAGTTCTTAAATCTTCTTTAGTCATATTTAAAGGTATTTAAGAACACCACTACGGGCAATCCAAAATATTCATCTAGCCCTGCTTCCTGTCAGCAAACATACCATAATATGCAGTTATAATATTATCATTGAATATAGTGGTCTTTGGTTTTGGTGATCTGTGGAGATTTTAAAGACACATTTGTACAAAGCCCTAAGCAACCTCATCTGAATTCTGCATTGACCCAGTTTGGAGCACCTCCTGAGTCCCTGTCACCCCAATGACTCTGACGCTGTGATTTCCTGGGTGAGGGCAGTACCCTGCAACTTCTCTCTGGATTATTTCCTTATGATCTGAAGAGAAAAGGATTTTCAAAAAGTCACTGAAGAGCTCCAGAGCTTGCTGCTTAGTCAGTTTTCCTAGTCCTCCAAATTATTCAATAATCATAGTTCCACACTCTCCTATGTTTTGAGTGGTGCTCAAAAAATATTTTGTGCAACTAATCAGCATGATTTGGTGATTTGTAAAGACCAATACTAACTTCATTCTCCTCCTTTTATCATTACTAGGAGACTTTCAGGATGTCTGTCCCTCCTTTGTTCCACACATAGGAAAAACATGTTAATACTTCTCTTTTTTTATTTTACATTGCTTCATTTGCTCTGATAGAGTATTTGTCCAATAATTTTCAGGTCTGCTTATTAGTTTGAGATTTTTCTTTATTTCTCTTGCATTTCCTTAAACTCTTTTGGCAGCAATTATGAAAAAACCCCCATCATCTTGCATGTACATTGTACAAATACAGTTACTATATTAAATAACCACAGCTTCTTGTAGCAAGCAACAAATTCGTTGAAGGGTTTTGGTTTTTTTTTTAAGCCACTGTTGGATAGAACAAGTAAGAAAATATTAGCTATCATAAGGGATCAGGACCATATTATTCAGGGAGACTGAAAAATATCCATCATAAATCTGTTGATAACAATATGAAATACCAGTTCAAGCATTAAAAATGGCCCAAGACAGACTTTTTCTTAGTAATCTATCATTCAAAGTTTAATTAGGTCTTGATTTTTCTTAAATTTATCTAATACTATAATCCTTCGGGGAAATATGTATAGAATTTAATATAGTTTCATATCCTGACAGGGAATTCTAACAGATATCTCAAAAAAAGCATATTAGAAATACCTTCTTCCCCAAATGTATCTAATTTATGTAGAACAAATACCTGTAGGTATTTAATTCTTATGAAACTATTATAATCTTCTTCAGTACTGTTGTTCTCATTGTGAAAGAATTTTTCAACGGGAAGAATCATGTACACATAATTACAGTATAGTCCATGAAGGTTTTCCTCTATGCTGCTATTGAAGCATCCGTAACTCTCCACCAGCTTAGCTGTAGTGAAACACCAGAGAAGTCCAGGACAAGACATTTTCAAACCGCCCCAAATACATTTTTTTTTCCCCTCAAGAAACAGCTGTGGATCCCTGATAAATAAGTTGTCCTTTCTTGCCGCTCTCCCATAGACTAGTCAGCCTTATGTACAACCAACACCCATGCTTTACAGCAGTCCGCACTACAAGGCAACCACGGGTTGCTTCACTGCCGGTGCTGTTCCTGGTTTTTCTCTGCTTGCTTTAATTCTTTAACATAAAATGAGCAGAAATGCTGAAATGTAGGGGAATGAAGAGAGTGGGTTGATTGACACTGATAATATGGAGCTGTGGACAATGTGCAGCTGTAGCTCATCCCCGCAAAGTGGTTAAATAGCTCTGAGGAGAGTGGGAGAGGCTCCTGGTTGTAGGAGACCCTGGGTGAAGGAGGGACCTGGGGAAGGAAACCCCCAAGGTAGCAGAGACAAGGAGGAGTGTGGTCTGACCTCAGGAGGATGGAGAAACAGCATGGGCAGTAGAATTTGACCAGTGGTAAAGCCTTTTTGCCACTTGCTAGCTTTGTTTGTGCTGAGACACTGAAACAGCACTCCATATACCTTCACAGATAAAGTTGTACTTGAGTACTGAGGACAAAAATAGTTTCCCAGTGAAGTACTGAGCCTGATGCTCCTCTTGCATATTAGAAATAAAATCAAGAATTGGAAGTAAATTATCTATTATGCTTTTGGTGCTTGAGAAAAGGTATTTTTTCCCTCTTAAATATCTCTTTAGAACTCTTAATTTTATGCTTGATAAATTCTAAGATTCAATGCAATTTGGAAGCATTTTCATTATTTAGGATGCATCCATGTATACCACCAAAAAAAAGAAATTTGATGACAAAAACAAAGATGATTCTGACATCTGAGATCTTACCATTGCTCTAATCAACTGGTTGGGTTTCTTTTTCTCTGTTGGGTGTTGACATTCTACTAGGTCATTTTCTTCCAAACTTTCGATCTTTCTGGCCTTGATGGAATCTTTTGTATTCCTCCCTCCTTTCCAATTCTTCTAATGTTTACAGTCATTTCTAGAGCCTTTAGGCTCCTTCTTATTGCACCTGATTGCTGAGTTTGGGACCTTGGGCTCAAATTGCAGAACAAACATAGTTCTTTTTTCATCTTGGCAGAGAAGATTCCCAGGTGTTTTCTATAGACACTCTCCTTCCCAATGTTTGCAGCTGGGTATGAAGTAGCACCAGCAAATATGTTCAAAGAAGCACAAAGAGGATTATTTGCATCTATGTTGCAGAACAGTCCAATAACAGAACAAGGAAAATCTCAGGCCAGGTCAAGAGCAGATCCATGTTGCCCTCCTGGAAATGCTGACTCTATGACCAGTCCCACACTGCCACCTGTCTCAGTTCCTCATCAATTCCACCTCCGTATTAGAGACATAGAAGAATCTTGCCACTCTTAGTAACCAGTTCCAAGTATATCACATATTCCTCTGTTTGCTTCAACTTCTCTTGACTCTGGCTTGTATCTTTAATTTGTTTGTTCAGGGTTTGTCCCTTCATGTCACCCACTACATACATTCTAGATGAAAGAGAATTACAGTAGCCAGGAGCACAGTTACTTAAAGGCTCAGCCAGGATGCTCCATGGTGTATTGATATTTTACCAAACTTCTCCTCTGGCCAGCAGCACCTTGCTTCTGCATATGCTCAGGTCATTGAGCTGGAGCAGGCATTCAATTACAGACAGAGGGTTCAGAGGGTTTTTCATGTGCTGCTAGCAGAGAAAGCTTTAAATATCAGTTCCATTTAAAAAGGCAAACTAGCATTCCTAAACTGTGACAAGGAGAAATGGTGATTCATCAGACACAGGGGCACATTTTTCCCCACCCTGTTATTTGCTCTTCTACTAAGTGCCAGCAGAGATATCAAATTATGGCTTAAAACTCTTCAGATATTTTTTTTTTCTTCTCTTAAATAAGACCCACATCAGAAATGGTCCAAGTACTGCAATGTTGTGGGTGATTCATCTCCACAGGAATTGTCAGAGAGAAAGTATCTTTCTTTGTGGATTGCATTCATTGAGGTCATTTGGTGTTTTTCCCTCAATGTTATTTATTTGCATGTCGTAGACACTCATAATAATAACTCACAATCCATAATGTCCTAAATATATTAAAAAAGGTTAACTTTATCCTCTCATTTTTTAGTATACACTTTGCAGCCATAAAATAGAAGGAACAATCCATTACGTTTCTCTGAACCAGGAAAACACTGCTGCTATAACTGTTTGCAATATTGTCTATGACACGGGTTCTACTCCCTCAGTGAGGTGGAAGTCCTTGCTCCCTTGAAAACTCCACATCCAGTATGGATACTGGTTAAGGACTTTTTGCTCTTGGGAAAAATTATTTGGTGGCTGAATTTTTTAGTTGTAAGTACATTGCTGCAAGCTGATTCTGTATGTTTCTAGTTGTTCCTATCCACATTATTTTCCAACTGGTGAGCTCTCTTTTCATTTCTACACTCATAGCTCATTTGCACCTGATCCCTCAGAGGTTGTTTTCTTGAGCAGGCATTTTTGTAAAAGTACAGAGAATGGATTAAACCGGTTCTTCACTGTACTCTGAATTGTGTATTCGCTAAAAAGCAGTTTATAGATGTGGACCCTTTTTTCCTGTGAATTAGCTCCTAAATTCCTATGTTTACTCCATAGCCTGCGCTTCTTTATAAATAAGAAATGTGATGCATGTTTCAGGTTTGGGTTTTAGTGGTATTTTTGGGGGTGTTTTTGTTGGTTTTTTTTTTTTCTGTACAGTACGTTAATGGTATTTGTGTTTCAGATATGCCATATTTCTTCGCTAGTCCCTTGAGACAGCACAAGAATGAATTACTCTGAACTGTCTTTCTACCTCCTGACAGGTCTGCTTGAAAAGCAGCTTGCCTCAAGCTGAATTCATTGTTATTTCACTTATCTCCAAGTCAGCAAGAGACAGTTTTACAAATCTCTAACATAAGGCATGAAATGGAATTCAACAGCAACACTGATTTTCTTCTCATTTGGCTCTGGCCAAATGAATGGATGCTGATAGATAGCTAACACAGACAGCACATTTTGGGGTGTTTTCCTGAAATGTTGATTTTATTAAAATCAGTCAGCCTGTGAAACAAATAGTAATCTCACAGATAAAGGATTGTCCCTGATTTATTTATCTTTCCTTGTATATACTTCAAAATACAACCTTTGGAGTGAAACACTATGAAAGTTGATAGCATTTACTGAGGTGTGTGAGACACATTAGTCTTTCTTTTTTTGACTGTTATGATTCTAATACAGTACTCAATACATGCTATTTAATTAAATATGTAATTAGCTTAAGACCACTAAAAGACATTTAATTTTTGCAAGGCAGAATGTCGCCTTGAACTTTCCAGGGCACAAGGATGATCTCAAACACATTTTCCTAATTATAGTGTTGTGGGCAGTAATTGACTTCCACTCACAGATTGGCTCCCACCTCTGTACCTATGTGAAGAGAAGCCAAGTTTTTAAAGGATATGTCTGTATTAGTTATCTACACATGACCAGGGCTTCAATGACATGATCATCTACATAATCATATCATCAGCATGGTCCTGACCAGGGATTGCCCACTGTCACAGACAGCGAGCAGGCCCAAGCCAGTACCTGTGCTAAGCACCTTAGGACAAGAGGACCATTCCCTCGCAGCTGTTTGAGTATGGTCAAACCCCTGCCCCTTGAGGAAATGGGTTTAACTTTTCAAATGTGAGCTCTGCCATTTGCGCTGAGATCTAGAGAAGCTCCTGCATCTCTATTTTTAGCAGTATCAATGCAGTCAAAGGCTGCATCCATCAGAGGAACAGAGCTTTCAGACTTAGTGCAGCATGGCCCGCCTAATTGTCATGAACACAGCCCCAAACACCCATCATGGTCTTACCCATTGAGTAAGGTTACTGGCTTTTCTTTGGCTCTTGCATCTTGCTAAAGCAGCACTAAATACCACTTTTATCATGGAAAGAGTCCTCTTCCTCCCCACTGCTCCCCTCCCCTTCAGCTGAAAGCTGCCTGCTGAGAAACTATTGGGGCAATTATATAAGATCCTAAGCCTGTCCAAATCCATGGCACAGATATCAAGGCTATGTCTGCATCAGTACATAAAAAAGGGCTAGAAGCCATTTTGTCACTGGGAGGGTCAGAGATATAGTTCAGTACACCTCTACGGGGCTCATCATCCCTTTCTTCCACCCAGTCTGGCTTGCTTTGTCCATGCTAGAAATGTTCCTGGTTCCTTGAACTGTGCCATCATTGAGGAACACATTCAGGGATCAGAACCATTTTAAAGAGTGCTAACAGAATATCACATGCCAAAATTCATGACTTTCCAATTACACCTGCAGTCTTTAAAGACATTGTTGTCTTGATAGCATGGGTGCTAAAAACTGATTTCAGACTGCTGCAACTCATTCCCCTACCTAAGGACTTTGAGATTTATCACAGACAGAATATTGCTCAGAGCATTTTAAAAGCACATGAAGTGCACTGAAATGCTGTGGATAACATCATTCAGAAGCTGCCGCCACCCTTGACCACTATATGCAATACACAAAGTATGGGGAAAAAAATCACATATCAGATTCAGGAGCAGGCCAAACCCATCCTGATTTTTAAAAATTCATTTTTCTTTCCACAAAAAATGCTTGTCATTTTTCAGAGAAAATTTGGTAGTTAAGCTGGAAAGAACTCTCCATTAAAACCAAAGAGCAGTTCTTTCTACAAATCAGGGGCTAACGTCAGCAAAAGTGGCTGAGGTCAAAATGCTAAGCTTAAGATTGTTTGAAACAGTGATATTTTCTATCATTGTAACAGAACAAGAGTCTGCTTACTGCAAGTTGCAGTACTAGATCCTTAATGTAATTTTGCAATTACTAATGCACAGTGTTTTTTCTATTGTTTTCCTTTTAGTTTCATCAAAAAGAGCAACCTGCTATTGTAGGGATTTTTAATCAAATGCAATTATATAATTAATGATACAATACTAAGCCATGGCAGTCCAATTACCATTGATGAACATTTCTTCAGGGGTCTCTAGCTCTTCATATTGGAGACTGGCAGTGAATGCATTCCTAATAGGCAGCTCAGAGCCCCTTGGGCTGTGTCATAGACAAATAGAATTTCACATGCTTGTACTACTCTTGTCTTATTCTAACAGCTCCCCTCCTAGTGGTACTAAATGAATTAGTCTTACTCTGTTGAAGCCAACTAAAAGTTCTGCATGAATGCTGTAACCAGCAAATGCAAATGTTGGAGTGCAGCAGTGTTACACGTTTTCCTCTAACACAAGCAAACTTCAGGATAGGAAATTTCACTGTAGTTAACACCTTTAGAAACTATATTAAATATTCTTTTCGTCAGATATCCCAGGAAATAAATGAAGTTGTGGTTAAGCAGTCAATAGCCTATACTCACACAGCTTGAAACACAACCACAAGAACTGAAACTTACTTGTAATAAGTATGTTAGAGATAATGCCAATATATCTTCCTCTCGGATAAACTCTTCTAAAATAAACAAGATGCATACCTCACATGCAGAAGTTTAAAAGAGCCATGGAGAGACAGGAAGATAAATGAGAGGCTGGGGGGGGGGGGGGGGGGGGCAGGGAGAATTATCTAAAAATAATGTACTATATAAAATTCCCTCTCCCAAATAATAGACTAATACAGAACATAGTAACAAAACCTAAAGTGTTGTAAATCAATGTCTTTTTGTGGCACATCCAGTCATAGACCCTGAATGGCATGACTTACAGTAATGCTACAAGGGTGATTAGGGAAAAGAATTGGGAAACAATGCCAGGCAAAGCAAAAGAGAGGTGGTTTTTTTATATATATATATATATATATATAAAGTTAAATTAACCTCTGGAATTATTCATGAAGTGTATTACTTCTGAATACTTCCTGGTTTTTATCTCCTTGCATACTGGGTTGTAGCTAATTTGCTGTATGTGTGTGCCAGTAACCATATAAGTCATTAGCTCATCTCGGTTCCTTGGAAAATAAATGGAGGAAAGTTAAGCAATTTGGGTGAGTTTAGGGATTTTTTTGTTGAGTGGGTTTTTTTCTTCCTCATTATTCAGTCTTCTCTTGAGACGAAGAATTATGCTTTGCTGTACGTTGCTAAACATGGGAAAATAGTTGTTCCATGCAAGGAGGGAATATATAAATCCCTAACACACAGCTTTTCAACCTGTAATTTCTTACTCAGCTGAGTTACTCCAATTTAGTCCAAAAGATATTTGTTCCTCCTGCCACTGGTACTATTGCACAGATTGTTCCAATTACCAAGCTATAGTTTCTTTATGAAGCTGGCTTCGGTTTTTACAGCCAAAATGACATGAAAAAATGGCAACATCAAATATATATTGTGCCTATTGATTGTGTATCTACCATAAGCCATAAAACTTAATCACTACCATGAAACCTCTTCATATAATTATTACTTGAAAATTCAAAAAGAACAAACTGAAAGAGTTCTTTTATGGTTTTTATACAAATATCAGATGTGTATGAACTGTTACAGGAAGAAATTACATGACTACCAATGACCCTATAATGAAATGGATTTTTTTTGAAATATAATACATCAGTACAGTAATTTACACTTAATGGAAGTTTATGGACAAAAATTCTGCTTGTTCACAATGGTCTAGAGTTGCAATATCCACTAACATTGACTACATCACCAGATGGAGAGCTGTGTAAACAACATCGAAAATGGTTTGCATGAATCCTGGTATTTATATCTATTGACAAAGATTAATATTGACATCTACAAAAATATATGTTTCTCAATTAGTGTGAGTACTCCCATAAATTTCCCTTAGCTTTTTTAAAAATCTAAAGTATGTTTAAATTATGAAAAATAAAGTGGTTTTATGTAAATACTTCTGAAAAGAACCTTGACAATATTATCTTGCCTTTTGAGGATTATAATTTGAACAGGTTCTGTCCAATCTACAATTTATTCTGGATAATAATAGTCTGTTGTTATGCAAATATCACTACTTTTTACTGCTAAGAATGTGAATATTCACTCACTTTTCAAGGCTACCTCTTGCAGTCTGTTTTCTAGAAGGATACTAATGTAATCATGGGGTTTTGTTTGGTTTTTGTTCAGGACAGCTAAAAACTTCTTGTCTCAGGAAAGGATGTGGAGGCAAGCAATAATATTCAACCCTGAATGCTGATTTCAGTTTTAAACATCTATAAATACAATGCTAATTTTTTTTTTTTCCTTTATTTATGTGTTTTTAAAAGCTAAATCATGCTGGTTTAATTGCAGTTGTTTTGAAAGCAGAACAGGTCTACAGTAGGTTAATCTCATGACAGGGCTTATCTTGCATATCTCAATGGCATGTGAACTGAAGTATCTTTTTGAAAATTCCTCCTACTTGTTTCACTGCAGGCCAGAAAGTCATGTGGCTGAGCAACCATGAATTGCATTTTTCTTCCTAGAGATGTTGTGTGTAAAACAATACAATGTCAGCTCAAATTTACATAAGAAATCTTTTCCTGTTAAATTTATTTCCCATTTCAAAATTGTGCAATACAGTGCCAAACAGACTATGTAACTGAGAAGTCTTGTTCTCAAGGTTTGAATTAAAGCAGAAGGAAATACCAAGATCATCTTAAAGGCATTTCTGTTATTCAGAATTGCCATGATTTCTTTTTATTTATTTTGTTGGAGAACATATGCTTGGTGGATGGAATGCTCTATAATAGCAGTGGGGGAACTATTATACTACAGCACATATATAGTCCATGCAGGTAATATGTTTCCTCTCCCTCCCAGTGACAAACATCAAACTACTGCAGTGAAAAGCACTAGATACCCTGCAATTTGCAGATTTAAAAAAGCCCTACCTCTAGGCAGGTATATCTTTCATCCCAGACAGACATGGTAGGTTTCATTTTGCCATGATTTTGACGTGAGCAACATAGACTTCTATATCTGGGTTTACTGTTCAGATTTCCATTCTAGTCAGAGATGACAATCAGGCATTTCCAGAGCACAAGTCATCATACCTATTTTAAATTACCTAATTCCTTCTGTTAGAGATAGAAGCGAACAAGGTGGTGAGTTTATATGTGAATATTTACACTATAGACATCCAAAGGTTGGTGAAATACAGCTTTACCTTGGAGACCAGCTTAAACCCCAAAATAAGCAGTTATAATTTCCAAAAGTCTCCCATCCATGGGTGGAAAATTAGTGAGCATTGCAAGCAATTTTGTGTAATACGTTGGTAAATTAACATCACTGCTAAAGCACACTGAAGGTTTCAGTTTAACAATATAATCCTTGAAAAGCCTTCACTTATTACCTAGAGTGCCAGGGAATTGGGTCAATGAAGTTGTTTATGGAGCAGAAGCTGACGCAAGCAGAAAGACACTCTTATCAGCACCCGAGTGTAAAATAACCACCCATGGCAGCTCATCCATACGTGATTCACGGCAGGAATCCAGCAGGTGATTGATAAGGGGAGTCCACCAGAAATGTAAGCAGGCTGCATATAAAAAGAATGTAAACAATTCAGCATTCCTCCCTGCACTTACCACCATGGAAACGATAACTACCATCGTTCTGTTGACATACTTTGCAGCTTAGCTTTGTCTCTCCCGTGCATATAGACGCTGAACTGGCTACAGATCCTCTCCAAACCCACTGCCCTTCCAGACAGGGAAAAAAGACAGCCCTGCAGCACACCAGCATAATGATAATACTGAATCTCTTGGTCCTCCAGAAGCACTCAAGAGGGGCAGAGCTGGTCAGCCACACAGGCCTAAATTTCTGCACTTTTTCTCATTTTTGCAGACAATCCCAACAGCTTAAAGCTCTCTGTTCCCACCTAGGGTGTTAATGTAAGCAAATCAAAAAAAGATGCCAAGGCAGACATGCAGAGGCAGCTCCTTTTGGACAGGTCCCTTAGTATCCTGCTGTCTGGATCCTCTTGTCAGGCTTGAGGAGATAGAAAGGGACAACATACAGGGACAAACTTGCAGTGCTGCAGATAGGAAGTGGAATCAATAATAATGCCTGTTGAATAAAAACAGATTTTCACTAGAGAGTATACTAGAGAAGATCATTTCTGTAATAGCTGTATGATATTACAAAGCCAATAGTGAGCAGGGATATGCTGAAAGTAGACTTAGGTCCTCTTTTATATTGGAAAAATCAAAACTGTTAAGTCTTCTATTTATGAGAGCGGATTGATGATTTTAAATTATTGCATGTGCATTTGTTTTAGCACTTTGGAAGAAATGAAAACTCCAGTGATAACATCAATGTACTCTTAGGAGTCAGATCTGCATTCCACATGCCTTTGTCTCCGGTTACTGAGAACTACACTGACAAATCACAGTAAATGCTTAAAGCACGTGGACTCCTCAACCATTGTCATAACCTAAATTAATACTGCTGGTTTCATCCAGCTTATTTTGTCAGATGACACTGTTGTTTCAACACAGTTGCTTTATGAGACACTTGTACGTTTATATCAGACAAGATCTGCATGCATCAGGCAACCATTTCATATGACAGTCTTTCAAATTGTTTTATAGATTCCCCACATTCCCCTACTTACAACAGTTACTTAGCAAAGCATTTGACCACTGAAATCCTCTGACTAATTTTTTTAACAGAAACTTCAATTTTGTCGTAATTCATGCCATATTTCCTTCTGCAGATGGGTGATAGCACTTAGATATGCAAAGTCCAAAAAACACTAAAAATGGTGCCTAGAGCAGACAACCTTTCTGTGTGTGTCTGTGTTTGCTCACTTTGGAAAATTGCGGTGAGGATAAACCTCATGTTTTTACTTTCATGTGAGCAAAGAGAATGTGCTTCACACTGAAGTGAGAGAAAAAGGTTTTGTAGAATACATTACCAGAACCATGTGTTACTCACCCAGAAGTCCTAAACAGAAATCAAGGCTGCAATAGGTGAGCTATGACTGTAGTATGCAATTTTTCACTGAGAAATGCTTAGGGCTCAGATGACTCAAAGCTGGTTAATAAGATGCCAAAAATTAAGAATTATTTCAGGGAAAATCTGGACAAAGGCTAACCTGTAATTCTTACAGTCATACCACACAGATCAAGCAATCTGTAGTACAGACTAAAATTAGCATCATATCTGTGATGCATTAGGGAAGAGCAAGCATGGATTTTCCATAGGTTAATTATGCCTAAACAAACCTACAACAGCTCTTTGGTGAGATCAGCAGTGATGTGAATAAGGGAAAGTTGGGTCATAAAATCTACTTGAATCTCCAAAACTCATTTATGAATTTTGCCTTGCTGAAGATTTTTCTGAGTGAAAATTAAATGGCCATTTGGAAGATGCTTACAAGATAAACACTTTGCCAAAAAATTGAAAACAAAAGGTAAAGTACATTGTCAATATTCCCAACAGAAAGAAATGATCAATGGCATACTTATGTGATCTGTGCTGTTAACCTACCCATAAATTATCTGGTAAGGGGAATAGCTGAAGTCACAAAATCTGATAGGAAGTCATTGAAGTTGAAGTTGTTTGAGGCTGCAAAAAAATGCATGCTAACAGTGTAGCAGCATTTCAGAAAAACATACCAAGTCCTGGATATATTGAATACCTGATAAAATAACATAGGAGATGAAGTATAATGCAGATAAATGTAAAGTAATATATCTAAGAAGAATGATCCTCATTTTAGGTAAGAAATAACAGTTTACCAGTACTACTCTAGAGTGAGTTTTAGTATCAAATTCTGTGGAAATTGTTGTCTCAGGGCTCAGTGAAGTCAAAAAGCAAATAAAATATTAAGCAGTGTTAAAAAAATAATAGGGAACAAACCAGAAAACTGCATTTTGATAGTGTAATCTAATGTTCACTTTTTATTTGAAATATCAAGGAAAAAAGGTAGTTCAACGTTTTCCTGAAAGTCATTAAAAATAATAATAGCAATACCTCTGTGAAGTCAGCTTCTTATGTTAAGGCCATTTGAAAGGTCACCAATTCCTAAGGTGTTATGATAGGTGTTGATAGTCCTTGCTAATTAAAATAACCTCCTACACACTGGAGCTGCTTTTTAGAAACACTTGTTTCCAGTCTGCAAAAATTATTTTTGCAACTAATGGTAAATTCTCAAGTTGATCACCAATTATAGACAAATGGAAATTCAGTTTTCTCTCTTAATTTTTTATTTATTTGTGTGTGTGTGTGTGTGTTGGTTGTTTTTTTTCCCTTCCCTCTCCCCTACTTTTTCCTTCCTGGATGTAACACAGTAGGAGAAGCAGCAATTGGAGGTGTTGAAACCAGGCCACTGCAAAATAATTGCAACTGCATTAGCACCAGAAATGCTTTAAGACCAATTAATGGGGAAATTCACTAAAAGCTCCATTATCTCTTTAAGAGAGCTTTACACGCTTATGTCATGCAGCTCATAAATAACAGGGATCTCAAAGGAAATCCCTTTGCAAATTGTTCTTCAGACTTTGTAAGAGTAAGTGCCAGTCATGAAGCTATTGAAACATAAGTTTACGTTCAGAATAAAAGCACCACAGAATGAATCATGATCTCATTTTGGAAATTACTGTGGGTGGAAATGGAAGACTTTGGCCAGACTGGTTATGTTACAAACACACGAGGGAACCGAGGAGATTTGAGTTAAACAAGGGGGTGTCAAACATGGTTTACTGGTGATTTAAAGATTCTGTTAAAGCTAGACACATTGGACAAAAAGCAAAAAGTTCATAAGTATATATAAAGCCACGTAGGCAAATGACAAAAACCAGAAGGAATGCAAATAGATTAGCAAGCCATTCTTTCTTTAGTAGCAGTCAATAGAAAAATATGTAATACATTAAATTGACTGGGTTACAAGTCAAGAGGCACAAAGCCAGGCTGGTGAAACTGCTGCATTTTTGGATGAATGAGTGAGCGTCTGAAGGATCAGGCTTCTCCAGAAAACAGGCTTCATTGATTGTGTTGGCACTTGGTGTCAAGCTTAATTGCCTTATTGTATAAGTTTATGGTCAAGAGTGGTAATATCAATAAGGCCCAATTCAACTCTCATTGCATCTCAGATAGCTGGGGGGAACTGGCATGAAATTTGTTTTGTGTTTTGTTTATCTGGTATTTTGTCACAACATATTTTTAAACGGTCTTAAACAGTCTTTGTGAACTGCTATCTGGTGATATCTTAATTACTATTAACTATCAAGAAGGTATAACAAGAGCTAACCTAAGGAAACAATCTGTGATTCATCTTATTTAATACAATTTCTCATAGAGCTCATGCCAGCTAGACAAGAAACCTTACCAAGAACAGCTGCAGGATAATCAGATGCAGCAAGCCCTATCAGGAATGTGTTAACGTGTTGTGATGGGGAACTGCAGCATCTTTTTTTTTCCCCACCTTCCTAATGTGAAATTATAATTTGAATTTTGTGTAGGTGTTACAGTACTCTAAAAGATCACAATTCAGATGCCAGAGAACAAGACACAGGACCTTTCTCACCACTGGTCTCCTGTATCAGAGATACATACGTGTCCTGTGTGCATATGTTAGACATGAATGCAGATATTTAGGAGGTGCTTTCATCGAAATATGGGTTATATGTGGTAATCAATCTAGCTTCAGTGACTAAATTACATCGTAGTTGTAATTTACTTCCTGTTCTTTGGGATTGCACCCAGAGAGGAAAACAAGGCAATCGGTTTCCTTAAGGAAAGAAAATGGACCAAAAAGATTGCTGAGATTGTATAAACCCAACGGTGTGGCTACTGTCCCCAGCTTTGCAGTGGTCCTGTTTTAGCCTTTGGGTGTCAGGCTTTCATTTCATACTACCAAATACTTCCTGAATTCCTGGGGTTTTATTTCTTCTGCATCTGTTAGCATTTCACTCCTGTCCTTTTCTTCCTTTTCCTGCCCTTACCCCTCTGTGTCATGCTCTAAAAATTGTGTTGAAGTTGAATTTACACTGAAGAAATCCCGACAGGAATATCAGGTAGCACCGTCGCTTTCATCTTGTCGCTCCTTCAACAGACAACCACAACTCTATTTGCTAATTTTGACAGAGAAAAACTTTCAAACATAATTACTGAAAGGCATCTGGTCTCATTTGGTCAGTGCCTCCTCGGATGATACCATGGGAAGATACTGTGTTTGTTGTATAGAAAGTAATGAGACAATTTTCCCTGCAGAGGAAGAAACAAAAAAGCAGCAAACCTTTAATGTTTGCCATAATACTCTTTTTAGTAGTGGTTAGTAGGCACCATTAACACCAGAAAGTCTTTGAAAAAGCATCCCGTAATGCTTGTCATCTTGTTCACAACATACAGAACAATAAGAGTAAAGCTGGTGACAATAATCCTATATAACCTCTGTCACACTGACATCAACTTACAGAACCTGAGGGAACATCAGCTATAAGTGTGTCTGCAGATGGCTTTTTCTGATAGGAAGATTTTAATCTCAAACACAGGCTTGAAATTTTAGCAAGTTTTGCATAGTACAGGCTACTGTCAAAGAACATAAAACAAAAAATGAAATCCTTACAAGTAGTTTTTGATGGAAGGAGACATTTTATCCATATATGTAATAATTGAAAATATCTGTAATAAATTAGCTGTTGAATAGTGTTGGCTCATTATCATTGCACTCTGTGTCTCAATCTTTTGGGTTTTACCACTTTAAGTTATGTGAGTAATGACTATTGTGGTTAAATTGCAAAATTGTTTTTAATATAACATTACATAACAAAATTGTTACGACCTTGTGATTTCTGATAGAATCTGTACTAGATCTGGCAACTTTGCACTTTGTCTTGTTTCTTTAGCTAAGAGCTGATGATCTGAAATATGTGATGTAATAGGAAGCCAAACTATTCACAGATTTGTACTAAAACACTCATAATAAAGTTCCAGGCATAACAAGGAACACATGGTTGCCAAAAGGCCACATAGCAATACAGAATTAGGGGAGTTGGCTTCTGTTCTTTTTGCTAGAGAGGATTCAAACCCTTATGATTCTTGAGAGATGTATGAAACTTTGTACTTGAGATAGGTGCCTTCTTCCATCACCTCTGTTATTCTATTCCATTTTACACTTCATAATAAAATATTCATCAAGGCATTAAAGTTACTCTATAGCCTGACGATTAGGACAGTAATCTGAATCCTAGTTCCTGTGCCAACTGGTATTTCAGTATGAAGGCATCCATCAGCTTGGATTCAAATCCCCATTTTAAATCAGGTGGTCTCCTAAACTACTAAACTACTGAGACAGTCTATTTTGGCTCAATGAATATTTCATTATGCCCAAAGTGAAGAGACAGAGAAGCTGGAAATTATCACGGTCACTACAGAGCCAGGGAAGCAATTGTGAAGCTTTCAGTTTCCAGGCCCCTAAATCCATATAATCCCATCTGTTGACCTGTGAATTTGAAAAGCCTGGAAACCTTCAGGCAAGTTATAAAGAAGACAGACTCCAAGGGTCTTTGTCCTCTCACTTGTTCATTTATTCATTAATCAGGTGCTAAAGAACTCAGCAGGTACCCTGGCATGTGATTACAAGGTTTTGAAACATTTTTGGCCTGAGCAGATCCATCAAAACCCTATCTGTCTTGTAGTTAAATTTCACTGTGATCTCTGAAAAATATTTTGCTTTCACTGATTCAGCATTCTTCAACAGAAAAAGCAAAATTGTTCATATTTTACAAACAGCGAAATGTTTACTTTGCAGGCGTAATTCATTACACGTAGTGTAGCCAGACAGTTCAACGACACACGCCGGAGGAGAACTCTCTATAGAGGAACATGACAGACTGTGTCACTGGCTTCTAATACATGTGTGCTTTGGTAAAGATCATGTTTCTGATATCTGCGTAAACTAGGATGCCAGGGGCTTACTGCTCTGAGTGGGAGGATGAGATGATCTGATCAGTGTGCCAAGTTCCTGTAACTCATCACTTTCCATTCTCCGTGAAGTGGCATTCCCCTAATCTGACTGCCAAAAGCTGGTTTCTATTTCACAGTCCCAAGGACAGTGTAAAATCTCTTACTTATTACCTTTCTGTTAGGCTAACTGCTGCAAAACCTGTTTCTGATTTGCACTTGGTTTGAACTGGTGGTCAGCTACTAATAAACTCTCTTTCTCACTCTCTTGCTTTCTTCTTATTCCACCCCCTCTCAGCCCGCTCCCCACCCCCTTTGGGCATGCTTCCAAGTGTCAGCAAAAACTGGGTCCCCAGCCACGTACAATAGGCATTGCCTGCTGTGTTTCATTTCTCTTTCAGCTGGATTGAGATACAAGACATAGAATGAGTACTGTCTGGAGTGAAACTTGCTCAAAAATGCATGTTAGTATATTAGACTGCATTTTTTACTGTGATATTGGTGCTTAGATTCGTGTAACATTCACACATAAGACTTCGGTAACTTTGGAAAAATCAACACGTATTGCAAGTTGTGCCTGGAACAAGCAGGTGTAATCCTGGGAAGATAAATATAATCCAGTTGCTAGCACTGATTACTTTAGCATTTTATCAAACTCCCTGTTGTAGCAACGGTCTTATGCTGTTTTTTCCATTCTGCTTAACCAGCAGATGACTCAGTCTACAGACCAAGATAATGTATTACAATTATAGCATTCAAAATGGTTTATGTGTGACTACTCAAAGCTTGTCTTCACTCTGTTTATTGGCTACCAACACACTAAGCTAAATGCAAGTTAACAAATTCCTAAAAATACTCCAGGGATGAATCATCCCTTTCAAAAGGGTTCTGGAGAGTGTTTACCACTGTGATGGTAAGTCACGGGGTAGTTAGGGAAGCCAATTTCTGTTACAGAAAGAGACAAGCTTGAGTCAGCCAAATGCTATGTTACAGGCTCCCCATGCTTTGCCTAGAAGATGGCTATTATGTCCTCAAACTTGGGTAGCTTAAGGAGACTGTTAAAGCAAATTTTTCTTCAAGTATCCACTTATCTTGCAAGCCTGATATCTGTTGCTTTCCTTAGGAATCCAGGAATTTAAAGTTTCTAATTGTTAGAAGAGTTACTCCCGAATCCGAAGTGACTCATCATTTTCAGAAAAAAAATGAGGAGTCTGTTTGCTTAGAATTTAGATGCTTGACTTTCAACACTGATATTTGAAAATTTGTGTTCAGATTCATGGCATAGATGTGTGCTTGAACATTCTTTGCCTACCTACAGAGCAGACAAGTATTTTTTGAAAGAAAGATATTCAAATGCTGTATCTGTTCCTTCAAAAAACCTTGTTTGATATATTTAAAATTACAAAACAAGTGTTAGAAACATAGAAGTTAATTAATAATAATATTAAAATAAATCCAACAATAATAACAATAAAATTTAGGTGAAATTAACATTGACATTTCAACCTCTGCCCTCTAATAAACACCTAATAAACCATAATAGATTTACTCGTCTCTCCAGAAGTACTTAATTTAAGCATAGTCCCAGTACTACTACTTTCCACTCTGACTGAACAGTATTTACTGTAAATGAAAGACTGAAAAAGTTACCAAAAGCTTAATTTATGGAGATCTTTCAGTTTTCTAAATAATTGTTCTACATTTAGTTTGACCTCTGGCAAATGGCATAGGCAGGATTGCTCCAGCGTGATTTAATAGTTATCTAAAATCCTACTCAGCAGTGCTCTACTGATAGAAGTTGCCATCCCCACACCTCTGAGATGCCATAAGTGTCCATATACCTGCACCACGACCTCGACCTCACTTCCATTGCATTTTGGGCACCCTGCACACCTACGTAATTAACATAGATGGCTTGTGCTTATTAGATGTATTTAGGGACACCTTTAGGCAACTCAGGCTTTAGGCTGGAAGAATAAAGTCCTGAAGTTATCACTCAATAAACAGATCATTGATTACAGTTAACTTAAAATCATGACAGGTCTTCCATGTTTAGATCTTGATCAGTTGCAAAGTATGGCTATACTCTTCAGATAAATGTGGAAAGACCAGGATAAAAATACTTTTTAGAAAGCATGAATCAAAAGGTGGAGTATATAGGAGGCATCTTGGAGATCAGTCCTGATGCACCTCTCTGTTCATGCTCTGCCGGCTATCTGAAAACCAGCCAAGGGAAAGAAAGGCAGACATTTGCCTTGGCAAATTTGAATAAGGTTTGTTACCAACTAGGTAAATTAAACAGAATTTTAAGAATAATATTTTGAAAATAGGGGCAGTGTGAATGAGATTATAGTCTGCCATCTTCTTCACTGCCATCATTCATTGCAATCAAACAAGTTTCAAATTCCTCATAAGTGACCAGTGAGACATGTCACATGAAAAGACGTGGATTGACATCTTCATCTTCACAGAGCAGATATCCTAGATCCTCTGCATGGAAACTACTGAATGCTCAAAGGAAGTTACTTAATTTTATTTCACTGTGAAAAAGTTCAGCAAATACTTATTTCTGAATTAAAAACTTGTTTTCATAATTGTATGCTTACAATTTAATCATACTCTCTTTGTTCCTTGACTCCTCCCAGCTATGCTTTAGTAAGCAGGCTAAGTTTGCACTGAGATTGTCATAAATCTTTAAGAAATCAGCCTATGAAAATTCTCATTTGTGCTCACATATCTCTTGTCAGAAGGAAAAGCGTTTCTTAAGATGTGCTGCAGCCATGTTTGTAGAGACGGATCTAAGGAATTGTCTGCTGGAAAGCATTTCTGTGAAGAGTAAACAAAGATATCTTTAGATAATAGCCTATGATTGAGACTCTGAAATATGCACAAAATATATCTGGGATAGCAAAACCTCACACTTGATCCATGTGGAGATATGGAGGAAAAGCTGCTGCTCTGAAGTGGTGTGTTATGTCACTGTGGGTGCCCAGTGAAAGTCCATGGCAAAACTTTTGCTTTTAGTTGATGTGAACTGAAAGCTCTTAGCTCCTGCACTTTTTCAGATGATGCATTTGCTGTCCTTCCAAGGCAGTACTTTGAAAGAGATGCTGTAATGCAGCTTCACAAAGTGAGATGCAAAATAAATGAGCCTCCAGGCAGGATGCTACTTAACAGCCTTCTGGGAGCTGTTTATCAAAGCCCAAGTCTGCCTCACATCCATCCTCACCACCACCACTGCTTGCAGGGTTAGGTCAGAGCACTCAGTGGAACCACTGGACAGTTGTAAACTACTAAATAGTCCAAATGCATGAGGGACCAGGAGATAACTGCTTGAAAACTTTATAATTTGGAGTTTTTCCTCTCACTTTTTTACACCCAGATGAAGGCAGCTGACTGGCCAAGATGACCTCTCCCAGGCTTTAGAACCAAAGAAACCTGTAACCTCCCCTGTCAACAAAAATTTGGCATGCCCTAAACTGAGACAACTAAGTGTTTATGTGGTAAACACAAAAGAAGATAATCAGGTATTAATGAAAAGTTGGTAATGAGGAATTTATATTAATGAGCACTTGGGCACAAAAACCACTCAAAAACTGGTTTGGTCTAGGAAAAAAAATCCAGGTAATTTCCACTTAACCCCCAATCTTTATTCAAATTCTGCTACAGAAAGAAAAACAAGTTTTGGTGTCAATAAAAATACAAAGCAAAAGTACGACATATGCCTAAACGAAAGGGAGCATCTGCACAAGTTCCCACGAGCCCACCTTCAGATTATGAGAGTTATATATTCCTACCTCACAACTGGGAGGAATTTGCACACTGCTATTTATGTCTAATTGATCATATAAGATGGTACATAAGAACAGAACAATCACAGAATGGTTTTGCATTGGCAAACACCTCTAACCAGGTTTAAGATGTATTGCAATAGCAAATTCACAGTTTCACACTAATTTTACTTTTCATTTTTTCTTCTTTCTTACAAATGCGTGAATGTTACAACAGTATCCAAACAACAGCAAAAAATATATTCTGGAATAAAATTATACACCTGGAAAGAGTTAGTCCCTCAGAAAAGTGCTTGAATAAGTCCAAACACAAATAGTTGTTTTAAGTGTGGATGGTTTTCTCAATTGCATGTGCATCTTCTATAATTAGAGGTGCATGAATAACAGTTTTTTCTGTTTGCTGGCAGCTCTAAAACCAGATACAATCAATGAGTGTAAAGGCATTAAATGACATTTAATATTGATTAAAACAAGAAATATTGTTTTAAAAACCTTTTGAAATTAAATATTTTCTTTTTTTTTTTTTCTGAATTTTTAACAAGAACAATTGATAAACATGAATTTACAAAGTACTTCGGTACAGCTGCACATACTCCTTTTACATGCCAAGTTTTGCATGGAAAGGCTTGTACAAATCACGAATTAGGAAGTTACAGCCTGTTCAGCAACTGCAGACAAAATTCATCCATGTACCAACATCACCAACACCTTGTATATGACACATCTTTTCCTTTTTTGTGCCTTTTTTTCTTACTTATTTTTAATAATTTTCTTCATTTTCTTATTTTGATTCTTCTGTTCAGCTTCTGCCCGCACCTGTCTTATTTTACTTAGGATGCAGGTGTGCTAACAGTGAAATTGGATCATTCATGCATTCAAAATCAAAGGGACAAAACAGTCTTTAGTGTGCCTCAGTATTTCTGGGTTTGGTATGATTGGCACTACTATAGACTGGATTGGTTTATATTTTTATACTCTTCAGGAATTAATCACCTTGTTGACCTCCTGGGACTGGGAATAGCTAAGCAAACAAATGGAAAACAGAGCATTGCTCAGAGTGTCCAACTAAGCAAACATGACAAGGAAATCACTAGGGTAGGCTCATACATATGCACTGTCAAGGTGCCATCCTGACAAAGCATCTTTTTTCACTACAGTCGCACATTTTCTACTGTCATCAAGTTCTGGAAGTGAAATACACGCATTTCATTGTTAGAATTAAAAGGAAAGCTTCAATATCCTTCTCCACAGCCTTTTTTTCAACTAGGTATTATGTAAAAATGCTGTTAATGCAAAGAAAGAGAAAACATGCAGGGAAAGGTCAGTGTGATGGGTTTAAAGAAGTGCTGATGATAACTCATTAAAGCTATCTGCAATGGTGATTTTAAACAGTCTTTGATTCCACTGCTGTCCTTCAATCTCTCTAGCAAGGACTGAAAGCACTGGGGTCTTGACAGGAGATAAACAAATGCACAAAGTTCACAAGTGCTTGAATTCATCCTTCACTGAAACATAAAATTACATCCCCTTAATTAAAATTGCCTTGTCCTATTGCTGTGTGTGCAATAGGAGTGTGAATCAGGAGTGTGCTAGAGGCTTGGTTTCAGATGATGATGGTGATGACAGTCGGCAGAGCTGGAGTTCAGGCTCCCTGGGACTGTAGTTCCTGGTGTCCATGGAGGTCTGACCACTGGCAGTGGGTTTAATGGAAACATTTGATACACCTGTCTATACTGCTCAAACATAATTAAAAATTCAGTCCCTTGCAAGTACTTTATATGTGGCAGTATCTTGACTTTGATTACACTGGAAATGTAATATGCGTATCCTTTTCTACAGAAAGGAAGAAAAAAACAGGTTGCTGCATCAGACACCTGTGTATCGGATTGGTATTGATACACCGATATACTGATGGTGGCTGGGGGTACAATACCTGTGGTATAGATATGCTACAGTTTCAGGTGGTTCTACCATCATAACTCTGTACATTAAGAAACATATAAGGAGAAACCGAACCCTAAGCTGAGCAAAGAAACACAAATGTTAACACAGCAAATTTGCACACTCCGTTTTTTGGATGAGGAAGGGGAAAACAGCCCACAATTGTTTTCGGCCCACCTGGAACCACTAACTGCGTTTCCTTCATGTGCTGCAGGAACATTTTGTCAGATATCTCAAAACTCCACTGTGAGCTAGTAACAAGTCTGTGAACATAAAGGAAGAAAAAAGTCAGAGAGGAGGGAACAGGGAAATAGAGACCAAGTGTGAACATCTCAGAAAATGGAGAAATAATGCAGAAATTTCATTGTCTCTCAAACCAAACAAAATATTTTGAAGAAATCCAAACTTCCATCTGATAACGTGATTTTTAATTATTTGATAGAGAAGTTATGTTTGGTGGAATTTCTAACTTCAAGAGTAATTGCCAGCAATGTTTTGACTGCTGATGCCTTTGGGCAGCAATTTGCTTCTGCTTAGTTTTTAGGTACTGTCATGTCAATCAGATCTGTGGCTGTATTCACAGGCAATTGTATTACCTAAACCAAGGGAAATACACGTTAAAAGGCACATCCTCCCACTCATGTTTAAGGCAGTCATTCCATCCAGCTCCTTCCTCTTTTAAGGACAGAAGACTGAAAGTGTTAATTGGAGAGATGAACAATTCATTAAGTACAAAGATGATAGGGAACAAATTTCTACTCTTTCCCTTTGCAGTTTTATTTACAGACTCTGTAATTGTTATTTATCATATTTCTTTCCACAACATTAATGAATCAGCACAAAACATTTATTTATGAAGTTCAGCACAATTTCCCACCCTTCCTCCTTCCTTCTGTGCATCTGTCCCACAGCTCATAAAAATTAACTGCAATTTCTATAAGTTTATTCACAGATAGCTATCCAAGAAAAGTTTAGGTAGATATAAAATCTGTAACTGTGGATTTTGCAGAAGGTGGTGGGAAAATTTTGTGGGTTTTTTTTTTCTTTTGACAGTTTTTTGTAGTAATTTTGGTTTCATTTGTATAATATTCATAAGTGAAAGTTATTTTTACTAGACCTTAAGGGCATATATTATGTTATGAATGTTTAATGATTATATCTCTTAGAATTGCTGTTGAAAATATTAATTTTAATATTCTTTTTATGGATATTCTATATATTGATTTAAAATATTTGAAAATATTCCTAAAATTATCAGTCTTTCTATTTTAGGTCCTTAAGTGATATACAGTCCATTGCTGCTCTTTCTATCACTTTCTGGTCCCATTTACTAGAAGATAGGGAAATTAATTTTCCCCTTTCAGTGGCAGGCTGCTGAGTTATGGGGAGATAAAGGACTGCTCCATGTCAGTAACACACTTGAATGCCACGGAGGCAGGATCATCCCCACAGCACATATCACACTTCAGGTGCTGCCATTGGAAGTCTGTAGCAAAGAAGGACTTTCCCCATGTCCAAACAGACCGATCCATCCTTCTTGTTAAGAGAACTGCGGAACACTGGTACAAGGAAAGATGAATGTAAGCAAAAATATCTAAAAGCTACTTCAAAAAGCTACTTCATGTTACCAACTCTAATCACTGTGATTATTATAATTTAGCACTGAATTAGTACCTGAAGACCCCAGTTCCATGTTCCAGAAATTGTTCAGATATACAGTAAGTGAATCCATCCCAGCCCTGAAGTGTTCAGCTACCAGCAGAGAAGTAAAATGTTTTCCAGTGTGTTGCAGCTGATAGCATGCTTGACTGTACTTCTATGACCAGACAACCTTGCAATGTTTGGCAAGCAACTTTATCACTTTGTGCCTGTTTCCTATTCACAGGTTTGGGTTATGACTATGTCAGTCCATGTAGCAGTGTTTTCAGACGTGCAGGTGCAAGGAGCTATTAACTAAAAAATAATAAAAAAAGGAAATTAGGAAACAGTGCTGGCAAAAAAGGCAGCATTAAAGAAAACATCTGTAAAGAATCTGGAAATATAAAAGGTCTATCTGTTCCCTTGCCATGCTTTAAATTTTATTTATTTTTTTATATGAGGATTGTAAAATAAAATCTTATATAATCTACCACATGAATCATCCATGGGAAAGAGAGTTCTGGAACAGTGCAGGACAAACAGTGAAACTGAAACTGAGAAAATAGATAAATAGTAAAATTTTCAAATCTTAATCAACTTATTCCCCAGAAAGAACATGACCCTTTTTAAAAAAGCCTTTATCTGGATATTTTCTAGCTTTTATTCATTCTATACTATAGATCTGAATCCTGAAAGTCACCCTAATAAAACTTTTATTTATACTGGACTTGAACTCCTTCCTTATTCTGCCAGAAACCTTCAGGGTGAAAAAATCTGAGAAAGTAAGAGATTAAAGATAATGTTAGCTTGTTGCAACTTCAGTGAGTGAAACAAACCCATTACTTTTTATGTAATTAAATCAGAATATTTAAAAAATGTTGGTTGTTTTTGCAGATCCTTACTATCTTTATCTTTTAAAGAACAGTGAAAACATCTTCTTTGATGGTAGAGAAGGCAAGAAAGCTACAATTTTCTACATTCTCTTAATTTCACAGACAGATCTGGAAGGAAACCCGAAAATTAATGGAAAAACAGACCAGTCACACACTGGGTATTGTGCCTTATGTAGGAGCACACAAAGTAATCAAGAAGCATTAAGGCAATATTAATCTGTGCTTAGTTTGGGATCACTGATACTGTTGCAGCCATTGGATTTTTTCAGCAAATAGGAAGATACAAAATCTGTAAACTTCACTCCTGTACCTATTGTCTTGTCAATGGTCTGAGGTCTCACTGTGTGCTGCAGGGAAGGCACAGCAGAGGTCCTAGCCCAGGACATGCATCACACCAGCCAAGCGAACATACTAGCTTGGGCTGAAGACCGTGCTTCAGCATCAGCACAACTTTTCCCAAACCAGTAACTTTCCAGCAGGTTTGGCAGGCTTGTTCAGACTGCTACACTGGGTGTGACACTGTCTTGCTCCTTCTTAAATGCAGTTTGGAGGCACCACCCAAAATGCAGTTTGCCCATGTCTGGTTGCCACTCAACATTGCCATTTGCTGATCGGCTGTGCCTGGATTCACTGCAGCGTACGGTGCTGGAGACTGCACTCAGCAGATCACTCTTCCAGTTGCAGTGACGCAGCCCAGAGCCCATAACAAGGCCTGAGACAAGAGAAGAGGCTCCAGGAAAAATCTTTTACTAGCATAAAATCCATTCTTTGTTAACACAATTATTTCCAGTGCCAGGGCAGACTTAGCCAGTAGCAGATAAGGATTATTTGTGGTGTGCTCCACCAGACAGTATAAATACAGCCCCCATGGCTCTCATCCTCCCTCTGTTCCTTCTATTTATGAAGGCTTGAAACAATAGGTTGGGCAATCGTATGGAGAGATTCAAAATGAGGTGACAATAACCCTCTTAAAGTGCAGCCAGATATGCTATATTTTTTGAAGTTGAAGTGTACATTACACTGTCATGCTGCAGATTCCTACTGGTAGGTGGGGTGAGGTGGAAACACTTCTGCAGGCAGGTTACTTGTAAGTAGCTCCTCCACTGTAAAGCGACACCACAGGCAGAGAGACCTTCCACGCTTGTCTAAATAGACTTCAGTGCAGATCAGCTTGCAGCTTCATAATCCTACTGAGTAAATCTCTGGATAAAAAATAATTTAAATACGTGCATATAAATATTACTTAAATATAGCAAGCTTAGTGCAATAAATTAATTTTTCTCAAGGGATTTCAGATTACAGTTCCAAATTGAATGGATTCAGTCTCATCACACTGTGAGCACCATGACTCCCCTCGCAGAGATGAAAAAATTTAGTGACACAAAATTATTTATTTCAGATCACACAGAATTTTATAACAAAGCGGTGACAATCTATGATTCTACAGCAAAACTATATGACAGCCAACTGCTGCCCTTTGAGTTGCTCTGTCATTATTTGAGGCATTTGCATTTTCAGTTTTATTAAACATATTTTAAACTGTACTGCCCACCTACAAATGTTGGACATCCATAGCATTGAAATGGACTATAGTAATTTTAAATACAACTCCATAGACAACTCTGACTTTACACCATGGGTAAATTGACGCACCTCTTGGCCTCCAGTGAGTCTGACTTTTTATGGGAAAAGTAATATACTCTGTGTGTTCCCTGTCCCCAAGAATAACAGTTTTCATTGTCAGTCTCCTTAAACAGCCAGAAGGTACGTCTGTACTTTTCTGTCCTATCTTATGTAACATCACCTTTTAAAAACGGTGACAGTAGATTTTCTGACTAGTTTAAACATTTCTCAATTACATTGTGAAGCTGAGCAGCTCATTCATATCTATTCATATCCTTCCGTATGTATTTCTTCATTCATCATTTAAAAGGCTGTTTCTCAGTTAATCCTCTATTCTTTTGTTTCCAGTTGTGAATATTCATTTGTCTTAGGAAAGAGACAAATGTGGATTATCCTTTAAACGGTGCCTCAAGGTTAAATTGGTTGGGAAAATAAAGGATTTGAAAATGCAACCAAACAAAAAAAAGTTATATCCTAAACTCTGGCCTGCACAAACTTGTCTCTTGGCAGTACTATAAAGACAAAGCACTATCCATGGGAGATTGTGAAGATTTTTTAATGTGCTTCTCCCTCTGCTATGCTTTTTCATAATGAACCAAGAGCCTTTTTTTTTTTTCCTGAGATGAGCAAAACTATGGCTAACAACGTTGACTCTTGACTGATAACAATAGGAGCTCCTACTTAATATCCCACAAAGGTGAGAAAAAGCAGTTTGCACTTTCTCAAACTGCTTTGTCTTCTGAAAAATCTGCCCTCAAAATAGAATGACCTCAACTGCAGCAATTCGCAGCCAGCTCAGCCTCTGAAGGCCACCTTAACAAACAGGAGAGTCTAAAATGAACAGTTTTCTTTTCTTGTTTTTTTGAATAACTTCTGAAAGACTGCATCAAGTCTCAAGTTTGATGCATCACTGCCAGAGATCCTTTCTCTGAAGATTTCTTTTCATACTGATGCACCTTTGTTGTGTAGAAAAGAGAATTAAAAACTGGAGGTTGTGGAGTTCTCCTTTCACTATGGGAAACAGTTTCTTCTTATGAACAAGTCACTTGAGACTAGATTCTCTCTAAACCTTCAGGTGGAACCAAGAAGGAAAAATCCTGCCTTCATATCTCCTCAGGGCTTCTGCTTTAATATTCCTTTAGGTGAGAGCGACAAAGCTTTAATGTGCCGCTGTATCCATTCTTGTTGATGTGGTATGTAGATAAGGTTTAGACAAAGCCATCAACAGTTACATGCTAAATATGTTTGGCACAGACATGGAAGGCAAGAAATTGCTCAGCTGTGGGTACAATGTCCATTCTCTGAGACCATACTTGATGAAGCATTATAAAACATACTGTAAAGGAATTTTGCTTCAGGGCCAGTCTTTTGCTTACTGTGTCTTTTTATTAAGTACGGAAAGATAGAACTTTACTTTTCAAACAGAAGGCAGAGTGAAAAAGATCAAGATGTCTTTCATCTAATGCTTTTTACTGTTGGGGTTTTTAATTCATCGTCTATTTTTTATGGCACTCAATTTTCCCAAGCACATGAAGGAAAAGAACACTCAGGCAGTATCAAAGTCACTGGCTTTTTCTTATCTTTCTGCATTTTATTCTGCTTTCTCTGGCTTTAATCCCTGAGTAGGAGGGGAGAAGCTGTGTGCAGAACATTGGCAGGAATAGAGAATGGAGTCTTACCTTTGCCTATCCCTGTGAAGACTGTTGACAAAGTCTGTTTCCAAGAATCCTGTGTAGTCCGTTTGCTTGAAAGGATATATTATTCATATCCTACTAGTCTTGTGGCATGTGCTGTTGGACATTGAAGAGGGCGTTTTTATGGCTCAGTGAGGAAAGTTTATTACTTTTAAGACTTTTTGCTACTTGAGCCTCCTTCCTCTATCCCTCTCCCTGCCTCTTCCACTTGGAAGTGTTACTTTTTCTGTCCGTTTGATGTAGCTCTATGATATGAATGACCGCAGACATATCTGAAAGTGTACCAAAGCGAGATCGGAAGAGATGGGGAAGATTTACTTCAACAAGGTTGCACCAGATCTGAATTGAAATGCTGGTGGAGACACATCCATAGACACTTGTTCATTAATCCAAGTCAGGTAAAAGGTGCTAGACCAGGACACACCAAGGATAGATTGGAGTCACGAGAAAACAACAGCCAAATTTTTTTCCAAGGAACTCATTCCCTAATTCATTTAGGCTCTCCAATATTCCTGACATGAAGGTAAATAATTAGATATATAGAGAGAAGTGCTGAGAGTTTTTTATCTGGTCCCATGTTACAGGCTTTGGTCATGCACGTCTCACTGTTTGTCTAAGCTTCTCTGAAACCACACTAGGGATGAGGTGTTCTGCAGCCTACAGTAATCCTAGGAACAGTCACCTAATAAACTGCATTATAGTTAGGTTTGCTATCCATGAGGCAATGGAATCACATTTCTTTTGTTATGTATTACCAACACTATTGATAAAGGCTTTATATATGTATATATATAAAACATAACCGATGCATGTATTTTTCCATATAATTATATCTATATATAATGATTGTTCCCTATTTTTTTAATTTATGATCCTTTTCTGATTGTACATTTTTTCATGGACTTGAGATGAAGTTACAGTAGAAGATAAAATTAAAACCTGCAACTGAGTATTGAAATCAAAAAAAGCTAAATAAGTGCTCTGATACTCAGTTTTTCATCACCCTTGCACAGTACTATGCCCTGTTTATTTCTGTGGATCTCTTCAAAGTCTGATCCTCTCCCTTTAGTTGCCAGCAACAGTGTAGTAATGCCACCTGTGTGGGCTATTTAAGATAGAACAGGATCTGAGAATGTCTTTGTGTATGATTTCCATCATGCACAACACCAACCCTGTGGAAACCCTTCCACACCATTAGAAGAGGGCCACCCCAGACAAGATAAATGGGACAAATATGAAGGTTATCTGTCATTCAGCAGATCCTGTTCTTTAACACTGTGGGCAAAAAGCCCTGTAAATACTTGCTAGTGCTTCAACTACACCATTATTCCTATAGGATCTTTAGGATTTCCCTGTCGCTTTCTGTGGGAGAATATGACAATGGTCTCAACCAGGACAGAAGCCTGAAGTTCGTTATAGATTGGGTGCTTCAGCAATGAATGAAAACAATGCATGAGGCCATACCTACCTTATAGCCAGAGAATTAGTCCTCTGAGCTGGAGGCTGTCACACTCCTGAGCTGGTCACTTCAGCCCTAATTCAGGTAAACTATGCAAATTACAGTTTCTTCGGAGATTAACATATAAACTCACATGTAGATCTGTGTAGTCACTCCATCTATAAAAAATAAATTGCTAGAAAAATATCACCATGCCTCAGAGAATCAGATACCATATCTACTCATAAAGCACAGGGACATATAAACTTTGTATGTTTTACCAGGTGGAATTATTTTCTTTCGTTTTTAGAAAGTGACTTATAAAATCTCCCCCAGCATTTAAAAAACTCAAGCAATCTTGCTCTATTGGCAAAACTTAATTGGCTTGATCTAGGCATACTTGTGTAGTTAACACTGAAGACAAATCCTTCCTTTCAGATAATCATTTGGAAGTTGAAAAAAGATTTAATGTCAACAAATTGAAGTTCCTTTCAACTTGCTGTAGCTTTTATGAATCTGAATAAAGCACTTCTCAGGTCTTCGAGACTCGTGTCTGAAACTGTAATATACGTCCTGCTTCCAATGTGACCTTTAACATTTTATTTTTTTGATAGGCTTCTGTTCGCAGCAGGGAAAAATGGCAGGAGGAGATTTCTTTATGGCAGAATAAAAATGTGTTTACTCAAAGAAAGCAATACAGAGTGTAGACTTTTATTTCTTTTAAAATGACAGGAAATCAGGAACTTGGATCACAACCTGTAGCAGAACTCATCAATGCTTGGGGTTAATTCACTCACTGTGTTCTTTGGGAGACATTTATTAATATATATTTACCCTTCAGAAAAGATATTAGACTCAGGCTTGTTGAAACTATAACTTGTTTCTTTAGTGGTAGCAATGGACTAGCAGTTCAGTTTTATTTAAACAGAAACTAATATGCTATGGGTCTTTGTCTCCTTGAACTGAATGGGCAAATTCTTTCTGGATGAACAGAGGATTACAGGTCAGGAGCAGCCTCTATGTGGCTGTCCTATGTTATACATTTGACACAGACACATAGATTGTGGGTTTGGAGGTCCTAATTAATTTTGACTTTGCTCATCCCCGAGAGAGATTATGACAGCCAAAAGCCTACCGTAGCAGCAGAAAGAAGTAATATGGTTTAGCACTGGACCATTAATTTCATCTTTATTTTGGCCAAGGAGGACTAGTGGTACCACACATTCGGTCTTTCTGTCACATGCCGCCATCTAAGTGGGAATTATAGTGTTGTTCCCGTGTACCTTGGTGTTCAGCAAAATGCCTCAGGGACTGTGATAAGGGATACACAATGTCTTTGAAGAATTTTTGATGCTTGTGACACTGGCAAGGTTTAGGCAAATGTAGCTGGAGTTCAGATTTCACACGAAGTTTACCATTTAAACTTACTGGTCTGGTCAATAATATGCTAAGGAAGATCCTCAGAAAATGTGAGCCTCATTCCCAGATCTGTCTTTTGTTTTCTATGTGACTTTGGTCACTTTTTCCCCAACTTATTTCTTTTCCATCTAATCCACATGATTAATGATGTGCTATCCACTATGTTCTGATGTCTATGTATTATAATAGGTTCAATAATAATTAATATATTTCAAATGCTGTATTTTCACTCCAATGTATACTGTTCTTATGTTAGCTATATATTTCACCATACACATGGTGAGTTGCTAACCATCTCCAAGTGTGTGAGGCCCATTTTCCGTTTAGACTGAAATGGGCAATATTTGAGGGAGTGCTACAGTGTATCACTCATTAAGAGGATGTTCACAAGCAGCAATGGCAGCAAGTTTTCGTTTGTGCAAACTTGCAACCCCCATGGGTGTTCAGTCACTACCTATTAAATTCTGGACAAGGAGAATTAGTGAGGTCACAGAGAGGAAAGTAATGCACAGCTTGTAATTCAGCCCAAAGTTCAAATGAAAACAGACAAGAGAGATTTATTATGGCTTTTCAGAAACTCATATGACAGCTAGTTGGTGGTATTTTTGGTAAGGTAGAATTATGTCTATTATCTATGGAAATCCACAAAACACAGTTTCAGTAAATGAGTTTCAAATACCTCACACTCAGCAGGAAAAGAGTAACTGCCAAAGTAGTTATTTAAAGTTACTGAAAACACAGTGTGCGTGGATAAATACTCCAAGATGATGTAAATTTTTAATATTCCCTGTTCTACCCTTCTGTGTCTGTTTTAATTTACTATCTTAATTCAACTATGTTAAATCACTGAGCTATGTTACAGGAGTCTTTAAAATACGACATCTAAGTTTACAGAATACTGTATCCTGTTTACAGCTTTCCTAACAAATGTCCAGGAAAATCTCAAATTACAATGACTTTGTGGCAGTTCAGCTGTCTCTGTTTCCACTATCCTCCTACAATGTTTCCAAGGAAATAACTCTTCTATGTCTACATTTTGAACACCTTACTTTTTCTTTATTTGACAGAAAACGCCTTAACTGTCCATGGTGTATAGCAATTTGTTAAGGAACCAGTGACACCAAAACAATATCAGTCTCCAAAATGAAAGGAAAAATGAATTTCAATTCATATATAAATGGAAGTAGTAAATGAATGACAAAACTTCAGTAGTGCTAAGAGGCATTTGGGATTTGATCCTCCAGAGAACATTCCAGTGAAGTGTTTGGCCCTGTTGGTGTTCACTGAATTCAAAAATGAGCCTTTATATCCTCTATATTGAATGGTAACTATGAAATCAATATCCTATATACTTAACATTCAGGTAAAGCAATTTCAGTTTCATAATTTCTACAGAGGTTTCATAGAGGAATAGTATTACTATTTAAAGGTAACACATAGAGAAAGATAAGTGGTTTGAAAACACCATCCCTAGAGAAATTTAAACTCAGACTGCAAGCATTAGGAATATTCCATATTGGGGAGATGCACTGGATGTACAAGATGCAAATGTACTTTACCTTGAAAGTGGTCAGTGCTTCTTACCTTGTTATTCACATTTTACAAAGTTCTCAAGTGGAAATTGTTTTGTGTATACACAGACTTTGGAATGTATACTCAAACTTTGATTCAAATCTTCCAGTCACCCATGAGACTGTTTCCAAAAATGCTAGTTACTTCATGAATAGAGATGGTGGGAGAATATACACGGGAACTTGAGATATCACAGCAAGTTTAAATTTTAAATTCTTACCCACATTTTGTTATTCAAAAATCACTCCCAGCCAAGGAACCTAACAGGGTTTTGTTATATTCAATGTATAAATTTTAACTGCTCTGCATTGCATAACATAGGTCTCCACATGTCATAGCAACAGGTATTAAATGCTTTTTCCCAGAACCTCTTAAAGGTATAGCTGCCTGCATATTCCTCTGTAGTTAATAATAGCAATTATTATAATAATGTAATATTACAATATAATAAACAAGATAGAAAACTTTTAGAGCACATAAATACATATACATTTCTCACTACTTTATCTGCGATGTATGCATACTGGTAAGGCTCCCCAATGACATTTTACAGCCCTGTCTTCTTTCAAGACTACTGTCAGACAATGACAAATCCATTGGTTCTGGCTGTATCATGCTCTGATGCCCAGCCATCTCAATCTGCTATAGTTGCTGTCTGAGATCTTCTTGGGGCAAAAAACCCAAGGCACAACAAAATAACTCAAAACTGGGCATTTGGTTTATCTCTTATTTCTTTGAGATGTGGAGAAGGCTGTCAGCTGTCTTTCATTGTGTATGTCTGAAGTGATACTCTCACGTGACTGGAGGCATCTTAGGATACCACTGTTGTTTAAAATATTACTGTTCTCCACTGGAGACAAGCATTTTATTATTTCCCCTGGATGGCTTACTCCTAGGACCTCTCGTTAAATGGATCATTTTACATAGCTTTGTTTGTCTTTTCATAAATCTGAAAGTCCCCAGAGGGTATAAAATCAATTTCTAAGACTTTTGGCATTATTTTTCCAGGTTTAGACTGAATGAAACACCAGCAGGTCTCAATTCTGGATTCATTGGTGCTGTTCCCTAATTTAACATCATTAAATATGGCTTTGAGTTTTATTTTGAATCTTTTGACAAGGCATTTGTTTAACACTATTTTCTACTATGTCATTAGAGTGGACATGGTTGTGACTTGAGGTGGTATAACAAAGCCTCTGCTTCCCTGAAAGCTGCTTAAATTCACAGCTAAATCGTAGTTTCCCATCAGACTTTATAATTTCACTTATGCAATGTTTAAAGAAAAATACTTCAGTATTCAGGTTGTTACCACGGAATTTTGCAGTAAAATTCAGAAAAAATAATAGTGATTAAATTCTGAGTAGTTTTTTCCTTTTACACCTTTACGCTGATTTTTAATCTAATAAAGTAAAATTTAGGCTTATGTTGCTCCTGGGAGCCAATTTTCCAGTCTAACAATTTGAGCCTGACTTATTTTGTCTGTTTTGCCGTTTGCTTGAACCTACTATAAAAAATCATCTAATTCTTTAAAATGATGAATTACTTTTATGTATTTTCTGTAAGATCTAAAGATGATCACTGTAAGGTCTTTAATGTAAGCCCCATCTAATTATGGAGGCTATTCCTTAGTCTGATGATAATATTTTCTTGCAGTTTCCTAAGATCTTTATTCCCTGACCCCATATCTACTGTCTTCATCCTTAGTTCTAGTAAATGCAGGTCATACTGACACATACTTCCTCACTACCACTTTACTGAGTGCTTTATCAGATGTTCTACGACTCTTCCCACGTTTATTATTTATCTGCAGATCATAAAATTTTAGCTGAAAAAAAAGCATACTGTCTGAGGAAAGTATGGAACATGGAAGGCTCCTCAGGCTATCATAATTAGGTGACATAGTGCTGGTGGTTAATTGCTTAACTAGGGAGGAGCAGCCTGGCGGCTGGTAGCTGTTTGTGTTTTCTGCTTCTTAACGCCTGGCTACTCAAGGAAAAGCATATGAACTGTTGGAGCAGAGACAAAAATTCCTGCTGACAGCTCAAGTCTAACCACCAAGCTACAGCATCATGCCCCACCACGATTGCCTACTCCTTGCTGCATGACCCAGGTTCAACAGGAAGGTAGAGGCTTAGGAGATTTTAATTTCTCCTCCCTGGTAGCTGGGTATCTCTCCCGCAATGTAGGCGATACAAGCTCAGCTATTACACAATCGTCCTAGGTGCTTTTACCTGCAGGCCCAAATCCATTTCAGCAGGTAGCACAGCCTTCTTCTCAAGTCCTCTGACACAAACTCAGTGGTGTCTTTGCATTTTAGGCATGTATCTACCAAATTAATGATTGCAGGAATATGGTTCGTTCTTACCCCATCAAGTCATTAAGAGTTCTGTGTAAAATCAGTAGCAGAAATGGAGGTACCCAAGGACGTGTGAGCACTGGTAGCCTCTCAGGCCCTAAATTGGATCAGGAAGGATGATTTTGAATATGTCTCTACAAAATTAAGAAATACAAGTTCCACCAGAGTTGCACTTTTGTTCATTAAGTGCAGTTTTGGATTTCTCCCCAAGTATCACCTTTCTTTAACCAGAGGAGGCTTTGAACAAAAGCTGGCTTTTACAAAAACCTCTAAATAGTTTTCCATTTATCTCACAGTGTTTCCTGACCTTAACAGTGGAATGAACAACACACAAGCAAAATAATAAATAGGTGGATAAAGCATAGGGCTTTTTGGTGGTTTTTTACTTTTTGGTTTTTTTGAGTTTTTTTAAAGTAGGTACTTTCATTTTCTGTTAATAGACACTAAAAAAGTCTCACTTGTCAAACATTCTGAAACACTTTTGTGTTTGTTTAATTTCATTTTTGCTTTTTTCACCCCAGGCTCTGGCTAGGAATGGAACCACAGCAAACATAGTGAAGGTCCTTATAATGCTTTAATGTTTGGGACAGAAGGGGGCCTTGCTACGTCTGTGTTGTCAGCACTATGTAAGTCATAAATGGAATCAGGCTTTTTAAAACCATATGGCACCAAATATATGTGTTTAGGAAAAGTATACGTGTTCCCTCCCTACTGAAACTATTAGTTATCAGCACAATATACAGTGTATAGTAATTGTCCACGCTCTTACAAATTAAAATGTCAGGTATATGGCACAGAAAATCATTGCTCTGGGATTCCCTGATATGCTACAACGTTACAGAAGACATCACATAACAGAAAAGGAGAAAAATGCTGGGTCTTGTAAATTAATAGCAAAAGTTTTCTTTTTCATTTCTATGAATCAGAAGCCCTGAAATTTTCCAGTTCTTTTATCCATTCCAATGGTTTAATTTATTTGTGCTATTTGTAAGAATCAAAAGGAAAAAGAAAGTAAATTTTATGAGATTCCTGAGGCTAAAAACTATTAAGATCCCAAACTAATTAGGAGATAGGTGCTGTTAATATATGATTTCTTCAAGTTTCTGAGCTTTATATAGTACATTAACAATTCTAGGTTCCTTAGAAGACATAAAGACCAAACTTTTCATGTATTTGCATATTAGTTTACTTCAAGACAAGTAACGTTTCAGCACTTAGTTGTCTGCAAAATAAGCTGGAGTCAGCATTACAGTTTGGAAAAGCTTAACACCACAGCTGGCAAGGAGAATGCTTCGGTTCATCTCTTTGCGTGTGTTTGCATGTGTGAGTGTGCCTGCTTTTGTGTTACTTTCTGTTTGCTTGGATACCGTAAGTGCACAACCACTTTTGATTTTTCACAAGCGCCATTCAAATCACGGTAAAAAGCTGCAAGGTACATTCCATTGGTCACATGGCAACTTCCTTGAAAGTCATTTTGGTTGGGTTTTTTTGTTGTTTGTTTGGGTTTTCTTTTTTTTTTTCTTTTTCTTTTTTTTTTCTTTTTTTTTTTTTTTACCCTGTGTGTGTAATGTTATATTCTTGAGAAAAATTGCTACGTTGCTTTTTTTACTCTCCCCTCCTCCTCGCTTCTGTGGAAAAAAAAACAAAGCTCTTGGCAAGGCATCCTGAACTTCGAGTCCTCTTCCTTCTCCTTTGTGCAGCCTGATGTCACCACTTGGCAGCGACGAAGCCATTGTTTCGGTGAGACTCCCATAAATGGCCTTTCTGTGCTCCTGATTTACATGTTAAGGAATCGGATGGGAATTGCTCGCTGTGGTGACTCCCACTTTCCTTTCAGTTAAACAGCATTTGGTAGTAAATATCCACAGGATACATTGTTATTCATGGTACATCCTGTCTACCACCTAAGCACTCTTTTTTTGTTGTTTTCTGGAACTCTCAATTCAAACGGAATTTGCAAAATAAAGCTCCTCTTCCCTTCTCTCCTTTCTCCTCCCTGTCCTTCCAAACGTTACAAATGTTGGCTCTGATATTTGAACATTTCAATCCTAGAACAAAGGCAACTTGTTTCTTTATTTCAGAAGTAAACTCATAATGATGGCACACTTCCAGAGTAGTGTACTATTCCTTACAGAATCGTATTTACTGTGCCTTAGACAAGTCATGGCAAAGCTATTCTATTTTGAAACTGCTCGGGATTGATTCATGTTATAATCAAGCATTCCCTGCTGGATTGCAAAAAAGAGTGGGGTGAAATTAGAAGATAAAGGAGTTTTTGTGATTAAAGAGCCAGATCATTGTCATCTACAGTTCTCCCATAGTCTTCTCTGAGGCTTTGACAGAAAACTTTATCTGAGTTTTTCACCTGTAAAATGAGGAAAAAATACTTCTTTATGTTTTTGAGGGGTGTTTGTTTGGGGTTTTTTTTTTGGGGTGTGTGTGTGTGTGCGCGTGTGTGTGTGCGCGTGTGCGTGTGTGTGTGTGGTTTTGGGGGTTTTCCCCTCTTTTATTTGCTTTGAAGATTTTAGGAACAAAGCGTTCCATGTGTGTACAAGAACTACCACAGTAGATTGCTGATCTCACATGAGCCGTCTGTGAGACATTGCGATAAAATAACTAATAATAATTAAATCCCAGATTCCAAAGAACCTCACACTTGGTGGAAGTTCAGACCCAATCTGAATCATTTTCCTCTCTGACAGGATAAGCACATTGTAAACAATGACAAGAAGTCCTCCCGCTTCCAAAAAGTCAGTACCACTCACTAATGAGTCACATCATTTGGAGCACTATTTAGACCTGTATTCAGGGTTCAGTCAGTCCTCAGTTGCAGGAAAAAACTGATGATGTGATTACCTCTATTTTTTTTAAGGCTTTTAAAATTATACCTATGATACGAACATTTGCCATTTGCATTTTTTAGAATGTGATAGGCACATTCCCTGGTTGATGTAAGTCAGTGTTGCTCTGATTTACACCATATTAGGTTTGGCTCTCTGCCTTTTAAATAAAAAGGGATCTCAGATATTGTTGTAAGCAATGCTGTGAGCTATTTTTACTTAGTCAACCAAGAAAAAAATATCACCACCCTAAATAAAGAGAGTTTTAACAAGTCCTGAGTAGGTACTCTGGGGCTGTGAAAAAATTGTTTCTTCTCAGTGAGCATCTGGAACCCCCAGTGGAGCTCTGGCCCGTTCCCATACACTTTTCTTCCAGCAATAACACTGGAGAGTGGCAGTTTCCCATCAGCTCTGCAGAGCAGAACTGTAACCTCAAGAAGGAGCGAATAAACATCACTGCCAAGCAGCAGCTCCTGAGGAGAAGGGTGAAATTTCACATGTTTAGTTCATGTGGAGAAAGGAATGTTGACCAAGTTCATCTGAATGATTGAAAAAATATCCTGGGTTTCATTAAAATGACTTTCTCCTTCTGAGAGCCTGACAGCCACTTTCTGTTTCATGACAGCAACACTTTCCAACAGCAAATCTGCCAAATAATGCTGAAGCAACCTTTATGGAAAGAATTATTAGGCAACTGGCTTATAATTAGCTAGACAAATAAGACACTTTTTTTTAAACACATTTCACATTGTGAGCACTGGATGATACTGTAATTTGTGTTTTATCAGACAGCATGTGTGCCTAAATGCAACGCCAATTTAATATTCAAAAGCCTATTTATTGTTTTGACAGTAAGAAGTTGATACCCTTTACAATTGTTAAAATCCTGCTAATGCAACTAAATATGATTATTTAATTAAGAACTTTAGAAAGCAAGAGATATTAGTGTGTGCAACAATATGTCTTCTAGCAGATAATGCATGTTTCCAAGCGGGACCTCTGAAAGAATACAAATGAACTCATCTGGAACTTGGAGTAAAAAAATATTAAGACAACAAAAAGAAAAAGATAGGAAGACAGCAACCAGTGAAAGAAAGGGAGAGAGAGAACAGATATGGTAGAAAAAGTTATATATAGTATGGAAAATAAGTTTCAAGGATTTGAAAACATCTGGAATACATTTCTGGAATGTCTCTGAAAAACAAAGCAAACCACAGGAGGAAAGTCAGACTAAGCGTTACTCAATTCTTTTCTTCCTTTCCTTTTTATAGAGGAGGGATGTAAAAAATGTTTGATGTTAATGGAAAAATTCCTTCCAGTATATGTGTTCTGCCTTCATAGGCCTCAACTGAGTAAGCACAAACCTAATTTTAAACATTTCGAAGGCTCTTTAAAAATCAATGGGATTATGCTTGTGTTAGAATTAGATGAATAAAAAGGCCTGAGTGAAAACCTGTTTCCAGTGATTTTGTTGAGCTTTGGAATGGGATGGCTACAAGTGCCTTTCCTTCAGTGTCCTACACCTTGAAATTAATGAAATTAAATTCCAACTTAACAAGAGGTATAGAAAGACCAGTATTATCCTGACATCCAGTGAAGAATTCTTTTGTTCTAGCTCTAGCTTAGTATGCGAAAAATATTAAGAGTGGAGAGGCTAGTAAAAAAAAGTTTGTAAAAATATAAATATTACTTACAATATATAAAAATCACTTACAATAACAAACATCTTTTATTATGAATGGAAGAAGCATTCAAAAGTAAGTATTTTCAGATCTGCAAACATGACACATGTAATATGTGTGGTACTTCATTTTACAGGTATATTTTGTTGGTCAAAAATTAACTTCTTTTGTTGAGATATGTATCCATCCTTAAGAAAATATAACAATTCTGGTGTTAGCCAGAAGTCAAAGTTTTAATCTGAAACAATTACTTGAATCTCCTCCATCCTGTTCTTGTGAAAAAAAGCAGTGTTACTCAGAGAGAGGCCATGAGTGCATCAGCAAAGCTGATGTAATGAGAAAAGGATCAGGCCCAATGTTTCTGAGGTCTTCCGTGCTGGAGAGTTTACAAAATACTGTGAATTATGGACCTGAAACAAGCTGACGTATTCCAAAGACAGTTTGCTCTGAAAAAACCAAAAATATTGCAAAAGTAACACTGTGGAATTTTGGATCTTCTTACTTCCCACGCTCCATTATTCCCAACCCACTGTCCCCTCATGGAAACGCTCAGGGCTCAGGATTTTTAGAAATAATGTTGCTTTGGTTACCAACACTAAGGAAAGGTTATCCTTGTGGCCATGCTTGCTAAGGCCATATTCCAGTTTAAGTCAACCTAAAAACAGAGATCTGAAGCTTAAAGATTGTAGTTGGCCTTAGCGGTGATCCTGCCCCATCATCTATGGTCTAACCCTGGCCACTGACACTTTTTATAAAGAGAGAAGGCATTTTTCAATGCATCGGACTTTTGCCTTCCTCACTAAATGCCTTATAGTTACTTTTTTTTTTTTAAAAAAAAAAAGTCCCATTTCTTAGCCAGTTATGTGATTCATCAAGGTTTTGTTTTTGAAAATGGAAGCTCAAAATTCTCATCTTTATTACTCTAAACCAAGACTCTATATCAGGTGTAGTTAACCATTCCTAGTCAAACATGTTATATCATAAGGTTTTCAGTCCTTAAGAGAAGAACCCAGGACTTGTGCTTATGTGGATTCCACATACATAGAAAATTTCTATGGTAGTGATGAAGTCACTTCTGCACAAAATCTGAGCAGTCAGAGTGTTCTCCCAGAAAAAAGGAAGATGATGGTTTATTTCTCCAAACTGATTGCCTGAATGATGAAACAACAGTCTCTTCTGAAGGGCTGAGAAAGACAAGCTGATTTCTTGTGGTCTCAGACAATGTGCAAAAGACAAGTCAGATTTTTTTGGCCAGAAAAAGGCAAAAGGCTTTGGTATGTTGTGATTAGAGTTCTCACAGGAAAGTCTCAGTAATCCAAATGTTGTCGTCTTGTACATTAAGCTGAGACTGTATAAAATTTGTAAGGAGATGTTTTGTGGTCAGCTGTAACATAAATGAAGATCTTTCTTAACAGGTCTCTGTTAACATCTTCCTGTTTGAAGTTGCCAGAAGATAAGCTATTAATGTAATGGACACTTTCTATTAGATCTTATCTTGACAATATGTCATTAAATATGTCAAGAGCTAAAAATAACTGCAATATTTTAATCAGTTATTTTCCTGCCAAAATAATCTATGAATTCTATGCAGTATCTAAGCCCACACATAACAATTAAATAACTGCAATGTTGTTTTATTCAATTTGACAATTCCAGTTACAGACTCTTTCACGTAGGATTTTTGGTGATGTATATTTAAAGGACATGAACTGGCAAAGTAGTGTACTCAAGGCAGTCCTACTTGAAAAGCAAATGTTATTTGCATTATTGATAGACAAAGTACAAAAGGTTTAATGGAGTTTAATGAGCAGGTCTTGTGATTACGACATATTCCCAATAGCTTGTGTGTGTTATCTCAGTATTACACCAGTCTTAGGAGTCTGTTAGTAGAAATGTGTGTGAGCTTTTCCCCTTCTCTGCCACAGCCCCTCTAACTTTTCATTCAGCGCCTTACCCTTGCCTTTGGAAAAAATATCAGCTTCTCAACTTTCCTTCCACTCACTGACTCCCGCTGTGCCTCCTGCTTCAAAATATAAAATATAATCGCAATGGACATGAAATTCTCTTTTCATATCCATTTGCCAGGTGCAGTAATTGCATGATAAGCATGAAATACCAGGGGAATCCTCCTATAAAGTGGGTATTGAACAGACAACAAGTATAGATGGCAAAATTATGATTCTCTGATCCTAACACTCCTGTCCTTTCTGCACATTAATCAATTTTTTTTTTCTGTGTCTGCTACAGAATGTATGATTATGTGTTGCAATGAAAAGCTGTACTGAAAAATGTAATCTTCATGTCAGTTCACAATCAGTTAGGACAATCTTTCATTCTGCTGATGTTTTTGTTATTGGTAAGTGGTGTAGAAGAACCATTTAAGCTTATGGCTAGTTGATCAATAGGTCGCTCCCATGATAGCCTTGGTTACTTACAGTTTCTGCCATTGGCACTTATGCATGCTATGCTTACTATTTCTGACAGCTTCACTTCTATTTTTTTAAGAAAACAACATGTTTAAAATAGAATAAGTGCTTTAATGGATGTTCTTCTATGATAAAAAGTCAGTTTATAAAATTAATGAAAATGGACATGTATACCTGTTATATTTTCAATCACTAAATGATCTAAGAACAGAATGGCACATCTCTTTGTACTAAAAAAATTCTGTTGAAAATGGTTTCTTTGTTTCCAGGGAATAATGACTTCAGAATAATTTATTTCTGTGGAATTTATATTCAGTGGAAAAAAAACATCTTTGGGGTTTTTTTTGGTTCATTTTTGTTTGGTTTGTTTCTGGTTTTTTTTGTTTTTTTTTAAAATAAGAATACTCAGTACTGGAAAACTAGGTGATTTTTTATTAAGAAATTAACTATTTCAGAAGCGTCACCACAGCGTTTTATGGAACTGTAGTTGTGTCAGGTCTCTATCCCCTTCTCTGAATTTTTCGCTATGGCAAAAAGTATTAACAATACTGTCTCAGTAAGGGGAGAATGCTGTGATACATTGTGGGACATGTTATCTGATTGAAAATTAAGTGACAGGAGAATATAGTCATGGGGTTACTAAAGCACAACAGTTTTAAACCTTAGATTAAAAGTTTTCGATTTTGAGCTGAAAATTATTAACTTTTATTTTTTCCTCTTTATTTAAATATGGGGTTTTTTTGCATATTTTCTGGCTAGGGATGAGCAAAAGAAACAGCTACCTTGAGGTCAAATGAATATTCCTGAAAATTCTTTCTTCAGTATTTGGCCAGCTATAACCTGTGACTATTATTCATTCAGCAACTCAGTGGATTGAAGGGGCAGACATGCTGTGAGTGTCATGTTAATTGGTAATAATGCTGTAAAGCTAGTGGCAGTGCATATTAGACTGGAAAAAATTACATCATAGAAAAATGTCAGTGAGACGAGCAGAGGTCTACAGAAATTACTTTTATTTATTTGTGGGATGAATTTCTCTTGGTCATTCAGGTTTTACAATTAAACACAACAAGCTCTCAATTCACCTTCAGCTTAATGGGAGCAACATCTCATACTGGGGACAGAGCTGAGCCAACATCCTCCTAGATAACTGAACGTTTTGGCAAACATTACAGTAAAAATTAGGCAAGGAATAGGCACTGATCTATTGAAACTTTTGGTTTTACTGTCAGCTAAACAACTTCTACCGCAAGAACTGATCTGTGAATCTGGTGTCTTTTTACTGGTAGTAAAACCGTTCATCCTTTACAGGTTACTTTGACCCTTGAAAAGGGAAGTCATATCAAAGATGTTCAATATCTATATTATTTCTCAACGGACAATATAGATTTGTTGGTTGCCAGTCACTGACTCACTCCAAGAGAATGAAGGAAACCCTGGCACAGAAGCAGAAATACTGTTTGTTGTTTAATTCCTTACAATTCCACTTTTTAATTTGTTATTTATGAAGTGGTAGGATTTAGTAGGACAATCTGAACTAAAACATGCAATTCTTTATTATTCAGATTTCTTTATAACTTCATTCATATTGAGGAAATTGCAGGAAGCATGAAATAATTCCCCTAGAAATGAAGTAGCTGATACTTTACATTTATTACAGCTGTGAAGTGTTCAAGGTAGATGAGTAATAATTTTTCATTCTCAACAATAGTTTTACAGAGAATGCTTGGAGGCTTTCAAAGGATGATTAACAGGCTGTGCATTCCCATGTAATAGCATCATGCTACTAATTTATTCCAAAATAAGTTTGCCATTCACTACCAACTAAGAAAGAAATGGAAAGACTTGGCATTTTTCTCGAATTATCTCCTATTCATAACCATTTATTTTCAAGTCAAGACCAAGAGCTCTTCTAAAAAATGTGTAAGTCTACAGGCTATATTTACCATAAATGTATATTGTGTCTGCACTCAAGCTTTTTTATTAAAAATACAAAAGATTTCAAAACTAGAAGGACATCAACTAATAATACAGTTACAACGACTTGTGGGGAAGTTTTGGACCTTAAAGCTTTTGGCACTTAAAGCTCTATTATTTAAATGTTTGAAAAATGTCACTGATTGTGAAAAAAAAATTGCTTTTATTTATTTATTTTTCTTTATTACTCAGCATTTTGTTTTCTGTATAACCCTAGCATGAATAAAGCTGATATGATCTGTTCTTCCTGAATTTTGATTCTCTGCAAGAAACACAGCATATAGAGTACAATTCACCAGTAGGCTTGTTAACTAGATCATATTTACAGTTACTTGTGTGGTGTGAATCTTAAAAGATCGTAAATCATTATTGCCATCAAATTTGAATTACATTTACTTTTAGCAGGTCTCAGATATTATTTTTTTTAAGTGTCTGGAATTATTTAGTCACTAAGCGTTAAGCTTCCAGACTATAATTTAGGATGGAAGAAAAAAGAAGGGGGAGGGGAAGCTCTGGAAAAATCAGTTAAAAATTTTTATTTATTTTCTCTTTCTCTATTTTCACTTTTTTCACCAAACTCAGGATACTTACCATTCTTTCTCCCACTTACACTGTCTTTATCAGCCTATTTTATTTATCTCTATTATTTATAATGAAATTTATATGCTATATACAATTTGAAATAGCATTCAACACAACTGTTGGTGTTTGCAATTCAATACAATGGTCTTGTAGTAACCTCAGGTGGGTAAAATCACCAGCACAGATGAAGTAGGGCAGATGTCAGTAGGATTCTGTGCATTTAGGTCATTACAGATTACAGGGATTTAATGAGAAACTTGTAGAGAGCATGTGCTGGAATTAAGAAATTAAGGAAAACAGTCTGATTTATTGAAGTGGTCTTTTATTTAGGTCTGTACCAAAGTTATGAATTAATTTAGAAGGAAACCTCCAAGAGAAATGTCGATTTTGTTGTTTATCTCTATCCTTCTGTCTTCATGGCTCTGTAAAACCCACAGGATTTCATATTTATTACTAATTAAATTCTAAGTATGATTCAATAGCGGGTATATTGCGTACTGCAAAGCTCTTAAATTTATAGATTTCTGCATGTGCCAGTGTGTCAGCCTTACTGGGACTTACAGCACCTTTAGCTGTTTCTGGTTTGTGGTGTCTCTATTGCAAATTTTTTCCATAAAATATACTAAATGAACAACAAATCTTTTTAATCACCTGTTTATATAAACTAGCAGAGCATGCAGAACTTCTGTCCATTTACATATATTACATCTTTGCTTGCTTTTGTATCCTTTCTACCAAACATGCTGCTTATGTCAAGTTTCCCAAGGAAGCTTCAGGTCATAATCAGAGCCCTATCAACTGAGCTAGCAATGTTTTCAAGACAATAACAGTATTTGTTTGCTTAGGATCTTCCTTGTTAATGTTTCAAAGTACTTTATAAAACCTGAAATAATACAGTCAGATGGGGTTAAAATTTCCTTTGTTTGTTTGGGTACTTCTCCCCCCTTCCTCTCATCTCCCCAGAGATACAAGCTAACTAATGAGTAAATGGGGAAGAGGGCACTATGGCCATGCACCTCCCCCAGCCCTCATTAGCCATGGGGCATGTGTGTTCCCATGTCACATGTCATAACCCCAGGAAATGCCTTATAACCCCCTACTCTCCATTAGGATAAATTCTGTATCACTTCTGTGTCTGTCCCATCTCAGTGCAGCTTATGAATAGAAAATTGCAGCAAGCGCATTTCACTTCTAATGATCATTTATTAAACCCAGGTGGTATAGCAAAGTGGGTAAGTTTGGTTGACCCTGTTTTTAGCTGATTATAACTTTTTGAAATGGAAAGTAAGTTTTCTGCTAAAAGGTACATTTCTTTCATGGCATCAAAAAGAAAAAAAAATCACGCATTGCACAGAATGGTATTGGGGGAAATGTGTTTTCCTGTGCCCATGTAAGGAATAGTTTTAGAAAAAGAAAAGTTGCTGTAAGGCTCCTATAATTTGAGAATCAAAAATAGGCTGGTAGACCACTTTTCTTGCAGTGGCAGAATTTTTGCCATCTAGATGGAAACTGAGCAGCTGGAAAGAACTGGCCCTGTGACCCTCAGAGGTCTCAGGAAGTGCATGATCCAAAAAATGTTTTCATCACCAAATGATGTAGAGATCCAGTGTGTGCTCTACAGGGTAACAGTGTTTGAACTCCTCCCTGCTTGCAGAGGGCAGTGAAATGGGTGACACTTGAGGAGATGGCATACATGTTTCTTGGGAACTTTACCAAGAAGTTAGAGACAGAAGATGCTTTGGATAAGAGCTGAGCAAACCCACCTGGACAGGAGAAAACATGGAGATGGAGAAAGGAAATTATACAGGGAGAATGAGGTAAGAACTGGGAGTTGATGAGTATGTAAGTACTATGTGTTGAAGTTCAAACAACTAAATTTGAACAGCTCTGCCTTTATAATACATGGAGAGAATCAAGCACTTTGACAACCCTGAGTAGACTGCTGGGACAGGTTAACTAGACTTCTCCCCACCAATTACGAAAGAATCCTACAGCCTAATGGGCTACTTCAGATTTAGACATGTAAAACTGGGTGAAATAAGTTTGACCTACACACACATTGAGAAACCAGATGATCTCAGTGCTAGATTGCCCCTTACATGTGGAGTTAGATTTCCCAATACAGGCTTCTTAGGGTAATCTTTATTGCTTTTGCTGCACTGCATTTTTTTCTTCTAAAAATCTGCTTCCTCCACTATGATGGAAAACACTGCCTGAGAAATTAATTAAGATCACACAGCAAATGAGTGTGCTGCAAACTGGCTTCTTGCCTTATTAGATATAGAAGTCCAAAGTTGCGTAGTAAGCATAGTAAGAGAAGTGTCGAGAGAGAAAAGATGGTTTAATCAAGACAACTGAATGCTGTGAGAATCCAGATCTTTGCATCAGTGGCATTTTTGATGGAGCCAAGCAATTCACTTAAACCGAATTTTTCACCAGTAGCTACTACTGCATGTTACTCATTTTCTGGTTGCCCAACCTGGGTCTCATGGGGCCAGACTTTCCCAAACTGAGCAAATGAACTGCAAATGAACATCACATCACAAAACTCACATCTGAAAATGAAGACAGTTATGTTTGAAAAGTGTTCTAAAAAGTGTTGTTATTTCTGAGCTTGTGTATTTTAAGTAGGGAATCTAAAATAAGTGTATAAACTTGACAACATTGATGTTTATCTGTGCATCAGTTCTCTGTTCATAATATATGAATAATAGCCCCATCAAACTCTCAGGAGTAGCACGAAGTGAAAAACACCTCATGTGTAAAGTATGTCAACTGCTTGCACAAAAGCCCACAGGAATAGTTATAATGATCTTGTATTTCTTCAGAGTAGAGCTAGTATCCTCTAAATAAGATCTAGAGCCACATTGCACCAGAAGAATAGAAAGAGATACTTAATAACATTAATTCACTGTTAGGCTTGGAAAAGAAAAAGAGATTTAGCTTTAGTGTCTAACTGACATACATACACAGACAGTCCAGATGAAGGTTGAGCTGAAAACTTCCCTTCTGAGGTGCTAAAAAGTGTAATATTCTTCTTATTTTCCTTCAACATTAATATTTGTTTTGTGTTACTGGCATGTACAAACCTTTCTGGGGGTTTAAAGGTGGGGGTCTAGGGGTGGATTTATTTTATTTTATTTTTTGGCCTGGAATATCAGTTCAATTAAGGATACCAGTCATAAGATTTGGATAACTCAGGTCCCAAATCCTTTCTCCATTCAGATCAATGGAAAGATTTCCAAAATGCTGAAGGGATTTTGCCTTCTCTGCAACATGGCAACAGTCAGAGGTATCCGAGCCAATGAGATAATTCTGGAACTGGAAGTGGAACAGCCATGTCAGCACCCGGCCCAGGTTTCCTACCACCCGTAGGAAACATGCAGTAATCCCTGGGCTCCACTCGGCCCTGGGGAGGGCTCATCTGGAAACTAAGCACTGCTTTGGACACCTCCCTTCAGGCGAGGTGCAGAGACAAGCCAGAGCAGAGCAACAAGGTGGAGAAAACATGAATGGTGAGAGAAAATACTGGGAAGAACTGGGATTGCGTAGTCTAAATGAGGGAAGGTTGAGGGGGGTGAGCTTTAGGGTTTAGAGTACAGAATACACAAAATTCTGCCACAGAAGAATGGAAGGCTTCATTCTCACTGCAAGGCAAAACCAGTAAGAAATACATGAAATTGAATTTCAGCAGGACACGTTTTAAGATTATCAGGAATAGCTTCTAATGTAAGCAAAACATTAACAGTGATTCAGTTCTGTTACAGTAAGTCCTTAAGAAAAAGTTATAAAAGTTTGTCAGGATGACCAAAGGGATGATGAGGTGAGCTATGCCAATTTTATTATTACACAGTTCTGTGTTTCAGCTATAAATCTTCTCAGTAAGGCAAATTAACTTATGTTAAGAGCTGCATTATAGTGATTATAATGTTTCAAGAATCCCGGGTACTTTCTCTGTAATGGAACTGCAGAGATATGAGCTATCGCATCCTCTAGTTGCCTTCAGTCATTTAGGAGCTATCACCTAGAACTAAAGCTTTTGCTAGTTTGTTCAAGAAATGCTCATGAAAATATCCCTGTCTAGTTGCTGTCAACACAAAACTGTTATTAATGTGTAGTTGGCAATAAGAAATAATATACATTTACATGTAGGTATTTATATGCACATATTTATATGTCTATTTATGTAAACATAATAGATCCTTTGAATGGAAGTCAGGTGCTTGCATTTATACTGTTCCAGTCAAGCATAATTTATAGACAGCACAATAGTGAGGAAAGAAAAACTCCCCCCAAATGCTTTCACATTACAAACTATGCATGGTATTATATACAAAACCTCCCTCGACACAAGCAATGGGTATTCAGTTTACATTTGACAATGAAGAAGAAAAGTAAAGAAAAAAATAATCAAAAAGCTCTTAGGAAAATGTTATGTTCTTTAATATGAGTGTAGCATGTGTTAAGGCAGTCCTGTCTTTAAGTTTCTGCTTCACACAATGTGAAGGAAAACCATTGCTTGAGTTAAGTCTTTAATTTGGTATAAAATGACCATGTCAGAATACTCCACTGGAATCAGTAGCTTTTACTTGGTTGTACAAGACAGAAATACTCAAGTATATTAAAGTTAGAAAGCAAACTGCTGAAGGGGAATAAGCTACACACATTAAATGGATGGAAAAAATATTTAATAAACATAAAGCTGTGTTCCAAAATAAATTTTATTTTTTGCATTTTATCCTCAGTCTCTGCCAGCAAATAAAGTAGTTTGCCAAACCCCTCAGAAAGACTTTTACTGTGTGAAAAGCATCTTTTAATTACCTTAACAGTCTTCTGGGGAACTTTTGATGTTCACTGTTTTCTGTGATTAGGGAATTTAATTCAGGTTAGAGGTTAATGTTAAGTTGCTCATTTTACCTTCTTCAGCATTCCTCAAGTTAGTAACTCTGAAAAAGCCTAATCAATCAAGCATTATCCTTTTAAGAGAGATTTCCACTCTGAATACCAGACAACCTGATATACTTATTCTTCACCTAGCTTTTAGTTCAAAATTGAACATTGGGCATTTAAAATTCATGTATGTTCAATCATATATCACTTAAAGTTATGCACTGTTCTTTGGAAACACTTCAGATTTCCTACACCATTTTACCCTATCAACATTTTATTGAGTAAGCACTGAAAATCTTCTTTCTCTAGACACTATATTTTTGTCACTGCCCATTTTATTTATTAAGTGCCTCTACCTAATTTAACTGAAAGTGAGATAATCCAAAATACAACACTACTATATTCTGCATTACGTAAGATCCTCACAAGCAATTGCAGTGGACAGACAGTTAAATAAGTAAATAAGCCTCAGTCAGGAGGTGAAAGAAAACATTTACTGCTTGTCCCTGCTGAACAGGTTCTGAAAACAGGAAAGGAAAAGCTTTGATAGGCCTTTGGAAATAATCAACTCTGAAGCTGATGTATGAAGCAATTGACTGATTTCCTATATAAAATGAGATGTCAGAATTTATTTCCTGGATAAATAATGCACTAACAAGTAAAGATAACATAATAATTTTTATTTCTCTATTTAAACAAGATATGTCAGCAGAAGACAGAGCAAGAAAACTTTGAAAAGTACGCAAGTAATGTAAATTTTGAGATTAAAATATGGTGTTTAACTTCAAACTCCTCCACACCAAAAAATTCTGCTTTATTTGTAGCTAACCACATAAACTAATGAGGGATGTTCTGGGATGACAGTAAAGTCTAACTCTGTCATTTACAATTACATAAAGTTTATATATGAAGTAGCACTACATCTTGGCTGTTTTGATGCATTTATGAATGCCAGCACCACAGCTAAAATCGGTCTTCTCAAAAAAAAAGTATTTACAGCTGGCACTATTAGGGTGAAGAGAGAACAGAGTTGAACAACCACAGTGAGATTGATTTACCCTAATGCCAGCATGTGGGATTTTTTAGACCCCTTTTACTGTCAGCACAGCATTTGGAGGCCACCAAGTCTTGCCCCGTAAGACAGACCTGGCAGTGGGTGACCACTGGCTCCTGGCTGAGGCTGGGGAAGCTGAGTCACTCATCCCATCCAAGGGCCAGAGAACAGCCTGGCTCTGCAGCTTGCACTGGCTGGGAAGGTAGCACACGGGGCTTGCGGGAGATTGCTTATATCTTAAAGAAAATAATAATTGGTGTTCAGCTCACAGCTAATAATTAGAGCTTCCCAGTGCTCCTAAAATGGTAAGAAAGTCGAAAGATGTTAGTGTTGGCTTTGAAAGAATACAATTAGCACAGTGTTTTCCTTCAGCCATTTCTTTTTGAAGTTCTTTGCAGAAAATGCTAAGCAATTTCCTTTCCCTTTTAACATCAACAACCCTACTTGGTGGAGGACTTTGTTTAAATAGCTTTCTGTTGTCTGCAAACAAATCAAAGGAAAATAAAGTTACTTAACTGAATGAAAATGTGGCTAAGAAAAAAAAAGGGGGATTATCCCGTGTTGGTTCTTTGGCTTTAAAATGTAGATTGCAATTAGATATCTGAGGGAGATTTTGCTAACCTAAAAAGCTGCCACTGTGACTTACTGCCAAGACCTCTGGTTATACGGGTAAGCCTCAGGCCAAGCTTGAATGACACAGCAAGTTTAAAATAAATCTTAACCTTCTCATGTATAACATGCTCATTTTAGTTTGGGTTACGTGAAAAGCAGTGCTTGCAGGATCGTTTCAGCTTTTACTGTAAAACATGACGTGTGGAGAAGGACAATCAAATCTCTCTCTCCCTAAAAACCGTGCCTGTGACTCAAATGCCAGGTTATCTGAATCTGGCTGTATGAGCACTTCTGGGGAAGTACAAAAGTAACACTGACTGCAAAAAAAGCTTTATTAAACAATGTGGCCTTTACAGCCCTTTCTGGGAAGGAAGAGGCTTTTACAGACCAATTTAATGTTCTTTGCACAAGCAGATCACATGTGCTTTGCCTTGCCTTAACTATTAAAAAAAATAATATATACACATTGGATTCCACTTATTTACCATAGTGTACAGAAGCAATGCTTCAGAGTTGACACATTGGTGATGAAAGTCCCTGCACCCGGGTAGTGGGATGTTTGGATACTTCTGGTTTTCAAAGGATGAGAAGACCTCACCTAGAACAGACAAGATGAAATGGCTTCACGCGTTATTCCACACCTATAGCCTGGATCTCTCTAAGGGTGATAAAGTTTTTCTTCCCATAAGCGTTGATAAGGGAATGATGAATTACTGAGGTTTTCTTAAACACTTAGCAGAAAGGTATCTCAAAGAAGGATCAGAAATGAAGGTCATCCTGGTGTTACTGGAGACAACACAACACAGCCATGCAGCAGGTTTTGTTGCTCTCCCTCCTCCCTGGATGACCCCATGGTGGCTGTAACTGTCTCCACCGAACCGAGCCAGAGCTCAGAGTGCTGCATACTCTGTGGGAGAGGACTGAAAATGAATGAGTTGCACAGGAGTGAAGTCCCTAAAACCTGTCCTAAAGATGTTTGCCTAACAGATTTTTCCAACTGGTGTTTTCTACATTAAAATCACATACAGGAGTTACTAGCTGATTCTATTAATTACTGACTCCAGCAGAACTGGGCCAGTAACAGACTTAAGGTCAGTGTGTGGGTGTTGATGACTAGAATTCTCCCAGTGTGATGCTGGTGCAGAGAGGCCAAGCACTGGGGAGATGCATGCATCTTTGGTGAGTGCCACCTCTCCAAGCCATCCTCAGAGCTTTCTCCCACTACCAGATGAGGTTGAGGTGACCTGCTGGCAGTATCAGGAGCCTCTCCACAACTCAGTTGCCTCCTGTGAACTGCTGCTATTTCTCTGGCAAGAAGCTGTGATGAGTAGTAAGAAGGAAAAAGCACATTTGCTGAGCAACAATCATAGAACACTCATATCTTCAGCAGCATGAGGTTTCCCTTAGTACCCACATGCCTCCAGCACACAGCCCAAATGCTTGGTAATAGTCAATTACTTATTGCTGGTGATGTCTGGTGGAGTGGGTATGTCTTAGGTGTGTGGAAACACAGGTGGGTAAATTTCACACTGAGATGCTTGTGAACTGCACTGTAAGGTCATTACTATATAGAAAGTATCATATAACCCAGAGGGTTGCTATAGTCTTGGTTTTGGTTAAGAAAAGAAAAAAAAAGATATAAACCCAAACCAATTTGGGTTTGATAATATATTATGCTTGGGTTGCTTGCTGGAATAGTTTATAATGATATGTAATCCTCAGCTGTAACTGCAACATAACCATGGTAATATGATAATAAGCAATGGTGTGATTTTGAAGAAAATTACTTCTGCAGCTAGTAAGAATTTTATTCTAACATATTGAACTATGTATTTAAGAAATACTTAGTCAATTATTATGTAAGTGAGCAAAAGTAAGAAATATCCAATTATTGCGTAAGTGAGCAAAAGTAACTTTTCTAGTTTTTGTTAAAGTGATGTTTCTGGACACAATGCTGTATGCATTTGCCAAGCCAAAGTAAAAAAAGTCTTTGGTTTCAGCCGACAAGAATGCTAACTCCGCATCTTAATTTCTGTTCAAGTAAGCCCATGGCTTTTTGTGATGTTAGTGGGGCTAATCAGAAATGAACCTAGAAAGGGTAACAAGTGTCAATTGGACCTTTTAATTATTATGTGGTCCGACAGTATGGGAGTGCATATTAATGTGTACAGAGAATTCCTTTTTTTTTTCTCCTTTTCATTGGCTTCCCTGTTTTTACTCATCTGTGTACAGCTGGGAAATAAGCAGATCTTTAATCACTGAGGGCTGTATGATCCTTACCCAGGCACACTATCTGCTGGTGGTAAGTGAAGAAATGTACCAGAGGTCCAGCTTAAGATGCCTGCTTGGTCAGTGCATCCTCACTGGCACAGTGCCGCATGGTGTGGCAAGTGTAAAACTGGCACTGTGAAGATCTTCTGTAAAAGATCAGCATGAGTGGGTGTGGGCTGTGCAGCAAAGCCAAATTAGAACCAGAACTACCTCGGAAATGAAACTGGAACCAGAAAATTTGAGATACAGCTTTACAAAACTCTTCCTTCTCTATTTTCTTCTGCAAAGTGAAATTGCCATAGGGGAAATAAAGAAACCAGCACTGGAGTAAAAAAGGCACATAATGCAGAAAAGTATTTGTGCTGCCTTGGCTCCTTTTTCTCTGTGTACAGGTTGGCAAAACTCCTCGACAGAGTTAAATTCAGAATGAAAAATGCCTTGAAAGAAAAACTAATATTTTTTATTTATGAAGGATTGATTTATAACTGTTGGTTGAAGGGGCATCTGCCAGTTGTCTTTATAATGTAATGTGACTGATTCTGGAGAATGGAGAGCTTGAGTGCCCACTGAATGAAGATGCAATCCAGACCAACCCAACTCTCTCAGAAGTTTCAGAGATGGCTTTGATTTATAAAATTCAGCTCGGCTTTAGACTGGAATCTCTCAAGATCAGGTTTGTAGTATTTAAATGTATTAAGCTGCTTTTAAAAACAATATCTGATTCTCAAATTTCCGACCCAAATTGTCATCGATACAGGGATGGAGGGGTGTTGGTAGTTGTTTTTCAGAGTTCTTTTTTTCAGATTAAAAGTAAATAACATAAATTTCAGCATCAGAGGTGAACTATTCTGAAATCTCAAATCAAGTAAAGAAAGCTTAGCAGTTACACCCTAATCTCTTGAACCTCAGAAAGCTTTTCAGTTCCGAAACCCTGTTGGATTCTTGCACAGTGAAAAACCACTGTATAATAGTTTAGGACAGAAAATGGATGCCATGTTATATCTATCCTGTATAAAGGGGGAGAGAATGATTTAGTTGTTTCAAATCTAATTCCTGACAAAACTTCACCATGTCATTGATGTTAAGATCACTGCTTCTACAAGAATATTGTTCCATGATTTTGGAAAGATGTATTTAGCATTTATGATTAAAATTAAACTGAAAATAATGTCATCCACATCACAACATTCCCTAAACACGTAGTCATAGCTGATTCAGATGTGAAAATCCACCTAATGAATCATCAGATTTGTTTCCTGTGCTGCCTAGGCAGGCCATGCTGCCTTTCATTCCGATTTTTTGCTATAAAATAGTTCTTCTGCATGTCATACAGACTGGGATAATAACTCAGTGTTGGGATTTATTTTATTAAATATAAGCTAGTCACCATGGATTTCTTTAAAGCCAACAGACATCTAGGAAATATAGTCAATAAGAGTTAAGGCTAAATCAATCTCACCGTAAGGTAGATAGCTACACTAGGTCAGATGAATTGCTCCCTAAAAGAGAAATGCATATTCCTCTATTGCTTACAAGAGTCACCAGAGGAGCAGCTGAGCTGTAGATGTCTGCATCCTACACCTCTGCAGTTATCTGGAGTAAACATCCTTCACAGTGTCAGAAATGCAGTATATCTGTCACATCTCCTTTTTCTCTCGGGCTTTAGGGACGTTCTGTTGGAATTGAATACCATTCAAATCAAAAGTTGTCTCTGGAATTTCACATGCAGGGGCTGGACCTTTTGTAGAATTCCTCCAAAGCTGAAATTTCCTCATTAATGTCACCAAACATTTCAGCATAATCAATTACATTTTTCCATGCTTTATTAAGTTTTGTAAGGTATCTCTAGTAATTTGTAAAATTCTAGTCAAATATGCTGATTTGTATAGTCTCCTTTTTGTAATCTGAAGATCATAGGACCTGAATACCATTTTTCGAACATACCTCCTTCTTTTCCTAGTTTTATTTTGGCATGTATATATATGTATATGTATAAATACATACCTGTACAGCAATAATGATACAGAAATAAGGAATAATAAAACAGACACCAACCGTGAGCTACCTAGGGACATAAACTCTGAGTTTTATATGTGCATATATAGTTATGCAAACACTATTAATTCTGTTCTTACTCAAAAGAACAATGCCACAGGATACAAGAGCTAATTGTATTGGCTAGGGTGATAGAGAATAAGGTATGAGGAAAACCAACACATTTTAGGTGAGTTTATGGAAAAATGTTACTAAAAATAAAAGAAGGCAAACTTTGGAGTTACAGTCTCTTCATTAGTCTATGGGAAAGCAGAACAAAGGGATCAGAAAATGTATACTTAAAGGATGATGATTCAGAGCTCATAGGGGAATATGTTATTGTAGTATGAGTAAAAGGTCTATGGGAAATATTTTCCTTGGGAGACCAGGAAATGCCTGAAAAAACTAAGCCGCAGGGTGCATTAAAGAGAAATGTTTCCCTAGGTCACCATTCCTTTTACAGAAGGAAAAAGGAATCTATTAAGTCAGGAACAGACAGTAAGATCAAGGGAAATTAATGAGCTGGAAGAGAGCCTTTTAGAGCTGCAGTAATGCTCAGACCTGTGGGCTGCCCTGAAATAGGATTCTGTTTTCCTGAAAACCAATGATAACTTCATGCAGCTGCTCATTAGATAGTGCAGATAGCAAAGGAGAAATTGGAACCTTGGATGTGTTAGATTAGCATTTTCCCTCTATTTCCTCCATGTATTTTCCAGATGGCATACTGTTTACCTATTATGTTTTATTTATACAAGGCTAAGCCCATTCCCCTTCCAACTCCATTAACCTCAGTGGAACAACACCAGAAATGACTATGACCCATTGACTACAGAATCTTACTTGATATCGACTGTTTTCTTTAGGATTATTTGATTGACACAAATTATTGCAGCAGATGTGTATTGTAATTTGTAATGGAAGATTTTATCCATTTGAATCCAGATAGCCTTTCTTCCAGAGTCTCCATTTGTAATGCTGCTTATTGGGATCTTTGAATCTTTATTGTATCAAATAGCAGCTATCTGTAGGGCAGCTAAGAGCTGTGGAGGTCTAATGCTCAATCCTTCCACACTTAAATATCTTGCTGTTTTCGTCTTGTCCTAGGTCACCAGTGGGAACGAATTTGATCACCTTAATCTGGTACATATTTACAAAACTCACAGAAGTGCCATGGAATTTGATGTGGTTATCAGTCTCACTTCAAAAAGGTACCAGAACTGAAATGATAGAAATCTTGTGGACCAGGATTGAGGTACTTTGCAAGGTTATATCAGATGCTTAACAGTGAGCTCCACTAAATTTATTGTTCTTTTACTCTTTTTTTTTTCTCCAGCTCTGAATTTTTTCATCATAAATATTAAGCATATATTACATGGGTAGAGAACTAGGCAAAAGAAAAGGGATTTGAAAGGGATGTTTGACATTTGGCTGTTTTGAACAGGACCCACAACACTAATCATTTCTTTAAAAAGCTACAAATATAATAGCTTTTATGTGAAGAGCAGAAAAGTAGTTGTTCCTTGGTTTGATGCTTCAGACCTCAGACACTGAATCAGGACAATAAATGCATTTGCATTGCTCATGATGCGGGGGTACACAGAGCAAAAATCAGACTGTCTCGGATAAGTATGTCTTTGAGTATGGCCACAGCTGGCTGGTCTTCACAGCCAAGTAAACAGTATTTCAGGAAAAGAAAACAGTATCCAAGTTGAATGCAGGCAGATGTCAGGAGAGAGTGGCAGTGAAGTGGGACAGTTACTGTGCTGTCCCCAAGGTCAGGGGTGGGGGAGTGTTTGTATGTATAGGGGTGTGGAGACAAGCCCTTACCTAGGGCTGAAAAACCTGAAAAGTCGGGGAAAACATCATGCTCAAGGTAACTTGCTGCTCAGAAAAGCTCACTATCTTAAATCCAGCACTTCCCATTCTGCTGATGCATTAGCTGGGGAGCCCGTTCCAGCACACTGCTGCTTGGGGCGGGCAGATGCTCCATGGCTGTTGAGAGAAATCCTGGATTCCAGTGTGACACAGAGGTATGGAACAATTACTACACACTATAAGAGATGAACAGTTTTTGATAGACGACCAAGATGGAAATCAGAACATAAAGTTGTTTTGGCTTGATCTGATCATAAAAGTTTAATTCTTCTGATTTCTCTCTCACCAAAATGAGAAAAAACCTAGGAGGAAAAAGAATATCTGAATTAATTTTTCTTTGATGAAAAGCAAAATGTGTTTTAGTGAAGGGGTTTTCTCCATTCCTCCCTTTTTTCTTTCTTTTTGATTAACTTTAATAAAACTTCCTCTTAAAGCATATAAACCAGAGAGGAAATTTTTTATATCAAATAAATTGGTCTGATTTCCTCCAGTGTTTTTTTCTTTCTTTTTTATCTTAGTCCAATCTGATAATTAAACTACACCTAAAATCACAGATACTTTCTATTACACAAAAGGTGCAATTTTAGTGGCTTAGAAGCTTGAAGCACTATATTTTATTCTACTCAGGGGAATCAAATATATATCTCTTGAAGCAACCCCTATCATACTTGAAACATGTCTTTTGCAGGGATAATGCCTTTTGATAACATTGCTCAGATATCACAAGTCTTCCTCTCCTTTCCCATAACACTTATCAGCCTCAGAGGACACATAAATATGCATTAAGAAATTTATGGCTATTTCACAACGTATCAAGGGAGCTATCCTCTTTTACTAAAAATCTTTCTTATACAAAGGGTGCAACAGAGTTTTCACACTCAAGCTTTCTAAGTAGGATTTAAGTGATTAGAGGTTCTTTGTTAGTCCAACGCCTGGAAATGGTCCACTGGCAGTTAATCAGTGTTACATTGCACAGCCCACTTGCAATATGCATAGAAATAGAAAATGTTTATAGTATTAACAGCTATATTTGGCCCTATATTGTCATTATTACCAAACTGGAAAAGAAAAATAATAATAAAAATAAAAGTAGATCAGAGCATCACTCATGAAGCACTTCCAAAGAAAGGGCTTCATGGATCTAAGGCACCTAATACAAGCAAGGAAGAGTACTTCATTGAAATACGTTAATGTAATAAAGATCTATGAAGTTAGATAACAGGCAACAAAAAGTCTGCTTTTGGAAGGTGGAAGAATGACTTTTTTTCCAGGTGTCAACATTAAAGAAGCCTGGAAATTTGAGAAGCGGAAGGCATCCAAACCCATGAAAACCAGGGACAAAACACTCTTCTAAGGTATTTTCAGTGTGCCTGTTTTTCTCTTGAGCAAGCAAAAACTAAGTAAGAGTAGGAGTTAAAATTACACCTCTGTGTCATACCACTTTAAAATTGCTTGCTCTTATCTCTCTCCTAGTATGAATTTCCACATGGCTGAGGCAAGTTTTGGAGGCTGGAAAATGAAGGTAGACAAACCCAAACAAAGATACACAAAGCTTTCGCAGTGGTGGAAAAATTAGTGAACATCACTCCTTTCTGGAAGAATGTGTTCTACCATGCTCTATGCTTACAAAAGTATTACCTGTCTTTCTGAAATACAGTTTTTTATAGCTAGTGGGCAAGTATGGCTGAAGCACATGGTGATGTAGAGAATGAAAAGGGTCTTTGCTCAGGTGCTTCTCTCTTTCTCTGCCTTCACCCCCGAGTACCTGGCCACTGCAGGATGACGGCTCTGTCACCTCCACTCTCTCAGAGGCCCTTGCTGCCTGGAGTGATGTGACCATTCCCGAGTGTAGTGCTATATAAATAGCATACTTCACAGATGAAGTGATTATAAGGTCTCCTCTCACCGTGAAAATCTATGAATCCAGTAATCTATACAGCATTGAGGCAATATTTCTTCAGGAGAAAGCTCTAGCATCTTAGCCTGCTCCCCCTGTTCCTGCGGGGCAGAGGCAGGACATTCTTTCTTTGCCATCTTTCACAGGATTTGAAGCTTTTGTGCCTGGTACAAAGTCAAAGCTGAAATCCTGAGTTAATCCTGTTATCTGGTACACAGCCTAACACACACTTTGCAGTATTCACCTCCATGCTTTCCCCATACAGGAACAATTTCAAAGGTTTTAAACTGAAAGGATAATATAAACTCAGTTGTCCCTCCTTCTTCAAAATTGCCCTTGCTTTTAGAGTCCTCGATCTGTGCTGGGCAACAAGATTGACTTTCTAAACTCTGTTAAAATAATCTTTTTGAATAAGATACGTAGGTGTGCATTCAGAATATCATACTACCAGAAACAAGAAGAAATCAAAATAAAATAATAATGAAACAGTACTGGTTTTATTCCATAATTTCTGAAGTAATTTTGCTCCAGCACGCCAACAAAAATTCCAAGACAGCCTAGCAGCTTCACTGGTTTCCAGTGATGCTTTTGGTGTGAACCAGAATTCACTGCTGCTCTTCCTACATGTACTCCCACAGAATTTCAGTGGAGTGTAAGTGTTCAAAGAAAACATGTGGGTGGAACAGCAGGCTTGTAACTGAAGGGTTAACTAGCCAGTGCTTCTGCTAGAGCTCTGCTGTTACTGGAAGGAAGTCAAATGTACAATGTAAGCACCCAAGTGCCACAAATAGGAAGCTAGGTCCTTTATATAGTCATGGAGAAATACAGATTCCTCAACTAGATGTTCTGGCTTATATCTGAAGGATTCTACCTCTCTAGAGTCACATTACGTTAATATTTCCCTGGTCCTCTTCTTCCCTTACCAAATGGCATAAGTTTGTTTTGGATTGAATACAAAGAGGGTAACTTTCATGAACACTGAAAGCACATACAGGAACAGAACTCGCTTTCTTCTTTCTTTCTTCAAAGTGAGCAATACACCACTGACCAGCACAGTCAACCCAAAGCCACACTCTGTAAAAGATTCAAAATTATCCTCTGTTTTTCTCTCCCTGAGAATGGTGGACAAGCAATCATAATTGCAAAGTGCTTAGATTCATAGGGAGCGGAGTAAACCATGGAGATGTAAAAAGCTAAAATAAATTTCTCACTGTTGTGCCTTCTGCTGAAGTAACTGAAAACCTAACTGAGGACTGCTATGCAAAGCAACACATGCCAGCATGATGGAGGACAGCTGGAAGAAGAAATGCATGTTGTGAATTGTAATAACAATGGACAGGTGTATAAGAGAGTTCTGAACTCTGGAACAGGTCCCTGAAACTTGGCACCTGATGCTGTTTGCTCCTGGGCTGGCATCCAGCTGAGAGTGAGAGGCAGTGAAACTGTTGCCATTAGTTATGCAGTGTGCACACTTTCAGATTCACCAGAAACCCAGGTATACTAGTGAAACATTTATAAATCACACCAGAGCAGCTTTAAGACAAGAGAATATAATCACACTATGTTTGGTGGAATATAAGTGATCTTTAAAAAATAGAAAGGAAAGACAGATTTACAATGAGGACAGTAACCCTCCCCCCCCAGAGATCACCAAATCTGCTAAAAAATTAGGGTTTGATACCTGTGGCATCTTGAATAGTAGTTAGATAATTAGTTACTTAAGTATATATTATTTGACATTCAGGGTATTAGCTGGGCATCTTTTCTATGCCTGTCACAGGGGCATCCTCAATGTTTAACACAGAGGGACAGGTACCCCCAAAGCTCATGTCTCTCTTAGTCCTACTGAATAAAGAGGGAGCCCATATGTCTAGTTCAGGTATACAAGGCTGAAGCCATATAAACTGAACTCCCAAACTGAAATAATATGTAAGTGAACAGTGTAGAAATGTACCATTAAGTAAAAATCATAAATGAAAATAATAGGTTTAGAAAGTAAATTTTTTTGGTGTGTGTACTATTTCTTAGAGACTGAGTATCCCCAGGTTGGATTACATTCTCCTTTTACTAAGCAGTATTTGTTGAAATTGTTAAAATTTGATAGGTATACTTCAAATCTGGTTCAGTAGATTAAAGGAATTAATTTATTTCACGTACTATTTTTAGACATCTACAGTTTAGAAGTCTACATCAGGGTCAGTTCATTCCAGGTTCCCTTTAGATTTAACAGAGTAACTTTTAGGATGCAGATCATCTGATCAAAGCCAGAGGTGTGTGTTACAACAAGTTTTATCAGACTCATGGGGTCAGGTGAATCCCACTCAAGGTATCTGTCTGGGACAGAGATTTCAGTTATAGCAAGTGTCTTCAAACAAATGCACTGATGTTTAAAAATATATTTTCTGGTTAAATAATCTGAACAAAGTTTCTGGAAGCTTTTACAAGTGACTCCAGGATCAATCCTAGCCTTTGAGCACTGAAAACTAAACTCTGCCTGTAATTACTGTGATCTTATAAAAAACATATCACATTGCACAGGGTCATTTTCCCTCTGATAGCATCAGGGATGTTTTGATTAATAATACAAACCACAAAGTGGTTTTTTGCACTAAGTTAAAAATGTTTTTCATCACTGTCCCAGTGTTTATAGAAAAAAATTAATAAATACAAAAATAACTTGAAGAATATATTGTTATATATGCTATTAATTGAAATCTAAACAAAAATTGTGTGGCTTGTTCAGTTTCTCACATGCTTGTGCCTCTTTGGGTAAATCTAAGAAAGGCTAATATTTAAAGAGTCGTATAGAAATTAATAGAAATTATGCCTTGGGTACAGGCAAAGATTGGCTTAAAAATGCAAAATGCAAAGAGAGATTTAATGTCCTAATCGGGAACATACTTAAACACATTTTCAATTTTGAATGCCCAAAGGAAGTAAAGATGGGCCTAATGTTACACATGTGCTTAAACACCTTTCCTGACTGCCAGCTTTTTCTTGAGCTGAACATGAGCCTGCATCTGGAAGCAAGAGTGTGTCAAACATCAAAATTAAAAAGCATTACATATTTTATTCTGTTCCCCTTAGAGCATATAGAGTTTTCTAGGCTCCTGTCACACTTTTGAAAAGGAAACACGGGTAGAAAAGAAGCCATCTTAAACCACAATGTGAAAATCCATACTGATGATATAAATGTTGAAGTATCTGTCCAAATAAATCAGCAAGATAGGAGATCACACAGCACTAATCTGTATGAAGCAATTGTGTAAACCATCTTAGAGGGCAGTAACAACAACATGGAGAATGGGATTGTTCTGATGGGAAAAAAATAAAATAAAATGTCCAAGATGCAACAAAGCCTTTGTTATTAGCAAACACTAGGACAGGATCCAACTGGCTCACTTCTTTGTTAATCTCTGCTTCATTCTCTGTGACATTAATCATCTGAATTTGACTGGCAGTCATCTATTCTTAGTTTGGACAGTCCCCGTTAGTGTAGCAAGCACATGGTTTGTACAGTAGTTATCAGGCAAAACTGCAAGTACGTTGGATTGGACTGAAACAGAGTTCTGGCCGTGTGAGCCACATATCACAGGAACTCGTTGCAGGTATGTTTGCCCAGACATCTCAAGCTCTAGGAAACAATTCTTAGGAAAAAAAATACAAAAAGTCCCCAAATTAATTTTTTAAGTCTTTGGTTTTTTCACCTGTGAGCAGTCCATTACCAAGACATTAGTGAAATACTTTTTTTCCTCACTTGCTACCAGAGTACAATGTTTCCAAATTTATTAGGAAAATTTATTATATTATAAAAGTGCCAGCCCCACAACTGTAAAGCACAGTCGTTAATCTCCAACTGACTGCTGGCTCATAAGTATATGGATATCTACATATATACATACCTGTATACCGTATACACATATATACATACTATGATTGGAATTTTCATCATTTTTCCTTCAAGAAAATAAACCAAACAAAACCAAAAAGTAATTATGAATATAAAATTATTTGAAGGAGTGAAAATCAAACCTTGCCATTATAACTAAGTGACTGTGTTCATATTTGAGAGAGAAAAATGAAGTAATAGTAGCTTTGAAATGGATAGCAAGGCCATGCACACATGGACAGAGAGATGAAGCTAGAGGCACAAACCTGGAGCAAATCACACCATGACAGCAGCATAAAAAAAAAGCAAGTTGTACATTTGAAAGCATGAAAAAGAAACATTCTGTCTCTGGAAAGGTATTTGAAAGTACAACAAATGTAGCCCTGATTCATTCCGAGTAAGTTTGTGGGTAAAAGGGCTAAATTGTTTCTAGGAATGGTCTCATGTGTTCACAGTTTAACACCGTGGTGTATAGCTCTTTGTATGCTGATGTTTTGCTCATCCAAACTCCTGGATTCTCTTCCATGCTCATTGCAGTTTTGCCTTTCATAGGATACAACAGAAAGAGTGTTCTAATCTTACTGGTAATAAATGAGCTGTTGTTTGCTCTGGAGAGTATGTGTAGACCCAGCAACTGAAATTGATCTGCTTTCTCCTTAACTGTCCACAGCCTGTAAGTACGTACTATTGCTTTGGAAAGACGTTATACCACTGTTGTTGAATAGAATATTAGATATCACCCTAAATGGTACTAAATCAGCACTAAATACCATTTCCCACTGTAAATATAAGCAAATCAATTTTACTGTGTCTGGCTAGACAACATAAACTATGTCTCTTTACAATGAGGATAACATGAAGAATGATTTAGACATGTGGCTGCTTCCTAGTGCTTCCTCCTGGTTTGACCAGTCTATTCCAGCAGTGCTGCTTCTTAGCAATTTCTTTGCTGTTCCATCCAATGCTTAAAAAAACCTCACGTTTTGTGCATGGGGCACATGTCGAGCAAGAGGAGTGGAATGCTGCAGCAGCCATTGTACAGGCAGCCAATGTCTTCCAGAAACTTATAGCTGTTTCTGGAAGTGGCTTTGTCTGTGGTAAGGTAAATTATTTAAAGCCTAATTGTTTGACCACAGCTACAAATAAACCTGGCCATTTCCCTACATTGGATCAGAGCTGTGGCCCTCTCCTTTAGCTCTCCATTTCTTAAAGGGATGAGTAGAAGTCCATTTAGAAAAGTGTAGGGAATTGAGTAATTAGGATCTAGCCCACTTACAGGTAAATTTCTAACAAAAGTGTTTGAAAGTTGAACTACAATAGATTAATTCAGCCATGTGACTGCATGGTAGGGGGCAAAAATTGTGGGCATGCTTAAGAAACCCAACTTTATATAGAGACCCATATATGAATCAGTCATGCTGGTACCAGTTAACAGAATATTCTTGGTTTGACACCCATTTCTACATCTAAGTAGCCAAAATCAACCTCTTTTGTCAGACCTGGACAGAGCACAGCTAAACATAAATAGTGGAAATAAATAGATAAAGAGCTAGGAAGTAATTCCAGACAGATTCAAAAGGCAAAAAATAACTGCATGGTTTACATAGAATTGCATACTGCAGGTCTGGTTGTTCTCAGCTAATGTTAACTCCATTCCTCTCCACTGTGAAATGAAGTGGATACAGCTGAGACATCTGCTGCTGGAAAATCACAGGTGGTGCTCACCTGCCAAAAAAAAAAAGCACGCAGAGGTTTTTGGCATCATAGCTCTCCTCAGTGCCTTTACCCAGGGAGGTTGTCTTCAAGCTAACTTAAAATCTTCTAGAATGATGAATATTAATGACTATGAAAGTTATGTCCTTTTTCCTGATGACTCTCCTTAGTCAGGTTTTGACATTGTGATGCTTTGCTTATGGATCATCAGAGGAACTGTGCTTGCTGACAGCTTCAAACTAAATCACAAGCAAAGGAAGAACGGATATATTTTCCAAGGTTCAATGAAACTTTTTAAGTGCAAAAACTGTTTCAAGGTAAATATCAGTATCTTCAAGCTACACCCGTATGAATTTTCAAGGAAAATGCCGTATACATCAAATGATACCTGTGGTGGCAGAATTCATTGCAGAAGTGCTGAGAGGTAGATAAAACCAGAAATTATCAGCATAAAAATGTATTGATGAGTGTTTGAAAGAAATTGAGACATTTTCCTCTGCTATAATAATGAAACGTAATATAATCTGCAAACATGATCTGTTTTTTCATAACTGTTTCTAAGGGTCCTTCATACAGATAATGAGCTCTCACACTGACTCACTCTCCTATCAAACAGATGGATCCTTTCACTTCCAGGGGTGTGAAAGGATGAGGTTTTCTCTGAGAGCCAGGTGGACATAAAGGCAGAGGCAACAGCAAAGGAGTAAGTTGGTGTTGCACTTTACAGTTTCTTCTTTGTTTCCAAGGCAGCATAAATGGCAAATCCAAGAGAAGGGGCAACTTTAGAGAAGATTCAGCAAGGACATTAGGTGAGAAAAGCTCTTACATGGCTGCTCTCATGCACACATGCCTCAGACAACCTGTATCTCACTTACCTAGAGTTTGTTCAGCTGGTGAATTTCCCTTGTCCTCAAAAGTAAGGATTTGCCTGGAGGCTTTAATTGATACACTTACACTATTGCTAAGAAAGCTTGTGGCAATAAGATAATGATTAGTGTACTTTCTCCCACACTACATTTGTCATCATTTGTTCCCATACAGTAACCTGGTATCTGTACAACTTTTCTGCTCCCACTACAAAATTTTGTTTGCCAGCATACGCATGTTGGACTATACAAAGAGATTCCTCCATGCTAGACTAATACCTCTGAAATAAAAGATTTCTGTTAGGCATTTAATATTGCTGTTAAGACTGATCAATTTCAGACATAACTTTCTATTTGGAAATACTTCTTCACAGAGACAGAAAACTGTTAAGAAAAATAATATGAGTGGAAGCTGATTTCAGAATACCAAAAGCTAAACACCAAATCTTTTCACTACTTAGTAACGTGATCTTATTTAAACATTGTTTCTCACTGCATGGTTTTGTTTGGGTTTTTCCATATATTATTCTCAAGAAAACTTTTTTTTGCATGGTGTCTATTCAGCATATGCTTTTTATATAACCTGGCCTCTACAAACTTTGCAGTAAATGGAGCCAAGTTCAATAACTTTCTCAGAAAATAAAACTTGATGGAATATTTTATTAGAGATTTTCACTGTAATTGAAGCCTGGTGTGCTCCAGAGTGCAGCACTTGGCACATGTAAATAATAAAGCATAAGAGGGATTACCAGCTCCTAATTTTATGAAAGTCCACTGGCACTAAGAGCAGTACTGCTATCACCAAACTTCAAGGATAACAGCAAACTAAAATGAAATGCTCATTTTTTTTTAGTAGAAAAAAAATATCATAAAAGTATCTTTTAAATTGAAAGATTATTAAGGAGAAATGAGGGAAAACAATTTCATATTCAGAGCTGAAAAGTGCTGCTTAAAAAGCAATGTTTTTGAAGAAGTTCAGGTATTGACAAGGTACAAAAGTGCTCTGGGCAGTAATTTACTAAAGGCTTATAGTAAAATAGAAGTAAAATTAATCTCAGACCGATAGACAACTTTTAGCACTATAAAGACATTGATAAGAAAGAATGCTTTCCCAAAACACTTCTGACAGCAGGGGGACTTCATTCTTAAGTTTTGCCTTGGGGGGGTTGTTTCATTTTTGTTGCTTTCAACAGAATTGTTCTTGTGAGTCTGGGTTATTCACATGCCTTGGAGTTACTGGTCTCGCCTAGACTTTGCAATCAGTGTCACAGATTCTGATACAGTCGACTGCTCACAGAACTATGAATCTGAAAATCTGTAAGCACACCCAAATATTTTACACAGAGTAGAGGATCTTCTGATATCTTTGTGCAGGTAAAAATGGAACTTAAGGCTCATAAATATCCTTCCTTGGGAGACAGGTACTCGCATACTTCAGAAAATCCCAGTACATACCATTTTGCCCCTTTGAATACCTAAATATGCCTGAACCATAACTTGAAATTAAGAAGATATGTAATGTATTTCGGGAATAGGTATGTCTTAGTTCACTCCTGTTGGAATAGAGTGAAAAAATGTTAACTGTCTTCTGAGGAATGGAAATGTGAGTAAAGGTTCATGGGTTTAACTATTTCAATGCCAGTATGCAACTTATTACAAAAAAAGATTACTATGTAATTCTGTATCTAACACTTTTTGGGGGCTGTGTTATAGCTTTAATTTTATTGAATTTTATCATATTTTGCTAACATTGGGTAGATGGATCAGACCAGTTTGATCAGCTTAGCTGGAAGGAGTTTGTAGAACAGTATCCAGCAGCGGAGAGGACTTTCTGTTTTTTCTAACTCACAAAGGGAAAGGAAATTAGCATGTTAGGTCCAATTCCACCTATTCTGGATAAATATATTTCTTTGCTGATATTAAGGTTCGTTTTTTTTAAATGCCAATTACCATAGGAAAACCCATATAATAATGACTGTAAGACACCACTGTATTTAAGAACTCTCCCTTCCTGACTACTAAAAAATGGTACTTGCTCACACAAACCCCAAACAAATAACAATAACAAAACAAAGAAACAATACTTGGGCTGAAATGTCTTTTCAACACACCTTTTAAGAAAAGTGTCTTTTTTAAAAAAAATATATTCTGGATCTAAAATTTTGGTCCCAGTCTGCTTGAATACTTGCAGTGTACTACATGTGAAGCATGTTCAGAATCATATTGGAAATATGATAAAACCCAAGTTTTAACTTTGCACGAATGTTTTCTTTTCTTGGTTTTTTTTCTTTTTTTAGTGTTTTTTTATGCTAAAGTGAAACTAAGATAAACTGACAATTCACATTGTTTCTAAATACAAAGATCTTGTTTCCAGTTAGTCTATATTTTTAGTTTTGCTCACCAGTGTCTGATTTTCTAGTTAAGGTTACATCTGTCAGTCTGGAAGCTGGCCTAAAACTCAAAATGAGTTTGATAATCTATATTGCAAACACTGTGGCTTGACATCCCAGAAGCTTTGTTGCATTGCCGGATATGAAGATGTCTCCCAGCTTTCCCTTTTCTGCAGTGTGTGTGAAATAGTTGTAAACATAGCTTTTGAGGAATAGGATGTCCACCAGTTGGTCCCATCTTCCCTGTCCCTGAAAGAAGGTCTTTCTTAACCAGGATTCCTCCTTTTGTGTCTCACAGTAAGGGAAAAGGGAAAAGACATCATTTTATGATTCTCTGACTCTAAATTCCTAGAGAGGAATCAATTCCTACTACAACATCATTCTAAATACAGAAGAAAAATACAAATGGTTTTGATATGTGCTACAAAATATTATATGAAGACTTAATGTAGCTCAATCTAGTTAATATGATCTCAAGGTAGATCTAGAGTAACAGCATAGAAATATTGTATAGGACTTGACCTGCTGCTATTGACAGCTTCCTATTTAGTTTCATCTCTTATCTCCTTACATATGCAGTGTTCAGTGGGACTTAACCAGTACCTGTTGAAACCACCGAAAATATACCCATTGCCATCAATACCTTATTACTAATTCCTTTAAAGAGTACTGAAATGTTTTGCAAATTAATAATAATATCTTATTAATCATTGCACAGGTCAATCATCCCTGTTCGTGTAAACTAAAGCATGAATCTCAAAGCAATACAAGCATGGCAGGCAGAAGAAGAACTAACCATAATCAATAAACAGCCTCCACCTAGGATTCTCTAAATATTCATAACTAATTCTTTTAATTAATTAAAAATACTGAACAACAGAAAGAGAGAAGAGGGGGAAGCTTACATCTCAATCACAAACCCTTTCATCATCCCTTTTTCATCATCAATAATGTTGCTTTTACATTACTTTTAGCCATTAATGGTATTTGAGCATTTGCCTGAGCCTGCTCTTTCTTTGTTTTAGAAGGATTAGTACTGCCAAATTTCCCTCATGAAACAAACAAGTAACAATGGTCACTTTCTGTATGTTGCAGCACAAGCAAGCTACCAGACTACAGAAAGGCTTTACCATCAGTCAGACTCCACTGTCTGTGCCATTTCTCCTTCCTCCAGAGGCCAGACCACTCTACTCCCCACCCAACCCCCTCTCCCACACTCCTCAGGGCTATTTAACTACTTAGTGGGAATGAGCTACAGCTGCACATCATCCATGTCAATCAACTCACCGCTCCTGAAGCAAGCCCACAGCTTCATATTATCAATGTTAATTAACCCAATGCCTGCATTCCTCTACACCTGTAGGAATGGTGAACATGACCATTCACTTTGAGGTATTTTAGAAGATTTCCACTTATAGAAAGGGAATTCTTAATGGTGAACAAAACTATAAAAAACAGACATAAAACCTGCCATAAATCCAAAAAAGCCCCACTTAAATCTACATCTTTAATCAGTTCAGAGACGTCTTCCCCTCTCCCTCAATGCTCCCTCTATTTTCTTTTCTTCATGTCTGTGTCTAGGATTTAAAGCCGATAACCACGAACTCTTACTGAAATAAAAATTTATCTTTATTTTTGATGCTTGGAAACAACCAAAATCTTGTGAGAAAGTTTCTCTCTTTTTTTTTTTTTTTTTTTTTTTTTTTATGAAGCAATAAAATTGAGGGGTGTTATTGCATTTCAGATGAATACTAGAACATTTCTGTTACATGTCTGAAAAGCATCTTGAGACAACCTATTTGAAATTGACCCTCCAGGTCAGGGGAGCTGAGGAGGGTGGGGGCACACAAAAGTTGCTTTGAATTATGAAGGATATAGTATACTGTATAAAGTGAATGATTCATATTTTCCTCTTTTTTCTTCTAACTCTAAAATGCTGGCATCTCACTTCTTATCTGCTTACATGTAGGTCTAGTATCTTGCCAGGCAGCTGTCACTTCTTACAGCTACTTTGGGAGAGCCGTGTGGCAGGGGGCTGGGCAGCAGCACGCTGCGATTTACAGCAGCAGCACTCTGTTGGTGAAATGCGTTTGACTTTACTTGCACCGTCTAAAAGGTAGAGAGCCCTCCTCCAGCCTTGTCCCCCAGGAGCCCATACTGCCTTTGCAGAGAAGCAGGCATTGCTAGGAAGTGATTTGTTTAGTACCAAAGTGGGTATTGTATAACTGGGGATTGGAAATACTCCTTTTTTACTTCACCTGCAGCGAGAACACGGGCAGTTGTCCAAACCAGTCACTTTTAGGTGACTGAAGTCTGATGGAATGGAGACAGGCTCTTTTTTCTTATTCAAATGGCTAAGGGTATGTACTAACCATTCTGAGTCAGAAGTGAGAATTTACCAGGAATTCTTGGGTGAATATCTCAATTCAGAGCCTACTTGAATGATATGAACAAGACCTCACTATGTGGGGCTGTGCAGGAGACAGTCATGTCACCTTGACTTCCCTGCCCCACCACAGGGTGACAGCGGGCTGTGAGCACGCCTGAGCTTCTCTTGCAGAGGAAGGGGAAATTTTGTTCTCTTTTCCATAAATTGAAGCAGCAATGTAGCCCATGAGGCTCTTCCATCTTTTTGATTGATGACTTTAAAAAAATGTTTGAACTGTATTGATCTCCTTTTTCTGCTAAATATGAGGATGTGGATCAAGGGAATGTTGTGGGGAAGCGACAAAGGGTGAGGAACAAACAGGGCCTCCTCTGTATGCTGTGTCAGAAAAGGGCTGAGCCAGAAGTGCTGATATGTTTACTGTACGCTTTTCCATGTTGCAGAATACAGAACAAAAGGGGAGACAAAGTTTATTGTCTGGTGTGCTGGGAGCTGAGGTAGTTATCACCAGGCCCCCATGCTTGGCTCATTCTAAAGGCTCAGGACAGCCTTTACGGAGGGGGTGCGATGCGCACAAAGGACTTCAGCCAAGTCATGGAGCTGATTATGAGCCTGTTGCCTTCAGAAGGCTTTGGAGCTGTTTCTTAGAGTTTAGGTCATTCCTGTTTATCCCTGCAATGTTCACAAGGCCAAGGAGGGAGCTGTGAGTTCTGCACAATGTGCTTCCTGTACAGCACAGACAGGTAGGCCTGAGTTAATGATTTCTGTGTTGCCCTGACACATCAAAACAGTCTGTTACAAGCTCTTCCTTCCCCTTCCCCCACACTTTTGGAAAATCTACCATCGGTCTTTATTTAAAACACTCAAGGATGGTATTTCAGGAAAGATTACTATTTGGTGGTCATCTGTGACAGCCTGTACCCTGCTATTATTTGCAATTTCAGTCCATCACCAATATTTTATGACTGCATTTTCAGTTACTGTCAGCTGAACAATGTTTAATTCCTTGACTCACAAACTCTGTCTTGTCAACAAATACACATTCTCAGGCCCCATTATGCTTCTAGTGGCATTTGCAGGTTGCTTTCTTTTTTATTTTTACTGCTGCTGGAAATCAAGGTTTACTAAGATATCCAACGTTCAAGAGCAATAGAGTAATAAAATAATTTTAAAAGGTGGTAAACTGAAGAAATTATTTGCTGGTACATAGCTTATTTAAGGCAATGGGCGTCATTTCTACTTAAAAAGAAAAGTGGTACTTTTGTATTAAAAAAACCCTAAAGCCATGGGCCTATGCAGGGCTTCCCCTTACCCCCATCATCTAAGGGTGTTGGCAGACCTAAATTTAAAAATATATGCCATTACAGCTTTCTTTGAGAATCAGCCTATGATTACGAAAGTTCTAGAAAGTGCCAAACTCTAAGGGGTTGTACCTATGTTAATATTTCCTAACCAATGACAGTACTTGGCAGTCATCATCATTGGCTTGTTTTCAGACTTAAAATTAAAATCTGTATTATTGCAGTTGAATTTTAAGCATAGTTTAAATGGTAAACAGAAAGACCATCTTTTACAACTTCTTTGTGGCAAACAAGAGGACAGAGATGTTCAAGAGGTTTTCTAATTCAGTGGCTACCAACTGCCAGACCACAAGACATGAGAAATGGTCCACAAAATATTTAAAAATACCCGAGCCCTCCTCATAGAACTAAAGTAATCAAACGAAAGAAAATAGTAAAAGTAAAAATAATAAATGAACACTCAAATCTCAGATTTTTCTGATTGTAAACGAAGGTGAATATGGAAGAAAGATACAAGATGCTCTATGGCTTTATGTGAAATGTTATATATCTCTTAAATGCTCTTCAGAACATTTATGTGATACTTAGATTAACTGAATAAAGGCATCAAACTTTTACTGCCTAACTTATCTTAAAGATCTCCAGTGATAGCTTTTTCACAAAATCTCTGAGCAGCCTGTGCCAGTTATTAACCATTCCCTAATAGACATAAACTATACCTCTCACTGCAACTTGGCTCCATCACTTTTTGTTCTGTCTCACAGATACAGAGAACAGGTTCTTCCCCTCCCCTTTTGTAACAGCCAACGCTGAGTACAAGATTGAAATTACTCATGTGGCTAAAAATGCCTGTTTACCAGAAAGTAATTACAAATCCTTATCTTGCATCTCATCAGCCAAGTACTAGCATTTGTCTTAGTGGGACTACAGAGGTGATAGAAGATGAAAGGTTTGAAACCCCATTAACCAGAAACTATACATTCAGAAATAAACAATCTGCTGCCTTTATAGAAGGATTCACATTTGTCTGGAAAGAAATGGAAAGGTCTCAGAAATACTAATGTAAAACTTTTTTAGCAACACCACTGTGTTGCCTCTGGCAATATTCTTATGACTGTGTATATATTAATATATATTTTTATTTCACATGACTTCCTCTTCCCTCTAATTGTGTCCTGCAGATTTTTAGAACAGGTAATTACTTCTCTAGACTCTTAAAAAATTGCCGTGTTTTGTCTAAAAATATGTTTAATTGTAACTTTTTGGAAACCTTGCTTGTTACTGAAAAATTAATCAGTAGAATCAGGGAACTAATTTTAATGATGATTGCTGTTTTAATGGGGGAATATTTTTAGCTAAATCTAAAATGCAAAAAGGCTTTACGGTTTGGTGGAACTTTAAGTGAGTACAAAACTGTAATACATCTACCAAGCACAGATAACGCATTATCTTAATTCAAATTATGAAGGTATTTATAGAACAGACCAGCAAGTGGCAGTACATGTTGTGCATAAATCATGAATGATAAGACTAAAATCTTTAAAATGAAACTAAATAGACAGTCAAACAAGCTTTCATGTACAGTCTTATTAATTTTAACTGTCCTGCCAAGAATTGTAAATGCTTCATTCCACATGACCTTATTTATTTTCCTGGAAATAATAAGTATCTCTCAATTTTAGGAAAGATAGGAAACAACTCTCCTGTAACTGCTGGGATACATTTGTGTCTCAGTTAATCAAAATGTATGTACTGTAAGCCTGATGTTGGCTCAGAGTGGAAAATGGAATTTTCCAGAGACTGTAGTGTTATGAATTGCCATGACTCATAACATATTCCAATAAATAATCACTGCCTATGGGTAGTGTATTGTAATGGATGCAGAATGCCTACTCCAATGGTCTTTGACCCTGGATCTTTCATGTGAACTCCATTTTATGCAGTTTATTTTCATAGTTGAAATGTTAGATGAAACCATAATATTTACTATTACAGATTTGTTCAAAGTCAGTGTAATACATTGCTAGGCAACATCCAGCAAGGAAAATGAAAAAAAATAAAAAAAGAAAAAAAAAAAAGGTGTTGTCTTCATTGAGTTAGCTAAGAGAACAAATATTAAATGTGTGGGTTTTGATAATATACTAGTTTGAAAGCCCTAGTCATCTTTGTAAAGTGTTATAAATGGAAGTATGCTTTTCTTCTCCAGCAATATTTAGATGAATGTACTGTGTGACTGTAATGACTGATACCCTCTGAGGTGAAAATAATCTCCATAACCTAAAGACAGACATAGAGAGAAATAAAGGAGGGAACCACTGGTATTTTGCAAGAGTAGATCATCTCTGACCCAGAGATTCCAGTACTATGAAGAAGGAGAAATACTCTTACTGGAGCCCTTTTAACTCCTTCCCTGCCGGTTTAAAATATTAGCCAGAGTGCTAAATACTGCTGCTTGTGAATCGGAGTGTTGGCACATTTGCACGTTGTGTGTTGAATGAGATTGGTAATCTTTACTATGTAGCTTTCATGAAAAGGCACAGAAATTGCTTTCCTTTGCATCCCTCTTCCCAGGGTTGCCAAGCACAATGGCTCCACTTGTTTCCTGTGTAAAATAAGGCACTTCAAGTGGCAGGCTGCAGCTTTTGTTAGTGAAATGCAGTTGACTAAAAATATGTGAACTACATTGTTTGAATTTCAGAAAAAAGTTCTGCATTTTTAGGTTGCATTTGCAAATGGGCCAGAAGCAGTGATTGGTGGTGTTCTCTGATGCAGCAGTCCAGAATGGAAGGAATACATTCAGTACAGGAGAACTAAAATTCAGTACCTTTTATGACTGATTAATTTTATTTCTCTCCTTTCCCCCAGAACTGTGTCCTCTTTTCGGTGCTTCAGCCTACTTTTAGGTATTCTCTCCATCTAAGGATGTTCACTTTTTCTTGGAATGACTTTTGAGAGAGCAGAAAGGAGAACCACAGCTATTAGTATCACAAATGGAAATCATTAGGCTAAGACGGTCTTTCTCAGTTGCTCTCTGAATAAATATGTGTCCCATGCAAAATGAAATATACCCAGCAGGAGGAACCAGAAGACATTCTCCTGCATATACTTAAGTGTACTGAATATATGCATTTTTCTCTGTGGACTTAAAGATTTAAATCTGTCTCACAAGCTTTTTAGAAGATTTCAAGAACAAGATGATGGGAGTGGGATTTGGGAGAAATTATGCTTGCTGACTTCTACTGGAGATATTCCACTCAGTGCCAAAAAATACATAAACAGTACCTGAAGATGTGCCTATGAAGTAAAAAGCATAAAATACAGGCAACAAAAAAAGTATTCTTTACTGAGTCTTGTCCAGTTTGGCTGAGAAGCTAAAGCTATGTTTTTAACTGTAAAGCCCCATTGCATGCACACAAGACAGGTAAGGCTGCCTGTCTCATGTGGTGCTTTGGAGGTTCTTCTGCATAAATACTATGATGGAAACCATTTCAACAAGGCTGTTTCTTAGCCATTGTCTTCCCAGCCTCTACTATTCTCTCTCTGCTGAACTTTGCACTTTTTCTTCTTGAATCTTCTACAATTTCTGTTGGCCTTGTTCCCAAGTTTATCAAGGTGTTCTGGACTCAGTCTTTGCTGTGAGTTGATGAGATTTGCTGATCCTAGGGCTGATGTGTCTGATCAACATCAGAAACTACTGCTGTATTCAGGGTTTACATGTGCTGAAAGGTTCTGAGACACTGTTATCTTTTTATTCGGAACTTTGCTATGCAAGTTGAAGCTACATAGTCTGAAAAACTGAGAAGGCTGGCTTGAACTGTACTTCATAGTATCTCCCTCAGAAGAGGAGGTACAATTTCCTTCCAGCCTAATCTAAGAAAAAATCTCAGGTTTCCCATTTGACTCATATTTCCATTTGTTACGTGAGGTCTCTGACTGAAGCGTTGTTATATGAAAGGTTGGCAGTGTCATGCAGTTAGGTGTACTCAAAGTATTTCTAGTAACACAGACTTTTCAAAGACTTTATTTAAGATCCCACAGAAGTAAAGCACAGGAGATCTAGATGATCAGGCCAAGCATAAAGCAGAATTTTGTTTATTTAAAGGAATATTTACCTCCGTGTTTGGTTACTGCTCCATTTCAGACACTAAGGAAGTTAGGAATGGTTTGGCATTTATTTGGCTGTCTTCTGAATGTGGGTCTCTGAATTTCCCCTCAGTTGCACTTCTGTTGCTTAAGTCCTATGCTAGATCTTTGCCTATGAACCTTCTCAAATTTAAATTTAGTGTTATGCTGGACAACTGCTGAAGAAGTTGCCCTTCTTTTTCTGGGCCTGTATAGACATCCAGCTGTTCCTGCTGAGGACTTTGGCTAAAAGATAGCATCTAGTCTGCAACGACTATATTTAATGGGTTAGGAAATGTCAGCGTAAATAACAATCAGAAAAAAACTAATACAGCTCTGCCTTGGGGCTTGTCATAGCCCTAGCTACAAAACACTGGATGATCAGTTACCATGGCTGTAACATCATAGTGAGGATTCCAGACTTCCAGAATGGAAGACTTACAGCACCACATAAATTCTTCTGCACTTGCTATTACTTTTGCTTCCTATTACAAAGGGAAGGGAATCCCCTGAGTGTGTGGTAACTGGCAGTGTTTATTTTGGGCTACATTGCAGATGGTATACCCAGGTGATGTTTTCTGATTCAAAGCTAAGGTCAATAAAAAGTGATGGAAAATGTTAGCAGAGTCTTGGCCAGATTCTCTCTGTGCCTTTAGGAATCTGAATAAGACTTTCTTTACTGGTACAATATGCTCTTTGTTATTCCTTGCGCAGCCTCTACCCACCCTCTTACTACATGGCAAAGGAAGCTTAAAAGGAGAACATATCCTCCAGTAATTTTCCTCTGAAGCAATGATGTAATAGGAAGAAAAAAAACAAATAATGTGGTGAGTGAAGCAGAAGTGGAACAACTAAATGATACAGGTTTAATTTCTCTCTTAAGATTCCTTCCACAAGAAAAAGGAGATGGTCTAAAATGTTTCAAACCAACCACATCAAAGTAGAGAAATCATACAAAAAATTCAGGAGAAACAATAAACAATACACATAACACATCCAGAATTTAAACTTTCTGGCAGTAATGAAAAAGGTATGCGATTACATTTAACCTCCCTTTTTTTTAAGTTTAAAACAAAATATGCCTTTCTATTCAAGGTTGATTTCTCCCATTACTGTAAGCTGGTGGACAAGCAATAAAAATGTTAAGCTGAAGTGCATTGATAAACAAGAGACCTGGCCATAATTCACTACTATAACAGGAAAAATAGGAAGCCAAAAAAGCAATCTGAAATACTAACAGACCTCCATAAACAGCTCCTGGAGCCTGTGCTGTTATTCTTGCAGTATGCAACAATTGTTAGACGAGTTCTTAATAGGTCATAATCTGAAACTTTTGCATCAAGTATATTCAGCAGAAAATCTATGAACGCAAAGTAAAATCACAATCAGGTGAACTGCATGATTCATGAATCAAATAAAAAGCAGACAAAAAATATCACATTTTAGGTCAATATATAACAACTGTAGTTGAGTCTGCTGTTTTCAGCTGAAAGAAAAATAGAGGCCTAGGAAAAGTAAATTGCTGAAGACCAGGAAGAAAGTAATTTAGAGCTTCTAAATATAGAAATGTCTCGTGTTGTTTTTTTTTTTTTTGTTTTTTTTTTAATAAAAGATATGACCAGCTGCAAGAGCCATCCAGATCAGCACATTTTTTCATGATGTCTTGTTGACCTTTTCCCTTATATTGAACGTAAGTCCCAAAACAGAAGGGATCTGAATCCTTCCACATCTCTAATGAAATGGGGGTGGGGGTGGTGCGGGTGCACAAGTAAATAACAATTAAACTCATGTGGTAGTTCAGAACAATTAATTCTTTATATACATAAGCCCCTACAAAAAATACTAACTTTAATGACTACCACAAGACAATCTCTCACTCTTTGTTTGTGAGAATAAAAATGTATTGAAGCAACATATCATTAATTGCAGTTCATTTGTATACATATTTTGGTTTGTCTTTGCTTGTGTTGTGGAAGTACATATGTTCTTAGCTGACGATGGATATGACAGCAAGAACGAGTAGAAGGAAGTGGAAGAATAAATTCATGAGAAGTTCACATATTAGGGCTTCAGTGAAAGGATTTGTGATGATCCAAACCTTTCAGACGTTTTGTTTCATGTTGACACTTCTTATTCTTGTTGGTTTATTGCTCTGTACCATGTTGATGTACATTCAAATTTATGAATAATACTTAACTAACCTAAAGAAGGTTCATAAACTCACATGTGTTTTAAAAAACTGATTTATTTTTTTTTTACAATCTCGGATTTAAACAAGCATCAAATATTTATTGTTTTATTAAACAATCTTCTGATTGCTCAGAGCCATCAAAAGGTTTCTTTGTCAGTGTTCTGCAGAAATAAGCTGGATACCTGTAAGTCAACTGGATAGGATTTTAGAAGTAATTTAGATCTGGTTATGATTAATTTTGGAAAATAGACCTGCTGACAGGATCTTAAAGAAGAGAAGGAGCAATTAAAAAAAACCAACTATGTAATATTCAGGGTTCCTTCAACTCTTCTTTGTACCTTTTAATAATTAGGTTAAGCTTCCAACAACTAGAAAAGAATCTAGTGACCTATGTCTACAAGTACTGAATAACACTGGAAAAAATGCCACTTTGTTTAATGTCCTGTGTAATCTGTTTCAAGGGCTTCTAAAATGTTGCTATATTTATTTCAGTGGTGTATTATAGGCCTCATAGCAAAGATTCTTATGTCCATTAAAGGTATGCACATACACTTTTGAAAAACGTCTACCTTCATGTCAATAGAAGACATTTGGTTGTTGTATATTTCTACAGCCTTTTCAAGAAGGAACTCAAAAGTAACCAAGAACTTTCCCACCCTGCACTTGCATAGGTGATTGATTCTAGATTTATGGGGTTTAGAGTCCTATTTCTGACAAGCACATCCCATCTGTGATCACAGCTGTTTACTTTCAGAGAAGAACTGCAGCAGCGTAAGTAACACCTAAACCCCAGGAAATCATAGGCTTTCCTGTCTGTGGATCTGTAGTGGGCAAGCTCCACTCACTAAGACTTCAGCAAGCTCCCGGAACACTGGGCTTGGTTGATCTGAGTTATTGGGTTCTTGGCTCTGCTTGCTTTGTCCTATCATATGCTAAGCTAATTTATAAACTTTATTTAAATATATATTTATATTTGTGCATTTTTATATTTAAGCATTTGGAGAAATATATATTTTTAATCTAGAAGGTAAAATTAATGCTGTAGCCATATATTAAGACATATCAGTTTTTAAAGTCCCTATTTCCTTCTTTCTCAGGGCTGTATATTCCAGAAAAAAAAAATGCCACCTGCATACCCTAATTAAAAAGTATGGCGTATATGCATATAAGACAAACACATTTCATAATAAAATGATTCATCATAAAAATGATAAAGAAATTAAGAAGGCAGCAGAGATGAACTATAAACACATTTGTTGGAGAAGAACTAAAAGGTCATTGAAACAAGGCAAAAGAAGTTAAAAAATTATAAGAAAAACAAAAAGAAGAGAATAAGATAATTACACAAGTGATTAAGATAAATAATAGGAAATATTTCGGTAATATGTAGAACAAGAAGCCAGTGAATGAGAACATCGTTCTTCTAAGAGACAGCAAAGGGAAGTTATTGAAGAGGAAATTTGCTTGAGACCAAAATTAATCATTTTGCTCATTGTTCACAAGGAGGATGGAGACATGATAGCAGATACCAACATATTATTGCCAAAGGGAGGAAGAATATATACTGGTGTTATGAAACATGCATGTTATAGGAATGACTTTTCTCCAGGTCAGTGGTGGTTCTTCCAGAAAGCTATTGGAAGGGTAAAAGACACATATATATATATGGACAGGAAGACGCACAACTGTACTAGTGCCTACTTGAACTTGGAAAACTTGATGCTATGCTTAAAAGGTCAGCTTATGAAGTACATCAGATTGTAATGTTTCTTCACTATAAACACATCTTTGCCCCTATGTATCCAAAACAGAAAAGGAATCCACTTAGGTGTGTACATCTTATCATCACAAATTCATCTATCCTTTTAAGCATTAATTTCTGTGAATATTATAAACATATCTTTGCAGTAGGCAGAGAAATAAAACAGAAAAACACCCATTTTTTTGAAATGCCAAAGGAGTTTTCTTAATTGAATCCTATTATGTGATTATTTAGATGCTAGTAGTTTGTTGGGAAGGAAGATTGAAGCAGACATACATTTAGGTGAGGGTTTTGTTTGTTTGTTTGTTTTAATTTGACCCTAGGAGTTATATACTACTGTGAGGATGTAGATTATCTTGATATATTAAGACTTAGAGACATATACTGTCTGCTTGTTGGAATTCTTGAGTGTAATATGAGTATCCTGAATTTCTGCAGACAGTCCATTAACGTTCTTTGTTTATCTGGAATGCAACTTAAAGCAACTGGTATGTTTTTAGGAAACCCATACTCCAGTTAGGTAAGAATATAAAAAATAGAAACCAAATTACGATCAGGAACTCAAAAGCTTACCTTAGATCTTATTCTCAGTGGTACATACACAGTTATTCACGCTGAACACACATGCCAAGCAGGTGCCCATGGAAATGCTAGTATAGGTATTTCAATCCTTGGAAAACATAGTAGAACATCTTAATGGTGCACTGACAATTATTTGTGGAAATTCCAACTAACAGATGAATACAGATTAGTGTGAACTGGGTTCTTGCCTCTCTTTGGAAAAAGATTGCAGAAAAACTTTTATGTGATGAAGTTGTAAAAAATATACCTAAATCATTACAGAAAAATAATCAAGCAAATTATGATTATACAAAATAGAGAAGAAATTGAAGCTCATTTTAGATTGGCATGATACGGTAGCAATCCAAAGTCTTATTCAGCATCTACTGTGTCAGTTGCAAACTTCCATTAATGTCAGTGGTGCAAGATAAAACTCCTGAAGCTTAAACACTTCAGTCAATATGTTGCTAGTGATCTATTTGTGCCGATAGCAAACAAGCTTAGATGAGGTGACCACTGAAAAGCCCTGTTATAACCTCTCATCTTTTTTACTCTATAAACCAATGTCATGTGAACAGAGTCATCCATAAACTGGAAAAATTTATGGAAAGAGGAACAGGGAAATCAATAAAAATGTAAGAAGGCAATAAAAATCAAAATTGCTTAGAAAAGTAAAGGCTGGAGAGATACAGTAAATACCTTAAGCACATCAATAAAATGAAATATATACTTCAAAATAAGAATGAGAATAAAATAAAATATAAGATTAAAGACATATTTCAAAATACAGATTTGAAAACTAAAAATGTTCCTATATTTTCTTTCAGGCTCGAAAAAATAGGAATGACTAAATTTAGTGCAACTTTAATGCTCCACAAATAAATTTTGGTTTTTGTCTGAGGAGTGGGTTTGTTGTTTTTGTCTTGAGATGTTTGTTTGGGGTTTTGTTGTCTTGTTTGGGTGGTTTTATTTGGTTTTGGCATTTGGATTTCTTTGCAAGTATTGTGTCGGTAAAAATTGACATTAAAAAATGAAAGCTGAGTTTCATTTACAAGTTCATAATGCCAGAATCTGGGGCTGTAGAAGAATGACAACACTACAGATAAAGTGGTAGGCCCTGGGGAAGTCAACACAAAAGTCTTGACTTCACTGCAAGTACTGCTAAGTTCGTGGTAAAAGCACAAGACCTGGTAAGATCAAAGTGCCTGAATAGTCTTTAAGTTGTTTTTGGTTAGCAAAATTCTCAGTTTAAAATTGTAGATGTGAAAAATAAGATACTTAGTGCTGAAACTGTTGTAGGGTATTTTAGCCTTTCTCAGCATTAGCTGGGCTAGGAGCAGAAGTCATTTGCATAGACCTGACCTTATTGAAGTGTTAGTACAGAACTGGATGAGGTTCAAGATTAAACCCAAGAGTGTTTCTATTGAAATATCTATAAAAATTATTAGAAAATGAGTACAAATAATCTACCTGTGATGTAAATGAAAAAGAGAGACCATGATTCAAAAAATTAAGGAAAAAAATAGTAAAGGATTTAAATAAAATTTATTTGTATGTAGAATTCTGAAAGAAACTTTCTTCCTGAAGAAAATACTTAGTAGGGCTTATTTACCAAGAAGCCTATGAAGAAAATAAGTTAGGGACTTGATTAAAACAGAAGATGATGTCAGGGAGAAATCCTCCTCTCTGCTGCACTTTGTGTTTGATATTGGGAACAGTGGCATGAAGGCTTTTCCTCCACACAGCAGACAGGCTGTGCTTTAGCAGAGGAGGCCATTAGCTTTGGTCGGATTAAAGGACCAGTATGGGATTTGGAAGAATATGGGAGTATTTCTGCATCAGACAGCTAGGGAGTTGAGCAAGAGGCACACCTCTCTACAGCAAGATAAAATGCTAAATGGCTGCACATGGTTTTATATTGAAGAGTTAAAATGTTTTCTGTGTCCAATCTGATTTGCTTAAAGCAAAAGGCATAGGCATCTAGCGCAAGCACAGGGTAGAGACAACTTGTCTTCAGATTTCACAAAGGTCTTCTGAAACAGTTTGCACAGCTTCAACATTATCCATCTATTGCTACTATTTCTTTTTAAGAAGTACTCAGCCCAAGGAGAACTGAATGCCATTTGGCACTCAGGACACCAGTATAAAATGAAAAAAAAAAAATAATTAAAGACTATAATAGTCTATTCATAGTGTATTAGTACAGTCAGACATCTAACTAGCTAAGGTTTATTAGTGTGTCATTAGCAAATATTAGCTTGTGGCAGAGTTTTCCTTAAAAGATTTTTAATGCCATATTGTCATCAGGAAGATTCATGATCAATGGGATTTATGTATTTCACAAAAGGCCAGAACAGGGAAAAATCTGTTTTCTTATCTTGTATCAGTTGAGATGTTAAATGAAATCCGTGGAGATATAATTACTTTCAGGAATCAATTTCAGGAAAAGAAAATGTATACATCTTGAAGACCAGCATACCAAGACAAATTTTGGATTATCAGAAAATACAGATATTTGAAAATTGATAGAAAATATAGATATTTGTTGCAGAGAGACATGCCTAGATATTGACATAAAGATGGACTAAATGGCAAATCATGATGATCTCAATCTGGAATGTCTATGAAGCTCTGGCATTATGACACCTACTGTATGAGATTCCAAATTTATACATACATATCTATATACACACACACACACATATATATATGTATGCGTTTTTTAAGGTGACAGAAATGGACACAAAACAGTTGTATATTGCAGTAACATTTTTAAGCATATACAAAGCAATAACCAACCAATGTCACCAAACAACCTTTAATTATAGCCATCTAAACAGAATTTCAAAAATGGTTAAATGTGAGTAGAGATGTCTAGTGTGTCTTGAAATTTAGCAAGAAAATCCTGTTCTTGAAACGATATCTGGCAAAATGCTCAGTAACACAACATAGGAAGCAGTCCTTTACAGGTGTACACACTCACACACAAATAGGTCATTTATATCTCTATGTGATGCACAAAAAACAACAACAAAACACATATTATTTAAAAAAAAATATTGCATTTAAGGTGCAAAGGCAAGATGTCTCAGTGTCTTTCTAAACAAATTGTGACAAGTTATTTGCTGATGGCAGGGACAGAGATAGCAGTCTGTCATCTAGGAAAGGAACATTTGGAAGTGTCCTTGTCCCTCTGGAATTTTTATTTTTTTCCCTGAGTGTATTGGTGGTGGAGGTGGGGGCAAGCAAAACTCTCAGACCTGTTCATATTGGTTGAAAGCCAAAACTCTCAAGGATTTCAACTGTGAAATTTAGGAAATGCCACGCATCACACACAACTGATTTTGTGTTGGAAGCTGCTCTTAGTTTTCACTTTTACTGTGTGGCAATATGCAATAACTCCATGTGCAGCAAAAGAAGGCAGGACACGTCTTCTCATTAATATATATACCGTATATATATGGTGACTTAGCAGCAAGCCAAGGTGGGATTTATCTGACTAAATGTACACATCTACAACACAGTCACCCTAAGTTGTCTTTGCTGCTCTCGAACATCAAGTCAGGATAGTAAAGTTGCATCTAAGACACAATTAAACTTTCTTAAAGTAAATGCCTAAAAAACATTAATCATGCCTTACAAACAAACTTACTATAAAACCAGCTTACACTGTTGTCATCTGCATGTAAATGTGTAAAGCTAGGTTAGAAGAATCCTTGGCAGCAAGTATTGAGGCATGTCTTGGTGCCTTATCTTTGCACCTTCAGTAAATGATTATTTATGTGATAAACTTCTTGGACTTTTCTATCCTCTCTTGGATATGCTTTTAAATAAAATCCAGACATGGGTCACTCCTAATTATCAACAGCACATGCAAAGTTCTGCCAGTTATATTTTTTCCTGGAAAAGTGAGATATATGGGAAAGTTTATTGCTATTTCTTATAGGAAAATTTTTTTAGTTGTGATTTGGCTTCCCTCTTCTGTCACCTTAACAAGAGGGGCTGTGAAAAGTGTTGCTGTTCTACATCCCAGTGAGTTTAATATGACAAGATCCCTCCAAGCACTCTCCAGTCACTGCAACTGGGGACTCTGCCAGCCTTCAGAGCTCATACAAATGATGTACTACTGTCTGCTCTGGGTATCAAAACCAGCCATCAGTCATGCAGCAGCCAAAGCCTGAACTGGATACTACAGAAGAGGGAAAAGAGAAATATAGTCATCCATAACACTTCTCAGTAGTAATCCTGACAGTAATGTATTTTAAAGGTGAAACGTCTTTGTCTTCACCTTCATAGGAGGGGCAAGTTTGAGTCCCAAAAGCTCTGTGATGCAGACCCTTATAAGTATCTTCTTGATTGAAGTAATTGGTAATTTTCACAAATTATGTACAATGTTACTGCTGGCTCTGCCCTCATTTAAAATAATAATCCACAAAGAAGCTTTTTAAGCTTAGAAAGGGTGTTTTAAAGTATTTGGCAGTGAAGTGAGGACTTGATAGACTTGTGAAATCTATGAAAATAGGCTATGTCTTTCTTTAATATCAGTATCTTTCCCTGATTCATAGGACAACTCTAACAATAATCAATTGATAGTGTAAGGTGATGAGAAACTTCATTGGAAGTTGATGTATGTGTGGAATTATCCCTTAATTTTAGAGTATTGTTTGTAAAATCAAGATCATGCCTGTGAAGTTGCCTCTCTTATTGTTTCTTTTCAGAGAGTTTAATTTTGGCAAGCATTCCTTATCTGAGGGATAGCTTTTTAAAACATGATTGTCCTTCTCTGATTAAGACCATGGTTTACTTTCAGCCAAGATGATTATTAAAAAAGGTTTGTTTAATTTCCTGCCTCTAAGCTGTCCACAGGGATTTTTTAAAAAAATAAAAAAAAAAAAATCCCATTGCACTTTATTTGACACAAATCAATATGATTGGCAAACTTTTCTACAAAACTGTCTAATATTAAACATACGTGCTGCCTGAACATGTCTCTAACAGTCTGTGGTTTAAGCTGGTCCCAGTCAGGACAAGCATGTCATTTCCCAGGGAAGGTAGGTTATAGTTTTGGCACTAGACACAGTTACCCAGATTTCCCTTTGCAGGTCTTTAAAAGTAACACCATTTCTAAAAAGGCAGTCCTGTATGATCAATCCTTTTGGGCAATCAGAGCAACCACTTCTTAATGGAGCATGTAGGAGAAAGAAAGTACTGGAAGATGGAATATGCAAAAGCATATTAATGCTCAGTAGATGCATAGGGGAATGGATACAGAGAAACATTTAAAGATGGAGTTGCAGAGCTTGAATTATTCAGTATAGAAAAACAGCTGACACTACTCAAGTTATAAAAGAAAGAAGGTGAAGATGTAGGAGAATAATTATCCTTACTGGAAAACCAGAGAGCCTAAAGAGTGAGATGGAAGTGGGGGAGAAAGAAGAAAAGTAGGTGAAAGGATGACGGAAGAGAAAAAGGTAATTGTTAAGGCTAGAGACCATCAGATATTTCTTGAAGAATTTAGTGGTTAGGCAAGTATAAAGCAGGGAGATTTAGCTAAGTAAGTATACCCAAAAAAGAGTCCAATGATAATATACTACTGATTTAATATGAATAATTTTAATTAGTTGTTTAGTTTTCAATCTACTGCCTCAAAATTTCCCTTCTTTGGAAAAATCCATTAAAATATAATCATGCAATTTAACCATATCCTGAAGCATAACCCACTATGCCTTGCTGCTCATATAGAGAATGGGTTAAAGTCCTTTACTCCCTATGTGCTACTGGAAACACACAGAAGACAACTTTAGTTTGGAAGCCTACAAATAAAAAGTGAGGGCCAGGAGTGACAAGGGACTTTGCACAAAGCCCCAGGCCTGCACTAATCTGTAGGCGTATGTAAAGAACTGATGGTATTTGATGCACTCCAGTGCTTTTCAAAGACAAATCAAATTGCTCTTTAGAAGAATCTTTATGAACCGAGGAGGAATTATTGGTGGAGAGAGTATGATCACAATCAAATGCAGGGAAATCCTCTCATTTCTCCCTCTCCCCATGCTTTGTTATGACAACAATGTCAAGTTGAAAGTGGAAATAGCTCTGTTCTTCATGGACCCTCTCTTTGTCTTCTCCAGGCAGAGAGAATAAGTTGAGATGCTTTGGGAGAATCAGATTCACTTGTTACTTGTGTTTGGCATATTACTTTTCAAGCAGAAGCAATGACCTCAACTCCCTCCCTGCAGTACCAGTTTAACACCAAGGCTATCTGTTCCCCAGCCTCCCTATGCACAGCTATACAGTTGCATTTTCCCTTCATGAGGCCACTGCATTTCCTGCGTTATGTTACAATACACCAGAAAGCTCCATTAGCAAGCTATCAGGAAGTATACTATGGAGTAAACTCTGGTTCAAAATAACTGTCTCTACACCCTTTAACTGTGTTCCACGTGTTTTTTTTCCCAATTTAGGTATGGAATAAAATATTCCCACAGGAAACGGCCTGTGCTGATCTATACAGTCATATAAATATCCTGTTGGCAGAAGCAGCAGCTACAGCTGTTATGATAAAATGCTTGCTGCGGTAACATTTCTCAAAGAAATAAGATGATTTAAATGTATTCTTCTCTGTCATTCATGTGTACCATTAACTGCCTAAGAAGAGATTAGATTACACTGTAATCTGTGGCATTTCTTGATCAAATCACTGGCTTCAAGCATGATTTTATTCCAAGGACTTTAAAACTCCATGTTACTTTGTAGCCAGGTAAACTAAAATTAGTTGTAAAACAGCAGTTATAAATGGAACAGTGCTTTGATCCTTGACAGTTCTAGAAAACACCAAAATCAATTGCTTTTCAAAACTCCCTTCTTTCCCTTTCCCTTTCCCTTTCCCTTTCCCTTTCCCTTTCCCTTTCCCTTTCCCTTTCCCTTTCCCTTTCCCTTTCTCTCTCCCATTTCCTTTTCCCTTGCCTTTGCCTTTGCCTTTGTTTTTGCTTTTTCCTTTCCCTTTCCTTTTCTCTTCCTTTTGCCCTTCCCCTTCCCCTTCCCCCCTTGCTCCCTCTCTTCCAAAGACAAATTCTCAGCTTCACAGAAAAAGAAAAAAAAAATCAGTAAAAGGAACAAACAAAGCCTGTGCTGTGATGCCCTGACTGCTTACTAGAAGACTGGAGAGTGGCCTTGAGGCTACAACTGTTTGCTGTTGGAAAGCCTGACAGGAGTAAACCCAGGAGGCCACATCTGTGAGTGTGTGAATGGAGCAGAGCTGCCCTCCCACACAACAGGAATGCCATTAGAAGTATGTGCTCTGTATGGGAGGAGAAAAAATAATCTGTTTGGTGGATCACTACGGAAACCCAGATACAGTATCACTGCCAAAGTACAGAAGACAGTACAGTTTGTGACTATGACTCAAAATGACTAAAGCAGAAGTCTTTAAATGATGTTGATAAAGCAGGAAAACACAAAAAAAGGGAGAACCATGCTTTTAAAAAATGAACTAAAGAAATATAATACTACTATTTTGCCTCACCAGGAAATATAACTATAGGTTATTTCATGTCTGCAGTGCACTGAGGTTACAGAAACTGCAAAGAAATGCGTTTCATAAAGCATGCTACTATAAATTATGTTTTTTCTCACAATTTCTAAACTGTAAGCAATCTATTTATTTAGAGAATCTGTTTCAAGAGGTCTTCTCTGTGATATCTTGCAATTGTAACAGTGTGGAAAGGGGATTGCATGAGTGCATGTGTAAACCTAAATGAATTTCCTTTGGAGCTTTGCTTTGCCCTTTGCTTTTACTAGCATTTTCCAAACCGTCAAAATTATGAGGATAAAACCTGCATGTCTACAGCCTCCCAGTTGTGCCACGTACATGCTACAGCCAGAGCTTAATCTCAGACTGTTACTGGATTAAGACTTCATACATAATTGCATAAAAATTGTTGTCTGGAACAGCTGAAATATTCTGGGGTTTATAGATTGCATATAGGTTGCTGGAAACCATGATTTCTATGATAACATCTCAGAATCAAAACAAAATAAAATGAAAAAAACCAAAGTAAACAGAGCAATTTTCCTTATATAAGAGGTTATTTGATTTACTGTGAACTCTTTTTATTAAGGCAGTTCTGCTCTGTGCCATGTGAACTAAGAAAATGTTATTTCATTACAGAAAAGATAGGAATATATCTTTGTTTTTCAGGCTATAGTTTCACTTTCTTTCTTCTCTCCACCCCCGTCCCCCACCCCTGTCCCCCGCCCCAGCATTACCATGTATTATTTACTGCAACACCTCAGTCACAACAAGAAAGAGAGTATTGAAATCCAGAAAGATTTGACCATTTGAAAGTTGCAGTGGGAGGCAGCACGTAAACATAGCTTTTCTGGAGTTCTTTAACACAGCAAACAGCAGATTAATGGATAAAACTTGCACCAGTAAAAAGTGTATTGGCCAGTGGTGGGTCTGTTTTCCTGTTCTTGTTAACAGAAGTGCAAACATCCTGAAAAATATTGTTCTGTACCTTGTGACTGTTATATTTTACATTGTATTATTCAGTTCATTTGGCTGGTAGCTTGAAACAGATGGGACTTCTAGAAAATAAATATTTAACCCAGAAGGCCAGTAGCTAATGTTTGAAATCATATTTAGTGAAAGTAGAATGGCATTTATGCCATTGATAGTTATACAAACCTTATGTGTATAACAAGTCTACCTAGCCTTCTATTTTTGATTGTTCATAATTTTATGAAAATGTGCCCTTTGTGTCTAAGATGTTTCTTACTTTGTTGAACTCAGATGTATTCTTCATGTAAAGTTAAAAGAGAAATAAAACCCTTTTCAGCTGTTTTTAAGATATGTGAAGTTGGAAAAATGTGCTCTCTTTTATGTGTTTATTTTTTTCTTTTTTTCATCCACCAGAAATTACTCCATTTTGGATTAAAAAAAAAAAAATAATCACTCAGTGAAATGCCACTTTTCCTAGCTGGAACAAAATAACAACTTAAAGGCATAATTAAATAATAAAGTTTTAAATCACTGCAGTTCTCATGCTGAGCACCTCAGTGGGTACAAATAAAAGGACAAGTGTATTCGTAAAGCCAGTTGATGTGAAGCTGTATGATTACAGTGAACCCACAACAAATATGTCAATTTATATATTGAGCTGAGTTGAATTTAAGGGCTTGTTGAGTTTCCTCTAATTTGAGAGTATCATATTACATCTCCTTTGCAACAAAAAACCCCTGAGAACGCTTCCATATTGTTAGAATTTTGCATTTGTGAAGACAGAATTGTGAGTGGTTTATTGAAACACATGTACAAATTTGGTTTTGAGAGCATTTTTTTCAGGTAGCAAAGGCCTATACCTTAAGGAAGTGGTTTCCTGCCCTGTACTGTCACACCGCTGCATCATTCAGATTCAGATTTTCCCTGGGTATTAGACTTAACCATGGAAAGAAGCTCTCTTAGAGGTCACACATGAGGCTGGGAACAATGATAGTAGTCACAGTGCCAGAATGTAAAAGGAGTTGTAGTAGGTTTCTTCCAGCAAAAAGTGACTACTGAGTTCTCCAGCAGTTGTAATTTCCAACTCATGTCAAAAGAAGAGTAAGATTGGCTGTGGCCATCATTAACACCCCTGATATCCCCCACAATGTAAAGGTTATCCATTTAGTGAGATGGTCATACTTCCTGCTTTCCAAATACAAGCTGGGTCTAAATGCCTAAACAAAAGACAATAGAAATTCCCTAAACTTCACTTTTGGAGTATGTCTTGTACTTTGCTCAGATGTTACCACAATACTGGACTTGCTACAAGTTTAAAACTTTCACTGTGTTTTGAACACTGCAATAAAAGAATTGCTTAATAGGAGCAACTTCAAAATTTCCTGTCTTATTAGTTTGATGATGCAGTATTTTGTGTTGTAAATGTTGCAGACATAGGAACCCTGTATAGAAGTCAAACTTTAATTACTGGATTTAAACAATGGGCCAAAAAAGTGTGAGCAGTAGCAAGTAGTCAGTCTTTTCCTTTGATCACACATGGTGTGCTGGTGGCAGTTATAATTACTACACTCTACTGATTGCAGAATAAGTTCCTGGGTAGCACTGGTAGTCAGTCTAGGGCTACAAATTGATGCTTTCATCACAGCTATCAGAAGAATTTTTAATATAACAGCACCTCCATCTTTTAAAAGTATGGCACAGCAGCTGGGAAATTGCCTTTGCTGAGCATAATTCTTTTTTCTTGTGTTTTCTTTGCAATAAATAATGAGCTTGGAAAGAATGCCTTATACTTCCTGTCTCATTCATGTTTTGAATTATTGAATCCATACACCATCACAGCACTTGCATATGCAGTTTACTGTGCAGTCATGTAAAAGCTCATTTGTCTACCAGTTAGTGGAAACCTGAAAAATCTACAAAAATATAATGCAATTGACACAAAGAGAATGAGAGAACTGTACAATAAAATCAGGGCTGCACAACTAATCAGGCAATCTTCAAAGGCAGTAATAAACCAGACTAGTGGTTGTGGTGCTTTTTAAAGATTCTGGCACTGAATGGTGGAAATGGATGGACAATTATGGCAGAGGCTGAGGTGCGTACAAAACTCTAGCAGTCTACGTTAGCAGCAGATTCAGATCAGTCACCTATTTTCTGTCTTTTCAGGTGATGAAACATGTGACATGGCAATTATGTTCTAAGTGTTTTTACTAGAGAAAAAAAAAAAAAAAAAAAAAAAAAGGAAAACGAGAAGAAGCCATTATCAAAATCTGAATCTACACTAGTTAAAACCCCTAAAGAAGTGTCAAAAATTCCTCTTCTTATTGAAATCTATAAACTGGCATTTATGTCAGTAATAATGGAATTGTGCTGTCTTTACTTCACTTACAGCATAGTGCTTCAGTTCTCCAGGGATATACTTCACTGTCAATTTGCATTAGGCCGTTAGAGCAAAAAGAGCTTTGCTAACTTTGTATGGAAAATAATTTTCTGCTGTTGTTTCTATGGCTAATGTACAATAAAGAGTTTTGCTTTGAAACATGGTACATTTTTTTCATCAGTGATTGATATTCTGTGCTATGTAACCAGCCAGATACACAAAGGGTTCACTCCTCTTGCCTCTTTTGGTGATAGTGCCACATCCGTGAACAGTCTGTAACATGTCAGTCCTTCTGCCTCTCTTCGCATCGGCATCTCAGTTCCTGCTGTCTCAAGAGAGAACACAATACCATCAATTATTTGAAATTTAAAGAATACCTCTAAATTCTAGACCCTGCTTGTCAAAGTTAAGGTTTCTTGTGACATCAGTATTGCATATTGGTATACATCATTATTGCTGTTGAAAATAGCTGAGTGGACTAAATGAAATTAAATATGTAGTTGTTATCTTGGTATCTTTTTGAAGGTTTTATGTAGCATTCTTATCATGCATTTTGGATTGTCATAGATCTGCTATTTATTTTAGCAGTCATTTAGACCTCATAAATAAATCACCATAACAGGACATGACTCACGACTGTAAGGTTCATAAATTAAGATAACTTATCTTTTGACCCCTTTACAGGATATCTGGTCCTTTAAATCACTTCACCAATTTTAATTTACTATATATTTTCCTCCTTCTTCACAAAGACCTATTTTCTTGGGGATGTGGAATATGTGAATGCATAAATTAACACAAAGAACTTGCTTGTAGGGAAATTAACAATTTTTTTCTTTCTGTGAATAATAGAACCCATATCCTTTCTAGACAATTACATATATTAGGAGTACATCCTAAGTTTACTATGTATAGTTCTACTCCAAGTTTTAAACGGAAATGAGCAATTGATTTTTATGTTTGTAATTTTTTGGTCTCATAAATTCCTTTACAGAGAATTTATTGTGCAGTATGTGAAATAAAGCTCACTGTACCAGTATGCTAAAAGTAAACCTGGATAAATTATTCATTGTCAAAATATTTAGTTGCAAATGTAGCCCTTTTCCTATTAATTAATCATAGACACAGTAGTCCTAATTTGTAAAATATATAGGTCTAATTCCCCATTTTGTTATACTAGCTGTAGGCTGGTGTACTAAAATAGAGAAATGCATTTGTAGTAGCACAGAGTTACAGAATTATTTAATGGAAATGAATGATTTCTGTTTATTAAAATTTGTAAATAATGTTTATTGGACTTATTGGTTGCAAACTATTTAATAACAGTGCTTGCAAGTTACTGCTTTTGTTGAGTGCAGCTGTTCACTTTGTCTCCATAGATTCCGTTTTACCCTATGGATTGTTATTTTCTATGTGAGACTTTTTTAAAGCTGGAAAGAAGCCATTAGAACCAATAAAGACTCTCTGAGTTAGTTTTCACATAGACTTTATTTGTGTTTAATTCTAGGATTCAGGGCTTTTTCTCAACTGCATAGGCAGTTCTGTATGAATAATGTGCATTGTAATCTCACAGAGTAATCAGAACCTCAACTCTTGCCTTTGCAGAAACATGTGAGCCAGATTTTACACTGTATGCGGTTTAAAAAGAGAAAGAGAGAGGCCAAGAAACTGAAACTAGAGAAAAAGATTGATTAGTCTGTTATTTACTCTCTGTTGGCATGTTTCATATATAATCTCAGCAGTTGTATCTCAGATGCTTAGCTGTCAACACCTTAATGAAATATTCAGTAGATCAATTCTGTCTGTACCTTAACATGCGTGTAAGCAAGGATTCAATCTACATCAATTTTACGTGCAAAAATGTGGATGTTTTCCTCTCTTGCACTTATTATTATTGTTGTTGTTGTTATTATTATTACACTAACATAAAAGCTATTTAAATTGAAGAACTTAATGTTGTAGGAGGTCTTGGACTTAAAATAGAACGGATCCTTTCTAATCTGTAGAGTTTTAGGAACCAGTTAGTACTCTATCCATGAAGCACTATACATTAATTCTTGCTTTCTCCTTTTAAAGGACTGTGAATGTCTCTGCTATAGCTTGTCATGAGGCCCAGCACGTGTCACTTGACCTGTGGGGAATGAAGAAGAGACTGCTATAGCTCCTACCTACCTCCTCTGAAACCGAGGCACTAGGAGCTTTGCAGCTGGTCTTTCTTCTATACTCCAGCTTGACTTTGTGCATTATCAAGATGTGTATTCATGTGAGGAAAGGAATATTGGCAACATCTCTGCCTGTATATCACAAGAATAATGAACTTATTTTGGTAAGAGGGAAAAAACAACTGTTAATTGTATTGTTAAAGCAGAAATGCCTAAGGGTAATTTAACACCTAGCAGTTGTTCTATACAAGAGCAAGAATGTGAACTTTTACTGTTTGCTTTAGGGTGTCAACAATTCAAACAGCTAAGAAAATGTACTGTTACACCTTCCGAATATAGAGGGTTTAAGTACACATTAGACACATACTTGGAATTACTGATAGCTTATGCTTTAAAGAGCTGAAGAACAAAGAAACACACTGAGAGATCATCTGAATCATGTTCAAAATAAAACACTCCCTGTACTTGACCCTAGAGATTTATAGTTGCATTCTTTAGTTTATCCCAGTCTTTGGCAATGTTCCTAATTTATGAGTAATACCCCTGCAAAAACCTTGAGCGTCTTGCTTTTATGTGGTGAGGTTAGTCAATAATTCATGAAGGGGATTATTTCTTGCAAAACAAAATTATTTTTTCCCAGGACCCAATTTTAAAACCAGAAATATATGAGATTAGAGATTAACTATTCCAATATAAAAATATATAGCTTTTTATGTTCTTAGTATAGCCTTTATAATTAAAATATTTCGTAGCAACATAAGCCAATCTTTTGAAAGTACAAAAACATTTAAACAGAAGTTTGCTTTTCAAGAGAGCTGAGCACTTACAATATAGCAGCATTATGAGAAGTGACTGTTCAGTACTGTTGTAATGAAGACAAAGGACTGGACTATAATTACTTTCTGAATGTGTTTTCTAAAGCAAGTAAAAAGAGATTTTTCTTAGTGGCATATTTCATATTTAGTTTTAATATTGTTCATAATAAACCACAACAAAATATTATAATTGTATGCAAATGTTGAAGATAGAATTAAGAATCTCAGAAACAGATACCACTGATATGGGCAGTAGATTAACATTCTTCTAAGAGGTGTCTCACTTCCCATTTAATAATGTCATTTGAACGAGTAAGGTGGTGCTTTGAGTGAGGGAAGATATTACTATCTATCAGATTATTTGAAATAACATTTGAAGTATGAATTAATGTCTTTCTGAAGTCAATTAAAATATTATTGTTGCCTCAGAACATTATGGATTAAGGTCCTCAAAGCTGCCACTTGTCATTATTATTAAAAGTTCAGCATTTCTTTTCAGATAAAAATACTAATGTTTCTATTTTTATTTATTGTAAAAATAGAGCCACCATTGACTTGACTTTTAGGGAACTTTCCCTTCTCCTAGACCTTCTCTACTGCCACTATTAGGCAACACTCCAGGTTGTAAAAACAGCTGATCTCAAATCTGAGAAAGCCCGAAATTTCGTTGAAAGTAACAGTAACCTTCTTCCATAAAGGCCAAACCCCTGAAAACTGCATCTAGAACTTGAAAGGCTGATCTAGTCCCAAGAGTAAGCAACATCAGACTCAAACTGGTTTGTGGAAGTTTTATATTTGGAGTGAAATAGATATTATTTAAAGAATTCCACAAAGTATATATTTCTAGTATATATTGACTAGTAAATGTTCCTTTCTTGTCTTTCCATGAAATTGAATGTTAGTGTGATGATTTTAGACTAGAAATGTATGTATATAGCTAAGGAATAGTATGAAAACCAGCTAAGAAATCTAAATCAAACCAAATCCCTTTCCTCGACATTCAGGTTTTTGTAAAAAGTGACACAAACTGGTAATCTGTTTGCTTCCTATTTTGTTGCTGTTTGGTCTGTAAATACATGTTAACAGTTGGTCTATATTTCCCTGATTTGAATAAGAAAATATAAATTGTTCATTTACATAACAGAAGAAATTAATTGGACAAATCCAAGAATTTCCTAATTAAATTCCAATAATTTCTATCTCATGAACTTGCATGGGATCAAAACAGGATTTGAAAATCATAAGAATTATTGCAAACATTTCCTTAACTAAGTCTGCAGTTAATTTTGAGCATGTTTGCCTAGATTAAACAAGTTAGGAATTTCCCAAGACATGTAAATCTAGGGGAACCTACAAAAGGAAGAATTCTTATTAATTTCATATGGAAATGGTTTCTTACAAAAACTATTTCGCCTGAAAATTACTATATAGAGGACACAACTACTTAACAGAAACAGTTTAATGTACCAAAATGTTTTCCCTTCGTAATTACCAAGTAATTGTTGCCAACAAGTTAAATAGCAGCCAATGGTATTGAAATGTCCCTTGCTTAAATAAACTGTTGTCTTTCTTATTTGGGCTAAATTATTACTGAACGAATCAGAAGTATCATCCTAACCCTACTGCAGATAAATTGTTAAAGTTCTGTCATTGTTTTTTGTTGTTGTTTTTTTTTTACTTACAGCTGTTTGCCTCTTTTCCTGAAATTACACAGGTCCATGCAGAAAGGTGGCAAAGATGAAAAGCTTATTCCAAATCCAGGGGCCTACACTTCAATCTGGCAAGGAAATGTTGTTACTGGCCAAGAACAGATGATGGAGATTCATACAGTGATAGCTAGAGAAAAGCTGCGTTGAAGGAGGCCAAGGAAGAAGGAAGGGTAGATAGTCCATGCCAGTATATCATTGCAGTTCTGGTGTTACACAGAAGTTGCTTTATCTCTTAATTCCAGCTGTATATCATGTTATGTTTCCACTGACCTCAGTGGCTGACTGACAGCTATAAATTAAAGGTCAGAACATTCTAACCTTCCATTTGAGCACTTTGTACTTAAAATCACCAACATTATCATCAAATAATACTGACTTTGTCTCTAAAGTAGTTTATCATCTCTTCTTAAGGCAACATCTCTGACTGAGCAACATGGCTCAAATCTTCATAAAGGTATCCCCAAAACCATTTCAAAACCACAAACTTGGCATCTGAGGGATGTTCCTCTCACTTAATTTTAGCTACCTAAATGTTATTTGTCTAAGTCTAAATGAACCACCTAACCTCCACTATAGTCAATAGAAAAGTACCTTCACCTCCAGAGTGCCATAGATGACATTGTAAGGTAGGTGTGTGAGTTGTTGGGATCAATCAGGTTCTGAAAGTAACTGTCAGTTGGCTAAAATCAGTGAGAAGAATGCATTGGTTTGCAAATCTAGGTCCTTACTTCTTCTGTTTAATGTAGCAAGATAAACCAAACCTGAATTGAGTCATTTGACTGATGATCATTTACATTTATATCTGAGCTCTTCGCCCTGAGCCTTTATAGTCAGTGGAGATCTAAGCATTGTGAAGGCAATAGTCATTAAAGTCCAGGGTGCTATTTAGTTCATTATAAATAGGCAGATAAAGTACGCCAAATGGATCATGGACTAAAAGTACCTTTATCTCCCTGCTAATTGTAAGAGGAGCCTCTCGAACCTAAGTTAGCAAATTCCCAAACAGTATAAACCAACACGTACTGATACTGCTCAGCAATTTTTCTTGAAATCCTTGTCCAGATCCTAAATGCCCTGAATTCCTCCTGGCTCTCCCACATATCACTCCTTTTTTTGTGTTCAGCCTAGTTAAGATAATGAAATAAGGTGTGGAAGGTGTGGATGCCTGTACTCAAATACTGAAAAAGCTGATGTTTAAAAATATTTCCTCCTTTTACTTTAAGTACTACAATAATTTTTAATACCAAATGACACACAATATAAACACTTAAGAGAACCATGGTGAGTGTTCTGAGGATAAATCCACAGCACATGGGTATTCTTTCTTGGACCTCTGTTTCCTACTCTAGTTTTTCTGCAACTAAAATCATTAATACAGTGAGAATGAGTGAATGACCATTTGTACAAGGTACAGAAGAGAAATGTTCAACATTATTCAGACAAATATTTACTTAGCTGTTCAAAATTGCTTGCAGACAGAGAAAATATGATGCCCAATGACACCCTTTACAATTGCCAAAAGTGCATTTAGAATGTTCTAAAAGCAAGCAGACATCTGTTTTTTGAAGTCACTGATCATATTTGAGAGCAGAAGTATTGGATGATGGTACCCACAACTACTCATTTCAGGCACCCAGTTCTCACCTGATCATAGAATTTCTGCTAAGGAGATAGTTTTGCCTGGTGTTGGAAACCAAAGATGCATAAGTAGCAGATGTGGATTTTTACATTTGCAGTGCCTTTCTGTCTGACTGGTGATAGTTTTGATAGATATTTTGACACGGCATGCTGACAGAAAACAGGAAAAATAGACATGCTAGGGATGAGATGGAAGACCACTGAAGTAATTTAAAAAAATAAAGACTGTCAAAAGCTATAACATGAATACACTGATCTCTATTACAGGTGTCACAAGACAGTCAAAAGAGATTGTGTGACAGATATCCAGAATAAACTACTTATGGCACTGTATCAGGAGAAACAACCACAATGGCAGTCTTCCAGCTGTCCAAAAGGTTTACAAGGCTGCCCAGCTGCATTAGTAGGGATAACAGTATGAACTGATCTATATGTGAATTTTCCACTTGTGCTGCATCTACCCAGATATTCTTGCTTTAGCCCTTTAGGAGCTGCATGCAAATTAAACCAATTTTAACTTTTTTTTTTTTTTTTTTTTTTAAAAAAAAAAAAAAAACAAAAAACCACATTACGGTTGAGCATGAGAATTCAGAAAATCAAGAAAGCCTTCCCAAAATCACTGGTATTACTTAAGATAAATTGTTGCAGACCAATCATATTTTGTAAGTTATTTATTTGGTTTGTTTAATTTGCTCTTTTCTTTATTTCTCTTGCCTTCAGGAAAAGGCTACAATGGGAAAAAAGTAAGTTGGTTTTTGGTTTTTTGTTGGTGGTTTGTTTTTTTTTTAATGGGAACAGATGCTCACAAATAAACTTATTCTAGAAACAGGGTTGGGAAAAAATGCAGCACAGTAACTGAAACTCAAAACTGACAAACACATGGACAACTGCAATGCCATGTTGAAGAAGCTCTTGACAGTGCAGAGTAATGTACCTAAGTCCCACTAATTTTCAATAAGAACTGGATAACTAACTGTTCTTGCTGTCTTTGAAAATATTCCTAAAATCAATCCTTAAAAGAATTTGCACTATGCTGCAAATTTTAGTATAAAAATTAATGTACTATGTGCTCATTTCTTGCATGTACTTTGCAATTATTTAATATATTTGAAAAGCTTTTATTGTTCTGCTCAACCTTACAATGAATTCATTAAATGGACTTGTTCTTAAGGAATCACAGTTTAGTATTTGGATTTTACTGCAGTGTCAAATGCAAAGCCCACAAATAGCTGATGATGAAAACAGATGCTTAATGTAAGTGTACACCTGACAACAACAAAAATGGCAATCAAAGGAAAGGAGAAAAGACTCCAAAGTTCCAGAGAAACGTGGACACCAACAGCCTAGAAATCTTCATCAATGAGGACTATTAACAGTTTTAAATTGAGAATAAAATATTAACTAAATGGAAAAGTTCTTATAATCTTCAGAAAGCCAGGATTCACTTTGTTGTTTATTTCCTAGTCAGTTAATAAAGAACATACTAAAATAATTAATTTAACAAAAACTAGTCATGATACTGTGTCTGTCTTATCTGGTCCTTCATTTAGAATGGAAATCAAACACATTTGACCCAAATAATTGAAATATTTAGGCATGCTTGTGGCCAGGATGATGTGCATGGCATGATCACAGAATTAAATCATACCAAAATACTCTTAAAATATTATCAGACTAATCAATAGTTGTTGTTTTTTTTTCATGAGACCACCCCTGTGCAATATATTTCACAGATGACAGAAAAAACCGTAAGAACTCCATGTTAACAAACCTAATGGAGAAATTGTCTGTTCGTAGCTAGCAGGTGGAATAGGTATGCAGATGAGGCAAAATTCTCAGATGGTAGAAAAGGGGATTGGGTCATCAGTGCATAAAAATATACTGCTTTTACTTTCTTTCTTTTGTATTGCTTTGGTTGATTGCTTTTTATCAGATGAGGATCGGGCCCAACACAGTAGGATGTATACATTAAAAAACAGTAAATCAAAGATAGCAAGGAAACAGATTTTTATAACAGATTATGATATCCTATTTGAATATTTCATAAATCCTGCTAAGAGACCTCCCATTTAATTCCAGTCTGTGATCAATAAAAAGAATATGACATAAAAAGTAGCACAAGAGATGATGAAAATGCAATTTCTGTCCAAGTAGATGGATGAGAAAACATTATTTTGTCCTTAAGTTTTAAAAAATCATAATGGCATGTTAATAAATTGGTGTGGTCTTTGAAGGATACTCAGAAAACTTGTCTGCTGCAGTTCATAAATCTCCAAAGTGTTGTGAAATTACCAGTGCCTTCAGGATACAGAAACACAAACCACTGGTTCAATGTCAGCTCTGCAAAAACTGCAAATGTTTAAACAAATAATGAGATAAAAAGTAATGCATAATTAAAGGTTTTATTCAGAAGACGTCTGGGTTATGTTTATTTTAAGGGTGGCAGTGAAATACATTTGCACCTGTGTATGCTCCAAAGGTGTCAATTTCACAACTCTTCCTGCACAAATAGGGACTAAGCGTATCATGCATTATTAAAAGGGTTATGCATTTCAAAGAGAATAAAAGTACATGAAAATAAATCTAATATTTAATTTTAATAATATATCAGAAATGCTGGTGGATTGGTCCTGAAGAAGCGATTTAAAAAAATGATCAAGCAACACAGGTCAGTATTTTGTGTTTTGTTTTGTTCTGTTTTCAAATTGTATTTATGAACAGTCTAAAAAACCATTATTTTGTATCAATGTAATTGGCCCTATTTAAAGGGTGACAAAAGTAAGATCTGTTCTCTGATTTGCAGTTTCTCTGGTGAAGATGCTGATCTGAAATTGGTCCATATTAGTACTGCAGCAGCAATATTTATCTTCCCCAGACAATCCAGCCATATTCTAACTAGCTTAATAACATAAAGGATGTGGAATATTTGCCATAATAGGTGTTGAGCTCAGAATACATTCCCCCTCTAATGTAATACATCAGGCAACAGGAACTGGCTTCCAGACACAGTCAAGGGCCTTTCTGATTTAAGTAAATCACTAAAATGGTCTGCAGATTCCTTCAAAACATGACATATGAACCACACGACTGTAAGTACTTCACTGTGAAGCTTAAATTAGGAAATTAGTCCCTTTAGTTACTTTACTTCTAATTATAAAAATGCTTTTCTTATTCAGCCCACAGACACAGGGAAGTGATATGTATGCCACCAAGTACTGCACTGCACCAAGAGCAGATCTAGAAAACTTCTTACTGAGACTCAAAAATCTAGACTGGGTGTGTTCTAGGGTTGCTGTTCAGATTACTTCTGGTCTGCTTCTCCAAGCTATAGGCCCATTAGGAGCTGGGAATCATTGTGAGTCCCTCTGGAGAGCACCTTCTGGTTTAGTTTCTACCTGAAAGGTGTCTGATTGCCAAGATTTAAGAATTTCTCCATGATACAAACAGAAGGGTGGTAAGACTAGTCAATTGTGAAATTTGTTACAGCAGTATATGCCTGACCTGAACTGACAATGCTGTGTGAACACCAGCATAAGCAACTACTTTATTCTACCTGAGACTGAAGATGATGTTTCTCTTCTAAATTAGGGACCTCGATGTCCTTAAATTTAAGTGTGGTGATTCTGGCCTAATATATTGACAGGGAGAGATCACTCAGCAATTACTGTCACAGGTAATGAGCCTCATCATGCTCATCACAAGCTGTTTTGATGGATTGTATTTTTTGTGTGACAAAAGACACATCTAAATTTGCACTTCCTGAGACTTAATGATCAACATACACATCCTTTGCTCTACCTTGCGCTCTGTGTATTGCATTTTAATGGTAAGCAGAGTTGGCAACACCAATGTACAGATAATTGTAGATACTATTTTTTAACATGTTAGATTCTGCAGAGTGTAATTACATAATTAGGAAACTTCATTCACGTAGTTAAATGTCTTAACTTACACCTGTCTGCATCATATCAACACAAGTATTGGCACCTAAAAGAAGTGAAAGTCTGGAGTAGGGACCTGAATGAAGATCAGTGACTTTATTTCTTCCTTTTTCTCTCCTGTGCATGTGTTCATCCACACAAGTGACTCACTTGCTAATACTACATTTGGTAAAGTTGACTACAGAGGTAATGGAAGAGTTCTGATGTCTGTGTGGAAAGAAACTTTAAGAAGATGTGGTTTCATGCACCTCATGAATAAACATAAATGACAAATTTATTGAAGCATCTGAATTGACCATCATGTACTGGACCTGTATGGGTCTGATCATCTGGTCCTCCTGCACTGCAGTGTGTCACCAAATGACATTAACTCCTAGCGCAATTAAAATGGTGTGAATGGAACATACTCAGTTTTTAACATTAAGTCTTGTGTTTTAACTAAAAGTTGTTTCAAGGAGCATCTTGATGACACTGGCTAAGGCTATAAATGTTCCATAGTTTAATTACATGAAGATCTAAGATTTCTCCTTCTCAGCAAGCCATCCAGCTACCTGAGCTAGTAATTATCTCTTTAGAGACCAGTATTTAAAGATACAATGTTACTGTCTTTCAGGTTGTTTTCAAAACATTCACATAATGCTTCTGAAAATATTTTTCTTTCTAAATATCTTTTTTTGCAGGTGTCTGATTGCTAACCTAAACAATTCTCTTTGTATTGTTTACTTGAAAATGAACAGGCCCATGGAGCCAATGCATATGTGAATTGTAGTTCTAACACTACTTCCATTGTTACATGGTGATCTATAGTCAAAATTTAGGAAAAAAAATGTGATGTCCTTAGGAAACTGTAAAAGGAACTGTCTTTTGCATTACCACACTGCTTTTTAGTTTATATCAAGGCTTTACATTTGGGACCAGTTTCGACAGATAATGACACGTTGCACAATAGAATGACACAATGGACAAGGAAGGGATGATTCCTTTAACAACCACAAATTATTTATTGCAGATTTGAGAGGGATCCAAGTATTTCTGGAAACCCTGTTGCTGGAAACAGGAGCTGCTTTCCAAGCAGGTGCCATTGACATGAACCATGTATTGATTCAAACACTCAGATTATAGCCAACTTCTTCAAGTTCACTTTTTTTAAGTGTTTGAGTAGGAAGTGTGTCATGTCCTTACTAAGACAGTAACAAAGGATTTGAACACCCTTAGCATTGTTACAGCTTCTAACTAGGCCAACTTATAAATTTATTAGCAGTATCAATAGTATACATGCTTTTCTATTTAAGTTTCTAATTTTCTTAAGATGAAGGGTGATACTCTCATCTTCTTTATAAATGTGGATAAAACAAAATCAATTGTTTCTTGTTCTAAGAGTATATGTGAATGGTATCAGTGATGACTGATGACACTGTCAAGGAAGCCAGAGATCATTAAAACCATGTAAATATAAAACTTAAATTTTAATGTCCCAAACCCTTTCAGAAGTTTGAGCATTCAAACTATTTAGACACCAAAGCCAGCTGTATTCTCCTAAATAAATTCTTGGATCTGGCCCACACAATTTCCTTGGTTTTGTGGCTCTGATCCCATGGGCATGGAAGTAAATAATACTTTTGATTTTTGCCTACATTTTTGAATCACAAATACCTAAGAAATACCGTATATAGTAACTCCCTCCTTCTCACTCGTATACACAAATAAACAAGAAAACAATCTCTGTTTAGCTAACCTGAGGTCCCTAACATAATTATTTTTGCACTTAACTGCAGAGCAACACATTCAGATTCTGAGGTTCCATGGAAAATTTTCCTCTGGCTTTAAAAATAAACAATTATGTTTCTGCTTTCTGAAGGGTTCACATGAAGGTGAAAAAAATGGGTATTTTCCTGTATGGTTTCACGTGTACACTCCCCGATGAAAACAAAACACATCTTAAGAAACTAAGTTTGTTTGTTTGTTTTCATTTAAATGAAGTCTGGAATGTATGTAGTTTAATAAAGGGAATGTGCCGAAAGTGAAAGGTAAGTCTGCTTACTGGAGTTAAATTTACAGCCAAATATATTGAGAACATGGGAAAAAATAGAACCTGGGGTACATAACATGCATCCTCAGTGATCTGTGGATCATTTAACTATGTTTTCAAAGGATGTTGGAGCAAATCTGAGCTTATTAAAGCATGTAGATTCACACTGTAAGAAGTCTGGCATTCAGGTGGGCTAAATGACTCTGCCAGTAAAAGAAAGCTGATACTTGATGAATATAAATCTAATAAGAGTATCAATTTTTGAGTTTTTTTCATCCAAGATGTAAGTAATATATCTGACAACTCGGGCACATGTCAGTAAAATGTTACTATGAGACATTTTAACTGGTGCTGTTAAGAATAGATAGTTAAGATTCAGAGCACCTAGCTGGGAATGCCCAACTCAGATATCACAATAATTAGATTAATAGCTCCTGTTTTAATATGCAAGTCTGGGCTGGAATACACTTCACGTAATTTATCTAAAAGTTAGTGATTTAGTTGAAGTTGCAAGGTTCCTCTTCATCTGGGAAGAACCAGTCCAGAGGAGATTCAGCGTCCAGCCCCAGGTGTTCCTACCTGAGGAAGGATAAGCCACCCACCCTTTGGTAGCATCTCCAGCTCAGTTGGCTATAGAGGGAGCTAGACAACCAGATGACATCAGACCTCTCCATAACACACAGCTAAAGTTAGGTAAAGGACACCCCACACATAGTGCCCAGTCAGGCACTTCTGGATAGTGTCACACAAGCCCCAGACACCCCTCAGTACTGGCTTGGGGAAGGGGCAATTGGTGTAGGAGTCTGAACTCCTCTTCCTCCCGATGTTCTGGCAAGTTAGGGTTCAGATATCCGTGTTCTTCCCAGAATCTAAGCCTTCACCAGAGCCATGTTTCTGGCAACGAGAAGTGCTGTGCTGCCTACAGCTGGCTGGAGGAGGTGCTCCTGCTGCTTTCCTTGGGGAAACAGTCCACTCTGAGAAGGCAGCTGGGATGATCCTTCATCTGCTCGAGCCTGCTGAAATCCTCATCTTCCTAGCTATCAGAGTGCAGGACAGTCTAAAAAGGAGCCCTCCACTTGTCCTGGTAGGACTGGGGAGTGCACAAATGCATGAGATTTTTCTTGAGGAGAAAGAGTGAACTAAGAGAAAGAGTGAACTAGACTAGCTGTTAGGCAGACAGCTTGGGTTTGTTTTTTTTTCATACCTCCCCCCACCCCCACCCCCCACCCCCCCCCACCCCTTTCATCTGCTGATTGTCTGATGCAAAACTCAGTGTAAGTGCAACACAGAGTAAAGCAATCTTGACAGTATGGTCCGATACTCAGGTCTCCCTGTTTTTTGGATGAGTGACTTAAGTGCTGAGTATAGGTTCCTGAAGTGGCAGTGAGGTACTTTTTGTGTACCTGAGGCCCTTTTGTGTTTTAAGCCCTGGTGTACTTTATTGTGGTTATTTCCATTTGGTTAGTTGATTTCTTTTTTCCACGTAAATAAAAATAAAACATTTCCTAGTTTCCTCCAACGGGTAACAATGGTGCACAAATTTCATCTTTTGCCCACTTACACTCAGTGGCTTAGACCAGGAATTGTTTACGCCACTCTATATAGTTTCTGTGAATCTGCATTTGCATTTCTCTTTTTTCATAGTGCTACATTACAATTGCACTCCATGGAAAACTTCTGACCATAATCTTTATCATTATTATTTCTAATTTTAAAGCTATATTAATAAATTTTGAGGTTAAGAGAGACCATTATCATCTGATTTTCTGCTTAATACAGGCCAAAGAATTGCAAATGCCTGGGAAATGTCTGTCACCATAGAGCTTAAGATTTTAAACAGATTGGTACTTCTATTTAAAAACTTGAAAATATGTCAAACACAGACTCTTTTATTTTTGAATGGAGACTTAGCTCTTTACTTCTGTGTTAAGATCGAGTGTCAAGGTCCAGATGATAATTTCTTGCCAAGTGAGGAGAATTCTTTTTTCTTGCAAACTAAGATACTGTAGAAACACTGACCTCAACCTTCCTCAGACTTTGTAAACAGACATTTTTAAAGGCATTTTCTCTACTTAAGTGAAATAAAGCAAACATCAATTTACTCTCATCATTGGTATCATAGTGTCTTTGATCATGTAATACAAGGACAAAGGATTATAGTACCTCAGACATTGTAATATTTTATGTCTGAAATCATACATAGAGGAATAGTTTAAGAGAAATTAGAGTATCCTTAACCACTAGAGCTCCTTCAAAGAACAGAGGCACCAAAATCTTGAAGCAATAGCAAAACCTTATGCCAAAGGATTTTTTAGTAAAATACATTAAATACTATTAACAACTGTTCTTTTCCAGGTTGCATACTGTATTCCTAATGCTTTGTTTATGAGGAAATGCTGCATGATGAACAAACACGTCAGCAACATAACACTACATGTCTGAAACTGATTTCAAATGCACTGGTTTTATACTAATGTACCTTTAGATTTAGAATTACTCTAGTAATACCAAGTGTAACTGCAGTCAAAATGAGATCAATGCACATCTATATTTATGTCTCCCTCATCTCTCTATATCAAGCAGTCTGCTTGTGCATTTGAAGCAGGTGGATATAAACAGACAAGCTTTCAAAAACAACTGTTTCATTAGCAAGTGGTGGATTGAGCAGACTGAACAGTAGGAATGAAATATTTATTAAGTATATATAGAAGCCACTCATGGTGAGAAGTCTGAATTTGCCTATAAGCAGCCTTGTTGAAATGAATCCTTGATGATCTGGAGTTTTACTCTACCCTTTTTTTCTGTTATTTGCCCATCCTTCTATAGGGTACACATCACTGAAATGAAAATCTCATCCACAACATTAATTTAATTTAATTTTGTATTTTGTGGTGGCATTTCAGCATTAGTATAATTCAGGCAATTCCTGAAGGAAATTATATTAATAGTGTACAAACACCCACCATTTTGATGTAGAGGAAAGACATTTAAAATTATTAACTTTCCTACACCATCAGCTTTTCAGTGATCACAAATATTGAAGGAAACATATAGGAAAGTAGGTCAAATGACTTCAGATAACTGCAGGAGAAAGCCTCTAGGGACAAAAATGAGAAAACCAAAGCACAATATAATATGGAACTAGAAAAGGCTATAAAGTGTAACAAGAAAGAATAAGCATACTGTAGTGAAAGGCTGACAAAAGGAAGAGACCTCATTTACTGCCCAGTAAAGAAATCTATTGAAGGATGATAATGTGAAGAACATAGAGTTTAGTGTCATTTTTACACCGTATTTCAGTAAAATTTCAAATGGTTTTCGTTGATTTTAACATAACAAAAAGTAAAGGGTAAAAAAATCAAGCTAGGACAGATGCCTGTCTTTGGATCAGCTGAGTTTGGTGAACTTAATTCTGGATTGATTAGAGAAGTAACCTAATCAATCTTTAAAATATTAATGAATTATTGAGAACTCATGGAGAATGGATGGTATTTCTGTGAATAAACAAGCTTTTTTTGGTCCCTGACTTTAAGCATTTAATATAGATATCTAAACTAGTTAATTGTCTACACTTAGTATTTAATCCAAATATATAAAAGTTTTCTATCTCTCTACAGTGATTACAAGGGATGCCTAATTTGTCAAGATTCTTAATTTGGGTACCACAGATAAGTGACCAAAGTATTTTGATGGGAGTCTGAATTGTAATGTGTATCTTTAAAAGAGGAAGAAGAGGAGTTGTGCAACTATAGACCATTCATTTTGTTTTCAGTTACAGAAAAATACTAGGTAAAATACTAGAATTATTTGTAAGCAATTATTCTAGAAAATAACAGGAAATTTGAAATAGCAAACACCAATTCTCAAGAATAAAAAGTTTAAAAATTTTGCATATATCAACTGACAAATCATGTGGGCAAAGGAGAAACTGTAGTTTTCATGTATCTCAGCCAGAGGAAGATTTTCAAAATGTCCTGTATGATCTTTTAAAAATCAGACTAAAAATTTGCTGATTTGCATCTACAGTCAGATACAGGCAAATGAGAAGATTGTACTTAGAGGCTGCCTAATATTGGCTCATTTTTGTAGACTTCTTCTGGGGTCAATTTTGTATTTGGTGCTGCTGTTTTCAATAATTAACAGGATATCAGAATAAAAATTCTACTCATTTAAATTACAGATGACAAATATATGGTGTTATATTAATGTACTGGATTGGCATTATAGTAACAGATTGGAGAATTGCTCTGAAAAGATGAAACAGGATGCAGTTCTGTAAGGAAGAGTGCAAAGATCTAAAGTTAGGTAAGAAGTCGTCAGCACAAGTTTAGAATGAAGAAGTGATTTAGATGGCATTTTTGCATTAAATCATCTGGGGATATAAGAGAGCACAAACAGAATAAAAGTAACGTTTATGCTTGTGCAATGACAGGCAATATCAATAGGTATGTGCAAACAGGAGTAGGACCTATAAGGAATCAACTGCCTTTACAAAGCATTGGAAGAGCTCCAGCTGAAGCAGTGTCCAGCACTGAGCAGTGCATTCAAAGGTAAGAATCCAGAAGAGTTCAGATGAGCACTGTGGAATGGTCAATCTCCTACAAAAAATGACCTGAAAGAAAGAAGAAAGGAATTACACTTGCCATTTTTGAAGAAAGAATCCCAACACATGAAAAGTTAAAAGATAAGCAGAAATCGAAGTGGGAGAGAGAAAATTAACATCAAGGAGAAGAGGATCTGACGGTAAGGCAAGTTAACTACCAGGACATATTATCTGGTTTATCACATAGAAGACGGTCTTAAGAAAAGGTTAGGCAAATATCTCTTGGGAATGCTGGCCTTCTTTGAGAGTAGGGTATGGATTAGATGACCTTTGAAATGTCTTCCAGGCTAGTTTTTCTTTAAAGAATCACCAAGCATCTTCCTTGAAGAAGCTCACTCTGACCACTAGACAAAGCAAATGACAAAACTGAAAGCAAGCTGGGAGAATTAAAGTCCACTCAAGTCTGCTCATTGTGTGCTTTATTTTGCAGCAAATGAACAGCGGAAAAATTCTTTTGTCTGCAAATCAAACCCTTGATGATGTATTAATAATTCTTCATTGGAGACTATGTAAGTTTTTAAAATCCCAGATAAGTTTGTCTGAATATAAGGAATTTGAAAATAACTTTAGGAGACAAAAGCTGGAAAATATTATCTAGGCACAATGTTACAAGCTGAGAAACCAAGAGGTAAATTAAAAGAACAGAAAGGTAATGCTGGAAACTACTTATCAATTTACTAACTTTGGTGACTGTGGTTATGTCTTTTAAATACTTTCAGTTGTAATAAATATGCACAGCATAATAAGATGTAGGCCATGCTCAAGAAAATTGCCTGAGTTCATGAAACCAAAATTGAACTAAAGTCCAGCAAATAATGAAGGAAAAAAAAAACACCAAAAAACAACCCAAAGAAAAAAAAAATCATTAAATTTTGCAGAAAGGAAAAGGCACAGCTAAATGATTTTGGATTAATGGTTTACCTGGTGTTAATCAAAATGATTTTGTGTATTGAAAAATGTTAATCATGCTGGCTGAAAACCATTTCTTGAGACAATAGCAAACAATTAAAATTAAATAAAAATATGTGCATAGGCAAGAATTCTTCCTGTTAAGACCACATATACCTCCATCAGCACATGAATGTAAAGTGATCGGCAAGATAAAGAGGACCAAATAACTTTTCTACCCTCTTTCTGACTTCAGACTCAGGTGTTCACTGGAAGATGAAGACTTATCTCAGTCTTCTCTCCAGCAACACATTGGCCCAAAGGGAAAGGATTCATGCTACCGTTCCTCCGAACCCGCATTGTCTGAGCAGTACAGCCAGCATGAATGTGTAATAGTAACTATAAGCAAGCTGTGAGAATTTAGGGAGGATTCTGTAACGATCTGGTTCTGGGTAGACCTGTAAGGAATGATCTGTCTTTCCATAATGTCTTTTTCCCCTTAAATGATTCCAGATAAATGGTACATGTCACCGTGCCTGACTTCTGTTTATGTTGCTAGTGTATGCGTTAATATGGGTTACATGCATGGGGAATATTGCGCAAAAACTCGATTTAATGTAATTATCACCTCAGCTGCTGATAAAGTTATGATTTGATGAAGGCATTGCATAATTACCTACCCAACATCTCTATTTTAGGTACTAATAAAACTTATTTAGAATGAAAAGTTTTGAAGACCACGATAAATATCCATTAAGTAGTTGGGGAAAAAAACCCACATCTACTTTAAAAGGAACTGACATGCATCTTAATATTACAGAGTGTGGCCCTTAAGACAGGCAGGCTAATCTTTTGTTTCTCTTTTTTCAGGTAAATTTAAGTTCAGTGCACTGTGTTAAGTGTCTTGCAGTTCAGCAGCATTGTGCTTTTGGGAGCCTAAGCATCTTCCTCAGTTCCAATGGCAACCTACAAGTAAACATCGTGGACCAGGAAGGAGGAAAAAGTAAAAAAATAAACTTCTGAGAAATTAGGTTTTTGACACTAGAGCTAGTGCTCCATTTCTCTTATGTAGAACTGATGGTCATTAACACTTTAGAAAAATTATGCTTGTTCTAAACTCAATATGACCTGGAAAACTGTTCCTGCACTTCAGTGACTAACAGCTTTGAAACAGGGCCCAGGATAGTCTGTCTTCTTCTTCTGTGTTGTACTTTCATTTCTCCAGGATTTATGCAGCTGTAGAAATGACACTGCATACAGTTATATGGTAGATGTCAGATGCATAAACTGTCACAACTACACTTGAAAATAATCAGTCCTGATTAAAGTGGGGGGCAAAAATTTCATTTTAACTATCTGCTGACAGTCAGCTAGTTAAACACTTCAAAATTATGTGCCATTATCTTTTCTACCGCTGTATTCATGTTTATACTGAAGTTCTTAGTACTGAAGTCTTAGCAGTGGTCTAAGCCAAGTCTCGGTCCCTTGAGAACAGGTTGGAATTTTGTTTTTTGCTATGTGGAAATGCAAATGTGACTAACAGGACTGAAACTGCTTTTTTATGTCAAATTCAGAGGCCGCTATCAGTGGGTAACAGAAAACTTAGACCATTCCCATCGAACTCAGTGGAATAACATGTTGACTTCTATCAAAGCTGCAGCAAAGTGTGAAAGCAGAAGTCGAGCATTAGTCACAACACAAGGACACTTTCCATCCATTTTTGACATGCACCCATTCTCCGCTACAATTTTACACCCTTGTAGAGTTCCAGACTAATACTGAAAAAATGCACTGATGAATTGGTTCCCACACACTTAGTTCAGACAAGTGTCTTCTGAAATTATAATCCTTACAGTCCTTGAGGGCTGAACTGATTTGAGTACATTGTCACATTTCTGAAAGGATGATTTTATTTATTTATTTTTTTTTTAAAGAAAAAAATAAAGAGGTATATGTTAGAGTATCTCTAAAAGGGCAAAATATTTCCAACATAAGATGAATCTGTGCCCAGACAACAGCGGGGCCAGCAATAAGAGGGAGAGTGTCTTGACAAATGTAAAAGGTATCAGCACCAGATAAGTACCTTCAGTGAATCAGTCATTTGGAGACCAGAAAATAAGGCAGTAAAACAAATAATATTCTACAAGGGTTAAAATTAAATCTCTAACTGACCAAAGGCTGAATGGTGTTTCAAAGTTGATAAGAAATTAATAGTTTCCAGTGAACTAAGCCAGGGATATTTCTTCAGCACTGAAACCCATAATTGAATGCCAAATTGCCTATAGCTTAGCTCTTGTTAACCAGTCATGCAAATTATTTACCATGGCTTTGTAACGGGTATGGCCAGCATGACAGTCACATGTTTAATTTTACAAAGTAATATAGAGGGTATGTCCAAGTATACTGGAAGTCTGATAATGAAAATACCTTTATTTGAAAACAAACTTCTCTACAGACAAAACTAATCTTAGACATTCACATCCATTTTTGAGTTCATCTGAAGACATGTAGCTCTCCCAGTGATATCAAATGGAATTTCTCACATCAAAAAAAACATCAGATCTCACTGTTATGAACTACTGCACCACACATCGTGTTCATGATTAAATTAACTGCAGTTTAATTGTGATTCCAGAAGCCAGATATCTAAGTTTTGTGGGTTTTTTTTTTCTAAATAAATGACAATAGCAGTTTATTTCTGTTTTATATATTAAATATATTATTTTATACTTGTTGTAAACATTCTTATTCTCTATAGACATTGGAATGTGTTCAGTGCTGTCACTTTGGATCTTAGACACTGAACGATCCTGAGATTTACTAACACTTGGAAGAGAAGTTATTAGAAATCTGTGGTGACGCAGACACACACAAGGAGTCCCTTTAGAAAAAAAATGGTCTTACTGTAAGTTCTGGTATACATTACTGTACTATGCTTGTAGGGTGTCATTAGTTTTTTATCCTTAATTCCAATCCTTTGAGATCTTCTGCCAAATCCTGATCACTTCAGAATAATTAGGAGTTTTCCCCACCATAATTATTAGGCAGACTACCATTGACTTTGATGAGTTTTCAAACAACGTCTCAGAAAATTCTGTTTTAAATTAGTTATCCTAATATAGTCATACTTCTATGGCTTAGAAACTTGGAAATCCTACAAGATGACTCATAAAAACTAGAAATATAGCAGAAATTAGTTTCTTATGCTGTTTCAGTCCTTTACTTCCATTTTTGTTCAAAAAAATCCCCAACCAAACAAACCCAAACAGAATCAACCAAATCAGCAAAATAAAAGAACTAACATTTCAAACCCCAGTTTTAAAAACACCAGCCTTTGAGTAAACTGATTTCTTAATATATCTGAGAGGCCTGGTTTGGATTTGTCTGCTAACTGAAGTACTGCACACTCACTGGAATTCATGGAATTGGAATTTATTCTGACTATACAATTATATGCAATCTCTTCGACTAAGATGTATGTTCTATGTAAGGATTTTTAATATTTAGCAGTAAAGAAGTATATGTTAACTCTTGTATTTTCTGCTGGGTAAAGAGTCATGTTCTGAGTGTATTTATGATAGTTCACTTAAAAGAGCTGGAGAAAAGAAAGTACTTGTTTTTTCCCCCCGCCCACCCCTCATCTCACTGACCTGACCAGCATATTTGTAAGACTGTTTTCATAAAGGATGTGCCATCTGACTTTGATGTGTTTTCCCCGTTGCTGCTCCACTGCTTAAAGGTTTTATTTATTCCCTTTCACTTGGAAAAAAAGTGTCTTTATATAAGGCTTCTAGACACAGTGCTGAATTAAGGGTTGGGTTGATTTGCATCACTGTCATTAAATTTGGGGAGGCATCACTTGTCAGAGATTGTCCCCTGACACTTCAACCCTTCAATATACATAAGTTTCCTCTGGGAATTCACATATCTTGAAGTGTTTTGTCCAGAGATTGGCACTAAAGAAGGAGCTAATCTGAGGATACAAAACCAAATTGCCAGATATTTCTTCTCTTCAAACCAATATTGAGAAGAACTGAAAATGCACATTAACATCTTGGAGGGCTTTCAAATCTTTTTTGAGCAGTAAAATAAGGCCTCATGTAATATATTCTTTACTAGGAAAGTATACATTTGTCAGTGAATTGTGACAGAAAGGCATTTTTAAGAAAAATTTTCTTCCTTCAGAATTTGCTTGTCTATACAACAGACACTCAAAATTCCCAAGGAGTCTTTGAATATTTACTGCAAAATAAAACAATAACCTTAATATTGGTACTAATATATTATCAGAGGCTACAGATCCGATGATTTTCTATGTTGACCTGTTTTGTGAGATTTGTTCTCAACATCTGTCATTAATAGGGCACAGTGTTATCAGGATCCACCCTGGAGGTTCATGCAGTTCATACTGACTAGGTGAACTGTCCTTATTTCATGAAAGATGCTGTTTTCACTAGGGTCTTGAATGACTACAACAGCTCAAGCTTATAAATCTCTTTCTGCTTTTCAGAGCAACGTCAAGAATTTGAAGCAATCAAGGATCACATCAAGGATCACAGACTGGGATGTAACCAGAGCTAGAAGTTTCATAGAGAAGGATGGATGGAAACGGGGTGGACCTAGGCTATAAAGCTCAGGCAGTCAGCAATGTGTTCTTGTGGAGCTGTATATCTGCCTTTTCTGATGTGGAAGGAGTGGGCATGTTATTAGGAGCAACGCTTGCTGTATTCTACTACCACCACCACCACTTACTGAATGCCTGCATGTCCAAGTCTGGCTTTTCTGGAAATCACACGCAGACAGCAATGACAGAGCAGACAGTGAACCACTCCTGCTCCAGCAGTGCTGGCCTTGCTGCTTCCTCTTTGATCTTTACTCCACTGAAAAATACTTCCAATAAACAGAAACCTGATGTAGCAGATTACCTTTTCTTCACTATAAATGTCTATATAATGTATTATTATCAGTCACCATATTGATGCCTTTTTGCAGGCACCTCTAAAAGAATAACAAAAGCAGCTTACAGATCGTTTCTCTCTTGAAAATTTAGTGTCAACAAAAACATAAACTGAAATATATTATTTAAATTGGTAAATAGCCAATAGAAGGAGTCTGGTTAACAAATAATAATCATTCTTCATTGTTTTTTTGACCTATACTAAAACATAAGTTCCAGTTTTCATGAGTCATCCTAATTAGAACAGTAATTGAAATTAGATTTGTTTTTCCATCATAAATAGGTCATCCATTAGAATAAATCATTTTATTGTCTTGCAGAGCTGTACAGGAGCCATGCAGCACACTGGGTTCTTGAAGCACTGTGTTCTGGACAATCAATAAGACAAATTTATGAACATGATTTGTTCACTGAAGTAATTTGATTGTATGTAATCTGATCAGAACGGATTTAGAAAAACGAAGTTGGAAATTGGGAAATGAGTAAAGCAGATGCATAGTAACACAAAAGCAAACCAGTAACATGAAGCTACCAAAACGTTGATTCAAGCTTTCACAGACTGGCCTATCTTCCTGGCTCAGGAAGCTTTTTGTATTAAACTCTGGCAGAAGTTACCCAGTGCAGCCAGGCTGATACTGACAAAGCAATTTGCACCATTGTGAGAATACTGGCACTAGTCCACCCAGCGGATTCCTGCTTTTTGTATTTGCAGATTTTGAGTGGGCAGAAAGTTGTTTATAGTTCAAGGGGCTGATCCTTACTGGCAGTATAAAAAGCCTTCTGGAGCCAACTAAATTATCACACGTCCCCCTTGGTTTTTTCTCTAACATGAATAAATTAAAGAACTTTTACACACATTTTACATTTCAAGGTGCTGTTTGCTGCTTTTTGGAAATATCTTTATTGTTCATTAAAGAAAAATAATAAAAAAAAGCACCCAGTGTTCAGTAGACAAACTCACAGGACACAATTAACCACAAGAATGAGATGAAACTCACAGCTTAGGTCTCCTGTTTCCCAAGAAAGAGCCCTGCAAAATAATTAAGGAAGCAGCTTTCTAATTTATGTCTGCAGTTTTTGCAGTGAAAAAGCCTGCAAGTGAAAATTGGCCCTTTGCAAAGACTAATTTTACAAGCTTAAATAAATGGATTTTACACAGACATGAAAGGAATAATCCTGCCTACCTAACAGTAAAACAAGACATGCAGCACAAACAGGACTCAATGTATCCTGAGCAGAAGCCAGCCTTCTTTGATGTGAACACTGCACATTGCTAAGTGTCACTCTGCCAACATACCTAAAACGCCCTGCAGAGAGGGGCAGTATGTTACCCTGGGCACGTTACCGCACTGTTTCCACAATCCAAAGCTGGAAGCTCCCATCTAGTCAGCTTGATCACTGATAGAGTAAGACCATATTTTTTCCACATGCCACGTGATTGAAATGGCATAAGACATGCAATGAAATTTATCTCTTCTGACCGTGGCCAGAAAGCTGGGCTCAGTGTTGACCATAATCCTTACCTCCCTACAGGTCACAGAATCATAGGGTCACAGAATGGTGAGGCTGAAAGGGACCTCTGGAGGCCATCTGGTCCAACTTCCCTGCTCAAGTAGGACCATTTACAGCCTGTTATCCAGGACCAGGGTTTTTGAATATCTCCATGGATGGAAACTGCACAGCATCCCTCATGCACATGTGGAAATATTTATATTTTATCTAATTTTTGTAACAAATTCTGAAACAGTTTGAATAACTTTGAAAATGCTTCTTGACAAGGTGGGATTTACTCAAAGGCGCCTAAAATGTCATTAAATCTTTTTTAATGGAAAAACATTGAACAAAAAATATTTAAAGCCAATAAAATTGTCTATAAAGTTCTTGTAGCATGCAATTTCCATCACTGAGAAAGATACAGAAATATAAGTTAACAGATGCTATTGAATTTAACTCCTTATGAGGGAAAACTATTGGAGCATTTTTAAAGATCTACACTATCAATAATTTAAATTGACATAGTTTAGTAAGTTTATAGTTAGGCTAACATTAAAGATGTACAAACAAACTTGCATCTTAGGATATGAAGGAAAGCAAGCAAAATACCAGGCAACTGCTGAAAAAAAGGACAAAAGTGCTATTTTTAAACCTGACATGGCTTTCTAAATTCAATATGAATTGTAAAAGTTTTGTGAAGTTCATGTCTTTTACTTATTACCCTCTAGTATTGCCTGATCATGCAGATGTGGCATTTAATGAAGATAATATGCATAAAGATGTTAAATAAAACAAGAACATAAAAGAACTTTTCTGTAGAAAAGTTTATAATAGACAATTCATAATGATGTTGTCTTTGTTTACAAAATTATTTGAATACAAGAAAGTCTACCTCACCTGTTGATTTATGAACCTATTAAAGAAGGGTGGTGATAAATATTCTGGAATGAATGCATGCATGGCTTTGATCTCTCATGTTTTAAATGCTTGTTAGCAATGTTCTGTTGCTGACTGCATGAGAAATGGTCCAATTCTTCCCACTATCTGCTTCCATGATGTGATCTTTGAGGAATTTTTTGATTGCTCAGTAATGGAAAAAGACAACTTTGCTGATGTTCAGCTTGATAAGTTCTTTCTGAAGAATCACTTTACCAGATTCTAAGATATCAAAACAGGAGACCAAAGGAATTCAAATTTAGGTCATATTATTTTCCAACAACATCTTTTTTAACTTTTCAGATGGATTTAAATGACTTTTAGTTCTTTAAGTAAGGCAACAAAATACGTGTTTGGAATAGAAGAAATAGGAGTTTGGCCAAAAAAAAATATTGTATAATAAGAGAACTTAGGACAAATGAACAAACTTCTGCTTAGTTTAATAAGCCGGAAGTCCTTAAATAGGAATTGAGGTGATTGATTAAGAAGGAATTGCTGTTCAAGCCTCTGAGTTCTCCAAATTGCTAAAGAATGTCGCCTGTGTTTTAGTTATCATCCTCACTGCATTTTACATTATTGGAAAGGCTTAATTTTCAGAATAGACACCTATTCCCAGATTCTACATTTATCCAAATTTAAAAAAAAAAAAAAGCCAAAAAATAGGGCAATTACATGTTTTAATAAATGGATCACAAACTGTAACCAATATGATGCATTTTAAAAATGTTTATTTTGAAGGAATTATTAATAGCTAAGAAATTATTCTGCTTGAAAAAATGTCAGTTATTAACTAATTATCTTTTGATTTATTTTGAAATTTCATATGAAATTCAGAACTGTATCTGGGGATTTAGTATTAAATATCACTTTCTAATGTTTAAATAAATTGCTTAATACAACAAAACCACTGATACAGCAAAAAAGAATTCCCCTATTCGTTTTTCTTAGGGCGAGGTGATAGAATACATTTAAGTAAATAAATAATTATTTAGCCTCTCCTTCTGATTCACATTTTGTCTTGGTTTTAAAAACATTGCAGGCATATTTAAAAATGTGCATAATTCTTCCCACTCAGTAATGAAATTAAGCTGATTATTAGAATGCACAATAAAAATTGTATGACAGTTAATACTGAATATAAGTGAAAAAAGGTACTTAAAACATCTCTTGTAAGTGTTTACCAGGACCTAAAATCTGTACAAAGTGTTCAACAATATATGATTTAATGAAATGAACTACTTAAACTAAGAATAGAGAACATTCTTATTCTCTAACATGCATGTAGGGTATTAAGGCTAATCAGTTTTCGGCCTGGTGAAATAATTCTGGAGTGTTGAAGTGACATATACTAGAGATTTAAATTAGCACTTTTAAAATTACCGAAAGAAAAGATATTGTCTGATTGGAGTTTTCATGACAAATTCAGACATTAGTTGGCCTGCAAATGTTTTGTCTAATTTTCACTGGGCACAGAAGGAGAATCAAATTCACTTCACCTGTTTTGAACAGGTCTCACCAAAGCAAGGTTGAAAGAGACTGAGCCAGCTGTGCTGCCTGCCCTTGCCTTGACACAAGCCAATCCTCATCTATTTGCTCGGTAAACAAATGGTAATTTAATCAGAGAACAAGTTCATGTAATCTGCACCTTTTACATGTGTAAAATAACGTGTCTGATGATAGAGTGAAGTAATAAATTTGGCAGCCAGTTATGAACGCAGGCCGGCAAAAAGCCTTCTGGATCAATGAATCTAGTTCCCTGCTGAAAAAGGTAATCGGGTCGTTAAAACTCACAATACTCACTTTAAATCTGATTTATCAAGGCTTTCTTGGACCACCTCTGCACTGACCTCAGGAGCTAATAATTGCAAATGCTTTTTAGTGTCATTGTTGTCATATTATTATTATTATCATAAATTATTCATTATTAGCTGTTTGATTTATTGTGTATAATCCTAAGTAAAGAAAAAATAAAGTGAGAATCAAACCGTTGGCATCCTTGTTGCTTGTGTTTGTCCTTTTAAGATCGTTTCTGTAATAAATTCTTCTTCAGTTAATGGTCAATACATGGATGGATTCCATGTATCATAACAGCTTTGAAAGGTAGTTTGTTTTTATTTTCTTGTTGGCATGTAGATTTACATGTGCAGCTTCTGGATTTATTGTACTAATGGTGTAGGACAGAGCTTGGCATTCTTTCAGAATGGCAAAATGTAAAGGTTTCAGGGTCAAGCTCATAGAATGTAGTTAAACATTTTTATTATTTAATTTTGAAAGAAATGTGTCAAGTATTTGTGTCATATAAACTTAAGTACATTAAATATTAATTTCCACACTGCATTAAATATTCATAGATCTAATATGTGACAACCATGGCTTCCTGTCAGTCTGGAACAGAGGTCTCTTTTCCTTTTTTTTTTTTTTTTTTGATCTCTCTAGTCAAGACTTACCTACATCTGGTTTTGAATAATTTCCAAAATTGCTAATTATTATACAATAAACATTAATTTTTATTTTATCTTGCCACAGTGGTGAGAGTTATTCATCGGTCTCATAAAATATTAATAACTCATCTTCATTTTTCAGTAATGGATTTATTGAGAGGTTTTAAGGTTCTGCGAAAGAAGAAAATATTTCTGAGGGGGAGGGAAGGAATAGGAAATGGGAGATACAGCTCTAATCCCAGCTAGAAGAGATGGGAAGATTATGAGTATTCCAGACTGGATTTGTATTTGTAAAAATCCCATATTGTATAATAATCAGCACAACCTTCCAGTCTTGCTTCAGTTTAATCCCTGAGGAAATAACAGAGATTGACAGTTCCAGGTTAAATTAAAGATCATTGCTACTGCTTTTTCTTCTTCCTTTTATGAATTTGTCATTAAAAATAATGGTTTTGAGAAGCACATAGGTAAATTCCAATAACCTCTTTTAAATAGAGGTGGTCACAAATAAAGGTGGTACTTAAGCTGGAAAAGTAGCAATGTCTCTATGGAAAAAATATTTGTAATAGGCTATTGAATTATCATTTAGACAATTTGTTAAAAACAAATGAGATAATTAGTGACTAAAAACATTACTGTAGATATATGTATAATGTACCACAGTTTTAAATGGATTTCTTAGCCTTGCTGAGTAATTACTGGATAAGAGATAGCATTAAAAATGCAGCACTCTTCAGGAAAGAACAGACAGAAAATGACTGTCATCTTAGTCTGAATATTGATTGTTGCTGGTTTGTTTTTGGTTTTGTTTTTGTTTGTTTTTGTTAGGTTGAAAGACAAGAAGACATTTCATGTCCATAGGTAAATATTCCCCTCTCAGGTTTTTTGACATTATTTACAATTCCTTTAGAATTAATTAAAATTCTAATTAAAAAAAAATAGAAATATTTTTTTCCCATTTTTTCCTCCATCTTTACAATTTATTTATTTCTTGTACAGATATAACTGTAAGAGTTATGGTTACCTCCACTGTTAGACAAGGATTTAAAGTTAATTTTTTCACATTATTGCATTTTTTCCTCAGACAGTTACCATAATCCCTTCATACAAAAAACTGATCCCTGTTGTTTCCAGGACCTACCTGATGAAATCAGCAATGAGAAAAAAGATTTTGTTTTAGAAAATAGCCAGTTGTTCCAAAGGAGCTACTTGTCAAATTCTATTCATTATTTCATGGGTAAGGTTCATTTCATTAATGCATCTAAACTGGGTGCTCCTGGTTTAAACAGTTGACTGATCCCTTTATAGATAATGGGGGAACTTCCAGTGAGTGATGTAAGGACCTCAAGTTGGTGACTCATTATCATTATATGCCACATCCAAGAGTAAAACTTCCCACCCAAGTTGTGTGAATCATCTTGGAAGTGCCTATCTCCATGGACTACATAACAAAACTATAGATCTATCCCACATGGGGTATCAAATTTTTAAGTGCCTGAAGTTAGGTTAGATGACAGCTGGTGTCAGATGACTGTCAGAAGACAACCCCAAACCACATCATTATCTTTCCTTTAAAAGCGGTTATTTAAATGCAAGACATTATCATTCTGTTCAGTTTAATGGAAAATCAGAAGTGTTAGATGAGATAGGCTACTTACATCAGGTTATGTTTCTAGTTTTATGATACTACGAGAGGACTTTATGTAATCTATCTGCACATTTTTGGTTATTCCACATTCTTTCATAAATCAAATCACTTCTGATGAAGAGTATGTGAGTTTCTTTTGTTCTTCTGAAAGTCAGAACTGAAGAGCACTCTGTAACAAGGTTGGTAACATAAACCTTTCCAAATGCATGTATTTCACAAATGAAAATTTAATCAGAGCCACAGAACTCTTACTGAGTAATCTGAATCCCCAGCTATGAGAGAGAGAGAGTGATACATCTTTTGCATCACTCCTCAGTCTCCTGGGGAACCACTGACACTTGACTATGGAGTGTTCCCTTATTTTTGCTGTCTGAAATTAGCGTGCAAGTCTTGTGTTCTGGTCATATGAAAACTTCACAATATGGGCTTGTAAACTGGACTAAAGGTTGTAACTAATATAAATTTGTGATGCCAAAATATAAATTTTGTGATGCCAATTGACTAGTTTCAGAGCTGTAGGAGCTGTTAGAAACTGGAAAAAAAATCAATTTTTTCTTACAGTTTTTGAGCACAAAATATTTTTTTTCTCTGTGCTGTATTCTTAACAGATAGAAACTGTTCTAATAGCTATAGTAAAATTATAGAGTGGAATAAAGACCCTTCAAAATGTGCTCTTGACTTTGCAGACAAGTTATAAAAGCACTGTATGTGGTATCTGGGGAATTTTCTTGCCTATGAGTAAAAGAATATGACACACTAATAACCAGTAATAAGATACCTATTCTTTTAATAAGGATTTGGTTAATACTGATTCCATAGTTAGATTTTCCTGTTCAGCTGCAATTTAGTTTTTATTATAGACAGCCAAAAGTTGTTTGATTTTCTTCAATACACTAAAGAAAAAAACATTTTTGGGGAAAAGTAGATGCTTCCATTTTTGACACTGCTCTACAAGTGTGGTTTATTGGCCACATTCCATATGGCCACCCTAGGTATGATGCTGCAACGCTTTGTCACTTGAAGTAAGCCCTGATGCCATAGAAAATATATTAAGAAGACCAAGCAAAATGCTACAGTGGTGTATCACTTAATTAGATTGTAACATATAGCAATACAACTTCTGTTCATCTTATCTTTTATTCATTGTTCTCTGGGGTTGTATTTTAAGAATAGATAAATGTAGTCTTTAAACATATAATGCCTAGTTTGGGGCACAGTGATTCTGTAGACTTATAATTCCTGAGCTCTTCTGAAAAAAAACCCCAAACAACCAACAACCAATTCAAAAGCATTAGCATTGCTCCATCACACCCTTTTTGGCTTTACCATGCAGCCACCAGGTAGCATGAAGTCACACCTTCCCCGTTTTCCAGTGGCAGAAGGTTGCACTCACCAGCAATGCCAGAGCGAACAAGCACGGTGGGGCTGAACTGTGATGCCTACACAGAAGAGGAAGGCAGGATTTCTGCATCAGCTCTTAAAACAAAAATGCAGGGAGCTCTACTTATACGAGGTTTGCTAACAAGCATTTAAAGATTCCAAGTGGTCATGGCTGCAGGTTGTATTGACCAATATCACTGACTCTATACACACATTACTCTAACTTTCAAAATAGGCAATTTCACAGTCCAGTATTTAAACCGTTTAGAAAGATTAACAAAATTTGCAGCTAGTCAAGAATTAGGCAAACCATAATCTTGTCAGCTCTTCAAGGAATCATGACTTTCATGTAACAGGAGTAGAATATGTACTTTCACCAATTAAAAAGTCTATTGTGTATGTAGGATTTCTGAAAGAGTTCTCAGAGCTGCAGGTAAATTGTGTTGTTTACGGCTGAAAGCATAAAACAGACCTAAGCTACAATTCACTGTGAAAGGTTAAAAAAAAAATCACATCCTGATATAGTATATTGGAATTCCTATTTTTGCCTTTTATTTTGTGTATTCTTTTTTTAAAGGCTTAGCGTCTTTGAATTTGATGAAGGAATTGGAACTACAGAAAGGTACCTCATATTTTGTGCCTGTCTGTCCAGGACTTCAAAGTGGGATGCTCTTGAAGGAGCTTCTAAGGTATACGTAATTTTGATGTGAAGAAATTAGCAGGGTGTGTACAGATTATTCTTCTTTGATGTTCCCTATCTACCATGATAGTATCATCCCAAAGAATATGAATATGTTTAAGCACAGAGAAATGCTTTCCTCTGGAGACATACGAGATGACCTTGATTGAACAGTGCTGAACAAACAGAGTGACATTTTACCCTTTGCTATACTTTAAATCTCTGTTTTTTTCAAGCCTTCATAACATTTTTCATTCTTCCTACAACAGCATCAAAAAGACTGAATCAACTTTATCATGTATGTATCCCTTCCTCTTCTTCATCTTTTTGAAGCAAAGAAGCAGTGTGACCCATTTTCCCAATCTTCAGATCTGTCTCTGGCTCTTGAAGTGAATAAAAATTGAGTGAACTTGTGAAAGTGCTGCTAATGCTTTGCCAGTTTCATCCCCCACTTCCTTCAGCACTCCTAGTATGTGTAATCTGGCCAAGGAGCCTTGACAGTTTTAAAAGGCTATAACCTTTTAACAACCATTTTTCGCTGTATTTTGCATGCTTCCTAATTTTTTACCTGCTTCATGGATGCCTGATTCGTATACAATTTAACCTTTTTCATATATAAAGGAAGATGTAGAGTAGCATTTCATCTGGCTTTTTCTCTTCTAAGTGCCTACTGTTTTGCATGTGCTCTCAGAATTTCTCTAAAGCATGTATGCAGTTGATAAAAGAGATTTAACTCTATCTGCTCCAACCAAAGTTTCCTGTGGCCTAACCTATTCATTACTTTGTTACCTAACAACCACTCCTTTACATTGATGTACCATAAGATTAAAAATAGAGGTGGGATAGATGAAACTTTGAGTCTGGTAAATAATTTAGAAATTGGAGTTTAATTTTTAATCTTTAGAAAACACCATTTTTAAAAGATTATTAAATTTTAGAAGTGTACTTTTTTTCCAGTTTACAGTCAGTCTATGCTATCCAATGAAGACAAAATAAAATTATAAGAAAAAAATGAGGAACAAAAAAATGATGAGGAACACATTTTAAAAAGTGGGAGAGCTCATCATCTGGTATCATCTGATGCCTCCATGATGTCTTTAAATAGATTTTCTTGTAAGATTCGGAAACTCCCAAGTTACTTACAAACCATCTGATTAACATATATATTTATTCAGCTCAGGAAAGAGATACAAGCACTCAAGCCACAAAGGCAACTATTTATACCAAATGAACCTTTGATAATAAAAATATTTTACCTTCCACCATCACGATGAAACTGGGAATATTCAAATAGTGAGTAACCCATACTGAAATAGCACAGAGGGTGGTAAACAGGAAGTTTCTTTAAATGTAATGCAAACCTGATCTTCCTCCTGCTTTACCAGGTGACCATCAGGTAACTTGGCCATCAGGTAGTTTCCAATTTTTCAGCTTTTGCTGTGACCAGAAATTCCTTTCAAGATCTGAAAACCTTGAAAGAGACAAACAAAGCTCAAATTCTATTATGTACCTGAAAAAGAAAAAAAAGTTTTATTTTTAATGTATCAGTATTTTCCAAGTGAAAACTGTTGTTCTAATATATTTGTAGTAGTATATTCTGAGGTCAGGATTTGGCTTCTCCTGGCTTCCATTCCCCATCTTTATCTTCTATGCAGTATGTTGGCAAGAGAAACGCACTGGCAAATTCCCCACTGACTTCTGGGGTCAGAAGTGGTGTGAGTAGCATGTAACACTTAATTTCTTGCCATGGAAGTCAATGGGTATTTTACTATAGATAACAAAGGGAGCAGGAACAAACATAGAGAAAGATCCAGAAGAAATCTTCCATTATTTCCCTGACAAAATAGAGTCTTCTGTACTTTACTTTCTGGGTCACCTGAATTATATTGAGAAATCCCATCTACTGTTACTAAAGACTTGTCAGGATAGACTGACTCACTCACTCGACAGTAGCATGATCTCAAAATATTTGGAAAGACTATTACCAAATCATATTACCAAATAAATGGGCATTAAAAAGAAAAAAAAAAAAAAAAAGATTAGTCTGTATAAGCTGGTTAGTACATCAGAGGAATATAGGGGGTCACCTGGACAAATAAGGAATTAAGCCTTACAGTGTCTTGGAAGGGATTTAAATCCACCTACTTGCAAAAGCACTAGACTAGTTTTGGTTTGCAAGAAGAGAACATGCAGTGTGCTTTTGCAGTCTCCTATGAAGATGCTCAGGAAGAGTCCAAGTACAATTAGTTTGTTCATAGATTTGTCCAGTTGATGGTCTTTGGAGTTTCCAAGCCTAATATACCAGAAAACAAAGTGTATCCTTTAACATCTCCCCATAAAAATGACCTCTATTAAGGTAGCATTTCACTGTTTAATCTGATAAATAACATAAATTGAAGGGACAGGACATGACTCTACTGTCACTCTTACACTTATATCACACACCCATCACATAACATAACGTGAAAATTCAAGCAAAGCTTGGATAAAATCTTGATATTGCTTATTATATGTTTCATACTCCCACACTGAATGTCAGCTCACTTTCATTTTCTTCCTTTTCTCTCTTATTATGTGGTAAATAATTCCTTTTTACATAACATTACTGAGCTCTGTTGGCTGGCCTTTTCCCTTGTTGAAGTGAAGAAACAGGGAGCAAAACAGCGGTTCCTATACTCACAAATGGCTGTCCATCTGCTATTCTTCTATCTCATAGCACACCAAAGCTTCAGAGAGAAAATATGTCCTCTCTCCAAGCATATTTTGCTAAAAGATATTAATAGCTTGTCTCCTCTTGCCAGCCCATGTTTTTCCCTTTATTTTTGCCAGTTTCATCTGTTACAGAGCTTTTAAATGCAACCACTTAAAGGTCTGTGTAGAGTGGAAGTGGTTCCCCTACAGCACTTTTATTTTAAATATTTGTTCCACATTTCTATGCTTTGTTGTTTTATTTTGCTTTTGATCAATATCATGTATTGATTCATAGCGCTGAGAGTCTTACTTCTTTTCTGGAGGCTCTTATGGGTATGTCAACACATAGATAGCTGTGCTAGCTGGAGCTGAAACCATTTCTGAAAAACCAACCTGAAAACCATTTCTGAAAAACCAACCTGAAGCAGAGTATCTGCATTAGCACCACATTCTGTCTGGACTGATTGGTCTCACTGAGAGAGTGACTCTGTAATGCATCTTCCAGAGTTGCTGAGAAATTTTTGCAAGCATTAAACCATCCTGTAATGATGTCGCCTTAGTGTTCCTCCATTTGGATTTTCAAACAGGCTGTAAAGCAATAAACTCTTATTAGAGAAGTGGTTGGTGGTCACAGTCCATGTATTCAGTACCCCTGTCTTCACCCTCTCTTCCTTTTAAAAAAAATTTTTCCTACCTAATTTCTGGCCTCTGTGAGCCCTTTTAAGCTAAGATGTTTGACCCCAGCAGCCTGCTGAGCTCATGTCCACTCACAGTGTAACTATCTTGTAGCAGCTGCCCGTATCTGCACTGCAATCTGTGCAGGACAGGAGACGTGATTAATGGACACTTGGTGAGTAACAGACACTGGGGAAAAAAAAGAACGAAACAAACAGGAAGGGCCAAGGGCACACCTGTCCTGTTAGCAGCAGTCACATAACAACTCTTTGATTGGGCTATGTATCACAGTTTCCTTGAATTTGTAACTATTAAGTGACATAACACTGGAGCCAATGGCTTTCTGATAGAATTACAAAAATAAATCAGTCTTTCTTCTAAAATGTATCTACCAAACACCTTTTACAGTACGTACTGTCAATCAGACCTGAAAAGGACCTTGTAAAGGCCTGTTGCTAATTACATGGTGGTCAATACTTTACTATTTATTATTTTTAAAAAAACAACCTTTTCCATTAAAAGGACATTTCAAGGTATTAGTAAACCATCCATTTGGCCTATAGCATTATTTTTGCAAAGATAAAACAAAACTATGTTTCATTGCCTCTTGGCTTGAACACTGGTTCATTAGCGCTGCACTACTTCCAATAGAAAGAACATTGAAAGGCATTAGCTCTGAAATTAAAACATATGAAGCCAGCAAAATGCTGCAGAGAAAACAATGTACAATAGGTCACAGTGCTGGTCTGTGAGCATCCTGGAGAGGAATTGCCTTTAGAACAAATCACTCCTCTTGAAGAGATGTACATTTACCTCCCGCAGCCGAGCTTTTTCTTATTTGTAAGAAATATAGACACATCAGTCTATCTGGTGAAAATGAAATAGTCAACTGTTCAAATCATTATTTTGTTAAATGTACATTAAAAAGTGTGCTTTACTAGATGGATATGATGATTGGATGGGCTCTGAAATTTATTGTCCTTGAGCACACACTCATATAATTCAGTAGGATGTATAGCTAATAGGCTTATAAAAAAGCCACATTAAAATAGTATTACTTAGATGACGTGATTGCATTTCAACAAGATCCAGCTCATTTGGTGCACAGATAATTTACTTTAAACTCTGGATATATTATATTGCCCAGGCAACTTTATTTTTGTCCTCTGTATGCTTGTCCTGCCTCATGAGTGAAGCACAGGTCCTGTTGAAACAAGCTAGCCCTACAGTGACATTCTGTGAAGCACATTTCTCACAATTGTAACCATCAAGTGGACCAACCCTGACTATAGTCTTTCCTACCTAACATCCATAACCGCTGGCAGCAGTGACAGTCTCTGCTCCACAAAGAGGCCAGAGACTTATTCTGCTGTGGCCAAAAGGGAGTTAGCTCAATTTTTCCAGCTAGGAAGGCCCCAACAGAAAGCCCATTACTTAGAAGGCAGAAGTTTCTTTTAAGCAAATTGATTGAGCTAGTTAAGGATTTTGATCTTTAACTAGCTCAAAGATTAGTGTGATTGTTGACTTTTTCTTCATACAGAACAAGTGTCTTATAAACTGATGTCCACTAGGTTAGAGAGGGATTCAGAGAGGGAGAAAACAACAGTGTCTTCTAAATTCAAGCTGAGATAGATCAACATCCTGGAAAATAGATGCTCATTGGGAACATAACAGATGATTTGGCACAAAACATTATAGACTGTTGCCATGTGAGAGGTTCGGGGTTGGATTACCTGTCCAGTCTTTTGTAGGAATGCAGTTTTAATAAGCATTGAGGCGGGCAGAGAGAGGGAAGCAAAGGGAAGCTGCCTGGGCTGCTACATAACATCACACAACTTCTGGTCTGCTTGTGCATTAGCATCAGCTCTCAAAGAAGGTGTTTGTTTGATCTGCCAGCTGGAAGTGAAATGCAGTGATTGCCAGCAAGAGTTCATCAGGAAGTTAAAAACTGGGAGAGGTGAGGAGAGACTTAAACAAAAACAAAAGCAGAAAAAATTAAAATGAGGGAACTTGATAGCTTCATATCTGAGCTTCAGTGTGTACACATCCGCAGTATCTTCTGTCTGCAATGAGAACTAAAGCATTTCATAGAGTAATGCACCAAAACACAGCTATTGCCCAGAACATTTCTAATGCAGGACACAAAACACCATTCATGAAGTTATAGCAGAATTTCTTGTGTGGGCAGAATGAAGCTATTCAAACTGGAATTCAGCCAAACCAGCTAGAATTATAATCCTTGCTCCTCTGTAATAGAGACCAGCCAGAGTTTTAGTATTAATTTTCATGTGGAGAACAGCTTCTAGAACAGAGTGCACCCAAATATCTGAGAAAGGGACCACTGTTAAACTCAGGCTAACAGGGACAAGGACTACTAGCCTGGTGTCAACATTGTTTGCTGTATACCTTGTGTTTTCCTGGTGGGCTTCCAAGAACTGGCCAAGTCCAAACTTTCTAAAACAGTTAGAACTGGTGAAAAACAGCATAAGTTAGTTAATTTACCAAGGATTAATTAAGGACATCCTCTATACGCATCTGTGTGGATGATACATGCCTTAGAAAGTCATGTCATAGTCCTGTGAAATATGTAAGGAAGTAACTATCTATGTGATATTTGGAAGGTATTATATCTTGCATTTGGAAGATGTTTCAAAAATAGTGCCTGGGAACTTTAGGATGTGTGATTTGGCTTGGAATCAATGAACTCAGTGGAGACATACTGAATTATGAGCTGAAGATGTGGGCTGAAACTGTGGCTCTACTGCAGTCACTAGCAAATAGTCTACTTATTTTAATGAGGCAAGAATTTCATCAGTGGATCTCATAATAAATCTAATAATATGTACTACAATTTTCCCATGTGAAAATAAAAATCACTACATTGGTTATCATCCCATGCTTTTACCTAAATTCTTACAATATCATTGAAAGAACACGTGACTAATCGTGTCATTATATTGCTTAAATGGAATATTTGAGGTATGAAAGTAAAAGAAGAGAGAGAATAAATCCTTCATTTTAAGGACTATATCTTCCTTTGGTGTATTCTATTATTGGATCACATTTCCTTATTACTACATTGTTATTATAGCTAATCGTATGATGATTATTTTATTCAATGTTCTTATTCGAATTTCTTAATTTCAGTGATATTTTGACTGCCCCTGAATACCTTTATTCATTTAATCTTATTCTTAAAGTAACTATTAAACATTAGAAGAAATCATAAATGCTCTTTTTGAGAAAAAAAGGTGTCCTGTTTTTCACCAAGTGATACTGGCTTTCATGTAGGCTAGAAGTTAAATCAGCACATGCAATCTTAATTCTATTGTTAAGCAATGGGTGGAATATATTTTATGTCATCACAGAACTGTACAGGTTTATGGAATTGTCTGATGGAAATACTAAAGACACCTCCTGACCTAAATTCACATAATCAGTCTCTGTTGCACTGAAAAGGGAATGAGTATGAAAGGTATTTCAATACAACTTTTCCCCACAGCTCTCTCTCATACTCCAACTGAAACCTAGGACAAAACTTCTGCTGACTTTAGTGGTGGATGAGATGAGAGTGACCCTGTGGACTTCAGATGAGGTCTTGCAGTTCCAAAGCATGCAGGCTAGTTCTTGGTATTTGAATGTACATTTCTGCAGCTTATTTTGACTTCCAAAAGTTAGGATGTATCATTTAATATTAGTGTAGCAGATTATGAAAAAGTTCTTTCATCACAAAATAAGGAGAAAGATTAAATCTTTGAATAAAACATAATGACTATGTATTCATGAAATGAAACAGATAATGAAAACAGACCTCAATGCAGCCAAAACAGAGTATAGATTATTTTTGATTTTTTGTATATTACAGGAATTATACATCCTTTTGAATACACAGTAGACAAAAGTTTATTATAAATATACTATATAAATATACATATACATATAAATACAAATAGAAATATAATTACAAATATAAATATATAAATATAAATAAATATATATATGAATGTGTGTATATATAAATATACAATTTCTCAGCTCTCTTTAAGTGAAAAAATGATATAAACTTTGAAGAATGCACATATGCATTCTTACCATGAGGTCTGGCATCAGGTTGTAAGTAATAAGCAGAATGAACCAACAGATTACTCAAACACGAGTTTTCTTTGAGTAAAAAAAATATCTGTTGATATGCAGATAATGTGTTTCACCAAGTTTAAGCTCACAAGACTTCTTTCAGCTAAGTAGGTTTCACTTATGAAAGGTTTGAGATAAATGAAAGAATATATGAGGTCTTCAGGAAAAGAAAAACACACTTTAGTCGTGTCAAAAGCAAAAAACATCTAAAGCATTGTGGCAAGTAGTAGTGAGGGTTTCAGGATCACTCTTTGTATAAATCACATCCTACAGGCCTCAGTTCATCAGTTCACTGTCATAATATCAGTAGGTAAGGCTGCATTTCTCCTCAAAGAACAAACTGAAGTCGTGGAGAGTATATTAGGCTGATGATAACCACTTCTAGAATAATTTTTCATGACATAGTTGCTTCACTTATTAGTAAAATTATTTAAATGTTTCAATAAAAGTATATTTAATGAAAAATATTATTTTGATTATTCACAAAGTATTTTTAAATTCTGGTTGAATTCACTGGTAAATCAGTTAGAGCCAGCACCACTTGGAGAAAATATTTAAATAGATGTTCATCATCCTGTTATCTCAAGCAGACAAGCATTCTGACACTGAAGACTCAGCTTTACCTGTGTCTCTGGCTAAAATAAAGTGGACTTTCATCTCCTTCACTGCAACAGGAAAACTGTTGTCCTTCCTGTGGGAGCTGTTCCCCTGTGTATAAAATATTTACATTTTAATTAAGCCAGAGCATAAATAACTCACTAGAATGCTTAGGACACTCACTGGAGAAGGAGAACATGGCTGTAAATGTCCTCTTACTGCTGCAACCAGGAGATTCAAACTGCATGATCTTCCTTAGCTGAATATTTGAATCATCAGATCACCAGTCATTTTCTGATGGGTTTCCCTCTCTTTCTTCTGTTGGAGCTTTCACACTTGAAATACACTTTCCAGTGGAGAAAATAAGGTCTTAACTGCATTGTTGGCTTATGCATAGACTTTTGCACGAGAAGAAGAAACCTGGGGAGCATCGTTCAAATATGTAATTGCTCACGTGAAATAAACAGCATCAAATGGAAATACTCAAACCAGTATTTTATGCTGTCCTTGATTTTCCTCTCTTTTAATATTTTGGACATATTTTCTAAGGGTTGTGTTTGCATACACCTCTGTCAGGAGGAAGAACTGAGCATTAAACCTTCCCTAAATGAGTTCCTCACGTAGAAAGCTTCATAGGAAATTTTTCTCTCCATTTGTTGATATTTCTTTGTATCAACCCTTTTGTTTTCTTTATAACTTCCGTCATGTCTTCTGAAATTAAATGTTTCAACTGCTGTTTAAAGACTTTTTTTTTCTAATTCTTACAGCACTGGCCTTCTAATAAAACCTTGACACAGGTTTTCACCCTCAACTCATTACATAAAGAGGAATATAAGAAGCCATGGAAAAAATAAGTTGTTTACACATATAGTTACAGATTTATTAGTATGATATAAGCAAGCATGCACACAGGCAAACACATTCACTTACGTATCCACTACAATCGATTTGTACCACAGAAATAACAATGTCATTATCATCAATTATAATAGACATGCCACAATGATGAAAAATATATAGTCTCAGCAAGACTAATGCACACAGCTGAGAAGGCAAAAAGTAAATATTGTTGTCCTTTCTTCTAAGAGGAAATTATTCAGCAATTTACATTAAAATTCAATTCTGCATGTTTATAATAATTTCTACCATTTTAGCTAGTGCAGAGGTGGGCCACCTTCTGATTTTTTGTACAATAGTATGTTAAGAAAGCCTTGAGGTCTCGCAGTTTTCTCAGCCTCCTTTTTGTCTTTTGTTGGTTACAACCTAAAGCTCTGGAAGGAAAAACAGATAGCATCTGCTCAAGGGTGTGAGATTACATGAAATCTTAATCTTCCAAAAAAGAAAATGCAGAAATTGTAGTTTACTTGCCAAAGTTTCACAGTTTCCATACAACTAATTTTTTTTTATTTTTTTAATAGTCACGTGCTGTGCCACAACACAAAAAAATACATTCAATGCATGAGTAAGTCCACACACAAGTGTTGCAATAATAATAATAAAAAAAAATTGTAAAAGGATATGCTACAAACAGATGCTCTTTTTATTTTGGGAAACATCTAGATGCTGAGAACTCAAGCAATTCCAGATTTCATTTCTGCTGGAAGTCTCTTCTGAAAGCCAGAAATAAAAACTACCAAGAAATCCAATCCAGTTTTCAACAAGAACCAGAGATTCCAACTGTTCTGGCTTTACGCCAGTTTTGTATGTGAATGACTCCCCATGAAATCTCATTCTGTGGCGGGTGCTCCAAGAGGAATTTGTCAGCTGTAAATCACCTCTACTCTACAGAAGCAGCTATTTTGACACTGAATGATGGGGTATCATTCTGTAGGCAAAGGAAATGAATTACTGATTTCATGCAAATGATTTTACCTGCTTACAAACTAAAATGTCACTTGTTTCTCAGTCTTTCAAACTAGTAATGTATAGACATACAAGTGCAGCATAATGTTATTTTTTTAACTGCAAGGAACATCGTGTTGGATTTCCTCCCATGGTATAAGCTAGTAACCTCTGCAGAAGAACCTAAATGGAATAGCTTTTATACAGAAGGCTGGTAACACTGATCACCTAACTTTTTCTGTCTTGATAGCTATTACGAGGAAATATCCAGGCTGCTGGTCAGGTTCATTTACACAAAAAAATGAAACACTCCTGTTGACACTAGTCATCATACTTCATCTGTATGTAATCAAGGATGTGAGATAGGATCCTTCAGAGATCAACTGTCCCATCAAGAAAATACATCCAAAGAAAGTAGGATCACACTCTAGGAATATTGTATTTTGGTTCTGGTTGAGAATGAGTTCTCTCCAGCAATTCCAAAAAGAATCTTGAACTAAATAGATATAATTTTAGATAGATATAATTGAATGAGATGATTTCGGTTGAAAAGTGCTAATTAACAAATTCTAGATAAATGAATCACAGGCAGAATACTTATTTATTTTTGATCTTTATAGCTTTGGGAAAGGATATGCCTGAGATCTTCAACGAATATCGCTCAGATACCTGTGTCACATATAAACCCTACCTATGACGTCAAGAAAATAATTTCTTACTTTTACATGTGTAGGTTTTTAAGGAGATTTTTTAACAAGCTTAAGCTGTCTACAATCTTCTTTTGGAAAGCAGAGTTTAGGATACTTACTAAAGGATTAGGATGCAGCAGATTTGGTCCCCTTCAAGATATGACCACTGCAATGGACTGAAAAGTGCCTTGTCACTGTAATGATGCATCAGCATGTGCTTGGTCTCTCCTGCTTTGAAAGATTGCAGCAACTGAGCTGAAGCAGCGTCCCAGTCTGGCCACGGGTACGTGTCACTCCTGGGTTGCCAGCCTACCAGGCAGGAGATGATTTTGGGGACTGTTTGGAAGGTTCAGCAGGGGGACATCCAGCTCACCCACCTTTTCCTTCTCTTACCTCCCGCCGGAATACATGACAAAGCATGTTGAGAAATATTGTCCCACTACATACAAAAGAACCCCAAGGGTATGGAACAGTGAAGCTCAGAAGGAAATGGATCGAGATGTACAAAAATCTCTTCTTCTTTGCACACCCTCTTAGGAAGGAGAAATCATAATCGTCATGGTTTCCAGAGAGCAAAGTATATATGACCACTCAGCCCCAGTGCAACTGTGCGTGGTATAAGTTTGCAAGAGAGCACCAGTACATCTCTGTCAAATGATGAATAGTCCCCCCAGCATCTCCCAGTCCTTCAGAGTGCTGTGCTGTGCTGCTTCCATAGCAACCAGCAGTGCTCAGGATGGGGCCACGGCGCTGCAGAAGTGCCTGATGCTCGGCAAGCTGGAGATACACTGCTGCAAGCTGACTTCCCCTTTTCCAGCCATGTAACTGTGGCAAACTGGAAGAACATAAATACTGCCATAACAACCATGAGGCTATTTAATTTCCTGTAAATGGCTAAAGGGATGAGAGAGAGAAGGGGAAACCAAAACATCTATTGAGGAGTATTTGCTGTTGCTGTGAGCATGAGAGGGAGTTCTGGATTTCTGTTTTGGAAAACCATGAACTTTCCCAGAGGGTTACTTAAATATTTGAAGCTACAGTGATCTCAAATATGCGCTGATGTATATTCTTACCAGAAATCACTGTAGAAGTTATGCTTATGCTGCACTCAGTAAAGCACATGTTTACAGTTCATTTCATTTTCCTGTTGAAAATGTATAAGCATATCACTTTCACCTTGAAAAACACTTACAATGGCAAAAAAATGACATAGCTTATTTAGAAAATGGTTTTGTAAGAATATTTCTGTATATCTTTCAACTTTAAGGGAGGATATGACCTTAAAAAAGAATGGGAAGTAGAGATTTCACAAATCTTTTCTTCTTTTTTGATTCGTAGACTCCACATATTATACAGAACTTAATATTCAAAAAATCTGGTTGCTTTTATACCCTAAATGTATTTAAACATACTAGCTATCCTTAATAAGCCTGGGAGCATTATCTGTCCAATATGTACTTATCTTCTTATTTATTTGAGTATAAATATTTTTTCAAGAGACAGTAACTTTTATGCAAGGCCAACATATCACATTCCTTATCTATTTCTCTTATTGTTCCTAGAAGGTTAACTCAGAAGTTTTGATGGTCCTATCTACAGCATCCTTCCCTCGCAAAACTTTTGTCACATCACAGCTGAAGGGGCAGCAAACTGTTAGTTGGAAGCAGAAAAGTACTGGTCAGACCTCGGTCAGAGAAGGAAGCAAGAGCATCTTAATTTTTCATATCATCTTATTACAGTCACAGAAACTAGTAAATGCAGAATGTCCTAGGAAAATGTGAAATTAGGTATTTAGGCCTTAATTCCAGAAGGTATTTTAAGGTTCAAAGGAAGTATAGTATATCCTTATTTCTCAGCTAAGCACAGCACCGTTAAATGTGCCTGTAAATACTAAATGAATTAAATAGAAGATGTTGGGTTTTTTTTAAATCTGTGTAAAACAGATTTGCTTCTGACTGGCCTGCTATAACAGACTTATTCAGCAGAATAAGCCTGATCTTATTTCAGCTAAGTATTTCGGTCATAGCTGAACTTTGAGGATATGCATTAGTCACGCAGAATACAGGTGTACGCACTCAGTGGCTAAGATGAACTGAGCTACTTGGCTGATATTGGGTTTTACCAAAACAGATTGTTGCTTTACTGCTACTGGATCAGAATATGAATTTCTGTTAAATAACACATGAAAATTAGTATTTATTTAAAACAATACCAACATGCACTCTTCACTTTCCTATTGTCACTAAGGTAGCACTCCCTGGCATCCCTGGGACCCACCTTTCCCATCACTTTCAACTGAAATTCTCAAATAACACTTTGGAGCACACAAAAAACTGTCTGAGTAGCTACACACAGCTGCCAGTGAGAAGAAAAAGCTGAAAGGTGAGAAAATACAGAAGTGAGAAAGAACCAATTGCAGTAGACATTTTTATCTGACAGAAACTGTGCCAGAATAAAGAAGACAAGGAACAAATAGTTGTAAAGAGCAATACACTAACAAGGGTGGATACAGTTGGAAGTACTTGGGGACGTGCATACATGTGTCTCTGAGTCTTTGCTCCCTTGAGGTCTGTGTGAAAAAGCCACAGACTGGTACAGCAGTACTGACTCTGAGGTACTTTGGGAAAAGAGTAAGAAATTTGCATCACATTCAATAAATTCCAATATAGTTCTGGTTTTACCGTAATTGTCTAGCTCTTTCATATCAAATAGCCATTTGGTGACACCAAGACAGGACAAAAGCCAAGTGTAGTGCTTAGAAAATGGGAAATATTGTGAAAAGAAAGGGAACGAAAGACCTAGAGACGCGCAGTTTTGCATTTTATTTTTCTCTCATTCACACTGTTAAGAGCTAAAAACCATGTTCCTACAGTGAGGCGCACACACAGAAAACAACATTTACATGGTGATTGTGAATAAAATATAGAATATATTCTGAATACAGGTAATTCCTTTTAATCTAATAACAGCAAGACACCCATGATCATCTTTACTGTTCAATTAATAGGACACTCACCACATTGGTTTTGTTTGTGATAATTGTTACTCTTTCAGACAGTGCCCAGGCACAATTTGGTGTCCAACAGATAGATTGGAAGCACCTTGCTGTTTTCAGGGAAGACTGACTAGATGGTAATAAGCCATGCACTTGCTCTTCAGGGGTAGGAGATGTTCTTGGTTATACTAGTTCACAGCATGTGTCTCTCTCTCTCTTTCTCTCTGACTTTGACCAGAAGAAGTACTATCCTGAACCTAAGAAACATTTAAATGTGATAGTTTTGTCAGATTTGAGATGTTCGCTTAGAATGCCTCAGTTATGATAAGTCTTCCTTTTGCAGCTGGGCACTTTTTACTGAAGTTCTCCTCCTTCAAAGACAACATTCCGTTTTGATTTTCTTTCTGACATAAATACATTTTTACTACTTCATCCATCACTGATGTTTTGCATGTTTTTTTTCCTGTTACAAGTTTATTTAAAACCCTTTAGAAATAAAGATTAATCAAAGTTTTTATTTCAGTTTTCTAAAGTATTTATTTATTTGCCTAACACAGTTTCAAAATAATAAGACACTGAACACACTGTACAGTCAGTATTTTCATTATTCTAGGCTTATTCCAGCAACTGCTTTGCAATGAGCTCAATTCTGTAGGCTACTAAGCAACCCTGAGAAAATTAAGAAGATCCTCAGTTTCCCTTTGAGTCAGAGAAAATTTGTCAAAATAGTTTTGTGCGCTGCAGAAGTAGTTACAGCCATGATTATGGTAATTATACTGTGATCTGACAAGCTTTCCCTGTACTTTAACAGTAGGCTGCATTAGAGATCCACAGAATATTTACTCCTCTTACAAAAGGATTTTGGAAACCTTGCTGAATTTCAAAGGGTTTCCCCTTCCTGAGCTGAGTCACTCTGCAGGAGGCATAAGTACGTACCAACATAACTGCTAGCTGTAATAATAACACGAGTAAAACGTCGCTGAGCATGTTACACATTATGGGCAAATCCAAATTGCCATGTAAGGCAATTTAAATGTACAGACAGTTACTTCCAAAAACACAGAGTAACATAAGCCCTGCAAGGTACTGAAAATTCAACTTTATCAGCTGCAAATTTGCAAGCAATTCATAAACTTCAGGGTTTTTTCAAAAGCTCTTTCACAAGTGCATAAAAAATGTTCTCAATGTCAGTAATAAATGACAGGCAAGGAATTTTGGCAGCAAATGTTTCAGCCGTCCTCATGAAATGGATGAATATTTCCCTCCTTACATTAATTCATGTTACAACACGTACACGAGAGAATGATAATAGGGTTCTTCCCTCATGCTTGTCATATATAAAATATTGTACCACTTCATAACATTAAAAGAGTGAGTAAGGCCAGATATCACTTAAAAAGAAAAGGGAAACCTAAAGTTTGAAAGGTAATATCTTCAGTGTGAAATGTAGTATTCATGAACTCTGTCAAATACCAACCTCATCTCAAGTGCTGGCTCCTGCTAATTCATACTGACAGCTGTTCTTATGCTTACCTTGAGACATTTGGTTTTAAATGTCAGACTGGTTGGATCTTACTTCTTCCCTAGACGTTCACCAACAAGATGAGGAACATGTTAGCTAAAAAAAAAAAAAAAAAAAAAAAAAAAATATAATGTGCAAATTTGAAATGTGTGAAATGTTCTCTAAGGAGATTTTCTTTCAGAGAAAAATTATCCAGAGTATATTATCTCTTTCTGTACTCCTGCAATTGCAAAATAGAGAGGGTTTCATGTGTACAGTATCTACCACATGTAGAATGATAATTGTCTGCTAATACATTTGTTTTTATAGCACATGCACTAACATACAAGGGTTCTTGAGAGGAGGTGTGGGCATGAAAATACTGATCTCAACCCTTCCATTCCCTGTGGGTGTCTGAAAAATCTGATATCTGCCTCATCCCTGCATGTTCAGTGGCTACTTCAAAGACTAGAGGCTGATCCAAAGCCTATGAGAACTGGCAAACCTCTTTCTCTTAAATTGGATGATCTTTTAATTTTGCATATTTGTGACAGTGTTGAGTATCTTTCTGTGAAATGGTCAGATTTCTTATGCTCTGAAGATTTATTCTTACAGGGGTTTGAAAAATTTGTCTTGGACTCTATATTGCCCCTTACAGTGAGAGAAATGAATGTCCTTGTCCATTAGGAAATTAATAATCATCCATTTAAACAGCTTTTTAACTCTCAACAGGTCTGGTCCCTCCTCCTCCTTTCTTTTAAGTCCTTTAAGTAGTGCCGTAAGAGAGCAGAAGTGAACATAAAGGAATAGTGGAAGTCATTTGCTTCACATTGAGACTAGCTGCCTTCCCATGCAGTGTGTTTTCATAAAACCCTCAAGGTTTATGCCCCTTTATGGGGCATGTGTGGGGTATACATCCACCAGTGTTATAGAAGAGTTCAAACTAGATGATCTGAAATATCTGAATGCACTAGAAGAACATTTTCTGTCTTTGCCTGCCTTGTCTATTTAAACTCATATTTTTGACAGAGATTAATCATTTTGTATGCATCTTCTCAGCATGTTATGGAATGAAATATTGTATTAGGGACAACAGGGTCACAATGGAGACAATTAAAAGCACCATTGGAATATTCTTTGACTTTTTAGTCTGACATATCTTGGCACTAATGTTACCTTGTGTCAGGCCTTCAAAGAGATTACACTTCAGTAGAGACTAGGGTTAGTGCATTTTTTCTAAGCAGATAAAAGTAATCAGAATGTGCAACAAGCCACTGCTTGAAAGCTTAGCACCAGATTATGGTTGACTTGGGTAAACCCAGGAAGCCGTGCTTCCTCCTATTGAATTTGAGAGTTAGTAGCTGGCACTTATTTAGTTTTCCCTCTCTCCTTCCTCTGTGCCTGTGCTAAATGACTATCCCCAACCATTTTCCCACTGTCTAGAATGAAGTACAAAAGTCTGTATTTCTGGCTGGCATTATATTGGCCATTGGCTTCAGAAAATGCTAAAGCTAAGTCAGCTGAGAACCTCTGGGCTGTCATCCTGGAGGCTGCTAACCTGTGTACACCAACCATAAGCAATCAGAAACCAGTGTCAGTGCACACTTTAAAATTAGTTGAACACTGCTTGGACAAGAACCATCAAAATAAAAGAATGCTATGAGAGAATTAGCTTACAAGAGTCAGCAATCAAAGCACAGCAGGTACTTACAATTTTCAAATTCTTCTGTGTTAAACATCTAGCTGTTTCCCTCCATATTATGATCCCTGTACGATGCTTCTTGAAGTTCAATATTTTCCTTAAAAGATGCCAATCCTGTTTGGAGATGTATGCAAAACCTCACACTGTAGCTTTCTCAAGAGATTTTGTAACCATCCTCTGCTGGTTGTGTAGCGTTATATACTGCTACGTGAAGGACCTGAAGCTGTTGCTGGCTCTCATACAGATTTGGCTATATTCAATTTCTCAGGCATGTCTGAGCTGCACTTTGTCATTGCACTGTCACTGATCAAAATGCTAAGTTTTGTTCCGCAGGAATATGCACAACTGAATTTATCCTTAATTTGAGTTAGAACCAGGGTTCACTAATGCTGTAAGCAGACACTGTTTCACAACCTGTACAGTTTACCAAACTCATAAGTAGACTCCCTGTTCCTTTATGAACATGATACTGGTGGGTCACCATGCCACTGACATACGGAGATATCCTACATACAGCTTAGATTGAAAGACTGACTTTCCCTTCCACTAACACTGAATATCAGTTTCAGACAGCAAACCCTTAGCTAAACCCTTTTATCATAAAGATCTAGTTTTTATCTTACATGTTTTTTTCAGCTTTTTTATTTAGCAGTAGTTTTAGTGTATATGTTGCTTAAGTCAATAAGGTCAATAACTTGCCTATTTTAAAAGGCTGGCTTATATCAAAACAGGTGCAGTACCCTTACTAATACATACCGAGGGAATTTATAGCTTAAAGGTTTTCCTGTGTGCTGTCTAATTACAGTGCAACTAGAAAGGCTATAAAATAAAGCTACAAAATGAAGTGTTAAGACATGAGCTTTACAGCTGGAGACTAGGTAAAATGACAATTGCAGGTAGGCATTCATCTATACATGTAGAAAGGAAAGAACGATAGAATAAATGAAGATTAAAGAAGACTAATTTAGGTGGGAAAGGGATTGTAATTAATGTCATAATCCAATTTGTTTTCCTTCCTGACACATGCAGAACTAAATATGCCCATTATCATATGCTTTGTCTGCACAGAATCTGTGTTATATGCTATTAAGCATTGTAAATGATATTGTAATAGCCAGGACGAGGTTAAATCCTGTTTCAGCTGTGTGACTAAGCCTGATCCCCAGTTTATTGGTTTATTTGGCCCTAAATTTCCTAGCAGTGCTTCTAGAAACTGAAGCTTCCTAAAGCCATAGCTGCTATTTCTGCTGCTAACTGCAGAGCTATCAGCAGTGATCTTCAGTCCTGCAAACATCAGATTTCCTAGTTTGGCTAGATAGCCTCTAAAAATTTTCACTTGAAACTGATGGTTCAGGCCTAATAAAACTATAGTTAAATGCAGCTATTTATGGCAGTGAATTGCTTTGTACGTAGGAATGACTTTAGCTATGTCATCTGACTCTCAGCCTCTCCAAAAACTTTAGGAGTAGAAAGGTGCCTTCATCAAGAGTGATAAGGATGTGATGATTTCTGGTGACTGGAACCGTAAGTCAAGGTACAAAATCCTTATGTAGGAAAAATATAAGATCTTTAGTCATATCAGTGATGTTAGTAGCTCTTATTCTTTCTTCCTTTAGTGAAAGTCTTAACATTTTATGTAAATACAGGATATTTAAGAGGGAAAAATGAAGCTAGACTACTTTCTAATCCAGTGTAGAGGGTTGGTAGCTCAGAGGTTAAATCTCTGCTACTTTGCATGACAGAAGAGATTTGAATATATGTCATATAGGTCTTAAATGGCTGTACTAATTACTAGATTATTGAGGCCAGAGGGCAAGAGGAAGGCAGGCATGATGGGACAAAAAAAAAAAAAAAAGTCATTTCAAGCTCTCTCCTAGCAGAACATTCACTTACTTCATAGTTCAGTTCCAGGAACTATGGCTCCTGGTTAACCAGCTGTTTGGTTACATTATGCTGAACTATTCTTTGTGATCCAGTTAGGTTTTTCTTTTTTTTCCTAAATCAAATTGTTAGTGCCATCTTCTATCCAGAATTTGTTTTCTGTGCCTATTTAGTCTGAACTTTTGTAAAATGCGATTTTCTTGTTATATTTCTCAAGAATTTGTATAAAAATATGTAGGACCTTCTTATAACACCTTACTTAAAATCCGGAAAGCTTAAGTATTTTACACTATATAAATATATGTTTCACAACTTCAAGATCTTGTTTCCCACAATCCTGTTTCAGAGCAACTTTCATTAATAGGATGACTTGTGTTTCTGCAACAAGCCTCAACATTTCTGTTCCCATAAATTAACAAATCACATGGAGAAGACAACTACTAAATAGGTTGTTTCTCAAGAGGCTGGGTGAGGCTTACCCTTGGAAAGCAATACTGCAAGCCAAGGACAGTATGTATAAATGCACTTCATTGAGTACATTTTTCACTCCACAGAGAGCCATCAGCCCTCCAGGCAGATTCCTCCCATGTTTTCTCAGCACACCCATAAATCCTGAAATCCCTCCCACTGAAAAAAAAACAACAAATGATACTTACTCCAAGGCAAGCACAGCAAATCAGCTGATACGGCCAGCAGATCTGCTTTTATTAAAGACAGATGAATGTGTGGGTTGATCCTTGAGAAAACATCACAAGCTTCTTGCTGACAGTGAAGAAAGACGTAATTTGACGCTTGAGTTTTATTATTTGCAATGGCCAGCCTTTTCGTGTTCGAAAAGAAAACACAAGCTTTCTCAAATCAGTGGAGTGGGGAGAAAAAGGGTGCTAAAAAGGACAGATCCTCAGTACCTACCACAGGCTGAGCAAACAAACTTTCCAGAGGAAGTCTTAATTTCCAGAGCTTAAGGAGATCCCTGTAGCAAACAGTGCTGACAAAGTGTATCTACATCATCCATTCATTAATCTGTATTACTTCTTTTAGTGCTTCTGCTGTTGAAGCCAACTCTGTGATTGCAGTGCATTTGCTCTGGAAGGATTTCTGCTGTATCATGCACTAGGGAGAAATAACTGTTGAGTACAATTTAACTCTCTAAGCTGAGGGGAAAAAAATGAATAGTAATTATTCCCACTTGCTTGCCTTTCAGGAAATGTGCATTTTAAAGGCTCATGTAACTATAAAAGCAGTTGCATGCTGAGCAGTTTTGAAAGATTTTTAAACAGTTTGAAATTCATGATATTTACTGCCTCACAAGGACCACTGACAACTAGGATGGGTTTGGATCCACTATTTACTTTTAATAAATCAGACATGATTGAAACAGGAAACAGAAGCCTGAATCTCATGATTCATCTGCCTACATATGGTTTCTCAGTATCAGGATCATAAACATTTGCATTACTGGAAGCTTTCATGCATAAGAGGATTCTCTCATACACATAACACTATCTGCTAGTCAACAAGTCTGAGAGAGACTCAGATGCAGAAAGCTCTTTCATCCTAATTGGAGCACTAATTATTTGTGGCCATGAATTTCATTCCTAGGCTGGAGAAGTGTATAAAATATCCTCCACTTCCAGGAGTGTGCTACCATAAATTGAATATAGAATAATATAATTGTTGCTGGAAGGGACCTTTGGAGGCTGTTCAGTGCAACACTACTAAAAGCAGGTGTAGCCTCAAAGTCAAATCAAATTGCTCAGTGCTTTTTCCAGTCAAGTTGAATATTTCCAAAGCTGCAGATCCCACAGTCTCTCTGGGCAACATGTTCTGGTGCTTAACCACTCTCATTACATTTTTTTCCTTATATCTAGTCAGAATTTCCATTGCTACAAATTATGAATGTTGCCTCTTATCCTTTCACTGCACATCTCAGAGAAGAGTCTGGCAGATCACAAAGTTATTAAAGAAAGAAATTAGATTCCTTTCAGGTTTTTCTTCTCCAGGCTAAAAAAAGCTGGGACCTTCAGCCTTTCCTCATATGCCCTGTGCTTCAGGCATGTGTCCACTTCTTTCGACCTCTGCTGGACTTTCTCCAATTCATCAATGTAGCTATAATACTTGGGGAAGGTGCCAAAACTGGGTGCAGTGCTCCAGATGAAGGCTCATGAAAGCTTTGTAGAGGGTGATAATCTACCCTTTTGGCCTGCTGGATACTAATTGCTTATTAGCATGTCCAAGTACACACTTATTCTTCATTTCTGCAATGTCATACCATTGTCTTATGTTCAATCACAGTCCTCCAGGACTCCTTGCAGAGATGCTTCCTAGTCAGTCAGTCCCTATAGGCTTTGTATTAGTTCTCATTCAACCTCATAAGTTTTCTGCAGCTTGCTACTCCAGTTTGTCAAAGTCCCTCTGAGTGGCAGTAATGTGAATCTGAAGGAGTAACCCATTCCATCATCCAGCCTGTTGTTGAAGATATTAAACACTAACTGTCACAGTATCAGCTCCTGAGGAATGCCTCTCATACTTGTCTGCTGGTCATACTTTGAATCATTTATCAACACTTCAAACACTGTAGTACAGCCAGTCTTCCATTCACTTTACAGTCCACCATCTAGTCCATATCTCTCAATTTGGCTACAAGGATGCCATGAGACATCTTGTCAAAAGCCTTGCTAAGGTCAAAGACCCTCCGCTCTCACTCACTGAGCCAGTCATTTCATCATAGAAGGCAACCAGTTTGATCAGATGTAATTTGCCCTCGTTACCTTGTTTCAGAAATTCAGCATAATTTTCTGGTTTCTCTCAGTCACCTTCTTGTCCTTCACGTGTCTGGAAATGGCTTTCAGGAGGACTCTTTCCGTAGTCATCCCAGGAGTGATTTGAGTCTGATTGGCCTGTTGTTCCCTGGATCCTTCATCTTGCCTGTTTTGAAAATAGCTAACATTTGGTCTTTTCTAGTCATTAGAAAACGCCCATGGCCACAGAATACCGATCCCTGCCAGCAACACCAGCCATACAGCCAGTTGTTGGTCCACAGGATCCACAGCTGCTCCCTGACTGCCTCCCCTTGACCAGCAGGGTTGAAAACTTTGCCCTTCATTCTAACCCCAAGGACCATGTAGTGACCCTTGACAGACTCAAGGTCTCCATTGCCAGTGTCACTCATACCCACACAGACAAGCAGGAATCAGTAGCAGCCCAAGCCCTGGATGAACCTTGGAAAAGTCTCCACAGTATTCCAGTTCTGGGGCGCAGATGAGCAGAAAGTTTCCCAAGACAACAAATCCAGTTGGTGGATGGCTTTCACCATCCTTTACAGAAAGACCATCATTACCCTTCCTCTCTGAGTCCCTGGCTCCATCACCTGGGTCAGGCATGACCAGTCTGGGTGCCTCCTCAGCAGTGAACATTCCTTCTCCTCCAGACCCCATTTTTCCAACCAAACACCTCTAAGGAGAAACACATATTTTTTTCTGGCAGAAGTCACTATCTTCCAGCTCTCATTGTTGCTGGAGCCCTTGTTCTCCCCCCACTCGAGCACAGCCACTGGCTGTCCTTCCTTCTGGGCAACATGAGGCTGGGATTCTTGCCCTTACAGGGTCTTTGCAAATAAACTATTGGCCTCCAAGTTGTTGTCCCTGCTGTGACATGATCTGCTCTCCTCTCTCAGCCCACTGACTAGGTGGTCTACTGATGTCCCCAGATCACAGCTACAGTAGATGAGGCTACTGTTGCCCCGGCCTTGGCCCTGACACCATCCCTACCTGCAGCCCAAGGCCTGTACAGCTCTGTCCTCCTCCAGCACATCCACCTGGGTTAATTACACTGCCTAATCCACTTTAAAAATGACAATATTTTTTTGTATCTCTTATTCTAAAAAAATTATTTCAAAATTCTCCATTTCTTGTACAAAAAATAAATACATACTTATATATGTATCTATAGATGTATATATGTATAAACACAAATACACACATGCACACACACACAAACTGGGTTTTTTTGATTAAAGACAAAAAATAAAGTCAGCTGTGAAATTGCCACTTCTGCAGTACTGAAGTAAATTGTCTTGCTCCCCTTTCAATCTTTGAACCTTGGTTACAAAGACTGTAAAAAGACACACAGTATAATAATCACCTATTGAAGTTACAAATTTCTATGTGAAAAATGTTTTATGTTCTTTCATGACATGTCTCATGAATTGTTACCCTGAAACTATTTCCACATAAGTTTTGAATTTCCCACCTTGCTGTTCTGGCAGCTTTTGAATCACTTTTCTTTGTAATGTGCAGCATCCAATCTCGAAAAAAATCTCTGTACTCTAGTGGATGTTGAGTCTGTTTAAATGCCCTGAGCACTTTCAGCTTTCCAGTTTCCTGTGTCAAAATTAACACCAAAAATGGTTTTGTTAAAGTTCCTTCCACTTCCACAATTTGCATTCTTCACCAATGCACATTAAAGAGTTTATAAAAATCCATCATGGACCCATTTAAAGTATGTGATTAACTGTTAATATGAGACATTAATTTGCAGTGCTTTGATAGAAATGGTGTACAATTATATTTGATGATGGCAATTCATAATTACCATTTTTGTTACATTTTTGAAATACAGTATGGCAACTGCTAGATATTAAAATCTTCTATATAAGTTTAAGAAATAAATGCTGATGTAAGGCTTATTGTCCTGTCATGATCACCATGACTGATTGTTTATGTAACTCTTCTCAGGTCTGCCCATCTGTAACTAAACTATATAAAATGTAACAGTCTTTTTAAAATATTTTGGATATTTTTTTCTCAAGAAGCACTCATATGGAAATTGTTTTCAATAAAAAGGGTCTTGGTACTCAGTGGACAGAAATACTGTCAGGCTACAGAGACTTTTTGCTTCTATCTTTTGATGTTGAAATTAGAAAAAATGCCATCGATTCAGTCATTGTGCTGGTTTTACTAAAAAGAAAAAGTTTGCCTAAAGAACTATTTAATGCAAGATGAAAAGCTAAGACTGAGCTCATGTTCAGTTGTAACTACAGAAACCACATCTGACCTATGGGAAAAGTTAGGAAAAATAGGAAACTTCTAGACCACATTATGCAAGTTTCTCTGAAACTTATTGTATGACTCATTATCTTTCTCCATTCTGGAAGAGATACATAGAACAGAAAAAGAGATACAGGTAAGCAGGGCTTTAATAGCATTTAGACTCTCTCCTTCACTTTTATCAGTGAAGTTTATCTGTATATTATCTCAGAAAGAAATTTACATCAAAAATTTTCCCCTCTTTAGGTACAAGAATGACTAAGGCCTCAAGATGGAAGAGTTTCTTTGTCAGGTTTCTTTGGGTTTTCCTTCTGCTGTATCTTACTGCTCATCAGAAATATTTTACTGCAATACTAATGTTTCAAAATTCAAACTCCACTGATGGTGCAAAGAGATTATATTGATGATGGTTAGGATATTACACAACTCTAAATTGTTTTAATGTTTAGTAAGTAGTTCTGAAATTTTGAAAAGAAACAATCTTTTCTCTTTTTTGAAAAGTCCAGTTTCTGGGGAAAAACAATTAGATGATCGGGTGTGATTAATTTATTCACTCATAATATAGGACAGAAGTTAAGTATTTATCAAAAAAGATTAAAAACAAAATCTGGGTTTATGACTTCATTTTCAAATTTATAGCTTTTAAAGTATAAATTGGTCAAAAAGTGGGGAATAAAACTAATAATCTCAGTTCAGAATCCTTTGATTCATATAGTTGTACTTCCGGAGGAGAAATAAATGTATTTACCTCATGTGTGCTATTGGACCTGAATAGTGAACCACATGGCTTTTAAATGAGGGGGAAGTCTGGTAGATGGTTTTTTGGTTTTTAGAAGTCTTCCGTAGTCGGGAAAATAATACTTTTTCCAGAATTAGTTTTGAATACACCTTTAAATAGTCACAGGAAAGTAAAAAATTAATATACACATATAAACCACACATGCTTAGTGATGTATACTTATATACCATTACTGACTTTGTTAAGTAAAGCAGAGAAATGAAAAGAAATAACCAAGTTATTGTTAGTGTGCAATCATTATAATCTCCCTTCTGCACAGGGCTTTTTTATATCTTCACTTTAGAAATGATCCCTGGACTCCTGTCTCATTCATTGCATATGGTGTCAGCAAAGGCGGATGGGTATATTTTCTCTGCCAGCCATTTGTGTTGGCAGTGTTGTTTCCTTGTATAATTAATAAAAAACTTATAGTGGAGAGAACAAAAAAGAAGCATCAATTCTTAATAGTGATCAGCATGATCACAAGTGAAGAGGAAGACCTTGGTTCAAATTTCTGCTCTGAATAAATGGTCATGAAGTCACAGTCTGACCACTAGTCTTGCAGTCATCCCCTATTCTGCTTTCTTGCTACTCTGCCAAGGCTGTAACAAGTTACAGGATCCCCATTACTGTAGATCTAAAAATTATACTTTTAAACAGATATTTAGATGGCAATTGCTATGTAGAAGGCCAGTGGCAGACCTATGCCAAAGACCATGGGGAAGACAAAAAGTGATCCTAACAAATGAAGTTTATTTGGGAACTGCCTTACTGGAGGAAGACATTAAAAGCAGCTTTTGCCTTGTGCTCTGGGATGCTCTGCCTGCACTGAGCAGTGATAGACAGACTTATCCAGAGAGTGCAAAAGGAGTGTTTGAACAGCATCTCATGAATCCTGAGTTACCAGCAGTGTTGCACATGATTCCCTGTATTGGCTTGCAAGAGGATCTGGCTTAGTTAGAAGCAATATTTCCTTTTAACTGAAGGAAAGCAAAGAGGTAGGTTGACCATGTTAGTCACGGGACCAATCAATTTATCTTTCCCCTACATCCTTCCTTTTTGTAGTGCAAATCAAGAGGCAGACACAATTAAACTCTTCACTTTAAACTTAGATTTAAATTTTCAATTTAACTGTTGGTCAATTTACATGTATATCAGGTTCTTTACACACAGACTACAACTGCTGTTAACTGTGAGAGTAATAACGTTGAGGCAGATCCTATAGGGGGAAAATGTTAGCATTCAGCTTTCTAATTATTAACAAGATTAATCTTCTCTCTTGCTGTTTTTAGAATTCCAATCAAACTATTTAAAAATTTAGAACCTGCTCCATGGGAAAAAGAAATCTTAATTGGGCAGGATGTGCAGATTTTCTACACATAATTGAGGGTTCAGGTTAACTACTCCTTGCCAATGCTGTTGTGAACTAGGGGAGTTGCTCCTTCTGCTTCCCCTGTAATAGAGCAAGAGACCTGGGTTCAAGTCCCCAAAGAGAATTCACAAATGTGAGGTGATTATAATAATTATCCACAGGATCTCTGTGTACAGCAGCAGTATAGAAACGTTGCAAATTGGATGCGTGATTGAAAATGGGACCGTTCAAGACTTAAATGTCAGAACAGTAGACAGTGTTATGATAAAGGTCTCAAAATCTCTTGAGCATATCAGTCATTTACTCCTAGTCCACTTAAATACAACAGGCATCTTTTTTTTTTCTTTTCCTTTTTTCTTTTCTATGAGGACAGTTCCCAATGGAGGTAAATGTGAGTAAACATAAAAAAAATAAAACCGAAAAAAATAGAAACCCCCAAACAAACAGAGCAAGGCAAATACATAACAAATAAATGTAAAAAAGAAAGTTTACACATATAACACTCCCTGGATTAGTCCATAGGCCATTTTTACGTCCTTCCTTTTACTCACACAAATCCCTGCCAAGCTCTTCTGCTTTGATGCTCACAGAAAATCATACAACCACTGATGAGAAGACTGAGTTACAACCAAGGAGCTAATTTTATTAATTAAACTGAAGTATGGTGGTGGGGAGTTTCTTAGAACCATGCACAATACAACTGAAGCAATGCTAATGACAAACACCCTCACACTGAGAAACTGACCTTCCACAGCCTATGGCAACAGAGGAAACCCTGTCTCCCACACAGTCTGCCAGGGAATTTTTGCCATTGCTTGCAAGGGCAGGATTGCAGCCAATAATTACAAGATAATTTCAACATCACCAGCAGTAGGGCTCCATCCTTTAGTCAGATCACACAGCAAAAGCCTTGAACTTGTCTTTATACATGAGGCCATTTTGTGGAAGACCTGGTACTCACAGGGCAGAAGAGGGAAGGGAGTAGTAGTATGTTTCTTCTTATAGCAGAATTTCCACAAAGATTAAGTTAAAAATTCTGCCGCACAGGAAAAAAAATAATATATATTGCTTAAAATATTTGAGTTTTAAAGCAATGGCTCAACCTGAAGAGCATAACAGGCATTATAGCTCTACAAGCTGCCTTTTTCTGAAGACCATTTATGCAAGGAGCTACTTAATTCAGTTGTAAACTAAATGCTTACATCTTGCTGAAAATCTGGTTGAGTGGTGAGTAAGTTTTATACCACAGTTGCCAAACTTTTCCATTCACGAATACTTCCATTTGCACTTCCAGGCTTGCTTCCAGATTTCCTAGTTTGGGAAATGCTTCTTTGAGACCTCGAATTAAAAGCATATGTTGAGATTTAGTTTGACCTTTAAAAATTGCAAAGTAGTTGCAGGAGATGATGAGGGGGCGATAGATGGAGGGGCAGGAAAAGTCAATAAGAAAGTCTGTTCCCCACCCACAAACAAAATTTTCATTCTAATTGCTTTTTTTAAACTGTGTTTTCTTTTTTGGAATGAAGCTTCCAGCATGCTGCTCTGTGTATGCATTTGTATGTGTCAATTTGCCAATTTTCCTATCGCCAATTAATAACTTTACCTATTGATCAATTTATAACAAGAGCAGAGCTCTCATTCCTCTAGATTTCATAAAAACAAAGGTCAAGCAAAAGGAAAAGGATTTTTTAGTGGTCTTTCCTCTGCAGAGTTGGCTTTTACTCATCACCAGTCACTACAGAACACACTTCTGAGATCTCCTTTGGAGATCCCACGTTCAGAGCAGCACTGCTTATTCCTATCTTATTTTTCCTCCAGCCCCAAGGAATCCAGCTGCAAGACACAAAGCTACGGGAAACCAGGTTTTCTTAATTCCTCCGCTCAGGACATACGCATCAGTAATTAATATTGGGCAGGTACCTAAAGGCTAAATGTGACACAAATATGGCAGGGCTGGATTTGATGCCAGTAGAGGGAAGCCAGAGGTAAAATAGGAGAGCAGATCTCACTGATCCCACAGTGTCTGCTGGTGCCTTTAGGCATGCACTTGGGAGGTGAATGCATGATAATCCCTTTTGGATCCACTATAAAGAAATCTGCCAGATGAACCGCCTCAGGCCACCAGGAAACAAACTGAACTGGTTCAGATGATGACTGCAAACTGGAGGAATCTATAAAGGGCCTCTGTTTGTGACTCTATAAAACACTTAGACAGAAATGTTTCCGAGCATGATTTGTGAACCCCTCCTCTAGTCTCCTGGTTTCTGCGGCAAATGACTGTAAACCCAGATGATCAGTCTAACATATTTAGTCCTGTCCTTGAAAATTTAATTAAACTTAGAGCATAAGGTGATTCTTCACTTTGCCAATTAACAGTATTGTACTCTGTATCAGTTTCCATCTTTGGGCTGGTTTTCTATAGAGGCAAAATTCAAATAAATAAAAAAAAAAATTATAGGTTTAAAATTATGCTAGATTTTGCACTAAGATCAAAGCTACAGACATTGCAATTTAGCATCACCTGATCTCTAGAAACCCAATGGGAAATAAATGAACATTCATTTCTGCAGCTGTTTTGCTCAATAACCATAATAATATAGTTGTTAGACATAAACAGCACACATGAGTGCTGGCAGACCAAAAAAAGGATGCCAAGCTAAGTACCTGGTAAGCTTTCACATTCAAGTGTTTGCATGTAATATCGGTATTTCTCCAATGCAAATGACAGTAGATGACAGCCGTCAGTTAAGTGCATATGGTGCTCCAAATGAACAGGTGCTCCCACGAGGTGAGTTTAAGAACAATTTTTATTCCACCAGTGACTAAAATTTGTCAGTTTTCTGGACTAGAGGCAGGGAATACTTTTGATGTATGCAAGTGAGGGGGAAAAATACAGACGTGATTAAAGAAAGAAATAAAACAAAAGATTAAGCCTGAGGTTTTCAGTAGAGCCTAAGGGAGCTAACTTAGTTCAGAGGCCTCTAATTCCTTTAGGCTTTTTGAAATTCCCAGTCTGAGCACCACATAGTGACACTGATGACTGCATCATCACTTCTTGGTGTTACTCAACCAAGAAGTGACACTAAAGGAAGCTTGAGTAAGAGGAGCACTCTATGAGATTGCATTTTAAATAGAATTAGAGCCGTAACTGCCTCGTGTGATCTAGATCCATTCCCTGCATCCTACAGGGACCTTCACACCACCACTCACCTCTTTCGGGATGCACACGCACACACCCCATTCAGCTCTTCCTCTTCAGCTCAGTTCCTAATCAGAATATTTCTGGTTTTATTTCATTACTAAGATTTGCTCCAGATTGTGGATAGCTGCTAAGGAAAGTTAAAAATTACCGCGATACTTCTCAGGATACATTAGAAATGTCAATTTTAGATTTGTTGACCAATCTCATCCTGACTATACCTTCACAAAAAACTCATGGCATAGTGTAAAAGCAGGAGTCTGTGGGACCACTGAAGAAGAACCATCTTTCTGAAAGAAGTGAAAAGGTGTTTCTGATGAATTTAGAGACAACATGACATATTGTACTTTCTATGTCCATGCTGAGCAGAACTGCAGTCCATCTGATATGTGCCAAGTATCTTGGACTTACTTTACACACACATAAATCTTTTTGTGTAAAACATTCACAGAAGGTCAGCTGCATCCAGAACGTGTTGGACCTAAAGCAATGTGTTATATAATTAATCTGTGCATGAAAAAGTAAGCCTAATGTACAAAAAAAATCATCAGCTTTACTGTGAATTCATAGGGCATGCAGGGTGGGTTGGATGTGCAACTATCAGACTCGCTTACTGTAGAGCTGATCTGCGTGTGTGTGGGGAAGAAAAGCCAGGATTTCTCTGGCAGCCTAAGTGGAGATATAGATCTTACACAACTTATGACCATCTGGAAAAGTCAAGGAAACAGATAAAACCCTCAAAAATTTCCTGCTAGAAAAAATGGACGTGTATTATGAAACATGCACAGTAGAGCTGAGACCAGGGATCAAGGAAAGCACACATCTCATGGGATCCTGGTACTTCAGGATCCAAAATACAAGGAAAATGGCTAAGATGTGTTACTGAGTTTTGCCTTTTTATACGCCTACAATTACGCACTTTGTAAATGTCCAACCTCATTACAGATATTAGATTCCTTATTTAGAACACCTTTAGGAACATTTCATAACATCTTTAAATTGGTGGGATTTTCCTCCTTTCTAATTTTCCATTGTCTGATTGAGAGGATGAGCCAGTTACAGCCTTTCAATTTGCTTCATTTCTTTGTGGTCATTTTGTTGTTTTCCACCATAATATCCTGCTTTATAGACACCTACAGCTGTCAGATTGCCTTCTGTGAGAAATACCAGAGCATCCTGGAACTACTCATGAAAAGTTACAGAAGGGAAAGTATGCTGACTCTGTCATGATTTTTTTTTTTGCAGAGTTTCAAGTATGGCTTTGCTTACTTAGCATGATCTCTGGCATCACACATAACTCTTCCTCTTGCCAGGTTGGTTACTTGAACATTCTTATAACTACACTGTGGAAAATCAGAGTACTTTCAGAGTTCCCATTTTATACACCTTTTTTTTTTTTTCTTTTCCCCACTTTTTCCATGGTACTTGTCATTTAAAATAACACAGGAAAGAGACTAACACTTAGGTTATCATTCTGTAGACTATTCATTCTTAGAGAAAAATTCAGATATGCTGTATTTTTTATTTCCTTCAACATTTGTCTCTTTTTCTTTCTTTCCCTAAGCTGTTTAAATTAAGATGATTTTTTTTAAAAAAAATTTTTGCTTGATATCGCAGTATTTGCTAAAATATTGAAAGTTTTGGCACTTAATTGTGTCTCATTTATATCAATAAAAATAATAGAAATGAGTATTTGCTTTCTTTGTTTACATTTTTTTCTTACAAAAATAAAAGTCTTTGAAGTCCAGATTTATCTGAATGTATCTTATTCCATTTATTCTGTAAATTCTTTAAGCAGGTCAGTGAGTAGAAGAGGCAATGTAATTGTATTATACCATGTGTGGCTGAAGTAGAACATTATCCAGTAAACATGTTCACAATCACTAATAGATAAATAACATCAGATATGTATAAAGCTTGAACAGGTACTGGCAAATCATTTAGGAGTGTTTGTGTTTGGGACAGCTTGAAACTTCAGTCTCTTGCCTCATCATCTGGAATGAAAATTTCCACACATACACACTGGAAAGATCAAAACAAAGAATTTGAATGAGATTTTCACATCAGTACTTTTTTTGTCATAACTCAGTTCAGATCTGTGACAGGGATGGCAGGGGAGGATTTTTCCTTTTTTATTCTGGTTGGAAGAAGGAATAATCTTGCATACGGGAACGTATTCACATAACAATACATAATTCACACTATGCTGTCATACACTACACAGCATGAAAATTGGGTGGGTTGAGTGCTATATTTTAAAAACACACATACACCCCCCAAAAAAAGTCAAGAAATTAACTAGGTCTTACTGATAGACTTCATATTTTCACAAAGATCTGAGCTCTTCCCTAGGTTGGCTTTGGGAGTGCTCAAACCTGAAGTACCATTTGAGTTCAAAATGCATCTAACCTATGTGGATCCAGTTTGGAATCCAAAAACTAAATGTGAAGTCTTGTTGAAGGAATGAGGTTGTGTTCTGGCTCTTCAGAGCACTGAGTGGTTGAGAAAACCCCAGAGTAGCAGAAACAAGAAATAACCCAGCCCTGCACCACAGCTGAGTGCAGGGCAAGAGCCTCCCTGCAACGGGTAGTGGCAGCTCTCAGAGAAGCAGAAATCTTTTCTTAGTGTGTTACTGACACAACTGATATTGCCACATCACCTGCACTGAATTTCCACATCAGGTGTGGTTCCCATTTTGACCATATTTGGCCATGGTGACCCAGGAGAGCACTACCAGCCTCATTTTCTCCCAGCAGACCTGGATTCTGCATCATTCACTGGAGACTAGAAAAAAGTGTCATTTGGACAATGCCTTGCACCCACCTAACAGTTTTTTAAAATATTTTCCTGCGGAATTCCTGAACTGTGATAACAACCGTAAGCTTGCAATTGCAGATGCAGGAAGAGGACGCTAATCTGAAGAAAATAGAATAAAATAAAAATAGCAACCTGAAAGAGGTAAGTGTATCATTTGTATCCCTGTCGCAAACCAGGCATTTCATAAATCTAGCAGAGATTTGTTGCAGGTATTTCCCCGCAACACCCCCACCCCCCCACCCCCCCTTTATTGTAAATGTTGGCCTTTGCAGCTTTCTGAGAGAGGTCAAAATAAATGCAAAGGTGAAAATTTCATTTCTTCTCAGGCAATGTAGACCTTGGTATTAGCCCATACCAAGTTCCCTTCTGCATTTCCACAGTGCACTGCATTACAGGCAGATAGTGAATGGTCAGTGTTATTTCTTGTCATAGCTGCCTATCAATGATTTCCTAGCACAGTCGCTGTCTGATGAATACACTCATGAATATTAACACAGTAGAGAATTTCTGTAGTCACAGTTATAGAAAATACGAAATACGTCACAGAGAAAGAGAGAAATACATACTTGGAAAAAAAACCAAAAAAAACCCCACCCAACCCAAAAAACCCCTCATAAATAGCATCCTAACTTGAGCACATAACCAGGTATTAAAGTTTTGCTTCTGACTGAACATTAATGCCTGAAACAGATGTGGGAATAAGGCTGCTGGCTGTCCTGTTCAGGATGGGTATTTTGTAATTCATGACTCTGCAGCAAACAATTGCAGCTCATTTCTAGAATCACGTGTTTCCAAGGGATGTTATCATTTTATAGAATGTCAAAAACAAGTCAGATTTTGGAGCTACCCAAAGTGTCTAAAAACTGATACATTTGGTTTATATAACCATATACCTGTATCTCTACAAAAGGTAAAGTTTCATACATTTAAGAAAAGCATTAACATTTGAGCTAAGTGAATAATTTAAAGCTTATAATGTCACAGATATTTTCTTTTTCCTCTGGAACTAGATTACTATCTTCTAGAATGATTTTCTATGATGCTGTTAATATTGTTAATTTTAGATTTTATACCCTTCTTTTTTATCTCTGTGTGCTGACCAAGAGTGGGCCTTTACATAATTTGCATTTTCACTTTGACTGTTGGTGAAATTTACTTCCATGCAAAGGCCTGATAAGCACAAGGCATATGTTAAACCTCATATGTTTAATTTTATGGAGAATGAGATAGGGCTGTGTAAATAATGTGGGGAATTCGGAACTGGATCAAAAACAAATATCAATATAATAATGAACATGGCATGATCTAAACAATACTTTTCTTCCCAAACTAGTAGATACAAGGTGAATTTCAGAATAAACTGTTTCATGCCAGCTACTTGTTAAAAAAAAACTGAAGAAGTCAAAAAAATGGTTTATAAAGCTACCAGAGAAGTCTCCCCTTTACATAGTAACATATTTGCTCATTCCCTGTTGTTTTCTTTCCAAAACAAGCCTCAGACCAAGAGCTTTCACTATTCAAAACCATGCTGAAATACCAGTCTGGAGAGTCACTTTCACCTGTGTCTTGATGTTTGCTGGAGGTCTGGGTTGCCAGGCTTGCCCAGCACCAAGCGGAGTGGTTTGGCATTTAAACAATAAGGGTGAGTGCTGGATGCGTGCAAAACAATAAGGTTGATATTCAGGCCACTTACCTGGGAGGATTTTTAATCTCTCCTCCAAGCTGTGTTTAATTCTTTGTATACATTGGAACTATACCAACCCAAACAAATGAAACTGTTTCTTTCCAGAAAAGCATTGAGCAGTTGCTGGGTTCTGCCTAGGCTATGTTATGAGATGTTTAGGTTTGACTCCCTACATATAGATCTGAGCCTTGATCTTGCATCTCCACTGTGATTTTTGACTCCTCCATTGGTCAAGGAATTTGGATTAGTCTCATGATCAGCATCGACGTAAAAAGCACACAGTCATGGGATATGAACCTTCATTTAATTTAATTTTCATTACTTTTTTGCTTTTCTTATTCTGCATTTTCAGTCACTGAAGAAATAACTATAAAGGATCTTTTTGTTTAGGTGTGCTCGTGTTGAAGACAGAAGATTGGTTTTCACACAGAATGGAAATCGGCTACAAAGGCTGACTAGTTGATCCAGTTCAGCCTGTCTGTCCTTAGAAAACAATGCTCATCTGGCGATGACTTTTGTAGGAAGAGAGACTGGTCCATTCTCAGAACAAAATAAATTAAAACATCAACAAAATGTAATTTTATAAAGGAAACAGAAAGGGAGAGGGGAGGGGAGAAAAAACAAAGGGAAGGGGGAGGGGAGGGGAAAGGGAAAGGAAAGGAAAGGAAAGGAAAGGAAAGGAAAGGAAAAGGAAAGGAAAGGAAAGGAAAGGAAAGGAAAGGAAAGGAAAGGAAAGGAAAGGAAAGGAAAGGAAAGGAAAGGAAAGGAAAGGAAAGGAAAGGAAAGGAAAGGAAAGGAAAGGAAAGGAAAGGAAAGGAAAGGAAAGGAAAGGAAAGGAAAGGAAAGGAAAGGAAAGGAAAGGAAAGGAAAGGAAAGGAAAGGAAAGGAAAGGAAAGGAAAGGAAAGGAAAGAAATCCAGGGACCTCAGTTTGAGGCAGAATAGTGTCAGTGTCTCAGTTGTATGCAATAAAAGGGCACTACAACGAAATATTTCTAAAATTCATTCTGTGAGGTTTACAGAATAACATTTCTTTCTTTAGGGATTTTCACCAAATGTCGGCTAATTATTCCTGACATTTATTCTGAGGTCCCATAGTGAAGAAGCACATGACCAGAAAGATTTAAGAAACTAATAATAGCCAATTTAAAATATTTACTGACTTGAACCTTGGAAGGTAGAGCCAGAGGCTTTCCCCCGTACCTGAGAAAGTTGCAGCTGTGCTGTTGAACACCTTGGAGACACTAAAGAAAAAAACAGGCGCTAGATGTTGTCATCTCCCAGTGAAAAGTGTACTTAGTGTACGCATACTGCATGCTAGCTTTGAGAATAGTGTGCTGGCTTATTTTCAGTGTCTAAGCCATAGTGCACTTAGTATATTATCAGTTTCTTATTTGTATACATATCAGGATGCTTCAGGATTTCTTTCAGTAGTTAGCTAAGGGAACCTGAGAGGACTGTATTAAGTAGACCATTGATTTTGATATTTATCTTTTTTTCTTGAAATATATATGACGTCTAACAGAAGAAAGAAATTATGGATTTTAATTTAAAAAAAGTGAAAAATAAAATACTTGATAAGAATTTTCTGTAACTTACTTCAGCAATGTTGATTTATTTAACTTTCCTTAATGGTATAAAATATTTAGATCTCAAATCAGAAAAAAAGCCTCAGTATTAGATATTGGATTTAGATAAAAGATCAGTTGCCAGGGCAAGCAGCTCAGATCGCCAGCAGAATCTGCAGCAGAGCACTCCAGCGTGGTGCACTGGTGGTTTCCTGGATTGGGGGCACCTCTGGGGGAGCTGAGAGACCCATCAGGAGCCCACAGCTTGGTAGCAGCGGCTGACAGGACCTCAGTGGGGTCAGGAGCAGTGGTGGCCAAGCCCCTCAACACCTATAAAAGAAATCCTTAGGGACCACAAGCAAACAGGGTGTGGGGCATCAGCAAGGGTATGGTGTAACATTTTATACAGCAGTTGACATGGAAAGGCATGCAGGAAGGGTGCTGAAGCCCTGAAAGCTTGGCCACAGAACAATGGTGCCTACCCAGCAAAAATATATTACTTCTCTAAGCTGTGTTAGAAACCACAAAAGCACCTGAGAATATTCATGTAGAAATTAGGGCTTCTTCCCCCCAAAAGATGGTGGGATCAATAGTCCAACTGAATTACATCTATACCAATGCATGGCGCATAAACAGGAGGAGTCGGAAGCCATTGTGTAGCGGGAAAACTATGACATAGTTGTCATCATGGAAACATGGTGGGATGGCTCACACAACTGGCATGCTGCAATGGAAGGCTGTAAACTCTTCAGAAGGGACAGGCAGGGAAGCAAAGGCAGTGGGGTAGCCTTGTGTGTCAGGGAGTATTTTGATTGTCTAGAGCTTAATGATGGTGATAATACGGTGACATGTTTATTGGTAAGAATCAGGGGGAAGGCCAACAAGGCAGATATCATGGTGGGAGTCTGTTATAGACCACCAACCAGGATAAAGAGGCAGATGAAATATTCTACAAGCAGCTGGGAGAAGTCTCACAATTGCTAACCTTTACTCTTGGGGGGACTTCAACTTTCCAGATGTCTGCCAGAATTAAAACATAGCAGAGAGGAAACAGTCTAGGAGGTTCCTGGAATGTGTGGAAGATAACTTCCTGACACAGCTGATGAGTGAGCTAACTAGGGAAAGCATCCCACTGGACCTGTGAACAGAGAAGGACTGGTGGGTGATGTGATGTTTGGAGGCTGTCTTGGCCACAGTAATCATGAAACAATAGGGTTCTCAGTTCTCAGAGAAGTCAGAAGGAGAGTGAGCAGAACTGTAGCCTTCGTCTTCTGAGGGGCAGGCTTTGGCTGGTTGAAGAAACTGGTTGACAGAGTCCCTTGGAGGCAGTCCTGAAGTAGTCCATGAAGGACAGTCCTGGCCTGTATCCAAAACAGTGTGCCCAGCAGGACAAGGGCAGTGATTGTCCCCCTGTACTCAGCACTGCTGAGGCCGCACCTTGAATATTGTGTTCACTTTTGGGCCCCTCACTGCAGGAGGGATGTAGAGGTGCTGGAGCATGTCCAGAGACAGGCAACGGAGCTGGTGAAGGGTCTGGAGCACAAGTCTTAGGAGGAGCGGCTGAAGAACTCGGATTGTTTAGCCTGGAGAAGACTCAGGGGGGACCTTATTGCTCTCTACAACTCCCTGACAGGAGGCTATGGTGGGGTGGGTGTCGGGATTTTCTCCCAGGTAACAAGCAATAGGACAAGAGGAAACCATCTCAAGTCATACCAGGGGAGGTTTAGATTGGATATTGGGAAAAATTTCTTCACCAAAAGTGTTGTCAAGCATTGAAACAGGCTGCCTGGGGAAGTGGTTGAGTCACCATCCCTGGAGGTGATGAAAAGACATGTAGATGTGGTGCTTAGGGACATGGTTTAGTGGTGGACTTGGCAGTGCTAGGTTAATGGTTGGACTGTGACCTTAAAGTCCTTTCCAACAAAAACAATTCTATGATTCTGAGATCAAAGTCCATGAAATGAAGGGACTTTCTACTGACACACCATTAAAGCTGCATTGAGGTGTGAGCCATAAGGACTTTTCATTAATGTAGAGGCTGAATACAGTCAATGTTTTGTCTCACCTGGGACAGTAATTTCATATATGTCAGCAAAATGAGACACATGAGCAAGGGAACAAAGGGTATGAGCAGTTGCCATGTGAGCAGCTACCGTCTAAGGCCAGAGCTAGCTTTTTGCTCTGATGTGGCCATCAGGCAAGGAGAATGCAGTCCTGGGTTGCGTCATGCACATGCCTTCAGTGTAAAGAACTTGGGTTCTCTGCACTATTCCTGCACAGATTTCTGATGCCTGTGAAGCATCTGTCTTGCTCGTCACTTCTGATAATTCATCAGGAGCACTAGGTTGGAAAATTATATCCAGACTGAAAAGTTAAAAATGGTCCTTTCCTGAAACATTGAAGCATCACAGTTTTTGCAAGCCAAAATTCAAAGAAAATATCAATTCAGTTTACCCCAAATATTTTGTTTTGACAGTTTTGAAACATTGACTTTGAAGTTAGGGCACTTCTTCCTTTACTATAATTAGCATAAACAAATGCTCTGATGAACTTGGATATGTTTATTATAAAAACTGCACCACAAAAGTTGGAAAAAATGCGTTTGCTTTACCACTTTTTGTATGGGGCATTAAAGTCAATAAGTCAAATCAATCATTATAATAAGTTTCTTTCTTGTCAATAAGCCTATTAATTAAAAAAAACAAGCATGCATTTTGCCAAAAAAATTCTAACAAGATTTAGTAGAAGTGGAAACTTCTGATGTCTTTACAGGTGGCTGAAAAGTTTTCCATGATCATTACAATTTCACTGAATTTAAAATTGTCACAAATCCTAAATTAATTTTAAAGACACAAAACCTGCTATTATATTTGAAATTATGTTATATAATAAAAATGTTTTCCCATGTAAATTCAGTACAAATTACTCAATTCTAGTGAGGTACTGATTACATAATTAGTTAGTAAAATCCTCTGAATTAATGAACAGTAATAAAAAACCTAACCATGTGACTTACATCCATGTACTCTCCATTGATTTCACCATAAATCCATGTAATGTGATCTGTTCCCACAATACAGAGAGATCAAGAAAGCCTTAACATTCAAGGGCAAAATCAGTGAAAAGCATCCTAATCTGCGGTACTACCAACCTGAAAGAGCGATTACTTTTTTTTTTTTGTTTATTCTTTCCTAGTATTTTAAAAAACAAAGCCTTTCAGATTCACATTGCATATATTACTGCATTTAGAAAAAGTGAATTGTAGAATTAGTGAAGCATGATTCAGTTTATTCCTCTGGATAGTGTACAACTGTAGGATGTTTGCTATGCAGTTGGTAGGGTGACACCATTTTACATATGCTTCTCTGCAATGCTTCTCTATGCAGAATATGAGAGGGTACATTCAGGGAGTCTTACTCATAATCTTTTATCTTCCAAATGATTCATATCAACATGAAACTTTCAATACTGGTTCATTTACTATTTCTGTTGTGCAGGAAAAGATGTAATTTTAATTGGGAAGAGTAGCCCAAAATTGATAAAGTTTCACCCAATATTTCATGAACTCATGACTATTCTCTAAAATCTTCAGGGAAACCTGAATGCTACTTTGGAAAATAAAAAAGTAAATGAAAAAATAATGTATTTATTTATACTTAGACAACGTTTAATCTTGTAAGTATTTCATGAAGCTGTTCCCCAGCAGAGCAGAGGGCCATCACCAACGGTGTCAAGAAATCAAGTGTAAACCAGCATCTGACACATTTAAAGTGTTTGTGCTTGTCATCACTGTAGAAAAAACTTCATTCAATACATAATTCCTCAAGCACAAAAAATGTGTCTTTATAAGCAAATGAGGGGGGTTTTTTATTGTCTGGATACAATCTCACATATATTTTGGAGATGTTACTTTCTATAAAGTTTTGAGTCTTTTTGCACTGTACTCCGTACACTTTTCAGCTGCTATGTTTTAAATTATGATGATGTTAATATTACAGCTGAAAGCCCAAAAACACAAACACTACCAAGAAATACAGAGGTGAAAACCTATTCATTGGCCACTGCTTTTGCAGGTTCTAGATGAAACACAGGCTACTGAGTCAAAACAGAGACCTAAAAACCACAAATGATAAAGGTAATTTGGCACTTGCCATGCATTGCAGTTTCCAACAAAATGCCTGAGCTGCCTACGCAGAGCATGCATCTTTAGATGTCACTTAACATGAAGGATCAGCAGAAGTTCAACTAGCCTTCTGATTACGGCTCTGGCTCTCCAGAAAAGCTGTGTAGGCATTGGAGGACAGACCCAGAGGCAGGTATTCCTGCCATGAAGCTTCGCCCTGGTTCAAGTGTCTGAGGTATTGCTACGCCAAGGGCTGAAACACCATCCTGCTGCTGACAGGGGTGCTCTGGAACCAGAACTGATAGAGCTGCCTCAGCACAAATCCTTACACAGAGTGATTACCTTTTATCAAGTTCCATTGACTACTGCATTAAATATTGTAACACAAGTAATGTTGTATTAAAAATAGAACGAGCAGCTAGTGACTAAAGAATACAATGTCAGTCCTTAACATATGTTATGGCATACTTTAGAGCAACAGTAGAAAGGAACAATAAAACATATGTGATATACCACCAGTAAGATAACATCGCTGTGCGGTTTGTAATGCTTGTGTACGCAGGATCTCCTCGGGCTTGCTATCTCCACCTCCTGTCTCCAGATAGCGATACAGTGTGCTGTGTGGATCTTGCAGACAGTGTCAGTGCTAGCTCAGGGCTTTCTTCACTCTCCCTCCTGAGTCACTTTTCATGTCTAGTCTGCCCTTTCCCCTTAAATAGTGCTCATTGTCTTCTTTCAAGGGTTGTAACATCCAGGAGGAAAGAAGACCATGTTTGATGCTTTCTACTGACCAAGAAAACGTGACCTCACCTCTTCATTAAACTTTCTAAACATCATACATCAGGGAATTTTTAAATACTGCATTTTCTTTATGTAAAATGGGATGGCATCCATTGGAATGATAAAGTCAAATATCAGAATGGCCTAAAGAGTGGTATTTTTCTGTTAAATCTGCTCAAAGGATGGACTTGATTCCCCTTTTCCTAGCTGAATATGCTAAACACTAACACATGAAGAAATAAAGGAGGTTTTCCTCTCTCTTCAGTTTGCATCTCTTGGTGTAAGCAAAGTACACTGATATGATGAGGACTTCCAGGAAAGATCAGTGAAGAAACAGGATTTACAAAGAAGAAAGGAACCTAGATGTTCTGTATCGCCTAATGGACAATTCCACACATGGACAAGCAAGTGTTCAGCAATTCCACTTGGTGGAAGTTTAGGTCAGATCCAAGAAAGACACTTTACTATCTGACTTTTAAAAATTAAGTGGGAGTTAGTTTCCTAAACATTGTCATATATCTGGCTTCAAGCTTTTTGAGTGATTGCAGAGGCAGCCAGAAGCTTAAGGACTAAGACTTTGCACCTACTTACATAAAAGGACACAGGTTGTTAGCCAAGCTAATGTTTTGGCAAGCTGTAGCTTTGAATTATTTCATCTGGGTTACGGAAATTTTTAGGCCTTGACTTTTAGTCTTGCAGAAAAAGATTGCTTTTCATCATGGAAAGGTTTTAGTGGTTTTTAAAAATCTCTGTTACTATTTTCCTCAACTGAAAAACTGTTTTCATTTTTGACTTAACACATATAAAAGTTAAATGTTCTGTTGATTGAGAAATTACTTATGAAAGAATGCAATTATTTTCTTGGCTGCTTGTTTTGATTCTTTTTCTCCCTGGCATTAGTGTAGGCCTTCCAGGAATTTGGAGCTTTAGAGAATATCGTTTTGTTTATGGGATAATTCATTCAGCATTTCAGTTCATTGGTAAATCTTCCCTTTAAGTTTCCTGTGCCTACCATTAATCTCAAATGTACAGCACTGCAGAGTAGGTAGTTAAGCAGCTTACATGAAGGCTAACTGGCTGCATGCACAGTCTGGTGCCTCTATGACAGCCTGACAAGCTGGCCTTCCTATTGAATATCCAGGATTGTGGCTTATTTCTTTGCAATGCAGAAAGTCTTCCCCTTCACCCTGTGACTATCAGCTTTGTCTAAAACAGCTTATTAAAAAAGATGAAAGACGTTTGTCTTCGAACCTATTCTTTTTTAAGCAACCCTTTCTGAAGCAACCTCTATCATGTGTCTGGCGATAAAATATAATCTCTTTTCAAATAATTTATGTATTCACTTCATGCATTTTAAGCACTTAGACTATTCAAGTGCACTGCCCTCTGTGAGGAAGTGTGATGTCAGCTGGATTCTGCATATGCTTCTCTATAATGTTTTCATGATAATGCGAATACATACTTCCTCCTTTTTGTCACAACCAAGCTTTCAAATTCCCACTCACAAACCTTAGCAGACATAGTTTCATGAGAAGACCAGCAATGCAAAGGATGTGAAAAATAAGCAATGTAGAACCTGTGGCATGGAAAGCTTCAGTGGTGAAAACACATGAAAAAAATATATGACTATTTCATCAGCAACAGAAATGATGAAGGCTTGTTTCTACCTTTCCTTAACCTGCTGTGCAATACTTACAGGTCTTTCCCACATACTCTTTGCCATGTTTGCTCCTCCTGCATCTTCCATGTATTTGGCTGGGCGAGCGGCAGCATATGCTGCAACAGATTTACGGCTGCACGTGTGCTGACTGTCCAAACATACATGTGTGCTGACCAGCCAGCTGGCTGTTTCCTCCTGAAACAAAAGTACTGGATTGCAATGTCTCTTCCTTCAAGAGAATACTAATCAGGGGCATTGCTATAACCAGGAACTCATTCATGTAAAATGAGTGGGTACTTCTAATCTTTGAGATTATACCTCTGTCAGACAACAGACTCCAGGGATGGCAACAACAGACAGACAGATGGACAGACTGCATGATCACACAAGCCTAATTTCTTTAGGAAGCATGACTAAAATAATTAACTTTTCCTTGAAATCTTGCACCAAGGGATATTAGAACCTTTTATATCCTTACTGCATGCTGATAGATATAAAATACCTTTTCTATTTATGAATAAGTTATTCCCATCTTCTTTGCCAAAGATATGTCCATGTTTCTCATTGTACCCAATGAAAATTTCAAGTATGGGAAGGGTAGCTAGGTGGAGAGATGTTCAGAAACATACCTGGATCTGAAGTAGCCTAAAGATTTTTCTATCCAGTTGTTTAGTGGTTTCATGTCACTTCTTCAGAGCAGCACAATAGCATTCATTGTACAGAAAGCAAATTCTGAAAGCAATTTTGCCCAGAAAGACCAGAGAGAAGATAGCTTCCCTGTTGATCAATCCACAGTAGAAGATTAAAATTATTCCTCTAATTTAGACCATGTTGAGCTTGGTGGGCTTAAATATAGTGACAGTGGAAGATTTCAGAAGCATTTGTAACAGTGGTACTGTGTATAAAGATGTTCTGTTTAAAATGCCACTTTATTAAAAGTGTTAATTCCTCTTCTTTTATGCTGAATGTACATAACAAAAGCCACAGAGTAAGACTTTCTTAAGCTGCTGCACCATTTTTGCCACAGCAGTGGTAAATTCTGACTTTACAGTATTTATTGTGATAAAGAGGAAAAGAAATTCTTCTGGTCTGTTCTGATGGATAGGATGGTACCTTGCTTACCTTTAAACAGCCATCTTGCAGGCATTTATGTATAAGTTTGTTACTATCAAAATCTTTGCATCTAATGGGAAGAAACAAGCACATAGGGTTTGACTGAGCTGTTTTAGTTGTATCTTTTAAGATTATAGAAGTTGAGTCCTAGAACTGCTTATTTATCTCCAATGATTTGAGGAGTCATTAAAAAATAATTCAGCTATAAATAATTTTGCTCTACACAGAAAAATTTTGCAAAACATTGAAATTTTGATAAAGAAATATTAGCCAGATTTTAATGTATTAATTTAATTATTAATTTAAAGTATTTTTCATCAGTTGCTTTTTCCAACCATTTAGGTGATTTTTTTACACTCAAACAGATTTCTGTGGATGCAAGCAGCATTAGGTAGACCTTAGCTCTTCCTCAGAAATAAGAAGGCATTTAGTTTCCAGTGTTTTCTCCAGTATCCTTCCTAAACAGCATATTTACATCAAGAATGAAAGAAAGAAAGCTTAAGCTCTTCTTGGGCTTATCCAAATCACATATTCACCTCCTCACTCCCGGTTCTCATCTGTTACTCTCTGGACTTCTCTGTGGTCTTCAGCCAAAAGGAATCACATTTTGATTTTAGGATGCTTCAATACAGCAATCTTTTGTATAGCATCTGTTTTCATCAGCTTGTTTAGCTTTTCTGCCTTGAGCACTTTGAAAGTGTCTGGTGAATTAGCCGCCCAGTGGTACAATTTCATGCTCCCTCATCAGTGTGGATCTTACTGGTGATTTCAGTGAGCTCTCAGATTTAGAGGGGCTTAAATCTCTGGAGAGTTATTGCTACAACTCTAATAAGAAGGTGTTGATAGACCTTTGGCAGTGCTATTGCAAGACTGGCTCAAGGTTATTCTCATTTTTTTCCACCGTACCTACAGTATGCTATTTTTGTGGCTGTATTTTTTTTGTTGTTGTTGGATAATTAACCACAATCTTTTCATACTATAAGCAACATGCCTAATCCTCTTCTGCATTTACCCCCGTTTTGTACTTTCAAGTAATATTATTTCCTGAGGTCATGATGCATCTTGCTTATGTTCATAAGATTCTCTATAACTGTTCTTCTTCTAAGAAGGAAATGTACTTCTGTTCCTCATAAACCTAGTCTTATCTTGATTTTATTACTGTAAATTAATTATGGGAGAATGATGAGTCATCATGACATTGTAGCTATAGAAAATTACATTTATTCAAATTAATCTTGTATGAGGTTAAGACTGTCTTACACCACAATTTTTCTATGTCCCTTGATGTTTTAACACTGCTTCCCACATTATTCCCTGCAGGTTAAAATGTATTTCTTCTTGTCATGCCTGAAGAAGTGAGTGCACGCGTGAAATACAAATCCTATGTATGCAAGCATAGATTGCCAAGTACAATAAATTATTTCTTTACATGGCTAATTGAAAAGATACTCCAAGAGTTGGATATCTGTGGAAAGTTTGCTTTTCTTTCTCCAGAGCCAAGTGACAAAGCAACTGCACTCTTTTTTGCTGTATTTGTCAGCCTGTCCACTTGTAACTATCAATCAGACTCAGAATTTTCATAGAATGTCTTTGATTAACCACAGACATTGCCTCTGTGTTCATCTGGAATTTGTAGAATGTAGATGTCTCCTTATTTGATAGATACGAAATGAAATAATAAAAAATACAGCTATACAACTGAAAACACATACATTGCATCACAGGAGTGACTAGAGTGACTTTTTTTTTTTTTTCCTCCCCCCAAAGCTACCATACAACAGCCTTAGGGGAAAAATAAACAACATTATACACTTTAAGGAATTTGACTGTAATGAGGGGAGTTGATGGGGTAGGGTGAGAGAACTTTAGACTTTTCAAGCAGCAGTTTTCTCAGAAACATATGATAGCACAGAAGGCAGATGCTTTTGTTTGAAAAGCAGCATGTCATGCAGATGAACACTGGGCTTTACCGAGTGTAAAATCTGAAAGGAAAGAGCTGTCAAAAATAATAATCCAGCCTCAAAGCCAGCTCCATAATTTTAAAAATATTTGCATGTTGCCATTGCTGCCTCATATGGTGGCATTAGAAGAGCACAGGATTTTAGTTCACTTAAGGTGTTTGCATCCTCACAAAGTACAGACTATTTCCCATTGCACTGGTTGGCTCCCAGAATGCCGAGTTATTTGCACTGCATGAACAGATTGCATAATTATCTGTTGACTTTCTTGAAAGGAGAGTTGGCAGTGCACTGTGATTAGGTTTTCCAGAGCTGGCAAATGCATAGGTGAGGAGACAGACACATGAGGACCATATCAGTGCAATTTTTAATAATGAGCAGAAACTCTTGGGACCTTTTTTTTTAAACATAGTGATGAAACACCTCAGATGTGAGATATACATTTGGTTGATTTAGCACATGATGTTAAATTGAATGAATGTGAGTGTGGGTTAGGACTACTAAGTTGCTGAATAAGGATGAAAAGGTAGCCTGCTAGTAATGTTCTTGTTGCCTTATTGGAAAAATTATATTTTATACAAATGTTTCATTTTTCCCATCAGAAAAATGTAATCAATTTTTTTTTTTTTTAACTCAGACTTGATAAATAATAATAAAAAATTTTCAAAGTAAATTTCTTAACCCCTTCAGTAAACCCTGAAACCCTTTTTACATGCTTGTGCAATCTTTACCTATTCTACAGAGTGGTATTAGCACCATCTTTGTTGTGAGTTCACATCTCATTTCTTCTGTGGTGGGATCCCTACAGATCTCATGCCCATGAAATCTTTAACTTCACTAGATCCTCCACAGCAAAATCCACATGCTGATTTAGCTTGAGTCTTTAACTGCAATAGCGTTGGAGCAGAGCCTAATAATACTTTTCTACTGCTACAAGAAGAAACAGTGATGATGAAGAAATGATGAATGAATGAGCTGAATTATACAGCTTGATTTTGATCTTTCTCCTCAGATGACCAGATCTTCCAAAACCTAAAACTAGAAATAAATCTGCTCAGCAGGAGAAGATTTTGTTCCAGCACTTCCTTGGTTGATTATCAGCCTGGTTTAATGAGGATGTCCAACTAAAGTCTGCAGGAAAAAATCGTGATACATGGGTGCCATATGAAGGACACTATTTGTTCACTCTGTTCTATGGCCTGGGCTGCTCACTCACATCTACATAACTCATAAAAGTTCCACAGTGCATTCTAGGAATCACAAGTCTGTGGTGCATGACAGAATAAGATCACCCAGTTGGGAGACTCCAGAAAATAGGACAGAGATACAGGGCAGCAGATCTATCACTGCCCAAGGCACAGAGGGGTTCCAGAGGTAAATGAAATAGTCACACTGAACTGAAATTAAAGTCCTAAATTGAGTTGATTTCTTTTAAGTTATTTATTGACAGAAGCAGTGGAAAAGTGTTCTTTTAACTCTGGAGAAGTTTTGAACTAGCAGAATTTCCAGTAGGACGTGTTGAATGTATCAACACACAGTTCACACCAGGAAAAAACCCTATATTGTTACTTTTAAGGTTAGGTGGCTTTCACTTGTATTTGTCGTAAGTGTGGAGTATCTTTCTTTCTGTTCATTTAATGAAAGGCAGTAAAGTAAAACTGTTAAAAAACACCATCAGCAAAGAATCTTGGTTTAGATGTTCAGTTTTCTGACTGCAAACATAGATTAAGGGGAAAACAATGTTTGAAGTACAAGATTACAAAATACCTTTAAATGCTATACTTCTGTCAAATTAGTCTTCTCCTGTGCTTACTAGTTAACGTGCAGATGAAACGCATTCTGAGATTAAAGATTGTAGAATTATAAAACTCTGTCAGTGTGTTACCATAAGTTTGCTCAAAATTTTTTGATTTATTTGAACCATTTTCACTTCTGATTGGAGATCAGGCATTGCAAGGTGTATATGAAAGTAAGTAATTGATTCAGAAGGGAAATCAGAGGTTAAAAGTGCATTTTTCTCCAAAGGAAACCTCCCATGTTTTGAATTTTTAGTAGCTGTCTGTGTATTATTAACAACCCTACTTAGATTTGACAGGCAAGTAATAATGTGGTTATTCATCTCAAAGACAGTGGACTAGAATACATTTCTGGCTCTATAAAGGCATTTTAAAACAAAGACAAATTTCATTGCAATAAAGAATGGGGATTTGGTAAATGTAATCTTTGGGGTTTTATTGGTAGATAAATCTTTCTTTTTCTACAACTGCTGCTAGGGTTTTAGAGAGTTTAATAAATAGAGTATGCATTGCCCTATTTATTAGTAACAGTAATATTTAAAAGCTGAGAGTGTGGCATCCATTTCAGAATACATTGGGTCAATCCATCCGGCTTGTAGTGCCACTGAACCCAGTCCAGTTATACAGGTCTGGATCTGGTTCAACAAGGATGCTTTACCTTCCCTGGAAAAAAAATATCCAGTCAAAGTTAAAGACAAGACAAATGATGAAAACCTGTTCCTGGTAAAACCTACTGAAATTTGTCCATAGGTTTAAGGAGGTGCCCAGCTAATGCCCCAATATGATTTTTCAGAATATCATACATACATGCAAGTGTATTGATGGTAGTGGTTTCCTCTCATAGAATATTTTGTAGGGAGTGTTTTCCTTATGTAAAATTGACCCTCAGCTTTCAATAGAAAACTAGGATTTGGGGTAATAAAAAAGTAATTGAATAAAAAGATATAAAAGGTGTCCCAGTGCATTTGACTGTATTTCATAAACTAACCCTGTCTCTCTTGTTATGTGTACCAATGGCAACTAGAAACTAAGTATTAGTAATTAGAAACTGCCAAAAATAGTATTGTGGCATTAAAGCATTTCATTGTTTAAAGGTAACAATGTAAAGGTAAAACGGAAGACTTCCAATGTTCCTTAAGCTCTTTCTTTTCCTAAACATTATATTCTCAGAAGTCTTTTCTTTTTTCTTTTTTTTTTATTTTTTGTGTGATGCTGAATTGATATCTACTTATTTTTCACCAATTAGTTTGCTTTTGATTATTCTCAATACTTTTCATTCAGAATATAGACTTTCGGTTATGACTTTAATAACTGCCCCCAAAAATCCCTGTCATCCTGTTTCTTTCAAAGTGCTACATTCTAGAAATCATTCAGTGCATGAGTTCCGATAACAATAACTGAAGTAATAGTAGTTTCACCTGACATGATGGAAACTGTCCAGACATAAAATAAGTGTGTTATCTTTATGTAGCATATTAAATAAAGGCAATTCCTTAAGAATGTAATTTAATAATTATGTAAGTGACAATATAAAGTTATGATCTAATGAAAGCTGTCTCTTGTATGGTTCATACCAAAAGATCATTTCTTTTTTACATTTGTAATTTTTAATTTAGTGTTCATAAAATGTACACAGGAAAACAAAATACTTGGAATTTATTCTTTGCTCTTCCCAGGGAGTGATAAATTCTGGTTCGTTGTCATAGTCTGCATGTTATCCCTTCAGCTGAGAAACTGTGTGATGAAGGCTTATCTTGTTTTTGTGAAGTTCTGCCAGATTAAGCACATTGTTCACCCCATTCTATGAAGGAAGTGAAGTGGAAGTTGCTCTCTGGTTATAACAAGAAATTGCGTGAAGTCCTAGAAGATGTGAATGGCTTCTAATTCTTTGGCCTTTTATATTAAAAAAAAAACATTAGTACCTTAATACATTTGTTGCCATAACATATTGCTTCACTTTCCACATTGTTCGAGTGTGTATAGGTTCTTCAATAGTGATGAGAGAACAATCAGATACATGGCAAGAGAGGCAAGAACAAAGTCATTTCAGGCACCTGACTGTCAGGTGGGTACCAGACACAGTCAGAGCTATGGTCCAGCAGAGGGTTATTAAAGAGCCTCTTTTGTTCCTGTCCACCCCAAGCAGTGAGACCATCTGGAAATGTGACATAGTTGAAGCTGTGAGCTTTAGACCTTCTGGATTGACTTCTTTAATTCCTACATTTGCTCCCTTTGTCTGACATTTCTGAGCCATTCTCCACCCAGAGAAAAAGTACAAATCTGCATCCCAGAAATTCTGTGACTTCATATAATTGACCTTGCCTTCTTAAGAACATCTCTGTAAACCATCCGAATTTTACCCTTTTTTAAACTCAATAACAAACCACAAACACACAAACACTAATTAAGCTGCTGCTTCAGATTTTCTCTGGATTGTGCAGTAATGAAAGATTTTGCCATGTGATAAGAGTTTTTCTGGCAGATTTGTTGGACTCAATCCAATTTTGAGTGGTCAAAGATGTGCATAAACCAAAAGTAATACTGTTAGGTCCTGTGCATTTGAAAATGTTGACAAGAAGGCTAGAGAATTAATGGAATGAACTATATTTTCATTTTTAGGCCTTACTTCTAAATTAAGGCTGGAACATTTTGCTAATGCTAGTCTGGGAAGTTTCCTTTGCTATTGCCTATATTACACTGGAATAACCTGAATGGCAGGTTTGGTTTCTAAATCACTGTGCTTTTCAGTGGTGTGACAATAAGTTTTATTTCAAAGCACATATCAAAACAGAAACAACTATGAACAGCAAGAACCTGGTAGAAACAGTATCTCCCCGTTCTTCCTCTCCTCACTGCAAATGCTGTCATCCCTTCTCTGAGCAGTTGCTGATTCATGAGCTCCCCAACCAGTAAAGGCATGAAATGACATACAGCTCTTCTTTGTCTAATTAGCAGTAATGTTTGGGAACCAAAAAATAAAAATAAGAAGAAACTACAGATACTAATATTTTTGGAACAAAAAGACAAGAGTTGAAGACAATCTTTTGTGCTCTTTGGTTACCCCTTCATCCTACACATTATAAATCTTTGACAGACGTGTGACCATCTTCACATATCCATCAGTCTTATGGTTAATTGGAGAATTTCAAATCGAAAGCTACCAATCTGCCATCTTTCACAAATACTCAGCCCTCACAGAAACTAAATTTGTATAACACAATCTCTCTTGAATTCCTAAAATCAGCTAATCTATAAGTAATACAGACAGAAGGCACAAAACACAGTTTATACCCTTTTATCCACCTGCTATCAAGTCAATGCACGTCTGTTATCTAACCTAAATTGTTGGCAGCAAAGTTAGAATGAGCTTTCTCACAGTGATTAGATGTCACTGCTGGCTCTGTTTCTAGTAGTATATGCTACTAGAATATATCTGCCCTATAAATTGGAAGAGTAACTATATCAATTATCATTTCGTTGAACATCAAACCCATGGAGCTCTCTATTCATGAGGTCAGAATTACAAAGTGAAATATAAAAAGGATGCAAAGATTTCCAATATTCACCTAGCCAGCAGACCATCTCATTTTCATTCTTCTTTAGAAGCTGACTGGCAACAGATCGCTTATAACAAGGTGTAATAACCCCATGAGGGTAATAACAATGAGAACTTTCCATAAATATTTACATCATAAAATATAGAAATTTATATTGTTATAGACTTGCATAGACTTGTTCCATTTTTACATATATTGATGGTAAAAGTGAGAGTTCTGTTCATCTTTTTCAAATTTTTGGATAGCAAGGACATCTTGCAATTATTACATTTAAAAGCTAATTGGGTGTTATGTTCAAATTTACTTCTGCTGAGCAGTGTGCAATGCACCACTTCAAATCTTTATTGATAATTTCCCCTTCTTGTATTATGGGACAAATTATAGGAGAACATCTGCTTTACTGTCTATACTTCATTCATTATTTCTTATAAGATTTTCATCCAATATTTACTGTTACTAAATTTGAACAATCCCCAAATTTTCCATTTCCTTTCATGTAATTTTTTTTTCTACAGATTTAATTTGTTTCTTGTCTTTGATTCAGTTCTGTTTCTGCTATATATTTTGAGATCAGGTGGCTAGAGCCCTACCCAGGCTGGAAATCTACAATTATTTTATTTAGTGTCTTCTCAACACTCCTGTATTTGTTCTGACCATGCTACATTACGTAAGAATTTCTGACTGCTGCTGCACATGCAAATATTTTCATTGGTTGTTCTAGGATTTTCTTTCAAGTGCTTGCAGTTAATTTCCAACTCAAACATAGATGTATAATTCAAATTACTTCTTCTACTTGTAGTATAAAATATTTGCCACTGCAACAAAGTCCAAACCAGCAACCATTAAAGTCCGTAGAAAGATTTGCACGAGCTGGTTCACTCACCTGCTCTTTTAAAAAGGGCTGTGTTTCTATCTCATTTACCACTATATGTACCAAAGAATGTATAATTACAGTTTCATCCACACTTTTTTCAAAAATAGTAAGCTAAGTTCTAGACACGACCCAGCCTTTAGTTGCTCAGTATGAACAAAAATTCAGATTCTGAAACTTTTAATTAGGCTTGCAGTCAAATCTTTCAAGGTTCTTTCTATAGAAGAAATGACACGTTTAGGAGTCTGGTGGCAATTTTTGAAACATTATAGCTAATTGTTCTTGGTGCCAGGGAAGTTGCTGATAGAAGCCCAACACATCACTGGTACCAATTAATCTTTATCACTGTCCTAGACCAAGAGAGAAAGGCAATTCAGATAACAGAGAGGCTAAACAGCCCTGTGTTGATGCATGTCTCTTTTCATCTACCTCATGGGAGCGCAGAATATACAAGTTCCTAATTTAATCACTGCAGCTGAATGTATAAAGTTTGGTAGCATGAACCCATATCACTGTTTTGCTTTGTGCAGGGTCATTACTGCAATACAATTCAGTGAAGACCAAAAGAAGGAGTTGGACTGTGATGCTAAAATAATTCATCTGGTGTCTGCATATGTTTCTCCCAGAATAAAAGAGACAAATTACAATAATAGGAAAATTCTGATGTGCAATACCCAATCAGAAACTAACATAATTCCTATTGTTACTATTATTTCTTGTCCAATTTTTGTATCTTAACACAAAGTTAAAAAGAAAAAAACAAAACCAAAACCAAAATAAAAACAACCAAACAAAAAACCCCTACCACCCACAAAAATTAAAAGGCAAAATTCATATAAACTCAATTGCAAATTTTGAAGTACATCAATGCTTAGATAAGGAGTCTTCCCAAAGCACGTAAAGATTCCATGCCTGAATTCTAGAGGTATTCACTTTAAATATCTCCATCTGAGAAACTCACCACTGGACTTAGTACAGCAGATGACTTTATAACATGACTTTCACATTTCCAGAACAACCAAGAGAAGAAACTTCCATTCCCTTTTCATATATTCATTTATTTGTAGACATTTACTCTAGTGATAGGGAATTTATTTCCAAGAGAACATGTTACTCATAAGGCTATAGATTTTTCTCCAGTGCACCTTTTATCTGAGTGCCAAAAATTCCTGGAATGTTTAACAAAAACAATATAAACACATTTTATTGACTGAAATATTGTTTACAAATACTTTCAACTCTCCTGCCTTTTAGGGACTGATGTAAAGCTTTTGGAAATGCACTCATACCTTTCCATTGATTTAGATGACCTTTTGAGCAGCTTCTTGGAGTAGCTTGAGGGGAGAATTAATCTGTGATCAAACCAGATAAAATCCTAAGGGTTTCTAAAGCTACATACTGCCATCTTAAATAGGAAGTCATTCATCTGAATTCAGTGGAGAATCCAGTATAAATCTGAGTTAGTGAACCACAGCTGAAACTTGCAAGGGTGCTAATACAGAAGCTTTTGTTGTTACTTTATTTTATTTTATTTTATTTTCCCTTCCCTGGTTTTAAAGTATCTAAGAAGTCACAAATTATAGCATTTGTTTTCAGTAAGGAATATTTTTAACTGTTTACCAGCTCATGGCTTCTTTGGCTGTTCTCACTTGCCTGAAAGAGAAGAAAGGATAAAACTGTTCAGAATCATTCTGCAAATAATATTTCAGAACCATACCCACTCATCTGAGAACAGCAAATCTCTTAATCTGACCCTTCTCTTATTCATATTAAACTCACACTCACAAGGTGTCGATTCCTTCATTAAACTCACATTCAGATTTGCCATGAACAAATAATACCTTCCTGTTCTCCTGTCCTCTGCTACCTTTGCTCTGCTTCTAGAATCAGCAGTACAAATATCAATAGCTAATATATTTAATTGCCAGGAAAAGCAAAGTGTTAGCAGCAGAACCATGACAAGGTCATTCTTTCAGTTTTGGGCTACCAAACATGCACAAACACTTGCCAACACCGAAGACAATGAACAGCCTTGGATTCTGCCAGTCTGTTGTGCTAATTGGCCGCAGCGTGTATGTCAACACACAAAGCACATTCTGTGGTATAAACACACACACACGCATATGTATGCACGTATTCCAACCTGTTTTTTGCCATTGCACTAATTTACTGCTCATTAGAGCTTTTGACCTTCCAGATGATAAAATTTAATTTTTATTCTCTTGTAATATTCTATCATAATACTCCTTTTTAGACAGATCTTAAGCTAGAAAATGGGATTTTCTGGCTGTATCACAATTAAGATTAAAAGATCTGTAAGTTCATAATTTCTGTCTGTATTGTTCAGAGTGAATGTGTGTTGAACTGTTGAAATCTTGAGAGCACTGAGCTGACCAGTTTCTCTCTGTCCTGCAAGCCTTAGCATGGTGACAGGTACATACACTTCCTCCACAGGCCTCAGTTCAGCATCAGGGGCTATATGTAGCATAACCAAGACAGGTTGGTTGTGCTGTATGGACAGGTTCTTCTTTTCTATTCCTACCTGTGTAACAGATGAATGACCTATGGGAGACTGCAGTTAAGTCTTGTATGCAAGTGAGACTTACTGATAATGGGACGTTGTCCTCATTCGCAAAAAGCAGTGTTCCAATTCCTGTAAGACTTCTGCAAGTAAAGGACTATATAGTCAATCTCTCCTGTCCTTCTTCCCCTTGTAGTCTAGTTTGTAATTAAAAAGCAATGAACCTGACAGGAAGCAAACCTCAGATAGAAACGCCTAGAACACCTCCATAACACAAAGGTTCAAGCCTACACAGGTAGAAAGGTACCTGAGATCAACTCAAGTTTGAGCACAGCACAAGGTTCTTCTTGGTTGTCTCATGATACAAATCTTGGGTAAGTCTGCTGCATTTTTCTTTTGCATATATATCTGAACCAGTTAACTTATGCTGTGGAACTATCTACACAAAATCTAGTTTCAATCTGGATGTTATTTAATCATTTTAGTACAAAAGTGAACACAAAACAGTAAGCCAGTTGCTCAGCTGGGCTTATGGGTCTGCCATAATTTCATTATAATTTAGCTATGCAGCCTTTAGATCAAAGCTGTCTTGCAGCTGAATGCTGCAAAGTATGACAAGGATGAAATGTCTTTCAAAAGGTCCTGGGTGCACATGAAGTCCCATAGGTAAAAAGCAAGAGTTCATCCCTGTACAAGGAGTAACACTTTCAACAGAAAAAGGTTTGGAACAACAGAAGAACTTCTCTGTGAGCACTTCCCAAATTGTATTTTTATTAATGTCTTTCATATCAGCTGACAGGATAATTCATCATAATTAAAAAGATAACCTAGGTTAGTGAGGCTTGTTCTGCAACGAAGTTGTGGAATTGATTTCTAGATGGCCTTTGCAAATACAGCAGGGTTTTCAATCCTTATGAAAGCAAATGCCTCCACTGAACACAAACAGTGCTAACGACACACTTATCCTTCCTTTGGCTAAAAAAGAAATTTGACCAAATAGACTACAGATCAGATTCTCAGCTGTATAATTTTAAGAATGCCAACACTAATAAATTGTCATGAATGATCATATAAATATGTGTACTTCATGGAAGCATGTGTATTTCTCTAGAAACTTTAGCAAATACTTATGATACTGGCTAATAGATGTAAGGAATTTTATCAGAATAAGTTTTAGAAAACAGAAATGATTCTATGTGCATAGGATTTATCTGCTCCTGGCTTTGAATCTAAGACAGTATGTTACAAAAGCAATCCATTGACACTGAGCATTTTCAGAGCTCCAGAACTGTCTGCAGCATCTACAGATGCTCTAGTCATGCCAGGTTCACTTTATAATTAATGTAGACAAACATGCATTTATAAGATGTAATTCATCTGGCTTGTTTAAAACAGTCACTTTAAGATGTGATGAATCATACCTTAGACTCCATTGGCAGTACTAATGAAAATTCCTTTAACGGATATCCATGGTGACTGTCTTAGACAATTGAGCTCAAGAGCACCACCTGATATGGTGGAATCATTATTGTTTCCATTACCAATTTTGCAAAGGTTTGCTGCATACATATGGATAATTATATTTTTTGAGAGTTAAGAACTCCAAAATTAATTCTTTTTCCAGGGTTACGGGAACCTTGACTTCTCAGTGAAGAACAGACAGGTTCTGCCAAGTTGCAGAAGGCAAAGGCAGGGACTGGAAGAATGAATAAACACCCACAGTAGGAGATCAGATTCAAGGCCATCTAAGAAACATGAAGGTGCACAACGTAATGGGACCTGATGAGATGCATCCACGCATCCTGAGGGAACTGGCAGATGAAGTGGGTAAGCCACTGTCCATCATACCTGAGAGGTTGTGGCAGTCTGGTGAAGTTCCCACTGACTGGAAAAGGGGAAATGTAGCCCCCATTTTAAAAAAGGGAAAAAAGGAGACCTGGGGAGCTACAAGCCCATCAGTCTCACCTCTTTGCCCAGCAAGATCATGGAGCAGATCCTCCTAGAAACTATACTAAGGCACATGGAAAAGAAGGAGGTGATTGGTGACAGCCAGCATGGTTTCACTAAGGGCAAATCATGCCTGACATATTTGCTGGCCTTCTGTGACAGGGTTACAGTATTGGTGGATAAAGGAAGAACAATAGATGTCATCTACCTGGACTTGTGTAAAGCATTTGGCATTGTCTCACACAACGTCCCCGTCTTTACAACATCTCATCCATGGAAAGACATGGATTTGAGGGGTGGACCACTTGGTGGGTAAGGAATTGACTGGATGGCTGCACTCAAAGACTTGTGGTCAACAGCTCGATGTCCAAGTGGAGACCAGTGGTGAGTGGCATTCTTCGGGGGTCAGCATTGGACCAGCGCTGTTAACACCTTTGTTGGTGACATGGGCAGTGGGATTGAGTGCACCCTCGACAAATTTGCCGATGACACCAAGCTGTGTGGTGTGGTCAACATGCTGGAGGGGAGGGATGCCATCCAGAAGGATCTTGACAGGCTTGAAAAGTGAACCCATGCAAACCTCATGAAGTTCAACAAGGCCAAGTCCCAGGCACAAATACAGGCTTGGCAGAGAATGGATTGAGAGCAGCCCTGAGAAGAAGGACTTAGGGATGTTGGTTGAGGAGAAGCTCAACGTGATCTGCGATGTGCCCTTGCACCCCAGACAGCTGGGCTGCATCAAAAGAAGCATGACCAGCTGGTTGAGGGAGGCAATTCTGCCCCCTACTCCACTCTCATGAGACCTCGCCTGGAGTACTGTGTTCACCTGTGGGGCCACCAGCATAAGGACATGGACCTGTTGGAGTGAGTCCAGAGGAGGGCCACAAAGATGATCAGAGGGCTGGAACACCTCTCCTATGAAGACAGACTGAAAGAGTTGGGGTAGTTCAGCCTGGAGAAAAAAAGGTTCCAGGGACACCTTATAGCATCCTTTCAGTACCTAAAGGGGCCTGCAAGAAAGCCAGAGAGGGACTTTTTACAAGGGCCTGTAGTGATAGGACAATGAGTAATGGCTTCAAACTGAAAGAGGGTAGACTTTATGCATTGTGAGGGTGGTGAGGCACTGGCAGAGGTTGCCCAGAGCAGCTGTGGATGCCCCATCCCTGGCAGTGCTCAAGGCCAGGCTGGACGGGGCTTTGGGCAACCTGGTGTAGTGGCAGGTGTCCCTGCTCATGGCAGGGGGGTTGGAACTAAATGATCTTTAAGGTCCCTTCCAACCCAAACCATTCCATGATTCTATGATTTTGAGCATCACAATGACTTTTTAAAGCTGGTGTCTTTTGGTCATATTGGTTTTAATTTCTCTGTATGTCAGCACTTCCATATGTAAAATGTGAATTATACGATTAATCTCATTATGACCTGGTTTGCCTTTATTAATTCAGATTTATGAAGTGCTTGAAAAACTCAAAAGGATACAGATGCCAAACATTATTAGCTATGTTATTCCTCTTTATTACTGTCACCTATTCATAGACATTTTCAACTCAATGTGAATTTTGACCCCTGTTCATCTCTTCTTTCTACCTAAATGGGATATTTAACTGTCCATCACTGTGCTTTGATCGCCCTGAATGTTCACATTACCACATTTGTGATTCAGAGCATATCCCATAATGCCCTTTTCCACCCTGTATTGAATGTGCCTTCCATATGCCATTAAAGATTCAGCATTGCAAGCTATCATTATATTAATTTTAAGAACACTTTTTTATCAACAGATGAACAATCACGATGATTAAAAATGCTTCTCTTCTCAAGGGCTTGTACAGTATTTTGCATTCTCTGGCATGTTGATTAGTTATGTTGATTGAAAATGAGTGAAAAACAGAGACAACTTATTAGCCAGTTTAGTTAGCTGCTACTTACATTAATGAGAATGTCTGGATGCACGCCCATTAAGAATACTTGGGAGATCAGAGGTTGAAAAGTGATTCCTTTGCTTCTCACTGCTGACAGTTTGGAAAGGAGCATATCCACAAATGGATGGATGCTGAAGCATGCACAGCCTCCACAAGGAAACATTGCTGCTCTGGAGTCCAGTCCAGAGCCAAGCACCCTCAAGAACACGGGAGCCATGCTTGGCAGGTGTGTGCATGGCACCCTCCTGAAGGCTGGCATTGGAGGTGCTTTGGCAGCAGTAATATTGATCAGCAAAAGCAGCTAGTAATAGCTCCATTACTGCCTCTACTAACAATACATGTCTGTCTTTCATTGCCAGAGAGGCATCGATGGAAATAAGGAGGGGCACATAGCTGGTTTTCTGAAGGACAAATTTAGTTTTTCACTTCACAGTTTGTTTACTTGTAGGGCCACCTCAGAGTGCCTTTAAGGCAGCAAAGCAGGATTTCTTACATACATCTACATTTCATTTCAGCTGATGCCAGGAAGGTTCATGCTGAACACAAACCCCATTCTCCCCGCTGTGTACAGCTAGTAAGGTGCACGGGTAGCCCATGGTGGAGGGAGGGAGGGAGGGAGAGGGCAAAAGAAATGTTGCCAAGATTTTTCTTCCATATTTGGAATTGCAAGGGTAAAACCAGTAAAGTGATTTGCCCAAGGTGATGCAGTAAGTGCCAGGAACTGAATTCAGATCTCCTGAGTCACAGCCCAATGCCTTAATCAGCTGACCATGTTTCCAAGCATTTGGCTTTACATAATCAGTTTGCCTGATTTACTGGCAAAGTCTTACGATAGTGAATTTTCCCACTACAAAATGCCAATGACCTAAAAAAAAAAAAAAAAAAAGAAAAAGTAATGGACTTGCCTTTGCCCCCCCCCCCTCCCCATTACCTGGAAGCATATGATACCTGAGCAATACTGCAAAATAAATGTTGAAGGATGCCAATAGAAATCAGGATTACTGGTAGTGCAGCACCTATTTCAGCACCACTGCAAGACACAGGTGATACCAATTTGTCAAGAGGAACTGTGCATTAGAATGAAAGACAAGGATCTCACAATTGTCAAAACATCTGCTTCTTGTCAGCTGCCACTTAGACAGTGGGAAAGGGATAAGAAAAATTTTGGAGAATTTTGCTTGTGATTCTCAGACCACTGCATATCCACATTGTTTTTGCAAATATTTAGTTCTATCTGAACAAAGAAAAGAGATTTCACCCTGACTTTTCCCTACCTCTTTTGAGTGGACTTCAAACAGAATAAGTATTAAAATCTGCCTGGGTAAAAGAAGAGTCATTAAAGTCGTTAATATTCAGAATTGGTGATTAATGTTAAAGCTATTTCTAAAAAAAAAAAATAACATTTTCAATCAGAATGTCCATATTGTAAGCTATATTGTTTTTTATTCTGGTCATTCACATTTTGAATCATTTATGAAAATATATAGGTAGACAAAAATATATTACTATTCTGCTCATATGGACTTTGGATAATTGGTACAATAATGTTACCCATTTCTGACGCTTCAGAGTTAATGCAATTAAAGTGATAAGTTACTGAAAAAGCCAATGCATATATGTGGGCTTAAATGCAGAACTGCTGAATTAGCACTGAAAAATTCAAATAGTTTTCATTTATTTCCAGTTTTCCAAATGTAAAAATGGATATTTTATTTAAATGTGTGAAGTAAGATGAACTATGCTATTCAGTACCTAAACTGAGGAGAGCTAATTAGTAGGCACTTGTTTCTGTAACATAGCAGGCTAAAAATTACACCAAAGACAGGGTGATAGAGAGATGCTTTATCAAAGCCTTCTGTTCTACAGGTTCTAGCCCTTATGAATGGTGGTGATGATCTCCAGAAAAAGAGTTCCTGCCTGGAGAGGATTCTCATATTGCATATATCACCGGTATGCAGCACACAGACATTACATATTTAATCACTGAATGCAATCATTTTTCAGCTGGTGAGAAATTTTCTGTTGTGTCATTCATAGGCATCTTTTGGGTTAAGTATATCTGCCATTCTTTAGTTTCAAGTTTGATTAATAGACAGGTGTTATCACATAGGACAGCTGAAGAAAGAGCCTTTTTTTTTGTACTCTGTTGAGAGGGTCATCAGTATGTTAGAAGCAGCACATGCCCACTAGTGTTTAACTAGGTTAACCAGCCAGCAACTACCCACCATGCAGCCATGTGCTCGCTACCCCCCAGCGGTGGGATGGGGGGACAAATCAGGAAAAATGTGAAACTCATGGGTTAGATAAGAACAATTTAATAAATGAAATAATAATACTAGTAGTATGTCACAGCACTATCCAACCTAGCGAGCTGCAACAAGGCTTTTACCATCCCATACCAGGTTAACTTCAATAAGTAGTTCCCACACCTTGCCCCAGCACACACACCAATCCTTTACAAGGTTTCAAAAGTTCATCTACTGTCTGTGCTGTTTCTTCATCCTCTTCAGGCCAGTCCACCCTGCTTCTTGCCTCTGATGTGTCTAGATTCTCTCTTCTACAGGCTCCTCTTCCAGCCAACTTCTCCTCATCCAGGCCCCCTTCTTCTCCTGGGACCTCTCCTTCATCTGAGACACTCACTGTTCTACCTCTGCTTCTTTTAGATCTCCCTTCATCCACTACTCCTCTTCATTCAGTCCTTAGAGCTATTACTTAGCAGGAACCAGCCACAGCTGCATGTTATCCACATCAGCCAACCCACGCCCCTGAAGCCAGCCCACAGCTGTATATTATCAATGTTAATTAACCTGCCTTCATTCCTCTATAATTCTTCTACAGTAGTAGTAGTAGTGTTAGTAGTAGCAATGAAAAGCAGAGAGAAGGAGAAAGGAATAAAACCCAAAAGAAGAAAACAAGAAATTCGTGCTACAATTGCTCAGCATCTACCGACCAACGCTCAGTCAGTCCCCGAGCAGCGATTGGCTGGCCCTGACCAGCTCCCTGCAGTTTATACACCGATTGTGATGTTCTGTGCTATCGAATATCCCTTTGGCTAGTTTGGGTCGGCTGTCCTGGCGCTGCTCACTCCTGGCTTCTTGCGCACCTCCTTCACTGGCAGAGCATGGAAAACTGAAAAGTCCTTGATTTAGAGTAAGTATTACTTAGCAACAACTAAAACATCAGTGTGTATTTTAACAATATTCTCATATTAAATACAAACCATAGCACTGTACCAGCTACTAAGAAGAAAATTAACTCTATCCCAGCTGAAACCAGGACAACTGGTCTGCAACAGGTATATTTCGTTGTCTCACCAGCTTATTGTATTTGCTACTACTAAAACATCTACTATGGGAAGTGCTTCATTTTGTACATGTAGTGTCCATGTGCTTGGGCAAGGTCCATCTTTGGAAATCCAGCTGAAATCTGCAGCCAGGGAGACAAAACACACACAACAGCAACTCAGAAAACAGTAATGGAAAGAGTAATTACCTCTTCAGCTGTGGCTAAGGTGGTGGTTAGATACAGCTCCTGTAAAAAAAGATAGCTGAACATCAACTAGAGAGATTAAATTTTCTTTCTTTTCTTCTTTTTAAGAAATAAACCTTATCCAGCAGGCAACTATCAGGCCAGTTGATTAACAATAAATAACCCCAATTTTTCAAAAAGCTTGCACATTAAATCTCTTGTGTGTACAGTTCCCTAAAATCCTGATAGAAATACTTCATCTAGCTGTTGGCTGTTAAAGGAAAGCTCACAGGATTTGCAGGTTTTTTAAAAAAACAATGTGATGGGAGAGTTATATGATTTAGAGGTATACACAAATCCCTAAACCGAGCTAGAAAGAGGTTTGGATAGTCTTGAACATGCCTGATATGATAAGTGGGAGGGGAACTGCAAAATGTTCTATTTCAGCCATAGGAATGGCTTTCTTACTAGATTTTGAGTCATTAAAAGTTCAGTAGAACAAAACATTATGAAATTAATAAATAAATAAGTGTAAACCAAGCTGGAACTTCTTTGAATAAAAAGAGTTTCAGATCCATCTGTGATAGAAGAGAATGGAGTAATAAGTCCATGTCATCTCCCTACATCAAACTGGGATTTTCTGTGAGTTTAAAAATATTAGGGGGAAAAAATGCAGGAAAATCTTTATACTCATATTGTCTTGCACTGCATGGTAGTATGCAAAGAGAATACTAAGAGAAGTGGGCCAAAAGCCATGTTCATGTAATCCTTAGCAGGCAGTAGATCAAATTTACACCTAAAGAATATGCTTCTTTGATAACAGTAAAAAAGTGCAGTGAATTAGCATGAATATTAAGCATGGTGAGATAAAAACACATCTCATTTCTCAGTACAAGAATATCATTGTCTAATTTCCTCTGAAATGTGTCATGAACGTGCCTTTTATTCAGTATTTTGAAAGAAAAATGGATCATAATACACTTCTCAGTAGTATAGTTATGCAATACAATGGGGGATGAAACGTCCTGATTTAATAAATAGGATAAAGATTAGTAAAGTAATCTAATCACTGTTCTCTCTTATTTTCAGTCATCACTGAGGATGGAAGAGAGCAGGAGTGGAAGATTAATTTGAAACTTCGTGAAGATATAGGTCAGTAGCCCACAGCTTTCCTGGTTTTTGTAGGCGCTAACATGCTTCAGCACAGAGATCACTGAGAATGAGACAGTGACTGTAAATGAACTACTCCCCTGAGCAAGCAGCAGTGGGAGTGCGTTTCTCCTTGCAGGTGGCACCCAAACACGGTCAGGTCTGCTTTGCTCCCAAGAATGTGCACAGGATGCCTAAGGCAGTCCTGAGTTGTATTTTTGCCTTGGATGCTCTGCTTGGATTTACCCATATTTAAGGCTAACTTTGAGGTGACCTTTGAAGCTTTGTGTTGCATGTGCTCGTGTTGCGCTGGCTGGACTGTCCTCAGTGTCTCATGTTGCTTCACAGTCACACACACAGCCACACTCAGACAAGTGGCCTGAACCTGGACTGGTTTCGACTCACTCAGCTATTTCCTAGGTGTCTGGGTACACTCATTTACATCCCTCTTTGGAGCTACAACACTCCCAGTGAGCCCCATCTTCTTGGAGGTCCATAAGCCACTAAGTACAAGCTATGGTAAGCAGGGCTGTGCAAGGCTTTGTCTCACTGTCTATTTTTTCAGAGGAACATGTTGTCTAAACGCCTACGCCACTATTCCAGGCACTAGGCATGTTGAATTAATTACAGGTATTGATGGTACCCAAATGAGTCCGTGATTTCAGCAGTCGTATATGATCCCTTCTATTTTCACACAGTGGAGAGGTGCAGCCTCAGCCCAAGCCTGATCTTTCAGCGGTTTTGACCTCCCTGGTGCTACACCTGAGTTGCACCAATGCGTCCATGTGGACAATTAGATATATAATCTGCCATAGTGCTCTCATGGAACTGTTATTAACAGATGGAATTTTTCCTGTCTAAAATATGTGCCTGTAGCTGCTCTCTTTCACACTTCTCCCCTACCCCCAGCCCATTTTGAGGTTTTCATCAGTTATTCACTCTGCAGCCTCAGGTTGCCATCAAGTCTGAAAGCCACTGCACAGTCCAGATGCTTGTGAATTTATCATGCTACCTGTTTAGTCTCTGGCCTAAAGATTAAAAGCTTCTTCTGGGTTCACTTCAGCCCTAACAATGTAACTGTACAACACATTAACATTTCACCGCTGTAACCATGCCAGTGATGACAGGGACTTGGGGCAGGGTGCTGAGTCATAACATACATCCAACTGTACATCTAAGAGCAAATCCAGCTCTCACAAGAAAAACTAGGCTGTGCACAGAAAAACAATTGAAAGTTCAAAATTTGGGTAAAAAGTCTTTGTGATCATAAAATCCCTAAAGTTTAGGGTGGAGATGGTTTCTTTAGAAAGCAATAGTTGTGGTTTATCTGGGGAGGCACTGGCAAGCTCCGTGGCTACAATTTTGGTATGGGGTCAGAAGAATAGTATTATTTACTGCTCATCCATGTTACTCCTTAATGTTCATCACAACCAGACCCAAGTGTATGTAAATTAAGCCACCTGTTATTCTTGTCTAATCTGCCATGCTTATAAATAATCTACTGAATAAAGGTTTCTAGGTGGAATGGTGGTGCTGTTTGCTATAGCAGCATGATCTGTGCTGTGCTGCCTGGGCAGGATCTGTGGCCCTGTGAGATGTGTGACCAAGGAGAGTGAATGCTGTCATGAAAAAGCCAGAGGCAACAAGTTATAAGGCAGTTTGAGGAAAAAGCAGGCAAAAGGAGGGGTAAAAAGGCCATGACCTTGCTGGCACCATTGCCTGCAGCTGAGGGTTGGAAATCCAGGGCATCCTCTGCCATTGCTGCAAAAGCATGGAAGGTTTCTGCTAGGATGAGAGGAAGGATGGAGCAGCAGTAACTGACAACATTATTCAGGATTTCCTATCCCTGTCCTCCCCTCTCACATCAATTTTCCCTCTGACTCTCCATTCCAGCTCTGCTGCTTCTTCCTTCTCGGATCTCCTTTCCTTAACAAGAAGCTGAACAAGGTTCTAGCCCCTCATCTCCAAGGTAGAAAAATTCAGTTTAGCCCACACTGCTCAAGAGCCTTCAGGTAGCTCCAACAATCATCTGACATTATCAGAGCATGTGCAGATGAGTTGACTCCCTGAGGCAACCCAAGACAATGTTTGTCAAGTCTCAAAAGCTGTTTACCATGAAAACATAGAAGTGCTCCATGGAAATTTGGTGCTGTGCCTTGCATCACATGAACACTATGTCAATGTTGCTGCTTTTTTCTTGTTTAATCTGTTGTACTTATAAATCATTTACTAAATAAAGGTTTCTAAATGGAACAACACTGATATTTTTAATATCAGCGAAGACCTGCACTGTACTGCCTGGACAGAATCTGTGGTTCAGTGAGGTATGCGACCAAGGAAGGGGAAAGCTGCCATAAAAAGTCAACAATATGCATTAATGATTTATTTGCATTTCATACGCTGGCATTTAGAAGGCTGCAAAGTAATTTCCATAAACTTCAGGAAAACCTTGTGCTAGTCAGTTACAACTGGTGGGAACGTTTGAATCGGACACTGGATGAGCTGCTGACTGTGGACTTTAATAAAATTATTTATGAGAGCTGTTCCATGTAAATCTGGGGATCAAAATCAAACTGGGCCTCACATGGTGAGGTTAGCAGAGACAAATAAGATCCTTGACTCCCCTCTCCACTCCAGCCTAATTCACAGATGCTACAGGCTTTATGTTTGGAGGATTTTACTCCTTTCTCCTCAATTTTTATAAGGGAGCTACATCTGCCCTTCGCCCTACCCTGATACTCTATGTAGCCATTAGAAACCCTGGGAAGGGAAAGAATGTTGCTTTTCCTCTGAGTTATCGGGTATTTCAGGAGACGTGATGTTTCCTGCATCCCCTCCTGCTGAGCAATCCATTCAAACCCGTGTGTGCTGGGGCATGGCTGAGCTGTGCAACACCTAGCATGTGCAGCATCTACTTAATGACAGCTATGTAAGGGCATCTTTCTCCAGGTTTCACCCCAAGGGCATAGTTCTTCAGGACCCTGTGTGTGTTTCTGTGACTATTTGACTGGTTTCAAGCATCTGGAATTTTACAGAAGCCTCTAAGAATGCAAATCTCCTTTCTGTTTATATGACTCATCCAGGATGACTGCCCATGGTCCTAGCTGGGGGTGGTGTAAGGGAGATCCAGCAAACACACGTTAGGAATAACTGCAAAGGTTCTGGAAGCCTGGTAGGCAGAGAACACGTCACACCTCAGGGTCTGTTTGAGGGCTCTGGAGTCTAACATCAGCTGTGATATAGACCTATTTGTTTCAGAAAGGGCTGATCTGTAGGTCCAGCCCTTAGCTGAACAGTTGGCTGTAAAGTTTAGAAAAGATCTTGCCACACTGATGTGAGATTCTGTGCTTCCCTGCACAGGCTGGGGAACCCTCTTAGTGATCCAGTCCTGTGGATTTCCCTTCTGCATAACTTGTTTTCCTTATGAGTCTCTAGCCTAAAACAATAGCAGAGTTTCCAACAATAAGGGGATTTTCAGCACTCAAAGCTTAGTCACTTCCTATTACTCAAAGAAAGAAAATGTGAAAAAGTTCCAATTTAGAAAGTCTCTGGCTGGTGGTCCAGCCAGTATTTATGTATCTGTTTTCATAAAGTACTAAACTTCAGAACAGTAGGGGTTTTGCCTCTCTGTGAAAACAATATGGTATTTTAGAACAGTCGTTTAAACTGGTACAGTAAATAGCTTTCAAGATAATTTGCAGTGGACGTGTTTCCGTGGCAACAGAAAATGCTGTCTTGTTTGTATTTTGTTTTGCTGGATATTAAAGGAAAACTCATTGCACAGTTCCAGTGTGCTCATATTGTAACTGCTGCTGCTACAAATCTGCCCAAATGTCTCAGAATCCGGTTCCAAAGGCTATATTGACTGCAGCTTTGGGTATGTAAGCACATGTTTGACAAATAGTTTTTACTAATACTGTGGCCTCTGTTAAGTTAAATTTAGCTGTGTCTCAGGGTTGAAAACTCCAGTTAAAGAATAAACCTTCTAAACTGAGAAATAGCACTGGTATTGATCAGTTAGATGGGAAACATATACCAAATACATGTAGATCTTACTGACATATGATTTGTCTCAATGATTTTTGTTGAAAAAGTGTTTCTTGGTAATTGGAATTGTGCATATGTGCAAAAAATCTAGTTGAAGCTGCTTCGGGCTTTTTATCCTGCTGGATTTATAGCGAGTATTTTTTTTGTGGTAATTTCAAAATACAGCTTCATGAACAATTTTATTCTATGTTCACATTGTTTTATGATATTGTTGTATGAAATTTTGAGTAGTGTTGTGCTACTGTGTTCAGCTCATGTCATTGCCCTGATTTGCATATCACTTTCTAATAAAAATAAAAATACTTTTGATAGTGCCGTAGAACCATAGGATAATATAGGTTGGAAACAGTCTCAGGAGGTTGTCTGGCTCAACCCACTGCTCAAAGCAGGGCTAACTTCCACAGGAGATCAGGTTCCTTGTGGACTTTTCCAGATGAGATTTATGCATCTCCAACAATGAATATCACATAGCAACCATGTCGTCCCTTGGAGAATAACTGCTTCTCTTGCCTCTTTGCCTTTCCCTATACTGACACCAAATGCAGCCATCCCTTTCTGAAGACAATTGCAGAGGTCAGTGAGAAATATTACATTTAAACACAACTTAAATTATCTCAGCTGCCATTTTGAACACCATGGCACTGCTTTTACATATTTTACGCTAATTCCTTCAGATAACATTCTGTTCCACTGTAAGCAATAGGAATTTTGCACATCATTCCTGTAGTTCCCTCTTTATCATCCTCTCTGTCCAAAATACACCTAAGAAAATGGAAGTAATTATTTTTGGCAATATTTTCCTGTGAGCTCCCTGAACTTCATCCGTATCTCATCTTGGTTCTTCTTGGATTTCATTCAGTTCACTTCTGTAAATCAGCATTCCTCCTTTGTATCAAAATGATGCAGCAAAACCAAGCACTTCCCAGTCAGGTGTTTCTTGAGAAAAAAAGTCTTTTTAGGTATCTTAATTATTAATTAATAATATTGGAGGGAAATAATACTTTTTTTTAATTTTAAAATTTTTATCCTTTTTTTTTATATTAAATTTAGAATTTGTTTTCCTAAATGGAGCTCTGTAAACTTTAGGCAATAGAAAGCAGCTAAAAAGCCTCCTCTTGAGCTTGCAGAAGTATAAGCAGTCACTGCAGTCACAGGAATCATGAGATGAAGCAGGGTTAGCATATTGTAGCTCGCCTGATTGCTTCTTCCTACAGTATGCCAAAACAAGATTAGAACAGCTGATTCAGGGATGTCCGAAAGAGAAACTTTTTCCGTATCAGTGTCTTATCATATGATTCCTGCAAGGCACGTCCTGAAACAACAACAAACATTCTTTCATAGTTTAAGCAGTCCTTGTTCTTTAATCAGATGATAGTTATTTGATCTAGACATCCTGAACCAAAATAGCTCTTGTGTTTTCCTTTTTACAATTACAGCATGTTCTATAAGATGTAAGCTACTGCAGACATGGAAAGTAACAAAATACAAAAAATTAAGCGGGTTGCCTACACTGAGTAGATGTGCAGAGTTAATGCTTAAACTAACTTGCCTCTAAATTCTGATGTGAGTGTAAGAAAAAACATTACAGCAAGAATTTTCATATTAATTTTAATGACATCACCTATTTAGTATTGTTTTGTCTCATATTCAGAGCAGCAATTTATGTATGGGTTGATGAATAAACATGTCCTTAAATACAGCAATCACTACTGCAACAAAACTAGATGGTTTAGGAATGGAGAAACCAAACATTAATAACATGAAAGCCAGGCAGCCCAATGAAAGGCTTTCCCAACTTTTAATTTCTGAAGTCATGAATATAATTCTGTTTATTATCAAAAATGGGTATATTTCCTAAATTCATGAATAAAACAAAGCTAAATTCGATTTCTGGTCTAAATTGGCAACAAAAATACTCATCGTTAATGTGGTTACTATATGAGTAAAAAAAAAAGAAACATGTAAATAGAAACAAAAATAGAAACTTACACCCAAGAGAGTGAGCTTTTTCCAGACTGGGAACTACCTGTGGCATGTTTGGTTTTGCAATACTTGTTGTAATAAAAAACAGTTCTTAATTTAATGTTAGGTGCTATTACAGTAGAAATAATAGGTATTACTTAATACTTACACTTTACATGTAACATAAAAGATGCATATACAAAGGAAGACAGATAAGGAAACATGAATAAAATTCAACAGCAAAAAATATTATTCATCCTCTGTTGAGCAGATTCTGCAAACTTTTGTTCTCCTAGAACAGTCCATGAAAACAGACATAACTTTAATCTTTCCATTTTCTTGCATATGTCTGGCTTAATCATCTAAGTAAACCACTGAAGAGTATGAGCACTTATTTCATGTTACATTTCAGAATTCTAAACAAGCCACAGACCCAAGTATTTCTTACTGAAGACAAAGGAGATTCTTAGCATGAGATTAATTTAATCTGATGCATCTAGCCAAAGCTATTTTTCTAAGCACATTATAAGATTAGTAGAGAGAAGTCATCAGTTTATGAGGGTCATCTGAAGATGGATAACAAAGTCTGGTAGAATTACTCACTTTCTAGAAGTAGCTGCCTTTTTCTGTACTGACTCTAGAGAGTGATAGGGGAATTTTAGGTAGATGACTTGAGGAGAGATGAATCTTCAGGACGTGTTGGATCAAGATTAATCTGTGATAGTGACATATTTTTTCTCATTTCTTATGAGTCTGTACTTCTAAGAAGACAGAAATTTGGTGAAAAACAAAATGAGAAGTTACAAATTAAAGAAATTTAAATAAAAATGGTTGTGGTATAAACAAAATACCACACAGCAAGAGCAGCTAGGGTTTTATAGCTTCTTGCTTAGAAAAACAGGATAGCCTACCCTTGTGTAATGATCCTTCCAAAGTTATGACAATAAAACTTTATAGCGCCATTCACTGTCACATAGTCTATAGATACTTCCATACAATATAAAGCCATGTTAAAGCACCTTTCCCTTCCCACACTGAGAACTTGTATGAATCCTCCCCCAGTCCATGTTTGTTTAGAATACATTTTTTTAGCAAAGATGTAAGCTCAATACATGCAGTGATTTATCTTGGGAATACAGACTCAACAGTAACTGCAATGAAAGCAATATGGCAGGAAAATAAGAGATCTGGACCATCTGGGTGAAAATATGTGGCTTTGAAAAATGTTTAGAGGAAAGAAAATTAACATATATCTGGAAGTGAAAAGCTCTGAATTCAACTGAGAGTTTTAACACTCATTTAGTCACTGACTTTATCCATGACACTGATGGTAGCTTTTCAGGGTCACATGGTGCCCATCTTTTCTTTATAGTCAAGAAACCAGGGAATTGGGCTAAAACTTGGTTTCCATATCTGGGGATGATGTGTAATCAACAACTATTTAATAACTGCGGAACAAGCGCTAATGGGTTCTTTAGCTATCTTTGCCTCACAAGAAGTCATTTTGATAAATTGTTACATTAGCATAACTGTTACAGTATTGGTTCCCTCTCTCAGCTATGTTATTTCTGATCATGTTATAAACAGAATATTAAAAAATAATAGCCCCCCATCTGAAAATCAGGAGCATTATCCACATATAATATTCAGTCAGCTATATAAAAAGTTTTGTTCCCTTTTTCAATGTTAGTAATATTTATATTCTCAGAAAAAAGTAAAGTGAAAGATGAATTCCTAGTGATTACAATTAAAGTTAGATGCTTTCCAGTGCTGAAAGAAATGCAAGCTTCTGTGTCGTATTGGAAAGGTAAAGGGGAACCGGTTTGTTGCTAAAACAATAGAATTTTATTCTTATCCCTGTTCTGGTTTTTATGGTTTGTCATTGTACTGAAACTCATCTAGTATTTATCAGGTAATAAAAAGGACAAACCAAATCCTTCTTTACTGGAAAACTGAAGCTTTGTTGTTATAGCTGATATCAAATAGACCTACTAAGTGGGATAGTGTAAGAGTCCTGAATACAAGTGAAATCCAGAGTTGTCATAACGAGTAAAAATGTTAGTTTGGTATTGTTCAGAATATTAAGCTGGATTCTGATATGATTTATATTGAAGTTTTAAGAAACTCAAATGGATGTCAGTGAAACTGTAATACTCTTTATGTCTATAAATAATAGGGATTGCCCAAAAGGTACCTGAGAAGGTAACAGTGCTGAAATGTGGGATCCCACCAATGGCTGGAAGCAGAGCTCTCTGTTTTTCAAAGCTGCATCTTTACTTGCAAGTCAAGAAGTTATCATAAGGTAAAACTTATGGCAGCAACTCATGTACTGGGAATGTCAGGTCACATAGTTTATCTGTTCAGCACTGCACAATTAACATGCTTTCACTTCACCCCTGAATCAACTATGTCTGTATTCAATCACATTTTCTTCCCACCAAAGTCCCTCACATGCTTTCTAAAAGGAGTTGATCAGGGTGACAATTTTGCAATGGCAAAGTTTTAGTTACCAAGAGAAAAGAGTCCATCTGCAGTGAATTGCTTCAGTACCCTGGTGTGCCTGGCATAAGCTTTCAGACCTGAGGGAGAGACTGTTCGTGTTAAAATAAAGTTTCATCTAAAAAAAAAAAAAATTAAATTAAAACAAGCTTGTACTGAAAATAGGAAGATATGCTTAAATCATCTAATGTAGTCCAAGGGAATTTATTTTGAAATATTAGAAGATCATTTACTAAAGTCAAAATAATCTGCAGAATAGCCAGGAGCTGCTCACCTCTCCATGTGTGATAGCAGAGCACTTTCCATGAAATGAGTTCCCCAACCCACATGTGAGTCAAAGATGAGGAAAAGCCAGAGCTGTTGCTTCCCAATCCTATCCTCCAACACCAAGCAGAACAAGGAAAAAACCTGTTTGGGAAATATATGGTAAAAATATTTGAATCTGTCCCAGATGCATGCAGTAAGTCAAGGATCAAACTGTCAACCTAGAGTCAAAACAATTAAATCCCACTCTTACCTAAGATGGATTTTAATATATTAGGAAGCCCTAAAACTTACCATAGATCTCTGAAACACTGCCTCAGCAGAAAATCTAGGGGTCTGTTTTTAAGGTAAGCGAAATTACAGTAGGAGAAAGTAGAAACTCCTTCCAGAAGGCAATCTAATGAAAATTCATGGGACCTTTTTAAAGTTTTGGTTACCAGTGAAAGCTGAGGAAAATTTCACAGCCAAATAAAAAGTCACAAAATTAATATCTTGCCTGAGGGAGTTCCCTACTCCAAATATCAATGTCTCCGAAAACTGTAATGTGAAACTATACTCAGGTTTTACTGATAATAAGTGGTTACAAACCACCATTTCCTCTCTCCTGCTTTTGTTCCACAAAAAAATCCGAAGTATAACAGCAAAAGTAGAGGAGGCATCCACCGGAGCTGATAATGCACCAAACTCAGAAACATGGAGAACAACGTAAAAGAGGAAGAAGAAACAAGGGGATATCCTTCCTGGACTTCCTCCACCCTCAAATTGGGCTAGGGGCTCCTCAGTTGCCATGAAGGCTGGGGAGAAAGGAGAGGGAGCTGAGAAGCACCACTCCCGGGATCCCTGATCCCTAGTGCTGGTACCCAGCAAATCCAGGGCCTGGAGCCGCAGCACCTTGTTCAATGCAGCTGGGGGACACGGTGCTTCCCGGAGCCTCTCAGCACCCCATCCAGCAACCCTCCCAGCTGGAAGATCAATATTACAGCAGTAACACACTGCTTTTTAAGAAGAGGCCTCTCAGCTCCCAGATGAGCTTCTATCTGCATGCTGGCCCTCTGATTTCTGAAAAATAAGGTCAGGTATGTCACCTCTGGAAGGTGTTCACAGTCATGACATATAATATGATATAACATGTATCAGAACTACTTATTAATTTTCGCTTGGATGTCCCATATCATTCAGTACAGAAGCTGTTTTTAGGAAGGGAAAGGATGCAAACCGGTGGCCACCATTAGTCTAACATAATTTGTTAACTTTTCTGGTTGCACCTGCAACTGATTTAATAATTTTTAAGGAAGTTTTCTGCAGGCCGTTTCTTTTCTGTATTCAAATAGCACATAATGATCTGATAGATTTCTAATGTCTTTTAGTATAAAAGAAGCCTACCTGGATTTAGTCCTATTTTAAAACAGAAAAGACAAAGAATGTTTACAATTTTTTTCTGCTAAAGAAATCTGGTTTAGTATGAACACATTCTTTAACCGGAGCAGCCAAAAGAACAACTCATGATCAAACTTGTGAATACCCTTCTCACCACATACACAGAACTCTCTTCAGTTGTATATAATGGTACAAATGAGGTAGAATCCTTCCATGCCCTACAGGAAAAATATGACAACCTATTATGGGAATTACCCATCACCTAGCTACAACTGAGTAAATACATCAAATTAGTATCAGAGAACAAGAGACACATCAAACTATGTAAAACAGATACCTGGCTCTAAGTGTTACAGATCAGCTTACCCAATTTCTTTAGCTATGTAGCAATATCCCTATGTAAGAGGAATCATAAGAGCTCATTTGTGCCTTGAGAAATTATGGAAGAGGGTTCACAGTTCTTTATATGGCCAATCACTTCTCATGAGCAGTATGTGAGGCCCCGTCTCTTTCAAGCCTTTCCCTAATGTTCTGGGGAGCCTTCAGAGAAAACTTTTCCTCTTAAATATGTCCCGTGGATCTTTCTCCCACCCATCTGCATGCATCAGTCTATATTCACAGATGTTTTACTGTGCAGTTTCCACACAGAGATCCTATATAGAGAGACATGCTCTCCTCAATCTCCAGCTTTGACAGCAGAATATTTCTCTTAAATTATTGACGCTTACCTGCTCTAAAAATACAGCGTAAATACCTCTGGAGGTATTATTTGTGCATAAAGAATATGGGTATCTGCAGCTTTGCTTAGCCATGCTTAAGTTACTAGAAAAGCTAACATTTACATACTTCTATATCTGTTACCAAAATATTTCCCCTCTGATCCTTAGCAATATGATCATCCTAGAGAAGAAAGGCAAGCAGCTCAGAAAATATCTACAGGAAAACATTTTACAAACTGGAAGTACAAAAGATCTTTATTGAAAATAAAGAAAGAGGCAAAAATACTTAGCTAAAAGGACTGAAACCATAAGAAACAGCCACAAAAGGGTGGAAACAGAGATCAATAGGGAAAAAAACATCCCTTCAAGGACAGGGAAATGAAAAATAAAAAAAACAATAGATAGTGCTTTCTGGCTTAATGCAATCAAGTCCTACAGCTAAATCCACCAATCTTACCTTTCTTCATCAGCTACATTTCTCATTCATTTACCTCATTAACCATTAAGAGAGATTCAGTAGGTTCATAGTCTCTAACAAATGGCCTCCAAAGCAGGCTTGATTTAATTAACAGACAAACTTTATGATTTAGCCATAATGGACTTCCTATTTGAGATAATATTGTCTTATTTTATCCTGTTGCCAAAATAACCCACATACTGTGTTCACTGATCTAAATTCCATATAAATACCTGATTTTCTAACACCTTGAGAATTATGATGAGTCTTTCTTTAATAAGCTTTTCATAATGTTAGAGGACTCAAATGCAACCTGAGGAAGAAAGTGATGCTCTAGAAGGCTGGTATTTGTTATTCTGCAGAGAAATTGTTTGATCAGTCCCTAGGGGAATGGCTGAACTAATTGGAAATGGTGAATATGAAGGAGATAACTGAGAAGTGCTAATCCATGGTATAAACAAGTACATTTGCCAAAAGAAGTCTGACTGAGAAATACAACTTCATGACTGGCTGCTGAGATGTTTCGATCCTCAGTGGCAGATGCAGATTGCACCCCCTTTACATGGCAGGTGTTAAGAAAGCTCTCACTGGCAACGTGAAAGATGTGTGGGGAGAGACTGAGAGCTGAACAGGCTTCCAAATAAAGAAAACAGCATTTTCCATCAGCATAACTGGATTGATGTTTAGAGGTAAAACACAGGGGAACCACCTTCGCCCAGCTACTCACCTTTCCGTACACACCTTCTCTATCCTTTTTCCTCTCCACTGTCCACGGCAGTTCCCAGTCTCCCTTTCTGACCTTTCTGCCTCTCCCCTCCATCTTCCACATCCACAGGAGATGTTTCTTATCCAGGTCTTCCCTTCCTTACTCTTAATTAGACCTGTAATTGTATTTCTAGAACCACTGGAGGTCCCAGTAGCAGTCAAAATGTCGTTCTATTAGGCATTATCCAAACACACCCAAAAAGTATACCGTGTGTTGAATAGGACAGTGACCAAACGTGAGAAACTAAAAGCAGGAGGTGGAGGAGAAGAGCAAGGCATGGGAAGGAGGGTTGCTCAACTAATTCAGTCAGGGAAAGGTAGGTATAGAGAAAACCAGGAGATGCTAAACTGCCTCCTTCAGATCCTGAAACTACATTCTTTTCCCCTGTTTCATCCACTTTCCCACAAAAAAATGTTTAGGAAAATGGTTCAGCTGCTGTAAAATGGGAATGACATTTTGAGACCTGTTTCCCAAAGGAATGCAAAGAAAATGGGGCCAATACAAACTGATGTCAATCAATATACCATGCCCAACTTCTTAGCTGTATGGGCCATATAAAGTTATTTTTATCAAAAAATATTGTCTGCACAGGGGGGAGAGTGACTGTTTCAGTCCTCCTTGTGGCAGAGCTAGGTTCACAGGTACAGCTAAGTCCATAGGTGATGAGTCACAGTGGCCCCCAAAACCCCTGCTGTCTCTCTTACTCTTGCCAATTTAAAAGAAAAAGAAAAAAAAGATTAAATTTATGATATGCTATCAGATGTCTCTGACGCATAGTTGCCCACATTTATGATTACTTAGGCTAAAAGGAAACTTCAGCATTCCCTAAATTTGTTTTCATTTGAAATCAAAATTCTTTAAACTGTTTCATATATAATTAACATTTTGAGCCGTTATATTTTCTGATCTATTTTATTCTTGTGAAAGTTTTCTTATTTTTACTTTAGAACTTTAGTTTGAGTTCCATATTATTTTATCTCAAGTTATCATTGTTCTGACATATTAAGAAGTCATATTAAATGGGAATGCAAAACTAAAAACCATGAAACAGTACTCTATTAAAATTCTAGAATTCTAAAACAAAATTCCAACATCCCTTCTTCCTCCGAAGACAAAATTTCATTTTCTTATGATTTTTTTAATGAAAATGGATACATCTTTCTGTACCTAATCCTAGGCAATTATTTTTTATTGATAAAAAACACATATCACCAATAAATTTTAGACCAAGTCCAATCCAAAATTATTAGAAGGGACTTCTGTTTTACAGTATTGGCTCTTATGCCATTGAAGAATAACATGCTTCTTTTCCTTGTGAATCAGAATGCAGCAATTATTTACCAGATCCAGAGCTGAGCTCTATAGTATGCATCACCACCTCAGAGGTAAAAATATGTAAAAAGTAGCAGCTGTTTAAAGCTGTTGTGATATTTTCTTCTCACTGATGACCTTTTTTTCACAGCTCTGAAAACATCTTGTTTGGGCATCTACACCTAGAAGCTCTTTTCTAAAATTAATGATAAAAACACCACGCATTTACCCAAAACTCCTGACAAGTTGCCAGTATGGCCTTCTGTCACAAGTACAGTGCATCCCTCATTTTCCAGCCCTTCTTATACACATTTCTTTTTACCATCAAGAGCAGCATTGTATTGTTTGTGCTCTTTGAGGTTTCGTAGACAAAAGAGTAGCTAAGCCTTTGTCAACAGCTTCTCTTGTTTACACCTGACAAGAAAATACTATTTTACAAATTCCTGGAAGAAAATATGATCTCAGAAAAGAACATTTCCTGAAAGCATTATTGTTTGATCTTGACCCTGTGATTACTTCTCATGTGAATGGCAGCCTTGAAGTCAACATTCAGACACAATAGGACTGTTTTACATGAGATAGATTTGAAGATATATGATCATATGACTATGTACACTACTAAGGCAGGATTTTAAGACAGCCTGAAGCACTTATGTACCTAAAACCAATCAAAATTCATTACTTGGTTCCTACATCTCTTAGATACCTTTGATATTTTTTTTAATATATTACCCTTTAATTAGATATCTTAGTTATACCTAATAGCAATTATTGTAAACATTAAAGGCTGCTGTAATACTTCTACTTTTTTTCCAGACCTTTATAGTCTCATATGGAAACCTTACCTATGTTGTAAATTACTGCTTTCCTGTAAAAGATGTATTACAAATTAGCATGAGAAAAGCTGATGGTGCCATCAAGAAAATTAATTTAGATAACAAGTAAAAATCACTGTAATATTCTTAAATTTTCATTGACTCATACTCTTGGGTATAAAATTTGTAGTATTTAACTGGAATGGATTTTTATTTTTTTTTTTATCAATGCAATGATTTTGTGCCAGTTCTTTGGCCATATCAGGATGAAATTTATTACATTTCAGAAATCTAGTCGAATATCCAAGTCCAAGCTATTCTCATTCCCCTAGCAGTCAGTAAAGAGACACAGGCTTCCCTAGAGGGCAGTTTATCTGATCTGTCTTAGACACCTATCTTAGAAAAAGATGAATTGCCATCTGGAGATGGTATTTTTCTCCATTGACTATTAAGAGAGAGTGTAGTAACCGTCTTAGTTGCTTTGCAACTTAGTTACCATGTTAGATGCCTAAACCAGGGCAGATGGATCTCTTTTTAGGTGACATTTTTACTTTTGCTGCATGCCAGGTTCAAAAGAGCATTACAGGCGAATCAACATGTTTGTCTGCTGTCCCACTTTCTATATATGTACATGTGAACATCTGGTTTGGAAGATAATGAAAGTATTTCTTCATATTCATTCCCCAAAGTTGTTTTTAGCAATTTCTCCATATATAGTAAATGCCAGATATCTGTTGAGATATTCTGCGCAAATGCATGTTTGCCAGTCCTTGGAAACCTGTTGTATCATGAGTTCCCAGTCTTCACATTAAAGCAGCATAATGCCAAGGTGCATGTACATGCAGGAAAGGAATGTAGTAAATTACAAAGTGCCAAATAAAAAAAACCCAACACCAACAAAAAAAAAAAAACACATAAAAAAAATCCAAACCTCAGCCTCAGGGGGAAGAAAAGACTAATATATTTCTCAGAAGAGAACACAGAGTGCTAGAGGCTGAAATCTTTCAAAAGCAAGTGCACTCCACTAAAAAAGTTCAGACATGGGAAAATGAATAACATGAGGTTTTGATAGTTAAGAGACTGGAGCAAAACATTGTGAACAGTGTTTGTGGAGTAACTCATTAACTTTTTCTGCCTGTTTTGAAAGGTTATATGGGTTGTTGCAGTACTGGCCTTTCACATCTGGTGCTTAAGGTTTAGAACTCCCCCGTTCAGCTTTCATGCTCTAAAATCTTGATTACAGCAGTTATGCTACAATAGAGAGGGGAATGAAAAGTGCCTGCCTCAAACCAGCCATAGGGCTTTATGAGCAACAGAGAAAGTAAACCAGGAGAGAGGAGGGGAGAAGAGGTTTAAAGGGAGGGAGCATAAATAAGAAATTCAGTCTTCGGCATGAGTTACCATACATAATATGCAAAGGTGTGCAACACTTGTTTTCAATTGCTCTCTTCTTCTCTGTTTCATTTAGTTCTGCCACGTCTGAACCAGAATTGAAAATATTACATGACTGCTGGCAGGACCAAAAGGCTTCTACATCATCCATAGTGTCATCACCTCTATAACTACATATTGACCATAGAACACTGAAAGAAATCCAGGAAGCTTGAGGAGGAACATAATGTTTGACAGCCTGGGGTCTTCAGATATCAGAAAACAACTTGCAAAAACGTTACAGGAAAAAAGCCCTTCAAATATATCTATAGATTCCAATGCCTAGGAGCAAGCAAACAAAAACAAGAAAAGGGAAGTACAGGTGACAAGTATACAAAGGTTGTTTTGCCTTTTTTTTGAACTTAAAGAAAACCACTGTAGCAGTGCTACAGAGGACATTGTGTTATGTTGTGTTTTGTTTCCAAAAAGCTGAGAGGCAGGAGACAGGCATATTTAAAAATGTTGGAAAGCATTGGTCTAACTAATTGGCCTGAGCTGGTGCAGGTTGACTTATATTTATACCACTACATACAAATATTTGTCCAGCCTGTTCTTGAAAACTTACAAAGATTTACATGATTCCACATGGTAGTTTGTGGTGGTCTTGATCTCCTGCAATATTTTGCTGAAATCACCTCTGCAGCAACAGGACAAGTTCTTCTTGCCACCCCCAGAGAAAACAGAGCTGATAGAGCTCTACACGTTTTGCATGCAACTTTTGTACACGCTGGAAGGTTGTTACTGTGACCGTTGCTCCCTCTGCATTTCCCCTCTGCCACTTGAGATCTCTATTTCTCAGTTTTAAAACAAACAACAAAAAAAAACCAAACACAAAAACCAACCAACCAAACCGATTCTTCCAGACATTCCTTAAAGGAAATTAATAAGTCTTTCATCTTTGCCAGTATTATTCTGTAGACTGTCTCTGGCTTGTCTACATCTTTTCTGAGATTCGGTGCTCAAAACGCCCCTTCTGAAACTTCATCAGTTCCAAAAGGGGTGGAATAATTACTCCCTTGTCTGATATATGAGACTTCTATTAACACATCCCAAATGAAATCTGCACTTTTTGAAATAACACCACTGTATTGACTCATGTTTGCTGGAAATGCACTATACCACTTGAATCTTTTTCTGCAGTGCTGATGCCTCCCACATCTTCCCCGGTGTCTATTTGAGAAATTGATTTCTCCTAGAGCATTACAGGTTTTTGTGCAGCAATGCAAATGCTAATCTTAAAGTCCTTGAAATTTTAAAAACACTACTTCTGTTGTGCCATTCAAAATTTATCTTGAATCTTTACTTACAAAATGGATGAAAGATTCAAGTCCTGCACCAGATTACTGAATTTATGTTGTTTGTTCCACAGACGTAGCAAATGCTCACAGTGAACTATGGTGAGCTGTTGCAGGAAAGAAAATGTATTACTACATTCACTGGCTTTAAAGCCATAGGTAGGAGTAGATGTAGCATTTGCTTTTACTTAATTTTCAAACTGTCAATTTTTGAGGAGTCTTTTGAATTCTGGGAAGTGCCCTGGAGTGCTCACAACCTCTCTCAGTTCCTCTGAGCTTCCAGTTTTACAAGTGTACCAATTGCTCCATCTGAGTCATTAAGAAACATACTACTCTGAAAAGGCTTTGGGACAGATCGCAGCAAAGCCTGACTGGAAGTGCTCTCCTCATCTGGCAGCAAACTTCTGTGGTTTACCAGCCTGTTACACAGCCTTATTATGGTAATATATATAGCCCCAGCTTTGTTATGTAACCTTCTAACACACACTCATAAACACAGTAAGGCAGCCTATTTGGTTACGGCTCTTCCACCAATCCATCAGCGTGTTTCAAATTTTAGTTCTATATACACTGAAAAGAGAAGAGAAAGGGGGTGCCTGACTTCCTTTATAAGTGAGATATAAATGAAATAGTGAAATATAAGTGAAGTGCTTTGTAAGTGAAGAAAAAATCACGTATGAAGTCACAGTAGCATTTTAAAGAGAAAGTCAATGGGGATTCCTAACTGATTTTGAAAACCTGAATTTTGTTATTAGGTGAAGGAGGAGTTAATGAAAAGATTTACGCGTAGCATAATATTATCTGATCTACTTTCTTCTCATTTCCATAAACTCATTGTCTGGCATGGGAAGCTTCATTTCCATGTGGTTGTTCTCACTGTATGCAAAAAATTTTTTGCAACACAGTTTATCTCTACAGACTGATCTCTGTGATCTTTCCAGCACATTTGGAAGCAGCTGACAATGTAGTTTCTACTATCTAAATGTTTGTGTTCCCAAACACATTTAATCCATTTTAATAGCACTTTCTGCAACTTCCCTACTTTGTGATTTTATTCTCTTTAGATTTTATGGGTTAATTGGGTTCATCTGAGCTCAATGTTTTGATTGAAGATCTCCAAGAAAAGAATCAAGTGCTACAGGGAGAAATACCGATGAATCAGTAGGATGACTTCTAATAGCCAGAGAGCCAATGTCATGTTTTATAGCAATGCATTTTCTTATAAGATGATAAAGGTCCTGGTCATGTACTATCACTTAATATCTCATAATGGCTTTGTGAAAATATTAATACTACCTCTAGTATCCCTGCAAAATTGTGGTGCTGGGAATTGCATTGCACAAACTTATATTGTTCTTGCATATTCATAGGAAAAAAAATTGTTCAATTTTCATTCTAAATGTTATGTCATGTATGTGTATTTTTCTCTTGAAGAAAATAGTTAATGTAAATCATTAACAAGCTGCTAAGTTGCAGCTGTAGAATTCAGCCAGGTAGACTGACCTGGTCCATATCATGAGCTACCACATCTCAGAAGTTATCCCTCCCATTGGACCCAACAGACTGTATTTGACTAAGCAATTAAAAATTAAATCACATTTAATTTCAAGGGGTTAGGCTAAATAAGAAATTTGTAATGCATATGGTAACTATTTTGTCCTCACCATAGCTGACCTTTATGTGGTTGACATATTTTGTCAATGGTAATTTTATGTTTATTTCCAGGTCATTGATGAAATTATTGAATGCTATATAATATGACTGTTATGTGTGTCCACATTATGTGCATCCCATTTGATGATTAATCCCCATGGATAACTGGGGATTTTTTCCAATGTATTAGTTATTTTTTAATCTCTTTAATATACACTGTATTAGTATTATATAGCACTAACATCTTCACCAGAATGTCAAAAGCACTAACCATATTGTCAATTATAATAATGCTTGCGGTGGCCAATCAATTGAAATATTCTTATTGACTTCAGAGACTGAGTTGAAGAAAAGGGAAAAGAAAAAAAGAAATATTATGATTTTATCTATAAAAATAAACTAATTTTTTTTTCACCAAAATACAATATGAGAAAAGGGAAGTGGAAGCATTAATGGGAAAAAAGATATGTAGCTTTTTGAATCCATCATTCTCAGATTCTGAAGATAGTTGTAGTTCCATTGCTTCCCTTCAGGTTATCCAGAGCAGTGTCCATCCATATCTGAAGTAACCCTTTCTTAAAGGTTATAGCTTCTAACTTAATCCTTTCATAATGCCATTTTAACAAGAATTTAGAAGCATAGGGTAACTGTTAGGTAATACAATTAGACATAAATCCATTAGGATGTGTAATGTCTAGACCAGACCAGAGAGGGACAGAAGTGGTTGCTCAAAGGGATCTGACCCTCTTTGCTACACAAGACATTTCATGACATTTAAAATATCCCAGATATCTTCTCTGGTTTCCAATTGATTCTTCAAAATTACTCCTGTATCCTGAAGATGCTTTGTCACATCTACTAGCTCTACACCTTATAAACCCTACATTAGCTTAGATGTTATAGATACCTGTGTCTGGACAATTGAATTGGGTTCCAATGTTATTACAAGTGGGAAGATATATAGGAATTGTAATCAGAAATATTAAACTGTAGAAGCGTTTGCTCTTTCATCCAGAATCTGGATTTAAATCTAATATAGATCCATATATTTTTATATATGTATATTGTCTGCATTAGCATGAGAAATACTTCTTTTACAGTTTACACAACCAAATGTCACTTGAGTATTTTACACATTCCATTTTGTGTCCAAACCCAAATGAATATGATTGCATATGAGCTCTTCAGTATCACATGAAATCAACTTTGGAAGTCTTTATGCAGTTCTGGTTTTAGTCAACACTCTATTCAGCATGCAAAATTTAAAATAAAATTTAAAAATAAAATAAAAATAAATTAAATAACTAAATAACATAAGTATTTTAATTACACAGGTGAAAATTGTGGCTTAATGGGTGAAATTCTCAGGAACTAGCTTCCCAAAAGACATGTAGTTTTCTAAGAATTAGACATAGTGCAAAGAACCCCAGGCTCAAAACCACCAACCCAGCAGACCCTGCATTCCTTCTTGCAGAGAATATGACAGTGCTGCCTCAGAATAAAAGTGATACACTACTGGTTTTATATGCTTGTATCATGTCCCCAAACATTTTCTGATTATGAGGTTAACGTGAGCTGGGCCAGGTCAAGTCCTGCTATGTATATTGACCCAAAGAATTCCATAAGCTCCATTTCACCTTAAAGTTGGTAAGAGAGAGGAAGAAGGTCCCAAATCAGAACACACAAACTCAATTACAAGGTATTTATGTACCAGCCTCAGCTGGGTTTGAATGAGGCAGTAGATTTCATGCACTGTTTTTCTTAAGAAAATTATGTTATCTTCCTGCATAGAAAACATAGATTCATAGAATAATTTAGGTTAGAAGGGCATTCTGTCAATCTCTTGAAGAAGGGCTAATTAGATCAGGGACCCTTCTCCTGTAGGGGTCAGTGAGGGATTTGTCAGTGGCTTTCAGAACACTCGGATGTCCCCATTTACTTCTGAAAAAGCCTTCCACTCACAGGAAAGCAAAAGAAAAATAACGACTCCTTAAGTTTTACCTTCCAAAAAAATTACTGAGACAAATTCATTAGTGGATTGCACTAATCATTATGCCAGGGAATTACATCTATGAAGCCCCTAAATTTGTTGCATATTATCACATCTGCTGCCCTTTCAATGATACACTTGAATTAATCTCTGAATAACAGGATCACATCTCCTTAATTAAAACATTAAATGACTAAATAAAAAAAGATAAAAATCTTTATGTTTTTTAATTAAAAGAAAAAGGTTCACCAAGTGTCTAAAGAGACACATAACTATCCCTGGAAGAACTCCAAGATATCACATGTGAAGGGGATGGGTGATAATTACTTTTTTTTTTAAGGGAAAGCGCAGAAATTGGAAATGGCATTAGGCCAGGTTCTGCCACACCTACACATGCTGAATAACAATTTTTAAATAGCTCCACTGAACTCAAGTATAAATCCATTGCTCAAAGGAGATCCTAATCAAGACCCTATAAACTGAAGATTATACAGTATACAAACTGAGAATGCATTTTCTTGTCTGATACAGGAAGAGCACCCACATCAGCAAATATGTAAGTTGAATCCTTGACCATTAATTCTTTTCATTGTTGAAAAACAATTTTTCTGCAGCAGTTTAAAAATCTGTGCTTTTAAACAGGTCATCAATGCCCTTAATTTTAATCTAATACCAATCAACAGTCTATCCAGATGGCAGCTTTCAAACTGGTGGTTATTTAAGCTTTTCTATTTAAAACACAAATCAGTTTCTTTAACAAAAGTATCACTACTAGAACTGTTGTATCATTAATACCATAATTCTGGTTTCCCTATAGATTTTTCTTGATTGAGTACCTTTATATACATGTATATTTCTATAATTGCCCCCTAAAGAACATAAACATGAAAACTGATTTTGAAAACAGTAATAGCATCTAGCATATGGAAAATTAACATTTATGTTTCCTCTTGGATTTGTGCAGAATGATACATACAATATATATGATGCTTATAGACAAGATTAGCCGACCTCAACTGACATAGTAATGACACTGTTATGGAGTCCCTAACAGTTTCCTTGAAAGTATTGGTATGCTAACAAAACCACAAAGCTTTAATAATGAAGATATAAAAAAGCTTCCAGTGACATTACACTACATCACCTCTCCTTTGGACAGATTGCATGGGATGTAAAGTGAACTACAGTGATGTAAATTACTGTGTTTACCATCTGGGGAAATCTGGAAGATTATGAATAAAACTTCAATAATGAAAGAGCCAAAGAAAATTCATGACTCATTCGTAAACAAGAAGTCACTAGAACATCCTAAACTCATATTTGCAATGTTTTCTAACTTCTTTTAGGCCTTTTATTTCCTGGGCATGTTAATGTATATGTTTATAAATATTACAGACTAGAACATTAGCTGAGGGCAGTGTATGTATTGTATCCTGGGGATCTGATCCCAGAGTTGTTGTCTTGGATTTGGCTTGATTTCTCCCCACGGGTGTTGTTTAAAAAAAAAAAAAAATGCTGCTGGGTCAGACTCACTAGTACCAAAACACTGCTAAGTCAGTAGAGTTACAACAATAATAAAAGGGGTCTTTGTATGTGAATAAAGCATGAAAGATTTTTTAGGATATTATTAGATTTACACTTGGTGTATCTTTTCATTACCTGCTTTTAGTCCTAAGTCCTTAATAGTTGTTCCCTCCTGTTCACAGATCTGAAGGAAACCAAACTCAAAATGAGATGTGCCCCACCAGAAAAAACTTTTAAAACCCAAGGAGCTGTTTTTCATGGCATAGTGAGGGCTTAGTTCACCATGCCATTGACAACAATCGCATAAAGCTGAGAAAGGTTTTGCAATTCAAGGCTCAATTGTACATTTATTTACACCAGCCCCCTTTTCAGAGTATGGAAACTCTCTGCAGTGCAGATTGCAGATTCAGCAAAATAAGACTCCAGCCTGTACAGGTGAGAGCTGAGAAATGTGCAGTGTTGAATTTAGTGCAGCTTTCTGTCTACTAAGTGACCTCAAAATTGGCAGGGTCATATACAAACTTACTCATACAAATGAGGACCTGAGGAGAGGTTTGGTCTTAGATGGATACAGATACAGGTGCAAATTTCCACATGATAAATTAAAACTTCAGGTACTTCAGCTCTTCTGTGAGAACTGCTTCCAGCAAAGCACATGGTAGGTAAACTCACAAAGTAAGACTACATGCACAAGCAATTACAGCAGAGTTCCCAGGAGTTCTGAAATTTCCTACTGCAACCTACCCTCTGTCAGCTCATCTCTGTGCCTGCACTGAGAGGCATCTGTGGAATCTGGGTTATCTCTAAATTGCATTGAAACAAGATTTTTTAGATTCTTTATTATTAAAGACGTACGTGTCAGGAACCTGGACACCACTGCAGGGCTAGTCTTCAGTGCTTAACATATACATATATACATACATATATATATATATATATATATATTTGCATACATATTTATATATGTGTACATATGTGGTTTATGGGGGGTGTATGTGTCCTTAGATGAGCTTATAACTTAGCAGCTTAGTTGGGAATTGAATAGAGAGATTCAAGGTCTGGTGAATTAATCTCAGTCCCTCACTAAATAGTGTGTGGCTTCTGAAATAGCTGTTGGTAGCATGGAATGATTTGACCTAAAACATATTTTGAAAATATGCCTGAAGACTAGGAGGTATGAAAAAACACAGACAAACAAGCTATGTAACAAGAATGTAACAACATTTCCAAGGATAAGTAAATATGGGAGAAAAACCATGCAAGATATTCCTTGTGTTATCAACAGACTACTCAGCTTCTCTACTATCTAAATGATATTGATGGAGGTACTTGCTACTCCAGTACTGCAAATATTTATTGTGTCTAGTTTGTTCTGTCAGGCATTAAATAACATTCCCATTCTCATTTTCAAGAACTATGTCTAATCTTTTTTTACACTAATGCTTCCTTTGTTGACTTTTAACAATTATGTGCCATTGACAATTGTTTATTGTTGTTTAATTAGGAGGTGGATTATTCCCATGTTTTAATGATTACTCTTCAACAACTTGACAGGAATGTTATTCCCAAAACCACCAAGCACAAATTGGCTTTGATTTATTTTACTTAATCTTGTTATGATTGTATTATAAGCTCTCCAAATTATAATTTGTTTTATTAATTACAATATCTCCCTTTTTCAGCTCAGTAATGTGTACTAAAGAAAACAAATATAAACTGCCCATGCTGCTGAATTCTGTTTCTTTAAGACAAAAAAAAAGAAAAGTACTGGATAGTAGAACAGATACATACAATAAACTCATTAGCACCGACTCCAGAACTGATTTCCAGTTTGCAAATATGAAGTGTGTCCTTTTGCTGTATTATTTTAATCATCCAGGTAGACTAAAAGTGCCCATCATCTGTTAAGTATGTTCTTAGTATTAGATGTAAAACCTGAAACAAGAAAATATTGATAATGGACAACTTATAAATGCTGATTTTTATGTAGAGAAGGGCATGGCATCCACCTTCATTAGCCAATGCAAACACTTATTTTTTTTGGTCATGAAATATTGATGATCACTAAAATAATAATGAGGAAGAACTGCACAGGCTAAAATTTGCATGAGATAGAGCAGTAGCCATTTCCAAATGCAGTATTTCACATAACAACTGAAAAAATGTAGAAAGATTAAAATAAATATTGTATCCAGATCAGGTGACAATGGGCTGTATGTAAATTAGCTATCTCCCATGCATTTCTGACAATACATATTTTTAATACATTTTTTTTCTGGAAAGGATGTTATTGTCATCATCATCTTTTAAATTGTAAATCTGATCAAAATAAAGAAATATGAGAAGGAAAAATTCAAATAAATAATAAAATCTAGAGTCAAGGGAAAAAAACCCCAAACAGCTGAAAGTTCTAGTTTATAAACATTTCCAAACTATCAGTATCTGTTTGCCAGGGTTTGGAATTCATACTTGAAGAAAAAAATGCTGTGAAATGTTATAAATCATTCATTTAAGAAGCCCTGACTGAAATTCCCTTCTCATGGATGTGAACTGAACCTGATTTTTGCCTGGATTAATAGATCTGTTGAGCAGCTCCCTCAGGTTTTTAAAGTCCATTATTCTGGAACAGTTCTGTTGAATAGACTGCTAAGTGCCTAGACCCCAAAGGTGCCAAAATTTATCTCAGTGCTGGCCTGGAGGGTTTTTTTCTGCTTTCACCTACATTATTAGAATGGGGATGACAATTTACCTGGAAGACTTTGGGTACTGAGAGGCCGGGTACCCTATGCTGAAAATAAAAACACCCCAGAGCCTGATACCCTTCTGGCTGGGGTGAGCTAGCACAAAATAGAGCAGAGCTATGTCAGAAGTATTTTCGAAAGCAGCACATTTTCGTGAAATGTCTTTGCTTTGTCGACTCAGCCATTTCTGACAGACCAATGCTGAAACTGGAAATTTACAGCCCAATCCGGTTATTACCACTTGATTCCATCTAAAGCATTTGAGGAATCTGCCTTACTCCTCTGTGGTGTTTCCAGAGATCATGCAAGACAGCTTCACTTACTCTTAGCAGTTTCTGGAGTTAAAGAAAGTAGTTGTAGGAAAGAAACACAATTTTTAAAATGTGAAACAGGCTTTTAGGGATGTTCACATACTTGAAGTATGACACTAAGCAATAATACTTCAAACAAACCTAACACAGGGTGCACCAAAACGTCATTAAGGATAAATGAATGAGACAAGTGAAGGTTTCACCTTTCTTTTTTAAGATTGTGTACCTTTCTAATAATAAAATGTTTTATATTATAGTTGTTCTAAAATATCTTCTTACTGTATAAAATCCAAAGATGATATTTTCAAAAGCACTTCTTGAGCGTACTGGAGACCTTCTGCAGGGTTTGAGATCTTAATTTAGTTAGGCCATCTGGAAATTCCAGCTCAGGAGATCAAAACTCCTAACGATTACACTGTGCTATTTAAGTTTTCTTTTCAGCGGGTCTACATCCACCCTGGAAGTTGTATCCAGACAACATATTTACTTGCAAAAAATTATTACAGACATGTTATTAACCCTTTTTGCCTGGAATTTCCTTCACATTTCTGGCCCAAACTTTAATCACATTCCCTAAATCTAACTTTAAAGATCTTCCACATCTTTCCTACTTCTGCTTCCCTTTTTAAAAATGATCTTTGTATGGATGATGTTTCAAAGGCTTTTCAAAGAGATTGTGAGGTATTCAGCTGGGAATATTGTTAGTGAACAACCACAGTGACGGAGAAGCACCAAACATTAGTCTAGTTTAAGTCATATTAAATTTGACAACAGTAACCTAATAATTCTTCTAGTCAGTAAACTCCAATATAGACCAGACAGCTATTTTTTTCCATTATCCATGAAAGTGTTATTTCAGTTTTTGATGACTTATTTCAGATTTATTTTTTTTTATTAACTACTTAGACACCATTTAGGGCTGATGAATAGTAGGCATTCATGAGCATCATCTGTGCGATGTGTTTACAAGGATAGTGCATAGTGGTGAAAACCCCCAACATTCACGGGATAGATTCATGTGTAGCTTAGGGTACAAGGATATGAATACAGCACTTACGATTCCATAACACATCCTTAGATGATTCCTAGGAAGAAGCAAGTGCATTTGATCATAGGGCTTACTGAAATATTAGTTTATTTAGGTGGTTGCTGATGTAGTTGTATCATAAAATCAATGCATTTGAATTCTTGCAAAGACATAAGAAAAGCAGTGAATTAATTCTTAAGAAAGTGTCAGACTCAGATAACAGATTCTACTGCCTTTGAGATAAATCACAAATATCACATTCACTTTGTTAGTAACTGGACCAGACTATTGATATGGAAATATAGGTGAAAAGTAAGAAGTCTTCCTAGGATTTCTTTCTTCCAGGAACATGAAGTCAACACAATGAGATTTAATCCTACATATGCTAAAAACTATGTGAAGAAATTTTTGTGTGAGAAGACTGAAATAATTTTAAGCCAACTCCTTTTCAGTAAAATAACAAGGAAAACTCATTAATACAAATCAATCTTCTATTTACATATATAAAAAAATAGAAGGAGAAATGTATTATGTGTTAATATTACTTAGATATGTGGATATATGATGTAACAAGAACTGGAAATGGAAGATAAAGTAAGATATCAAGAATACAATTTAACTTTTGAAGGATATGTCTAGATTCCTAAATCTTGCTTCTGATATCTTCCAAATTACTTATAAAATGTGCCTGAACCTGCAAATCAGCAAAAAAGCTATGTTCTTTTTCAAAATTATCAGTTTTGTCATCACAGTTTCTTTCAACATTCTCTTATTTAACATTACATATTCCTCTATCACCTTCTTTCTAAATATAAACAGTAATCTTTTAGATTATCAAATTTATTGAAATTATTTCTGATAATATTATGCACATTCCATATGTGTATGTGTTATGTATGTCTGTGTGATATATAAATATCTATGAATCTACTTAGCTACGGTCTCAATGATAAATGGAAAAGTGGCTCATTAATGACATCACATGCCTCATAACATCAATCCACAGTCCAATTCTTTACATTGCACCATCTACACAATGCCTTTACAGTCAGCAAGTATATGGAAAAAAAAGCCATATTCTTTATCCCTAAATTAAAATAACAGGAAATAGGATTAAAAGAGATTGGAAAAGATGTGGTCGTTACATAGTCCATACCCAGATACTGCTGTGTCAGTAAATTTTGTCATATATTCAGTTTCCTAGGACTTTGAAGCCAGTTGGGGTTCTTGTAACTAAGACAGGCCTCATGCTTCAGAAAATTAGGAAACTTTTGTTTCTGTGCCAGAGCCAGGTTAAGCTAATTTATTCTTGTCCCACCACTTACTTTATATATGTCTTCTTCCAACCTGGTGTTTTATAACATCAAGGTATTTATGAATATCAATTTGTTTTAACACATTTTCCTTAAGTTAAAAAAAAAAAAGAAAGAAAGAAAAAAAAAAGCCATGCTTTTTTAATTTCCCTTTGTAAAACAGGTCTTCCACTTTGTTCAGTTTGGAAGTTCCCCTCTGTAACCTCATCCAGTATGAATGCTCTTCTCTTGAACACAGTAAACTATAATTGTGCATGGCACTGCATAAAAGATCTTACCAGTGGCTTTGTTACATTTACTCTATTTCTTTGGCAGCTCCTTGCCTAATAGGTACTACAGGAGCAATTGTTTCTGCATGACCACATCTCATCAATGGTTTACTGATGCCTCTAGATCATATGTCTTCACTATTTCTAATAACATATTTGTACTAGTTATTATTACATGCAAGAACTTTTGTTTTTGTGCTGTTTTCCTTGCTTACTTAAACAGATCTTATAATGGTTATTCTGAAGGGATAGATATGGTTCTATTCTAAAAATCTGATCCAATCATTAATATTTACTTATATCTTTCAAATTTCTTCTTACATTCAGAACACGAATGTTAACAGGCCCCTTAACCTGCATGCATACAATCATCTGAGTATATTCATACTGTCAACTAAATGACTTTCTGATTATCCATAAGTGATCCAGTGTTGGATCACTCCTGGGGTTTCTGCATGGATATTTATTTTTTTTTAAAGATGAAAGCCAGATGAGGTTATGGATGTAGCTCAGAGAAGGAGGGGCATTATAGGCAGTGTGGGCTGTGCTGGCCTTAGTTCCTTCAAAAATGCTTTTTCTCATAGTCATTTACCATTATTCTGAAACACCTTTGATCTTCATATATTCCTCTCCTACATGTTCTATATAACCTCATACCAATGCCCAGTGCATCTGTGACACCCCCTCAACAGCATGATCTAAAAGTCCTATCATGGCACAGCATTTACAACATTTATGCTCTTTGATCAAAAAAAAATATGTTTTAGGGCTGCCAGATGTGCCTCGGAAGCAGTTTAGGTGAAGTATTACAAAATGTGTACACAGCCAGTCTGCTCTGGATTAAGTAGCTCTGAACTATGTAACGACAAGCAACTTTTCAGCATGTTGTCTGATGGACGAGGATCAATCCCAGAATTACATCTTTATCAGCACAGCATTTACATTTTGGCATTGTCTGGATAATAGTAATTTCTATGTTGATTTGCACATCTCCATCAGTCATCTAACCTTCTGATCCATGATCTGCATCCTTGCCTAAGACAAAAATTATTCATATGATTCTGTGCTCTTAAAAAGTTAACTTTATCTTTTGTCTTACTCCCTGCATTGCCAATTCCACATGGCCTTCTTTTTAATTTCTGTGGTTAAAGACCTCTTTATAATTTGTGATAATTTCTTTGCAAGGTCTAAAAGACATTTTTACTTTATCCTATTGTTTTCAAGACCTTTAGCATGTAACTATCTATTCTGATTTCCCACTAGATTTTCCAATAGCCTTTTTAAGGTTTTCACTTTCATGAAGGCTCGACCCTTTTTCTCATTAGTCAGTTATCCTTACTTTTTCAGTCTCTTAATATTGAAAACATTGTTTACAAACTTATTTTGTGTTTAGCATTTCACACGTTTAAACACAGGCAATCCATGCTTTTTCAGAAGAAGGTTCTTTTATTTCTCGAAGTAGTTTTCTTCTACATGATCCTGCTGCTTACTACAACTATACATAAAACAGCACTAACCCTTGCATTTTCTCAGTGACTAACTGGTGGAGAAATCTGACAACTATCACAGCAAGAAATATGCTGGATCTACTTTTAACAGTATAATTTGTTCTCTAGTTTATACTGTGAAGTCAATTATGTTAATAGATAATTATTTTAAGTAATTAAAGTTTGTGATGAGAGTCATCTCACTACAGATATGTCTTTATATGTAACAAGGGTAACAGGGAGAGTTAAGGAAGCTATAGCAGAATTCCAGCCTTTTTTCCATCCTTGAATCTAACCTGGTTTACTTCATCTATATTATAATTTATTTGTTTGCAGATAGCTGGATAATTAATGTGTCAAGCAATCTTTCCTTTGTTTTGTTGTTGTTAGTGTTTTTTTTCTTTAGAGTGTCATCTTAAATCTCTTCCTCATCTTAGTTTGCCAAACTCATCTACTCTTCCTATTGTATCACACTCATATCTGTTACCAGTCATGCAAGTTTCTCCATTTGGTTCATTAATGCATATGTAACAGAACAAACAATGTCTTGACTAATGTAACTCCCATTCATCAAAAATGTATGACTTATGAAGAAATTTGGTGTCTTAAGAGGAAGAAAAAGAAAAAGAGATAGAAAAGTCATCTTATGCTTTAAAAGTGGGTTTTTTTCAGGTGTAAACCAGAAATATATGTTCTGGTAATCAGTTCGTATTTCTTCAGCCTTGTAATTTGTGCAGTAAATTAACCAAGTTTTATGTTTTTTTCCAAATCAACCCTTGCTATTATTTGTGTATCCATCTCATTGACCCACACTGCCCCTTGACTGGGAGTTTTCAGAATCTCTTGGCAAGTTACATAGTAAGTTAATTAGGTGCTGAAAAGAAGGGTAGATACTAAAAACTACTGCTATTTGTCCTCTGTCTCCCCCACTCTTCTTCATTCACATTTTTGCATGTGTCGGGATTTCAACATATTTTGGAATCCCTTCCTTTATCTCTACCAATAAAGACAGAAAAATACTTTTTTTTTAATGGATAGAGTCACTCCTTACCTTTTTATTTGGGATGTCAGCTGGGAGGAACCAGTTAATCAATACATTCATTTGGTTTGGACTCGGCAGCATAGCTCCTGGAAGTACTGAACACAGCACCAAATGGAAATAAATATAAAGACATATACAAAAGATAAGATTTCTGACAATCAGGTCCTGCTATCTTTGCAATTCAGTAGTAACAGAAAGTCTTTCACAAGGGGACAGATTCTGGTGGAAAGAGAAGGAGGGGGCATAACTCATGTTTTGTCCTGCAGTGATGCTGTTCAAGGATACTACTCAGAGTCTTTATGCCTGCTTCGATGTATCACTTAATTCTGATATCCCCCCACCTCCAGCACTATGAAGCTACTTCAGTGCATCCAAAATATTCCAGACATCAACTCAAGGACCACAGGCCTTTCGCTTACCCCATTTCAGGGAGAACAGGTTATTTCCCATGTACAGACTTTCTCTGTCCTTGTATACTTCAAAGTGACATGGCTAGCGATGTCTTTACATGAACCTACAAACAGGGGAACGATTGGGGTGCAGGAGTCAAGGATGAAAGGAATATTACTTTTTTTTTTCCCATCAACATCAAAGACATCAAAGTTAGAACTGAAGTCTACATAGACCCTAACCTTGAATCCAGAACACATAAAAGACAGCAGCAAAACACCCTCCAGTGAGAGTCCTTGAGACAACCTGCTTGACTAGGGGCATTAAAAGGGAAATGGAAACATTTATGAAGTCAGAGAACACCTTTTGAGAAAGACCTATTCTAAGAAAAAGCACATAGTGGACTATATAGGCATGACTCAAGGTGAAATAGTCACTCAGTAGATTCAGAGGATGACTAACTGCTAATGGAGGCCTGTCAACACGAGGGGTGAGTCATCTACCCAACTTGGGCATCTAAAACTCAAACATCTGAATCTAAGGAAATTACTCAAGACACCATTGAGATTCAAATGATAAAACATATGTTTCCATAGTGCAATCCATTTTAAGATAGGCATCTAACTGGGGCAGACAACACCCATACATTTGCTTTTTGGACTATGAAAGGAACTTACATTGACTGAATTAGGTTCAGATGTCTAACTAGCAGATACCTAAAGCTAGGTGTCTTAAACTAGGTGAGACAAATCTCACTGTTCCACAAAACTTGAGATATGAAATGGAGGTGGCTGCAGTGGATCCTTTGTCACCACTGTGGGAAGGTGCATGTTTCTCACCACTGAGAACAGAATACATAGAAGGTGACAATGTTTACAGATCAGGTACCTGATTTAAGCACATAAAGTTAAGACCAAATATACCTTGAGCATTAACTTTGGCAGTCCACAAACAAATCTGCAGTAGTAGAACTGACAAGTCTGAACTGGAATCTCAGTTCCATATACACTAAAGAAAAGGGGGTTGGTGCCTTAGAGAGGGCTTCAAAATGTCCAGCAATATAGGAATTAAACAGCTCATGTATTGTTTTCTTAGCAAAAAAGCACATGTCTCTCTAGCAGAGACCACATCTAAGATCACCCCATTCCCACAAGACTATCTTCTGCTATGCTACAGGCTAATGAAATTAGCTTTCTAGCTTCGTGAAATTACACTGCCTTTTCCTTCTTCCTTCCTCCAGTCTTACTTGCTTGTTAACATTGAGGACATTTGCCTGGGATGTCTATTCAAAATTCTTCAGACTAACAAGAACACTGCTATTCCCTTTCCAAATGGACAGACGAGCATTCCAGCCTCCTGTTTTTTATACAAAAAGTGGACAGTGGTCTCGGAGTTAATAAGGCCAGGTCTTTTCCACTGAAGTCAGTTCTAAATGCAGTGTAAAGGGCTGGTTGTGAAAATAAAGCAAGAACGGACATTTCTACCTCGTATTCAGAGTAGCTAGAATCACAGAATCATAGAATCATTTAGGCCAGAGAAGACCTTTGAAATCATTAAGTCCAGACATCAACCCAGGACTGTCAAGTCCTTCACTAAACCGTGTCCCTAAGTGCTGCATCTATGTGTTTTTTAAATATCTCCAGGGATGGCGATTCCACCACCGCCCTGGGCAGCCTGTTCCAATGCTTGACCACCCTCTCAGTGAAGAAATTTTCCCTAATATCCAATCTAAACCTCCCCTGGCATAACCTGCGGCCATTGCCTCTTGTCCTGTCACTTGTTACCTGGGAGGAGACCGACCCCACCTGCCTACAGCCTCCTGTCAGGGAGCTGTAGGGAGCAATAAGGTCCCCCCCTGAGCCTCCTCTTCTCCAGACCAAACCACCCCAGTTCCCTCAGCTGCTCCTCATCAGACTTGTGCTCCAGACCCTTCACCAGCCCCGCTGCCCGTCTCTGGACACACTCCAGCATCTCTACGTCCCTCCTGCAGTGAGGGGCCCAGAACTGAACACAGGATTCAAGGTGCAGACTCACTAGTGCCCAATACAGGGGGACAATCATTTCCCTTTTCCTGCTGGCCACACTGTTTCGGATACAAGCTGGGATGCTCTTGGCCTTTTTGACCACCTGGGCACACTGCTGGCTCATGTTCAGCCAGCCATCACCCAGCACCCACAGTTCCTTGTTCTCCAGGCAGCTTTCCAGCCACCCTTCCCCCATCCTGTAGTGCTGGGGGGGGTGGGATGGGTCGTGTTATCCATGTGCAGGACCTGGCACTTCTTGTTGAACCTCATACAACTGGCCTTGGCCCATCAGTCCAGCCTGCCCAGATCCCCCTGCAGAGCCTTCCTTCCCTCCAGCAGGTCAACACTCCCCCCCCCTCAACTTGGTGTCATCTGCACACTTACTGAGGGTGCACTCACTCCCTTTGCCCAGATTGTCGATAAAGATATCGAACAGGACTGGCCCCAGTCCTGAGCCCTGGGGAACACCACTTGTGACGAGCTGCTAGCTGGATGTAACTCCATTCAGTACCACTCTTTGGGCTCAGCCATCCAGTCAGCCGTTAACCCAGAACACACAGCTGAGAAAGCTTTGAAGCTTTTCTAAACGAGTATCTAGCTCCTAATGTCGTAATAATGAGTTTCAGTGAGTTGGCTGCATTGGTATTGTCCAATTCTGTTCTCAGAACGTGGGTTGCCTCTTTCCGTACTGCCTCTACAGGAAAGTGAGTTGGAGCAGGCAGATAATAAAATGCTACAAATGGAAAAGCCTTGAATAAAGAAGCTATCATGTGTGCTAAGCAAGCATTGGTAAAGACTGCAACTCTTTCAAAACAGGGTTCAGTGTTTCAGGTTTTTCCAGCTTCACATTGTTTTATGTGACAGAATGTCTTTAATTAGCTTAGCAAAGGCTGAGATAATGTCTGTGTTTGGCAAATGTGCTCTGCAATGGCCTAAGGGCTTCTCTGTGGTACTGAGCAGCTTCAGTTCCTGTGAATGCTTGAGACTATGCAGACTGAAACCTCTATCCTAGGCAAATGATGATTGCATCATTAGTAAGTAGTTAATTACTTTCTTTTTTATCTTAACTGAATCATGGGGTTTTTTTATTATTATTATTTTTTGAAGGTTTTATACTCTTTGTTTTCTCCCACTTGTCTGTATAAGTCTTGAACAACAGATTCCACTGTATTTGCAGGCTCTAGAGCACCTTCTTCCAGGGAAGCAAAGACAGTGTAGTATACGTGTTCTCCTTGGAGTAATGATAAATAAAATATCCACTTGGGTTCCTGAAGAAGATGCCCTTTGTAATGCATGAAGAATTTCTAGGTGTGGGACTTTGCTCTCTGTATGTACTCACACTTCCTCATGTGGATAGTACAAGGTTTTCAGGAAGCAAATTACAGCTTTTTTACAAAAGTAGAAAATAAAGTGACTGGCATAACTCAATATGTTTTGGTTTTTTTAAGTTTAGTTTATAAAATATTGCTGTCTTCTCTCCTTTTTTCATTTTCCTACTTAGAAAAATACTTATAACTTGTGCAGTCTTGAAGACTAACCTCCTTTCCGCATGTTAGAACACATAAAAATCTCAGATCACCCATATCTTTTAAGGTATGTGAACTGCACTTGACTTTAAATAGCAGTATTCAACCATTTGAAGTTTTGCATCTACCAAAATGTTTTACTGAATGAGACTAAGTTAGAAAAAACATAAACTGTAAATATACTTTCTATTTAACATAAAAAGTATTTAAAAAGAATGTTTGTGCATAAAAAAACCACACTCATGCCATCAGCTTGATATGATGGATTAATTCCCCCATCAAGAGAAGGTGAAGAAAAAAAATTTCACAGCCCTACTCTATACTGCCCAATAGGATTAGTGGGAAGGTTAAATTCTGTTTCTATGATTTCCGAATTAATTTGACATTTTCCCACTCATTTTAATGAGACTACAAGCTACTTTTAGTGAACGGTAAGATCCTTCGCCTGTGTGTTCATCACACAGAATGCATGGCAAGGAAGATGTTAAAAAACTTTGAAATCAATATGAAACAATGAATTCTAAGCTGTGCTGTTAAAGGATGCTTCTCTGCTAACATAAGGCCTTATTCAGAAGACTTGTTCCGGATGACTGTTTTCTTCTAACCAATATTCTGTAAAGCCTGTTGTATTAGGTGACATCAAAAACTAATGAATGAATTGAAAATGGCTTTCTCTATGTTTAATTGTCATAATCATGCTATACAACTAAAGGCTAATCTCTTGATTTTCTCTAGGGCTAAGGTGACTATCAAGCAATACATAACTCCCATTCCAAATATCAAGAGGTTACAGAAAAATAAATATTTCTATTCATACTGAGAACTCCTTGCACTGGACGAAGGTCATCAAAACAGCAGAAGAAATTTCATATTTAGGGAAAAAAGGAACGGCAGGAAGTTTTAATTTTACTGAACGATTCTGCTATTCAATATTTGCATTCCACCTTTCTCCCAGCAATATGATTTTATACTCAGGTGTGCTGTAAGAACGTACTGATGTGAGTTTAGGATTAGGGCTGAGCATTGTCAAGATCTATCAGCTGATAAGGACGGTGGTCCCTAAATTGTCCAAAACCTTCACTTTCCCTAGTCCTCTCGCTCCCAGTGATCCATTTCACATCATCCATCCGCAATGCCTTTTCCCTCGTCTCTTACCCTTCCTATCATCCTACAGTACATTCCCTTCATTTTCCATAGCATATGCCTACTATTCCTTTGGATCCTAAAAATCACAACTGGTTACCATGAGACAAGTTTAGCTGAAAAGCAGAATGCTAAAGAACAAGCGGGCAGATTTAGAAGTTGCTGTATCTTACAGAATTCCACTACCAAAGCCACGTAAATTACAATGGACAACTTTATATTCATCATATGGGATAACAGAGGAATTTTTAACTGTATGGAAAAGAGAAGGCTACTTATTGTGGGGCAGATATGGATGATGGTCATATTGCAGTTGGTACATGGTCATTTTAGGAGAGGGAAATTCAGAAATGCCAAGTTTGGAGGTTTAGACCTAAGGTCACCCTTCCTCAAGGCAGCTATGTTATTCATCAGTTATGCTGATTGTTTACAAACACCTGTAATGAATGTTTTTTCCTGTACCACAAAATCAGTGCCTTCTAAAACCTTTTCTTTTTTAATTGAACTGTTATTTTATCAAGTTTAAACAAATGATAGTGTTAGAAGTTCGCTTTAGGAGATACGGAGGAGTGAGCAGAGCATAGATGAGATCAACAGGGCTGTCCACAAAGACCTGTATAAGATTGAATGGCACATATTTTACATAAATCCCTGAGTTCACAATTAAGACAAATTGGAATGCATGTATAGGAAAAATTCCCTTAAAATGAGAGTCAATATTACATTAACATCATTAACATTCAGATGATGCATATAGTTTAAGACCATTTTGAAAACCATATAACATAGTTATATGTTACTAGAATATAATGTTGCCCTTTAAATTTCAGAGTAATTAAGAAATAAATTGTTATAAGGAATTTAATTGTGTGTGGTTTTTTCTTTCTGTTGGTTTTTGGGTTTTTTTGTGTGTGGGTGTGGGTTTTTTGGGGTTTTTTGGGTTTTTTTGCCTTGCAGGAGACAAGAAGGATCATAGGCTTTTCTTTATGGTATGGATTAGAACAGTCCTTAATTTTATATATAGTTTCACTCTTATGTACTATCAGCATTTCAAGAATAAAGATATCCATACAAAATTAAATTTGCTTAAACATAGTCAACCCTGTGTGACAAATGACAGATATTTTTATTGTAACACAAAAGAATAGTAGCAATAAAAATATCTTAGAAATTACTAAGAAAAGTCAAATGCTTTAAGGGTAATTAGAGCCTAATTAGAAATAGAGATGCTATCAGTATGGTAATAGTTGCCATTTTATTCATGCCAATGCATAATTTCTCTCAGTGACACAATGTGGTTCTATTCTGAAAGCATGCACTCATAAATTGCTCACAGCAGTTAGTGGTTGAATTAGTAAAATAACTGTGTTTTGTTTTCCGTAACTAGTTGTCTTCTAAGTACTGATCTGATCGTTTAAATTAATCATGGCGAATATTTATGAAAATTAACATCAGTTTCCAGAGAGAAATAATTTACATTTGAAATAAAATGTTAACTACATGAAGCCACCTTGATATCACAGTAAGACTGGATATTATGGACGAAAATAGGAAAATTCATTGCAGGAAAAAATATTTGAGAATACTTTGGAAATTGCCCAACACTGATCTACTAGACATCATAACTGTACTTTTTTTTAACTGTCTGTGGTTAAGACAAGTTTACCAAAACAATACTCTTTACAAACAAGATATTTTCAAAAATGGTATCTTGAATATTAGCATATTACTGCTTAATGTTCTTATTCATCTCTTAACCATAGAAGACTGATTATATTTTCTTATAACATGAAGGATTATGATACTTTATTAATTTTTAAATGTTCAAGAATTCAAGAACAATGATGAAGCCACAAAAGACAGAAGTCTAATCACTCATTTAGTCTTTCAAAGTGCCACTTGCCTACTTGCAAACATAGTAGACTCTTGAGTATAGCCAGAAGATATTTATTTCCTTTTCTTCATATTTTTTTTTAATTTTTACAAGCCAGTATAACCCTTTTGCCACCAATAAATTTGGCTTTACATATAACAAAAAAGCATGGAGTTAATTTTATTATTTTGCCTCTTTGATAATAAGCACTAGGTAATCAAATTTGCTGACTTTTTAGAAGATGTTCAAATATCACCAAGGAAATATTCCCAGTAGCAATGGATGTTGAAAGGACCAAAGACCTTTTGCTCATTTTTCTAGCTGTGATTACCCATTTTTATTGCAATGTGCTAACACAGTTCTTAGTCCTCTGAAATTTCAGGATGCCTAAGGCAAGGGGAGGTCCTCCAATACTCAAGAGTAACCAGAAGAGATAAGAGTCATACCTTCCATAACTTACAACCAGCAATGAAATCACAAATGGTAATTCTTATTATTTTCAGTCAGGAATTTCTATCAGAAGATTGGTATCTTCAATGGCTATCACTCCAGTGGCATAAGACCTGGCATAAGCTAGGCAAAAAAAACCCTACTCATGAACTACTAAGAATAATGTCTAGTGACTAGACGCATGCATCGTTCTGTGAAAAATATAAACTAGTTAATTCACTTAAAAAACCCCACAACTTTATGCCTTGACTAAGCGTAAATGAAAAGCCACCAGTTGAGAAGTCTTCTATTTCTTGAAGTTTCATATCCACTTCATTCTTAGCAGATTTTTCTTCCAGCAGCAGAAAATCCCCCCAAAGTCATGCTAGTTTCAGACATGATGTGACTTGACAGCCATAGCCCTCAGTTTGGCTAATCTGGCTAATCTGCAAGTGAGCATGGTTTTTTTTTTTTTTTCAATAAAGATGTTACATTATTATCTTCATAGCTGTAATCTAGATCACATACTTGATACATATTCAAGTTAAAATCTTGTTAAAATCACAATCAAGTGAGCTTCCTCAGGGAAGGACCTTTGCTTTATTTGAAGTGGATGGTCATTGATAACTTTATTTATGTCATGGTTGAGAAATAGGATGGGGGGGTTACAATTTAGGATTTTCTGCAAAAAAGATTGTACTACTTCAGAGTTAGACTGACACAGTTACAGCTGACTGCTTCCAATAACACAGCTCAACCTCATAGTCGGCTGCAGTGCTGGCTAAACCAAAGCAGAGAGAGCTGTATTGTAAACATCTAGAGCTGAGCCAGACTCCTACTCCTAAATTCCCTTTACAGTCAGTTGAAGGTGTAGGTCAGGTGTATCTCAGACTAAAACACTGAGGTGTTTTTTTTTCCTCTAAAGCCAGAGGCCTGAATCTTTAAAAAGCCCAGTCTTGTACCATTTTCCTTCAGTTTCATCATCTTGCTCCTGACCACAGGCAACTGAAGAAATTATGTGGTAACCCACTAAAACTTTCTGCCATTTGGAAGAAGATGCTTTGGGTGTCATTTCTGGTGATTTCTAACTAAGATATTACACAAACTTGTTCAGGCTCTCATTTCTTTATTCAAGCCCATTATTAAATGTGAGATGGTAGATTGCATTGACTGGCTGCCCATGAAAAGCATGATTTTCTGATCGCAAGTTATGGACCCAAACAGTTGTAATAGGCAGAGCTGTCTTTTGGGAGAAAGAATGCATTTTCCAGAAGAACATGAAGTCTGAATAACTAGCCATAGGTTGGATGACTACTTTAACAAATACAACATGGTTTTCTTCCCACAAAAGTAAGTAGTCAGGTGTCGTGAGCGGAGAGGAGTGAGCAAGTGGCCTCATGGTGTTTGGTTGCCAGCCGGGGTTAAACTACGACATCAGGTAGCAATACACTGAAGACATTCATTATAGCCAGCTATAGCTGACCATTATGTCTGTATCTTGAACAATTGTTCCTCAAGCTACCATGTAACAATCATAAAGACACACTTTGACACACACAGTTAGCCTCTTTTATTCATCCAGAAAAGACAGCAAAAATTTTCTTACCATGAAAGATGTTTTGTCTCTTAGGTTAGTTTCTTGGGGAGCTCTTAGCTATTGTCACTTACGTCCATAAACAGGTATCAGCAAGAAATAGTGCCAAATCTTTTAAGGCTTCAGGACAGTGATTTCTACACATCTACATATGCAGCTGACGACGGTTACCAAATATTCTCCTTTTTTTGTTCATCAGCATCGCCCATTTGGTTCCTTACCCAGAGTTGCATATGCTTTTGTGAGGGCATTGGTCCTTAAATACCACTAACCTGTTTGTAGACTAATAGGCTTTTTGATGCAAGCTGAAAATTTATACTTAGCTTTACAGTAATAATATTGAAATATTTTAAATGCCTCTAAGTAGCCATGGGAATGTATTTGTATGTATTTTTATGATCTTGGCTGATTGAAACATTTCAATCAAAATTTCAGCATAAGCTGGGACAGTCTATTTCCAAGGAAAGTGAATTCTTAACAATGCTTCATCTTCATCAACTGTAATTGTTCTTGCAAGCATTTTATCAGAGAATATTTCTGTGACCATCTCCTACTTCTTGTTCAGCATGTGACTCCCTGAAAAGGATGGTTTGATGCCAAATTGACATCAAGAAGATAAAGAGTGACTCTTCCAGCCCATCACACTTCAGTGTAAAAGAAGCAAATGAGATTCTGCAACTGCTGAACCTGCAAAGCTTGGCATGTTTCCCCAGAATATCTAAATTCAAATCCTCTTGCCTTGCTTTTATTAACACTAGCAATATGAAAGATTAAAAAGGGCAGCTTACTAAATATTTGCTTTGGGTTCAGCACTTAATACTTGCTAAGTTCTTACAATTTCTTTGGAAACTGTTCAGTAGGATGTGCCTGTATCTTTTATCTAGGTATCAAAGCTGTAGACAGTGAAGTCTTCTGAGTAACAAACTTAAGTAGCTACATCATGCATAACAGCTGATTATTTAATTAAAGCTGTCACTGCTGTTGCATTCTACATATGCACCAAATGTGCATTAGTTTGTCAGATGTATTAATTAAGAAAAGAAACAGTAAGGGAAGTCAATGCCATTTTAACACATATCATTCCTTATGTACCAATGAAGTTACATGCAAGAGTTTGAAGTTTCTTACTACCAAGACAGGACAATACTCATATTATTGTTGTTTTGTTCATTATCCGAAACAGTCTTCTCCCATTTTCAGTCATCTTTGGCATATTCTTGTTCTTATTTATTTCATTCCTTCCACAGCTACTCTCTAGGAGACTGTACCAGGATCTTTCAGTACCTATGTCCTGAAAGACAGAGCACTACTACTTCACTATCCCTTCTGCATTCCCCTTCTATACTGCCTTTTATTAGTTATTTCAATGTGGTTATCCTCTCATCTTTCCCTACTGAAAGAATTCAGACTGGATTATCTTGTTCCCCAAGTCTTTCTCCCTCTTATTCTTTCTCTTGTCATAGTGAATAAATACTACATTTTTGTTCGTTTATTTCTTCCCACCCTGTCTTAGCAGAAATGAAACCTGGCTTGGAAATCTTTTAAGAAATTTTATTATTTTTCATCATAAATGTTTTAACTGCCAAAAGAGAAGCTCTTCACAAGGTCATTGTTAACAAGATTTCCCTGGTTCAAGATAAAATTTCACATTTACCTCAAAGCCAGGATCATACAGAACAGTCCTAGCTGCTTGTTCTGAGAAAAGGCAGCATGACCAAACACAAATGCAAGTCTGAGTTTTCTGCATCTCAGGTTAGTATATTTACCTGGGGTTGTGACTTGGGTTCTCGGTTCACCCTTGGAGTCTTAAAAACCTTCACAAAATAAGAAAAGTAAGTCCTGACCTATTCCATGGCAATATGTCTTCTTAGATTACTATACCTCATCTTTTTTTAAATCTTACTCATCCTTCCTATGTTAGGTACATATTGCTTATCCCCTGGGAAATATTTAAATACATGACTTTCATCCTTTAGATTTTATATGTTGTTTTCTCTTCTAATCTCATTCATTTGGAGACACCTTCCTTGTATAGCTTTTACTTTTTTTGTTGATTTGTTAAAAAAAATTATGCTTAATTCTATGCATTGTTTTCCAGAACGTTAAAATAGTAAATGTAATGTTTTCTCATAGTTTTCCATAATCCTGTCCTAATTTTTTTCTGCTCTAATTATAGCTTAGCTTCCTCCCTCTCTTTCTACCTGTATCTCTCCATTACATTTTATGGGTATTTTTTCTTTCTTTCTTTCTTTTTTGCAATCCCATGTGATTCCTTGTTTAGAGCAATATCTAATTTCTTGCTTCCTTAATCAGTAACCTCTCTGACATTTTCTATTACTCCCTATTTATACAATGTGTACTATATGAATGCCTAAAAGCTTCTACTACAATAAAACAGATAAATTTTGTCAAAAAGCTTTTTTTTCCCTCTTTTTTTTTATTATAAATATTCTACTATTTTCAGTATTAGATGATAAGTTACTTGAGGCAGCTTTCCTCTACATTGTGCATTTACAATGTGTATTAGAATTTCGTAAAAATAATGTCATTCATAAAAAAACTTCCTGGTCCTATCAGTGTGGCACAGAGGGGGGCTAATTTCAAGGACAGAACTAAGAGAGACCTCAATAACTCAGTTTAAAGGCATATAGAAAAACTAGGTTTATTTCAATTGTGCAGCATTCCTTAGAGCTCTTGATCTGTAGGAGTGTCTGCTGTGAGGCTAAATACCACTTTCAGAAGCTATGGACACAATTGCTACAAATCTAAATAAAAATTTTACCTACTTAAAAAATGGAAGATCCCATTTAAGATGTTTTGAAGACTGCCTTCAGGAAACTGCAAACATCAAGGAAGTTCAAGACTTGTTTTCTTATCACTACAAATATTTATAAAAGGCATATTTAGACAGTAGAAAGGAAAGAACTCTGGTGTATATTACAGGTACTGTATTTTCCAATAATAAGTATAATAAGCTTTAACTTATATCTTCAGCATATCTCAATAATTGATTACCCAGCTCAGATACAGAGAGGAAAATTCAGGGCTTCTAGGAAAGGCAAAAAAAAAAATTCAATATAAAGTAACCCTAGGAAAAACAAGACCAGGAAAGATAACATCTTCTTTACAAGAAAAAAATGTATTTAAAATATTCAGGTAAGATTCTCTGCTCAGAGTCAACTTGTGAACCTCTGAGCCTCAAAGCTATTTTTTTCCTAGCTGCATCAGTTGGTGTAATAAAGGATATTATCCCTCCTTTCAAAACCCTGTGTGCTGGTACTATTACAGCAATACACCAACTTAACTAAACCTGAGTTATGGAGTAGTAGTGCTCAGGATAGCACTTCAAGGGCAGCACACATAGTAATGTCTGTGACAATGCTTGTACCTTCAACCATCTTTCAAAATGGAAAGTCTTCCATAGCATCAAAATTCAGATAACTCAAACATACACAGAAATTAGCTGGCCATAAGAAATTCTACTTAGAGCTGCAAAGGCTGATACACATGTAAAGCATCTTTTCCAGTGATAAATACAAGTTATATAATAAATTTACCAGTAATTTACCTAATATTGCTGTGCAAAGAGAAAGAAATCCCATTCTCATTGGACATAGTGAAATTATTCATTCTGTATAAATTGAGAAAAGACATTTCTAAGCTGATTCATCCCGGTTCTTTAATCTACTTCAGTGAGATAAGAATTGACTATATTCACTAATTTACCATAATAACAGTGGGATGCCTATACAATTAACTCAAAACAGATGTCCACAATTTAGTCAGATGAATCCCATCCCTAGTGACAAATGTCATCTTAGAAGTATCTTTAGAATCAAATTTTCCTACTGTTTGCAAATGCCATGTTGAATGATAATTTAGAACAGTTTTGGGGAAGCATTTCAAACAGCTGAGCTGTACCAGTAAATAAAAGTTATAAGATTTTGCTGGTTTGGTATTATAATCCATTTTTTGCAAATGATAAAGGACAAGAGATGTGGAGTTTATTCATAGGAAGGGTAGTGGTCATTCTTTTAATTTCTGTAATTTTAAAGTATGTAAGAGTAAGCTATAGGGATTCCTGTGGTCTGGAATTACTTTGGGATGCTTTTCAATATTAGAGCAAGAATAACTGTACCTGTCCTCAGTATTTCCCAGGCCTCCCCCCCATGCTCAGTGGCATGGTGCTGTTATGAGCCACTTACCTTCCTTTCCATTGTTTAGATAGGGGACTTTTCAATGAGCAGCTGCGACTTTAGCCCCAGTGAGAAATATAAGAGCTGGCAGTTGTCTCCAGAGAGCTATTCCACCTTCAACATCTCTGTAGTAGATGTGTATTGTTTGCTTGCTGCTGAAGAAAATCTGTTTTGAAAAATACTTATAAGATACCTACCTGCCCTAAAATGTCTTTTCCTGTTATAAAAACATTTTAATATAAATTCTTAAACTTTCATTGCTGTTTGTTATATATCACTGCTTTACAGAGATGCTCTCAATAACTTCTAGAAAGGATGCTGAGGTACTGTGATGAGAAGTGTCAAGAGAGACTACTAGAAGAGAAATTCTGATAGACAGTAAAAACTTCCTTTCATCTTTTTAAAAAGTGCATTTTAAATAGATGTAGACATTGCTGCAACGAATGCAATATTTACCTTCCCCTGTCCCTAGAAATAACTTTTAAGTAACAAAATCTCCGACTCATCCTTTTAAAACTGTTTTAATTTATTTTGTTTTAAGCTAATATATCATTTACTTGCAACATGGCATAAATATTTTGGAACTGATGTCTGAAACAGATGAGTTTTTTCAGTTTAAAAAGGAGAGTGACAGTTTGTGCCCAATATTCTTTCTGAAAGTTTCAGAAGGATTTTTACTATATAATCAGAAATTATAATTGTGTTATTATGCATAATTACTCTACACCATTACATCACATAATTGGATCAGTTCAAGTTCTAATTGCATGGTTACAGAGATTTACTCTAAGTATGTTGGGATATAATTACACTAATTTCATAATTCTGGGACCTGCAGAGTCCAAATTTTGTAGGATTAACATTTATTTTTGTGGTTCTGTCTCACAGCAGGAAAATCTTAAAATGGTATTTTGGTTGTGTAACAGACCCTATTTGTTTTCACCTGTATGGTATTAATCTCTATTTGTATTTGTAGTGTACTAAATTCTATTTGGATGTGCAAAGATTACAGTATTACCTGGCTGTAGCAACGTTAAACCTGCTTATACAAGCCACCTTCATCTGAAAATGAAAAACAATTAAACACAGTGGTCAGCACATGGCAAAACGCAGATGGGTAGAGACTTGTAGGACCAGAGCCAGCTCGCGTGCAAGTGACAGGGTCTGCTTTGCAGTTTTGTGAGGGAGCCACTTCAGAGAAGCTGATGTGGTATTACTGGGACACTATTAATATCACGGTACTATAATGAAACATCTGTGGGTGGGCCTGTGGCAGCACAGACACCAGCAGGAGTATTGCCAGCTTTAGAAGACCAAAAGTCATCAGTAAGACAGCCAAAAATCTTGACATTGACCTTATGATATTAGCATTAAAAGTAATCAGATTATGTTTTCTATTCTATCTTTTGACTTTTAAATGACCACCTGCTTCTCTTCTAACAGTAATCAGCGTATGATGGTTTCAGGTTGAAGAGTCAATAAGGTACAATTTTCCCTATTTCTTCTATTTGGTCCTTTAAGCTAGTGGAACTACATTAATTTCATTTTATTATCTTCAGTTTTGCAGTTTCTACCTGTGTCTATAGCAGGTACTACATCCACAAAAGTAATAAGAATTTTTGTGTCCATTATTTTCACATCTGAAATACTGGAAATACTGCTCAGCCTAACCTTGGGAAAAAATAATGCCATCAGAAATACATCAAATTTCCAACAGCAATAAATTTCTCTATTAAAAAATTACCATCACCATCTTCAAAGCAATTGCCAAAACGATTGCCAGTCGCTGAGTTAGACTTCTGCTGGAGTATACATTAAAGGCAGAGTTTGGTTGCTCACACAGAATCACGCAAAATCACAGACTAGTTGGGGTCTGAAGGGACCTCTGGACTGTCCAGAAGGATCAGTCTGTTGCTTTCTATACTGAGAGGGAACAATATGGCTAAGCTTCATTCTGTAGAACCGAAACTTTTTCTCTCCTTGTACACAACCTAATGTTCTTATCCTCTTTTTATTTCATTCTTTTTATCTTTTTTTTGCGGGGTGGGGTGTCCTGCTTACATATAGCATTCTGTAATTATATTTTTGATATTAGAATTAATAGTTCTATTTCTGTGTAATAGATGCTGTTTGCTGTAATTTACTGTCCAAGCACAAAACAGTCATCGTGTTAAAAAGAACTTATTTTTACTCCTTTCTAGAAAGGCAATCCGTGATCCTAGGCACGTCATCTCTTGCTCTTTGCACCGACTACTCAGTATTTTTATAAGGATTTCTCCTTAACCTGCCATCTCTGTTTCCTTTCTTAGCATCCTTAGAAGTAGCAACAAGTTCCTTCTCTGCTACTACTCTGGTGGGTCTAACCCACAACCTGAGGCCACGTGGAGGGACAAGAATCCACCTGTGCCTCCGACTCCCCTCCCCATCTCTCTGGGCTGGCAGACCACACGTATATCAACATTTCTCGATTTTCCCTGCCAGCATGAAGGTCTTTTAGCTAACTGGTGCAGAAAAAATTGGTCTTAGAGGGTCTGGGACCCAGCACCAGTGACTGTGATCCTTTACAGCCACCACACAGCAAGCATGGGAAATAAAAGCGGTACTGTAGCAGATCACAGCCTGTCTCCAGAGAAAGGAGCTTATCCTGCTTCTGTGCTACTTGTGCTCTCCTGTTTGACACCTCAGGTTGGGGTTATGTGTGATTAACTAAACTAATGAGATGAGAGGCCATATCTTCGTTTTTAATGACATAATAATATTTAATTAAGGTAGACTTGGTTTAGGCAAAGACTATTACAGAAATTTCTTTATACTGGGAATTTTATTTATATTAATATGCATCTATTTCACTGTATATATAAGCAGAGGAAACAGCAAGTATAATAATGCCAGTGTTTCTGCAGGTGGAATGGATAAGAAATTTCTTTCTTTTTTTCATTCCAAATGAAACAGAAAAAAATCTGTTCTGAATTTACTTTTTATTTAACTTTTTTCCTTATAAGTACCATTTTATATAATGGATTAACAATGCTAAGATAAATAAAATTCTATCTATGAACCTTTATGTTTTGTACCATAATTGAAGGATAATCACAATAGTGCTGGACTGCCCAAAGTAATAAATAGCATTTTCAGGTAATTAAGTGCCAGAGCAAAGCTGAAGTATTTTATGACCTTAGAAGTCACTTAGTGAGAGTATAAGCCAAAGCATTCTTTTTCTGAATCCATATTTTAAACAGCTCATCAGGCATGAGAGAGCTTTTTGGAACTAATGATCATTCTCAGTTGTCTACAACAACTTTTTAGTACTCTTTTTAATGCTCTATCTATAAGCGTATAAGGTAAAAGAGGAATTTTTTAGGGTTTCCTACCATAAACTGCATGAACCGTTTTCTTGGGAAAAATATTGAAATAGTTTATCTTCATTTCACAGGAGAATAAGAGATGGTCTAATTTAAGAAAACTTTTTCTTGTGTATATATTCTGTTTTATTTTATAGGGAAAGAGGGAGAGAGAGAGGAAGGAGGGAAGGCAGGATGGAAGAAAAGAAAATAGGAAAAGGAAGGACATATCCCAGATAATAGTGACTACAAATACTGGCATCAAATAGAAAATGTGAAAACATCTTAAGATAAAAAGAATATATTTCTTACCGCTGTGAATTTTGCTGTGTCTGTAATGTACTATATCAAATCACTTGAATAAGGAAAAGCTTGCTTGCTTCTGGGAATGAAACCACTGCACATTTCAACTGCCTGAAAAGATATCATTTAAGATAAAATAAGTACAGAATCAGACAAAAGAAAAATGAAATCTGGTAAATACTATATTGCCTGCCTCATCCTCTAGACTTCATCTGTAGCAGAGGTTAAAAAAGACATTTGGCTTTGTACAATAGAGGTCCTGTTTAAGATTTTTTCGTGCTGTTAGATGCTGGGCTGATATTCAAACAGAGAGGATTCTTCAATTAGGTTTACTCAGGTGAAACCCCACAGAAATTTCTAAAGTAATTAGGTACCCTAATCACTTAAGAAGCTACTGCCTTCTGATTTCTTTAGGCTGCCTCACAATACTCTTCTAAGCTGAAAGCCACGCAGGGAAACCAAATGCCCTTTAGAAAACAAGCATTATGAAGATAATAGAGCTACAAATACTCTTTCTTAGCAAATAAATATATGTTAATTTGTTCCTTCTGTATGATTCCCTGGATCTTTACTCTAATATTCACAACTGAAGCTCACATATTAATAGTGCTTAATCAGTAATTGATGTATTTTGTAGGTGGGCTCAAAGAGGAGCTAACTATTTTCTGTTAGGCTATTGTTATTATTGTTTGTTGCTTGTATTGATATTCCGTTTACCTCCCAAGAAAAACTGAAGTCCTATTATATTAGGTATTACACAAACCCATAGAATGAGCAAATTATGGAGAGGGGTTTACACTCTAAATGGGCATAGCAATGGGTATGAAAGGAAATGGAACAACCGATGGTCTAAAAAAAGATTCACAGCAGAGGCAAAAATAGAACTGCTATTGTCTTTCTCTGGCCTTTCCCCTATCATGTTCTACAGTCTGTCTGATTTTAATGATCTGTTCCTTAGAATTAGTGGACTCCAAATTTGCCAATAAATCTAACCTTACGAAGGAGTATGGCACAAAGCACAACAAAAGTATGAGGATGCATTCTGTTTTCATTTAAGGATATACATCCATCATGCAGTCCAAATGTAATTACAAGCAATAAAAATATTCTTTTTAGTCCTAAGCAGCCTTCTCAAGAGTGCTCACATGGAAGGCAGTAGAATCTGAAAAAGATAATCAATATCCAGATTGACAGTAAAAAAAGAAAATTTCTTCTGGAATAGTGTTAAAAGAAAATGCTCTGATAGATGGAAAGAGAGCAGTAGGTTGAGAATTAATTCTTACCCTCAGCAAAGGTACAGCATATGGAAACCTAGATTAAAGCTTTCGGAAAGGGTGTTGGCTTTACTGACTTTTTTTAATAGGCTTATTTTTCAGTTTTTCTGATTCTGTTGGGCTGCCAAATATGGTGGCAAGCTACCAACAATTCTAATAGTCTAGCTGTCTACAAGATGCAATAGTGATCCTAATTAAGACCCACAAGTGAAAGCACAAGCAGTTGAATACAAATTGCAAAATTCAGCTGATTATTTATACAAGAATGAAAATTCTCTTCTCTTGATTAAATTCCTCTTTACAGGCTGAATTTGTAATTGACCATTTCTCCGGTATTTTGAGAACTCTAATTAGAATGAGCAGCTTGAGCTCTTTTATTTGAGGGAAAATCATGAAAACCAACATAGTTACAAGACTCTCCATGACATGTAAGTGACACTAATAGTATTTCTAAATGTTTCAATTGATCTCCCCCTTTGAGTGACACACAAATCCAGTTTATGGTTTTCTTTTACACCCTCCAGATATGGAGGGTAAGAATGACTTCAAAGCACACAGGGACTGTGAGATTTAATGTCTGATTTCAGAAGGGGCCCTTGATGCTCACCAGTAACTAGTAACTCTCAGTAGACACCCCACCTGATGAGCAGATTTTCAGTCTGCTAACATATTATATTAAAATCTTGTTTTGATCATGTATACTGAAATTTACTTCAGTTGGTATTAATTACACCAAAACTTCTATGACAGAAGATGGCATATCTTATCAAACCCAGATAAAACCAGAAATATCACAGTTCACAGCTAACCATGTTGTCTAGCCACAGGCCTTCCACGGAGATCATCTCCAATTTTGGCTTCTGCTGCTGCTTGAGGCAGGTGAGAGGATGGACTTTGGACCTGTAGCGCTACCAAAAGCTGACATATGCTGGAGAATTGCTGAGACTTGTCAGCTTCTTTGATGGCATCACCCACATAAAACAGATGGAAATGTGGTTGTGAAATTCCTATACGTTGATTTCCTGTCTGTGGTAGCAGCTAACTAAACAAATAAGAACTTCTAAGCCATATGGTCCTTCAACTGGCTCTTGATTTCTTACTCTAAGGGAAGGAGAAAAGTAAGCTTTATTACACAATACTGAACTGAAAATCCTTTTTGAGAACTTACCATGAAGATTATTTCCTCATACAGTTGTTGATGACCAAAACCACAGGAACAAAGACAGCTGGGGACTCTTTATTTTTCCCCTGTAATGGCTGTGTAATGTGTGTCTAGAGCTAGAGCAGAGAAGTTTAGAGTCTGACCAAATATGCACAGAATGTAATAAGTTTCAATAAATTCAGAAACTGATAGGCTAGCAAAATTTGGTTCAACTTACTAATTCTGATACACTTCAAAAAAATATAAAAAATATTGACTGAAAATACACTGCTAAAGTCCCTTTTACATACCAGCATATGTACAGGCATTCCAGCCCCTTCCACAATGCTACCTCAGTTTTTCCTTATGGCAAGAATTTGTTGAACTAACTATAAGTCGAAATCCTTAAGAAAGAGGTGCTGTCAGGAAATCAAAAAATATTGTTGCAATAGCTTCATGCTTGTAGGAAAATAATATATGGATATTTTTTCTCATTTCAAACAATAGCAGGAAAGGATTTTCTAAAAGGCCACTTTTGTACTAATGTTGCCTCCATTGACTGAAAGGATTTTTTCTCTGCCTGTGCTGTTGATAGCTTAGGCTGAATAAGACAGAATTGTTCTTAAAAAAGACAGTGTTTGCTTTTCCTCCCTCTTTTAGTTTGCTTCCTTTTCAATGAAAGACAAATAACACAAAAAATTTCTAGGTGTTTTTTGTTTGGTTTTTTTTTTTCTTGTAAGGAAGAGATTGTTAAGAAAAGGAATTAAGTTAGCTCAGAATTAAAATTCACCTGTCATCAGGTATGGAACCTCTTTCCTGTAAGTAGTGTGACTGCATCTTTCAGTGGTCAGGAAAAGGTAGCTTTACAAATATCGTGCTGAAACACCTTTTCTGTTTAAGCAAACAGGCTGAGAAGTTAATTTGTTTTTGTTTAGACTGAGAAGTCAGCAGCTGTGATATGCTCTCCTGTTGTATGCCTGACCCTGTTACAACTTGCCTGTTATTAAATAAAATCTCTTTTGTTAGTTTATCTTGAATGTGAATCCCTGTCCATGGTGAGGATGAATCTGATATAATGGCTCATTGGAATTCAGGATAACATTCTCTCCCTATCTTCTTGTCTTCTGGAACAAGCACTGCTGGTGACCCGCCTTTTCAGGATGTTTATTGTTTTTAACAATGGAGGCAGTGCTCACTTCTCTTTTCCTGCAGTTCAAGGCAAGTTGCTCAGACAGAGTACACTCCAAGTTCATTCATTGTAGTTAGTTAATAGAAATAGTCCATAATTTTTCTGATTGTTATCACAGAAACAAAGATAACAGAGATGAAGGCTGCAGTGCTGTGTTCTGATGAATCATCAGAAGCCAGCAGATAGTCCCTCTTGAAAAGCCTGAGGTATTAAGTTATAAAGCAGGAAAATTGTGGGGGGAATGAGTGGGTAGTAATGGCCCGCCAGTGTCATGTCAGGTCCAGGGTTGCAAAAAGAGCAGCAATAGAGGTGAATTAACCAAGTGATGTACTGTTAGAAGACGATATGGAAAATGAAAAGACAAATCAAGAAAGTAAAAGGGGCATTGATGGAGACGCAGAGAAGGAAAAGTTTTGAGTATGGAAGTTCTCAGGCTATTGTCAAGGGGAACACCAGAAGTTACCATCTGTCAGATGGTCTAACAAGTTAAGTGAGCTGGTTTTGCTTGCCCAGAGATGCTTCACTGATCAGAATATTTCTTTAACTAGGTGCAATTCCACAAAGTGAAACCATGAAGACAAAAGATGTGCACAAACCACATTTATTTTGTCAACTAGGTCTGAGAAATGGCTGCTGAGAATATGCAACTAGTATTGCTACTTTGAAGCTCTGTCTAAATGTTCTTTCTGGACCATGCTTTGGAGTATCCCAGAGCTGTGTGGTGGCTGCTTGAGTGAACCACAGCTGCACTTGGCCTATGAACATGGTTTTCCTTGCACAGCAGCTACAAAGCAGGAAGCAGAACTGCATTCCTCTGCGCCATACGCTGATACGCAACCCAGAGATTAGTAAACTACATATGCCACACAGGAACAGGGAAGTGCTTCTAAATCCATAACACCCATAACCTAAGGTAACTCCAAGGGTACAAAATTTACTTTTTTCAGTGAAAATCATGTCCTCTTACCAAGGACCCTTCAAAGAAGAAACAAATCAGATGTCTGCGTAGCTGGTGCTTTATTCTTGCATTTTTTCACACATAACTCAAATAGTTGGTTGTGCCCTGAACCAGTCCCAGAAGTTCTGAAAGATTGGAAACCCAAGGATATCGATGGTGATGTAGAATTCTGACAGTAACTGTTGTCTCTGCTTTCAACAGGTCACCGTAACACAAAGCTTCCCTCATTTTTATCTGTGATCTTGCCTGTGATAGAGATTAACTCATTTGGTTCCTTGAGTCTAGTACCTGACCAACATTGACTTGTGCCATGGATGCCTGTGGTCGGTTGACCTTGGCTGGACACCAGGTGCCCACCAAGCCAAGCTATCACTCTCCTCCCTCAGCAGAATAGAGGGGGAGAAAATAAGGTGAAAAAAACCTTGTAGGTCAAGACAAAGGCAGTTTAATGAAGCAATAGCAAAAGTTCACACACGTGGAAGCAAAGGAAAACAGATGTTATTCTCTACTTCCCATCAGCAGGTGATGTTCAGCCACTTCCCAAGAAGTAGGGCTTCAGTATCTTAGTTGTTGCTCTGGAAGACAAATGCTGTAAACAACAAATCCCTCCCATTCCTTATCCTTTCCCTTAGCTTTTATATCTGAGCAGACATCACATGATACATAATATCCCTTTGGTCACTTGGGGTCAGCTGTCCTGGTTGTCCTCCCGACATCTTGCGCACTCCCAGCCTATTGGTTGGAGAGACAACCTTGATGTCGTGTGAGTGCTGCTTGGCAGCCGTCAAAGTACTGCCACGTTATCTAGGTACCAATACAAGCACAGCACTACGACAGCTGCTATGGGGCTCAGCCAGACCCAATACAATGGCTAGACTCCTATCCAGCTGCTAACAGGCCCACAACTGCTTTTTGCTACTTGAGAACAATCTCAGCTGCATTAACTGAATGAAGAAATATTGACAAAAAACCCCCCCACCACACACAAAAAGACAAATTTGGTGCTAGAAACAGGAGCTGGACTGACAACTCTGATAGACAGGTAAAGACTACAGTTATTATTGTTTAATTGCCATGGCAACTAAACATGGCCTTTTTGCTGAAATAATATCATGATAACACCTTACTCATTGTAAGAAATAATAATCAGTCAACCTAGATTGCTATCGGGGCTGCATTTGAGTGAAAACTGTAGACTTAGAAAAGAAAGGTTAATAAAATACACAGAACAGAAAACAAGGTTAGAGGTGATGTTTTGCCTGTGGGGAGTTTTTCAGAATGCAGAAGAAAAAGATTAGCTGCAGAGACAAGATGAACATTAGCTCCCTGGTTTCTCCCTCGTTTCCTTTGTACCAATAACCTTTTAAGGATCTTTCCAAAGCGCACAAAATTCCCTGCAGCCATAATGCCACCTTCAACCTTGTTATCTATTCCAATTTTCAATATATATTGCTATCAATGCTTTCTTTTCAATCTTTTGAAGCAGCCACAAATTATAACTGTTTCACATCCTTATTAGGTATTTGGATCTCTAAGTAACCTGACAACTTTCCATGTGCTTCCTTTTCAGCTACTGGGAAAACTAAGTTTGTGAAATAGCAGCAATGGTACTGACATTCCTCTTCTCAGCATTTTGATCTATGACTACATAAACTAAACATATCCCTGAAGAAACTGTACTGATTCATTTTGACCCATTTTCTTCTATTATGTCATTGTTATATTAAAATAGAGACTAATACAATGCACCATGAGAAATATAAAATGCTTGATCATCTCAACTCAGTTCTTACCATTGTTTGCTATGCATCTTCTTATATTACTTTTTAATATTTTATAAGCTTTAAAGTAGCTGAATCTGAAAAGATTCATTTATCCCTACCTTATAAACATTTTGCATGCTGAGAATGGCACAGGAACAAAGAATAATTGTAAAGCTCAAAGCCAGTGCACTTTAACATACAGGAGAAATAATAATTAGAAAAAAATTCTGAATAAGAAACAATGACTTACATTTTCAGCTGTTAGGCAAAGTTTATCTGCTTGATTCCAGTTAAATTCCATGTGGAAAAATTGTATCCTTTGCAGATCTGGGGGACATACATTGCGTGAAAAGGAGCACCTACTGTTTTATAAATGCATTAAGGAGGTCATTCAGTCCATTTGTATTTTTGAATTTTTGACTTGACTATGGATTCTTTTTTTACAAAAGTGTTTAAATTAGAATCTTGTGATTTTTCTTGATATGAAGGGAATGACTGGCTATAATGACTAGCTTGCTATCTGTTGATAGTTGTGTTGACAGAAGAGCTGTACAAAACCTTACTTATCTTCACAACCAAGCACTATTTTTAAAATAGTATTATATTTCCTCTTAAACATTACTTCTTCTTGAAGTATTCATTCTTTACAGTCCAACGGACATCTTGAGTCCAGAGATGCTCTAAAGATGAATAACTCAGTTTGTTCTAATTTGATATGCCATTCTGAATAGTAATTTGCAAGATGAAAAAAAAAGCTGAGTACGTACACTGAATGTCTTTGTAAAAAAATTTATGAAGCCTCAGACATGGGTAGTAGTAGTACCATACAAAAAAGCTGGTTATATTTTATATTAATTTTACTCACTGACTTTAATCGGGTTTTAAGTGAAAATGTTGTCTTTGTATAAAGGAACAGATTAAGATCCAAAATCTGCCACTTATGGTTAAAGAACCATCAAATTAGTAGTTTGAATCATTGCATTTTTAAAAAGAAAAATCACTGTATTTTTAAAAGAAGAGACATTAGCCCCCCTAAACATTGTCAGGAAAAGAGTTTAAACTTCCAAATAGAACTTTTGTGCAGGTGATCACACACATTTCCTACATATACTTTGCTTTTACATGGCTTAGTGGCTTACAAGGAAGTGATACACATCATCCTGCACCCTAACACTGCTCTTGAAGCTTGGAAGAACACGGAGAAGTCCAAACATTAACAACTTCAATGTTCACTGCTCCATATTTAGATAAATGCTTTTCATCTGTGCATTCAGTTAGCTTAAGGACGTGGAGCTAATGCAGTTTATTTTTCTTTAAGTGCCATTTACAAGCAAACAGTTTAATTATAAAGAATATATTGTTTATTCCAAAAAGAATTTAGCTTATTTATCTATTTTTAACTTTTCAAAAGCACTATAGTGCTAAAATACCAAAAGCACTATACTACCAGGTAATTGTGGACATGTCCCTCTGAATTTCTTGCTCTATGTTCATTCCCCTTTAACCATCCTACAACTGCATCTGACATCCAGGAACCCTACTCAAAAGCAAAAAAAATAATGTGTTGTTACAAAAGAAAACATTTGTGCCATCCACAGGATATATCCCTTTGGAGAAGCATTTCTGAGGATTGTTTTTACACCTGAAAATTATTTCTCTTTGATCATTACAATGCAATAAAAGATTCCACACACTGTGAATCCTGTGCATCTCTTCAAACCAGTAAAATCGAGCTGGTTTTTTGAGACTTGTAAATGCAGAATCCATATGAATCTCAGAAGCTGGACAAAGACCAATATCATCAGTTGAAAAGTGCACTCCATTCTACTTTTCCTAGGGCTCCATATTTGTAGCTTCACGCAATTGGTATAACCTCATGATGAGGTATATAGGTGGATGATGAAACTGTGCTTCATACTTGTGTCTAAGGCTTCCTGGCAAAAAGCTGTATGAGATTTCAAAAGCTGGGAAAAGGGAAGGAAGTGTGATCATCAGAACTAATCTTTTTGAAAATTATTAGCTGAGAAAAGCCATTAATTGCCTTTCTGAAGTAGACACTACTATTAATACAGTTGGAAATATTATTTCCAATTATTAGGTAAGATTTTGAAAGTTCTGTAGGTTTTTTTTTACTAATGAACTTGTAAAGTAATCCTTGTAGATTTGGCAGAGTCTGGAAGGGAACTAATTTAATGAAGTTTACATAATAGAGCGCAACACACTGACAGGTTTCTGCCTTTATATAAGGTACTGAAGGTGGTAAAGTGCCAAAGGTGAGTTACATGTACACAATTCTGTCCATATTACAAATAGACTAAAGGGCCTGAAGTTGCATTAAATTTCAAAATCACTTCTTTATAAACTTTGACATTTCTTGCAGAAGTCATATCATTGGTCTTACATTTTTCCAACAGGTTGCTATATGCTTAAACCACTAGCAGTCCTACCGCATATTCTAGCATATGTGATCCTGTAAAACTCATCTAATAAACATGAAACACTTAGGGTTTTACACTATACTGAGATCTGGTAGATCAGCTCAAAGCATAATTGTTTGAATTTGTTGCTACAAGCAGCTTACAGGCTCCCCAAATATATGTACATATTTAGGTTCAAAATGGGATTCAGGAAATTCATGAGGTCTAAATATATCAGTAGCTATTAAATTAAATTGTGTGGATGCAATCTGGTTCAGAAATTCCCCAGACAATATATTGGAAGGGCCTCCCAGGGAGGGATCTATGAGTTTTAACAAGTCAGATATTTTCTGGTGCCCTTAGCAAATATTCCCATTAAACAAATAACTTTTAAGGGTGAGGAATTGGTGAATCAAATTATAGTTCTCAAGAAATATAATTTAGCACAATTCATTTTAAACCAAACCAATCAAAACTCCAACCACAATGCTGAAGTTTTATAAGTAAGAAGATATTACCCATTCCCTTGCTTGAATATTAGACGTAACAGGAAATGCTCAATGTAAAGCAAAGTATTTGGTTGAATTGCTGTAAACAAAACCAATGTTTTTTGAAGATGCTTCAGAAATGGTAAGTTATTGTACAGAGCAAAGTAGGGACATCCACAGGGAGTCGTTGACAATTTATTCTAATTTGTCTTTGCTTAGTTGTTATGCTTGCTGGAATATGCTGCTGGATTTCAGCATGGCTACACTTGGTTGCCCACAGTGTGTTGGAAGCTGACATTAAGGACTGGAAAAGAACCTATGCTCCTATTGCAGTAAGAATATTGGATCTTTATTATGTCAGGAAAACAAAGGTTCAGCCTCCTCTAGGTGTTTCCGTTTCCTGAAGACATATCCATTTTGGCTTGCGTCTGCTTTGTATCTCCCACAAGTGATCTGAAGAGGTTTCAGGAGGGACAGAAAACCCTTTTCACCAGCCTGTGCACTGTCTGCTCTGCTAGGCTTTTATAAAGGCTGAAAGCTGATATATCTGCACTCTGTACCAGGGCCCTGTATTATTTCCAATACCTAAGCCAATATATTGATATGCAAAATCCTGTGCCTAACTCCACCTCACATGCATTCTCCTGTCAGCTGTCCCCATCTCTGAAGCAAGAGCACTGAATCACATAAGAATTCTCATCTTTTGTTTAAGATGAGCAGAGTTTTCTACCACTGATAGAAGCAGGTTCCACACTTCAGTCTCTAGCAATACTAAGATGCACCAGCTGATGAACTGGTCCTTCACTCGTGACGTATACTGTCCAGCCACAAGGAGGTAATTTCCTCTAGGGAAGAAAACATGAAATTTCTTGAATTCATAGAAAATAGCTGATAAAAATGATTGTATTACTAGGCTGATCATGCTTCATTCTTCTACTAGTACCTAAGATGCCTAAATATCTTCTGCCCTATAATTTCTGTTGTTTCTTCAAAGGAAGTGGGTTTTTTAGGTGCTATTTGCATAAATGTACTCCTCTTTGTTATCAGAATAATTTCCTGCTTTTGGAGAAACAAGCTTTTCAGAGATGAGCATATAAGATAATAGTATTGCTATGAAAATATAATCTCTACAATAAAAAAATAAAGAGATGCTTTGCCTGTTTATAAAGTCTCCTTCATATGAACTTCAGTAAACCTTGTAAGTTTGTGGTTAAATTATGCAGTGCTCCATACGTTAGGTAAACACTTAATGTCTATTACCACACAAAGAAATTCTGGCCTTCTCTGAAGTTGGAACAGGACCTGACTCAGAGTATCTTGCTTTACCATTATACTCCCCACCACACTGGTTTGCTGACAGAGAGCTTGTATTGGATACACCCTTTTTCTTATGCACTGTACATATTCAGAAGACCGAAACCCCCTCTTTTCAGATCATTGTTTTCATGCTTAAACAGCTACAAAGCTGACGTGTTGAGAGCTAGCCAGCTGTTCAGAGAACTGACAGGTGACTAAAGGGCCAATTTCATACTTAAGCTCACCTCACTGAGTGCAAGATCACATAAATCTTGCTTAGGGGCAAGATGTTATCTGACCTGGGATTTAAGGTCGAATTCAAACCCAAAATAAACGAAAAGAAAAGGATTTTGGCACCTATCTAAGGAAAGGGTGATATTTTGGTAACTACATCCAAAATGATGCTCCTGAAAGTCCCTGTTCAGGTGCCATGTAAGCATCAAGGGCACCCAGTCTTCACAGTTGTTGCCTTTTGTGATCTTAAACTTCCCAAAGAGCTTAACTTCTGCACAATTGCAGAAGCACTTATGTTTAGGCATGGTTGAACATTGCACTGTAAAGCTCACACTGAAGACCAGGCTGGGTGTTAAACAGGCGTTCCTTCACTGAAGTCCCCCCAGGGTCTCCCTGACCTGGTGAGCATTATCAGGGTAGAACTTATGCACATAGGCCAGGTCAGACCCTCATAAAGCATGAGGTATTTTCACAGCTACTGGATTCTTGGAGAAGGGCACAGTGCAACTAACGATTTATCTAAAACATAGTGGCTTCCCCAGGAAGTGGGAGATGGAAGCTAATTCCTTCCTCTGCCAAAAGGTTTTCTTCCTTCTTATGTTGGTGGTCAGAGCTAACAGGCTATGAAAAAAAGCACTGGGGTTCTTTGGGCCAGAAAGAAACCAGAAAAGTTAGCATGACTCCTCTGAGAATGACACATCCTTTGTGACTTGACTACTGAGTGGCTACCTCAACTGTGCTTTCTGTTTAAAATTCCCTGAATCCTACATTCCTTTCTGCAATGTGACAAAACAAGCTGCAACAGGCATGTGGAATTTATCTTTCCTCCCCCAGCTGCCAATGTTACCTGGAGCTCTGTGGTTATTGTATTTGCCTGAGGATAAGCAACAAGGAATTGAAAGATTCCTGAAAGCTGAAAAGAGCCTCCAACTCAGTCTGTGCCCTATCCAGCTGTCATATACAAAGTGGATGGAAGTGGCTGTGGCGGGTATCTGCTTCAGGTTTAACACATTTTCAGAGATTGTTAACCATATCCTGGTCTCTGTAATGAGAACAATCATCATATAATATGACAATGTTTATCATGGGAAATCCAAGAAGATATATTTTATTTAATAGGTATGAACACAGAGATTCATTACATTCTTTTAATTTCCATCTTATTTAATAATGCAGCTTCTTACAAACATGTTTCCATGTAAAGTCCACAAATACAGTTTCTGTTCAATTACCAAAATAGGGACAAATAAGGTGATAGCTAACACACCATTGTCAGACACAGAAAATCTTATTTCTGGTAAAAAAGATTATATGTTTGAGCAAGGCCAGTCTCCAGATCCGCTAGCTATACACTGTGTATCTCAGAACCGCACATGCTTGGTGTTTTTTACATTACTTCTTGGTCAGAGATGATATGATTTAGGCTCATCCCTCTGGCTTTTGTGTGGTCTGTCTATCCCTTCATAAAAGAAAATGGAAGGGATTAACTAGCCTTCAATGTGAAAAGAGATGAAGACTCAATAAAGATTTACATCATCTCTTAGTGATATAACACATTTTAATGCATTTTTGCTTGACATGCAGCTTGAGTACAATATGAAAGATTGCTAATGAATACAATAAAAGCCTAATATTAAGCTTTTGACTCCCTCCAGGAACAGCCAGAGAATGCAAAGTTAAGGTCAATATCCAATGCCTAAATCTTTGTGCCATGGTATTTTTCATGTCAGTATGATCCAAAGTTGCTTTCTATTTATATTTCTTGGCATTTATGAGTTTAAGATAGCACTTTGAGATTTATTTGAGTATAGGATATTAGATGTAATTTGCATCTAATAGTGCAAGCTAGACCTTTTGCTGTCCTCATGGGTGTATGAATGTCAAAGACTCAGCATTCCAGGAATACCATAATGAACTAAATATGAAGGCAAATGCAAGGGAAAAAAAACACCCACCACATCAAAGGTGAAGTATGTTTTCAATCAATCTCTGCAGATGATTCAGCTAGGAACATCAAGATTGTATAATGACCTGCAGACCAGATTCCCATGCACAGCTGTATGAAGTAAAGCAAGAGCAAATGAACTGTGAAAACGATTATTGTCACTGAGAGCCTAAGTAAAGTAACATTTATTTGAACCCTTATCTGTTCCAGTGAGATTTTTTTTTAGGGAGACACTAAAAGCATAACATAATTATGCATTATCCTTTCTTGGCACAGAAAGGAATGCAAAATTGACCTCTTTTGGACTTCTAGTTAAAATTATTTTTATGTCACAGTTTAAAGACAAAATAAAACAACATATACTCTGTCTTCAAAGTACGGCTGGACTGATTTCTTCTCTATAGCTATAAAATTGTATTATACATAAATATGACAGAAGTGTGCATGTTTATAACTTCATATACTTATGTACATAAACAGATGTGCATATGTATACATAAGTAACTGCATACACACATACATATATACATATAGATGCATATGTCTGCATTTATACACATATGTATACTTGTACATTTTTAATGCATTTATTATAAGAATCATACAGCGATTTCTTGGTAGCACTGAGGTGTGCCTCCTTCTTTTACAGAGAACATTGCATTCTAACAAAGTATTTTTATAATTGCTCTAAAAATCATATGTGGCTGAACTCCATGCAGCTACTCACCATACAGAACTGTGTGAAATCTCATTATGAAACCTGAAATCAATTAAAGCTCACTTAGTCTGGGCTTTGTTAATAGCCCGACATTCACCTTTGGGTCATTATAATGCTTGTGTGATCTTTTAGAGAATGAAGTAGCTGTACCTGTACGGATTCTTTGTTTTGAAGCAGATGCTACAGAAAAGTTTTAAATAAATGGCATTAAAGGTAGAGAAGACCAAGAAAAAATACCTGTTTATTCAGAACAAAACCAGTAAATTCACTTTGATGGTACTTACTGTTGCGTCTATTTATTTGCCAATGTGTTTATATCAGCAAATTTTTGTTTGCTTAGCATGTAAATAGGGGTTGACTCATGCAAATATGTATGTACAAGTGTTTGTGCTGCAGCAGTTTGTGAGCTTGTCTTGAGAGCTGATGTTGGCATGGGAATATATCCAAAAAGGAAAGAGAAATGGTGTCATATATGAAAGAGATGATGATATACTTTGACATGCAGAATATAATAAACATAGTGAAAAATCAAAACAATAATGCATCTTTTAAGTTAGGAACTGCTGCTTATTACTGGAAAACATTTGTGCTTAGCACGGCACACAGACAAGGTGCCCACAGGCATATTATGAACAACTCACAGTCAACCTTTGACTGAAGTATGTCATTTGATGAGTAATTTCAAATGCTGAGCACATGGGAACATGTTAGAGCATATTTGTATGTATTTCACAAACAGTCAAATTTGCTGGGTAAACCATTTCCTGGTGAAACAGATCACTCAGTGTGAGATGACAATAAAAGAATTTGGGCAGTTTTCCCTAAGTTTTTCCGTTTTTTTCCCCTCCAACTTACTCTGAAGTCTCAAATCCACAGGTAAAATGAAACCAAGGTAAAGGTTCAGCCCTTTGTCCCAAAAGACAACAGATGACAGTTATACAAATAAAACTCCAGGTGACATTATTTGTCAATTAGCAACTAGTTTTCAGTGCTCCCCAGCCTGCTTGGCTGAGCTAGTTACACTTGACAATGTAACTGATCCCACTAAAACCCTGGGTTTAAATAGGTGCAAATGGGAAATTCATATCAGGGATAGCCAAATAACACAATTGGAAAGTGTAGGAGGAACATAAAATTAAAGGATTATATACAGTATATTAACACCAAAATAATTTTATAACATATAAAGCAATTCCTTTAATGAAAAACAAATACTAACTGCTACACTGTGCATTCCTTTCCCATTTTGCTCAGCTAAAAGTTCAAGTTAATGTTCAACGTATTTAATATTCACAGATCTGGCTGGATTGGATTGTTTATTTAGTTTTAACATGTGCTTAAAATGTAGGCAGTGACCACAAAATGATGGTCAGAAGAAGTTATTTGACATAGATTAAAAACACTACATCCTGTCTTAGAGCATGCAGATGCACTAGATAAAGGTTTAAGATCTCTTTCAGCTCAGTGATTCAAAATTTCAGATCATGCTTGATGATCACAGTCTGGTGACTTTAAAGAACAGACTCAAAAGCTTCTTCCATCAACAGTCTATCTTTTGCTTATGCCTTGTAGCGATCGTCACTGACCAGGAAATCATATCCGAAACCTCAAAAGCTAGAGCAACGATTAATATTTAGGTCGAGTCTGCTCTTTGATTATTTTTTTTTTTTTTCAGTTAGGATGATTGATAAATATCCCTCTAGCGAGTAATAATTCTTGACTGACAGATTACTTCCTTCTTAGAAATTTTGAATCAAACTAACACATACATTTTGATCACACTTCATTCTTTTATATTAATACAGCATAAAATCCTCCCACAGCTACATATGTGTCAGATAGAAATATTATCTCTAATCATGAATATTTATTTATAACAAATCTTATGTCTGAAGTTTCCTGGATTGCTAACAAAAATGTAAATACAATAGATTTATCTCCTTCAAGAACTTTAAATACTGATTGTGCTCATTTATATGGTGCAGATAAGAGCCATGGAAGAGGTAGACATCAGCGCTGTTGGCTTTTATTTTTACAGATCCCCAAAGAATGCTCTGCAGTTTAAAATGTAAACAGAAGTGGCTTTGCCTCAAGCTGGTCTTTACCTAACATTAAATGCAACTTGGTGGTGCCAAATATTACAAGGGGGAAGAGAATGAATGTTACAATAAGATCATGACAAAGGTCATCATAATTGTCTGCCCCAGGCTTCTTCACAGGAGAGCTTTCAAGGGATACAGTTTTAAAGACAGCGGGCCAGATCCAAAGCTACCACAAAGAAGCCTACTCCCTTTGAAGTCGGTAGAGGCAGCCTGATTTACACTGAGGAGATTACTGCCTCTGAACAGGTAACCTAGCAATTCGATGAGGACTAGTTAACGAGCTGTCAAAGCTTAAACATGAGCCATCCACTTGCCTGTAACTAGGAAAGTGAGATACAGCCAAAACTATATGTGTAGCATTTAAGCAACTACCACAGATGGGGAATTTAGCAGACTTGCTGAAATTATTCCAGGAATCCCTAAACGACATTTGAGCTTCAGCAAGTTTATATAGAAATGCACAGTTATCAAGAATGCCATCTAGTGTACCCTCCAGCAACACTCCACCATAACAAACTCTCTGTGTGCAGAAATAAAGTGAAATGATTATGAACTGTATATCACTCTGGATGGGACCATTAATAGCAACCTGAGAAAAATCAGATGGCCGAATCTAATGGAAATCACATGGCTTTTCAAAGCAACTTAGAGTGGTTTGTTCTATAGGACAGCACAAGGTTCTTTGTATAAGATTATATAAAATTATTCCAGTTCCATCCAGCCTATCTCAATAATCTTTCACTGAGATGCCTTGTGGCAAGTCTGTAACCAGAGTCCCTCACCCTTCTCAATCTCTGAATCATCCTAAATGTAGTGATGGCAACATTTTGTGAAACAGGCTCCTGGATAGTTCCTTGAATTCTGAGATAAGCATTAAGATGTGCAAGCCCAGTAAAGATGCTTAATATGATGTTATCTGGCAAGTGGTTAATCTTAATCTTACTATTTTACAGCTGCTTTGGTATGCAAGAGCAAATTGTAAATACCTAAATATTTTCCACCATCTACATCACATCTTTTAGTTCTTCGCACACAAGACTCAATGATTGCACTTATCTCTGGCTGACTTCTGTGACAGCACAATGTGTGAACCAACAGCAAAGGCTTTCCATTACCCACTCTCATTTCAAATCTACTGACTTGTAGTTGTTTGCTGCTCCATCTTAAGCCAGTTTTCTGTCAGTTGCAGGCAATACTACTGTGAATTATTTACACGCAAATAATTTCAATTTTTATACAGCCTACATGCATTTCCAGGAAAAATCTTGCTATCATTCCCGCTATGTTCCAGCTTGCACTAAGCAATTGCTCAGGCACATGTACTGTGTTATGTAAAAGCGTTAGAATATGTGTTCTACACTACATTTCACAGCAAACAACTCCTTCATTTTCATCTATGAAAAGAAAGATTATTTAACATGGAAGAAATGTCTAATGACCAGAGAACTAACCTAGCATTTAACTTCCCTAGTCACTGTATACTTCCTGTGTGACTTTAGGCAAGGTGTTTAGCTGTGTTCTAACTTCCTCCCTCGCAAATCACAGATAAAGGCATAGCTGCCACTACAGAGTATTGTGAAGGTAAACAATATGAAAGACTGTTTGAACAGAACAGTAGTAGAGGCAGCTAATATTTGAGACAGCTCTTATGCTTTGCCCCACTTCCAGCAAGGCTAGTGCCTGCTCTCACCTCTATAATGTATTTGCAATAAGCTTTGTCAACAGTACTTGCAGTTTGTTTTAAATCCATTAATGAAAAGGGTAGATGCTTAAGGTGTTTAGTGAGATTGTCCTGAACACAATCTGCAGTTTAGTTGTCAGCTACAGCATACCAATGACGGCTGCCCCAGGAGGAAAAAGGCTGCATTTTTGTTCCCTCAGAGGGCTGCACAACCACTGTGAAGGCTGACACCACGTGTACTGCTAAAGAGCATGGAAATTACAGTTCAATACACTGACTTACCGCAGGATACCAAGTGTTTCTCTCTCCTGCATATTTTTCATTGAACTGAAACCATATATGATTTACAAAACCACTAATAAAAAATTACAGTAAGAATGCATCTTCACTGTTGTCAATGGAACTGCTCAAGTCAATGAAAATATACAAAGTCAAGCAGTAAGGACTGTAATTATATTATTATTTATCACTTTTGAATTAAACAATGTCTTAGCAAAATACTAAGGCATCAACATCCTGATGATCTATATTTTCCATTATAAGAATAGAAAAAAAGTTGAATTAGAGCTCTTGAGCACCCTTAAGCTGGAAGATCCTTGTCTGCTGTAAAATCTCCTAGCAGATTCTGTACACTTTCTCACCCTGATTAATATGCAGGAAATCAACAAGAAAACAGAACTCGGAGGAAAGAGGCCAATATTGAACATTTTGGGAAACAAATATTACATGCTGAAAGAGCTGTCTCTTTTATTCAAAGTTTCTCCTCTGCTCACATTGCAGAGCTCTTGATGTCCCCTGTTACATGACAAACATCACTCTCCAGTTCCATTAGTTACAATACCTTGAAAGCACCTGGAAAGCATCTCAGCAGGAGGTATGATTTTTCTCCACAGTTATTAAACACTGTAAATAGTGAATGAAAACCTCCTATTACAGATAGATGAAGTGAAAGTCTGACAGAAGGCTGCATCTTCACTATTCTGGGAAAATCAACTGCATCTTGAAAGTAAATATACCAAGGTAACTCAAGAGCAAAGAAATAACACAGGCAGAAGAAGAAAGGAAAAGAAAGAAAAAAAAAAAAAAAAAGAGGTTATTTAGTAAATATAAAGTGAAATATTCTGCATAAGTCAAAGAAAGAGTGCACAGGATTCAAAACCAAAAATTGGTAGGTTGCATACTATGGGCTCATATGAAATTACTCCAGGATCTGCCCATAATTCTGTCTTTAAATACGTGATGGTATTTAATGGTATTTTAAAACACTCTAAACTGCACATATAGACATGCACAATAACTCAGTAAATCAGTAGGCATGAAGGGATCAGAAAGTAGATACGTTTCTTGATAAAGCTGGTGTGGCTGCTTTGACATTACAGTGTCAAATCTAGCATCGGCTTATGCCAAATTTACTCAATGTCTTCTTCCTAAGGAAGTGATTGACTTCAGCCAAGCAACCTCTCTGAGATCTTCACAGTCTTTAGAGGGTGAATGTAAATTTTCAGCTGCACAATGAAACATTATCCAGACCTCCAGATGGCCTCCATTTCATATTCTCAGTGTCTGGCATAACTGCTGTCCCAACATGATAAGTAGCAGGTCCATGATACCTGAGTGACAAATAGGTCTGTGTGGGGGATTTCTTTGGCAAGAATTCTGTACCTCTGTGCAAAATGAACCCTGTGAACTCCTCTGCAACACACAGTACAAGAAAGCTCCAAGCAAGTATGAACACATGTAGTCCTCTTCTTGCACTAATAGGAGAAATGTCACCCCTGTTAAGTTATGTTTGGCCCTTCTTCAGTCACTGTTTGTTGAAGACAATGCAAGTTCTTGTGATACAAATCACATTAATAACAATGAAGAGAGAAAGTTTAAAGCTGCATTGAAAATGTGTATGTATATCTCTTTGTAATATTAATAAATAGCGTACGCTTCCCAAGTGTGCATTTCCCAGCTGTCAGGGAGATTTCCTCCTGATTTTTCCTTCTACCAAAGGGACAAAAATAGAGCATGAAAATATATGATCAAATTATTAGATAACTAGCAAATGTCAAAATTTATAATGAAAACAAGATCTGCATCTGAGTATACATAGTGGGTTATCTATAAGATTTCACTGGGGAAAAAAGTAAACAATATTAATAAAGAATAGATCTCAAAGTTCATAATGATGTTTTCCAGTGATTTCAGTGGAATTCAGATAAGAAACATTTTATAATATAGTTAATGGGTTTAAGAGCCACAATTTTTTGTGGCACTATTTTCCACACACTTCACATTTTTCAGTAGAGTTTTTAAGTGCGAATGCCAAAACTGGATGCAGTTTGATTCCTGAAAAGCATAGCAGTCCTTTGTGCTTATGTTTTAAGAAAACACTTTTTGAAAATTGGAATGGATGCATAAAAAAAATAGTTATGAAGTTATTCAAGTTAGAGACAAAATACCTTAAAAGTCAAGAATTACAGACCTCTACCTGATTAACTAATCAGACAGAAGATTTAGAGGTGACTTGACTGACAAATATTAACAGTGAAAATATGGGCTCTGTTGTTTAAGGCATAGCAAACAATAATGGTTGGAAGCAAAGTCAACCCTCTTCAAAATAATAGAAGAGGTAGATTTTTAAGAGAAACTGTAGCACCAGGGAGTGGGTCATACTTTCACAACCCAAGGGACACAGAATCTAAATCTTGTTAACAGATCCCAACTTTGGAGGCAACTGGACAAGTTAGAGAAGCATGCACATCCATCGTTACAAGCTAGGAGTTGACATTGTATAGGTCTGACAAAAGAAAATTAAGTGTAAAGTCTGAGCCCAGACAATAAATCATACCATAGCTTAATTGTTGTAGGAACAATTAAAGCCTTCAGCTAAACCTGTGTGAATCAGAGAGGGGAAAAAAAATATCTATATCATTCATCTTCCTCTGCTTCCCCTTTGTGATAGTAAAGACCCCAGAAATTTCCTCAGGCACTTCCCTTGTTTTGAAATTATGGATATCCAGGCAAGCAATAAATGTCTATCTTAAAATCAAGCCAAGAATCTCAGCAGAGCCTTTGTATATCATGCATCAAAAGTACATACCAGAATATCCTAAGTTAACCTATGCAAAAATCAACACCCTTTGCAAATCGTAAAGAAGATTAATGGGGGGGGAGCTGGTCTTTTTAAACTTGAGACGTTATGGGAATAGTGAGCTGTTCAGAACCACACTGCTCCTTCTGTAACAAAAGACAGTAGGATTAAGCGAAGTGTTGGTTTGCTAGTATGGTTTTAACATTCCATACTGATAGAAAAGCAAAAGCTCAGAGGCAAAAAAAAACCCAAAAAACAAGGAAGGCAGGAAGGCAAGGAAGGCAGGAAGGCAAGGAAGGCAGGCAGGCAGGCAAGGCAGGCAAGGCAGGCAGGCAGGCAGGCAGGAAGGCAGGAAGGAAGGAAGGCAGGAAGGCAGGCAGGAAGGCAGGAAAGCAGGCAGGCAGGCAGGAAGGCAGGCAGGAAGGCAGGCAGGAAGGCAGGAAGGAAGGAAGATTAGAATCCAGTATATCAGAGCTAGAATTTTTATTCTTAAATTTTGGGCAGCAAGAGATACAGATGCATACACAAATAAAACGGAGGGAAAGTTTTTAAAAAAAATAATAAAATGAAGTGTCCAAGATCAAACTTTTTGCATGTTCTAATCTGAACCATCTGAAAGAAAGGCATTTAGAGTAGAAAAAACTTATGGCATGACACTGAGTATTGTCATTTTCTTTATATATTTCATGTGCCAAATAACCCCAGTGACTCACAGAAAGTCACCAAGAATGTCTGAATGCTCCAGCTACTAGAGATGCTCAGTAATATCTAGATGTCACGCAGCCCCATTATCTCTCATAGGTTGACACATGATGTGAGACATTTGAGAATTCAGGCCAATATGTTTAGTAATATTACAGATCTATGTGGAGCTGGTGGCATTCTATGGTAAGGATCGCAGCTTTCATGCAGAAATAAGCACATTTTTCTCTAAACAGAGTGCCAGATTCTCTTTTTGTTTAAATCTAGATTTTAAATCTAAGATTTCCACCACCACTCCAGTGATGTGGGATGAGTTTGTGAGGTGCCTGCCTGCCTGCAGGAAACGCTGCATTACATGGAAGAGTACAGCACAGAGATCTGTGCTCTGTATTGGCAATGTCTATGAAATCCACAGGGCTTTCAAGACAAGGGCTTGTGTAATCAAGACGCAAAGCAAATGCTGTGGGACTTCAGCTGTCTACAGTGTCCACTCACCAAGTTCCAGCTCTGGAGTTAACCTGGGAAAACTCAGTTCAGATATCCAAATCTGCAGCAGCAGAGACAACTAACCATACTTTCTAAAGAGCACATATGCTCACATAATTACTTCAGGAAACATTTAAAAGGTTTTGTGCTGACTTCAATTTCCTCTTAAAAAACAAGAGCTGTTTGGAGAAGCTTCCTAAATGACACATGACACAATGGCAGGAGAAAAAAGGAACATTTTTCTCCTCTCAGTCAGAGCCCCAAAATAATAACATTCTGGCATTATAGAGATTGAGTATTTTTTTTTAGTCAGCACCCACTGTCACTTCTAACTGAGTTGCAACAACTGAGAAAGCACAAAACAAAAGTTAGCTTTTGTGCTCAAAAAATCAAAACCACCAAAAAATCCCCCACCATATTGAGCACCACTTGCTGAGCAGTTTGGTGGGTTTTGTTCATTGCCATTGCCTTTTTTCGGAGCTCACTTATGGAGAAAGGACTGTAAGATGAGATCCAGTGTGCCTACTTTGTGCATGGAATGGAAGTTGGATGAAATGTAGTCAGTGAAGTCCAAGAAAGCAATCCAGAAAACCCATATAGCAAGTGGTTGGCAAAGCCAGCAGACACTAACGCTCCAAAAACACCTTGCTGTTCAGCCTAAGATGTTTCCCAGAGGCTTGTGCTTTTGCATCCAGTTCCCACCTCATCTCCTGGATCCCTTGGGGATGAGGGACCACGTGCCCACCCTCCAGCTGAGCTCTGTGACAGGTCATGGTGTGAGCTGCACAGAACCAAGTTCAGCCCAGGGAACAGCCACTTTGGCAAGGTGCAGGAACTGGCTGGGGAGATGAGCCAGAGTGCTCCTCCTGCCCACTTTCTAGGGAATTTGTCCTGCAGGTTTTGGTAGAGCTACACATTACCTACATGGCATTTGGTCATAGTTTTCAGATTTGCAAGCCACGGCAGTGCTGGTGACAAGGTTTCCCTCTGGCAGACTCTCAGGGCCGAAGGCACTGACGAGCCTCCATGTCCCTGCCCAGTTGCCTGGGGCCTCCCTCACCCTGGCCATGACCCTGGCCATGCTTTCAGCCCCCAAAGGGATTTCAGTGCTGTTGCTGGGACGCCAGGCCCAGCCCTGCCCTGCTGGCCCACGTACAGGCTGACATCCCGGCCTGCCCCTGTCCCCAGGGAGGTGCCCGATGCCCAGGGATGGGTCTGAGACAGACCCTGACTGCTGCCCCACAGAGGCCCTACAGCCTCTGACTGACCACTGTGGGGGTCATCATCCCATAGGATGTCTTGACAGGTGTCCCTTCAGTTCCCTTGACAGTTTCTGCCCATTTTCCAGCCTCCCAGTGCAAAGGAAAATGGCGTTGCCCGTTATTGCCACTCAGTAACTCCTCAGCAACACATGATCAACACAGAGACTAATGAGACAGATGCTTTCATCAACTGACTTTTTCCTTTTTGCTTCTCTAGCATTAAAAATACTCCACTGCACCCCTCAGAGGGAAAAACAGCATTACAAACATATTGAAACAAACTGTCACTGCCCTAAAATGTCCTTTTACGAGCTAAGGAAATTCCACTATTCCAGAATGACAACCATAGCGCTTCTGAGAAACCCCTGTAAATCTTGGCTGCACGCAAGCATGTTATTTTAGCCAGGTTTATTACTAGGAAATACTGGGGAAAATGTGATGAGAAAGCCCCTTCTCAGGAAATCCAAACCAATAGTGAGATCAAAACTGCGGGATTTTTCCCTGTGGCAAAGCAAACTCCTAAAACATTTAAAGGTTTGCTCATAGTTACACAAATGCCTCTACATAAATCAGTCAAGTATAATGAGGCAATAAAATGTAATTCATGCACAAATATCCTGGCAATCAACCATGCTGGAAAGAACATTCAGAGCGTTAAATGGCCACTTCGGATGGTTTCCTGAACAGTGATTTAGGCAACTTTTGTCAGAATGTGACACTGTAAGTCCATAACTATTTTCATGCATATTGTGTTTTGCCACAACTGGAAACCCCTGCAGAACATTTTTGGTTCTATAGTTCAGCTTACGTTACTAATCCAAGAGAAATAATATTTACCAAAGGTTTACAATTGACTTGTAAAAATATATTTGGCATCTAAACTCAAAACTTGGCATGTGAAGGACTGGCATAAGCATTGCCCAAAAGTATTTTCCCTCCCTTCCCAAATTCTGCATACAAATAAACAGAGGCAGTCTGATTTATCTGTATGTATTAAAAAAATTGACTTATTATTTTCAGATTTTTTGCACTTGCATAATTCTGAAATGGGATGAATCCAAGCAAAATACCATTGAGTTCATACTGATGTCTTCTATTAGAAAGGTTAAAAATAGCTAAAATTTAGCTAAAAATAAAAAACATACAAGTCATTTCTTATTCCAGATGATGGAGAAATCTTATTTGAGTGTCTTACAGGCTCTACGTTTCTTTAGTGCTTTGAAGGGTGCAGAACACCACCAGGCCTGTGCATTTCCCTATGGCACACAGAGATTATGTCCCATTTATATCAGAGACACAAAGAACAGGAAGCATCCAAAAGTATGGAAGATGAGACCTAAGTTTTATTCAGCTTATGTTGACAAAACAGGTCCTAGTTAGACTTATTTTCCTTTTCTCCTGTTGTTTTAATATTGAGCCACTGACTTTAAGAAAGAAGTGTCTTGTTTCTTTGAGCAACGAAAGCCTGGGAAGATGTATAATACATATTCTGTGCAAGGAGATTGCCCCTTTCTAGAGCCCTTCATTTTATCACACTGTTAAGCCAGCTCAGCATCACTGCTATATATAGTATGCCTTAGGTAGTGTCTCCTGCCATGAGTGTCAGGAGTGCCAGGAGTGTCTCCTGCCATGAGACACTCACTCATCAATAAAGTCATGAATTGAGGACCTGTGTGGAGGTACAGACCTGTAGGAAAGAATAATCCATGACTCCAGCAGACCTCAGGGATTCTTAAGATTTTAAGGACCAAGCCTCTTTAAATACTCAACTTAAAGGTCAAGCATCCAGCCTTTTTTCCTCCCTCCATTCTTGCCTCACCCCCTATCCACATTGACACAAAGAATGATGTGAGGGAAACAGTGAAACTCCTTGAACTTTCCTATTCTTGGACTCTTAAACAGATTTTTCCTTGGAAAGGGAAATATGCCCCAACACCCAGACACCAAAAGAAGGAAAAATACAGTGGAGTGAAGAGCTGTACATAGGGGTTTTTTCCACCAAAGCTCAGAGGGGATTCTGGCAAGAGACAACAATCTGGATAGAATCAGAGAATATAGTAGAAGGAATGTCTGAAGGAAAGAAAGGACCTCCTGAGATGAAGCCAAGAAAGGCAATATTTTACTTCTGTCCAGAAGCATTACTCTTTCAGGAACTGAGGTCCAGGGAGGTTTTGAAGCTGTTAACTGGATCCTTTCAAGTAACCACTGAGCCAAGGAGTGGAGTGGGGAGGCTCAGTGAGTGACTCAGATTCCACACAAATACAATTTAGGAGCAGTTTGACCAGCATGAAGTTTTGTTTATTTTCTCCTTTCTTTTTTTTTTTCTTTTTTTTTTTCTTTTTTTTCCCCCTGAGACCTCAGTTGTTGTGTAGGATATAGATGAACAGAAATCACTGGTACCCATACAGACCAACTGCATGAAAATCAATAGTTTATGGCAGTTCATATGTGATAAGCTCATGATGCCTTGTGGATTTAAAAGCCTTCTGTCCTTGAGATCTGTGACCCACCCACCTTCAGGAGCCAAGTAAATTCTTCCAAGAAATTCAGGAACCGACTGCCTCCGACCCATGACAGTGCTAAGGTGGCTCCAATGCTGTCAGCTTGGAACTACTATGAATGTTCACAAGCCTTTCCTGGGCTTGAGATAATGTGACATAAAATAAAACTCCATTAAACAAATCCAAACCCCCTACCAGACACAGGTTCATGTCATATGGACAGTTCCTGCAGTTCTACTGACGGGTAGTAATTTGTTAAATTGCCATAATTCTGGATGGATTCGGGGCAAAGGTCTCGTATATTACAGCTACAGAAACGAGTCTCATAATTTTATTTGAAACTATTGCTATTTCAGTAAGGCAAGGTTAGACATGACAGCTACAGCAACGCTATCACTACTGTCATTCCATTCCTTTTACTTTGAAACTGTTCTACCTTCTTTTATTCCTTATCAACCAGCACAAAATCATGCAATGACATCTGAAGAATATCATTCTTCACAATAGGATGCAGTGGGTAAATGCTGCTTATATCTTGTATTTCTCCCACGTCCACAGTTTCTATATCCCTTCAGTCTTTCTGTTGTTTTGTTTTTTTTTAAAAAAAATCACACCATGAAATCCAGCACTAGTAAATTTAATAACATATCTGTTGTTGGTTGGCAAGAATCTTGTACAAGTGTCCGGTATGTACAAAATTCCAGGAAGAGTCTTGGGCTCTGCAGCACCCTTTCCATGTTTTTCTAATGTCCTTTTAAGAATAGTATGGTTAAATAACTCAGCGAAACACACATTCATCTATGCATTTAGCACCAAATCCATGGTTTTTTTAAATTATTTTAAGCATACTTGGGAATAGCACTTTCCATTGCTAGAAGGCTTCTTGCAAAATATTCATAGTTGAAATGGTACACACTGAGGTTTTCTCCCATTCACAAGAGTGGAAGTTGTGGCACTGACTTCAGTGTTGTCAGGATCATACCTAGTTTGCAGATCTCCCTAGCTCAAAAATTATGTTGGATCACCATTCCCCTCTAATCCAGGTTGATTTTTTGCAAAGAAACATAGTTTCCTTTGACCATGCTTCTGCTTTGATCTTTTATCTCTGTTTAATTAAGAACTCTGAATCATCTTTACCTTGCCAGAATACCTTGTAGCACTGATTCATTTTCCCTTGGCTAGATGAAAAAAGGTGATTCTTGGCTGCTTTTCACTTTTACTGTTGCATAGATAGTCTAACAAAAGTGACTAAAATTTTCCTTCTTATTCATTTTTAGGCTTTTCCATTGGTCTTCTCCAGAAAGGCTGTTACCTTTCTGTCCTCCTTGCTTCAATTCTTGCAGCATTACCAAGAAAGACATGCTGCCTGCATGTAGTAAATTCTTATTAAAACACCTTAGAATTTTTTTTAAATTTTATTTTCCCCTAAAGCACAGGGGAAGGATTTTTTGGATATATTTGGCCTCATTAAATAATTAAAAATAAACCAGAAGGAGCTGGTTCCAACCATTATATGGGAGATAAACAGGTTTTAAAATGTGGCCTAATTAAATAATTACTCAATAGACCAAAACAATTCTGATCTGTCATGTAGCTAATACGCAGTTTTCAAAAACTACCTAATTAAAGTAATTACCCAATAGAGCTGATGATTCTAAATGAGCCACTTCTTTTCTTTGGGTACTTGGTGCCCACATTAAAACAACCCAATTGCGTAATTTCCTCAAGGAGGTATTCTGATATATCAGTCAATAACATACTGGGGTCTTCTCCCACTTCTATTACTTTTCAGCTTTTTCAGTTGCAACTCTGTTGAAGGCATCACAGACTTTTGTGATCTCTGGGTGTCTAATGAGGGGTTGTTTCAGTTCCATGTAAAATCTGGGATGCCTCCTCAGTCACAGTGTGACTCTTCCTTTTTCTGTTTGCTATACTTTCATTGAAAAAGGAAGTATCAGAGACCCCTTTGTAAATGTAGATTTGTTGTATGACACCTACCTATTCTACTCGAGCAGCAATATATGTATTTTAAGTGCCAGTGTGACATACTGTCATTGACTGGCCAATTCTAATCATTGATACATTTCAGCAGCAAAGCCTTCCAAATATGAATACATTTTATATAAATAAAACTGCGCTTTGCATAGAATCGTTTAATATTACACTACCTCTCTCCCTCCTCCCACCTCCCCCCTCCTCAGAATAAAAGGAAGCATCAGCAAAAGTGTAGTTTTGCCAATATGACTGTGCTTACATTAGCAATTTCACCAGCACAGTTCTGTCAATCACACATAGCACTTTACCACTCTCCTCATCAACATAGCTGTTCCAGCAAAATTTCGTATTACAGACCTGACCTGAGTCTCATTAAAGTGGCCAAGGGTCATAGGCTATAAAGTCACACAGACATGTTTGGAAAACAGCAACTTCCTATCTTCTATTCAGTTTAATTGGTTTTGAACTTAAATGGAACTTGACCATGGTTTTAATTCTTGACCTAAAAATTTCCATGGATACTTTTGATATGTTTGGTTTTTTAGCCACAGAAATGTTACCTTTTCAATTGTACTTTGACAACTCAGCTATGGGCTATGGTAGGAGGGGTTTGAAGGAACATCCAAAAGGAGAAAGACATCTGAGTAGGATCAAGAAAATGGGATAAATTTTTATAACAACTAGGAGACCAATACAAGACAACTGGAAAGAGATGGAGGAGAGAAAAGACAGACCTCAAATACCAAAACTGCCTTCATTATACTCAGTCTGGGCTTCCAGAACACCTTTTTTACTCAGTAGGAGACATAGCAGCTTGCCAGCTTTAAGAACAATAGTCTTTTATTTAGGAACTTGCACAAAGCTTTGGTCATTCAAGTGTGAATTTATTGTGTTTATTTTTCGAAAAATACTTAAACTTCTGTGACTGTTTGCAGTGGTAGCCATCATTAAAAGACATTTGTTATTCACCATACTATTTCTGATACCATAATGAAGCCTGTACCACACATCTGTTCTCGTGTTAACCTACTTGACTCAAAAACTTCACAGACCTGATGCAAACTGAGGTAGTCTAGCTGTGACAGTGGAATCCCAAGTCTTCACTACAGTGTGACAACTTCACTGTTTGGAACAGTGAAAAGCAATGCATCTAATGGTAGACAACACACATAACTGTCCAGAGGACCTTTGATTTGGAACAGAGTGAAGGGCATATTGAAAAGCCAGCAGAGAGATCAGAACCTTGAACTTAAATCAAAACCAGATCTATTAAAACAGTAAGCCTACTTCCAGGATTTTCCCTTGTATAAGATTACCCAAAGTGACAGTATGCCAAAAGAAACAGTTTTGTTTCAGTCTCGAAAAGAACACATTAGTTAATAATGCAAAGCTTATCCTTGTTTTTACAGTAACTGCAACTGAGTAGCAGAGATGATAAAATTCCAGTGCAGAGATTTTGAAATGTTTGTATTTCATAGATACAAAAAGATCATAGGTATGATCTCCATTTTCCTTAGAAAGAACTTTTCTTTTTGTAAAATCTCTACGCCAAATACAGCAAAAATCCCGATTTTTCCACTAAAAAGCATTTAACTTTTTGATTTCTTGAAAAATTATCTCTTTCCTCCTTAGCCACATCAGTCATTCAAAAATTTTCATAATAGGAGAACTTTGACATACATGATGAAATGGACTTTGATTCCTGGGACAGCACATTTGGTTATGTTGTTCTCTGTTCTGTGAACAAAAATTCGCCTATGTATTCTTTGTGGGTACAAGGGAGGGGGCCTATTAAATATAGGGTCAGGACATGCATCTGAGGTAGGCAGACATGTAATAATTTTAATCAGCTGCTAAAGGGCAAGCAAATTGGCACAGTCCCATTCTGCAGTTTTCTTGTGCTGCAGTTGAAAGCATAATATTCTAACTTCTCCCAGTATTGAGATCAATCCTGAAATAATTTATTTCTTGCCATTCATTGCTGACTATTGCTGTGGAAAATTAGAGGGGGAGGAAACTGATGAATTTTTAAAAAAATTACATTAGAGTGTTACTTAAGAAAATGAGTGAAGATAAAAGATAAGTTTATATAAGAAACTTGCAGTTTCCATTTCAAATTTTATCTTTTTAGTTTGCTTTCAGAACTGCTCAGAGACCAGATCTGGGGTTCAGCAGAGGAACAAGGATGTGCATGCTTTTCTTGTGTTCGAAGCACAGTACTTAGGCTGTAGAACCAACTGTCACAGGATTCTGGGGATGTCAGATGCACAAATAGGCTCAATGAGAGATTAGGACAAGGGGTAATAGCTTCAACTAAAGAGGGTAAATTTAGACTAGATATAAGGAAGAAATTCTTTGCTGTGAGGATAGTGAGGCACTGGCAGAGGTTGCCCAGAGAAGCTGTGGATGCCCCGTCCCTGGCAGTGCTCAAGGCCAGGCTGGACGGGGCTGTGAGCAACCTGGTCTAGTGGCAGGTGTCCCTGCCCATGGAAGGAGGGTGGGACTAGATGATCTTTAAGGCCCCTTCCAACCCAAACCATTCTATGATTCTATGATTCTATGACTCTATGATTCTATGATTCTAATCAAATGCATAGAGGATGGGCTTGTTAGTGGTAATCAACCATGACAGTCCAAATCCAACCTTTGCCTCGAAGGGTCTCTACATTACTGATTAACCAAAGACTGGAAGAAGTATGCTAGTTAAAGACATACTGTACTTGCCCTCATTCTTAAATGGGAGCTTCACAACAGTTCAAGATGATATAAGTACTGCACTTGCTCCTGCCCTTGGCCTGCATTCCAACCTCATCCCTTTATCCAGCTGGCCCAGGAAACTGATTCAATTGAAAACTAAGCGATGTCAGCCAAATCAGCTTCCTGATCTCATCACATAAGCACAGTTGCTTAATTCTTTTCTATAATCTTCTGCTACTGACAGATTGATGGTGGTTTACAAAGCTTCTGGTCAACCCCAGCATAGCAGGTTTGATCCTATGTTCCTCTGAACTATCTCATTCTCACTCATATCCTGCAGTAGTGGCAACGTGGGTAGGCAGTTGTGCTGGCTGGACTGCTGATTTTGTGGTAACTACCGACAGTCAAAAAACTAATCCATACTTTCACAGGATGAGTTAGTTACTCCTCTCTTAGGGTAAGAGACAACTTGAAAAGTGGTCTGCTCCTGCCAAATTGCAGCTGTGCAGTCCAAGCTGGTGATCCCTCCATGACAGTAGCCCTGTCACTGGTTTTTAGAAATACCCCCCTGTATGGGCTCCATAGACCTTCTGACCTTTTCCAGCATTTGTTTTCTCTTGAACTTCACTGGAGGTGGCTGTTTTTCTACCAACTGTTCTATGACATCTAAAATACTTTTCTTCGTTAAACTAACCCTTGATTTCATAAGCTTATCAGCTCAGTCTGTGGTAAAGTAACAAGAAAATAAGAGCTCTTGGCATGTGTGTGTGTGCAGCTGTGTAACCTTTCCCACCTTGCAACACTTACCTGACTTCAAGAGGAAGGCATCAAAAATATGGCATTATGAATTATTTTCACAGCACATGGGTCTGGCTGTGCTATGTTTTGAAAACTCCTCTGGTTCAAGTGCCATGCATATTTTCTGTTGCATACATTCATTGCCGAACTCCAGGGAGAATGGCAGTAATGTCCTGAACCAACAAAAGCACTTATTTATGTTACGTTTAAGATTACCACTATTCCCACTGAAGTCAATAGGAACACAAGGTTACCTGTTAAATTTAAACAGATATCTTAGAGCTTCTTGACTTGAGAACAAAATTTTTTTCCTATTCCTAAATACTTGGACCATTAAATAAAACTGTGTAACTGGTTTTGGATTCTCTGAAGAGTGATAATTCTCGAAGGAGGATAGCTGTGGAGGAAACCAAGAATTATCTGTGAAATTACAATAGCATTAAATTAGTTATTACAGTCAAGGGAAAGAGGAAAGAAAAATAATAATAAAAAAAAAAACCCACAAAATTTCATATGCAGGATTTTCAAATGTTTACATTTATCTTGAAATTTTGAAATGCTGTTTCATGTTATGTTTACCATAATCACAAGAAAGCTTTTTTTCTTATTAAACCTTGACAATATTAGAAAAAAAAAATACAAAGAAAAGAAGATTCAGATAACACTAACTCACTCATGCCAGAATTTAGTTTTTTTCCATTTGACCTGAAATTTAAAATTAAATTTGTATTTTGTGTTACAGACTTCAGCTTCAAAGTTCTACCATTTTGACCTGAGAGGAGTAACAGCAGTGATAGTATCTTTGTGGAGTATTTATTTTTCAATCTACAATCCATTTACTGAACAAAAAAATCAGTATTCTTCTATATCCTCTGCTGAGTGACAGAGAGGAGGAGGACAGAGACAGAAGGTAGTTTTTGGTGCATGAGGTTGTATCTTGAGAGGGTTTTTTTAATTTCAGCAAGTGTTAAGGAGCTTACATCTTAGATCTTCCAGCCCCTTCAGCTCTTTTTTGGGTGCTAGTTGTTTCTTTACCTGGAGATATACTCTATCAGTTGAACAGATAAAAAACTCCAGCAACTGCCTGACTTTGTTCCTATTGTGGTCTTTGTTGATGTTATCTTGGTTTATGTGGGTCAGAAGGCAATCACCCTTGGCTCTCTCCCTGCTGCTGTCACTTACAGCTCTGCATAGTGGATCCACCTTACCAAGTTAGAACAATAGCAGTTTACACCCATTTGTCACACAGACAGCTGAATACACACGGTTCAAAACATCAGAGAATCAGCCTCCAAATCCTTCTGCTTCATAGTATTGTATTCTAACTTCAATTGTTCTTTAGACAAAGAAATGCCATAATGCATCATAGAGAAATATATCATTTTAGAGCATAACATATATCACATAGAGTATTTCTGAAAGATGTTCCTGCCCATGGCAGCAGGGTTGGACTAGATAATCTTTAAGAGTCCTTTCCAAACCAAACCATTCTATGAGAACACGATTCTCACGACTGTGAACATTGGAGGGTTCTGTTTATTTTTACAGTGAAGTGAGATTATTTAGGAATAACAAACAAACAAACAAACAAACAAATCAGCTGGTCAGAATCACACAGACAAGTTTTTTTTGGAATGGGGGACTAAGACTTCAAGGTCACTGCTGGGATTTTGGAAAGCTGATATAAAGGCTGGGGCAGTTAATGGTCTCACTAGGACAGGGAAATGGTACAAGGCAGCAAGAAAGTGATGAGGCTGTGAAGGGACCTGCCTTATCTGAGTACAGTCAATATTATCAAGAATGTAAGATAAAATCCTGGACACACTGAACTTAACAGCAGAACTACCATTGCCTTCAACAGGCCATGGTTTCACACAGAAAAAGCAGTATGAAATCCAGTTTAGAGCTATTTGAAAGAACCTGAATCTCCTTTCAGACATCCCCTCTCCTTTTACATTGAGTAACCAAAACAGGAAATTTTAGAGCAGCTTAGTATAATTGTAAACATCCATCATCATAAATATCCACATGGTAAATCACTGTAAAACACCATATACTAAATAATAGTACCCTCCTTCCTCAATATTAACCCACAGTCATCCTGGCTTTACCTTCAAGTAAAATAACTATAGTATTGAACTCCATTAAAGATTTTCATTTACAACTACCAAGCCTTGCTTTTATATTTATATTATTAATAATTGTTACTATAATAATAATATTTGTTTCCCTTTCATTTACTTAGTTTTGCAGCTGTCTGTGATTATTCATAGCAAATTTGGTAGTGGGTTAGTGAAGTACATAATCAAATGTGATTTTAAATTATTATTCCATGGAAGCTGAACAATGACTAGTCTTTCAGAGACTTAGAATTTGATGGATGAATAGTTCAATAACTGGCATGCGCTAGCTGTTTCTTTATTTCATTTTAATTCTGATTGAAAATTTTATTTTGAATTCATGGATTTTATTTATGTTATATATGCTTTAGCTTTTCAGGAGTGTGGGGAGTGATTTCGTGTAGTCCAGAGATGTCTACACTGAAAGGTAATGCATAAGTTAAAATATAAACCCATATGATTTTATCTGTGATAAGAAAGTAGTGGAGTAGGCATTTTTCTAGCGGGATCCTGCAGGGATCAGGTGTTAGCCTTGTAACAGCTGATATTTTTAAAGTATACCTTGAAGAGAACAATGTCATCAAGATGTCTTCCAAACTGGACATATTTCAACATTCTGTGATTCAGTGCAGCCAACTCTGTACATCTAAAACCAACAAATGCAGGCTATACTTGCCAAATGGAAGAGTACATCCACCTTCACTTGTTTTTTTTTATTACTTGGGAGGGTAGGTGGGTTACTCTTTCCTAGGATAGTTAACTGAACAAGAGATTCTAGTCTGACATGAGATGCTTAAGATGGATAATGAATGAAAAGCAGGCCAATACAGAGGCAAGAATGTGAAATTATTCTTTATTTAGTAACAAAAGCACAATTGCTGTGCCAAGTCTCAAATATATTTAAAGATATTTATCAAAAATGCTCCGATTTTTGAGCTCCAGCTCCAATAAGAACAACAAAAAAGGATACTTATCAGAGTTAAAAGTTATCTGGATGTTTAACTATTCCCCGGGATACAGATTATTGAGTTTCAAGAAATTCATATGATCAATATTTAGTTAGTTGTGCAAAGCAGGGTATCTCCAACAGGAAAGACACACCCTGCAAATCTATGGTGACTTAAAAACATTGTTTGGGATTCCCCGTAGGAGACAAAGATTCACGCTGAATAAGGCAGAAACTCAGCCGAAGGTGCCTTTCCCATTTTACACTGAACAACCTAACCACTAGGGTGTTTGGGTATGGGTGAGTCTCGTTTTCTGCACTGCTTTTCCCTATCCCTTCCCAGGCTCTTCATTTCTTTGAAAGTGTTACGTTACTGTGGGAAGTTCCCATTTCAACAAAATGGAATTTCCCAAGGAGGGAAATTCTATTATTGGAAAATTCCCAATTACTTCTGCTATTATTCCCCAGCTTCTTACGTACCACTGGGTGAGTCTTCCAAGTTCTCTATATTAACGAAAAAAAAAGCTGTATCTCCTGGGAACTTTAAAAAGGCCTTTATCAGAGAAGAAAAGAAAAGAGCCCTAAGATGCTGCAGCTGCTAATTGTAGTTCTGGGACTGGTGATAACATTCATACAAATATATGTTCTTAAGAAGTTTTCAGATAGACATTTCTTCTTCCTAGGTATGGTACTTAAGTCATCCAACCAGGAAAACAAAACAACAGTGTACTACTTAAGTCACCATTAGATCATGCTGTGGGCATTTCACTAAGAATAAAAAAAATGTAGTAAGTGCTTACTGAGCATTTCTGAATAATAAACATCCATAAAAATCTGAAATTTAAATGGATTTTTAGATATTCTGAAAGCAGAAAACGGAGTGAAATAAATCAAATACATTATTCAGCACAAAGTACTCTCCCAAGTCCTTTTTTTTTTTTTTTTTTTTTAGCTCTTTTCTTTATCTAGCAAACTACAGAACCAGCCCTTGCTTTCTGGGGATTTCATTAGTATGTGGAAGATTGTAAAAAGGCTTGTCCACTAGGGATGCATTATCTTTTACTGGCAATCTGTGAATGCTACTGAAAAATGACCTTTTACTATCAAAATATTAATGTCTTCATCTCAAGAAAGAATTTCAAATCTAAACTGCACATGAAAATTGGATATCATTTTTCTTTGCACTCCATGGATATGGATGCTTCATAATGTCTGTATAATTCTCTGCTTTACATGCACCTTGTGCCACATTATATGATAACTGGAAGTTATTATATTTCATATGGCTATTGTAGTACTTCTGTCATGTGGAATGAAAACTGTAGACTGCATATAATTTATATTATGTATGTAAAATCTTTCTTTTTCTCTGACAGACAGACATGGATAGTGGGCAACAATAAGTAATATCTACAGCAGAAATGAAATATGCTCTGTAGTTCTACTCCCCCAACAAAAGACTAAAGTATAACAGTTCTCATGAAGTTCTTTACTCCCTAAGTTTATGGAAATGTCTTAATCTGTTACGGAAACTTCTTTTTTTCACCCTGCAAGGGTGTCTGAACCTGGATCTGAAACAACAGTGTGTCACTCAGCTTACAGGTTTAGGCATATTACTTTAGTTCTCCCAACTCTAAAAGAAAAGCAGAGTGAGCAATGATGTTTCTTCTGTGTTGCTCATGTCATCACAGTGCTCTACGTCACTTCTACATCCCTGAGTGCTGAGGGAGCTGGCAGATGTTATTGCCAAGCCACTCTCCATCATCTTTAAAAGGTTGCAGAAAACAGGAGAGGTGCCTGAGGACTGGAGGAAAGCTAACGTCACTCCAGTCTTCAAAAAAGGCAAGAAGGAGGATGCAGGAAACTACAGGTGTGTCAGCCTCACCTCTATCCCTGGAAAGGTGATGGCACAGCTCATCCTGGAGGTCATCTCAAAGCATGTGGAGGAAAAGAAGGCCATCAGGAGCAGTCAGCATGGATTCACCAAGGGGAAATCATGCCTGACCAATCTGATAGCCTTCTGTGATGGAATGACTGGCTGGGTAGATGAGGGGAGAGCAGTAGATGTTGTCTACCTTGATCCCAGCAAGGCTTTTGACACTCTTCCATAACGTCCTCGTATGTAACCTCAGGCAGTGTGCATTAGACGAGCAGACAGTGAGGTGGACTCAGAACTGGCTGAATGGCAGAGCTCAGAAGGTTGCGATTAATGGCACAGTCTCGCTGGAGGCCTGTAGCTCCTGGTGTTCCCCAGGGGTCAGTACTGGGTCCAGTCCTGTTCAACTTATCCATCAGTGACCTGGATGAAGGGACAGAGTGTACCCTCAGCAAGACTGCTGATGATGCAAAAGTGGGAGGAGTGGCTGACACACCAGAAGGCTGTGCTGCCATGCAGCAAGGCATGGTCAGGCTACAGAGCTGCGTTGAGAGGAACCTCATGAATTTCAACAAAGGCAAGTGTAGGGTCCTGCACCTGGGGAGGAATAACCCCATGTACCAGTACAGGTTAGGGGCTGACCCACTGGAAGGCATCTCCATGGACATTTTGGTGGACAACAAGTTGCCCATGGGCCAGCAGCGTGTCCTTGTGGCCAAGAAGGCCAATGGTATCCTGGGGTGCATTAGGAAGAATGTGGCCAGTGGGTCAAGGGAGGTCATCCTCCCCCTGTACTGCACCCTGGTGAGGCCACATCTGGAGTGCTGTGTCCAGTTCTGAGCTCCCCAGTTCAAGAAAGACAGGGAACTACTTGAGAGGGTGCAGCAGAAGGCTACAAAGATGGTCAGGGGACAGAAGCATAGCCCTTATGAGGAAAGGCTGAGAGAACTGCGCCTGTTTAGCCCGGAGAAGAGAGGACTGAGAGGGGATCTTATTAATGTCTACAAATATCTTAAGGACAAATGTCAAGAGGATGGGGCCAGGCTCTTTTCAGTGACAGGACAAGAGGCAACAGGCACAAACTGCAACACAAGAAGTTCTACCTGAATATGAGGAAGAACTTCTTTACCTTGAGGGTGACAGAGCCCTGGAACAGGCTGCCCGGAGAGACTGTGGAGTGTCCTTCTCTGGAGACATTCAAAACCCACCTGGATGTGATTCTGTGCAACCTGCTCTAGGAGAACCTGCTTTAGCAGGGGGTTGAACTAGATGATCTCCAGAGCTCCCTTCCAACCCTGACCGTTCTGTGACTCTGTGAAGTTGAATTATTTTCCTTAGAACTCAGTAGGTGTACCTTGGCTCATGAGTCAAGGACAAGCTCTGAAATTCTTGCATAATTGAGATAATGGAATGGCTTGGTGATACCAGAAGGGACGGTCCCAATCCTTTCCCCTTACCACCAACATCCAACTGATGATGCTGCCTTTGATTCAAATCTAGCACTCAGTGAGCTGATATAACTCACAAAACAAACAAACAAAAAATAATCCAAAAAGCAGTTCATGATTATTTTAATTTGGCTTAGTCAGCTCCTGTAGAAAAGCAAATGCTAGAATTTAACCCTGCACTTCAGTTCTACTGATATCCACAGGAATTCAAGATCATAAATAAAATCCAGCAAAAGCTTTCTTTCATGAAACCAACAGTTAATCATAAGGAATGAGTAGAATTCAGAAACTGGAACCTCTTCTCAGATGTGCTGAGAACAGAGGGCTTAAAATGGGTCTACATTTCTTTTACTCCCTCTCTCTGAAGGTACCAGTTCACTTCTACAGGGGAGACATTCTTTTTAGAGATTCTAAAATTTATATATGGGCCCATGTCTAAAACACTACACTGGCCAAAATAAAATCTCAGGTAGAAGCATCTAAGATGCATGGTTTAAATTATGTTGTAAAGTGACTGCTATGACCTAAGAATTCAGAAGTTGAAAGAAAGTGTAATGTTTTTAAGAATTTGCAATTAGCACTATTGCCTAAACCCATCAGTGTGGGAGTTAAAAAAACAGCATTAATATTAACACTCCTACAGTAACACTCTGCAGCATGGAGATTTTAGGTCAGCTTCATTTTAGAAAGATAAATAATGAATTGAAGTGCCAAATCATTTTGTGGAAACATCCTGTAATGCAAATGCCTCTTAAAGGAAAAAAGAAAATCATGCTTAGAAATAACATAGAAAAATCTGTCTCTGGTGAGTCCTCAGGAATTACATCACAATTTATAATAGATCCCTTTCCTCATCTACTTCCATGAAAACTTGCGGTTTTTTCTAGGCTGCAATGCACTTTCCACTAAGGGCTCTGATTTAACTGTGGCAGTAAAGGCACTAATGTCCATATTGCATGGCCAAGCTTTTTTGCCAGAGGTAGCAAAATGGATTTTGTCATACTTCAGTCACCGAAATTCACAGTCCAGGGCTGTAGTATAAAAATCATCATTGAGGTGTGAACTGAAGAGATGAGGTGCCAATAGATGTATTACTTGGCTGTCCTATTTCTAGCAAAGAACAGAGAAGATCACTGAGGACATTAAAATCTTAAATTGACAGAATCAAAAATGTCAGTACTTTGCTACCAGAGCTCCAAGTTATTTTGCTGCCTTGATCTTAAACCCTTCTGTTAGGATTCACTGGGACTATTCAGAGAGTCAGATATAAGTGCACACATGTATTAGTTTTTTTCAGTCCTCAGTTTGACTAATGAATGAAATAACATTATTTTTAATAGCTATTTTCAAATTATATTTAGGGTGGGTTTTATGTTCTATTTAATCTTTTTCTATCTTCCGTGTTGTGAACTTCCAGTACTGTAAACCTTCAGTATCTACAACTCATTCTTATACATAGAATCCTGAAGTCATGGAATGGTTTGGGTTGGAAGAGACCTTAAAGATCGCCTAGTTCCAACCCCCCTGCCATGGGTAGGGACACCTTCCACTAGACCAGGTTGCTCAAAACCATATCCAACCTGGTCTTGGAGATCAAAAAGAGCTAAAATAATTGATCATTAGCATCCTTTTGTCTCTTTCTCACAAACTGCAGGAACAAATAATTTTAGTTTCAACTATATGAAGCAATTCTTGTCATTTTTTGGATTGTTAGGTGCAACAAAATAGCAATCATAATGGGGGGAAGGTAGGACAAACCAGAAATTGCAATCACTGGTTAAACGCAAAAAATAAATTAATACAGAATAAAAACCTCTACAAAAGGGAAGGTCGAATGTTAAAATTTACGTGGTTTTTGTAGTCCTTTTACAAAAGGTTGGGGGTTTGGTTTGGTTTTTCACAAAAGGTCATTTCTGGGTGCTAGAAACTGAACTTCTAGTTTTTCCACCATTTGTTGCAAGTACTTTAGCTAAAGTCAAAGATGGGTTAAATTTAATATCCCTTGAACTACTGGCGATCGTGAGTAATACTACTGAAATCAATGCATTTCCCCTACTTTCAGATGCTAGAAGACAATCTAGGCCAATATCCTCTACAAAATTCACTAAGAGGTGGAAAAAAATCTCTCCATAAAATGTATGATCCTCTACTAAATTATAAAATGAAAGTATCTTCAGAACTCTACGGATTTATTGGCCTATGTGCTATGGTCAAGTAGGCCCACATATCTCCAAGGATAAGAATTTACATGACTGCCACATCCCATGAGTCTGGAAGGAGTCTTGTTTTGGTCTGTGTGTGTAATGGATTTATCCTGATAAGAAATCATTATACCTTTAGAAAGACTTACTCCATTGTAGGAAGACTGAACAATTTTATTAGGTTACCTGGACAAATTTAAAGGAAAAATAATTTTCAGTAGCTATTCACTATTCAGTAAAAGTGAATAAAGACACAGAAAAGTGTTTGTGAACTAATCTACCCATGTCAGTAAGTCCTTTCATCTGTACCAAAAGACATTTATCTACATCGAATCAGGCAGAGAAGAAATTGCTAAACTCTCCAATGTTATGTGTGGTTGAGAATTCTCACTTGAGTGATAACATTATCTAAACTGTTACTTTACAAAACATTTGTTAAAGTTTGAGCAGATGATCACAAATTTTCTCCAATGGTAGACAAAAAATGTCATGTAGCTAGAATTTGCTGACTTCCTGAATGATAGACGTGATTTTTTTTAAAAAAAATAATAAATTCATGTCCAATCACTATACATCAGTTAACCTCACTGACTCATTTCATTTTAGTGTGTTGCCTTGAACTAATAGGAGTTCAGATACATTCAATGGAAATGGTAGCCCCTTTTAACACTAGGAGGAAAGATTTATTTCCCCATACGATAGAATCAAATTCTTTATTTAATTCACTTGAGGTTTTTGAGAGATGCAAAGTCACTGAAATACCACTGACTCAGAAAAATTACTGGATTAATTGCCTTCAGTCACAAGAACAAATGTCCTGATTAGATGTGTGCACAAGGAGGGTCATGTGTCTTAAATGATTCAGTAGAACACGAGTAGTATCAGCTGGTGCCCAGAAGCTAGGTTCTTCACATGTGATTATAATTAAGAGCAATGAGTGCAATGAATTTACAAGTAACTCCTCAGTTTCAGAAAATGCAGAATAAGATGGTAACTTTGATTAATAATCTGTGTCATTTACTGCATGGTTCCCTTTCTTGGTCTCCAAAGCCTATTTTACAATTGAGAGTCATCTGACAGCTACAATCTGCATCACAATGTTGTTTTCACACATGAGACAACACTGATTACTAGAATACATCCAACACATTGTAACAAGAACAAACACAGTAGTAGCTCCAGAAATCCAACCACTTTATACCACAGTCATGCTCTTGCCTTTACCCAAGTCAAATATGCTTCCTCCATTCAAACCCTAATAGCTTCTTCCATTAAATATTATTTTTATTTGAAGTTGCATTTTCAACAACATGTGAGTATATTATATTGATGTGAGCATTTGATACTCAGTGCAATAAAAACCAGGAGCTTTTAAATCAATGACATCAGGCAGCTGACATGACATAGACCTGGAGGCTGATTTCTCACTTTACATAGCTGATTGAGTTTTCCCAACAGAGGACAACTTCTTTCACTCATTTACCAAACCAGCACAGAATTGTAACACATAAGTTATTTTGCAAATTGCACTAACTGGACTAAGCTACAGTGACACAGGCTTAGGGCAGCCCAATTAGAAGTGTAAGTCTTTCTAAAAAAACCATTAGATTCAGGCTTCAGCTCAATAAGCGAAGGCTGTGGGAAGATGAAATAAGAGCCCCTAATAATGCTTAGCCTTGATAGGTTTTACCAGAGCAGTTAATATATATCAGCATGTAACCAGAAGCAAGAAGCCAGGCTCTGGAGTTATAGCAAAGGCCCCAAGTGAACTTATGCTGAAAACAGATGTTTCATCAGAAGGGAAACAGATGCAGCACTCTTCTTTTTTGCTGAAATGGGGATACAAACTCAAATGCAAACACTGCAGCTTCAAAGAAACTATACATCAATGATACAGGGAAACACAATGAACTTCTGCAAGGAAATGAACATAATAGACAAACATTTCAGCAAATAATTAAGTTACATAAACAAATAGATTAATTGAGTTTAGTAAGCTGAAAAATCGTACAGGTAGTCAAAGTTAAATACAGGCAAAAAGGTCCTGAAGGATGGAGTCCCATGTATTCACCCCTCTGAAAGCCCAGTCTGTAAATGTTTAACAGTTTGGAGCTATAGGAAATACTCCAACTTCAAGGACACTGATCAGTGAAGCACCAATTCTCAAAGTTTGTGGTTCAGGAAATTTATACTATAGCGTCAAACTCATAGCTTTTATTGGTAAAATTAAGTAGCTGTTTATAATTTGATGTATATTATACTATAATGTAATATAATATATATTATATATATATTTGTATATTTATTATATTTATTTGTATGGTTAATTCAAAGCCACATAATTCAAAGTCAGTCCTGCCCATGGCTAACGGTAGGAACCATGAGGTGAAGTCTCTTATCCTGTGTTGTGAAGAAAGTTTAAAGGAAGGAGAAAAACAGTTCTTTTTTCTTCAAAACTATGGAGACATGCACAGAGAACTGTAATATTCCTGCTGATCAGCAAATATTGACAAACATTGCCTTTTGGCTACCAGCATACAAAAAACCCCCAAAAACCAAAAAAACAGCCCTGTGATATTGGGGGAGTAGTCGAGCTATAAGACTTTGTTTGTATTTTCTAATATTTTCTTGCTTGCTTTTCTTAGAACAAGTACCAAGTATGTGATAAGAATTATCAAATCCTCTTGATCACAATGAGGCATAGTTTCCTTCTGAGCCCATCATATGCTACCCACAATGTCTTTGTACACTGAGTGACATAGGAACATGGCACACAAAAATGGATTACTCAGTATGTTCTCTGTCATAGCTCTCTGCCATTGAAGGCAAACCACAACAGACAGTCTTTGAAGTACATTTACAAAGCTCCACTTTAGAATAAATTTGGGTTTAGCCTCCTCTGCTCCTTTAGAAAGGCTGTTCTAAGACCTATCAAATGCTCTGATATGTGAAGTAAACTGGGAGTTTGTGAGATCACCTATGGTACTGTGGCAAGTCATAACATCGAATTTGTGTCCAACAGGAGACTGACACAATAAGTCAAAATGCCACAGACTTTAAGTGAGGAAAAAGGTTTCAGAAGTCTGGTTTGGAAATGTCAAAACAAAAAAGGAGTTGTCGCTGTTTATTAAAATGGAAGATCACAAGGTTCTGTGAGGCAAGACTGGAGTGATCAGCTAAAAAGGGGATGTTTCAAGCTGAAATGTGGCAAGAGAAGAGGAAAATAGCATTAAAGTCAATATTCTCCTGCAGTAAATATCAGCATAAATAAAATATAATTAAGATTTTATTTGCTAAAGAACTAAAAGACATCAACCATTCTCACAAAGTTAAAGAAATGGACAAGAACATCTAATCAATAAGAGCAGGACTCATCTAACAAGATGTGGATAACTACATTGGAGAAGCCTCGGAAGATCTCACATTCCTACTTTGTTATGACACTATATTCACTAAAGGCTTTCCAGACAACTCAGATAAATTGTGCCCTTCCAAGAGCTACTCATCTACAGTAACCATAAAGCAATCTGAGTGACTAGCTGAGTTGTAGACTTCTGTAGTTAAATAAAATGAACCTCAAACTGGTATCTTAGTAGTGCAATTATTAAATGTTGTGAGTGTACGTGCAGAAATACTTCCAATTGTTGCAATATTTAAAATATTATTTAACTATTTAAATGAAAATATCATTACTATATTCACAGTATGATAGTTTGGCTTTGACTATTATTGTAGTTTGATTGTTTAATGATGTTAAATGATCCTTAACATGGAGATTATCAACTGCTGAAATTTAACCCCCAAATAATGAGATCTTCTGGCAATGTATATATATATAGATATAGATATAATTTCATTGTATCACGTTGCCAACATTATTATGTCATGCATCTGGAAACACACACAGATGCTTATGTGTATGAATTTGATTAATTCCACTTAATTTCTCACTTGTAGAGAACTTGGAGAACTTAGAGAACATGTCAGGATTTGTGAGATCAGATGCCATGACTCCTGACAGCTGAGCACTGAAGTATCTCACTGCACTGGCTTATTGTTCCTGGGACCAGCTGCGTTCAATGTCTTTTTGTTGGCTTATCATCCCCAGTGGAGACTTGGGGAAACTATGCTTGTATCCCACCTGTTTGGGAGAATAGTATGGTTATTAAGTTAACAGCTAACTGAAGACCTAGCTGAAATGCTGGACTTTGCTGTGAAGTTGCTGAGATAGAGGATTGCAGCCACATAGTGAGGTCAAGCAGAAAAAGAACAAAGAGCTGTGGTTAATAACATCTTAAACTTCTGCAGCTAAGTAAACGAAAAATGATGCCTTGGCTATTAGAGAATTTTATTTGGTAGCATGACTTTGATGCTTTGCGCTTACACAAGGAGTACTGTACAAGTGACCATACATTGCTAAAAGTGACCCTGTTTTTAATATGTAAATGTGGGAAATCATAAAAAAGCAAAGATAACAGCAAACTAAAAACATTTTATGCTGCAATGGTTAAAAATATGTTGAGAAAGTACTTAAAAACTGATCTGTACCCTGATGACTCTGAAAAGGTAAACAAGACATTAAAAATGCAAATGAAGAAGCAAGATGTTATTTATCCAAGTAGAACTTGTCTTGGAGGAGAAAAAGAGACAGAGTGAAGGGACTAGGTTATAATTATACCTTTCTAACACCTGATCTTTTTATATGGATGTGCCATTTTACTGTTTCATGGGACACTGCACTGGGGCTGTTCACATATTCAGATGAAAGAGGAAGATGTGACTGAGAAAGGCTAAGGAATTCCCTTTCTGGTGAACATTCCCCCTGAACACTGCCACTGCCTTCAGAGATCTGTGCCTTCAAACCCATGATTACTTATAAAACTTGCTGTAAACTGAGAGGAAAAAGACACCATCCCTTCAAAGCAAACAAACAAGAAAATAGCCCTTCTCAAAAATCCTGTGCTTGACTGAAGCCATGGGACTTATTTAATGCTGCATTACCACAATGATTAATTCTATTTTGAGACTTATGAAAGGACTAATTTTTCTAATAAAAATTAAAAGGCCTTTCCCTACTAAAAAGATCAACTCACAAGCTGATATTTAGTGTTTTCAAGTGACTAATTTAACGGCAGTAACCTTAAAAGGGCCTGGATTGTCAAGCTATCTCCTCACTGCTGCAGCTTGGGCTAGAGCTGCTCCAATGAGAATTGCTTCTTCCTGTGAAACCAGGATCTTGCCTGCCAAAATCAAGAGGGACAGCTCATTTGAAAACTACATCTGGCAGTTATAGCGTCAGTTTGAATGAACAGATCCTCTTTCCTCAAGCTGTTTAACTGCTGTGCTTCCAACGTTTGCTTTGTATTGCCATTCATACTGCTGTATGATTACTTAAAGTATAGGTGACCTCAGTTAATGTTGGTCTGTTATTTATTCTCCCACTTGCCATCTGACCCAGCACCCACTGAAGTCAGAACTCCAGTGTGTTTCAGCTGCAGCGAGCTGGGTGTCAGTCCACACACTGCGATACAAACACTGTTCATATAAACAGAGGTACACTAATTCTTCCTAGTCTTGTCCTCCTCTGAAGACAAGGGCTTTTCTCATGCTAAAGAGCAGCCCAAACTGAAGAATGAGCTCTCACTCCAGAGCTCTCCATGACAAAAGCACTCTGAACAATTTCCTCCAGTGTGTATACATGTTTTTTTTTAAAAAAATGGGACACCTCTACTTAAACAATTCCCAGTCAGTTTTTCTCTGGAGAGAGATGTTCTCTCTCTTTTAGAAGGTGTTTAGCTTTAGCCACTTAGAAGTGGGTGAGTCATGCAAGAAACATCCAGGATCCTTGAAGGAAGGAACCTTGATCCCCCTACGCAGATCAGGACAACTAGATCCTGGCTGGGGCAATTCACATGTCCTAAGCAGCAAAGGAAAACAAGCACATTCAGTCAGATGATGGGATTGCATCAGATCTCATCTGCTGTGTGAAGGTGTTTTATTCAAATAAGCAGAGGATCCCGAGATAGAGACTACACTGAAGCCTGGCATTCCAGCATTGTATTCTTATCTCTTTAAAATGCTTTCTGGCTAATATAATCTTTTATTCAGCACTACCACCTCTTCAATTTTTCATTTCAATCTCAAAGCTAATGTCTTGACTGAGGTTCCTCTTAGTGGCTAACATACAACCATAAAATCCATTCTGAGGGCACCTGACACTGCTTTGGGGATTGTACATGACAGTAAAATTGTGTCAGCGGCTGCCCTAAAAAACTCCTAGTCTAAATCTATGACTTCCACCCATGTTTATTCCAGCCGGCAAACGTGCTAACGGGAGCTGTGGCTGTGATCGTAGTGCCCCTGAAGGCAGATCCCTCCAGTCTCTGCCCTCCAAGTGCATGAGGCGGTCTGCATGGGGCCAGGCAGAGCTGGCCTCCACCAGCCTGGGCTGAGACATGGTGGGAGAGTGTTTGTCATGCTAGGCTGCGGCTTGGCAACGTTTAGATGTGAACTTGGGGCTCAGCTGGCTGGAGGTGTCAGGTCAAAATCCCACATCTCCTTTGAAGTCCACTTTTTATGTGTCAGATGCAGGCTGGTTACTAGAAAGGGCAATTCAGTATTTCATGGCAGTTTTGAGGCCCCAGGTGTGGGGGAGAAGGGAAGGAGTGAGGTGGGAAGGTATCCAAATGTGCGACCTGAGGGCATAACATTTTATGAGTGAGATGTGGCAGGGATGTTGAGGGTTAACTATATGTCATCTTCCAGTTTCCTTCTGCAGCTGGCAAAAGAGATGGCTGAGACCTGACTCCTATTTCAGCCATCTGTTGCTGTGGTACTGTCTTCTTGGGGCTGATCTCGTCATGGGGGGCTGCTTTTCATGGGGTTTTAATACAAATTGTAGCATTGCGTTAGCATGCCCTTATAGGAGTTGCAAATTTAACTGGTGTAGCTTCAGAGTTTTTAAGGAAAGATAAACTTTTGTTTTCTTTGTACTTTCTTCTGCTAGGCTTTTAATGCTAATACATATATCTTTTCTTCATCACCACCCCCCACCCCCTCCCCCGACTGCTGTGATTAGGAAAGTCCATTTTCAGCACTTCTATTGTTTACCAGGTTATCTTATGAAATGTAATAAAGAAAAGAGACTTGACTGTTACTTTACTGGCCAGCAAAGCACTGCCAGTTCTGACCACTCAGTAATCAGGTCAGCCAAGAATCCCCACACTGACTCACAAGATTTAAAGTATACTTTGAGGTCTTTGGGGATTTCTTTCTGCTTTCTCAGCACTTCAGCTTCATAGCACTCACTTTCCTGAAATTTCCAGCAACAAAAGCCAGATAAATTTTATTATTTATCATTTACCAAAGCTTAGGCTAATGCAGTATGTTGCACACAGGTGATTTTAAATCAGTCATCAGCTACCGTGATGCAACAGCTTTGGGAAAGGTGGCTCAGCTGCAACAAGGAGGTTTAAAATGTCATTGCAATGCAGGAACTGAAAGTGGAATGTAGCTAAATCAAACTGCAGTCCTATTCCTGTCTCATTCTTTCTTACACTGCACAAAAAAAAAGGAGCAGTGAAGCAGGCAGCCAGCCACCTCAGATATGAAGATTTCCAGGACACTTCCGTGGACACACCAGAATCAGTGACAGTCACTTCAGGCTTGATGTAATTGCCAAGCGGGCTATAGTACCTACCCAGAGTCTCTTTCTCCAGGCAAGAACAGTGCAATGTGCACTGCGCAGGTCTGCTCTGATGCTTTGAGTCAGCTTTGAGACACCCCATCAACTCAGAAAAACCTCAAAAAGTTATTAATATGTGACAGCAAAATAAAGGAGCGACATAAGAGACCCTGCTTTTGTATGTTTTCCACCAAGTAATCCCTGTAAGTGACATTTCCTGAATTGCTTATTTGGGTCCCAGTTGTACCACCCAGAGGCACATGAGAACACAGCCTCCAGGAAACAGGGTGAAAATGCAGCATCCTCAAATGAATTGTAACCATGTATTTCTATAGTATTGCTCTTTCCGCAGAGAGAGGGAAAATAAAACATGAGTGAGGATTTCTGTTCCTAGAAGCAGAACAACCTCAAGCCTTCTCTTACTGTACCTGTTTAACTGTGGAGGACAGCAGCTGCCGTATCTCCACAGAACACCTCTAAGAGGATGCAGATCCCTGCGCTTTTAGCAAGAGATCCTACACATCAGAGAAGTGAAGTAACTTGGGCAGTGCTCACTGGAAGAGGTATCTGTGGAGGCCTGCTCAGGAGAGACCTTGTGGCTAAGGTCTTCTCCCAGCAGCAAAGCTAGGCTGAGCAATATCTCCATCATATTTTAGGATATTAGTGGGAATGAATTTTTTGAGCCTGCCTTTCCTCTGCTCTCAAGCAGAAATAATACCGGGTCTTCAGCCTTTTGCCCATGGTGACAGAGAGAATCATCTGATGCTGTATTTGTAAAATCACACCAAACTATTCACATAGAAGAAGGTGAATGAAAAAAAAACAAAACAAAACAAAACAACATGATTATCTCACTAGCCCAGGCTGGCTAACATATGTAAATTTTACACCTCCCCTAGTTGGCCTCAACATCCTTGCTCAGCAGTTCCCGTCTGGTTTGAATGGCAAGCAGCTGCTAAGGAGGGTGGTTTGGCTTCTGGCTGGTAGGGGATCGCACATATTGCCAGCACTGACCTTCCAAGCTGACACCAGTTCCTCACACAGTGCATGGTCTGACTATGGCTTCATGGACATTTAGTGGGGCCATATTCTAAAATCCTTTCACTTTCTTGATTTATCCAGGTGGGGTTTAATCTACATGCTTTTCCTAGCACTGAAAGACTGAACAGTCGTGTGATTCTACTTCTCCTTCCAATGTATGGCACACTTTAAATATAACTTTCCTCATATTACCCGTGTGTGTAACATTTATGCAGCCTCAGTGAACCATGCAGATTGACACCTTATTTTTCACAATGCTTTGTCAAGCCTAACACAGAAAATAAACCTGTCTTTCACTTTCTAAGCCCACATGCACATATAGAATTGATGAAGCATCCACACTGATGCTTGGACCACCTTAAAAAAAGCTCCTTCTAATCTGAGATTCAAAGATATGAACAGTTTTAAATGCCATTAATTGGAATGTGGTGAGAATCTGGTTTGTGACTTGAGTAGCTGAGATTAAAAAAAAAAAGTTTGCTATAGTTGCAATATTTTAAACATTTAAATTATATTATTTAAACAATTTAAAATGTTGATACTGATATTTTATGGTTATCAGAAGCCTGAGGTCATATGCAATTTACACATTTAAGGCAGATGCAGTTTCTGGTGAGTGCTATTATTTCAATGAACAGATCAAGTGTAATAAGGAATATGTTCTGGATTTCTTTTTTGTCATTCAAATAAGTTGTTTGAATAATAATAATAATTTTAATAGCAACAACATCAATTTTCTTAAATAACTCTTAAATAATTCATTGAACCGTAACTATTTCTTCTGACTTCTAAAGGCAATTAAATATTATTATCCTTTTTTTCATACAGGTAAAATCTGAGACCCAGAGGTGAAGCTGCATGATCAGAGTAAAAAAGGAGTCAGAACTAGGATTTTAAGCTTCTTAAACTATTACCTCATACTTTTGTAAATACTTGATGACTTTGCCTTGCTGATTTTCATTAAAATGTGCATTTCAATAACAACTTGAATATGTCATAAAAAATGTTAAATGTTGTTCACATTCTTTTTCAATTAATACTTACATTTTGCTTACAGTAGCATAGAATAATGACATTCAAATTAAGTTATCGCTATGTAGTTTGTTTATGGCACACCACATGTTACCATGGAAACAACCATACTCCATATCTATGGTAACAGTCACAGTGGTGTAAACCATGATATCAAAAAGAGGAAGTTAGTAAGCTGAAGTTACTAATTCTAAGAAAAACTTGTCAAAATTAAATATTTCCTGTAACGAAGATCTGTTTTATGTCACTGGGCAATTTTCATAAATCCTTGTTTCAATCTCAGATCTTCTGGAGCATCTGAGCTACTCACACATGGAGCTTGGCTGATGTTGAGAATGTGGTCTGCATGGGGTAAGCACCTTCTCCTACCTTGGGGACTGTATTTGATTCCAGTCACTGACCACAGTTTATGTACATCAGCCCACAAAAAATCCTTCTACTGCAAAGGGCTGTATTTTCCTACATTGTATCAAAACTATAGAAAATTACTTTCCTCCCTGTATTTTACTCGCCCACCAGAATTCTTTATGCCATTAAACCCCCCCCCCAAAAAAAATAAACAACACCCCCAAAAAAACCCCCCAAAAACCAAAAAAAACCGAAACAAAAGCCCAAACGCAATTTTGCCACAATAGAAGATATTCCCATGATCCTACATTAAATATCCTCTAAAGATGTTCAGACTTGCTGTCTGGAGATAGTGATTTCTCTCCATTAATGACAGGGCAGACTTAAGTTTGTAGGCTTTGGTAAAGTGAATTTCACAATAGTTAAATGCTTAAAATAACCTTTATAAATACCATCCTGCAACCATTCTAACAAGTACACCATCTGAATACAAATGACGTGTGCATTTCTTTTGAAATTAAAACCCAGAACATTCCCTCATAAAATCTACTCCAGGAATTGTTGAAGTTCAAGAATGCAAAGCCTGGGGTTTTTTTGTTTGTTTTTTTTTTCTTTAAATTTTGCCATAGATGCAGCCTTAATACAAGCTCTTACTGGAAAGCTCATCACAGAAGGAAGTTATACAGGACAAAACTTTGTGTATGTGCATGTAAAAAATATACAGATATGCTTTTATAAATATTGAAAATACGTTTGTTCACAATTGACAAAAAACAATGTATTAGGAGAAATAATGCATTTTGTGTCTGCCACTGTCAGAGATCAGTATGAGTTCTGGGGCCAAATTACTTAAAAATTGTATCATTTCCTGTAGCACTGGCCCTGGTCCAAGAGGGGAAAATGGCCTACATGAACTTTGGTCCATCAAGGATATGATCCTGTGTTTCAGATTTCCTGCCTAAATCCTTTTCCTTCAACAAGCATTCAGTTTCCCAGCCTTTATCCTAGCAGTTGTAAGTCTGGAGACAGTTTACAGGACAAAAGATAGTAGGTGCAAAAGCCCTGGCTCTGAGTTTACCCCTGCTAAATGCAGAATTCCTCCAATGGAACAGAAGGTTTTCAACAGGAAAACTCCAAGGAGCTGCTTGTATATATTTATGTAGCCCCATAAACTTTATGGACTCTTGCCCATTCATACAAAATGAGATTGTGTCTCAGTGAACATTAGACCCATCTACACCTGGTGTGAGAACAAATTCAGATTTTAACTCGGTGGAGCACACGTAGCCTTCCATAAAGCAATTACTCAGAAGTCTTACACAGAAGTTGCATAATTCCTTTTCTATGTCATAAACCATGTGATGTGCAACAGAAAGCAAAATTTTGCTTAACTTAAACATTGTGGGCGAAAGGAAGTAGGTTATAACGCAATTTTCTGTTCCACTGTGCTATTATACCACTGTAAACTTCTTAAATTCAAATCACCATGTTGGCAGAAACCCAGGGAAACAAAGTAAATAGTCATGTCCAGATGTTAATATTTCTGTTAATTGTTTTTCAAAATGTATTGCAAAATCTGAAGTCCCAAGAGAGACCATCTTTTTTTCCATCAAACTAGGATTCCCAAAAAAACCAGTGGCAAAATGTTTGCATCAAAATAGTTTAGGTTCCAGACAAAAAAAAAAAAAAAAAATTGTCTTTCAATTTTGCACTGAAAAGTAGAACTTTTCAATAAAATATAGACATTTCCTTTTTTTTTCTTTTACTGAAAAGATAATGTTACCTGTGCTACCCTCTGAACAGTTCTGATTAGCTCTTAAATTAGCTCTAAACATTATTCTTACAGCATTGAAGCACTGCAATCAAAATAGCAATATAAACTACTGCAACCTATGGGAATCTTCCTACTAACACATTGGAGCTGTGTATTACATTCCATTTTTCACAGTACCTTCATCAATGATCTGAAAGAACATATCAGTTAAGGTTGAAGGTGATATTTTATTGAGACGTATCTCCAAAATTCCAGGAGGAAGGCAGAAAGAAAAAATATTCCAAAACACTTTTTCAAATAAGAGGTTTATATCCAGAGGGCAGCAGGGCAAGAATAACTTGGGATTGGTAATGGAGAATAAATCATAAAAGACTTTCCAATTTAAGAAGGTGCCAGCTGTAACATCTCATTGTTTTTTGAACTGCATTATGAGAGACTGTCCTCTTCTACATAAATTTGTGTCTATGGAAGTTGGATGATTTCATCCTATGTATATTTGGTTTGATTGCTACACCAGTGGTTGAAAGGCCCCAGAGAAAGCACGTCTTGTCTTCAATTCTGGGTATCACACTAAATCTGGCTCATCATCTATATCACAGCTCCTTGACTCATACTGAGTGTCACATCTAATCAAATTGTTCATGAAGCAATGCTACTTTCTTACTCTATAAATATTTGGTGAATAGTTTGGACAAGTGATACTCAGCTGATGATTTGTTTGCAAACTCATCATTCCAGCTATTCATCACTTGGTCTTTGTTATTCACAGTTGGTCATACAGGTCACACAGTGTTAAAGACATCTGAAAATTTGTGATAATTGTTTTTGGAGGAAGAGGACAGTTTTGATATAGTTTTTTTTTATTAACCTGCTTCATCGGATGATCAGAACAAATATTTTTCTGGGGAAAAAAAGTATTTCCATCTCTATATATTTCTGGCCTCTGACTAGATAAGCAGACTTTTTAAAAGCAAAATAATTAGTGGGATATGACAGGCATTTTATTCATTCAAATGTCATTGGAACAAAATCTACTAATAGATCTTGAGGGAGAAGATTTTTGTACTGCAGCAGAAATCATTAGGATTGTGGTTTTGATCATATTACAGGAAAATCATAATTACAGTGCTAAAAAGAAAAAAAAAAAAAAAAGAAAAAACAGACAAAGCAGCCAAGGCACTTTAATGAACTATCAATAATTTGTATGTAAGTTTGTGGATAAAAAAAGAGGGAGAAGGAATGTTTCCAATCATTTCTAATACTAAATCCCAGAACACACAATTTTATAGTACACAGTCAAATCCATGATTTTTTGAAGATAACTTGGTTTTCACTAGCCTATTGCTGCTTTCACCTACACATTCATATTGTAAGTGATGAAATCTTCATGAGTTACCATTCATTAGCTGAGCCTGGTTAAGTGAGCACATGTATGCTGCTGGCCCACTACAGCTACACATGAAATATGTTAGCTTGAAGCACTGTTTTAGCCATTGATTGCAAACGGTGTGGTGCACTTAACCAGCTGACTTGCTTTAGCTTCTAAAAAATAACTCTTGGAGCCACCATAGCCTGATCACTTGCATCTATTATAAATAATCATGTGTACAGAAGCTAGGATAAAATTATTATTGCCTGCATTCATTTGTCCTTAACAATTAAAAGGGACCAGACTAGAAGACTAGTTTTCTGAGGTATAGCTAAACAATCAGTACAGAAGACATGAAATTTAATAATTATTTCTTATATTCCTCCAGTCCTAACAACTGTAAAATGAATTGTTATTTTTCTATTTTAAAATATCTGTGTCAGTTTATTCTGAAAGTATTTCCAAAAATACTCTTTCACTTCCTGGTTGGTGACACGGGCTCCCAGCTGTGCTCTGCATTGTCTGTAGCAGCCCTGAAAATGCTTGTTTTCTCCCTTTTAAATGAAAATATGGAATTTTGGGAAATCACAACAGAATTATCAAGAAGGTGGTTCAGCATCTGAACCTATAAGATAGACATAAGCCTATCAGAGGTGTTTCCCAGGGGGAAAACATGCATGAAGGGAGGGAGAACTAACTAGCAGGTCTCTCTATAAAGCAGAGTTACGGATAGACATATAGTTATCATAGATGGTGGGTATGTAACATTTGTACTAAGGCTTTTCTAGGAAGTGATTTCAAGATTTGATTCTTTATTAGCTTTTTTTTTTTTTTAAGTCCATTGTCATTTATTTCCATAATAGCGAAAGAAAAGATTACCCTCCAGGTGAGGAACTGGAAATCCTGGTTTTATTTTGTTGTGAAGAAAGGCCAAGAGGAATGGATAGCCTAACTTACAGCTATATCAAACACTGTGCTATCAAACAGTAAATTCACGCAGATTTATGTTTCAGTTGGGTTCTGTTGTAAGTCTGAGTAACTAAAGATAGTAGTTATCTCCCGAATTTAATCAAAGATGGCATTGACCTTGAAGGCCTTAAGTAATTCTGCATCACAACATAGCCCAAAAAACCCTACAACTCTAGCTTCTTTTAATGCGTGGTTGCACAAACCACCTAGTTCTTCTGTGTTCTTGCAGGTTAGAGAAAGACTGAAAATAGAAATAGCAAGGCAATCAGGTAAAAAGTTCCTAGCAGTCAAGAATTCTGTGGAAGTCATGGGAATTTTCCATTTACTGAATAAAAAACATAGTAATCGAAAGTACCTTGTACTTTTTAGAAAGTCAAATGTAAGAATCCCAAGCACTTCGAATCTTAGCACTGTAATACAGAGAGAAATGTATATTGTCAGGATAAGAAGTAATACAAAAATGAAGATAGATGACAGCTACCACACAGAGGCAAATGACTAGGAAATAACACAGTCTGGAAATTAAAAGTTTCGAACTGTCACCTCATCTGAGCTCAGGAACAACCTTCCATTAGGAGAAGCAGGTAGGGAAAAGAAAAAAAAAAATCAGGTACAGGAAAATCTGACAGATTTACAAAAATGATTTTATGGTATAAGAGCATGGCAAGGGGGAACGGACTAGCTGATCAGGAAGATCCTTCTACGGCAAGTATTTTCAGTCTCCTTAGGGGAGACATGGAGAAAAAGTGAGGGAAATAATAATTGATGAAAGTAAAAAGTTAAGCCATCAATATCAAGCCTATTTTCTCGTACAGAAAATGAAAGACATTTATTTCAAAGCCTTTGGCTTTATCTAAACCAGCAAGAGTTTGCTAGAACACGTACTAGCCTATTTAACCCAGAAAACCATTCAGATGGAAGTCAGTCTAAAATGCCAACAGCTAATTTGCTCATATAGCGAATACCAGTTGGTACAGTGGCAAAAAAAACCTTCATTTGTTAATTTAATCTTTGGCTTTTGCAGGTCTTGTAAATTCTTCATTATAAGCCTTGAGATAAATCTACCACTGGTGTAAACTCTATGTTACACGGTCCCTCTGAACAAATATGAGGTTGTTTTAGCAATTACACCACCACCACCTTTTTTTTTAAAAAAAAAAAAAATGCAAAGCATAGGTTCTGATGATTTTCAAGGTCATGGAAAGTTTGAGTACATCATTTCTCATCTTGCACTGCAATTTGGCACTAGACACTTTGGTCTGGATTTTTGTTTGTTTGGGGTTTTGTTTTTTAATTACAAAAAACAAGAATCCCATGTGTTCAGAGGTTTTGAGTTCAAAGCACATACTTAATATTGCAAGATTTGCAATAAAATCATTGAAGTTGCTGACACTGAGATTTACTTCAGTTTACAACCTGTCCTGTTTTTTTTTTTTCCCTTGAAAGCCAATGCAATTTCAAAATACAAGATGAACATCTACAGACCTTTCTGTTCCTTTATTTTTTGTTTGCTCTCTGAATCCCTTCCAGTTATTTGCTAATTTGTTTATGTTTTGTGAGAAATCTTTTGCAACATTTTAGAATCATAGGAAGCAAGCAACCATGTTGTTAGCTTTGAAAAACACATGCCACGTGTGGAGAACCCTTTGTAGGACTGTACAGGAAACAATGCACTATTGTCTTTGATGTAAATTGCTACATTAGAGATTAATTATTTAGAAAATGCCAACAACACTTGTGAACTGTTGCTATGTTCATTAAGACAGAATTAAAGTGTATATCAATTGTGTAGAATAGCTGGTTTATGGGAAGGTGGGTTTCTGCACCACCAGAATCAGCCCAATGTGATAGGCAATTCAGTTTCCCATCTAGACCATGCAAATATTAGCTCTTACTTCCTGTAAAAAATAAAAATTCCCAAATTATAAACCATGATACTGAATCCAGTTTAGAAATTTAAAAGCTTTAATCAAATCCCAAGAGATGTGGACTCTCTGCACTGAAGGCTTTTTAAGAATAGATTAGAATACTATCTGTGAGGAACGACTTCACATAGCTTATCCCATCTACAGGGAGAACACTGAACTAGATAATTTCCTGAAGTCTTTTGTCGTCCTGAAATTTTAGGAGTCTATTGACAGGTGGTTAGAGCCCTTCTTCAGGCTGCAGTCTAGCTTCCAATCAGCACTTCAATGCCTGAGTAGGAATTTTAGGAAGAAAGTGAGAGACACCTCCATCACTTGTTCCCCAATGCCTGGTGGTCATGACACTGACACAAGACATAGCTCAGGTTTCCACTGAGAACCACAGAGGACTTTAAGTCTTGCCTCAGTGTTAGCATATAGCAAGGCATTTCTCATTCTTCCACTCTCACTTTGATCAAAATTTCATCAAGGGTACGAGAAAGGCAATAATTTCCACCCACCCCCCCCCCCCAAAAAAAAGAAAAAATTCTATCAAAAGTAGCCCATTCCTACAAGTTTCTTTTATTCCAAGTCAACATTTTCCAACCAAAGAAAAACAAGCCCTGAACTGGATAATGCTAACCAACTGAAAAGGCCATGGAAAAATTAGTCTAGCAGCACAGCTCTCTTTGATAGTCTGGACACATACTGATCTATTCAGATATCTTGGAATGAAATAAAAAGACTGATGTGCTTATTTATTTTTTTACCCAAAGCTCATGACTCTTACAGTCAGGACCACTGTCAGTGTTTGGGGAATAAAAAAATAAAAGTGAAAGTAGTTGGGTATACATGGTTTGGGGATACACAATAGCCTTTTTCACTGTATTTTACCATTGTTAAGTATATTAGGCAACAACAACCACAACAACACAACAACAGCCAGAAAGAAATGGTAAGAAGAAGTAACAAAGCCCGGAAACTACTCTGGCTCCCTTAGAGCCCATGATAAGTAATAACTGTGGCAGCTTTGACATTTCAGAAGACTTTCCATCGTGGTTTTACACTAGAATCAGATCTAATTAGTTTCTGATGATCTTATTCTCATTTTAGAAGGAAATAAAAGCTGATGCAAGTTTTAAGGAACATAGAAAATAAGAAGGAAAAATTGTGGATTTTTTTTCTTAACGTGTTAAGAACAATAGCGACATGTGACACCCAGGCTGGCCTTTGCTATTTTAACACTTTGGGTCAGGGTAAGATGTACTCTCTTCTTCCACACAGAAAATATATCATACCCAGTACGGGACATGTAAAGCATCAAATTCCACCTACTTTCAGGCAGCTGTCCCCAGCTGCTGAGTTAACTAATACCAGCAGTGGTGTGAGTCAGGCACCTCCAGAACCTGATACTGGTAGCCTGAAATCTTTTCCACTGGCTCTTGATGGGAATTGCAGGACTGTCTTCCTAACGGGGGCACTTCACCTCTGTAGGATGAATCTCAGCTGCGAGATTTAGAAAGGCTCATATGAATGAGGTCTGCAGCCCAGTAGCTGTTGTCTGGTATATTTTAATATAGAACTTTTCAAATTTATGAACAAATATGGTAAGACAGCCTTTCCTTATTTCCTCCAGGATTTCCTACAATTACTTGAAGAGTAGTCACGAAGCTGAGAAGGACAAACCCTTCCCACTTGTAACAGACAACACAGCCAGGGGCAACAGCCACAAACTGCAAGCTTGGAAGGTTTCGGTTGGTGAAACAGATACATTTTTTTCACTGGAAGTATGAAGAAATGCTAGAAAAGGCAGCCCAGGGATGCTGTGGAATCACCATCCCAGGAGATTTTAAAGATTTAGGGTAGACAAAGCCATAGCTGATTTGATCTAGTGCTGGTGACAGGCCTGCCTCAAGCAGGAGATTGGAGTGAAGATCCTTCAGAGACAACCTCCCACCCACATTTCTATTCTGTGAGTTCTGTGGTTCTGAGCGGGTTTCTTCCTCCAGTATCCCAGCAGATGCCAAGCAAATCAACATGTAGATTAGGTCGTCACTCAGAATAATTCAGTAAATATTTCCACTATTAGTGAAATGCTTCAGCAGGTGTTTTGCATTTTTTTCTAAATGTATAAATAGATCTCCATCAAGAACAAATTTTGTTGGTGTGAGAGTATAGCTTCTCCTCTTCTGGCCATCCATTCCGAGTGACGGCTATGGCACGCTGCTGTGCCCGGGTGCCTAGTGGTTCAAAGGCAATTTGTAGCCAAGAGGGCAAGGTAATAAATTGGCCAGCACTTATAATTTGCATACCTCTTAAATTTCAGTCTGAAGTTAAGATTAATATGTACTCCTGCAACTAGGTTACGTGCAAATGGTCCCCGTGTAGCATCTAAATCAACGTTGCATTGTTTTGACCTTTTCTTCAAGTGTTTTACATCGGAAAAACAGACCTTTCTGAACTGTAAGAATGTCAGTCCAGTATGAAGTCAGGTAATGGAATTAAATGAGAAAATCTTACCTGGTGAAAGCTGCTCTTTTCATATGTGGAATCACCAGACGTGAATCATATATGTTATTTGAGCAAAGCATAAAACCAAAGGTTATTTTATAGCAGGGGTTAAAAAGAGAAATAAAACAGGAGGGAGGGATACTTTTCTTTCCAGTGATGCATTTTACTGTCAGCTCTACTATAAAGGGAATACATCAGTTCCTGGTATCCAGGAAAAAAACCCTGACTGAATTAGGCTTGTTTCAGTAAATTAAAAATCCTCTGCGAGTCAGTGGTTTGAAAAGCTGGTAGGAGTCACTACTTGACTTCCAAAGAAAGAGCAGCATCTGTAGGGGTGAAAAGTCAATCCCTCTGGGCTCTGACTTACTGCGAGAAAGGTTATTCCATAACAGCCTGTCAACCTTCAGCCAAAACCACCACTGGCACTTTTCCCTCCTGGCTGCCTTTAGAAGATCACTTCTTCTAGGACTTGGAGAGGACTTCTGAGACCTCTCACAGGTCCTGCCCCGAGGCATGACTATCCCACACCCCACTAGCTCTCCACTACGGAGTGACTCTCACATCTCATAGTTTGGGTGTTGACAAATGAGGCAAGGATTTTGTGAAATGACTTGAAAGCCCCAGCAGAATCCCAGCCCCCGTTTCTGTAATCTGCACAAGAAGCCCTCCTGGGGTTCATCCTTATCCAAACCCCAGGTGACTGAAAGATGCCTCTGGACCCTACTTCAGAGCACACTCCCAGAGTCATTCTGCTCTCCTAATTTCACAGAAAGTGTTGTAGTATCTGAGTGCTAAATCAAACACTTTTCCAAAGAAGTCAGAATATTTTTTTTTCCTGTTGAAGTCAATTTCGGATTTTTCACAAGCCGCAACAATTAATTTGATTAACCATCAGATTTCCCCTTGAAAGTAATCTCGGTGAAAGTTTTTTCCTTAGGCTTAATTTTGGGGACTCAATGTGTAAACATCCCCCCAGGCTTTTACCGCGCATGGCTGCGAAATGCCGTTCAAAGACTTCACAGACAACCTGACGCTGTCGCAGGAGTAGCTGCTCCCCAGCGCAAGTGACAGCTCGCCATCTATTCATTGGGACTGAGGTGCCTAATACAGGCAGCCAAGCTTCTCCCCTAGTGTCCTTTGTGCCTCAGATTATCCACCTCTAAAATGGATATAATGCTCTTTGTTTATCTCCCAGAGCTGACAGGAGGCTGGCTTAATTTACATCTGCAAAGTAATTTACAACCCAAGTAAAACGTGCCCATTTAAATGCAATGCTTTATTACAACACAGGTGTAAATGCTGCTGCCGTTTATCCTGCTGTCAAACGGGACTAAACCCATGGCAAGGGAAGGAATTGCATATGGGAAAAGGCAGTGCAAGAATGAGACCCAGCCCTCCTTGGGCACGGAACTGAAGCTTGGGCAGGAAAAAAAGAAGAAAGAAAAAAAACCACCAAAAAAATAACTAACCCCCGCCTCCCCAAACCACCACACCACCACATTTCAGAGCAGTTTTACTCCGTGACTTTCCATTCCTCTTCCGAGTAAAGCCACAAGAGGTTGTGGCTCGGCAGGAGCGCAGCGGCCAGCGGGGCCCCGGCAGCGGTGACACCGAGTGCTGGGAGCCGCTGGCAGGTGAAGGTGAGCAGCTCAGGCAGGAGGAGAAATCCCCCAGCCTTACAGTAAGTCCTGTGACACTGTATCATTTGACTCAATTAGCTCAAATGGCTGGGATATAATTGTACAAACTATAACGTGAGTTGTGACTCATGCTGCGCCTCCAACTGCCCGTGTCAGCGTGGTAAATTAATTCATAGCCTGTTAAGCGAAAGTTAATAGCCAGCGGTGATGCCTGGCATATCAGAGGGGTATCTCATACAAAGGCAAAGTTAGACCAGGAAGGGCTTCACAAAACTCTTGATCTGTCCACACGATTTCAAAACCAAAAGTGAATGAGGGTTAGGAACAAGAGACCAAAGTGAAGAAATAGGGTAGGTCAACAAAAATAACAGAGAGACAAGTTATTTCGGGCATCATATCTGGTAACTGTGTTTGAACGTTGATGATTAATGTATTAGTTATGTGTGCATGTGATGCAAGAGGCAGGCTAAGTGGTCTGCTTGCATATTCAGCTCTCCAGCCTGGTCACTTTGTCCAGACAAAATCTCTGGCATAAAAGGCTTATCTCGCAAATTAGCTAGCACAGTGATCCCAGGATTTTATTTATTTTAAGCTGTGGGCCCCAGCATGACAGACACACCCATGTAAAAAAAAAACCTATTGCCCTTTGCAATAGGGTTCTCTAACTTTTTTCCCCCTAGCTTCCCCCCCCCCCCCTTTTTTTTTTTTCCTAAAGTGAAAACAAAATTGGTGAACTCACTAGGTCACTAGGCTGGCAAGACTGACAATAAGGGAAACCCAAATCTGGCTCTGTTGGATATCGGTTAACATTGTAGTAGGATCCAGGTCTGCTATTTGGATGCACACTGGTTGTGGTGTAGGGGGAAGTGTGGAGTGAAAGAGGGGTTGGTGAGAAGCTAAAGAGAAAAGAGAGCAAGGGTCGCTCTGAAATAGTATCAGGGAAGTGAAAACACGAAGTGGTAAGTAGTAGCAAAAAAACTGGAAGGTGAAAGGGAAAAGAGGGCGAATGGGTCAAAAGAGATTGTTGCAGGATATAGCTCAGGACCTAACCTTATAAAAATGCATGTCTGTGTTCATAGTGGGGTAGTGGCAGAGATGAGATATCTGACATGTTTGTAAAACAGTTGAGGGCCTGCAGGACGTGCTGATTTTTAAAGAGTTTTGCCTTTCTCAGAACTGCTTAATAACTGTAATTTTAAGTAGTCTGGAACACATGATAGTGTGAATCATGGTTCCTGTGGCAAACCTGTGGTAAGAAGTTGTGCCAGCAGTAGTATAACAGCTTATTAGAAGGTGAACACATGCTTTTCATCCAAACATGGACATACCAAAGGCGTTTTGAAGACTGAAAGTCCATTAATCAAAAGAATGTTTCTGTTTGAAAACAAAAACTCCTTCACAGACCCCAAACAAAAAATTAGTCCACCTACTTCTTTTGGTTATTCCCATCAAAGAAAGTTCTTTTCTTCTATAGGAAGACAGAGCTAGCAGCACTCAAATGTACACCACACCAGAAAAATGTTATCTCTTTAATTGCACAAATATTCCATTAAGTAAAAGAAGGTGGCCTAAAGCACTGAAATTTGCCATTCAACAGCTCATCAAAGGCTTTGAAACAGTTCACAAAGAAGGATAATTTCTGACTGAAGATATCTGCAGATGTAGAGGGTCACATTCTTAGCTGGTATAAAAATGAGGTAAATCAAATTAGATAATTCCCATTTATGATCTTGAGACATTTTTGAGATAGTATCCTAATTGAAGCTTGAGATACTTTTCCATTAAAGGCTTCCCTCCCACGAGACTTACAAAGTAATATATTTTTACTTTTTTACTTCTCATTTTTTACTTAAGAAAATAAGTCAATTTCACAAATCAGTAAATTTCACTTAAAATTACTTAAAAAGTAGAAGATTTTTTTTTACTTCTTATTTTTTTACTTAAAAAGTAAAATAGATTCTCCATAGGTGAATCAGAAGCAGTATTTCTCACTCAAGAACATTTTCCAACCCTAACTCAGCCTTCCTTTCATTTCTCTACAAAAGAGTGACCAACAGGCAGCCCCTTAGCCCTCATTCAGCTTCTGTGGCTGCTGTAATCTCTGCCAGCCACCAGCAAGCCATCTTCAAATCAGCAATGCCAGGCAGGAGGCGGGGAGGGGGGGGATGCGGCACATGATGATGAATGTTCTCTTGGGACAGCGGCAGACCAAAAGCAGAGGGGAAGTTACTGACAGGTCAGGGGCAAAAGGCTATTATGTTCCTAGCTTTTACTACCTCTCTTTGTATGATATTAGTGGCTTCCCAGAGTCCTGACTGAAGTGGCTTGCCCAATGCCAGTTAGTAAGTCTGTTACACAGACTGATCTCCTGGAGACAAACCTACCCCCTTGCTCAAGAAACAAGCATTGTTCTTTCCCTGGGCAATGTTCCCTTTCTCAAACTCTTCACAGAAATGCCACCATACTCAACAGTGTGCTCAAAAAATTAATTTTGACTTTTACATCACTTGCTAGTGGTGGGTGCATATGTACATACAGGCCTGGGTAGAAGAGCCAAGTACCAGGTCTTTCAAGGTAGATGCCTAATTGAAACTTGAGATACTTTTCCTTTAAAAGCTTCCAAGATCTTTTTAAGGATATAACCTCTTATTTTTCCTATATGAGAAACTGCATTGTCTGCCCTGTCAGAAATGTTTCTGTAGCAATTCCTGGACTGACTTCCTGATGATACAGCAAAAAAAATGCAACTTGCTGTTTTAAACTGCAATTTTTCTCTGACCTTAAAGAGTCAAAAACTTATTCTCTGCCCTACATAGGTCTACAGCAGGGTTTGAATGTGAACCGCTGCTTAGTTTTTAACCACATGAGCTAAGGCACAGGCAAGGATTTAAACCTGACTTCCACATGAGGAAGGTTATTCCATCATTCACTGAATAGCAACAAGCAAACTGGTGGACCACCTCCAGTCTGATTTACAAATTTTAGCCCCAATCTCTGCTCTGAGATGTCAGGTTTTGGACCAGATTGAATCAGAGGGGTTGAAAATGCAGTTGTTGCATTGCTACTTTGTGAACTGCGGGGCATTTACTTGTCCATCATCATGTAAAGGCAGCTTCTAATGGCTCTTCAAACAGAAGTCTAAAGGGTTAAATTGTCCACAGCCTTGAATCACTGATACATGGGTCAGCTTTACACTAGTGCATTATTCCACTGAGTGATACAGGTCAAATCACATTATCTAAAATCTCCATTTTCAAAAAATATAAAGCAAGTATATTTCCAAAAGTACAAAGCCAGCAGAATGCATGGCATGTTTTTGTGTAAAGAATTCTTCCTCAAAAGGTCCTCTTAATACTTTTTTAGCCATAACTGCAGCATTTAACCTCTGAGAGGAATGAATATCCTTGCTGCTGAGATGCTATGAGTGGGTTTGCTATTATTCCTGTTTAACAGAACTCTCATGCAATGTTTTTGATAACAGAGGGATCTTTTTATGCCATTCTGCATCTCTCCCCAAAAAGGTCGGAGCATCCTCCAGTAGAACTGAGCAACATGATCCATGCATTTTCTGCCTGCCAGAATAACGGTGGTACCAAATCACAATCCGTATAGTGTATCAAAAGAAACAGAAGCAGAGTCTAGACAGGTCAAAATATATATGGTTTTACCAAAATCACACAATTTATATCAGCTGGAGGCCTGACATGCCAATTAACAGCACGGTGCAGCTAACACTGCTTTGGGAGGGAAGGGAAATAGCAACAACAGTTTAAAAATCCTTGTTCCCCTGTGGTCAGGAATGGTATGCTGGAATCATACTAGTATGCAACCACATTTAAACATAGCTGTGGATGGCATGGATTGAATTCTAATGTGGACAGTACCTAATTTAGGAAAGACGCAGGAGAAGCTGAATGTAAATGCGCATAGGGGAATATAAATGACTGGCACCAGTGTCACTTTCACTTTGTTATTAAAAGCAGTCTCAGTGCTTTGGAAGCAAACAGGCATCAGAGAAGTGGATCTGGCTGCTGCTTTTAGCACAAGGACAGAGACTCTCTAATTTTAACTCTTCGTGAATGTAGCATTTGAGTAAGATACACTGATGGGAACAGGGATCTTCTGAATACAGGCAGCTCCAGCTGAGATGGTATCATGTTCTGGTTTGGAGGCAGTCACTTAGGTTTTACACCACATCAGTTCTTAGACAAAAGCCAATTTCTTCCTTATGAGAATTGGTTTGGGTTTTTTTTTCCACTGGGAACAAAGCTATTAAATGATTGCAGAACATGGTGTAGATTAGGGTCACTTCTCAGCTGCAAGTTAAAGGTTGTTGTCATCAATTAGAAGGCATAGGCTTTGGCAGCTCTGTGTTTTCACCATCAAGGTATCTCACGCTGAAATGTTTTCTCTTACCATGGCAAGCTGCCTGAACCATTTGGTCAGCTGTAGCCTCCTTAGCTTGCTGCCTAAACCAAGGACAGGGAACCAAGCTACCGTGGCCCTGCAGAATGGAGGTGATGGTCCGTTCTGTGCCCCAGACACCCTCCTGCCACAGAGGGAGATGAGCCTTAGGCAAGGGAACGCACCATTGAGCTATCACAGTCACTGCAGAGGAGCTGATCCAGCTGGAACTGACGGATCAACATTAAGATCAGGTGATTAAAAAGGCAGGGGTTATATTACTGTATTGCCTTCACTTGCTGCAGATGTTTTCCAGCATAGATGAACACCATAGTACATTCGTTTCTACACAAAATAATACCATTTGCTTTTTAAATTAGGACTGTACACCTCTTAACAAAATGTGCTGCTATATGCCTGTGTCATTTTTAGCAGAGTGTTAATAAGTGTACAGGCTGGCCTTGTCACCACTTCTGAAATGAATTAAGGTTTCTTTTGTCAAAGCTTTTAATAGTCTTTTGGATTGGAAAAGTGCTGAGATGGTCACAGGATTGCATGACTCAGAGGGCTACCGAGATTTAAAAGTGTTTTAAAAGTTTTAAACAATAAAAATAGTTCTACTGTATCATTTTTAATAGATATAAATGTGTGTTACACAATTCAGAGGCAGAAACTCCTTTCAGTAATGAACAAAGATCATCATCATAGCTGACATTTCTGAAATGTTTGAGAAGTAAGTTCAAGGTCATGTTTGAATGCAAACATGTTACACATAGTAATTATCATGAGTTTGTTATATTTACTGGTAGAAAGTATTCAGAGAGTCATGCATCAAGTAAGCTAATGGTCTATTATTGAGCAAAGTTTAACATCAAGCAATGTGCTATGAATTTTAAAACATTTTTTAATGTCAAACACAGGAATTGTAATGAGAAAAGTATCTTGATTATGAAAGATTTACGAAAGAGGAGAAAAGGGGAGAGGGGAAGGAGAGTAGAGAGAAAGGTTTATTTTTTTTAAAAAAAGCAACAAAACAACTTTTTTCCAAAAGCATAGTATTTAGATCCTGATGTGTAGCTAACAGGATGGGAACTATAGAAATGACTCAAATTATATTATGCATATTAATATCTTAAACTTCTAAGACAGGTGAAATGTTCTCCTGTTCATTTCCAAGCTTGTACATTTTGATCCACTGTAAGACTGAAACAGCACAGCTGAAAGTGCCTTGGCCTCTCCAGGAGACCTCTGTGAGTAATGCACAGGTCTCATCTCCTGACACAGGATCCTCTTGCTGGAGGCAGTTTCAGTGTTAATCAGTCTGTTGTCACTATGGGCTACAACCTGCTAGAAAAAAACTTGGACTTCTGACTGATTCATTGTAGTCGGTGCCCTTATTTAACAGGGTTTTAATTCAAGCAATGTAATTGCCTCCCAGATTATTTTTTTTTTGAAGCAAAAGTTTTTTGGCCAAAGATATTTATTGATCCCATGGTCTCTTCCTACTATTTGTTTCATATTCATGCTGTGCCAAAATTTTGGCTGGGCTTTCTTTTAAAATCCCTGGCAAAACACTACCGATTTCCCAGTGGGGACAAATCCTGAGGAATTGTCAAGGAAGACACATTAATATCTGTGCTGCAGACAGCAACCAGACCCACAGGCAAAGTAAATGGGAGTTGGGTTCAGGACCACGTTTGTTCAAGACATTGTCTAGAAGCAATGCAGCCACATGGACTTCATCACTCTTGTGGTATGGCCCTGCCACACAAAGCTCCCAGGGAGAATGTCACTCAGAAAGAGGAAATCAAGTTAAGTGCTTAACCAAAATGGTATTGCTGTGGTTATTAGATGTAAGGGAAAGGGATAAGATTCAGACCTGAAGGCCTAGACCACACCAGAAGCATTAGGGATATGATTTAGCTGGCTCTAGAGACCAGGCTTAGCAGAGAAGTGCAAATGCAACAGTGGGATACTGTAGCTCCACGAAGGAATTAGACAAAATGTTAGTTCCCAGCAAATAACCTTGAAAGGTGTGTTTCAGCAAAGCATGTCACTGCTGGTTTGATATTTTGCTCAGACAGGCATAGCCTGCTAAGAGGGATCCTCTAGAAACCATACAAAAAGATGTTAACCTTCAAATAAACGGAGAAATAGATTTGCTCCCCAAAAGATGCAATTGGTATTTGATGCAATTCATATTTTTGCACCTGATGAGTGCCTGTGTAGTGAAACTATTTCTGGGTTTGTACTATCTTCATTATCGCCAAAGCCCTGAGAATGGCCATTACAGCCATTGTAACAGTCCTTGCCAGTTTTCACTGGCATATCTCCACATGCTTTACTAAAGAAGTCAAAACCATTAACCCCATCTTACAAACAGGATAAATAAGGCACAAGGTGGAGGGAGAGGGCAAGATCTCTCCTGAGGTCAAACAAGGACTCAGACAGAAGCATGCACAACCCCAGGCCAGCGATCAGCTGCATAGGTTCCTAAGCTGGTCCCTCTGCTCTTCTGCTTTGGGCATCTGGTGGTTTTTTTTTTTAAAGGTCTATACACACAAATGTGGACTGACAGAGAACTGGTCACTAGCTGGTGGAGTCCAGGATGGATCATCTACATTGTTTCACGATTGTCATGTCACTATTTTTTGTTCCCCACCAAAATTACTTAAGAGACAAACAATTTTTAATCATGCTAGAAGCACTTGTATCTATTTAAATGCATTTCTTTCTGCAAAGCACTCCCGAGCATAGTGGCATATATTACATTTTTAAAAAAGCATTGAAGTCAGCAGTCATTACTGGAATTTAACTGTAAAGATATTGGAATACTTGGAGGTGCTGGGGAAAGACTTTTTAAAGTCGCAGTTCCTGGAGCCATGGGAAAAAAAAATGGGATCTCCATTTCATTTTTTTATATGAAAATTCTAGCCCTAGTTTATGAAATAAAATGGGAAAATGTGAACTTGAGAGCTCTGAAAATATGACTGAAATAAAAGACTCCAATACGTGCACACTTTTGCTTATTTACTTACTATTGTATAAGACCTTCTGTTTCAGGAAACCTTGCTCATCAATTTTAATGACTCAGGACTAGTGACTGTATCGATCCAGAGAGGAATTTTTTTTCCCTGGCTTTCATATTTCTTACGGGAGACTCATGGATCTGGCAGATAACATGCTGGGAGCAGATTTCCTGGGGATAACACATTTATGGTGACTGAAAGGGGGTTGGGTTTGAAAGGTGCAGGCCTTTCATTGGCATATATCCAGATTTCTGTGACTAACTCTGGCAACAAACCTACCAAACAGCTCTGAGAGATAAAGCAAGGGGGCAGGGGGGGAGCTGGGGTACAAGGCAATGCACTAACGGGTGCGTGCCTCCATTTTGAACAGTTAGTCACAGATTTCTCAGAGACAGAGGGCCAAAATCTAAGCAAGTGTACATCTCTTTTGAAAAGCAGTAGCTTAACTGTTAATTCTTAAATATAATCACCAGTACCATGCCTCTGAAAAGCTGTTTCTCTTGTTCTTCACACACAGCAAGGAGCATATCGATACGCTCTTCAGAGGAGATGGATGGATAGCTTAATTCACTTTGCAAATCTATGGAAGCAACACTTTAGCACTTTGGCACAAACTGTCTCTGACACTGAAAATTAGTAAAGAAAAGAAGTGGTGAAAATGTCAGGAGCAGGAGGACTTCATTTTTTTCTTGTTTAAAATGTCATCTGTTATCTGCAATCAATGCAAGGAGACAATTTCCCATACCATAATGATTTACAGTATGTTTATAGGCACAGATAGAAGTAATCACAGGGTTAGGCGAATGTCTCTTGGTGAATTCTTCAAGCATCAGAAGTGCTTAGTTGCGCAGTTCTCTCTTCCCAAGAATGCAGGGGAGATCGGCACTGAGTTATGCGATTTCTGCATCTCCATACACAAACCCATAAAATCTGCAGCCTATCTGGCCTAGCTATGTATAAACATATCCCATGACCAGATGCCTAGGACTTTTTAAAAAATGTTGCCTTTACCACTGAAAAAAAGGCAATAAATGTTATTCACTCTTTTCATATCTAAACGAATACATATGAAAGGAAATACACTCATCGTCTTAGTGCTAGATTTAATGTTTTAAACTTTTCATTGTTTGGAATTTCCTGTTTAATGTCTTGAAAATAAGACTTCCATTACTGATTTTTGCCCTTTCCCAGTAAGAACGCATTGTCCAAACCTTTTAAATGGTACTGAGATTAATAAGTCCCAGTTTATTAATTTCCTTTGTGTCCACCAGAATTTGGGATACTGTCAGATACAATATCTCCTCTGTCCCCAGAATTCCTGTTTAATATTCCTTAGCAACAGGACCTTGGATGTTTTGCTGGCTTTTGGGGCCATACAACTTCACAGACATCACATGCTCTTTTTCCACCCAATACTCTATCTGAAGCAGGGAAGTGTCGAAACTCCTGGTGTATGGATGACAAATTAAAATAAAACCAGCTCAGCATTTAATACTTCTGAGAATGTTTTAGTTCAAGGCTCAGAGCACAGAAGTAGAGTAAGGAATGAATGCCAAAGCTTTCACATCTTGGGCCATTGCCACAATAATTTATTTGTCCTTCCTGTCAGTGAGTGAATGATGGCTTTTAATAAAGAAAAGATTCCCAAATCTTGTAGCCGCTTCCCGTCACATTAACACAGTGGTTTTCCAGAGGAGTTAGGCACCATCCCCACTGCTGCTGCTAGCAAACTCCACTTCCTACAACAAGGAAAGGCATGGTGTTTGTGTAATGTTCAAAATTAGAGCTGGTCAAAAATTTTCAGTTGAACTATTTTTTTTTAAAATAAAGATGCTCTATGTTCTTACAGGTGCTATTTCTTGCAGAAATTCAATTCCAGTTCTTCTAATGAAAGCGGTGAAGAAAACCCATTTTTTCTTCTTTTACCATCTGAAAGCCTAGAAAACTTTTCAAAGCCACATCAGTTAAAAAATTTACATCCAAATCTTACACACTTACAGACATTCTAACCAGTTCTTTCTAGCAAGCCCTTTTGTCTCTTTTGAGAGCAGTTATGAAACACCCAAAGCGTAGTGCAGGGAACTGTCTCTTCTCCAGAAGCAACGCCTGCAGTCAGCACATCTGCCGAGGTACCACCCCACAGTCAGCTCCAGCTCAGAAGCTGCCGTCTCTTCCATAACGCCATTTTCCCCCCGAAGCCTGGTATATTGTGAGTGTTATAGGGCATATAGTCGGTTAAAGTATAGGTTGAATTATACAAGTAGTTCTATTTTACACACCTCAGAATAAACCATATGCTTTAGTCCTTGGCATTTCCACAGTGCTCACTCACCAATTCGGTGTTTATCTGCTTCCAGATCTGCTACCCGCCTGGAGGATGACCTTGAACAAGCACCTTCATTTGTTTTTTTGAACCATTTTTTCTGCTTCCGTTTTCAGGAGCTTCAAAAAAAAAATATCGAAGAAAGGGACAATCTGCTATTTGTGTCTAAAAAAAATATTATGGTTAAACAAAAATGTATATTAATATTTTTAGGGAAAAATAACATTAGTAATAAATGGTAAATAAGTGGCATGACCTGAGTTATAAATGGTGAGGTCCTGTCCTCTCCTTATTTTACTATTCCATGCTGCTTTTGAACAGATTCTCAAATATCCTCCCAAAATAGAATGTATAAACACAACTCACAAAACTCAGACAGAAAAAAATAAAAAAAGGGCATAAGCTAGTGCCATATAAAAATAAGGGTTAATTCACAACTGTAGCTAGCATTTCAACTCTGTATGCACATTGCTTAACACACATTGACTAATAAAATCTAACTCCATGCTTTATCTATGGAAGCAATGATGTTCCTAGAAATCCTTAGTATAGTAACATTTTGGAAAACAACCCTTTAAGTGAGGGGATCAGTCATTTTCCTTCTGTTACAGTAAAAGCTTTAGGATTTCAAATGGATAAACACTCTGCATTTGAGCTTGGTGAGTCATACTTAACAAGGCAGATGTGTGCCGAGAATTAGCAGTCCATAATGCATGGGTTTTCCTAGTCTCCTTCGACTAAATGACTAACAACAGAGCAGGCGGAAAATGCAAACCCTCGAGCAGCAATGTATTTCTCTTTGTCCCAGGACACAGGGATCGCTCTGGCAATGGCCACATGAAGAAGGACACAGTGAAAGAGAGGAGCCATTCATTCCTGATGATGCAAACAGGGCACCAAAGGCTCTCTGACACAGGGACAAGGATGAGACCCTGGGGCAACACAGAAACTGGCTGTTAGGTCAGACTGAAAACTGAGCCTGCACATCACTGCATCTGTGAGCCTATATTCAGGTACAGAGTTTCTTTGAAGTCAACAGCTGATATGAAAGAAAATTAAATTAATGGGATTACTTACCTGCGTAAAAAGCCATATTCATCTGGAGGAGAGAAATAGTGCTCTGCACACAGCAGAGAAACATCCTTTTGCCCCGTACAATCACTCCTGACTCTTTCAAAACCAGGCTTCACATTTTGCTTTACCTCTTTGTCACCTTCATTTCATCCTTGTTCCTGAACTTTTCTCAGTTCCTATTTTTCCTGCATCTATAAATCTGCTTCAGACAATCTGTGACTGTCACCTTTGTTTAAATTCTCATGTATATCAGTCTCCTCTCACCTTGACTGCTGTTCTTCCTTTTTCTACAACATCCCCAAACTCCAGCATACAGTATTTCTAAAATAATGCTGCCCGACTTCTAGGATATTCAGGAAGCTCAGCTCATCCTAGTCTCAAATAATTCCACATAGCTCTGTACCAGTTTCAAATTGCCTGTCCCACTGCAAAGCTATTGCTCAGTTTAGAATTTTCATCGCCTTATTGTGTGACCCATTTCCTTCCTCAGCTGATATATATATTCTTTTAATAGAAAGTCACTATTGTTTAGAAAATTCAGCTCCATCTGGAATAGCTTTTCTGTCTATTGCTATCTTACTGAATTTTTGAGATAAATTTGCATGTCCTATAGTATTTCTTTTGAAGTCAGTAGGGTTGTGTCCATTTGCTATTAATTTGGCCCACAGATACCTCTTAAATAGCAAAAGGTAAAACATATTTTATCCTCTTGGTTTCTCTTTCTGCAATTCTGCATTTATTTTTTATAAATCTATTACATATAATAGCTTGCTCTATCAAGTGCTTTATAAAAGATATATATGAAATAGTTGATAAAAAATCAAATTGCCCTGCATCTGTGCTCCTGTAAATCCCTGTGTTATCTTTCGCTACATGATACATCTTAATCATGGAATCACAGCTGAATACTAAATATTTGTACATGTAAGCCCCAAGGAATGCTAAATTTCTTTTTTTCTTTTCAACTAGGCATGCTATTAATTAATGCATAGCAAAATGATTAAAAGCATTTTTCAAATAATGAACAATACAGAGACAGATGAGTTAATTGATTGATTGGTGTATGAGCAGGGTCCTAATGGGTTAGCATTTGCATATTAACACAGATCCAATCTCTCTCTCTTAATGAGCTGCTTGCCACATTTTGTCTTCTTTTAAGCAGCAGTGAGCATGATAAAACAAATAAACCCACTGGATTGCTCCCTCAAGAGATCAAAAAACAAACTTAAAAACGGCCTTTTTCCAGCACTGATTTATATAAACCCTCTGCACATCAGTGTAGTAGGTACACGGGGACAGTCACGCTGTATCTCAAGTTACCTGGGAAAGGAGCCATTCTGAAAATCACAGAAATATGCAGTGACTGCTTGGTAACGTTATTTTCTCCCACAATAGTCTGGCATTTGACGCAGCTGGTTTTGTTGTGCAAGAAGATGGAGTGGGATGTCACCGACCAGCTGATTCCATCTGTGCCCTTTCTGCTGCCATCGGCAGCAGGACTGTGCACATCCATCTCATCCAACAGTCCACGAGGAAAGGACCTGAATAATTTCAGGTAGGTAGATGGTAATTTTTAGTCACTGGGCTCACTGAGAAAGGTTTCCAGACTTTCCAGCATCTCCAGCACTCAAGGGCTGAAGGGCTAGATAGATACAGTGTAATGAAAAGCAGTGAATGCATGTCCCACCAGGAGCATAACCACAGTAACACAGTAAATCTATTTTCCTTTCAAAAGCAGGGTTCAGTTTTGTTTATTCAAGCATAACTAAAAAGATTAAAAAAGAAAAAAATCAGGTTGTTCTGATGGTATGCAAGCCCTAAGTATTGCTGTCACCAGATGAATCTGTGTGACTTTGGGCACAATTGCATGCAACATGTCAGGATGCAAAGATCTCTTTGACACCATACGTATGTACCAGTATGTATATAGCTGTAACCATGTGTTGTAGCCAAGTTAACTGGCAATCTGAGGCATTTCTAGGATCCAAGTTAATATCACAATATGGAACTGCACTGCATTATATAAGAAAATATTTGAAACTAGCTCAGAGATCTGTAATATGGCACTGGTTTGAGCCATGTAGACATGCCCTTTGAGTTCTTGGCCCAAAGCCTTGATTAAAGTCAATTGGTGTAGCCGTGCTACAATCATTTCTGTATTTACATAGGATGAGGATCTGGTCCATTATGTATTTTGGCCATGGAGTACAGCTCTGCCTTCTGCTCAGCAGGCTGGCTGTGAAGACGGCCGTTGGGATTTGAACTTGGCATTCAGGGTCAAGCCGGGTGACACTGCAAAGCCTCCACACTCGGGCAAGTTTCCAAAGTTTCCAGGAAACCCACATGACCTCCTGCTACCTGAGATTCCCTTGGATTGTTTCACTTAACTCTGATGGCTACTGGGGTCAACATTTACTGTGGGTGCATGGAAAGGCTCGACCAGGTCCTACACCGGCCAGTGCACTGTCCGTGAAGGGGGACACCAGCACCCAGGGGCTGGATGGGAGGCAGCAATGAGCCAGCAGCTCAGATGGGATGTGCTGTCTTCAGGGTGAATTACCATATGATGAACTAGCTGAAGATTTTGAATGTCTGTATTCAGCTGTGAAGAGATTCTGCTGCTGTTGTGATTGACGTGGTTCGTAAGATATGAAGGGTATTTCCATCTAGGGGATAAAGCAACCTTTAGAAAATAGGTTCAGGTGTGGATCCTATACAGATCCACAGATCTGTATATATATATATAAAAACAGAAATATAAAAACTCCTATTTGAGCAAAAAAGATAATTAATACACTTAGGGAGGGTTTTTTTTTACTAAATAAATAGTTTCAAATGGGTTGTCCTAAAGTAAGCTTACCTGTGTTAGTTTAACACAGAATGTGGGACTGATCCTTTTCTTCACTGCACAAATGGTTTTTAGATTACATCAACCCATGCTAATTGTTTCAATTCTGAAAGAAATCTAAACAAAATCTCTAAGCATTATTCTAATAATGTTTATTCTATAAATTAAAATTATAGGTTGTGCATTTTTTGGAAATCAGTGCTGAAGTATTTTGTTACTGTAATAGTGTCTGTTAATATCTGTCAGTTTTTTCATTGCAAAAATAATCTAGGCATGCGTGGTGCTCTATCTATCGCCTGTCTATCTGGGCATGACAAATGCAGGAAAAAAAACTCAGAAGCATTGACATTGATACGAGTTTTCCATTGACTTCTATCAAAAAACAAATGAACCCAGTTCAGGGGCCCAGCCAAGGTTTCTACTTCTAATAACTATTTTAAGCCTTTTTTTCCCAAAAAAAGTTATTACAATATAGAAAGAAATGTAAACAGACCCAATCTCACTGCAATGTCACATAAATCCAATATAAAAATTAAAAACAAAAGCAGGAAAACTGTAGTCTACAAACTTCTTTGCTTTCATTTTCTAATCTGCCTAAGGAGCTGACCAAACAATCAGGACCTTAAAGATTTTGATAAAATCTTGTTTTCCAGAATTCTGCAGAGCTGAAAAAGTCATAAAAACAGTGGCCAATATTTGTATACTTTTCCATTCCTCTCTCTCTCTTTGTCTTTGATGTGCTTTAATATTAGATATTTCTGACTACGCAGTTAGCCAGAAAAACAAAAAGAGGAAATACTACTCCAGCCTGGTTTGCTGAGGTGTTGAGAAGGCTGATGGATAAATTCCCACAGTGTGTGATGTATCTGTGATCCTGCCACTTCACAGCCCCTTCTCTCTCCCCAGCCTCCCCCGTGCCTGTACTGCATCTGTGCATAATCAGGCCCTTAATGGGAAGAACAGAAACCTTTCTTTTACACTGTCTTATCTCAATATCCTTTGTTCGCGCCAAGCAGCAGCTTATGAATGCCAGCCACTTTTCTCTATCTCGCTAAGGTTGTGTTTTTCAGTTCCAAGGGGAGAAACCTATCATTCCCAAACAATTGAGGAGATTTGTATCTGAACATAAACAAACAAAAGCTGTCCACAGAGAACATGGAAAATGTTTTTCTCTAGAGCAGCAGTTCCCGCACATGCCCCCAAGTCCCTAGGGCCCTGCTGCGGCTTCTGCAGCGGTCCACCCTGGAGCCAATTTTAGATGGTGGGAAAGAACATCTTAGGGCTGGAGGGAGGGAGTGCACGGCAGGGAGGGCTACTGCTCCTCCTGGGGCACCCTCTCTCTGTCCCTGCTAGGAGGTGCCCGGGGCTGGGCCAGTTAATGAGGAGAGAGGAGGAAGAGCTAGCCCCCTGAGCAGGGGGGGTCCCAGGTGGTTGCCCGTCCTCCTCAGACTGCCCCAAAAGAGCAGGGTGTAAGGGGAACCGAGGTCAGCTGGAGGGGAGGGCACACGCAGGTCTGGAGCTGGTAGACAGTATCTGTGAGCAGAGGGAGAGGTGTGCAAATTGATAGGGGTTAACTGATCATCTTCAAAAAGATAAATGGCGAAGTATTTTTGAAGTCCAGTCTAACATCACTCCCACACACTTGTCCAATAATACTCCCTCCCACCCTTAATCCCTTCCTCCAGCCAACCTTAACTCTGCCTGTCATGATCTTAAACTCACAACCTAATTCTCTGCCTTTCTACTTGACAAATGTTGTTTCTCATGGTGTCTTTTCCCTCCTGTCAGCACTTTTGTTCCACAAAGACAGTCACAAACCTGCCTTAGTCCATTGTCCTCAGAATTCATAGACTATGTCAAGGTGGAAGGGACCCATAAAGATCCTTGAGTCGCACTCCCTGCTCCTCACAGGATAATTGTTTCTACGCCTTTTCTCCACGAAGGTTTAAATGAATCTACTCCCTGCTGTGTGGCCCATGAGACACAAGAAGGTGCACATGCTGTTGGTTTTGCTGGTGTGATTCCTCTCCAGTCACAATTACATTTCAGTTGCATTCTGTGTATAAGGAAATTCAGGACATTAAACTACGTAAGCATAAATAAGCAAAGTTTAGCTGAATTAAATTTTACACTCACTCTGAGGTAGACTAGGCCAGAAAGTACTAAACACTTAGGAGACCTCAGACAAATGAATTTAATGCAAATGTATGAGTTTATATCTTACGCTCTAATTAGAAATCCAATTACACCTCCAGGCCATTGGGTCATAGTTTGTGTCATTTCTTTTCCCTGCGAAGCATTCAGGACATTTGCGATACATAGTGGACCTGGACCTTTGAAGCGAGAAACTGCTTTTCCAGCATATTCACCAAGAGGAGGACAGGGCTGTAAACAACCTAATCATGCAACATCCAACAGCAGCACTGCAGATAGGAAATATCAAGTATTAAATAAGACTCAGAAACAGGCAACACAATTGTCAACAATTAGCTCTTGTAAGGAGGATCCACAGCCGGTGTAGCTGCAATGGTTCATGCAGTGATATGCTGAATGAAACAATTTGGAATGTACCCTTCCAGCCTGACACCCTTTACTTTTGAGGGGATGTTTTACTGTCCTTTTATGTACCTCATTACAGCCTATGTTATCTGACATAATCCCTCCACGTCACGGCGTTATCTCAAAATGCTCATCAGTTCAAAACTGCTTCTTTGGGAGAAGCAAACCAAATTACCAGCAAGGAGAACAAACTTTGTAAGAGAAGCTGGCCTTTTGTTCCTCTACTGACAGTTATATTCTGATAGGTAATATGTCACAAATAATTAGACAGTTTGGTTTATTTCCCATCAGATTTTTTCCCCCAATAAAATACATTAGAAGGCAACCCGTAAGAAACAGACATTTCAGACAGAACTATTTCACCAAGATGCATGAGGCAAAGAGGACTTTTATAATGCTGAATGCAGCTCTAAATGTAAACATTGTTTACATTTGAATATGGATGCTCACAGAAGTGAAATATCAGAAAGGTGTGATTTGGCTCCTGTGGATGTCCTGAGATTTGTGTGACTGGCATTTGTCCCTGGGGTAATTTATAAACTAATATTCCCTGTTGTGAGAACATTGGCAGGCTTGAGGAGAGAATAGCTCTGATTTTCACTCTAACATGACTGGCTCACATCCAGAATCTGCAGAAAGAATTTGCCACAAAAGCAAGATAAAAGGGAAATTCTTACAGATACAAGTGTTAATGACACTATGCAACAAAAAAGGCATGTTTCGAGCAAAGGTTTCTAAACACACCACACAGATATATAAAGGTGCATAATACAGATTAGCAAAGTGGATTTTTTTTAGATTACAAGCAAATATGACCTGTAGCTTGTACAAAAAAGTATAAAGAAAATGGTATAAATGAGAAGAACATCTTGCTAACACACAACACTAAGTGCACACTGGAAGCCACGCAGATTCCCCTCTTATATATTGGAATTTTTGATCTAGGTCAAAGGTTTCACAAGCTACATGAATCAACAGACATAGTAGATGTACACTGAAGATGTACACTGAACCTCTTTGGAACTCCTTAAAATAGAGTAACTGCTGAAACAAGATACAGTAGCGTTGCTGGCTGCCTAGACACCGTTCTATTTTAATAAGTGTCATGGATGCTTTGGGGCATATCAAAAATAAATGGCAGTAAGTAGGTATGAAGCCAAGTCTCTGTGACTTCCAGCAGAATTGCAATGCAAATAAACTTCAGTGAAGTCTTTCACAACCTCTCCAAGGTTATCTCTAGACCATTGTTTCCAGTCAACAATTTATAAACTTGGATTTGCTGCTTATCCTTGCCTCCAAGGCAAGAGACTCCAGTTCCCAATGCTTTATATAATGTCAGACTTTGACATGCGATTAACAGACGAAACTAACTAATTTCACCTTTATGAAGGTAATGGGGTAAGTTTGCTTTAAAAGGTTTAATTTTCTTCTGTAGGTTTTACTTCTTTGCAGGTCCACTGACTTCAAGGAAGCTGAATACATTCTGGTATACGTGAGAAAAGCAAATTAGGACCAAGGGATTTAAAATGCAGGCAAAAAAACCATTCCAAAATCCTGAGCAGGTTGGGTTTCAAAATAAATCCCCATGAATGGGGGGAAAAGGTAATATATTAAGCATTGTCCCTGTTTTCTGGTCCTTCCACTCTTGTCCCATTGCCTCACATAAAAAAAAAATAATCAAAAAATGATTTACTATTTCAAATAACACAAATACATTTAGCTATTTATATTCAAGGACTAGACTTGGTTGCCAAACTGTATCTATGAAAAATTAGCATTTTCCTATTATTTTGACTCTATGAAATTATTTTTTAAATCCTCAAGTTGTCTGTGTAACGCACAATTGACAAATAATTTACACATTATATCAACCACACGAAACTTTTAGTGTACGTATAAGTGCATGTGAAAAAGAATTTTACAAGAAGAAAGCACTAAGCATACCAGAGAAAATGTATACTCAAGAGAAAATTTTTAGATAATAGCGAGATGCAATAAAGGCATTCAAAACCCCTTGCATGTTCACACTAACGCTGATTTGTTTTTATCTAGGAGATCGTGAATTGGTGACACTCTAGAGGACTGTTAAACGTGTGGACAGAACTTCTTTGAGGAACATTTTTTCTCCAGCTATGTACATGAAAGGTATTTTATGAGAAGAAGTTGCTGTAGTCACAGCCTAGCAAAGCAAACTTTCTAATTAACTGCAGTCTGCACCACTTGCACTTAGCTACGTGCACTGGCTATCAACACCACATCCAGTGCTGGTTTTCAAACAAATTTAAATATTCAGTGCACAGCTTCTGGGAAAGAGGCCATCTTTCTTCATGCTGTAGCTTTGGGATGTAACATTTATTAGTGACTTATGCTTATTTCTACTGCTTTTTGACGCCAGGAAAGTTAACAGCATTTTGAATCCTCTGTGTGTGTGTGTGTGTGTGTAAATATATATACACAAAGTAGGAATGGGGAAGGGAAAGAACTACCAGGAGGGATGTAGCAGAGGGAGTAATATGAAGATAACGCCTGTGCAATGCTGGTTGGCAGTATGGTTGCCTGAAAAAAACAAATTCTCCTTCATGGCAAACACAGAGATTTTAAAATCTCTTTATGCTCTGTGTCAGAATGAAAATTACTTCTATTTAAAAAGTTCACCAAAAATAAATAAAAGCAAAGACTATCCCCACTCTGACTATCTAATAATCAGCCTCAATATCTTTCAATCTTCTCTGTGTCTCCTTCTATCTCTTGGCCATTCCTTTTCTGCCAAGCTCAAAACCTTGACCCTCTGCTGATCCAACTCCCCCTCCCTATTCTTCTTTCCTACTCTCCAGAACAAATCCTGCCTTATTTTTGGTTGGCCTCTCAGCCTGAGGAATAGCTGCACTAAATTTGAAAGGGAAATGTTGAAAGCTTTTGCCGGACTGTTTGTGAACACTTGGAGATGACTGGTGTTAGCTTTATGCTGCATACTGCATCAAAAGTTCATGAACAAAAGGGTCCTTCTTCAGGCAAATAAATGTATTTTTTCCCTTCTTAAAACACTGCTCCTCAAAAAATTTCCTGCTCAATGTGTAAAACAGAGTAGTGTCTCCAACTTGATAGAAAGCATCAAATACTTCTACGTGAAAGCAAAGAAAGAATAAACCTTGGTTAGGCAGAGTAAGGCTCAAGTATACACACTTCTTTAGAAATCTGACTTTATTACTGGATGAATAGTGTTCATCCCCAGGGATTGCCATAGCTTAAATCTCTGGACAATGAACAGAAATAATTTATAGACTTGTAGCCTCTTTACTAGCTAAGACTAAGCTTCCAGAAACTTTTCATGGCTGACCTAAAGTCATCAATTTGCAGCTTCTACTTCATAATATTCACTGTGATTCCTTACACGTGTGCCCTCTCCTGCAAGTATGCTCCAGCTGGTTTACACTAGCCATGACTGAATTTATGCTTTCCCATAAGATTTGTGAAGGCATATGCTATGATGCTACAATGGACTTGAAATAAGAAGTGCAATGATACTTACAGCGTATGAACTTCAACTTTGCATGTCTATAAATGTGAGGTACCATTATATGCTCTTCTAGGCCATGGAGACCATTTCTGCTCTTCAGTGTCTAATATAATTGGATTCTAATTTGCTCTACAGAAGGGACTAAATTGGAAGCACCTCCTACCTCCACCTCTTACACCTCTTAGAAGCATTTGATGTATGAGTTAATTTATTCCATCTCATAATTAATTATTTTCTCTCATTGTAAAAATGTACAATGTCATTTACATTGCCAGTGTTCATTTTACCATCAATATAGTAAGTGACATTTCCTGTAATTAAGTAGAAATATTACATTAAACAATTAAGATGCACATATAACAGAAGTGAGAAGTGAAACAGAACCAATTTGCTGTGAACATTCCAGTGCCCATAAGATGTTAACTTCTCTAATCCGCACTTGAAGCTGCACGAGAACTCAAAGTAATACACATAATTGGCGTTGCTGGCAACCTGTGAATTTTAGGTGCCCACCTTGAATCAGCTTTAAAAAGCCATGTTTTTGAGGATGACAGTTTAAGCAAAAAATCACTATTGTCAGACCACATTGTTATTTACGCTCTCGGTGTACTTATAGCACAGTTTCATGACGCTACTTCTGCTCTGTCATGGTCATTATGGATTGCATCAAGACCATCATCCTTCTATATTCTCTTTAGAATGATGGTAATAAAGATGAAAGATGGCCAAAAGTGCAGGAACTACTCTATGAAGACTCTTGATTTGAACTTACCGTACAATTTTAATCTTAGGAAAAGAATATTAAAATCAATAAAGAGGGGTGAAAGCACAGAAACATAGTCGATGATAGGGTCACTAATGCTGAAAAATGCTGCAATGAAAAGCCCAATCATCAAGGGGGTTTGTTGCAATTAATTAAGAAAAAACAAACAAATAAAAACCCAAATAAAGATCCAATGTCTTTTTTACCTCCTTTTTCCTTTTTCAACACAGATTGAAGAAATCTCTCAAATGTACAGTCTATTGAACTAGTAATATACTACACAAAGCTACCAAGAGACAATACATTGACTATCCAATCTATACCCTTTAAAGGATGTTAGACAGATACATAGAAGAACTGGAAGAATCATGCTAGGTTAGATCTACAGAAGAAAAGACTGTGGGTCTGTCCAAGCATTAATGCTGTTTTTGAGACTGGTTGTCACCAGATAACTGAGAAGATGGCAGAAGACCCTTCTATCAAACAGATATGATATAGCTTGTCCTTTCTGTCAAGTATCCTCTGCTTTTGTACTGCGGCATTACTCTCATTTAGGTTACATTGAGCCCTGGAGCACAATGGCCATTTCGATAAGTATTATTACATTGCTTGTATACCACACTTGTCATAACTCCAGGTACCACTCTTATCCATGAGAATGCTCAGTCTCACTAGGAATCTTCATTGGTCTCATTTCCTCTGAGAATGAATTCTATTACCTAATTATATATTGTAGAAAAAGTGTTTCCTTATAATGGCTTCCAGCTTGCCTTTTATTTTCCTTGTTGTTATACTATTTATCAGAGAAAAGGGATATTCTCATTCTTCCATTTAAATAGCAGCCACTGTTTCACATACTTTTGATACATTTGCTCTTATTCCTCTCCTTTCTAAATCAAACCGTTTCATCTTTTCACACTCTCCTCTTGAAAGTTTTTTTCTTGTTTGTGATCACTCTCATTGTCTTTCTCTGAACACTAATATATGATATACGCATTCAAGCATTTTATCTGCAAGATCCTTACCACTGCTTGTGACCCATGAGATACTTAATTTAAAGCATACAAATATTCCCTCTGCTCTCAGTGGGACTTTTTGTGTAATTAAATAAATGTTGAAGACATTGGTTGATGTTGCCAGATACATGTTTGTGCCTACAACCAAAAAAACACGTGCAGTTTTCTTAGTCACACTAGAAGGGCAATCTGTGTAGCTATTGATTTCAGCCACATACTCACATGCTTAAAAATAAGCCCACAGTTGAGCCTTTGCTTCTGCAGATTAATGCCAATCTGCCTGTGTTCTCTCTCAGAAGACCACACACTTACTACATGAACACACTATGACAGCAATCTGCACGGAAACAAAGTGATATTGAGGAAATAATGGGGAAAAAAATGTAAAAAGTAAACTGAATTATGAAGCCAAATTACTGCTAAACACAATGACAATAAATACTTTCAGCCACAGGCAATAAAATACTGCATCATTAATAAAGCTAAGTGGAGAAAAATTCTGCTTGTCACTTTCATTTATAACTTAAATTTTATACTTTAGCCTTACACGTTAGCTCAGTGCATTACACATCTCTCAGGCAATTCCCCTCTGGCCCCAGCAATCATGAGTTACTGTGGTTTCAAAAAATGGTGAACTGGGTAAATGGAAACTGATTTTCAAGGATGAAATAATGGCCTAATTCAAGACTGTAGCAGTTGTAAAGGAAAGACAGTTGAGACAGAGAAATAATAAGGAATTGATGATATGGAGGTTAAAACTGCAAGTCCTCATGGATGTGGGAGAAAACCTGAGAGGAACTTATGGAGCATACTTAAGCTGTTGTGAGTTCAATCATTCATGAGTTCGCACATGCTACTGGTAATGGATACAAATAGCACAGTTCTGGACCTTCCTGGTGATCCAGACACCAAGCCCATTCCATGGCTATTCAAGAGGCTCACCAAATTCAAAGAAAGGGCTGAAAAATTAGGTAAAGAGCTCTTCATTCTACCACTTGATTCCAAGAAATGTTGGGAAGAAACAGTAGCAAGTTATCTCAGTTATGCAGTGTAATGGGCTGGTGTGCCAGTGGTGTTAGTGAAGAAGCACCTCAGTAACAAAACATTTGGCTTTCTTTATTAGACATAAATCAGAATAACCCCGTTTATGGCTATAAACAAGAGTTATGGCTGTTTGAGATTTTGTTCTGTACATTCTTGGCATATCTCTAGTTCAAGCTTCAAGTCTGGGGAGATCTGTTGGGTAGGAACCCAGCATAGCAAGTCCTTCAATTATAAACAACATTTTTGAGGGAGAGGAAGGAAACAGCTGAAGACAAAACTCCTGGCATTACCAGCTTCAAGAGGAAGTGAAAAACTCACCTACAGGCCTCAAGGGAAACAGAGATCGAGGGGTGCAGAAAGGACTGATTGGCTAAATGTTAAGCTTCCCTTGAGATCTCCCTTCTACCTACTAGAGAAACTAATCGGTGTTACCAACTCCTGTCCTTTCAGCCATTTAAAAGAATATGGCATGTCCACTAGAGCCAGGCATTAGTTTTGGTTTTATGGTATGAGTGAGTGAGGAGTGAAATAGATCTTTTATTATTTTACTGCACTTATTTTCTTGTTCTATGCTTTTATGTGAGGGCACCTTATGGACACCCTGCTGTAAACTGCAGAGTCGTTTATGGTTTATTCCTCTAATATGTTTCATACTGAAGTTGAAAACTCTGTTGCAGTAGACAAAATTCAATCTAAGAAAGTGAGCAGCCTAGAAATAAAAGAGGAAAGAAAAGTAGCAGGAGGAAATTCACATCAGCTGCAGCCTAAAGGCATTGGTAGCGATTCTGAGAAGTCTTAGATTTACCTTCCAAGGGAGTAAATGAAAACGTTGCTCATTACTTTGGCCTTCAGTGCTGGCACCCCATAACGTCCATTTCATTTATCCAGTAGCAAAAGTACCTTCACAAAACTATTCCAAAGAAAAGACCATGCAAGAATCCTTGGAATTCACAAATCTCATAAATCCATCAATTAAACTAGTGTTATTAACAGTTCCTCTTTATTTGAAATTTTTGTACATCTACATATACATTCGACAGCAACTGCAACTGTTTCCAGACTCCTAGTGATTCCCAGTATCATTACTGCTATTCGGTTTCAACCTTCTTAAGATCTGACTAAAACACATGGGGCTTCCTTGAATCAGGAAAGATTGATACTGGCAGGCTGGAGATCAAAAGCAAAGTTTCATTATAAAGATAAATAAACGCACATCTCACCAGTATCATCTGAACCCGACTAGATCATAAGAATCTTGTGTTAGCTTTTGTGTTAAAACCTACTTTTGCTACATTGACTAATTGAGTTCATTTTTGCAGTTAAACTTTTCTCTGTAAACAGTGTTAAAGTGTTTCTTTATAACCTAAATATACAATAGACCTTTCCCTTGCCTATTACATGCCATAACTGGCATCTCTGTGCTCTGCCAGGCTGTAAGGAATTAGTCCATCACCTTATGTAACTATATACTGAAGTTCATTCTTCTACTGTAAAATGCGCATGTCTCTAATCCTAAACCTAGTCATAAATCTTTTAAGTAAATATTTACATATACTTCTGTATTTTATCTAGAGGGAGCTAAGCCTTAATTTTATAGATAGAAATCTGATTATAGAAAACTGAATAATTCAGTTACTGCCATATGCTTTCCCATATGTTTTAATCGGAGATTACCATTAATTTCAACAGTTGTGTATCAAACCGTTAGAAAGGTGCATGAAAATTAGATATCCGAGTCACTTAAATCTGAATTTGAGTGAATTTGAATTTCTTTAAACAAAACTTTTCCCATTGAATCCACATGATTTGGAATACATTAATATATCAAGATATCCATTGGTAGATTTCATGTTATTAAAACTTGTTTCCATTGGAATTTTGGGATCTGTATGTTTAAACACTGCTAATGGGGCTCAGGTTTAGTTCTTCTGTCTATTAAATAACTTGTCAGATACAAAAGCTGCCTTCTGACTTTGCACTTTATTGATTCTTTCTGAATTCTCAGAGAACTACAATCCTGCACTCTGAAAAGGAAATGCACCCCTATTTTCTTTTTTTTTTCTTTTTTTTTTTCTTATTACTTCAGATCTGTTGTAATTTTGTAGGTTTCTTCATATTGAAGAAACAGGCCTGAGCTACATAGGGTGACTGATCCAAAACAATCTTAAAAAGGGGTGCTCCAGACCTCCTGCAGTTCTTTAATCCTCTTGGTATAATGCACTGTGAAAGAAACCAGCATTTTTGAAACTAGTGTTTTTTGATAGCATTACTGTACCAGAAAGCAGCTTGGTGGATGTCTCATGAATGAATGAATGACTGGCTGAGATGTCCTTTTTGGTAGTCACTGTTTTATGGATCAAGCTGTTACTGTTCAGCTGTGGTGATGTTCCTGTGCTAACTCCCAACAAACACATGCCTGAATAATCTTTGCTATAATTACAAGCAGGTAGCTGAAGGCAGGAACCAAATGAAATAATCACAAGGATGGAAAAAAGGAAGGGAAGGGAAAGAAAACCAACAATTTACTATGAAGATTATCTACTGAATAATCCCCACAGATCATTGTCTGGACCTTTAGTCCAATCAATGTACCTGTAAATTTTAACACTGAAAAAACATTTTGAAATCTAAGCAAAATTTCTAGTTCTCACACTATTTCAGATGTCTCTCTTATTAGGTTCATCCAGTGTCTGGTCCAGTGGGAATCCAATTTCATCTGGATTTTCCAAGGGCAACAACATCATTTTAGTTCACATGACTCTGTCTTATTTTCAGACTATTTTTGTCTGCATGTCAACTTCTTAATGTGGGGGGGGTGGGGGGGGTTGGGTTTTTTGGTGGGTTTTTTCATCATTTCAATTCATCTTTTCTATTTTCCAAATGTTTTTTTTCTTATGAGTCCCTAATTCAGTAGTCTTCTGCCCATAGATACCTGCTTATCATCTCATGTAACACAAGGGATGTGATGGAGAATTGTCTGCATCATGACTTTCATAATTTTCATTGGATCCTGTCTCTCTTCACTGTCCCAGCATCCACATGAGTATTTTGCTCCAGCTGTGCGAAGTACATATTGTCCTTTCTTCCTCACTGGCCAGCAAGCTGGAACAGCCAAATGGCCTAATCATGGGCCTATATAATTTGTAAATTAGCATGACATAATATCACTGCAGATTGTTCTCATCATCTCTGTGATTTACATGTACTTTTCTGGATAAGACTCATTAGATTTCTACAATTCAGGACGTAAAGTACAGTTTCCCAGACTTAATGGAGTCAATGGATATCTAGTAAACATAGTAAGTAGAGCATAGAATGGCACACCTCTTTTCCTAAAGTAAACATCTAAAATATGTTGAGTTACTGCACTCTAAAAATGCCTCTGCCTCTCCAGTGGCTTTAAAGGGAACTCACTCACCCACCCAGCTGCAGACATTTATGCTGTGGACTTCTAAATTACGTGATGGGTATCTTCCCTTTATGACCACATCGTTGTTTTCCTCAGAAGTCAGCAATGAAAAGAGTTATTATCACAGTGCACATAATAAATAATAAAACTAATCGAAGTTTTAGGCTGTGAAACAATCTTCTCAGCAAAGTGGTGGAAAACTACTTGTAACAATCAGAGGCTAACCAGGGCAAAGATACAGAAAATATGTTTCTGCGATTAAAAATATTTACCGATGCTAAAGCTTCCCATGAAGAAGTTTCTTGCTACTGTCTAAACAAAAAATGACCAAACTAGTCCAAACCCACAAATTTTCTATAAATATGTTCTGAGTTTCTATTCCATCTCCTGATATCACCATAAGACTGTTATGCTGACATAGCAACTGCAGTGAAATAGGGAAACAAAATCATAGAAACTGAAACTACTGTACTGAAGACTGGCTCTATTTTTTTCTACTTATTTGAGATGGAAGCTTTTATTTAATTGGCAATAGTTACCTTTAACTGTCAGATGCAAAGAGTATTTTCCATTGCTGGTGTCCCTTGAGGCAATTAAATATGAACACTCTTAGGATGAGTCCTCTGTCTTTAGGAATCTTATGCGAAAAATTGTTGGTTTTGACAAATGTACAGTAATTTTTGTGGTTGAAAGCCCTTCAGATTCCTCAGGCCAGCTCTCTGCTTTGGATCCTAGCAGAAAAAAGGTCTTAAATCAGGCACAATGATAAAGGAAGAAATCAATGTAGAAGCTGTCTTTAGTCTTAAAGCACATACTAAAAAAAAAAAAAAAAAAAAAAAGTAGAAATTATTTCCCTCCCCAAATTAAAAGAAAACACGAATACACATTTTACTTCATAACCTTTCTTGGAAAAGTTTATTCCCATGCCCAAAAGACTACAAATAGTGGTGGTCATCTCACTACAGTGAAAATAATTAAGCGATATGCAGGAGTAGTATGTTCTTACTCACAGTAGCACTTAGATAGTAATCACGGTAGTCCAGTAATATTCCAGGAGTACTTATTCCTGACAATCATTTAACTCAAGCCTGAGTTAAATTGCAGCACTGCTTTTTCATCTGTGCGATTAAACATGGCCTGAACCATCCCAGCTGAAGAAGTTGTGGTTTAAGTTTCTTTTGTCTTTTGGGCTCAAAATCATGCATCATTATTTCAGCGATGGATTTGGTACACTCTTCTAGCACTACAAAAAGAACTAGTAAGGTTGTCCAGTTCTGTAGCAAGGAAACCAGAATGGTATAGCTTTCAATTTAACAGTTAAGTGACAACAGAGATAAAGGTCATCTATGTGCAACTAAACTAAACAAGGAATGAGTTATCACCTAAAAATGATCCTCCTTGGAAAGGATAAAAATGTGTGGGATAAGAAATAAGTAGAACATCTTTTACACACTACTACAATCTCCTTTGGAACACTTGCAGTGATAAGGCAGCTGATAGATGTCTCAGAAACACAAAAAAAATGTTACAGAGACAAGGAAGGTGAAATGCAAAACAAAGTAATGGAAGAGAAGCAATTACTGAAACCACAGTGATAAACTCAATAAAACTCAATAGTCACCCAGAGGAATTTATTCTCAGTAAGTTTTTGACCTCACATAAGGCTTTCTCTTATGTTTGAATGTAAGAATCTATTTTTACATAGATCCACTGAAAGGGATCTACTACAGCAGGTAATCTGGAGAGGAAAGTTCTAGATAATTTTCTTTTATATGAATTAAAGGATTATGTACCTTCACTCAATGAGTGTTGTCATATGTTCCTGTGCAGCAGAGTGGGACATCCTTAGCAAATAGTATGGTTGCTGTCTGCTTCCCCTTTCTGAGAGCTCATCTTTGCTACTTGGCCCTTTATTAATTAATAAATGGACAGGCTAAAAAGCTCAGTGGCCTCTCTAACAATGACAAGATGGTCCAAGATACAGACAAAAATATTCACATGACAGAGATGAAGGGTTTGGTTTCATTTATTTTGTGGGCCAAGGCACACAAACTTGTATTCCCCAACCTAGTCCCTGAACTGGAAGTAAACTGTGGCATGCTCAAAAGCATTATAGTATGGCATTGTATAAATATGTATATATGTATATATATATGGAAGAATATAAATAATTTATGACAACGTCAAGAGTCTTTTATCTGACCAAAGTGTGTAAAAAAGCATTCTCGAAAATAAGAATCCAGGGCCAACGTCTCTCACTAGATACATGCAAAGTGCTACTGAACTCTTCCAAAATAAAGACAGAGATTTTTAATGACACCTATTGTGTTTTATTCCCTTCAATTTAAATAATAACCAAGAGACTCCTACCAAAATGCTCAAACACCCTGATGCACCATTAGCAATACAATTAAATCACAGCAGCGTTAAACATCTCATCAAGAGCTCAGCCAACCTACAAAATTACTTTTCTATCCTTTCATTCCCTAGAAAGCTTCCACTCAGCTCCTGTCCATCTGATTTCCTCAGTGATCTTTGAGAGTCCCTGAGCAACTGTAATGGAAACACGGAGGACTGAAGGCATTGACAGAAACCCAGTACAGTTTGTTAAAGGTATTTGTCAATGGAGATACATGAAGAAGCACAAAGCTATACAGCTTTTCAGGCAAGTCAGATAAGGGAGCAGCAACAGACTCTGTAGCTGTGCGAGGCAACTACTGTCTTGTAGTTTGACTTTCTCTGGAAAAAGCAAAGTCCTGCCTGTTACATACAATTTGCTGTTCCCCCCCGCGCGCCCCCCCCCCCCCCCCCCCCCCCCCGGCCTTTCTCAAAAACACTAGGCAAAAAATAGTACCTCTGAGTCATACATATCTGAGAAAGAATTACTCCCCCTCCTGCAGTGTCAGGGCAGAAAAAACAGAATCCCGAGTCACAGTTCTGCTTCCAGACTGTCTCTGACACTGGCCCCAAAGTCCACAGAGCACTTACTCTATGGTAGCAAAGATGCAAGGCCACTTCTCTGCTACGACTTTTACACAGCCAGTGGACAAGTGCCAGCCAACAGACCTCTCTGGAGTACTCTGGCTGCTAACACTGCTTCACTCTCACCCCACTGACACAATCTCAGAAGGATCTATAAATAACCAAAAGAATTCAGTCAGTGCTGAAATAAACACAAGGGGCCAGATTGTATCGGTGTAACTGAGACAAGGAATGCATTTGGGCTGTTGGCATTCGTCTTACAATCGGATTGCAGCAATGGGCAGATGTCTGTAACACACTGACCCAGCCTACCATGGAGAAATAGGAGTCAGCCACTGGGTGATCTGTACTTACGCTTGGTAAACAATTAAACCAAAGATGTAATGCTGCATTCTGACCCATTTTCTCTGAAAACAAGAAGCAACATTTAATTGTCACGGTATCCTTCTTTCCTTCACTTGGATTCATCTACTCTGGAGACCATGCAGCTAAACCATCAGCCTGATCTTCAACGCTTTGGCCAGCTGTCTACTCAGCCTCTAGTACTTCTTGCATCACCATTTTAATCAAGAGAAAGAATGGCTGATTTCCCTGCAAAGAAGTACCTCTGAATAAAGTAAAAAATGTGCTTCACATTCCCTCTGTTCAAACAATGCCTGCAGCCAGAGTGGGTGACATTACTGAGAACAATGACATCTATTCAAAATTGTAAAGCAAGCATTTGATAGACATGCTTCCTCTGACACTATAACTTCACTGAATGAGCTGTTAGCTTATCTAGCTTCTACACTTTGAAGTATACAGTTTGAAAAAGACAAGCACATACCAGCAGTCCTAAACTCGAGTTTATTAGCTTGAGAAATGTTTTCAATTTCACAGTGAAATTGAAATTGTCACAAAAATGTGACAGCTTATTGTATTTGCTCAGCTTTTGCTGACTGAAAGAAGTGACAGTAAGCATTAATTTACCATGCAGTTATGAGATCAGCAGAGTGATGAATTTCTAAGAATCGTCTTTCTTAGACCATGTTACATACTGTACTTTGCTGTATTTGCAGTTGACATCCCACAACACTTAATCCTATGGAAGATGTCACCTAACATGGATACATCGTGTGCGTTTGTCTAAAAGATCAGTGCATATGGTACCTATCTCTCTATATTTAGGCCTGCAGCTGATGCTGATGCCACTAGAAATTATTTTATCAAGTCAGTCAGTCATTCAGATATTGCTGGCTATGAAAAATTTCCAGTTGGATGGGACAACTCACAAAAATAAGTAAACAAGTAAATGCTCTATTAAAAAAAGTTTCTAAGTTATCAGAACCTACTATCTTATGTTAAGGGGGGAAAAGAGGGCAAGACCCAAAAAACAGACCTTAGCTTATCCAGACCACTCTTGCTTTGGGAAGAAAAATGCTTTTTTTGGTAACACACATAGACTCTGGTCCTTACTGCAGCTAAAGAACCATCCTTGTTATAATATGTAACAAAATCTAAATGATGGAATTCAATAACATTGTCAAATCAAACATTTTGTTTGTGTAAACTTCAAATAGTTTGCAATGCTTGCTAATTTTTGAACTTCATGGAGCCTGTTTTTTTAATAGAGTTGTAGTCTGATTGCTTACAAGATTTCAATCCATTTGTTTTAAAAGATGAGACTGCCAACACAATAAAAGTATTCTACTGAAAGGGAGAAATGACGTCTTTTAAGATCATTAGGAGCATTAAAAAGGATTTACAAACATAACAAGTTTACGAACTGTACACCAAATGTTGCCATTGGATTTGCAGAGAGTCCAGGCCAATTTCCATTAAGTGAACACAGCAGCTCTACAAAGAATAGAGATATATCCTGTCCTGTTAACTATTTCTTACAGCATTTCTTAAGCATTTCTTCAAAAATTTCATCTCTAATCAGCTATGGAATATTAATTTATAGTATTCTAGAACATGTAATCAAAAGCAGTTATATCTATATTGTGATACAGATACAGTTTGCCCGCACCATTTAACAATAATCTCATATTTACTATGAGGTGATGATAATTTGAGTTGATTTTAACTGTTCTTCTATTGGGCTTGGAAAAAGACAGGAATATTTCTATTTTAACTATGATAGTGGAGCCAACATTCTCATTCTGTGATGAAAATACAGCTGTATTAATGATCTCAGATGATTAGGGCTATGTACAGTCATCCTCAAGTCAGTGTGTGGAAGACAGACCGGGGAAATGGCTTGTATTGTTTCATTCAATAACACAGATTTTCAAAGGTTTGATTTTTTATTATCTTTTCCCCATGCAGAACAGGCCAATTGCCAATTTACCACATAACCTTTGTGATTATTTCAAATTATTCTGATCATTCCATATTATAGCTTATATGAGAATTGTATGTGTACCAGGCAACTTCCAGCTGTCTAGTATTAGATCAGTAATGAAAGTGCATTACTGAGTCAATTAGAAATCCATTGGGGTCTATTGTAAAGTTTGCATTGATAACAAAAGGTTTTCTGCAGCTAAAAATCTTTTCTAGAACAAAAGAAAAATTAGTCCCATTGTAGAATAACCAATTTTTTTTTTCTTTTTTTTTACAGTGTGACAAGGGCTAAACCTCACAGTAACACCAGACCTAGCTTTCAGGAGGAACACAGGCAACACCAAAACTTGGATAAATCTGTAAAACATGACATGAATTGCTTATGTAGTTTCAGTAAATGGAAAAGAAATTGCTTTAGGCAACTATACACACAGATCATTAAAATCTAAACAGCTATAATATCTCTATTAAAAGACTAAAAAAGTGACAGCTTTGAATGATGTCACTGTTATTTTTCTTGAGTACATTACAAAGAGCTTTCAGCATGCCTGCAGATACGTAAGTAATCATTACCTACACATAAAAGGTCAAGAACCATCTAAACTACAGGGGTTTATGCAAGCCAAAGGTTTGGTTAACTATTCAGTGGCTGATGATGTCATTACAGAGCATCTTATCAAGTGAGTCAGTTGAGCAGGAAATCAAGAATGTTTCAACTTAAACAATCCTTCAGCAAGGGCTGCCCTGCTCAGAAGTCCTGTTTAATGAACTTGTAAACTGCACTATAAAGCTAAAGGAAAATCTGACTCCTCGTTTTCCTTGTTTATACTTTCTTTAGGAAACATCTGCTAGCCATTCTGCTGCTGCTTCTTCCCCTCCCTCCCCCTTTTTCTTCCCCTGCTATAATTATTTCTTACATTGCCATTGATTTGGGGACTGAAGGTTTAGGCAACCTTTTAGTCTTTAAAACCTGGCATTCCTGGGTGTAGTTGAGATCACCTAAGCAATGAAGAAACCTACGACTGTTTGTTGGAATGTAACTGGGGGGAATGATTTTTTTTGTTTGTTTTTTGCCAGGGGGCAGAATTGTGACCTGGTTACATGGCAGGAAGAGAAAGGAGCTTTTTTTGGAGGTTTTACCCCTCTTGTAACTCTGCCACCACATGTATACAATCTTGAGCTATTAGGCTGACAGAAAATGCAGTTTGAAAGCTCTGTGCAAGCCTGACTGCAACAAAGCTGAGATTTTAACAAGTGTTATATTTGCGAGTTGTGTCGCCCCAACTTTGTTCTGGAATTTAAAAGGTCACTGCAGACACCAAATAAGGCTTCATACCTTTTAAGACCTGCTGTGAAGGACAGCTGGCACAGCACGCAGAACTCTGCCACTAAGTGATAAAAGAATGAAGTGAATATTTTAGCAGTGAGCTGTCACTAATTAACACAAAATTTATTTACTTGAAAGATAAATATATTTGGAAATGGTAAATGCTCCAGCAAGAATGTTTGGCCATCAATTGTGCAAGTAAGTATTAGTTAAGTAGGAAACACACAAGACGTGCCTTGGCTAGGGTCTGAAGCACCGAGGCTGAGTACCTCCAGACTCTGAGACATGAAGCGTTGAATTGGATGACGAATCCACACTGACTGCAGAAAATCTGCTGGTTACAGTGCAATGACCTCTGATTCACACCCTTTTAAAATGCAAGAAGAGTAGCATTTTCTGAGTGCCATGCCTAACACTTGCACTTTCCTGCAACTCCACAGCCTGGTGACACCAAGCTCCTGGTGCTGTGGAACACCAGCACTTTGAAACAGCAATACCAGAGATTTTAATCCAGTGGATTACAAATATGAGGTACTAGGAAAAAGCCAAACTCCTACGTTTGGCTCTATGTACTGGGCATGACAGCACTGGCAGTACCGACTTGCACTTCCAGCAGGTTCACGGGTGTGCAGGATTTGAACACAGAAGTTTAAAAATAAAGTTTCCACTGATTTTTTTTTCTCCTTCAAGGATATTTCATATTGGTTCTTTGCTCATGGAAAGTTTTAATACACCCGAAATTCTGATTTCTGTGGTTTTTTCTTGTATAAATGTAAAACAGAGCAGGGCTGAAGCATTTTCTGCTACTACAGAATAATGTTATAAGATTCCTACCCAGTCAAATGGCACTTGAAAAAAGGGTGCTGAAAAACTGAAGGCTATGGGAAGTCCTACATAGATACACTACTTGGGTACTAGAAGGAGCACACAGATATGGATAGTTAATCATTATAATTTGAAAGCACTTCTTTGAGAATAACCTTTAAGAAGCACCACAAGGATTTCCTCTGGAAAGATGTTCAAGATGGCCATGTTGCCCCAACATTAAGTCAAAAATGTCTCCTTAGGCATTAAGTATATTTAAAATCTGTGGTAACATTGAGACAATTTATTGTGGATACCTTCATGGAAGACCACATCCCATGCTAGCAAATCATAAGCCATCTTTGCTGTGTGTGGCCACCAAGAAAATCATGTGTGGTCACCATGTCAAATCACATTCTCCCAGATAACTCCAATACAATGCTTTAATAGGCACTGTCAGTACGCGGTAGCCACATCTCAACAAAAAAACCCTTTGAGAACGTCCAGCCCAGGATATTGATGTACAGCACCAAACCCACTCAAGCTAATAAGTAAAAAGGCAAATTGCTGGACAAGTGGGCTACACACTAAGAAACCATCTGCCAATGTACATCATTCACACTCACAAGTTATCAAAGCCTTGCAGGCAACGGCAGACAATCATTTTAAACTGTCTTGATGTGCTGCCCAGCCAGTCTTCAGAGCAACTGGAAAGAACATACACAGGTTCTCCAGGAAGGCATCTGAGACAGTGAAAGAGATGTGGTGTTTATCAAGGTGCTGACTGAATGGATTCTACTGTGTTAACTGAGAATCCATCTGCTTTTGCCAGATGTTAAATAATTAACCTCATCTCGGCATGACATAATTTATTCTTAATGTATCCTTTTTTCTTCAGACTCGTTTCAGTTTACACAATTAACCCAAAGCCAAGAAATAGATGTGAGCCATTCCATATGGCATCATGCCTTGTTCCCAAGTGAGAACATATATAAAAGCTAGATATTCATAAGTTTATTAGTAAGGCTACCTTGGCTCTTTGTGTCACTGGGTTCAACTGAAATATATTCAGTGCAAAACCACTGCAAAGGGAGGTGAGCCTAAAACACAGTAGCAGTACCTCAGATCTTGTACAACTCCAGGACTTCTCAGTCCAGTACAATTTAGTGAAGCTTTCAGATGCTTAGATGTCATCCAACAGAGAAAATCCACTGGAGTGCTGCAGCAGTCCAGAGCTGCCCCTCCACTCTACGAAAGAGAATGTCAAAAAATTTCTATGCCATCCTAAAACACCCTGTAACAAAGAAATTCACAAGTCACAAAATCTAGACAATGTATCACCCTTTTGAGTCTCTGCAATAACACACAGGGAAGATGAATGGAAATGTAAGATTGTCCTTTTGTCTGCTTTTCCCTTACAAATCTTAAATTCAAAACACATTCTGTACAGTATAATAAAACCTCAGAGGCACTAATGCATAGTCTATAGGACCGAAAAGAGAAGCAAAGAAGTGGGCAGTCTCAGAATGGGTCTCTTTGTAATTGCCTACTGCAGCTGGAATGAAACATTCTACTTAAATTATGCTTTATTCTGTGTTTTTTCTTCTAGTTTCAAAAGTGAAGAGACACTACCAAAATGAAACATTCAGACTCCACTCCACATTAAATGACTGAAGATTATGTGCTTCCATGTAATACAGTATCTCATTAAATCAGGGTCTAATCAAGCCATAAATGAAACATGTCAAGGCACTGGCTAGCCGAACTGTCTCATTACTACCCGACCTCCACTTTCAGAAAACCTCCACAAAGACCAACTTTCAAAGAGAGAATTTTTTTTTTCATGAAGAATATGGTGGTGAATAGTATATCGTTATGGTAGAGGGTTACTTCAGTGTACTCAGGAAGGGTTTGAAGTTTAATTCTGCATAATGCGCTGTAACTTCAGAGCACTTTCAATTCAGATTAGTTTAACAGAAATTGAAAATAACAGCAAATCTACACCTGAACTGAAAGGTAGGATCCATCCTACCTATTGATCTGTGTTCTGCAGAACCAGTGCTTGATTCCAGTAGTCATCAGCCTCTGACTCTCAACCTATAGATGTAATGTCAACTCTGATGCTTTGAGGGACATATTCTGCCCTGTATTTGATAGTATATTGGGGACCAACATGGTGAAACAACTGAATGTAGGAAATCCATTAACAGCAACTCCACAATTCCTTAGAACTTCTTTTTGTTTCTTCTGAAACATGTTTTTCCCCTCTGTTACCTCTTACCAGTGTCAAGTCTAGAGGAGGAGACATGAAGAACACAAGAATTTTTCCAGCATGCCTCTGTTTCAGGGATGAGAAGAAAGATAGGGACAAATTTGGCACAACTGAGGCTAAATATAAACTGATGCCATATTTCTTTGCAAATAAACCTTGATAGAAATCTTCAGCATCTTCAATTTCCTGGCCACTGTTTCTTAATTACAGAGCTTCCAATAAGATCTTTTACAAGAATTGTATCAAAGGATGGCAGACAATTCTGATGTAGATAGTAGCAAAAATCTGACATCTAGCATCTTGCGTGGGAGGACAGGGCTGCAAAATAAAGCCCCAAATTCTTATAAATATTATCATGGGATCTTTAAATGTTCAGATACAGTAGATGTGACCTCAAGCCTTAGCATCTCCTCCGAAAAGCACAAAGAATAATAATAAAAAGTGCTGATAATAAATGTTATTAAATATAAGGAAAAAGCCTAAGACACTCACTGACCATTTTGGAGAGCTGCAGGACTGAGATGACCTTTTTGTAATGCTGGAAAGTTTTCAAAAAAGAAATGTTTAAGTTTCATAAGCAGAGAGCTTAACTCCCAGCATTACAGAAGTTAGTGGGAGTTCTGCCATTGACTTTAGCAGATCATGACTTTTTAAGTGACTGAAAAGGAGGAAAGTCTGTAACATAGTATTTGGAAATGCTGAATTTGCTGGAAAATGTCCTGGAAGACTAAGGTTGCAAACATGAAGCATATGTGTAACTTAAGCAAAAGGGCTCCTCACATGCAGAAAGCTAAGCACATTACCAAGTTGTCATGAAACTGGGATCCTGAACATTCTTAGAGGTCCTATGTGCACGTCTGCTTGGAGGACACCCCATCACCAAGTTTGTCACTTTTTAGATTTCATTAAGAGACAGCTATTACATTAATCTTGGTATCAATAATACACAATAACTGAATCTTTTTCTTTTTGCTTTTTCAGCTTTTTGGGATCTTTCTCTTCATTAAACTTCTCCCCTTCTCCCTTTGGAAATGAGAAGTTTTACATTAAGAAAGAGGATTCAATAACTATTATTATAAGTTAATTTAATGCACAGAATTTCTTCTTACATCATAGTTGGTGGCAAAAAAATGTATAATTTTTCTGTCAGAAATACCACTTAACTTTGTTGGGTTTCTGTTATCATGACCTTGTGCAGTACTTGGCTTTGTTTTAAAATGTGTTGAAGCTTTCTTCCCTCAAAATCAGAAAACTTCAAAACCAGTATTCCTAGCATGCAACAACTCTTTCTGTAGTATCTCTCAAGACAGATTACATTTACAAAATAAAAAAAATAATTAAAAAAAAATCGAAAAAGAAAATAAAAGAAAAAGGATGCAGTATACCAATGAAGGCATCCGGTGTTAGTTTTAAAAATTGATTCCACATAAAATAACAGAAAAAGTCTAAAAAGTGCAAAACAGGTAATAAATTGTATTCTTCTATTTCCAGAGCGAGTTTCATTTTTTCAAAAAGGAAAGTTGCAAATGACAGTCTCCCCAATTTCCAAGAGCAATGACTGATACAGGCCAATACTAGTAATACATTTCAGTTTTGGGAAATAGTAAAAGTCAACTAAAGCAAAGTACTGCTGTTGCAGTCACTCAAGTATGTGTCTAAGTATAAGAACTGGGGTCTAGTGTCCACGGGCTTACCTGCATGTTTGGGACCTAAATTTCAGTAAGTATTGCTCACATGCCTGTTATAAATATTGCTTCAGTTCTGCTACTATGAATCAGAACAGTTGTGGGTTTTCGGAATTGCATGTGAGATGCAGCGTACACACACACGTAAAAGACATGTATCTCCCCATTTAAGGAAATAAAAATGCCCTTATAAATGTCCAAAGCCTATCAGCAACAATATGTGTCAGCCAATATTATTGCTTCTTTATCATAGCTGTACTCTTTATCACATTTGAATACTACTTCTTCCTGTCAGTGTACTTCTGTTTATCCCTTTGCTCTGTCTTTGCATTCTCTCTGTGTAAGTATAATAAATGTGTAATACGACTGGTATTTCAGCCAGCGAAACCAGCAATCACTCCCTAGTGCTGGCATTTCACCTGTGACTCAGCACCCTGGAATCCTGCCGGATGCTGAGCTCCGCCATTCTCAGGCTGTGGCCCCGGCTGTAGGCTGTAACCGAGCAGGGAACAGGTATGAGACACCACCAGTGACACTATGCACACTGCTGGCTATTACTAAATGTTATTTGTCTCAGCAATGCTACAAATTGGACTATGATGCTATTGAGCACCAGTGAAAGTCTGAAAATATGTTTCAAATGTCCTCATCACATTTTTTAACTTCTGTAAAAAAAGCTAAATCTTCCCTTCTTCCTCTTCCCTCCTCCTGCCAAGTCATGTCACTGATCAAGTGACCTGGGAGCCATCATGTGACTATTGAAACCCTATGCAGATGGTCTGAATATTTTTTTTTATGCAAAGAAAAAAGTTTTCTTTATGTAAAGAAAAAAACCCCACAAAGTGAAATATTCTGCAAGATCGTTTCAAACATTCAGTTTATCTCTGTTTCGTTGGAATGTTATTTTCAGAAAAAGGCTGAATCTGCAAAGTTCCTCTGAGTGCTAGCCTTGTTAACTCCCATGGTTTTATCAAGAGTCTCGTGATACTTGCTGTCCTGCTAAAAGCCTCGCTGCAGCATGGAAAATATTAGAGAATCCACTATTCCATTATGAAACAAACCAAACTCAGGTTTCACAGTTGGGAAGAAAACTCACAATATGTAGACCCTACAGCTCAAAAAGCTAAATTCATAAATTTGAGAGGGCAAAGGTGGAGGCAATTTAGAGGTTTATGTTTGTTATTGGCAACGTTAGCATGTACTCTGGGCTCGTGGCTCTAGTATATGTGATGGCCCTGGTATAAAGCATAGGCCAGCCGCAGAACCCAGACCCACAAGTATTTAAAATTTCAAAATTCCCCAATGCTGGGTTGGGCCCTGTGAGGACAGCACACAGTCAGAAGTGGTGTGAAGATGCCCATCACCAGAACAAGCAAGACAAAGCCCAGCCCAGCTTGTAGGCATGAAAAAGCTAAGCCATCACTCACTTCCCCATTTGATAGGCAAGAAGCAAAAAGGAACAAAAGTCAGGGTGTTGCATAACTCACCCCCTTATCTGAGGAGGAGGACTGGCAACTTGCCAGGACCTTTCACTCTATTTTTTTTTTTTTTAAAGTCTGTGCATGCAGAAAAGAAGAAGGAGGAATCCAGCGCTCAGATTTTGGTTGATAATAAGTTATTGCAGAGTGACTAGGGAAAGGCATGCCTTAGAAACACCTACATTGGCACCTACTACTTTGTTTTGCAAAGGACTTCATCCTGTCTGCCCCTCCCCCTCTTCCACATGAGCACTCACACGCACACACTTCGGGCATTTTTCTGTTCCTGTCATTGTTTTCATCAGTGATATAAGACTGCATCCAGCCTCATTTTCAACATGTTTTCTCAAGCAGTGCAGAGACAGACTTATTTTCCTAAAAGCCTTTCCCTTGCATTCTACTTAAAAAAAATGGGGAAAGAAATTTTGAGAGAAACTACCTCTATCCCACAGCAACTGTGGTAGGGAGAGTTTTTCAGCCCTTAGAGGTCCCTAGAGAACTTTGAACACATTTACTAATATCAAAGCAGGGCAATAGTTTTTCAATGACATCATCTTCCCACTCCCTGTAACTGAGAACTCACCGTTCCCTGAACTAGATAGTCAGGAGGTTTGAGTGCCAAAGGTCTTACACTATAGTTTCACCTACAAGTAATGGGATTTTCAGGCAATCAGTGGCTGACCTGCTGCATTTGATATACTTTGTTAGTGGCAAAGTTCTTTGCTGTCTACACATCCATACTAAAGAGTTACCCACCAAACTGCATGGTTTATTTTAAAACAGCCCTAAGAAGCTTGAATCCTGTATTAAAATTATATGTGTTCTTAAAAAATGCATGTGTGAGTCTTAGTATCCAAACTTAGGGCTCAGTTATATCCACAGACTTATTCTCAGAGTCAATCAGTGCAATCTTTTCAATCAGAAAGCTGCCCACAGCAGAATGAAGGTATGTGGCAGCAAACCCTTGTAAAAAGTGAATTTTTAGGCTGCAGTGAGACTAGCAGTGCTGATATTTTACACTGAAAACAAAGACAGTCTCAGGTAAATACAAATCCTTTCCACCGATATAGCCTGGAACACTGTAAGTACAGTTTACAGCCAACATTTGTTCTGGTTTAGGGAAAAAAGAAATGTATACAAACAACTGTTCCATTCGATCCTGAAACAATGGAATAACACGATAGCTCCTTTACAGTGGTGAAATTCTGACAGTGATCTCAACAGCTGCTTAGCCACCAACCACAGCATTTACAACTGGTTAATTACAGACACCCAAACCCTTGCAACACATTTTGCTTTCATGGCCCAAACAGTATAATCAGTGACTTTATCCAGGACTGCACAATAACGTCTCTGTTTATCAGAGAACAGAGCATAGTAACTGATCCCAGATTCATCATGGTCAACTTAAACCTATCAACTTACATTTTGTTTTCTTTTCTAAACTAGAAAGACAGAAAAAAAGGAGTAGGAAGATTTTTTTTTCCCCTCCTCTTTTGTAAAAACGCAAAAGTGAGAGAACAGCAGATTAAGCTTGGCTAGCCATTAATGGGATCCTTATTCTGTGCCATGTTTATAACAATTTGATTGTGAAAGTGGGAGGATGAAAAGGATACTCAAGTCAACACACTTCCAATTGGTGTGATGCCCTTCCTCTTGTGAGCACCACTTCACAAGTACTTTCGTTCACTTGGACTCCTCTGGACTGGCTGAAGAACTCGGGCACGAGAGATGCCGGCTACTTAGGGCTACACATCCTATGTCTCTCAGAAAGAACTAGCATAAACGATCCTGCAAAATGGATATTACATATAGTAAATAGAGTAAAACAAAACCAGAATCTAGGCAGACTATTTTGTTTACTCAAAAGGACCAGAGTTCTCTGTGTGTCTGATTCTGCTTGTCTATGAATACCAAATCAATTAAAAAGTTTTATCATTTCTCTTTCCCATGGGGGGAAACTGAAGCACAAAAGTGCAGGTTAGCTTTTAAAATTGTCGCTTAATGTTGAGAACCTGATAAGACACTTGATTTTTAGGGCAGAGTACCAGGATGAAAATACCAGAAAACCCCAAAGAACGTGTAAGACAACCCCCATGTCCCTATTTCTTATTAACAGACTTGGAAGAGTCATTTATGTCACATAGAGTGAGTCAGTAACTGGGATTCACATAGAGATCTGACAGATCATCCAGAACCCAGCCTGCCAGACACTGCTCCCAAATAATATTTGAAACCTGGGGGAAGGGGGAAGCAATAATAGTACTGAAAATAAACGCTGGATTGGGTCTTTGTTTTCTAGCCACTTTAACTGCAGAAAGGCTTCTGCCAACTTATTTTGCCCAGGAAGTGAATTCCAACCTGTTATGTAAAAGCCCTAATGAATTCCTGCTCTGCTGAATCAGCGGTGCTGCAAAAGCAGACCACCTCTGCCTGAAAGCCGAGTGAGTGCCAATCCTGCTCAAATGCAACCAAAACCACCGTATGCTTAATATTTTGAAAAATAACTTAAACATGTCTTTTAAACCCACCACACTCAAGAAAACACTAGAGGCTATCTGTTAGGTGACAAGTGGCATGAACTTCAAGGTACTTTTCAAAGCTCTTTCCTGTAAATAAGAAACAGCTGACTATGATCCTGCAAATTCCACTTGAGAAAGCTCTGATGATATTAATGCATTATGTTGTGTCCAGAATCCCTTGATAGAATTACAGCATTACTGTACACAGATGGGTGGACATTATTATGTTGCACAAAGAAATCAGAGATTAGACTCTCACAAATAAACGCAACCAGGATGCGACGCTAATGCATTTGAATGCAAAGCTGGTGCCTCCAAATTTAGTGCAGTATGTTTTTTAGTGCTAACTTTCTAACAACATGGACAAATAAAGCCATGCATACACTGGCAAACTACGCTGTGTGGCTAGAGAAGTTTGCTGATGACAGTCTTGTTATTGTAACAGGAAGTGACTCAGCCTTGGCAACAAGAGATCAGATATTTTAATCAGAAGCATTAGGTCATTTTTTTTCCCCTAACCAACCAACAGTTTCACAAGGCAACTGGTTTTGTTTGAAAATAAATAGCTATTTTGAAAGTGATTTGCTGAGGGAGTGGAGTTAAACATTTATGGTTAGGAATAAGCACTCCGTTTAATTCAAGGCATCTGGAAACCTCGTGTCCTTTTAACTCTCTTAAATTTGCTGCCTGTACAAAATTCCATCCCCCAGGCAAGAATTCTCCCACATGGGTGAGTAAAGTATCACCAGCTACATTACCATCATGTGAATGAGGATGAGTGAGGAGATTTCTGTCTGGACCAGTAACTTTCCATGACAATTATACATGACTGATGTCAGTGTAACAGCTAAAGTAAAACTACTTCACACAGGCATTACAGCTGAAGCAAATATGTGCCTTGTTGTAACGGCCTGTTACATGATCTTTCATCAGTTATTTATAAATGGCACGCGATGTTAATCTGCTTCCCCTAAATCAGTGTAAAACAAAAATTCGTTTAATATCTGGCATCCAGCCTAGCCTAGAACAGTTTCTTTCCTTTTCTGCTTCTGCACTGTTACTTACCATGTGTATCTATCTTTTGCATTACATATAAGCTCACACAGCTATGTGGAAACACACAAAAAAAGAGCTTTCCTTCAAATGTTGCACTGATATTACTCATTTTTGCTTCAAGTACTTCTAGCACAGTTCACAACTGCATAAAAGTTGCACAAAAAGAAACTAACTGTTCAAGACAAATTACAATTCTCCCTCTAACAATAAAGAGCAAACTTGCCACCAGCTGCAGCACTCCTAGAACAGGATTTCATCATCTTCCTAATATCTTCCTGATCTGTTGTCAGTTTTATATTTTTAAAAAAACAAGGAAGCATACTACTCCACATCACAATGACTCAAATATCCCATACAAACATATAAATAACATACAAATAACAATGCCAGCATTTTATCTTGGGCAAGGAGCAGGCAAAAAAAAAAGTTCACAGGGTATCTTAAAAACTCCTTAGCAGCAGTGTTTATCTATTGCCTCCATTCTGTGCCCAGAGCCTAATTTTAGGTATTAAAAATAAAACTCCAGACAAACTCCTGTAACAGGCACTGCAAGAACAGAATAAGGCCTCAAGCATTCTTCTTTGACATCAAAATGCATTATTTTTGTAAATGTGTGAAAAATTAAACTTCTTTGAAAAGCCATTGCAGTGAATATGAATTTACAATTCAGCATTAAATGAAATACATCCTGGGAAACCTCAGCACCCTACATTATTTTGCTGTCATCTTCTTTGTGACACAAGCAGTATTTTATAATTCCAGCCCACTAAAACAGCAGATTTCATAATTTTCCTGCTAAAGCAACATGGTTTTCTGTGTTCTGTCAAATAGCATTTTTATCTTCTAGCAGGAAAAAATAGCTATCTTGTTCCACCATCTGCCAAAAACTACTAAACACTGGGTGTGCTTCTGTGATTTCAAATTGCAGAAGTTTAAGTAACTCCAGTGTTAAACCTATTAAATATACTGACAATTAGCCTCCAACATTTTCAAAGTACTGCAGCAGATTATTTAAGGTATTTCTACCATATTGTTCCAGGCTTTAACTGCCAACAGTTTAGGTCTAGGTTTCAGTTAGCTGTCCCTTCTGAGCATCATAATGTATTAGATGTTTTTTAACTAGATAGCCACCTTGAAGTGCTGGACAAAGCCTCGCTATCTATTCATAGCTTAACACTAAATTTGAGAAACCGTGCTTCTTTGTCCAAACACATAACCATGGAACACAATATGAACATAATTTCAGCTCTGCTGCAAGACTCTTCCTATTCCATATCTACACTTACAGTACACTGCTCCAAATGTCTGAAAAAACTTACTGCCTGAGAACTGCAATTTTGTACATGAACACTCATACACACACGTAATTTTTTTATATATATCTCCTAGTTGTTCAGACAAGACTAGAAAACACAAGCCCCCAGTGTTTTAACACTTGAAGGATAATAAAAGGAACTTACATTTCTTATTATCCACATTTCACTACTTTAAAGCCAATGTTGTGCTTTTCTGGGACCTAACGTTTAATATATGAATGCTTGGAGTCAGATTTCTTTGCATTATATTCAACAGGCACAAATATATTGCCATCTTCCATTGGCACCATGTCAGTTTTATGATTACAAATCCCCCATTCGCATGTGTTCTTTTCAAAAGTACTCATGTTTTAAGGGACCTCCATCATACATGAAGCCTTAATCTAGGGACTGACAAGTTTCAATCCTGATGCTATATTTCTTACTGAAAAAGAGACCCCAGAGCTCTGATTTAGCACACTCAGTCAGGAGAAGCAGTTGACAGGATCAGATAAACCGTAACTTGCTTGTTACTGTGTGCACCTGCCAGCTTCATCTTAGGCCAGGCTGACCCAAGCAGCTGGGGACATAGAAAATATTTTGAATTTTGCAGAAAAATAGCACTTTTTTTTTTCTCTCTCATTCTTTGTGGGACAGGATATTATTTCAACTTATTATGAGGCACAGTTGCAACTAACAATATTGATGATTTGTACAGCTAGGAAGATAATACAAGTTACATTTTCATAAGGATGAAATATTTTTCCAGTTGTATACATTTGTGATGCTACTGTAATACATTTTAATGGTCTCGAGTTCTAAAATTAAAAGATTCTGACAACTCATTTTGGGCATCCAAAAATTATTCCCTATAAAATACACAAGCTTTTGGTGGAATACAAATATGAAGTGGACATAGAGACATGCATTAAACCATATTCTGATCATTTTTCTCTTCAATATGTACCGCAGCATATAAAATAAGGGAGGAAATAAGAGAAACTGCAGAAACCCTGTGGAACAACAGAAAAAGGAAACAGGTTACATAGGAGACAAGCTCCCTTTAAAACTACAGAAAGACACAGAAACTCCAGTTAGAAAACATATTTCAGAAAGTGGTCTTAATTTGCCTAACTCGTTCCAAAAGTAATCCAGATAGGGTCACAGAAGTAGTAGTCAGAAAAGGAGAAAAACAAACTCTTAAGAATCACAAGAATGGAGAAAATTTACTATACTGAAATTACACCCTAATCTAATGTAGAAAAAAATATGCTCCATTTCCCTGAGGATTTCACTGTATAATAGTGACAAGTGGCGCTCCTCGGGGGTTGGTATCAGGACCAGCGCTGTTTAACAACTTTTTCGGCGACATGGGCAGTGGGGTTGAGTGCACCCTCAGCGAGTTCACCCAGGACACCAAGCTGTGTGGTGTGGTCTACACACTGGAGGAAAGCAAAGCTTGACAGGCTTGAAAGGTGGGCCCGTGTGAACCTCATGAAGCTCACCAAGGCCAAGTGCAACATCCTGCACATGAATGGTGGCAATCCCAAACACAAATACAGGCTGGGCAGAGAATGGATTGAGAGCAGCCCTGAAGAGGACTTGGGGCTACTGGTTGATGAGAAGCTCAACATGACCCCGCAATGTGCCCTTGCAGCCCAGAAAGCCAACCGTATCCTGGGCTGCGCCAAAAGAAGCGTGACCACCTGGTAGAGGGAGGTGATTCTGCCCCCCTGCTCCACTCTCATGAGACCCCACCTGGAGTGCTGTGTTCAGCTGTGGGGCCACCAACATGAAACGACATGAACCTGTTGGAGCAAGTCCAAATCAGGGCCATGAAGATGATCAGAGGGCTGGAGCACCTCTCCCATGAAGACAGGATGAGAGAGTTGGGGTCGTTCAGCCTGGAGAAGAGAAGGCTCTGGGGAGACCTCATAGCAGCCTTCCAGTACCTAAAGGAGCCTACAAGAAAGCTGGAGAGGGATTTTTTACAAGGGCATGTAGTGATAGGACGATGAGTAATGGCTTCAAACTGAAAGAGGGTAGATTTAGGTTAGATATTAGGAAGAAATTCTTTGCTGTGAGGATGGTGAGGCACTGGCATAGGTTGCCCAGAGAAGCTGTGGATGCCCCATCCCTGGCAGTGCTCAGGGCCAGGCTGGATGGGGCTTTGAGCAGCCCGGTGTAGTGGAAGGTGCCCCTGCCCATGGCAGGGGGGTTGGAACCAGGTGATCTTTAAGGTCCCTTCCAACCCAAACCATTCTATGAATCTGTGATTCTATGAATCATCAAGAAATTGCAAGCTTATCACACCAATGAAGATGCAGTTTTGAGATATTTTACTAAGGTTGTGTACTTCCTCTATAATTGCCCTCACAGGTTTGTCTTTATTGTTATTATTGTTTGATAATTTAAAGTGAAGTACTATGGAATACATACTGTCCTAGAGGTCTCATAGAAATCTTTCAGGCCTTGCAGAATTTTTGTGTTTGGGTTTCAAGGCCATGAAGATGATTAGGGACCAGAACATCTTTTGTATGAGGAGATGCCAAGAGAGCTGGGACTGTTCAGCCTGAAAAGAAAAGACTCAGGAGGATCTCATCCATGTGTATAAATGCCTGACACAAAGGAAAAAAGAAGAGGGATCCAGGCAGGACAGAAGGAAATTTGGCACAAAGTTAATCCCACAAAATTCAAAGTGAACATAAAAACCACTTTTTAGTATTAGTATTATTATTATTGTAAGGGTATTCAAAGACTGGCATAGGTTGCTCAGAGAGGTCATTGAGTCTTCATCATTGGAGATACTCAGAACTCAACTGGACATGGTCCTGTGCAACCTGCTTTGACTGATCCTGCTTCAGAAGCGGGGCTGGACAAGATAATCTCAAGAGGTAAGGACCATTCTGTGATTCTGTAAATATTTTTGTATGCAGTTCAGGATACTTACAATACCTGATTTTTTTGTCTTGATTTACCAGTCTCTAAGTCTTACCTTCCCTAATGACTTCCACAGCCAATAAAGTCATAAGCGAATCTCCGTAAGCAAGTAATCTGCTTCCTGGTGGCTAGATAGGAGCTCACTCTCCTCTGTGTCCTACATTTCCCAATTAGTGATCATTCTGACTAGAACTTTTTGTAGCATGGGTTTTCCAGCTTTATTCCACATGCCAAGGTTCTTTTCTAGCAAAAATACAGTCTAAGATAGGGCACAGAAGCTGGGACACAGCTAGGTTGCACTGTTGAATCTGAAAGTTCAGAAACGTTCTTTGGCCTTTGCAGCTTACATGCAGATTTCATGAGACTGACAAACTAAAGTCAATGATATTGAACTGAATTTTACAGACATGAAATCCTCCCATGCCTCAACTCTTGATATGACTGTGATCTGAGATTGTGCATGTCTGGAAAAGGTTAGAATTTCCTTCAATATTGTCTCACCAATGAGCCACAAGTCCACCACCTACCAGTAACTCTGGATGTCAATTGTAAACAAGGATCTTTTGCCAGAACAAATAGGATTTCAACTATTAATTTTTGTCTTCAAGAAAAAAAAGTAAAAATCATATGCTAGCAGTTTTTTGTTAATTCTAAACTTATCACTACAGATTACCAACATTTCCTCAATGCTATAAAATCATATCATTTATGCAAAAGGCTTTTCTGCTCCAATTCCTCTTCTGAGTTGTCTATTTCTTGTTCTGCAGTTTAAACGTATTTACTGTTTGATGTATACGATGAGCAATCATCATACATGGCTCTTAACAATGATGTGTTTCCATCTCTGAAGAGTAAGAGCCTGCAGAGCAGGCACTATAATGGCCATAAATGCAAGTTGTGGATCAGTTCAATAAATTCAATACACTTCTTGTTAAAACTATTCCAACAAAAGATATTTAACTACTAACAGAAGCGAATGCAGACAACCCTTCTGCCTATCTATGAAAGTATTTGTAGTTTTGGTTTGAGGAATGTGACATATTACAGACTAAAGAGAAAAGCAAATCTTATTTAGAAAAATTAAGCAAATAATGAGTGAAGAAAAAAAAAAGGGGTGTGTGGGTGTGAAGATCAGGCCTTTGGGGGTTCCCAGAGAGACATTTCCTGAGTTCTTATGACTATGTCAGTCTCACAAAGAATAAGGATGGGAGTCACGGCTCTAAAAGTAAAGTTGTACAGGAAATATGACATCCAAGGACACGTGGCAGGTACAGGCAAAATGCCAGTGATTATGTGGAACAGTCACCCTGATCACCGTCTTGTTGAAGAAAAAATGCCAGACAATGGAATATCCACTCCCATGAGAGAGTCTGAAAGACTAAGGTGTGTTGGAGGTGAGTAAGTGCCAGCTCAGATCTGCCTCCAGCTCGGCTGTCTGAAATTCATGCAAGGACAATCTTGACTGTCTTTTAAACCAGAGGACTGAAAATGACCTTAAACTTCCCTTCCTCTTCTGTGTTGTGTAATGTGCAGATGCTGGGCAATCACCACTGGTCGTTGCTTTTTGATAGAGCTCAAAAGTGAGAACTGAACTAACAACTCTAGTCAAGTGATCTTTTCAAAAGGCAAAAAGCCTATTTAAAGGCTGAAATATGTCTGCTATGTATCTTAAAAAGTGAATTCATGCATATTTGTTTCAAATATTGCTTGATAACTAAAGACCATGTGATACAATCAGAATACTAGTTTCTATGCTACAGAAACATAATATTTTAGTCTTAAGAAGCTAAACATATCTTAATATTGAAAGAGTTACATAGCTGAGGATTTTCATTATGTAAAGGGTGACACAAGCAATCACAGGAGTGCAGCAAGGACAGGTATTTGTTCCCCTGCTCAGAGCTGCAGCATGTGAGATGACTGGAAGGGACCTACCAAGATATAGACCCTAAACCCCTGTTATCACAGAAAACAGACAACCATCAATAAAATAACACTAAAAAAACCCAAACAAACAAACAAAACCCAAACACAAAACCAAGGATTAGGCAAATTCATGGACAACAGGTCTATAAACAGATTTTTTTTAAGGCACAGCCACACCATGTAACATCACTAGCCCAACAAGTCTGAATGCTAAGGGAATACAAACGGAGCTGACCACAGAAAGTAGATAGGCTCACACACTCTCCTCAAATAAAATTACTGCCACTGGGGTTTTGTCCTTATTATTTTTAAGGGAGAATGAAAATCTAGTCCTCCATTACCACAAGTTCTTAAGTTGAATTTCTGGCATTTCTGCATAAATTTTATCATGATTGAACAGAAAATACTGAACTTGATGTACCATTGGCTTGATCCATTAGGGCCGTCTTCTTTTCTTATTGCAAATTAACAGGAGTTTTGTTCCACTACCCCTACTGCGAGATTTAATATACATCCTTGTTCCCAGTCTGAACCAAAAATATGAAACATCCCAGCTGCCAGTCTAGACCTTTCCACAACTACTTTCTATACAACTCTTCTTTTGCCTATCAATCACATTCATTAACCAGCACTTCCTCTCTGATATTTTCTCATCTTCATTCAGAGGACAAATACATACCCTCTCGGCAGTCCTCTCTTTGGCTAAATAAGCGTAATTTTTTTTTTTCTCTCTCTTACAGCAAAAGTTCTCTAGGCCAAGTCCCACCCTCCTCTGCTACTTTTCACATGCTGCCTATTTCCTAAACATGGAAGACCATGGCTGGATATGGTATTCCAGACATGATCTAACTTAGGACTTTGCACGCTAGCATCTGTCTCTGGAAATGCCTTTTGCACCCAACGATTTCATTTACCTTCCTGCTACTGGCTGAAATTTCTCTGCTGAACCAGGTGATCTCATGACCAGGTGATCTCATGATCAGTGATTAAATGGCCTATTCATTCTTCTGTCAAGCCTAGTTGATGATCTCCTGCAGTGCAAAATAAATCCTTGGGACTGGTACATAAGTGCATGACCCTAAATTTCATAGTGGTGGTTTTTTTTTTTCTCTTTCCATTGGTATTACCCAACCCTCAAGACCACTTCCTTTTCTGTGGTATTACAGTACAATCCATCTCTGTATTGACAACATCTCCCAGCTTTGTGCCATCAGTATATTTCATTACTGCATTCCTACTTCTTGTGCCAAGGTCAGGAATGGAAATATTAATAAAAATCCTCCATGCAATATCAATTCAAATATTTTCATGAAGTCAAGGAAAATTAGATACGTCAGAGTTCCCTTGAGAAAATCTATTGATTTTCTCTTGATAACAGAAAATCCATTCTCTTATCAGTGAAATGTCTAATTAATGATATCATGTTAGTCTAATGAAATCTAAATTGGACACCAGAGGAGCCTCTATGGAAGCCAGCAGAAGGATCATAATTCTGTATTTTTACTCTGATTGAGATCCTATTAAAAGCTGAAAAGTTTCCCAATGATCTTCCATAGTATTGAAAACAACATCCAACAGATGAATTAAATAAATCATAAATATTATTTGTCAGGCTTCTTAAAATTAATGATATTCTTCCGAATGTCAGTATTTTTTTTTTATATTGCAAGTGTGTTAGTATTGTTGGGCTTGGGCTTCCAGGTTTTGAGTCCTTGAAGAGGCACTTTGGTTGCCACTTTAGGATCTTCTCAAACATAAAAAAGCAATGACAGCCTATTTATTTTTCTGCTGGAACTCATTTTTAGACGTGTCTGAGTGTCATATGCAGTTAGGCACATACAGAACTTTTGAGGGGTTAGGGCATTTTACAAATAGTTAAATATCATGCTGAGAGTTGCCATCATATTGAATTTTTCCAAGAAAAGTAATTTCACAAAGTGATTGTTGCTCTAGAGATTTTCTATAACTGGTCTGTACTATTCCAATTGTACTGAAATAAAAGTACATCCACTGAGATTATGATGGATGAAAGAATTACACATATTGTGTATTTATCTAACTCTGTCCTACTTCAGCCTCCTGGTACAAAAATGAACGTTCCATATGTCATTTAAAGACTGAAGCATGGATGATGGATACATGGATGTGTCTCAAGACTGAAAAAAGATTACAGGAACGCTGAAAGGCTGTAGGAAGTAACTGAATGGTTTGGAAAGGACTCTGTTTTGGGTGACGGTTTGAGATGGGTGGTTTGTGTTTCTGGGCACTATTAGACCCTGCGATGTGCCTTGAGGGTTAAATAACAGTTCTGGAAAAGACCTCTTTCCTTGATGAGACAAGCACAACCACTAATTCCAGTTGAAGAGGTTGCTGCAGGGATCCTGCCCTTTGGCACAGTGCAGCTTAAGCTACCGGTGCTAGGCCCTCTATCTGAACCTACACCAAGGATTATTCAGATACAAGAGCTACTGCTGAATGCAGCTCTCTGCCAAAGCATGATTTCATGAAGCCAGCTTGTTACACCTGAGTTTAGTGTTTGCAGGAGCTATGTATTTGTGGCTGATATCCACCATACTATATTTCAATGGTATAGGCAGTAGCTAATAAAAAAACCATATTTAATCTCTGTGTAGAACTATTGTTGCAACTCACAGAAGCACTCAGGCTACTGCCCCTTTTTAAACACTCTCCATAACACATTTTCAGTAAGAAGTCTTTCACCCTGAAACTATATCTAGTCCACATTCATTAACCTTCCAAGCACGCCACAAGGCTCATCTTTTCATCCCACAGGGATTTTGGAAGATTGAAAGCTACTGGATTAAAAGGAATTTTACTAGAGCAAGCAGAGTGTCTATTTCTGAAAAATCTCCAGGAGACCATATTTACATTTAATTGCCTTTTTTAATTTTTTTTTTTTAATTTTTGTGTCATTTTAATTTGTGAAGCAGCATCTATAGCACTGGCTGATACAAATGTACAGAGACACCACATGCTCTGAGTTATAGTTCATGGAGACAGGCAATTGATGATATTTTAATTATCTGTACACATGCACCATTATGTGCTTGTGTCTTTAAACACTCAGATAAGAAGTTTTTACTCCCCTTTGAACACCTTACAATACCCAACGTTTTCACACTTCACTTCCCACACTGCTTTCCATGACACCCTGACCAGTTATTCTTTTTCCTCCTATGACTTCTTCTCCCCTGTGATCATGTTTAGGCATATCCTCTTTCAAATGATGAGACAACCTTCCTAAAAGAAACATGGTCTTTTCAACAGTTGCTGCCTACATCACTAAAAAATAATACTATGAACACCAGCCAAAAGCTAGAGAGCAATTCCACAATGCTTTGGGCCCAGCAACAGCACAAAGGAGCAAAGGATAGAAACCCCCAAAGCTCATACTTCAGAGGACATTCTCACTATGTAGCAATAATGAGTCACAGTGAACCAAAAGCCATCTGTTCATCTGGACACAGATCCTACTTGTCAGTTAGCAGGAAACGTTTCCACTGAGAATCTCACTGCAATGTTAATCTCCCTGCATAGACAAACTTTCGGTGTTTCAGATCTTCTAGTCTGTAAATTGGGAACACTGCAGCTTCCTTTCACCCTGCTTTGTCTGTCTTATCTTTTTCAAAAACAGCTGGTCAGGCAAGAGATTGCCTGTGTGGATGCATCTATCTTTACAGCTTGGCTAGCACCATGAGGTCTCCAAGTCAACTGTGGAGTCTAGCAGTTCTCAGCAAAAATGAAGTGTTCAAACGCAGTGACACAGAGCTTCCCTGACCTTCAGCCAGCGGCAGTGCCGTGCCTGCGAGGCCCTGCAGCACCAGGGCCTTCTCACTCCTCCTTTCCGTCCCCACTGATACATGACTTAGCCAAGCTGGGAGCCCACTTAATCCTGGGAAATCGCCATGTTACATCCTTCCCCCTGAAGACATCCCTGACATCAGCTGTTGCTGCAACTGGTAGAAGTGCAGTCACACTTGATACATTTATCTTGAAATAGTTAACGGCAGAAGTACACTCTGTAAATGGACTAATCAGCTCTAATTGAAGTCATGTTTAACTAGTCTTTTTGGGATGGGGACTGTCATTTAGTGTGTGTTCTTGCCACATACAACCCAGTGGGGTTCAGCATTGCTGTTACATTTAGGCGTTGTCACAACATAAACAATTAATAATAATAATACAGAAGTACAAATCTCCTTTGTTTCCTAGTATGACTGCTTCTGTAGGCACTGAATTTCGACTTTCTTGACTATTGCATAGTTTGGGTTATCACTGTGTAAATGATTAGCAACTCACATGTGCAGGATGGGTGGCTAATTCTTTTCATATGTGTAATGTTTTGGATCAAATTATTTCCACATTCATTTTGATGGATTAGGTTTCAGGTGGACAAGACCCAAAAAATCAGATAAACTCTTAACGATCCTGCTGTACTGAAGACATTCTTAACAATGACATTCAGAAAGAATGAGAGAGCCCTTCTTACTTCTATTAAAATTACATTTACAACATGAAGGCACAATTATCTCAAAGGCACATCAGTATTCCATAAAACAAAAGTGTGGTTTCATATTAAATCAGATGATACCAAAAATATCAGCTGGCTAAAAATTTTCTCCCTCAATTTAAACCAACAAGGCAATGTATTTGTTTCAAAGAACACAACTTTTGATTTCTATCATGCCTCTGAAATCCATGATTTCCAAATGAATGCCAAATGAGATTTAAAAAAAATCCCCACATGAATAAATTTCATAAACTACAAGAGAATGGACAAGATCTAAAGAGAATGCTTTTGGGCTTTGTGTATGCATATTAACTTAATTGTTTGCCCCTTGAAAATAGCAAGTTGCCTGGAGCATTTGAACTCAGAGAGTGCTCATTTAAAGCAAAACATTTTTATCCGGCAAAAATCTTCTAAGATATCTTGTAAAAAATGTCAATTTATTTTTGAGGGAGAAGGATTAGATACAAATGACAGTTAAGGAAGACAAAGAACACCATCATGTAATTAAAAAATGATAATAGATGATACCTGCATCAGGTGAAAATCACACAGCATACACCTCTAAAGAAGACAGGTAAGCTTTGCTGGAGGAAACCTGAAGGAAGCTGCCTATCTTGGGGGGGGGGGAGGGGGGGAGAAGCACAGGGGGAAAAAGCTTTAAAAGGCTTGTGAAATTGCCAGCAGGAAATGACATGACCACCACAGATAAGAACTCCATCAGGTTGTAAATGTATAGGAATAGGGTTAACACTTTGGTTGTTGTTCAAAAGCAAATGAAAGATGAGCTTATGATAACAAGCTTGGATTAGGACTCAGATCTGAGTTCATTTCTTGGCTCTGCCATAATCTCTCTTTGTGATTTTGGGCCAAAGCTTACATTTGGCGTAGACTGAAGAAAGGAAGTAGTATCCTCTTGGTATAGTTAGGGAACTGAGTCCCAGCGATAATAGTAGTCAAGGATTCACAGTGCTTTATAGGCATTTACATTTCCAATAAATTTATGTGCAGAGAAAGATGAGTCGAGAGGTATTTTTGTGGCTCTGATCCTCTAATTACCTCTGCGTTTCTTCATTATAGTGTTCGGATAATGAATCCTTTCTCCAGCACTTTGCACAAAGGCTGTTTTTTTGTTGCTTTTTTTCTCACCAGGCTGGAATATAAGCTCACAGGAAAAATACTCTTTTTACAGAGTCATTTATATATTTCTTACAACTTTGCAGTCTCATAGTGAGGATCCAAGAAGCTTTCATGAATCAACGAGTAACTAGTTATTATGTGTATATATATGTATATACATACCCATTCATCTCAGATACTTACGAGAGTAAATATCCTTATTTTATTACTGCTATCATCCTGGCAATAATGACAATAATGTGAGTATATTGATGGGGTCTGTCTTGGGGCTTACACAGCAAATAGTAATTTCCCTGATTTCCCATGCACCAGGCTGAGTTCTGACACTGACTGGGACTAAACCCTGAGCACTTCAGTGGAAACTCAGGATTACTTCATCACAGTCCCTTGCTTTTCATTTCCTTTTCCCTTCTGATCGTCCGAAGCTACCAGAGTCACACTGATGTGAATGAGATCTGAATCCTGCCCATTGGCAACAGCTACTGAAAACAGGAAATGGGATATTTCAAATAACAATAGGTGGGAACAGTGAGTAAAGGTTCACTAGGTGGCAACGGTGCTGACTCTTTAATGACTATGTTTATTTCCTTGTGTCCCAAAGAAGGCCACAGTTCATTTTGCTCTCGAGTACATACGTATGGCCATATGTATGTCAGACACCATCATCTAATTTTGCAGCTTATGTTAATGCAGGTGGGCGGGGGGGGGGGGGGCACGGGGAGGGAATCAGCACTGACTCCCACTTCTCATAACAAGATGCACAATTAGATCATTCTCCTGTGCCACAGCACCAAACAAACAAGCTGCAATGCAAGGGCCAAAAGGCTCATCCCATGCCCTATTAATAGGAAACTTCCCTGTTGCAGGAAAGTTCCCTGTTGCAGCAACAGTTAGGCAGGGGTTTTTTCCTCCCAGGCACCACCAAAAGGGGTACGATGATTACAAAACCTGCAACCCACATAACGCGCTTCACCCGAAGTCTGAGCAAAGATGTTAGCAGTTGGAAAGATATCCTGGGCCACGCAGTTCGTTCCAAGCAAAGGTCTGCTGCTCCTGGCTGCAATTTCCACACAACTCCTTGTCTAGTCTTGCCATGACTAATTCCCAGAAAAGGCAGTTTCACAACGACTCCAAGCAAGCCAGCCCTATGTCTAATTGGCATCACTGGTTAGAAAGACTTCTTTGCATTCTTCCGTGAAAGTTTGCAGTTACAGTCTAATTCTATACATGTTTACTAAGCCTCACAAGCAGCTAGTGAGACGGTCCGGCTATTTCTAACAATCATTAGTCCTTCAGTCTCTCGCTCCACAAAATGATTGGTTCATCTTGGGTTCCTTTTCTCAGAGTTTCCAAATTGGTCTGAATTAAGCTTCACAGCTTAATACACTGTTAAATAATGGTCACTAATTAGCAATGGCAAAAAGGAAGAAATGGTCATATGAAAATGATAAAATGCCCGGCAACACAGGATTGTTTGTTTCTTTTTTCTTAGCTCAAGCTGCTTTTTTCACCATTAATCACAGTAATTTATGCTCCTCCACCTGGGGAAGCAGTCAGTAAACTTCCTAAAAGCAGCCAAGTAATATAGCATCAGACAAGTCTCAGTTGCTTATATCTGCCATTTCTTATGAGGATGCTTACCCTAAACTCCATCTTTCCTAAACACTCTTTGCAAAGAAAGTGTGCTTTTTATTTATTACTTGTATTTAGAAAGAAAGGTTTGGAAGGCCACTGTCTTTTTTTTTTTTTTTTCCTCTCCTTAAGGATAGAGATGCAGGTCTTCTAAATAATCACGGAATACTTTATGCACTCCTAGAAAAGTATTTATCCTGAAGTTCAGATACCACAAAAATGAAAATTGTTAGCTTTTTGAAGTGTGGTTTTGATTTACTCTGTATAGGGTGAGTGCTTTTAAATACTTTTAAAACCCCTACATGATATTTTCTGTATTAGAAACTATGAAACACCTGTTCAGTTAGGACTCATAACTACTAATAGTACTCTTGTGTACTATTAAGTGGACGGTTCAGCTGAGCCTCTTGTGGAAGTAAGGTCTAATTTTTTGCTAATACAGTCACCCAAGAAAAAGCTGAAAGTGAATATATGTTTTGTTCGTAAGTATGTCCAGCAGCTAAGCATCAGGGAGGAAAAAGATCTATTTAAAGCAGAAAGACAACACCGGCACAAGATGAAACAGGTATTATAAACTGGTTGCAAATAGGCTGGGAATTAGAGGATCATCACTTGTAATTACAGCACCCAGAGACAGAATCATCTTTCCAATGTAACTGCCTTCAAGGTGAGGCTACACAGACTGAAGAAAGACATTATATAGTACATCTGCCTGAAAAAGGATTGTCTGTTGATGATACCTTTTGTTGTAATGCTGTTTGTGGGTGCTGATGGGGATCACAGACCAGTGCTACCATCTCACTGACTGTTTAAGCACGTCTGGGAGTATCAAAGTGAAAACAAGAGCTTAAAAGCATGAACTCCAAGGCTCCGTAACAGGTAAACTGTAGAAATTACATAGCTCCGGGTTTGGTCTGAAGAGTAAGGGAAAAAAAAAAACACCAAACCCACAACACTTCCCTTTGATTCAGCTGTGGGTCATTGGTTCAAGTTCTGTTCACATTAGCTAATGACAACAGTTTTTTCCTTCCATTCTGGTTAATTGTTTACCAGTATTTGTAGGGCAACGCATCACCTCTCCTAACTGTTTTCTGTATCTGCTGAACAAGTTCGGGTCACATTTAACTAAATTCTTGCTTAGCGTATTTTTGTCATTATTTCTTTTTTAGTTCTTTTACCTTTCATTCTGTCTTAGGCTAGCTTATGGTCTGAAGTGTAATTCTCTAATTTTGCCAGAGTGACAGATCAGGAATCACCCCACTTGCTTGCGTAGAAACCAGGACACTACTCATAACAGTTCTATTTATATATCCTCAAAGAGCATTTACTTTATCTACGGTAGAATCGCACTGCATGCTAGTTTTCGATTTAGCAACTTACCACCTCGGAAGCAGATCATTTAAAGTAGCGTTCTCTGCTATCCAACAATGCTTTCATGCACTTGACACTCTCTCTCTCTCTTTTTCCCCAAATAAAGTCCATTTATCCTAATCAAACCACAAGCTATTGATTCCTGCCCATTTCATCTAACCTTCCTGCATCTGGCTGTGAACCGTTTTCAGGAGGTTTTCTCCTCTTCGTACTCTCAGCAGTGAATACAGTGCAGAGCAAGTTAATGTGTCCTCTATAAATGCATGAATATTCTAAGAACAGAACAGGTGCTCCCCCTGCCTCATGTGGAGCTCAGCCTACCTGGAAAACACCGTCTGTCACCCGCTATGCCGGAGAGCAGATTTTCCAGGAACAGTCCAGCATCCCTGACAAAAGCAGTTACTACGGAGAAGTGGTGGGGCATTTAATGTGGCAATATAGCTTTTCAGACAGAACCTTATTAAAATTAATGAACAACAAAAAAAAAAATTAAAGCACACGGGGCTTTTTTAGCTGCACATATTTGTAAATCAGCAGCCTTAAAGGGGTAAATTGGCTGATTATCCTAAATTGTGGACAGTCCTCCTTACAAGCCGTTGTACAACTGCAGGCAGAGCACCAACATTCGGAGTAACCCTATATAATTTGTACTAATTTTTGCTACTTTTATAAATGACCTAGATCATACTGAGTTAAAAATGCACCAAACATTTACAGGATGGGAAGTAAATCTGTGACTACCTCTACATAATCAAGGGCATACATACTGAATTAGCTACACGGCAGTCACAAGAAATTTATGCGAGGAACCCAGCAGCTGTATTCCTTCCCTAGCCATTAGCACTGCCCATTCAGTACACATGTTTCAGCACCCTTCACTGCTACCATAAATGAAGAGGCTTCTGCTCTAAATCAGGTGGTCTCCGTCTCTGGTTGGCACATCTAAATAAAGTTCCAAGGGACTGACTGATTTTGGTTGGTTTGTTTGTTTGTTTGTTTTAAGTTATAACATGTTTTCATTTAAGGCTTTAAAGGTAAATTCCACACTAGTGCATGATTAAAAAAATCCCAGTGATATAAAATGGGTATTTGAAACTTTACTACTATGTATAGCTTGAAGAATGTCATTAGGGACTAAATCATATTTTCAAGAATCTCCACTAGTTCATTTTTTCATTTTCATTCATTTTGGGGTCTACAAAAATTCATCCTAATGTTTATTATCCTCCATAGACAACAATAAATTCCCTTCAACTCGCACGCCATGCCTTTATTCCACCTGGCTGCTATCAGTGCCAGTACTTTCCTTTCAGCTTGCGTTCCACGGAACAGCCACCTAAACCACAGCATGTTATTGACTCACCGTTTCATTTTAATTCCTGATTAAATATATACTGGGTAAAAACACTACATCTGTTTACTTCGCTCTACAGACTTACCCATTCTTTCTTATCTGGGATTGACCTTTAGTTCCAATGATGCTTTTTGTTACTTAAGCTTAGAATTTGTTAATGCTGTCGCAACCTAGAACTAACACGTCCAGTGACACTTATGTCAATTTTCTTTTAAATGCCCATTGATAATAGCCTAATCAAAGCCAGCACCTATCCAGGATACAAGTTAAACAGCTGTTACTGCACCGTAGTCACACCTGTGCCACGGTTTTCTTTGATTTGGTTTATTTTTTCCTACAGCAATAATCTTCATCCTGCTCAACCAATCACAGACTGGCAGAAGTGCAGAAAACCTTACTTGTCAACTCAAAATGCGTTTTATTAAAGGACCTTTCTTCTTCTTTTTAATATTGCATCTCTATCAATTTACATCTCCTATCCCCAGCTGTCCTTCCCTGGGAGATACTGTGCGTCTGAAGATAACCATACAAAATAAGACCCTTATGCTTCAAACTCCACATGGGCACTATAAATTTCATCCAGACTCTGGCAAGCCCAGACCTCTTTTACATGGAACACAGCTGAAAAGGGGCAAGTGTAAAACAGAAAGAGTGGACAGTTGCGTTTACTGTCACTATGTTTGAAAATAAAATCTACTCCAAAGAGGGAGTGGGTCAGTTAAATACTAAGGATCTCCACAGTTATGTACCAGGTTATATTTGACTGGAGCCCACACCACATTTCAGGCCACAAAATATTTAACTCTTAAAAGTAGGCTCAAGTAAGGCATGTAATTCATTGACTTATAAGGGCTTTTTATATTTCTCTTCTGCATTTTTCTTTGGCAGACCTAGTTTTGCCCACAAGTAGACACAAACCCACCTGCACTATCTCCTATCCGCAAGGCAATTTTGGGTATATATTTATGTGTTTGACCACGTGAAGCCAAGAATTACTGACTAAACCAAGTGAGCTTAGTTCTCCAGATTTAGAAGTCTCAAGTCTTCAGCATGGGCTTCTTTTTCTAAACACAAAATAATGCTCTAATTGACCTTCAGCTTTTTTTTTTTAATAGACACAGGAAAACCCAACCATGAACACCAGTTGTTTTGTTTATAGAATTACCATATTAATAGCTCATGAGGAGCTAAGGGGTGGAAAGCTAGACCAACATTATTACACGTGCGGTCACTAGCTCACAGAAGACAGTAGGCTAAAGAAACACACATTAAAGACTTTAGTTACCATGTGTAGGTAACTAGCAACAGATACAGAGAAAAGTGGGGAAATGGAAATAACAGAAAAGACATTATGATGGAAACATCAGTGGAAAATTAGAAGTCCTTTAATAAAAGAAACACATTAGGAATGTTTGTTCCATGTGCTGGACACTCCTTTGGAAAGCTAACCACCGCATTTTCTTAAATTACATTAAGACATTCCTAACATTGATAGGTCTAAAAAGGGCTGGTGCTCAGATACTGACACATAAATAAGTATCTGTGCTTAGGTAGAAAGCAGGCCCCAAGAGTGAACTTTTTCCTGGAGAAGCGCTGCCCGATGGTGCAGGCCAGGAGCCACCCACCACCGTACGCATCCCCAGGGAGGGGAGCTGTCCATGCAGGCCCCGTTAGGACAGTCACCCAGCCCTGCTTCGACTGCCTACTCTCCCACTGAGGTGCCAACGAGGGCCTCGGCTGTCCCCCGAAGGACCAAGGAAAGAAAGTAACTTCTTGGCCTCCTGCACACCGGGACAGCACAACCCAGGACACCCACCGCGCACGTACACCTGGCCCTGCAGCCTCGCAGGGAACGTGCCGTGGCGTTCACGGCTTCCCCCGGCCCGCCGCGGTGAGACAGGACGCCCGCCGCGGGGCCGCCGCCCGCCTCCCGCCGCCCCCTCGCAGCGGCCGCCTCACGGCGCGGGCGGCTCCGCAGCGCCCTCCGCGCCCGCCACTGGCAGCGCCGCTGTGCGCCGCGCCGCTCCCCTCCCCCGCGCGGCTCGCTCCCTGCCTCTCGCGCGGCCGCCTCACAAGCACACACCTCCCCTTCCGAAAAAGCGGCCGCTTCCCGGCTTTATATACCCTGCTAAAAATAGCCTGCCGCCGAGCTCGCCAATCAGGAGGGAGCGAATTTCGAATCGGACCAATGGCGGGAGCCGTCACGGCCAGGCTCGGTCACGCCAGGAGGAGCCGCGATGCCTGCCGCGCGGCGATTGGGCGGCTCTGACATCATTGGCACGCGGGGCGCGGAGTGCGTGGCGGAGATTGGGCCGCGGCGGCAGGCGGCGTAATGGGATCACGCGGGGCGGGGGAGGGCGCGGGGGGCGGGGGCGGCGGCGCGGCCGGGCAGAGCTTTGAATAGGGAAGTTTTGCAGGGGGTTACATTTGCAGTCAGCGCCGTGTTTGCAAATATTGGGTCCGCTCCTGCGCAAGTGTCCTCCGCTGGCCGCGGGAGGGGAGAGCCGCCGCGGCCGCCTCGGGAGACGTCCTGCCTTGCTGTGCAATTAAACTTTGCATGAAACTTTGGGTCTTTTTTCCTCCCTAAGCTTCTCACGGAATTATTAGATCTCTCCATATATACAAATTTTTGTTTTTTTCTTCTCTGGAGGAAGGGGGGGGGGGCTTGGAAACTGAGAGCAGAGGTTTGACACCCCCCCGCACACACCCCTCAACCCCTGCACATAAAGGAGGCATCTGTATTTTTGGTAACCAGCACTGACTTTGTTGTTGCAACTTGAGACATGGATGTTCTCCCAATGTGCAGCATCTTCCAGGAACTCCAGATTGTGCACGACACGGGTTACTTCTCAGCCTTGCCGTCCCTGGAGGAATATTGGCAACAGGTAAACGAGGATGTCAATGTTGTTGTTGTTATTGTCGTGGGTTTTTTTTCTTGTTGTTTTTGCCTTTTTTTTTTTTTTTAAAGCCGTATTAAAGGATGAGCGGATTTAAAAAAAAAAAAAAAAAGGAAAAACAAACAACCAACCCGTGTCAGCAACGAGTTTGGGGAGAATTAAACACGAATGCGTAGAGCTGTTTTGAAGCAGGTGTTTCGGCTTTAAATGAGACGGCTTTTCGAGGGGAAGAGTCCCGAGGTGAACGTGAGGAGCTGCGCATCCCGCCCGTCCGCGCCGGGCGCCCCGACGCTGCCCGCGGGGGCTGTCAGCCCGGCGGCCCCGCTCCGCTCCGGCAGCAGCACGGAGCCCGGCGCTCCGCTGCCGCCTGCGCCTCACCGAGTCCTGGCAAAAGTTTTGCGCTCGTACCAGGTCCAAACTCCACTGCCGGGTCTTGTCATCCGAGCTCCCTGCCTGGCCAGGGGCTGCTTTTCGCCCCTTGCAGTGCCATGTTGTTGCTGGGGTTTTTTTTGAAGTTTGGGGGGGGTTGGGTTTTGGTGGTTTTTTGTCGCCTGGCAGTGAGGGGGGAAAGAAGCTCCTAAAGGAGTGTGTATACACATATCTCTGTGCGTGCATGCCTATACGTCTATAATGTAGCTGCTTCCCGGCGCAGGGAGCCTTGCGGAGTCCGTGCGTTGTCAGTCATATGACAGCGATCCCCTTGTGCTAATTGCCTTGGTCGGGAAGGAGGAAGAACGGCGGCTCCTTCCCTTTAATGGACATATTTTGTTGGTTTTATTTTCTTTCTTTCCTCCCTTCCTTAATTCGCGCCGAGCCGCGGGGTCCAGGACCGCGGTGCCGGTGACATGCGCCCCGACTGGGGCGGGGGGGCCCGGGCCGCTGGCCCCGCTCCCCGTCCGGGGGCTGCGCAGCCCGCCGACCCCATCACATACCTGCAGCCTTTCCAGAAGGGCAAAGGAGCCTTTCCGAGGACGTTAAAACGCAAAGCGTTACAACCTTCATATGCCTACTAATTGTGTGCAATGCCTTTTTTTTTTTTCTGCCCCCCCCCCCCCCCCCCCCCCTTTCCCCTTTCACAGAGGCAGCTTCATAGTACGTGATTGAAATGGAGCTAAGTAGTTTCCTTCAGGCATTTGGGCTTTTGGCGAGGGGCCAGCCCTCGCTCCCGGTAGCCTTTAGAGGCATTTAAACTCGGAGGGAGCTTCGCTCCGGTCCCCATTACTAATCTTATCTAATGAGGAATTTAAAATAGCCGGGAATATGAAAGTTTAACAAGAGCTTAATAAATGCTTTTTTTTTTTTTTAACCTGTTTTCATGGGCAATCAAGACACTATTGTGTTGTCCCTGTCGAAACCTGTTTTGTTTTCAACGTGCATTGCAACCCGGTTACCTAATTATAGACAAGTACATAAATATTGTGTGCAGTGGTGGTGTTGCTTTTGCGTTTTGTTTTGTTTTTTGCTTTTTTAGGGTCGTGTCCGTCCCCCCCACCCCCCCACCCCCCCCGTTTTTGCCCACACTCCTAGCCTGGCCAGAGCATGTGACCCAGTTTACTTGAGCAGTGCTGGGGGAGAAAGGAGGCTGTTCCCATGGCGGCTCCGCTCTTGGACAGATGGGAGGGGGCTGTGAGGGGAATGTGTGGTATTTGGGATCGGGTTTTGCTACCGGGCATGGAAGAGATGATCTGCTAAGATGAGTAGAGTTTGGTATGGAAACTTGGTGTGTCCATTTTCTGTCTAAAGCTTCCATATGGATTGTTTCCTATAGTGGAAAGAATAACCCCAAAACATCAGCTTGTTGCCATAACAGTTCATACCCTTCTTTTTTTTTTTTTAAAGTGTTTGTTCTCTAAAAATGGCTAGAAAGTCAGCAGGGTGAATTGAAATTGAAAACTGCAGCTTCACCCATGTAGGGTGGTTTTGTTTTTTGTTTTGTTTCATTTCATGGAGGGGAATGTGGTTCCGGGGAGGGGGGGGAAGTTGTCCATGTACTGTTGCATGTCTATTTGAACAGAGTACTTTCTTGGCAGATGGTCAGGGTTTTAAAAGGAAATCTCCTTTGGCATTGCGTGAAAGAAAAGAGAGAGATGACTCATACAGTTGCACTCTTGGCCAGTAGATAAAGTTCTTGTTCATTGTGGGACTCCCAGCAGGACCTCAGAGTAATTTCCCGTTTTGCATCCTATAGAACAGGACATTTCTATTTGGGAACTTTTTTTCTCCCCTCCTCTCTGTTGTTGACGTTGCCCATATTCCTTCGAACACGTATGGGAGCAGTTTGAGTTATGTGGTGTGCATGCCAGTGCGCTTGGAAATGACATTCTTTGAAAGTCGAGTGTGCTGCGTTCTCATGCACAGGAAATGGGAGGATGTCTGCTGCTCCATTGATGTCCCCAGAAGACAGGCCAGCAGCTCCGCAGCCATGCTGAAATGTGGCTTTGTTTTCTGACACAGCGTTTGGGTTTTAACTGCGTGTCAGAGCACATTGTGTTCAGCTGGGTCCTTTCAGCCTCGTGTTTGTGTGAGAGAGAGCTACAAAACAACTTGAAATTAGACGAGGCGCGAGAGCGAAGTGTAATTATTTGTTGTGGTTCTCTATGGTCCTTTTCAATGTCAGCCTACTGAAAACACAGATTTTATGATGAGAGTGATGATAATTTGACTGACTCACTAGAATGCTATTTTGGAAACCAAAGCTGACTTGCACCTTCAGCTGTGTGTTTGAACTCCTGCCCAGGTCTCAAAACACAGATTTCTTTTCATTGTAACAGTCACCTAGTTACGGCTGGAGGAGCCTTTAATTTGTTTTGAACCTAGAAACCTCAAATCGAACATACTACATTCCTGCATGCTTTTTGAAGTGTAAAATACAATTGGGTTTATTTTTAAACAGGCTGGTAACTTTTCTCTTTTTTCTTCCTTCTCTTTCACCTAGACATGTTTGGAGCTGGAACGGTATCTTCAAAGTGAACCCTGTTACGTTTCTGCATCTGAAATCAAATTTGATAGCCAAGAGGATCTCTGGACCAAAATTATTCTGGCACGTGAGAAAAAGGAGGAATCTGAACTGAAGAACACATGTGTCCCAAAAGAGGACAGTCTTACTAGTCAGAACTTAGAGACCAACAGTTTGAATTCTGACGTGAGCAGCGAATCTTCAGACAGCTCTGAGGAGCTCTCGCCCACGACAAAGTTTACCTCTGACCCTATAAGCGATGTTTTAGCCAGTTCAGGAAACTTGAGTTCATCTGTCACTTCCACTCCCCCTTCGTCTCCTGAGCTGAGCAAGGAGCCTTCTTCCCAGCTATGGAATTGTACGCCGGGTGAGTTGCATTCACCGGGGAAAATTCGTACCGGTACCGCTGGAAAGACTGCAGAAAAAGGTACACCCGCCAATGGTGACACCTCGCCAGATGGCAGAAGGCGTGTTCACAGGTGTCATTTTAATGGTTGCAGGAAAGTTTACACCAAAAGTTCACATCTGAAAGCACATCAGCGCACTCATACAGGTTAGTAACCGTATGCTTATTAAGAGTTGGCAAGTACTGTAGGGAATACCCCTGATGGTGGTGGTGTCACAGTATTACACAATTGCTGGGTGGGAACCCAGGTTTGGAGAGATGATGTAACAGTAGTAGAGGCTTACCAGCATGGACAACATCACTTCCTCATTCTCTTCATAAGTGAGCTGAAGCCAAGATAGTTGGTGGTAGACTAGTCTGCTGTCATAGCAAATAGGAGCCACTCATCTAAATAGGCAATAGTTGGGAAGCTGCAGTGGCATGCAGTCTCCAGGAGCAAAGGTCTAGCCAAACCAGACGGTAGACCTTTGCTGATATTTACTTCTAAAGCAAAAGCGAGTGGAGACTTTCTTACAAAACAACAAACGTCATACCCCAAAATCTGTCTGATCGCTAAACACTGTAAGAGCTTGTTTTCATGGTTTGGTCTACATCAGGTCTATTCAACTAGACATCCCGAGGCCCTGTTTATATGAACTACAGCTATACTTTTAAATCATATAGCAGTTTTGTGTGCCATCGTTATCGGCAAAAATCTTGGAAAGCCACAGCATGTTGTAGTCCTTTGAATGTATCTGCCTAGTTGGACTTCAAAATGTCTTGATTTCCTGTGTAATTTCATACCAAAATACTGAGCAACAGTATTTTATTGTTACAGAACCTGAACTAAAAATAGCAATCTCATGCGTTACTGGGAAAGAAAGTGAGGAAGACAGACACTTCAGGGCTTTTATAAATATTTTATGGTTGAAGTAGCGTGCTGATTTGCTTGTTTGAGCATTATTATTTGACATCTCTTTATGACAGCGGTTAGATACGTAGAGCTGTGCCTTGACTCAATACTCATTGCTTAACATGAGGAATTGGCCTGGCTTTCTTGGTGTACCAATCGTGAGACCTATATAGGGTTTTTTTCCCCCCCAAGATGTGGAAAGAGAATTCAGGGAAAAGATCCTATTTTGACTCATGAGCTCAGCATTTTGTGGCTTTTATGGGAAGTCTGAGCAAGCTCGGATGCTCCCGTTGTCATGCAGAAGTCAGATGAAACAAGATTATTTCAAGAGGAAAGAACAACTTCCACTGAAACCATGGTGGTTGCGCAGACATAAATAGCTGCCGGCCTCAGAAGTATTGCAGAACTGTTGTCCTGGTGCTGTCTGGCTGAGAATGTTCCTGTGAATGGAAGTGGTATTTCTTGAATGCTGAAATAGCAGTGTTCAAAGTGGCGTGCAGGCTTTTCCAAGAATATGTGGCTCAGCAGAAAGGAGGTTGCATGTTATGCAGATGAGCGAGTGACAGAGGACTTTGATGCAATACAGTAGCCTAACTGCATTTTGGAGACTAGCTGTGCTGTCTTTAATCACCTTCATGAGGCGAATGATACCTGTTTGGGAGTAAGCCTGCCATTATGGATGAACAGGAATGGTAGAAAGCTGGATTTCTTTGTTTCCAGTGAGCCTGTTTAATCGCGGGGTTTTTTTGGTTTTGTTTTTTTTTTAATAATAAGAAGTGAGATTATTTGATGTGCTGTTGCAGCAAAATAGGTAGGTAGGAATCATGTGGTTGAATTTTGTAAGCTGCCTTTGCCTACATGTTCTGAAGTGTTCAGATAGGTTAAATCAGCTGTCTTTGGGGGGTGGAGGAGGTTTGCATAGAAAATGAATGGGGTAGCACCTATCTTTCTTTGAATGGAGTCATGACTAACATGTAATTTGCTTTCTTTGTAGGGGAAAAGCCTTACAGATGTTCATGGGAAGGGTGTGAGTGGCGTTTTGCAAGAAGTGATGAATTAACCAGACACTTCAGAAAGCACACTGGTGCCAAGCCTTTTAAATGTAGTCACTGTGACAGGTATGTGACTGAAATGCACCTTTTTAAATAGTTATTTTAATGCTCATTGGAAAGTGAGTCTCGACTGCTTTTCACTTGTGAAGGAACCAATTAGGAATGCAACTGTGTCTGGTATTTTTAAGGAATTATTCTGTATTTAGACTGGAAAAATCCTTCGGTTTTTCTAGTCGTTGGGATATGGTTTGTAGCCTGACTTTGCAGTTGAGTGTCCAGAAGTCCCTAGTGTTACCACCCAGGGCCCACGGACACTCTGAGTGCTCCCACGTATCCAGGGCACGCACGATCCCTCCTCCACCAGCAAGGGGGGAGTGCCTCAGCCACGCGTATCGCGTCGCGTCGTGCGTGCCAGCAGCCATGGGCTAATGCGCAACCTGACTCTTGCCTTGCAGGTGTTTTTCCAGGTCTGACCACCTGGCCCTTCACATGAAGAGACACCTCTGAATGGGTCAAGAGGTGAATCCTGCGGGCTAAGAGGCGTCAAGGTTGAAGAGCCTTGAGTGGAGGGATGCGTGTTCCAGCCAAAGCATGCCATTTTGCACCCTACCCAGTTGCCTCCAGGACCTCACTTCCTTGAAGGTCTTTTGAGGGCTAATAAGTCATGTAAGAAACGGCATAGCAACCGCGGTGCGTGATGTTTGGGGTTTCCTGGACTCATACACTGGTATCTAACCTTCTGAGTGGCTCCTAAGCCTTTGCCGTGAGCATGTGCACTGAGAATGTTAATGATTGGGCGACTGTATGCGATGAGGATCTCTTGATGACTGTATGCTGAGGCACATTTTTTTTCTTGTGGTTGTTTTATAACTGTAAGAGAAAAAAAATAGTCTGAATGTCTTGTATGTGAGGAATATCTCGTGAGATGGGACAACCACCAATCATTTCCAAGGGGTGGGGGGAGGGGTGTCTGCACCTTTTTAGAGGGAAAACGGAGAGGGGAGAGGGGGGGAGTAAAAAGAGTCAGGATGCCAGAATGGAGATGGGGGACCTCCCTGTTCCTGTGTGAGAGGAGCTTTAGGTGTCTGGTGCAGCTATTAAACGTGCAATGTGTCAAGTAGCTTGTTTTACTTGCTACAGAGCTCATTTGTAATCCATTGTATAAGCTGTGTATTTACAAATGTAACACAACTATAACTTTTCATTATAATACAAAGGTTATTGCATGGTTCTAGGGAACTATATGCTTTTCCATTCTTTAATCAGGACTGCAGTTTTGATTCCAGTTAAGAGCAGCTAAAATACAATTGGTCTAATGTTACATAATGTATGGAACATGAATAATTTTTTCTGTTGGGTGGATAAAACCACTATTGGTTAGAAACTGATTTTTCTCATGCAGCTAATTTTTCTCTTATTTATGCCTTGAGGACTAACTTCTGGTTTTCTAGCTGTTAATGCACTGTTGACCTTAATAATGGTGCCTTATGCAAGTGACCTTCTCTTGTAGGGGGTCTTATACAGGGGTATGGGTGATGCATGCTTTATTAAGGCTCTCTTTTCACCTGGCATTGTACTGTATCAAATGTATAATATGAGGGGAAAAAAAGGTTACTTCCAGGGTCCTCCTTCACAAAGACAAATATAGAGAAAAGTCATTCATGTCAGTACAGTATTTGTTTAACTTAGACAATTTGACTGTGTTACAGTATAATGCATATGCCAATTGAATACCTGACCAGTTCTGCCACCTTGAGACTTTTTTTATATTGACCTTGCACAACAACTGTGTATATACACACCCCAACTGTACTTAATATGTCAAGTTTTCATACATATTAAAGATACAGAAGTATTAAAAGATGTATTTGCTTAAAAGGCACAAGTTTCACATCTATATATCTAGCTATCTGTTGGTCATACAGAAAGAAACTATATTACTTTTTTTTTAAAAGTGGGCAGAAAAATAATTGTGTATGTATATTTGTGTGTACAGTCTGTGTATGTGTGTATATATATAGATAATATATAAATATTTTTTTTAAAAGGAAAAAAAATAGAACACATAGCTAGGAAATGCCACAGCCCATCAAAATATTCCCTCTCCCCGCCCCCCCCCGCAATACGGTCATAAAGGAGACAAAGAAATGAAAGATACAGTTAATTAAAATCTAGCATTTTTAGAGGCTTTACCTTTAGCTTAATGGTATGCTAAAGGCTTTGTTGGCATTCAGTCCTTCTCAGACTGCTGACTGTGTTTTGTAGTTATTAGGTTGTCTGGAATAGCGTATCTGTGGCCATTTAAGAATGATATGAACCGAATATTGGCATGCTAAAAGAATATTAGCTGTGTGCAGATGAAGTACACTCGGGTTTTGGCCTTCCAGCTTGCTGGAGGACCTGTGAGTGAGCTAGTCGTTGTGGTGGTTGAGCTCTAATTTTACATAGTTCAGCTAAAATAAAGACTGTTTTTTCCTAGAGTAGAAATAGTCTGTCCAAAAGCAGTATTTTTTTTTTTTTAAACCAGCTCACTACAGTCGCTGCAATGAAACATGTGACCTGTTTCTTTTTCTATTTATTATTGGTCTTGCTTACTATGCTAATATTTTGGTATACCTTCCTGGAAATGTATGTAGATAAGTCGTTTAAAAAAAAAAGTATATGCAAGTGATCTGGTTCTAAGGAACACACGGGCTTAAATCATTCTCATTTCATTTTTGGTTTAAATTGCCTGAAAATGCACTTTTTTTTTCTTCCCTGAAAACAAACATTTCCCAGAAAATAGATTTCTATTTAGGGTTGGGTTTTGTTATGTTTTTAACTCCTTGTTTGCATTGTCCTTGGCTTAGCCATAATTCTTATAAACAAGAAAGTAAACAAAAGCAAAACCAAACCAAACAAAAAAAACAACCAACCCCAAACAAAAAAAATTAAACTTGCACTGGCTTGTCTCAATTGTGAAATACCATCAGACTTGTGTGGATGGGGTGGGGCTGTGTGCCATATGTCAAATGCCTGTAATTTTCTTAATAAGCAAGTACATTTTGTTCAGGTGATAACTGAGCCTCAATCAAGCTGAAAAATAAAAAAAAATAAAACATTTTTGCTTGAAATTTAAGAAGAAAAAGTTTCTATTAGTGAAATTTCTTTTTTTGTTTTTGAAGCACCCTGTTATCTAAAGAATCTCTTTGTAAGATTTTTGTAAAAATTTTGTTTTACAAGATTTTATTTGAAATTGTTTTTTGCAAGATTGTTATATTTCTGTATGAATGTATTTTTTATTGGAATAACATAAAAAGAAATTCTTATCAGCATCATGTGTCTGGTTTTATCTTTCTCCTCTCTGAAGTCCTACACACCAAATGATGTCAAGTACTATGTCGATGCTTTACCTTGAGTCACCTGATTGCAGGTACAAGCACATTTGGGTCAGGTCACTTAGTGGAAGACAAGCCCTGATGAGAAAATAATTTTGGCAGTAGAAACTAGAAGTTCTTCCATATTTGAAAAGCAGCTGTTGACTCATCTTTTGTCTCAGCAGAATAAATAGTTAACGTGATTGTTACTGCAAGACTGCACCTTTATTCCAAATCGTTTGTTCTGGAGAGGTGAATGCATGTAGGACAAGTTCTGCATGTGGGAAAGGAGATTTAGTGGGCATTTAAAGTGAAGGGAGAAGGGTGATGGCTGGACTGGAGGCGACTGTCCTTAACTTCTACTGCAGTGTGGGTCTTTGAACAGCTCTGTCAATGGGAATGCAGGTGCACTTGTGGGAACGAATGCAGGGAAGGAACCACATGAGATCTGCCTGGCCCAGATGCACAGATCCAAGTCAGCTGTAAGGCTGAGCTGACCCACATGCTGGTGGTGATCTTCAGCCACCTAAACGCAAGCCTCTGAACTGCATTTCTTCAGAGCAGTGGCTCTTCAAAGCATGCCTGGCATGTATGCTGGCTTGGACACATGCAGAACTTGTTTAATGTTGCCTTGTGGCTTCTGCTTCGCTCATGCTGGTGTTAAAAATCCCTTAAGCAGTGAGTAAAACCATTGGCAGAAATGGCAAAGTTGTATGCTGAGAAACTTGTATTTGAACGTGTGAATTCAGTTCACAGCAACTGAATGTTTCATGGTTTAGATGAGAAATGGTCTAAAAATTGATGCAGAAAAAACCTGAATCAAACACAGATAGAGGCAGAAGTAGTACGGCGGAGAGACCCTCACCACCCACCTCAGTTAGCCCTGCAGCTGGCTGTTAAGTGTACAATATGACCCTGTATAGACAAGCAACAAATAGCAAATTAAGCAAACCTTGTGATCTGCAACAAGAGGGATATATTAAATTTTACCACTGGTACAATCTCTCACACAGTGAAACACAGATATCTTCTGGGAAATTTAGTTACAGTTGCAATAGAAATAGAAAAGGCTACTGAGATTTAAAGATTGTGACATTTTACCTTCTCATCTGTATACGATGTAGAAATGGAAATATTTTTAAAGAACTGAGCTTGACCTTGGAGCTTCTCCACCCAAAATGTTCAATGGGTGTGTAATACAGAACAAGGATTAGCAAATTTTTGCCCATTTATTGGGTGTGTGTCATCTAGGGTTGTGTCTTACCATACCTTAAAAAAAAAAAAAAAAAAGCCTGATAACTCCATTATTAAGGATGTTATTGAGATTCCACCCAGTTCTTTTTTCTCTGAGAGATTGTACTGAAAAAACAGTGGTGTTCCGGAAGAAAAAGGCTAGTGACAGAGCTGTTGGGCAACAAGGAAACTACAAAGCAGAAGGCAATAGCCATTTCAGGGTTAGTGCATGTCAATGTGCACATCTACTGCTGGCTTGCTTAATTTTGGATTTTGAAATGCAGAGCAGATGGGAAGGGATGTGAATCTGAGGGTGAAGAAGTCGGGTGGCTTAGGTATGGACCTGCATTAGTAACCTCAGCAAGTTCCAACAACTTCAACTGAGGTTAACAAGGTAAAAATGAGGACAGAGCCTGTAGCCAGTGTGTTCGCTTCTTGCTTAAAGGTTAGATATGGTGTGTTTGTGCACTTAGGCACACATATGTACAGGCAAAGGTCAAGATGAAACAATTAAAATCCCCAAACAGAACCTGTTTGGGTGTTTCGGGTTTTTATTCCCTCTTGGGTGTGAAAAATCCTGGCATGCAAGTGGTCAGTGCAAGTAAAATGTATCACAGTTTACCAACCTATTGGAACAACTGCATATTATAAATAGAGCAAGGCGCTGAAGTTCACAATAGACGAGGGATTGCTATTTTCTTAAACTAGATGTTTATATTGTTTAGAAGGTACTGTCTCTCTCCCTTCTAAACCATATTATGATTTGTCACAAACTGAATCTAGAATTGTGCCTGTTAGAGCATGTTGCGGACAAGCTGTATTTTATTCTTTCCTCTTTAGGAGTAATTCATGGTACCTCTGCATTTCTGTCCATCTTTTACATCTTCCATTCTTCTCAACTACTTGAGCATTCACTCTTTATTTTCTTTAATTGCACTGAAAGCTCTGAGGAATAAAAACAACCTCTATAAATCACACAAACAGCAGCAGCAGAATTACAAACAAGGAGAAGGAAAAACGCTATGGTGAGTGTTTCAGAAAGTAGCTGAGTGTTATTTATGCGGCACCAAAGGAGTACGTGATCTTACATACTCACACAACAGCAAGAGACATTTAACAAGAGGGAAGCTCCATGGCCCATCCATTGGATGTCTCCTTAGCCTTGTCTTCAAAGAGGAGTTAAAGTAGGCTGAAACAGCAAGGGGAGCTGTAACTGTGCAAGAGCTGGGGGACACGCGACAGATAAAGAAGGTTTCCCCTCTGCCTTTTAAAGGATAAAAGGACCTGTATTTCCTCCTTGTTCCTCCATTTTCCAGAAATTCCTTGGAGTCAAAATGGCTCGGATAGGAAATCTCTGCAATACTTCTTTCTCAAGCTTTTCTAGCTTTGCTTCCTCAGGTAGCACTGGTTTATAAACAACAATAGCAGTACTCCAGTTCTTTATTTGTGGTGACAAGAGGTTACTGAGCAGCTTGTACCCCCCCAGAAGTCTGCCTGCTTTTGCTTCATCCCATGGGATTGTGTAGCCAAGAGGCATTAACAGGTACTTCTGAAACAAAGCCTGTGACATGGCAAGAAGCTCTGCTGAGGTTATACGGTCCAAGGCAATAGTATCTTTATATTTTTCCCTTTAGCTCTTTTACCTCTACACGGGCTGTTTCATCCTTTATTCATGGTGGCTAGATATATGGCATTTATTTTTGATCAAACCTGTAGCAATACTGTCTCATAACCATTTGAGCTCTTACATATAAGGGAGAATGAGCAGACGGAGTATTGCTTTTGCACATAGGTCTACAGAGGTTTAATCAGTCTAAGATTCATTGGGGCTACCCTGGGAAATAAGGGTTTTCAGGTTCATGCATTAATATTGTGCAGCCTTGGTCAAAAGCTCGTTTAAGTCAAGGAGAAATTCCTCATTGAATTCAACTTGCTCCAGACACAGTCATTTTTTCATAGAGCTGAACCTGAAGAGGAAGTACATTTGAAATCCATTCAGAACCAAATTTTCGTTCAATGACATTTATGACTATATTTTGCCCATTTCCCATTGAACATTTGGTAGCTGGAGTTTACGAGTGCAAGCCTTGCAAAGATGATTTTTTAAAAACAGAAATGTGGGGAGGCTCTGAAATTTATTTTTGATTGCAGACTGATGATAAACCTTGTAATTTGTTCCGCAGTTTCAGTTACACAACAGCTACATAATAATTTGGTAAGTTATAGCAGTGACTATATTGGATTGTGATGTTTTCAATCCCAATGCTTCACAAATTATTAGCTGAGAAATTACTAACTGAAGAAATTAACTGGATTTGTAGGATACCATAGCAACAAAGGTGGCCTATGGCTTTAAAAAAAGTGCTGCATCAGATACAAGCCAGCACATTTGTTCAAATAAAAGAGAAACTCTTCAGAATTTTCAACTGAGGCCACAGATTGGTTGTGTTCTTGAAATATAGGTTTATAATTTGTCACAGGAAAAATAACTCCATAAAGCAAAACCGCTAAGGTGTTTTAAGATGATCTATTATGCAGAGGTGTCTAGTGCAGCCATTTTGGATTGGTGTCATGATAGGAAACAGATGGTATATGTGTTTATGTTTAACATTTAAGGAGGTATAGAAAGCAATTGGGAGGTGATGTATTTTGTTAATGGGTGAGTAAAGCCTCATATGTACAGTTAAAATAGAATGTAAAAAACAAGCAACATTTTTTCACCACAAATGAGGCAATGCAACAACACACTTAAGTAGATTTATTTGACTTGTTTCACTTTAAATAATTTTAATGAGAAATTCTCTAAATGTTTTTGAGCGGAGATAGAAAGTAATCTGGTAACCACATGTCTTGATGTAAGCCAAGCTGTTCTTTAACAGCACTTTCTTTCAATACAATATAAATTTAGCTGGAATTAGCATTGCTGAATATTAGTCCCTCAGTGCCTCACTTGCTAAACCTCCATATTCTTTTTATTGCCTCTGTGCATTTCAGAAGCAGAGTGTGTGGTCAGTTCTGGACAAAGGCAAATTATCTCACAGGGCTGAGGAAGGCAACGTATTTGCTGAATTCTGTAACATTAACAAACACCTCAGCAATAATTCAGGAAGGCAGCAGATCTGCACTGCATACAGTAATATATTTTTCATGCAAAGCTGTATTTTTCTGAATTTTATGTACTTCACCTTACTGTATGTTATTTCATTTATAAGATTTATCTTTGAACATGCAGTGATAGTCAAACACTATTGTTCATTTCCAAGCTTTGCTAGGCAGGTTACTCAGTCTTCTGGGTTTTCTTTTATTTGTTTTTGCTAACTATGAAGAGGACATTGAGGGCAACTGGATTTTAATAGATCCTTACTGTAATTAATTATTCATCAGCAGTAGAAGTATTAGCAGTAGTAGTCAGACATGCAGAGGAGGCTGAGATCTTACCATGATGAACCTACAGGGAGAGAGGCTCTTCCATCCAGGTTCTGTCTAATTAGGCCACGGTGCATTTGGAATTACCCACATCCAAAGAGAGAAAAAGTAGTTCTGCAAACTGTTCTGATGATCTCAGCGGTTTTCCTTTTCCTGGTCAGACAGATAATGCTGGTGATATTTTACCATAATTCCATTCAGTCCCGTCTGCCTGTCACAGATGGACTCATTCTGAACACCAGGATGAGAAATCACCATGCAGAACACTGTGCTTCAATGCATTTCCATGAGCATTTTTAGGTGGGAGATTGTAATGCCCATGCCTGTCTCATGGTTGGGATGTTTCTTGCCATTTTAGGATTCTGTTTTCTATTTCTAACAACCTTCTTTTGGCGATAACTTTGGTATATTCTGTGTGACATGCTTTGGACCTACTGAGATTTCTTCTTAATTTGAAAAAATTGTTACGAATTAATCTTTAATCCCACAGATAGAAAAGAGTAAATAAGAGATGTAATAATGTTATAGTATTAATGGGATTTGAGCCTCAGTGGGAAATAGATGCATTATTCATAAGGATTGATGGTCTTTAGTGTCCCAACAGCCCCTCGTGGGGCTTTGGAGGTATTAGACTGGCCACTGGAGAGAGGGTTGCTCTAGCACTCAATAAGCTAAACTAAAAATATCACTAGAATTATAAAGCAAAAACTAATCAAATCCTAAATATAAATATGATGATACAAATCCATCCCCCAGTTATCTCCAGAAACCACCCTGCCTCAAAGGGTTGTCAGTGACTTGTCCCTTATTATCTTTAATCAAGCAGAAGAGAGAGGCATTGAACGCCACAGTGGATCTGTATAACAAGGCACTGCAGGTGAAATCTATAGTGCTCTGCTTCCCACTCCATACGTGCTGCCAGCAGGCCCCCGCTCCACTAGCGAAGGAAAGGGCAGCAGAGAGACAAAGGGGTGCAGTGTTTACACAGCGACTGTGAAGTCTTCTGTAGCTTCTTCTAATTACTATCCCCAAAGTCCAGACCACAGATGCTTCACAGGGCAAAACCAGCCCGGATGCCTGTAGGTAAAAATTATGTGGTAACAGGCAACAAAGAAGCTGACTAAAGGAGATTTCTGCAATAAGGTTTCCAGCACATACACAGATGGGATCTACCCAGACTCTGGTCTCTGTGTTCTGTGACAGGACATTATTTATCTCAACTATAATGGACAACTTAAAAAAAAAGAAGAAAAAAAAAAAAAGAAAAGAGTGTGTATTCTTTCATTTATCCAAGCAAATTAGGCACTACAGTTTGAATACCTGTCTGCTGAGAGGCTAAAACTGCTAGTCACCAAACCAATGTAACTGTAATTCAATACTAAAAAATATCTTTTTCATTAGATGCTAAGTATCTTGGGATAATGATGAGGTCATAAAAGACTAACGTGTTTGGCCAGAAGAGGGAAGAAGGTTCATAAAAGAATAAAGAGCTATGGGGTACAGCTCCTTTTGGCACAAAGGGTGGCACCCACAGTCTGCTCAGGCAAATATTTGTGTATGCAGATAGTTTAATGCAAAACAGATTTAAGCCTCGATTCTGACATAAGGTCCATGTAAACAGCCTTCTGAGCCTCACCTCCTGTCCCCTGTGACACCAAAACCCTTACAAGACTTCTTTTGAGCACCACAGAGGACAAGAGGCATCCCCAATAAGAGGTGTGAAGTCCCAGAAAGAGATGTCCTCATGCCTTCTGGGGCTGTGCAGCCGAGGTCTGGGGTGTACCAGGACCCTGAAGGTGATAAATGTAAGTGAGGAGTGGGTCAAATTTCAGGAAAGATGCAGATCTTTGTGATACTGGTGTTTGAAAACACAAATCAGAGCAACGGTGCTAAGAGACAAAACCTTCAGTCTTCGTACTATAGCACTGGCCTTTTTCCAGTGTTTGGTGGGAGACCCTCAGCTTTGTGAACTGCCTCGGTATCCCTTACCAGCAAATGAAGAGGTGATACACCCGTGATCCCCCATACACTTTACTGTGTCCTTTAACCCATCACATGTAAGTACACGCTTACATTTTAAGGCTAAAATTAAGTTCTTAATAGAAAAGCACCAACAAACTAAAAATAATGACAGACTATAAGGAGCCCAAGAATCTTCATATTTTTTGTTACAACTTATACACACACACACACACATATGCATAAATGGAAACATATTTTCTTGTCTAGGATGTTTATTTTCTATATATGCTGTTACGTTCCAATAAAAGTGTCTTTCAAGAGTCATCTGTGGGACTGACAATAATATATGGATCTTAAACTAAGGTGTAAGGTGAAACCAGCTGAAAACAACAAACAAAATCAAACAGTCTGTGCTAGTGAAACAGATTATAAAAAAAGAAATAAAGGCAAAAAAATGAAGCCAACATTCAGAGATCTTTTGAATTTAACACTGTGGGAGTATAAGTAACATAAGCATGTCAGCATTGAAGTTTCTGATGGTTGTATTCAGTGGATCAGAGATCCAAAGCTTCCACGAGTCAGGAACCAGGTCCTCAAAAGCCCCCCAAAAGTTATCAAGTGCAAGATTACCTTAAAAATATTAAAAGGAAAATAATGGTAATATGACACTGTGTGGGGTTTTTTGTATTTAAGTTCTGTATTTTGGATCCAGCAGCGTACATTTAGAACATGTTTTCATTAAATACTTTACAAAGAAAGTTAGAAACATCTGTTTTAAAAATGAAAGTTGCAAAACTAAAAAATAAAAAAGGCAATAGATACTCAAGCTCATATTATGAAACGGTATGATTTGGTCACACTGAGGCAAATGTATGCAAATAAATTTTTTTGCTAGAGTAAATCAGTAAAGCTTCCTCGATTTCATGGGTCAGAAGGTATGAGCTATGTCCTTCAGGCTGACAATGTCTGGAAAAAAATTATTAAAGTAAAACCACCCCAAAATCTGACAACATGGTCCTTCTTTGCCTCAAGTCTAGAGAAGGAGCTGAGTCCTTAGAAGTGCCTAAGGAACGTCATTAAGTATTCCTCTGTGGGAAGCTCACACGAGAATTGCTCTGAACTGACTTTTTTTCCTTTCTGCTGTTCCACCTAACATTTTTATCTCATTATTCTTAGCAGTGGTAAGTAACTATGACAGGAAGACAGAGTGGAAAATTAAGGCTTGTTAAGATTATTATACACCAAAAGGATCATGTCATAAATGAGATTTGAGTCTGCCCAGTTTGGGATATAATTAAGTAATCATGTTCAAGGTGGATGGGTTTGAGACAATAAAAGGCCACCAGAGGTTGTTCAGTTTCAAAGGGGCAATTCTTTTTATGCCGAGAAGTTATGTGGGTGCGATTTCAGCAGTGAAGGACCTTGGCTCCCTCCCAGCTGTTGGATGTGGGTGCTTCTGCCCCTGGGAAGGGAGGGCAGCTCCGGTGACGCCATCATCCTTCAGGATACTCTTCCTGACAAGCAAATGCTATTTTCCCATGTCTTGTTTTCCATGAGCATATCACCAGTGTGCATTCACCTCCAGATTCAGTCTACAGGAACCTCTCAAGAATAAGAACAATAAACTCAGCACCCTGGGAAAGGGTTGCATGTGCTGAAAATTTTACTACCACCTAATTCACTTTTGAGGAAAGTGTGTTTAAAACCAGTCGTCAAGGCTGTGAATAATAAGCATATTCTGATACTATGGGCACAACAAGGAAGTGTCAACAAAACCACAACAGGAAAACAGTGAGGCTTTTTCTTGGCTTTGAGAGAATACAGTAAGTTTAATGTTGCTGCTTTCTCATTTTTTCCTATGTTATCAGGATGGAAAGCTGGGCAGGACTTAGCTGAATCACTGCTCAGAAGTCAGTCCAAAATGTGAGTGAATCAAACAGTGTATGGGATACAGAGTGACATGTATGTTTAGTGTCATTTGGGGTTGTGCAATTCTCGAGGGCATCATGGATGACTCTTTTTTTTGCCTGCAAGTAACCACAATCACTATATGAATCATTTAGGGGAATGATATTGAAAGCTATCGTATCACAAAGGTGCAGTTTTCCCCTGAAAACAGCAGCTCAGAAGACCTTCAGAACCACGCTAACAAAGGTGGTGCCTTGCTGAGATACCTATTATTACATGCACACAAAGGGATCGAATCGGCATGCGGGATGGAGCGTTGGAGGAAGGAAAGGAAGAAAGGGGATCACATAAAGTGTCAAATACTACTTTTTAGACATGATATTCTTCACTTTGAAATTCAGGATTTAAATGCAGCATATGTGCATATTTTTTCTCTAGGTATCTCCTCTTTTCTTAATTCCTCAGAAAGAAAGGGTAGGAAAAATCTGTCCTCAGGGTTTTGTCCTGCTATCTTTCACCTTTTCCAGACTGCCACTTCTTCAAATGGAAATTATGTCTGTTTATGATTTCAGGCTGTGCAACTTGTAAAATATTAGCCAATATTTAAGCTTTTACTTTGGCAAAATAATTTTCCTTTCAATAAAATCTCAGGGCAGGGGGAGTTAATGGAGCAGGACACAGACACACCCAGCAACAACAATAAATTAACACTGTATTTAAAAAGTCAGTCAGTCCTATTACCTATATGGGGCAGTCTTCCTTATCTCCCCTTTGCCATCTAGGAATGCTGTAGAAATAGGGGTCCTGTGGGATATGAAGGTGGAAGCACACTGTGGAAGGTGGCTGCCTCCTCATCCTCAGCGCAGGGAAGGTTGGGGTAACGATGTCCTTGAAAACAGCATTTGTTGGCTGTTGTGCTCCTCTGTGGGAGCAGTTGACAGGAGGCCAAGGACTGGGTGTGGAGGGGTGACGCTGCAGCTAGGCAGCTCAGCAGCTGTCCCTGTGGCCATGGTGGTGGGGGCTGACTCACAGGAACCCACTGCCCCACTCCCCCGTTGCTTCACCAGGATTTGCTTTCACAGCTACAGCAGGTGGACGTTTCCCACTTTGGCAGATAGATAGATTACATATGTGCTTTTCCAAATTAACATTACTGTAACATAGGATGCCATCATCATCACCTGCATCACTATTACATCAGCGTTTCCTGGTGATTTGGTCAGTCCCATCTTCTTTGCTGTGGATTCCTAATGACAGGCCACTGCTCCAGTAAGAATTGCACAAAAGGCATGTATTTGTTGTTAAGGCTTGAAAACAAAGAATGTCAGACCTGCTAAGGAATGAGGGAACTAAATTAGCCTACCTGTGCCCCACTGTGCTGAATCTGGTCCAGCTTTCTAGAAATGCTGGATCAGCAAAAGCAGGTGGCAAGGAATCTAACTGGAACAGCAGGAGCAACTAGATTTCAAAGTTCACTCTTGTCACAAACCCTTTTCTTCAACTTCTTAGATTTGAAAGAGCTTATATATACATTAAAGAATCCCTCTTCCCCACGCTCTTTTTGCAGTACAGGGAACCATGACTGTCTTGAAAGCAAATATTTTAGGGAAAGACTTTTGTGTAAAAGAGTCAGAATATTTGTGTAATAGAGTCAGAAGCAGTGTGTTTCCACAAAACATTCAGAGCTAATATAGGTTTTGGTTAATAAAGGATTTCTTAACAGTTTTGACTAAGGATCTTTGTTTTGTTTATTTGCTTGTGAGATGCAGAAAAAAAATTAAATCCATGTTTTTAGAATATATCAATAGTGATAACTCACACTTAACTATTAATGGAAGCAAATAACTGAAGTGACCCAGATTTCTGTTTTGCATTGTTATGAGAAATTGCTGCACACAGAAGCCTATATTCTGTCAGTCTCAGCTGCTAGACCTATAGGCTAAAGCATGGACAGACATATTTTCTAAACTAAAGCTAGAAATTCAGTATTAAGTCTACCCATTACGACACATATGTGAATAATATGTCAGATGAGCATACAACTGAGTATTTAAGGATATCAGCTCCTTAGAAATATCATGGCCTCTTTCCTCTTGGGCCAGTTTAAGTTTGGGATGTCTCCATCAGTGGCGTCAGAACCGTGTAAAACCAACACAATAGTAGGATGTGATCCCGCCTTCCCCTACTGTAACATCTGCCATCTTCATTGATTCGAAGATTGAACTTGGGCCACACATATAATAAACAGATGTGTATTGCTTTCTGGGGAAGACATAGCTGCCAAGGAGGTATACTGGAAAAATATTTGGGAGCTTAGTGTTGATCTAAATGGTAGTCCACCCCGATCCTCTGCGATGTGCCATCACTACAGCAGCCTCAGAGCATACCTCACCTGCAGCAAGACTCAGCTGCCTGCAAACACAAATTAGCGCTTTCTTTGAGGAGCAGGAGATGCAATTCCCACATCCAGGAGCTTGGCACTTGGACCACCAGCCGTGGAGATGCAGGCTCAGGTTCACCCCCACTACCAGGCACCCACCTGTGGAGGAGTTAGGGCAGAAGTGACAGCAGGCCATCTCCAGCTGCTTTGAAGCAGCCAACATCTGAGGATGCCAACTGCAGATGACCAGTTTGGGTTTCCGTATGAAGGTTCTAAGTCTGCCTATATATGATGCAGGCAATACATTTTCATAAGCCAGGGTCTGGGTACTACTCTGAGGTCAGTCACCTAAAACTGCAACACACAGCTTCATAAATGTTCAGCGCCTTCCGTATCTCACTCCTAACACATTTTCCTCAAAAATCTCACTCTTGGATAGTCAATGTCTTAAGGACTCTCTGTCTGTCTGAATGTTTATATACATTGCATTTTAAGCTACATAGCTCACTGTCACTGACTTTTACAGGAAAAGTATATTTAAAATAAATAAGAAGATTAATATTGACTTAAAAAAGCAAAAAATTTCCTGTTTGAGAATTCAGGTTGCTGAAGATATTAAATCAGTTACTATGTGGCATTTTAGTTGCTTCACAATATTTTGTTTTTACTGGTGGGTCAAATGAATCAGCTGACTGTAGGCAGGATTGAAGACAATGGGTAATTAGTGCATGGGTGAGTAAAAATATATACTGCATACTTTTCTGTCTCCACATGTTATTTTTCCTTAATCTGATGCCAGATTCATTTGATAAAAGTGACTCAGCTTTTGCTGAGCTAGCCCTGCCATTGACAAACTCATCCCTAGGAAATTACATTTTCTCCTCTCAAAGGTGGACTTGCAACATATTGTCAATTTTAAAGGTTGAAATTTAGGCAAGAAGAGTAAAAGAACGTGCTTCTAAACTCTTTCGTAAGTATGTCTTTTTATTTCCCTTGGGAAAAATGTGAAAATATGAGGTAAAGATGGCCAGTAAAATCTCTCCAAAATACATGAAGAATCTTCTTCAACTTCTACCAATTTTTCTTTCTTTCAATGAGAGTTCTATTTATTCTACATTTCCACCCCAAGATGCAACAGCTAAGAAAGAAGAATAGTTTTTAAAATAATCTCAGTTAAGTTTTCACTTTTTTTAGATCAGCATATCTCCAAACATGAAATCTCAACTAACTGCTGAGAATATAATTCTCATTAAAAAACCTAACACCAAGCCACACTTTATTAATTTTATAGGTTAATTTACTTTACAGACTTAATTCACATAAAGTTTATAAGGCCGTTGGCCCTGCTTTAGTTCACAGTACATTCCCACAACATTGTCTGATTATACTGGACTGTCACTTCCAGACTGGAGTTCTATTTTCAGCTAATGTATGTGAACCAGCATCAATAGATGCATCAATTTATACAACATTTGAATCTCAATTTGTGATCTTTTTAGAGTTATTGTTAAGGTGAAATAGGCTGAAGGAGGAGAAATCATAAAGTCTGAAGAGGTTTGGAACATTTTTCAGATGGCCTTCTCCCTGGTGAAATCAGAACTCTCTATATAATTTATGGGCAAAAGACGACACCTAAAATGGGGTTCAAAGAAGCCATTGCTTTGTGTGAAGTATTAACAGTATGAAATGACAAAGAAATGTTCAGATTTCTGCTATGCCATCAAAGGTTGTTAGACGAATATGGGGTTAGAGGAAAACACCTTCTCCTATTTCGGATTTGCAGCTACAAATGACTCTTGGAATTAGTTTCATCTGTCAGCTTCATCTTTTCTTGCAAACAGCAAAAGTGATACTCTCTTGGTACATGTGAGATCCAAGCTCATATATCTTTGAAACCCACTTTGGGGCAAGAAATTGCACCAATGTTTTCCGCAGTTCAGAAAGGCAATCACTCTCCTTGGAGAATTCTGAAACAGTGCTGAAATTGAGTATGCAACTGGAATTGCTCCATTCCATATAAATTAAGAAAATACTAATTGAAAAAGAGACTATCTCACTAGGCTGCAGTTATTTTCTTAATGCTTTTTTAACCCCTAAATCTCTATTTCTGAAAAACATAGGATTTTAATTTAAGCCTCCCCTATTTTAAGAGAATCCTTTAACCACCAGGTTCCTGAATATAAAAAAAGGTACTCATGGAAGATTTTAGTTTTGTTTTAGAATCTAAACTCAGATTAACATGTTAACTAGGTCAGGAACTTAGGTGCAATTCAATGGCTCGGTTTCTGCAGAATGTCAGACTGTGAACTCTTCTATGTAAGAGGTGCAGATCAATGAAATTGTACAGATCTTGCAGAAGTAGCCTTATCCATCTGAAGCCAATGGTAATCCTTCCAATAACTCCAGCAGACGCCTCTATACATGTCTGTTACTCTGGGATGATGCATATTGCTGGTTTCTTCACTGTGGCAACAAACATACAAAATCTACTTAGAGCAGTAAAATGTCAGTAGGTTCTGCCTACCCATTCATTATACTTTTGTTTGCCTTTGTTTTGTTTCTGTGGGGGTTGATTGCTGACTTTTTACAGAGGAAGATTTTTCTAAATCAGTTTGAATCACTAGGAATTCCCTCTTTGCCTTAAGTACTTAAAGGAGGGAAACAAGAGAAGTATTCCTGATGCCACATGTTGCATGTTCACAAGAACAAACGCTCACGATCCCTCCCCTTCCTCCTGCTGCCTGAAGGACTCTTTGATAAAACCAGTGCACTTTTTTTTTTTCACTGTGACTCGTGGTGCTTTTAAGATCTAACATGCTATCTGGGTAGGCATCAACATTTTACAAGAATCTTTTTTTTTTTTTTTTTTTTTTACCTCCAAATTCATAGTTCTCTATCAAAGATTTTAGCCCAAACAGCAGTTAATAAAGCTGGATGACCTCTTGCTCTAGGATTTTTTTAAGTCTCTTTCAGACCAAAATTAGATTTCCTCCTTTAGGAAGAGAAACAGGCCAATGTGTGACCCTTTAACTGTCAATCATCTGGAAGTAAAGCAGAGAACTGATTTTTCTCAGAGCAGCAGAATAAAATGCTCCATAGTAATGTGGCTATACATATTTATAAGATCATTATTAGTCTTTAGTATGATTGTTCCTACTTGATAGTCAATGTTAATTTTGGCCCATGGATATATACTTTCACTTAGTTCCATAAGTTACTTTATTTTCAAATAAATCGTACTTTAAATGAGTTAACCACTAATTAACTGGCAGATCTCAAATCATAGTCATCTATGGGGAATCATAATTGAATGCTCTAGTCATGTTTGACAAGTGTCTGTATTATGTTCAGTGCTGTTTAACGTTTCAATTGACGATCTGGGAGTAAATATAAAGCTGTTACAGAAAAATGTATGAATGGAACAACACTGGAAACAACAGTAAATAAGAAGAACAGATTGATGAAGGGAGAAGTTCCCTTTCACAGATATGCATTTGAAAACACCAAAGGAAACAACTTATTCTAGGAATAAAGATGGCAGACCATAGATCTACGTCAAAGGACTATACTGTGGAAATCAGAGGCTCTGTAAATGATAGAGACATAGATTTTGCAAGAAAATTGGTAGAAGTTCTGGAATAATGTGCTTTAAAACAAAACCAAAACAAACAAAAAAAAAAGGGGGAAAGAAAAAAGAGGAAGCTTATATGATCCTTGGCTGATAAACAGAAAGGGGGGTGGGGTGGTGGTGGTGGCAGGGAATGACACAATTTTTAACTTGATGTGTAGTAAAACTGATCCTGTACAGTTCTGGCAGCCATATGTTAAAATAGCTATTGAAAAATTAGAGAGGATGCAGAGATAGATGCCTTACCCTGAGAGACACAAATAAGATAGTCTGTTTAATTGAACAAGAAGCGCTTGAAGGAAACTTGATTACAGCACCTAAAACCCCCTCATCTTTCCTTTCACACTTTGCAGGTGAACAAGGCAGAAGTAAAAATTCACTACTTGTTTTCCAGAGCTCATTTTCCTCAAGCCTTTTATATTCACATGGTTAAAAGCTGGCCACTCCTGCAGAATATGCCTCTAAGCCACACCACTGCAGGGCATGAGCAAATGCTAAAAACTAAAGGGCCTTTTAGTTCAGAGGTGGGAGAAAGGAAAGAGACCAGTAGTTAGAAGAGGGAATCAGACAAATTCAAATAGGAAGACACACAATTTTAAGAAAGAGGATGATTAGCTGTTGGAATGGTTTGGAAAGCAGGGGAAACTTTGATTTCTGTGGATAAGGACTGGATCTTTTCCTGAAAGAGCTGATTTGGACAAATAACATTTTGACACTAATACTGGAATAAATGGGTAAAACTTAAGGGCCAACACTGTGCTTCAGATGTTGGAGTTGGGATCTTTGACTTTAGATTTCACTTCTGAGACTGACTTTGGAAGGAGAATGCAGTTTCTTATGAGTATAAAGGAAAAAAATAATAATCACAATGTGAATGGTTAAGCACTGGAACTGGCTGCCAAGAAATCAGGGAATCTCCACCCATAGAGACTTTCAAAACTCAGCTGGAAAATGCCCTGAGCAACCTGATCTAATTTTGCAGTTAACACTTCCTTCAGTAGGAGATTGGACTAGATGATTTCCAGGAGTCCAATCCAGCATGAACTTTTTTTACAGTTCTGCAGTTTTCCTGATGTGTAAGATGCTGATGACATTTGATGACACTTGCATTTATAGAGCATTTCAGTCTTCAGATGGAGTCTGTCTTCTAATTATGTCCTGGTTTTATCTGTCAGTACAACTTCTTCTTGAGTGTCATCAAAGACAAAATAACATCATGAAGACTTTTGAGAGTCATGTTAAAAAGCACATCTATATTTTAGTTTATTGTATTGTTAAATGTATTGTTTGTAAATACATTCTGCTTGAAAACATTAGAAAGAACCCAAATGAAATGATTGGTAATCCATTCTAGATACTGCTTTGCTCAGGTTCATTGTATACATGTAGGTTTTTCTCGTGGTCCTCAGTGCATTTGTATCCAGGCACTGGTTTGAGAACATGGCACCAACAGCTGTAAGGTGTGTGGAAAGGATGTCCTTAATTAAGGCAAGGTGGCTTCATTTCAAACTCTATTGTAGGTTTGAAAACTCTGAAACGACTGTCACGCAGTAGACAGAGGAGAGATGATGTGCTAGAGAGAAGCATCAGCAGCCTCCCCTTGCAGCTGGTGCTCTTACAGGTGCCTTGCAATGCTCCTCTTAATTAACAGCTTCTGACCAGAAAACTCTGACATTTCACACACCCCCAGCTCAGCTGATGTGCCATTTGCTGCGCTACTACCCTCATGTATCAACAAAGGAAATCTTAGATTCATTGTTTTCTTCATGGGCTATCATAGGGATATTATTGCATTGCTTCTACTCTCAAATTAGTGAACAAAACAAAAGGGGGGCAAAGAGGAGTCAAATAGTTCATCACACAGCCGAAGCAATGGTGACCTTGTCTGTCCACAGGCAGAGCAGTTAATTGGGCAGGGAGATGCTGTGATTTAGTACCTATGTCTTTAGATTTTAATCTGATGTAAAGCGACATGATTGTATTGATCTCAGTGTGGATTTACACTATCTGAGAATATTACCATTTATTTTTAACTTCACTAAATTCCCTATCTGCTCTAGTATTGCTGATGCAAAGAAAATTAAAATACTCCAGATCAATCTAGACTCCCAAAGTAACAATGAAACATTTATAACTGCAGCAAGAACTGTGCACAGAAGCTCTTTTATTCTATCCTGCTTTTAAGAGTTAAGTGAAATTACTGAGGCATGTTGTAAATTTTATCAATTGTGACATATTTTATGCTACTGGCATAGTATATTCAACAAGTGCATTAGGAGAGTGCTTAGCACTTTGTAATTATGCTCAAATTTCATTTTAAGATAATTTCATGGTATTCTTTCAAAAGGCATCAAACTTGGAGCTGTAATCTTGAAACAATAGGATGTGATATTAAAAAAATCAGATCTAAAATGCTCTTTTACTTCTGTAACAGAATATAACTAAAATACAGCGTGCAACTTTCATTCAAAAAACCTCTGTAGTCGAAGAGATACTATTGATTTAAGTCACTATTAATTTAATGAACCACCATTCTCCTTGTTTTTACTCTTCTTTGCTCCCCCACTCAATGAATAATCAGGTTTTCAGTCTCAGTTGCCTGAGTAAAAAAATATGTATATATTATACTAACACTCCTGCCACATGGATTTTAAAATAACTAAACCATTATTATGACACATGGGTTTTGCACCTGTGAGAAACTTTCTGACTCAGCACTGATAGTGTGGACATGTGGTGACTCTCAGAAAAACACACCATTTCCTCTGTGAATATGTGTTTTCTATATTTAGCTGTGCTTTGTGCAGGGCCTGAGAAATGACTAGACAGTGAGTGTTTATCTGCATCAAATTCAGTGGGAATGCCACATGTAAAGAGGCTGCAAAATCAGAACCTCAGCAAGAAAGCAGCAAGCCCTGGTCTTAATAGGGTGGAAGTTTTGAATACTGAGGGATCGGAGCCAATTAATGCAAGGGCTAGTCATGGAGAGCCATGGGAATTGTACCACGGAGGAGCTGCTGGACTGGATTCTAAATAACAAAGGGAGAAGCCCTGATCTCACCAAAGCAAGGGCCTGTTCTCTATGCCTGCCTCGGGCCAATAATGCAGAAGGTGCGTAGTAGTCACCATCTTGATCCAAGGCTGCTTTCAAGCCTTGCTGCCTTGCTTCAGGGTGCACGCAGGCAGCCTGAGCACAGCATAGCTACAGCTTGGTTGCAAAGCGTAATTCCCTGGCACTGCAAAATATACACAAAGGAGTGTAAGCCTTTCATCACTTCAGCATTTTAGACCATATGCAAGGAGGCATTACAATTAGGCTACAAGTTCTTTGTCATTTGGGAGATGCAGTACATTTATTAATAACCCGACTTCAGATTTGTGAGGAGAGTCTAAGTACTGTGGTTCTGGTAACGTAGGACAAGCAACCTCCTAGCTTGGGAGAGAGGAAGCCTGCCATCAAACACTGCCTCCACATTCAGGCTGTGTCTGTTTTGCCACGTGAAAGATCTTCGAGCTAGCTTTTTGCACACTATTGTACTGCCAAGAAGTATCCGAGTCGTAGAAGCGCAGCTAAGTAGCTCAGGCTAAGCATCATAGAGAAAAGTTTATGCTGCTACTGATTCATTGCCAGCTGTGGGGATCTGTGCATGGGCTCTGCTGGACAGAACAGAGCTGTCCTTGCTGGAAACAGTCACTGTGAAAATCTCATCAGATATGACAAAACATGGTGCATTGAGATGGGGCATGAGGGACAAATGTAATCCAGCAGGTTTCATAGCTGGATTAGCAAATTACATGTAAAGGATTAATTTGAGAAATTAAGAATATAAACTGGCCTGGGATTTGTTTTTGTATGAGCAAAGTGTGCAGCTCTGACCCTGAATTCTGCAGTTGGGAGCAGTATGTTGAGCACCTGGTGGACTGTCTTACAGAAATATTTTGCTTTAATTAAACTGAATACTGTAAACCTCAAAGGGTTGATGCATATTCAGTATAGCTCAGGCAGTTCACCTAAACTAAGATTACAGCCCTCAGGTTATACTAGGGTCTAATAAAGTCTGTGTAGCATTTAATATATCACCATTCATGTAATGTACTGTGGTTTTGGTTTGGTGTTTTGTTTTGGGTTTGTTTTTTTTTTTTTTTAATGGAGGTTCTCAGTAGGTTTGCTCCATGACTCATTTTTACATTCTCATGCAATGCAATAAAGAGTTACTTTAACCACTGGGGTTCTCCTGCGCTGGGAAAATTCACAGGTGAGTATGTCATGTTGTTTGGCATGAACAGTAACTAGACGGTTCCTTTATTTAAAGTAATTAATCCTGCCTGCAAGTAGTGGTATTTTCCACAGTCTGTACCATTAAGTGGGAGCCTAGTTTTGAAAACTGATGCTAGTTCCCCAGTTGCATTCTTGGCTAAGGTTAGGTATGTAACATCCCCACAAGGTCATTTAAGGGAAGGAAATACCTCATGTTTCCCAACATCAGGCATGACCTGATTTTGCAATCTTACTCATATTAGGCAATTCCCTTGCATGTCATAGGATTACTTGCAATAGCTCAGGCTACTTGCTTTGAAGGATGCTGACCTTGAATCTAAATTATCTGCTCCCTAATAGCCTTTACTGTAGGAGAGGGAACAATCTTTCACACAAAATTAGAAGAGGAAGATGATCTTGGAACAGCACATGCAAATGACCTCCAACCACTTGTTTAATCAAGTAAGAGGTCAGCTCCCAAGAAAGATTTACATCCACAATGTATCATTACCATTATATAATAGCTAGCAAAAATATTTACTGCAGTGGACATGTAGAACACGGGGTTAATAACCATTGTAAATGTTCTTTGCTGAATGCCAAACGGGTCCAAAATAAAGCACTCACTGTGCATTAAACAACAGCATTAATGGTGGCAACCAAGGGGTCATATAACATTATTGCTTTAAGTTCCTATTCTGTGGAAGCATTTTTGGCCTCGAACCCTCTTTAGAGTATAAATTACCAGCTTAAAGAGTACTTTTAGAAGCAATCCTTTGAACAGGAGTGGGAAGAGCATTTAAGCAGCTCCAAGGTCCCCATAGACACAGTGCTGGTGGAAGCTGTCAGGGGAATGTACTAATAGCCCCCAGAAATGCCCTATGATTGTCATTCTCCTTGCTTCAGTTTTTAGATTTCCCCCTCTCAGGCCATAAGTCCTTAGGTCAAGTACACCTTGGCCACAGAGATCAAATATGCTCTCTGCAGCATTAACTTCAAGAGGGTTTTCATTTTTCAGACTTTTTTCTGATGTTGAAATGAAACCTTGCTTTTTATTTTGTGAATTCTTTTAATAGAAATCTTTTTTTAGGAATCCTTGGAGAGGGTGATTGTATGTTACTGCTACTCCCTGGGTCAAATTTTCTCTTGTTGTAGTGATTTAAATGGAGCTTTGCCAGCTTACAGCAATAGAGGATATATTCCCATGGGGTTTACATCATGAAGTTTTATTGCTAATGTTGATTCCTAGGGTTACCACATACCTGAAGAACTCTGGGCACAAACCCAAGAACTTCATAGGATATTAGTTCTGTTTGCTGCATATGAAACTTCACTGATTTCAGATATACTCAGTTTTACGTTGTTTATAAAGTGGACACTACCAGCAGAGTACCTCATATTACAAACACAAAGGAGAAAGGCTTGTCTTAATATTTTCTTGCAGGGAAATAAGGGTAGGCTCTCCCTAAAATATCTGATGAATTTAGCAACAAGACCCCATGGAGCAGAGCCAGATCCCTCTAATCCCCTTTCTCCTCTAATGCTTTTCTCCACTGACTGTTATAGGTCAAGTATTATTCCTACATTGACTGTACTAAAACATTTGTTGCTTATAATAAAGCTCTTTACAATAAAGACTGTAGAAAAGGAAAATTATTTGGATCAGCCTTACTGAAAACATTTTAGATTTCATAACAGATATAGAAACGTTTGTGTCTGGCATTATGAATGAAATAAATAGTATTAAATTATTAAATTGAATCTTCTATTAAAGCACAAGGAAAATCATGTTGTTTCAGTTAATGAAGTAACAACAGCAGTTAACCTTGTAATGAATTAAATGGGTTGTGTTGGAAAGGTTTGTGAAGTAGATAATAAGGAAGTTATAGCAGCAAGTGTCCTTGAAAGGCATCTGTGAAGCTATGTTTTGTAGGGCATTTGACAAGTTAATATTTGACAGCATTGCATGTAATGACACTGTAGAATATACATGATGTAACTGTTTAGTTACCCAATAAGAACTGTTAAGTGTTGTGTAAGATAGGCGTGCAGTCAAGGGGTATGGCTCCCAAATGTGGACGTAAGTGAGATACTTTGTGGATAAGGAAACCAACATATTTGAGGAAGAGAAGAAGGTTCCATGGCCCTGAAAAGAAAACTCTGATAACTCCTGTATTTGCCCCTACTAAGCCAGAGTAACTCTGTGATAACAAGCTGTTAAGATTTGCTTCTTAGAATACTTGCCCATATGCTTAGAACTAGAATGAAAAAATTACAACTTACTGGTTTTAACAGGAAGGAAAACAGTATTTCCTACACTAGCTTTAATGCAGCTGTTTAGAAGAATAAACATAACTAAAGATCTATTGTTTCTATGGACTACCTTTATTTGATGTTAAGGTAAGTGGTCATTATCTAATTTGAGCTACATTTATATCAGATCAGAGACACTAGTCCTTAAAATCCTTAAATCCTTTGCTGCATCACACATATCCCAGTCCCAAGGAATTTTGATTGTCCCTTCTCACAAGGGGGATAATCTGCCTTTTACTCTGCTATCCCACCCATTTGATATATCCTTGCACTGGAACCTCCATGTGGAGAAGGGTCTATAACCCTTTAGCCTGTTTATCCTGTCCATTTGAATAAATTAATACGAATTCTCTGACTTCTGGCAGTCTAAGCTCAACTTGGGTAACAGCAATCCCTCAGTAGAATGCCCACCTTACTAACCCTACAATGCAGGAAAATCCATAATTAATTTTTTCTCCTGCTCTCTGAGTACTCATCAGACCCCTACAAACCCCCTGCATCTTCCTTGGCAACTTTTCAGCAGATCACATGTCATTCCTTTTTCTCCTTTTTGAGTCCTTGGTGCTACAGCATCCTTGTGAGCAGTGGCAGCTCACAGTCATCTGAAGAACTGTCCTACAGATGCTTTTTCCTATTCAATTTGTGTCTACTGGAACCTTGCTCCCAACCATGTCTCGCCAGAGGAATGACATTCAAGCTCGGAGAGATCATATGTGAGGTAAAAGAGGCTTTAATTTTTTTTTTTTTTCTTTAATTTTTTGTTATGGGTTTGTGTTCCCCTGCTGGGCTCTAAAGCTAAAGAAAAAAGAAACAAGTCAAACCCTTATATGAAGTGGTGCTGTGACATAGGTAACATCTGCATGGATAGTCCTCAAATCATGGGGAAATCATCAGGCTTTTTATTTATGTACTGCAGAGATTCTGGGAATTTCAGTCAAGCAGCAGGATGCTACGTTGCTATACACAGCATAGTCTGGAGGAAGGGTAGAGGAAATCAGTCATTTCCCCTATTTCGACCTAAGCAATCCACAAGTTTTTTCATTAGTGAATATCTACACATTAAAGTCTTGAGCAGTATTGTAACACTGAAGGATGTTGCATCAGATGTGGGATTTCCAGCTTGCCTGTTGCTGCCTGTTTCCTGATTTTCTTTATTTATTATTTTAAATTCTTATTTTCTCCTGATTTTGATGCTTTAGAGGCTGACATGCAATCACAAAGCCTAGTTGTTTTACTTCTTGGTCTGCTTCCATGCTTGGTTTGGTTTTTTATCCTTTGCTTACTGGACATCGACATTCAGAGGGATTGTATTATCTGCTTTATGGTGACTGATGGCAAGTTTCTTACAATTTCAGCTGTTGCATTGGGAACTTGAGACTTAGGGTGTGACTGCTCTTCTTTGCCTTTATTCAATTCCTTAGGTGTTTTGCTTTAAGGAAACAAAGCAGGTACACTTCTGTTTGAGGTGTTTCTACTACTTTCTTGAGTTTAAGAGCATATCAACTGCATATCTTCCTTTCTTCTTTCTTTTACAAGGAATTTCTCAAAGCGTTCACACAAGAATCCAAAGATATTTTTCGTAAAAGAGATCCAAGGAGACCTGTTGATGAAGATGATTGGAGAGAGCTGCAGAAACTGGAGCCCTTTTTTAGTGCTATTTCAGGCTATTAAATTATTTCACGAGTAGCATGTTGTAGGAACTTTTGAGCCATATAACTGGTTTCTTGTTTATTCTTAGGCAGAATGAGTACGTACAAGGTGCAGACTGCTATCACTACAGAAATCCGCAAGCAATATTCAGAATTTTTGTGTTGTTTACATCAGAACACATGTCACTGTTTCTGGGAGAGAAACTGAGGTGCAAAGACAAGATCACCCAGCTTGTTCAAGGTCACCCAGCAAATCTCTTTTAGACAGGGAGTGAGCCCAGTTTTCTCAAGTCCTCATTCAAGATCTCCATTAGCTCAAGTGTAAATGAGCACAAAGGGCACTATGCTGTGGAGAATAAGACCCCAAATGTAGACAGAATTGGATAGCTATATTAAAACACATAATTCCTTCCTTCCTTTCTTCCTTCCTTCCTTCCTTCCTTCCTGTCTTTCTCTACTTCTTCCTGCAGTGCATATGATGTGCATATGAATTCTATTTTGTGTTTTTCCTGCAAAACTGCTTACACCCTGTGGTTACTTCAGTGATAAGGTTCAGCTGGCCTGACATGTGACTTTCATGCTTGTTTTCTTTGCTATCATATTCCTCTCACAAGTTACTATTCATTGTGGGAAGAACTGGGAACACAGCAAAGGAATTGTGTTTCAGCTGTAGCAGTGCAAGAGGCAGATGGCTTCCACATTTTTTGTTTATGGGGCCAGACTCCTCTTCCTTAAGTATCAAACATTTAAAATTTGAACATGAAAGTCTGAGATACTCATTGCAGACTTTCTTCATGGTTACTGGAGAGAAATGAGTTTCTGTAGGGGGTATGTACTTGCACTGTCTTGGGGACCTACATTTATCCACTGTCTGTAAAAGGAACCGAGAGTTATGCTGAACACAAGCATCTGAGAAAGTTAGCTAAGTCACAGTAGGTCAATCTAGTTCTCCTTTTTCCATTCCCCCCACGAAGGTTACACCCCTGCCCAAAGCACTGTTTTGTTTCTCTTGAGCTAGAACGCAAGTGAGTGGGGAAAAGGGAGAGGGCAATTTCAATGACAGACCCACGGCAGTGTTTAGCAGTGGTAAAGGTGGTGGCAAGAGTCTGCAGCTTTGTTTTTCAGTCCTTGCACGGTCGACAGGTTGCTTTCTGCTTCCTTGTTGCAGTCTTTTGCTTCTCAGCACATCCTACTGCTTTATTCATAAGGGGAATGTGACTGGAAATGCCAGCTCAAAAATATCATGCACAAAAATCTGCTGCCTCTTTGTGTCTATGCTGGCTGCCTGTGACATCTCACTCGTTGCCCTTGTAGCTCTCTGCTGTTTTTTCTTGCAGTCACACTAACTGAATTTACATGCTGCAGTGTTTCCAGGACCACTGCTGTCCTTCACTTGCCCCAGTGGCACTGCTAAGAGCAGGAGGAAATGGAAATGTTACAGCTGTCATAGCTGCCGTTGCTGCCTGGTCTTTGGGAAGGGAACTGCATTAGGCATTAATTATTCTTATTTCCTCTCCTTATTTTATCCTTCCTTCTCTCTCCCTCTGACCTTTTTAAATGTTAGGGAACTCTAATTTCAGTCCATCCCTCACCTCCACCTGTCCCTGGCTGGAAGAAGACGTAGAAAAATCACAGATGCTTTGTGTAGCAAGAGACCAAGGATATATGGTGGTGCAGACTCTGTCCCTTCATTGCCATGCTGTCTCGGGAGCACAAGGAGCAAGGGAAGGTATCAAGCAGGAAATATCCCCAACGGCCTGGCAGCACAGTGGTAACACACACCACTACACTCCCTTACACTCCCTAAGTGCTGCACTCCTCGAAATTTAGAGCATAGAATTACTATTATTTATTTCATAATTATTCCTAGAGGTCAAGGCTACGCTGTACCTTGCAAGCCTTTTACAGACAAGTACAGCTGGCCAAAATGTTGTACCATGGCTCAGAAATATTAGTTTGTAGCTCTGCTACTGGTTTACTGATGAACCCTAAAGCTACCTATATTGACGTATTAGATACAGGCACAGAAACATCTGACCAGCACAGGACTGCTTAGAGCACACCAGCCCCTTAAACACATCCAAATTTCTTCTTCCTGTCATGTTAGGGAAACAGAATGGCAACCAGGTGAGCAGGTCTGCACATCACCAGGCTGAGACGACACATGGTTAAGATGTAGGAAGGTTTCTCATCTATTCACAGGTGTGTAACTGCAACGCTAGCCCTCTGATAAGAGCCAAGGGAGCAAAAGCACATATTAATAACAATATGGGGTATGAGCAGCTTATGAAAGGTGGTGTGTAATATGCCAAAACTGAAAGGAGCCTAGATTTGATGACCTGCAGGGAGATTTCTTTTGGTTTTAAGACTCAGTGAATGATAAAGTCTTTGCATAAGTTTACAGGAAGCTTTTTATAGTGAAGGGGGGAAAGTGCAGACTGAAATGTCAGGGATGTTACCACTGATGTTGTCTGTGGAAGAGGAAAGTTGGTAGCAGCCCAAAGAATGTATAAGATAGGACAAGTGGGAGGGTGTCTGATCCATTGAGCTCACTCTGTCTTTTATGAATAGTCAGTGCCTTCCTCTCCCCACCTCCTCCCCCTTCTGAGTGGTTTACACGTAGGACTTGCATGGTAGACAGTGAGGGTGCTGTAACCACTGATCACTTATTTCTTGACCATTGTTTCCCCAGTTTCTCTTGTGAAGACTGGCTTTCCATTTCGGCTAGAGAAAAATCAAAGTCTAGGCAAGGTAAACAGTAATGCACCATGAGAGAGGTGTGTTAGCGACTTGAGCGCAGTGGCTGGCTCTGAGTTAGTCATGCCCTTTCAGGAAGAGTTCACTCTCCCTGGACAGCTCAATAAAAATGTCTGCTCACTTCATATTGAAAACAGGGAAGTGCAAGGGTTGAGTGACTGGGAAAAGAAAAGAGGATAATCAGGAAAAAAAGTGTCCTTATACAAGTCAGTGATACCATCACCTTGCATACTGCATACAGTTTTGGCCTACTTATCTCAGAAAACAAAGGGCATAAAGAGAATGCACAGCAAAAGGCCAAATACATTAGCAGGGGCATGTGGAGAAAGGGAAGAGGACAGATGCTTTGCATTCACACAGTGTTCAGAAACAGCCCAATGCAGAATTCCTCAAGCAGTTGAAATGATTAACAGAAACTACCCCATAGAGGTGTTTCTCCTCCATTTCTCAGGCTGGCCAAAAAATCAGTTGAAGCTGGTTTTAAAAAGTGCTACCAAGGCACTCCCTAATAGTTGGTGAACACATGTTCACCACAGCACACACTATCCAGGCACAGATCTCCATATCCCCTCCTTGCTGTTTAGAGCAAGGGGCTCAGTAACCTTTGTAGCATCACCACTACCTTTAGCAACATGGAAAAGCCACACTATGAGGAGAAGCAGGAGAGAGACAGAGATAAATATGGAGGACTGAGGAGACCTGTACTGAGTTGTGGATGACAGCACAACTCAAGGTTGAGTCGTTCGCTGTGACTCTTCTCCTTGGCAGGATTACGGGGACAGTGGCAGCTGCTGGGGTACGAATGTGTACCCTCTGTATTGAGATGTTGGTAGGTCATGGGTGATGGTTAGATTATTTTAGTTGCAAGGCTTTTACAAATCACTGGGACTAAGGAGTCCTCAGGGCTGTAGTACCTGAGCTGTGAATCGTCATTGAGATTTTCTGTAAATGTTGATTTTTCCCCGGTGCAGAATTAGTTCCCTGATGAAGAATAGTAAGGATCAAAAAACAGATATCCCTGCCTGAATAAGAATAGCATTTTAAATTATTATTAAATTAGGAATAGAAAGATTAGAAAGCTTTTAGTAAAGGTCCTAGTGTGCCTGTAGCTGGTGAATTGGGAAAAGGGAGAGAGCACAGCCTGTAGCTGCTTTTGCTCTGTGAGCTTAGGGGTGTCCTTCGTGCCAGGCAGCAACACTTCAGCAGAGTGAATGAAGGTGGGAGTGTATTTATTTCCTTAAATCCTGGCGTCTGTCCCTGCATCCTTCCCTCAGCTGAGGGAGTAGTCATGGAAACAGGCAAGGACAGCCTTGCTCCAACAGCAAAGGTTTGGTCCCTTCCACAGGGCAAGGAGAGACAGAGAAGGAAAAAATGCTGTCCAGGGTGACAGGGTCATCCTCGAATACATTTAGCAAGTGTCATCAAATCTTTAATTTCACACAAAACTGAAAGGGACAGGAGAATCCTAGGTTTAGTGCCTCCTCTAAAGGAGACCTCAGGCAATTTTGCTGGTTTTGCTTTATGTGAGAAAATGTTCAAAAGAGCTGTTGCAATCTATCATGTCAATAACTCACAGACAAAAGGTGCCTAATAATATGCATTGACACAACAGCCCATAATGGCTGTGTGGGAACCATTACATTTATTATTATACCAATGACCCATAGACTATGGAAACGTTTATTTCTTTCCAAAGAAATCTTTACTGTTCTTTTAAGTACCATGAAAAGGAGATGGAATGAGAAGAGAGGAGCCATATTCAGCATGTGAAGAAATAAACGACATTTGAACCACCTTCTGTTCAGTCCCTGTTCACATCCTTAATAAGAACAATTAAAGAAATATGCCAATGTATCTGAGCATATATAACTAGCATAGATAACACTACTTTTTGTATTAATATCTTTTAAAATGATGGGAGTAAAGTACATATCTTTGACCTTGCCTTTGCTCATATAAACACACAGCACAGTGTACGTATGATATATTTTAAAAAATCCTTGCACAGTGTTCCCCAGGGAGTGCAGAAGGAATAGAAAGACCTACACATGACAGATGCTAATCATGTCACACTTGTGTGCACCTTCCAGATACTATGGTGATGAGGCTGTTTAAGTCTCCAGACAGAATGAAGCATGGACATTTGTGCTGAATAGCCTGACTCTTCACAATTTAAAGATGACCCTTCACATATTTTTCCTATAGGTTTGCTATGTTAATATTTATGCAGAGAGGTATTAATAAACAGTGGCCTTTAATAAATAAGTATTCAGCAAGTAAAACACATTGTCATTTATCAGTGGGAAAGGAAGGTATAATAGATTTCAGCATTTTAAAGTCTATGCACACATATTTTAATTTACCAGTTTTCCCAGGGGCCAGCAGCATGGATTTATATCCTGTTGTGATGAGGTCCTTGACTGTAAAACAGCTGGCTATGCAAGTAAAATAATGTATAAATGATATAAATAAATATTACAGGGTAAACATAGTGATTAGAAAGAAATAAGAGACATACTGACTTTAATTCTGGCCCAGGATGCAGACATTGCAACACAAAATTATTTATCTGATCAGAATTGTTTGGGTGATCAGTTTTCACGTTGGACTGTACTGAGTAAGAAAAGGATCACTGTCAGTGCTTGCGTGGTCTCTTCATAATTACTGCAACATCCTGGAGTAAATAAGACTGGGGACCGCTAGGACAGCTGAAGTCACTGTGCTCAGTGCTGTTGCAGAATCATTACATATTCATGCAGGTGGCCTAATACCCTGCAAAAACAACAGTACTTAGTCAAGAAAACCTTCCTCACCTTTTGCTCAGTATGGCTTTTCTGAGACAGTCCAAGCCTAGACCACCTGTACATCATACTGGCTTCTGCGGCACGTAACATCCATCAGAACCCCTCCAGGAAGGTGACTTGTCAGCCCAACGACAACTGCATGACAGTGCAACAGCAAAACCTCGGGCACATTGCAGTGTACCAGCCCTTTCACCCTGCAGGGGTTTTGCCCTCTGTGCCCTGAAGTGAGCTGAACCAAAGCGTGAACTCAAGGCTGCATTCAGAGTAGGAAAAAGGTATAACTGTGAGATAAGAAGCAGATACTAACTTCAGGCAGAGTGTCCTATCAGTGTAGAAATGTTTGATTAAAGAGACCACCTCTCTGTCAGAAACATCGCTATGGCTTCCAGCCATGTTGGAGGCTAAACCTGTTTTGTGAAAATGGTCCAGCAATAGCAATACTAGAAGGCCAGTCCATTCCCATTTCCATCACCAACCTGCTCCACACCCACACTAGGCACTCACCACCCGGTACTACCTACTCTGTTTCATAGACTAATGTTGCCTCATAATACCTCTAGGCTGTTATTAAGGTGGCTGTCTAATCTTCCAGAAAGGAAAACTGTAAAACCAAGCAGTGAAATGAGTAGCTGAAAGTCCCAGGCCACATCTAAGAAAGGTTTGAAAATAGAAACTGGATTGGAAGCATGTGCTTTGAAGCCTTTTAACCGCAAGTATCTTGGCTTCCTCCTAGCCTCAGCTTTCTTTCATAAAAGGAATAAAATGCTGATCTACAGGTGTTAAGAATGTGATTTTTCAGTCTTCCGATGCTACATGAGGGGAAAAAAAATTATGCTGAGTGATGAATGTAAGCAAGCCTAGACTTCTTTGATTAATCTGTATTAGAGTGGAGTGGGTTATTTTTAGATTTCCTATCACTGATCTCTAAACAGATCTTTAACAAGTATATAAAATTAACTATTAACTAGGCCATAAATGGCGATGGGTTCCAGGGCTTTTCCCTTTGCTGAATCAAGCTAGGGATTGCTGTTTTTCTTTACTGCATAGGAGTAATAAAATACTGTCCAAAACTCTTCATTTCTTCACTAATTGACATAAGAAGCTATAAAAGATTTTTCCACTTTCTGCTTTGCCATAGTAACGCTTGAAGAAAGAGAAAGAAAATTTTAGGTGTTTATTCTAAAGTTAATCTCTGAAAAATACAGGGGTAAATGTCTTGGACTTGTAGGTTATTGAACAGGATCCCATGGCCTAGATCTGATGATGCTAACAATAAATCTAGATTTCTCTTACTTCTTAACATTACTTTTGATCTATTAAAATGTTACATCAATATAAGTATTTACCTCAAACTTAGAAGGAAAATCTAGATTCCATGAAGCAATTATTTTTGCTGCTTCATGGCATAATAGATGACTTTCTCATACCTAACTTGAACTTTAGCGAGAGTCTGAGCCTAAAACAAGGGTCCCCAGCCAGTGTCACAATGAAAAAGTTCTCACAGTCAAGGTCTTTTTGCACCACAGCCTCTCTTTGACAAACCTTTCCCAGACCCTATTCATCTGGAGCTCTCAGCTCACCCTAGTATGAGCCTTGGTCCTGGCTCCAAGCTGGTGGCCACAGCAAGACTTTACTCCTGTAAAAGTTCCTTCCTGTACTCTCCACCCTCCACTCTGATGTCTCCTTTCTAGTCCCCCTAACACTACCACTTCAGGCTCTTACTTTTTTGTCAGCCCTAACTCAAACTGTAACAATACACCTAACTAGACACTTCTTGCAAAAGCCTTCATGCAGTCTGTTTTCCTTTGGCAGTCACTTTGAAGACACACTCCAGCTAAAGTTCTTTTTCTCTCAAATCTAGCAGCAATCTTAACTCTAACTGTAACCATAGGCTGAACCTTACACAAAGCTTCCCAGCCAGTGCCCACCCAAAAAAATTCTCACAGAAGAGTTCTCTGCATCCTACCCTGTATCTTGGCACCTCTTTTTCAATCCAACAATTTGATTTCTCAGTTCTGTCTTTTCCCCACCCTAACTCTTACCCCGACACTAACCCCAAGTGGATGCTGGGCATTAGACTGGGTCCTCAAACATATGTCCAGGTGATTTTTTTCTCCACACAAGTTCTTTTGGCAGCCTACCCCTTCTCTTGGAAGCCCCTTCTCAGCCCCATTCCAACTGAAGCTACAAGCTTTCTCTTACTTTCATCCTTAACTCTAGTATTACATATAAAAGTAAGCTGGGCCTTGGATGGGGTCATGTGGTCATTGACCACATTGAAAAAGTCTCCCAAACAAGTCTTTCAGTCTTTACAGCCTATACTTGTTTTTGGCGGGCCATTTGCCATCCCTTTCTGAGTGGAGCTCTAGGCTTTTTTGTTCTGTTAAAAGTAAACTTAACCTTAACATGTGCTTCAGAAAAGCCCCCAAAAACTACTACTTGAGATCAAAAAGGCCTCATGAAAAAGTTGTCCTGTTGTCCTATAATTTTGTTTTGGCAGCCAGTTTTTCACTTCTGCTCCTATGGGAGCTCATGTCTCCATCTTTCTCTAAATGATAAATTTAGGCCTCAACCTAACAGTAATCCCTGTACCCAGGCCCCTCCAGGCAGTATCCACACCAAAAACTTGTTGTAACTACATTCCCTTTGCTCCCCACCCTTTGTTTTGGCATCTCCTTTCCAGCCGCAGCCCTGTCATCTCTTTCCCTCACCCCCAAACCTTGCCCAAACCCTACCTCAAACAGCAGCAACTGTACAGAAAGCCAGTACAACTCTGATGGTTTTTTTCAGCTTTTAGTCCATGCTTTTATCCTTTTTGACTACTTATCTTCTACTTCTGAAGACAGAGAGGGGAAAAAAAAAGTAGGAGGGTTCATGAGAAAAGGGTCAAGGGTTAATGTTCATAAGACTCTGCAAGCTATGATTTCTTTAAAATACAGGCTGTGCTATATATATACTGCTATCCTAAGAGCACAAGAACTGCTTGGATTTTCATAAGCACATAAGACATCTGTAAACATCCAGAGATTAGACTTGGGTAAATCTGCACCTTTGAAAACTGTCCCAATCTTACAGCACTTTGAATCGTTATCATATTAACAATTCACATAGTTCTAATAAACTGGGTAATTCACGGTTTTCTGAATGCCCTTTCTGATTCCCATTAAAGTCAATGTCAGTTTTGCCTTTGAATTCAATGAGAATGCCCAGCTATGACAGCTATTAAGTATCTCTCCCACTGTTATAGTAATGAGCAAGGCTACAATAAGTGAGAGCCCAGTCCTGAAGAGCTAAAATCATAGAGAGAGAAAATATTCAAAAAAATGTGATATGCTCCCGTTTCACAGATGGGGGAAAAATCAAAGAGAGATTTATAGCATGTTTACACAGATGGGTGCAGCCAGAATCAGCTGTGGTGCAGAAGCCTTATTGCTGCATTAGTTCATTGTGAGTGAGCTAATTAGGATTTTGACAGTCTTTCTTGGGTGAATCTAGTTGTGGCCTCTTCAAACTTTACTGCCACCAGCTGTCTGCTTTACACTTCTACCAGAGATTACTGCCCCTACATCTGGCTCAGCAGATGTGCTCATGCATCAGCTGCTCCATTTCACAGTTCAGCATCTTAGCGTCAACCTCACTGAAGGTAGGTATATAAAGATATGGAAATGTGATCTGGAGTGGCCGAGACACAGGTATGCATCTGTGCCTATCCAGCCTACCACTGGGGCAGTGACTTCTGCTGGAGGAGTGAGAGAGAGACAATAATATCTGGAGACTCCTGAAGCAGAGGATGTCTGTCAGCATGGGGACATTTGGGCATATGGGTCCCAGATGGGAGCTGGCTCATGTTCACAGGCTCAGAGCACAGGCAGAGGAGCTCCTGTTTGCCTGCTTCCACCCTCTGGAGCACTCCTACATCTATTGTCCAAGGTGACACAGGAAGCCATGGCAGAAACCCAGCTTTAATCATCCCACTTTCCTGAAGACCTTGAGCTCCTAAAAAAGAGACCACATGGAAGGGATGGATTTACAGGAGGAGAACAGTGTGTCTAAGATCCCCTTTTCTCCCCTGTTGGTATACATATGTTCAGTGGCTTGTGTGTCCATATGGTAGTGAAGCCAGTCACACTGGAGTTGTGCACAGCCCTGTATTCTCCCATCTTTTATATCTCTAACCGGTTTTCTCCTGAGCTTGAATTCTGAAGGGTGGGAAGGACAACAGTCTCAATGAAGAGTTCAAATTTCCTAGGAACTCCTTTTCTCTAGAAATGATTTACATGTTTGCAGGGCCCAAAGCAGTACTGAGCCCTCTGGGCAAGGTTTTTGAGAGTTTCCATTTGTTGCCTTTTAAATGGAAGTAGTGAGATTTTGAGGTTTTATAATTACACTTTATAAATATAAGTTGCCACAGCTTTGGTCAGAGGTACCTTCCCCTGCAGTGCCATGACTGCGTGTGCTCCCTTCCTTCCCTACAATCCCCCCAGGCTTGCTTCACCTCACACGCTCTGCTCTCCTCCTCACCCACCTGCTTCCCGATCAGCCACAGCCTCAGCTTTGGCTTACCCATATTTCCTGCATAGGAATCAGGAATAACTCTCACTCCAATGGTCCACATGACAAGAAAATTCTTCTGCAAGTAATTCTGTTTTTCAAATCTGAAACCTCCCTGGTTTAGCCTGGAGTTTGCACCAAGGCCTTCTTTCCCCACCTGCCTCAGGCCTTCGCGTTGCAGCACCTTGAGGTGGCTCCAAGCAGCAATAACCTGAATCTAGGGTGGGTCTCCTCAGAGCACATAAGATCTTTGAGTCTGCAGTTTTAGTCCATCTATCACAGAAAGAATTTTTTTGGACAATGTATCATCTGGAACTTTTGACATTCATGTTCATTCCTCACTGGAACCGCAAGCTCCCTGTTTGATCTCAGGGAATTCACATGATACTTCTGTGACTCACCTTGTCATCCTGCTTACCTATTTATAGCATAAACCCATGGGATAAGAACCATCCCTTCCTATGTGTACGTAACATTTTGTGTTACACTGCATCTGCAATAATGCTGACCTCTGCTAAAGTTGTTCTCATGCAGATAATAAGGGCACAAGAAGAACACGTTTACTACTTTTTTAACTACTTTTGTTCCTCAGCTCCTATTTCCTCCATCCCTTCCCACAACATTATCCTTCAATTTCTTCCTGCAAGACTGTAATGTGCCTGAGTCTGTAATGCATTATCTTCTCATAAAGGGTTATGTAATATTTTATATGCAGGATGCTGTATGAAAATAAATTGCATTACTGTACTGTATTAGGAAACTTTATCATAGACAGAAGGCATATTGCATCCTGTTTTTCTTGCAGGCTGAAACAATGAAACGGTATTAGGGATGGATGTACACATCAGACGCTTGGGGGAAGGAGCCTGGGGTATTTGTAATTTAAGTTGCTAAATTCCATCATTACTTAATATTCTAATTAATTCACAAATAGTCTAGATACAGCATTTTTTTTGTCTGAGTTGTTGTTGATTTTTTCCTCTAAGGCATGAGGCGTGTTGCCAAGAGGTGCTGCATCAAACACAAGACAGTGTAATTTTACTGCAAGGTAATACGGTTGGTGATCATGTCTTGATTGTACATAGCTTATCTCACTGTAATATCTTCTATTCAGTGTTTTATTTTACTCCAATTAGTCCAAATACATGAATTGCCTACAGGTGATAGTCCCATACTTTTTAATCAAAGAAGACAAGGTTTGAGATCTTATTCAGCTGCTTCTGAGATGGGGTAGCTTGCACCAGCCAGTTTTATGAGCCTCTGGTAGAAACTAGCCAAACACCTGAGCAAAACATCCGTATGTAGGTAGAGCATGAGACTTGGTCCAACAAAAAATGACGAGAGCATTTTCTGAATTTGATCGTATGAAATACTGAGCCATTAAAAAGCCAAAATCGATGAGAGTCAGTATTATTTAAGAGTTCCTACAGTTGAGGTAAGGCCTGAAAGCCATACATCTCCCTGTCCTTGTGGCCACGCGAACACAACATTGACAATCTGTAAAGGTTTCTTTTTCATACATGACGAATGGTTGTTCATAAATGAATCTTAGCAGGTTGTGCTGGCTTTACTGAAGACTCAGATCTCCTATAACTATATCTGCCTCTCGCTATAATTCAGGTGGCTCATAAATACTGCCCCTTCCTGTTTGCTCCTGCGAATACCAAAATGCCTGAACAGACTCTGGATGAAGGGAGTACTGAAGTTTTGGCTGGGTAAACCTAGACCAGAAATTTGACGACTGTAAATGGAAAAAGCCCTGCCCGGGTCAGTGAAGCTTCACCTCTTCACTGTGGGTGATTGTCCCTAAGTGCATCTTTTCCTCAGACTGTACTTGATTGGTAAAACTAATGAATTAGATGCCCTGTATTTGTGACACAGTGATGATTTCTGATTATTGACTTGATACATATTTAGCAGTGATGTGGTTTACATGCAGTCAGGGGCTTCCTCCAGTATCTGAAATCCTTGCCATTCATTGGCAGCTGAGCTGATGTTTGTTAGTCTCCTAAGAATATAGGAAGACTTTAGGTCATTTTTTAATTCTTCCACGTGTAAGCATAACTGTTGTTTGTTTATGGGCTCATTATTTTTTGGGAAAGCGTGGGAACCAAGTTCTTTTTGCAGGTGCAAAATAAGCACAAAGTGTAAACAGATGGTCCAACATCCTTTTCCCCATCTTTGTTAAAGCCAGGCATTTTCAGACAGCCATTCTTCCAAAACAAGTTAGGGAAATGTTTTCTGTCTTGAAAATAAGCCACATACTCAACTCATACACCTAAAGCATGAATAGATTCAAATAGCAAAAGAACAATCCAAGTTCATTGATCTCTTGAAACTGTGTTTCTGGGGGCATTAAGTGAAACCCTTTGTCAGTGAAGGTCCACTCCTAGTCTGGCACATTGTGTTTGTCCTTGACGACAAATTTTTATCTGTCTATATGGCTCTATCTATCAATCATCTGTATGCGTGTATGTATACATATATAAGCATATGCATACCTATATTGTTATTTTTGTTTTTCTGCTTTTTTTGGTTTTGTATTTTTATATTTTAATGGTAATAAAAGACCATAAACCTTGCTTAGTTCTGAAATTCAGGGTGACTGAACAAGTGGTTCTAGCCTAAGTGCTTTTTTTTCTTACTTTTTTTCACCTTCTTTGTGTTCCATTCCTTCTATTCCAATAGCAGTGTCCAGCTATAGTTTCTACAACCATTTATTTGGTCCTTTTTTTCACTAAATTTAGTAAAATAGACAAGTCTCTAGAATAGCATTTTCTTTCTTTCGGTTTTTTTGTTGGGGTTTTTTTGTTTGTTTGTTTGTTTGTTTGTTTGCACTCCAAACTGTGAGCTGGGGTCAGGGCATCATCATCAGCTAGAGTCATGTTGAGCTAGTGGCATGCTGAGGGCAGAGGTATGTTCACCATGGAGCATTAGGAATCACCATTTTAGAAACAATTCCCCCCAAAAGATGGATCCAGCTACTCTTCCTCCCTTTAGAAACCTCCTTATGACTTTTTAATCACAATACTTTCCTGCTATATGTGAAATGGACCTGGCCATTTTCTGGGATTAGAGATTGTTTATTCAGTGTTAGAGAGCTTCTTACACTACTTCTCTGGTTATCTCAATAGTATTTTTTATCCCTGACTTTGGAGAAACTTTATAGCATGGAAGATTGGATAGCTGAGTCTCTCACACACGCTGAATTCTTGCCGTGGATACTGATGAACAGAATCAAACCTTGTGCCCAAAGAAAGCATTTCATGTTCAAATGAGCATCAGTAGATGCGACAGGAAGATTTTCTTTGAATCTTTCTGTTGATCGTCAGACTTTTGTTTCCTTGATTTTCTTCCTTTAACATGAATTAGAGCTTGTTTGTTTTCAATATATATACATATATTAATTTATTCATTCAAGTTTATATGGAAAATTTCATGCTATAACTCCTCACTGTTGCAGGAACATTTCATTATGGTACTGCTCCTGCTTCCTATCTGATGTAAACTGCAGTTCTGGGGGCTTCTTAGAAGCAGTAACTTAATAAGAAAACAATGGATTGTACAAAACAGTATTTCTATTAAGAAACTTTTATTTAGGAAGCTTTTTTATACCTAGTGTTCTGCACCATAAGAATATTTCATACTTTTAAAATTTGAAAAAAATGTCCTAAAAATAATAAAATAACAATAGATCTTTTTTGTCACACCTTTTTTTAAAGGTTGGCTTTTTCTCTTGTTGTCAGAGTAAGTATATTTCTGCTTGAGTTAAAAAATAGTTAGTGAGCCAAGTGCTTGATGTTTGTGCTACTTAATGAAAACATTATGTCATGAGAAACTTATTATTGTCTTTGTCCCTTATTTCATTCAGAGGAAGGAAAAACATCCTCAAGGGGTTTGGAGCTAGGGCAGTGAAGTAGTTCTGCAGAGGTATACAGGTATATCTGTACGGAAAACAGCTCTAAGTAGGACATGTTCCTAAGTATCCAAAATTGCCAATGAATGACTGAGAAAGTCTTACAACCCTTAGAAGATAGAGACTGTGGCTTTGCAGTCATTTTTTGATGAAATAACTTTGGACTGCTTTGTAAAGAGGTGTTCCCACCCCATCTCTGCTCCTGGCCTTGTATTCCCTTTTGTCCATAACCGATGACTGTGCAGTAGGTATGGGTCCAGCTGAAAAGCAGTCTGTTCTTTTGTTATTTCTTTTTAATGAGGTTTGCTATATTTGCTTAAATCTGTTGTAAAAACTCAGTGAACAGCTGACAGGAGCACATTTCCTAGGAGTGAGTTTTAAGGAGTACCTCTGCAGCTGTGCATGGAAGGGGCAGACCTGCCCTGCTGTGAAAGGTGGAATAGAAGCTGGCCATCGAGGAAGGGGATGAGAGATGCTGTGACCCTGCCTGGAAAGCTTAGGTTGCCCATATATACATACGTAAGTGTGCATATGTATGTATGTATAGATACACACACACACACCCCCTTTCCTTCTGATAGCATTACTGAATCTTCTGCTGCCCTGACAGTGACTGAGCTGCAGCTACTGTAAGATCTGCAGCAATTAGAAAAAAGTGGAAGAGGGTTATTTCTTAATTTCTGCGGGTGTTCTTGCCCCTAAAATGGGCAAACCCCAAAGGGAAATGCCACAGCTGCGTTTTCTTACTTCTTACTTACTATGAAAAAAAACCCCAAAGAACTGGATCTGATTTTTTTTTTCTTCATTCTTAGCAATTTTATTCCATTATTTTTGCCAGCAGTGAGGTTCTGTACTTTGTTACAGCTGTGAAAATCAAGACAACTGGATTTTCCTGTACAACTGCTCTGATAGAATTGGGCTCTTGATATTTGACATGATCTCGCTACTAGATCAGATATCATTCAGATTTCGTAGGGAATCATACCGTAGTTAAACCTGTAAAATATGCTTCCATAAGAACCAGATCAGTTAAGAGAAGTGTATACACAGGAAGAAAAAAACAACTCCTTCATGTGCTGCTTGCCCCCACTCTGGAATAGGCATCACTGACAGGCAAAAAACATAATTTATCAATTGAATACAAGAGAAGAAAATCTGCAGGCTGGCAGAAAAGGAATTTTGGTTCACGTGAGGCAGATTAAAGCAGTGTGGGTTAGTGTGGGGCAAGCCTTTAGTGAATTCAAGCTAGGACCCTGGGGATATGTATGCTGTGAAGCATACAACAAGCAAAGCTTTGCCTTGAGACTCCATGGGCAGCCTTTGCAGGCAGGCGTTGTGACGGGAGGTTCTCTGCAGTCTGGTTTTGACTTCAGAAATGAAAATTTAGCTTTCTCATGTTTGTAATTCTCATTAAGATTGTGACTGCATAACACATGACCTGGTTTTCAAGGGAATATGTGGGTTCTGTTATATCTGTCAAGGTCTCCGTCTCTGTGTAATCTAAGCACGGAGCCTATTTAGTAATTCTGCTTCTGACATGCTTTGTGGCTTTGGGAACTTCACTTGGCTTTATCTTCCTCATAAAGAAGCTTATTCATCTGTAAAATGAGGATAATAATATTTCCCTACCTAAAGAGTGTTGGGAGGCTTATTTTGCTAATGTTTGTGAAGTGTTTTGAGATCCTTATATTGAAAGCTCTATAAAAATGCAAAGTATTACTTAATCCCCTGGGCCAGTTATTATTTAAATATGTCGGTTATTGTTTTGCACTATTTATCTTTTTCCTTTATGTTATTTTTAATACAATACTATTATTGCTGTTTTGCTACTATATGGATGTGACACAGGAATTAATCTTCCTCTACTGAATATTATTTACACATAGCAACACAAGGCTGGTGAATAGGATTTACCTGACAACTGAATGGTAACATGATTGCAATCAATTGCAAAGCAATAGCATCTGATAATGCAATATTAACAAATCTTATCGCTGCATATCTTATGTCCAAATTGGCTATACAAGTTCTAGCAGCACGCCTACTGCCTTTAATGCAATGGAAAGTTATTAGGAAATATACAAATGTTCTGCAGTATAAATGTGATTTGCTAAAAGCCTCAACCAATGCAGAATAAAAGTTCTTCCTTTTAAACTCTAATTGGAAGTTAACCTTTAGCTCACAAATCCCAGTAAAGGAAATGGCTTTCCTAATCTTATTTGCTCTTTATGATTTTACAACATTATGTTGTTATTTTTGAATTCTTTTTTATTTTTTTTATATAGTTGACATTAAGAATGCCAACATGACACACAAGATGAGTGATAAACATTTAGGAATTGTCCTAAAAGGTCCAATGGTTTGCTTAGTCCAATATCCTGTTACTAACAATAGCCACTATCAGATCCTTTCAAAGGTTTATATCACTAATATTTTCTGTAATTTTTAATGTTCAAAAAGGGTCGTTATGATCATTGTAAGACTCTATGAAGAGCTGTTGCAAATGTGTGGTAATAACATCTCTGAAAATGCCTAATCTTTGCTAGATGCTGGGATAGAAAAAGGATTTACTTCTAATATTCTGAGTTTATAGCTTACCATTGTAATTAAATATCCCTGTGTTAATGGCAGGAAGGAGAACCTGTTAAACAGTGCTGTCTTTTCCAATACCCTGAATATTTCTCGGCAGTTTCTCTTAAACTCCAGTGTTGATGAGTTGCTGCTCTTTGTCCTATCAGGTTGTTCCAGCATTTTTTGTTGACACTACAATCGCTGAGAGTGCTTCATCATTACTATCTGAAAGGGTAGGCCTTCTTTGTGCAGACATCCTTTGGAGTAAAAGGACACCAGTGCCAAGAATCCACTTAGGTTCTTTCTCATACATATATATTTTCCTCCTTAATTGCTCCTGTGGTCCTTCACAGTTTCGTGGCTTATCCTTAAAAAACATATATATATATTTAGATTAGCTCTTCTGATTTCTTCTTTAAGTCCTTTTGCTCTTTAAATTATCTCATAAATTTTACACCATAATTTGGCTGCTCTTGTTTAGATATCTCTCCAGGGAGATCACTGGGACTGCATTGCCATTCTTTACATTGGATTCCATTCTCTGTTATTTCTTGAGCTCAGAAATCTTCTTGCTTTCTATCCTTAGAAGATTTGTTTCTCTTCTCATTTGTTGGTTTCAGGATTACCAGGTTTTGTTCTGTGTTCAGCCCAGTTCTGCTGTCTATTATGTTGATGGATTTCCTCTGTTCTTAAATATTGGAATTTCACAATAATTTAGAAGGACATCAAGACTTAAACCAGAAAAACACTCAAATTTATATTTAAACCCCATTGACTTAATGCATGTCAGTGACTTGCTGAATTAGTCCTAAGTGCAAGCAATAAGAGTCCTAAATGGGAACAATAACATTTCTATGATAGCTGTTTCCCAGAGATGGAGGAATTGACTTGTGTGGGGTATTGCCTAATGGCCTTTCCTCTTACTCTCTCTGGATTCCATTGTTTTATGTTTCTGTATACTCTGTCTTCAGGCACTGATTGTGATTAGTACACCTCTGAAGCAACTATCCAGTGTCAGATCAGATATTAGGCTCTAAGCTACTGATTAGATCCGTGATGGCAAGTTTGACATTCCCATATTCAATAGTTTATCACCAAATAGCTAACATAGGAAAAGAATAACATGTACATGAAAAAAAATAATATAAAAATTACACAAAACACCAGCAATAAGTTCGTCTCAAATAGGGTAGATGCTGCTATCAGCAATGCTTTTACCTCTCAAATCTTTTAATTCTTTTTTCCTCTACAATTCATTGATATTTAGACTTTGCCACCTAATTTATCAAATAATTCTGCAAATAATTCTTTGTTTGCTGTGCAAAATAATACAACTGGCAGAAGTGGGGTATTAAGGCCTGTGCTTGCTATGGATATTTGCAAGATCAGTTCCTAAGACTGTGCATGATAAAGCAGAACAAGATCCCAAACTCTTTGTGAAGGGAGCCATCGCAGTTCTCATTCAGTGCTGATCTTTCCTTTGTTTTCCATTCCTGATTTTTCCACAGGATTGTTGAGCATATTAGTTTGTCTTGCTGGTATGTTTCTTCCTTGTTTTCCCCTCTTTATCTCTTACACTGTACTTCTGTAAGAGCTGTTCCTATAACTCTTTCTCCACAGTGGAGCTGTTCCTAGCTTAATTTGCTGTAAGTAAGGTTAGCATATAGCCAGGCATGTTAAGCCAACTACACATAACATAGACCTGATTTACCTTTATGCAAATGAGAAGAATTGGCTTTGGTTTGTTATTTATGTTTACTTCGTAATACTATGCTAGTTTACAAAACCTGAAGACCTGACTCTTGCTGTTCCAAGCACTAATTGTTATGCATCATATACATGAGGGCAAGGAGGCAAAATGACTGTCTGATCATTAAGATTCTCAGTGATGCTATTATGGAACATAGTTATTATGGAGCATTAATTATTAAGGTAATAATGATATAATTATACACAGAACGACCAAGGTACCTTCGGTCAATAATCTGAATTATATTAATTCCTCCTGCCTTTTAACAAACCCAAGACCTGAGAACAGCTAATAACACTGAAAGCACAGACCTGGTAAAAGGCATTGATTGCATGAATAATGACAAATAAAACAGAGCTGTTTGATGGGGGCAAAATTTGAACTGTCAGTATTGTGTTGCTAGGATCATCATGAATGCTGTCTACCCTTAGGATCCTTTACAAAGGGAGCTTACAGGTCATGTCTCTTCTCCAGAACCTTCCTGTACTTTTCTTCTAAGGACTCACAGTCATGTTATTGAAAATAAATAGATATATCTCTGTAAAACAAGCATTGTGAGAAAACTGGATTTAAAGGCCAGGAAAGATGATATGCCATTTACAGTGAAGGATAAGGATTTCTGAAACTTTAACCTCACGGGTGACCCCCATCTTTATTTCGCAACTGACTGTCTCTGATTTTAGGCAAATAATTTAATTTCTTTCCAGTTTCTGGATCCATAACATGTGAGATACAGTATTAAATCAGAGTTGGCAAATTTCTGTTACTAAATGAGCTGATAAAATCCTCATCTAACCAAGAACTGCAAGACGAGGGAAGGAAGAACTTTGAAGGAAAATCTCAAGAAGTTGATGACAATAGTTTGCTGGAGGTTTCACTGCTCTCAGTTTGTACAGTGTGAATATGAACACGAATCCCAGAGCATCCCTGAAATTTCAACGACAACACCACCTGCCAGCTCATCCCTTCCTCAGCCAGTGCAGTTCTACTTCTAATTGAATGACACACTAATTATGTCACAGTCGTGACTGTTGGAAAGCCACCTGGGCATCATGCATCATCATTGGGGTACTCCTCTGATATAAGACCATGCTTGGAATTTAATTAACGCTGAGAGTTCTCTGAGGTGCTCATCTACTATTTACGCAAGGAAAGCTAAGAAATATTTCCGTCTTTGGGTGGAGGCTCACAGTAATCTATTTTCCATATTTGTTTTTTAGGGTTTTTTTTTCTAAAATGGAGAAATAATTCTGTTCTTTTTTAACTGAAGCCAGTAGCACCCAAGGGTTTTTCTTGATTGGCAAGATCAAATTGAGTCTGAAGATTTAAACATCAAATATTGTTTATGGGCATTTACACTTAGGGAGACAAAATTTGAGATGATGGCTGCGGCTTGACATCAGAATCAACCACAGTGCAATATTCAATAAATATGGATTTTTTTTTCATCAGCTATGTCAAATAAAACATCATGAAAAGAAAATCAAAGATCACCATCACATGACAGTATGATGGTAGTGCACCTTGAAAAAGGTCAAATGGAGTATACTTTTTAATCAGCTGTTTTATTTTATATCTGTTTCTCCTATGGAAACATTATTATGTAGAAAGAACAATTGTATTTGTCCAGAGCCAAAGAACTGCTTCTGTACTAAATCTCTATTGAATAATAATAATAATAATAAAAAAATATTTATAATAATCACTAATAATAACAAATAATACTAATGATTATTATTATAATAATATAAAATAAAAATAGTTTGTATGGTAATAATATATTTTTGCATTATGGTTCTTTCATTGGGCTCTATATTTTTTGCAATAATGGCAAGCAAATTATTTGGAAGCAGAATTAAGGAAGCTAACAGAGTGCTTACGCTTGCATAACCCTTCTCTCATGTGTGATATTTACAGGACAGACCCCGAGACACCAAATGAGTTTCCACACAGCAAGATCGATTTGGAAAAATCAGAATTCAGAATCCAGTAGAAACAGTAGATTTGATAGAGATTTCATATCAAGCGAGTATTGACTTCAGCTGAAATAGCCTGATTCTGCTCTTGTAAGAGATATCAGAAACAGGTGATGGTGCACTTTCAAAAGCAGCTTGCAGCAGAGCAGAATACAAATCTGACTTCTCCTTCCTTCCTTTCCACTAGCACTGATCTGAGTGTGAGAGTGGCGTGTCTCTATATTGAATTAACATTTTGCACTGAATTCTGCTAAGGCAGCTGCCTTACACAGGGAAGATTCTTGAAGCCTTACTGAAGGTCAACACTGAGAATGCATGAAAAGAGCTTTTGACCGCCTCTCACTTGCTGGCCCACCCCTGTAGAAAAATATTCTTTCTATACGCATGCAATAGGGCGTATGGGAAGGATCTGGGAAGGATCTGATCTCGGCTGAAGTCAGTGTCCATATGAGTAGAAGCACAAAGTGGTAGAAGAGCAGGGTGCTGTGCTGCATAAGGAGACAGTGATACATAAGAACCTGCTGGAGGATTAACCTGGCCTGAAAAATGAGGTTTTCCTGATATCACAATAAGGGTAAGATAAGATATTAGGAACATTTGTTTTCAAAAATCTCTAAGTCTTGTTTTTTTTAAGACTGCAGGCAGTCTCAAAGTGAATTAGAAATTTCTTTGCTAAGCTTTGTTTCTGTCACCTTGTGACCGAAGAGGCCAAGAACCTGCAGTTTCAGAAGAATGCCTGGGAGTCTGAGAAGTGTCCAGCTACAAAATCAGGGGGGTTCTAGTATGCCTGTGAGATTGTGCCCTGTGATTCAAAGAAGGAAAGAACAATGTTCCATAGCAAAACAGACCTTCTGGCTGAATGAGGAAGCTAAGCAGACGTTACATCTGTAACAGAAAGCCTATAAACGTTGATGTTGTCCAGATTCTTGTTTTGGAATGAATGGTTAAAAACATCATTTAGAGACAGCCATTGTTTTGATATGCAGAATATTTGTTGGTAAAATACCTTACTGTTTTGCATTGACTGACCCCATCTTCATTATTGGCTCCAAGAAAGCAAGTGCAATTTTCTTATCTGACCCTTTGGGATATTTGAATAAATTACAGAGAAAAAGAAGTAACAGCTAGCTGTAACAGCAAAGTGAGAGTGCACTGAATTACTCAGAAGAGATAAAACCAAGTTACTTTTGTTGTGAATTTAATTCTCACAGCAGCACTCCCACCAGCCTAATCAGAGTTCAGCATATTGGGAATTCTTTCTCTTAATCACCCATTCTTTCTCTGACTTTGGCTTTTGGATAATATTTTTGTTACGTGCATACAATATATAATGATGTATGACCATAAATCGCAAACTGAAGCTACATTTAAGCTCCTAAATCACTCAGTGCTTGGAAAATATTTTCACTTCAACCATTTATCTAAGCTTGACAGTATATCCCATTTTTGCCTTTGTCGCAAAGGCTGTTACTTACACGTACTCAGATACGAAGTACAAAAAAACCCTCACTTCTAGGATAGTGTTTCTGTTACAAGTCATCACTCTTACATGGAGAAAGACTACACTTAGTGTCTAACTGGACTTAATTTAGGTACCTTCAGGCTCCTGCACAAAAGCCAGTGTTCAATATATTAAAAAAATGTAGAAGGATTGGAGCAAGAGGTCTGCCGTATTTGCTGCATCTACTGTTTCTCATAAGATACTTTGCAGCACAAGAACATTTTATCACTCAAGGTTAAGCATCACATATTGGGCCATCTCAGTCACAATACTGCTCAGTATAATAAAATACTATCCATCTTTTATGTGTATCCAAATACTTTATAACACCCTTCAGCACAGTATCTCTAGGTTGCTTATCCACATGAGAGATTACCTGTGCAAGTGGGTGCAGGAATACCCGGTATAAGCCTGCACAGGTGTAGCTATATTTGGGCAGGAGTTTGCAGGGTGGACTGAACACCTCAGCTCCAGGTTAGTTCAGGAACCCCTGAACTTTGCAGTCAAGACAGTCATGGATCTTCTGTGTCATCATCCTCCCATTGTACAGTTGTTGCAGCACATGGCTTCAGTCATCCATGTTTTCACTTTCTCTGGGTTATCTCGCCTATCCTTTATCTTTGTTAATTGAGATCTGGCTGCACATTTATTTTGCAAATGGTGAACTGAAGGCCAGAGAGGTGAAACGAATTGCCCAAGGACATACAGGAATTCTATGGCAGTCACAGAGACACTAAAGCACATTAATTATTTAAGTAACCTGTTATTTAAATGGGGATCCGTACACAGAAGCAAATGGAGTGCAGAGCGGTGGAAACTTGAACCAGTTAATCTATTAACACAGAGCAGTGCAATGTGTTCTCACCAGCTCACTTTCCAGTTTGACTTCAGTTTGTTGGCCCTTTGTGGTGACCAAGCTGATACACCTTGGTTTCAGCAGGGCTCGTGAGCTGGGACCACAGCCAGGTGAAGGAGCAGCGGTAATCGCAGCCTAGCTGCCTGATGAGCAGCCATGTCAAGAGCCTCCCAACTGCATTTGTACTCAGCTCCTGCTTCAGTGTTCACATGGACAGAGGAGCTTGGATGTCTCTGTGTCTGCCTTTGGGAAGATGTTCTTTGTGTCCTCTGTTTCTTGGCTGTGAATTTTGGATTCATATGTCATTGGGAGGCATACATGAGGCTCTGTCTACCTTGTTCACTTCAGCCTCTGTGTGGCTGCTTTCCATCAGGGCTATTCCTTTTAAGTGTGCTGATACAGAAGGGCAAGCACATTGCTTTCTGTATTATGGAATCTGACTAAGGGGAAATATTTATAGCCCTATGTATAATTGCAGACCTACTGTAATTACAGTTATATATTAACATTACATTTTCCAAGCAGCTTTAATAGAAGCAAAGGCAATAAAAGTATTAGCTGTCCTAGTGCTGAAGCTATGGGATTAGCCTGATGTACCATTCTTCAGAAACCAGAAGTTACACACAGTCCCACCCCCGACTGCGTATAACTTCTGTGGGCTGGCATTTCTTTGGCAACTGATCACCATTTAACTCCAAACAGCCTGAAAACAGTGTCTAGTGGAAAGAAAGGTGTCTACTTTGTCATAGCAGTATTTGTAGTCAGCTGAGGTAGCTATGATTTCAGGGGCTCCTGCAAGGCAAATGCCTTCAAATCCAGTTCAGACCCCGGCATCCCCCTCCCCAGTCTCAGCTGAGAAAAGCTCCACAGAGGGCAGCAAATTCAGTGTGACATTGCCACCGTCACAGCCCAAACCTCGGAATGGCTACTCTCTGCTGGTCCTCACTGGGGGCTCTTGCAGGATACTGCAGCCTGGGATGAATGGAGACAGGCTCCAGCAGCAGAAAGCCCAGCTACCCAACCCTTGCTGGTGGAGAACAGCAAAACGCTTGCCTCATCAGGGAAACCCGTACTTCACAAGCAAATGAAGAGACTTCAGAACAGCTCTCACAGTTGCTTTTATTCTTACTACATACTACAACTGGTGCTTGCTAATCAAGCAAATCAATGCAAATGCCTTGAAAAAAGGGTTCTTTTGCTAAGCCTCTATCTAATGTGCATTTCCATAAGAGAAGTTGTGCCCTCACTTTCTGTTATAGTCCCACCATTCGGTCCTGTCTGCATTTCATTATAAAGATGAGCAAATAAAACATTTATTTTGTTTTCTTAGCTCTCCCTTACTAAATAGCTCACACTCATGCTTATCTCCTTAGACACCGTTTTGGCACTTGCTTTGTGACTGGCTGTTACTTGAGGTGAAGAACAAACTGGCTGCATCTCGGAGCACCATCATTTAAGTTTTCTTAGGAAGGTTCTGCTGTCCCTTTATCTGATGCCTCTACATAAAGGCTCTGCTAAAATTATCTGTGAACAGGAATGAAAATGAGATGCATCTGACACAGGTAGAGTATTTAAAAAAGTTAAAATAACACCTTAAATGTTCTTTTCCCAAAATTAATCAAGAGCATTGTGGAAAAGCTACCTTTATATTCCTGGTGGTCTGATGTGGTGTAAGGGACAGTTCTACAGAGAACTGTAAGCTGGAACAACTGGAAAAATTATTTATAGTGTAGAAGAAGGGTCATGGGAAAAAAAATGAAGGGAATCAGAGAATGCAATGAAATCAGCAGCCAAGTAAGGATTCGAGTTCTTCAGTTTTGCACTGGGTTATGAATCCTGAAATGTAGCTTAGCTTATACTCAGAGCCAGCTTTATAATCAGCAGAAATATAGAAGCTGTTAAATGGAATGATTGGTTAGGTACAATAGAGATCTAGACAGGGGGTTAATCTGCTTCTGAAGCATGACAGAATTGTGCCATTATTCCTAGTTTACACCACTTTTAAAAAGAGGCAGTTTATGATATCCAGGTCACTGGATTTGGTTTGAGCTCATCTCCAGCTTGCAGATGATTGTGAGGGGATCTGTTAAAAAGAGATATTTGGTTAACCACATACATCCTCACTAGCCCCTGTTAAAAGTAGATCTGGCACTGCTCTTAGAACCAGCAGTCAGAGTATTCTTTCCGACTTCTTGTCAGCTAGCAATAAAACACCAGATGGTGTCCTTCCAAAAATAAATTCATTATAGTTTCATTCTGGATTTTCTTAAAGAATTTAGGGACTGAACTTCAGCTAATGCAAATCAACACAGTGCCGCTGAAGTCAATGCAGCTATGACATTTAAACTGTCTGAGTATCATGAACTAATATTTTTAAATTTTTGGAAGGAATACCATATTTTTTCCCCCTACATTTGACAAGTTTAATTGCATCTTTTATGCTAGCCACCTTACCCAGAATTCATGGCTGGTGCTCCTTGGTATGCAGCGATTCATAGGCCATGTCATTCTGTGTACTGAATTAGACTAATTCACTGTAAAGACTCTGTAACCATTATCATTTAATGTCTCTGTTTATCACTTCTGAGACTCTAGGACACCCATTAGCTTCCTCTGGTGACACACAAGGACTGTTCTCATAAGAACATTTTTAAGACCCATGGGCATCTGAATAACCCTGTGATGCTTATGGTTCTGTGTGTGTTTAGTTTTCCCTAATTTCAACCACTGAATGAAGACAGAAGTCTTCAGTTGTACCCTTAACCTAGACAGATGAATAATTCTAATAGTAAAGCATCTTAAAAGAAGCCTTGAGCATTCTTCAGATAAATCAATTAAGACTCCTTTCAGAATTGTTATTATGCCCTAGCAATTAGTCATTGTTTAGTCAAGCTGTTCATACTTATCTCTTTTATATATCACTCCTTTCAGCCTCACAATAACTTTTGCTCTTTCTCCAAGTTCCCTTCAGCTTATCTGTGTTTTCCTGGCAATGCTGTGCCCAGAGGTGAGCATGAGCTTTCTTGCAGGTGGAAAGCTACATGGATGGGCTACAAACGACAAAACAGGGAGTCTCTGCCAATCTATTCCAAAAGTGAATATTAAAATAGCTAAGGACACATTACTGGTGGTCAGTACTAGCTGTGCAACACATAGAGAATAATAGCCCAATAGGAAAAGGTGGCCTTTAACATTTGTCATGTGTCCTCACAAGAACACTTTTATCCAGTTTCTCATACCACAAATAAAATTGTTCCACCAACTGCTGCTCCCCCATATGCCTTGCCTTCCAGTGTTGGGGAGCATCAATGTGAAAAAGGCTTTTTAGAACTCTTCTTTAGCATTCCCAAAATTAACTAGCTTGTTTTCTGCAAACAGATGGGGGGTGACCTGGGATTTGGAATTCAGCTGCTTCTCAGGCAAAAAAAATATTCAGAAAGTCTCCCAAGGAGAGATGTAGGAAGGAAACAGGTACTTTCAGGAAAACAGTAGCACTTATTTATCAAGGATCCAAAGAAAATATCATCAATTTTTTTCCTCCCACTGGCGATAGAGCTCAAAAAATAGACAGTGGGGTTGGGTGCCATAGTGATACCCAAGATCACAGATTTGTGAGGTTTCACCCAGGCTTTTTAGGAATCAAAGCCACCTAGCCCAACATGTTATCTTGTGCTTAATCAAGTCATCTTTTTTGCACATTTTATTAAAATGTGTACAGCTCTGTTCTGCTCTGATGACATAAGTAGTGTCAGACAGCATCATCCCTGACCCCTGCATGACCAGCCATACGTGTGAGGCTCACACTCACAAGCAACCTGGTAGATGCCACAATATCAGGCTTACAGTTGTAGGAGCCTCAGGCTACCCTGGTGGAGGTGGAGGCGATGCTGCCAGGGGCAGTCTCTGGGCTAGCATTATGCGTGCCATGTAATGGGGGGACTCTGCCAAAATATAGCTTTTCAGCCTGTTTAATTTCTCTCACCTCCACTACACTAGTGCAACCCTGGGTGCTGCTTATTGGCTCCTTTTTAAGCTCTGCTTGTCCTGGTTTCAGCTGGGATAGAGTTAGTTTTCTTCTCAGTAGCTAGTACAGTGCTGGGTTTTGGCTCTGATATGAAAACAATTTTTTGTTTCAAAAATATTGACAGGACACTGATGTTTTCAGTTGTTGCTGGGTGATGTTTATGCTAAGCCAAGGACTTTTCAGTTCCTTGGGCCCTGCCAGCCAGAGGGCTGGAGGGGCATGGGAAACTGGGAGAGGACACAGCCAGGACAGGTGACCCGAACTAGCCAAAGAGGTACTCCATACCATGGGATGTCATGCTGAGTATATAAACTGTGGGAAGAAGAAGGAAGGGGGTGACATTTGGCATTATGGCATTTGTCTTCCCAAGTAACCGTTATCTGTGACGGAGCCCGGCTTTCCTGGGGATGGCCGGACACCTGCCTGCCTGTGGGAAGCGGTGAATGAATTCCTAGCTTTGCTTCACTTGCATGCATGGCTTTTGCTTTACCCTTTCCCCCCACCTTTCCATTTTGTTATTATTATTATTGTTATTGTTATTATTGTTGTTCTTACCTCTTTATTCTGTGTAAATTTTTAAATTGTTCTTATCTTAACCCTTGACTTTTACATTCCTTTCTGATTCTCCTCCCCATCCCTCTGGGTGAGGGGGAGTGAGCAACTGACTGCATGGTGCTTGGTTGCCAGCTGGGGTTAAACTATGACAGCTTTACAGTATAAAATTTTAGCCTTGTCCTGTGTGACCTGCAAGACTTTTTTCATCTGAACTAACCAACAGCAACAACAATGCCTTTGTATTTTAAATGTCTGTGTTAAGCACTGATTTATCAAGTCTCTGGTCATCTGGTGAAGAACAGTCCTTTTTCCCAGGTTAGGTTTGACCCATTGATTTACCCAATTTTCATTTTTTCTAAAACCCTGTATTGCCATTTGGTAATGCAAAGAGGGCTTCTTCCATCAAGCATCAAGATGAGAAGGCCTCAGAAGTTAATACATAACTAACAGTAAAACACTGTCCTTAAAAATGTCACATCAGGATTTTTTTAATAAGTGTCAGAAAACTAGATCTTTTCCTGCAATGGTTGTTAATTCTGCCTGCATATCTCTATCCCAACCACTACTGAATAAAGGCCTTTATTATTTATTTTGTTAATGGGAAACATACTGGGGGTTTTTTGTTTGTTTTGATTTGATTTTAACTGTTTCTGTGAGAAGGACTAATTCCAAGGAGAGTGTTACAGGCTGTATAGGGTCCATTGTGTTTTTCATGCACAGAGGCACATTATGGATCAAAAGGAAGCGAAAATGCTGGGTTTGTTTTAGGTTTCATTTTACAGTCAGGATGGTGAATACATCTGCTTGTGTCACCAGCCTAGAATATATGATTTTATGGTTCTCAGAGGTTATTTATAATTTAATTGTAGGATGTTTCATGACTATTTGGAGTGGTATTTAAAGAAGGCAGTACTAAGCTAGGTAGTTCATTTGCAACCAAGAATGTGAAGAAAACACCCCATAACTCATTTTTAAGTACCCTTTAGAAATCATATAATTATATTGTATGACAGTGTTCAAAAAGAAAGAAATACATTTTTAAATTACTTGTATTATGGTCTTTAATCAAGCTTGTATACATATAGGCTGGCATATAGTAACAAAGACTAGGCAGGTCACAATGGACACACCACCAGTTTTTTGGGTTTAGGTTTGAATCTGGAGTCCATGCTGGTTTCATACACCAGAGCACTTTCTTGATGTATATTATAGACAGATTTTGGATCAAGAAAAGGAAAAGGTAGATTTCTCCTCCAGTATTTCCAGCCAGAAATGGAAGTGCAAAGCATCTTGTGAGTTCTCATATGATTCACAACAGAGTAGTAGAGGGTCACCCACCCCTACCTTGTCTAAGAAAGACAGTTTCCCTTCCTCTGGGAAAGAGAAACCGTACTATCCCCACAGCACCTCAGCTGCTGCAAATTGCCATGGCCCCATCCCTCCCATGGGGGCCAGGGACTGGCAAATATACATCAGAGGCATCCAGAAACTCCATCTGAAGACTGACGCCAGGGAGAAGGCTGTATAAAGCTGACCAACCCCCACTCACTGTCCAAGGTTTAAAATGGTGCTATAGTTTGAGATTTAAAAGTATTTGTAAATTCAACAACAGCATTAAATTTCAGCCTCTGTTGTTTCCCCCACACACTGTGAAAAGACTTCAGAGCTAGGAAAAACAGTCAGCATTTTTTTTTTACAAGCCATTGCACAAAATAAATATGTAGCAGAAAATGGGTATAGATGTCTTTCTTACTTGCCTTAATAGGACTAAACACCAAGAAAGAAGCTTGTACATTCCGATCTCGTAACAAAAATGCAATCCTGTTCCTAAACAATATAAATAGCCAGAACCACAACTGATGGCTTTTTTTTTTTCCTTTCTTTTTGACTTCCTTGTATGTTATTCGCTTTTGCCTTGTCCTTTGTCTATCTAGACAATAAATAGTCTGGAGCAGGAACAATATGTTGTTGTATGTTTGTAAAATGCACAGCAGAAAAGGGCCCTTATCTTGACTAAATCCTCAGAAGTAACAGATTGAACTTAATAAACAATGATAACAAATTAATTCAACGAAAGGAATTAGTTTTATTTACCTCAAACGAAAATTTGACCCATTGATATTGAAGTTACTGGCAATTTTTGTTTGTAAAAGCAGTGTTTTGCAATAGGAAATGGGACCAGTGAGCTCATAGAGAAAGACAGTAAGGCAATAAAGCATGGAGGAAAAAAAAAAAAAAAGAGAGAGAAGGAGGAAGAACGTTCTGTCAGTTGTCCCACATAGGAGAGGAAATACTAGAAATCTGCAGTCTTGGCTTTGGAGAAATGCTGACATGTTATTTTGTGTTTCTAGTCTAGGGCTATTATTAAAGACAATTTGCAAATTGCGTGCAAATCACCCATCCATGGATTGAGATCATGGATTACCAAAGAAAATTTTCACAGAGAAGAGCTGTGAAGGCTTACGTGTCAATCATGAATGGTAAATAGTACGGACCCGATTTGTCCAGCATTACTTCAGATGATTTCAATTTCCTTCATTATAGGAATTGTTAATAGCAGGAGGGATTCACTGTTCTTTGAGAAATTCTCCATCTTGCACATACTCCTTAGTAAACCCAGGACATGTGGCAGTGGTGACAGCTGAATGAAATAATAATTTATGGGTAACAAAGAAAATGCACTTCTGTCTGAAGAAAGAGCGAGAGTGACCTGAGCTTCTTGGTTGCTGCAGAAGAACAAATCTGATAGTTGCACTCTACAGAGATTTTTAATACCAGAATTTGCCATTTCAGCTTCATGACTTTTTTTTTTTTTTTTTTTTTTTTTAACTATTTGGTGATAAATTTGCTGCATGCACCAAAAAAATATTTCTAGCAGGGGGGAAGGCAGGTCATGCTACTCAGGAAGTAGAAGGCAGGTGCTCAGTGCTTCATTGGGCAGTAGTTCTTGGGAAGAGAACTGTGAAAGTTAAATGAGATACTTTGGTATCAGGAGGCATTTGCAATGGACTGACAACTCACAGATAGCAAGGAAAGTATTTCGTATGATCAACCCACACATCAACGGCATGCCACCTGCCGCATATTACATTGCCTGACGTGGGGCATGCTCCTGTCACGTAACCTGAAATGTGGACTTTGGGGAAACACTCTCTAGGTCCCATACCTCACTGTTTAATAACTGGCAGCTTTAATGGTCTGTGAGATGTATTTCCCTAGGAGAAAGGTATTCTTTTCCTACATGTTAGCTAACACTGAAGCCAACTTAACCTAAAAATGTTGGGAAAATGTAATTAATACAAGTTAGCCGGCCAAAAATCAACCCTGAATTCCCTTAGAGATTTTATTTTAACCTTCTAAAGAGTGTGGAGGCTACAAAAAAAAAGGTAGAACATTTCTAAATAGTCTGGAAAACCTTGTTTTCATTTTGATGGGAAACGCTTTCAAGTTTTGACTTTCTGCTCTGAAAATTTAACAAGAAATAAAAGAAAGTAGGAGGTTTATTCCCCCTCTTCTTTCAAAAAAGAAAGTCTCTACTATTTCTGATTTCACCGGCAAATTTCAAAATAAAAGATTGTAATATTTTAGTAAGGTCAACATACAAAAGTGTTCACTTTCCTCAACACAGAAAAACATGTTGCTATAGAAAATAGCAGCTTGCAGAGGGCTTTAAAGATGCTGTTGTTTCTTATTGCCTGTGGTGTTGATTCATAGGACTTTGGGGACTATTCTTTGTGAAATGTAAGGTATATGGGCAGCTTGACAGTGCAGCACAGTATATTTATTCAAAGTCTTGCTGACCATTTTCTTTGCAATTTGTTATCTATGGTTTGCTCATGGGCCAGATGTGCAGGGGGGAAGTCTGGGGCTGCCCTGCCACATGACCTGGTCCATCCTTTGTCACAAATCTGAACACAGTGTTGCATGGAAGGATAATGCCAGCGCCGTCACTTTTGTGATCTTCCATGCCAGAAGAAGGCATATCTGTGCCCAACAGATGTGGCAGAGCAGCAGAGGGGCTATGTGGGTGACAGTGGCCTGTGCAGACAGTCAGGGTAGGAGCCAGCTGCGTGACACCCATGCTTAGCACATGAGACTTGACGAATCTGCCAAGGCACCACAAAGACACCCAAAAGCAGGTTAAACTGCCCCTTGAAAGACTCAGCTCTGTAGCAAATCATTTCATGGGCCCCCAGGTGATTCACTATCTTCTGCGCTCAGAGGCAAGTGCATTTCTAGCTCTCTTGCACAAAAGCGTATCCACAACACCTTGAATTCAGGCTTTCTGAATCTGAAAACCGGAGGCTGAGAAAATGAATCAGGAGGAGGGAGTAATTAGAGTTGAGATGTCATACTAAATCACAGGCTCTGGTTAGTCAAGCAGCTTGCTTCTGACAGCACCAGTTGGATGCAATGAATAGTGGACAGTGGTAGAGTTTAATATTTTAGCACCTGCTTTATTTTGCATGCAGAAGACCAGCTACACATTCACATTTAAATAAGTCCATGGTTCCAGGCAGCTTTTTCAGGAGAAGAAGTGCCTACTGCCTGTTAGCTCACAAATGGCCACTTTAAACCTCTGCAAAGCCGAAGGGCACGTTATAGATAGCACTGGCAGAGGAACGAAAAATGGCATAAATCTCACACGTTTTGCAAAAACTACTGATGTTTTTATATTTGGTTTGGCTTTGAGGCTTTTTTAAGGTGACAGCACTGTTGTAGCAGGCCTACTTTGTACAAATAATTAAAAATAAGGATATGGAGGAAAAGACATCACTTTGTTTGAGTCAAGCCTGTAACCTGGTGTTTACAGGTGTCACCTGAATTAGTGACAGGTTTAACTTAGGTTTGCTGCTGGAGATTGTGATAGAAAATGTTGTGGTGTACTTTCTGTGCATATGTGTGTGCAAGTACCTATAATTCAATATGTATGTATCTGAGCTGTATGGCCATGCAGCAGCTTAAAAGAACAATATTGTACAGAACAAGAAGAGCACAGGTTATTCATCAACAAGAAATAGAAACAAAAAGAGAATAGTTTGTTGTTACACACCTGGAAAAGAAAATTGGTCATTTACTTGGAAAAGATCTTGTGATTTTTCCTGTGTGCCCCTTCTTGATCTCAGACCTCATTGCCTGTCCCTATAATTCTGGGTTCAGCCCACTGATGGATGGCCACTGTGCAAGGTCAGTGCACCCCCTGTTTAGGTGCACTCTCGCTGCTCCAGTGTTCTGTGCTGCTGGGCTTGGTGTCAGCATGCACAATGTCTGTGCTTCATGTAAGAGCAAAACAGTAGAGAGAGGTTTTACCAAGGGATATAAATAGCTGTTGGGAACAGACCCCACCATTCCCAAGGGAAAAGCCACCCTGACATGAGGTGCGTAAGGAACACTTGAGGCTCAAGGAGCTGCTCTGCACTATAAATGCTGCTGGTAATTGGCATGGATTTCTGTTCCTACTGCTGGGGAACAATTTGGCTTTCATACATTAAATAAACAAATGAATAAATAATTTTTAAAAACTTTTGAACTTACAACTGGGTTTTAACTGCTCTTCGGACTTCTAGCAAGAAGAATAAATAGGAGTTTATGTTTTATGCTTTTTCCAATGTGTCTTTTGCTAAAGCTATGAAATGGGATGCTGTCTGAGCCTTGATTTCATCTAAGAATATAAAACTAAGTTACTTTCACTGACAGTACAATTGGACTTTAAATTATTAATTATTTTTGGTTACTATCAATACGTATAACAATCTAATAAGTGTTGAACATTAACATTTTCAGCATTTTCAGTGCTGGATGTCACTTTACTGAATATAGTAGAATCAATATTATTGTATAATTATACAAAATTATATGTAGTAATTGATCCAACTGACTCTGCAGTGTTCCTTGCTTCTATCAAAAAAGAAAAAAAAAAGACCACCAAAGAAAATGTTTCATTCCGGCACAATAATGCATGGAGAAAATGTCAAGACTATGATTAAAGCCCATAACAGGAATGCAACTTGAAAATTTGTGTTGTCCTATGAGGGCAGATTTTGATCTCAGTTATATTGAGATGTTGCCATTGAAATCAACATACCAGAGGAGCAGGTCGGGGCTAGGGGACATTTCTCACTGGGGTGTGTAAAAAAACTCCGTTCAAAATGGACTAAATTCAGCCCCAAGGGCTTTGGATCTGGAAAATATTCCTAGGTCTCATGTGGACAGAACAAAACCGCATACTGTACTGACAGAGTGGTACCTTTCCTACCCTGAAACAAGCCCTACCCTAAACCTTGCTGATGATGTCCTCTCCCTGTACTCCTTCCACAGTGGTTTGCAAGTGGGAGCAATGGCTCAGAGTCAAGCTGCTCCCCCTTTTCCCTCCCCACTTGTTTCAAGAGCTTTTCCCTTCCTGATGATGCCTAAAGTGCGTCCCTTGAGTTCCCCCAGGTCAGAAGACTGCAGAGACTGCAAGGAGTATAATGATGTTAAAGTGGTATTCAGTAGGCCTAAACATAGTAATTTTTAGTATTTTTAGCTTCTTCCTATATCCTTGGCATTCAGAAGTGCAAGAATATTAGTGATGCACTATGATACTAAAATTATAATGAAATTGTTGAATTCATCTTCTTTTGTCTTCATCATCCAGTGCAGAATGTCCTCACAAAGTACTTAGCAGTTAATTTCGATCCCAGGTGTACTTGGCTGTTGATGCAGATAGGTTGTATTTATGTGAGCGTGGTGACTAAGAGCCTTAACCATCAGCCAGCTTTACTGGGAGCTGCAAGTGACAGTTTTTCCTAGTTTTAAAAACCCTGTATTTTTTTGGTGAAAGAACAAATGTATCTCTAATAAATGTAAACCATATTTTCAGACACTCTGCAAATAGCCTGAAGACCTCTTTACCCTGGAGGTCCAGACGACCTACATGAGAATCTGCCTACAAATCTCCAGAAAAATCAAAAGCAAATAGAAAAAGTAAAATAAAAAAAACAACCCAACACAGAAAAAAACCAAAAAACCAACCAACCAAACAAAAAACCCACAAAAAACCCAACCCATACAGAAAAAGACTCTAGGGTTTCCTGGGAAACGGAATTTCTGTTTCACAAGAAATTTTGACATAATGAATGTGCATCCTGAAAGTGTTAACAGTACCCACCCAGTGATATTAAAAAATATACTGATAATCAAAATTTAAAGTAATTCTGACATTTGATCATTAACCATAGTATTGATCTTAATAGTATTTTAATATATGAGGTATAAATATGAAAAAAATAATCATTTAATAGTATTACAGTGTTTTTATTTTAAAAGAATAGTTTGCAATAGTACTGCTAAAATAGTACTTCAGTGCTCACTCTTTTCTAGCAATTATCTGTCAAAATCCACAGTCTTCCTCAAAACAATGAGCCTTGTTCTAAGCATGCTCAGGATTTCTGGTAGAAACCTCAAATTTCACAGGATATCCTGATGTTCCACTGTGTGTTTTTATGCTCCTTTTTTTACAGGTAATAGACAGATGTGTACACTGATGAAGTAACTGAACTTCTCTGAAGTTTTGGTTGTGGAGTCTGATTCTTGCACTGTCTCCAAACCTACAAAGATTCTATACAGGGAGGATAAGAACAAGAGCTGTTTTGCGTTATTAATCTCTCAACGTCAGCAAATACTGCAGCACCATTCCTCAGTGTCACTGAGGCATTTCCCTGGCACTGGACTGGCGCTGAACTGGTGATTACAATGATACCTCCATCTTGTACTTAGAAGGCAGGTAATGATCATTTGTCACCTGCATGCCTAGGAACCAGTCGAGAGCTGGTTCTCTGCTTGATGCCAGCTGAAGACAGGGGTATGCATTAAGCAATAGTAGCTTTGTAATCAGTACCTTTTAACCAGTGTTTTTGTCCTGCATCTGTGGAACTCATTTTCCTTTTGCTTAATTTGCTAGCTCTTGCTAGTTTGCAATTTACTTGCTTGCCCTGATGATTTCCATGCTGGAGCAAACATTTCAGCAAAAGTGGTCATTTTTAATCCTCCTGCTTAAATAAACATCGGCGAGGCTGGCCTCTGAGCTGAGCCATGGTGGCTGGTTAACCTTCTGCATTATGTGCGGAGCTAGCACAGCGTGCTCATCCTCTAGGCACTAAGCTCCAGCGTCCTTTCTTGTCTTTTGTAACCTCATAGGCTGTTGTGTTAATATGCAGACCATTACTACTTTGCTGATGAGACAGACTGCCGAGGATCAATATGTCTCTGCATTTGTCAGCCCCGTATACCCCAGAGTTAAGTTCTCAGCTCTGCTGCCAGTGTTTGGATCCCGCTGTGTAATCGCAGGGAATCGTGATCCCTTATACAGCATGTCCGTACACCAGGCTTGGTGGGGTGCTTTGCAGAACAAGTAGGAAAGATCCAAATGTCGTATTTGCTTGGCTCCCACTGCTTGAGTAATAGTAGGTGCAGCCAGAATACCAGAGGACAGCTTGCTAGCGGGGTCACTGCAGCTCAACAGCTAACCATTGATGTTGTCAGGCAGACTTGGGAAAGATGCCCAAATACTATCAACTAGAGGACATTGCATTTTAATGAAAGAGGAAACAAAAATCAAGATTAAAAAAAGAAGAAAGGTAAACCCCCTGGTTAAACATAATGAACAAAAGAAGAGATCTAATGGCACCTTTCCCCCCCCCCCCCCCCTTGCTGCTCACTTTTTCCATGCCTTTGTCTTGATGCAGTAGCTTTAGGGGGAAAGTCACTGGGATTCATGTGAACTGAATACAGTAACGACAGCCACCACAAAAGCTCTTAATTATAGATCAAGTCTTTAAGAGACTTGTACACGGTATCCATATAGTATGTTCTAATAGACAGACAAAGTTATTGAGTGATTTAGATGTGAAGCCTGCCCAGAGGTTTTCCATATGTATTGACTGAAGTTTTTTACAGCATAAAAATTTGAATTTACCTTTGCATTACCTTATGTTTTCTTTCTGACCTATATGTCTGAAGATATTGTGCAGAGATTTTGGGAGAATATGGGATGTACTTTATGAAGCCTCCAGGGGCACTAATAGACTCTGGTATATCAGACAGATTCAGGGCTCCAGATCAAGTGTCTCAGGTGTTTTGTTAACCAGTAAGGTTGCAAGATCATATACATTATGCAATCTCATTATTTTAAATGTGTGAACACAAGTCTGGGTCATGCCAGGTGGAAGTGGCAGTCATTGGTGACAGCAATACATGTTTCAGATCTTCACATGTGTTCATAGCAAAGCCTCAGGGCTGAGGGAATCGCACACTTTGGAGTTTTCTCTGCTGATGAAGGACTACTTTCCTTTCTCACTTCTCCTGTAAGAAATCTTCTGCTAGAAGTAGTAGGAGGCAGAGTAACATTGCTGAGAAAATTAAGTAAGTGTGGGAGAAGCCAAAGAAGTGACTGGGTCTTCATACGTAATTTTTCAATCTGGTTCACTCTTTAAAATAACCATCTAAAATGCAGAGCCCTGAGGATGTTTAGTCAGGAAGTCAAAGGGAACCTCTACTGAGTTTTGTTTTGCAAAGAGTGGTGAATTTTAAGTACAACTTGAACAGATGTCCTCACAACCTTGCTCAACTTGTCTTCTTGACACCTTGCATGGAGCCTGCTGAACAAATCAAACCCGTGCCTTTTGTTTCCTTAAACAGGTCGGGTGTTCCAACATTAGGAGTAGCTCAACTATCAGGTGGTCCATCCAGCCCTGTATCACATTTCTAACTATGAACCTTATGGAAGAGTGTGAGAACCAGCGTGTGTAAAGTAGGCCGTCTCATGTCTGTATTCCTAGATTTTGGTACATTCCTGTGGTAAAGAGATAATACGGACAGGCTGAGAGAGAGAAATTGCAGGCAAGTCCACACTAGTGAATGCAAGCAGCAGTGGTCGGGTTCTGCTCAGGGTAACTCAACAGCCCCAAGTGCAGAGCAGCAATGCCCAGTCCATCCAGCGGTGGATGGACTTCAGGCATGCAGGGCGCGATTGTGTTCTCACAGCATTGCCCAGGAGCCGATAAAACACAGCCACAAGATGTCCAGCTCCACCTTGGTAGCACTGCATGGAGCCCAGCAGCCTGAGAAACCCTGAACTGCTTGCCCAGGGCACTTCACTTGAGACGTTTGCTTTGGAGCTACCCTCCTATCTTCTGAAGAGCCTCCCAGATGAACTGATGGATCAGGTTGGATTTTGACAGTCACCTACCTTAGAATCAATAACAATTTAGTTAATACAGGCTTCTCAGAAACATTTAATTAATTTCAATTGGAAAATCACAGATGTTATTTCACAAAAGCAAAAAGTGTTGAGAAAATCTGGTCCCCTCCAAAATTCCTGAGGATCAACACTTTATATCTATAGAAGGTCATTTCTTGTCTTAATGTTTGTTTTCTCCTCTGATTTAACAATTAATTTAGTGCATATATCCATAAACAGACTTCTTTTTCCTCCTAGCCTGCCTGCCCCCCAAATGAGATTATTCCTGTTGGTATCCATCAGCAATACAGAGCTACCCAGATTTTCACTGCCCTGATACATTCTCTCCACCATAAATGAAGTTTTTCCATTGTTTGCAGAAATGCTTGAAATAATGGCTTCAGTTTCCTTGTTAATTATTCTTTTATTAATGATCTTTCAGATAGTTTTTCAAAGAGACTATGAATCTCAGTGAAAGTAATGGGCAGCTACTCACAGGAGTAATCCCATTACAATCAGCTGCACTACTGTTTGTCATTTGGAGTAAGGTGCTAGAGCTCTGACCCTTACTGATTTACCACTCTTCATAATTAGTTGCAGTGATTAAAATGCATTTTAGATTACACTGCAGTTTCCCTTCCTTAAAAGTTTTTTCACCGAGGACAAACTCAGTTTCTGAAGGTGAACGATTGTCCTCCAGTACAAAGCAAGAGCAGTGAAAAGCAATGCCACAGATAAGGCTTATAAAAGAAATCAGAAGTAGAGATGCTTGGGCAAAAAGTGATGCTGGGGGCGGAGAGGCTGTCTTAGATGACAGAGGAAGCTCATGCAGGAATTTAGCATATTAGCTTAATGAAACTGGAAACACTGCGCAAAACACTGACAGCAGCACATGGAAATAATGAATCAATCTGTTGCATCTGTATCTAATTAAGAATCATTATAATATAGTCTTTTTTTTCTCTAGTGATCAGGATTAGTGGATACCCCACAGCAAACAGGCTAATAAATAGATTCAAGTGCCAGGACAATATACATCTTTATGTAGGACTGTGGTTCTTAAGCACTTTTCTTCAATAACCCCAAATTTAGGCAGAATCTCTCGGTTCTGAGAATCTGACACAGCCAGGATTCCTTTGTAAGGGTTTTCAAGGCCTGCAAGAAAAAAAAAAAAAGAAAGAAAGAAAGAAAGAAAGAAAGAAAGAAAGAAAGAAAAGCTGAATGCTTTGTTGCTGCAAATAGTTTCTGGCAAGGGCAGACATTCTACTTCTATCTCTCTGCTACAATTAGAATAGTAGTTTCTCTTATTTTTTCCTCCCCCCCTGCCCCCCTCCCCTCCCCCCTTATGTCCTTCCTCCTTCCTCCTCCTCAAAAAATCATTAAGTTGCTAAAAGCTTCATTTGCTTTAAGCCTCTTTGGAGATCTGTTATTTTACCCAAGGGTACACATAACCCCACAGGAGTCAGTGTTACTAACTGGCATCCTACAGCCAGATGATATCTACCTTGAGAGTAGAACGAATTCCTGTATTTTTTTTTCCCTCTGACTGTCTGCAGAATATATTTTATTTAATCTTTTTCTGTTGTTGGGTTGTTTGGGAGGGGTTTTTTTTTTGGTTCAAAGGGGTATGGAGCAAAGGCTTCTTAGCTGAGGAAAAAGCTCTGCCATCCCTTTCTTTCTCCTGCCTGTTAGGGTACTTTTTTGACTGTGAAGTTTTAGATCCCAGAGGAAGCAATCTAGGATTATTGCTGAGATAAAGAGAGGAAGGCTACAGAGTGGACTCTCAAAGTTGTCCCTCATGTCCTAGTGAAGCCTAAGGTAAAATGTTTCAGTGCCTCCAAGAGGCCATTTCTCCCCCTGTGTTGGAGGCAGCTCTGGATGGAGACCGGTGTGAGGAGGGGGTGCTGGCAGCTGCGCCAGGAAAACACTAAACTGAGCATCATTTGTTGCAGACATTCATGGGATGCCTCTGCTCTGTCACCACCATGTGCAGTAAAGAGCATTGTTCCTCTAATGTTCATCTCTCTTGGAACTGTAAGTGAATGTACATCCCAATTAGTGCAGCAGCTTAAAACAATAAACCCTCCAGAATCTCTGGTGGGGGAAGCAAGCTTTTATCTATTTGGTAAATAATTTATTAATCACACTGATGTATCTTCCTTGACAGCAACAGAGCCAGATAAGTGATGGTTCAAAATCAATTTGTCATGGTCCAATGTGCACTCAGTGACCTACTTGGTCTGTTATATAGGTCAAACTTGTACTTGATACTCTGATAGCAGAGGCACTTCTTAAAAAAACAACAGCAACAACAAAACTCATGACACAATTCAGACTGTGGGACCCTGTGCTGGCTGGTACAGCCAGCTTGAAAGCTGGTACACAGCTTGAAAACTCAGCTCACAGAGAAGGGCAAGGACAGAGGGCAGGTCGATAATGTTTTGGGCTCTCAGGGAAACTGCCTCAAAACTGGCTTACACTGGTGGGGCAGCAGCAGGGTCCAGGAGGTAGATCCATACTCTCTAACCAACTTTGGTGACCTTCTGATTATTAAACAGCCCTTTGCCATTGATAACATCCCTAGCATTGCCCTACTATTTCCCTGTCTGTTCTGCTCCATTCTCTACTTTTCCTGCTCTCCCCTACTCACAGCATCTTTTTCTTCAGCTGAGGTGGAAACCCATTCCCTCCTCCTTTGTGTATCCCTGCTGTGGAGTCCATATGAGTCTCACAGTTGGAAGCCTTCTGCTTCTGAGTAGGCTAGTCAGGTTAAGGAAGTAGTTTATTTTAAACTGCAGGGAGGCAGAAATTAAAAGCTGTGACAGAGCTTTTGAGTAGCCAGTTTGCTGGTGCTCCCTTTGTGGCTTGACAGAAGTCGGTTGTCATTTGTTGACTGAATCTGTTGGGCTATCTTTCTATTTTGTTAATGCGTGCTCCCGCTGGTGAGTCCTGGAGAACCGAGCGGTGTGCTCGGTGACATGCTGGACAGGCAGTACTGCCGACACTCCCAAGAATTTCAAGCAGTCTTGTGATAATGTACCAATGTACATTTTTGAATAAACAGTGTGGACCTTGAAGGACATTTATAGCCCTGACAAACACAGGACAGATTCCTCCCATTTTTCTTGCCATCTCTCCAGGTGCACAGTAAATTCCAGAAACCGAGAAGGACCTTTGGGGTCCTGGCATGAGCTTCTTGTTTGGCCTTGGCAAATCCATAAAATCCCACTCACCCCACCAACAGTCTCTGGTAGTCCTGTCTCCCCCTGTGGATTCCCTGAAGGGCAGCTATGACCCAGGATTTTGTACAAATCAGACAACACACCCTGGAGACAGCATACAAGTCTTTCCTAAAACCAACATCCAAGTAAACAGACAAAACCCCAGCAGGTTATTTTCAGCACTTTAGAATTGTTTGTGTTTTGTCAGCCTTTAGTAATTTAATTGAAGAGCCATACAAGATGCAGGCCCAGCATGAAAAAAAAAAAAAAAAAAAAAAAATTTGTTGGAATATTTTAGTAAGATGCCTCTTAATATTTTCCAGGAGGTGTCAGCAGTTCTTTAAACCAAGGCAGGGGTTGCAACAAATGGCTTCTTTTGCTAAGAATTCAAAAGATATTCTTTAGAGTCTGCAAACTGCCAGTGAGCTTCAATAGAACAAGTGTTCTCAAGGTGTATTTATGTTGTCTCTCTAGCACTCCAAAGGATTTCTGCCAGCACACCCCATTACAATGAGTAATGCTTCCTTTAAAAGCGAATAAAGAAGACTTAGATCTTGGTTAATTAAATAATCTTCTTTTTTTTTTAATTATTTACAATAGGAGACTGACACCAACCTCCTAGTTTCCCACCCTGAACCTCAGGACACTCTTGTGTTTACCTTGATAAAAGCTGAAGGGCCAAAACATTTGTGTTATCTATCTGTCAGTTGACGAAAGTGCAGAGAATGTGTAATTAAGCACAGATTAAGACTTCCAGAAGATTAATTTAAAAAACTCTAAACAGCAACAACAACAAACCAAAACCCCAAAAAAGTTGCTTCCTATGTGGTGGGATGTCCTGGCAGCCAATTCTTGGCACAACATATTGACAATGGTGGAACAGCACCAGGTGAGCTCTTATCTCCCCATTTTTATTTATTGCCCATGGAGGTTGGCAGTTCTCCATGTGGAACTCTGTTTATGGGAGATTTGTCTGTAGTCTGTAAGTAGCACACTGGCATCATGAATGTCCATCTATCAAACATGCTGAAGCATCCCCCATGATGGAAGAAGGATGTTTTTGCTGAACGCAGAGCAGAGAAGGAGAATGTAAACACTCTGAAAAGAGCAAGTAGCAAGTATTATAGTCTCAAAATCAATTTACGTCAGACAGGGAAGTGTGACAAGAGAACCAAAGTGCAGAGCAGGGCCAAATTCTAAGAGTCTACCTAAGTACCGGTCTTCTTGGTGTCTGAACTCCACAGACAAGACTGGATGTCAGTGTGTCAGTCCTAAAGAAATAGCAATTCTCTTCTTCATCCAGTGCTTGGGTGTAATCTTTTTTGTTATTCTGTTTTGGAGTGCAAGGCCTGTATGAAGAAATGCAAAAAAAATTGGTTCTTTTTTTCACTTTCTGGTTGCTAATGCTAATGCTAATGCTAAAGCTAATGGCTTCTATTTCCTGTCTTCACTCTGGAATGGAAACTCTTCAGGTGTTGAATATTGACTTTGTTGCATTTTCATTTCTTGTTTATTACCAGAAGACTAAGACCTCAGGCTCTACCTCAAGAATCCATCTTGGTCCCATTGCAGAAAAAAACAAGAGGGGAGAGAGATTCTTGCCTAAATAAATAAATGCCCCAATCAGGTTAGCTCATCTTTATGCAACTAGAGTTGCTTTTTACTCTTTTTTCTAAACAATAATTTTATAGCTGGCAACTCATACCCTCTATTATTCTTTGCTGGCACCTAAGCTTATCCTAAGCTCTGGCACCTATGTCTCAAATGACCCAGGTACAGCTGTGCAAAAATACAGGGAAAGAAGCAATTCTTTGGGTACCTAGAAGATCAATAATAAGAAAACTGCAACAGATCAGAGAAAATCTGCATGAAAACTAACACCCTCCAAAACACTGACTGAAGGCTTCCTTTTGCAAATGACAGCCGAAATGCAGCTTTACCCTAATATGCAGAGATTAAGACCTCTGGCTGCCTCTTTTGACTTCAGCTGGAGCTGAAGGTGCTTAACATTTCAGGAAATCAAGTGAATGTGTCACAAGCTGGACATTCAGAGTTAGTGACTCTTGCTGAAATTGTGATTTTATTTTCCATTTCTTCACTTACCCCTCTTTAAAGTGGGATGAATGCTATTCACCTATCATGTAAATGTTCTGAGGCCTAATTAGTTAATGTGTGTAAATTGCTTTTGAGATGAACAGTGCTAAGTATTATTATTACTATATTAAAATATGGCCAGCAGCCAACCTCTCCATGTAGCTGCAGGGTAATGACAAAGCTGATCAACTGCAGGATTTTATTGCTAGTGATCTGAAACAACAAACAATTTGTGTGCATTTACCCAGGAACAAGTACAAACAAGTAATATAAATTTGGTCCGAATGTTAGTAAACAGAGAGGCAGCTGATGTTTTTTAATGCAATTTTTGATATCCCAAAATATTACCTTGTTTTAAACAGTCAATGTGAAACTGTTTCCAAGAAAAGGGGGCAAATTCACAGCCAGGATTTAGGTATTCCTTATTCCTTAGTCAAATTTGCACATGTTTTTAACTGTCACTATGTGGGAAGCTGTGTGCAACGTACCATGTAAAGCAGAATGTTTCTTTTGTGTACTGTTTTAGGTCAAATTTCACTCTCTAAACAGTTAAAAGACAACTGAAGAGAAACATAGACCTCTCAGGAGAGGAAGAGAAACTGTTGTGACCCTGCCTTCCTTATTCTAACTACTGATGCCCAAGTGATATAGAAAAAGTTTGCTGAAATCAACAGGCGTGACATGCTCAAAGTTAATTGCATAGATCTGAACTAAGGATCTATTTAAAGGAACATTTTTATGGGGAGTAGTCCTGTATTTTGGTTTGCCAACAGAGTAAAGTCCAAATCCAGGTATGTTCAACACTCCAGTACAGGACAGTTGGAAATAATATGCTACGGTATCTTCCCATGTATCCAGTCTGTCTTGTAAGTGGTAGCTCCAGAATCTGTTACATAATTTGTTACACCACACAGGAACATGGCCATTCACTGAAATGTTAAGTTTCTGGTGGATTTAATGCGTCCATGAAACTTATGCCTTGACTCAGTTTGGAGTTTACTCTTCATGGACAAGATATTGTTTCATTTGCTTTTCACAAAGAAAGCAAGGCAGAAATATGATGACCAGCAGGACACACAAGAATTTTTTTTAAAACTTATACATAATTACATTGGGGAAAACAACTAGGGGAAATCCAGAATGGGATTGGTTATGAACTGGAAACAAAGTGGATGGTTCCGGGAACAGTGAAAAGTCACATGTCAAACAACATTTCTGGCCGTGTACCATATACACTTGGCCCCAGGCAACTGATTTCTGGAGACTTATCCCATTACTTGCATGTGAAACTAAGAAGAGCCCTTTAGAAGTCTGTAAATAAGCAGTAAGAATAAAAACCACAATTTTTTTTATTATTCTTCATGAAATTACCCACTTTTCAGTTTCTAGTTGAGTACAGACTACCCTCCATCTCTGTTCAATAATAAACCAAAAAGTTCAAGTCAATAAAAGATATAGCCAGATTTTGACCCAAGTATTTGATCTTTCATTTTCTTTTTCTTTCCTTCCTGCCTTCCTTTTCCCTTTGTTCTGGGATCTTTTTAGACACAAAAAGTATAAAAATTACAAGAATAACTTAGGGCTTCTGATACTTAATGACTAAAATTAAACTCTATCCTTGGAAAATCTTTCAAACATCATGATTTTTGTTTGTCTGAAAGGAAACTGCCAAATTAATCTTAATTCCTTTAGCCTCTGGGTCACCTCAAGTGGAAATTTGAAGTGAAGAGAATAAATTGATCATCTAATAGAAATCCTTCTGAGATTATGAAAAACCATGACATCAAAAGCATATTTCTACCAAAATACAATACCGAAATGGTTTTAGCCTTCAACATCCTACGTAGTTATAAAACTGTTTAGGTTGACTGGATGATCACTGTTGTAAACACTTTCATTTTCATCAAGTCTTGCTATGCATGAATAGACTTGATCTGCTGCACCCACTAACCACATGAGAACCCCATCAGGCTGCAATTCACAGCTGGACTCTGATCATAGAATCATTTAGCTTGGAAAAGACCTTTGAGATCATCATCCTACCTGTTTTTCCACAGGAGCTAAAGAGGAAATACCTGTATATGTATTCATACAGACATACCATGAAAAACTTTCAGTCACATTCATGGATTCTTCGCTCTAGTGAGAGACAGAAACAAAACTATCCTGAATGCTTGTTGAGACTTCTGCACACTGTTTTGAGCAGCTATTTTTGAAAGCACTAGTATAGTATTTGTGTGCAAAATATTGCTTTACTTGTGTAATGACTGTCATCAAAGTATTACTTCAGTGTTGTGGTCACATTCCACTTAATATTCAGTACAACTCAAATCTTTGAACTAAATAAATATCATCCTTTGGTGACAGATGCACTATGCTGGAGCTTAAAAATATGATTAGATGGCACAATTTTGTCTCAGTGTTTAGACCTGTGAGAATAGTCTGCAACACAGCTGGCACATTAAATATTTCTTCTACATTTTTTGCAAAGGGTAGGGTGCTGTCCATCAAAGTTTGGTGTCTGACTTGGGCAAAGCCCCACAAAACTTTTAAATACCCAACTCCCAGGGCAGCTGTAATATGACAGAGCAGCCTGCTTGCTGTCCTATATCAAGGCAGACAGGAGAACTTCTGGAAATATGAAGGAGGCAATCCAATTTTCTCACTTTAAATTCCTCCACAAACCATTGACCAAAAGAGTAGCGATCTTTCCCTACTCTAAAGAGAAACTATAAGATACACCAGTTATCTCTGTTCACACTTTTCTTTCTGGTACTTGCTTTTCCACAACAGCCGAGTGGTTTTGCACACTCACCCATAGCCTGGGAGGGCACAGATGCTAGACACTGAAGGGAATTAAATTTATATAATTGTCAAAAGGACCCCTATGGCTGAGCTATGGGGTATCCTTAGGGAGAATGCCTCCAGCCATCTGATCAAAACTGGGCCACTCTTTTGATAGATGTACAAGAACAGTGTGCCCAAAGAGCCTACAGGCAAGAGGGAGACTGATCATCACCCACGGCTCTCAGTTGCAAAGGCTTGTACAGTTTTGGTCCCTATCTGTAAAATTCGTAAATATTCCAACAAAGACCATAATTTCAGATGAGTGACCCAGCACTGCAGTAAAAATCGTCTTTCCTCCGTCCCTTTTTCTGATCTGTTTGCACAATAAGTTTGTTTCAGGTGTAGAGGCAAAGAGCAGTATTAATCAGGATATCTCATGGCTTACAGTTAGGACATGTTCCAAAGAATATGGAGTCAATCCCATTAAAGCTGAATAATGAAATGTATCATTTCCTGGATGACTGTTCTGGCCAGGGATTATTACACAAAAGCTGAGTAGCACCATTATTACTAGGATGATACTGACTGAACTTAACCATAGTTGTAATGACATCTAACTTTTTGCATTTCTTGGCCTTATCTTTCAGGAATTAAGTGTTTCTCAACTTAATCCTGAACATAGGAGGGCTCCAGTTGTGGGATAAAGGTAGATTTCCCTAGAGAATGTATAGTTGAATAAAATTAAGTACTTGGTGAATTCTCCTGGCACTGAATGAAATTAGATACCCTGCAGGGTTAAGGATTTCAGGCCTGAAAAATAGGCAAATCAAATCACTGCCTGGAATTTCCATTGTTTATACATGCCAGAAAAGTAATAATTTTGAAATGGGATTACAGGAGTCCCAAAATTTCAATAGACACTATGGAACAGATTCACTAGGTCATGCTTTCCTTACAAATCTGTTTAAAGTGAATTTATGAATTTTTATGACACTGTAGTAGTGCAAAGGACCACAAGGAGTTGGTAAACATGATCTTGTCTTTTTAAACAGCCAAATACCCCTGGTACATCTGCAGTATCGCCACCTGGTTCACAAAAACTTCACAATGAAGCTAACTAGGTATGTAAGAAAAAAAGGTATAATTGGCTAATGTAGTGCAATTGTGTTCACTTTAAAAGAGGTAAAAAGTAACCAAATAAGAAAAAAAAAAAAAGCATAGCAATATAAGATAATAAAAAATAGTAAAGGTACATATATTAAAGTTTACCTTTGGCCAAACTAAGCTTTAACATGAAGCAGTGGATCTAAAGAGAAATGTAGACAGTGATTCATAAATTGTGGGAGACCACTGTCTCAGCAGGTTCCTTTTATCCTAATTAATCACTTTCTAAAAAGGTGACATAATTCCTGAGTTGGGTCATTGAAATTGTCCTTACAAACAGTGAAGTATTCTTAATAGATCAGGAAGATCTTTTTCTAAACCATAATGACGAAATCATTTGCTTGAATAGATTTAGCCACATGGTGCCAGTTTCCATTATAATCCAAATAAACTAGCCATTCAAATTAAGAATATACCTGTGGTGATTCCAGGATAAAACAGAATGAAACCAGCCTCTGGGAATTTCCATAATGGAAGTAACATTAATATATATTTCATTATGCCAACCACATGTTTCATTGTAATGTGCATTTTTTTTTAAAAGTATCCTATTATATTATTGGTTTAAAGATCAGAAAATGTTGCTGTTTAAAGGTCAGAAAATTTATTGTGATATCTCTGAAATTTCCTCAATACAATGTGAAACAGAAATATGGTGTCTGAAATTTGAAAGCAATTATGATGCATCACTGTCCTTGTTTTTACTGCAGACTTATCAAAGAAATCATGGATTACCAACTTGCAGTAGCATTGTTCGTGCATGTGCGAGGATATTGATTGTCCCAAATCTGCATGTGTTTGCTCAGATTTCGAGCTGGCCAGAATAAACAATAGCTGGGAGCACAATAAGTTACCATTCTTTCCAGTAGTATTCATATTGTTTTGGTATGGGAATGAATGAAGCAGCTTGATGGAGATAACATTTTTTTAAAAATAGTATTTGAATATATAATTAATACCAATTATAGAATAAACCGAGTCAAAGGAGAATGGTTATTTATAAAATTGAAATAGTTAATGCTAAAAGGAAAAAAGGATTAACAAGGAAAACAAGAAGCAAGGAAAGGTCTAGCATATTTTTGTCTTTTTCCAAGGTTTAAATGCTTTGAGTAAATCAGCCAATCAACTGCTCTGAAAATTTCCCAGGGCATACCTCGAGACATACGTCATGAGCATATGTCTGCAACCTTACTTGGGAAATACCTTTCCACTTTGCAGTTCCTCTGGGCCCCAGTTAGAGAGAGGACAGGGCTTTGCACAGCAGGATATGTGCACCAGGGCTGCCCACCCCCCGGCAGCCAGGAACCTTTGCCCCTCAAAGGGGAGAGCGTCAGACCTTGCCAGTGTACAACAGACAAGGTTTCACTGCACCACAGCAAAAAGGAGAAACCAACACCTTCATACAGTCTCTTGGGAAACTGTAATTTTAGGGTTGTCCTGTTTTCCTCATGCAATCCTTGCAAAAAAATGGAAAATTGGTTACCTTAGTATTTTATGCTGTAAAACCATAGAACAATACAGGAAAGGATCTCTGGAAGTCATCTGGTCCAACGCCCTGCTCAAAGTAAAAAGCAGAGGTGCCCTGAGTTTCACTTTATGGTTTGAGTTTCAGGAAATCAGTTTTATTATGCCTCTAAAATTTCAAAAACTGCCAAACATCCTTAAAAATGAAGACTGTACATCTGTCATAAGTAATACTAACAGGCTAAAAGTTCAGTTAAGAATATATGTGAGCATGTACCTCTACAAGACTTCCCTGAAACTTCTCTACCTATGAAACTAAACCGTTTCAGATCAGACGCCTGACATTCATCTGAATAGTAGTTCTCCTGTATAAATTGAACATATTTAGAAAACATTAGATAATTAATTACTCTTATTTCTAATAATATTAATAAATAGGTTTTATTTATAAAATAATAATGTATCATTTTAAACCTCACTCCTTACTATCTTTTAATCTTATTTTAATCTCAATCTCTTAATCATAACAGGTTTTCTCTCAGTATTTGACAATCTTCTGACACAATACCAGAACTTGCCAATTTGTAAGCAAGTTCGTATTACTGATGCTTTGGGGATATTTTGATACACAAATATTCATCCAGGTTTCTGTCCATGAATGATATTGTTTCCTAACTATTGTTTTAGGAGAGCAATTAGATGGAGTTTTCACAGAAATTGGAATGAACCATTTTTTCTACTTTATAGACTTACTTCTTTTTGAGCATTCCTGCTGTTTCTGTTCTAGTTTTGTCATATACACTAGCATTAGCATTGATTCTGCTGAGCAAAGTGAGAGGAGGTATTTGCCCAGACGTTCTCCACAGCTGCAGGTTTGCTGGCTGAGAAGAGGACTGTCTCTCAGATGCTTGTCGTTGTTCCTACTAGGATTTATGAATTCCTCAAACTTACCATTTGGTCCTGCTGCTCCCCCTAATCTCTTTCAGCAAACAGAAGCTATATTTACTTAAAGAGCTAAAATAGCTCTTGACAAACCTGGTTCATTTCAGAAGACCTGGGCTGGTAAGGCGGGTTAGGGGATTACTCACACAGGCAGCTTCTCTGCCTCTTCTGCTGGAGACAGTTTCTGCTGGGGAGTGGGAGCTGAACAGTCAGGGGATGGTGAAGTCTTCAGCCAAGACAGTAAAAAAAGCTTGGGCAAGGAGAATAGACGGGTGGCTGCAAACCCTGAAGAGGATTTACAAAGTCTTCTTTGTAGGTTTGATGGGACAGCTTACCATTAGCCATGGAAAACTATTGACGTGCTTCTACTCTTTTCCCTATTCACCATTAGGGTAGGAGAAAATTCATATCAGAGATTTGCTTTCAAAGTGATACACTCTGGATTAATCCAGTTCTTATCCTTTGGTTTAGTTTTTCACTTACACCTTCAGGTTCCTCCTGTATCTCCCTGGATTTTATATCTTCATTCGTTCACAGTATTTAAAGGGAGAAATATTCTATGATGTGTTATGATATTTATCTTCCTTTGTGCGGACAGCAATAATTCATGATTGACACAGCCAGAAGTGACTTATTAGGGCTTTCTTCACTAGAGAAGAAAAAGGTTGTAAAGTAACTCAGTACCTGTTGTGCTTTATGATTATAGCTATATTGTAGAATACGTTTCCCCTCATCCCCCTGCCCTTGCAGTTTACCAATAGTCTATCTGGACCTTCCAAACAATATCTCTTGCCATGAAATTGGTACAGTCAGATTCCAACCCTGTTTGATTTCAAAAGTCACATTACAATATTCCTTAAAATACAACTATACTTGAAGATCTTTGGAGTCTCGGGTGCCTTTGTTATTCCAAAAAGCACAAATGCCACAAATGCGATACGATGTATATTGTTTATTTTGCTTCTTTCCCTGGACAGTTTCCTTTATTTTCCTTTTTTTAATTTATTTATTTATTTTGTTTTACTCAGAAAAGTCACTGAGGAAAAATAAAAGTCTGCTGCCCAGGACAATAAACTGCAGGGCACCTGCAGACATGCGCATCGGCTCCAGTCACACCTTAGAGTGCACGTAGGACACCGTTGTGCTCAGCACAGCCGAGTTACTGTCTGTGTATACATCATTATGAAACTCGTGCTCACTGAGTCTGGCATGTCCCAGCTGCATTGTCCACACTAACTCTCATATACATGTATCAGGAATAATTAACTGGGGATGCTGGGAAACCTCTTTTGCTGACAAGCTTGGAGAAAGGGCGACACCAAAGCTCTCCTAAGAGCTGTTCCCAGCTTGCAGTAGGGATATAGGGCTCCCTAATGCTGCTGCTCTGATGGACCCCATGGCCATGCTGCCAGGCTCAGTGAGTGTCCCAAGCCACCACACCAGGGTATGGTACTTCATATACAGCTAGTGACACAGTCACATGCAATTGATCCCAAAGCATTTCAGTTAAAAAGGCTGCGGAGCTGTATTTCAGCACATCATGCAGAGCAGCCAAGGTCCACACCATTTGTACATTATCAAAGAAAGAAAAGTTATTCGGGATTTGCTGAAAGAGTAAGTTGCTTTGAGCTGCTAATTCAGTGATGGAAGATCTTTTGTCAGCTGGAAGTTGCATTTTCTTTTCAGTCAGATTATGAATTCCTTGAGATATTTATATGAAGATACTATATTGTATTAGATTCCTGCCTTAAACAAACCTGTGTCATTACCTTTCTTGTTTACAGAAAGGAATGACTTAAAGAAAGGATTCATAATAACCTGCACTTCAAGCACCTTTTCCAGTAGATTATTCTGTACAAAGTCATCTCTTTGGTCTTGCAATATTAACAAGTACATCAAATAAAAATCACAGTTACTTATCATGATTTAGTAAATGGTATTAAAGGACAAGGAGGAGCCATTCACACATGGGTGTGCCAATGAGAAAGGAGGTAAACAGTTGGTGTTTTTAATTTGTGCTCTTAAAACATTTTAGGACTGCAAAAATACTGACCAAGTAGTCCTTGCCAAAATAGTTTACATTGTCAGGAAAGGTCCTTAATCTGAGAAGTGCCAGCTAGCACTGTTACAATAGACAGTACTCTGGGCTCAGCAGGACAGGTTGGGAAGGAAGTTGAATACAGCCCTACGATGCTCTTTCCAAATCATTGCAAAGATTCACTGTGGTGGTCCAAGCAGCCACGTTGCACTCATTCATTTTGGTTTATACATAGCCATGGAGTCAGTCAGGACTCAACAGTCAGTATAACTGAGTCATGCACAGACAGAACCAAATGAGTAATCTTTTTAAAACGCACCTTTTCCCAGACTGTCATATATTTTCTGTCTTCTGTGGCTGTGTCTTCGACAGTCTGTGCCTCTGAGCCATTTGGATGATCACTTTAAGAGATGCTGAGCAAACTTCCTGCCTTGAACCTGGTATGTGCCCATTTCTCTTTCACTAGTTTCAAGAGTCTGGCATCCTCTTGAAATCAGATTAATTTCTAGTCAATAGCCACTAAAATATCCATTTATACTCTCTTCTGTCTTACAGTAATTACCACATGGACTTCTGTGCATATTTAGGACTCTTATTGATCACACCACTACCGTGGATTTCACTGCCTTCATTGCGAGATACATCATCTTTAAAGTTTGATCCCATTGGAATCAATGCAAAAACTCCCACTGATTTCATAGCTTTGGAGAAATCCCAAAGGAGTTTCTGGTTTAGTTTTTATGACAAAATGACTTGCATATTTTTCTGCTCTGAGAAGTTTTATTTGTCGCACTGTGCAGCAGTCATCTAAACATATTACATAAAAAGATCCTGTCTTTGGAAGGCCCTCAGTCTCCAGCCCTGTCTCTCCATCCTGGGTATTTTATCTTTGGGTTTCCAAACAGCAAAATCAAAGCTTTGTGATCTATAACTACATGGAAAAGAGCTTCATAAATGTAAACATAAAAGTGACTGCTGCATCCACAGACTACAGCAAGTGCCTTATCTGCTTTCAAGTATTTCTGCTCCATCTCAATTAATCTGTGACTGGCATATGAAATAATATTTTTGCTCTGTACAGCCTGCCTTCACTCCTAACACTGCCCCTACTCTCGGAGGGTTGGAATTCACTGTAATTATTCCTTCCACTCTTCAGTTTCATGTTGAACACACTGTCCAACTGGCACAAAACAAAAATAATAAAAATTCTGAAGGGCTGCTTAGACCACCAGTTCCTGAAGGTCCAGGGTCTGATCATAAAATTAGTGCATAACAGCAAAGCTGTTGCACAGGAAAGAAGTTGTGCTGAGTTACCACCTGAGCATCTAAACTGGGCTGTGTTCCTGCTGGGAAAACTTCAGTAAAGAGCCAGAACTGCTTCTGCCAGAGGAGGAGCAGCGTTTATATATGAGCTGATAATAGAACCACAGTCTCAAGGTAACACACAATTTGTTTTCAGTCCTTCAATTAAGTGACAGTTTTTCCAAGAATTAATCATTCGCATTTGGCAGAATGTCAATCACAGAGTCAAACTGAAATGTTTGATTTTCAGATTTCTTCTAGAGTCTGACTAGTAGACGGGCCATACTCAAAATACTATGGGGCTGATGGTAGAGAGGAGTGTAAGAATTTAGAATCAGAATTTGGAACAAGATTGCACAACATCTTTCAATGAGCAAGCCTCAGGAAACTCTTCACTGTAATGTTGTTTTAATGCTTTTCAGAAGGCAGGAAATTCGCTCTTTTTTCAGGTAGTCAGAATAAAGCTTATGAATTTATTTCTCTTTGCTGTGCTGGGCCCTGGGACTTAAATTTCTCTTTGAGTAGGAGTAAAATGTAGCTGAACAAGATGTTGCTTTTAGAAATAAAGCAAGCTTTAGAAAGTTGCCATTTTCCCTCTAGTTTCCTGTCACTGACTATTCCTAAGAAGGGGTTTTAACCCAGATTGTCAGTTGGCTATCACATCAGCCCTACAGTGGTGTTACTGCACTGGGTGGGGTCAACAATGAATGTCCAGGGATAAGAACCTCTTGAGAGACCCACTGCACTCTTTGAGATCATCTAATCTAGCTCTAGGAGGTCTTCCAGATCTTATCCAGCTGCTCACAACCCTCTTTATATCAGTACTCCTGCGCATACCCAGAAGCAATTACTCTGTTATGCTGAGGTCTCCTTCACTCCCCAGGTATTTCCACATCTCCAGCTCTCCCTTTCAGACCCAGTAATCTTTACCTGTGTGTAGATCTGCAGCTGCCTTGTCTGGACAACATCTGATTATGTTGAGGCACATTTGGCTCCTTCATGTCTTCTTTAGCTGTTCCCTGTTTTATGATTCTGCCCCAAATCTACCATATTTTAGCTCAGCTGAACATCCTGGAGTCCACCTGAGACACACAGGCCTATGGTCTAGAGGGTCTAGAGGTCCAGAGCACAGAAATAAGATCTGTTCTCAGAGGATTGCTTTGGCTGGGCTAGATACGATTAAGTGGTCCACATTCAGTGCAGCACTTTGGATGCCAAATTTTGGGAGATTTCCCATTGAAACTCCCAAATACACCTAGACCAGCACAAACTCAAAACTCGGACTTCCCCCAGGGAACTAGCAGCTCAACATTTCATTCCCAGAGCACAGTGCCTAAATTTTAGGCATGGCAACCCATACTATGACAATAGTAAGTCATTTGCAAAAACATGCATTCAATCCCATGTTAATTGGTTACCTGAGATATATCATGACAGGCCCAGGTGCTTTTTTATGTGTAATGATGGACATTACTCAGAATATGTGTTTAACAAAAAAAAGGAAAAAAAACCACAAACCCAGCGTAGGTATCATATGAGTTACAGGAAACTCAATTAAGCTCCACAAGAAGAAAACAAGTCACAACATGAAATTCTTACCTTCTGCCAATGGAAAAGCTTCAGAAATTATGAGCTGAAGGACTAGGGCCTCAAGGTAACAGAGTACACAAGGCTCCTCAGATTAGCAAATTATTTTGCTGCCTTTGTTGAAGTTCTCAGAACATAATTATTCAGAAATGAATGTGAAAAGTAAGGGCATGTAAACTCAATATGAATATTCAAAGAAACCAACTAATGTTTAGTACAAATATAGAAAGAAGAAGTATGTGAAGCTGTTAAATCATGCTATGTGTCTGCCTGTCAGACGAATGTGTGTAATCCCAAACAAAATGCCAGGAGGTCAGATCCTCAGCTGGTGTAAACTTGCTTAGCCCACCTTAATTCAGCAGAATTCAGCTGAATACCTGGCCCCATGCTACTAGTTTTCTTTTAAAAAATTATGTTCATATTTATTTTAATAGCCTGTACTGTGTAACTAAAATACCCCAACAACCCTGCCCCTGCCCATTTAGAAAATTATTTCCTGTCAGAGAGAGGCTCAAGATCATTAAGAGTGTTCTAAGAAGAGCTGTAGAGTGTGTGATTTTGAATTAAAAAGAAAAAGAGGGTGTGGGAGGGAGTAAAATGCAGCCCTGCTTTGAAATTCAGCGTAAGTGCTATGTATGACCAAAACCAAGGGAATCTTTCAGACTTTATTAGGCATTTCTCAGCTCCATGTGTTAAACTGAAATTCAACCCCAAATATTTTATCACATGTAAATGCCACAAAGTCAATAACATCTTTGTCTTGAGGAATTTGCTGTTTTCAAACAAATTTCTTAAACTTATATTATCTCTCTTTTAAAAATAGATGATTCTTTTTATTTGAAGGCTTTAATGAAAAAAATATTTTCATAACTGTTTCTCAGGTGATACAACACCTTCGGTCAATTTTCAGATGCTTTTGCCAAACTGTCTTTGTTCTTCCTGCAGTGTTTTCCTCTGTACATTTGAGAATGGGAGCTGGACATAAAGAGAAACTGCAGCATAGGCACCTGTAAAAGAGAGCTTTAATATCCTCTACAGAGATACATTTTTTTTTCTTTTTTCTTTTTAGGAACATGCTAACAGGTAATAAACCGACTTTGCAGTAATAAAACTGGAAACTGTGAAAAAAAGGAAAGATAATTCTTTTATATATCATAAAATGTACGAGCTAATAAAACTACACATTTCCCAAGAACCTGGAAATTGAGGCAATATAGAAGTGAAGAGAAATTTTTCAAATAATTGTTAATCAAAGCTAGTTCATGGAGAAGACATCTGGTTAGATTAATATCAGTATGAATGATTAGTTTCATTTTTCCTATTTTGATTACTGAATCAATATTAAGGTCAAGCAGTTTTGCTTCAGAAGGATTTAAACTTACCTTCCTTTAAGCAGAAATAGAAAACAGGAAAACTATTTTAAAGCATGAGACAAAATGATAGAGATAGGTCCCAGGATGTATAAAATAGCTATCAGTTAGAGTAAATACAGTATGTAAGCATATAACATGTTTACTGGGGTTACTTTAAAAATTGCATATGAAACACTTTCCTATCAGAAGATAGTTTTGCTAAAATGGAAAGAACTTGTACTGCAGGAGGTTTGCAAAGACATCATTCAAAAATGTTTTGGTTGGGACTTACTCAAGCATAGCATTTCAGTAGGGTTTAGATACCACAAACCAAGCACATTTTGTGAGGCTGTTGTTACCTCTATACCCAGCACCACGACTGTCTGTTAGCAGGGGTACTGGTGCCTCCCATCTGTGCTGGTGCCTTCCTAAGTTTTCATGTGCACATTGGGAGTTTTCAGAGATATAGCTGCTGTATATAATATTGTTCCCAGTTAGGGAGATGCAAACCAGGTCAGGGCTCAAAGCACAAAGTGCTGCTGCATGCAACCCAGCGCTGCAAACTCCTTTGGCCCTTTGAAAGAAATAATTGCTTTGGTATGTTTGTACCTTTTATATATGTTACGTTTCTTTTAGACAAAAATGTCAGGGTCAGGTTGGAACTCTGATATGGGGTCTCCCTGGGGACAACTGGGGATGAGCAAGGGAGAAAACCACCCAGACTCAAGGGTGCTGCAGAGAAGGAGAGAGTCACAGCCAGAAACTGCAACCCAGGGCAGCAGAGTTAGAGGGACTTTGCTGTAAGGAGGGAGACAGCAGCAAACTTCAGGAGCAATGGAAAGAGCACAGCCAAGAGGAGACAGCTCAGGGTTAGCTGCAACTCAGAAAGCACACAAGTGAACTGAAACCAAAACTGCAATTGAAGATGCAAAGCACAGAGGTTTAAATATAAAGTCCTTCTTCCTGACCAAGTGACTTTGAGCTTTCTCTGAAAAAACAGTGTTCTTATTTATAAATATATAAATTTGCTGGGGTTTTGCTTGCTTGCTTTTGGGTGCAGAGTTGTATGTGGTTGTTTTTTTCCATCAAAACAATTTGGTTTTCTTTAGGCAACTCTTTATACGGAAAAAAAACCCCACAAGTCTGCTTCAAATGCCTGGTCAATTCAGGGTATCACCATTGGATTTCTGTCAGTTTTAAAGCTAACCTTGATGAGAAACGGAACAAAATATTTTTAATCAAAAGACTGTAGGATTTTCATTTCCCTCCTAAGTTTGGGTCTTCAGTTATTTCATTTGAAGGTATAGCAAATTCTCAGAATTTCTTGCAAGATAGAAATTCTATTTATTTTTTCTTGAGTTCTTAAGGAAAACAGATTAAAAGTATGCTGCCTTTCTGTCTATTGTCTTTAATTTCTTTATATGGTGGCCAATTTCAAGTGATATGGCAGCATATGACAATCAAGAAGAGTGGGACTTCATTACTGAGTTTCATGTTGGAGGGAAATACTGGAGCATGAACTGTTGTTCTGTTTGATAGAACAGTGCTCAGGCAAAAGAGAAATTTGCTTCTACCTTGGAAAAAAAATTCAACCACAGTTTTTGATCAATAACAAGAGAGAAAAACCTGGTAAATCTTGTGTTTGGGAAGTCTAGGAATCCAGGTTTCATTAACTCCAATGCTTATGGATTAAAAATTGTTTTGTTGTGACAACAGTCTGAAAGAAGGTCCAAACTATTGTTGAAGCTGAACATAACTAAGTCGTACTTTTGCAACATGTACATGCAGGAACTTGGCAGGGTATTATATACTCAAGGGTGTTTAACTGAATAAAACCTTGTCTAAACTAGCATACCTTCTTCCAGGATGATTTGCAAGTATAGGCAAGTCTAACTGAGGAAAAAGAAAAAAGATGGACGTGAGTAAATAGAATATGACATTGCCTGCACAATAGACAACTATAAGTAATAATACCAGTCAAAGGCCAAAACATGGCTGAGGTTATGTAAGATGAGGCAAGTTTAAAATGTACTGATAAAAGTTGTACAAGCCCTTGCTAGTGAAGCCTCATCTCTGGTGTGGGCTCACTTTAAAACACTGTTTGTCCACTGTCTGCCCACGAGAGCAGCCCAGTTGCACCCTGCACAGTGGGAGTCAGTAGGGATGTTTGCTGACTGCAGAATCACACAATTTTCACCTCTTGCTACAAAAGCCATTAATTGTTCTTACAAAACACTGCTTGTTTGTGTCTCAAAATGGCAATGTACCTTCACTAGCCTGGGCTTGTGGTAGGATGTTATGATAGGATTCCCATAAAGTTTCCAGCGAGCGGTGTGACCTAAGAACTTGTCATGAAGATCAGACTGCCTTCTCCATATGTAAGCATTTAAGGGTTAACCTACCCATTTTGACAGCATATTCAAATATGTTTATAGTGACTTTCAACCTCCAAGTATGTTTCTCAAAGTAATTTCAGAATAATTTATATAAGATCTTGTTGAACGCTTCTTTAAAGAAAAGGAAATACAGGCAAAGCATATGTATAAAAATCCCTTCATGTTTGATTTTACTTCACAGTGGAAAAATCTCTGGAGCTTCTTCTTCCTCTGCAGCTTTTAAGCAGTGAAATAGGTGATGTTTGTGCTAATTAAGCCACTGATCACTCTACCCATTTGCCAGTAAAACCTAGACCACAGTAAGGCTATTATTTCTTTGAAGCAATGCAATATTCTTGGAAATCATGTTGTAACTAAGTTGCTAATAGGAAAGCATGGATACTCCACAAGAATGTTATTATTAGCAGAAGTACATAAATCAGGTTTTATTAGCTACTTAATACTATTAGCATTTGTCGTTCAGTTTATTGAACACTCAATAGCTGTACAAAAAAGGCCAAACCCAAGGTTTTTATTGGTATGCCTCAATTATATTTGTGGGAGAAAAGGTTTTTATATCACATCTGATTTCAAAAGTTAAATACCTGTGTGAATAAGGAACAAGAAATAATGACCTGAAAACAATTTCAAGTGCCCTATTTTTCACATTTAAGAATATTTATCCCCAAAGCATAAACATGCCAATGTAGAGTGGAGTGGTTTCCAGACAGAGCTTATTCTGTAATACCCACAGTAGCAAGATGTAAGGCATCCAGCAGGTAAGGCGTAATTTTTTTTCCTGTTGTAGCTTAGCTGGACTTGGTTATAAAAGGCAAAAGACTTGTTTTGCTTTCTCCATAGCTTCTGAGGACTACAGTCAGGGTACAGGAACAGCAGCTGCATTGTCCTCATGTTTTGACTTTGGAAATAGAGCAAGTCTTCAAGAAAGGAATGAGAAGTAACTTGCAATTTTCTGACTTTTGAGATTTCAGTTTACAGTCCTTATTTTTTCATTCCATTCCAGTAAAAAATATTTTAATGCCAGACCAAAGCAATGGATCAAAATGAAACTGAAAAAGTATGAGTTACTAATGTAATAATAACCTTTGGGCTTGATCTACTCTGTTGACATTTTCTGTTTATTCAAGGAATAAAAAGTTCCTTTAAAAAAGAAAGGAGATTTTTTTACTTATTAATCTAAGAATTTCAGAGAAAAACATTAATACCAGACAATCTGAAATAGACCCACAAGAGCTGGACATGCTGTATAATAAATCTCCAGATCATTTGCCCTTTGACATGAAATTTTCCATGTTTTGTCTTTGGCCAAAAGTAGCTTTCTTTTTTTAAAAACATACAATTTTTAGCCATTTGTTGCAGTAATATAAAAATAAAAATGGTCTTTAGCTACTTTTCATGTTTGGATGCATTACAGACTTGTTAAAAGGTGGCCAAGTATTCTTTGGCACAGCTAAGCTTTGACAAGGTTTTCATGAGTTCCCACCATCTGTAGATGTTAGCACCTGAGATTGCAAAAGTTTTCAGCATCTCTCTGAATCATCTCTCAGTGTTCACCCATACAATGCCTGCAGATACAAAGTACTGATTTCTGCCAGGGTGGACATGTGCATCCAAAAATGCAAAAGCAGGAATTCACCAAGTCCACCAGGCACTGGATGCACCAAGAACGGCTCTGTTAGCAGATAACTCTGTTGGGAGTGACAGGTCCTGGTGGTGTGCTGGAATATTCATTACTTTGAAGATAGTCTCATACCAGCAGTGGCATATGTTCCACAGTTTTCTGCCTCTATTAAACAAATAAACAAACAAACAACCTGAAAAAAAAATCAGATTTGGAGAACGTGATCAAATCAGATTTTGATCAATGAGGAGTGTTCCAGCTCCCACATGCAGGGTGGTCACCAAGCTTTGTTTGGCAACAACGGGACTTTTTCAGGATCATCCTTCTCTTTACCCTCACCTATTGCTCACTGCCTCCTGGAGTCACAAAGTTGCTGAGACACTGTTATACAGCCCTTGGGTGAGAAACTACAGGAGAAGCAAAGCTTGCACAGATAGAGGGAATCAAGGCTGGGGGAGCCTGGCCTGGAGGGCAGTGGTGCTGGGCAAAAGGAGGTGGACCAGCAAGATGTTGTCACTCTCCATTAACATCATCCTGCTGCTGGGGAGGAGGTCTAGCTGTCATGCTCACAGCCAGTCCCACAGCATTGTGACCTGCATTGCTCATGTGTATCACTGCTTGGATCTGCCAAAAATATGAGTAAGTGATATCTTAAATTATTTCAGTAAGAGAAGAGGGTCTTCCAATTGGAATATAGGAAATCCCCCAGTATGTGGGATGTCTGGTAGTCCTAATAATAGCATGGAAGGTCTGTGCTTGTAAAAGTCAATTTCTCAGTAAGAGAACTATTTAAAAAGGTGAAGTAATTGCAGCTAGCACAACAGCCTGGCAGTACTTGCAGACTGGATTTTCTGGTGGCTTCCATATGAGTTTTTTTTACAACACATGTTCTTTCCTATAGCTTCAGTGAACGGTGCTCCAGGAGAACTATCCCAAAGCAGCAGAAAAACTTAGAGAGGCGCACACAGGATCATTGTCTTCACCTCTTTGCATTTTAATTATCCCAAGCTTCTTTTTGACATTGACTTCCTTAAGAGAAAAAAAATAATACATGTTTGTGTGCTTGGATATGAGTCCATGTATCAGTGTCTTTTAAAAATTCAGACAGACCATTCCCTCACACACAGATTTCTCCCTGTAGAGAAGATGAGAACATGACAAATCTTAGTTCCGTTGCTTATTGCTCTTCTGGAAGGCACCCAGATTTCCCTCCAATTAGTGTAAGAGAAGCATTATAAAACAGAAAGGAGGGTCCTGCCACTGTCACTAAGAGGACAGAATCTTCCATCTTTATGTTTAAATCCTAAGTGAAATCCCATTTGGAATTTTTATTTGAGATCTGGACACTCTGAGATGCAGACCCCACAGGGCGGTGTGTGGTACACACATCTAAGGCCAGGTGGGACAGGGTGACAAACACATCAGCTGACTGCTGCTGAACAGGGGCAATGCCACTGCCTCTTTCTCTGGTCACCCACTGCCTCCTCGCTCTGCTGCAAGATCTCTCCCCACTCTGCACCCCAGAACTGGTGTCCGCCTGACCCAGTGGGGAATGAGTTCCCATCACTGCATTGGTAGGTAGATGGAGCTGCAAAAAAATGGAAATAGTTGTTTGCAGGACTAGCCAGCTGAATTATCTCAGCAGGGGATCAGAAAACCTCCAGGGCTGCTACAGAACTGGAAGGAAAGGTGGGAGAAAGGCAGAGGTGGCAAGGGGCAGAAGTATTGCTGCTTTTGAAAACCCTGAGTTGACAGGTGGCATCGACCATCTCATGTCATCATCACTCCTGCGCAGACAAACTCTGCCCAGGTTAATGTAACTGAGGAACCCTCAGGCAGATCCTGCAGCTGTCTTGTCTCCTGGACACAGCTGGTCCACACACAGGGCACAGCGGATCACGCTGCATGGGTGGGAAGGGGGAGCTAAGCTGTGTCTGGGGGCATGTGGCTAAGGAGTTTCTTTGCTCATGGGCCCCATGACATGGAACACTCCTGGGAGAGACCCTGGGAGACAGTTACAGCTATAGGAGACAGAGGGGATGGTGGGGATCAGTAGCGAGGGTCCATGGCACGGACACATGGCACAGGAAAATGCAGGCTGAGGGAGGTACTGTGACCATTAGTATAATATTCATGCAATAGCAATGCACATCTTGTTTGAATGTACAGGAGCTCTCTTCAAAACAGCAAATATTTTTGGCTTCAACCCATAACCAGAATAATGGGAAAACATAAACGTTTCTCCAGGCATATATCATGGATAATAATTCCCAGTTTGCAAGTACCAAAATGGCATAGAAAAAGGTGAAAAATTATTAGAGAAAGTAAATAACACCAACTTGGGGAAATGTGTATGTGTGGATGTATGCTAATAATTAACAAAGTATTGCCAAAGATCATGAGAGTATGTTTTACTTCTTATTCATACATGTTATATAAACAATATTTAATCTTTACTTAGGGAATGTTTTGCTTTGAGAAATTACCTCCTTTCTGTTGTTGTTGGCAGTGGCTTGTTTTAGTTTTTGCAAGACAGAGAAATATATGTGCTGCAACATGTGAGTGACATATACTGAATATGCCTAAAGCTTCAGCTGTCTGTATTCTGCTCACACATCCACTGCAGGCAAGTCACTGTTTCTTTTACTTTTCAGTTACCCTTTCACTGTTTCAAGCCTGATCATGTTAGGTGCTGTGTGACCTTCATTTCCATTGGGGTCAGTCACTCTGCAGGATGAGGTGGGAGATATCTCTCCTGTTTCAAGCACAGCACATGCTCTACTGACACAAAGACAGGTTGTTCAGCACTTTTCAGTATCAAGGCTGTAGTTTATTAAGTGCGAAAATATTCACTAAAAAAAAAAAAAAAAATTTAAAAAAAAAAAAGATAAAAGAAAAGAGAAAGAAAAAAACAGCCTGCACAAAACCTTTTGCCTCCCTGTAGGCAAAGCTGCTTGGTTTACATGATCTGAAGAGTTTGGAGCTCCATGGTGGTGTGGTGGCAGGATCAGGCAGCATCTTCCTGGAAAGGAGGCATCAGCCCAAGCCACTCAATGACTATGGGGTCACTCCATCATGCCTTGGCAGAGGTGGAGCACAGCTGCTAGGGATGCATAGTGAAAAGAAACATTGTCCTGCAGACTATGTTAAATGCAAAACCACAAGTTAACCTGACAGGGTATTGTAGGTATTAATGGTTACAGCAACATCACATGGCATTAGAGGGTATTCTAACTTTCAATTAACTACATGGTATCCTCTGTCCTGCTGAGAGGGAAAGAACAAATGTGAGTGTGACAGAGAGTGATAAGGAGCATGCATGGGCAGGTCTAAGTGCTCAGCCTTGAGGGACACTTACTACAGTCTTCCTTAAAGGTCAGCACCTGTGCAAGCATTCAGCTCAATCAGACAAAGGAGATTGTTTACAAATGTCAACATGGATCCTCTTTCATAACTGTCCTGGCCTCATAAAATGCAGTCCTAGGCACACCTTTTGAAAATTGAATCCCTCAGTAACTATAGTTGTTTCCCACTTTCTGTGTTACAGAAAGAGCCACTGGGAATACTCAAATCGTGGTGGTGACCTTGTTAAGAAGGAGCATCACCCTTACCAGGACTGTAATCTGTAAGAAAGAATAACTTCCTCTAGAGATACTTGGAATTTACTTCTTCTTTTCCGGTCCATTGTTCTTTAGCGTTTCCCATAGGACAATCTTGGGTGTGCCTTTCCTCATACCCTGCTATTTGTTAAATCTCTTTAAGCCTTAAGTGAAACTGTAACAAGTGCACACTTCAGACCTCTAAAAGGGGTGTCTCAGAGCAAACAAGAATGGCCAGCTTACTTTTATGCTCTACAAAACTCTACTCAGCAATGAAATTCTTGGGTGACGTTCCAGTTACCACGCCAGTCAGGAAGTTGGACTAAGAAGTCATTTCAGCTGCCTGCCAGCTTTTAATTTAACAGAGCTATGAGGAAGGGTCATATCTGAACTTGTTAGGTTTGGGGGATTCTGGATAGTGAATTCAAATCCAGACCTTGTATGGTTATGGTTCTGAAATATTAATTCAACTCCAAGAGTTGAAAAGGTCCATTCCCTTGTATCGTTATGAAAAGACCTGGAAGGGACATTAATTTCATTTTCTTTAAATGGGAATTATTTTAATTTCTGTCATGGGGAAAAAAAAAAAAAAAAAAAAAAAAAGTATTTCCATGTTGCAGTGGAGGCTTTAAACAGATGACATGTCATACAGATCTAATTTAGATGGGGGAAGCCCAAGGGGTAGAAGAACTGAACACTGCAAAATGAATCCCAAATAAATAATAGATTAGAAAATACAATGGAACTGCAAACTCAGTCCAACTGATCTCAGCACAAAACTGCTGTTTGCAACACAGAAGGATACTTTCACCTCTTTTCTGTTTCTTAATAAGTCATTCTTCATTTCATTGTTGTGAACAGTATAATCTTTTTGTACATTAATTAACTCTAAATTTTCCTCCCATTAAGCCATGATTCTTGCTTTGCAGACAAAACTTAGTGTACTGATACTTAGGCCACTGAGGTTTCTTATAGCTGTTTAATTCTTATTCACACATTGCAAAGTATTAATATAATCCTGGTCAAAAAAATCTTACCTCAGTTGTTTTGTCAGACCCAGTTTACTCTTTCATAGTAGTTCAAAATAATCCTTCAGGTATTTCTGTATTTATGACATGATATGACAGTAGTTTTAAACTATCAAGTTAACTTTAATTTTATTTTCAGGATTTCATGTATTATTTTTTTTAGCTGACGTTCCCATTTCTCAGCAAAGACAGCTAACAAAAACAAAAAAGGAAACACTTTTGGTTATGGTTGGTTAATGTATTATGAGAAAATACAACAGAATTCTTTCAACTTTGATAAAGTCATAGATTCCTCAAGGCCTTTTATCAACAGAAGTATGCCATCTGCACATAATAGAGTTTTATTCTGAATAGCCTTTGTCTTTATTCCTTTTACAAGTTTGTCATTCCACCTTGTTAAAAGATGCTTTTAAAGGTATCTTTTTGGAAGGAGGGGAACAGTAATAAGGAAAGGAACAATTGCATCAAGGTCCAGGGCTTTGAATGGTAATAGTAAAATATGAGATATTTGTGACATATACATATATATATGTCCTTCTTTTTATTAATGTTAAGTTAAATTACTGTGACATGTTATGCATATCATAAAACACAAACACTATTTCAAAAAGCTTCTAATATGAAAAGACAAAACAATTTTTTTGGCGAGATGGATATTCATATACCTATAAATTTAAAGACTGATCAGCACAATATTAGATACATTTTAATATCAAATTGATGCCAACATGTTATTTTAAATATTTCTTAGTACAAACAACTCTATCATTTTATTTAAACAAAGTTGCAGAAGAGAACATAATTCACACTAGAAAGAAAAGAAAAGACACCTGGTTATTTAAGTGTATATATTATTTTGCAAATATAGGAATATACTAGGGTTTGGTTTCCATTCCTGCTTGTACTACTGTTTTACTCAGTTAGCTGAGCCAGTCACCTCATCTTCGTCATAATCTTCCCTGTGGTAAATAGAGGATAAGACATTTCCATTACCTAGAAAAGATTCCTTATGATGTGTGTTGAACACATAAGTGCCTATAAGCTTAGGTATTATTGAGTTATAAAACAAGGAGTGAAAGATCTTTGTTTACCCTTCTTCACTATCCCTGCTGGCCAGTTAAGGTGAGATCCCCAAAGGCTGAGGTTTTCCATGGATACGTTACATCACACACTGCCTGACAGGGTTCTCAAAAGCCCAGCATAGAAGACAGACCTAATTGCATTGTATTGTTTTTTATTAATTTAATTGGGAAGAACAGGCAAGGAGATGGCATTATCTTTAACCTTCCACATTTACATCAGTTGTATGCATACATAAAAATAAGATACTCCAAAGTCAAGAAATTACAAGCTAAAGCTGTCCAGGCAAGGTTAAGTGCACTCTTTGGTGTCAACACATCATGATACAATTCTTAGTAATATAACTAGGTACTATTTTTAGCTCCTATAGGCAGTAGTCTTGTGTGGAATATTAAGACTAAATAGTTTGTGTTGGGTTTGGTGGTTGGTTTGGGTTTTTTTTTATTATTATTATTATTTTTTCCAGCCTTCCTTCCACCCCCATACCTGAAATGTGTTTGATTGCTTCCAGTGTAACTACATAAAAATTAAATGGTAATACCCAGTTATCCAATCAAGCAACTACTTAGAACAATTCACAAATTCTTCCAAGGTAGATAATTATTTAGAAACTGAAAATGCTTAAACATCTGCAATTACTAACACATATGACCTTGCATTTTCTATAGGTTTGTTCTCTGGTGTATATTAGAAGCATTCTGTAGTGGATAGAGCATCAGAAAGTCCACCTGTAATTCCACCAGTCTTAGAAACACATTTTGCAAGAGAGGGGCCTCAGAAAAAAAAGCAAACCAAATGACTCTCTGAATTAATTTAGCTGATAACAAATGAGAAGATTCCATCTCTCCATTTTCTAATTAATTAAAGAGTGTTAGTATGAGAACATCCAAAATGAAAAATTCTTGTGGTGTGAAAGGTATCATCAATTAATACATAGAACCCACAGCTGGGGCCATTAATTACCCTGTTATTCTTTTCCCTTCCAAAAGGCTGACTCTTCAGTTGACGTAAATCAGTTGTGATTTAGTTCCAGGTTGCGGAAGTGAGCTGAAGTGTCTCTGGTAGTGTACTGTCCCCATTTCTCATTTACATTAGGTGTTGTATAGTGCTCTATGGATATGTGTTGTACATCCTGGTAAAATGATATAATCCCTGCTGTCACTTCATATATAAAGCATGAATATCATTCCCATGTAAATTATGCCAATTAGATGAAAAATTGAGAAGAAAGTAAAAAAGCTAGTTCTAGTTGTATCTTCTTTTCTTCTAGTCTTGTCTAGAACTTTTCGGCTTCCTCCAGATGAGCAAAGTGGGGCCTCTTTTATTTCAGCTAATACAACAGGTGCTATATTCTTTGTTCCTCAGTTTTACCAAATGATTTTGATATGTCTCTCTCTGAAGTGTTGTCTCCCTGGCTACACCTGCACATATTTATAATTGTGATCCTTCTGGTCCCCTGGTGTTCAGCTTCCTGGTTTTCATTATTTTCTTCCAAATTTGCTTTATGTCTACCTAACTTTGGAATCTTATTATCTAAGTCTTGCAAGAGGTACAGGGGACCTTACAGTCCTCCTGACAAGAGTGTCATATCTGTCAGGGTAACACCTGGAAGATCAGGAGACGTCCCAGACTGCATGCAGGTGTCTAGGATCAACCTCAGCTGTGGACAGCCCTGGTGGAACCTGTTCTTTACATTAGGGGGTCAGGTATTGATAAATCTTGGTTTAGAACAAACTAACTGCCTTATCATCTGCCTTTCCTCCTGGATCATTTTTACAACCCACACAGAGCCACCTGCTGCTGCTGTATCTCTGCTCTCACCATTAGCTGAGCCATCAAATGTGAAGGCATTTGGAGAGGTCTAAATGAGCTGCAGTCATTCCAGAAACTAGAGTTCAGATGTATCCTGAAGTGCCCTCTAGGGGGAAATCAAGAATTCTGTACATAGAAGTGTAAGAAATCTCTAGGTGTCAACGTTTGTGGTGCTGAGGAAAAACAGCAGTGCACATCCAGGGAGTGTGAGCTTCCAAAAGTATCCTGAGGACACCAGGTGCCAGGGTAAAGTCAGACTCCCTTCTGCCTGATCTCCAAGGTTACTGAATCTTGTGTTCCAGGCTGCACGATGGCCCAGTCCCTCAAAAGTGCTGGTGCATGGTCATTTATTCCCTTAATTTAGGGACTCAGCTGGGGAAGTTGCGTTTCTTGGACAAGTATTCTTGCCACTTTTGCAACTTAGGCAGCAGTTCTGCCAGTGGAGTATTAAAAGAAATTATATCTAAGCCCTGCCATGGCACTGAATCCCACTGTCTCAAAGACAGCCAGCTGCAACTATCAGATAAGCACTAGGTCTAAGCAAAAAATGTTTTCTGAAATAGATTCTTTCTTCAGGACTTCAAGCAGGCTGGCTCAGTGTGTTAGCAGCTGCGAACCCCTGTGGAAGATCTTGACATCCCTGCACATAGTCTATAATAAATGTCTGGCGTCTAAGTCAGCCTTATGATTTTTGCTCCTGCAACCTGAGTATTACAGTATCCAAGCAGTTTTCTTGCATCTAAATTGCTTAAAGTCTACTTGTAATAAATTCTCTATTTAGAAAGATTATTTATGTGGAACAACAAAGAAGAATGGCATGCAGAGGCTAAGACCTCTGACAACCAATACATTATAATCCAGAGACTGTCTTAGGTTCAAACTGTTTTCTCTGAAAAAGTCATGTCCTTGGGAGTAGATGCATGTCCTGAATAAAGAAATGTTCATTATAATCTTTGTTGTATCATAATACCACATTTATGAACATAAGACAGGAACTTAAGAAAACTGGCAAATACGAATCTCACGGACGCTTGATCAGTAGAACGCTGAAGGAATATATACTGCCCAGCCATGGAAAGGCAAAGGTGACTGAAAGTATTATCCCAAAAGAAAATATGTGCTAGGCCATATTCAGGTGTTTCAATGAAAACTTACAAAAATGTCAACATCAGTGTTGAGCAGGTAGTATATAAAAGGTGTTGGATAGTTCCAGGTCTTTAAAGAGCTATTACACCCAACCCAAAGGAAAATTTTTCAGTAGCTAAATAAGTTAAGACTAAGCTAATAGTAGATGTTAACTAGTAACAGATAGTTCGATTTATATTAATGCCTGTTAAATTCAACATTTGAAATTAGTGTAGTGCATTTTACTTCAAACATGGATATGAACATTATCTGTGTTACTTACAAAATTCCCTTCTGATGGGTCTTACAGTGGGACTTCCAAATTCCTGAGTTTTTCCACTCCACTGAGAGATTTTTAGCTCTTCTAGTGAACTATTAAGTATATGAGCACAGCAGAATATTATGCTTAAATTTTCTATGTCAAATAAATGGAATAGAGTTAAATCCCCGGAATGATGACTTCCAGATGGTTGTTCTTATGATCTAATAATACATTCCCTTATATATTTAACTTCAGCGTGAACTCATCCACCATACCTGTAGGTACTTATTTGCGGAATCTATGGCAGGAGCATAGGGCAGCTATGCTATATAACCATTTGCTTGTACAGCAAATGGAAAAGATGGAGATGTGCAATTAACCCTCTCTCTGTTAATGTTAAGGAGAAACTATAGAGACAAGATTGCATATGTAGGCAGCCCATTAAGCTTCCGGAGTTAGGAAGAATGAAGCTGGGTCTGAATCAGCTTACTTCCAAGAATACCAGAGAAATTCAGAACAGTGCACTGACTTGCTTTTCTCCTCCCATGCTTGAGTGCTGAACATGCTGTTTACAGGCATAAAGCTAACTTTCATGAATTTAATTGTAACATCACAGTTAAATATATGTCTTAAGAGGTTTTTGAGAGCATTTGTACATTAAGCTTTTCCTCTAAGTCTCTTCCTTTGGGGTCACCTAATACAATTTCTCTTGCTGTGTGCTGAAGTTCCACGTTAGTTAATCTGAGTTTTCCTTGATTTATAGGACTTCATGCAACCCTTTAAACCTTTTCCAAAGCTAAGCGTGGTGGGTGGAATTTCTCAGAAATCCTGAGTAATCTAAAAGCCCAAGTCCCATTCACTTTCAATAAAACTTGAGTGCTTGAGGGCCAGGCTTTTAAAACACTCAGTTACTTAAAGGTGAAAATAGTTGTCTAATGGGATTTACTAAAGTGCTATGGTTAGTCTGAGATGGTTCTTTGCTTATCTGCTCTATTTATATTTATTTTTACTTTATTACTTCCTGCTTAGAACACGTAATAAATTTTCCCCCCCGTATAGTTTTGTTGGGGTTTCTTGAATAGATTGTTCTTCTGATGGTAAGGGAGGGGCCAGAGCTTCCCCAGGTAACTGTTTTCTGTGGAGTTTAATCTTTTGCATTTATTACTTGTTATCTGTGAAAAAGTTAACTTCTGTAATTCTGCTTTTCCACAGTTCCTTATGACAGCAGTGAGACTCAGACTCACAAAGGAAATTAGTCACTGCTGTGCTGAGTGCCTAAGCAAGCAGAGGGGTGTATGTATGCTTACACTGATGGTGAGGTCTCCCAGTGACTAAGTGGGATATTTGTGAATCACTGTTACGGAACAAAACCCCACCTAAGGTGAAACATCAGTGCCTGCCCTCTACTGCAGCAGTTAAACACTGGGGGCAAAATTTTAATCTCACTTTTAACTGTGTGAATCCAAAGTAAGTCAGTTGACTTCAGTGTGGATTTATAGTACTGTTGTCTCATCCAACTCCCATTTGGAAAGTTTCCACTGATTTTAACTAGTTGGACCAGACCTAGAGTCATTGCTATTGCAGCAATCTGGTTACCTTATGTCGGGCTTCCTTCTCAAGTGCATAAACTTCATTACTGAACATTCATTGGTTGAAATGAAATTAAATATCAAGCTGATCATTTATGCAGACTTATTCCCTATACCAGAATGAAGTTAACAGTTTCTTTATGTCAAAGTATTAATTTCCAGGTTTTTTCAGGCTCTGTTTCTAGCAATTTAAACGAAGCATCTAAACCTTGAAATCAAGCTGAGCCCCTCCAAAGCTGAAGTCTCCATAAAAAATATACAAGGCATCTATTGTAACATCTTAGTAGAAAATCACAATTCATGAGCATTTCCAATGACAAAACACTAACATGGAGTGATAGTAAACATTTTTCTAACACTAGATGGGACATATGAGCATTGAACTGGATAGAGCCTTGCAGGTCACTGAGTCCTCTTCCCTGGAATGGGGAGAAATAACTTCAGTAAATGTCTGCTTTAGTAGGATCCTCTTCTACATGACACAGCACCACAATCATAGAGATCAAAATATTCACCAGCAGGCTATAGGAAACATTAGCCCTGAAGTAAAAGACTAAAATCCACAACTGTAATTTGTCACAGAAGGAGAAGAAGCAGGATTAAGAGGCCTACCCGTAAATGTTTTATTGAAGAAACCTTCCGGGTGATGTTAAGAGGGAAGTCGTATCCCTGCTACAAAGGAGACCAAAAGAGAAAAGCTGCAGACTCCACTTATCCGACCTCAGGGAGACATTCCACCTTCACAGCCAAAGTGGAGATTGCTTTAATCCCAGAACCTGAGGGTATCTAATGTCAATAAGAGCACCAGGACATGAACCTACAGCCTGTTCCAGCTATGGCTAATCTGCAACGTATCAGAAGAAAACAACAAAAAAAGTAAAAACCCCAGAAACTAAATTATTCAGCCTGTGCGGAAGAAAAAGAATTAAAACCTGAAAGGCCAGAGTTAAATATAGTACATCTGAGGAAGACAGTGGGAACCCATATCAGAGTATTTCAGTGTGGAGAAGGCACAATGCCATCCTTTTTCTTAATTATGTGAGAACCTGTATCTGCACTGATTTGAAGCATTCTCTCCATTGTTTACCTCAGCCATTTGCAAAGCAAAATGGAAAAAACATTCCCCATCTGAATGTGGATTCCTGAGTCTGGAAGATCTTTGTCACTCTGTGGAGCTAAGACTGGTCATTCAAATAGATGGGTTGGGGGCGATTTTCAGGACTAATCCCGAAAGTCTATGTAGACGTGCCCCATAACACTTTCCACTATCACAGCATCTCAGCAACTCACAATGTCTAAAATAGTTGTTGCTGTAACATTCCCAGGAGTGCTATACACCTCAAAGAGGAATTGATAAGCAGAGAGGATGAAGGGAGGTTTGCTGTCTAGAAGTTTTGGCAATGTCTTTGTATGCTTATTGAAAGGAAATTGGTTCTTCTAAGAGTTAATTCAGAGCATCTGAGCATTTGATTGAAGTATCAGTTTTATGTAGTATTTGTATTTATGTAGTATTGTATCAGTATTATGTAGTAATCTGTATTATGTAGCGGTTTTGGAGGTGCCTGTTTCTCTGATTTATATACAGAGAGACGAGGCTCTCGAGACACTTGCCTGGCCTTTGGAAGCAGGTTAGTTCTTTCTGTAATACACCCCTAACAATTACACAGCAGGCTAATGAAAATACTGGCCCCACTTTTTAAAAAAATGTCAAAAAATGTATGTATTTTACATTTCATGGAATCTGTTTAATGATCCATTGACGGTATGCTCTGTCATTACAAAACGGCAAAAAAATAAGAGGTAGGGAGCATGAGTGCATGAAACTAGGATCACTATACAGTGTGAAATCTCATCTTCCTTTTGCCAGGAACAATGTTTGTGAGACCACACTGCAGAACTGAGACATCAGCCTGGATCTGAAAGGCAAGCTGTGTCCTTTCTGGTGGTGCATCCACTGGGACAGAAACGCTACAATCAGAACTATCACTTACTTCTGGAGAGAGTTACTGTCTTTCAGCAGGCTCTGGTGTCCTACAAAATATAAATTTACAAAAGATCTGTTATATTAAGTGTACTATTAACTGTGATTATGTTTCCATCCTCATTTTATTCTAGTAGTTCCTAAGAGAGTATTGCTTGGAGAAAGTATTACACTACCCAAGTAAGGGAGGTGCAAGTCCAGCGTCAGTAGGTGAATACAGCAGACACCACTCTGCAATAGATCAAGGACTGGGCAGCTCTTTTATGCTACAGGATAAAATCATGCTTTAAATATTAGAAGCTTGTTGGTTTTTTTTCTCATTTATACATTTACATGAACAGTGAAATCAGCAGGGTTGTGCTAGACTTACATCAGTTTGGAAAACTGATCTTGCTTGTTTTTTCCTGGGCACATTTACAAACTACTTAAGCACCAATTATAGAAACCCTGCTATTAAAAGATGATGCTGTTGGCTAGAAAATCTAATTTAAGAATTTAAAGTAAAATTGAAATAATTTCTCTTCCATTTGTTCTAAAGATTGTTGATGTACTAATAAAAAAGTGTTAGTTTAAGCAAAGCCCAGTGTTAAAGTCTGAGATAGAATAACCTCTCCAAACAATAAGGAGCTATTATTATTCAAGGCCATCCTTACCTGGTCTTAATAACACCTTATGGCAAAATTAATTTACTTTTAAAATTCCAGTTGCCATAACAACTTGGTGCAATTGTTCATGTGACTTAATGAGATTCCGAAAGAACTATTTCATGAAGAAAAAATGGAGATGAATAGAGATCAACTAAGAGAGGGTTTTTTCCGATTACTGTATTTAAACATTAATAGCTAGTTGATGAAAATGCTTCCTGTAAAAGCAAAAATACTCTTATATTCAGAGCTACTGTACTCCTATTATATAGTGCTTGGAGCTTTCACACTTCGCAGCAAATAGTGACTCAGTTTGAGATAGCTGCATACTGTGCATCAGCTTGAGAAGCGGTTGTCTTCAGCTTTGTACTCATTGCCCTTCCAAAAATGATGGATGTCCATGGTGATTTGTTCCTTAGTACCACAAATACTGTTGTGTTGAGAACTGCTGTCAAGGAGGAACCACACAGTAATGTAAAGCCAAAACCATTTCATGGTTGTAACCGTCATCCACTTACCTCCTATTTATTAATTATACATGTGCAGATAGATCAGACCAGGGCAGCAGCCCAGAAAGGATGCATAGGGGAAAGCAGATGTGGCCTCACCTCCTGCCTTGCCCAGTGCGCCTGTTTGGAGAGGCCGCACCAGCAGCAGAGTCCCTCTGCTTGCCTCAGTGCAAGGAGCAGACACTGAGCTGCCTCCTTGTCCACCAAAGGTCTGCTCATGTGACCTCTGGTCTGTACTGGACCGCACAAGTCTGATCTGAAGTTCCAAAATCCCTCCAGGCAGAAATTTGCTCTCTTTCATTATCTGCAACTGAACCAAAAGTCTTTAAGCACCTCAAAAATTATTAATAAAGGTAAAAATAGCCACAGTACTAGTCCTCTATGCACATACATATAAACACTAGTCACAGTAAAGAACCCATAGTACATTGATGATGAGAAGTATCAGTACACATGAACTATGCCATACAGAATCTCATATCTCCTGTGACAATTTCAGGAAAATCTCCCACTACAGTCCTTTTTCTTAACGGTGAAGCATCAACTTTCTCATTAGGCTGCCTGCCAATGTGGTCAGTTGCTGGTCACTGGCTGTGTCTTAGGTACCTATCCTCTCTAGGCTAGAGCAAGACATTGCTCAAGTTATGCCTAAGTTTTATATCACAGAGGTCATTAACAATCAGAATTATCCTGACCTTTTGCCACTATAGCAAAGAGCTGGATCAGAAGTGAATGGAAAGCTGTAACATTTTGGCACAAGTCTGATTTGCAGAGGAAGAAAACATTACAAATCTCATTCTTATTCCTATTACTGCTTCGTGTTAACTAAAGCTGATGGGAAAAAGTTGGAGGAAATAATTGGTAATGACAAATTAGGTTTCTTTTTTATGTTTGTGAATTATCTCTAAACACTTTACAATTAGTTTTAATATATTTGTCTTTGAAGATAATTTTCAAATAATTCGTAGGCTGCTGAAGGTTTGAAGAACAGTTATGGTTATTTCATATGCAGAATCTGAAGTGTGTGGTTGGCATTGGTTGAATTCATAAGTCATGTGATACTGTTTTAGTATGAATAAATGAAAATGGTTTGGGATGCAAATATTTATATTTATTAGAGCCAAATTTGCTGATTATTCATATTCTCTATAATTCATTTAAAAGCCACACTTTTGCAAACCTGACTGCTAAGAAATATGATTTGGTGCATACTGCTATTTCATGCAAAGCAATTCTAGAGTAAATTAATTCAATATTCAGCTGAATTGTCTTAGGCAAATAATTTCAACACTTACCTAGGCATAAGTATATTTACCATCAAAAGTTCAATAATTTCTAAACATTTTTAAAAATAATAATAATAATAAAAACGTATTATAGCAATCATAAACAGATCAAATAAAGGAAGAAATTCACATCAGGCTCATCAGTTGCTTTCTTTATGGCCATACAAATACTTTATAGATATTTTATCTCTTTTTCTTACCACAGTATTCTATGAAAAGTTAATTTAATCAGTCCAATAGTATTATCCAAATGTCATTCATCCAGTTTTGATTTATGTTGCTTTTTAATTTCAAATAGCTTTCTCAGTAATCTGGTTTTCTGGGAATTTATCGAGCTTTTATCTCTGGCCTATAACCTATCCAAATTATTACTCTAATTTTGTTCATATTGGCACATTCCACAGCCTGACGTTGCATTTTCTCTTTTATGTTCTTCTATTCTAACTTTTATTAATCTTCTACTTGTCTCATGTGCTTCTCTGCTGTAACAGCTGGGAATTTAAGCAGTTCTTGATGCTTTGAAATTTTGCACTGGTAGTATGCCAACCAGGACAAAGATTTTTCAGCTGTCTTTGTTGTTGCTGGTTTGTTTTTTTTTTTGTTTGTTTGTTTGTTTGTGTTTGGTTTTCCCCCAGCAAAGACGTTTTCATTTTATGTCTATGTACTGGTTAGTACAATGTGTGTACTATCGCTGTTTAATGTTTCATGAATATGTAACAGAAATAATCACAATAAGCATTCATAAACAAGTTGAGGAGTAAGTACTCAGTTACTCTATGTTTGCTTTAGGCCACATTCTGATATTTTTACCCTTGTTGAGTAAGTAGACAATGAAAAATATTGTGGCCTCTTAATAATGTGGGAAGGAGCATGCAGGTGTGAAGAATCAGTTGGCAGCCATAAGCCCCAGCTGAAAGGCTTAAGTAAGGACTGAGAGCAAATTGAGGGATTTGGAGGCTAGTGAGGGAAATCAGACATTGCAGGTGGTCTTGCCTAAGTAAAGGTGAAAAGAGTGGTGTCCTTTGTCCTTTGAATTTGTTTTTGCTCACTCTTGATGTGAATGGTAGGATTTTTTTATTTTTTTTTTTTGAGACTGCCTGAAGTTTTTGGTTGGTCTTGTGAAAATTTAGCTAATTTAGAGGAGTATTTGTTAAAGTATTAGTGGTAGTCTGGTGCTGGAGATCAGTCTAAAGTCCTATTACAGGGAGTAGCAAATGTTTGTGCTTGTGGGGATTTTTTTGTTGTTGGAGTTTTTTTCTTCCCCTTTCAGCAACATTTGGGCAAGGTATTTTTCATGCTTGGTGCTCCTGCTGGGTAACGTTGCTGTGTTTCCTTATGCAATTGCTGTACTGGATATAGGGTTGGCCACACAGTGTGTAGGTACAAGAATTCCTGTAGGTAGCTTTGGATCCTGTGATCCAAAGCTTTGGATCCTTTTGTTGTTTTAATGCAAGCTAGGAGGTTATACTATACAATGATGTTGAAAGGTTTGTTTTATGGCAGTACTAAAGACAAAGCTTGACTTCTGATAGGCTTCAAGACAACTTTGTCCTGAGTGCTTTGGAGAATCTTAAAAGAAGTACTTCAAATAAATATTACAGCTACCAGCAAGTATTTTATAATAATGTATGGAGTACATTATTTAAAACAAACTTAAATATAGCTAGGCTTTTTTTCATCAATTGTACTTAGTGTATAGAAAAATCAATACTGTTTTCAGGGCCACTTATTTATTGTCTCTTCACTCAGTGGTTGAAATGGTCTGCGTTAAATTATTTGTCTGTCCTTGTTCACCCTACTTAGCAGCATGGGGCTCTAGGCATGACTATCCGATCAGGCTGCAAGGAAAAACAACTACGGCACCTTCTGCTTGTTCTGGTGCTGGGAGAGCTCAAAGCCACTGTGGGTAAATACCTGCTGTGGCCCTGATGTGCTATGGCAGCAAGCTCGAACAGGCAGGTCTGAAGGTCTTCTGCTTTGCTGGCTTTCTGTCCTCCAGCCACATCTGGTTGGGCTGCATTAGCTCACTTTCATGGAGAAAATTTGTTCTACCTCACTGGTTTGCAAACCTCTTTGTATCCAAGCTGTGCTTGTAGCATGTGGAACACTGCCAATGTTTGGGGTGGTCCAAAAAGTGGATATTGATGCAAGAGGTTATAGCGTTTAGCTTCTCCTAGGGTATAAACAGATGCTTCCTAAAAAATATTTTTATTTTTTTAAAAAATAAATATATTCATAGCTTTTTACATGCCTCAGTTAAACTACTGTATCTAGTTCCTTCTCCCAGCTCTCGAGAGGGGAACATCCCAAAGGGTCCCCTGGGAAACTCCGGCCCTTGCAATGATGGGGCACACCTCTGCCTGCTCTCTGCTTTCCTGAGCTGCAGGTGGGTCAGAAAAAACTGTCTGGTTCCTTATATGCCTGTGAAGGACCAGGAAGAACTGCTGGGAAAGGGGACAGGAGGGTTGGTACCTTGGTGTGGCCTGTGGTGGAAATACTGCAGTGCCCAGAGGTTAGTGGGAGGTGATGGGGAAGAAAACAGTTGGACTCTCTGGGGGAGCAAGCTGCCGGGCTGGGGACCAGGGCACCAGATACTGCATGGCTCTGTTGTTTCTGCAGGCACTGTTCAACAGTGGGAAGGAAGCCTTCACTTTGTGCAGAACTGATTATAGCTGTCAGATGTGCAGCCAAGATCACTGACTGTGAGCCACAGTACATGGGCTGTTTGGTGTGCGCATCTTCGACTGCAGTCTTGGTATCACGGGTGGTACTCATGGAAATTATAGGGGCTGATGGTTCAGCTTCCCTGGGTTTTTGGTTACATTAATCATTGCTCTGATCTTACATTAATCATAAATACAGAAAAAGTGATGAAGAATGTCACTAAGGTGACCCAAAGGAAATTTCCTTAGAGAATAATATCTGATATACCTTAATTTTCTTCCCCTTGAGGGGAGGGGTAGAAGTTATACTCCTACTTAGAAGTGGTAGTATGCCTGTTTCCACAATCTCATGGCCTAGCTGATGACCCTAAAGCAGAATGTAAGAAATGGGATTATAAACAATGAAAAAAAATCTTTAACCATAGCTGCCCATTCTTAGGTAGCAGACGGATGTGGACCAGCAGCCTTTCTTTCCCTTCTTGTGATTGTGATGGGATCGGGGGAAGGAGTGGTGCTGCTGGGATTTGTTAAGAAAAATTTTCAACACAGATTAACAGCACAAGTTGGCAAGTGTGAAGCTCATCCTCCTGATTTCCCAATCTGACAATCTCTGATGTCATGCCAGTGCAAACAGATTTCTGTAACGTCAATTACGCATAATGTTCAAACTGAGGCTTTTGAATATTTATGATACTTGGCTGGCTAAAAATGATTTTATTGCTTTTAAAGATAGACCTTCAGATAGGAAAATCTGAGATCTCCTTAAAAAAATTGTACAAGGAACATAAGCTCTGAATTATACTACATTCTGCACAACAGCTTTCTCTTGACTGAAACTCGGGACTGATGCCTGAACCTCAAGAAATCATATGGAAACAACAGTGTTAATTGTGAATGAGCACTTTTTTTATTCCATTTAACAATTGTGAGCAAAAATAGACTTCTGATATATATTTTTGTTTTGTTTTGTTTACTTTGCTTCCAGCAAAGTAAATAAAGAACTCTAGTGAAAAGAATTAAATCCAGAATAAAATGTTGTAGCATGCCGGCTGATACATGGAGCAGTCCATGTTAGTGTTAGCCTTTGAATTACTGAAAAACTATTCAGCTATATGATCTGTAACTGCAGCCTCTGTTTTATTGCGTGACAAATGTACTGGGCCAATGACCAGTGTCTGCCTAGTTTGAGACTTTTGAATCAGGCTACACATGCAGCTTGTTTCTGCACAGGTTGCAGCTAAACATAGTTTGAGAACTTAAGGTTTTGGTAAGAAAATTAGCTCTTGACGTTATGTATAGACAGGATTTTAAAATGTTTTCCCTGCTGATCCTTCTTTCCATGCCTTTGACCTTTTTGCCAGTGACACTGTTGGGCTTGTGACTCCACTCTGTGACTCAAGTCCCACAACAGAAATTTTTTTTAAAGGCCCATGGCAGCACTGTGGCTTCATAATGCAATCCTCTATTTTGTGAATCGGGAAGTTAAAGTCTTTAGGCTAGTCTGTTTATCATTTTGCTGACTTGCTCTGGTTAAGGATCTTGTCTTTAGTTCATGTAATTATGTGTCATCTGGATCCTTATCCCCACGTACTGCTCTGTTGCCTTCAGGTCTCTTCTGGACAAGGCACTACAGCTCTCCTAAGGGAAGCCACAGAAAAAAATAAAGGTGTTTAATCACTAAGGTGTTAACAGTGGTCAGTTTTCCCTAAAGTTCACCACATTCATACACTATTTGTCTTGAAATGAAGTCATTTGGCTTTGTTAAGCAGGAGTTTTTCTGCTTTGCAACCAGCTTTTCATGAAGGTGCTGACACCACTGAGCAGTTTTACTTCTGGCTCCTCCACCTGCTGCCCTCTCTGTGACACTTTGCACCTCCTGTGTTGCTGCTCAGCACTTGAGCTCTACAGGGAGATTTACACAGCTGCTTTCTTCAAGAGAAGGATCTTTGGATGTGTGTCTTTATAAGACAGTGTCGGTGCAAACAAAGGCAAAGGGCAGCTCCAAAGCCTTGGTCTCCCATGTCCAGGAACACTGGCAGAAGGAGGTGAACTCCCAGTGGGGCATGTGTTTGTGCTCTCAGGAGGAACTGGACTGTGGGCTTTGAAGTGATGCCACTGGTGCCAAATGCAGCATCAACACAGCTAATGCAAAAAATCCCTCTCACTAACATCTCTTCCTAGACCTGGATGGTCATCTGAGACATATTTTTCTCTGCAGTCAAGAACCGTACGAGAGAACAAACTTCAGTGCTGTGGAAGGAGTCTGCTCATGGTTGTGTTGGACTTGTTCTTAAGAACCTGGTTGTACTGTTCTATTGGAGAGAGACATGTCAGTCTCACTGTTCTTTCTTTTATTTTTTCCTGTGGTTTTGTTTCTACCCTCTGGCCACAAATTTTCAGCAATCTAGGAGTTAAGCGTTACATGTTGCACAATAGATGTATATGGGTATATGGTAGGGTATAGGAGGTAAAGAAAAGAAAAAAATCAATAGAACAGATACAGTAATGTACTCCCAAGTTTATTAAAGTTGAGTTCTCTTGAGGTAAATGGCTCAAATCAGATTATCAAGACGTTTCAGAGTGCATAGACACAGCACTGTAGGAAATTAAATGTAAGCTAACCTAGCCCCTACTTTTAGCATATGCACTTAAAGCCAAATAGGCTCTCTCAGGGACTGCCTGAACACTTACTCTTTTTTTCCCCAACTCCTGTAGCAGCTACAGAAACATCGTTCTGGACAAGGGGAATGCTGCACATCTCCCTGGTTTACCAGTTGGTTTCTGAGCAGCTCCTGCCTTGTCACCTGGAGACGTGCCTCGGGCAAAGTACCAACGACCATGTAAGAGCGGCCTGAAGAGCTGTGCATGCAGTGATGAAAAGATACCTCCTTCCCCTACCTGTTTGTGCTTTTGAAACCAGCCCAGCAGGCTCATTTGCAGCCCTTGCTGCCTCCTCACTTGCCTGTTCATTATCTGCCTGTTAACTCTTGTGCTGTTTTTCCTTTGAACTAATTTTGCATATCAAATGTTTTATTGAAACCCAGCAAGATTAGATCTATTCTACTTTTTTTTTTTTTCTTTCTTCTCTTCCTATGACATCAGTTGTGCTATCTCAGGTTTGTGGCTACAGAATGGTGGCATCCTGCTTTGCTTTCCTTTTGCAGTTTCAAATTCTTGCTGTTTACATCAGCTCTGATACCTCTGGCAGAAGAACCAGCTCACTCAGTTTGCTAAACTCTTAACTTGGTTTTTTTTCCCTTACCCTTTAGAAAAGGAGTTATGAGCCAGTTCAGCGAGCTGAACTGCTTTACTAATTGATCAGAGGAATTTCAGTGCCAGTGTTAGATCCTGTGAGGCATTGCTCAGCCAGAGTGAGCGGTGAAGAGTGCTCCTTATGCTGGCCGCTATTCGAAAGCAGTCGGGTTAGTTCTTGATAAACCCATTTGTGGTTTACTCTGCTTCCAGTTTGTCTTGGTCTGTAACATTTTTTTTTTAAATTCTTTTCTGTTCTGGTCTTATTCCTTGTTCCAGAGCTGTCTGATTAATTTCTGGTTTTTTAGCTATCTGTAGCCCATTTACTGTTCTCCAGGTACATGTTTGCTATGATGCACTAGTTGTGTTGAACTAATATAGTAGTTGACGAGTAGTATGTAAAAGTCCTCTTCCAGAATCCAGAATGGAAATTATTCCTTTGACCTGGTGTATGTTGACCTCTGAATTTTGCTTTCACCTTAAACATCATAATTATGACTGTAGTTGCATAACCTGCCCTTTCCTGCATTATTCACAATATTGTTGTAAATCACAAACATGAAAATCATGGAAATTGTCAGGAGACACTGAAAAATGAAGCTGAACTACAACATAATTCCCAGGGAATATTGCTTCTAAAATGGTACTTTTTTTTAATCCGAACAACAAAATTCTCTGGAAAAAGTGATTAAGGAAGATGGTGATGATAACGGAGGAAGTAAATACAGCTTAGCTGAAATGCTTCTCCTTTGAACAGACTGGATGGATTTAGCATGTCTACATAGTTAGGGCACAGGTTCACAGCAACCAGTTCCCTGAAGAAATTCTTTGGTATTGGGGAAAGTCATTAGCACAGTGACATTACCCCTTCATCTGAGGAGTACTATGAACTTCCACCCAGTTTCCAAAAGGTCTTGCAGAACTGCTGGGAATGCTCCACCAGCTATGAAGAACTGGCAGTCAATGCCAGTAATATTTAGACAAATATTCCTATTTTTATTTTCAAAAGCTTTAATTTGTTAATATGCCTCATGGCTAAGGTAAAATGGAAATAGAAAGCTATTTAGACTAAAAAAGTACACTATAGCTGTAAGTCAACATTTCAACTTTATCTCAAAATACAAAATACATAAAACAAGGCTGAGTTTGGTGTATTTAGAGGTATGTTGGCCTACTCAGCTACATTTGAGGTAAATAATGAAATCAGGGTTTGGGTGGGGATTTTTTGGAGAAAAGCAAAAATGAAAGAAGTTCTTGGTGAGAAATCAGACACAAGACAGTAGTAAGTTTTATATTTTCATACCCTTTAGCTGGGATTTGCCTTCACAGGTAAAAGCTAGGAGTTTCTTTTAGCATGAAGAGAGCTAAAAAAGTCCAAACCACTTAATTTTTCAGTGAAGTTTTAGAAAATCCCTTTATTTTTCTAGACAAAGCCTGAGAGAATTTTGTCTTGAAATCTCAGCAAATTTATGCTGACTTTATATTTTGAGGACCAAAGGGTTTTTTTCTTCTTGCCTTGCATACAAAAAAAAAAAAGGGGGGGGGGGGCATGTTAAAAAAAAAAAAAGGTGCAAATTAAGCTCTCTTTTTCAATATGAAATGAATGCATATAAGATTCTCTCATGACTATGACAAAAGATACGGTCATACCTCTCTTCTTCTCCCTCCCACTCTGAATAGGAATACATACAAGTTTTTTTAAAAACCAAGTAGTGATTTCATCTTAACATTTCCTTGTTCTAAGCAAGATGTTCCAGTTCAGAAGAGCTCTGGTAATGTGGATCTTTGGAAAGTGCCTTTGTGTCAATTCTCCAGACCAGCATTAATGAATTTTAAAGTTGTCCTGTTGCGCTTAACAAACATGTATTTAATTTATTTACATTCCAATGATAGTCTTCCTATGAAAGGAAATATGGAAGTCATTAAGTATTCTGATGTTTAATTTTGCTTTTTACTCATCCATAGTCTGAATCACAGAACTAAATTGCTTGAAGTGTTTCTTTAAAAGAAAGGCATTTTGCAACTGCACAGAAACTTGTGAGAAATATCCTTTTATCTCTCTCTCTCTTTTTTTTTTTTTTTTTTTAAATTTCTGGTGAAAAATTAAGAAGAAAGAAAGTCTCTTTGAATGAAATATTTAAAAGGGAAGAGTTGGGGGTTTAATTTTTAAAAGACTTAAAATTGAAAAAGACCCAAAACACTTACTTTTCTCTGAAACAAAGTTACTTTCTCATTAGCTTTAGTAATATGACGCTTTACAGCAGCGGGTACTGAATTGCTCCCAGTCAGGCATAGCTTTGGTTAGACTAGTGATCCCCCATACTAGACTGAAAAAACTTATGGGACTCATGAGCCTTTTATAAGCAAAGTTGGAGAACCACAGTAAATTTTTTTCTGCTCCCTGGATGAGTGACATTTTCCCTCTATTTTCTCTACAACAAGTTTTAGGAAGGTTATCCCTCAAGGAGCTATATTCTATTCTCTCTTGTCTTGTGTGGCATGAGAAGTTTTCCTTAGCCATGGAAAACATAAAATGTATTCCCTTTTTGCCCATAGCTCTCTGCCAGCTGTTCTTTCTTCTTTGCTTTTTCCTGGGTATAAGCCTCAATGAAGGTGTTTAGACCAGGAACGTTAAGCTTTGCACAGTACTTAAACCAAAGTTTGAGTTAACCCTAACTTACCTTTTGAAGTGCATGGAAAGACTTTATTGCATACAGGGCTGCGTAACCCAGTATGTACTAATGCTCACTCTTAATACAGATTCTATCCTCTTATTTAAGCACTAATAAACTACACCCTGTGACGTAACAATATTTTTTGTTTCCTCCCGCTATGTGTTGAGGAATTGAGGCACAGAAGTTGTGTGCTGTACTAAGGAAATTTGGAGGACAATTGAGGATAAATTGATTAATTAAGTGTATATATACTATTCAAAACACAGGTCAAGGAAACATAGTATTTTTTTAATTTTTTCTACTCCTTCCTTGGTATCTCATTTACCAAATGATTTCAAGACAAGCTTCCTCTTCCTCATAATCTAGTTTTTCCATGCTTTGTGTATGTCAGTACTACAGTGATGCGGCTATAGAACACTACTGCTGACTGTATGAGTGGGAGTAAAAAACTAATAAATAGCAGCCATTAACTGAATGTAACAGAAGTTTTCTGAGACCCCGCCAGTCACTGGTAGATGCTCTGAGAAATAGCTTTAAAACTTTCATTTTCAGGATTGCTTTGGATGTTGAAACATTCTTCCTGAATGAAATGCTTGATTAAATTACCACATTTCTAATTTCTTAATTCAAGAACAGACTTCCCTTTGCCTTTGTTGCCAAGCAAAGTACAGGTTGTCCAGGGGAGGAAGGAAGGAGCCATGAACATTGTCTCATGTTACTGCTACAGCATGAGAAGGCAATGAATGTTTTGTTTCTCCACCATAGAAAAAAATATGTCAAAGGGCATGCCTTATGTTGTGTGATATTCAGGACTTCATTCTGTTTCCCAGCCATTCCTAAAGGAAAAGGAATGAGTGAATGGCAGGGCACGGAAGGTCTACAAAAGATGCCACACATAATTCTTGATGCTGAAACCCTTTTCTAGGCTTATCCTCAGAAACCACTGTGTGTTATTGGGACTGGGTGTCCTTTGCTGCGATAACAGGACAACTTAAATATGCAGCAGGAGTTCACTGATGGCTGTGAGACCAGCAATACCACCTCTGCTCCTCCCTTGCTGCTTTGGTTGGTTAGCTGCTTGGAGAGGCAATGAGCTCAAATCAGGATTACAAACAGAAACATAAACACAGCAAAAGCAAAGGTAAACTAATGCACACTGACAGGAAGGAACATTAGGTCTTATTTACAGAGAGCAGGAAACAGAAAAGATGGCTTTGTTCATCATGGTGTAAAAAATTATGTGGTCAAGGTGAGAGCTTTCCTAGTTTGGGGCACAGAAGGAAAGGACTGAGAGAGTGGGCAAAATCCAGGTGAAAACAGAATTGAGGGAAATCTTACTGTCTCCTCATGGGCTCCAGGAGGCCAGTTATGCAGTATGTCATGGGAAATGCAGGTCAGCCAAGGTCATGCCGCAGGAGAGACCACGGGCATGGGGCATCCAAACATCATTGTCCATAAATCATCATGTCAACAGAAAGTCTGAAGTCAAACACATGACACATGTTGACTCAGTTCAACAAACCAAAATGTTTGTTTCATCTGAACTGAGACTATTTTCCTACCCTTGGAGTATCAATACACTATGACGGAAATTGCATTTTCCCTTAAAAATAATCTTGAAAGAGAACTCCTTACCAAGTCAAATACCATATATATGAGTAGAATTACTTTCTTTTAAAAAATGTTTACAAGTGTTTTTATTAATAGTCCTTCATTATAACACGTCCCTGGCAGCATGTGGTATGCTATTATATGACTTAGATCAGAACCGTAAACAAATGACAACTCTGCTTGTCAAGAGGTAAGGACAAAGAGGGAAATATTCATCTGAGGTAGTCATTTAGAGGTCTAGTCAATATAATCAGTGCTGTCAGTATTGTTCATAAGATGGCTAAAATAGGTAGGATGCTCATGCCCTGTTTCTGTCCTTCATATGAAAAGGTTTGCAGTTGGTTTATTCCACTTAGTGGTGGAAGAATGTGGTATTTAATTTGATGAAATATCATCTTCTTTTTAGCTAGGATTTCTTCATCCTCCCAAAAGTTCAAAGTCTCTGTAAGTCAAAATCTGAGATAACAAAGCACTTCTCACCCCATATTAACGTGCCACCAAAATAAAAAACAGTCCTTGGGCTCTGCAGCAACTCCGTGGCTTCCTGGGTGTCAGTTGTTTACTCTGCTCCACATGGTGCACATTTAAAGCCTGTCCTAGCTCCCCCAGACTGAAATGTTTTCTCCATCCCAGGGGATTAGATGATCTGCTGGCACTCACTGCTGAAAGCATTCACATGTAATGTTGCAGAGTTAGAAGCCAAGCCCTAGCTTTACTGGGTGCCCTTGCAGTGCTCAGCCCTGGCTACCCTGTGAATCCAAGTGCTGGGTCTGCTGCACAGGCTTCTCTGCCTTGGGATAAAGTGCTTCCAAACAGCTCCTTCATTGCCTTCAATCAGTGTTGGCATGGATTCATGTTGCTGTGCATTTTTTTCTTTTCATAGTGTTTATATGTGTCCATATGTTTAGCTTAGGATTTTACTGAAAGAAAATAGATGGACTGAAAGCATTCATAACCATAGCATCCACTGTTCATGCATGTATGTGTGTATATACACACAAAAAGAATAGTCATCACTTTATTGCTCTGGTATGGTAGAGACTAGCTACTTTTTTAAAATGTCATCCACAAACAGAAATGTACTAGATTCTGTTGGGAAATTATTATAGGTTTACAGTATTCAAATTATGCTTTAGTAAAAAGGAAGAAATAATTGAGACCTACTAAACATTTGTGCCTAATTCTTCTTTCTGAAGCCTGCCTTACTGCACCGGTAACACAGGGTATTTGCTGCCACAGCTGTTTTTCATGCATCATGTACTTTTATTAAGTATTATTTGTTTGCATAGATCAGATTCTGATATTACTATGGATGCTTATTAAATCATACCCTGTGCCACTCTGAGGCTGGGAATTTCAGAAGTTCATCGCATTGGTTTGACTCTGCAGCAGTGACCTAAATGGTAAAGGCTCCTGCTTTATAAACAGTTTATAGCACTGCATGTAAGCAAAGGTAGTTATGTTAACACTGAGGACAAGCATAACCAGCTAGTATGTTATCAAAAAAACCCAAACAACATGAGAAATATTGAAATATTGGTAAGTATTTGAGTCAAATTCATAACTTTAAAACCTAGCAAAATGATAATTTTAGGCAGAGTACAATGCTCCTGCAAAACTATTCTTTTTTTTTTTCCTCCAATACTGACCAAATACAATGTAGCCACAACTACTTTCGGCAGTTTTAAGATGGCTGGTGGTATCTAGAATCATGCTAATTAAAATACACCACTTTCAAATTACATTCAATTGCTCATTGTGGAGAAATCCTGATACCATGCTACCACGCTGCAGGGTTTGACAGGCACAGTATTTATAGGCTGTGAAGAAGAAAATGGGCCCAGGACCTAGCAAATAATGCTATCTGTGGCCCTGTCTTAATGCTTCTGGACTACAAAACAGTCACATGCGCTTGCTTGAAATGCATTAGCATGCTTGTTAGTCAGCATTAAGGCTGTCATGTGAATCTAGTTTTGTGAGATTGTATGAAAATACCGATTTGCCTGTCAGGAGAGAACTTTAAAAATCTGTCAGAGGAAATGGATGAGGAAACACTATAATGTATACAAAGCAAGTGTAAAAAGGCAGAACTTGACCTTTTACTTATCTGGGTTTTTTTCAGAGTATAAGCAAAGGTTACCTGATGGCATTCACAAGCAGTTAACAGAAATACTTTTTCACACAGCTCATGATTTCCTTGTGGAAGTCACTGCTGCAGCCAATGGTGGATTGTAAGTGGGACTGTAGAAAGCGCCTGTTGTTATGATAGCAAAAATATCTACATGATTAAATATATCTGGGAAAATATTTCCATATCATTCAGACAACAAATCAAATTATACTGATCACTTCTCTTGTGGATGGGTTATTCCATATCTGCTAGTGATGGATGGCTTGTATCTTATTCTCTTAAGCTTTCTGGTCCTTTTCCAACTATAATATACCTCCCTTTCAGTCTGACAGAAATAGTGAAACACTCCTAAAATTTGTCAGGTTTGCTGTCCTACCCACTCCTATGAATTCCTTCTTTTTCTGCTAACAAGTGAAAATGCTTCGGGGAAATACTGGTCTGGGAGTTGTAGCTGTTGTTCCCAATCCATGAAGGAAGCATCTCAGATGAAGTATGAATTTATTAACGGTGAGGGGCAATGTGTTTCCCTGGCTCTGTGATGTGGTCACTCAGCTCCATGGTGCTGTGAACCTGCACTGTGCGTGCTCAGCTACAAATGGCACAAACCTTCCTCCAGAGCCATTCTCAGTCACCACTCACAGAAGTGGGTATAGGATGTGCTAGGATATGAGTCTCAGAAATTTTGACAGTGCTGTGTCCTTCACTGTTGTATGCTTATTAGCAAGATGGTTCTAGAAAGCCACAGCTTGAGAAACAGAACATTTATTTTAATGATGTATAAAACAAGTTTGTTAAGCAGTTTTCCATCTTTTGAGTTTTATGTTCCAATTTCAGGTCTAATTTTCTTTAACAGACAGATTTTCCTCTGTCTCCTTAGTGGTTTTTCATTCACAAACACAAAAAAATCTTTGTGCTCATCGTCTGTCAATTGGTGTAAGTCATCTTGTGTATCCAAACTGGTGTACTGACAAGATTCAATCTATTGTACTACTTTCATATTTCAGCAGTCCCACTAAGGACCTTTCATGATGTGGTGCAGCACATGCTGTTTGCCAAACCATCACAAGTACGTAGAACTACACGTGCAAAGAAAGATGATTCACAAAACACGGCAGGCATTAAGCTGATGCTGCAGCGCTGAGTGGGATGGACAAGTGAAGAAAAGCCTTGAAAAAAAGAGACTCTCACCTGTAGACTTTTTGCTCCTAATGAGCCCATGTTTTGTGTCATTACAGGTTCTGTCAGCAGGGTCTCTAGTCCTGGAAGGGTGAGGTGAGACTGACATGCTGAACCAACTAATTTTCAGGTTCCTCTCTGCTTAACAAAATTCACAAGTCTAGTTAAGATACCATAGCACTCCTGAAATGAGAGCATGCTGATAAAGTGATGTTGCATTTCCTAGTCGGTTCAGATGAATAACCAGTCAATCAATCATGCCTGGCTGTTTTGTAAATTTGTAATGTATCTGACTTAAGTTCTTTGCCCATAGAATAAAATTTTCTATTTCTCTGGTCCGATAACAGCTTGTGTGATAGACACTCATTCTGCTTGGATAAAATGAAGGGGGAGAGTTGCAGAAAGACATTCAAAACCAATTTTTAATGAAAAGTAGCAAGTAAGACTATTCTGGCTGATTGCATAGTGACAGCTTTGTCAAAGGATTAATGACTAATAGTTAAAGGACACTCTAGGAACCTTACGCTCTTGATTCTGCACTGACCGACTTCACAGTCTTGGATGAGTCATTCATTTCTCTTTGGCTTTACCATCACTCAGCAAGCTAACTCTGGAAATGCAGGAATGCAAACGTTTTCTTTTGGTCCACTTGGATTTTTAAGGCATTTGACTGTTTTACTTTTGTTTTTATTCTTTGAAGGGATGCATACTAGTATTTCATACTCTTCTTAAAGGAAAAAAAAAAATGGCATTATGTCTGGACAATGTGTGACTGAACTATGTAACTGGCATACTGAAACTCTAAGGTCTTGACCCTTTTAGATTTCTCCCCACCCCACCTATATAACCTTTTTTTTTTCCAAAGAAACTGAATAAAATATTGAGGGTATTTTGCCCAAATATTTTCTGTACTTAGGGTATGGTCTTTATTAGTTCCTCCTCGACAACTTGGTCTCTATTATGAGCTTTGTTTTCATTCGGACTTCTGGTTTCCACGATACCTTATCGCTCTTCACTCATAACTGTCTCTGCTCCTTTGGTTTGCATACTATGACCAGTCATATGACAACTATAGCTTGTTGGTAACTATATTGTCTGGAAAGTGTCTACCTTTCTGGTCCATCTGAATTCTGGCATCTTTCCAGACTGGAGAAGGCCTTTTGGCATCTTTCAATTCATTTCTTGTTTTGCATGTGGAATCCAGTAGCTGCATTTCCTTATATTTCAATAATTCTTTTCATGAAAACACATTCTAACATTTATGAAATATCTTCAGTTATTCCCATTTAACTTCCTTTCTTCTCCATTAAAGTAATGCAGAAAACCCAATGTGTTTTCTCTCACATCAGCAGAATGGCCATCTAATATTTTCAAGTATCCCAAGGTTGTTTGAAGCAGCTGATTCCCTTGGAAGGGTGAAAATGGGAGATATGTCCCCTAATCTTCCTTTTTGTTTTAATCTTATGAAGCTGTCTTGCAGACCTCTCTGAACAGTACATAATCAAGGAATACTGTGTGGAAGAACACTACACAAAGTTGTAAATCACGCTGGCAGCCTCTGCTTGCTTTTTTGCTCTTTGCTGTTGCCTATCTCAAATAAGGCCACTGAAATCAAACGAGTCATTTACTAATTCAGAATGAGAGAGGGATCTGGCTTGAGAAAATTCAGCCACCTTTGAAACAAAAAAGGTATGACATGACTCCACACAACCAAAATAAACAAGTTCCACCCAATGCTTTTTTTTTTCCTCCAAATTTTTTCTTGGTTTTGGGTTTTTTTTTTAATGAACTGTGTGCCATTATTTGGCTTCAATATCAGTCTCAGATGCCTCAGCTTTTTATCAGTCATGAAAACATGTGATATTTAGTTCTTTAAAACTGGGTGGTAATTTTTTTCTATGGCATCAAATATTCTACAGTCCTTTTATTCTGGGCTGTTTAAAATCTGTCCCATTCTTACTGTGTTCTGTTTTGTCTGTACTCCTACTCAGAGCGATTTCACTAGCTTATCTTCCTTTATTATTGTTTAAGGAGGGAAAGTGTGTCCAGTTGCTAGTTGATAAAATAAGAAGTGAATGGCAGCAACCTACAATTTTATGAAAGAATCTAGTTTTAAAATTTAAATGTAGCTGGCATCACTTATCTTCGTATAGCTTCTGCCTATGTGGAAAAAAAAAGTCTCTCTTTTTATAACTGCTTGTCAGCTGAATAATAGAATGGGGGGAGCCAACTTGAAAGACATGGCTGATTGGTGCGATTGAAAAGGGCTTTACAATTAGAGTTCTGGCAGGACACAAAAAAGAAATTGTCTGGCCATGAAGAACGGAGCCTACTTTAGAATTCTCTTTTCTCAGCCAGATAGCATGCATCACTGTTCATGAATTCTCTTGACATTGAATAGAGGACTTCAGAACTACCACCCCAAATTATCCCTTACTGTTTGGTTCTATTTGTGATATTTGTTTGGGGGAGGAAAAAAAAAAATCTCTATTACTGACTGTAATGGCATGTGGCTAAATTCCATTCCATTTATGCACTTAATCTCTTAAGCTCGTTTCCCCTTCCCCCCTCAATATCACAACACACATTTTACTTTGATTAACTCTTTTTAGATGATGGGAAAAAACAAGGTTCTTCTCTCATTCTCATCTTCCCTCCCTTCCCTTCATTTTACTTCCCCCTCCCCCCCTTTTTTTTTTCCTTTATTTTTTCCCCCCCACAAATGGTAGCATATGTGAATTGAAAAAGGGATGAAGCCCTTGCAGGTGTGTTTTGGATTACAGTAGTAGAACAATAGGGCAGCCTTCAATTAACTCCATCCCTATTCATAGGCAATATTTGTTTCCTTGTCTTCAGTGTTATTTAATATTTGAAACTGTCGTCTACTACACAATGTACCTGGTGATGAGAACAGGCTTTCAATTCCATTTGAACTCTTCTATGCCACACAATTAACGTGCCAGATTTTATTTATTTATTCTTAAATAATGAGTCATATGGGTGTCTCCAGGCACAAAGGAATAACAGAATACATACAACAGTGAGGTGTGTTGCACTGTCTTGAAGACTAGTAGTGGGGGAGGGAGGGAAGATGTTGGTAATGGCATGCATTTGACTCCTTCCTGCATGTAAAATCAACATGCTAAATATTTATTTTATATTTCCATAAATCTTGTAGATTTAAAAGCACCCCTGTCAAGGTAGCTTTCATCATTTTTACACTATATGTTTTTAAATAGTTGTTATATATAACAACCACTGAAAGCTTAACAGTGACATTTCCTTCTAACTGAAATACTTGCTGTTTGTAGTTACAGAGCTGCTCATTAGGGCTATTTTTATCCTTTCTTTTAAAGAAGTACAGGAGAGTGTGAAGCTCCCAAATCCTGGCATTAGCTGAAGAAGAAGAGAAGGGTCAGCCTTAGTTCTATTCTTCTCTTTTTGCCACTACCAGACCTATTTTATACAGAAAATTCATACTCCAACACAGTGATTTTTTTTAAAAAAGAAACAGAATCATGCATTACCCTGGCAAAAATCAGTGTTTTTGTTAAAGGAAATATCACGTATATTATGTGTAACATCCTGATTTGGGAGCAAAGGGAAACAAATATTTAAAGATTGGAGGGGGTGATGAAAAATAAAAAAATTCTCATGAGAAAGAGAATACATTTTTTTTTAAACAGCTTTCCTCATGAATTCTCATGACTTGCTGCCACCCTTAGAGAGTGTGAGATGGCTGGCATTGTTGGCTATGTTCCCTGATCCTAACTTTTCCTATGCAGCAAGCCTGCGAGAGAGGTGTACTAGTATTAGAATATTCAGATTCTGGTATGGATCTTCTGTGGAAAACCTTAAAGCTTTAGCATAATTTGAGGACAAGTCCACACTTCAGTTTGTGGCAAACAATAAGACAGATTCACCTTTTACAGCTTTGAACTGGGGACAACGTGATTGATCTGACAATAGCCTCATGGAGGAAGCTATCTTATTATGGGGGCAGTTTAGTCTTGCTAGTGTCATGTTGAAGGCTGTCCCAATATACATGGCTATATATGAGTTAATAAATGAGAAAAAAAAATAATTTGAACTGGGAAGACAAAAGTGACACAAGTATTTGGTATCCAATTTATTTTCACTTGTGCTGTTGCCTCAGATCCTGGTGTGACTTAAGTGAAGGTAGCCTGTTGGGTCATCTGTTCTTGTACAGACCTTAGTTTTATTTTTCTATCACAACAGGTGAAGTCAGCCTAAGAACAACTTCTAGGCCACCTAAAAAGATGTAACTTTAATTATCTGGTGGCAGTATTCTTTAATGTGTCAGCTTTATGTTGTTCAACCCAAAATAGCTCCGCACTAGACTTGCTAAAGTTTGATCCCAGGAGGTTTACTCTAAGATCTGGATCTCCACTCCTCACTTCCCCCTCCTTCCTCTTCCAAATCTAGGTCAGCCCAAAGTGACAGAAATGCAGGCAACTGGAATCACTACCCACTTGGCAAACTTGGGCCCAAGCGTGTAATGAAGGATGATTGTGCTACCTGGTGTGAGCAAGGGAATTTATCTCAGTGATATCTTATTCTCTTTGGTGCACAGCTGAGATTTCTTTGACTCACTTCACATTCTGAGTGCTTCCTATCGCTCTGTGCACTGTCACTGGGCTGCCTTCACCTTCTCAAGCATGTTTGCTTAATGCAATAGTCTTGTAAAAAAATTATCCCCCATGAAACTGGAGAAACGGGTAGTTACAATAACAAATGAAAATCTAAAAGCAAGTCTAAATCTTCATTCAGACTCACCATGACAGTGACCTTTGCTCTGATCTGGAAGACAGTGGTATTTATCTGTAAATGGTATTTCTTTGAAGGATGAGGGTGCTATTTAACTGTATAAAGGTTTTCACTTAACAGTACAACTTCTATGCTGGCGTTCATAGCAAATTTTAATCCTTCTGCAAAGCTTTAAATCCTCTCCCTCCTATGTAAATTTCTTCACAATCTAAGCTTTTCTTCCATGGACAGAATTCTTTTTTCTTTGTCTGTGAATCAGAAATAGTATTTCAGGGACCTTGAGAGGTCAGCTAGTTCAATTTCTCCCCCAGCTCAAGCTCAGCTCCTGACAGTGTTTAAAAACTTAAATTAAAAAAAAAAATAAAATCAAACAATGAAGATACTGTAGTTTTAGGAAATCTGTTTATGAAGCTATCCTTAAAACTGAAGCATTTTTAAATGTCCCTTCCAGATCACAGCTATCGCAGTTGACATCTGTGTGGTGGCACCTCCTCAAACACACTCAGCAGGGTGCAGTCCTCCTGGGTCTGTGTAAGGGAAAGCCGCAGCTCCAGGGAAGCACTGAGCTGTCCTGTTCGGCTCAGTGGAGGGTCTGCTCTGAAGCTTAAGTGGATGGTCAGTTAGGTGTCAATGCTGCTGGTGACTTCAGTTCTGCCAGTCTGGGCAGGACCATCCTGATGAGGCGCTGAGCTTTGGGTGGTTAGGTGCTGGTGAGGAGTGGGGCTATAAAGCAGGCTGCGGTGAAGTTAGTCTTTCTCCTACCTACTAATGTTTTGTGTCAAACTTCAGCTGAGGAGCTGTTTTCATTTTCACCCTTGGGAAATAAATGAAATAATTCTGTGTCAACAAACAAATTAATTTGATATATTTATGAAGAGAGTTCTTAAGATTTGGGGCAATGGTATTTTTTGAGTGTAAACAAATAAAAGCACTTTGTTACCGTAATGCAAATAACTATTAATTATCATTGTAATCAGAGGGAGTGATTTTTATTTTCGTTGAAATAATTTTTCCTTCTCAATTCCAGGCACAGAGCAGTTTCTAATAAATAATTTAGGCTATTTATGTATCCTCTGAGTTTTGATCTCCTCTTCGCAGAATCCTCTTCAACATCTTTGTAAAGTTGTGAGGATTTTTCTATCACTACAGAGAGAACAGGTCAGACAGCCGATCATGCAAATATTAAGAGAAATGGAAGGAAAGGAGTTCTTTATTATTTTATTTTCTCACTAAAACCACCTCTCAACTCTGTTTATGTTTAATACAAGTGTTAAATCTGGGTGGATTAATACTGATTATAGTCTGAACTGTTTAAGAAATCTCGACCCAAAGTAGAACTTTGTCATTAATTTGAATTACTTCCACTTGTGTCAGCACTATTTAAAAGGAATCAATGAAGGTTTCTGAAGAAAAAGCCTTGTCATCTACTCCCAAATGGACTAAATTAATTAAACTGTTGGAGCCAAATCTATGACATGTTTTATATATTGTTACTTTTTATGGATTTGCTGCTGACATTGATTCGATTGAGAAGATGAGCTTTTCTAATAGGACAAAAAGGAGATTTGTTGTGGGTTTTTTTGTTTGGTATGTAATGTATTTATACAAGTTAATGCCAAGGAGATAAACAGTAGAACTGTCCTAACTAAGCATACCAAGACCTTCACACCTCCAGAATAAATGTGGGAGATTTAATTTTTTTTTTAATTTAATCCATCAGTTCCCAAAACCACAACCTGTGGAAGCCAATTCGTTCAAGAAGTGTGTTAGTGTGCTGAGAAATCAAATTCTTTTTTGACTGGAGATGTGCTTGCACCCATAGCTTTTCCTCCTGTGAAGGACTGTAAGTAACAAAAGTATGGGAGAGAAGGAACTGATAATTCGGTGTCACAGTTAATAGAGAGGGAAATTATCTATTAGCTTAAGGTAATCTCTGTTGTAAAGCCTTAAGGAGAGATACACAAAGGCTAAAGTTTGCCCAGTAAGGTTAATTTCCCTAGGCTCCTTTCCATAATAAGTAGAGAGAAGGGTAGACTGGACTGTTGCCTGAAGGAGTTCAACTCAGTCCCGTTCCCTGAACCCCCTTCTGAGACCTATTTCACATCTCAACAGTGCAGTTGAACCTCTGGGAACAGTGGTGTCATAGTCTTCAACTAGCCTTTGGGAATACACCCATGGATTCCCCTTGCAGGACTAAATTATTCTGCAGCTGATCAAGGCTTAGGCATAAAAGGTAAGGCTGGGTTTCCATCCAATATCTTATGTGAAGAGCAACCACCTTCTTTGGTGACTGATGACTGGACCTCTATGAATCTAGGGCACGGTCTCCACATTGCAGCTGCACAGTGGGAAAGCGTGAAACAAAGACTTCCCAAACAGGCTTTGCCCACGGCTCCTCAGGCGGGGTCCTCATTCCTACTGCTCCGCTGGCAGCAAGAAGGGTGCTTGGATGAGCTGCCTCGGGTGGTCCTCTCCCTGCCCGTGCAGGACCTGGCTGTCCTCAGGCAATGAGCCACGCTGGCTGCCCTTGTGCTTTTCGGCCAGCAATTTATCTTTGCTCTTACATAGGTTGTGGAGTGCAAGTGGAGAGAGCGAGCAGAACCTGGCTGACTAAACAGCAACAAGCATTTACATTATTCTTGCAAAACCATTATCTCTTTCTAGGTAATAGGAATAGGCAACCATTTGGCAGGCACCCAGAAACGTATGCCTAAAACCCCTGGTCTGCACAGAACATAGTAAAGTGGGATCTTGACCTGTGACTCAGGCACTTAGGCCATGCAAACAAATAAAAAAAGGGGAATAATGATTAATAATGGACTATGTAAGAGACTTTGGATCTTATTCCTATTTACAGTAAAGACTGGGCTTAATAAAGATGGCTTGAGTTGCACAAAGGCTCTGTAGCATAACTGAAAGGAGTCTCATAGCCTGTGAAATTTTTCCAATGTACTTTCTGAAAATGCTTTTCTACCTCTGAATTTTTTTTCAGGAAAAAAGTATTTGCAGCCCTGGAATGTCCTGCCAAAGATAACGGGAATGAAGAAAAGAAGAAAAATGAAAAAGAATGTAAATGTCCACTTTAATTATTTCTGTATCTTTTGACTAGATAGGTTTGCACAGTTAATTGCAAAAATGATTAAGACAAATGCTATTAGTCACCATTTAAATCCTTTTTAGAATAGAAGAAATGTTGATAATGGGAATAAGCTTATCCCAGGCCAATGCATTTTACCAATAATAGATTTTCTGACTAGAAGGTAAATGAGGGAGCAAAAAAACTGAAGAGCTTTTAGAAAGTTGCGGTCAGAGCAGTTCTCCCAGCACTCAGAAGGAATGGGGTTGAGGTTTCCTGTGTTTTGACCTTCTTGTTTTACAGAGAGTAAGTTGTATCTGGAAGAAATGTTTCATTGTTTCCTAATATTGTGTTAATTTTGAGTGGTGAAACTGTATTAACGAAGTGACGGCACCAGTGCAGGCATCTAAGTAGAGAGTAAAGGGAAAGATATTAGTTTGCAGTATAGAAAGGACTGAGGAGCTATTTTTCCTGATGCAGATTCTGATATTACCCATGACGTGAAGCACTCAGCGCTCATGTTGGTGTTCAGTTAGCTCCTTTTTGTGGCTCAGTGTACAGTGACAATCAGCCCAGGTGATTTTACATACACAAAATATCAAAGTATTTGGGGAAAATTTATTATCAGTGCTGAAGGTGTGGTTGGTATAATAGCAGGTAGGGAAAGGCACTGTTGCTCTGAAAAACTGTGGGTGACTGCTCCTCTGGAGTGTGGGTCAGGGTCTTTTAGCTGCAAAATCTTTTCTGGGAAAAAGGGAAACTTCCCTTTAGTACCTGGCCAGAGTAAGCAAAGACAAGCAGTAGTGTCTCCCCGTAGTTTTTTACTACTTCTGTTTTTGTTTCTTTCACCATTTTCTTTTTCTGCTATGAATGGGTTGATATCTATCCAGAAAATGTCTAAATTTTTTTTCAGTCTTGCCAGCTGTAATTTAGTCATGTTGATTTTCTCCCTAAGGCCAACTGTAAATGGAATTATAGCAAGAAAAAAGACATTTGTAATTTTTGTAATTTTTCTTTTTTTTTTTTTTTTTCTGGTTGCTTTCACAGGTTGAAGATTCAGTTGGTGATGTTCATTGCTGTAAAAATTGACTTCAGAGGGCCTATGAGCTGTGCAGGCTTTGTGTTGGCTTTCTACCAACAGGTCCATGTCATTCAAAACACTAAAGGAATCAGTGGATCAGAGATTGATATAAGGCTTCAAAAAATTATTGGGTGCTTTTATGGCTGATATGTAATAATATGTAGATTTTATTTCCCCTTCTTCTGGCCTTCATAAACTGTGATTTTTTTTTTTTTAATTAATGTTTATGGCTTTTGGCATTCTCGAAGTAGATCAATAACATCATGTGGCTTTTAGCATTATTTCTGGGAAAGCTGCTGACACTTTCAGGACATTCTGAGGGAGGAGTCTGTATGTGACCAGGTTTTTTGTCCATTGAGTGTGAAGGCAGAGGGATGAAAAACAAGCCAAACTTGACATTTTTGGAGACTGTTTTGTTGTTTGTCTCATAGAGAAAATGAGGCTGACATTTTAAAGCATGCAATGAATGGTATGTAAGTAATGCTGTGCCACTGATTTACTGTGCAATCAGCCAAAGTGATCTGTTTGATTTCACAAACAGCGATTTCTGGAGATGTGGGCAAGGCACAATAAAATGTTCTCACAAGCTAATAGGCTTGCGCAGATGGATTAAAAATACTAGGAAATATTTTGTAGTGGTGTTAACTATCTTTCTTCCTTAGTCCTAGGCTGCCAACATAGGAAGAGCATGAACAAGTGAGAAGAAAAGTTTCTTTATATATTCCTGCCTGTGCACCTAATGCCTTTCCCTAGGAAGGAAGGTGGAAGGCAGCTAATGATGCTGAAACAGCCAGTGCAGTGCCAGCCTGAGCTGGGGGCTTGTTCATGATTGAATGCATCTCCTTTATTTGGTAAGAATATGGATTTAAACAATTTACAACACCCAGTCCCTAAGAAACATTAACATCCAGTAGGGACTAATCTAGATTAATGCCCTCCCACCCCAATGGAAGCTTCTTAGAGCAAATTTTGGCTTTACTGTGTCAGAGAAGAAGGAATAAGGAAATGGAGAATGTTTTTAACTGTTTTTCCTCTCGTGTACAACTGTACTCATAAGAGTTTGCCCTAAGTTTGCCACTGAAGTTACTTTTGCTGGGCAGTTGTGATGTTTCCATTTCTGCTCCTTTTTCATTTTTCTCTTCTTTGTCCTGGCACGGTGTTTATCCTGAATAGAAGAAAGAGGAAGTAGAAACTTCACCATCCTTGTTAGTTAGAGTACACATCTGTCATAGCACTTTCCCTTATCCTCTGGAAAACAGGGCATTTCCACTGGCAAATCCACGGCTGATGCTGTTTCTAGCTTGTGACTGTGTGGCTTTGTGAGCCCTTACTTCCAAAAAGTGAATTTTCCTTGAAGGTTCTGTGGGAACTGCTGTGGCTCAGTGGTCCAGCCACATCCTTTCGCCCCTTGCTACTGCAGCCTGAATTCACCACTTCGAAAAACCCTGCGTTTTGCTCCAGACCACACAATTGTAGCAGCATAACTCTTCATTATCACTCTGAGAGTCGCTGACACATCTGAGATTTTAAATCTGTGTTAAAATACTTCCACTTTGGATTGTTTTTTATATATTAAAATGTGGGGTGTTAGGAAACATTATCATCAGCTTCTTCCCTCCAACCAGAGCCTTGTTTGTAAGAAGTGTGAATGGGTTTGGATTCCAAACACACGCCTGCCTGCACGCCTGGGGAATCTTAATTAAGGGGCAAGCCACCAGCCCCTATACATTTATTTTTCGTAAATATATTCCAGAAAAATCTAGTAGGCTTATAAAGATTACCATGCCATTAAATCATAATAGTAGAACAGAGTTTTTACTGAACCAGAAAACAAGCAAATGAATAGAGGCAGAGAGATGACAGCCTGCTGTGAAACCAATGGTTACAAATTGGTTTCCACTAGTCACAGTTGCCTCTAACTGCTTTAGATTCTCAGCAGCTTTTCATTAGGAATCTCCATGTGCCCTTTTAAAGAAGAAAGTGCATGACCCCTTTATTTTTGGAAATGCAGGTACAATGTGCATAATGTCAACTTCAGATTGGTAAATTGATAGATTGTTATTTAATGTATTTTAGGGGCCCCATTTCCCTACAGGACTAGGTGGGTTTCTAACCACATATGAGTAAACCACGCAGTACAGTTATTTTTATGGTATTTATGCAGCTTGTGATTAGGGCTGATGGAATAGCATTTTAATTATTTTATAAGTTTTTGTTTGGTTTTGTTTTGTTCCCACTTTTGTTTTTGTCAGATAAGAACATCCGCAAGAAATACCTATTTTAATAAAATTAAATTTTTACTGAAGGTGTTAGCATCTCAACCAATTTTTTTTTAATGTCTTGGGTTGTCAATATACTCAGAATACTCAGGTTGGAGTTTTCCTATGTTTTGGTATACAAACTCACATGTTTTTGAAGTTTTCTTGGCACGGTGATTTGTTTTCAAAATCAGCTTTTTTTTTTTTTTTTTTTTTTTTTTTTGTCCTTTTCTGTAGAACAAAAATTACTTCCTGATGAACCCCAAGAACATGCTCTTTCATTACAAATCAAATACCATATTTAAAGGTATTTCCCATGAACACCATCACTGAGGCTCAGTGCTGCATAAGATTTGGATCTGGTCCAAGTATTGTTCACTGCTATTCAAAGAAGTGGTAATGAGAAGAATTTCCAGTGCAGACAGCAGTGCCACAAAAAGCAAGTAATCCTACATTTCTGGAAATGGCTGTTACTCAGAGACTTTCCTAAAAGTCTGAGGTTAATTTTTGGTTAAACTGCCACAGACTTAGTAGCTTACCTAAATAAGCTAATCCTGATGTTACAGAAATTGGACAGTAATACTCGGAAGAGAATCTTTCATCCTTAGCAGGATTTATGGTATGGAAATCGCTGAACACTTCATAGTGTGCTAGTTTGTGACCTGAGGTTCAGACGTACAAAGGAATTACAGAGATATATGATAATACAGGACAATAGTTTAATTTCTGAGGTTGTCTGAGAAGCTATAAAGTTAATATCTCATCTCTTCTTCCACCACCTACTAACCCACAAGATCAAAGTGGGTCATGCAGTCCTAGAAATAAGGAATTGCCTAATAGTTATGGACATCATTCCCCAAATAATCTCCACGGGGAGAATAAGGCTTGAAGAGATAACGACATATGTGATAGATCAGACACAGTTATAGCTCCTAGTCTGGGCAATTAGGCAAGACCTGAGCTAAGCACCGAGCTCCCAGCACTTTCAGCTACAGGGGTGACCTACTTTCTGTGGATTGATTCAACTCCTGGAATTCAGTATTCTGTATGAACAGAATTCATACAGAATTTGAAATGTTTTGGCCCAGGACTCCAGCTTATATGTGTGTACCTGGGTAGATGTACTAAAGGAAGCAGCGGTTTGAGTCTGACCATGTATCTTAATCTGAGCTCCTGGTGTTCTGAAACTGTTTAAGTTAATAAGTAATGCTTTGTGTGAAGTTTCACTCACATTGATTTCAAGGTGTTTTGGATGCCAGCCATATCAGTCAGCCCTGTACAGAATGGAAACTCAGCTCAGGAGAAATTCTAGAGCACAGGACTCTAGGGAGTCTAACCACCTTGACAGCTTGTGCAAAAGCACAAATAAATTGATCTTTGTTTGGGGGTATTGTTTGCCTGGACTTACCACTGTTGTATTTTGAACTAACATCATCAGCAATTTGCTGCAGCTGCTCTGGTTTGACAGAAACCCAGGACTGTCATTGAGGTTTTACAGTAGAGCTGCTCCAGAGATCTTAATGCTTTCCTGTATTAAGGTCCTTGTTATCTCTGTTAACTTTTATTTACCCCACATGTCATAATGCCCTCCACTAGGCTAACAGCGCGAAGGACATTTGGAGCCCACAATGCTCTTTTGTAGACTTGTCTGGTAGGAACGTCAGGGCAAATCTTCAAAAAGCAATGTTCAAAAGAGAGGCTGTTAAAGAAGCCTGAGAAATGCAAATCCTATTTAAATAAGGAAATGATGTTCTTCAGTGATCTCAATAAGACCAGCTTGAGCAAGCCAGGAATGCAAACGAAATCAAAAGACGTACAGTCTGGCTTGACTGGCAATAATACTGTATGTGTCGTGGAGAAACTGTAAATGATAATGAACCAGAATGCCTCAAAGTTTTGATGTGAAAGGGACCAGCAGGGTGTGATTTGTTTGAGGATACCATTGGTTCTGGGCCGCTGAGGTTATTTAGGAAACGACCCATCCTGTCAGAGAGGTTTGTGAGTACGAGCAAAGCAAAGTCAGAAGGGAAAAAAAAAAATCCCTGACATTGATGCTTATAGAGCTACTGTATAAACTGAACTCGTTATACCATCATGCAGGGTTTTTTTGTTGTTGGTTTTGTTTGGGGGGGGGGGGGGGGAGGGGGGTGGTTGTTTTGGGGCTTTTTTTAATGTCTGTCTCTCTCATTCAGAATAGGCCTTTGAGGGCTGCTGCTGTATTTATCCGGGCTATGGGGCCAGATGCATGAATTCCAACTCCCTCATCAAGACTGTATAAAACACTGAATAAGAATGGGAGGAACCAATCAAATAGTGTGAGCAGAGCTGGAATTCATCCTAATTTGCTACATACCCTCGCTAATTGATGAAGAAAGGCAGAGGATCAATTGGTACAAGAGGATACAAGTGAGATGGCTGAATATCTTTGAGGCAGTCTCTGTGTTAATAATACAAACACCAACAATTACAATTCCTACTGTTTATTATCTTTCATTGCTTATCTATTATAGTTGTACCCATTTCTGAATCAAAGATGTCATTGTGCTAGGCAGTATACTAGTATGTATCAAAGAAGCAGTTCTCGTGCAGACATTATGATTTCCTGAAACATACACTATATGTAACATTCGAGAGAAATAGCTACCAATGGTTTTGATATACAAGGGCTAAAGGCTTGTTTTCCTCGCAATAAAAATATTACATGCTATTACATGGGCAAAATCATCTGTATACAGTAATTGAAAAAGACAGCATGTGAAGTCATATTTCACTGCTCAGTTTGTAACCATTTTTGATGTATTGCACTCCTTAAAGGAGTGTACCAGTCTAGTTTTGGAAAGGGAAAATTGTTTCAGAAAAACAATCTTGGTAATTATCTTTTCATAATGTTTTGGTAGTGTGGTGGGTTGACCTTGGCTGGGTACCAGGTGCCCACCAAACTGCTCTGTCACTCCCCTCTTTGGCAGACTTGGGGGTGGGTGGGGTAGGGAGAAAAAAATTTAAAAAAAAAAGCTTGTGGGTCAAGACAAAGGCAGTTTAATGAAGCAATAGCAAAGTTCATGCATATGGAAAAAAAGGAAAACAAAAGATGTTTTTCTTTACTTCCCATCAGCAGGCGATGTCCAGCCACCTCCTGGGAAGCAGGGCTTCAGTGTGTGTAGCGGTTGCTCTGGAAGACAAACGCCATAAATAATAAATGCCTCTCTCTTCCTCCTCCTTTCCCCTATGATATGGTGTGGAATACGGTCAGTTTGGGTCAGCTGTCATGGCTACGTTCCCTCCCAAGATCTTGCCCACCCCCAGCCTGTTGGTGCGGGGGGGAAGGTCAGAGATACAGCTTTGGTGCTGTGCGAGTGATGCTCAGCAGTAGCCAAAATGCTGGTGTGTTATCACTGTTTCTAGGTACCAGTACAAGCACAGCACTATGAGGGCATCTGTGGGGCTCAGCCAAACCCAATAAAGGTAGATATGATTAAAATAAAGCCTGCACACTGTTTAAGAATTGCTCTTGTGCAAACACTTTAGCAGTAAAGGTGAAAGTTACTAAATATATTTGTTTCTTTTGCCTAATTGAGAAAAATGCAGAAGAAATGTAAAAGATAATGAGATGCATTAGAATGTCAAAGCCCCTGTCTGTATAGTTAAATAATAAGTGAAATACAGTATCATTAATGATTACTTTACATTCTAATAGAGTTTTAAACTGAAAAAAAATAATGGGATTAAAGTCCTGGAAGTCTATCACTTTTCATCAATTGAGAGTCTGTTCCATGTTCATTGGCTTGATGGTGTACTCTGGACTGGAAGAATGCGGAAACATTCTGCACACTATTTTTAAAGTATTTAGTGATAAATATGCTACTTTTTACATGGCATAACACAGTTATGCTTATTATGGAGGCATTCTGATTATTATAAGTATCATTAAAAAGATGCATATTGATTTATTCTAGCTGTAAATCCTAGATTTACTTAGATCTTCACAAGATCAATTGTGCAGCTTTCCAAGAGGAATGAGTATTAAAGAGTTGATATCTCACAGAGTGCCTGCAAAGATTAGAATAGCTTACCAGTGTACATCAAAGATTTATCCACCTTAAGCTCCTACAAGAGAAGTTATTTTTTTCACACTTGCACACGCTGTGCATGCATAAGCAAGTAGTGCTAAGCTGAGATGAAGGGTAGGTGAGGTATATCTGATGCCAGCAAAGACAATATGCAGATGAGAAAAAGCTGTTTTGTAGCATCTAGATGCCATTTTCACAGTTAACAAATGTAGGTGGAAATATTTCTGTCTTAATGTAGGAATATTTATTTGACTATTCTTCATCTGTCTGCCTTCCTTAATCACCTTAAATGAAAAAATGATTATATGATTGTGACATCCTCCTTCAGATGGAAAAATAATATTTTTTTCTATAAATTGTTTTTATTTGTCATTTATTGCATTGTGCAGGGATTTAAATTAAATTCAGAGTTAATAAAGTATATCTGAAGTTTTACAAAACACAACCATCTGTAAGGGTATTTAATATAAAATTGGTGACAGATTAGTTCGTGGATCACCTCTAAGCTTGAGCAAACGGGAGACTTTCTCACTTTGGGAAAGGGATGTTGCTTGTAATAAGAGAAATACACTGCAGAGAAATAAGATAAATGACAGCAGAGTTGGGCCCTTCTGCATTTTAATAGTTATTACTTTATCCTGAAGGCTTTCCCCAGCCCTGTTATAAATGGAAAGATTCCAGCTGAGTCGACTGAGACAGGGCTGAGTCCCAAAGCGGGTTCACTGCCTGGATACTTCCAGAGCTGAGCTCATCATCTGAGGAGGTACGTTTCAATGAAGGCACCTGAATTACTCTCTCCTATGGAGACCTTTTTTGTGCTTAGCCCTGAGTCAAAGGCTTTCAAGAGCAGTCATTTTTCACACTTAGATTTGATATGATGTACTGGCAGTGTCATTCTCGTTATGCTGGGAGACAACAGAAACTGTGGTAGGTGTCTCTATGCAGCTATCAGAAAAATCAAGCATAAAGGAGCGCTTGACTGATTTTCCCTCAGTTTCTCTGCATCAATTCTTTACTAATCTGCTTTGAAAAACATGTTGAGATCTATGGTGTAAATCATGCATACAAAATGATTTTATTTACTGGATTTACCATGAACTGTTTCATGGTTCATGTATTCAAATGCTGGGTTATGCTTTGGGCAGACAGCGTTTCCATAATATAAAAACTCAGAAATCTACTAAAACCCACTGCTGCATGTCTTATGGAAAAATTTTACTGTTGATAGCTGTGCAACAGCAGGCAACAGCTACTGCTACAGTCTATTTTCAGATTTACAGCACTGTTGTTATCATGAGGTTAATGGAAGTCATGGTGTAGTGTCAGCCCGTGATTTGACACAGGACCTGACAAAGAAGATTCTTAGATAAAGGCAGCATCAAAAATCAGGGTAAGAGTGGAGGAGGAAGGACTACGTTGTTTGTCTGCATTTTAGAATTAGGTTTTCATTCCAGGAAAAAGCCAATATTAAAAAAGCAACCAAGTACAGTGGAAGACACAACCAGTTTTTCCAATATTAGAAAAGCTTAATTAGAAAAAAATATTCTTAACACATTGTTTTTTAAAAAATGGAGGCAAATTTGAACTAATACTGGTGTGACAACTACAAATCACTAACCTTTGGGGAAAGAAAAATGTTCAATTTCAGCTTTCAGATAATTTATTGTAACTAAGGTAATGAAAGTCTCTAAGCAGGAGTTTCATCCTCATGAACTGTCCTTAACTCCCAACCCTCAGCAATATTCTATATTCAGACAAGGATTCAAACAGTGATTTTATTCTGTTTAATGTTAACAGCTTTGTGTCAGTATTAGAATATTGTTTGTTAGCAATAGCATGTATTGTGATATGGTTTTGCACATCATACTGATTTCTTAGAATAGCTGGAAACAAAACAGTTTCTGGCAGAGATATTTGCTCTCCACCTACTAGAGATGAAGGTTAGGTATTGAGTTTACACAAGCGCCTGACTTTTATACTGCTGAACTCATGTCATGACTCTCAGCGTATTTCTCAAGGCTGTGGAAGAAGGCAGTCTTCGGATACAGTGCGCTCTTGTACAAAAATTCAGAATAAGGTCTGCACACATCATAAAACTTATTTTGATGTTTTAATATACAGAGGTACATCAAAACCTTGGAATCTTTCAGACTGCCCAGTGGCAAATTTCAGCTATAGAATAAAAATCCGATTTAATTTAAGTCAATGAACATTCTTGGCATTTCCCTCAATGCAAATACTAGACGACAGAAGGCACTGATAGCTATTGATTGTTAATGACAGCAACTGATTGCAGTATCACTATATAGCAAACTGTCACTCATTAGGCAAAGTCCTAGCAACTGACTGTGTATGATTTTAGCCTGTCTTGACTGTGCTGAAGTAAAACACGTTAGATTGAACTCCCCAAGCCACAGTAACCCATTAAGCTACAGCAATACACTCTATGATGTTTCTCTTTCCATACCAAGGAAATAAATTGAGTTAATGTCTTTGAGTAAAAATATTTTATTTGATTCAGATTGCTTTACCCCAACATTTACCTTTAGAGGAAAATCTCTTATTTACTGATCGTGGTCATTATTTTAGCTGTTTCATTTAGTGAAAGAAGACTGAATCCTAAAATCTAGATCAAACTGAACATCTGACTCAGTATTACGTAGAGTAGTATGAAGTTTACTGCTAATATAACATTTTGCTTATGAAGCTTGATTTCTGTTTTCTTTTAAAACATCAAGATTTACATAACATTTTAAGGGGGGGGAAGTGTTTATGAGTGTCTCAGATATATTTATCTTAATTTATTGCTAAGTATTTCTGGCAAATAATTTCTCACATGTATGTGGGCCATGGGTAAGGTTTTTTACAACATTCAGTAGTAGAAATAAAAAAGGAGAGTTATGCTGTATTGTTTTTCATGTTGACTGACAGGTTACAAGGTGTTGTCTCTGGTCTTTGGGTGAGTAAATGTAACTGTTGGAATCATATTATAGGTGGAAACATTTATGAGTTGAAAACTAGCAGTTGTGATCTGATATTTGCTTAAAAGTTATCAATTTACCTTTCCTTCCAGGAAAAATTGCATACTAAAATATTTGTAGAGTACAAACATAATGAAGAAACTCAAATGTAGAAGAAATACACTGATTATTTTAGTCCCTCCTGACAATGTAAGAACAGACTATACAGTAAGATATATCAACCCATTACAAAAAAAAAAAAAAAAAGGACTTTCTCAATCTGAATATTAAAAAACTTCAACTATGCTGTGAGTTTTTCAGACATTATACCAACCAAACCTTAGAAGTTTCTTTTTTTCATAGACAACATTATAGGAGAAAGTAACTAGAACACTGCACTCAAGCATCTCATATTGTCTTTGTTATACAGTCTGTGTCCAAGACCATCCAGCCTCAAGATCACAGCAATTAATGACACTTGCTTATTCCTGTGAATTCCTGCTGATAATTGTGGCACTCTCAAAAATAAATAATACCATTCAGCAGGATTTGAATTGAACTGGCTGCAATACAGAGCTGGAAGAAATTCTCAAGGGAAGCAGGATACACAGCTCTAAGTGAAAACAAGAAGAGGCTAGAAGCTCTTGCACCATCTCTGCACAGCCATAATAAAAACCTGTATAACAATACAACTGATCTTTCATAGAGAAACCTACTGTCCCACTACCTTTTTAGCAGCTTGTGCCTTTTTTCACTTAGAAAACCTTGTCTCTCCCTGCTTCACCTCCTTCCATTCATTCACCATCCCTCATGCTTCTCACTTGGCTTTCACCTTTCAAATTCACAGCAGCATTTGCAGGTGTGTCCTTCACATATCAGATTGTATTCATTATGGGAAGTAACCTTCCAGCATTCTCCTGAGTGCAACTGCAGAAATGCAGAGATTCATTACAAAACAAAAGAAAAGTGTGAAAAGAAAGTAATGTCCTTTCTTCCTGCCTTTTCTCTCTTTTCTCTCTCTCTCCATTTTTTAACTAGCAATTGGATTGTATAAGTATTTGCAATAAAATATCTTCAAGGAATAAAAATACAGACTCTATTAATAATGTTTCGTTTAGTCTAACTTGACCTTTTTGAAAGAGGTTTATGCTACACAGGACATGAAAACAGTTTCTATTCAAATCAGGACCAAAAAAACCCCAACCCACCACATTAAAAATTCACTTTACAACTATCACTAAGCCAGATGGTTTAGTCTTGATATCTTGGCACCTTTCTGTTCATTTATATTCCTCACTCCCCTACTCAAAACCCAATGTAATTGCTAGTATCTTTTCTTGTATCAGGGGAGAAGGTTCATTTGTAACGTCCTCACACAAGAGAGGACGAGCAGAATATGAGAGCCTGAGCCTGGATGTCTGCATTGGAATCAGAGGTGTAAGGTGTACAGCAATGTTTTGACTATGTGGGTTTCACAGAGTACATTTGAAGCAGTTCAGCAGGAGAATACTAATTATCATAAATAACATAAAGCATTAGGATTTCCGTGTTAAAAAATTTACCATGTGCAGCAAGGAGATCATCTGATGTACTGAGTGGCCTGGGCTACCCTGTGTACTGACCTAAAGTGGAGTAAGAAGCAGGTGGAAAAGCTTATGTGCTGCTGGCACATTGTTGTCATCACTGTAGATCTGAATTTTGCTCTGCTCAGGGAAGGCATACAAGATGCATAATTACTCATTACTCATTCACTTCTGGAGGGTTTGAATTTTCTGCGCTCAACTGTCCATGCCCTGCTAACCACTCTTGTCCCACACCAGACTGGATGGAACATCTTTTTTGAATATGTATCCCTTAAATCCAAGAAAAAGCAGACAGCTGAACTTAGACCTTCATGTATTTTATCCACAGATAAGAGATGAACAAGTGTGAGTGATACTGTACATACAGACTTGCACATCTATTTAAAATAATACAGATGCCTACATGGGCATTCTTTCTTTACCTCAAAAGTGCCTTTTTATTCTTCAGTTTAAATGTAGCTGCAATCAAGTGATACTTGGGCAGATGAGAATATGAGCTTGCTGCATGATCTCTTGCACAAGTTTGCCTAAATATGTTGATAACTCAAATTAAACCTGTACAACTGTGAACATAGACAAGCCCCAAAACCGATGTTAAAGCCAAGTAAGCCGAAATATTGAAATGTTCTAGTATCCAGATTAAAATTAGTTATATCATTTACACCTGTCAATTTAAGGAAACAAATTAAACTGATATAATTTAAGCTTAAATCAGAATGAGAGTTTCCACACATGGTTTTACAGTGAATTAATTAAAGGTCTGTCTGCATGGGAAATTTGACCAGAATAGCTTTCTCCTAAGAATGTGTCTCTTTGTAGATACTCCTATTCCAGAAATGCCCGTTTGATTTTGTTTGTGGTGTTGGGTTTTTGTGTTGTTTTTATTTTTTCTTGTTCAGTTTAATGCACTCTTCAATAAGGAGATCTGTGCTTCAAGTTATTTATAGATATTTTCTTTCAGAAGAAAAGATTCCCAAGTAGACAAAACCCTTAATGCACTTAAAACCACGCTGTCACTTAACTCAGGGTGTAAGCCAAGGCCTGGGTTTTGGGGTTTTTTTGCTTCCATATCTATCTTCCATATCCAGACTTTGAACATGGAAAAATATTTCCATTGTGATTCAAAAAACCTTTGACAGAAAGGAAAGCATAATTTATCATGCTGTGCTGCCTGATTTACTGTACATGTAAGCTGTACTTATCACTTTGAATAACACTGATGGATTTAATGCCAGACCACATGAATGAGCTAGTGTTTTTCTCTTTCCAGTTCAGTTGTGCAATACTGTCATGTGACAAGCGTGCTGAACTTGTAAGGCATCGCAAGGTCTAGGAAAATCTAGCCAAAAACTTAGAGCTACTCCTTTGGGAAGAAAAATCTTGTAGTAAATTCCACATATACTTTTGGAAGCTTTTTAGATACAAGTAGTCACAAGGAATTTGTAGTTGAATGTGAGGATTTTGAACAGCTGAGGCTGATTGCAAACCAACTGTGATGGAATGTCAAATTAAATATGATAGTTAGAAATGATAGGCTGATATCAAGAACCACCCCCTCAAAGGATAAATTCCTGCAGTCATGGTAAGATACTGAACATATACCTATAGAATCATATAGTTTTTACCAGATGAGCTTAAGAGTGAGTCAGAGTAAAGTTTTACCAAGTTCTGTTTCTGGCAGCTGGTCATAGGGGATGCCTACAGAATAATGTAGGAATGAGGCAAACATATGGTTTTCCAAGAGTATATCTTGGGGATATGTTAATATTCCTCTAACATCCAGCAGTTTGCTGCTTAGGGGCTTCCTGAACCAGAAATGATTTCTTACTACTAAATTGTCTTCATTGGATTTTTGTTACACAGATGTGTCTGAGCCTGTGTTAACCTTCGGCATTCCTAACCTGCCGGAAGGAGTGCCACATTCGTAACCTTTGCATGATGAACCACTGTCTGTGTTTTGAACGTGCCACCTGCTCATTGACCTGATCCTCCCCAGTGCTTGTCTTAGAAAAGACAGATTCCAGACCTCTGTCCTAATCCACCATGGTCACAGCACATAGGCAGCCAAAATTGGCATATTGGTTTGTATCTAGTCAATTTAGGGTAAATCTGAAAATAATATCATAGCTATCAATTTATCTTCCTAACTTCATAAGAGAGAGATCTAAAAGAAACTCACTTAGCTGTATAAATACCGCATTCTCTTAAGTGTTCTGGCAAAAACATTCTCTAGTGAGTTAAATCTTTACTTCTATGCCTGAAGCACAGGCCCTTTGGCTTGGCTAACTTGAAGTGCTTGTCTAGCAGCAACTACCACCTTTTCTGAGGTGAGGAAAACAACAAGATCTCTCTCATCTCCTTGCCCTCAACAACACAATATATAAAGACAAATTACTGCCTTTTTTTTTTTTTTTGGGGGGGGTGGGGTGGGGTGGGCAGGGGAAGTCCCAACTGAGAGATGGAAGAAAGTTCTAGCATGGAAGTATTCTGAGATGCAGGTCTCTTCATGGTCCAGTTACCCTCTGGGCTCCATATTGCCTAATGGAAAGTAGTAAATTATGTTATAGTTGTCTGGAGTGTGTTGCCCTGTTCCTTTTGTGCCTTTATGGAGACATGGACTGTGAACTTTTCCATGGGACATTTTGTCTGAGATGGCAGGGACAAGACTAATCAGCATCTCTCTGATCTGTTTGAGAAAGGAAAAGAGCAAGTTTGGAATGGCCAATGTAGACACGTGTGGTCTCAGGTTGCTCACTGCTCTGAACATGCCATTTCAGTCACTGGGGTTGCTTTTTTTGTAGTTTTTAGGTTAGTTTCCAGCCAGATCAGTGAGGTCATCTGCCTTATCCTGCAGCCAAATCATCAGTATTGATAACAAAAAAGAGGGAGGGAAAATTAGAGAGGACAAAATGGGGGCAGGGGGAAGGACCCTGATGAAACCTCTCTTGCCTGGGACGCAGAACTCCTACAGTAATTTTAGAATGTGTTTTAAAAGCACACCCTAAAACTGTTTAGTCATCACATTAACACTTGTGTGAAGGTCTGTGCAATTAGGGATATATTTTAGCAAGCATCTGGCCTTGGGTTAAAGACTTTAAGAGCCAGGGTAGCCACTATACTTCAGGAAATATCAGTCCAGTTGTTTGCGTTTCATGTTAAAAAAGTGTCTTTTTGTCTAGCCCAGTTTTTTCTGACTTTAGCTTCCAAAAGTGAAATCTCATTACAACTTTTTCTACTAGACTGAGAACCAGCTACAGCCTGATATCCTTTGATTTGTAGTTGTATCAATAACCAACTTAGCAGCTCTTGGATAAATGGTTAGCAAATGCCTTACACTCCTGTCTTTCATTATACAATCAGCTTTCCAGAACTAATAGCGTCTTTGTGGTTCCTTTCTGAACCACCTAATTTTACATCATTTTTTCTGCAGCATGGACACAAGGCCCAGCCACTGCATTGCAATATCTTCATGGGGGGATATCAACGTCACATGCCTATTTGATATTCTATCTTTATGCATGCACCAAAGCTGTTTTGCCCTGTTAGCTACAGCATCACACAGAGAGCTAATGTTAAGCTGCTTTGCTACCACAACAGTTTTGAGTATTTCAGCATTTCAAGTACCGCCTGCCAGTTTGCATTCATGACCTACCTTCTTCTTTCCTGAAGGTGTATCTTTTCATGTGTTTCAAATGAAAACTGCTTAAGGAATTACCAAATTTGTTCATAGAAATTAATCATCCTCATTATTTACTATACCACCCATTCCTGTCATCTGTAAATTTTACTCGCAATGACTATACTCTCTCAAGACTACAGATAAGGATGTTATATAGCATTTGGTCAAGAACAGATTGCACTGGAACTAGCTTGATAGTATGATGATTCATTGTTACATCTTTTGAGACCTGTCAATTAAGTAAGATTTAATTAGAGAAAGTTTTTAATTGGAGCTGGATGGAAAATGATTTTTCCATATTGCAAAATCTTCAGGATTTCATATTTTTTTCTCCTTTGCTGAAATAGATCAAGATGCTGAAATCTCAAATTCAAGGTGGGGGAGAACAACAACAACAAAAAAAAAAAAAAAAAAAAAAAAAAAGAAGAAAAAAGAAAGAAGATGAAAACTTCCCAATAAATCTTCTATTTTCAAAGCTTGCATAGTTTTTACACTTACAATTTTATTGTAAAACTATTTCCTCCACATTTCTGAACAACAACTAAAATGCCTGCAAACCAGAATCTTCCACTGAAAGATGGTGAATTACATGAAAAAGCAGAGATAACATCAAAGCTTAAAAATAACTAATCAAAAGCAGCTCTCCCCCACACAAAGACTGTAGTTTTGGCAGGCTGTCACTTGCCAAACCGAGTTCATTTTAATCCATTTAAGAGAACTTCACTGATTTTTGTACAGTGATATTTTTGTTATAAGAATGTCATACAGGACTACATCAACTGTCTGATTAGATGTTCAGTGAACTGATCAGATACCTAATGTGTCATTTATAACCTGCAGTTCAGGACAGGAGTCCACTAGAATTCAGCCTAATTCCAAATTCTCCAAGATGCCCTGAAATGCACCCATTGCCCAAACCATGGCATTTGGTGTGCAAACAGCAAGCAATTTTTTGCCCAAATTGGCAAAAAAACCCCAAACAGCCAACCTGATGATTTCTGTTTAGACAGTAACTAACTTGCTTGGACTGCACTGAACTCGTACAAAAATAGCAGTGCCTTGTGGACAGCTTCTTGGATAGAGTCTAAGCAGCTACTCTTGTCATGAAGATAGTCAGGAGACAGACAGAAATCTCATTCCTTCGGCATCTGTTCAGGCATTACTATAGTTTGTTTATATCAGTACTCTTATAGTACTAAATAACGAGTGGCAGGGTGTTAAGTGTGATTCTTGGACCTCCCATCATCCATCTGTACTGCTTATTTTTTAGCTCACTCCTCGACGGTTTTGGACCTTTGCAGTTAGCTTTCTCCCGTATCCTGGCACAGCACTGGTGATAATTCGATCGAGAGCACGCTCACCAAAGGCAGCATGGACGAGACAGGCTCCCTCTCTATGGCTCACTGCCACGCATGGTCCTTCTGGTTTCAGGTGTTTACTTTTCAACAGAATTTTAACATTCCCAAACTCCATGTGTGGAGTTTAGGATTCTTACTGGTAAGGATTTAGCTCTTTCCCATACAGGGCATAGACCTACCTGTGCTTTGAAAATTTGATGTACAGAGGTAAGGTCCTAACGTTCAGCCATTTCCATCCTGAACTACACTCCTAAATCTTGTTTTGAATTACAGCCCAGCTATTGTACTAACACTTCTCTTTGACAACCACACTTGTATTACCATAAAAAACCCTCCAATATCTAGTTTGTCTGACAAGGCCTATTTTCTACCGAAAACCCACCTAGTTTTATTTACTTTGGTTGTGATACTACTCTGTAAATCTTTTTGTATCCCATACCAATTTTCTTGTGATTATGCCCAAGATTAGTGCTGGAATTAGAATCTTAAGGTTACTTAGTCACTTTTTTTTAAACTAGTTTAACATTCCTGTGTAGACAAGGCCTAGAACAAATTATATTAGTGTAAGCCAGATGTAGTTAGATTTAAAAATTAATTCAAGAAACATTCACAGCTTTGTATAAAGCAAAACATTTCTCATTCTTTCCTTGCATTTCTTTGCAAAAAACACTCTCTGTCCATGAGAAAACTAATTTTTGCATGCATTATTTCAAACAGATCCACAAAGCAGGAGGGAATGGCTCTGGCCCAAACATGAGGAAAAGAGGGCATGCTGGTATGTGCTGGGGACACCTTGGATGCATTTCAAATGCAACTTAACCCATAGGTTTGAAGTATTGTGGGCAATACAAGAGAAAACTTCACAGCCTTGGTTTGAAACTTAAAATTCAATGACAAAATTTGCTGCTTTAGAGTCAATGGCATTATACCAGGAATCAATTAGTTTAGAAAAACTGAAAGAAACCCCCTCCCACCTCCCAATTATTATCTAGTTATTGTGTTGTTGCAGGACACCAGTGTGTCTTGTAGCCATGAATGTATTTACCCTCACAACAGGCCTATGAGGTAGGGAGATATTAATACCCTCATTCTACAGATGATTAAATAAAGCATGGGGAGACCTATTTCATATCCCTTAATAGACTTCCTGGCTAGTAATCTATATGTCTACTGTAAATACTATATACTTTATGCCTTCATGCAATTTTATGGCTCTTACTTGACTTCAAATAACCTGGACAGGCTCAGACAGGAAGCTTTCATCATCAGGAAATTGGGATATCTCCCGACTGCGACCATGCAAGTGAACCAGCAATATGTTGAGCTATATTATGGCCAGCAGAGAGTCAAAGTTTCTGTCTATTGCAACTTTATAGGAATTATTTATTCACCGTCTCAAAGGGTGGAAACCAGGGAAGTCCTGTTTCTTCTAGAAAAGTCTGGGCCATAAAGTAAATTTTCAGAGTTTTTGAAAGGGATGGATAATTTCCAGAATTCTTGATTTTTACCAGTTAAAATGGGACTTCTTGTTACTCTACCATAAAGAGCTAAACCTCAGAAGGTGCCCTCAGAAACTTAATATGCTCAAGCAGGGTGAGAAAGCTTAAGCATGGACAAAGTCTAGCTGCAGAACATGGAGATTTTCATAAACTGATTTACAGGACTAACAGGTATTTTGGGTCTCTCTGGTGAGGAGGAGCCTTTGCGTATATAAGAACTGATGTCTGTGCAGGGCTTTTCCATGAATATAGCTCAAACAAGAAATGTTTCAATAAATCTAACCAAAAAAAAAAAAAAAAAGGGTCAGAGAGACAAAGAAATGAGATATCTCTGATCCAACAACTAGTGCCAGGTGCGGTGGCTGGCAGAAAAACACCTTATCACCTCCCTCCATGTCTGATGCACATGACTTTTTAGTGTGTGTTGAATGACAGAAGGGCCATGGCTATGTACCAGTGCTTCATGTAAGCGGTGTCTGGGCCATAAGTGGGGCAGAATACAAATGAGATGCTGTCTGGTGCACTTTGTCTAGCCCTAGATACCTGCTGTTGTGGAATGCTGTTGTCACTTTACTGAATATCTAACTGCCTAAGGATTAATAGAAAATGTGGCAGAGAGCAAGGAGTTCCCATCAACAGAAATCCTGAAGAAAAGGATTCTGACCTGAAAAATCTACCTGAAGGACTAGTCAGAAAAAAACCTTATAGTTACCAGACAGTGTTGTCCTCTTGGATGTGTTTTTATTGTTTCCTTTGCTGTTTGTGTCAGCTACTCTTGCAAACCATTTCTTCCACTTTACATGAACGTCTATTGAAATCATAACAGTGAATTTGTGACACCACAATTATTTCCATGGCAACTGGTTACTGTCAAACAGAGAGGCACTGTGAGGACGGCAGTGCAGGAGTGATATGATCAGCAATTTTAGTCTGTCCAGCAAATTCCAAGCTGCTGGAGAGGGCACACAGTGGCAGGAAGGCCAACACATAAAGCCCTGCACTAATCAGACCTGCTTGTAATGAAAGTAGGAATAATGATCTCCAATCATCTGCAGCTAATGAACGCTGAATTCGTTACATCTTTCAAATAATTATAAATATATACATGTACATACATATAAACACCTTAAAACAATAGCAAGTCTTAACAAAGCAAGTCTTGGGTTCCAATCCATCAGAATGCAAGTATGGGGAAATCACTGTATCTGTTCTCATGTCATCTAACAATCAACATCAATTCAGTTTTAAGCAAAGTCAATTAACTTTCTGTCCATTCCAGAATGCATTTTGATCATTTCGCAAGAAAGTACCATGCCAGGATTTGACAATATACATTTGAATGTCATTCACATAATAGTGGAAGTCCAAGTTCTGTTTTTTGTTTGTTTGTTTGTTTTTTTTTCCCTTACATATCATCCATTAGAGCCATTTGAAAAATAAATGTGAATTAAAACATAAATGTGAGTGAATGTCACTGAAAACCTAAGAACTGTCACACACAACTTCAGGGAGGCTTTGCAGCCACTTAAATGATGAAAGTACGTACTTGAGAGAAGTGTGATTCCCTTGGTTATATACATAATCAATTATCAAAGACTATCAAAAAAGATAGCAACAAGGATACTACCTTATTTCTTCTAGATCTGTCATGCAAGTGTCAGCTACACCTTCAGGTCCCATCCTTGGTACAGGCGGTGGTCTGAACTACTAAAACTCCAATATATGAGCTATGGTTTATCTATTAGTGTGCTTCAAATGTTATCTAAACCACACAGTGTTCCATGTTGTTTTGAGCTTGAGCTTGGTGTTTGTGGGTTTTGTCTGCAAACTGGCAGAAAACTGCCTCCTAATTACACCTTGAGTACTATACTTGCTGTGTTAACAGCAAATACTTTTATCTGGAACCTAACTGTGCCTGTGAGGCTTCTGTATGGCCTTTGTGCTGTGTGACAAGCAAAGCAAAAAAAGACACAAACCTGCTTTGGTAATCAAGATCCTTAGCAGTTGTAAATGGGTGTCATAGCTGAAGTTATGTTGGTTTACAGCAGAGGAGGATGGAGCCTTTTGACCTTTACATTTTTATTAGCAGATCTCTGTCATCCCAGTGTAATCTAGAGGCTCTTCTTCTATGCCTTTGTCTTCCAGGAAATGTCTGAAATAAGCATTGTGCTCTCTGGAGACCGAGAAGAGACTTTTCATCATCCAAAGCCCTGTCAGGTAACTGATTATCTGAGTGTGTATGCTTACACTGACTTGCCTCCATCAGTCACAGCAAACACAAGGACAAATGCTGATCACAATTTGTTGCCCTTTCCTGCTTGCAACTGTGGGCAACCCTGAATTTAGCTGATATTTCCAGATTAGCTGTATTCCAGTGCACATAGCTAATCCTTGTTAATACAAGGTGATACTTGGAACGTTTGGATTCCTATTGATTAAATCCAGCTAGGATCTTATGAAGTCTGGATTTTTAATTTCTCTGTCTTTGATATCAGATAAAAGAATACATAATTTTCTTTCCAGTCAGAACTGTGTAACCTGGATTGCCTTTTCCCCGTGATTTTAGGCTTAACTTAATTTGCTTTTTTTTGACTACCTACTGATGAATTTACAAAATAAGTTTGCTGTATTTAAAAAAATAAATAGCATTACAACTCTAATTCCTGTGTCCTTTGAATAACATCTCAGTAAAATTATGTACAAAGTATCTTTTTTTAAAAAAAAAAAGCATGGCTTTTCATAAGGCTACAGTCATAAATAGGACATTTAGTATTGGAATCATTGTTAAACCAGACGGCATGCAGAGCTGGCAGCATTTTGCAGCAAGGCACACAGCCTGTTTTATCAATGAGTCCACAAACAATCAATAAAATCTTGGGAAGAAAAGCACTCCTTCTTGCCCAAATGGCAACAGAGATTCATCAGAGGAGTTTTATCTGTGGATATGACTATGCTGCTTTTATCTCAAACAGCTACTAAAATAAAAACCCTTTCAAAGAGTTACATTGGCAGGTGATGACAGTGAAAGTTGAAAGGGTTGTTTGGAAGGTTTTATTTTGACTACACTACACCGAGAGATAGGAGCTGTGCTTTAAACAACTCATTCTGAGAAATGTCTTGGTGTGTCCAATTAATGGCAGCACAAGGCTCCACAGAGAATATAATGACAGATTCTTAGTGGCTGCAACAGAAATTGTTTTCAGGAAGGTTTTCCTCTCAGATGCATTTATTCTTTGTACACCCAGTTTCTTATGGGTCTTCTTTTTCAAAAAGACCATAGTAGATTTCTGCATCCATTATTCTGGTTATGATGTGAAGCAGTTTCAGATCCAGTGGCATTCCTTTTCAAAGCATTAGGATCTGACACATCTTTCTCCCCTTAAATCTTTAGACTCATCTGTATTTCATACCTGCTCCTATTCACAAGATAGAAATAAGCAAATGCCTTAGGAAAAGCAAAGTAGTTTTCTCTTTAAGAGCCTGAAACCATCCAGCTGTATGAGGAATTTTGATAGGGTGACACCAGACATAAATCAGGTAGGTGTGGGTTCAAGCTAATGGCCATAACCAGATTCACCAACCCATCACCGGGAAACCTGCAACCATCTCCACAAGCCTGAGAGCTGAAGCCCGGAGCAGGACAGCCCACAACAGTCCAGAAGTAATCACAAGACCGTTTCTTCATTATTGTGGTCCAGAAAACCAAGCTGCAGATGGAGACAAGCAAGGTGCAGACAAAATTTGCCGCAGAAATCATGACTGTGATCCCTCCTTGGCATGATGGGGGGTCTTAAGGTCAGACTCACCAGCAGGCTGGCCACTTACTGTATGAATGGAAAAGATATGCAGTGGGATTTTGCAAGGAGAGACCTAGTCTTGCACGATGTCTTTGTTTCAGAACAGACCAAAGACCCAAGGGCTGATGGAAGTCTGGCTTAAAATGTGCACAGAAGCAGACTGCACAGAAAAGCTGAAAATGGTGTAATTCAAATATCCTTGTTGGAAGTCACAAAGACACTGTTTGGGTAACGGTAGAGGAAATGCATTGAATTGATTTAGTGAATTGTTCAAAGGTAGAAATGCTTGGGAAATTGCCATGGGAATATTCCATGATTTTTTGAACAAATAGATATATTCAAAAACTCTGGATGGAAAACAAGTAATTCTTTAGCTAGAATTTTAAATCATTTCAAATTAAAAGAGGTGTTTCTAACAAAGAGGTGTCCTTCACTGTAGTTTTGAATGGGTTGTTTTTCCTGTGTTTTCTTGTTCAATCAGAAAGAATTGAATGAAGTTTTAAGGATAAGTAAAATATAAATTTTCAGTTCTTTTAAAAGTCCATTCAGATTACTTTTTCCTGATTTGACTAATGACTAATAGGTTTGATTGGAATTACAGTTCTCTCTAAAAATTATCACAGACTAATTTTGGCAGGATTTTTTTTTTTCCTATTACTGGCAACAGATTCTGACTGCAACTTACAGCACTGGGGTTCCTTGTGCCTTTTTACTAACTCTTACCATTTACATGCTATTATTATTTATGCAGATCACTTAGGTCTTGTCTACTTTATTATCTTCTTGGTAAAACAGCAATAGTTTCCTAGGTCAGAGATTTCTGAAGAATATTGCTTAGGTACTTAGAACACAGAGAGCATGGCTTCTCCAGTACTAGCAAAAAAATTATGCAATTATATGTGTTTCTTGGCATCATTCTTGATATACCCCTTACTAACACAGATAAGAATCAGACCTTTACAGTGGTAAATACTACAGTCTTTATTATTTAATTCACTCCCAAAACTCCCAATTACAGCTAGTGTTTGTGTTCCTAATATTTGAGCCCAGAGCAGTGTGTATTCATCCATATGCATTTGGTCTTTAAGTTGATAAAAAATTGGTGTCTTTTAACGTTTGTGAACCTTATAAAACAAGCTTGGTTGAATTTTAGTTTGATTCTAACATAGGTTTAAGAAGGCCCCAAAGGAGGTTTTGCATAAAACTGACAAATCTTTAACTATGCTTAAGATGTAATTTTCCTTCCATTTTTGTACCTGTTGGTACAGTATAATTGCAATCCTTCCTCCTTGGAGGATAAATCAGAAGATCATGACAGTACAATTGAAAGCAGTCAGGCATCTTCCACAGATTGATATGTTTTGCTTCACTCACTCTAGTCCCCCTGCTGCTTCCCTACTTTTATCTCCAGATTTTCTTAGTTTCATTGATTCAGACCATGCATTGTGAGTGAGTGATGTCAATGGCATGCTTCATGCATAGATACCTTGTAGCAGACAGTGAAATACAACTCGCAACATTCTTCAGGTATTGCTCCATGCCCTGTCTGGTGAAAGACAGAATAGTTATATTAGGCACTGCTTGAAACTTGAAGTGCCAACAGCAAAATGCATGTTTCTCTGATGACTTCAAAAACTGTATGAACCTTTTGAATAGTATAAAGCCCTTATGTAGTCTACTGTTAAAATGAATTTGTAGAACTGCATTTTCTTATTCAGCAGATTAATTCCCATGGTACATTAACTAACAAAACAATATGTGTCAGGTACTCATGAGTCATCAAGTTACTGTATAGTATAAAATTGCTGGTAGACAGATACCTTTGGAAGGTGACCCATATTCTATCATGTGTTGGTCTAGATCAACTACAAAATAATATACATTAGCTTAAACAATCATGCAAATGATTGTGTAGGACACGTACAGATTATCTGATCAAAATAAATACACCAAACAGCAATTCATGCTTCTTATTAATGTGAGTAAATTTTAGTCAGTAGTGATAAAGTAGATGAACATTGACTTTTAAATTGGATAGGCAGTAATTGGCTTTAGAAGATGAGTGCTTTTCCCATAACTTCTACATTTTTTAATTTCTTGATTGCTTTTTTCCCCCCCTCCATTTCTGATCTTTTGCATAACACTCATAACTAATAATGGTCACACAGCTCAGTGTGACTAGAAGGCAGTAAGAGAATGACAAGTATGGTCAAAGGTATGGAGCATTTCAAGCAATTCAGTAGGACATTGTGCTTTATCATGGAAAAGAGCTGATGGATAAATTGCTGAAGATCTTCAGAATCACAATTTACAAAAAATAAGAAGAAATTATTTTTTATTTCTCCTCCAAGACAAGCATTAGGGTGTTTCAAATGAAGCTAGTACGTAGTTACAAAATAGGGGGGGGGGGGGGGGAAGTTGCCAGACCACATAGGGTTGAGATGTAGAATCCTCTGTTTCTGGGGAGTTTACAGATTAGAGTTACAAAGGAAAATAAGGAGTAAATCTATGACTGTTAAATACAAAGATGCACTTTCGGCCAAGGAAGACCTGAAGTTGCAAGCGCTCAGCATTCCTGGGACATGTGTCATAATCTGCTTGTTGATTCTTATACCTTTCCCTGTGCGCCTATAATTGGTAACTGTCATGGAACAAATCCTGAGCTAGATGAACCTTTGATCCTACTCAGCAGACCAGTCCTATGCTCTTTTACGTACCTGCATACTGCATTACTAAACCCTTCATCATGATCCATTAGACAGACAGAAGTTCCAGCCACATTGTTAGGCATGTGTTAGAGGCTTTGTGAATACTGGCCCATTGCATTTACCCTGTCTGTAATTACCAGGCCAAACTGTCCTCTTTCAGAAGCTGAGGAGAAGTGTCAAAAATTACTGTTTCTTCATTATGAAGACTGGTAAAGTTCCAATTCAATTTAGATATGCGTTAAGCAGCTGCAGTACATGCAAAAGATATACACTTCTTAGTAGGCCTGCAGTGGGTGATGGTTAAGCACCACTGAGTACCACAGAGTTTAGGAAAATGGAAAATAGCAGGTGTATATATTACCTTTTTACTGAACGTAATTACGCAGCTGATTCACAGCAGATTGTAGCAGAAGTGGCTCTTTCAGAAGCACTGAGGATGGAAACAGCAGGGAAGTGGTTTTTAAGAGAAAGTCAAGAAAGATAACCTTTGCTAAGAAGTCACTGCAAGCAAAAAGGCAGGGAAAGAAGAACAAGACCTGACAAATTCAGATCATGTGCAACTTTATGAGAAGTTGAATTGCTTTTCTATGGTGTTTCATGGAAAGTGTATCTTTGTGAACAGACTGTAGGAGATGCTAGAGAAGCAGCGCTATCTGGAATTATCCAACATTTATTAAAAATGAAATCAAGATAATTTGATTTCAGTGGGATGAGAAGCCTGTGCTAGAACCATTAACGTCTGCCTAACTAACTTTTGTTTCTAAGTTTATTAACAGTCAAGTACACCTTGTTTAGCTATCTGAATAATTACGTACATACATAAACAATTCTGTCTTTAAAAAAAAAAGGAAAGAGAAAAAAAGCTAAATATAAATCAGTTATACAATACTTATTAATTCTTATAAACTATGTGGGAAATATAAATCCCAGGTACTAATTATCACTCAGTTACTAGCACTTAGTCTAAAATCCATTCATTTACAGGCACCTGTTGCAGACAAGGATAATATGGTCAATTCCTCGTTTCTGCATCCACCAATCTGTTAAGATTTAGGTACTGTGAATAGCTTGAAAAATTTCATTTCCCAAACTGTGCTAACTTACGTGCTAAATTTACTTGCTAATATAATGAAATTGAATAAAAGATCACCCACCCATGTTAATTCAAAACAGCATATCAGAGACAGACTAGAGCAGCATCAATGTTGATTTGTGCTTAAGATAATGAAATTTGAAAGCCTAGAAGTGATAGGGTTGTTTATAGCAAGTTCATCTTTGTAAAGTAATTGCATCCGAGTTCCCATAAACATAAAAGAGAGATATTCTGCTGCAGCTGGTTGAAAGGATGGTTTGATTAAGGAATATAGATAACATTTACAGCTTCAGAAGAACTTCAAAAGACTATCAGGGAAATCAGGGAATTTTAAAGACAGAATACAATTTCCAAAGTTGAAAGCATTATTTTTCCTGAGACATCTAATTTAGATTATATACCAGAAGCCTATAATAAACCTCCCACAAAGAAGTAATAGCACACTGCACATACTATGGTTGTTCAACACCCCATTTAAATACAATTACTGGCCCTTTGCCAGAAGCCAGAAAGCATTTCTTTCCATAGCAACAATGAGAGAAAGGTCAGGATAATATTTCTGCAGGAAAGCCTGCCCTTAAGAAGGATTCAGGATTACATTGTGGATTACATGCTTTTGAAATATGGTACTTCAAAGTCAAAATTCACCTGGATCATTCTTCCCCTTCCCTTGGGACTGATTCTTTGGGTCTGTAAAGCCCACACCTGACTCCTTATACAACCTTTCCCAGTATTTAGTCAGAACAGAGTTGGTCCAATTGCTACTTTAGCAAGTGTGTAAATGAGAAACGGCAAATGTTCCTTGCCAATTCATTGAGAGCATAGCTCAGGATGTATTTAATTAAAAGCAATGAACTGAGCTAATCTACCCAGTTCATTTCATAGGATTTGATCTAGTAAGCAGTCTTTTAGATACCACAATATTTAAAGAACAATGTATTCTTGGTTTTTACTTTTTTTTTTAATCTTAAAAATATATTTATTACTCCTTGCCTGTTAGTATAAAAGCTAATAGATTCTTTCTTAGCATTGTTTTACATTCTGCTAGGAGCTAGCTAGCTATTGTGTATGACTGGTAAAACTAATAGCATCTGTTTTTGAGGATTAAGCTTGTAAAAACATATGCAGATGAGTCACTTTGATCATGTGAATGATTTCATTCAACTTCGGTTAAATGCTTTGAATCTCAGTCTCCCTCAGAATCATAATCCAGGGAGAGCAATGTTATTAGTTCAATAAAACTGCTAAAATGGATCAAGTAGCAGGCCTAATTGAAAGCCTTTAAAAAGTCAACGTTTCTTTTAGCAACTCAATAGTTCGTGAAGAATGACCTGAATAATTATTTTTTTAAAAAGTCCCTTAAGAAAGGCAACAATTTCCAAAACACTGACAACTTTTCACTGGATTCCATTAAATACATGGAAAGCTGCTATTTTGTGAAGCCAGTATGCTATTCAGTTTGCTTGTGGGTGTATGTATTTATGGAATTATAAGCATAAAAAACAACAAATCCAATTTGTGGGGAAAATGCTTGCATGCAAAAGCCTGGAACCTGTTACAACGAAGGTTATCCTGAATTTTCACACTTGTTCAGGAACATCCATTGGGTTGGACTTGACAGGATTGGGTTAGATTGTACTAGATGTCAGGATTATCATCAAATCAAGCGATTATAAACATCACGGTCATAGAAGCTGGAGAAACCAGGGATTTTGCTTCATAGCCTGGAGACACCCTAGTACTGGCCAGCGGAGCTAGGGAAGACAGCCTCAGACTCTGGCAAGTGGCTCTATTTTCTGCATTTTGTTCCCTGAGCCAGGATCAGCTCCAAACATGAACATATGTAGTCAAATGAACGGATGTTTCAAAGAAATGTACAGTAAATGCAAAATATAGCACTTTTTATGAGAGTAGCAATCCTTATAATAAAGTCTCTGCTGTCAAGAAAAAGAGCACTCAGAACCAAACAAGTAGTAATTTTCCTTACCTACTTTAGACTGATACAGTTTTAATTTTTTTTTTGTTTCCATACAAATCCCTTAAAAAGCAAAATATTCTATGATTTCTCCATTTTATTTAATAACATACAAGAGCTATCTTAAAGAACAAGCTCAGCTGTGGAAGGAAATACAGGAGGCACCTCACAAAGGCATTCCTAGTGTTTTTTGTTAATGTCACAAGAAGGGTCTGTCAACATTAACACCATTTGGTGCACTCCTGAAGCAGACTTAAGATACAGCATGTTTCATGAAAGAGAGCTTTCACAGTAAAGCTGCACTATACCTAATGTATCAACCTTTTGACCTCCTTCAGAAAATCATGGCTTTATCCTGTCATTCTTGTGAGAATGAATCTTTTTTTTTTCCTTTTTCTTTTTCTTTTTGTTGCTTGGGGTTGGGGTTTTTTTGAGGCATAAGAGTAGGCAGGGATGCATTCTCAGAAAATCACTCGGGGGCCTTGAAACAACCCCTGCATGCAGTGGCCGAAGGAATGGTCATCATTAGAGTGTTGGTGTGTGGAATAAGTCAAAGGATGTTGACACTGACAGCACCTCATTCTGCTTGAGCTAGGCATGATGGTGTGGCAACTGTTGGCAGACAGATCCTTCACATTTGAATCCCACTTTGTGTCCCAGACTACTGCTAATTTATCTGGATTTTTTTTTTTTTAGTTTTGATTTATAGATATTTTTGAGAAATATCTTGTATATTAAAGCTATTCAAGCTAGACTAAGAAAGGCTTAGTTTAAGAAGAATAATTAAGAATTTAGAAATTCTTTTCAGATTTCTTTTTAAATAAGTACTTAATCAAAATGAACTTTCCTAACTAATATTTTCCTATCCAGAGAAAAGTTCTACTATAAAAGTTTCTGATTACACAACACTACAGGTTTGAATTCTTACTTATTTTTGTATATATATTTTTTAGCAATGATGTAGACAGAATAATACCTCGTCAAAAGTATAGCTAAACATGGTCACTGTCCACATAAATCTGGAAACAACGAAACCTCAAAGGAGGAACAGAAGATTGTCAGGTGATGGAAGTAGCATCTTAAAGCTTCTACTCTTGAACATATGCAGTATGATAATCACCAAATGTACTATGTCCAATAATGGCCCCACACATATTTCAGTGAGTTTTGAACATGCAAATACTAAATACAGTCAAGAGAAATACAGTCCTTTTGCTTTCAAAGTCTTTTAATGAATCTTTTCCTTCTCACTTTGAAAACAATGTACTCATCTCTCATTTAGTTCATCTCTGCTATTGAAAACTGTTATCTCCACAGTTTTTTCCAGGTGGCTCAGGTGGCTCAGATGCCCATCTCACTGATTCCTCAGTCCTGCCAACTGTGTTAGAGGTGGAAGAATAAAGAGCATGATCAACTGATTTCTCAAGTGCAGATATTGTATGTGTTTGAGTGGATCAGGATTGGGAAGCTACTATATTTTCAGACAGTATATGCATGTCACTTGCCCAAAATAAAGTAGCTTTAACAAGGTTCTAACAAAAAATCACAAAACATTTGTCACTTGGAAGATATGGGTCGTAATACAAAATGAATGAATCCTCCAGATATGTAGTAGTGCTAGTAAGAAATATCTGCATGTTGAATAAAGTTATCTATTGTTTTTTTAAAGTCCATGCCTTCAAAAACCTGTATTTATTTATATGTGTGTATGTTCATAGCTTCAAAACTTTTGTGATAGGTTTGAACAGGAAGTTCTGAAATAAGTTGTTTTTTGGGGTTTTTTTCTTTCTTTGACAGTTTTCTGACTACATTTTATAATATTATCTCCTGCCTCTCTCTCAGTTTCCCACAGTGTGTAATTCATACCATGCTTGACTTGCCCTTATTTCAAAAATTTCCTGGGACAGGGCAAAATGTTACTATAGCATGTAAAAATGAGAGCTTGATAGAGCAAGAAGTTATTTAATTCTAAATAGAGATCCTAAATCAATTCCATAAATATGAAGAATAGTAATCTGAGAGGTTAGATTCAATTTTAAATTAATTCCAAAATCTCCAACTCAAACTTTAAATCAGTTCAGTCTTCCAACTTCTGAAAAGCTGGATGTGTTTTTCAGTGACGATGAATGGCACTCGACATCTCCCAATATCCCAATCTAGTATCGGTCCGTAATATTGAAATAATCTGAAAAAACTCCCTTTGCTTCCAGTGGCATTGGGATAAGGCTAAGTGTAAGATTCAAAATGAATACTACTTGACAATCCTTGTGATTGCCCTCTTTACTTTGAGTAGATTAATTCAGAACTCAGCAAAATATGGGCAAAAATAAATCAAATCTGGCCTTCAGAAAAGTTCTAATGTTTATGCAACATCTTAAGCAAATTATCAAGCTTTAATGGCACCAAGCTCAAATCACTGAGTGCTTCCTTGGAAGTTGCTGGTCTAAGACTACACTGCTGGATCCACAGCAAATACTGCTGCCTCAGGCTTCCTTGCTTCCACACCTGCAGAGGAAGCACAGTTCAACGGAAGCTGCTTCCACTAAACCTAAAAGATTTGGATATCACTAATTTATCTAAAAAGGAGTTATGCCAGCAGAGGAGCACCTCCCTATCACATGGCATAGCAGAGAGCCTTGGAGCAACTTGTTTTGGCAAGGTTGTTAATGTCCTTCATGCCCTCTGCCTCCTAGTAAATCTGTGCCACCAAGAGAAACATTTATCACATACTAATTGATCTATTTTTTCTACCAATTTTTCCAAACCTAGGTATTTTATAGACCAGGGGTCCTCATACTTTTTAAACAGGGGGCCAGCACGCGAATGAAGTGGCAGGCAGTCATCTGCGGCTGCTTGGTTTCCCCCCCTAACCCCTGGCGGGGGGGGGGGGGGGGGGGGGGGGGCGGGGCAGGGGTGTCTGTAAATACCAGGGGCCAGATTGAGGACCTTGGGGGGCCGTATCCGGCCCGTGGGCTGTAGTTTGAGGACCCCTGTTATAGACTTATCTTTTGAATGAATCTGTTATACTTTTGCCACACGAACTTGTATGTCTAACCTTGAACAGAGTTCTGTTTTTAATGGTGGTCTAATTTTGACTCTGAAGGATGATGTAGCCATTCTCAGTAAGTATGCCAAGCCCTCATGCTACCCCACCAAGAAAAGAATAGAAAACAGAAAGAAGAAATACAGATTTATCTGTCAAACAACAGAGTTAATTATTATAAGTATTCTTATTCTTAATTAACAAAGCTCAACATTTAATTTAAACATGCACAAACAGTAAAAACAGTCTTGTTTAGTGAATGTAAAGCAAAAGACTTAGGGCCTTATTCTGCAATTAGTTACACGCCATGTGCTCTGTGTCTGATTTTGATACAGTTTTAATGAGAATGGGTTTAACACAAGTCTCTTGGTTAAGGTACGCAAAATTAGTGTTTTGTCATCCAGAAAAAATGTGCACATTCTCTAGTATCAGCTGCAGAAGAGTATTCATCTAACATCATGTTTGGCTTGGTTTACTATAAGCAGTGAATTTTTACATGAGAATGGTCCAGCAAAAAGTCTGATCCTGTGTAATATCAAGTCTACAGGTACCTCATAGCAAATCTTGTCATCTCCCTCTTCTGTCTTGTGGAATCTGTAAAAGTGCCAGGCATGAGAACAATGTCTTGACCTCATTAGTCATCCTTTTTTTAGTATTACTGGAGCTCAGCCATGCAGCTGACATCAGAGGGGTTCAGCAATAATCTCTGGGTAAATAATCTAGTCCTGGCTTCCAACTCTTCCATGCAACCCCTTCTTCTCTCAAACAGTGGTGTATAGGGACAAACTTAGACACAGACACAAAGCCTACATCTTCATCTACAATTAACACAGGGCAATAGGAGAGGGTCTACAGAATGGAGCAGCTGGTCCTGAGAACTAAGTGTCCGTGCGGTGTGCAGCTGGGTTTTACTGTGGGTCTGGTCCTCTGAATTCAACACCATTAATGTTTGCAGTACACTAGGTGACCTGAAAGCACTCCTATTCATACACTTAACAAAGATGAAAGTGTGTCAGGAAAGGATGATCAGGAGATTCACTTCAAAAGTATGCTTCTAACCTGGACTGTGTTAATGGAGACACTCAAAAGGACCATAACCGATGTCCAGGAAGAGCCCACTCTGCATGATACAAAGGAAGTGATAGGGGTAGCTTTGCTGTGCATTGCAAATTAAAGCATCCTCAAAGCTTCTGTAATCTTGTTTATAGCATGATGGACAGAAACTGGATTCAGTTTCCAGATCTGCTACTGATTTACTTCCTCCATTGTCATCAGTAGCCAGTTAAAAAGTCAAGGGGAATGCTAATGTAATTAAAGCTCTGGAAGTGCTTCCCATATTGAGTTGAGACCATAGTTTGTCTGCTCTTTACCTTTGACTTGGTATTAAATTCGTGCTAATGTGTTGGTCTGATTAAGAATTACAGAAGGGGACAAAAATATAAAGATAGATAGAGCAACTAAATCCATCTAAGGTCTAACTTTATTGACTCCAACTAATTTAGCAGTGTTAAGAGTACATTTTTTTTCCTTAGGAATGGTCCATGAGTTCTTAGGCAACACAGTGTGCTTTTTCCAGCTTTCAAATATTTGAGGAAGCTGAACAACCCAGAATTTCTGGTGTTTCTTTGTAATATATTTCTTGTTTGAGTTGAAAAATAAATGTATCTAAAAATATTTTCTCAGTGGAATGATCTTCACTTTTATTATCGTTAATTAAAACACCTTTCTGCAGACTAAGTTTCTGATTACAAGCTTTTATTGAGACAAAGAAAATTGTCAGTAACAACTTCTTTCTTTACATAAACAGTAAAGGAGAGAGACAGATATACAGGATATGGGAATGCAGCAAAGTCAAAGCATGTAAGTCATTGGTTACAGGAGTATATGTACTATTATTATAAAAGTTACACCAATGACTTATTTTTAACAACTTGTGCCTTTTTTCCTCAAATAGTTGAGCTGTTAATCTACTGCAGGCAGTAAGTCATGAACTTTTTTTCCGTTCCTTTACTCTTCACATCCACATTTCTAGAGTGGCTATTTGTTTTTTGCCACTATAGTGATGAAATTAATTTGCTGGCAGTATTATAAAAGATTCCTACAAGTCCTCCATCTTTATTTAATTTCATAAATCAGGACAATTCCCTAAGCCCATCATCAAAAATAATTTGACAATTTATCAATTAAATAACTTGGATAATAGTTTTCTATCATCTTCTGAAAAAAATTGTTTCTGTAGTGTCTTGCACAATAACAGCTGAAATAAATTTAGCAAGCATTGGCTAAATCTTTCGGTAAAGTTAAACTTACAACTTTTTAATATTAAAGACTAACAAATTTGATGTTTATTGAAAGCAATTTTTACCAGAGGCAAAGTTGGCAGCCACATTGTCAGAGCTCAGCTGGGATGGTGTAAAATCTCTCAAGACATTGAGGACTGGAAGTCTCTGAATTCTGCCACGGTTTCCTACAATGGCATTTAAAAGTTAAGCAGTCATCCAGTGGGGAATCCCAGCAACAACCAGGCTCCTTTCTGCCATGATGCTAAAGCCTGAGCTAATACCACTGTGTGTATCAACTCATCTCTCATCATCTGTTACTGGATTAGATATTTTGGAATCTCTACAGCACCATAATCCATAGCACCATAAAACATGTGTAACTGCTATCTTGTATAACAGGTAATCAATGTTTATTAGTGGCCTTAATTGGGTTTTTGAAGACTGATAATTAGGAACAACAGCACCTGTGTTACTAACCCTAAAATGGTTCTGAATGACATTTGCATGGTTTATTCCTCCCACAGCTGAATAGTTACAAAACTTAGACAAAAAAAAAAAAAAAAAAGTTATGGCAGTTTGTACCTAAAGTGAAACTCCAAGGAAAAGTTAGTTGGAGTTTTTGGAACAGGAGCTGCTCTGGAAACAGGGATCCACCTGGCAGATGTAGCTCAGTCCCTGGGTTTTGTAGTCATGAGTAGCCACAAGCCTGCTGGTGAGTGATACTAAACCATCTAAGAAAGCAAGCTGCTGTTAAAGCAGAAACTAGAGTTTTGTTACGTATTTACCTTATATACAACCTTTTGCTTTCAGTCTTGTGACTAAGGGCTCAACCTTGTATGTTAGTCAATATAATATTGTTTTGGTGTCAAGCCTAGAGCTGGGAGTCAGTGTTAATCAGAATGAAACTGTGTGCTTCATCTTTCCAGAAAGAGAGAAAGCAAGCCAGCTTGCATATTCAGATCTCCTCCAGGGACCTGCACTTAGAGACATAGTTAGGAAACCCAGGAACGGAGAATTCTTCCTGCCAAGTTGCAAAGAATCCACAGTGACTGCAGGTACACATGCATCTTCTGGGTCCTTGGAAACCCTGAAACAACACAACTATATAAAGCTATGGTTTGGAATACAGCTTTGTCATGTGCACAGCTGAAGGCTCTCAGGTCTACACACAACACAAATAATTAATAACCACCCTATAAGAGCTACAGGTTTGCTAAAATTCAAGCAGAACAAGCTATGGTATACAAATGTGCGAGAAGTTTTCCAAGTCTGCAAATTCCTCCTCCTTTTTCCATTTTTGTTCTCTGCTCTTGTCACATGGTAACAATTTACTGACTGCAGCTTCCCTAAGTGATGCAGTGGCTTCAGTCTCCTAACTTCTTAGATAAAATAGAGATACTCTATAATCATAGTTCTTTCACAAGGCCAGACCATGTCACTCACCAAATGCTTCTGCCCATGCTGTCTCACCTTCATAAATCTTCACTGTTAGTATCAAGCATTAGTGTGATTTCACTCCCTTTCTTCAATTCTACTTTTGTGACCCTTCAGTCCTTGAAGTCCTCTTGAAATTCCATCAAAATATGTAAAAGAAATCCCTTTTGGTTTTAGCAGGAACTCATCAGGACCTAGTGAAGCAGTCATCTTACCATTGCCTTCGGTTTCTATCTCAGTCTTGTTTGCATACTTCCTCGCAACCATTTTCCTTAATCCAGAAATCTTTCTCTTGTCCAGGTTAATTCATATTTCATTCTCATACAGATCATAGCACTTAGCTAGTCCAAATAATGCTGAACAGAAAGATATGTTATTAGTCTAACAAGCCACCTTTTGTGTCCCTCTCTACCATCAAGTGAAACGGTGCTGGATTGTGTGCACTGCCAGGGACTACAGAAGAAGAATCTCATCCAGGGCTCTGAACTAGTCAGGATTCAAAATAATCACCAGAGGAGCAGAAGAAGCACAAGCCACTCAGACCTGGCTGGAAGACTGAATAGATTTGTGAAGTTTTTTTCTATGCTAATTCACTCACCAAAAGTACAATTGAAACTTTTAATCACATACAGAAAATAGTTTTGTGTTCCAATAGAACTATTGAATAGATAGTTCCAGCCCTAGAACTACCTCATCATAAACTGTTTGCTTCAACAGGGTCCAGCTGACAGCCAGCTCAAATAAGAGTCAGCAACAAACCTTGCTTTTCATCTAATCTTCTCCAAAAGTTAACTGTTTAAGTGGTTCCTGTCATTTTCTAGGGCAAGATTTTCAGTAATACTGAAAATAATACAAGAATAATACTGCTTGGATATTTTGAAAGTCAAATAAGGCTTCTTAAGATTAAACAAAGTGTTTCATTGCACTGAGAGATTTCATTACACTTTAGATTTTTACGTGAGAGAGTAGTCTGTAAGCAAAGTCAGTTATGTTTCTTAAACAAACCAAAGCATTAGATCCTATACCATGGAGCAACACATATATCGTGAAAGAGTCGAGAGGACCTTATACACTTTTCATCTGATGAAGACTGATTTTCCATTACAATTTCTTCTCACCCTACCTGTGCTAGGCCTGGCTAAATACTTCCCTTCCTCCCCTCTCCTTTCCTTTCTTCAGCCTTACGTTGTCCAGGACTTCCCTACCCATTCCACATTTTACAAATCTAAACCTTTATTTGCATCTTCCTAAATACAGGAGATTCCTATTGAGAAAGGAAAAGAAATTTTAAAAGTTTATAAAATTATAGAACTAATATTAGTGAAAACAAGATCTACCAACAAGTTCTAATTTATTTTTGAAACACTTTGTATATTCGGTACCTACCAAACAGAGCAGCCCTATGCATCCTCCTGCTGGTGCAGTGGTGTTTGAGGCAGGCTGAAAGAGTGAAGTTTCCCAGTGCTGCTTATTGCCTGAAACACCTGCAATCAATTACCGTTGCTATTCTGCTGTGAAAAGTCCAAATGCCTTGCTTAACTGGAATGATAATGGTATGGTTTGTGTGTAGTTGTCCATCAGACCACAGTATAAATCTCTGAGCAGCAGTCCTAATGCATTGACATTAATTTCCCCTTTTTCAAATTCTAACCATAGTAGGTAAAAGTATGTTTTTCCTAACCACACAGGGTTGCTTTATACATTTCAGTGTTTATTTCAGTATATTTTAGAAAAGAAGATGAGATATACTTTCATTACATGAGCAAAAACTAGTCCACCTAAACCCCAAGAATAATGGTCACATGGCGGAAATACAGCAAAAGCAAGGCTGCTCTCAGATCTTAGAAGTTAAAATGGGGAGTTTGGCTCATACGATGCTTAGAAAGGAGACTTGCAAGGGAAAAAGCAATGCCTAAATACTCTTGTACTGGAAGAAATCGTGTGACTGACTCAGGATTTGTCATGCTGCCTTCTGAGCCACAGCCCCTTCTCATAAGGTATTACACTGATAGAGAGACAAGCCTTGAATGATACACAGGGTGTGAACTTCTAGTGGTTTACACTGATTTCAGTAAAGTTCTCATAGTTTGAGCCTCCTGGGAAAATTGGGGGGTGTGTGGTGTGTGTGTGGGGGGGGGAGTGGGGGTGGTGTTGGTTTGTATTCAAGCAGCTGTCTTTGTTGGATGATGATAAATTAATCGTATTCTAAAGTGGCAAAGTGGTCCTTTGGGGTTCAGTTGTGTAAGCCTCTCATTCCAGCCAGGCTATCCTGGGATAAAAAAGAGAAGCCTATAAAGGCTTGCTGTACTCCACTGAGGCTTTAACGCTTTTACCATTGCTGGTTACTAAGCAGGGTTGACAAGTCCTTTGAGGTGCATCTGCACCTGCACCACAAAGCACAAATGTGAAACTCCTGGCTTAAAAATAAAAATAAAACAAGATTTTTAAAAAAAGCTAGCAAAGAACAGGGATTCCTTCTTTAAGGTGAACTAGATACACTGCACAGGCCTTTTACTGGTAAGAAAGGGATTGTTATGTTTTATAAGTTATTTTAGATTTTATTATTATATATTCTAACATTCTTTTAAAAGTTGTGTAGATGAGCTTTTCTATAAGTTCTCTGAAGCTTGTAAATGGCTAAAAGTTCTAATAGAGTTTGTCTGGAGTTTAGTATAGATTGCCAAGGAAATTCATTACTTATGCCCATTTTTTCCTGGAAAGATATTCTGTGGTGCCTTTTTTAGCTAGAGCATAGCTTAAACAGAGTTTTTCCGCCTGCTATAATTAAAGAATTATTTAACCTCTGGAAAAAAATAAAATCCATGTAATAATTCAAATATTGCCATAAAGTGTTTTTTTTCTTGGTAACAAAATAAAAAAAGAAGTTAAGCTGTAATGTTCACTTATTGTTTATATTTTCCGTCATACTGTTTTGTTTCCTGACTTGCATGAGTGAAAAAGCATCTGTTTAAAAATACGCACATTTTCTTTTGTTTTGCTGTCTATTTTCTGGGATTTTACTGGCTACCAGTGTTATTTTGGCCACAGACTGAGAAACGCTGACAGAGTGTCTCATGGTGTTATACAGACTTTACTTACCCACAGCCTCTGACCATTCTGATTATCATTTATTATTTCTCTCAAAGTTACATATTGAAACTATAACACAAGGTCCTATTTTAATATATAAAAAGAGGGGGATTTCTAGATAGATCAACTGCAACTTGAACAGACAAAGAGAAATAAATTTTCATCCATTTTCAAAAATAATGATATTTTAGAAGAGTAATAGAAAGCACAATAATAGAACCAGGGTGAGATTAAATCACTTGCTGAAAGTCACTGAAAGCTTATCTGTCTTGCAGAACCAAGAACACTCTAAACTGCCATAGTTGGGTCACCCACAGCCAGACTAGTTTCAAAATCGGGAACTGATATTTCCATCAGTCCTGTATTACAGTTAATATGCCTTGGTGAGAAGCTCATTATCTTCAGGCTAATACAACTGTATTGCTTTTGAGTTTCAAGCTAATATATCTCTCCAGCACTGCACTATTCATTGTGGACAGTCAGCCTTGGTTTGGCACTAACCCAAGGATTTCTTCATGACACAACATTTTCTTTAATACAGTCAAGCCCACAGGAAGCCTGCAAAAGAGCTATAAAGTTGAATGTAGGGGTTTTGAGTTTTAGTCCACTGTCTTTTCCACAAAACCATCCATCTTCCGATGACGTACTTGGTTATTTTATTGGGTAATCAGCGTAGGACATAACTAACATATCAGATCAGACAGTAACTCCTTACCACAGTTTCTCTGTGTAATACCCTAGAGAAAAGAATAAGGAAAGAAAAACACCTTGTGACCTTGCTCAGTTCCTTGCATAGAGGTTTGTAGAAAAAAATTACTCTTTATCAAAATAAAAAAATCTAAAGCACACATGTTTTACAAATAAAAGCAAGGAGAGTATAGAAACGAAGCAAAGGAGGGCATGTTCTCATGGATTTTGATATAATGGTGGTCTGCTGTCCATAAATGTCTAGGCAACTGTAAGAATAAATTTAAAAGCCAACATAGTGCTATAAATGTAGGATGTAAATGTAAGGAAGTAGTAATGAAAACTCTGGCAAGACTTCACTTATACTGTGCTCAGTACTACTTACCACATCATAAAAAACTGGTTTCTTAAAAATGTGGTGAGAAGGAGAGTTGATCCTAGTAATAAAAATTATGAGCTGTGAAGACGAACAGAAAAGCCCTCATTCTGAAACAGTCACTGAAAAGGCAAATAACTGAGGCACAAATAGTAAGTGTTGAAAGTAAGTTCACACAAAGAAATAGTTTAGATTGATATAAGCAGGAGAATTGGAGTCATTGCCCCATTCTAATAGTTCATCCTTACTTTATTTGCTAGGATAAATAACAGAACTCTCTGCTTTAAACTGGGAGATTTTTACCAATAAATACACCTACAGACCACAGAGACTTTGTGTGTCAGGTATGCTTGTCACTTCTTAACTGGATCTTAAATACAATTTCAGATTATACAGAAATACCAAGTTGCTGGATGCTGGACTGTGAGTAAGCAAATCACCATGAAATATAGTCACATCACCCACTGCAAGTGCAGAACACCACCAACAATATCCATAAAGGCATTTCCTGAGAGAGAACTTGAACTGAAGTCCAGTTTTTTCTCTTTCCTTCTATAAAAGTTACCTGGGAGACAGTTATGACAGTTTTTCTGTAAAATGCTTGTAGGAGGTCAAATCTTGCTCTTCTTGACATTGGCCTGATTGTAGTATTAGGGTCCATTTTCATTCTTTCACTTCGATTATGTGGCAAGACAGTAAAGAACACTTTAAAAAGTTTTTTAACACAAGATGAAAATTAAGAAGTGACTTTTAGTTTGAAAAAAAAAGTAATCTTGTCTTACTTTACATAAAAATTGTATTAATCTTATGATAGTGGAAAAAATAGAAAATCAGAAATCTCAGACATTAAGGTATGTCTGGGCAAATATCACAACCACAGAAAGGAATCAACTACTACATCTTCCCTTTCTGCCCATCTTTCCTTTCCTTCCTCCACTTCCAGTGACCTTTGTGTCCCAGTATCTCATAATTTTGCAGGTATTATGTTGCCTACACCCTGTAGCATAAGGAGATCCTCTTTTGCAATGTAGCCAAGCTAATGCCTGGTTGGAAACAAATCCCTATTGACCATTATGGATGCCTAAGCAGCATGTCCAGGGTCACACAGAAAAGTTAAGCATGGAATTGAATCTCAGCCTTTTAACGCTCCAACTGTATGTCCTTGCTAGGCATTTGCTGGAGACAGGGTATGTGCACTGCAATTTTTTTCCACTAGACCTATGGCCTTAGACTTATGGTATGCTGAGCTTTATTCTAAAGGCTAGATATGTTCAATGACTATGTGTGAAAATATAGTACTCCCATGGTATTTTATCTTGTATTTCATATTTACTAGAAAACCAGGGTCTGTCTGTTAAGTGGGGCATGTGCCCTAGCAACCATTTTTAATCAAATTCTAAGGGCAGGGGATGGTTTCTCACATAAAAAGAAATAGATGTCAATTCAATACCAGCCATTTCAATCTCTCTTATAAAGGAGACAAATATGCATCTTGCACGTGTGGAGAGGGAACGCCACACAAAAAGTAGCATCATGAGCAATAAACAGAACAAAAAGTCGTGATAATTTAATTATTGAAAATACCATGAAACTGAAAATAAAACACAGAAAAAATATCAAGCTAGAATGCACTGATAGCAGTGGCAAAACATTAGAATCACATACTGCATAAAAATAAAAGGGTGGTAATTTTTTTGCCTATTTCTTTTGAAAATAGATTTATTGAAACCGTTGTAGCAGAAACATTGTGAGAGCCTTCTTGTGTTGCAATTAATCCTAATAAAAAATGTTTTTCATTTGCCACATGATGGATTTTACGGTGAAAAAAACCCAAACCTAGATCTCAAAATAATGTTATAATTATCAGCAGAAAGTGAATTGCTAAGCAGATGAAAACTGTCATATAGAAACAAGGTCCCATCCCCCTGACAACGTAAATTGGCTTAGCTTCATGCAAGGCTTCCAGACTGTCTCATACTCCCTTGCCTTTTTGCTGCCCCTTAATCCTATAGTATTCACAAAACCTCATCCTATTTGGTTCCTATTTTCACCTTTAAACATCTAAATGCCTAAAAATTTCCAAACCTTTGGTACTACATTTCCAAAGGTTATTCCAATACAAAAAATCCTTACCTTCCCTCTTTTTCTCTTCAGCTTAAATAGTGCCCTGATTTTGGCTAACAGGGCCAGTTTCTGCTCTTGCTTGCTCCAATATTTATACCAGTTCTTTTGGCATGATAATTCTATTAAGAAAGAGCAGTGTTTTAGGATTTTTGTCATGGATTTCACTACAGCATAATTTCTGTGTGTAGATATGTACATGTAATGACCAAGGCTTTAACTGGAAGCATTCCAAAAGGAATGTGAGATATGCCTCCTGATTTATCCATCAGGTTACTCCTGACTGCCATGCATCCTGAACAGCTAACATGGCCCGTCCCCTGTGTGAGGAGCACAGTAACATATCATTTAAGGATTGTAAAAGATACTGTACAAATAAAACCCCCATGAGTCAATGAATGGGGTTTCATCAGTACTGGCAGGCTTTGGATTCTGCTTAAAAATTGAGGGGGAGAGAAGGGAGTGGGCAGAAATGAATTTTCCTACTTGCAGAATTCAGCTGTTGGAAAGAAAGTGCAATTTTTCAAGAACAGAAGGTGTGGGTGCTGCTTCAGAAGTACAGCTGTGAGGAGGAAATATACTGTGAAATACTTATATTAAGATATCTTATGCAAATGATACACGTGAGTCCAGTGTCTGAGTGTCACTGTAGATCTAATTATGTAGAAAATCCATGTGACTTGACTTCTTACAGACCTGTTCCAAATTATCAGCCAATGCCATATAAATGAAGACTAGGACAACATCACCTTTATATATGAGTCATCTTTCTTAATATGGGAAGTAGTATTTTACTTCTCGAGATAGATTAATAGCTTCAGTTTACACAGTATAGGTAGATATAGTACAAGGTTCCCTGCTGTCTTCTGTCAATGAACAGTCCTCTGTCATATCCATATTCCCACTCAGTGGCAGGCATATAAATCCATATGCACACTGAAAACATACAGTAGTTCCTTTAAATAGCTTGTGGCGTCAAGTACCTACTGTTTTGTACTATCTAAAGATGATCCCTCTGAAATGAGAAAGGTCTGAAATGCCACCATTACTGTCTACCCTAGGAACTGAAAATGCTATTGTATCTTACAATTCTTTGTAAACTGCAAGATTTTTAATGGCAATACCTAAACCCCGGGTTTGTGATTGTCTCCCCAGACTCTCTTTGCCAAAATATGAAAGCTATTTCATGGATTCAGAAACAGACAGGGATACATTGTTCATAACTTTTCTGTAGGAGAAAAAATAAAAACTTGTATAATAAAACATAAGTATCACACTGGGTTTTGTTATAAGGGATGGGCTTTCTAGGTACATCATTGATATTCCATTTTCTTTTTAATGTCTCAGGCTTACCCCAGATTCTAATGCAGTAGGAATAAATCGGTTATTTTAGCTAGGTTTCCATTTCAAGCCTGCCTGAGCTCCCTGCACTTAAATTCAGCATCAGCTTTTTCCCACAAATATATGCTGTTAAAGAAGAGAGCTAAAATTCACAGAGCTGTCAAGTAAGATATCCATTAAGATAGTAACATGCCAGTGTTCAAACTTCAACATTACAGCATTCAATCTCAAAGGAATTCACTTTGTTAATGAGAAACAAGGGAGGAAGGAGTGTGTGATGCAGTGGGGTGGGGGAGAGGATAAGAATATGGAATAATATGACAGTAAAATAGAAAGCACAGATTGAGGTACCACAAGGAATCTGAATTCCTCAGTTAATACTTGTCAATGAGATTTTTAGCTTATGATATGCAGTTTTAATTAAATTATGGCCCAGAGTCAGAGAACAAAGCCAAAGGCCCAGTTTTTTTATTTCATTTTTAGAACAGAGATCTTATCTTCTGCAGCATTTCATGCACTCCTAATTAAATATGGATTTATGGCTTTAAAGTACCTGGAAACACAGTATGACTTTTAGGATTCATCCTATGCTGAACTTAGAGGAGTACAGTCAAAGGGTGTTTCTGGCCCCTGATGAAGTCAAGGGCGACCTTCTTAATAGGTTCAGAAGTATGTGGGTAAGGTGTTAAGAAAGGAGTTGAGCTTATGCACTGTGTGTGAAAAACGTTAAAACCTTGTAGTAATAAAGAAATGTGTCTCTCTGTGTGTAAATACATTCAATAAAACTTTAATTGTGTTTGCTTATAGTAATAGGATGTAATTCCATACAGAGCTAAAGATTTCTGAGTACTGCCAAAAGTACTATTTCAATCTGATGGTTATTTTTTGCTACGCCTGCCAAATCCTACATTTATTGGCAACTCTCATTGCACTTTTTTTCATACCCCATCACATTATTTCAAATAAATACATTATCTCTTCTGTTCAAAAAGTATAATATTCTTTTTCCAATGAGGAAATTGCTGCAGAGGGTTTTGCTTGTGGTGATGACTTATTATTAAATATACTTTAAGTAAGTTTACTGAGTCTCTTAAAATAAAAGTGTAGGCTGGGTGAGAATGTTACCCCCAATCTTGAAATACTGAATGAATGTCAGAACCTGTTTTGCCATGTTTGTATAAGGAGAGAGTGTAGAAACATTAATAAAGCACATTCGGTTGAGGGTCTCTTGATATTACTATGGGTAGATAACTTCTTGAAGGTCAGCTGCTCTTAAAACCATCCTTTGAATTTTCATGGGGTGAAGGGTTATAATGCTAAAGTTAACAAAGCAATGCTTATGGTAACTGAAAAAAACCCTATATATATGCATAAAACATCAAATTCAAGAAGTTACACCTTAACACAAAACCTTCCATGACAGACTTACCCAGTAAAAGTGAGGATAATGCTGCTGGCTTAGAAATAATGAGGTTTATGCTTGTTCAGGACCAAAGTTGTGTGTGTGTGTGTGTGTATGATATGCTTCCAGAACAATCAGACATATGGGAGTTTCTGCGGGGGCAGTGTGTTGATATTATTTGTCAGCATGATGTGTGGCTGTTAAGACAGGTTAGAAATGGTTCCTATTTTTTGCAGGACTAGCATAAAGAGTTTCTATGTGTAGACGCTTAGTACATGACTGGTAAAATTAATTTTATTCTACAGAAATGGCTGTGATTTGAGAATTTCAGAAGCTTAAAATAAAAATAATAATTAAAAATATTGAAAATGCCAAGACTCACCCCAATATATATATAACATTTGTTCTCACAGAATATACTGATACTTTCCTCTGCCTGTAATCTCATTGTGGACAGAAAAGACAACTAAAAATAGTGTTTCTTAGAAAAGAGTCTGATATAAATTCGCGAACTGCCAAACTACACCATCATAAGTAAGAGAGGAACCAGAGCTGACACTCACTGCAGGTTGTTTTTTTCACTGTTTCCTGTATTTTAATCCCATTTCTGTTGCTCTTTCTTTGAGATTATTTCAAAAATCATCAAATTAAATTGTATTACACTGAAGAGACTGATCCTATTTCATTGTTAACTACAGTAAAAAAAATATGTCTTAGAAAGGTGGAAGTATTTTCTGATGTGATCTAGTCTAAATGGCTTTTTTTTTTTTTTTTTTTTTTTGAATGCTCCTTTGAAAATTAGGTCTGGAAATCTGTTTTGAAAATCAGAATCCATCAAAGTCTCTCTCCTGTGAAATTGCTATTTCTCCTTGAAGCCTTTTACCTTCAGTGAAAAGACTTCCAGTTGACTTTATTAACAAGTAACCCACAACCATTAATATTTTGCCAAATACTTTGATTTTTGAAACTGCAGATTTCGTTTGAAGTATTGCTAATTAGGCAACAATTTTCTAATATGAACTCTTACAGGGACTACCCAAACAAGTTAGGATCTCATCCTACACATTCAGTCACAAATCCACAGTGGCTTGTGGCTTGAACAACAAATACAAAACTCTCTGTAACTTTTACAGACCCACACTCCAGAATACAGGCTAAGATTTTAAAAGCAAAATAATTAGAAAGAATTTAGCTAAATACAAAGCTGACCTCAGTAAAACCAGCACAAATCCATCCCTTTAATTAGAATAGATTTATGAAAATAAATGTATAGCTACCTTCCTGAGTCTTACGAACTTACAGCCAACATCTGTGTTATCTATTTTCCTTCAGTAGTTACACGAGAGAAGTGAACATTTAAACTCACGTTCAAGTGTTTGTCAGATCAGAAGGCTTAGGCCTCAAAGATAGGTATGTTCTGGCACTAATATTTGATTTTAGGTAAAGATGGCTAAAGAAAGTGAAAAGCTTTCTCATATAATTGTCCCCAGCATTTCTTCTGGCAGTTGGGTAATTTATGATTTTTTGTTCTTTCAAAAATCTTCTGTCACCAAGGTGTATAAAATGACAACCACAAGTGGAGATTAAACATCTTAAACTCCTTGCCAGTGAGCTATATTTACTATGTGTGTACATATAGTCCACTGCAATGCTAGTTTTAACCACCTTCACACTTATCTGAAAATATGTAACGGGTTAGGAATGTGAGCATGGCCTGTTACTCAACGTACTCATTAGGTAAACTGGGTAAGGGCATGAGCCTGGAATATCCCAATGGCTTGCAATTATCTTTTCTTACGCTAAGTCCCATGGAAAATGTCTTTGCAAATTTTCACTTTGACTTCTTTTTGATTTCCTGGGTTCATCTCTTCAAATGGTGCAGGTGACCATCAAAGGAAAGTGACACATTTGATGATGAAAATGTTTTAGGCAGAGGTCCAAACTTTTCAGTACTTCATGCAAAATGCCAAAAACCTCAGCACTTTCTACAGCTGAGACACACAAGCACACATAATTACATTATACAGATGTGACAATGGAAAATTAATGTGAACTGGTGTGTCTCAGCCATGCAATTTTAGAGTAGTCTAATTTTTTCTAGGAAATATCCTTAAGGCAGAGCTTACGTTGTCTAGAAAGAAAAGAGGTTTAAAATATTTCTGAAATTTTCAATCCCCTTTATCTGCTACTTCTCCTTCCAAAGAAATTTCATGCCCCCAAAGGCTTTTACAAACATGATGTTAAGAGTTTAGTATATTTAGTCAGGAAATAGAATTTATGTCATCTGATTTGTAACTCCAAACCACAGTTCTAGTAGTCACTGTTCAGTCATCAATAATGAATTTGTAAGGAAGTAAGATGACAACAACTAGAAGAAATATCTGTCCTGTAAATTACAAATACAAAGGTAGTTCAAGAACTCTGTAAGTAAACTGTATATATTCTATGAGCAAAAAGGAACTTTTCCAAGTCTTATTTAGTGTTAATGGTATACAAAACTCGCTTACAATATTCTTTAAAATTTTCCCCTCCACTTTCATATTTAATAATTTTTTCACCACATAATTGTTTTCCTATACTTCTGCTTTAATAAAAATTTTAAAATAAACATTTGTTTTTGCAAGATCAGCACTTCAAAATTACACCATGTGAAAGACAAGCCAAACTTTTTTAGCCTAGTCAGACCTTCTACCTAATTTTTTCCTCTACATTTTTTGTGGTGATTTTGAAATTCTTGTGGAGTCTTGAAGCATTTAAGAATATCTTTTGTTCTGCTTAACAGAAAAGCACACAAGCTCTTATTAACTATGATTTATCACTATGATAACAATAAATATTGATTTTCTTTTCTCAGGCTGCTCTTTTTTTCTAGTTAGAGACTTGAGAAAGACAGCATTAACAAAAGCAGAAGAGAAAAGTCATGAGAAATTCACTTTTAAGATGCTTTTGAAGTTGTGGAAATCTTTTTGTATTAACAGTACTTAGCCATTCTTTACTGCTTTTTAGCGACATATTTCTCTGAAGTACAAATGAAATTTAAGAAAGACATTAAAACAAATATTCTAGTAGAATTTATGTCAATTTAGAAGTGAGTGTGTTACTGGGTTTTATCTGCATGTGCATGCTTATATGCACATGTAAACACTTTACTGCTTTGCTCACCTAGCTGACACAATTAGTCATTTCACTAGAGGGGAGCATTTGTCTGTCATTTCCCTAAGTATTTAATGCAAGAGGAATTCCTAACACACCCACTTTTGTCTCCTTCATTTTGTTTGGGGGTAAAGGGGAGGGCTGGGTTGTAGATGGGATCTCATGAATCACTCTGGGAACTGCACAGCAAAGTCAGATATGTATGGATTTCCTAACCTTATTGCTATTGAGATAAATGTCTCCATAAATGCCACAACAATGATTCACTTGTGCACCCTACACACACAGCTTCAACCACTTGGCCATTGTTACACCCCAGGTACTGAAGAAACTGTAAAGTGAGGCAACAAGTTATATGGAGTTTATACAAATAGCATCAGGAGGTTTATTCTCTCTGATCTATTCAGTAAAGAATAAATGTCATGCTGCCTGAAAGCCACTCAGAGCACATCACCTGCTGGTTTGCTACTTGAAGAAATGACTTGGGAAGTTACGGGCAAACCGTGTGTATTGAAACTTTCTGTTGCGTGATTAGCTAGAACTGCAGTCCCAAACGCCAGCTGCTGTCCCAAGCATCGTTGCATGGTACAGTGTGGGAAAGATGAGTTCTCCACAAACTCAGTCCCAAAAGGCATCAAGCTGTTGCAGTTCTATACAAAGACCAAGCGCAACTGAAACTGTTGAGCAGCTCTTAATGAAATCCATGAAAGGTTGTCACCTGCAGGCTATCACACACTCCTATTGCCTATGACCATAAGCATTTATGACTACAGAAGGCTTATAAACTATGCATTTGCTGAAGTCCCATTTCTAAGAGTGGGTTTGTGCTAGTAGATGCAAATTTTTGCCGGAGATATGACAGGTCATGTTCCCCATTCTAAAAAGCACATTTAGATTAAATCCGAATTCCAATTAAAAAAAACAAACACACACACACAAAAAATCAAACAAGGGAATTAATAATACATTATTTGTCCCAGATGCCTAAGAATAAAATATATAGGTTTACTTATAAAACTGCTATTGTGATCAAGTCCTTCAAAGAGCCATAGATGACTACCATAATTCTTAAAGAAGAAGAGTGTGGCGAGAACAGTGATGGAGGCAGAAAATTACTGGAAAATGAAACTACTTTCACATCCACTTAATTATAAAGTTTCATTACTAAAAAATATGAAATAAATATGTACATAATAGACAGATCACAATTCTTTCAACTGGTATATATACATAGTACATATTTATTCTCTATTAGCCACCTAAAAGCAAGGTGTTTAGTCTGAGCTAGATCTCTAGACTTCCTGTATACTTAAGAGAGGAAGATAAAGATGGATAGACAATCATTTAGCCCACTTCTCTTCCCATTTTTCTTGAGAAGGAGTGAATTATTCTCAAGGGATCCCAATTTGTTGCTTGTAAAGAGAGTATAGACAATTAGAGCAGAATAGGTATCTAACTTTTAGGTGACTACATTTAGGGAATTATAGAATTAGTTGGGAGATGTCTTTCACTGTGATTATCTCTAAGATGCAGTGCCTGTGGCATTGCAAATATCAGGAAAAATCACATTGCATAATTCTTTTTTCATTAGAATATATGGAAAGTTACTAGTTGTCTAAGATAATAAAAATACAGTACAAAGTCAAGATCCATGAGCTAAGGAACATCTCCATCACAATAGCATTTCCCCATTTCTAGCACACATGGAACAATTTTGTGTTTGACAGCTTCTGGTATTTTACCTTTCTGTCCTAAGGCAGGATGAAAATGTTTCAGAAATACTGGAAATTCTCATGGCATGAACCTGTTTATTTTAATTTAATAATATATGAAAACTTAGGTTGGGGATTTTTTTTCAGAACTGAGAATTTTGGAACAACTCTTGCAGAACTCCTTCTTTCCAGTTTTTCTTTGACAGGAATTAAATAAACAGATCATGATAGAAGAATTGTCTTTTGGTTTTGTAAGCATTATTAGCTCCACCTTAATTTTAGCAACCTGATGTTTATGCGGGAAAGGTAAAATGATTGAATCTTAACAGGTTGCAAAAGTGTTTTTTATCTTGCATTCCTGGTTTATCTGGGGTCTCCATCTGTATTTCTTGTTCCTGACATTTATGTAGTAATTGAAACTCATCTAATTGACCATGGTTGTTTGAAGGATACTTCCTGTAGTTGTATTCAGTAAAACATGAGCTCCTGAGCTTACTTTAGTGACTAAACTTAGCTGTTTTTCAAATTACATAATTAACTTCTGTTTGTCAGAAAAGAAAAATATTTAAAACTTTTCCTTGTTGACCACTGGTTGAAGCAATGATTTTCTTTGAGAGTAAATCACAATAGCGATATATCTGCTGGCGAACTGTAAAAAGCACAACATATAGTTTCTTCCATCTAAACATATTTGAGCAATGCTGATGAGCTTGAATGCATTTTAAGGACGTAAACTTTTTGTCATGCTGAATAGTATAATTAGATTACGACTTAAAATAACAGCAATAAAGGTTGCTCTGTGGCTTTCCTCACAAGTTTGTGTGAAATCAGATTCCCAAATAAGTTACCTTAGATAAATTTGTCCCCTTTCACCACATGACTGAATAGAGTGCTGCCTCACACCCTAAAAAAATTGCCCACATCAATACACATGTTGTAGGAAGAGTTTCCCTCATGGGAGAGTGAGGCCTGCAATACTAAGCTGCTGCTTGGAGATAAGCCACCAATTCTGAGTGCAACTTATAATCAAGGTTGCACCCTCAACAGTAGACTCTCCGTAACTTTAGCTCTTGGTGTGTGTATTGCAGATCATACCAGTGGCCTGCCGGATAAGGGGAGTTATACAGTAGCACTGCACAGTAGACAGGAAAGGGCCTTGCTGCAGAAACAGTCAATTGTGTGAGCATCATGCCTGATATTCTACATTCAACAGTGCTTTTGCCCAAGGATTGAAAATTTCCCTTTAGATTTTCACCACTGAAAAATACTGATAGGAAAATGAGTCAAATATCTCAGGAACTCCTAAAGGGAGAAAGAAAAGCCATGATTTGGAAATAAACCAGTTGTAATCTTCTTCTTTTAGAGACAGGATCCAAACAATTTTCAGCTGAAACTGGTGCAGCTTTGGAGGGTCACAATTTTCACACTTTGATCTCCAACTGAATTACTCAGATGAGCAGATGTCTCCTTAGAATTAACCTACCATGTTTTGGATATGGCATGCCTTAAAATCCAGATCTGGAATCTTGGGTTTCAGAATAATGGTTGTGGAGGCTGAAAATATTTAGACATGTAATATTAATGTTTACTAAAAAGTGTTTTGAAATTGATACAGAAATTTGTTTCCTTCTACACTACCCTCTCCTTCTTAAGTAAATGGAATAACCCTCCTAAGAAAAGGCTACTTTCTGGGTGCACTTTTCGTTGTACTAATCTCTTGATAAAGCAACCAGAGCTAGTGGCCATAAGAAACAAGCAAGTAGTCTGCTGGGTTGACCTGTGCAGCAGCTCCTGTGTTTTCTTTCCTACTTTGGGTGTCTACTGGACTTACAGGAAATGGAGCTGTCTACTGTGCAAAAATAAAAGATTAACAGATACTTCTTGGAATGTAATCTCTTCAGAACTAAACACTAATAGAGGTTGAAGTTAATTATGCATTTAACTTCTGGTTAAAGTCTAACCAGCACTGGGTGTACTCTCGTCATTTCAACAAAATATACACGATGACTCATCTAAGCAATGGATTAGCCCTATCTTGGGTCTACACAAAGGTTTACTGCTAAGAAAAGTATGAGCTGTCAAGAAAGGTAAATGTTTCATACGCCTCATTCTATTGACAAGCCTTGAGATAGCTTTGGTGTTTCCCAGCTCTTTAAGAATCAGATATGATTTACTTGAAATAAAACTCTTGACAAAAATAATTTTACTTAGGAGCAACTATCCTAATACTTTTACTTGAGGCATTTCTTTAATTCCTTTAAAACTCCCTTGTGGACTTTATTAAAGTTAGTTTTTTCTGCCTTTCCCGCAAGCCCTTACACGACTCAGCTGTTCCTGACTCTTCAGATTGGTTAAGCTATTTTTCCCCCTGTACGAGCTAGATATGTCTGAGGACCACAAACATGAAAGAATACTATACTTCACTCTCTGTTCTTACAAACGCAAATGCTGGCCTGCTCTGGGAGGTAAGATCCTCAATAGATTATCTTTGTTTTAAAATTTTCATTATCACTTAAAGTCCTACATTACACTTGTTCTTGTTGTTCAGGCACATGGGATCTAGCTATGCTATGGGTTTTGGCCTTAAAATGGTCTTTGAAACTGCTGTTTACAAAATGCTGTTGGAAATAGCCTGGCTAATGTTCCTTTTCAAAATCCAAGCATTACAATACTCCAAGAAATTATTTTTCTAATCCCTCATTTTGCTAAATGTCTAATTGAAATCACTCAGGGATATACTTTCTCCTCAATACTTACTTTTTAACCCATGATCTGGTAAAACATAACTCCCTTTCCTTTTAAAGTATCATTTTTCAGAAGATCACAAGGGACATTTGATTATTAAAGTTAGCAGAACTAACTATATTGCCAGTGCTGTAATGCCTTATGGAGCTCAGCTGACTGCTAGGTCTGTTCAGTTCTCTGGGTTAAACCAATGAGCAAACACTGCAAACATCATTTTTTTTTTTTTTTTAAACCCTAAATAATACTTAGGTAATGAAAGCTGGAAGTTTATCTGAGATTAAGATGTTTGTAATAACTCTTGAAAACTCACTTTTTTTTCTAATGTGAGTTAGGAGCTCAGCTGAGAAACACTAAGTTGAAGTAAAACCACTTCAATTTTTCTTACAAAAGGGGAGAAAAAGAAACTATCACTTGCAGAAAGTTGAGCATATTTTATCTTATACACAAGCAATCTGGAAATTGAAGTTTTATTATGAGTAATTTTTTTCAGTTCTGTATCTGACCATTATTTCTTTCTGTACATGTTTGTTTTGTCAAGACATGAGTCAATATTTAATATAAAACTCCGACTGTGTTATTGGTATCAGTATTATAAATGTTTGTCTAACGCATTAGGCAAACTACTGCAGGATTTGGTTTCATGTAATATAGGGAGAGAAGAACAGCACTTGTTGAGACTTTGATCTTATCCTTATCAGCATTAGTTCTTTCAGCTTCTCAGATAATATGCTGCACAGAAAAGTGATGATCACAAGTTGGTTAATACTGCAAAAAAAGGGAGTGTTTCTTGGAAAATGTAGAAAATCTTTAAGAGGTCAGGGGAAAGGTAGTGCATGTTTCTGAAATATGTTGAAATATCTCCTACGGCTTTTCTCCTCCCATTACTATTAGGACGCTTTAACCCTCCCAGGTGGTGGAAAATATTTTAAAGGGGAGTTTCTTTGTATATTTAGCAATGTGGGAAAGCTATGAAAGGGGTGTTCCCTGAAAATGGTGACTCATTGCTTGTGTTGATTCTGTAAGAATACAGCCTTTGTTTACTGTGGAAGTACTGAAATAGAAGTTTTTTATTCTGGCATATAACTTTTACCTTATGTACCTAAAATTAAACATTCACAAAACTGCTTCAAATGATACACCTACTAGTTTCAGGAATGGCCCTCAGTTCTTTTGCTGTTTCCCAAGCAAGAACCCTTGGTTTTGAAGGCTCTGTGTGTATTGGCATATATCCCAAGCCGTAGTAAATTTTGCAGTCCTTTTCTGATAAGAAAATTCTGAACATTCTTCCTCTTTGCTTGCAGTTAAGGGAGATACCTCTCCGTCTGCCCAGGCATTTAATGGTTAGAGAATTTTTCTTGAGCCCCAGAGATGGAAGCATCAGTATCTCTGGTTAGCCAGAATATGTTGGATCTCCAGTTTGTTCTCTGATTTGGAGGACTGAATCTAAAAAGCATATTCCTCTGTAATGCCAAGGTTAAGTGTTTTCAGATAAGCACTTTCTTTGTTATTGAAAATGCTTCATTTTATTTGAAATATAAGACTTTGCCTGCAGGTGAAGGCTCTCTCCAGTTTCTAAGCTATTAGGTTTTCCCTCGATCCAACAAATATTTAATCACTCCATACAAAAGGAAGCAGATTTTGACAAAAGAGACATTTTCCTCTCCCTACAGACTATACAAGGAGTTTAATCCCTTACATTTGTCTTCTTAATTCTTCTTGAATTAGTCACCTAATATAGATGATGTGAATACTACGTGGTTACTGAGGGCTGTAAATTCCGGGTTGTGTCCAAACACCTAAAATCTGATGTTGTAATGCTGGGTTTAAGGACCTGTATGACATCTAGGCTGTACACATAAGGGTGTTTCAAGAAACTCTTAATTTAGATAAAATTACTGTGATTAAGCCTAATGTGAACCAAGATATATTAACAAAGATCAATCTACATGTTTTAGATTTTTTCGTAAGGTTTGTGCTCTGATGTTCACATATTAAAAATAGTTTCACATATCTTTAGCTTTACATACTTTTATAAATAGTAAAAAATAGTTTTACATATATTTAGGTATACATATCTTAGGATACTTATCTTTAGCATGTGCCCAGTCAGAGACTTTTTCTCTTTAGTAATTGGATAAAGACCTAGTGATTTTGTTTCCCAGCTTAATATGGATGCCTAAAACAACTAGAAGAGATTACACTGTAAACTCTTCTCCATTGACCTTTGAGAGAGTTCAGACTATTAACAAAGTCAAATTTAAATATCTAGTATATACCTGAGGTTAAGTAAGATATATCCTACCACCGTATTACAGTCTTGAGGTCACAGCACTATTGAACTTTGGGAATGGGAATAACATATATTCTATAAAAAAGTGATTTTACAGAGGCCAACCTGAACTGATAGAGCTTGCCATCCTATTAACATGAGTTACTAGATCTTGAAAATATCAAAGGCAATAGAAGGGTCTGAATAGATATGAAAAAAATTGACTATGATTGTCACACACAGTCTGTGAGAAGAACAGTTTGGAACGGTAAAAGTGTGTGTGTGTGTGTGTAGTGGAATAGTGTCCCTTTGTACATTGTAACTGCAAGCTTGATTAAATTCAGATAAATGATTTAATATTTACAGTGCAGTTACACATGAAATGTAGGAATTGTGAAAATATTTTAAATTCTCTCTTGATCTGAATGAGCTCTCTAGTATTATGCAGGTCCCAAGACAAAGAACTGAACTGCAATATTCAATTCCATAATGTAATTTACTAAAAATTTCTTGGAAGAAACATATTGGAGTTATGAGACTAATTTTTAATGTGCTGACATAGCAGGCAGTAAATTGACTTGATAGAGGAATCTCTTGCTTCCTTCTTTTTAAGCTACAAGTGAGTTGTTGGTGTCCCATTTGTTAAGCTCAAATAATAGTACTGTAACTATTCACCTTATCTAAGTAGATGGACACTTTTCAGGTCAAACAAGTTCTATAATACTATAATTAGTTTAACCTTCTCCTAAAACTCCATTTCAAGCAAAATCAAGCTTAAAAGTACTTGTTCTGAATTGAAAGCCTAATTTCATTTCTTCCACCTGTAGTCTAATAGTTCCATCAGAGCTATAACTGCTCTTTTGATGGCCTTAATGAATAGAGTATTGTTAGCTGACCACCAAAGACCACAATCCAATTTTTTTTTCAAGCTTCTAGAAGGAAACCACAATGTAATATTGAGAGTTTCTCCTTTTGCATAAGAAACCCTATTGATAGTTTGGTTCACATACTAAAGTCAGTCACAGCATGTCAAATCCATTATCAGCCTCACATCAATTCTCATCTGAAATCCCCAATTACAAAGCTCAGAGTACAATCCAACAAAAGAAACTCTGTAATCAAATGCAGAGAATGTTTACTGAAGTACACGTGTGTGTCTGTTTATATACTCATATATGTATGTTAATTTTAATATTTCCATTATAAGCAACAACAACTTGTCCAATGCCTATTTATAATGCTCACAAAATGTTCAGAGATTCAGCTAATAACACACTAGCACTTAGACAGCTGGAGAGTTGGTGATGGCTGCCAATTACTTAGAATTCTTCTAATAAACAATAGTTTCTCCCCCTCTTGAAATATATGGAAATAGCTATTGTTATTTTAAGCACTGCTGTACTGAAATGGCACCTGTGCTTGCTGTAATGTGGAACATTGCATTCCAACTGAGAAACAAAGCTACATGGAACTCCATGTCCCAACCTATTCTCTGCAGAATCTACGAATCTATTCAAGACAACAGAAGGAAAAAAATATATGTTGCAGGGCAGCTATCTTCATTGCTTTCATTTGGACCACACTTACCTGTCATGTACTTTTCCCATAGTACCAAAAAACTAAGCACAATTTGTGAAACAGTGAAGATGGTTAAGAGAATGCTAGTTTTTTTTCAACCATTATTCATAAGATGTACATGTACATTAACACAAGAGCACGCCTTAAGGGCTCAGTGGCTTCTGCACTAACAATTTAAGCATATGTCACATTCCTGTTCACTCAATTTTTTCCATTAAGTCACTAGCTTTTTTCCAGTTGTTCTTGTACTGTATTTCAGCAATTGGGACAATCCATACAATTTTTTACAAATCGTGAGCTGTAAAACAGGATTTTAGTTCTTAATATCCTGTATAAACCAATCCCATCCCAGTGCAGTTTAGGAAACAGCTTTACAGCCAGTAGAAAGGCTGATTACAGTAAACAAAAATGTTATTGCTGTAGTATATGGCTTTTTACTAAGAAAGTGGCATGCTCCTGTAATCAAGTTAAACTTCTGGATCTTGATGAAGAATAAAACTTCAGGTGAGTAAATAATTATTTTTTTTTTTAGTTCTCACTGAAGTAGAAATCTTAAAATTTTTATTCTGTTTCAGCAAGTGTATTTCCTAGGGAACAGGGAACAGACAGTTACTCAACCTTCCTATTGTCCCATACAGATTTATGATCACATTTGGTTGCAAAACACATCCCTGGAGACCAATACAATGGACAGAAAGCTATAGAAATCAATATATTGGTCTGAATTCTCCTTTAATGTAAAAAAGGTAAACCAATATCACAATGAAAACCAATTTTTTTAATGCAGGTAAACTTTTCCAGACATAAATCTATTCAGACATGCTGATATTCAATTATAGAACCAGTATTATCGTCCAAGAGGCTGAAAAGTCTGATAAAAGATTCATGCATATTCCTTCTCCAATGTACAGTATTTTTAGGATTCAGAGTTTGGTTGCGTGTGTGCACATGTACAATATTTGTACTCCTCATATCTTCATAGTGTAAGCTCAGGTTCTGATTTGATTTCCACGTGTTCAGAATTGCTCCAAAAGAAAGTTTTGGCTCAAGAGTGCCTCTAGCTCATACCACTTAAAACCAATGTATGTTCTCACAACACATTTCTGAAGACTTTTGGGGTTCTCCAAAACACTCTTCAGCATTTTACCCATGTTCAGAGGTACAGCCTGCAGAGCATATGACCATTACGCTTACGGCAACTGGCACATTAACTCAGCATGCCAGCATTGCTTTCTCCAGCCTCTGTGACTAAACAAAAAAACGCTAAATTGTCCTGTGGTATTGTAACATGCTATTTTTTCCTGGGGAAAAAAAAAAAAAAAGTCAGATCAAAGCCAGTTAATGAGATTAAAGTTAAATTATTTGCATACTGTAATAAAAAAAAAAAGTCTGCTACAGTCAGTGTTCGAATCTGCTTATCTGCAAGGCTTTTCCATAAATGTCTTTTGCCAAAAAGCACTGGAATGACCTCCAAGACAGGCTGCCTAACTTGACTGTACTTTTGCTTCTATTTTAATTAGCCTTCAAGTGGTAAATATTTACTAGTTGCCCTCTGGGTAAGTAATTAAGAAGTCTTGATCTGTTTTGCTAAAGTAAAGTTCATCTGGCAACACTTTCAGATCACAATCTAGGCAGGTCTATCTTAACTAAATGTCCTCTTCCCATATAATTTTTAGAAGCAGAAGTTTCTGAGATGTGCAGATTAGACGTGTATGAAAGGAATAGACCCAGCAGGGCCTCAGACATGTCCCCTCTTCCATGCTGCCTGCTCCGGTGGGAATCTGGTTTCAGATATTCTTTTTTTATCCTACCCCCATGCATTATCTCTTCCACTGCTCCCCACCAAACCCCAGTGTCCACCGCTGGTATTTCCAGGGCCTCAGTAACAATGTCAGGGCATCTTGCGGGGTGAGGGCTGAGGAGCCAGGGCCATGGTGGACCCCCACCCCAGACAAACAGGGCCTGTTCCAGTGTCAGCCAGGAGCAGGGTGGCTGGGGGACATGGAGACAGCCCCAGCCCTGGGTAGTTAGGCACATCCCTGGGGATGGGGATGGGCCCAGACAGGTCAGGGCAAGGCTCAGCTTGGCAATGGTGGGGAGCTGGGGACAGGCGGCAGGGCCTGGAATGGGTCCTGGGCCGCGGGAGGGTGGAGAAGGCCCTGGGGAACAGGGCGGGGACAGGAAGGCCAGTCAGTGCCCTCAGCCCTGACAATCAACAGAAAAGCTGCACTACCACATCTGACAGCCATGTGTAACCTCCTTTTCTTATTCTTTGAGCTTGTCCAGATCTACACATTTTTTCTGTGATGGCCATGGTCAGGTTCCTACATGAAAATCAGTTCTTTCACCAGAGAGAACCTTTCAGGCTGTCAGGAGAAATAGATCTCAAAGAAAGTATCACAGTATATTTTGTTACCACTTACTTCTGAAACAGTGCAATAGAAAAATCTTCCATACACATCTCATGCTAAGCCACATGCTTGAAGTACCTACACCGTGCTCTTACAACAGTACCTTATCCTAATGAAGAGCTATTGTCCCATTTAGTTGCAATGTCGTAATTTACAGGAGTGGCAGCATCTGAGATGTGAACAAATAAAATTCTAAAGCACTCAGTTCTGAGGAATATTTTAAAGAACTTTGTAAATGTTTAAAATAGATAGACGGGCACTGTGCTTACTCTGCAATTACTCAAGAAAAGGCATAGCTGAATTGTAAGGAGTTTAATAAAATTATTTTCTCTACAAAAATTTTGGTTTAGAAAGGAATGTTGAGGTTGATTAAATGACAGGATAGAAGCAAATACTTTTAATGTCAGGTTAAATCAATAAGTCATTCACATCTGGAATATTGCATTCATTTTATTTGTATTTTGTCTTGCAAGTTCAGGAGCAAGTGACAGATTATTAGACACATGAGGAAGAATGAAAGGAAGGATTGTTTACTTTAAAGAATAAATCAACAAAAGGAAGAGAAGATAGAGGTATATAAGGAATAATTGGAGGATGTTACTGAGGAAGCACTGAAACCCTTTGTCAGACTGTATTTTATGGAATTTCAAAGCGATTAATTATTACCACATATGACAGGAACAACCATAAAAGACATAAGGTTAGATTAAGAACCTTATGTTCTTATGTTTCTATATGTACCTATGTTTCATGGCATACCTTAAATAATATTTTAGAGGTGGCAGAAAGTAAATTCTCCCATTTTTGAAATTATCTTTTAAATATGTAATGTGGAACTGGTTGCAATCATTTATGTTGTATATATGTATGTACGTATGTTAGTAGAGAGGGATACAAGTGAATGGAAAGTTGTAAACCACCTTAGTGACTTACAGTATTTCACAAAGAGTTTGAAGTTGTAAGTTTCTTTTCTGCTTCCCTGTTTCTCTTTGAATCATGTCTATTTTTATTGATTCAAGTATTAATGTAAAAATAAAAGAAAAAAAGGTAAGAAAAATTAACAAAAAATACCTAGACAAGCTAGGTAGCTCTTTAATTTTATCCTACCTTTATATACAATATATGAACATGATAACTGTATGTTATACTTAGGGGATTTCTTTTAGTCTAAGAACAGAAGCACTAGACAATATCTGATGCATCCCAGTATGAAAGACATGCTATTAAATTATCAGTATCTGCAATGGAATCCAGTGACACTGAAAAGAACAACAAGAAAAAAGATGACAAGTCTTGTCAAGGCTTCTCTAGTGACAAGGGCTTTCTCTCTCTGCTGAGATGAAGACATAAAGGAGATGCTAGTGAAGACATTTTCAACATGATTTTATTAATACATTTTAATGAATTATCAGAGACCAGAATAGTGTACTAAACTGTATTAGAGTCAAGAAAAACTTTTATAATCTTTTCCCATCCCAGTGTCCGTCAAACACAGATGCAAATAAAACCCATATTAAAATATTTACATAGCTGTTCCCGAATAACCTATCTTTCTATTGCAGCTTCCAGTCATTTTGGTGGTGGTGGTGGTGGGATTTTGGGATTGAGGGGGTTGGGGTTTCTTTTCCTAGAAACATACAAGAACCTGCAGCCAAAACCAATGCTTGCTTGGTAGAAAATGCATGGTAAGGGATAATTTCTCCCTTGACATATCTACAATTTAAGTAGACATCTGGGTGGGAGGAAAAGAAAGGAGGCACTAAAGACAGTCACAAAACAGATCAGTGACAAATCTGTAAAGAGAAGCCAAGCATCATGTCATCAATCCTAGGGCCTCTAGGCAAGAACAGATTACTTGGGAAATTTCATTGATGCTTACATCCTTTTTATCAAAATCCACTCAACTGAAATAATATTTTGCCCTAATTCTTTTGGGTGAATCATGCACTGATGATGAAGACACTTCATGGCTTGAAACTGTACTGGAGTGCTGCAGCTGCCTTCAAAACCACCAGGAAAGTGTGTATGTGTTAGGGAGGGTGTGGACAGTTAGAGTTCTCTGGGAATACAAAAGACTTTGCATGACTGCAGCTTCTCACCTTGACTGCTGATCCAGACTGTAATCTGCTCTTTGAGTAATCCTGTCTTCTGCCATCCTATTGCTCATTATTCATCAGCTGCCTGAGGTCTTAAAGTTTTGGTTTGTACAGGTGATCATGTAAGCAATATCCAAAGAAACGCAACTGTGGTAACCCAAACTAAGTTTCAGGTTTTTTTCAATAAATAAACTGTTGTATGTCTTGTGGAAGGGAAATAGGACCTTTTTAATTATTGGTCTACCTCCATTATTTGTAAATTGTTCAAGACAAAAACTTGCAGCTGAGAGTGCATGGGAAGTTCCTGTTGAAGCCAGTGGGAGATTTGCATATGATTGCTATATGACCCAAAAAAATGTGTAACCTAGTTGTGTTCTGGTTTTCATTAGGTACACACAACCTGTTTCCAAAATAAATAGCAATTCCAGTGACAGAGGTCTTTACCCATTCAGAGCGAAACTCAAGCCAAGTTTTCAAATTTGTTTTATGTCTTTGCTTTTACCTTTTGGATTTTTTGTTAGGCAAAGTAGCAGGGCCAACAATAGAAGTGTTGTGTACTTCCAACTGTGACCCAAAGGATGAACATGAAGTCACGAGGCAGCCTGTTCCTAAATGTTTTTTTCTGTTTGATTTTGTGATTCAATAAATAGTTGATCTGGTCATCTGAAATACATTCTTAAACTTTTAGACATTACTCTATTGATCTTCTTACTTCCATAAAATGAACAGAAAATTATAGGAAAAGTAAGGTATTGTATGGTATACCATATATCTTTTTATATCTTCTTTTTACCTTCATCTGGATATTTTGCAAATATTTACCTTTTTTCTTGCCTTGCCTGTTTTGAAGTTTACATAGTTAAAAATACTGGAAAGGAAGTTATAAATTAAGCACTAATATCACTAAGGCTCTACATTATTTTAGTTAAAATAATGTAGTCTTTCATCTTCAAGAATCTCAAAGTAATACATGCTTTTTATATATTTACATCTTGCAAGTACTGTTCTCATCAAAGCCTATGTCGATATTTTCTTTCATGTCAAAAAATGCAGTGTTTGTCTTCACAATTCCCAAAACATTAAACATGTAGGAGAGAGGGAAGTGAAAAAGGAAGACCAGTCATGAGGAGATGTATTTGCAATGGAAGGATCAGAAGTGCATCGTGAGAAATATTTTCTGGACTAAATGGCCTGTTACAGAGGCTTAAGAAAGGATTTAAGAAAAAAGTGAGCACTGGGTAATCCTCTTTTTGCTGTACTCACAGTTCATGGAAATCAACAGCTAAAGTTCTTTCTGGACCCAAAGACTTTGTCTACCTTCTTACATTAATATCCAGTAATGAATGTGTTCATCACTAAACTGTGCAGTTTATCTTTGAACAAACCACTGTGCAGTAATGCTGCATGGAACAGTATTTCCTTTGCTTTTTCTCTGTTTAGTTTGAAAAGCCAAATCTAGGGAAAAAAACCTCCATATGCACTCCCATGCAAAGGTACTATAATTGTACCTCTGCACCTTAACTTTATATCATAACCTTTCTTCTCCTTAGAAGATTTGAAGCAAAGAATAGAATGCAACATGAAAATGGTGTATATTGGGTCTGGCTGAGATGGAGTTAATTTTCCCCATAGCAGCCCTCATAGTGCTGTGCTTGTACTGGTACCTAGAAACAGTGATAATGCACCATTGTTTTCACTACTGCTGAGCATCACTTGCACAGCACCGAAGCTGTATCTCTGACCTTCCCCACCTCACAAACAGGTTGAGAGGTGGGCAAGATCTTGGAAGGGGACATAACCAGGACAGCTGACCCAAAGTGACCAAAAGGGTATTCCATACCATATGATGTCTGCTCAGATGAAAAAGCTGAAAGGAGGAGGAGGGGGGCATATGACATTTGCTTTCTGGAGCAACCACTAAGCGTACTGAAGCCCTGCTTACTGGGAAGTTGCTGGACATCGCCTGCTGATGGGAAGCAGAGAATAAATCTTTTGTCTTCCTTAGCTTCCACCCATGGCCTTTGCTTTTGCTTTATTAAACTGCCTTTATCTTGACCCACGTTTTTCCCATCTTATTTTCTCCCTTGCTGTCCTGCTGAGGAGGGGGGTGATAGAAGGGCTTGGTGGTCACCTGGCATCCAGCCAAGGTCAACCAACCACATAGTAATATACCCCTACTGTAGCTTCTGTCCTGAATACTGAAAATAAGGAATGCTGGCTCAGAGTTTTTGTCAGGTTAAACCAGAAAAAGACAAACCATACCAGTGGCATATGTGCTCAAAACAGAGTATCTTCTCCTAACAAACCACTTAAAAACATGATTTATGCAAGTTTGAAGTGAGTTAGATTGAGCTAATAGGAGATAATATCACAGTGCATTGCCTTTGACAATGTAATTTAGCCTCTCAGTTCACTGATGAGAAAGGACTTAAGATACATTTTTGCTATAATATTGTAGATTTAGAATAATTTTCAAGTTAATAACAGTGTGGTCACTGCTCAGAGGCACATCCAAAATGACCATCTTTATTTTTCAAAGTTCTTAATTCCTTATCCCTGTTGACACACAGATCTTGCAGCTGTGGAGGAAAATAAAAAGGTAGACTGAAATCCATGTACCCTAGCTTACTAGGATTGGTGAAGTCCTTTCTTCTGTTCAGGCAATTAAGTACCGTCCCAATGGGTTCATGTGTTAGAAAAGATTGAACATCTGAGTCTCTTTTTAATTCATTGAATTTCCCCTTCTGGTAGTCAGAAACAACCTCACCAAAGAATCTTAAGAGGACAATCTCATCCTCTGTGTACCTGTTTCTAATAGCTCAAGTCTTGTTTATTTTTTTATATACCATTCTTGAGCAAAACCCTCTGTTCTGTATTACCCATTAGGCTGATCAGTTGCTTTCCATCTGTATGCAAGATGGTTGCAATTCCATGGCATTCTCTATTTGTAGAAGGTAGAGCTCTTTGAGCCGATAGAATTTTCAGCAACCTAGATATATACTACAATAAATAGCACAGTCATATCTCTCATTACTAACAAAAGGGTGGCACAGAAAAAATTAATTAATTACAGATTACATTTTCTGTAAATTGCTGTTCTTTATTTCTTCTAATGATACCAAATGTGCTAGTTAGTCATACATTTACCTCTCACAGAACAAGCTGAAAACAAAAAAAACTTGTAGTGTGAATACATTTAACCTACACTCTTATCCTTATGGCCCTGTTTAATACAAATTTGAGGTTAGCACAAATAGCACCATCCTACAGATGTAGCTCTAACACAGTATGTGGTTTATGCTGAGCCATTAGAGCTATTAAAGCACATTAACATTAAGTAGTGTAATAACATGAACTGTGCCTCCTGCATTACTGAAATACTTCTCTCCTTAATACTTTAATTGTGGAATTTTGTATGATTTATTACTGTGCAGCTGTGCTAATTTCAGTATTACATGTCCAATATTTTGGCCTTGTTTGGGCTACTCCTAAGTTTCTGGATGAAATTAGTTTGATTAGATAGCTGACTTTGGTGGAATAGGTGACTTCACCTAAATCATGAAAGCATCTGCTTTACCAGATTGCTGTCTGGATAGATACATTATTATTGCTGTATCGAGTACCTTTGACTAATAACTCTGAAAATATATTGGAATACTTGTAACTGAGGTTTTTTCCTTCACATATTTTCTGCATTTTGTTGTTTAGTTGTGTTTTTAAGAGAGGCCATGACTGATACTAGGATCACAGAGTGTCAGTGAGCTTTAACAGAATAACTGGGTTGACATAATTTGCCTAAAGAAGCTTAGCAGAGAAATGGTAGGTAGCATCAAAATGATGCTTTTCAGTTTCAGTTCAATCCCTCTTCAGCGCGATAGCTATTGTTTTCAGCGGTGTATCTGCCCCTTTTATAGTTGAGCTTTACGCTAAAGTTGAAGAGTAGTAAAATTTGTATAGTGTTTAGCCTTTTATGGGGAACTTCAATATTAGTAATTTTTTCTCATACATTGTTGAATGTGTCAGATAAACTACTGAGTGATAACAGTATGTTGCACCTGACTAATGGAAAATCTTTTCATCTATAAAGGTCATGATGTTTTTTTCTTCTGTTAAATAAAGCCTCATGTCCAACTCTAGCAACAGAGTAGCTGATATGTTGTTATTTTATCATAGAATAATTGCGTTACAGAATTGGAAAATTTTCAGTTGCTTTCCCTTTCAGCACTGGACTGCACTCAAAAGCCAGAGGGCAAAATGACTTTTAGCAAACCAACACTCAGTGCCAGGGATAAAATGCCACATTAAAGATTTCTTCTTAAAAATATGGAAACAATTAGGCTTTTAATATATCTTAGGCTATCTTGGCAAACCTTTGGTTGTGTGCTGTACACTATAGATTTAATTAAGACCCCAAAGGGAAATAGGCCTCCCTATGTCCAGCCCTTGGCCTATGTTGGTCTTTCACTTAAAAACAACACCGAAGACAGTGTTTTAAAGAATGACATAACATATAATGAGAAGTATACGTTATCTACCTCTTCTGTTTATCAAGAGGGGATTTCCTTTTCTGTTTGTTAAGAAGGAATTTCCCCTCTCTTTGTATTTTACAGGGTAACTAAAAAGAAGGTTCTTTGCAATGCTGTTGTTTAAGTTGACTTCAGTAATTCTCTCACAAAAACTCATATTAGAACTCTGATGCTCTAAATATATTAGACTTTGTATCATAACTTAATGATATAAATAGTTAAGCATAATATTAAAGGGAAAGCAAAATGTCATCCAAAAAAAGCTTACCAGCAGTTAGAGCATGGCAGGTTTTTTTCTGGGAAAAAAAAGGAAAAAAAGAAAAAGAAAAACCCTAAACCCAAACCATGAATAAAACCAACCTCAAAACCACAAACAACCCAAAACTTAATGAAACAAAAAACCCCAGCCTACAACACCTTCACACAATGAATGCAACAGTTCTCTTCTACCCAAACTTCTGTAAGTGATTCAGTTGTGTCACACAGAAAACTGTTGGAAGATGTAAAAAATATATAATTTAAGGAAGAATCTTAAGGTAAGTGGGGAGCTATGAAAAAGAAGATGGCGCTGGGGACAGTTGAAAGGAAAAGCATCAGGCTGGAGAGTAGATGCTAGCTGAGTTCCTCAAGGAACAGATTTTGGTTTCATTAATTATTTCACATAGATATTAAAAGCATCCTGAGGAAAGTCAATGGTGTCATAAAGCTGGGAGCAGTGTCAGTATCAGAGAGAATTGAGGCTATATATGCAGAAACATGCCAGACAACCCTGAAGACTCATGAAAATGCTAGGTCATGCAGTTGGCAGAATTTTATGTTACCTGCTGTATGCTGAATATAAATGAGAAAGAGGAGGATGGGTTAATGACAAGATGTAGCTATGAAATATGATGTAGTTATGAAAAAAGCAAATGTGCAATAATGTCTAGGATGATGCCAGGAAGCTTTTAAGGCATCTTTAGGGTGGGAGAACTGTTCCCTTTTATGATTACAGATAGAAAAATGTTAATGCTAATTCTAAAGGACTTCATGAGACTTCACCTGAGTTACTGTTTTTCTGTTCTGGTTATGCATGCTTAAGAATAAAGCACTTCATCTGAAACATGTACTTATGGTCTAGTTATGGTCTACTGTTCGATCAGAGGTGAAAAACATCTACAAACAAATAAAGCCTGACCTATTTGATTATCTAAAGAAAGTAAGTGTCTTATCTCGCTATTTAAAGATGCTATGCAAATAGAGGAAGAATTCAAGTTGTTGGTGCAACAGTAAGCGGAAGTATGCATGGATATATTTTAAGGTAGAAACTAGAAGATTTGTATCCATCACAGCATTGACTAACCTGTGTCTCTTAAGCTGCATGCAAGTAACAAGCAGTTCAAGTGCAGCTTTCTGCTGGAGCTATAACATATGACCTGCAACAAGGCTATTATGGTGTAATGGTTGCTTAATACTCCAAATCCCTAATTGTCCATTCCTGTAAGACAGCAGGAACCAATGGATCCAGCACTGCAGTGATCTCACTGTGTTCCCAGCCAAGCTCCAGCTCACTAATCAGAGCTGGTTTTCTCTGGCCTGTGAACAGGCTTGGAATACCTTCTCCCCAAAGGTTTCTGAGGTATGTGGGTCAGGAGAGCTATGTTAAAGTTACACAGACCCAAACCCAGGAAGTCTGAAGTCCTTTGGGATCTAATGTAGTGAACTGAAATATATAAATGTTACTTGGTACTGAGCTAAGTTGCATATGTGATTTGCTGTTCCTGAGCAGTGGTTTAAATGACTGCGAACATGACTGAAACAGGCTAATTAATCACACAGGAAAAAATAGTTTTGGGGGTTCTGACTTGTTTCAGTCATAGAAAGGATACCATGTGATGATGATGCACATGCAAACAGGGAAAATTCCAATCTGCTATTTGAAGTGGACTAATGTCTGAAACAAACTGCACTAATATGAATAAGAGCCAGAGTAGTCAACCAGGCTTTAGTATTTAAATAAAATAATAAAACAGTTTATAAGGTATTGATAACAACCTATGAAGAGGACTTTGTCTTTTCCTTCTTTGAACTACTATATGACTTAATTCTTCTATATATTATTTGCTGTCTATATATTTATTATCTGTGCTTTGTTGCTTCCTATTCCTTATTCTATTAATAACCAAGCTAAAAGACAGCCCTGGTGTACAATCAAATTTGTTGTTGAAAGTATCTGACTGAAAGCCCTTGTTCATGCAAGAGACCTTCTGCAGAAGGCTGGACACCTAACTTTTAAATGGCTAAACATAACTTTGATCCTGATTGACTGTCAGGGATACTTGCATACTGGAAATAACAAAGAAAACAATGCAAGAGAAAAAGGAGATGAGAGAAATACCATTCAAGCAAGTGTGATAGCTTTTTAAGACATATACTTTTACCTTTCATTTCTCCAATATAGTCTAACTTTTAATCAGGTTTTTGTTTTCCCTGGGTGCAATGGAACACTGTATTATATTGTTATCCTCTAAGCTTCAGAGGAAGGAAAAGAACAAAGTAATTAATTGCTAGCAGCTACACTTACATTTAATAAGCAACCTAAAACCTATGAAAATGGTAAAACGCCTTATAAAACAAAATAAAAACAGGAATCTATCATTTTGAAGTATTCTGGTTTGAGCTATTCTACATTATATTAAAAAGAGACCTATACAGTCCTGATGTCACTAACCTGTAGACCACAGAATGTAATCCATGATAACTTTTTATACATTTGAAGAATTACAATTCCCCCAGAGTTTAATGGGTTTAAATTCCTTCATCCCTTGTAAGTTTTGTTTACTCTCCAGGTGCATCTTACTAACCTTTTACAGTACTCTCACCCAGTGGCCTCACCCACAGCCAATCCTCTCTGCAAAGTTAATCAAAAGCCATTATTTACTGCAGGACCATACCTATCTTGTGCTGTAGGAAGGTGGTGGAGGTCAGACAGGATTAGCAATAGAGTTATACCTTGTGTCCCTCCTATTTTCTAGTGGTTACACCTGGGGCAGCGGAGGAACCCAAGGAACACAGGACACAATCTGATGTATGAGCAGACCCTCACAGCAAGTTGGCATTTCAGTAAAGAGGTAGGGATGTCCACTATATGTAGTCCAGCAAAATCTTGACTAGCCTGAACACTGCTAATTGCTGTAAGGTTTGTTGCCTTGTAATTGCAACATAACATACATCCTAGACAAAATTTTGATGCTTACAAATCAATAATGAAGGGAAAAAAAGAAGTAGGAAAAATAGTTTTCCTACAGTTATAAAAGCTGCCCTTTAATTTTTTGCCAAACTGTCAAATCTAGCAAATTTACCTTAAAGTAAATGTGTTTAATACCTGCACAAACTGCAATAAATACAAGAGAGATGTCATTGGAGATGGAGGAAAAGCACATTTGCCAACTATTTCATCTTTTCCGCATCCACTCTTCATAAGTGAAAAAAGCTAGTATCTTGAAAAATGCCTGTATCCTATCATGAATGTTGTTATTGATTCTGCTCAGTAGCACAGTGAGTGAGGCAAAGCAAGGATTCGAATGTAAAATAGTTTTTGACATGTACTTCACAGTTTATTTTACACTGCTTCAAAAGTAGCTGGCTTTCCAATGCTATTAGTGCTGTTTAGATGAATGGGCATTGCAAGAGCAGATGGAATTCTCTGATGACAAATACAAGGTAATGAACATGGGAAGAAATAATTTGAACTGCTTACACACATTACTAGGTTGTAAATTAACTCTAAACAATTACTCAGGAAAAAAAATAGGGACCACAGTGGAAATTTCTGGCCAATATACTATAGGTGTGAAAAAAAGGAAGTAAAATTTTGAGATATAGATCAGAAATGAAATTGAAAATAATTCACCTACTTGCTTATGGGTTTGTATTGTTCCTAGCCACCATGGTATTTGTGAATCTTCCATGCAATGTCATTAATATTAAGAAATATCTGTGGAATAAAATGTAGTTTCTAACATTTTATTACGTGCCTGGGCTTCAGGTGTTTGTATGTGTTTGTGTTAGTGCTTATTCACATGTGCATTACAGTTCTCTCACAGTTATTTTACAATGAAATAAAGGATAAAGATATCACTTTTCTATCAGTCTTTGGTTAGTATGCCATATGCTGTGATGACACCATATAAATCAGGCCTACACCTCGGTTATATTTGACTGGTACATGTTCATACAAGAAAGAAATAGTGCTCCTAGGCAGCAAACCTGTTGCAAGAGGCAATCTGACTATCTACATTTTACCTGAAGTAACTGAATAATAGAATACTGATTGACAGATTTAGGGCAGCATGCACTATCAAGATACATTAGATTTTAAAATGCAAAAATTGAAGAATCAGTTCATTTTTATTTATAACTTATATAATTTCCTTTTTCTTTCTATCCTTCCACATATAAGAATTAGTCACATTATGCTTTGGCTGTGCTTGTTTCTAATAGTTCCCTGCCAACTGAATCCTATAGACTTTAACAACATTGTTGCCGGTGTATGAAAGTGTATCTTGCATCAACACTAATTCCTATTAAATTCAACTGACACTATTAATCTTAATTAAAGACAGCTAGGGACTCTCCAGTAGTACTAGTTTATAACAGACAATGTTATTCTGAAAAAAATTAATCTGAATGTTCACTGTAATTGCCTTATTTGACCGATATAGGTAGATAAATTCTGACGATAGTGAGAGATCTATGTTTTCAAGAGGTAAAGCTGATTTGATTTTCATTTTTATTCAGGAAATTGAATAATTTTCTATAATACTTTACTCGTTTACATTATTTAGAAGTGAAGAACCTTTACCAAAAGCATAATAAAATAATTAAATATTGTTTGAAATAAGTGTTTCATTTGAACTCAAAACAAAGTTCCAGGAAAAATACTTTCCAGGTAATGTTGACCTGGGGTGAGGAATAAGGGTGCTCTGAGCTGGAACAGCACCAAAATCAACCAGGAAAAGGACTTGTTATTCTGCTGCCAGGTTTCTTCACCAGTTATGTGTACAAAATGCAGGAAGATGTAAATTACATATTGGTTGTTTCTTGTGACTTTAAGGACAAAAGGGAATCAAATGTCTATAATTTGTCAAGGGAGGGAGCCAAAAGATGTAGATGGGAGTGCATACTGCCGATATAGTATGTATGCACATTTGGGAAATATCCAGTGAAACATTTGTTGCAACTCTAGTTGAAAGATGTATCCGTTTTAAGCAAGACCTGAATTCTCTTGATCTACCTCAAACTGTCAGTGTAGGAAAACAGTCTCTATGGAGATACTCCTGTTACAGCAGCCTCTCCCTCCCCTCTTTCTACTTACTTTAAATAACATGATTTAGGTTTCCTTGTGTTTAATAAAAATAAGAAAGAAAAGATTAATTAAATGAGGATAATTCAATATGGATGTAGGAATGAAAGGGACTTTCTGGGTTTTCAAGTCTAGTTCCTAGTTACACAATTACGTTCATAATGGTAAATAAAATATGCCTATAACAGTTCAGTGCTGCTGAGACCACCTGACACCAATCATTCATGCTTATTTCATGCTTTTTCTTCCTCTCTGAGGTAAACTGTGTATTAAGAGTGGTCCCCAGATGATGCAAACTCTTCAACTGTGCTGGGAATTGGGAGAGTGCTAGAAGGTCTGGGCCAAAACTGTGCCAAGGATCAGGTTTACAGTGTAAAGAACTGAGTTCCCATACTCAAAAGGGTTTCTTGGTATTGTTTCAATAACTAGTGTAGGTGTAATTAATACCTTTACAAATTAACTGTATTAGACCTAGTAATTTTTTGGTCTTCTTAGATCTATTGTGAGGCTGTTCTAGAAGATGTCTTCTTCAGCGAATAAAAATCTTTGTCTAATTTACATTATAAATTTATTCCTATCTAGATTATACCCCTTTGCCCTTGATAACAACACTATACAGTAGTAAACTAGGTTATACTCTGTTTTATCAAACTCCTGATATAAAGTAAAAGGAAAATCCCCGAGATAACAAATTCTGGATCAAGTTGTTCTGCATTGAATATTTAACGAAGGCTGCTGCCAACATTTCCTGTAAATCAACTTAGTAATAGTTAATGGGATGCTTTGTGCCATTATGATCAAGCTGAGTACATTATTGAACCCTGTGGTTTTTTGTCTGGGCTTATGGACCCTAAAGACATAATGAAGAATGATGAAGTTATGTTAACTATTTACTAAAGAAATCTATCTAGCAAACCTGTTCATGCAATAGTTTCACAATAACTTATCATTCTCTTTGATTTTGAATGGCTTTGGACTCAAAGCTATTGATCATGAATTTATATAGGACTTATAAAAATTTCAAAGTGATAGAACTCAGTGACTGATTCTTAGCCTAAGTGTTCATTTCTCATTTGAATATCCCAATTAACATCAGTGGGATGTTGATGTGATTAAATACCACTCAGTATGTAGAATCTTGTCCAATGCAACTTTGCAGAAATTCATTACAGTCAATTTAAAATGGTATGAAAAACGCATAAACCACCAACCTGAAAATAGAATGTTAATTCAAACTGATCATATTTTGGTGAAATACAATTTAATCCCTGAAATATTCTACCATCATTCATATATCAGTTTCTGCTGAAAAAAACACTGGTTTTGTATGTGTTCTGGCTGTTCTGTCTTCTGTAGCCTGAAGAAAACCTGAACATTCACACATATTCATGCACACATATAGCTGTACCTTGGCCTCCTGGTTAAGCTGAGGAAATGCATTGCATAAGACTGAAATTTAATCAGAAGCTATTCTGCTGTGAGTAGAATCGTAGCTCAAAAGGTGCTACCCCCATAACCATAGCAACCAAATCTTCACACCCAAGCAAACAATTCAAATTGTCATTGCATTGCATGAATGGAAGTATAGACTCTACATCACAATAGCTGTGACATTCCAAAAAGTCACAAACTCCTTCTTCAAATGGTGGAGAAGCCAACAAGGGGAGATGCCATGCAGGACCTTATTCTCACCAACAAGGAGGGGGTGGTGGGGAATGTGAAGCTTAAGGGCAGCTTTGGATGCAGTGATGATGAAATGGTGGAGATCAAAAGTGTTAGGGCAGTGAGAAGGGTGTACAGAAAGATCACTACCCCGGACTTCAGGAGAGCAGACCTTGGTCTCTTCAGGGATCTACTTGGTAGAGTACCATGGGACAGAGCCCTGGAGGGAAGAGGCACCCAGGAAAGCTGGTTAATATTCAAGGGTCACCTCCTCCAAACTAAGCAGCAATGCATCCCAACAAAGGCAAAGCTGGGTAAAAATACCAGAAGACCTGCATGGATGAATAAAGAGTTCCTGGACAAAACAAAACGCAAAAAGGGAGCCTGCAGGCAATGGAAGCAAGCACAGGTAGCCTGGGAAAAATACAGAAAAACTGTCCAATCAGCCAAGGATCAGCTTAGGAGAGCTAAAGCCCTGATAGAATAAAATCTGGCCAGGGATGCCAAGGGCAACAAAAAAAGCTTCTACACAGGTATGTCAGTGATAAAAGGGAAAATGAGGGCCCTCTCTGGAAGGAAATGGGAGACCTCGTTACCTGAGATATGGAGAAGGCTGAGATATTCAATGACTTTTTAACCTCAGTCTTCACCAGCAACTACTCCAGCCACACCACCCAAGTAGCAGAAGGCAAAAGCAGGGACTGTGAGAATCAAGAAGCACTCACTGTAGGAGATTAGATTCAAAACCATCTAAAGAACCTGAAGATGTGCAAGTCCATGGAACCTGTTGAGATGCATCTGTGGGTCCTGAGGGAACTGGCAAATGGAGTGGCTAAGCCACTGTCTGTCATATCTGAGAAGCTGTGGCAGTCTGGTGAAGTTCCCATGGACTGGAATAGGAGAATCATAGCCCACATTTTTAAAAAGGGAAATAAAGATGACCCAGGAAACTACCAACCCACCAGTCTCACCTTGGTGCCCAGCAAGATCATTGAATAGATCCTCTTGGAAACTATGCTAAGGCATATGGAAATGAAGGAGGTGATTGGTGACAGCCAGCATGGCTTCACCAAGGGCAAATCATGCCTGACAAGTTTGGTGGCCTTCTGCAACAGGGTTACAGCATTGATGGATCAGGGAAGAGCAACTGACATCATCTGACTGGACTTGTGCAAAGTTTTTGACACTGTCCAGCATAACATTCTTGTCTCTAAACTGGAGAGACATGGATTTGATGGGTGAACCACTTGATGGATAATGAATTAGCTTGATGGTCACACTCAAAGAGATGTGGTCAATGTCCAAGTGGACACCGGTGACAAGTGGTGTTCCATAGGGTTCCATACTGGGACCAGTGCTGTTCATCATCTTTGTTGGTGACATGGACAGTGGGGTGCACCCTCAGCAAGTCTGTCAATGATACCAAGCTGTGTGGTGCAGCCAACACACTGTAGGGGAGGGATATCATCCAGACGGACCTGACAGGCTTGAGAGAAGGGCCTAAGTGAACCTCAAGAATTCAACAAGGCCAAGTGCAAGGTCTTGCACCTGGGTTGGGTGCAGCCCCTGGTATCAATATTTGGGGGTGTTGGTTGATGAGAAGCTCAGCCTGACCCAGCAATGTGCCCTTGCAGCCCAGAAAGCCAACCGTATCCTGGGCTGCATCAAAGTGTAGCCAGTAGGTCAAAGGAGTGATTATGCCCCTCTACTCTTTTCTGGTGAGAGCCCACCTGGAGCAGTGCATTCAGCTGTGGGGCCACCGACATAAGAAGGACATGCACCTGTTGGACTGAATCCAGAGCAGGGCCACAAAGATGATCAGAGGGCTGGAGCACCTCTCCTACGAAGACAGGCTGAGAGTTGGGGTTGTTCAGCCTGGAGAAGAGAAGGCCTCAGGGAGACCTCACAGCAGCCTTTCAGTACCTAACGGGGACTGCAAGAGAACTGGAGAAGGACTTTTTACAAGGGCATGTAGTGATAGGACAATGAGTAATGGCTTCAAACTGAAAGAAGGTAGACTTAGGTTAGATAATAGGAAGTAATTATTCATTGTGAGGCTTGAACAAGTTGCCCAGAGAAGCTGTGGGTGCTTCACCCCTGGAAGTGTTCAAGGACAGGTTGGATGGGGGGGGCTTTGGGCAACGTGGTCTAGTGGAAGGTGTCCGTACCCATGGCAGGGGATCTAGATGACCTTTAAGGTCCCTTCCAACCCAAACCATTCCGTGAGTCTATGATTCTATGATTCTGATGTAAGAAAAAAAAATATATATCCTCAAATTTGGTTTTCTTGTCCAAAGGAAGCTTTTTTCAATTTGACTTAAATTTCATCATTTTACTTCATTATACAGATGTAAAAAGAAGACAGACAATGAAGGACAAACTTCAAAGAGCTAGAAATTAAACTAACTACTGAGATCTTCAACCAACACCATTGGAGTTCCAAAAGTCCTTACCAACTGAAGGAAAAGGCGAGACAGTAAAGCTGACTGGGTATCTTACAGTGCAATATAATAAGGTCAAGAGCATGGATACTCAGATTCTTGTCTCCCTGCATGCCAATAGTTCATGTTCCCATTATTCCTATAGCTTCTGGTTATTATTTCTGCTTGCTTTACCTCTGTATCTCTCCCCTGCTGTGCCACATTAGAAAACTGAAGTGCATGCCGAGTTCTCACAAGACCCTCATCCTCTGGTTTCACCTCAAACAAAAAAAAAAGAACAAAAGTGCTTTTCATTAGGATGTGGGAATGCTGGTAGCTACAGCTGACTACTTTTTTATTATTTCAGAGGCTGCTAAAGAACTGTGTATTTTAACTCATGAAAAGGAGAAAACAAATGTCTTATTTCGCTCAATATTTTAAGAGTTCCAGTGATTTTGTAAAAAAAAAAAAAAACCCAAAACCAAAAAACCCCCCAAGAAAAAAGTTACAAAAGGATTATCCTCTTTAATATCTGAATAAATTACACTTTTAACTGTAGTTTTTTCTGGTTTTTTAAAATATATATTATATATAATTTGATCAGGTATAGTTATTAGTGAAGTTTAACACATTTTCTGAACTAATGCATGACATTTCACAGGCAGAGATGTAGAAGTTTTCTGAAATTTCTTGGAGATTTTGGAAAAGCTATTGTAATAATTGAAAGCTCCTCCTAATTTACCACACTTTAAAACTACAAACTGATTGTAGATGTGGTAAACATTTTAAAACACTGTCCTTTTTTTAGAGCTATTCCTTCTCAACAGTTTGAAGGATAGTGGCTACTACAAGGTGTGAATTTGGTTTAGTAAGAGATGTAGACCATAAAAGTCATGAGTCTTCTTATAACATGCCTATAAAGGAACTTCACATTCTGGTGGGAACTAAACTGTGCCCATAGAACCTGGAGTGCTGACCCTGTACCAGCCTTTAGCACTTTGACACAAGGTAGGATTCATTTGGCAAAATTTACTGTTCATTCAGAACAGCCCATGATCTTTATAGTCTGTGAAGATCTAGTCAATATACTCAGTGCAGTCCTGGTGCAATTCATCTCCTAGGTAAATATCTCTGAAATAGGTCAGATGAATCACATCCCTAAGGATCTATTTCTTTTCTTTGACTATTAAGAGAGATTTAGGTCACTGGCTGTGATGTTAACATCTGCATTGTGGGTGCTTAAAGGCAGGTGAGACAAAATCCAGCCAATGTTTTCTGAATAAATTAACCTACCGGTCTGTGTTCTTCTTTTGTGGTTAAAAAACCAGTCAAGATAAATGTTCACCCGCCTTTCACAGAACTGTTACTTTTTGATTGCTATAATTCTGTCTGGCTTCCAGAGAAGACAATTCTTTTTGCAGTAGACATTCTTCAGACATGCTGGGTAGCAATTCATGCTTGACCTTTCTTTAGGTCAGTTCTGATTATCATTGTATTTTATGGGTGTGATGACCTGAATGTTCGTGATTGTAGATTTGATGAACTCGAGCAATTGAGTGATATGATAAAGTCAATCGGGATTCAAGTCCAGTGAGAAGCTTGTTTCTCAGGTGCTCTTGACCTTGAGGAGAAAATGTGTATTGTACAAAACCTAGAAGTTAAAAATATAATCCGAGTGACCAATGAATAACATGATTTTCAGGGCTCCTGAGTACAAAAGTCTTTGATTCTGTAAGGGAAAAATGCAGAAAACCAAATCAAGATGTTTTTTAAAGTCTGTAAAATGTGTTTGACAGTCACTGAAATGCCAGCTATTGGCTGACAAGATTACAAAACACAGTCAAGTTTGCCTACTTTAATTATATAGTCCCCACATGAGTTACTTCACATAAAAACTTAATTCTCCACTTCATCTACTGTGATGCTCCTCTCTAGATATCTCTTTAGAGATATGTTTATCTTTATATTTTTCTGAGAGAAACTGATTTCAGTTTCTATACTGAATAGTGGTTAGCATGCTTTGAAGCATAAAGGAAGTTCTGGGAAACTGGAATGAACGGAAGATAACGGCTTTCCTGGCCAGACTGAGAACCATGGCCTATACATGGGGAATACCAGAAAAGGAAAAAAATAAAAGCTTGGAATAAATAGGTTATCATCAATGAGGAAAATCAGTGCATTAAGAAGGATTGTTTTCCACAGTTCCTTTTTGGAAGCCAGTAGGTTGGCCTAACTGTTAAAGTTTCTTGTCCATATTTATCATAATGGACTATTTACCTGAGAATAACTACTGGATGGTATGGTTTGCAACCGGCACTGTTAGTACTCTTTATTAACTGTACTGACTTGATGTAGATGCGAAGAATGGCACAGACATACTTATGAATAAATCACAAATATCATACTATTACCCTTGGTCCTTCATGAGTTTACTGTGCTTCTCCTGAAAATCCTCCTATCCTTTAATATAGTTAAAAGATATTTCTGATACATAACCTCCAAACACCAAAAACTGACAGACCTGTGACTGTAAAAAATAGACTGAGTTTGGATAACAAAAAAGACATGTGAAATATTTTTCAAGTAATTTGTGATTTTCTGATTTCATCTTTCTCTGCCCTGCTTCATTTCATTTTAATCCACCTATACCCTTCTCTTATACTTTGCCCATAGTTTTTGTCCTGCGACTTTTATTCTGTACCATTCTCTTACTGAGGCCTTATTCATTGGATTTCTACATAGAATGAATTTTAGGACATCTTACAGATCCCTCAAGGTTTGTTTTATCAGTAAAAATCTGACAGACCATTAATGACAGCAACACACAGCAGACACCACCAGAATTAAGGAAACATTTCAAAAAAGTAAATTGCGAGTGATGATATTTGAAGACTCTAAAATGAAAATTAGACACATCAGAAACGTGTGTGTGTGTGTGTTGTGAGGAGAGGATGTTTGTTTCTCTTTAAGCCATTTTATTTTTATGGAACCAGAGCTGGTTTTTGTAGTTCCTGCCTCCTCACTTTATGTAGTGGGATCAGTAGATCGGATTTACAATCTGCCTTCACAGGTAGGAACACTCACTGAGGTAGGGTGGTCTGATCCAGATCATTTGTTTCAGTTTTAACATGCTTAAATGTGATTCTAATTTTATTTAACTGAGTTTCCATCAGATTTCTTTGCCATAAGCACTTGGCTGTCTTTTGAGCTTAAATTAAAGCTCAGCTAACTGTTTTATATGAAAAAAGTCATAAAACACGTAATTACTATAATGAAGATACATTGCTGCTCTTTGGGATTTACATCAACAGTTTTGTCCAATTTGTTTAGGTGTATAATGCTAAAATGACAGTGTACCCCTCAAGAGAAATAACTAGAGATAAGATGTTCTTTACATGTAAAAGATCAAAAGAAGTAGAAGGATAGCTAATTATCTATACACACAGTCTGGGGCTTTCTTTTGGTTCCACCTGATGGCATCGAGCGTGTGTGTTATTAATGCATCAATTTTTTTCCCAACATCTTTCATTCAAGAATCTAAAAAATAATTGTTAGCAGTAAAAATTAATCTTCACATCATCCTCAGTGTGCAGTTGATATTAGATATAGTTGCCCAGGAATATACAGTGGCCAGGTCTTCCTCTGACCTTCTGTTAGGACGTTGTATTTTCAGTGTAAAACACAAATCAGACAGGAAGAATTACATTTGGTTTATCAAAACTCAGAATGGGTCTTTGAGGCTCTTGCTATTGCTGCAACTTGCCATTGACTCCCATTTCTGGAAGGAAAAAATAATTTGTGAGAATTTTTTATGTTTCAGGATTTATCTTTATTCAGCTCGAAGGTGTTTTCAACTGTCTCCCTTCTCTTTCCTAACTCCCATGGACAAAGATGTAGAGAAAGAGGAGAGAAGAGGGAGGTAGAAGTGGAAAAAGATGGGGGAAGTATGATAAAGGCTAATAGATGAGATTAAGACAAGTTTTCCTTCCTGAATAATCGGTACCTTGGCTACTCATAGGACATATGAATGACCCAGATACAAAATTCTTGTTGTTTTTGCCATACCAACAAAATAAAAACCTAAACAACACAAAGTTTCATTGCTACTTATCATTTTTTTTTCTTAAAATTCAACTTTTTCGTTTCTTGGAAATGACTGCACTCTTCTACATACTGCTTTGCTTTGCCAGTTGTTAAAGCTGGCCATTCCTTTTCTTCTTGCAAATATCCATGGAGCAAGTCATCTTGGATCTGCTTGATTACTTGTTCACAGCATCAAAGAAGGAATAATTGGGTTATTATTGTGAGAGTAAAATAAAGATACTGCCTGAGGCCTTGTAAAATCAAGTATATTCCAGATTGGAACATACATACAGATTGGTTGATGTTTGAGCTTACAAGAAACAGTTGCTCATAACATCCCTCCAGAAAGAGTTTGGATGTCACCCTTTTGGTAAAAAGTCCAGATAAAAATAGAAGTCAAGCAGAGGAAGAAGGTTGCCCAGAAAGGCTGCTCAGCCTCCCTCCCAGAGTGTTTTCAAGGTCCTGAATGATCTGGTTTGATCTTATGATAGGCCCTGCTTTGAGTAATAGATTAGACTAGAGACCAGCTGAGGTCCCTCCATACCTGAGCTGTCCACTCATCCTAGGAGCACTCCCAGAGGCCATAGGTTTGAGAGCTGCTATAATCTCCTTTTGCAGAGTCCTGTGCAGCATACGGCATAGAGGAGTAGTGAGGGACACCAACTGGGACAGTGCCAAAGGAGTCTGTATGCAAAACACACACAAATATTCCACAAACTGAAAATGGAAAATAAAGGAGGAGAGAAGCTAATGGAGCAGAGGAGCACATTAGTAACCCCCGTGCCAGCACAGTCCTCCAGCATTTCCTCTGAAGGACAAGGGGTCAGGAGATAATACTGCATTTTGACAAAAACTGGAAGTGTCAAAGTAGTGTTTTCATATTTAAACAACAAAATGAATCCTTCCTCTCCTGCCTAGCACATCTGAAAAAGATCCAGCTTCCAGAAACACCTGCTCATATCTGACTAGTCCCCAGGGGAGAGCAGAGCGTAAATGAAGACAGAATTTGACTCATTCCATGAGTGTGAGTGAATTGCGGACAGTGTTGTGAAAAAAAGGATACTGTTATCCCCTTTCAAAGTTAAACCCAGATTCCTTAAGTATTTTCCATGTTCTTTTTATATTTACATGCATGAAAATATAATTGTTTTCCACTGTATGGAACATTTTCCTTTTGACCTTTACCTGGAAATATGAGCTGTTCCGGTGAAATCCTAGCCAGCAGGAATCCCCAGCTCTCTGTGATCGGTGGGCAGTGTCATTACCAGGTAAACCACAGGGAAACCTCCTGCCAGCAGCTGTCCAACCTATTACCCTGCCATGCTTTAGACCTCTAGCAGTCATTTATATGCAGTGCACAGCGGGCTGGAGCCCACTCTTGCCCCACCAAAGTAAATCCAACAGCCGCTCCAAAGCAAGGCTGCATATAAAATACAGGAGCCAGAAAAGCAGTAACTAAGAACAAAATATTCTTTCCTGATATTAAAAATCTTCATGCAGCCCATTTTATGCATACATCTCAAAAGCATTTAAGTAGGATGAAAGCAGCACAGAGTGCTTGAGCTATCTTTTTTTGGCTTTATCAAACAAGGTATTAAGTCATTTTTATGAGAATTGGGTAAACTGAGGCAGATATCAGTAAATGCTGTGGGTTAACAGCTTAAGGGGTTGATTGCAATCAATTAGAAATTAGTTTATAACTGCATCTGGATATCACGATCCATTTCTTTATATATTGTGCTTTTATTGTCTAGTGTTTGGGGGTTATTGTTAAGAAACAGAAGCTCTTTAGGCAGGAACTGTGGTTTTCTTTGTAGTGAATAATATTAAAAAATCTCTTGCCATCAGTGGCTACATTAATTTAATTTTTCTGTATGCAGTTGTGATAAATAACCTCTTTTCATGCCTGAATAGTTATTATATCTAATGGTTACATCATTTAACTATAATAACCAAGGCTGAGAAAATAAGTCATAAATAGGTAATCATTTACTCAATGCATTTTTCTTCTTGCAGTATTTGTGAATTGCCAATGACATTTTCATGGACATATTAACCTATTAGAAATTAGTCATCAAAGAAATGCTGCAATTATTTCTTGGTCTATAATTTGAGGAGTAAGGTTGAAGTATCCTTTGCAACTGCCAGTGGATTTTTTTCTTTTTTTTTTTTTTCTTCTGAACCATGTTTAGAGTTTTTACGCAAGAAACATCTACTGTAATGAGAAAAATGTTCCACATCAAAAAGCAAAGTCCAAATACTTCATGCAAAAGTCAGGTCTTTGTCTTACAATCAAAAGATGTATTTTTCACTTTTCAATAACAATTGTTTACTTTTGTGTACTTTTTCTGCAGAAAACTAATTTCTGACTAGTTATGATCATTGTGGTAAATACTAACTGGTCAGGTGTTGCTTAGGTACATTTGACAGGTCACATGAAAACACCGTCTATGTCCTCAAGGAACAACTAATTTTGAAAGGGAAAGCTTACATTTATTCCTTTCACATTGTCTTCCTAGGTGGATTTTTTTTATTATTAGTCTAACAAGTTACTGTTTCAAATGCTTCAGCCAAGATAATAGTTCTTTAAAGCAGGCACAAAAACACTACAACAAATTAACTTATTCACTAGGACAAAAGAGACAATGTTGTTCAAAAATGTTTGTCTAGCATCAAAGTAGAAACTCCAGCAAGATGAAGAGAAGGCTGCTTTCTTTTATGAAGTCCATATAACCAGAAGGACCATAATGTATCTCCTGTCTTAGCTGGGACTTCTGAGGAAAACTTCCTGTGAGGTAAATGCCAAAAAAACACAAATAAGAGAGGAACTTCAGTAATGGAAACATCCCTTTGCTTCCTGTCACTTCTCAGTGTTGGCAAATATGTGAATTAGCTTATAGGAGTAATAATTGAAACCCATGGAGTAAAAAAGGAAGGAAAATGCTCTTGTATTTGTATGAGGAAGGAAAGCCTATTTACAGCACAGCTGAATAATCACGGTTGCCATGCTACAACAGTTTGTTGACTAAAATAAGCGTATAAAAAAGTGACTCTGTTATCAATGATCATTGATCCATCCTACAAGCAAAAATCAACTGCTAAGCCTAATAATCTCCTATGGCATTGTTCAGTGCAAAAATGAAAGCAGCAGCCAAACTGCTGAGTCAATATTTACGACACAGTGGGATTTAGTTCCACCAGAGGTACAAATGTGCCATGTGTACTCGGTCCGGGGGCTCTGCTGTGGTGCCCCAGCCAGCCCTGCACTGCAAGCCACCAGCCACCCAGCACTGCAGATGCTTCATGCCCTGCAGGGAACAACAAGGTGCCGAGTGTCTTGTAGAGCCACGTGTCTCCCAGACAGTTGTGAATGGTGGTAATGGGAGATAGCTTTGCTCTGGGGAACAGAATAGCTCATGTTTCTACTGTTCTGCTTGCAAGGCAGAAATATTTATCAGCTGATGTAATGAAGTGCATTTGAATGCATTGCCCGGGCAAATTTTTCTAACTCTTTCCAAAGGCCTTATTAATTTGTTACAATGTGGTGGAACATCACCTTCAAAGTTCCATAATAGTGTTTCACCTTCTGTTCAAAACTGCTTTTACTAATACATTTTAAGAATTTATGGAATAATCTAAATTCATTAGAACTACTGTGTGAAATTTTGTCTTCCTGCGCATAAGCAACACAGCTTGTAGAAGCAACTCAAAATTCCACAGATTTGCCTGTGCATGAAGATTGGCAGGGCCTGGCAGAGCTGGCATATTTCTACTAATAGGACTGAAGTAACAGCAAAGTTTCGGGGTCATTTGGTGGTAGTTTTATGGAAGAAGAAAGCCCAGATTCTGCCAGAAATATGTCTATAAACCATGATCAAAAGCACATTATGAAGCAACAACTTCAAAGTAAGGACATCCGTTTTTTTTAAGACTTTGAAAGACCAAGGACTGGTCTTTTGTAATATGAACAGTAGTTGTTGAGAAAGCAAGGATGAGATGTACACAATGACAGCACTGAATGAAGCTTGGGGGTAGCACCAGAAACTAAGCCATGGTTCCTAATTCTTGTTGAACTGTCCCTGTTCATGCAAACCTGAATTTTACCACCTCATGGAGAAGGAACTGGGACCTAATTAAGGTTGGGATTTTTCCACAGACTTAAAGAAGGAAAGGGCAGAGCATGACCCAAGGAATAAGTAGGGATCACAGACAGCTGCCTGTGTTGTTGCAGCTGACACCAGACTAAGCTGTGATGGGAATTGTGGCTTTGGGATTTGTCATTTCTTGCAAGCATATATTTTAAGCAGAGGAGCATAAACACTGGATGTATGATCACTGCTACAAATGCATGTCCAAACCTTGCATGCATCAAATCTGTCTAGACTGCAGGTAAAAGCCTAAGTGCTAACAAATCACTCCCCCTGCCCCCATTACCTCAATTAAAATTGTGACAAATCTCCTGGATGTACTCTTAAGGTAGAAATATCAAATGCACGCAAATATTTTTAAGCCCTTTGACTCATTGCCTGCATTGTTCTCACCTGCAGAGGGGGTGGAGGTGTTGTGCAGTTCTATTTGCAAGCACTAGTGCTCTGCCTATGAGAAATGGAGTAGCAATGGCTTTTCCTTGTCTGCCTTTCGAACTATCTCAGCATGACTAAGACACATACTTTGAGTTAATGTCGGGCTCCTTCTAGCAGCCACAGAATGTTAAGACTGGCCTTGACTGCTGACTTAATATTCCCAGAGGTTACAGGTTAAAATCAAGCGCCACAATTATTTATTTTTTTTTAGAGTTTGAGCCATTTTGATACTGCCTAAGTTGTGTTGTCTCATTAAACACAGTCTGAGCCACTAATTTTCTGCAGTTTGTACAGGCACTGACCCCAGGCATCAATAGGTAGCAAAACACTGAGGTTAAATAAAGCAACATCAGCACAGTACATTTGTGGGGTTTAGTGTTTAGGCCTTTTACATATTGACAGTGAATGTAATTCCTTTTCATCTGAGTCCATTCACACTTCTTCACTGAGCTATAAGCATCCCCTGGCACCTTGGAAAGCAGTAGTTTTTAACACATTTGTGAAACTGTCAACTAATAGCGAAACTTAAAATCATTTGTTTCTTGGCCAAAGGCATAACTGGAGGTTGATTTTGCTAGGGAGAAGGAATCTTATAATTTCCCATAGCACAAAGTACATTTTAGCAAAACATTCTTTCAGGGAGAGAAGCACCCCATTTGCAAGTGGTCATGCCATCTCCCTGACAAATAAGGCACATGATTTTATGAGGGGAAAAAATTAGGGAAATATTAAATCCGTGATCAAATAAAAACTTTTCAGGAAATCTCTGCTACCTTCAGAATTCTTCAGAAAAACCTACTGGAAAAATAGGATAAAGTACTCTAAACAATTTTCTAAAATTATGTTTGATAATACCCACTCACGCCTATTCAGTCTGTGGACCAGAGACAGTGCACAGTAAAACTCCTGACATACATAGAGACTGAACATCAGCACCAGCTGGTTCACTCCGTGGGCCCATTCCTGCTTGACTGCACTACTTGCTCATATAGACAAGTTTTAGTTCCATTTGAACATCCGGTTTGTGAGCTCTGACAGCTCAGCAGTGTGAACCAAAGCATGCTAAGTCAGAAAACCGGGAAGGTTTACTTGAAAATCTCACTCCTGATCCAAGCATAAACACTAACACAAACACACCCAATGAAGAAGATAGATGTGTGTGTGCTGCCTTTAAAACTTTATAAAGGCTGTTCATATTCACCTGATATTTTTTAAGGCCAAGTAGTTTCCATTTCTAGTAATTATAGTCAGGCTATTCAAAAGCAATTTTAGTATTCCTGGCTGGAGACTTTCTCTGAACTGGAACTTATGAGTCTTCATATAACAATAGGTTAACATATAAGTTAAATTGTAATTTGTAAAGGTTACTATATAAGTGAAGAAGATACACACGGCTCTTTCCTACTCAGATTTCTGCCTCATTTGTGTGTAAAGATCTCTCTTTGCCTGCTGATCAGTTTAAGGCAAAAACAGCTCCTCACCAGACTATTCCAGGGATTCTACATCTAGCTGTAGTGTTTTAAAGGATACTGGCCTTTATGATTACATGGAAAATAGTATTAGGCTGTCCTTTGAGCTGCCTTCCACTTTGACCTGCATCAGGAGAGGCTTTTAGGTGACCCTGGGATCCTACCTGGTTATACTGAACCTTCGCTCTGTATCCCAAATACCTGAAAACCAGAGCAGCCTGATATTGAAACAAAACTTTCTCTGCCAGGAACACCACACCAAGGAAAAAAAAAACAAACCACTTTTTATTTCAGAGATGATAATCAGATGTAGCCATAGGCTGACTGAATAAATACCATACCTATTCTGATTTTCGTTATTAGCACAGCAGGCTGTGGTCTGGAAATGAAGATAAAAAGCTTGGAGTGTTCCTTAGTTGGAATGGGTCCAGTTACACAGGAGATAACTTGGTTTCAACCTGAATGAGAAATGTCATCACGGCTTTCTAGTTGTTTTTCTCATATATACATCTAAAAACATGTGTGCATATATGTATTTTAATTTAAGCATCAAACTGAAGAGAGGATGCAGTAACACACTCATTAACGTCCTTTGTCCAGGATGATATCTAACTTAAGCTAAACAGCTGTGTTCATACCAAAAGGGAAAAAAAAAAGTCGTTTGCTCTGGAAGAAATAAGGGAGGACTCATTGTCATTAGGTGCTCTTAAGGGCACACAGGGTGTTAACTGCAAAGAGACTGACCAGAGACTTTCTACTTGCTCTACTTCAAGCCCAGAAACTGGACCACCACAAGTGCATCCATGCAAGTAAAGGCATGTTGAAAGTGCAGCATGATAGGGGAAGTTGTCAAACATTTTTTTGGAAAAGCTGCATGTCTGGGTGGCTCTCTGGAATGCCTGTACCTTTATGCATGCAGCACAGGAACAGAGGGCATTGGACATCTGTGTGTAGTTGCAAGGCTACAGTCCCACTGGGATCAGAGAGATGTGGTGGGACAGCTCACAGGGCTGAGCTGCCATGGAGGGATACAGATTCTTTAGCAAGGTTGGGTTGGGAATGTGAGGAGGGGGAGTTGCCTGTTATGTCAGGGAGCTGCTTGGTCTGCTCTGAAGTGCTTGGTCTGGGCTGGGTTCCCCAGTACAAGAGAGACCTGGACACAGTGGAGTGAGCCCAGTGCAGGGCCACAAAGCCATTTAAAGGATTTGGAATATCTCTTATACAAGGAGAGGCTGGGAGAGCTGGGACTGTTCAGCCTGGAGAAGAGAAAGCTCAGGGGGGAAATCTTATCCATGTGTATAAATAGCTGGTGGGAGGCTGTATAGAACATGGAGGCAGCCTAATTTCAGTGAAACCTGAAATAAGGTACAACTATCCAAAGCAACTGTACTCCATAGTGCATTTTAGAAGAAAACACATAATTTTGGAAGTGTTTCATGGTATTTTCATCCCTACTTTTTTTTTTTAAAAAAAAAAACAAGTCTTGGAGAATTTTACCTTTACGCAACTTTCCTTTTCACTTTCCACCCTCCCAACCCCACCCCACCCCCTTCAGACCAGAGGGGAGGGGTTAGAAGGTGGGAGGTGGGTGCAGAGAAAATAAGGCAGTGAGAATATGGAAAAAAGTAAAGGGAAATCAATGCTTTCTAATCTTTTTCCCCTTTACTCAAAGGGGGAAGAGGGCATACAAAAGCTAAAAGGCGGGGTGGGGGGTGGATGGAGGGCGGACACTTTTTTCAGCTTTTAGATTCTAATAGACCTCTCTTTTATATGAGGAGGTAAAATGTGAGAGACAGAGGTATTTTTTAACAAGATGAAATAAAAAATCTTGAGGTTTTTAGTTTAGTAATTTTATTTAGAAGTTAGATATTTCCATAAAAAGAGGTCATTTCTACTACAGTGAAAGACTATTTAAAATCAAGTCTTTTTTAAAGAAGACATTTTAGCAGTCTTTATGACACAGAAAACTTTATCCTTTTGAAATGATACACACAACAAATGCGTCATTGAATGACCTTAAAAAGAATTTTGAATCTTGTTCCAAGATAGATTTTGTGGGCTTTGAGTTTTATCTTGTTTATGTAAAGCTAAAACAAGATCATTTTGGGTTGGTCAAAGTATCTTGTTGATTATTTAGTGAAAAACACGTATCTTATTTCACCTAAAACATTAAGCAGCAATGGTTTAGAAATTGTTTAGGTTTTTAAAAGGATTTTTGATAATTTTTTTGAATCTAAAAAGGAAAGCTTAAAGACTCACAAGAGACTGAGAAAAATTTATATGAAGGAATTTAAAAGGAGCAGTAGGGTCAGAGAGCAAACTCAAAGCTAGGGAGGAAGGGGTACATAATTTTGCATAGCGTAGTTCCTGAGCCTTCAGGGAAGGAACTGGACACTAGCCAAAGAGCAAGGAAAGAGCAAATCACTCACAACTGAGCAAGACTTTAAGGATCTCAAAAATATTTTTCATAGTTATTGTTTGTGGCCATTTTTAAGCTCCTATAACCCCTCAGGACATAAAAGAGGAGGAAAATAGCTAAAGGAGTGGGTTTCTGCCACACATTGCAACTTTTTTGGCGTTATAATAGGGCGCTATGATCCCCTAATTTATATGAATCAGGGACAGAAGAGACTCGATTGCAGGGGAAAAGGGCAGGAGAGAATTCTGGGGACCCTGGGTATCCTCTGAATACATCCTCTGCTCTGTCTCTTTAAAACATCTCTCTGCAAACATTGGCAATTATTTTTATGGCTGTGGTTTGGGCACAGTTTTAATCTCATGCTTATTTTTTTTCAGGGAAGAATCATCTGTCTGTCCCAGATCACAGGGAGGGAAAAAACAAACACACACATTTGTACTTATTTGACTGAGTAGTACACATCTCTCTGGCAGAGATTAACTCTTATCTGTTAATAAGTAAATTAAACATGTTCTACAAGTCAAAAAGAAAGAGCTTTATCACAAAATGACCAAATAGCCACCACATCTCTTTCTGGGGAACCTCTGCACTCAAGTAATCACAGAGCTTCATGTGACCTTCCTGTTGCTAAGCTTGGTTTTATGTATTTTAAAAGTATATTTTCTGTAGAAAAATACATATGCATACTGTTTACTATTAAAAACATGCATTCCCATGTGGGTTTTTTGAGTCACAATTTTCCATTGTCCTGGAATTCCTTAATATCACAATAATATTAACTAGTTGAGTAGGAAAAATCTGAAATTAAGAAATGGTGACAGTTATACTCATTTAGAAAAATACCTGTCTATAGCCTCGCTGTGCATCTCTAAACATAGACATTTGAGTTCAGTAACTGGGCACACCGAGTTAACGAGACTGTTCTTGTTTTCCTAATTTAACATGACTGATTAGTCACCATTAATTGTTCTGTGTTAGTAATTTTTGTTTCATTGATTAGGTGACTCAGTGGTATCCAATCATATAATGACATCTTTAGAAAAAGGCTAGAAGGCTGCAATACTAATTAATATGAAATATTATCTAATGTGCAACACTACAAGCTAGTACTTCATTAAAATACAATCGCATGTCCACATCTATTGGATGGGACATAAAAAATTATTATTTTTACTTTTAACGTAGACAGCAGCTCATGCATTTCTATAGAAACTGTTCTCATTTTTTTGCTAGCATAGTGGTTTCCTATATATATGAAATAAAGCCAAAATTTTAGCGTTAGAAAACATTGTTACAGAACCCTGGAATCTTAAACTCATTGAGCTTTGTTGTTAGCATAGAGCATAGTGAAGCAGCAGATATGCCACTAATTAAAGGCATATTGATTTGTTTGGCCTAATCTAATCATAGTCTTTATAATATATCATAAGGTGTTTTGCAATTAGGAAATCCATATTAAATAAAAAAGGACTGTTATCTTTGTAACATTAATATGGCTTCATGCAGAAGTGTTGTTCATATAGAAACATGTTATGACTTTTCATTTGTGCTACATTCGGTGCTTTAGTGGGATATATTACTCTGCCAAAAGTCACTTAGAAAGCGTAAACCTAATATCCCAGCAACATGTTTGGTCCCTCAGGAGTTTTCAAAATCCTATTTCTATTTACATGTTTTCCTTCAATTGCTCGCTGCTGCAAGCATTGCTTTAACAAGTAGCAGTAGCTACTTAGAATGAGTATCTAATTAGACATATATCTCAAATTTATAATTCACATATAAGTATATGGAATGCTTGGTTTTGCACATGGGAGACACTTTAAAAAAAGTAATCTGCCTTGTATACCTAAACACCTCTACATACCAGTTATCTCCTAAAACTCAGAAAGCAAAATCAGTGTCATTTGTGGGCTTGAACACATAAAGCTACATCTCTGTTATTGAAGTCTGATGAGTAAAACTGAAGACACTGAACCAGAAAACCATTTGCTCTCTACTGGTTATACCTTTCCTTTTCATAAATGTCTGTTTACATTGGATACATAGTATCATGATCCATGTATGTTTGTCATGCAAAGATCTATATGCGCTAAGCTATGCATAACTGAAGCAAGAAGGTAATGACTTAATAAAAGCTGTTAATACAAATAAGGAGATTAAAAGCTAATTTAGGAATGATTCCTTAAATAAAGATTTATGGTATAGAGTAAAAAATTAATTATGGTTTTGAAAAAGAATACCTGAAATTACTATTAGGAAAGGGACCTATCCTAATTTGAATTTGTAATTCTTCTTAAAAACTGCATAAGAAACAGGAAAAGGTTCCAGCTAAGCTTTCAGTTACATAGGTTCAACATATCTGAAGGCAAAACTTGTTGCTAAGGGAGCCTAATTCTCATTTTCACTTTGTTACTCTAGCACTGTAAAAATGGCCTGGTCATGGATGTAAATCAATTTGCCAGAGCGAAGTGTAAATCAGAAACAGGATGAAAGTTTCAGTAATGTTATTGTGTTGAGATTCTGATACAGTCTACACCAGCAAGTAAAGACAAAAGTAAAATGGAAACAGCCTTACTACACTCAATAGCACCATCATTTCATTTCACTGTGCTTTAGTTCTATAACTTAGATTATGTATAAAGAGTAGTCTGAGTCCCTTTACAGAAGATAATATCCCCATTAATAGAGATGGTAAGGCTGAAATTATGCTCACTCTTTAAATATTTTGCTCTGGTAGATTAAGTCCTACCTCTAGCATTATCGTAATATAGTTTTTTGTTGATTTAGTGGCATACTCAAAGGTGTACTCTGCATTTGAATGGAACCCATAACTTCCATTAATGGTAGTGTCAGTTGTGTGTGCATGTCGAGGGCAATGTTCCCCTCCAGGAATTATATATGCAAATCCCTAAGGAGGGAATATTTTCTGCAACTGCACCACTACCCCATCAGAGACTAAAAAGTTAGTGTACACAGTAACTAAGCAAGCACAACAGAAAAATTCGAATTTCAGGGGTCTGGGGTTTATTGTTACAGGTGTTATTCAGAGCAAAGTCTATTCAACGGTTCCTTGGGTGATAAATGTTTAACTTTTAATCCATTTTTTATCGGTTTTGTGTAATGGAAGCTCCTTGTAAACCAAAAGAATTTTTACAAGTGTTTTTTATGTCTTGAAAGTTTACAATAACAGCGGTTGTTTAAGATTTCTCTTTTTAAAAATGTCCTGCTCAATAAAATAGCAGTGTTATTTTTAACTCAAAAAGTGGATTCATTTACTTTTGACTAATGCTCTGAATTTGGCAGTGAATTTAACAGATTATTTTTTTTAAAGGGAGTCTAGGGTCTTGATTCCATTAAAATACATAGGTGACCTTAATAGCCTGTCCCATTTGGAAATGATCATAGGCTCCTAAGTCTCATTATGAAACTATATGCTTTGAAAATGTCTTCCTATAGGGCGAACAAAAGAAGATAAGAGTACACAGCATGCTGAAGGATTGGATCTGGTGAGCAGGCACATCAGATGTACACTTCCCATTTATGTTGCTGTTTACAGATGGTAGTCTGTTTGCACAGATTGAATATTCTCCTGTGAAAACCATACAAGTTACTTTGCCAGTGTATTGTTGGATTCACTTTGGGTTACATCATTTATTTGCATTGAAAATATCTATTTAGTAGACTCAGGAACTCAAAACAATAGCTGTTTCAGGAGATATTTATCTTTTGTGACTCAAGCAGCTGTCTTCTTTTCTCATATTTGCATGATGATGTGAAGTAGGTTGTTAGTTAACAGGAGCTGATGAAAGGTAAACTGTTTTTCGAAAGACTGGAAATATAATAACATAATGATTGTGGGGGAGAACTCCTAGTGATTTAAACATATTTACATTTTATCTCCTGCCATCTGCTGTAAACCAGAAATATGTTCATGCACACAGTGATATGCACTCCAGTCACTCAATCCACCAGACAGGAAATTACTGTCTTTGACTTTACAGAGTTAAATATTCCTCTGGCCACTGCCTGACCTGGTACAGCTCTCTTTATGCTACGGTTAAAAAAATAATGATTTTTTAAAAAATCCTTCACTTTTAATCTATAGACAGAGATGATTATTATATTTTGTACAATGCAATTGGCCTCTAGTCAACAATGCAACACAAATAACAACCTGCAATTAAGTAATTATTTGCTGATTTAGATGAAACTGGGGGGAGGAATGGCACAAGTATTTACTTATTTCCCAAAGGTGCTATAGAAAACAATAATGATGGTAGAGTCCTGAAGAAGCAGTTGAATATTTCAGAAATGCCTGAGTACCTAGTTCACTTTGCTTTCCATAGGATTTAGACACATGACTAGTTCTGGATCTGAAATAGTTGTTTCCCTATGTCTTTATGTACCCAAAGACCTTTACATGTCAGTCTCTATACCACGCTAGCTTTCAAAGTGAATTTGGCACTTTGGAAATTCATGTCCTCTAAAAATGCTCCACATCTAGAAACACAGCTAAGAGTGAAACTTGTTCTTTAGGTTCATCCTTTTGCAGTGAAATTTGACAACAACTGGGCTGGGTCAGAGCACACCTGCAACGAGAGACCAAGGAGCTGGAAGCAGGGTTTTGTGGTGCAGACCCAGCAGCACCACCACACACAACCTGGGGTTCCCCAAGCCTGGACATGGGAGAGGACGGGACCGTGCTCAACACGCCTGGTACAACAGGGCTTTGGGTTTAACCCTCACTGCGCGCAATGGCCTCATACTTGTTTGCAGGCAGGGAGGCAAGGTTTCCGGTAGCAAACGTGTGCTAGGGCAGTCGCCCTGGGAAGAAAAGGGAAGGACCAGTGGCAGCTCTTGTACCTTTCAGACTGTGGGTATGAGATAAGGTGCTGGAGAGCTCAGGTTTTGCCACCAGTCCATGCTATGATTTCCATGTTATGAAAGGGAGAATGCAGTCAAGCACAGAGTGAGCAAAAGTGCACCCTGCTCCCACATGAAATGGATTCTGGTTTCAGTGCCTCACCTATTGCTTTCAATCAAATATATTGTTGGAAACTGAACTGTAATAACATTTTAATATTCCCCAGTTATTAAAGTTAAACAGAGAGGAATAATTCTTCTTGGTAATCCAATGCATTCTAAAACGAGAACCCCAGTATCAGAAGATTGGCATAAAAATTAAAAGATTTATATGTAATAAGTTTTGGACTTCTTTGCATTCTGATTCTTCCTTGCCATTTCACTGCTTCCAGATTTTTGCAAGTGTCATTAAGTCTGGAAACTGCTATAAAGAGAAAAGAAAAGAAAGAAAGAAAACAAAAAAGAAAAAGAGCAGATTCTGACATTTCCCTCATTGCCATTGCTAGATTAATAAACAAAAAAATAAAATTCCAGGAGACTGCAGTAAAGTCACAAGGGATAGCAGAAGCGTCACCCATACTTCCCTTGGAAAAGGATAAATTCTTCACGCGGCTGCATCAGCTCGTGCAACTAGGGTCAGGGCCAGTGCTCACAAACCAAGCCAATTTGCTGACGAAGGCTTCTTTGTCTTGCTGGTGTGCCTGATGTTAGAAATGTTGAAAGAATAGGAATGATTTGTTTCATTTTTTCCCCTTCATGGAAAATGTTTTGGTTTGTTTATTATTTTGGTGGGTTTTTTTTCAAAATGCTCCAAACTAACAACTTTTAAATAAACAAAATAAAATAAATTAGTTGCCAGAATGGTCTGAAAAATTAATCTATTCTTTAAAGTGAGTATTTTACTACTTTTTGTGGAGAAAGGACCAACAAAAGAAACATGTGGTTCAGACAGATTACAAGGCAGAATCCATTGCTACAAGGAATGCAGGAAGCATGAAGCACAAACTGAAACCTCCTAGGACACCTTTTTCCCTCTCTAGATCTTGGATTCTTGCTGCCTCTAAACAGAAAATGAAAGCATTTTGTGGTTGTGGCTATGGAACATTTCCCACAGAATTTCAGACATTTTTTCCCTAGAAGAGTGAAAACTCCTCCTGTCACACACATGCACACACACACAGACAGTGGCTAAATCTGCTTCGGTTTATGTGCTTGTTCCTCTGACACTCAGGAAGGATCTGCTTTCTCCCATTCCTCTTCTATCCCCACATTTTATGTAAATATTTTTCTAAATTCTCCTTTACAGTCAATTCCATTTGCTTTCTGCATCACATTTAAGTTCCTCACCCTATCAATACCCACTGTAGTTTAATTCTTGCCTATTCCTTTACTCTTGTTCAACAGTCAAGCAAATCTTCACCCAGCTGTGGCAAGGGTTACTGGGTGGGCAGACTGTGCTCTCAGCCCAGCTTTGCAGTCTCTTGGTAGATGGCTGATTCTATTCTAAAATGCATTTGAAACACTTAAATCTGTAAACCCTCTAGATCACATTTCCTAATTAACTGAGAAAGGTTTTTGCCCTATGGGGTTTTTTTTTTCCTAGACAAAGGCTCAAATACAGATAATAGATCTGGTAACACCTGAGTATCTTTTATGCTATTGAATGTACACAGCTGGACTTAGTGCAATTCTTTGACTGAGAGTAGTGGAAATATTGACTCTGGTAGTGAAAGATGAAAATTCAATATACAATAACACAATATATCCTCTGCTTTTAGAAGTGATTTTCAAGGCTAGATATTTAGTAACTGCTATAAGAGCTGTTTGCAGATCAATTTTTTTTTTGTTCCATGTCCTGTGGGGAATGACCTTGCTGCTAAGAATGAATAAGGCAGCATATGTGTTCCTTTAGACATGCTGAAATAAAAGGAATCCTCATACATAATGACTTTTCTTCATGGATATTTCTATAGAGCACTATAGCTTATGCCTGTAAAACACAGGTTTATTACTTATATGGATCACATCCTGCACCCACTGAGAAGAAGTACAAGTTTTCACTTCAGCAGAACTTTCATCTGATGAGCTTAGGGCCACGTTGTAAATGGTAATTGAGTCCATAAAAATGAACACTGAGTTAGATACCTCGTCCCTGCAAATGCGACTTGCCTGGAAAATCTCTCAATTACTTCTGTGGGCATTGGTACTGCCTCATTTCCACACCAGCAAAAATGCTAGAGGAAAAAAACATTACTGTGTGAATACAGCCTGCTTTTCTTAAAAAAAAAATAATAAAATAAATAAAAGAAGTTGATTTATTATGACAGTTTTCATGGCCTTTTTCACGATTGAAGATATTTGCTGTGCAACTAAGTAATATCCAGGAGAATCTTCTACTAAGATTTAGAAATCAAAATAACATGTTCTTGTTGTTTTGTATTGGGCTCTGATGTTGCATATCACATATTACTCTTCTAAGCTGGGTTTCCAGATTCATGTATAACTTTTCAGTCATAGCTTTTTCACCAGCATTGTATATCACTTGCTTAAAAATATTTGTAAACTTTTTTTTTGTACATATCTTTGCCAGACTATTGTATCACCATAATATTTGAAGGACATATCTAAAAAGTAGTGAAATAGAAGTATGAAATAAAACAGAATAATGAATAACTCACTAACCCTAGACTGCTGACAAAGCTTTAGGGTTGAATCATCTATTCTTTTGCAACTAAGCATTCTGAAGGTCTAAAATGTATTTTAAATCTCCTGGACCTGATTTCTTCAATGGAGAGTGACAAGATCCAGTTCTTCTATGTTATAGAACAATAAAGAATTCTTCAAGGGTCCATAGTCCAAGAATCCCCATAGACGTTGACAGAATCAGGGAAAAAAATAATCATCCATATTCTTTCTTCTAGCTACTACTTTTTACCATTTCCTAGAAGGAAATCAGAGTGAAGTAGGTGATATGTCAGGTAAGTGACAAGGAATTCCACCAAGACCCTCCACACTTTAAAGCAAGGAGAAGAGCATAGTGGCTTGCTTGTCTTCTGTGCCACCAGCACCTGAGGAGAGGCAGAGCCCTCTTTCCTCATGTCCTGACTTTCCTTGAGTCCTGTGGACAGGGAGAACAAATTCTATTTGGAGTTGGTATCTCCATCTCTTTACTGGCCTAAAGGGACTGACTGAAAGCCTCACCTCAGCAGTCATAAGCTGGTGAGACCCAAAGCCTTGGCTCAACCTGCACCCTTGGGAAAGAGACACAGATGCTTCCACAAGACAACTCTTGTCTCAAAGTGGGATGAATAGCTGAACTGGAATGAAATACCTGAATTTCTGATAGGCTATATTCAGGCTTATCTTAGTATCCATTGTGTTAAAAAGTGTTCATGGACAGATTGTTGCAGCTATCTAAAATGAGTAGCCCGTTGCTTCAGTCACCTCTGCCTTGTACTGCTGTTTCCTAACAGATAAGTTGTTTGTGGATGAAATCATTGCACCTTCCACCCTTTCCTCTTCAGAATTGGCTTGAAAGAGAAACAAGTAGTTTAGGGAAAGTAAAACAATAGGAAATAGAGCATGAAGGCATGAGGTTCCTGACAGAAAAAAATCAAGATTCTTCACTCTTGGGATTCACCTAAACTAACCTTAGGCATCAATATTTCGCCAGTCTTATTGGGAGCTCTCTTACCATAGCTGGTGAGTGAAAAGCATTTCAGGGCATGAGTCATCTGACAATACAGACATCTAACTAACTTTTATCATGCCGTAAATATACCTGGGTTTTTTCTCAGTCACAAAGAAGGAAGCTAATGTAACTAGCTCAGGTATGGACATTTCCACTGTAAAAGTCTATGTCTGGTCCGAAGAATCCCCTCCACAGCATGAGAAATCCTTTAAGAAAATCACATTTACTTGGCAAATGTAAGAAAAATTTTCTGTTTTCATATTAAAAAAAAAATCTTTTTTCTCTAGGCTGAGGTTATTCTCGTAAAAAATCAGAAGACAATCTTTTCACTGTGCTTGATCTGTATTTTTCCAGGGGCATACTATTCTGCCAGTTTTCAGATATCAGAGGGGGTTTCAGGTACTTTCAGAATTGAGTACCAGATCTCTCATGACAATCAAGGTCTGTGCCTTTACTCCTTCAGCTGATTTCAGAAGGTCTGCAGTTAGACTACCAATGGACAGTGTCAGAGATGCTGAGCACTGCAGTGATTAAAAAGAGTGGGAGCAGTTCTCAGGGCATCAAATAATAGAGCCAGAGCATTATGTGCTTAATAACACTATTCTAAAGCTATTTTCAACAAGCAGGTATCTTCACACCTTTTTCCTTTCCTTTTTACTTTTACTACCTTAAATATATTAAATATTAGGTCTTCCTACTGCTATGAGGCTATGCCTTCTGCTCACTACACAGAACTAGCCAACTGATGTATGAAATCATTCGAAGTACATTTTTATCCTCACCTCACCCTTTTTCACAACCCCTTTTTATAAAAAATGCTTTGTACATAATAAGCAGAGAAAATAGAAAAAATGTGCGCTCAAAATAAAATTCTATTATCACAAAAATATTTTTTGTACATAGATACATATTCTGTTTGGTTTAATTATTTTTTTTACATTGAACTATTGTTAAATACTCTGTCCTAATAAGCAGAGAGGTGATCATGCTTTGCCTTCATGCATCCTCTTAGTCATAACCAATGCTACTGAAATCCACAGAGACAGATTTGTCATACAAGTAAAATAAGAGCAGTAAAATGAGAAAGAGGAGGAGAAAATCCTGTAATTCAAATTACTTCTTGGAACTGATTTTACAGTGATAATATGTAATGGATAGTAAACTATAACTACTGCACACACATGGTCATAAACCTACATTATGCAATTTATGCACTATTTCTTTAGAAAAAGAGTTTGTGTGTGACTATATACAGTTACTACATAATGTTATATAAACTGTAACAGTATAATCATATTTACAGCAATTTTTATAATCTATGGTTGTTAACTCCAGCAAGTCTTTTGGTAAAAAATATCTATAAGCCTACAGCAAGTGACCTATGTTCAATTCCTTTTACCCATTTCAGCTATCTAAAAAGGTTATATGAGTTCTCACTGTAATTATTGGAAGGGAGGTGGGGGAGAGAGTGGTGTTTCCAGAAAATTATTCATGTCACCCAGAGAAACATCTGAAAAACAGGTGAGGTGAACAGTTTTCCTCTCTAACTTTGCTACCTATGTATTAACTTGTAGGTAGCTAATTTAGCTGAGATAATTAACACTAACAAGAATGATACTATAACAATGAGACAATTGATAGATATATAATCGAAAAATAAATATTTCCTTTATACAAACTTACCTGTTCCTTTTAGGTAATATTGTGTTTCACAGGAGTTCTCTTTGATGCTGCAGCTGCTGATGCTTTGGGCACTATCACCATAGTAACTAACTAGCAAAATATTATACCAAGAGTTCAAAAGTCAAGATGGAAATTTTCCAATATCATAGTTTACAAACATTTCTCTCTCTTTATAGCACAGCTGAGACAGGTTTTCATCAGTTTCCATGTGTTCCCTATAAATAGGAGAGCTAAACATACTTTTCAAGCACAAATTAACTCGGATTACTTGCTTCCAGAATATGATGCTTTACTACAGAAAAGTCTTCAAATACCATACAGTTAATCATAATACATTATTTATGCTCACATTTCTCTTTTTACAAGGGCATGTAGTGATAGGACAAGGAGTAATGACTTTAAACTAAAAGAAGGTAGATTTAGATTAGGTATAAGGAAGAAATTCTTCACTATGAAGATGGTGAGGCACTGGCCCAGGCTGCCCAGAGAAGCTGTGGATGCCCCATCCCTGGCAGTGCTCAAGGCCAGGCTGGACGGGGCTTGGAGCAGCCTGGTCTAGTGGCAGGTGTCCCTGCCCATGGCAGGGGGGTTGGAACTAGATGATCTTTGAGGTCCCTTCCAACCCAAACCATTCTATGATTCTCTAACTTTCTTGGTATAGAGGTAATTCTAATGACTGAAAATTACCTGCACACTTACTAATAATTTTAATTTTTTCTCTCAATAAATATTCTTGATCAAACTGATTTTTTCCAGCTGTATTAGTTGTTCCTTAATTGTTCGATTTGGTCATTATTTTTTGATTGTTTAGTGATTTTGGCAGTCCCAGCATACTGAGTTCATTTAGAGATCTCTCCAAGGCTTCTGATTTTCAGGAAGTGCTGAATAAATCATAAGCCATAGATTTGGTATTGCTTGGGTGTATTCTATAGGTTGCTTGTAACTTGCTTGCTATGAGAAATGGATATAGTTGGGATGCAAAGTGCTTTTTGGTATCTCTGTTTAGGGATCTGTTTCTTTTCCTGTCAAAGCCTTTGAAAATGTAAACCTTCTGACATTAGGCTAGTAATCCTGACCTGAGCACCTCAGTCATAAGCCTTCAAACTGGGGCTTTATACGTGTGATTCATGTTTTCTACATACATTAATAGGATACCTATTAAGAGCTGCCACATATTTACCTATTTTTCCACTCAGATTTTACACGCAGAAATGAACACCTGTCCATTAAATACATCTGCTTTTAAATTATTTCTCACAATGCTCAGAAGACTAAGCACAAAAATGACATCCTTGTTTGGATTTGAAAAGGAGTAAGACTCGTATTTGCAGCAAATGTACTTGGAAGAGAACTGAATATACCCCTGTTTGTCATACATGTGATATATGTATTGGTCACCTTGACCTTTCAGGATCCTGTTCAAATGGATGAATAAAGGATACAGGTTAGGATTTTAGCTCTAGGAGTGATCACATTTATTCTGGGTCACCACCCTGATAAACATCCCTGGCACAACCACAATCAGAGTGACTTTATTTAAAGATTCCTGTGCCCTTTTTGGCAGTAACCAGCTGGGTCCGCCTGCATCCACAGCCGTGAAGAGACCCTGAGGGCTCCACAATGTTTTCTTTTTACTTATTCAATTACATGGATATGGATAAATACAGAATGAGTTTTACAGCGCAGTGCAGCTTTCACTATGTCCAAAGGACATGGTATTATTGTATGTTTAAAACCAGAAAATTCTCGAATAGTTGTCTGAAGGATATCCCAAGGATTCCAACACTTGAGATGAGCTACCAACACAATGCAGGGAAACATAAGGAATTTTATTGGTTTTGAGATTCTTCCATCCATTTGTAAAATAAATAAATAAATAGATAGATCATAAATCAATACAATTTAACCTTTTTTACTCTAACTATGCTAAAGTTAAATATGATGGACACTTCTTTTTTGTATGTATATTTCTACTCTATTATCTTGTTAACTGGTCATCAACCATACTGTTATTTACTAATTAATCAATCATTCATTGTCTTCTCATTAACGCTTTAGTTTGCTGCTGTCATTTTCCTCCACTTTGGAAACACATGAATCTCATAGTTCACATTCTTCTTTTGTCAATTATTCTTACCCTGATCTAACAAAGAATTCAATAAACAAATTAAAGATGAATAAACTATGCCAAGGTTTTCAAGGCACCAAAGGGAGGTGGGTGTTGCATTCCTAGGAAAACCAGGACGAGTTGGCTACCTAACTGCTGAACGTCTCTGCTGAAAGCTTGAAGTCTGATTTTCTAAATAGGAAGCACAGGATGACATTCAGCAAGCCTGCCATTTTAACCACAGCTTAGCTTGTGACTATCTGCATCAGCATGTCAAGATATGAAATAGGAAACTTCAGCCAAAACATGCATCAAAAGTTCTCCACAGCAGTTCATACCTGAAGGCACCTTGCCTTTTTTCCACTGTCATACACACATCAAACATAGAAGTGTTTTAAAGAAGCATGAGAGCTGCATAGAGTCAGCAGTCCAAAAAAAAACAAATATTAATTTGGCTTGGATCCAGAGAAGACACAGCACCTTATCACAGCTTCAATTCAAGCAGTTCTAGTTGGGTTTGCTGGCTGTGTATGAGGTCAAGTTTCCAGGTTTAACATACTTCACTGTATGTGCTTGCCTAAATTTAAATCAGCAATAAGACTTGACAGTGTGGAGAGCTGGGTTCTTTCTTCTGGACATATGTTTTCAGTTATGACTGAACTTTTCTCCTCTTCATGCTAAAGTCCTAAAAGATCTTGCTGGGGCAGTAAATTTTTCAACCAGTGTTTATCAAAGGAGTATGTGGACATTCCATATGATGTGAGCACTTCTCTTATTAGAGTTGTCATTCGTTGACAAATGGGCAGCATTTATAGTATGTGTAAGAACATTACAAGTTCTTTGTGCTGACAAGCCTAATTACATAATTTTCTATATGTATTACTAAGCAAATCAGAGGGAACAGCAATGGTGCATTAGGATCAGCAAATACGAAAATCGAAGAGACCTCATTTAAATGATAATGGTTGAATGTGCACTATGAATAACTATTAGGTAATGAAATATGTTTGTTTGATTTTTGTGGTTCAAAGAAAACCTCATAGTGAGACACAGACAGCTCAGGGCCATTTCACAATATACAGCGGCTGTCCACGTTAGGGGAGGAGCCTTGCAGAATTCTGGGTTGGCATCCAACAAGCCCAATACAGGCATCTTTGTTTGTCTGAAGAAAGCAAGCTACAGTAATTCTTTTGTATAATCCTCCACTTATTGTCTTGAGGTTTTTGCACTTCAGCAAGAAGATATTAAGAACTGGCTCTCATAACCTAAAGCCAAATCAAAGAAGAAAGGTTTCATGTCTGGATTTAGAAACACCCTACACAGTACATTGTTATGGCTTACGGAGACACTGCCCTTAGAGAAATCTCAGAGGTCTTTATCTCCTGAGGATATCTCGGAAACATGCCCAAACTCAGAAGTTCCATACTAAACATTGTGTGATATATGTGTGTCACTACATCAGCTGAGATTTAAATTCTGTTCTTGGTTATGTCACTCTGAATCCAGAGGTACTCCAATGGTCTCAAGAAGTTCAGATGGATGTCAGTGAAGGAAAAAACAGCTCTGGAGTCTGGTACTGGGTAAAACATAGTGTCACTGCTGGCCAGACCTTCTACAGAAGGCAATATATCCTCTTGCTGTGCCATCATTTGCCATAGCCATGATGGGAGACTGCTCCAAATAAATGTTGAGTTTAATCAGCAAAAGTTAATTCCTAATTTGGACAAATTTATGCATGTGTGTGTTTTTAATTAGTGTGAAGTACTTAGATGTCTTCTTGTTGGAAATCCAATACTGTATCTAAAAAATTGATCTAACAGTTCCTGTGCCATCCAATTGGTGTTTGAGATCAATGTTGCAAAGATTTTCTAGACAACTGCAAGAGCTATGAGATAAATTAAGTTTTGAAAATGCTGCACCTGAGCCAGCTTCCACAGAAGTCAGTGAGCACTTCCTTAGTAACTTTCCCAGAAATGATACTGGCTTACATGTTCCCAAAAACTGATGGAAACATCTGCATGAGGTTTTGATTTTTGGAAGGATCTGTAAGAGTAAGTGTGCTGTTTTGGGAAAGCCTGAGTAAGCAGGTTAGTTTTACATTTAATCTTTAGTGGCAAGCGGTCATTCTTGTTTCTTCTTCACAGCAGGAAACTGATGCCTTGTTTGATCCAGCTAAATGAAAATACTGGTTTATATTCATAATATCCAGAATAACTATTTAGCCTAAGTGAGGTTTTTTACTTTCAGGATCAAATTTCAGACTACCTATTACTTGCTTGCATGTATGTTTATAAAGTGTGTTTAAAATAAATTTTTAATTACTTAAAATTTGACTGGTCATTACCTATTAAAAAAATGTTAACCATTACTTTTTCATTCAGTACGGACTACAGATTTTATAAGTATTGGATATCCACGAAGCCACTACGATGTCAACAGGATATTTCTATATGAAGGGTGACATTAACATTAGAACTAATAGAAAAAAAAAACCTTACTGGAAGCAGTTCAGATATTTTTGCTCTATTTGCACAATGCAAAAATAGCCTAAATACATTTTTAATGCAATCAGCTGAATTCCGTAAATCCAAATTGTGTGCTAACTGCTCATGCTGATTAGTGTGAAATATTAATTTGCACTAATCAGCTCGAGGCAAGGGAAGCATAATAAACTTGACACATACATTTCACGCTTTACAGTGTTGGAACTTGTTTACAGTGCAGTGCCTGCAAACACTATCGGTACTGTTAGTTATGTCACATGGGCTGTATATTCAAGGTGTACTTGGAAAAATGTCCTTAGCCAATGCTTCAGCTGGTTCAATTCTGTTGTGAAAATCCTGGTCTTTGAGAACTGATGGTCTGCACCAGCTAAATGCTGTCAGAAGCATTTGTCTCTGCAGTGAGCTGGAGCATCTGATTCCTGCCTTAGCTGTTTCATGACTAAGTCATTTACATTCATGTTCCCTCTGCTCTTGGTGTACCAGGGAGTAATTAGACTCTGCAAGCCAATGGCTTCATGCTTCCCTTCTATCTGAAACATGTGCATATACTAACAAAATAAAACTATAACTTTAGGCCTAAAGAAACAGACCAGCTATTAGGCAAACACATGGGGGAATATCAACATGTCAGGTTTCATATATTATGTCTGCATCCCATCTCACTCTTCTGCAGAATGGTGCTTGCAATTCCTGTGTTTGTGGATTAGCGTTACCTGCAATCAGCATCTGATTTAGCAAGCACACACTCCCCAGATGCTATTTTATGCCATAAATACATCATGTGATGTGATGTGATAAAGAGGGGTTCCTTCTTTCTAACACATAACTAAATATGTAGTACCTTAGATGCTGAATCTCAGTGCTAGTCTGACAGAAGGCTGGAGGGGAAAAGAATTCCATCTATGTGTACTTAAGACAATCATCTGCATGAGTGAGAAGGAATAATCTGTGCAGACAAATGTGTTGCTCAGTGCTCTCTCTGCACTGCTTTGCAAGGGTCTGTCTGAGATTGCAGCCCTGCAGAGCATAAGACATAGACATGAATGAAAATACATACACTGAAAGTCACTGTTTGGTTCAACTGCAAAATTGCAAAGGCCTGTAATTCTACTGGCATTTCACTGACCTCTGCTCTCCTATATTCACTTCATTTTGAATATAAATTACTCCAGGACACAACTATATAGATGCTGTACTCTGCGCTGTTTTTTCAGATTGCCTATCAGAGAGGTGCTGCAATCAAGATCTGAAACGTAGGCACCCAGCCTTTAATGAAGAAGAGGGCATCCCTCATGCTGTGCCAAGAGGCAGCATGGAAAATTTTGAAATCTTTAAGTGTGATGTGTTTACATGTGATTAAAATGACCTAATGAAACAACACCATGATCTCATGTGTGCTGCTCCCCAGGGCAGGCAAAGATAAGCATACTGCTGGGCACAAACCACATTGCTTAGCACAAAGCTCATGACAAGCTCATTGATCCCAGTGAAACCAGTAACCGCCATTTACACGTAAGCACATATAAATTTCATGGGTTATGCTATCAACAATACCAGTTCGATTACAGACATTTATGTTTCCTGGAGGCAAATGGAATTTGTGTTTTTACTAAGAAGAGGTATTTGAAACTTGAAACAGGTTGACAGCATCAGTTCTAGTTGTAAAGGGCAACATGAAAAGTATTCATCACTCATTAGTTCTGTTTAGTTTTTGAACACTATATCTGGACCTAGAACAAATTTCATTCATAGTTTTCTCCCCCCACCTCTGCAGTTTTTATTTCTGTATACATCAAAGGAAATTAAAAGAATCATTGGTAATTGTATGTGTACAGAAATTCAGTTGCGAATATTTTTTTAACCTTTTAATGGTCTGTGAACAGGCTTTAACACTGTCTTAAAAATCTTCAGTGCAATCATTTATCTGTGTATTTCACTTCACTCTATTGGACTAGTATAACTAGTCAAAAAGTGAAGAACTTAACAGCCAGAGTGTTTTATTAGGTATGCTTAGCCTGAATGAACACAACCTCATTCTTCCATTTTTTCCCAGCTATGTCAAGTTTCATAAAGTGAAGTGTGGCAAAGTCAGCTGGATAGAGCATTTTTAAGAATACTAGATCTTGCGACTTTTATCTTTTCTCACATAAGTAGATCCCACTTAAGTCACTGACCGCTGCAGGGGGTGGGGGGTTGGGAAAGGGGAAAAAGGATGACTCAGATCCTGGACCTTAAAAGCATTTTTATCTCTGCACTAGGGAGAATTCCATTTTTGGAGAAATGTAATATTTTAGTAGTCAAGTCATAATTCATTATATCTGCTTAATATCTCACATACCTCTGTCAGAATTCAGCCTGCGTGATTATACCTAGAAAACATTAAATTCTCTTTGTGGTTTCAACTCATCACATCTATATATAGCTGTAGTCTTTCTTTATAATTACAACTTTTTCATCAACTAAACACTCTCTCTTCACAACCCTTCTGGCACATTTTTTCCCCTTCTTTTACCCTTGATATGAGCTAACGAGTGCTAGTCTGAACAGAATTTCAACACTTCACTGCAAGCCCCTTCTCTAATGTTACATGTATTCTTATTTACTAAGTTAACATTAAGTGAGATACAAAATATTCAGCAACTTTCAATTTTACTTTCACTTGTTTGCTGTGGGAACAAAGAAACTAAGTTTTTCAGTTTGAGGTTTCAAATAACTGCTGTATATAACAGTATATGTTGACTGTATTAATGTATTTACACATTTTATAGTCAAGGGAAAAGATAAACAATATATCATACAAATTTCATTAAAATACACAGTTTATCCTTCTTCCTTAATTTTATTACTATTCATAGGACTGTCTTTATTGTTTTAGCTTCTGTACAAACACTTAGGAAGAGACAGCAATTACTCCAAAGCACTTATAATCACACTTATGTGTAGCTAATTAATTAAATTAAATCAAGAAGAAAGCATTGTAAAATAATTTAGTTGAATCCACCAAGGCTTTTTATCATATGTTTAAAAGTAACGTGGTGGCACTGGTGCAGATTGCATATAAAAATAGATTATCATCACACAAGATAAGATTTCTGAAAAACTCCAGGTTTGTACATTATATACAGTAAAGGAAGAGCAAGTAATGGGTCACTAGGCAGGAATGGGTGTCTAAAGGCTTCAATCATTTAAACATCTTGCCTAAAGAAGGCAAGTGAAGTTCAAAGCAGAGAACAATGGAAAGAATCCCAAAACAGGAAATATCTGTTACAGACATTAGAAATGCAGTAGATGATCCAGGTGCAGTCACATACTGACCAGGAAGGAATATTAGGCTTTGTTGCAGAGAATAACAAATCCCAAAAGCACTCAGCTTGATATGCAGCTGCAGAGCACAAGACAAACAAAAATTATTCCAGCAATAAAAAAATACAATAGAAATCAAAGGATATAGTTCTGCTTCTAAAAATAACACTGCTCGTTAGACTTCACCTAACAGGCAATATGTGGTCTACTTACTGTGATTTAGAGGTGACGTGCATATAAACTATACCAGAGCCTGAAGGCATGCAGTGTTTGGTGGGAGGAGTATAAATTTTGGTGTTTACTAGCACCAGAATTAAAGAATAAAAGGCTGAGAATGTAATGAGCCAACATCATTACTTCTTAAATGTCTCCATTTTGTGGAAAGATAGAGTACACAACAGAGACTAGGAGCAAAATAGGTTCATGTAGTAAAGTTAAGGGAAGTAGCTTCAGTTTATCAGAAGGCTTCTGAGACTACTGGATCAATTGACTTTACAGGCTGAAAAATGCACACAAAGCCCTTTCCATGAAAGCAGCTTTTAGATCTTGGTCGATGTTTTGCCTAGTTCACAGCACTTCTCTTTCAACAAAGCCAGTGAACTGGGTTTTCACACATGGTGAAAAGACCCATTTGGGAAAGTGGGGATTCAAAATGATGAGAGAATAGATGGTGAGAGGGGGGTGAAAGCAGGCTTTCCATCCCCACCTCTGTGAGGGGCCCAGCAGCTGCAGAGGGAAGGGGGCAGCTCAGTGGGATAGGCAGCAGCAGGGCTGCACATCCCTGCCTGTAAGGGAGTAGGTCAAAACTCACAGCCCTGTCTTGTTTTGCTCCTCCTGAATCCCCAAACACTAGTGATGGCTTCATGCCACAATACTGTCCCCTAGAGCTGAAAAACAAACAAAATAAACAGTAAGACTTTGCCCAGTGACTGAGAAACTTGAAGGAAATGCATAAACCTTTGCCAGGGGTGCAGAAGTAGAAGCCAGGTCTTTCTTCTGATGCAGTGAGAGAAGTCTAAGACCAAGCAAATGCTTTCCTCTAAAACACAGGCTAGTGGAATGAAACAAACTCTTCACAAAGTAATCACAAGGCTGCTTCCAGTGCACAGGGAAAATAAAATTTGGAAAACATTATGAGAGTCAAAAAATCACATAAACAAAGACGAAATACCACTGGTCTTAGAAGGAAAAGGGAAAAGGGAGGAGGGACACAACCCTCCAGGTGTACAAGAAAATTCAGCCACAATCAAGCTTCTCTGAAAGGCAAATGAAAGCCTTTTCTGTTAGACTGCCATGATCCTCTCATTAGATAGGTTGAATCAATATGACACAATGCAAGAGAAATGCCAAGTCATTGCTGCCATATGAAAACCTGCCTTTCTCTCAGTGACTGGTAGTTACAAGCCAAAATTCATCAAAGGACCCACCGAATTTGAAGTTTGCCACAGCTGCAATGAAAAATCTCATCCAAGGTTTCAAAAACAGTAGTCTATATATAAGTTCTTAAATACGTGTAACCTGTTTTTCAGAAATACAGAGTTCTGTCAGCTCTTATATGAAAATCAGGCCAAGTCTACTTCCTAGCTTCAATAGGGATTTAGTAAGCCATGTATAAGCAGGTGCTTTTGAAAACTTTGTCTCTGCTTTGATTTCAGTAGTTTTGGCCTTTCAAGCTGAACACTTCAAATTCAGTCTTTGAACAGAATAAGCAGACATTCCCAGGTAGGTACATAGGAGAAGTACCAGAAGACAGCAAGAGATGGAAGGCTCAGTGACTTTTTAAAATTTCCTTCTAGAGAACAAATTTTGCATTATCTGGCAGTAAATTACTGCCTCCTATCATGTTGGCTGATCATCTTTAGGCAACCTAAAAAGGGAGGTGAGAGCTTTGGTACTCCCTTAGGCCACGTCTCATCCCATCTGGTCTGGAGAAGTAGTAGGTGAAGAGATGTTCAAGCTTCAGATCTACCAGAACAGAAGTTTTGGCAACTGGAGGAGTTCCTGCTCATTTCTGTGGTTCTGCAGTGCTTTGCAGATATTATGTTAAACAAGTTGTAAAGGAAAAAAAAAAATGGATAGCAAATGCTCATAAAACCCACATAACCAGCCATTGTTTCTGACTCTAGTGTAAATTTGGATTAATCCCCTGCAACCAGCAGAATTAGTTCTAATACGAGAATTGGTGCTTGTGAAATTGCAAGGTACTGAATAGCCATGGCTCTGTCTCAGGCCACATTCTGGCAGTCAGTATGCTGAGTCTGGTTCTGTATTTTTTGGAAAACAGGAAATGAAAAGGAAATTTCAGAAAGAGGATTTCCTCAAGGAAAGGAGATTCTGAAGTGTGTGGGAGGCAGATTCTTGATGGGCTGTTTGAGCTAGTACCAAACTCAAGAAAATGGAGGTATTACTTTGAGCTAAGAAAGAAAATTAAAATACAATTGATATACACTCCATTAATTAAATGATACAAGTAAAAAAAAAAAATTAAACCTGTTATAAACAAATTAGCATTAAGTAATTACAGCTTATGACCCAAATACCACTTCAAACAAGGAAAGGTATCTCATGTTTCAGCTTTAGATTATCTACATAGGCAGAATTAATTTCTAAACAATACACCAGATTGCCTTTATTGCATCATTAAAATCCACTGGCTTTGTTATGCACAAAGACTGTATCTTTAGCTTTGAATAGAGGTTGCTATTTTTACAACTGTGTGTTAGGTGTATTTTTACTTCTCCAAAATACAGATTGTCGTTGACTTCATTTATAAAATATAGTATCGGTGAATGACACATCTTTTTAAATGAGCCAAATTTGATATTTCATCTTATAGTTCTGCAGTGAAGTTTCCCTTCATGGAATATGGTGGGGGATCCCACCACTGTCTGCCTTCCCTCTTCATTCAAGACATAGCCAGGAGAAATTTTATGTTATACAAAACTACAACAGCACTCTTTTAAACATTTTATCATCTCTCCAAGTATTCAAAGTGTTTTGCTTTAGAATTGACTAAAAACGAATCAGGGCACACAGCCAGGACTGAATTTTTGCTCAGGTATAGTAGATATAGTTATTTGTAACCCAGAGGTACATGTGTATTTATATTGTTTCTGCTAGGCAGAGAAAAACAGACACAATAGCATTTAATAGTGTCCATAATTTTAGACCTGTAATTCCAGTGAAGTCAATGGGTCCTCTCTGATTCTTAAACTAAGGAATATGTTGAAATTATTTCCTTAAAATTTCCTTAAAAAAATAATCTTAATGTTTAAAGGGACTTCATAATTTCTATATTTAGAAAAAAAATTACTTGAGAAGAAAATTACCCAGACATAACATGGTCTTAAATACTTAAATGCAGGTTTATTTTTCATAATTGTTGACTGAGTTCTGGGAAGATGCATCAATTACTAAAAATAGACCTAAAGTAAAATATGTAGAAATGAATTTGACTTTCAGTGGCAGTTTCATTTCCATAAACACAGCACCATTGAGGGAATACACCTAAAATTAGGGAACTTATTTATGATTCCCTGAGCTTCATTTGCATACTACTGTATCAGCTCTGTTTGCTCCTGTTAGTCAAAACTACATGGCAATTTAGTCTGATTTGGAGGTCTGAAATGAAAAAGCCAAATTCAAATGTAAGCACCTGGGAATTTTCCCTTCAGAGGTATTTATGTATCTTACTCTTCCTGAAATAAATGGAATTCAGCAACTAAAAATGTTCAGAAATGTGGCTTCATCACTGTGAAAATAAATTACTTTCCTGAACTGCTGAACCTCCACTACTTAAATTCATGAAAACAAACATGCACAGCAATGGTATTCCAGCATGAATGCATAGGTCTATCTTCAATCAATTCTTTTAAGTATTTTGCACTTATGTTTGCTTGTTAACCAAATTTAATAACACAGAGAATCACAGAAATATAGAACAGTTGGGGTCAGCAGGGACCTCTGGAGATCATCTAGTCCAGCTCCATGTTTCAATCAGGATCAGCTACAGCATGTTGCTCAGGATTACTTGGGTTTTTAATATCTCCAAGGATGGAGACTCCACAACCTTTCTGGGAAACAGGCTCTAGAAATGTTTGATCTGCCCTTACAGTAAACTTTTCTTCTTATTTTTACATGAAATTTCTTGTATTACAGTTGGTGACGGTTGCTTCTTCTCCTGCTACTTAGTACCACTGGGAAAATTCTGGCTCAATCTTCTTTACACCTGCCCACTAGGTATTAATACACATGGATAAGATCCCTGAGCTTTCTCTTCTCCAGGCTGAATAGTCCCAACCCTCTCAGTCTCTCCTTGTCAGATCCTTCAAGCCCTTAAACATCTTTGTGGCCCTGCACTGGGCTCATTCCACTATGTCTAGGTCCAAACACTCCAGATTTATTAACAGCAGTGCTGAGCACAGGAGAAGGGTCTCTTTCTTCAGCCTGCCGACAGTCCTCTTCCTAATGTATCCTGGGAGGCTGTTGGTCTGCTCTGCTGCAAGGGCACATCACTGGGTCATGTTCAACTTGGTGTCCACCAGGGCCTGTAGGATCTTTCTTGCAAAGCTACTTTCCAGCCAGTTGGTCCCCAGCCTGTCCAGTGCATAGGGTTTTTCCTCTCCTGGGTCAGGCCTTCAATATTTTCCTTTGTTGAACTTCATGAGGTTCCTGTTGTCTCATTTCTCCAGTCTGTCCAGGTCTGTTTGAATGGCAGCACAACTATCTGGTATATCAGCCATGCCTAGCTGGTTATCATCTAGGCAATTTTGCTGAAGGTGTGTGCTATCCGATCATCTATCCCTCTGTGATCTTGATGGGATCGCAGCCCTGAAACTGCATGCAGACCTCTCATTCCCTCCATTTGTTCTTCTTTAACGCATGCTGATTTCCCAGAAGAAGACTGAGCATTACCCCCCACAATGCTCTGCTCCTGGCACTTCTTTATTTGTGTGTATACAGTTGCAGTGGGCTGCCTTTTATCTTGTTCTGTTGATTTTGCAGTATCTCCTTCCTCATCAGCTGGTCTACCACTTCCCCACTTGACTGTGGGTTATCATCTCCTTCCCCTATCATTTCTAGTTTAAGGGTCTTCTGAGCAGGTCGGCCAGTCTGCTGGCAGTGATTTTTCTGCCCCAGTTGGTCAGGTTGATCCTACCTCTTCCTAGCAGTTCTCAGTTTTCAAAAGGGACTGTGTTTTTGTAAAGCAGATCCCTTTCACAACCACCAGCTGCTCAACCAGTTGTTGACTTTCAGGGTCCACATATGACAGATGTGCATGAATAATCTCACAGTAATTATAATGTCTAATTGCAGCACTGCCTCAGAGCATTGTCTGGTGGGACTGATCCCTGCTTTGGAGGAGATTCTGACACTCTGAGTCTCAGTACATCATTTGGGCTGAATTCACTCTCGTTTTAATAAAAAGACAGTCCTTACATGTAAAGATCTTCCTTATAGGCTTTGATGTGCATGCCTACCATGGAGGAAGAAGCTGTTTCTGAGGACTCTTGACTGTTTAAGATCGTACATAAAGAGTGGTTTAGTGTTTTCAGGAATATCTGTTAAACAGATAATATTTTAAAGTGAAACAATTGTGACTTCTAAAGAACTTTGGCCCCAAGACAAAACTTCATAAATACCTCAAAAGCCAACATGACTGTAAATGTGTCCATTTAAAAATAAATGCTTATCCCAAGCCCAGATTTTTAAACTTGTTTCAACTCTGCTAATTATTCTGAATTTATTGTTATTATTAATATTAATATTATTTCTAATCCAAATGTAATTGAAATGGCAAAGCAGCTGTAGAACTTCAAAATGCTTTCAGTCATTATCATTTTATCAAAGTTACTGCAAGCAGGTTCTCTTTCTCTTTGTGGCTAATCTTCATTGATTGAGAGTGAACAAGCAGCAGTAAATTCCCAAATGACTAGAAATTTGACTAGAAATAGCAATTACTCGATGCCTAGTAATATGCATTTCAAATGAGTTTGGCATTCTTTCAATATTCATTGATTACTGTTATCAGCTCAACAAATTAAAATGCATCCACAGGATGTAGGATTTGGTATTGGTTGAAATCCTGATCACAGATAAACCATTGACTTTGCCATTGATTTCAAAGAGATGTTAAGTCAATCGCCTCTCAGATCAGGTGCTGAGTCTCTAACAGTGGTCAATAGCAAATGCCTTCCTTTTCTTTAGACAGGAAAAGAAAAAGGGCTACCTTTATTTTTATTTCAGTAGGACTAACATGTTGGTTTTGACTTTACAGCTCTTCCAATAACCTTAAGGTGAACATCCCTAAGTACTCTTGATATTGGCCAAGAGTATTCCTAAATACTCTTAGATACCGCTGCTACCGCAGGCTAGAATGTAAAATATCTATGTAATTTACCCATTTAGCAGAGGACACAGTCTACCCTAAAGCAAAGAATGAGGAAAAGAATCTGAAGAAATAAAAATTCTGCTGGTTTTCTGCTGCCAATCTTGGAAAAATTGCCTCACCTTTCTAACACAGATGCCTGAGAGAATGTTCCCATCCCATGGAACCCTGGGCAATGTGAAAAACATGCCCTTCCCACAAAGTGGTGAAATCAGTGCCTTTCAATGCTGGGCAAACCCCACATATTTGTAAATTGATCACAATACTCTGATGTGAAGGGCATTAAGTTGGGATAAACGCAAGTTTAAGACTCATTCTAATCACTTAAGCAAACTTCCAGCAAAGGAAACTAAAATCAATTGAGAATTTTTAAAAACTTAGGCTGGGATTCACCTTTTCTAAATGCAGATGCCTCCACTGGGACATCTAATCAACTGAACTGCTCACTCTAGGATGCCTTTACAGTCAACGGACACTGAGTCAGTGGAGCCTAAGGCTGACGCATCACAATTCAAAATCTCTATAAATGTCCACTTTGCTCTAATGTTTTCAAGGATACTGAGGATGGCTTGCTTAATTATGCATCTTTACATCAGAGGTGTCTTCACTTAGAATACCCTGAGATATTAATGAATAAAGTCCAAGCTCCTTATCTGAGTAGGTCAGTTTAGCAAACAGCATAGATCATTAGCTGCTCTGAAAAAAAACCTGATCCTTTGGTAACCATTATTCTGAGATGTGTCTCTTGCAACCAACAGACAAATTTCATTTAGAGAAATCTACACTGATGGAATGTTGAGTTTTTTGAAACAGAAAATTCTCTGTCATCTCTGTCACATGTGCCTTTATATTCCATGGTAAACTAGAAATAATGGTTGCAATTATTTTTCTGGAGTGCTTTGGGATGAAAAGTATGTATGAAAAATTAAAACTAGTTATTACAGTTTTTAAGTCCCATTAGAATCAGTGAACTCAGGTAGCAAAAATAAAACTAGGAACTAAATACCTTTGCACATCTAGGCCTAAATAAATGGAAAAAATCTATTTCAGTCAGGCCTGAATTTTAGCCCTGAAAAACGTCATATTACTCTTTGAACATAAGCCTAGAATCCTCATTGGTACTTTTGGCTAGTTCCTGTATTATGCTGCTGTCTGGCTGAGTTTACACATGAGCATATTGATTTTCTCTTCTCCCTCCTCCTGCATCTCTCCCTCTCCAATACAAACAGCATGGAAGTATCAGCACTTAGCAAAAAGAAAGCGACCATAGGAGTGGGCCACCTCCTGGCTCATGCACAGGAAAGATCTTTTTGCTTTCTGACAGGACATTCTGGAACATCTACTTTTCATTTCAGGCTTTTCTGTGACAAAAACAAGCTCTTTCTGAGCCTATTAAATCATTTCAGTTTGAGGCCACTGACATGTTACATTTTTCTAGTGCCCCATACTGTCAGTCTTGTTCATCTCAGGAGAGAGTTAAAAGTAAACATTTACTTTTACCTGGTGTCTCTTGTGGATACCAGTCAAATGTTTAAAAAAAAAAAATAGATTTCTGCAAGTGTGGCAACATTTTTTTCCAGGAAATGTGAGTGTATGGTTGGATTCATATAACCGTGGGCCATTTTATCAACCCACTTCATCGTTATTGTAATATATGTCTCACTGTGGCAGTATTTAAAGATTATAGTCAGACTCATTTTGAGAGGCCCTATGAATGAGCTGTGCTTCACCTAAATTTTGCCATCTAGAAATTAGAATCTAATTTAGTGCTTAAGTCAATAATTTAGGTTCCCTTTAAGGAATGAACTGTTATGAAATTGTCCATTATAAGAGATTGGCACCTCTAGAAGGAAGATTAAAACCAGCTATCTTATACACAGGCGCTACCTCCCATCTGCTGACAGAAAAGGGGCAAAGATGAGGAAGCTAAATGAAATTTAATGGTTACTTGGAAGCACAAGGAATGAGCCCCTCCCTCTCAATTGACTAAAAAGAGCATGAATCATCATATCCTATGAAGCAACTGGAGAAACAGGTGCAGTAGTAGGCATGTCTGTCTGTCAAATCCCAGCCACCAGAGCTTGCTGGCTGCATGAGAGAAATATGCCAAACCTCAAATAGGATATTACAAATTATGTCTATTTTCTTGTTTAAGTGGAAAGCACCAAAGACAGTTGCTTTTCTGAAGAACTGTCTGACGGTTTCTCTGTGAACAGGTCCACAAGCTATTGCTTCTTTGAACACAACAACAGAATGCAGGTCAGTGAATTTATCTTCTGCTTCCCCTAGAGGAAAATATAAAATGCAATGTTTCATTGTTTCTCTATAAACAAAAGTGAAAGACTGCCTCCTTTAACCCACAGACATGCACACACACAAGTGTCAGGGTAAATCTTTGCTGCAGGGTGATAAAACAACGTACAAAGGTCATGCAAGGGTAAGGTCAACTTCTATTGCTCTTGGGTGATTCTTTGATTACCTTGGGTTTCAGACTGCATACTTATTTGTTTTTTATGTTTTAATTTGCAAGAAGTCTTAAATTAGACTGTTTACAGTTCCTGAAGGTAGGCATGAAAGAAAAACCTAATAAGTGTGTATGCTGTTAACACACAGATGTTCCTTTCTGAAGATACACTAATACAGCTATCTCTAGATAATCCTGACACTTTATAGTGAACAAAGTAACTCTTCATTTTATTTATCTCTGAGCTGACACAGGTCAAACTGAGGATTTTGCTTCCAACTTTCCAAAACAATCCTTCTCATAGCCAAATTTGGAGATGTTTCCCAAGGATAGTCCCACTGATTGTAATAGCACTATTTAGCAAGTGTCGAAAATTATGAATTGAGATGTAGGAGACTGACATCTACAAAGGATCAGCCTTAAGTCTGAATATATGAGTATATTATGAAAGGAAGAAGGGCAAGTTCTACCCTGAATTCCTAAACAGGGCGATGAGCTCACGACTGTTGAATTCCTGAGATCCTCAGTATAACACACGGAGTGCAGCTTAGAGAGAAGTGCTGGAGGCAGAAGTGAATAGGTCTTACCCAGAAAGAAGAAGAGAATGAAAGATTGCCATCTCCATAGATGCAATAACATAAGCAATTAAAAATGTGTGCACCACTGGTCTTTAGTTGAGCTCAGAAAAGAAATTCCATGGGGAGTTACAGTTGTACAACCTTACTATATGGGTATACTTAATGTCAAACTCATTACGGCTTTCCAGGTTTCCAGAAATGGGTAAACTGCAGCTACCTGGAACTCCCCTCTGCTTCCTCGCTGACTCTGTTTTGCTTCCCCAGCTTGCCTTAGAGCTTGGCAACATATAATCTTGTAATTCCACCTGTAGTTCCTGAGCTGTTGCTGCAGAGTATCCTGTATGACATTCCCTGGCAATATCCCCAGAATTCAGCTTTATTATTCATTCTGGCTTGCCACAAGGCTTCTGCTTCTGAAGCTTCCTGCTTCAGTGTCTTCCAGACAAAGAAATAATTGGACACAGAAGAAAAGTAAGATAAGAACAGTGATTTCTGCTAAGCAAAATTCACCATGATTCCTATGAAAACGTTGGTATAACAAAAGTTCTGATATAGATATTGCACTGATATCATAGAATCACAGAATGGTTTGGGTTGGAAGGGACCTTAAAGATCATCTAGTTCCAACTCCCCTGCCATGGGCAGGGTTATCATTTAAGATCTTTGTTTCATAAGAAAAGAACCTACAGGGAAGCAAGAACTCCCATGTTGCATGGAAGATGTCAGTATTTAATTGAGCTTTACCATGTGACTTTATTATAATAGCACTTAGGGTATTTTTACATTGCACAACATCATGCCATATAGAGATGGCCCAGTGATCTATAAAAAGGCCCTACTGACAAAGAAATCAGTCAAGGCAGAAGTCTGTGTTAATTCTACTCTACTGCTTCCGGTATATTGCACTAGCTCTTTCAGAGAGACAAATAAAAGGCAAACTGAGATGAAAAAAATGGCCTAGGGATACAGAGGGTGGGATTTGTCTCACCTGACTTTAGACATCAACAATGTAGACATTTAAAACAAGCTAGCCCCTGGGGCTCCATTTATAGTCACTGGAGATAAATATGCCCTTTAAGGGTGCCAATCATCTGCCCTATTTCAGACATCTAATCTAGGAGACGATGAATTGCCCCCTGGATTCTATTGACTAGTTCTTCACTGACTATCAACTGAGCCAGAAGCCAGATGCAGATGTCTTCAGTACAGACGTGCATTTAGTCAATATAATTCCACCTACAAAGTCAGTGATGAAGCTGGGAATAGTACCTTTCCTTTATTCCCAGACCTATACACTATTCTGTAGATCATACCACCACTTTGTTGCCTCTCCTAGTAATAGAGAGACTTGCAACGGTGCTGTATGATATTTAGAGATTATGTATTATTATATCAAATTATTATTATATAATTTATCATATAAATTAAAGTTTATTTAGTGGAATAGTCATGTAACTAAGCAGTTGGCTGGTATCAAAAACCAGCATATAAAAAATAGGAAACCTAGTGTCAATATAATTAAAATCCCTTCTAGGATTTCAGTTGCATTCTCAGTAGTCAACATCACAATGGATTAATATTTTAGATTTTTGATTCAGCTATAAAAAACAGAGCTACAGTCATGCAGTTACAGTGCCAGGGTGGGGTCTGTCAAAAAGAAGCACCAGAGCAAGAATACATAATATGATGCAATATAACAGTCCTGAACAGTGCAAAGAGAAACACGTCTCTGTGTACAGTAGGAGATATTTCCACTAGATGTGAATAAGTACTAAAAACTCAGGAAGTCTGGACACTGCTATGAGAATAAGGACTACAGGATTAATGAAAATGTGTCTGTGGCATCCTAGCTTCGATCTGCTGCAGAAAATGGAAGGTATCGAAGAAAGGATAAAGGAAGAATACTGTAGAAAGTATAGCATTTCATTACTAAATATAGAGAAGAGGCTTGGCTTCAGATTCAGGCAAAGAAATTGGATGTCTACAAGATAGGTGTCTGTATGTCAACTGAGTGTCTACATTCCCAGTAGAGTCAACTGAGACCTAGTCAATGCATTTGGTAGAGCATAGCAGAGTGCTGGGCTGATCAGACATGGGTGTCTCCTGGGGAGGGTAAACAGCAGCTCCCCAGGCTCTGTTGGCACCAATGGGAGCCTAGATGCCTAACTCAGCTGTACACATGTGCAGTATAAGCATCTGCCTTTACCTGTTTCTGTACAAATCCCAATTTAACCTTTAACAGCATGTAAGGCAGTTATATGATCTCCCTACCTTTGCCACCGTGTTAATCTTGGATTAGAGCCAACAATTTGCAATTAGCTCTCAGCTCTTAATATTTTTTATTCCTTGCTTTCTGGCTGTCATTTGCAGAAATTCAGAAAGCTGAAGCACATGGAGAGATGACTGGAATGTAGATTGTCTATTTGATACTATTGCCACTGAGAAATTGTAGGCTAGGTATCTAAAGTTGGTTATCAAAAATTAGTATAGGGTTTTGACAGCTTTGTCTATAATTTATCTTTTCTTCAGTTCTCCATCTGTAAAATGATGGCAATAATACACCTAATTGCTAGGGCTGCTGTGAATATAAATTCACAATGTTTTTGAAGAACTGACAAATTACAGAAAGAGCACCATAAAAAAAACCATGAGAAACTTAATAACATTGTATTCAGCTGAGGCTTTAGATCATGATTAATAGGGCCTGGAGACATACACTGAATAAAGGAGATAAAAAGAACTATTTAATAATTACCCATTCAGAGAAATAAAAATAATAGATGACCATGTAATTAAAGTCTGTGTCAAAACACACATGCGCAGGGGGCTAAATGAAGGTGGCAAACAAAATTTCTGACATTTACAGAGTGATGCCAGGAAAATAAAAACATAAAAAACTCTAAGTACAGTTGAAAAGTTGCATATCAGGGAAGAAGGTAATGGTGGTAGGTCACCAAACCATTACACACGCCTTGTGTAAAGTCACTAAAGAGACATAAAGGTGTTTAATACCCCTTCTTCATCACCTCTGTATCTGTACTCAGCCACCATAATTGCAATTTCCTTTACTCTGTGGGGATCCTATTCCCTCCTCTGGTTCATTCCCTCCTTCTTCCCTTTTTAGGCTGTGGTTATAATTTCCTTCAGCAACTATTCCACCTTTGACTGCTGGGCACTTCTTTCTGCCTAAAAGACTGTGCCTGTGGACCTACATCAGGAGCCAGCAGGTCCTTGCTAGGATCCAGACTTATGTTAGAAACACCTTTTCTCTCCACTTTTCCTTGTTGTGTTACTTTCAGGGTTACTTTATCTCAGGCTAGCCTCCGGTCTGCTTTAACACAAGTACCTACAAACTATAGCACTGGCAGAACTGTAGAGATGTGGGGTGAGAAGGACTATCCATGGGGTGAGAAGGACTATCCATGGGGTGAGAAGAAGCATCCAGGAGGGAGGGGGCACAAAGGGGGGGGGAGCCACATAAGTCAGTGGGCAAAGAAAAGTCAGTGTAAAAAACACTGCAACCAGATGCCCCTCCAATCAAGGTCCATCTTTAAAAAAAAACATGAGATAGACAGGTGGTTCATTCAGAAAGCAGTTTGCATTTTAATCTTTTTTCACTCCCAAACATGGCATGAAAATGCTATCCTCAGCGACAAAAACTCCCCTGAGATTCCACCTCGCTTTCCAGCTCTTGTGTGCTGACTTCCCCTGGTGTGAAGGAAGGTTGAAGTGCCAGCTGTTAGAAGAAATAATTATTACAGCACTTCCTGCTAGCACTTCACATTTTAGAGAGGAGGAGCAGAAGCTACCTGATTCCACACTTTTCTGGCTTTTTTGTGTTTGCTTTTGCTTCCCTCCCCCCTTTCTCCTTACAGCCTTTGTCAGTGAATGAGCTTTTACCCTAAGGATTCAACACATTGCTAAGGGCTGACATTGCAGTGTATAAGTCATATTCACTGTGTCATTTCAAAAGAGGCATGGGCTTACACTTTCCCATTATAGACATGAAAATCCTCTCACAATTAGATCCAGTCCACACCTTCTAAACATTTGCAATTACGTGGGTAACTAGGAAATATTGAGAAATGTGTCTGTAGCAAAGATTACAGAATACAAAGGCAATAACTATAGTGTGCATTGCCATTGTTCACTGCCTGCTTGTAGCTCCTAGTTAATTGCACAGATAGGGACCATCATTTACTGCTGTGCTTATGCACAATTCATTCCTGCACAGCAGCCACTTCCTTGTCCTTATCCTGATTGTCTGTCACTGCTAGCAGTGTGGCAGCTACCTCTGTGTGGGCACCTACACATGCTGTTATCCTGCTACCCACTCTGCAGTTGCAGGTCCAGACAGACCATTGCTGATCATCTCTGAAATAACAGCTATGTGTATTGGTTTTACAATGGGCTGAAATCAACTGAATTAACAAACCTGCTTCAGTTGCTTTCTATTATCCTTCCAAGACCTGATTAAAGCCTATTTGAATGGTGCTGTATTTTCTCCTGTCGTTGCTTCATTTCATTTTGTAAAATGTTGGCACTCAGAATAAAAATATAATTAAACTATGGCACAGAAGCAGATAGCTTTGATCCCACCTAGCTTAGTAAAGAAGACAAAACAGGCACATTTAATCCAGTGTTTGTTCAGTTACAATGTGCTAGTTTTAAACTATGCACATTCCAGTGACTGAATGAATATATGAGGAATGCCAAAAATTAACGTATGAGTTACAATTATTGCCATACAAAGGCTGTTGTAGTGCACACCAAAAATCTCTAAACAATGAGGTCATGTCACCATAAAACACAATGCATGGCTAAATCACAATGCAAAAAGAATTTTGAAATACTGTATTTTCATGTGCACAGCCTGTGGCCTGTGATTCAGTACAGCTTATTCATATGCTTTTGTAGAAAAAGAGATTTCAACTCTCCCAGATTTCCCCCCTCACACACATATGAGTCTCTCTTTTTCCTCTCCTCAATATCTCCCCCTGCTTCTGCTGCCCTCTGCCTTTGCCTCTGCTTTCCTGCATGTTGCCTGAGGACTATTGGGGCACTTTTATTTGCCTGAGGATTTATTTGCATAGGCATGCAGCTTATCTGATATGCAAGTTTTACCCGGAGGTATGGCATTCTTTTTGCACACAAACACATACAGACACACACACACAGAGCCAGGTGTGATAATACCCATATTCAGCACTTTTCATCCTCAAAATGCCCTACAAATGTTAACTAATTAATCCTCAGAACAGCTCTTTGAGCTAGGCATGCTTATCCCAATTTCTTAGGCAGACACAGGGAAGCTGAGAGATTAAGTGACTGTGAGAACTTCCATTGAAGTCAGGGGGAAAAAACACCTCATCAGCTTTAATGGGACTTGAATCAGGTCTGGAGTGATTTGTCTAATGCCACCAAAATGTTAGGGTTAGAGCAAAGTAACCCATAGCTGGTAGTTTCTGGGACTGACTGATCTTTTGGTCAGCCCTGAATTGGTCAGGCAGTTCGACTAGATGATCATTGTAGGTCCCTTATAGCTGAAAATACTCATTCTATTCTATTCTATTCTATTCTATTCTATTCTATTCTATTCTATTCTATTCTATTCTATTCTATTCTATTCTATTCTATTCTATTCTACTCCATTCCATTCTAATCTCCTGGTCAGTTTGTGTCTGGGTCAGGCTTGCGCAATCCCAGAGCTCCCAGCAGTGTAACAGCAGCATCATTGCCTGCAGGATTCAGCTGCTGGCAAGTGTGTTTGCATTTGCATTGCACAGTTTCTGCAGCATTTCTTTGCATCTCTTTCCCAGCAGAACACAGAAAGACAAAAAAATGATGGCAGGTGTCAAGGTGGCTTTTAGCTTGTGACAGGGCACTGAGTCATGAGACGCATCTCTCTGGAGAGCCATGGTGTTACATGCTTTACACTGCAGGCGAGGTCAAAGCGCTGCAGCACCTCTTGCCTCTTTACAAAAATCCCCCACCCCTCGATGCTCTCTCAGTCGTGACAGCTGAATAAAATGAAGGCTATTTCTGATTTATAGCTGCGACCTGCAACGAATTATACTTGGGTGGTTTATTAATATGAAGCACGTTAGCAAGAGTATACTGTGTGTCTGCCACAGATGGAAAAACTAACTCTATCGATGACTGCAATCCATTCATTGTTTTATGAATCCAGCAACCTCCAGAGAGCACCACAAAACCCCACTCAGTGTCTATGAATACTACATTTTACATTTAGATTTTCTGGCTTAGAGAAAAGATGAGTAAAATCACAAGCAGGCATAGCATTCCCCACTGACTACTGCATTTATGAAGCCTTTTGTGGTGTTATTACAGCAAGCGTATGAAATACAATGTACATGAAACTAGGAATAGGGAAATAAATACATCTGTATTTTTCTAAAGGAACAAGAGGCTGATATTTCTTCACTATGAAGATGGTGAGGCACTGGCACAGGTTGCCCAGAGCAGCTGTGGATGCCCCATCCCTGGCAGTGCTCAAGGCCAGGCTGGACGGGGCTTGGAGCAGCCTGGGCTAGTGGCAGGTGTCCCTGCCCATGGCAGGGGGGTTGGAACTAGGTGATCTTTAAGGTCCCTTCCACCCCAAACAATTCTATGAGTCTATAATTCTATGATATTCAGGTTTAATTCCACACTGGGTTGGGAATGTTGTGTTCTGTTTTCTGGCTATGAAAGCACAAACCTGAAAACCACAGGGAAGTAAAATTTCCTTGAGACATCTGGGGTAAGATAGGCTTTTTGAGGCTTTTGGTGAGAGTTAATTTTGAAGTGCTCCAGTGGACCCTGTATATCCAGTCACATGGGTCTGGGAAATTGCAGGGGTCTGGGCCAAGCCTACAGCTTTAGGAAGAAATGCATATGGAGGTGTGTCCAAAGGGATTTTGAATTGCCTAGGGGGCTGGTCAGAAGGGTTGTATAAGGTGGACCCAAATGGCTGGCCATCTGGATTGTGTCATTCCTGACCAGAAGTTTTCCCCATACCCTCAGGCTGTACAAATGTTAGAACCAAGTCCTCTGGGTCTATCTGAAAATAGATGTGACAGGATGGACTGAAGTTTCTCACTTTACAGTGCTGGACTCATCTTTCTACAGTATTTCTTATGTGTAAACCTCTGCAATGTCCCAGTGTATTCCTGGATGTTAGGAGAGCCTCAGTAAACATGCATGAATGGGTTTGGTCCATTTCTTTCTTTCCAGAGACAGCTTTTTACACTTAAAACCCATAAAACTGCATAAGACATAGCTATTAAAGCATGACTTTCACAAGACGTTGACCACAATTAGTTGCTCCTCATGTGATGGAAAAGTGCCATACTTTTAACCGAAGAAACTCTCAAGAAAAGTTGTCCCAAAACAAAACAAACCTCACCATGAAGCTTCTTGTTCTCACAGCTTTGCACCTCTACCCTTTGCCATAGTGTTTTCACAGCAGGGTCTTGTGGTACAGAACTGCTGCTGGCCTAAGACTCAGCCCTTCTTCCCCTTTCCTACCCCCTAAGTGAAACTTTGGGGTGCAAGAGGGGACCCAATAAAACACATACCCAAACTTTAACAGCCAATGGACACACAGCATCCACATCTTGTTTCAGAGAGCCAGCCCAAATCCTTTAAACTGCTCCGAGGATGACCTCTGTCCCAGACGCCACAGAATGGTCACTTACTAGGAGATGTACTCCTACAAATGCCTGTCCTGAATTTTGTAAGTCCCTTTTTGGCAACAGATATAATGCGATTTATTTACCTCAGATGTAATAGGACTTACTTTACTATGTATGAAGAAAGATTTCTGAATAATAGATAAGAATTGAAAGCATTGTTATTAATATAAATCATGAATCAAGCCCTGTTTTCATACCCTTAGTCAGTCCAACCTGTTACTGAAGTCAGAGCATTATTTTGTGAAAGTATGTACTGCAAGCTCCAAGTCCTTCAAATATCTCACTAACTGCAGCAGAAGTTTTGCTAGAATGAAGACAATAGGGTTCAGCCTGTTGCAGGTGATTCAAACTGATGCAAAATACATTTATCTTTACTGATACTCATCCCATATTAGTTAATAGGAAAATAATCAGCTGATCTGCCAGGTTTCACAGTACTCTGAAAAAAATCTATCCCCATTTAGAATTGATTAATATTGTCTCTTCCTGTGTATGAGAATGGTGTCTCTTGAATACTCGCATGGTTCTTCTAAACCCAAGTTCTGAGAATTTTACAGTCCTGATAGTTTTTTTTTTAATCCTTTCAACTCTCACTCTCCTTCAAGATAGTTTATAGATGAGGTATAAATCTCAGTCACATGATCAAGATGTTTCAGCTGAGCAATTCAACATGCATTATCTGAGACATGGTGACTGTCCTTGTGCTAACTAAGCCTAAAGCAAATGTAAGGCTATACTATTTATCTTAAATTTCCTTCACTGTAAGCTAAGTCAAGCTGAATTTGCTGTGGGCTATGAATACGAGCACAGGCAACTGTTACGGCTCATCTGATGCAGAGGAACTTGTACAACTTAAGTAGCCTGACTGTGCATCTGAGCCTACCAGGAAGCACAGAGTGATCTGCCTGCAGTCACACAGAAAATCTGTGACAGGACAGGCAATCCTACTTCATGCTGAAATCAGTGGATAACTTTCCTCTTCTGGGCCATGCAATACCACAAAGAAAGTAGCTAGTGGTCCTAACAGAACACTCACTCTAAGCAAAATACTACTTGTTTTTTAAAAGGGGGGGGCAAATATATGAGTGACTTTGGTTCAATAGCCTAACACAGTGCTGCAAAGAGTGACAGGAACAGCTCTACCTTTTCATACAATTCACCTGAAGAGTATTTTCCATTTTTATTTTTTTTTACTTACAGTTGACTGAACTAACAACTCTTATCGTGGTCTGCAAAGAAAAGCTGTAGAAAAAATTAAATTGGAAAAGCTAAATTATTTATACAATTTCATGTACTGGATGTTTTGGTACAGTTGAGCCTTGCTTCTTCCTAATAGCATAAGACTATTAGGAATTGTAATACTCCTCAGGGGATGTAAGATTTATCAGCCCTTGCAGAATGGGATGGAAGCCAAGGTAGGAGATTAAGGGATACTAGTTAAATTAATCAACCTTCTCTCCATATACTGGCCAGGAGAATGCAGTAAGTTGTTATTCATACATTTTACACAGTAGGAGCACAATTTGACCACAACCATATGTTGAATTTAATATTAAATGTTGGATGTTTCCAAAAACAACGCCATAAAAATGTCAACACTTTTTTTTCCAGATTAATGACTCTATTCATTTTTTAAAGACATTTACACAAAAAAAAAAATAAAGAAGCGCTTTTCTTTAACAGCTTTGAAAAAGACCTTCTATTTTAATCCTGGTTCAGGACCCTATCGTGCTTGTTTATGAGTCGAAGTCTAAAGCAAAGATTAATGGAGAAGATGAAAGAGTTACAGGTATTCCTTTTTTGTCCTCTCTTTTTAAGTGTAGGAGGGTCAAGAAGGCATTTTCCCTGTCAGACTGCAAACCTTGAAATGTTACCTTTTGCTTTATGCACAATGCTGAAGTTTAAGTTTCCTGAAATAAATGCACACTATTACTTCTGTCTCTGTACAAAATAAAAAGTGTCATTATATTGGAACGTATTAGACGTATGGAATAGTATTTTCTGAAAACCTAGAAATTGGTTAAAGAATTATAACATCAGAACTTTGGAGATCATCAATTTAGACCATCCTTAATCTTGAGCAGGTGGAACTAGTAAAGAACATCTTTGTGTTAGGTCTAACATCCTCACCACGGAAGGAATTAAATAGATCACATGTTCTGCACTGCAGTCAGTACCTAGGCAAGTCCATAAGTATGTATTTCTAGTCAGGTGGTTCTAGCTGGCCTATGACTTGTACTGTGAGAAGGTTTGTAATGTCTTACTGAACCAAAGAGCCTTTACACAGCATTGCACTCCCCCTGGTTTCAGGTTAGGGTGTGCAGCCTTACAAGTGAGTCAGTTCCTGTGCTCTACTGGTTGCTGAACATCAGTATGACAACCTGGGCTGTGGCCATCACATCCTCGAGGCCAAGTATCTGGTTGCTCAATTAACTGTCATGGCTCTGTTCTCAACTTCGAGCCCAATAGGGGTGTGAACACCAAAACAAAATCTATTATGGCAGAAAGTTACATGGCAGAAAATGCAAGATGGCTTGTACATTCTTTGCTTTGCTTGCCAAAAGGCCCAGTTCAGAAATGCATTTAAGCACATGTCTACAATAAAGAATAAATATAAACATGTCTCCTAAACTGTACATATTTGAGGACGTGAATCATGGCAGAAGAACAGAATTTCAGAAATTCTCCATAGTAACTCTGACATCAGGGTAACAAAGTAAAAAAAAAAAAAAAGATAAAAAAAATTGACAATTCAGGTATATAATTCCTATGGGTAGATGAAATGATGGAAAATTAAACTTCATTGTTTATTCAGTCAAATATGTTTCAGATCTATGTATTTTTCTGTGCACTCTAGCACTGTGTACACTAAAGGGCTGTAATTTTTCAAGCCAAAAAGTGGGATAAATGTGTGAAATAGTGAATATATGGAAATTGTTAGGGGATGGGATGATAAGGGAAAAAAAAAAAAGAGAGAGAGACTGGGTTTTTAGTCCTCACAGCAGGTGTAGTACGTGCACTGTCACACAAAAAGGGGACTGCTATATCACACAGAAATCCTTGACTATCAGCTGAGTGTGGACGTGGCCCCTCAGTAATTATCCTGTTCAGCTTTTAACTGAAAGGGATCAACAATGTGACTATATTAAAAGTTACTTTAAAATATGATTAACAGCAATACTTCTTAAAACAATATAAAATCGTCCTCTCAAAAATACAGAGGAAAATATCTTCCACTGAGAAGATAACAGTGTTTTCAATGGCGAAATAAGTCAATCAAAAGTGTAATGACTTCTATACAATGTCAACAGAAGTGTTAGGTTCATGCTCTCATATAATGCATAAGCCATTTGCCTGACATTGTATCCAGTTGCTGTTACAGTTTACATGAGTAAGGGCCTGTAAAAATTCTTTTTTCCCCAGTCTATTATACTATCAGAAGTGTTTGTTGTGAGTGAAATGCTTTCTAATGCTTATTTATTATAAGCCAAAGACAGTAACACTGACACTAAACCAAGTAACCTTATTGCTTTCCAGTTTTTCTCCAGTATGTATTCTGCATGCATCTGTACTTTCACAGACCATCTGATCTGAAAGGGGATTATATAATCTTCTCTTGGAGGTACATAAACTCTGCCTGAAATAAAGCATGTGGTTCAACAGTCCACAGCATTATATTACAGCAACAGCTAGGAAAACTAGTCATAAACCTTCATTTCACTATGATTCAAAATATCACCCATTGGAATTTACTGATTTGAAGACCAGTGATGACTTTTCCATCATTCGGCCTGACGTTCTGTGTTACACAGACCATAGAGTTCATGTAGTTACCTAAGTATTGAATCTAGTGGACCCTTTTCTCTGGTCAAGGCCAAATGCAGCTGTAACATGAACAAGGAGTCCCTACTGCACCGCCTGATCCCATGTGTGTGCATCTTACAGGACTAATGGAAGGACTACAACATATTTAATTCTCCTCTTTTACCTCCTTTGCCTTGCCCTTTCCCCAGTAAAATCTATGGTTGATATTTTATGTAAACTTTCAGGCAATAAAATTCTTAGGACAACTTTTCCATAGGAAAAGAAGGAAACAAAATGTTGGTGCATATTTGGTCACAGTTCAGACAGACTGAAAGCACAGTGTAGCAGTGGAGGAAAGGCATAGCATTGCATTTAGGAAATGTATGTAACACTGTGATCCATGTGAATTCATATCATTGAGCAGCATGAAAATAATTTCCCAATAGCAAACATGGTACACACAGTTAAGACAGGAAAAAACTTGCAAGGAATCCACAGGGTACAGTATGTTTGTATAAACCAGTCAGCTGATGTCTGGTTTTGCCAGCTGTATTCACTCTAAGCATAAATTTACTCCAGAGTAGTCCCAGATTAAAAAAAAAAATAAATACAAAAATAAAAACCCCACAAACATTGAGTTTATATACAAATATTTAAAAAAAAATATAAAGCAGCTATATTTGATGAACAAGTTGTCTGCTGAGAATAGCTTACTGTGCTCTTCATGTGCCTGTATACAGTATGCTGAAAAGTGCAAGACATTCAGAAATCTTTTCATGAGAAATAAATACATCAAATGCAAATGAAAATCCATTCCAAGACTTGGTTATGCACTGGAAAACCCTGGTCAAGAACATCAGTTTTTGTCTACCAGCCTTTAACCAGACAAACATGCATGACTGGCCTACAGATGGAAAGGCTCATACTTTGAGAAGCCATTTCAGCCATTTTTCCTTCTCATGCTCATGAGCATAAAAAATAATAGTTGATGAAGTCATATGAATTCTTTTCACAAAAATCATCATTTTCCAAAAAATGTGCAGATATGCTTGCTGGCTTAGTTGTAAATAATTTCTATATCAAAAAAGTAATTTAGTTGTCCAAACGTTAAAGATACCAGAAAAACTCTCAGTATTTGAGTGATTGAGCTTGTAACTCAAGTGTCTGCAACTGTGTCTTTGTCTTGTGATGGCCATCTTTTCTTTCCCTGTCTTCCCACAATAAAGGCAGTCGTACTTACACAGTTTTGAAGCGACTGAAAACTTTACTGGTCTGATTCATCCTGATCCCTTCTTTATATAATGAAACTAGGAGAAATTGAAATTTTTAAACCGATTTTCAAGCTCAGTCTTTAGCAAAACATTAAGTGAACAAGTAAAAAACATCTCTATGGGTGAAATATAGTATATGTCAAGGAACAGCAATACATCTTTCTTTCCAACAATTCTTAGGACTCGGTTAATTTCCAAAGCTCATTTCTTACAGTTTATTAATCCAGTGTTGCTGAATCGCTTTTCCTTGTGAATTTTTTATTACCTCTTTTATATTCACAGGATGGGTTTCCCCTGTGAGTCATCAAAATTCACATTATTTATATTTGCCGGATTCCCTCTATTTCTACAGATATGTCATGCCTGAGTGCCTACTGGGCCTGGGAAGCAACAGTGCTGTTTTCTGTGTGCATATGGTGTTGCTGATTGCTTTTAATCACTGACCTATGGGCTGTTATTCAAAAGATCAGCAACATGAAAAGAGTTCTGCTGTGCTTGTAAGACTACCAAGAGAAGTTAGGCATCTAATCTGCAAAGATGTTTCTGTAAATCTTGTTTCCTACCTTCTGCCTTCTAAGGTACCTCAATAGCTACATAAAACTTGCCTTTGATTCCTTTATATTGTATTACAGCACACCTACTCACCCATGCTCAAGGCACCATACATATTCAGTAAAAGACCTCTCCCATCCTGAATAGCTTAAAATACCTTTTCTGTCTGTATGAAGAAAAAAAAAACCAAAAAAACCCCCAAAAAACCCACAAAAAAAACCCCACTCAAAACACCCAGGGAAAGCCTAAGAAAAGGAGTACATAGGTGACAGAATTCTGAAACGGCATCTGAAGGAAGAACCACCAAATACACATTTGTTCATAGAAAAGAAATCAATTAAGATGCTCCAAAGGGAAGTGATCTATAAAATCATGTTACAAGGAGAGGGTAAACAGAGAATGATCAGTCACTGCTCACCGTTGCAGTATGATGACATCAAAGCAAACTAGTATTTGGCAGACTGAAAGCAAGGAAAAGGACTTGGTTCTCACACAAACTGAAGGTAAGATGCACTGCAAGATACTGGGGAGATCCAAAAGTTTGCCAAGCCTCACACTTACAGAAGAGAAATCTATCAGGGAGTGACTGAATACTAAGATAGTGCTTCTGCCTTGGGCAGCCCCTGAACTCGAAATCACTGGAACTGAAGAACTCTTGGCAAGTTCTGCTACATTTGTCCTGTTCTTAAACTCATCTGTAGGCTGTTTCTCATTGTCAGAGAAAGATCTGGAGCTAAATAAACTTTTAATATGACCCAGAAAAGACTTTTTATGTTCTTATGTTACATTAAATAAGCAAATCAAGCACACAAAGCAAATTTGAATCGATCTTCATCATAGGCCAGCAAAAGAACTGAAATCAAGTCTTCCATAACAGCTGTGCACCATAAACAGCTGCATCTGTTCTAGTAAATAAAAGTGACCAGACAATATTTGACTCTGAAGCCAAGTGGCATGACAGGGCCACTGTGCATACAGATGAACTCCTTTACCTGATGAAAGCAGTTACCGCATCCAGATTGGCCATTCAGAATGTTCCCTGGCCCATGCCAATTCTTGAGTATGATCATAAAGCTAAGAAAATCCCGATCTCTTTTCTCCATTACCAGCACCTGGTTATGAATAAAAATAAAAATAAAAATAAATAAAAAATAAAAATAAAAATAAAAATAAAAATAAAAATAAAAAATAATCCTTTTTGTGTCAGGTACCTTTGTAAAAAAATTTAAGTGTTTCTAGACATGGGATTATTTTTGTTGTAGAATAAATCAAGTCTCCTTGCCATGACTCATATGTTTTGGCCCTGGATGGCTGGCAATCCTGGAACAGTGCTCATGGTGATAATTAACCATTGTCAGTTAGTAATAATGCCCAGTTCCATCTTATGTAGTCACAGTTACTTCTACTACACAGGAGCACTCAGAAGATTAATTTGTATTTTCAGTGTCATTTGAGATCCTTGTGTATACACAAAGATGACAAAACACTATTCTAATACAACTGTGGAGCTCCAGGTGCTGGAATTAATGTCTTGATACAGGAACTGGTGTGTCAGTCCCCAGAGCACTGAAGAACACTGAAGGATAGTAATTCTGTATAATTTTTCCTGCTTTTGCCAGGCTAGATTATGAGAACTTCTATTATTGAGTTGAAGAAGGGGAGATAAAGAATCCTAGCTTTTTGTTTTCCTTCTTTTTTTTCAAAACTCAGCATCTGCAGTGAGCTAAGAAATATGGTTGTTATCTCTCTCAGTTGTATACACGCACTAGTGTTATTTGATATCCCTGACACCAGGAACATGCTGTTTAAAAAATGGAACAAAACAATGGGAATTACTCCACTCTCTTCATATTTTCTGCTTCCCAATCAAAGAAAAGTACTTGAAAAGCGTGAACATTATGTTTAAAAATAGTTCTGCTGAAATATGCCCGGAGATCAGAAGAAACTTCCATATTTGGAAGAACCTACAGTATGTTCTGCCAGACTATTTGGCTTTTCTTTAGGTCAAGGCAACCCTGGGCTTTGCTGCTGTTCTCATAATGTGCTATAGACGGGGTGAAAGTGCTCTCCTGTCATTTCCAGCTTACAGTACAGTGTGTGCTAGCTGGTATGGGACATGACTTTGCAGTCAGTCCTACATCAAAAACCTCAGTAACTACAAAAGCATGTTTTCCCCTGCTGTACTTGTATTTCCTGTGGGTAGCCATGGAAAGCAGACAGAATTTTCTCCTGGAAGACTACAGGATTTCTCTCCTCTTTTCTCATTGACTCCCCTTCACCCATCCATGCAAAAATATTCTTTTTCATTTTTAAAAAGTTTCTTTTTAGAAGACTTGGTAGAAACCAGTTCAAAAATTACATTGCATCTATGTAGATTCTTTTCTTTCCATTGACTTTTTCTTAAGAAAAGACTTGATTACACTATTTTCTTAAGATCCTGTTCACTATTAAATGTCTCATTTCAGGAACATTTCTATTACCAGTAGTTGTAGTGAGTAAAAACTCCATTGATCTTAAATCAAATTCAGCCAACAAACTGGGACTTCCCTAAATGTTTGCCTTACTGACACCTCTTTGCATGTCTAAAGAATGATGTACCATTGACACACTTCCAATTATTGTGATGCGTTATTATGTGAATTAACTCAAGTATGACCTTATATTCCCCTTGCCCTACTCTTTGGGTAGTTAATTTCCATATTGGTATAGTACACGTTTGTCTGGTTTTTGCCTTGTTTAACTTTACTCTCTCTCCTGACACTGCCATTCATGGTCTTCCTGACACTAACACTCATTTCCATGTTTTAAAGAAGATCGCCACCTTAGCTGGAGGGCTGGAGCTGTATACATCTTCAGTTTCATTGTGTTACCTGTTAAATCTTGCCCTGTTAGCATATGGATCCCAGGCCTTTGGAAAGCAGGCTCGATTACAGCGTTACTTCTGCTCTCCTGTACTGTTGTTCCAGCAAAATGGTCCCCTCTTGCTAATCAGGGACTGTTTCCTGGGCAGCCCTGTCAATAAGAATGTGCCATTTACCATCTCAGCATTTCCTATTGCTCAGGCTGCTCGGTTGCCCTCCCAAAGTACCTCAAAGGCAGGATGAAGTGCCGCTTTCTCTTACCCTCAAAGGGCTGCTGGTTTGTAAATTTTATTCAGTGTATAAAAGTATATAATGCAAAAACCATAATGGGCAGGCAACAACAGTTAATGTCCAAAAACGATTCTTCAGTGCTTAATCGTAGCTCGGACTTATCAAGGATGCTTGATAAGTAAATAAAAGCAAGCAGCCAAAGACTCCCACCCCGATCTAACTGTATTTGCAATCCTGTTCTTCACCACTCTCTGTCCAACCATTCCTATGTGCTGCTTGTGCTTGTGGGACTCTGTAGCCAAGAAAGCTCAAATGCAAAAGCAGCTGAGGCTCAGCCCTGTACTGAAGGACTCTGTTGAGCTCACATTGTCTCATAACATGTAAGATAAAGAGTTAAATATTTGCTTTCAAGCTGGAAAAACACATCCAGTAAATCCTACAGCTGGATTTATAGCGACTTTGTTTTGTGGGCAAAATCAAAGTTAGGAAATAAAATTTGCTTCAAGGATTAAGCCTCTAATCCTCGAGTCTCCTTTGGCCAATAAAGCGCCTGATGGATAGCGTGAGCCTCCATCAAAGTCTGTGTCTCAGCACTGACTTTCCTGGTCCCCAGGGCAAAGAAACCCAGAAAACTTTATATGCTGCTTGGAGCCAGGTCACCAGGCAAATCAGGAAGGCCAAAATACAACTTCAGGAATATTGATATTTTGCATAAAAATTTACTAGTTGATAGGTGCTGCAGAAGCACCAAGGGTTTGATTAATCATGTGGCCTGTCTCCAACACCAACACTCAGTTCAAGGGCATGCTCTGCACAAAGTCAGCATAGGCAATCGCAAGTCTTCCATCAAAATCCTAGTGAGCACACACTGAATTTCTGAATTCATCTTTTTGGAGAAGTCATATTTATTTAGGATAAAACTTAGGCCTGTGCATCTGTCAGGGCAAATTCTGGGTTTTACTCTGTTGAGGTTTTTTATTCCTGTACCTAGAGAAGAATCAGCTGGGGTAAGGATTCAGTGCTTTTTTTCCAAGGGGAAAAATTATAAGTGCTTGATATAATGACTTTGGGTTAGCTCTGATTTGATGACTGATGACAATCCAAATGTAAGAAAATAATGAAATGTCTTATCTGTCAAGAGAAATGAATTGCTTTTTAAAATCTTAGGTGAACTATGTGTTTTACTGAAAAAAAGAGATTATGGGTGAAGTTAAACTGGGACTTCGTACTACTCAATTAGTTGAATTTACACCAGCAATATCTGTGATTTTTTCTGAGTCCTTGACAACTTAATTGGGGTTTTAATCTGTTAAACATTCAATTTGTACTGAATTTCAGTGGACTTCAGATATTTTTACCTCCTTAGGCTCCTTTCACAATCTCTCTTCACATGGATATATGGCTTATACACAATCCTGGAAGCGGCATGAGGTACAAGGACAGAAAATGTTTCTGCTTCTGTGTGTGACAACATTCACGTGTCGGAGCAGTACTGACAAGATAACATTGCTTCCAAAGCGGTGTCCTTGGCAGCTTAATACACTTAGCTCAAGTCCTTTCCACTGTGGACTAAATTGTCCTAACTCATCTGGCATATGCCTTTGGCTAAGAGCACTCACAAGAACATTTGCCATGACTTTGATGCATGGTAACCTATTACTTTGAAGTCACTTGACTGAACATCTGACTCTACCTCATCAGTGCCACCTCAGTTCTCAAACCTGAAAGCAAGTTGGCAAATTAGGGATTATTTTAAAAGGACTGAGGATTTACTGTTACTAGACTTTCATAATGGAGTCTTCTGACTCCTCTTGCTGGAGCTGATGAGCAAACATTGAGTAGCTGGATGTCTTGACGCTCTCCAAGGCCTTTCAGTAATAACTTCTTCAGGTGCTCAGAAGACCAGAAAGCACTCCAGGGTGATCAGCCAGCTGCTATCTTCCTTCTGGATTAAAACCATCAATTGTCCTTTTGTTCCAATGAGAAAATTGTTGGTCTGTTGTCTGTATCAGTCCTTCTACCTTTAATCATGACATAAAGAGCATCACCAACTGTAGGTTGGCAGCTCTTCCTAGTCCTTTGTAATACAGGAAGTATTCTAATAACCACCACCACTGGCAGCAGCTGAGCCAAGGCACATAATACACGAATGTAAAGCACTGCCAATTGCTATAGATTTTGTCTAGTACTTGTGGAATGCCTTTCCTATACTTTTTTCTTCTCTGATGCAGCACATACTCTGTGTCTTTCACATCACTTTAAATGAATGTGTCCTTACTGTTACTTTGCTTTCCTTTTCCTCCCCTTCTAAGAACTGCTGCCTTTATTTTCCTTTCTGGTTTACACTAGAGCCAGTTTAGATTTGATCACAGCCAGTGCATCAAAGGAAATATATAGTACATACTGTGCTTTCAGTTGGGTGGACAGGGAGCTATACATAAAACTCAGTTAGCAATAACATGACTAATGAATATGCTGTACTATGGGTATCCTGCAAAAGAGCAACTCACACAACCCAGCCTTTATCACATTGTTTTTGTTAGCCATCGCTCTTTATTTACTGTCACTGAGGCCGGGAAAGACGGCTTATTTTCTCAGCATTGTGCATATGCATCTGTGCTGGAGCTGGCAGTACAACTTGTTCTTCTCCATTTCCCTGCATGTTTTATAACCTGTTTTTATTTTATAGTACTCTGGTAATTTATTCTCTCTAAATCAAAGCGGAATGTCTATTCTGTACATGGGTTACCTTGCACATTATACTGTACTTTTCAGAAAGCATAAAGGATTATATTGGATCTTATACATGTCTCACCAATACACTGAGGATCCTAGAAATCCAGTAGTCTTAGCTGGCCTATTTGGAGGCATGGTTTTAAATTCCAAGCTGTCAGCTAGCTGGAGGCCTTCAGTGGATACAATTTTTAACCTCTATAAAGCATACTGCTTGTTTCTGTATCACTTGTAGCTGCTTAGCATGGGGCAGATTTACTGGACATCCAAGAAAACTGGTGGTCCCTCGTTTGTCTTCACCAGTCTGTGTGCTTTCAGAGAGTAAGAAAATGGCTGCACCACTGTTGGGCCTCTCCTCCTGCACAATACTTTCCATTCTTTGTCACAAAAGCCGTACTTTTGTTTCTTAAGAGCTTGTATTTCAGACACTTGTACCTTAGGCATATAAATCTCCACTATCAAAGCTTCAAAGTCTTCCTTGTTGCAAGATGGAGGCCCCTCATACTGACTTACCTGCCCAAGGGGAATTTGTTTATCCTGTTATGATGTCTTTAAGGAAAAGCTGGGTCCCCATAATGGCACTTCAGTATCACATTTTGCAGAACAGAACAAGTACTTTCCTGACTAGCATTTATAACAATTGCGGCAGTTGGGTCCTGAGTGCCGCTTGATGTGAGAGCTAGAGGAAGAGCACAAAAACTTGTACAGGACTACTTAGTCTTTAACACCTTCCTTTCCTCTGGTTTTGTGCTCCTTTTGCATTTAATCACTACACTTGTTGGAAAGGCAGCTGCAGTAGCAAGAGGGAGATATTAAATTTCAAGGCAAGAAAATTGTAATGGACTCTCACCAAAGATCTACAAGGGGAATCTCTAAGACATGATCATCTGCCTAAATAGCAAATATATATTTTAGCAAAATGGATCAACAGCAAGAGAACAGCCATTAGAAACTCATTGTAATTGCAAATTAATCACAGAATCATAGAAAAATTTAGTCTGGAAAAGACCTTTGAGATCATCAAGTCCAACCATTAACCCAGGACTGCCAAGTCCATCACTAAACCATGCCGCTAAGCACCACATCTACAAGTTTTTAAACACTTCCAGAGTGTGCCACATTGCATCCTCATTTCGTATTGTTCATCTCTCCAAACATTTAATTGTTTCTCCTGATTGCTCTTTATTAGTCCCTTTAGCTGCTTCCTCAGCTCTACTTTAGTGTGCAGAATCAGGTAATTAACTACAACTTAATTTTTCATATTTCTTTAAAAGCAGCTGGTTTAGAGTGAAGGAATAGGGGACTATGGTGAAAAATTGTGGGGTTGATATATACTTGGTCCAGTATTTCTTCTAGTGATTAAGCCAAATCTCTTTCAGAGTTTAAATATTTAAAAGAAGAATACAGTGTTATTCTTGGAAAGCTTATTATTTACATAAAGGAGTAGACACCACACGGAAAAAAAAAATCGATTCTCAGGCTGTGAGAGTCAGCAGCCTCCTAGATTTTGTGCTTTTCTGACTCAGACAGATAAAAAGGTTTCATGTCACATTTTGACTCCTCGGTGAAATCCTTATTTGTTCCTCTACAGAAACAACAAGAAATTCATGTAAAGTCCTATACTCAGCTGAGGGCTGACCCCCTCTGCTAGGGGACATGCCAGTCTGCTGTACACCTCAGCACCAACAGAGCACAAGCTTCTGCATGACCAGTCTGGAGCAGCTGCTGCAAAATATCATGTTTTGTGCCATTAAAATAATGGTAAACTGCAGCTCTAAACTGTAGTTTGTGTCACCTTGTCTCTCCCCACATCCTCCTCTGGGACAGGATTAGATTTTAATGTATGTATAATATTGCATGCCTAGTTAAGTTATTTAAAAATATTTGTTGTTATTTCTCAGAATAAAAGGTCACTGTAAGGTATTTTTGTTTAGGGACTAAAAATGGAAATATCAGAACTACTAGGTACTTTCACACGTTATTTTAAATAGAAATCACAAGTAAAGCTCTGAAGAGACACCATCCAACACTACACATTCCTAAAATACATTCACTTGGTGTTTTCATTTTGCTTACCTTTTTTGCCCAAATACTTCAGCTCTGTGGAGAATTGAAATAAATATTAGATATTATACAGATGTGAAAAAAGCTATCTCAGTATTTTGGAACTGCTTAAAACAGTGGGAGCCCTGGACTGTAATCCTTATGTAGAAATTACCCAAATAAAGCTCCCACTGAAGCCAATTATTTTACTGCCATTTATACAATTGTACAAAATAAGCTACATGCTTTACAGAACAAATAATGAAAAATCACATGGTGCCTTTATCTCCTTTCCTAGTTTGTCTTACTCTCACAATTCATTGCATAAGAGAAACAAACCATAGGAGCAGAAGAGAAAAGAAACACCATAAATGGCTATAGAAAACTCTGTAAAAACAACAGCTGGATGTGGCAAAAGTTCCTTTGTTGAAGTCAGACGGCCACTTATTTTTAAACATTTGACAAAATATTTTGCTTTTTGATTGACTAGCTGATAAATCAACTGGAGCTTTACCTAAGTGGACACTATATGAGGATTTGTGAATAAACCTGTTATAAACTATTAGATCACTGCTGTGTATTATGGAATTATTTTTATCCAAAGTATTTCACTGAAATAGCACAGCTTTCATCTGAGCTCCCTTGTCAGACAGTGCTGTGAGGAGCATTTTGGCACTGCTTGCTCCCCCTTGCTGATTCCCAGGCCCAGCGGGCTCTGTGAAGACGTGGGGGAGCAGCAGCCCTGCCACTCTCCTTCCCACCCTCCGTGTGTCTCACACCTTTCTGCTCCAGAGGCTTTTCCCCATAAACACAGCTCACTGAAAAACAGTTTTCCAGAGTTATTGTTGTTATTGTCTTCATTATTTTTAAACAAAGAAATCAGCTGTGATTTTTTGCTTGAAATCTCACCATCCACATTCAAAGACCCTCTCCGCAAAGAGATGCTCAAAATGGCAATCTTAAAGCGAACTTGGTTCACAAAGATTTCTGATCCTTTCCCTTCTCTTGGTGACACCAATATAAAAACACCACTTTAGTTGACAGGATTATATTGCAGTGAAATGAAGCCATGAGTGGGAGTAAAGTGACATCCATTATATGAAACTCCCATTACTAATCATATAATTGGAGAGTAAAAATATTTTCAGATTAGCCTTGGCTTTAGTAAGAAAGGACAGGGATATCTCTTTTCAGGAATGCTAGTAATAGAGCAGAAAGGATTGAATGATATGTGATGAGGACATATGGAAATGTAGTGCAGAACCCAGGGCTGGACAGGTAGAAGAAAGGGAGGGTGGTAGAGGGTTGGGTCAGTGCTGTAGGCTGGAGCGAAACCCTATTGTCATGGATGTATTTAAGTATATTTATGTATTGCTGAAGCCTGGGAAGACAGAATTTACAGAAATTGCCTGAAAGAAATTGTTCACCTATGACTATCCTGTCTCCCAAGTACCTTACAAAGATAATGGAAGGTAGTAAAAGAAACAGAAAAAAAAGAAAGAATATCTTTTGATAAATGAGTAGACAGTGGCTTATGAAATGGGCGTATTGTTGTACCTGTGTGATAACCTTTCATTGGCTCGGACTGAGATTTTAAATGGTTGTGAGATTCAAAATGTTCTACCTAACCCAGCTGCAGTATTTCTTTGATAGTGACAGATGGCAAGCAGATATATTACTGTATTCTGCTTCAGCAACAGAAGCACTTTTCTCTCCATTCTGGTTCAGCAATTTTATCACACTGTGGAAAGGAAGAGATCACTAATGAAATATACCTTATCAAAAAGAAGCAAAACAAAACTGAAAACTGCAGAAATGCTTCTCTCTTCTACTTCAGGCCAGGAATTCCCTTCTGCAACAGTGCTCACCCTTTTATCAAGCATTTGTAAGCCTGTGATGTGGAGCTAGGGGAAGATCCTCACTACTGTTCTTTGATGAACCAAAAGAATAACAGAACCAGACTGGTTCTGCATGTGTACCAGGCCAGACTAAAAATGTCTTCTGGGCTTCAGTTAATTTTGTAGTGATACCTCTAAAGTGAAAATATCGTCCACTGTAAGGAAAGTGAACTAATACAGTAACTACGCTTAACCTTGTTGTGCAACTGAAATGTAAGAGAAATAGATTCAGTATGACCTTAGTTTCTGGTCAGCATAACTAATATCATATTCATAGGTAATGGAGTTTGGAGCTGAATGAAACAAAAACAAAAGGGAAAAGCAAAACATTTTTTTTTTCCTGTGGTAAAGTTTCTATTTAAGAATTGTGTTTCCTTAAAACATTACCTGGCTAAAGACCTGATTCTAGCACAAGGAGATCTCTACTAAGTACTGCAGAGCTCTGAAACCTTCTGGTTTGGCACTGAGGTAAAAAGCACTATAGCACTGGTGCAAAGGGCTTTTCTGGGTATTAAAAGGGCTCAAACCTACTACTGACAGCATGGGTAGTGGTAAACATGGAAACTCTGAGATGCAGAATCACAGCACATCACTCTGATGGCCCTCTGAAGTACTATGCTTTTCCACATCATATGCTACTAGCACTCTCAGATACAGAGCTAGATAGGTATAATACAAATATCTCTGTTCTTATAGTCTATGTTCACAAAAGAGATGGTGTGATGACAGTGGTGCAGTAAGAGAACAGGTCAGAGAGGATACTACAGTAAGAGACACTATGGCTGAAGGCACCATCTCCTTTCTGGCCACCAGGCAGTACTTCCTCTTAACAAAGGCATAGCTATAATAACGATATTGCTAAAGCCAACAATTTTTGAAGATGTATTATTTTCTACCTGCTAGTCCCAAAAAGAAATGGAGTAAGTAGTAGGGAAATAACAGACAGGCTTCCAGTGGGACTTCAGTTCACACCAAAATTATATGCATAGAGTTTTCACAAATAGATTATACAATTGCAAATTATCTCCTTAACATGTCCCACATTCTGAACTTACGGCTTTGAATGCAACCATCATAAATAGCATGTCTATAAGCAGTACTTACTGGCACCTTCATAAATCATCTTATCAGAATCAAAAGCCTGGATAATCCTGAAGACTAAGACCCAGATGCTTAAAGGTATTTTAAGGATCTGTGTGTGTAGTGTCTTCTTATTTTATCACTGATTCTTACAGTCTCGGAGAAAACTGTACCTCTGACATTTTCTTATCTCTCTGACCACACTCTATCTGCTGCTCAGGTCTTTAACCATCACTTGCTTCTTAGGGTACAGTCAGACAATTTTCCCATTCTCAGCCTGGATATCCAACACAGCCCATCCCACCCCCATCCCCCAGCAAATAAGATTTACCACAGAGGATCTAACTTTAGTCTAAGTCTTGCAGTTCTGGCCTCTTTTGACAAAAGCCTCCTTAGAGAATAGCATTATTTACCAAGAACAAAACTGTTTCTGAGGAGACATACCTTCAGAGCAATACAACAGAGTTGATTGATCCAACTTTTCTCCCATAGCTTTGCTTACTCTGACACAGCTACACTCCCTACTGCTTTCAGTCCCCCTTTTCCTCTCAAAGACATACTATCCTCAAAAACCACACTCGGTCAGCCCAAGCCAGCTGTCCTGTCTCTGAAAGTGAAATATAACAATTTCTTACTAGCACCAAAGAAGAAGGGCAAGTATGAGTAATCATTCGTCTGTCATGCACACCCTCAGTCAGATCTTGCATCAGACAACTTGTTCTCAGCAACCAGCAGTGGGCCTTTCTCAACAAATAGCCCATTTTTCTCCAGATAAATAATTTTTAGCTATTCAGTGCTCTTTTCTCTCTCTCACCCTAATTTTTTTTCACTTTTGAAAAAAAAAATTAGGCTCACAACCCACTAAAGATGAAAACAGCATTCTTACAGATTTCCTTGACTCTTTTTCCATCTATATGCTAGAGAAATTTCTATTAACCAATTGTGTGCTTTTTTCTGAACACTTTTTCTACAGCCTGATGTTAAATTATTTTAATGTTTTCAGACAGAACAGTTTTTAGTTCCCTCTGTTGTCTATAACTGTCCAACTATTTCACCTTGTTGATCACAGAAGCAATTATCCACAGATGAAAACACAGAAGCTTCATGCCAACTGCATTACGAAGAAGTTGGTGATTCTGTTGTGTCTAAGTAGACACACATTGTTTTCAGTCTCCACTGCTTTCATTCCACAGAGATTAAATACACAACTTTGCCTTGGAGGATGATAATAAAAAATAAAAAGATTGAGAATTCAGTTTTGGAGGATTAGATATGATGCTGACAACCCTTAGTCTGAAGCTGAAATAGCACTGAAAGAAAAACAGAAGAGAGATAAAAAGAAAGAAGACAAAAAAAAAAAAAAATATATATATACCTCCTTCAAATGAAGTGATGAAGCCAACCCAGGAGGACACATGAAGGCAGACAGGTAATAGAGTTCATCATATTTTCAATATATTAATGTAAATATATTTAAAAGAGTTGTCATTAAAAGTGTTTATGAGCAATTTTACTGCCTTATGTGTAGTTCCAGGTATTATACACCCTTCATAACTCCAGGCTTGAACATCTGACTGTGGAGATTTGAAAATACACTGCTAGGAAAAAATATACCTGGTCTGTGTCCGAAGGTTTGACTGTCCAGAGCTGATTGCCTATTCCTTTCAGGGAAACTTAATAAGCATTGTTTGTGTCTGCAGCTAAAAATCCTGTGGAAGAGGGCAGCTGTGGTACAGTGACGTGCACTCTGTGTGCGCTTTGTGATACCTGCCAAAAAGTGTAAAAAATCATCAAAACAGGAGGAAAATTTGAGGAAATACAATGAAGCACAGAGCATGATAGCATTCCCATGGAATCACTTGTCACCTCCATAGGCTGGCCAAATCTCATCATAGAAAAGGTAAAGCAGAGCAGACCTTTGCCTGTGCAATCTGTTTCTCACCATCTTGACCTGAAGATACCCTTGTAGGAAAGAACTCTTTTTCTTTCAGCTTATGCAGTCACAAGGACTTTTTGTGGGGACAAAAGGCAGTGAGATTGTGATGTTTTATTTTTCTAAATAAGCTACAGAGACTTGGGCATTTTTCATTAACCTATAGAATTGTGTTCTGAAGCCTCACACAAAGTTCTGTAGTATGCACATGCACTCTACACCTGTTAAGTCCATGATGCCTATAAGAACCAAACACAAAGCGATTAATAAAACCCTGAAGCCATTCATGGGTATTCACTATAGTCCAGGTCTCACTTCCACTTCACATAAGACTTTTCTAATAGCATTTAAATTACAAGATCTTCAAAACTCCATCCAAGAAGTATTTCATAAAGATATGAAAAGCTATGTTTCAGGTCTCTTGAGCAGTAGCTATAATTAAAACTATTGAATAGTGATTAGAGAACTGAACTATAAAAATACTGAAAGATAATCAGCCAAAATAAAAGTCTTGATTAAATAGGGACTTGATGGGGAAGAGATCAGAGACTTCAGTAAAGCATAGCCTGTAATAAAAGTCTGAAAGTCACAGACTGAGATTACAACAGGAGAATCAACTTCTAACTTTCAGCTGTAACTGATTCTTTACTTATCCAAATTTCCTTTGATTTTATTTCACAATATAAACTTAACAACCATCCCAGAGTTTTGACAAGAGCAGTAGCAAGAAACGAACCAAAAATTTGGACCAGGTGACTGTCCATTTTTAGTAAAAAGATCTGAGCTGTGGAAATTGGACTAGAAATGTCAGATGATGAGCTTTTCTGTTTCTGATTGCATTGGTAGGAATTACTGTAAAGGCAGACTGTGCTTTGGCTTTTCATTTTTTTGGGCAAGGGCAGAAAGTGCTGAGACACACAAAAATGTAATGAAATGCCAGTGGTTTCTTTGCTAGCCAACTGCACTTACAAGCCTACAAGCTTGCTACATATGCAGGCCACATATGGACAAATGATTAGCTAGTCTGCTTCTTAGTTAATGATCTGAATTAATCGGTGACATGAAGGAGAATGACTTGAATGGAGGACTTTCTGTGCCAAAAGCTTTTATGTGGGGACATAGTTAAACATGGCACTAATGCAAGATTTAAAAAAGAGGGGGGGGGGAAAGAAAGAAAAAAAAAAAGGAAGGAAAAAACCCTAAATGTTTCCAAGCCAAAGATCTGGTTTGTGCTGACCCAGCTTTGAACTTCTGGAGGAATGAATGAATTCTGATGAGCCAAACTAGTTTTATCCTTCAACTCTGAAAACAGAGCAGAATAAATAACGATATTGATAGCTCCTCAACAATTGCATCATTACCTGAGCAGGCGAAGTGGAGCAGAATCAGCAGAGGGGGATGAAAGGGTTCTCTGCCATGGCTAAACTTGCAATTCCTTCTGAACCTGGAAGGTCATCTCCCCTTCGGTCTGAACAGAGCTTCCTGCATTTTCAAATGTTTTGCCACTAAATGGCTCACCACCTAAAAGGCAGAGTGATATGGAAAGATTGAAAACAATGGAAATGAGTGATTCTGGTGGAACAGGCTGGGAGAGGCATCTTTTGCTGTGCTCTTTTTGCTGTGCAGCTTCTTATGTGCTTACTGCAGCCCCATTGTCTGAGGCACTGGGTTTCGGGGGATCAGATTCTGCCCTAGCTGCATCCCTGACTTGCTGGATAACACTGGCTAAATCAATTCCCACATTCTCTGCCCCAATCTTCCCAATAGTTAAAAAAAAAAAAAAAAAGAAAACAAAAACAAACAAGCAAAAAAACCCATTTAAAAAAACCCAAAAACCACCAAAAACATTCACTCTTCCAGGTTTGTTTGTAAAAGGTACTGTGAGCTTCAGCTAATATGTACTATATAAAGGCTAGGGATCAGTATTCTTTTTTGTTAGCAGCAGCGAGAATTATTTTCCATATAAAGAAACAACTAAGGGCACATTCAAGCTAGCTGAGAAGGCAGCATTTTGTACTGCTGAGCTAGAGAGGCAGTCCAGGTGCCAAGTTTTCTCTCTAAGCCAAAAGAAAAGTTAATACAGGCATGGCAAAATAAAACCCCAGAGACAGAGGCTGACTTTTTGCTCTGCATGCTCAGTTCAGCATGCTGCTTGTAGGCTCAGAAAACTTCAGGTTTGTATCTTCCAGTCAAGTTGAAAGCTGATGCGATAAGATCTAAATATAATGTGAGAAAGAAGAAAGGCAGAACAGGGAATCCCATGGAAAATTTGGATTCTCTGAAACACATCAAGAAGAACATTTATGTGCAGCTAACCCTCAAACAGGGTGATGACAGGGATTTTAGCACATGACTTCAGTTCTTCAGAACTCAAACATGAAACCACTAACTGTGGGATAAACTGAGCTTTACCTTCCTAACATGCAGACTGAGCAATTGCAGCCTTGTGCCTGGGAGAGGAGGACTCCTGGTGAAGGGCTCAGATTTAAAACCTGAAGCCTCCATACAATCTTTGCAGATCACCAGTTCAAGACCTCAAAAAAAGCTCAGCCAGAGAAGTTTTGCTTTCCACAGATGCACGTGCTTTCAGAGGCAAAGAAATAGTCCTGTCTGGATACAACCTAGTCAGTCTGGGGAGCAGGTTACAGTAGCCTTGTTGTCAACTCTTTCTCCAAGCAAAGTCAAACTGGATGCAGCGCAACAACAATCTTTACAAATGTGACTGTAGAAGACATAATATTTTTCTTATTTCCTGCACATATAAAAATCCTGTCTTTCCAGGTTAAGATCAAGTGGAATTACAGCCTAACACACGTCAAGGTGACAAAGTAGACAAAGTGAACATGATATGGTGACATCCTAACAATAGCCATGGAAAACAATGATAATAATATCTCCTGCAGAAAATGCAGTTGTCAGGGAGATTTAAAATGCCATGTTTCCACTAAACCCTCACGTTTGATTTTGACCACAATGAAATAATATGCAGACTATGACAAGGATAATCTTGACCTTCACCTAACAAACAGTTATCAGCTTTATACCAAAAAGGAGATCTGATATCTGACTGTAAGCATAGACATGTTAAGTACCTTTTGAAGATAAGATAATAAATTAATGACTAAAGCTGTTAGCAAAATAGATTTGTTAACTGGATAAACACCTGAAAACAGTATTTCCTCACTGATTCCTCTACCTGGCCCAAATTTAATCTCCACAGCTCTTTTCTGAGCTTCTAAAATATTTTTTAAAGAAAAAAGATATCAGCAAGATGACTCACGGTTGGCATACTGGTACAGCCCAACAGATTGACCTTTAAGGTCAAATGCTACAGCTTACAAGGCAAGCTCTACAATTCCTGGATTCATGGTAAAACGGAGATTGTAATCACTGTAAACCATACGTACCACTCAAGCAGGGGGCAATAGAAATTCACAGTCAGGGCACAGAATTGCAGCTGTGATTAATTTATATTATTTGAGTACATTACTTGACATTAACATATGTATGTGTTTATTTATTTCTACTGCATCCTTGCCTAAAAGCCAAGGAAATAAATACAAACTGTACACATAAAAGATAAAGCACAAGTGCCAAAGAGGGAGGAAGAAGTTGCATTTGTAAAATTTAGTTGGATCGGTCCATTTATTAGTCTCAGATCTCAGCTTTTCTGCCTTGGTGGTGCTGTTTGTTCGTGAGAGCTGATGAATCATTGAAAAAGAAGCACACATGCCTATGATAAACTACAAGGAAAAAGGCTGAAAAGGTTAATCAAATTATCTCACTATTCAGTCAAGAAATTGTAAATCTATTTGAGACATCTCAGTAAGAATCTAAGGCCACTGACAAAACAGGAAATATTAAAGGAAAAGCCCATTTAAATACCAACATCAGCAGAAAATCACCAGAAGCTGCTTGTTAAGCTTAGTGTCATCTTAAACTTCAGATTATTTCACTTGATACCCAGCAGGAGTAAAATTTCTATGTACTTGTGAAGATATTAGTGTTTAAACAGATGTCAGAAGCTTTTTAGGTATAAACGGAAATTGAGATACAGATTATGATGGCTTAGGGACTTGAGTGGCGTATAATATCAAAAACTGTATCTGAGAAAGAATGTAGTGTTGCAAATAATGATCTTCAAATTCCTGTACACGGCAATTTGTAAGTTGTCTAAAACTAGATTCTTTTACTCAACTTATTAACAAAGTAGCAGACTAATCAAATGAACCTCCAAAAAATTAAGTATTTAATTTGACATTTTCTGTTTCATCCTCCTGTGTATTTTTTCCCCATGGTGTTCCAGCATTTTGTATTTCTTTGCATTGCTCTTAATTTATACTCTCCAGAGTGTCTAATGCAATTCCTATATAAGCTCAGCCTGATAAAACCTGATCCACAAACATCGCAGATAAATCATCAGCACCACCAGCTACAAAGTGAAAGGCCTGTATCCCCCCAAAAGCTAAGCTACCTGCATGTCTCCACTTGCTCTCCAAAAAATGTGAAAATAAATTACCTCGATGAGTTGTTCTGGAGGTTAATACTTTTGGGCCTTTTCCTGTTAGGGGCCTAGGAATTAAATTTTATATCACAATTCCTTCATAGTAATGGAAGTCAGGAAAGATTGCACATTAGGGCAGAAAAGGGAGCACAGGGATTATACGGTGGACTGCCACAAGGACAATGAATTCATCTGTAAAAACTTCTATAAAGAATGCTGTGCCATGGCTTGGAACATGCTTTGAAACTTTAACATGGAACTACCTGTACTTTAAAAAGAAACATCACAAACCTTCCACAATGCACCTGTAACCATACTTCAGAAAATTCTTAGTATTGTAAAATTTTATGCTACATATCATATGTTTTCATATGGTTTCAACAGTGGCAGATGAATTCTGTACATAATCAGCAGCTGAGAAGTAAGAAATTGCTTTTGCATGTACAGATTAGTTTAACACACCTCTCTGGAAATCAGAAGACTCAGTCTGATTTGTGTTTGCACCATTTGCTATTTAGAGCTTCAACATGAATTTACAGTTACACCCTAATTAAATGTCTTTTCCATTTTCAGACCTAGTTAAATATAAATATAAACCTACCAAATGCATACATAATCAAACTTTTCCTCAAATTACTCTAAAAAGCCTAAAATGTGATGAAGTATTTGAACTTCTGTTGAGCGCTTATTTGTCAAGCTGGCACGGAAAACAAAGTATTCCCTGGCATTGAAATAAAAGATCTAGCTATCCATCCCTAACTGAGACCATCTTCAACAGGTCATCTTCAGAGAAGCAATTTCTTTTTGATCATTCTGAATTTAAATAATCTGGAGCATGTCTAAAGAGAAAACTATCCATTGTTACCCTTTATTTCTGACTAGGTATGGGGTTGTACCCATGTGCCCTTCAGGATTCTATGACAAAAGATTGAACTGGCAACAAACACTGCAGCCTTTCCTGTGAATAAGATTATTCCCCTCACATAGGTACTTTTGCATCCATTTTTGCTGTTTACCTATGCTTTGGATTTGATGCATGCATGGATACTGTGACTTCAAAGAGAACACTACACGAGTGCCACAGCTGAATACAGCCTTTTGTTTCATTTTTCCATGGGCCGTACCATTTCTCCAGAATGAGCTCTGCTTATTCACAGTTCTGACAGATTTCTGTCCTTTGAATTGTTCCCAAATACATGCCAGTAATCTGACATGACTCAGGTAAATCTAAGTAAACAGTCTTTTCTTCTATATGCAATGTTCTGTTTCCAGCACAGAACTATACACGAGTAAGTGTACTGTGTCAGACAAAAGGTAACTGATCCCGGTTGTCTCTGCTGGTGGTCAAAGGGAATCCAGGCAATCATACAGTCCTAGAGGACGTGCAGACTGTTCACTTGCCCAGAAGGCTCTCCTGGCCACCAGCTGACACATGGAATTCTTCAGGTTTGTGTCCGGTAGTCCCAGATCACTTTCTTTTCCACAAACTCATCCACTTACCCTTTTAGCCTACAGGAAAATTAGCATTCACATCATCCTGTGGCCAGAAGTTTCACAGCTTAGCTGTATCTGTATGAAGAATCATTTTCCTTGTTCTGAACCTCATGCATGCAGGGTGATTTTACTCCATGCCACCCAATTCTTTAAGAAAAGAGTAAACAACTGATCCCTGTCCTGTCCATGCTATATCACAGGCCTTTATCGTACCCACCTTAGTCATCTCCTTTGCAGATTGACAAGTCATGGCCTACATAGCCACTCCTCACAGGGAAGCCATTTCTCACCTAGCCCTTTCTGAAGTTCTCCCACGGCTTTTTTGATATCCTGTATATTTTATTCCAGACATAGGTGGATTCACATGGTGGCATGTTTTGTCAGCATGCTAAAACAGTTGTAGTTAGACTAAGTCCTGGTTCATTGTGTTGCTGGGGTGGCTCTGAATTAACAGTCAGAATAGGCACCTTTCAGTTGAATATGACATCCTTGTAGATAAAATCTACCCTGACATAACTGTGCTCAAGTCACGTACTTCAACTTTGCAACAATTCTGGCCCAGCCCAATATACCTGCACATTTATCCCAACAGAAGAAAAGAGTGAGAGGCAATGACATTTTGATAACAGCTCCGTATCTTTGAAATTACCAGGCCCACAACATTCATAGGAATCAGAGGACTGTAGGATAATTCAGGCTGGAAGGGACCTCAGGAGATCTCCATTCTAACCTCCTGCTGTAAGCAGAGTCAACTACCAAGTCAGACCAGGCTGTTATGGGCTTTATTCAGTCAGGTCTTGAAAACCTACAGGGATTGAGCCTGCGCACTGGGCTACCTGCTTCACTGCCGAATGGTTCCCATGGGGAAAAGATTTTCCTTGCACCCAGAACTTTTCTCAATTTATGCCCATAGCTCTGTTCAGCCCATCAGGCACCAGTGTGCAAGGTCAGCTTTACCTTACCAAAGGCCTTGCCTAGGTACTGGGGAGCTGGTGCTGGCCCACCAAAGGCCCTTTCTTCCCTAAAGGTCCCATCTCCAGGCTGACCAGGCCCAGCTTCCTCAGCCTCTCTGCACAGGGAGTGCTCCAGCCCAAACTACCTCGATGGCCTCTGCTGAACGTGCTTTAGTTTGTTGATGTATTTCCTGCACTTGAGGGTGAAAACTGGACAAAGTATCTAGATGTGACCAAACATGCGCTCAGCAGAGGGGGACAATCCCTTCCACCCACCTCATATCCATGCCCTGTTCACACAGCTTGGGATGCCGCCATCCCTCATGGCTGCCAGGGAGCACAGCTTGATCCTGCCTAGCTCACTGCCACCCAAGATCCATGGCCTTGCCTGCAGAGCTGCTCTGCAACCACCATAGCCTCATCCTGTGTCACTGGAAGGAGCTGCTCCTTCCCTGGTGCCAGGACTGGTTACTGGTCCTGGCTGAATTTCACATAGTTCCTGTCTGACCAGGTATCTCTGGATGGCACCTCTTCTTCTCAGACATGTTGACTCTCTCTCCCTTCCCTACTCCCAGTTTAGTGTCATCTGCAAACTTGATCAGAGTTGCCACCTTCAGGGCATAGATAGAGATGTTAAACACGACAAGTCTCAGGATAAACCCTGGCAGTACCCAGCCTGTTACGGGCCTCCAAGCTCAGTATAGCCCATCCAGCCAGTATTTTTACCTATCTGGTTGCCCACTGATTAAGACCAAAGCATCCCTACCCAAGTATAAGAGTATTGTGGGACAGTGACAGCAACCTTCTTATAGTCAAGAAAATCCACTCATTTTATCTTTGAAGGCCATCAGGCTGGTCTGGCATGACTTATCCTCAGAAAAGCCACGCTGACTGTTTCCTTTCATCTTCTTCTCCTTCATGTTCTGAGAAATGAGCTCCCAGAGGACTTGCTTCATGATTTTCAGTCTGACCAACCTGTAGCTCCCTGGATTGTCCTCTTAAACTTTCTTCCTGATAGATGCAATATTTGCCTTCCTCCTGTCCTTGTGGACCTCTGCCCACTCTCCATGACCTTTCATAGATAGAAGAGAGCAGCCTTGCATGGACATTACCCGGTCTTCTCTGCAACCTTCGACGGAGGTCACTTCAGACATGTCCACCATCTGTCCTGGATTCAAGAGCCACAGTAACAGCAGAGGATAGCCAGAACTGCCATTGCCTTGGACATCTTTCATGCAGCAAGGCTCCCAGATGTCTTCCTGTTACCTTTATAACCTTCCCCTTATAAGACCGGTCAAGTCTGAGTTTGACTCTTTATTAAAAACAACTATTTAATCTGAATAGGCATGTCTTAAGATTCTTATCTTCTAATGTTGTGTTAAGAGCATGAGTACATATGTCTGATATAAGCAGGTTCGACTCATTTGAAGTTTCTATCAGTGCAGAGAATCAGGCCTGCTATCAGCTTTTCAGTGTACTAAGGTATGCTTCTTGTTCTGAGTATTTTTTCAGGTATGCTGTAAATCTATTGGTTCCATGTATTTTAATGAAGTAGCTTACTTTTGCATGCTTCTGTGTATTTAGTACTACAGAAAAGATCTAAGCATCATGGTTTAGTGCTTTGTTTTTGCTTTCTTTCATTTTCTTTTTAAATAGCAGCAATGTCTGTAAAAATGTTTTCAGCGTCTTGCCTCCACAGCCCTGAATACAGATCAGTGTCTATGCTTTGCATCCAAGGACCACACCTACAGTCCTCTCACTTTTTCTGATCCTCTCTGGGGTGACACTCAAAACAAACAGCATACTGAGAGCACAGAGCTCAAGCCCCCAGCAAAAGACAATTGCCTATAGCCACATGCTAGGTTACTGCTTTTCTTACTGAAAAGCAAGCATGCAAGCCAACTTAATGTTTGTGAGCTGCACTGATTATGCACTCAAATCAAGTAACTATGTCACGCAATAGCTATATCTTTTATATGTAGAATGGAAGCATGGGACATGCAATGGGTGGTTGAAAGGAAAGTAAGATATTGTACACGATGTATGATAATGAGAATGGAATCCTGCTATCCTGCACCTTAAAGCATCAGCCCTTAGCAATTATAGGACATATTCAATAGATCTTCATCAAGAAGGAATGTGGCTGTCTATTATAAACACAGTAGCCATAGCAAAGTGAGGATCTACTTTCAGTTACTCAACACATAAAAAATATTTGAAAAACGACTGTGGCCCCAAATCTGCTCTTGGTAACACATTTTCAACCCTCCTGACATTATCTAAGTGAGAAAAGAATTTAGTCCAATTAACATATTTTCTTTCTTTCAAATGTCCTCACTGTCTAGTATAGCACTAGTGCTCTCCAAGTTGGTCATTTTCTGTCCACTAATGACAAGCCAAGCAAAGGGCTCTCAGCTACTTCTCAGGCACTCAACAGGTCATTAAACACCAGGAAATGCCTGTTCTATCAGTCATTAATACTGAAATAGCAGTTTCTGTTAATAATAGATGAATATCCTCCTTCCAGAAGAGGATTGGCCTTTTTGCCACTAATGTACTGGACTGAACTAGACTCTTCCTTAATCTCATGCAATAACTTAAAGTCACAGACAACAGAATAATTTATGTTGGTGAAGATCTCTGAAGGTCACCTAGTCCAGCCTCATACTCAAAGCAGAGGTAACTTAAAATTTACCCCAGGCTTCTCAAGGCTATATCCAGTTGAGTTTATCTCTAAAGACAGAGATTCCACAGCCTGTCTGACCAATATGTTTCTAATGCTTAACTACTCTGTTATTTTCTTTTCCCTATAACTGGTCAGAATTTCTCTTTGTGTGACCATTGCCCCTTGTCCTTTTGCTATACAATTCTGTGAAGAGTGAGACTCTGTCTTGCATACAACATCCCACCAGGACAGTTAAAGACAGCAGTTAGAGCTTTTCCTTCTCCAGCCTGAATAAATTGCGCTCCCTTGGCCCCTCTGCACAGCAAGTGCTCCAGCCCTGGGTCCATTGTGATGGCCCTGTGCTGAACTCACCTCAGCACAGCATCCTGCTCCTGAGATGGCTTTCCAAGCATTGTGTTGAGGAAAAAAACCTTTTCCTTCAACCTGCTGGCTACTCTTTTGCTAATACAGCGCAGCACACTGTTACCTTTCAAGTCTGCAGGAGCACACTGCTAATTCATGTGCAGGTGGTTACTTTACAAGGACCCCCAGGCTTTTTTGGCAAAGCTGCCACCTGGAGAGTCAGTTCCCAGCCTGGACTGCTGCATGGGGTTGTTCCATCCAAGGTTCAGGCCTTTGCACTGTTCTTTGTTGGACTTTATGAATTTTCTGTTTACCTACTTCCCCTGCTGGCTGAGATCCCTTTTCTGTACTATCAACTCATCTCCCTGCTTTGGTGCCAATGGAAAACTTGCTGTGGCTATGTTTTGTCCCATTGTCAAGGTCACTGATGTAGATGTTTAACAGTGTTATGTGCTACAGGGAAGATCCCACAGTTTTCTTGTCCAGGCTCTGCCTCATCTCCTCTCTTTACTGCCCACACACAGTCTGTCCCGGGGCAGGGGGGGAACAAAAAATCCAAAGAAAAAAAATTGGCACTAGAAACTACAAAAACTCCCTGCTTCACATGTGAGCAGCACCAGGTGGACTATGCTATGGCAACAACATATATGACTGAGGAAGCCTGACTTATTTAGCTCAGCCAAACAAGGATAACTCCCAATTCAAAACTAAATAGGAGGGAATATAGCTTTTCACAATTTCATTTTTAATTCCTTACTGTGTTTTTGTACAGTGTTCCTAACCGTAAAACCTGTAGGTGAAACTGTAAAGCCAGTAATAATAATAGAAGAAGGAGAGAAGCTCAGCCAAAAAGCAAGTTGTCCTTAAAAGGAGGTTAAATTCATAAATACAGACCATGTGTTACGTGGTGAAACAAATGTAATGCTTACTGAATAGTGTCACTGATATAAAAATAGAGCATGTTGCCTCACACTTAATGGACCATATCAGATTTAGAAGAAAGTTACTAGACATTTTTGTTAGTTCAAAATAGCCATGTGACATAGAATGCATTCACATCACCCTGTGTTGGTAAACAATCTGCAAAATTAGGCAGTTTTTAATATACAAAAACAAAGTGAAACAAATGTGTTTTTAATATCGGGATGGTGACTAACTCAGTACATTTGATCTTCTCTGAGACCATGTAAACGTTCTACATGGCAGAAAGGAGAAGCAGTACTTTCCTAGAAAGAATAATCCCGCTCCAGGCCTGTGCTACTGACCACAGCTCTGGACTACAGAAGATGACAGTCTGAATAATCCACCACTGGTTTTTAGATGTTCTCTGCAAGTTGTGTGAGCACTGTCAGAATCTTACCCCATTCTGCTTAGCCAGAGCGGATTACATGATGAAGCTGGTTCTGTAGTCCCATAGTTTTAGCCAAGATGTGTATCCTTCACTGACTGATGTCAATGCTGCTTCTTTGCACCAAATTATTTTCTCCTTAATACATCTAATCTCTGATTAAAAATCGGTTGATTTTCAGTGAAAAATGGGAAGAAACTCTCACCCACTGACTTAATTTTAGAGGTATGCATAGGATAGAGCTAAGTAAAACTTAAACTGCCACTCAGCTTTTCACACTATGTTGAAGAAAATCTTCACAAAGCAAGTCCAAACACCCGGTATCTAATACACTCTCCCTTCTCCAAGAAGGTATTTAGGGAAAACCCCAAGACTACTGGAAAATGCTGCCTTTGCAAACCCTGGTGTAAGGCCATGAAAATTACTTAGATGACGGGTAGCGTAATTGATAGCCTTCAAGGGCTACTATAATTTACGCAAATACCAGGGTTGCCTAAGGTGTGGCTGCTATCTCCACCTGGAATCTCTATAGTAAACACTGTGTTTCTTGAACCTGGAAGCCTTGCAGATTGTGAGCGATCATACTTTGGTTCTAAAGAAAAGCAAGGTCCAACATAAAATGTGGATAGTGTCAAGTGTGAGATGTATTGGAGCCTCAGGCTCTGTTTCAGACCTTGATGACACTCGTATCACACTGTGGCTGCCAACACCAGTGCCAACAGGAGACAAAGAAAGTTTGTCCTTTGCCCCAGGCTTTGAAAGGAATGGTGGAGGAATATTTACTTGGGCAGTCACAACAATTTGCAGTGTCTTTGGTGCAAGGAAGCAGGACCTGGTAAACTCAACAGTGTTGCTGTTTTAATTCTGCAAATCATCAGTGAAATCTCTTTCATTTCCCTTTTGAAATTGATTGTAAATCCTAAATATGTCTTCCCAAGGCTCAAAGCAGTCTGAATCTCCAGGTGAGCTATTTTCTTCAAGAAATACTAATACAAGTTGTAACCATTCATCCTGGTTCTGTGCCAGGTTACTTGGCAAATGCATGGACTTAAGCGGTTCCTTTCATCTAATTTGATGCTTTGCCAAGGTGGGTTATTTTTATTATTAACCTTCCATCATGCCTGCTGTACAACAGTCCAGAAATCTCTTGAGTCTTTGGCAGAGCAGCGAGGGAGACTCTCTGGCAAAGAAATAATAAGGACTCAAAACCAATGGAATTTAAATTATTATGAAGAATAATAAAACAGTAACCGACCAGATTGCTTTAAAAATATCTTGAGGACCCTGCTGCATCCAGCAGTGAGAGTTAATGCTTGCTGACAAAAAAAATATTTTGTTACTGTCAGGGTGGCCATCCAGAGATGAATTTGGTGTCCTGGCATCAGTTTGTACAAGACAGGTGTCTCTGCTGAAACAACTAAATTCACAATTATATTGCCTCCTTTTTTTCTGATGTTCCAGTAGATGTCAACAACCAGCTGAGCATAAAATAACTGCTTTCGCTTAGATGAGAAAGGTCCCAGCCCCCAAAATCAGGAATTTTCTGGACTTTAAGAATTCATAATCTTGCTTTTAAATACTTGTGCTCTGTTTTCACAATAGAAGGGTTCATATTATTCACTACTCCAATTCTGATATATATATTATTTTTTTAACTTATGTCTATCCCCCTCTACTGTAAATCTCCTCAGCTGAAAGACATATAAATAGCTCCCACCTTCAGTCCAAAACACTGTGATTCATTTGTGACCTGTTGTTTTGTTTGGAGTTACATAAGGAGTACTTTTATTTACCAAAGAATTTGACAAAATATTTTTGATAAAATACAATTCCTTTGAGGAAATTGAAGGCAACCAGTCTTTTGTAGCAAACCTTTATGAGGATGCTTATTACAAACTTCCTAGCCAAGCGCTCTGCAGAAGTAGACAGCTTCCAGTTCAGAATTTGCTTTGTAGCCTCAAATATCCTTCATATTGGCTTCCAAAAAATCACATGGGCCTGCCCTAAAAATTACCTGTCCCATGTTATACCTTTTTCATACAGGCAGTTCTTTTTGGCCTTTGAAACCTTGAAGTCAATAGAATTACATACATGAGCAGATCTGGCTGCGTACAGTGTTTCTGAGGCACAGTAATGTAATCTGACCAGCACTTTTCACTTTAACACTCAGGGTTTATGTTTTATTTAAATAGAAAAATCAGCACAGGTTGGCCTCAAAGCTAAAGAACTATCTTGGCCCTTAAGAATCCAAAGTCCAAAGCTTGGTCTTTCATAGGAACTCTCTGGGAAGTTGTATATAGAGTATTTTAAGAGGTATTAGCCAACTAATGCCAACTTAGGTATCTCATTAATTTTTAAAGTCTCTCTCCTGTTAACTTTCCCATTAACGAAATACCTGCTCTGCTGGATTAGGCCTTTTCTGTCTTAGGTTACATATAAAACAAGGATAATAAAATTCATGGGAAACAGCTTATTAACAATATTAACTGAAAGAGGCTCTCAAAGTTCACAGATTTAGAGTTAAGGGAAATTTATATTGGCTCCCACTGCTCTCAGTTCTTTGTGGGATTTTCCTAATATTTTTCTCCAAGAAACAGTCTTTGGGGGTGGGGTGTTAGCTCACACACATTTCTCACTCTCATATTCACTGCAAGATCCAGTCAACCCTTGTCACACCACTTGGTGAATGCATTAACTGACACAACAGCAGATTAAGACCATTAATAAAATCCGCTGTACAACCAACCTTCCAATGAGAATGTGCCCTGTGGTAACAGGGAAATTGCCAGTAGTAACTAAAAAGGAACAGCAAATCTACAAAAAGAAACTCATAACCATCTAACTTACGTAGCCTGCAGTAATGACCTAACTAAAGTGATTTAACTAAATAATACAGTGTTTAACTTTCCATAGTGAGAAGAGGAAAGCAGAAAGGCAGACATGCTAAGGATTTAATTTTAGAAAGCTTGCTGAAGGGAACATGATTGTTTTTGCTGTTTATTCTTCATTCTTACTATTACCTATGGAATAGGTAATTTGCCCCTTCACACTGTTACTGAATGGCAGATCAAGCTATTTTGTTTGGAAGAGGAAAGAAAAAAAGGTGGAATAGGAATATAGACCTCCTTATTTTTTATTTGTTTACTAAGAACATGGTCTTTTCATGCTGTGTACACAACCAGAACAGATATTTCACATTCTATCAAACAAATGGGAATGGAAAGATGGAACCAATGTGACAACATTAGTTTCTGTCGGGGAGCATTTAACAGACATCAGACTAAGAAAAGTTTTAAGGAGAGATTTGAAAGAAGAAAGGATTTTGAACTAAAGAGGAGGAAGCACAAAGGTTTATTTGCCATACAGCCCTTGTTACATTAGCACTGGAAAGCCTGGACTGCAAAAGCTTGAACAAACCAAATAAAATCAATCAGACCATTTGTATGAATTAAGTTTACATTATGTGGCATAGAGACTGTACACATCTGTACATTCTTCATGTAAGTAATCTCCTCCCTTGGTATAAATCAGTGTTTGAGGAATAAGGGATACTCAATCAACAGTAAAATGGAGATAGTCTCCGTGGTTATTATCATGGAATACCAATGGATATGGTAGTAGGAAAGAAGAAAGGAGGAAGGAGAAAAAGGAGCTGGGACAAAACATTCTTTTAAATCCTGATTTTCAGCCATAAGTCAACATTTTCTTGCCATTGACCTTAGCAAGCACCAAATCAGGCTGAAGGACGTTTGAAGGAGGAGAAGGAATGGGGGAGTGGCAAGCAGGCCTCTTTCTCAGAATAATGTCAATTTCTGCAAGTAAGTTTTTTGGCCATCATTATAGCACCTGAGTCAGGCACAGTGCAGGGGCACAGGTAATACTCTATCAAACCTTCTGTCTTCACTGATCTCCAGCTTCCTGTAATAAAGGGCAGCTCTGTGATATGCAGCAAGCTCCCTGTGCAGGTGTTAACCTTCTACAGTGACCCAAAATGGGGAAATGACTAAGCAAGGCAACGGGTCTTCTCAGAAATTATAAATGTAATTCTTTAATGTATATAAAGAATCTTTTTCCTTACCTTATTTTGCCTTTCATGATCCATTTTAACAGTGGGTTATGCTGAACTTTTTTTGGAAAGAAAAGGACTCCAGGGAGAGAGATGTAACAGTCAGAAAAACTGCAGATAAGCCTGTGAGTCACATTTTCTGTTGATCTAAATCATTGTCATTCCAGCTGCCTTCATCAGAGATACCATGATTTGCACAGGCTGAGGATCTTGCCCTGTATTTCCAGGAATTAACAAACAGTAGATGATTCAAAATTTTGTATTATAGTCCTTATGTTGTACCGCTATTCTGTTTTCTTAGAAGGAGGAGGAGTATGGCTTTATGTACAGTCTGTATATTGATATATGGTTGTCATTAATCGTATTTTGGTACATGATGCATCTCTTATTAATAGATGAAGTTCCCAGCTGTAAATGTCAAGATAAATTGATTGGCCAGCTGGTACTTTGGAGATACAGTATTTCTCCAAAGTATCCAAAGCTTGAAGTGGGGGGAGGGGAACAGTTTTGTTTTAACCAGGATTCAGCGTTACTTAGTACAAAAGGACCGATAACAGAACAAATCTAATTAACACAGCTAGCTATGCAAAAAAAAAAAAAAAAAAAAAAAGCATTTTCCTTTAATTGTAGATTCTGACTTGCAAAACATTTCCTCTCCTCCTCCCCCCCTAGTCCACACACAGTAAATGTACCTTTGGTTTACTTTCCCATATTTTATAAAAAATGCATTAGTGGGCACAGTTCCAGCCGGACTGCCATCTGCCGGCTGCCGTGCCGCGAAGTAATCCCATTAGCCAAGGCAATTGCATTAACCTGCGAGAAGTGTGCTGTACAATGACATTGATTCAGACATTTCAGAGGTTACTATTGCAAATCAAAGTACGTTTGGGAAAACAGAACAATAAATCAAAATGATCAAAATCTAATCTGGACACAGTCTTTAGGATATGTCCCTATTCACACTGCAATTCCTCGTCAGACTTATAGTAGTCTCGGTGATCCTGATCAAAGAACTTTGGTTTATGTGCAGAAAAAGAGAGGGTTGAACCTGACACCATGTGCACCTAGCAGGAATCCTTCTAAAAACTGTTTCTTCTTTTTATTTAGAAGCTGGGAAGAGAAGTGATGGGGGAAAGAGAGAGGTTGGGTTTCTGAAATTCTTTCTTTGTGAGTCAGCAGATAGCACTTCTGGAGCTGGGAATGTTTCCTCTTGGACTGACTCCATCTCCTTTTTTGGTCTGCAAACCCTTGAGGTTAATGGTTGGGGTTGAAGAAGTTGGAGCACATGGCAGTGCTTTGAATATGAAAGGAGGAATTTGCACAATATGGGTGCATTAGTCATTTGCAGTTCACTAATTATCTGTTTTATGTTAATGCTAATGCTCCATGTAAGTAAAGTAAATTAACACGATAACATAAGAGAAGCAATTAATGGAATATATAACATTTGTAGCTATAATAAAACTGATTTTATTCCACACACAGAGAAAGGGTCTATTTAGATCTCTGAAATAAATGAGGAGCTTGCTGAAACCTTGCTGCTCTAAGTAACACCAAGGACAGACTCACATGACATAATATTGTTGCCATAGTAACAGGGATGTGCACCAGCGGAATCATGCCCATATATCATTAATTTAGTGCTCTGCTAACCACAAAATAATACCTCTCCTAATTATATTGTGCCTTTGATTCTTAAGAATGTAACACCACAATTACATAGAGTCAACGGTATGAAATTTGAGGCACGATGGCTATCAGAATGTACAACTTTACCAGAACATATAGGTCATTGTATACTTTCTGGGATATGAAAAAAGAATACTAAAAAAAATAAAAAAAAAAAAAAAAAAAGGAAAAGGAATCCACATCCACAAGTCTCCCATATCCACAAGTCTCCCCTAATTCTCCTAAATATGCCAGTGAGGAAGCTAATTGGATGTGTGCCATTTGGCAACATCCTTCTTTACAGTCTTCCTGAGGCTCTGTGATATCAGCCACTTCCCAAAGCTTGGAGGCTCAGCTTGATTTAGAACTGCATCTGGTGCTTTTGGGAAGCACACTTGATATCAGCAATCACATTGCACACACACAACTTCCCAAATATCGCATCCATACCAAGAACTCTCATATTGGCAGCCAAAAAGGGGGAAGGGAAAAAAAACAACAACCCAGCATAAAGAGCTGTGACTAAATTTACTGATGAGAAAACGCTGATGGTGGTGAAGCCACAGGATGATTTGAAATGTTAGTAATGTTATGAAGTCACCTTAGAAAAAAATCACCCTGCAGAATAATGTAAAGAAAGGCTATTTTTATGACAATGAGTGTTTCATCCAGGTGATGAATAGTTTCCAAAGGATCCACGAATTCCAGGAGGTTGCAGGATCTCAGGCTGCTCTCAGTCCTGTTACCTTACTTCTGTCATTCACTCTAATTCAGTCAGGTATTTCAGTGCATGCAGTGGAAACACACCATGTGGTCTTGCTGAAAGCAAAAGCACAACTCATCTCCATCAACACGTCAGCGTGAAAATGCCTTCTGGATCTGGAGTCACATTGTTTTATTTTCCTGTACCGTGATCCTCAAGCACATCACGCTGCTTCCTTCTAAGTGGGTTTGCATGACCAGCTCGCTCATTTTAAATCTTAGCTTCCTTCTGATTTGTGAAGAAGGCTGGAGAATTGTGCTGAATGATGGACTAATTTCACAGCTCATTTCTCTAGATGGAAGGGAGATCTCTGAGAACCTGCAACACCCCAATATCTTTTCTTACTCTCCAGTGCTGCTGACCCATTTTGCAGGACAGCAGTTGGGTGCACTTCTCCCTGTAGCCATCTTCTGATATTCCCCAAGATCGATGTATTTACATTATGTTTGATTTTCTGCTTCTTCCATCAAGAAGGGTGGAAGGATTTTTCCCTCGCCCCTGCCCCTTAATTTCAAGCATTTTATTAAAAAAAATAGAGACAGAAATACTGCTTTCTTTTAATATTCTTATCCTAATCCGAATTCAGTCCCTAGCCTCAGTTAACTGCATGGATCTCCTGAGGTGAGGACATAATAACCAGCGTGTTCCTTATATGTATTCAAGTTCTATTTTTAGCGCCTTTTAAACTCATAGGGGATTTTTTTTTTTCCTGAAAAGACAATGTAATTTGTATGCAGTTTTCCTAGTTATTATTCTGGGGGACATTTTTCTTCCAATGATGATTACAGTCCTACCGAGGCTGAGCGCCTCCCCTCCCGCCCCCCGCGGCAGCGCCATTGCAAGGAGCGCAGCGCCACCCAGCGGCGGCTGCCGCACCAGCCCCCGCCGCCCCCCGCGCTGCCCGGCTGCTGCGGACCCTGCTGCTCGGCAGGCCCGGCTCCGGGACAGGCGGAAAATAACAAAAAATATAAATCACAGGCAAGCTGAAGAAATCCAGTAGGCAAAGTCTGGGACTAGGTGTTGCTTTTGCTCTCTAGGCAACCAAAGGCATCGCTTCGATAGTTCTGTTTGGTAAATATGTTCTCTTAGACAAGGACTCGTGTCATTCACAGCACTGTCGATAAGAGCTATATGCGTGAATGGGTGGGAGGCTATCTCTGTATCTATATCATGTATGTATGAGATATATATATATATATCATACACACATGAAAACCCACTGCAGGCAAAGGTCAAATAAATTTAATGTCGTGCACTCCTACTTTTGATGCCTGCTTGCATTGTGTGTAGTATAGAACCAGCATGTGGCAAAGTAACCTGGTTTGCTTTCATCCTATTTCAAATTTGATTACTCCAGCTTTTACATTATTGAGGCATAGCAGGCACCTGATTTGTAATACGATATTAAAAGGGAAATTACTCCTACCAGTAGTCTTAAGTAGCACTTCTGGCTGCTGCTTCTTCCAGACAGGAGCCTTCTGACAGATCTGGGATTACAAGATGGATTTGCCTAAAATAACCTCTGGTTTAATAAATCAGCAACAAGAATAATCAGCAGAAAGATTAGGACACATACTGTGCTTTGGACCAGACTCTCCAGTACTTTTCTTGTTCCAGTGCCATCAATAGATATACTTGTTTCCTTTGTCTAAGGATCCAGTTGCATATTTCTTGAGTTCAATCTCTGCTACTTTTGGTAAGGGGAAGGAGCAGGGACAGGCTGTAGTGTTATTGTCACTGCCCTAATGCAGGGGTTGTACAAGAGTCTGCCCAGCTCATCACAGAATACAGCTTTGCTTGCTTTGATCCTCAAAGAGCACAGAAGAGTTGCAATGTTCAGCATTCATCAACGTTCCCCAAACACTCTAAAATCTTCGTAAAGTGCTCAGCCAGGCTGTAAGTCTGTTTGTGTCCAGCCTCTCATAAAGTATCCTCTGGGGACCACTTTTGCCTTCTTTAAAGAATGGAAAGGGAAGCACTGTTATACTGATTAGCTGTCCTTTGTCACTATGCTGAGGGCCTTTGGATGGAACCTGAAGAACGGAGCACTGGGTCACTCTGTATCTTCTGGAGTCCTCTTGATGCAATTCATGTACAGCAAGTAAGAAATTCAGGCACTGAGAAAAAGCAATATATTGCAATCAGAAGGGACCAGAATTTTATAGACTGTTTTTCATGTTAGAGAAATGCTTTATAAAGTAGTGATTAATAATAGTGTTTATTGCAATTGTTTAGGCAAATGTGACAGTACTAGGCTCTTAGCAACAGCTCAGCCATATCATGGAGAAGCTGAACATATTTTTTTCCTAGAAGAATGAGGCTAGACAAAATTAAGGGGTACAAAAGGACAAGTGCCATAAATTTGCAAATCTTCAAATTACGCTATCTTATATAACTTTTGCCTTGGTGTGTGCCACAGCCAAATTTTTCCTCTCATTCTTTCAGTACGCAGCAAGATTCTAACGAGGGAACACTTGGTAAATATACCTTTTATCCTGGAGTCCAAATTAGCTTCTGCATCTTACTTACCAGAACACTACATTTGAAAGGCATGAGGAGTTAACGGTGGCTTTCCACCTTCTCCTTGTAACATCATAATCATCTGGGGGCAGGGGTTGTGTCCTCGAGAATGTTGTTGCTGGACAGAAACAGAGTGTTATCATCTGTACCGCTGCTAACTATGTAACATTTCCATGCAAAGAACCCCCAGATGGAGACTGGAAGTGCCTAGAAGAGAGATTCACCAAACAAACTTCCGAGCAGACACTGGAGGACATCATCATCCACTTGAAAATATTTCTGTCATCAGAAAGAACAGCTCTATTTTTCAAATCGCATACCCTCTACAAATTACTCCCTCCACTGTAATTAGGAACATGCCCCCAAGTATAAATAAAACAGACTGTAAAAAGCAGAATTTCACTCTGACATTTGACAGGGGCACTTTGTGAGAGGTTGATTAGGTTTCTTTGTACTTAAACTAAAAAATGAATCAGATCCACACTAATACTGACTCATTGCAACAAATTAGCCATCAGGACCTGAAGCTTTCCTATCATAACCAGCTAAATTACACCATCATATGCTGCATCGTTCCACATGAAAATGAACTGTGTGTCTGTTTTCACAACATAGTGTTGATAATTTTATCTTATTTCCCTCTACCTTTAGCCCTTCTACACAGAATATCTTTTAATTGCCATTAAAAACTGAGTATCACTGACTCAGGACAGATTTGGCATGTCTGCTTTGTTGTGAAACATGATGGCGCTGTATGAGTGCCTCTTAATGGCTGTGGTTCCTAAATATTCTTTTCAGGCCAGTCCCAGCATCCTGTAAAGTCAGTGGAAGTCCTTCCTTTGATTTCAGTGGGAGTTGGATGAGATCCTTAATTTAGAAATTACAAAAGCAGCTGGAATTTGAGACAATTCCTCAGATTGAAATCTACAGACCTCTGGGATATCTTACAACTACGGTATCTGAGGAAGGGGAACATGGGGTTTTATTACATAGTATTTCCCCCAGGAACTTACAGTGAATTATTGAAATAAGACATAAGGCTTTGAACAGCTTTACATTCAGCATTTCATGTTCTGAATATTTCCGGTTTTCAAATAAAATAATGTGAGATTAAACAGACATTATATGTCTTTTACTGAAGGGTCTTACAATGCTTTAGAAGCAGCAATTAAGCTTGCAAGGTATTTAAGTGGTGGTGCTACAGATGGTCACTAAGGCACCAAGACATTTCCAAGGTCACTCAATAAATCAGTGACAGCAACAGAACTAAACCCCAGGAATCCCTCTGGTCCCACTGCTCAAAACTCTGCAGCCAGAGGCAGGACCAGACTGTATCTCTGCTCAGTGGTCTTACTGTCCCACGTATTTATTTCTTTTTTCTTTCTTAGAGGTTTTTGTGAGTGTTGGGTGTTTGATTATACAAAGCAGGCAAGCTAATCGGCTGATGTAAATTGGCTGGGTTTGATTGACTTCCGTGCACTGCATCATCTGCAAAAGCAGCATTTGCATTTAGCTTTGATACAGAATGATGTGAAGTATGACAGTTTGATGCAGTTGGCTGCCGTCATCTTCGGGCCCTGCAGGTCTAATTTAAAAGACATTGTCACTGACTTCATTGGAGCTATGACAGTTGAAACTAGCTGAGGATCCAACCCAGAAATCTCATAAAACCTTTGAAAAATACAGAAGAAACTAGCATTTGATACAACAGGAATGACTGATATATCACAAAACATATTTGGGCACCTTATGTATTTGATAGTCTGTTTTAATTGCAGTTAAAGATTTGGTATGCAAATACCCCAAAAATTGATAGCTTCCTTTAGTTTGATGAAAATACACAAATAAACAGAAATTGAGATTTGCTGACTTCAAAGAAGCCAGGAGTAAATGGCTCTTTGTTACTACATGTTTCTTTTTGCACAGTGGAAGAACTCTGAAACCATTCTCATAATGCGCTGCTATGAGACAATTTTCATTATCCATAAAAAATGTTTAGTTTAAACCATTAGAGAACATTTGGAAGGGGGAAACTGAGGCTGACAGCTGGCGACTTTGCCTTTGGCCACAGAACAGGTCAGTAGCGAAGCAGGGTTTATACTTCAACATTCCTCAAATCCCCATCCCATATTCACTCCTCCAGAGCTCAGGCTCCTAATTTAGGAGGCATGTATTTAGTGACACACTGTCAAAACAAGTCATCATTTTTCAGGGAGAGATAATGTGACTGGAATTTACGAGTACCAGAACCTTTGCCATGTTTGATCATCAGCATAAAACTCCGTCTGCCTCCTACTGCCAGATTTGCTCAAATTTGGAACTTTTCCACTAAGCATAATTGCACAGACCAGTAAGTCACCATTTCCCAGGTCAGCTCATCTGAGGCGCTGACTAAAGCCTCATCCACCTTCCACTTACAAAGAAGAACGGGAGCGTCTTTCTGAATTTTTTACAATCATTACTCAGACATACATGTTTGCCTTTAAAATCAAACAAAAACTTTTAAAGATTGCTATTAAAAAGAGAAAGACTCTGGAAACATTATGGCCTTTCACAGGCATTTAGATGTTATAAAAAAATATTTTATTACTGACTCATGACCAGTGTACAACATTTGGCCATATTCTGAAGGGCAAGAGAGAATGTCTGGATGGCAACCAAATGTTATCTCATTCTCTGACTATTTTAAAATATTCATTAAGGTGAACCTAAGCTTGTAAAATTGAATAATTATTTTAGCACTTTTATCATAATTTATAACATGGCCATTGCATGCTAGTAAGCAAGAAATAAGCTCATTGCTCTAAAATACCTAAGGAAAACTAGTTTTGGAACTGACTCATTTCAATGAAAACTCATAAGACAGACTGGAATAAACCAGAAGGCATGTGATTGTTATATAAAAAACATTCCCTTGTTAAAGATTTATATTCTTTTAAAGTCATTGTTATGTTCTTAGCTACTCTTTCAGAGAAAAAAAGGGTGAATTCTTCCACTCCAAAGCCCCTTGACCTCATGATAGGAAGTAGTTTCATGTTAGAAAAACTATAAACATCTTTTAACTAATTTGCTGCTAAGTAAATCTGAGCTTCTAACATCTATAGCTCTAAGGTAGTAGACTGCAGTTAAACTGCCAAGCACATGTTGGGTTAAAAATGAAGTTGTTCACTAGAACAGGATTATCCTTATGCTTATTACTTGAAATGCTTTGCCACATTTGCAGACATGCTATGTTTTCCCAGGACAGACATTTTCTGAAACCAAACGCCCCTTTTAATTCTCCCTTTTAATTCAGGTTGTTGATTCTAGATGCTGTGGGAAAGGAAATCTTGTAGCGATTTAAGCAAGCACCCAGCACTCATGTAAACGTTTATCCTCCTACAAAAACCGATGTTATTTTTTTTACAAACATTTCCATCTCTTTAATGTTTCTTGGTGCTAGGTTATTCAGTCCCATTTGATTTTTCCCATTTTCTCTCAGGCTGCAGTCACTTTTTTTTTTTTTTTTTTTGTAGTCAGCAGTTTCATTTGATTTGTAGGACAATTGCTTTTAGTGCTTGGGGTATCATTCTTGGATTTAGATTTCATAAAAGATATGCTGAACTTGGCTTATTTTATTGTCCCTGGTACAGAATTTCACCCTGTCTTACAGGACAAAATCTGCTGAAGCACCAGAGCTCCACACATGAACTCTATCTGGAGATGTGATCTCCAAGAATTCTGGTTAAACAAGGAGTTAATTTATTTGAATAATTAAGGAAAGTTCTCTGGTTAAATCTCAGGAAAATAAACTGAGAGGCTCAGCAAGATTTCTGCATATGTTTAGGAGCCTATTAGTGTGGGAGGAATTAAAAGTTTTAAGATTAATTTTGTTATCTGTAAGAAATACATCCTTCTGTAGGGCGACCATACTTTTAAAAGTCAAAAAGGTTTTTGCTAGGTTCTCAAGTTCAGTTGTTAAATTGAGTCTATTTGGTAGGTATCGGTCACTTTTCAAAATCAAGAAAAGATGAAAAATCATGAACACAAAGAACTGATGGAAGTTTTTTAATAACAGTTAGTCTACGTATAATGTCAGACCTGCACTTGTTTGCTCGCAGCTTAGTCAAACAAGGGAGTAATAAATGATAACTAATCCATACTTATAATGTGAATCATGACCAATTGTGCATTTGAAGAGCACCACTATGTACAACTTGACACCAGGGATTTTTCACTCTGTCATGATAAATGTGATGCTTGTTTACCATCCCTGCTGCCTTTCACTCTATATTGACTTCACTTCACTGGAAGTAAATTTGCATCTGGCACATGGATAATAATGAATGGTCATTAAACCTTAATTATCATCTAATTCTTAATTATCATCTGTTTATAATAAACACTTTGGGACAAGGCAGTGCCTACAGACCAGGATGTGTCAATATTTCAAGTCTGAAGACTTGGTTTAGATTAACAAGTGGTGATACCTACTGCTTAGGAAATCCCTGTGACAAAGCGAGTGGACAGTCAGTTAAAGCATGACTGGGCAGAAAAAAGAAAAAAGACAAGAAAAGAAAAGGAAAAGACAAGACAAGAGAAGAAAAGGCAAGACAAGACAAGAAAAGGCAAGGGAAAAGAAAAGAGAAGAAAGGAAAAGAGAAGAAAAGAGAAGGAGAGGAGAGGAGAGGACAGGACAGGAGAGATGTGGAAGTGAAGTTGGTAGTTCAGTATTTAGTAAAGAGGGAGGGACAAATAGGAAAAGACTACAAGGTGGAGCAGAGGCATATTTAGAAGTGATTCATGAGATCCTGAAGGTCTCTCCATTTCTTGTTCAAAAGCTTAAAGAAAATTCCGGGCAGTAAGGCAAGAAAATGCTTAGAAGTGTTTTATTGCTCTAGCCAAAAGTTATGAATGACTGATTTGGAAATGGTGCTTGTTCCTAGTGAAGAAGTAGCAGACAATGAACTGTTCCCAAAGATGTGTGTCAAAAAGACCAATGAATAGGAGCAGATTCAGACTGAGAAGCTAGGCCTTATGGCCTCCACTTGTCCATACCCATACTGTTTATATCCAAGGTAGGTGCTTACAGCTAGTCAGATGAATCCCATCCAAGGTACTTACTGCATGTGAGCCAAGTGTGTGAGGCCCAAGCACACCAGACAGTCAAGTGCCCAGAGGCAAGGGGAACGCTGCCAGGGCTGGCATAGTATAGACTGTCCATTTAAATTGTCGTGTAAGTCTTAGTGCTGATAAGAAAGGGAAATAATTCATCTGTTGATTAAAATGAATAGGATCTGACTAATCCCTCTGCACTTCTTTGCAAATCCAAACCTCCATTTCCTCCCACTGTTAAATGTTTATAATTTTATAAATATAAGCTGTCTTCCTTGAAAACTTGTTTTAATCCACAGAGGCTAGATATTTTTTATTTGCTCATATCCCTGAAAATGCATGATTCATGAGCTGTGTGTATTGCAGAAAATTTCCCAGTTTATGCTCTACATTTCACTTTTCCTCTTTCAAAGGTGCATAAGTAAATCAATCCTTCTGCTGCCCACAAGTCTCCATGATCTCAGCTGTATCACAAGACTCATTATATGAGTCAGGTTATACCAGGTAAAATCACCTCCCTGGGAACAGGGACGAGTGAAGGCTCAGCCCTTTCTAGTTCACTGTCCACCCAGGTCCTCAGTGGTGAGGAACGAGCATTAGGTGTAGAGGTGAAGCTCCTCTCGGGCTCTGTACCCACCTGTAGCCTCCGCCCACGAATTCTATAAAACCTAGCATTTTTATACTAAGCTTCTCTGAGAAATACAAGTCAACACTTCGAATATCAATGCTATAAAGAGCATTTCTTCTCATAGGAAAAAGGCTGCCGCATCTGCAGCCCTTTCCCAGGGAATCACTAAAAGCAGGTGATCACAGAACAAACAGGAAACATTGTAATACCTGCCAGAGTCCAGAGTCATGACAGATAAATATTGTCATAAACCTATGGCATGAAGCTTATTAAATCTTTCAGATTTTATATTATCATTCACTATTGTAAAGGAGGATACTCTTAGGAACTGTATAAGCATCGAGCCGTATACGTTTTAATCTTACTAAGTCTTCAGTCTTTACAAGAAGTTTTAATATTTACCTGCTCTGTACAGCAATATATTTATTTTTATCTATTTTAAATTTGCCACCTTTTAATTTCATAAATGTCCCCATATTTTTGGGTTATGAGACAGAAAGAATAGATGCTCCTGATCTACCTCTTCTATATTGTTTATTATTTTGCATATTTTTATCACATTCCCTTATTCGTCTTTTTTATCCCAGTGTTTTCAATTTCTTTTATGAGTTTCTCCACTGCTCTATTCATTGTATACCTGAAGATGAAAAATGAAATAACTTTAAAATACTTAAATCAGATAAAATGGTTGAAGCTTACAAAAAAATAAAATTACAAACTTTTTTTTTTTTGGGGGGGGGGGGTGTTATATTTTTTCTTAAAAAAACCTCTTCAGTGAGTCCAAGGACAGAAAATATTAATAACAAAATATGTTCTTTGAGACAAAGGCCCCAATTTGAAAAATAATATTATTGTTATTATATATATAAACACAGATAACATATACAAAATTGCTTTCTCATATACACAGATCTGAATATATACATGTACACATGTACATATAATAAGTTTGATTTAGCTGGGGGAATTGTAAGACCTATGTAAGTAGGTCAATGAAACAGTTGAGTTAGAATTGTGGCTACATAGATCTGCCAGTTCATGCTACACCTCAGCATGTTCCAGACATTGATTTCCCAGATTGTTTTAATAGAATAGACATGAAAATAGCAGAATTCTGGTTAAAATAAAATGTTCACAGTGTTATAGAGCAAACAACACAGTGCCTATAAACCTGTTCTGTTAGCAGGAAAATTAAGGATGGGTCTTATACCAGCTGCTGAATCCAGTCTTGCAAATATCACAAATAAGTAACTTTACTCAAATGCATTTATCTTGGCTATGTTAGTTTTCTCATCTTTAATCTAGGCCCCTGCTTCATTTGATTTATTGCAATCATTTCCCTTTTAAATCACAGTCTGAGACACCTTTTCGAGTTGAAATAGATAAATATTCTAGTTTCCTACAAGTAATGTCATATATTTATTTATTTTCTTACTCTGAAGTTGTCCTTTTACATTATAAATGACAGTGAATGCACTGTATTTGAACAGTAAAACTGTAATTCAGTCTAGAATCTCGGCTTCCTTTCCAAACATGGATTATAATATGGTTTACAGTGACAGCACAATCCTTGGCTGCATTAATGTCTTAAATCACCAGTAGCTTCCATCTGTCTACAGTTGATCAACACACACAAAAAATGAGAGCCAAGGTACAGCAAACATTTGCTGAAACTTTTTATGAATGTGTCCAGTTTATTTTACACTTCAAATAGATAGAAGTAAAACTGGGAGTGAGAAACATAATCTCACACAAATTAATCTCAGTTTCAATTACCATTCAGCAACACACTCCATGTCAGATCATCCGCCACGTTGCACCAAGTTCTTATTTGCTGAAGCAGAAATGAGCTCGGGAACCATGGTGAGTACACAGCCTGGCATTGATCACGGCACTTCCACACAACCCTGGGAGAGTTCAGGAAGAACAAAGCTCCCTTAAAGAAGACAAGTGAAGACCATATTTGCACTTATTCACCATCTACTCTAAACCAAAGGACAGATCAATGGCTTCTGCCTGTCCCTGCTCACTTCTGAGTCGTTTGGGCATCACCCCTTGACCCAGGCGTGAATACTCTTGTAATCTGCTGAAGTCAGGGCATCGTTTCCCAGAGAAAGAAAAATCTTTTCTCTCCTGCTCTTCACCTGTACTACAGTCAGCACAGTTGGATTAGTTAGCATTATCTATCCAGCATCTGTCCAGGGAGTAATGCGGTACAATACCTTTGACTGGGAAAAGACAAACATGATCTTTTCATGCCCAGTGACAGTGGAGATGGGGCCAATTTCTTAAAACTGCTAGCAAAGTACAGTGGAAACTGGTACCTTTGCAATGGCATTTTCCTGACATACATAGTTCATTTTCCAAAGGCTGATGTAATGCATACTGAGTTTCACCCTGTGATTATAGAAGAACTATAAGTGACAGAGCCAGAAGGGAAAAGAAAAAAAAAAAAGTCAGTCCTATAGGACTTCTGAAGGTTTCCAACTGAGATCTGAAAATTTTCCTTTCCATTACAGAACAGAAAGTCAAAATTTTAATAATTTTTAAAAATCAAGTGGCTGGATAAATTTCATGCTCCATTTAAACAACTGAAGGCTGTTTCATTTAGTTTTAAAAATATTACAGCAGGATACTTTTATTTTTTAAAGTTCTTCAGAATGGGAAATACCCTAAAACTGATTCCTTCTGCAGTTTCAGATATTTTATTTTTTTTAAAAATGCTGGAAAATTCAAATGCAGTTCTGGAGATGGAAAGGCTGATTTATCCCTTACAGACAACAATGGTCATATTATCTAAATCAAGGGCAATGTTTCAAATATGTCTTTGTATCATGTCAGTTTTGATGGGTATAAACTCTTGAAACTATAAGTCTAGCCTATGTTTACCTCATTCACTGCTCTTATAAGGCCAAATACTTCTGGTTATGCAAGGAAGGCAGGTGTCTGTGTGTGTGTGCACATTCTGCAAAGATCAGTTTTTTTCTCAAAGCCAGGTTGTGTCAATGTACTTCAGTATGGAAGAAGTTGAAGATAGATGTATCCTCGCCTGCAGATTTGGGGACTGCAAATTCAAGTTATGTTTGGATCAGCTGGCAAAGGGCTTGCCAGCTGCAACAGCGTGGCAGAAAGCCTATTTTTTTCAAACACAACATAACAAAGAAAGCTCAACTGTAAAAAACCAGTACCTGTGTAACCATTTCAGATGGGTTTTTTCACATGAACAATCTGCAGTGAAGCTCCCTCCATAGCAAAGATCTAATTCTCACTCACTCCCTTCCACAGATGCTCAGCAGAAGGACTATCTAAAGGTCTGCTGGAAGCTCAGGGTCTGATCCAAAGCCCATTAAAGCCAAGAGGCTGTTGGGCCCCAAATCATCCATCCTGCAGCATTTTCACGAGTCTGCTCAGTTGGTATCAACCGATCAAGACAAGTAGCCAAATATTTATCATCCATAACTCCACCCAGCCTGACCACCTGGTTGCATAACATGTCTGTGCTGCATAAAGCCTGAGAAGTTATTCAAATTCAGGTTTCCACTAACTCTAAGCTAAAACTGTTGGCAACTGTTATAATAAAACCTGACAAGATGTTACTCTGCCTACAACGAAGAGGAAAGCTATGGTTCTACACAAGGACTGTCTGAAAGAAAGAAAACAAACACCAACACCACAAATTTAAGAGGTTGCAACAAAGACTGACTTGGTGATTAAAAGAAATTTCTCAATTCAACACATGATGTAAGTTTCAGCATTGTTTTCAGCTGTTAAAATTCCTCAGAGGGACATTTTTAACCATGATTTTTTGTGCTTTCTCTAAGTGGCATGGCTCGGTACACAGGAGACCAAAGGATGAGGCCAGTACAAGCAGTATCCGAGCTGGCTGCCTTTAATGCCCTGCTCCCTCTTGACCAGGGCAGACAGATGACCATTAGAGATGAGAGTCTCCATGCCTATCCCACTTCCTGGTCTCTCTGTCTGCTGACATTGCCAGAGGGTCGTTTTCAGATAGAGACAAGAGTGCATCACAAATGCATAAACATGTCAAAATGAGACTGTTTAAAACTCTGTTTTATTACGCTGGAGCTCGCAGCAGTAATCAGGAATGAGTGATGAGTCTGGGTTTGGGGTTTGAGGATGGCCAAGTTTTCATTAATTTACATCATTTTTGGCCTTGACCATTCACTGTTACGTTTTTTTAACATTTCTGCTGGCACAGGCCTTATTGATCCCCATCCAACTACCCATCTCGAAACAGGTTTACCTCATGCTTTTCAAGAGAGGTTTTATTAGCATTGTCTAGTGGTGAAAAGAAAGCTCCAAGAGCCCGGTTTAGCTTTGAGTCAGAAAATGCCATGCTACTGATGTATTAAAAACCACTGCCACAAGTCAATGGAACAAAAAAGGAGGAAAATAAGAAATAATAGTGATAAAAATAAGAAATGAAAGAGGAGATTCTTCCATAATTAATAGATTACAGAGCTCTTCACTACTAATATAAATTCAGTTCAGATACCTTTGTGTTCTGGACCTTCTTGTTCTGCGTATGCAACTGTTTTTCATTATTAGCTGTTCTATCATGTCTTTATATAAATGCATTCTGTCACAGACCCATCTTACTCTGTGTCCTGTATGAAATACTTGCTCATTCTAGGTGATGAACAGATAATGAAGTCATTCATTACAGGCTCCTGGTCTACCCCGCCATAGTGTTACTCAGTTTATTCAGCAGAAAAAGTGGCTTGTGGACATAGATGCAACACTTTTGCAGCCATTCCAGTAGGAGATATGGTCCTGGGTGACTATATTTTCAACAATAAACTGCACAAGCCACATTCCCGCAGGTGCCTCTGCACGCTGCCTGCAGGCTGTCCTTGCTACCTGCTGGCTCACACAAAGGATTGCACAGGTACTCCAGGAAAGAGTCCCTGGTACAGAAACCTGCTTACCCCCTCAGGCTGGATGACAGTGCTCCCCAGGTAGTTTGGAGTTAAGGGTCCTATTCTGTCAATCTTTCTGGAAGGTATTTTTCAGAGTGATGTGCCCCTCAAGCTTTCCCCTGCTCCTTGCCTGGATCCTATTTAAGATAATAGCTGCAAATGTTATTTTGTCACAGAGGAGAGCCTGTTACTCCCCAGAGTCCTTAAAAATTACACATTCTATGTTACAAAATCCAGACAGGAAATCCAGCTACGGAGGAAAATGGGAAAAAGAGATTCCAGAAACCCTATAAAATACTTTCCTTCATTGGCAGATGTAGTTTAATGCTTAATGTCAAAACAAAACTGAATGGACTTATTTACACTTGGGAATGTCGAGAATTTCAATTTAAAACCTTTTTATTCTGTGGAAAATTCTAACTATAGTAATGATCAAAAATTCAGATTTAAAAAAAAAAAAAAAAAAGGGCTGAAATGAAGGAGCTTTCCAGAAGAAGGAAGGTCTAATTTTCATTTTGTTCTAATTTCCAAGTTCACCATTAAATCTCAAGAGATTCCTATCTGGCATAAAAGTCTCCACAAAGTCTCGCTACAGGATGGTGGTTTTTTTTTAAACTGGTTACAAGAATTAAAAATAGCTGACAAATTCAAAGAACTTCATAACTGAAACTAGTTTCTGTCACTGTGGGCTGAGAACATGATTGAAGAAAGCAAATAAATGCATTTAGAATTTCAATTATGTTCAGAAAAACACTTAAGTACATGCTTAGCTTTCAGCAGGGCCAAGCACAAGTGTTCAGTTAAATTTGGTTAATATGCTTTCCTGAACAGAGATAATTTTCTGCATCAGGTTGTTAATGAACAAATGGTAAGTGAGACTTTTTTTTTCCCCCTACATGTACAAACGTATCATGGTAATTTCAGACCAGCAAGTAATAAAACTATATTGTGAGGAATACCTTACTAAGAAAATCTACTATGAAATGTTATAAAAATATTAAAATAACAGATTGTTCTGCATTTGATTTCTCCAAATGATCTCATTTAAATGTAAATTTTAACTAAGTTATGCTTCCCTCGGTGGTATTACTGTTTAAACTAATTGCTGGCTGTTAGAACTCAAAATCATGTGTATGCAGCTGTGAATAATGAATTTCTATCGTCTCAGTAAAGAGCACACGTTTTTCTCTCTTGATGTCGCTTTGTCTTCATGGTATTATCAAAACTAGTTTTTCCACCAAATGAAGTTCAAGAGAGGTAACATAACAAAACTTAAACATAGATTTTGTAAGAGATTAGATAGATCTCTTCCGAGGAAAGCATCAGTAAGCTTGCACAATTTGACCTAAGTCACTATAAGATCATTTACTTCTCTCAGCACAAAATGACCTCTTGCAAATCTTTGCTGCCTGGCTTTTAATTTTTATATACTTCTTTTCTCTCATCAGAGCAGTTTATTTTTGGCAAAATTTCCAATATGAGAAGAAGAATCAACTCCACAGATTATGGATAAATGGTATTACTATGTTATATCTCATAACTGTAACTTTTTTGTCACCAATTCTCTTCAGTTTGTAGTTGGGAATACTGCACGCTCATGGCCTTTTTCAGATCCCCAGGTCTGTTTGAGCTTTACAGGCATGACCACATGCAAAGGCCAAGATTTGCCCCAGGCAAATACACATGTAAGCACACGGTGCAAAATATTTCCCCCAGGCAGTCTGAATAGATCAGGTAGAGATGGGGCTAAGCATGCTGGACAAATTGGAGAATAGCACAGTGATTTGTTCCCAAAACAGCATCTCTTACTCGTATATAGAATAAACTGGACAGGGAGTATATTTGTACTAGCTCTTTAGATCCACCCTTGGGATCCAAAGTACAGGCCTTCAGCCCATACATACCCTTGTGTACACTAAAAGCACACTGCCATCTATGCCGACCTCAGAAGCTGCTGAACATAGAATCACAGAAACATAGAATGGTTTGGCTTAGAAGGGACCTTAAAGATCACCTAGTTCCAACCCCCCTGCCATGGGCAGGGACACCTGCCACTAGACCAGGCTGCTCCAAGCCCCGTCCAGCCTGGCCTTGAGCACTGCCAGGGATGGGGCACCCATAGCTGCTCTGGGCAGCCTGGGCCAGTGCCTCACCAACCTCACAGTAAAGAATTTCTTCCTTATATCTAACCAAAATATACTCTCTTTAGTTTAAAACCATTACATGTTGTCCTATCACTACTGAAAAGTCTGTCCCCACCTGGGTGTGAAGCTCATTCCCCATTGTCTGCCTTCCCATCCTTTTTACTGTGCATCTGAAACCTGCCTTGATCTTCCACTCTGAACTTAGAAAATGTGCCAGCAGTCTTCTTGGTTCTGGTGTTTGGCTCTTCTGCCCTCCCCTCCCCTCTTCTGCTTGTAAGTAAATCCATCACTAATTTCTAAAAGGTTTTTAATGTTGCACAAAGAAAGGAAAAAAGAAGAATCACAATGAATACATGATTTTATGTTGGAATAATGTAGGCATGGAGTGGCAGGTGGTACAATCTCTCTGAAATTTATGGTTTCACAACATGGGTGACCTTGGAGAATTTTTATTCTATATTGCAATATTTGTGAAATTCTGAAAAAAAAACCCTAAAAAGAGTACTGTAAGTGCAAAACTAAATCTTGTGATGTGTTTGGATAGTATGGTCACAAAACCCCCCATAAATGCCGGTATAGACATGCAGAGAGATAAAGCTCCAATGAGAGTATAGTCAGAAGATGAAGTGTGAGTTCTGGCTACTTCTGAGAAACTGGAGATTTTGGAAAAAAAACAAGTCATCGTTTGAAAAAATAGGTGAACTGACTGGAACCCAATGTACAGTTTACATGCATTATTTAAAAGCCAGACTACTTAAAAACACAGTCTTCTTTTATGAATCTCTTGCCAGCAAAGCTGAAATATTTTACTTTGTCCAGTTTCCATGTTTCTGCCAGCACCACAAAATAAATTCATTCATTCATCTTGCTGCCACTTTGCTTTAAATTAATTTTCTAAATATTCATTTAACTTAAAATACAAGCTGCTGATGGTAAGTTTAGCCCAGAGGTGGGAGTTTTAATGATTTAGGAGACTAGCAACTGGGCAGAAACTTTCAGCTCTGATTACCAGTTTAAACCTAATCAAAGCGTAACCTCTCAAGGGCTGGTTATGAAATTCATCGACACCTTGCACTTCATTCCTTGAACAGGAAACCACTTTGTAACTGGCACTTACTGGTTCACTTGTTGGCAATCTAAGCAGAACAAGTAAGGATTTAAGAAGTTTGGGAATTAAATCTTTTCCAAGCATCGAAGAGTGCAGAAGGTCCTTCTGCCGCTGTAGATGACAGGCTCAGCTCCCAAGATGGAATTGCTGGGAGTCCTTTCACTTCCCACATGGGCTTCAGTTCACAAGTTAAAGCCTAACTTCAGTTTTTCTAGGCAGTTGCTCTGGGACTGTTAACACCCATAGTGTCATTATTTATCACTGTAGTTCATGGGCTGGCAGTACGTGTGTTTTAAGGCTCCTGTGTATAGTGCTAGGAAAACACTAACGTAGTAAAGAAATGGATCCTCCCTCAAATGGTATAAGCTTTACGGTCACCAAAATTAACACACCTATACCTAACACACCCATAGATAGACAAATTATACTGCAAGAGTTACCAGGTCACCGTATAGTGTCAACAAACTTCCAAGTACTGCACCCTTTTGTATATAAGTTCATGATTCCCCCCATTTAGAGAGCAAAGGATAGAATTCTGCAGTAGCATTTGGGAAATACTGATTTCTCATAGTCACTGCTGGAACATAAACTGTAATCATGGCAATCAATAAAGTTACATTTGATTTAAAGAATGATTTGATGCTCAAAGTAAATGGGAACACTTCAATAACCATACATTTTGCTCTGTTTTTTAGTCTCCTGAAACAAATGGAAATTACATGAAAGTATATCACAAAGATACAATAAGAGTTTGGAAATGAATCAGGAAACAAGACTATGTTTCAGACCACAGCCATTATATTTTCCACATTGCATAATGTAGTTGCAGCATAACTTATTTTACTCACTTTAAATCAGGGTTAAGGCAGCTTAGATTGAAATTCTATTAATGTTAACTTAAAAGATACACATTGAATCTCAAGCAGCTTGAGACAAACCTAAAACACATTTTTCTTATATTTGTTCTTGTTCTTCGGAAGTGAATTACATAATTCTGACCAAAAAAATGGGCTTTCTCTTTGTCAAAGGAGAAAGATAGCATTTGTCACTTTGAAATACTGTCTCCATTGAAACAGATTTATCAGGAGAGTCAGTCATTGTTATATTATAAAATTAGAAAAAGAATGTAGAAAATACCTTGAACAGCATAAAGCAGGATCTGCAGCGGGGAAACTGTAAACCTCAGCCCTCCTTTTGGAGACTTGCTCACACTCTCCATAAATTCTCTGCTGACTATCTTTTTATTTGCTTTCATGGATTGCCTATGCAGCTATGGAACATTAGTTAAATTGAACCAATATAGATATATCATTTTGTATTATTGAAGGCAATTTTCTTTAATTAGCATAATAAGAGGAAATTAGATATCTTAGCAAGGGCCACTTGTGTCATTTCCCTGTGTACGCAGGTCTTTCCAGCTGATTGTTTTCAATCAACCTAGAAAGCACTATGAACAAAGCTGCTGGAGCGTACCAGTCTTACTTCCAACATTATTCATTTCATACATGACATTTTCAAACATTGTTTCTGAGATCCAGACCACATGAAAGGATTTATTTTGACTGTTTCAAAAAGTTTGCGGTCTATCTGTTCGCTTACAGTCATCATGGAAAGACTTATTCAATGACTATGTTTTTAGTGGTTTGCATTTTTTTCCCCACTTTTCCATCTTGTGAGTGAAGATGAAAGAAGAACCTAATTACTCTAGGATTAAACTTCTTTATATGAAGGACATTTCACTGTGACTTTGAACATTAACATAGCTAGAAAACACAGAGACAATAATTTTCATTTACCATGCAGGTTCAGATGATGCAATGTGCTGAATGAAAGGATGTAAAACTATAATTATATACATACGGCTTGTCAGAAAGTAAAAGGAATGTTATAATAGTTGCTAATTAACTTTTACAGCATGAGTAAAGTTGGTTAGGTATTTTTAATTATGAGAAGGTGAAAAAACATACTTCTGCACTGTGAAATAGAGTGATATTAGCACTTCCCCCGACCACCACCCGAGAGATCACTTAAAAACCAGATAAACTTGTATTTGAAACTTGGCATGTCAGGAATGACTACTGATCATGTTCTTTGATGCAATGTAACAAATTTGGTTGTCAAATAATACAGGGCAAGTGGCAGCTATGGAGGTATAGCTCTAAACTTTTAAAAATGTGTTGTCATATATGCACATTAGAAGTAAATCTAAGGATCTGTCACCAGAAATTACTTTTAGCAGTATTGCTTTTCACTTATTATGGAGGGTTTTTTCATTTTCAAGGGAAAACTTTGTTTTTGTTAAATATGAGAAAGGGAGCAATTTAAAGAAAACAAAATTGATCTTTAAAAGATCCCAGAAATAGTAAAAATGCAAGTTTTTGTTGATATTTTTTTATCATAAGACTATATAAAAAAATAAAGGTATTTCCATTTTCATACTTATTTTACACTTTTTGTGTAGATAAAAATAGTTTACATTTCTAATAAATTACAGTAGAAAATAAAGGAAGTTCTGAATTAGATATTTTTTATATACACCCACTGTCAAGCAGCCATGATTTACAAGCTTACAATAGTATAAAACTAGGGCATGCACACCAGGATAAGTAGCTAAACTCTATCTTTGGCTAAATGTTCTCATCTAGATAAGTCTTAATTACTCACCTAGAGCCAGTCTGATAACTTTATCTATAGTGAGCAACACCCAGCTTCACCAGAAATCTTATAATGACACTGGGGGAATGCTGACTGAACAGAAAAGTAAAAAAATCTGCCTTGTAATACGAATTCAATCAAAATCTGTATACACCACATTCTGCATTTGTTTTGAGGAATCTAAATGAAAGTTCTATCCATGTCACAAAGTATTGCCCGGTGCTTCTGAGCAAAATACTGATTTTTATTTTAAAATGACCTCCTACAAAAAGTCAGATTGTCATTTAAAAAAAATAAAATCATCCAGTGAAAATTCCATTTGCAGAGAGTTTTTGCAGTTGAAGTTTTCTTCTATTCAAGCCAAATATCCAAACCTCCAATCCTTTTTTTACTACTTTTTTGATTCCTCCTGCCTTCACATGAAGGATATCACTCATTGACAGTGGGATCATCTAATTTCACACATTTCAAGCAAATCAGTTTTCTTCTTGGCATAAAACTGTGCAGGACTATTACAGCTTTGCCATGTGCAAAAGCAGTCATGACATAAACCCCAGCATATCATGTGTCAACCATATTGCTTATGTGCCTGTAATTCTGAGGTATGATGTTTACATTGCAGTTCACAAGCCTTTGAGCCAAACTTTCCTGTTATTTATCACCTGGCTTTCCATTCTTTCCGGTACATGTGCAAGATTGTAGCATCTGAGGAGACATGTTATTTGATTTTTATAATAACCAATATCAACATCCCCTCCAGGTTGCATCCTTCTCAAGTAAGAGACTTACAAGAAAAAAAAAAAACACAACACTTTATGCTCTATTAATTAGCATTTCTTTTGCAATGACCAAAGGCAAGGTCACAGAGAGTTGGAAAGAGACCAGTTTTGTAAACTTGTGCAAATTCAGTGCCCATGCATCTCCGAGCAAATCAAACCCAAACTACTTTCTGCCTAGAATTTTTAAATGTGAATCTCCCACAGAAAGCTCCTCCAGCTTTGATTCTCCATCTGGATTACCTGCAATTGCTTGCAAGTGCTTAGATACAAATAAGCACCATTTCCTTTCAAGATGAAAGATTTATTGGGTGTCAGATTTTATCTCTGACAATCACAACTCTGTATGCATAAGCCTAATGTTGTATGTTCGTACATTCAGAGTCCCATGTTCGCTGTGTTAAACAGAAAGTAGGTCATTGCCACATCGTAAGTGAATGAGCATAACAGTATAAGAAATCTATAATTTTCTCTTGAGGGTTCAACAAGGGAAGTAGGGAAAGAGATTGGATTAATTCTACTGAAAGAGTGTGGTTGGTCATTATTCTTTATGTGGATCAATATGAATTGAGTCTGAGCTATTCTAAAACGTACTGTTACTTTCCAGAAGGCAGGGAGCTATTTTGGTGGTGTGCTCAAACCATAATAGTTACATTTGTCAGATTATCTATTATACCTCACATCTCCATAAAAACTCTCAGTGCTCTGCTGTGCTGTTAGAATCATCTTTGGTACTTTTACTTGGAGGTGAGATAATATAGCTGGACCTATTCTGGGCAATTTTTTAATGATCAACCATTCTTTAAAAAATATACTGAGGACAATTTGGTTGTAATTACCCCTAGCCATCTTAGCTATTTTAAAAATTCATTTACTGTCTAATCTGAAGGCATCAGAATATGACAGGATTAGACCTTCAAATATTAGATGCCATCTTATTAACAAAGCAGTTACTGCTTAGGTTTTTCTCCCTCTTTAAATTATGCAGCTTGCTTTCTTAGCACCAGAATTCCTACAGATGCCCAAGATGTATGAAATCCCAGTTGCCTCTTGGGAATATGTTTCATGGTGCTGTTGATGTCTGCAGATCTGATCCTGTAAAGGGCTGAACAGCTTCCAGAATTATTAAGTTCCTTCTTCTAAGGAGTAAGATTTTTGCTGGTGTAAACTACTACTGAAATAAGGGGAAGGACTTCAATGGATCTATGATAATTTAAATCAGCTAATATTTTGCTACCACTTTCATGATTTCAGAAAGTGTTGAAGCCTTTCAACACCACATTGCAGGATGGAGCCCTGAGGAATAAAAGTTTAAAATCCCCTTACAACCTCTATCATAAGGACTATGTGCTTAGAATGTGTATTCAAGAAAGTGTTTAGAGCTGCATAATATATGCTGTGCAAATGTCCTTCCTCCTTTTGACATTGACACAGATTGCCTCAACTCATCGCAGAATTCTTCCTGCTTATAGCCAACTTCTTTTTCATTTATTATCGTCACTGTATCTAATGATAGTGGGTGCAATGTGCAGTCATTTGGACCAAAGCAGTGTGCTTATATGCATTCCTAGTAAATGGGAATGAAGCAAGAATGTCCAGAAGCAAAGGAGGACTGCAAGAAAGATATGGAGGGCACTGAAAAGTCAGCTTTTTGAGAGGAATATGTAAGGAGATTATTGTAATCATCTTTATATGAAGATAAAGCACTCGACCTTTACCTTCACTGCAGCATTTAAAGGACGGGTGAAGTGTTTTGTTTTTTAATTCAAAGACAAGAAATAAAATGTGTAAAAAACCACTTATTTTCAGTGTTAGCTGTATCAAGAAAAAAAAATCTATTTTCTCAGATAACGTTTTGGAGACACTGCTGCTCAGTAGATTAGTCAAAATGAGTGAAAAGAGTTGTGAACAGTGGCTAAAAATCCTTTCTTCTCTCATTTGTTCAGATTTCAGTCTCTTTTCTCTTGAGATGTCATAATTTCATTGTCTCTCCAGTTACCATAGAGTCTTTCAGGATGGACAAGAGCTGCACGCACATAAAAGAAGAACAAATGACTAAGCGAACGAAAGAAAAACCCAGGGTTTTTTTCTTTTTCAAAATTACTATTAAATGAGAATTTTATTCCTGAGAAGATAAGTACAATGGATTAAAATTAAAGCAATGCTGACATTGTGACATAAAAATGCAAGGTCATTATTCATTTACTACACCCCACTGAGTCACAGAATTTAGAAAACGTGCACTATCTCACAGTGTATTACCTAAGGTCCTTGATCCTGCTAACATGCACTTTAAATATGGAAGTAATTTCATGTGACTGTAATGGAAAAACTGGCATGCTTGAAGTTAAGAAGCTGCATAAGCCTTTGTGGGATGGAAACCCAGATGCACAAGGCAGCTGACGTGAATACAGAAATTAACCCGAATTTCTGTGTACTAGCTAAGGAGAAATAAATGTTAAGTTTACTTCTGCTGGAAATAATAGCTTAATTTTACCTTGTGGGTATCATCACACAACAGGAATACAAATAAAACAATATATTACATTTTCAAACTGAAACCCTTTGAAGTATAGAAATTCCAGTGCCTAAAGGTAACATTACACACTTCCTCAATGTATTAGCATTAAATCAACAGGAAGCGCAAACATGCAAAACCCCTACGAACCTGGTCGTTTAGTGACGGCAAGTGACTAAATGTGGATTAGGGATTAGGATTTTAAAACAAGTTAGATCACTCCTCTGCAACACTGTCTTCAAATCTAAGTGACTAAATTATTTAAATGCCTGAATCTTACTGTTCTTCCCTTTGATCTCCTGAAAATCCTAGCCTAGCATTGAAATCTGGGTCCCATTAAAGTCAATAACAAGACACTCACTTAATTTTAGCAATATCAGGATTTCACCTGGGATGTCTAATTTTACCCCTTCCAGAACAAGCATTCTCTAGGAGCTTGTTTCTTCACCCACTAATGATTTCATTTAGAGCTAGACTGAGCCATAGGAGATTAGCTTGTCTTCAATCCCATTTAAGGTGAACGACCTTTAAGGAAAACGATCATATGGTGACAGTAAGGCATGAACAAAATAGCCCCAATAAAAATCACAGATTTCTGTAAGGAGGGCACGGGGGGTTTATTATCCTTTGAACAGGCAGAAGCCAGAACTGCTGATCTGTGCTGCCACCCTGCGTCATTCAGCACTCTGTCTTGTGATTTCCGCTGCTAACACATGAAGTATTTTCAGAGCAGTTAAAAATCCCTTACAATACTGGCCCCTTTTTCCTTTCCTTTGTATTGAACTTTGCCCAGAGAAAACACTCCACACTAGATTTCTATCCAGTAACTGGAATATATATACTCGAGTCGCATGTATGATGTATCAGCCTGGTTCCAAACACATGCGTGCCTCAACAGTTAAAAAATAAAATCTTTCATTATACCAAAGTCAAACTTATATTTATTTACCACTAGGGACAGACATCATTGCATGATAATTGTCAAATAGGTTATGCCCTGATTTAATTGGAAAACCACAATTGAAAATGATGGATAATGTTTTCATTATGTTTATTTCAAGGCATTGCTTAATCTTACTTATAGCTCATGATGGGGAAATATTTTAATTGGATTTCACTTGGCCAGTCTGGGGACAAAGACTGTCCTTTCATTTTCATGTGAAGTCCTTCAGGCAAGAAGATTTTGATCTTTAATCATGGCCTTTAAACAAAACTACAATTAATAAATACATAGTTTACATACATACATATATTTAGCTGTAAATTATAACTTTTAATTCGGTGCAGATGTGCAAGAGCTTGAATGGACATGGGAAAACCCAGCTGGCTGTTGCCTCACAGGACAGTAAGTGTTTCCCTCTGTTGAAGGATGCAAAGGGCAGAAACATTCATTCCTTTCAACCACAATGTTCCAGTTCTTTAAGAAAATATTGCATATAGAGAATCCTACAATCTATTTGTTAAAGTTAGCTGCCAGCACAACCACATGGTGCCCTCTCCCTTGGCAGACAGGACAGGTTTTAATTAAAGAATGATTTTTTTGCACTGGGCAGTATTCACTGATCAGTGAGTGCCCAAACATTGTTCTCTTATATTTGAAGTTGAGAGGCCTCCGCTTTCTTCTGGTTTGTCATTCCCTTTGGATCTGTAACAGCCAGGAAGTTTTACAGAGCCTCCGCAGTCTTGGCTTTGAGTCAGGCTGCGTTTTTTCATAGTTCAGTCATTTTCCTTCTGTATTACCTCTTTCCCAGGCTGCCAAGTAGGGCATTTCTCAGGGGTCCTCTCTGTTTTAGAGAGACCCTAGACACTGACTACACACCTACCTTTGCACTATATTTCACAAAACTAAGTTAAGAGATTTTTAACTGGTATACAAAACCAAGCACACAGAAAATATAAGACTGAAGATTCCTACCTAATTGTTAATTAATGAATATGGCCTTTGATCACAAAACATCATTTTCACAGTGTTGTTTAGTGCTGAGAATGGATAGTAAACTGGTATTCCTAGTAATCCTCGGGACATCACTGTTGTGATTTAATTTAGTGTGCTGTTTAAAGCCATAAAGGTACATAGGATGCTTCATCTTTTCATGAGACTTTGCATGCTGTTCTTCATAGTCATAGCTCAATTTTTCACAAATATTCATTAACTCTGGGTATGTCCACACCAAGCAGTGGAGTGCTGGACAGGCTAGTTGCAAAACTAGAAGCATTATAAATGCTTCAGTGTCCTGTTGCTCTTGTCTTAAGGAGATGATTTTGCCACGGTATGAGAATCACACTGTTTCTGTAATCAGACAAGTATGTCCACATGGGAATGCACTTTGCTCTTTAGCCATACCAAACTACTTGAAGCTAGCAGAGGAATCTGGAGCACAGTGTCATCTTGTATCACATAAGCGTGGCCTTATTTACACTGTGCTGTAAGTATATTGTTCTTCCTGTTTTAGGAAAAAGACTATTTTTGTTCCTATCTTGAAATATCTTCAGCTTGATTTTTCAGAGCAGTCAGCATTTGTATGGCACTTCAAATCATAGCTCCTTTCAGATCCGTTTGGAAACCCACTGTATTTTGCTTTCAGTTTAAAGCTAAAATAAACTCATTTCAAAACTCTGGCATGGCATGGCTAGTTTTGTAGAAAGGTAAGCAATGAAAACCTAGGCTAGACCACATTTTATGAATTTTGCATGATTTCAGTGGAAATCCACATCTCAGCCCGGGTCGTTCAAAAAGGAAATTATAAATTGCACATGCAATAACTGCACTCAGTTTTCAGAGAAGACAGTGAATAGCATAGGAAGAGTTTTATCATTCTGCTGCAGTGTCAGATTTTAGCTTTAGAACATAATTCCACCTATCTAATGAGCTCTAAGCGCACGGCTTGTCTCACGGCCAACTGTCTCAACAGAAAGCTCCTTTTGGCCGGCAGCACAATCAATGAGGTGATCGGAGTGGTAAAAGGAAGGAAGCTAAAACCAGAAGCGTGATGGGTAAGAAAGCAAGGGTTAAGCTGAGGCTTTGCCATAAGAAAGGGTGATAACATCAGTTTTAAATGAGACAAGCCTGGAAGCCATACTGTAACACAGGACAAAATCCTGCTTGGAGGTTTTAAGATACAACAGGGAGCACTCGCCCTCTAGAGGATTCCTGACCAGCAGCCAGCTCTTGCGCTTTCAAACTCGCACATCCTTTATTGCAGCTCGTGAATGGTGTGAAACAGTCCAAGTTACCGCAATTCCCTCTGCAGCCCTTCCTCCCCCCTGGCATCAGCCCGGCCGTGCTCCCTGGGCTGTGGAGAAGCCCGAGAGGAGGTGGCTAAACGCGGTGCACTTTCCCAGAAGCTGTCATAGAAAAAAAAATACCGTCAGTCCAGACACTAAACCTATCTGGAAGATGATTCAGAAGTTTCTGGTGCTATAAATTTGCAGTCTGTGACCTTCCTGGAACATATCAGAGTAGGTGTCACTTTCCAGTGCCATTTCTTGGGCAACAACTCCGCCGTGCTCCTCAGCCACACTTCACCTGAAGTTATCACCCCTTCCCATGGCATAGCCCCACCATACCTCTTCTCCTGCAATTTCCCTGGCCGGCTTTGACTTCCTCACGGGTGTGCAAAGCCCCCAGCAGCTTTCTGTTGCACCCTGTATTTCATTCTACCTTCTCCACAGTCTCAAAAGGCATAGAAGGTGGGGGTGTTTTTAAACTTTTCCCCAATCCAACACCTACCATCACGCACACCTAAAATTCTCCACTGCCAATATCACTCCTCTAAAAACTGAGTCATTAAGACAGGTGAAGAAAGCAAAATCTGAGTATAATAAAACCTACCTTTGGTCGTGGAGGACAAGCATTTTTTGATCGTTCTGAAGTCAGTAATCTAAAGTGATATTCCCAAGAAACTTTAAGAAGGCTAAATGGATCATTTAAAACTCTTAAATATGCATGGCATGGCACAGCACTTTGGAAGCAGTTTGTACTTTTATTTTCGAAATATGTGTAAATTCAACCAGGGTTCCCTAAGGTGCAAATTTTAAGGCTCAGTTGAATTTTAATTGCTTACTAACAACATTACGTAATTTTCCAATTAATCTTCTCTCAAAACAAGCTTACCCATGAGATATTATTCCAAAGCCTATTTGTGTAAAATTGTTATTTTTGAACATGAAAATGTATTTGATTTCCTAGCTGAAGTTAGTATCTTCTGTTTCGAACAATGTGTTAAGCAGGGTCATAAAATGTAACTGTCCAGTTTTGAAAATTAATGCAGCCCTTCTCATGGTTAAATTACATCAGCCCTTCCATTGAAAACTGCCGATGTACCAAAAGGAAGTTTGGGGTCAACATTAGGACAGCAGAATCTATAATCTCAAACTGGATGTATTCTTTGCATGTTTGGTATTTTATTTGTTTGCACACATATGATATATACATGGCTGTTTTATACATTACATAGCACAAAGGTAAATATTTCATCTCAGCCAGTTATGTGAAGGCAAAATGTGTGTTTGGTGAGCTCTATTAACAATAGATAAATTATTGAAGGAAAGACATTTGTAAGCAGGCCTGGGGCATTTATGTTCAATGATTTTTGCATGTATGGTGATTTTTCTGATTGGTGTTGTATCTGACATTCAGGGTATACATTATTCCGTTTATCGAAAGCTATGTTGGTTCTGTTTTGAATGGCAAACTGCATATGCTTGAGTTATCACAATAGAAAAGCTTATCATAATAATGGCACATAAACTGCAAGAGAGCAAAAGCTCTGGCCCATAGCAGTGCTTCTGTATGCCAAGGTTAGACATTGTCTCATCCAAATGCAATTGCACCCTAAGTTATGTTTAAGAGTTGAATAAGTCAAAGTTATTATCATGTTCGCTTTTATGCTCAGCTGTTGCTCTAGGGATACAGTCTTCTGTCACTTACATGTTGCTTGGCCTTAATCTTTTTATTAGGTATTCATTTTATAGGGCAAATTGGAAAATGGCATTTAATGCTCCAGAAAATCAGTGCTTCTTTCAGACTTCCTACGTACAGAAATGTGAAGCATATGGTATAGGTAAAATGAAAAATATTGTACATATTTTATCGATGGTAAGTGTTGGAGGCTTCAAAGATTCCATATTCATAGCTACACATCTTTAATTAGTGTTATGATTTCTTTTAAATTCCTTTTTGTCATAGCCTCACAACTACATGCTGGATTTTTTCTGTTTGTGACTACGTTCCTCATAGTCATAGTGCAGCCTAGTCCTGGGTATCGTCTCCCCTGACAAAATGAAGGGACAAGCCTGCATACAAAACCTTGCTGTGCTGATCCTAATGTCGAGGGGCCCTTGATTTGATCAGCAATTTTCACATCCTCTTTATTCTCCGTTTGTGTGTGAAAGACATGTGAAATGACCTTCCAAACAAATAAAAACCTGAGTGAAATATAGATTCCACATTAGTATGGATACAAGCCATACTGAAATAATGGTTGTTTGATTGTTTGTTTGTTTTAACAATGCAGATGACTGATGGTACAATGCAGCTAATTTTGTGAGTTCTTTGTATGCTGGTTTTGCTATGATCATGGTCAAAATGAGCAAAAGCAAGCTTTAGAGAATTTCCTGGTCTTGTGAAAGATTCACCCCTGAATTAGCTTCCATGCTGCCAAGAAAGCTAACTTAAAAAAAAAAAAAATTGTCAAAATGTATAAAACCACCACAGAGGTGACTGAGAAGTCTTTGTTCAAACTAGATCCATTTGTTCAGAAAATCTGTCTGTGCAAAATAAATATATCTGAAAATTACCTTGTTCCGAAATTCATAATGAAGGATTAAGATAAACACATATTTGCATTTCAAATATATATATAAATAAATTTGCATATATGTAAAAAGTGTGACAATTTTACAGGAACTTCAGAAGTTGTTTCACCCGTATATGTCAACACATAGGTGCTATGTGATTCTGACAAAGAAATTAATATTGTACCTGAGTCGTGTTGATTAATCAATGTAATTCTATTAACTTATCTGTAAAATAGATAATAATAGCAATCTTAACTCATGATTTCTTTGAGAAACTGTGAAAGTGAAAGACTTGATGACTGAAGCAGAGGTTACAGTGATGCAGAAGTCACCATTCACCTTAGCAAGGCCAGGGTATCTTTTGTAAGTCAGTGGCAGAGTTAAAAGATTCCTGGAGTCATGACATACAGTCTTCAGTTTTAATAACTACTAAAGCCATCAAAAATAATAACTTGATTCTTTTTCATATTATTAGTGCAGGCAGCCATCCAACACTAAGCTTCTGTAGTAGGTTGCCTTCAATTATTAAGCAGTAAAAGGTGGCAAGACTTTAACGGGAACAGAGATGAAAGAGAATACTTTGCTTTAATACAAGAAGGGAGAGACATGTTGCTGAACATAATGAACTGTATACTATGTGGAGTACATCATAATGGGCTCTTTATTTGGGTTACATGTGGAAGATGAAACAAATATGTTCATACATTCCAGAGACATCTTTTCAAAACTTCAAACCATCTCATTTCATTCACTTTGGATAATATTTTACATCTGACAAAGCATGAGATCATTCAGCAGACTAGGTCACGTTGCCTACTTGAAGACTTTATGGATTATTCAAAGGAGAGAGACATACATGTCCTGAAAACTGTAAGTAAAAGTAAAATGTGCATGATAAACCCTGGCTCCGTTCTGCAATCTTATTTAGGTAAATCTCCCAGTGATACATAGCAGTAAGCCACTGCTGCCAGAATGAGAGCTGCATGTACCCTGCCCGAAATGCAAGGATTACACAGGCTGCAGCTGTCTGTCAGCAGGCATGCTTTTCTGCCCTTCTGTGAGCACAGAGCGGTGGTAACGGTACGTGTGCACCTCCTTTCCCAGGCGGCTGTCATTATAGCTACAGGTAAGTATAAAGCACCATAAAGAACAAAAGCCATGGGGCAATACTTCACTGGTGTTCACTTCCTGAAATGCTCTTTACTGCAGTGTGACTGACTACACCATATGTAAGCTAGCAGAAATTGTTTGACCCATGAGATTTAAAGATTAACTGAAAACAACAAGGTTGTTGAGCAAATTAAAAAATTATGCAGTCTTCAACATTTCTGAAGTGTTTTGACTCTGAATCTTCAGAACAACGACCTGCATTTTAAAGTTTAACTTCAATGGTACAAAATGATGGCATGGAATACAGACATTTAACAAGACTTACAATTGTGTCTCATGTCTAGAATGTGATTATAAGAGTTGGCCAACTGCAGCACCATATAGACATTAACAGTGGAAGATACAGATGGTTTCTGCTTAGCGTTTGTTTGTAATAATAAAGTGTATGTCAAGTTGCATTTTGTGCTGCATTTTAAACAGCTGTGTAAGAGCCAGTACAAAATCTAAAACCAAGTACATCTTAAAATATAACACTGCTTTCCTTTTCTCAGAAACAGTCAGTGAACTGGAGAATGTTTTGATTACTTTAGCTTGATATCATTTGTACATCTTGCTTAGCTAAGAAAATTAGACTTGTAGCTCATGCTTTTCCTGTCTATCATTGAGTTCCCCTCTCCTCTACCAACTGACTTAACTGCAATGGAACCTGAAGAGAGCAGAAGTCCCAGGGATATTAAATTCCCTGTTTTGTTAAAAGAGACAGATGAGCAGCAGAAAAACTTAAGTGCCTAGATGAGGGAAAAGCGGGAAAAGCCCATCCATTCTATGTTCATTTTGCTGAGCAATCTGTCCATGCATCACCCCAAATCAGCTATAGCATATGATTGCCCAGGTGGCCCATATCGTGCCCAGGTGGCCAAGGCAGCCGATAGCATCCTGGCTTGTATCTGAAACAGTGTGGCCAGCAGGACAAGGGCAGTGATCGTCCCCCTGCACTCAGCACTGGTGAGGCCGCACCTTGAACCCTGTGTTCAGTTCTGGGCCCCTCACTGCAGGAGGGACGCAGAGGGGCTGGAGCGTGTCCGGAGACAGGCAATGGAGCTGGTGAAGGGTTTAGAAAACAAGTTTTATGAGGAGCCGCTGAGGGAGCTGGGGTTGTTTAGCCTGGAGAAAAGGAGGCTGAGGGGGGACCTTATTGCTCCCTACAGCCACGTGAAAGGAGGCTGTAGTGAGGTGGGGATCTGTCTCTTCTCCCAAGTAACAGATGATAGGACAAGAAGAAACGGTCTCAAGTTGCACCAGGGGAGGTTTAGATTGGATATTAGGAAAAAAAATCTTCACCAAAAGTGTTGTCAAATGATGGAACAGGCTTCCCAGGAAAGTGGTTGAGTCGTCGTCCCTGGAGGTGATGAAAAGACATGTAGATGCAGTGCTTAGGGACATGGTTTAGTGCTGGACTTGGCAGTGCTAGGGTAATGGTTGGACTTGATTATCTAAAAGTCTTTTCTAACCTAAACAATTCTATGATTCTATTCTGTTAGTCTATGATTTTACACTGCTAGCCCAGGCAACATAAAATCATAGTAGGGATGAGAGGCTCCTGAGGGCATTGCAGTATGGGGACAGATAGCGCAGAGTTGCTTTACTTCAATGTAATGGATGTAGCCAACAAGAAACAATATTTGGTTATACCTGCTGGTCATGGGACAACTTGTGTAAACACCTGCCTCTTTACATAGCAAACTTCCAATACCTAAAGTGGTCACAGATACAAATATGGCATTTTTAACTGTCATTGCTACTTTAGCATGTCAGAATACATCCAGCTGAGTACACTAAATGTGCAAACAAGCATTCATATAAGTTGAAGATTAGTAAAGAATTGCTCCTCTGGCTATCGGAGTACAGACCAGTACAGACTTGGCTACACCATCCCCTGATGGTTCAGCTCTCATAAACATTAATTCACTCTCAAGCTCTCTTTGGAAAGAATAACCTAGACCTGAAACAAAATCTGATGAGATTATGGAGATAGTTTGCTCAGAGATCTCTTTTAAAAGGCAACTGCAACAAGACTTTACTGGGCTAGGCTGCTATCCCCTAACACAACCCTTGGACCTAATCCTGGGGCTTTACACCTCAGATTTCAAGGCCCTTTTCCCACACATGGAGGGATGCTGCACAGTTTTGTTTTATAAAATCATTGCTCCAGTAAGATGCATTACAGCTTTCTCACTACTTTAGGTAATTTAAACTGAAATTCGCCTCCCTTCAGCTATGTCTTAGGGCCACATAGGGACCAGAGAAGACCAAGAGCCAAGTCTGGATCTTAGTTTTTGTGTGTCTTCTCCGGCTTTGCAGTTAGAAGATGCTTTTTATCATGGAGGCCCACCGCTACCCTGACACTTAAGTATGTAAAAAAATGCAAGAAACCTGATGCTTAAATATTTTTTCTCTCCCTTCCCCTCTCCCCCCAAAATGAAAGGTAAGAGATAACAAGAAAGAATTCTTTCCAACATGTGGCAGCTGAAACTTAAACAGATGCAGAGTGATTCTCCAACTACTCCAGACAGCATCAGACATGGACTAGATCCCACCTCTTCTCAAAATATGTTTCACTTGTACTAAACCAAAGCATACATTTCACGTTTTTTCCATTACTGCAGCTCCACAGGCTCTAGCATGTGGTTTTGCAGATATGGGTAGTGAGCTCAGTTAAATGAAATCTTTAACTCTACATAAACTCCACAACTCCTTTACACAGATGCTGTTCTTCCCTCACACAAAGAGTACACTTTGGTCTATGCCTGTGCTATGCATGTATCTGCACTGTTAAGGACTTAATATAAGGCTCTCTGTCAATGGGGTGACAAGAGCAAGACTGAGCTACCTTGTTAGAGCTATGTGAGAGACCACATCTGCACAGCATTAATGTCTAGTCTAGCTTGTCTCACTCTGGTGCAACAAAGAAGTTAAGAAATGAAATATAACCCAACTAAGGCTAAAAGAAAATTCATAAAATGTGGATCACTGCAGTATCAAGAACTTGTTTATCCTCTTCTTGGTGTGGTAGATTATAGCTTATGAATGGGTATGAGACAACAACAGTGGAATTTCTCAGCAGCGAGGCTTTTGTTTTTCTTCTGTTGGAAAAAAATGGACTCTGATGTTAACTGATGATCACGTATGTTACAGCTATCTGCCTACAGCAAGTAACATTATTAATGCTTAGAGTGAAGGCATTCCCAAAGTGTTTGTAAAAGGATGAATGAAAAGATTGATAAGACTATGTAAGCCACACAGCTGAATATTTCTGGGTATTATAAGCAACCAGCAAATGCCAAATAGGATCACCTTAGAATACAAGTAAGTTATAAATGGTTAAGCCATTTGATGGAATAAAATGCTGCCAGTGTTCTAACAGTTGTTAATTCACTGTTTTTGTCATCCCTAAAATTCATACCCCTCCAGTGTTAACAAGTGACTCGCACAGGTTTGAATATAGCATTAAATTGCAATTTGGAGGCAGTGTAGAGCAAGTTGTGCATGAAATTCTGCTTAACCTCTGAGAAACTGTGGTGTCGAGCAACTTTCCACTCCTGCATTTGTGATATTCTATAGCAATGCTTTTCAGTTAGTGCTAATTCTTTGTCACATCCTGTTTCATAATAATAATATTGATGCGACTTCAGCTTTCCTCACTTATATGCATCATAGAATCATAGAAACATAGAATGGTTCGGGGTGGAAGGGACCTTAAAGATCACCTAGTTCCAACCCCCCTGCCATGGGCAGGGACACCTGCCACTAGACCAGGTTGCCCCAAGCTCCATCCAGCCTGGCCTTGGGCGCTGCCAGGGATGGGGCACCCACAGTTGCTCTGGGCAACTTGTGCTAGTGCCTCACCATCCTCACAGTGAAGAATTTCTTCTTAATCTAAATCTTCTGACCTACATCTACCCTCTTTCAATTTAAAATCATTACTCCTTGACCTATCGCAGCAGGCCTGGCCCCACTTTTCTTGTAAGCCCCCTTTAAGTATTGAAAGGTCTCTCCCATTTACCATGCTCTCTCCTTCCTGTCCCTGAATTCCTCACTGTCACACTATTTGTTAGCAGGAGAAGCTAAATATTTACATCTTTTAATAAAGATGCAGGAAAAGATGTGAAGGAGGGTAGTAAAATTATTTGAAATTTGAAGTATTAAGCAAGGTTTTTATCTTGACTGTAACCATGTTTTCTGGTCTGCTTAAAATAATCCTGAGACACAGAAGCACTTTAGATACACTACATCACGCAAGGCTTTTAGCAAGACACATAATTTTCTTTTTATTTTTCTCTCAAGTCATTGGTTGGGAACAAGCCCACTGCCGGCACTGCAGCAATGGGAGGTGTCCTGTTCTTGGGCAGTACAATGCAAAGCAGAGTTGGCACATGCTAGCCTCAGTCTTGGATAGGGTCACATAGCCTGGTGGAGAGCTTAGTCTCACCTTGTGGGATCTCTTTGAGATTATTTGTCCCAAAATCATGACACTGACCACTGTGCTCAGTTTTCATACAGTTTTTGTGGGGAACATTTCCCTCCCTTTTACACTACCATGTACTGATTTAATAACCTTCCAGCTGCCACAGACAGGAGTCCTGATAACGAGCAGACCGTCTCTGGGATACCCTCAAGTCCTAAGTTTCAGGCTAAACAGACACTTGTGAAGGTAGGAAGGAAGGAGAAGTACTACCATCAGCTTCTGGCTCTGCCTCTTACTTGCAATCTTGTCTAGAAGAAAACATGGACAGAGTCAATTATGAGGTATACTGAGGCCTGGGAAACTTTTCTTTGAATGTGGCTTTGTAAAATACCAATTTCAGTGCCCACTGAATGCTGGCTGACACCCGTGGTGCAAAACTCTTGGCTTGCTAATGTTTTGTTATTGAAGACAATACACTTAAAAATAGGAGTGCGCATAAATAGTTTTGGAAGCAAAATTGATACACAAGCAAAGGCTACTAGTAGGGCTCTGTGACATTCAGATACAGCTGAAGTCGAGGTTGTGGTCTCTTCCTCTCAAAGACCTATTCTTACCAGAATAGGTAAGATGATGGGTGGTGATCACAGGGAACCCAGGAAGAGAAGAGCTGGCATCTGGGATGTGAAAGTTTAGTCTTCTCAACCCATCGGCTGCCACGCTGTTGCCATGATCTCACTTCACAGAGCTTTTACTCACAGCCTTCAGAAAAGGGTTGACAGGCAGATAGTTTCCTCATTATTTTGTCCACTGACAGAGCAAAATTTCTGACACACCAACTGTATACCCTTTAAATTTCTATCTTTCAGTAGACCTTGACTATAGCCTTTTTTTCCTTTAAATTCTGCTGACTGCTGCATAAGGAGATTTTTGTTGCTTCTGCCAACATGTAGTACAGGGCTGTGCAGAAAATCACCGGTCTCTCCCCTGGGAAGGTGAAGCAGTCACAGAGGAAATAATTTTTGTTAACTTTAGCCCTGAAAAAAACCTAGAAGAAAGGTACAGGCACAGTCTATGCTCTGCACACGGAGAAATGTTGAGATCTAAGTATGCTTAGTAAAGGACATCATAGAAAATAGTTTTCCAGCTGTAACAAGCATCTATTAAGTATTTTTCAGAGATTTTACCTTGGCAAATTTTGGGCCTTATTGTCCATGAAGACAAGAAAAGACACACTGGGAGGGACCAAACTCTGCTGCAGAGGGTAAAGAATGAAACTCCTTAATTAACCATGAAATATCATTTTCATTCCTGAACAGTTTTAGTTGACTTTTTTTAAAGAAACAGCTTGTGCAGGCATGGAACTCTTTAGCCCAAATATTTAATGTAGATAAATTTTTAAGTGATTGAAAAACAAACCTTTTGAAGGAAAATAACACTAAGTAAAGGTATATCTCTAGTCAACACTGAGGATTAAATGTAATTTCGTTTCCACCAGTGCAAAAGTTCTTTGAAGTAATTGCAGTTACATAGAATTTGTCACTAAATAACTGAAAGCAAAATCTGGACATGGTAATCCAAATGGTTTTATGTGATTTATCAAAACAAGTACACGAAGATAATTTTATACCTGTTATGCTTTTACATGGCAATGAGGTTTTTCTGAATTACCTTCTTGAAATACAAAAGTCATGTTTACAAAATACACACACCCCCCCACATACACACGTGTGTGTGCCTGCACATTCACAAAGAATATAACGTACTACTCTGACATTACCAGTGCAGCAGTAATCTTACACAGGAAGAAAAAATAGTGTAACACATCAGTTTCTGTTCTGTTTTCCAGAAGAAAAGCTCTGATGTACAAAATACATCAAAGACAATAGCAGGAGAAAGAAAAAATATTTTTAAGTTATCTAAAGGGTAGTATAAAAGATTTCTATTTTGTGATTGAATTTAAGTTTAGGAATAATGTTTGATGTATTTTGAAACTCAGCCTGCTCAGATTGGTTAAATTTGTGAAAGGTTGCCTGTCAAACGCTATGTCAGTGATATGAAAACAGACAGCCAGTAAATCATCCTTCCAATATAAACGTCAACTAAAAATAAATAGATGTCTGCAGCAGAATGCCAGCCTGATATTCCATTAAGATCAATGTTCTAAACCATAAAGCAAACTAAATATTGATGACAAGAAATCTGTGAAAAGAAACAGTAGCTTACGGTCAAAGTAGGAAACTGTTAGTAAAACTAAGGAACTGAAAAATTAACAGAAAAAAATAGTATAGTCTTTTAAAATAAAAATTTCTGCAAGCTAACCTTCTTGTGACTAATAATAAACTATAAGTATACAAAAATATTTAGAAATATTTGAAAACTGAACCATGCAGTGTAAGTTCAGCGTTCTATGTGAGTTTCAGAAGTACTTCTTTTCATGTGTTTATTATTTTGAGAACATCGTTCATTAGATGTTTGTTATTCTTTGGTTTTAGCTTGAAACAATGTAGAAGTTTCCATCAGGACTGGTTCTTCCTGGTGTTAGAAACACGGTTTCTGGAATCATACACTGAAAAGAAACATGTACTAGAAGCAGCTCCTATCAAAGTGTTGTGACTTGAATTTAATCTGAAACAAATACAGAAAAAAAAGGACAAAAACCACAGGAGGTGAAATGGTAGAAGGTAGGGAGGAAATCAGGTATAATGAACATAGGGAGTAAACAAATTGCATTCCCTAGTACACAGCATCTAAGCTTTACAGGAAAGTTACTGGATCTTTTCACTAGCCTTAAAAAAGGATGAGAATGATATGTAATTAAGATAGATGACAGGTTATACAGGTTAATGCACAACATCCAGACTTTAACTACAGCAAGTTATTGGCTTGTTGATTTAATTTAAAAATTAACAAAATGGGAAAATTGCATGGCAAACACAAATGAGAAAACCAGAGGAAATGAGCAGCTCTGGAGTGATCAGGAGCCATGCAGGTAGTGGGAGGAGGTGTAGGATGTGCCTCGGGGCTGCTTGCCGGCAGCAGGGGCGGGCAGGGCAGGAGGGCAGCCAGAGGGCCCAGTCACTCAGGGGTGATAAATCCCTTACGTGACTGATCACAGCAGCAGCAGGAGGTAAACTGCATGCCAGACAGCCAGGAGGAAGAAGATGTAAGAGATGGTAGATACAAACATTCCCAGGATACTTCAAATTCCATTTTTTTCAGTTAACACCATAGCCAAAGAACTAAAGACAAGCGGTACAGGACTTGCCAAGCACCTGTTGTTCACTAGTTTTGTCTAAAATCCCATGTAGTCTCCTCTTTTGGCACCAGGCCTCATGTCTGAACAGATAACTGGGCTCTCATGTTCAGGATCGGTACTTCACTGATACCGGCCTTCTGGGAAACCTCACCAATGCATGATGTAAAATCAATCATCAAGTTACTACCTAAAAGTTGTATTAGTTTGCAAAATAGAAGGAATAAAAGCCTAGGCACATATCAGCGCTTTCCCGGTGGGTACAACAACATCCCGTGAACCGTCACAGAGGTCCTTGTTACAACACCGACCCGAGGAAGCGCAGCACATGGAAGCCGCCCGTCCCTGCGCCAGGCCCTGGGCAGCCCGGGGGCTCCGCTCGCAGGGCAGGCCCGCAGCACTGCAGCCTGGCCGTTTCCCTCTTAGGTCTATTTACTTTGCCCATTTTCCTCACAGAATCCTTGTAGAAAAATATTAAGATGCATTGGCAAGATGTGGGCAAGGAGAGTTGAAACATTTATGTCTGGTGTTGAGGTGCTGGGTTTTTTTACTTTGGGAAAGCAAACCATAGGCTCTACTCCTTTTACAACCAACGTGGCTTTTGATTCTCCTGAGAACTTCCACTGGAGGCAAACGCCTTTCCAAGCGCCCCCCCGAAGGGCGATCCTCCCCAGAAAGGCCGATGTTTTGGGGTTGCACACCCACCGGCCCCACGACCTCTCCCTGCCGAGAGCCGAACCCGCGCAGGCGGCTCCCGGCGTAACCCCGCTCCCCAGCGCGGCCGCCGCAGCGCGGGGCGGGCCGCGGGCGGGGCGGGCGGAGCCTCCCGCCGCCGCCAATGCGGGCGGGGGCCGCGGCGCCTGCGCCGCTCCCGCTGTGCGGCCCGTCCCGTGGCAGAGGCGCTGAGCCATGTGGAGCCGCTACCGGGCGGCGGGCGGGCTGCTGGGCCGCGGCCGGTGAGGACCGGGTGGGGGTGAGCTTCGCGGAACGGGCTGGGGGGCCCCGCCAGGTCTCCCTTCCCTGCCCCGCCCGGCCCCTCTGCTGGCGCTCCGCGGGGGGGAAGGCCGGCCTGCCGCGGCCCCGGTCCCCGCCGCGGGCCTGGGCGGGCTCCGCGCTGCAGCCGGCCCCTTGGCGCTCTGCCGAAGGCCGGGGACCGGCGTGCCGTGCCCCCGGCGGCGCTGGGGGCCCGCTCCCGGGGGCAGCTTCGCGCAGGGGCCGGCGGTTGCGTGCCCCCCGGCCGCCTCCCGCCTCCCTCCCTCCGCGGCGGGGTGAGGGACGCGGTTGCGGCGCGGCGGGTGCGAGCGCGTTGGTGCTGAAGCGCCGTGTTCTCTCAGGTCTCTGAATCAGAAGTTGCGGAGGTGGAAGAGCGTTCCCGCTAACGAACGGGCCCTGCAGTACCGGGCAGGCGAGCACATCCACGGGTTCACTGTAAAGCAGGTAAGCGGCGCCCTTCGCCTGCGTTTCGCCTGTGTCCGTACCGAGAAATTGTCCCAGGAGTCCGCACACCACGTACTTGCAAAGGCGCTTTGGGTGGCCAGTTAAAAATTGATGCAGTAGGTGCTTGCGGTTATCTCTGCAACCAGAATCCTTTAGGTAACGTTAACGCATGTTCCTGTAGGGAGCTCAGCCTCCTAGAACAGATCACACTCCCCCGGCGTCTCTGTGTCTCTGCAGATGCTGAATATTTGGTTTGGTCTTCTAAAAGTCCTGGCAGACAACTGAACTTCACTCTGTGCTGTTTCATGAAATACATTCAAGTAATATTTAATCTCCTAAGCTGCTTTTAATGCCTTTGTTAAGAGCTTACGTTTCTTTTCACTTTTTTAAAGAAAAAAGCAGAAGCAGAGAGTAAAGGTAACTTGCAAAAAGTGATTGCTAGTGAAAGAGAGTGGCGAAAGTGGGTTTCTTGATTATTATTTTTTTCTGTCTGCCCTAAACATTGCCATTTGAATATATACCTTTTCTTTGTATTTCTAATCAAATTGTTTGGGTTTTAATATCTGTACCAGAAGAATATAGTTGTATTCTTGCATTGTAGTGTATTGGTTATTTTCCATTTGCATACATTTTTTTTGATTTTTTTCACCCCACAAATCATAGGAACAAAGAATTAATTTAATACTATTGATGCATATTATATACAGGATCAACAAACTGATCATTGCAATACCATCCATGATTTTAGTTGACTTAGTTGCAGTAACTCTGTAATACAACTGTTTTATTCCAATGCAGGTGACAGCTGTTCCTGAGCTGTTCCTGACTGCGGTGAAGCTTAGTCATGACAGTACAGGAGCCAGGTATTTACATGTGGCTCGGGAGGACTCCAATAATCTATTCAGGTAAAACATTAATGTATGTATAGCACGTTCCATCTCAGCATCATATTGTGGTTTCTAAACTGTAATCCAGCTTCATAACTGCATTTTTTTCTGTGATAACAAAGAGGACAGTACTTGGTTTGTGGGACTGCCTCAGAGATTTTCAGGTTGGAACAGATGTGATGAGGTCTGTTGTTCTGTCTGGTGCTCCAGACAGGGTCAGCACTTAATGCAGGTGGAGTTCCTTAGACATTTATCCAGGTGGGCCTTGAAAACTTCCAAAGACAGAGATTATGCAACCTTCTGGGCAGCTTGTTCCTAGTGTCCATTTGGTGGGATGTCTTTTTCTTTAATATCCAGTTGAACCCCTCCTTGCTTCAGTTTATGAACAGTGCCTCTTGTCCTTCCATCATGCATATCTATGCAAAGAATCTGCCTTCATCATAACCTCCTTGTAGGTATTAGAAGGCACCTATTGAGTCCCCTCATGCCTTTCCTTCTCCAGGCAAAATTAACCCATTTTCCTCAGCCTCTTTTTGTGGAGCATGGCTCCAGCCATCTTTATGTCTCTCCATTAAACTGTTCCAAATTTATTATCTTCTCTTCTGTATTGGTGAGCTGAAAAGTGCACTTCCTGATAAACTGCCTTATAGTTGCAAGATGTAAACCAGTTTTTTTCTGTAACCTTCCATGAACTTGGTGGGGTTTATTGACATTTTTAACCTTATAGATAACTAAACACATTATTTTTTTTTTATGTGCTGAAAGCTTCTGTACCATCTCCAGAATTACAAGTGCAGAGGTTGTACACCCTCTGAAAGGGGTGGCTGAGCACTCAGGCGTTTTAAGAACTCAGTAACTCTGCATTGTGCTGTTTGTCCTGTTGGTTACTAGACAGTGATAATGTTCTCATGAATCGCAGCTGCAGATAGGAGGTGGGTGGACTTATCACAAACAACTGTGTTCCTGTCTGTGCTCTCTGTCTTCCAGTATACAATTCCGAACCACTCCAATGGACAGCACTGGGGTCCCACATATTCTCGAGCACACTGCGTTATGTGGTTCTCAAAAGTACCCTTGCAGAGATCCATTCTTTAAAATGTTAAACAGGTCGCTGTCCACCTTTATGAATGCATTCACAGGTGAGCCCAAAGTACATAATACTGCTTAAAATGCATGAGGTTTTACTGCAGTAGAGCTGTTTGTCAGCCCTCCTTAATTTCCCTTTAGAGAGCCATTGTTATTAAGTGTGAATAATGTGAGATATTAAAAAAACTAACAAGGCAACAAAATAAATCCTGTTTATTTGGCAGTTACAAAGTCCCAGTAGAGTTGGATCTTTGTAGTATACAATACATTTAATTATTTGTATATATACATGGCAAAAGCAAAGTTTTCATGGTAAAATAATTTCAGTGTTAAACTTCTGTGTATTTCTCAGCAGAAATATATTTCATTTAGTAAGTTTCTTCTTTTCCAGTTATTTATATGGATGAGAAATTAAAAATGAATGAAGGCAAATTGCATCTTAGAGTTTCTGAAATTATAGTCTTTTTATGTTTATTTATATGCAGCTAGTGATTACACACTCTATCCATTTTCAACACAAAATTCCAAGGATTTTCAGAATCTCCTGTCAGTGTACTTGGATGCTGCTTTCTTTCCATGTTTGCGGCAACTAGATTTCTGGTAAGATGTGGACAGCTTGAAATGTGCGCAAACCTTAAGTGAAATAAAAATACCCCCCCCCCCCCCCCCCAAAAAAAAAAAAACCCCAAAAACCAAAACCCAAAACAAACCCAAACCCTTCACATTCCCAACACTTCCTGTTATTAATTTTTTCAGGCAAGAAGGTTGGAGGTTAGAACACGAGAACCCAGCTGATCCTCAGACACCTCTAGTCTTCAAAGGAATTGTGTTTAATGAAATGAAAGGGGCATTTGTAAGTTTTGTGAATGTTTGGTTTAAGATCTTATACATGGGGAAGTGGCTTAAGTTTCAGATTATCAATGGCACCAGAGTTTTCCATTCCTCTGTTGTGGAATTTAAGCCCTCGATAAGGCAGCAATCTGTTACATGGTTAGTCTTAAAGTTAGCCCTTCAAAAAAGTTTGTTACATAGAAGAAAGCACCTTGTTAATGGATTTTATTGTAGAATTTTCTTTTAAATTGACATAACATAGTTTTATTATAGTATGTGGGATGTGTACAGTATGTGACAAAAGCTTATGTGAGGAGGAGTGAGCTCTGAGGTCTTATTATTGAACACTTTTTATTTTTAAACTGTTTTGATGACTTTTACTGAAATGTGGTGTTTTCCTCTTAAGACAGATAATGAGAGGGTATATGCACAGCACCTACAGAATAAAATCCTTCCTGATCACACTTACGGTGTAGTATCTGGTGGAGATCCATTATGTATTCCTGATCTTACATGGGAGCAGCTTAAACAGTTCCATGCCACACATTATCATCCAAGCAATTCCAGGTATCTGAAATTGATGACTAACTTTCTAGGTTAAATAGTGTATTAGCACCCTTTTTATATTTTTTGAGGGGAAAACCAGCAGTACAGTGTTGCCATTCACAAGGCCAGCAACTTAGATAACCTCTGCCCTGCAGCAGCTAGGACATCGTTGAAGCAAGGAATTTGCTCTAGGAAGGGTAATGAAAGGCGAATTGGAGGCAGGAAAGAGAAGTGGCTGATTTTTCTAGAGTGCATCTGCCTGCTTGATTATGAGGCTTTGTTTTGGGGATTTTATGTTTACAGATATTTTACCTTGAACTCATGTTCAATTTCCCCCAAACCACATACTAATAACTATTTGGCAATAACGTTAGGGAGTTATGATACGAGTAGCATAGATGAGTCTAGGGGTTCCTATCCTCCTTGAAGTCAACAGATTAGCAATTAATTTGTGACTTTTTTTTAACTTATTCATCTGCTCCTGAATCACACATTGCTGTATCAAGTTCTAAATAATGGATACTCATTTAGGTCAGATACTAATTCTGTTGGTACTAATAAGGTATTTAAGCTAAAAGTCAATTTGAAGGTGGTATGGAGGGAAATCCATAGTATCATTGTTTCTTTTGTACCAGTTTTATGGTTCATCTGATTAATTCACTTAGGGAACATCAGTTTGCGTCATGATAGTGAATTTACCATCCGTTGTTTTTCCAGTCATCCCAAGTATTCTTCTGCACCTGTGTTTAGATTTTAATTGGGAAATACGATTTACCGGAGACATACCCTATGCTCATATTTAATCCAGCGGAAGTCAGCAGCGTTTCTTGTATATACAGGAATGTACTTGGTAGACCGACCCACAGAACCCAGCCATGTTTTACAGATCAGTTAAGACAAATGGATCATCATATTTTATACATTATCTGTGACGAGTGTAAGAATTTTGCCTTCTGAAACTTTAGAGCACTGGGATTCTGGCTTCAATTACTAATATTTTTTTCTTGGAACATTGTATGTTACTGCAACTAAACAAATTCTAGCTTTTTGTGACCTCTGAAGCATAAAACAGAAGCTGTAAAATTCCACATTTTTCCAGAGTTCTTTGTATATGGCAAACTGGTGGGTCTTTAACCTAGGGGCCTTACAAAGCACATTCTATTCTAGATATAACTGAATTACTGGAAACACATGAAATTCAGAATATAATAAAAGCTGTTACTGTAAATTTCTGACAATCTGATGCTTAATCCCAATCTTTCATTTGAAATACAGATTTTTCACTTACGGTAATTTTCCACTGGAGCAACATTTGAAGCAAATACATGAGGAAGCATTGATAAAATTTGAAAGAATTGAACCAAATACTGACATCCCGAAACAGAAACTCTGGGAAAAGCCTGTAAGTTAAAAAAACCCAGAACACACACACACACCACCCCCCCAAAAAAAATACTTAAAATGAAACAAACAGAAAGAAACAGTGCACATCCAGTCTTGGAATTGCAAAAACTGAATGACTGGGTAATATTTTAGCCTAGCTTGCTGGAGTTCCTTTTTTTTATTTAGAAGTGTGTTTGTGCGTTTACTCATGAATATTGAACTTACTCATGAGTATCTGTAAAATCACTTGAAATCTTTGAAAGGAAGATACTATGAAGATGCAGGAGTCATTTTTTAGTTGTGACTTTTGCTCAAGTTCAGTCTGTATCAAATCTGTTATACTTTACAGAGAGAACACAGTGTAACATGTGGCTTAGACTCATTTGCTGCCGATTCTTCCAAACAGACGACTGTCAGTGTCAGCTACTTGTTGACAGAGTAAGTATATCAAAATTAAATTCTGAATTAAAGGCTTATTTTAGAACTTTAAGCAAGATGCAGGCATATTGCGTGTCCACCAGTCCCTCTTTATAAATGTCATCTTTAAGGCGATTAATACCATGGGAAAGCTAGACAAACCCTGCTTTAGTAAAGGAAAGTTTAATTACTAAGCAGAATTTTTGCTGTCTTTTTCTGTAGCAGCTAGATGTAAGAAAAACCAGCTATTATCTTACAGAACTGTTCAGTGGGTTAGACTTCTGGGAACACTGGCTTCCTGTGTTTCAATTCCCTGCCATGTGCAAGCTTTTCCTGTGTCCTACTCCTAATTTTGTCAACCCTTGCAGCTCAATTTAACTTGCTTTACTGCTAGTTATAACAAGTGAAAGATGCAGAACTCTCCTAGTTCACTGTTTGGTGCAGTGTTCCTAACTGACAGTCCTTTCACCTTTGCTCCTTCTACAGTGTTTTGTAGAAGTAATTCTCAGCGATGCTGGGTGTCACATATTTCTGGCTTGATGGTTTTTAAGAACTATTAATTTTTGTTCAGTATTACAGATACTTTTGAAACCTTCACACTAAGCCTGTTGTCTTCACTGTTGGTTGATGGGCCGAATTCTCCTTTTTACAAGGCTTTAATTGAGTCTGGTGTTGGTACAGATTTTTCTCCTGATGTTGGGTAAGTGTTGCAGTTTACATTTCATCAATGTAAGCAATATTAAAAAAGTTACAAATTACTATTAAGATGGGTGAAGTCATCTCTCATACAGGCAACTTATGCCAGAATAATCTTACTTTAATCTTAAAACATTTTTAAAGAGTTTCTACTGATGAACTGTAAAGCATTCTTCAGTGTAATTTTTGGCTTGTCAAAATAATCTGTCAGAAGCTATGTTAGTTCAAACAAAGTTGTACTGTTTAAAGCTTATGAACAAGAAAAATGGGTAGATAAAAACATGGTATGGCATCAGTGTCCTAATTTACTTGAGGTTTTCGTCTTGGCCGTTTAGTATTACTCAGGAGAGTTTGCTAGCCCTTCTCTGTACTCTATCTTTGCTTTTTTCCGTCAATTCTGTGATTTAGTAGTAGGTGGCTTTGGCACAAATGTACTTTTGCACAGTTAGGTGCCATTAATTTGCCATCATCTTGGTACAAAAGGGTATTTCTGCCAACACCTACTTTTTCAAGCTGTAGCTCTTGCAGCCAGTCTTCTGAGCTCATTTTGCACTGCAGACTAAGGGTGGGTGGATTGTCTTCACCTAAGTGCAGGCTCAGCTGCTCATCATAGTTTGCCTTTCTTGTCAGCAGAAAGAAAAAATGCTTTCAGGGCATGATTCATCTGACTGATTTTTAGACTTGAGGATGACAAAAATCATGCTGTTGTCTGCACTGACTGTGTCAGATGTTTGAGTGGGAAACCTTAATACACTCAACTATGGCTTTAATGTCTTTATCTGCCTAGCTTGAACTGTTTCTAGGTGAAGTCATGGGCTTCCTGCAAATCCTGTGTCATGTAGACAACTTAATATTACAGAGCACGGCAGTAGAAACCTGTCTTTAGACACTGAAGTGGTGATTCAATTTGGTAATTGAACCAAATTTACCTTAGTGACTCTGCTGATGAATTGATTTAGAAAAAGAGGTTTGAATCCAGAGATCAGTATTCCAGAATTCAACACTTGAGTCTGCTATTTAATTCCTTCTATGATTTTTAGTATGAAATAATGGATGTTTAGAGTTGATGAGCACCAGTTGTTTTTTGTTTGTTGGCTTTGTTTTGAACTGCTAAGTGTTCCGTATTTCTGCACGTGTCAATTTGTCTCTCTAAAGATGAGTTCTTGTGATTAACTCTGCCTGATCACATGGACAACATTACCTTTAAGTACCATTGAAACTAATTGCAACAAACATAGAACGTTTCACCTTCACCACTTACTTTACAAATACTGCTTTAAAAGTGCAAACTTAAAAGTACCATTCCACTCACCTGCTTAAGTAGAATGTATGCGTTTGGCATTACAGGTGGCTAAAATGTTCACCTTAAAAAAAAAAAAAAAAAAAAAAGAGAGAGAGAGAGAATTCTTTACCTGAAAGTACTTACAGGTGAATGAGAAGATGAATAGAAGAGACTAGCTTTTCTTCTCTAACTGTTGTTCTTTCTCTAATATTATATGCCATATGTTTTCTTAACAGTGGCTACTAATACTGAAAGTGAACAAAAAAATGCTTTTAAGTTCCATTTCTTGCCTCTTTGGTAATTATTCTTTTTTTCTGTCTAGCTTTTAAAATCCCGTGTGTGTGTGTGGAAGTGACAGGTGTTTTTTCCCCTTCTTCTGCCTTTCCTGGCAGTTTTGATGCTGAAATTCTGGTACTTGTCACTGAGTTGACTATGTTTTATTCTAGGTTTAATGGCTCAACAAGAGAAGCTTATTTCAGTGTGGGTCTGCAGGGTATTGCTGAAGGAGATATTGATACTGTGAAACAGATAATTGCTAGAACAATTGATGAAGTTATTGAGTGAGTAATACTAAATTTTTGAGAATACTGTTAGTTCTTTCATACAGTCTTCTACAATTAGATATTAGTAATATAATAATATATAGGCATATAATAATACAAGCATATATAATAACATGCCCTAAAAATTTAGTTTTATAAAAATAAATGCGCTAAAGAAGTAGTAATATTGTTCAGTACTCTTAAAACTTGTCTGCTGCTTCCTTTATTGTAGTTTATTCATCAGTGTAACCTTCAGGAGTTTAATGCTATTAGTAGAGTTTCACTAAATGACACAGCATGGTAAGATTATTTCATCTCAGTTTTAATTCAGTGTGGAAGACATTGTGTTTTAATGCTTCCTTTATAAATGTTTTAATTCATTTTCATAACTTCACTTAAATTGATTAGTGTTAATAGATATGATTTCCTTCTCTCATCACCCCTTCCCAAAGGAAAGGATTTGAGGAAGATAGGATTGAAGCTCTACTTCACAAAATTGAAATCCAGCTGAAGCATCAGTCTACGAGTTTTGGACTTGCCCTGACATCTGTAAGTCTGTATGTGTGCCCATGTGTGGTGTTTTTTTAGGAATGGATAAGAAAGCCATGTCTGCGTCTTTACGAAACATGGGGTCATTTTGTAGGCATTTGATATTTCATGTACATCTTTCTTCCTTCTTTTTGGTAGCCTTCAAACTGTTGCTGAGCTCCACACTGTATGACTTAATTAGGCAGTAAGCCTGTTGTCTTTGACTGAATGGTAGCTTTGATTGCAGTAGCACTGATTACTTCTGCAAGAGACATGCCATGCTGGCTCTTGGGACTGTATATTTTGGCTAGATGCCTATGTATTTTTAAAAGGACTATATTTTTCTATGGAATTTACTACTGGTGGTACTGCTGTAATTTAATTTCAAGATCTGTAAGTGAAGATTGTGCATAATTAAATTCTTGGCCTCAAATTTTGATACAAAAGCTGTATCGAAATTTTGATACGGAACTATTACAGAAAATGCATTCCACAGCAGAATGTAGTGTCTTTGAGAAATTGGCCAGTCACCATAAATTCAGGAACAAGTTAGCTGCAGTATTTACAATCAGTTTGGAAACTGGGGCCTCCTGCTGCCACTGATTCTCTGGTGTCCTCTGTGGTTTTTTCTTCTTTGCGGTTGATCAGCAGCTCTTGTGCTTTCTTCTCTCAAGTGTCGTATCTTCTTCAGCATGGACAAGAGTTAAATCCTTTGGCGTGCAAGGTTAGGTAAAGAAGCAGGGTCCTGGCTTAACATGAGACTTGTAAATGGGAGAGCACAACCAAGAGCTGTTTCAAATCGAATTGCCATACAGTGAAACAGACAAATTGTGGAAATTTAATTGCCTGTCATGTTTCATAGTAGGATCTGACAAAACAGGACTGACTTTGATAGCCAAAACTTTCTAGCATGTCTTCAGATTGTGTGAGTAACTCTGTGATGAAACAGTTGTGCATATACTTTATCTTTCAACATTTTTTAAGTCTTGAGGTTGATTCAGCTGTTAGGACTTAATTCTAGAACAGAAAACTCTTAAACAATTCTTGCTTTTAAAGACAAGTCCTGCAGCATTTGCTGTTAATGCTCCCATAGAGAAGGGTTATATTTCAGTTCATTTCCCTGAGTTCATGTTTTAGAAGTTGACCTTGAAAAGGGCCTGAAAGGGGCCTAGTTATAATTAAAGTAACTGTAGAACCATAGAATGGTTTGGATTGGAAGGGACCTTTAAAGATCATCCAGTTCCAACCCTTCGTCACCCAGCTTGTGCTGATTACTGGTGATTGCCCCAGGCCGGGTGCAGGACTTCACACTTGGCCTTGTTGAACTTCATGAGGTTCATGTGGGTTTATTCCTCAAGCCTGTCAGGGTCCCTCTGAATGCCATCCCTTCCCTCAGGTGTATCTACTGCATTGCTCAGCTTGTTGTCAACTGCAAACTTGCCAAGCATGGACTCAATTCCACAGTTTATGTCATTAATAAACATACGGAACAGTATTGTTCCTAATAGAGACACCTGAGGGACAGACACCACTTATTACAGATGACCATTTGGATGTTCAGCCACTGAATTTAACTGTTTGCATGTGGCCATCCAGCCAGTTGCTTATCCATCAAACAGTCCATCCGTCAATCCCATATCTGTCCAATTTAGGATGTTGTGTGGGACTCTGTCAAAGGTCTTACAGGAGTCAAGATAGATGACATCAGTTTCTCTTCCTTTACTCAACAATGCAGTCAGTCCATTGTGGAATGCTACCAGAATAGTGAGGTACAATTTGCCTTTTGTGAAGCCTTGTTGGTTCTCGCAGATGACAACCTGTGGAACTTTAGATGTCATGTGGTAAGGATTCTCTAACTTCCATGCTGTGTTCCAGTGCTGTGCTAGCTTTACAATTAGAAGGACTTTCCTGTGTGATGCATTTATTTAAAACACAGTACAATAGGTGAACCATTGACTGCAGAGTGGAGCTTAAAGAGTTTTACTAAATGGGGTAACATCTAGCTGGTGGCCAGTCACAAGTGGTGTTCCCCAGGGCTCAAATTTTGGGCCAGTTCTCTTCAATGTTTTTGTCGACGACCTGGATACAGGAGTTGAGTGCACACTTAAGTATATTTCCTGATGATACTAAATTAGGAGGAGCTGTCGATTCCCTTGAAGTAAAGAGAGATCTTGATTGACTGGAGTGCTGGGCAATCACAAACTGTATGAAATTCAGTAAGGACAAATGTGGATATACCAGGGATGGTATAATCCTGGATGTACATATAGACTGGAGGATGAGGCTGGAGTGCAGCCCTGCAGGAAGGGCCTGGAAACATTCAGGGTCAGGTTGGATGGGGCTCTGACTTTAACTCTAGTTAAAGTTGACCCTGCTCTTTGCAGGGACGTTGGACTAGGTGACCTTTTAAAGGTCCCTTCCAACCCATACTACTCTATGATTCTACGATTAGAGGGATCTGGGGGTTTTCATTGGTGGTAAGTTCTGTATGAGTCACATAAAGCTAAAAAAGGCCAACCGTGCCCTGGGGTGCATCAAGGACAGTATAGCTAACTGGTCAAAAGCAATGACTGTCCCACTGTGCTCAGCATAGGTGCAGCCTCACCTTGAGTACTGTGTGCAGTTTTAGGCTCCATAATATAAGGACATGAAAATATTAGAACATGTCCAAAGGAGGACAGCAAAGATGCTGAAAGGACTGGAGGGCTTGTCTTGTGAGGAGCTGCTGAGGATACTAGGTTTGTTCAGTTTAGAAGAGAGGAGATGGAGGAGTGACCTCACTGCTGTCTACAACTCCCTCATGATGGAGAGCAGAGCAGGAGGTACTGGTCTCTTCTGTCTGGTGTCCAGTAATAAGACATGAGGAAATGGCTTCAAGCCGCATCAGGGAAGTACAGATACGATATTAGGAAAAAGTTCTTAATGGAGGCGGTGGTCAAGCGCTGGAACAAGCTCCCCAAATGTACTGGTTTTGGATGGGATAGGGTTAAATCTTTTCACAGTAGCTAGTATGGGGCTGTGTTTTGTATTTGTGGTGAAAACAGTGCTGATAACACAGGGACGGTTTAGTTTCTGCTGAGCAGGGCTTACATGGCATCATGGCCTTTTTTGCCTGTTACCCCTCCCTACCAGTGAGGAGGCTGGGGGTGGTGGTACAAGGAGTTGCGGGGGTACACAGCCAGGACAGCTGACCCCACCTGACCAAAGGGGTGTTCCATACCATATGGCATCATGCTGACCGTATAAAGTTGGGGAAGAAGAAGGAGGGGCGGGGGATGTTTGGGGTGATGGCATTTGTCTTCCCAAGTCACCGTTACGCATGAAGGAGCCCGGCTGTCCTGGGGATGGCTGAGCACCTGCCTGCCCATGGGAAGCGGTGAATGAATTCCTTGTTTTGCTTTTCTTGTGCACAGCTTTTTTTCTTACCTATTAAACTGTCTTTTATCTCAGCCCATGAGTGTTCTCACTTTTGCCAGTTCTCCCTCCCATCCTGCTGTGAGGGGAGCGAGCAAGTGGCTGTGGGGGGTGAGCTGCTGGCTGGGGTTAAACCATGACACCAAGGGGAAGTGGTCATGGCCCCAAGCCTGTTAGTGTTCAAGAAGCATTTGGATGACACTCACAGACAGTTAAACTTCTAGGTTGCTTACTGAGAACCAGCACTGAGTTGTTGTAATGACCCCACAGAAGCCTCAAATAAGGAGTGACTACTTTTAATTCAAGAGAATTAATGCGAGCAGGTTTTGAAACAGTATTATTCTTTAAAACACATTAGTGAATTTCCACAGAATAGATAATAATCGATACTACTGAAAAAGTCTGGAAGTCTTGTGATACCTGCTTGTAATTAAAGAGGTAAGAAAAAGGAAGGTGGTTTTGACAGTTCCAATGCATTTGTTTTCTCTATGCTTTTAAAAGCCTTTTCTTTTCTAGTTCTTGGGATTTTTATTTTGCTTTGCTTTGTTTTTTCCCCGTTCACACAGAGTAGAAATGGAGAAGGTTTTGATATCTTGCCCTGTGGTGTATTTGAAGAACTTCCAATAGCAACTTGACCAAACAATAGTCTCAAAGTAGAGAATAAAACTACAATACATATCCTTCTAAAAGAAATATCCTGAGGATATTTCTCGTTATTTAGTATCTTCTTTCTCTGAAGTCCCTTCTGTGTTACATGTTTGAGTTACTTCTTTATAAATCATTTCATCTGACCGATAAAATAAACTGGTGGACTGTAATATTTATTTTGAGACTACTTTGCCTCTGCTGTCTGTTTCCTTTTTCCTTCTTTCTTGGGCTGAAAAATTAATTTATTTTAAATGGGAGGGAAGAAAGAATATTACAGGATTTCCAGACTACAGATACACACCTATTAAATAAAATAGGTGGTTTGGTGTGATAAAATTAGAGGAGAGAATGGAGAGAACAAGGGACAGATGATGATGGAATAGTCCTTTGAATCTGAACAAAGATTTCAGCTGTTTTTTTCCCTGTCAAATATGTTAGAACTACTCACTATATGTCTGCAATTCAAATATAAATGATAATGTGGTTTTGGAACATAGATGTCAGTTATAGAAATGCACACGGATTGTCCTACTTACCTAATTATTTTTTCCCTTTCAGTATATAGCCTCCTGCTGGAATCAAGATGGGGATCCAGTGGAGCTTCTGCAGATTGCAGATAAAGTCTCTCGGTTCAAGCAGTGCCTTAAAGAAAATCCCACATTTCTTCAGGAAAAAGTTAAAACATATTTTAAGGTAGGCAAACTTATGGAAAAATATCTTCAGTATTAATTTTTAAATCACAATCTTGTATTGAAAATTAAACCGAGGATATTTTTTTTTTAATAACCATACTGCTTATTTTTAGGTGTAGATGAACAGCAGCACTTCTGAATGTGGCACATGAATTTTGAATGATTGAAGTGAGAACTTTTCAAAACAGAAAAAATGGTCTGGTTGGACATTTGGAAACATACATACTAGAACACTGATAAAACACTAATGTTTTACTGAGCTGTGGTAGTTCAGTAATGCTGTATGCTGATGATGTAGAAGGGCACATGGGTATCTCCTAATAAGAAGCTGGGCTGTGAAGAGGGAATTGGAGACCTAGTTATGTGTTGGCATAGCAAGATGTATCTGTTTTTCCTTGAAAAGACTTTGGTTATAAGTAAGATTGTTCTGGTGCTCCTCATGTTCTCTGAACTGCTGTCTGAATTTTGCTGTCAGTGCCAATTGCTTTCTGCTCTTTTTCTTACTTTATTGTCCATACATACTACTGGAGTTGGTGAAGACATAGAAACAGTAGAGGCATTATAACAGTGAATAGTTCTGAAGCCCTGAATTAGTTAATGTCAGAAAGAAAAAATCCAGTGGTAGTGCAGAAATAGGGGTGGGTGGTTGTTTTTGTTTTGGTTTTTTTTTTGGGGTTGTTTTTTTTTTTTTTGAGGGGTGGGAGGGTGGTGGTGGGGTTTTGGCTTTTTGGTTTTGTGTGGTGGGGTTTTTTTTCAGTCAGATTGTTCAAGTTGTTTTGGAGGGCATATCCGTTACAGGTAACGGCCAGCATGATTTAATAGTGAGTACATGCTGGTTCTCATATACTCTAAGGCAACAAGAGACAGTGGCATCAATTGAAATCTGTTTTCCTAAAGGCATTATTAATGTCTGGAAGTAGTAGGGAGCTGTTACAGTTTTAGCTTTTGTAGGGAAGAAATACAGGTGCAGTATTTTTGAAAATGTTAAAATGTTCTTTACTATGCAGTTCTGGTGAGGGGGCTAAGGCAAAAACATGACTCAGTAGGAAGTAATGAGAATAGCTGAATGTTCTTGTTTCACAAAATTATGCGCTGTTGTACATTGTGCTTGGAGTTTAATAAAGCAGGAAGACAAGGAGTGAGGCAGAGAATGCTGTTCATCCTGTCGATTTGAATATGTCTGGTTAATTCTGCATTCCCCTCTAAACTCTGTAGTCAGTCAGGTTTCTGTAGTCTTTCCGCATAAGCATGGGGGAGACAATCCAATTCTGTTTTATGAGTTTACATTGTCCCAAATTATTGGCAGTGTCTGTCAGTGACAGATGTTGCTGTTTGACTCCTGCTTTGAAATGGGCAGCTTTTGAGGTCACTATCTTTTGACTGGCCTCTCATTATTATACAAAATGGAAGCTGCTTGAGTAATTTTGTTATTAAAATTGCATAGTCTGGTATAAACAAAGAGAAATTCAACAGCGGTTGTGACACTTGCATAAGGCATGGAGTTCTCTGGCAGCAAGACTGATGCAAAGTATTTCTGAGCAGGATAAGGCATGCACATTTTGCATCATATGGGATCTCTCTGCACTCATGCTTGGGCAGGTTGAAAGAGGTGTTTAATGAAACCCTTCTGGATTTAACCAGATTCCCCATCTTAGAACGTTCTCCAGATAAAACGTGTGGTGTGCTGCTCTGTAGCTTTATGTACAGTTGTTTAACCCTGATGTAATTAAACTAATGAGTACTGTGTGTTGTTGAGGGACTCTGACTCTATACTAAAATTACACAGAAGGTTGTCCATGCTTGTTCTTGTGGTAAGCTGTCTCTCTTCCCCACCCTTGCAGCAGACTATTCTGTGTGAAGAGTTCATATCACCTGTTTGTGATACTTTTGATAATACGCAAGCCAAGTGGTGCAGACTGTTTTTATCTGCTGTCGATGAAGCAATAATCTGAGGTGAAACAGGAGGCAGTTGCCCTCAAAATTAATAATCCTTTGTTTTGGGATATATTTCTGCAGGATAATCCACATAGATTGACTCTGTCAATGAGTCCAGAGGAGGACTACCATGAAAAACAAGCAAAAATGGAAGCAGAAAAGCTGGCAAAAAAGGTCAATGCTCTTTCTGAAGAAGAAAAAACCGAAATCTTCGAAAAAGGTTAACATGCTTTTTCATATTTTTTAGGGGGTAGCAGCTTAAAAGCATAGCCAATTTTTTAGCTGATGCTGTATAGAATATCTTAAATTCTCAGGCACTCTCCAGCACTTGATCTGAAAGGGATGATTTTTGTGGGAAGTTTGTGTATGTGTTACGGGTCTACGTGGTGCAGTATTTACACTACAATGTGCGATTGGTGTATTCCATTAGTTTTAGCACTCAAAAATACAGTGATCAACATCTCCAGTTGGGCAGAAGAAAGGAAATTGTTTCAAAATATTGATCTGCTTATTCTTTTCCATGTTAACTTGCACTAAGTACAAGATGAATCCCACTAGTTACCTTGAAGCCGTTTATTTTTGAGCAGATGAGGTCTGCCTCATATTCCTATAAAACTTACATTTTGTGATTTTATTTCTTACCTTTTCTGCTTAAAAAGCCAACTCTAAAAATAACGTTGTTTAACTTACTCTGGGCAATAACTTAAACTTGGAAACCCAGGGCAGTCACTTGATTTTATGAAAACAGTGATCTAGTCACAGAAATCCTCCAAAAAAGCGGTGTTAATCTTCTAAAGCTTTGGTACTAGGTGGGGGATAGGGGAGCAGAAGATCGGATGAGGCTTTCTAGTAATGAAAGTAAATTAGAGTACTAGAGGTGACCAGCTAGAATCTGAAAGGCTGAAATATAAAATTAAAACACAATTTATCTGCATGAGTTACTGACAGAGCACTGGGGTAAGAACTGGGGGGAATGGCTTAGAAAGATGTTCTTACCTGCAAGGTCTGGGTTGCCTGGGTTGGTGTTCGCAGAGCTGGGTGAGAGGATGGCCTGACAGGTGTCAGTTCTTCGGGGTTTAAATTGAATGTTGCTGTAAACAGGATGTGAAGGGGCGATTGGAAAGAGAATTTACAAAGTGTTGCGATGTGATGATCTGCAGAATTTGTTTCAGTAAAGTATTTGAAAGAATTGTTGATAGAAAATTCTAAACTTCAAACTCTTGCTTTTTTGTGTCTGCATCACCTCAGTGGGTTTTGAATGCACTTACACTAAAAGCTGAAAATGACGAAGTGGTATTCTGCTCTCCTTACTAGGTTTGGAATTAATCGCTCTTCAAAGCAAACCTCAGGATACCTCTTGTCTCCCCGCTCTAAAAGTGTCCGACATTGAGCCTAAAATCCCATTCACTGTGCTGGAGACCACACTCGCAGGTTGGTGTAACCACTATTTTGTCCTCGGAAGAGCAGCACTACTGGATTATTACCGAGCTGCGTGCCCAGCTGTTGCTCTTTTTGCTCTTTGCAAAGCATATGTACTTACTGTTTCTGGTCCTTTCCCTCAGTCCGCTACCTCTGCAGCAGGCAGTTTGCACCCGATCTGCCGGAGCTTCTTGCCGTCGCCTCCGAGGGGCAATGCAGGGCTGTGCTCAGCTCCAGCCAGCCGCCTGCCTTCCCGGGGTCTGACAGTCAGAGGGGTCTCTCGGGGCATGCCCCACTGCTCTTGAGCAATCTCCCCACTTTCCAAAGACTTACCAGGGTGCAGCACTATTGGCAGCTTGTGCAGCGAGCCTTCCTTACTGCTTTCCCTCCCTACCTGTTTTTTACAGAATATGACATACAGGAGACATGGGGGGAAAAAGAAATCTATATCATTCTTCATAACTTCAGTCCAAGTTTCTCCCTGCTTTGGCAGGGGCTACCCCATGGACTGATAGGAGACAGGAAATTGTAGATCTCAGTTTTGTTACAGTTCTGCCAAAATCTTGCGGGTAATACTACTCTGTAATATGTTTCTAATGGACACTTCCCACCCAAAATTGCCAGCAGGTATCAAGTACTGTGTAGTTTTGATGCTAAAGTGACCTGGGTTTATGAAAATTCTAATGTGTATATTCTAATGCCTTAGCTTAGAGAGAATGTACAGTGCAAGAACCTGCTTTCCCCAGCTTTTGAGGTGGTGAAGGCAAAAAATAAGGGAGAAAAACGTCTTCACTTGTTTAGAAACAAATTGCCATTCCTTTATTTGGGTATTACCTCTGAAATGTGACCTCTCTCAACAGAGTTCTGTCTTCAGATTGTCCAGGTATCCTTTGCCTTACCATGGACAGGCAGAGTAAAACCCCTTCAGTCCAGCATTCAGTGCAGCTTAAACAAGAAGTAGCTCTGAAGTGTCAACAGAAAATAACTCTTGATGGGAAGATCTTGTAAGAAATTGTTTTGCTCTTATGTGTTTATAGTAGGAAGCTGTTGGTTGTTCTTTGCTTTTGTCTTTTTTTCATCCCTAGCTGATGAAATTCCTGTGCAGTTCTGTGCTCAGCCGACCAACGGAGTGGTTTATTTCAGAGCTGTTTCCAGCTTGAACACGCTTCCCGAGGAGCTCAAACCATACGTGCCACTCTTCTGCAATGTCATTACAAAGTGAGAGGTTTACTTTCTTAGAAGCTGAAGCAACAGGCTGTAAGCAAAAAGCTTACTGAAACAGTCTTGCTTTTAATAATTTCAGCATCTGTTCTTATTATACAAGGGAAATGCTGTTAAGTTGGTGTCCTGCAGAAACAGTGGTCTTCCCTGTTCCCTACGGAGTTGCCAACTCCTTTCCCCTTCTCTGTCAATCTCTGCATTGCCTTGCTCCTCAGCATCAACACAAGTATTTCCTGAGCAGATTGGAAAAGTCATAAAAATTAAAAATACCCTAGCAGAAGTTAAGGTTTTCACTTGGATAGGTTTTTGGTCTAATTTCACCATGCGAGTTGCAGAAACCCTGGCCCCATCATAGGAGAGAGTGGCACAGACCAGAACAAGTAACCTGGGCTGGGAGGAATCTGGTTTTTTTTATTAGTGTTAACAGCTTATGTGATGTTATTAATGTAGTTCCATGTGGGTGTTGGTAGCAAGCCTGTACACAGGCACACTTTTTAATACACCATTTTGACTTAACAGGACGTTTCAATGGAGAAGTTTGGTGTGAAGCTTTTATAAGATGTGAAATACTATGTTTGCTTGATAACGCTCCAAGTTGTTTAGTTACTAGATTAGTATTGCCATATGGATCCTGGTTTTGGCATCCACTGAAAATGGAAATAAATCTCTCTTGTTTTTCACAGGATGGGATGTGGAGCCCTTGATTACAGAGAACAAGCCCAGAAAATAGAACTCAAAACAGGTGGGATGTCAGTCAGCCCACATATCATTCCAGATGATTCACACCTGGATGTGTATGAACAGGTAGATTAATCATAAAGTTCAAGATGTTCCACTTGCAATAACAGCTTTATAGTTAAGGGTCAGTCGGCTCCCAAGCAGAGGATCACCTAATGTGTATTGAGAATGTATTGTATAAAAGGACTCGTGCCTTTTTGTGTAAGATAGAATTTTGACATTTGAATTAATCTAGTATTTCATCTTAAGGGGACTGCTTGATGTGGATTGTGCTTGATGTGGTTGTCTGTTTTAAGGCAGTGCTTCACTAGCATCTGTCACCATATTTGTGGGTGCTGTAAAAAGGTTTGGAAGCAGAGGGTAGAGGACAGAATGGTTTAGTTTTATACACAGAGATTGCTGTGGTTCAGATACATGGCATGTTTACAAGATCGTTAGGTGTCAGTATTGGGCATAACAGTCCTAGCAATGTTTCTTGAGGTTTATTCTTAGACTAACCTGGGGGTTTGCTGCTGTGTTCTGCTCCCCATGGATCCTGGAGTTGAATTAGAGGACTCCTTTGCAGAAAGGTGCACCCTTAGAGCGGTTTTATTTGTACTTGATGTGAAAAATAAGAATTTTTGTTTCTGTTAAGGAGGAACTGACAGGCTTACTTTGTGTGAAGAACAGTCACGTTTCATGTCTGCTCTGAGTTTAGTAGCACAGCCTGCATTAAACTGGTTTTGTGATTTGTAACATTGGGTTGGCATCATTGCATCACTTTCATGAAAGTTATTGTACGTTTCTTAGGCCATTGCTTTGGTTGTCTTGTGTGAAGCCTTTTTTTTTCTGTTTTGTTTTTATTTTTTTCTTCAGGGTGTGCTCTTTTCATCTCTGTGCTTGGATAGAAATCTGCCAGACATGATGCATTTATGGAGTGAAATATTTAACAAGTACAGTACATTGGTTTTCTTTTGTTCATGTTTTTGCATGTATTTTAGGGTTCTCTTTTTATTTTCTTTTTCCCTCTCCCCCCAACCATTCTCTTCTTAGAGGTTGTACTTTTGGATTTCTTTTTATAACTGTTTTTAGTCGTTCTCAGTTGCTAAACCTGAGTATTCCATCATTTGCATGACTGTATAGTGGATTAAATGGAGAGCTGACAGTTTAAAAGCTCTTTGTTGAACTTGGGGTGATGAATGATTCGTTATTATAAATTCCATTGGTGTGCTTTTGCATGAGACTTAGCAAGCTGATACTGCTATTTTTCAGCCCCCAGTTTGAGGAGGAAGAGCATTTCAGGGTGCTGGTTAAGAAGACTGCCCAGGAGCTGTCAAACGGGATTCCAGATTGTGGGCATTTATATGCCTCTATTAGAGCCAGCAAAAACCTTACACCTTCTGGAGAACTGCAAGAAATGTTCAGTGGGATGGATCAGGTAAAAAGTTGATGGCATCCTTCAGCAAGGCCGAAATCCTTGACTTGAGAATGACAGTGCTTGTTTTCGCTAATTCTTTCTGTTGGCTTAATCTGTCATCTTTCTGCCTTCCCTTCCCACACAGGTGAAGCTGATGAAGAGGATAGCAGAAATGTCTGATATTAAACCAATACTACGCAAACTACCACGCATTAAGAAGTATTTATTAAATAGTGACAACATCAGGTGTGTTCCAGCTAAAAAGAAAAAGGGCATTAGGTTAAATAGAGGCCATGGCCTGTGGATCTGCATTTCTCAGTGCACTTCATGGAGTACTGGGGTTTTGTGCAATGAAGAGCTGTGGAAAAATGTTACTACTTTAAATCCTCCTTGCTTACAGAGTTGTAGCTATGGCTTATTTTGTTCAATTTTAATAGGTATGAGAAACTTACGGCAAATTTCGTATGTAACTGGTACCACAAGTGTGTAAATGGCCTGGGCGATTTTACAGAAATACTCAAAATTCTGTCATTTTCTTTTTTTTTTCCTTCAAGGTGCCCATTGGACAAATACTGTTCTGTTGTTTTGTAACAGTAGAATACATTTTAGTTTGGATTTTTTTTCTCCTAAAAGGAAAACAGTGGCATTCTGAAATCTGCTTTACGAATATATTGGAAAAAATAAGAGGGCACTTTAAGGTGTTTAATATCAGACACATTAGTTCCAAAAATAAGTCCATTTGGAGTGACATAAGTTGCAAAGTTTTGTTTTGCAAAGCATGAAGTGATGAATGAAATTATGGAAATACCATGGTTTTGAACCATACAGATAAGTCTGCCTGTGAAGAGAGAATACCGAGGGCGTTAGTTTCTTTGTGAGACACTTGTATTTCGCAAAACTGATGTCGTCCTGTCCTGTGCACAGGAATAGTTTGACAGCTGCTGCTAAAAAGTCCAAATGTGTTCTTGGGCAAGCAAAAAAACCCCACAATTGGACTGTGACTTTTTTTTTTAATTGCACATCAAATGCTGATTTATGAGTATTTTGCTTTTTTCTGTGATAGTGATTATCAGTGACCGCAGATGTAACATTTTGATGATTGAGTAGGAAATGTTTAGGAGCACAAAGTGGTGCAAATTATAAAGGACTGTCCAAAATCGCAAAACCATACTTAAAAACTTGATATGTGTTTTTAACAGATGTTCAGTGAATGCAACACCTCATCAGATACCAGAAGCCTCTAAAGAAGTAGAGAAATTTATAAAGGGTATAGCTAGAAGTAAAAAAGAGAGAAAACCTGTTCGTCCCCATGTGATTGAGGTAAGACATTACTTCATTTGTGACTAGGGCATCAAATACAGTTGACTTACCTCTTGTAAAAACCACTGTGTAATCAGGAGATCGTTGAACTCTGGTACTGTGCCCATACAAAGATATCTGAAGAAATTTGCAAGAGGCAGCTCTGTGATATGCTGCAATGTGTTTTGCCACAGAGGCTGTCTTCACCTCAATAAAACGGGCAATAGCAATCCTGTGGATCAGGTGTCAAGCCTTACCCTGAGGTTACTGCTTTTGTTGTGGGATGTGGAAAAAGAAATTCTTCTGTTCTTTGTCACATGAAACTGTAATTTCTTTTTTAGCTGAGCTTTACTTGAAATGTTGGCCAAGAGGAAATGGTGCATGATGTGCAGTTCCTCAGTTGTGTAGAAATTTGTCTTGTTATCTGGGTGTTCAGGACATTTGGCATAAAATGTGCTTCATTCAATAGAGTTGCCAAAAGATCCGCTCTGTCAATACGAAGATTCGTCCTAATTTCTGATGAGACTGGCATAAGCTCCCAGTTTCCTATCCATGCGGGAAATGATAGTCTGAAACTTTCTCGGCCTGATTTAATCTCTGTCTTGTCGTCTTTCAGTGCCAAATTACTCTTGAAAGGAAATTTATTTGGCGTTTGCTTAGAAATTCAAATATAAATAAGTAATCAAGTAGCTTGCTTAGGTTTGTGAAGACACAGTCTGATGATAGTTTCGAAGAGGTTTGAGTGGCTGGGGTTGCACTTGTAGTATTCTTGGTCTAAATTGTTAAGTCATCTTTTAATATGAGAGCTGGGTCTCTTGTAGAAATCTTCAGAAGTCAGACCTGTGGGAAATGAAGCGCTTACTGGTTTGCAGATCACAAGGAAATTAGTGAATGTAAGTACAGTATTGTTGGGAATACTGGTGTTACAGAGCTCTTACGGGTACTAATGGTCCATCTTAAGCTGTTAGAGATTCTTTTATTAGTTAGAAGCACACCACTGAAATGTGCTGTGCCCTTCAGATCCACCCTCTGACTGGATTGTTTCCTTAAACTACCCATCAAACTTCTTAATCCTTTGATGTCATCCTTTTTGTTATCTTCCCTTTGGTTCTGGAATGAATATCATTTAGGTGACTCCACCATCTGTACGTACAGGCAAATACTCACTTGTGCCATCTCTTGTAAGTGATACTTGTTTTATTTGTAAACCTGGTTTCTTTCAGAACCGGGCTCGTGTGTGGTCACTTCTAGTTAGTTCCTTCCTTTCCTTCCTCTTCTCCCTAAATGATTCTGAATGTGAGTGACACCTGGCAGAAGAGCATTGGTGACAATTCAGTAAAAATGAAAATCTGCGTTTGGCTACAGGAGAGAAAACAGATTAACATACCCTGAGCTCTACTTTGAGAAGAAGGCAGGGGAAGCTCAGCTCACGGTTTTGTTGCTGACCAACATGTATACGTTGCTATGCTTGGCCCAACTAGCCAGAGTTGTGTGAGGGGCTTGGGAATGGGTCTCTGAAGTGAAGAAAGGCTTGGGAGTATTGAAACAGCGTCATAAAAGCTGCTGGAGATGTGTAAGGCTCTGCTCATGCTTAAGTAAGCACACATATACAAGTACGTGCATGTGTGAAAGAGGCAAAGAAGCGAGTGCTGTGAGGCCTGGAGACATGAAGAGGTGGAGGTGGGGTTGTAAGGAGGAATTGAGTTTATTGCAGGGGGTGTTTGTGCAGAAGTTCATATAGCTGCCAGTGTTCATAAATGGCTTGCATTTGTTGTGGATCTCAGTTTCTGAACCTCTTCCCAGTATGTAAAATTGAGTAAATGGATTAAAATGTGATGTCACCATGTACTAATGTGGACATAGAAGTGGAGAGTTAGGAACACTTGTTTCGGTCAAAGTAAAGGCGTGGCAGGGGAAGCATTATTACCAGCTCTCTGGTAGTAATACAAGGTCTGCACAGTTGAGAAGCTGTGTGCAAGGATGTATAGCCAATGTACAGTGTCCATGTACTTTAGTTTCCCAGGGCAGTTCTGTGTACTGGACTGCTGATACGGGCACAAGTGAAACGTCACTGGTTGCAGTGTAGGTCAGGTAGTGTGTTTAGCATGTCTGTGTCTGTATGTTTGGCAGAATGTCATAGTTCTCAAAAAAGCCACAGTTACCAAACGGATAAATTGTCTCATCTCTGCTACTGTGACAGTAATGTGTTTTTCTCTTAGGATCCTACTTTCAAACCATGCCAGATGAAGACCCATTTTGTACTGCCCTTCCCAGTGAACTATATTGGGGAATGCATTCGAACAGTTCCCTACACAGCTGCAGACTATGCAAGGTGGGTAGCAGAACCAGCAGGGAGCTTCTGCGTAGGGGTTAGGTGGAGCACAGAAAATGGAATGTCAATAGAACGTGCCTTGCAGTGCGCTTGCCACAAAATCTTTACAGAGCAACTTCTGCATGGCTAGGTCTAGAAACGCCCTGTTTTAGTAAATGATGAGATCAAGTAACGAGGGGCTGCTGTCCCTTAACTTCCAAATAAACAGTCCTGCCTACTTGGATGTGTCTGAGTTGACAATCCTTTCGCATGTTACAAAGGTTAGGAGGCTGCTCTCCTATTTCATCACAGTGAAATCAGTGAAAGTAGTCAAGGAATGTTCCAAAGCAGTGCCACTTAAAATGGTGTCGTATTATTTAGCTATTACTACGTTTTGAGTATTGTTACTGTTGTAGATTACAAGCAGCAATGCACTGCAAATAGGGATCTTTGTGAACTTTAGAGGAAGTTCAGAGTATTACTGTTGACCAATTCACGTAACATCTTCACTGTTGATATTTCTCTGATTCCAGCCTTCGAATTCTTGCACGGTTGATGACAGCTAAATTCCTACATCGAGAAATCAGAGAGAAAGGAGGGGCTTATGGCGGAGGTGCTAAACTTAGCCACAACGGCGTATTCACTTTCTACTCCTACAGGTAACAGCGGGTTAGTTCCTTCCTGTTCCTGTCTGTGGGGACCACTGAGTGCACTTGTGTGTGTTGTATTTTTGATTAGTTGTAGCTCTCTTTCAAGATGAAGTGATACCAAAAGAATGAAATGACAAGAAAGTGGTTCAGTGCTGATGATGTTAAGAGTAGTTGCTTAGGGCATATTATAAACCCCACCTTGCTTTCTCTGGTTTGTGTCCTTGGGAAAGCCTAACTTATTTCTGCTGGTAGCAACCATTGTATCTCTGTACTTAGATGTGTAATGTCTTAGTACCAGATTTATGTAAAACTGGCTTTCGCTTGTTTCTTACTGGGTTGAGGAGGCCCTAAAAAAGGGAATTCAAGACCTAAATTTGAGACCAGGAAGTAGAATGATGTTCCCTAAGGTCCTGAGTTTGAAAATGTGCAGCTTCCTTTGACTGGCTGGAATCATCAGAGATTCAGCAGAAGGCATTGCTGGTGATGAGCTAGAACTGCTTTCTCCTTTTCTTTTCCTCTTTTTTTTTTTTTTTTTTTTTTGCCAGCCCAGAACAGTTACCTTGCATTGGTCTTAACAAAGCACTTTTGAATGAAATTTGAACTTTGAGGTATCAAAGATCAGTTATAACCCCCACTAAAAATGTCGTGTGGCTATAGTGTCCTGGCTTAATTTCCCTAGACCAAAGGCAGCCTAGCACAGTGCTTGGTGGAGATTCCTTGCTAAAATTTGGGCAGCCTTGCCTCTCTATGAAGTTTCAACATGGTAGGACTTGTCCTGGTTGGTATTTCAGTAGTTGTTAGCCTGTTGCACCTGTTTTACAGAGAGCGAAAACAGGTGTAGCAGGAAAAGCAACTCTAGAGAAGATACGGCATATCATAAATATTACTGTTGTTGATACTAATGGCAGTTATGCTTACTAAGCTGTTGCAGCAAATTGATAATGCATTGTAAATGGTGCTGGTTTACAATCTTTTTTTTAATAGCAGTTCTCTGTACACTGTCTGGAACTACTTTTAGACAACTGAAATTGCTTCACTTGTGTTTTGTAAATTCAAAACATGCCTGGTTTATAACACTCTGTTCTTCTAAAAACCCAAAACAACACAACAAAAAACCCACAGAACCCAATCCTAAAACCTCCTCTTATACATAAAAAGGAAGTTTATAATTTGGTTTAATCCCTGTGTATATATGTTTGTGTGACACATTGTGAAAGAAATGAGAACAAAGCAATTAGTTTTTCGTTCTGTAAGGCTGAAGTAATTAATCTTACTGTTTTTGTTTTAAGAGACCCAAATTCATTAGCCACCTTGAAAACATTTGAAAAAGCAGTCGAATGGGCTAAATCTGGAGATTTCACACAAGAAGATATCAACGAAGCTAAGCTAGCAGTATTTGCTGCTGTAGATGCACCAATAGCTCCTTCAGATAAAGGTATATTCTCACCAGGCGCCCGGTGCTGCCAATATTTATTTTTTTTTTATTATTTACATTTAAAGGGAAGAGAATAGTTTGCTAAACTGTATCATTTGATAAAATTTGTACTTGGCAGATGCAAGACAAATGCAGTTCGAACAAAGCAGTCAATTCCTGTTGCCTCCTTTCAGAAATTCCACAAGCATTCAGTCTGTCTGCTGAAGTTTTTGTGTTCATACTGCTCCTTGGTGTCAGGTGAATACAGCCAGGAGATGGAGGTAGATATTAAACAAACAAGTTTAGGCTTGGGAAGGGCATGAAATGCAGGAAAATAAAAAGAAATACTGGTTTTCTGATTCAAAAAAAGCCGAAGGATTATTTTCTGACGAAAGTATGCGTATTGACTATGAATGTTACTAACCTTTTGTGCATACTTATTTGAAGATGTTAAAGCATAAGCCTGCTGCAGTGGAGGGTGCTATCTTTACATTTACAACATTACTTATGATGGCTTGGTAGTATCTTCAACATCTTTTCAGTTTGCTCACATGTTGCTTTGCTTTCCTGCCTTTTCCCTTCCTCCCCCATTCTCAGCTTAACTTGCCGAGTTAGAATATATTCCTTCCCTATATATAAGGGAATTATAAGGTTAAAATTAGCATTATTTTGATATGTACTTGTATCAGCACTATTAAACAGGAACACAAAACGAAGCTGACTTTCAGCTGACAGAACTTGGTTTTGGTCTGGGCAATTAAAAAAGTAATCAATTTTAGGTGCATACGAGTGAAATGGCTGCATATTGAATGTTGTGTTTGTGGAAGTCGATTTACGTTCTTTGATACTTTTACCTGTATCTTAGCGGAGCTATGGCAGGTTGAGAGAAACGCTGATAGAAGAACATTGTTCAGTAGGCCTGGAAGGTGCTGCAGAGGGAAGCACCTGTCCCTTCGTGCTGCTGTTACTTTGATCACTGGGGCCTGCGTAAGGACCTCAACAACCGCATCCAGCTGGGAAGCCAGCCCTGCTTTGGGCAGGGGGTTGGACTAGTTGACAAATGTCCTCCCAAGCCCCGTTTTATTCCCTGTGACTATTTGCATGACAAAATGTTTTTCTATTATTATTTTTATTGGATTTGGATTATTATTTCTTTAAACAGGGACCAAACCTTTGCATTGCACATATATTACAACTGATGGCAAATGTGAAGAGTTTGTTGTTCTCTTTTTATTCTCACAATAAAAATAGAAGCTTCACGAAATGCAGCTTGGCTAAAATGTTCTGAGAAAGTTCTGAGAGTCTTAGAATGAATCGTGCTTAGGTTTTCTGGATTTTGACAAAATCACTTACCAGAATAGAATATGATTTTTTTTTTTCTTCTCTTCCCTAAATAGTAAACTCTTCCTACCTCAGAAAATCAATTTGTCCAGTTCTAACCTTTGATATTTGATTTACAGTTAGATACTGTCCCAGAACAATGGTCTAACAGTAGTGTCTGTTCTTCCCTCCCAGCACCTGTACCTTCTTAGTTTGCACTCATTCATGCACTTAACCGTAGCTGAGATTCCAGTGCAGTGATCTGTGGGTTTTGGGTTTTTTTTTTTTCTAGGAATGGATAATTTCTTACATGGGATTTCAGATGAAATGAAGCAGTTGCACAGAGAACAACTTTTTGCTGTGAACAATGATAACCTAGTTGAGGTGTCAAACAAGTAAGTCTGTGCTCAATTTAGGAAAATGTTTACTTGAAAAACAGGACAAAAACCTAACTTGAAGAAAACAGGTTTGTGAAAGTTGTCATGATAAAGTTCTGGGATTTCTTTCCTTGGTGTTCTGTAACCTAGAAAGAGAGACGTTAGTTATGTCCCGCTTACTGACTTTTAGCAGATGTAACTCCTCCTGCATTCTGAATTTGGGGGAGTTGTTTTATTTTTGAAGGATCCAGACACTGTCTGGAGAGCAAGTACACTCAGTCATCCAGCTCGTGGCTGTATGAGCTGGTTCTAGACTCGTAACATTTTGTGCTTTCTTAACTTCTGAACTGCACTTTGGATGTAAGAATTCACTACTGAAGAATGCATGGTGAAAGAGACGGGCTGGTTAGGGCTGCACCTTAGGAGACTGCTATACTGTGATGAAAACCCACTGCAGATCCTAAGGATGCTTTTAAATGCAGACAAGAGATACGTGTCAGACAGCACTTTGTCCTAAGATGAGAGTGTTTTTGTTTAGCTGAATGCAGCAGCTTCTCATTTGTTTTTGTTTTTTTTTCTTGCAGGTATCTTGCTGTTGGGAAGAGCACTCGTGGCCAAGCTATACTTGGCCCAGAAAACGCAGATATCGCCAGAGATCCCTCATGGGTCAAACGATGAATTGCTGCTGAACATTGAGCTAGTACAAAACATGCCAATCTGTGTCACTATATAATAAGGTATATTTAGTAACTTTTAAGTTGGACCATAGCGCTGTTAAATGTTCATTGCTGCTTTTAAGTGTCCAACATACAAGCTAAGCTGTCCTTCTTGAAATAACTATGTGAAAAATTTTCTAACCATACAGTATTTGAGAACGAGAATTACATGCTCTGTATGGCAAAGACAGACCTTAGTATTTTCTGAAGACTCACTCCTCCAACCATATATGAATCCCATATAAATTAAATATTTTTGTATATGTAAAACTCTATAGTTGTAAATGGTGTTTGTTTGAAGTAATGTCTGCTCTTGGATATATAAAGAACAATGTCTCTCATAGTGACAGATTCCATTCTTTGGTGTGGTAATTTCAGCTTGCTTTGCATAAGCCACCTACAGTTAGAGGAGCTTTGTGACCATACGTTCCACCTTGCACCGAGCCAAGTTTGTAGTGAGTTGCAGCGTAGCGGACAAATCTCTGAGTCAGCATACAGTGCATGCTCAGTTCCACTTATTTTGCCAATTTGGGCAACATTCAGTTGTGTTTTGATATGACAGATGAGGTGGCATGAGGAAATGATCTTGGCCCTGTTTGTCAGCCTAATTTCAAAAATCTGTTTTACCCTTCATCACAATGGGGTTTTTGTCCTGAAGAAGCAGAGAAAGGAAGCATGAAGTAAGGACCAGCTTATACAGGGCTGATTACACTAGTGTAAGGAGAAAGGGTGCAGAGTTCTAGCCTAATCCTTAATCAGCAACACAACCCGCTTGCCCTGCTGCGACTGCTGCCTGCATGGTTGGGAAAAGGGCAACTGCTTCTTCCCTTCGCTGGAGGGTACAGAGAATCCTTCATGAAGCACCATTCCCCCCATTGTTTAAAAGCAGGCGCATACAACTCATGATGTTTGCAACAGTATTTTATTTCACTTCAGATACATTTAAGCACATCCTGTAACTCGACACAGAGCTAGGCATCTACACTTATTTTCTGAGGTGTAAGTACTCTGAAACAAAGTGCAGTAGATGAGTAACTTACAGAGTGCATAGAACGGTGTTGCACTGAACTGTTAAGGGGTAGTATCAATAAATGGTGCTTATCCATTAGATGCTAGGGTTTGTTTCAAACATAACACAAATATAGGACAAAATCTGTGTGACATCTGAATGTCTTGTTTCACGTAAAGTGCTGGTACAATAATTTAAATGTTACAAAACAAAGCTGTAACAATTCTAAAGCATTGTTACTCACAATGTGCATCTATTACAATAATCTAAAAGTGATGTGTTTAGATGGCTCCAGTTTCTGCTTCCTTTGGGCTGTGCATAGCAACATGCTCCAGCTGGCCTGAATCTGAAACATCGTAACTAGTCTTGTACTTGGCCAGGATTTTCATCAGGGGTCGCAGCTTCAGCCACCATTGTTCCTTGGGGATCCTGTGTCTGGGGGGGGGGGGGGGGGGGGGAGGAGAAAAAAAAAAAAAAAAGAGATGAGGATTTACTTAGCTGCTTAGACAAATGCATTTGACAATAGTAACAGTCATGGCATTCCTAAGATCACACAGATCCTGACATTTATGGTGGGATGTAAATACTGACCCAAAATAGAAATGAGGACAGAATACTGAAGGAATGAACAGATTTCACTGGAAGATGTTCCTTATAAGTAAGCATAATACTAGATTTAGCACAAAAATGCTGTCCTGCTAAACTGTGCCAGAAGTAATGTAATTCTAAGTGTTACAGCAAAGACAGCTACGAGAGATTTAGAAGAACAGTGGACTCCCAAGAATTCCTAACAAGAGACTTCCAAGTACAAGGAGGAGGAAGACAAAGCTGTTAGAAAAGAGAATGATTGAAATGAATCACTGGCTAAATGCAGGCCAAAGGCAGAAGTGGAGTAAAAACGGTTGGAAAGGGCTGTGCGTCAGCACTGTGGAGGTTGGTGGTTTGATGTGGTGAAAGGAAGCCTGTGTCCAAATGCTTAAATGTAAGCAGCATGTACGTACACAAAGTCTGTTTCAGTCTTGAGCTCAGCCACTGGTTGGAAAACAAGGTTGCGTCTACGCATTCCCAGCAAACAGACAGAGTCATCAGTATTGGCAAATACTTTTCCTGAAAGGAATGAAATAATTCAGGATCTTTCTTACTCACACTTTTAAGGGCAAATACCATTTGTCCGTAATTAAACTGAATAGGAAGCTTATAGCAGCTTAATTCCAGTTACTGAATATTTAATGTAATGGTAAAACATCAATTAGTACTTTAATAGGGTTAGGAGATCTTCACTTTTTTTAGTTCAGCTTTGGTGATTAGCGATGAAAATACAGTGTAATTAGGCAACAATAAGACTGAATTTTAACATCCAGTTTTAAATTAGATTTTAGTAAATAGTCCTTTACAAAAATTCCCAAAGAAGACATATTACCTTCTTCTGTCTCCCATGTAGCCACCATGAAACAAAAAGGAAGAACAGATGTAACTATATAACCATCAATTCCTTCATACATGAAACACTGCAATCACACTGACATAAAAAAACAGCTATCTGAATTACTGACTTCATCTGAGGGGAAATTGTACAGCAGGAAGCACAGCAAGGCACTAATGAACAATAAAATCATACTGGAGGGGGACAGAAGTATATGTTGACTAACAAACTAAGATACGTTCATATGTTTGCATAGTACAGCAGTCCTACGTACTGATAGCTAATCAGAGACAGGGACAAGAGAGAGCACCAAATACTTCTGCACCTTTTCGGTAGGTTTCTTTCAGTTTTTTGGAGATCCACTGCATAGCTTTTGCAGAAATCTTTGTCCCGAAGTTCCTATCAAATGGTGAAGGTGCACCGCCCTGTGTGAAAATTTAAGCATGGGTTAGTTTAGTTACTGAACCAGTATTTTTGCCTTATTGTATCAGTCACCTCTGTTAACGGCCTGCTCTACCTCTTATGTAAACAAACCAAAAACCCCACCACACAAATCAAGCTAAAACACTGAAGATTTGTGTTGAGCACCTGCAGAACTCTCATGGATTCACTAATACTTTTTGCACAGATAAATGGAGGGCACTGTTCTCCCTTTCTTCCACTTGTCCTTGGTGCTGGTCACCGAGCGCTGCCCAGGTATCTCGCTGCCCAGGTATCTCACCGCCACAGGGCAACCTGGCTTCAGCATAATATAAACCAGGGAACGGCTGGAAGGAGGGGTGTCAGAGGGAGCCTAAGAAATCCAAGTGCTGACTCTGTAATCTAAGACCTCTGGGAAGCACAGCTCCCTATGGCAGCTAGAACAAGAAAGGCCATAATGCCATGTATGTAATACTGGGGAGAAAAAAACCAAACTGCATTAGGACTTCCTAGACTAGTAATTGCATTTTTTAATTTATTTATTTCCCCCCCTCCTCTGGCTTTCATCCCAAGTATTACAGCAGCCTTTCTACAGCTCTGGGAACCAAAGTGTTGTTTTGGTTTTTTTTAACCCCTCTGTATTATATAAAGTCTGACTTTTTCATCCATTTTCAATGGAGCAGATGGGACTAAAATTATATGTGAAGTAGCTCCAAAATAGTTCCAAACAGGCTGTTTGACTAATGGTGGCCTTGACCTTCAAAGTAAACTTTCCTAAATATTACACAGAAAGTGCTAACCTCAGCACTGAACACTCTGGAACCGTATGAGTAATGGGAATACATATATAGCTTGTAATGATTTAAAAGGAGAGATAGTTACTTCACTACTAGTACTTGAGAAATTTGGCTCTGCATTTATTTTTTACTCTACTTCAGTCTCGGTGATTAGAGTAGCCAAGCTAGAAATTCACTGCCTGCCTGCTAACAAGCAGTGCAGTGAGACAGAGATGCAAGGTGCAAAGACCACAAGGAGTGGCTCACTACTGTCTCTTCTACAAGACCAGTCCCTCTGCATATATTTTTATTAATGATACCTAATATCTTCCAGGGTTCAGAAGCCAGGCACGTTACAGATGGGCAGATAAGGGTGTTCTAAGGGTGTATTACAATAATTACAAGATACGTTTAAAAAAAAAAAAATGTTCATTAATACAGACAGGAGAGGAAAATTAAATTAATTAAGAATCCAGTGCTTTTTTTCTAGATTTTTAAGTAGGAACTACAATAAAATACAGTGTTAACAAAAACTTCCAAGTTACCTACAAACAAAAATGCACATTTTTTTTCTTTAATCCTGAGTCACACTTGCTTGAAATGTTTGAATAGTATATGCTCTTTGTCCGTACAAAGTTAAGCTCGTCTGTAATTTTAAGGTCAGTTTTACCTGTTGCATGTGGCCCAGTACATTCTTTCGACAGTCAAACACTCCCTTTCCTTCTTCAGAATACAACTGATAAATGAAGTCAGTTGTGTAATTCTCATTGCAGTTCTCGTTTCTGTAACAATTAAGGCCAGATACAGTTAGCAAGTTTACTATTAAGTAGTAGATATCTTTACAGATATTGAATGACAAATATTTTTCCCAGTTTCTTGATACCAGTATTCATGGCTTGGATATTTTCATCTAATCATGTATGTTTACTTCCATGTAATGTGCTCATGATTTTAAAGTCTGCATTACTTCTACTACACTAACATCACTGGCAGGTCACGTGGAATCCATTGCTGAATAAGGTAGTGAAAAGTTAATTATGCAGAGGAAAAACTGCATTAAAACAAAAACTCACTGACATCCAACGTCATAATTTTGCCATTTATAAAAGCATGGATAATGAATAGTACCTTAACCTGTTCCTCACCAATACTGTAAATGTAGGGTATTTTTTCACCCCAGTTACGTAACTAGTAGAATCTGAACAAATATAATGGCATCCTCATACGACTTACTGTGGTATTCATTTATCAGCCCTTCCCTATTTGGCAGACTGAAAATAAATGCTCAAGAAAAGCTACCACCCGATTCAGGCTGCCTAATAAAGTAAAATTTTAAAACATGCTAATCAACATATTTTAATTGGTTTGATTTTTGAAAGACACTTATCTCCTGAAATCTAAGTAGGATTTTTATAGTAAAGCCATACTATATGTGCACACAAGTATGCTAGTTTTCACACTATCTTTAGTACAAAAGAATCTACAAAAACAAAGCTGACAACAAAACAGGCTGAAAACAGGATAAAATATTTTTTTAGATTATAGAGCAAATGTATTTACATAGAAAGAAGGAAGTTTTGGAACCGAGCTCCCAGAATCGATTTCTGGAGCAACATCTTCACTACACAATACAATTTACTAAAGGAATATAGACTTGGGAGTGTCTTTGCAAGTGGCCAAGCAGCCTACCTGGCTTGAAGTGCTCAGCATCACTGATGCCATCTATCAAAACTACTTTTGCTTACCTCAGCACTAGACCACGCTGGATACTGGTTTTCATTTTTTCAGTCAAGTGTTCCACGTTAGCCTAGAAACAACAAAAGTCTTTTTAATGAGCCATAGAGAACTCTAGAACGTCTTTAATGAGCCTATGTATCCTGTGAATTTCTGTAAAGTATTCCCCACCATAAAGTACTATGTACAAAATCAAATAATGAACAGGTTTTTGGAGATCCAGGATAATATACCGTGTATAGCTATTCATCTTGGGCTAAAACTAACTTCTTCCTCTACATCACAAATAACTGATTTTAATAGCAACACAAAGTCGTTTTTTGTATGCTGTACTGATACAGCACCAAGTTGGAGATCCTCAATATACATAAAAATATAGAAAGTGCCACAAAAGATCATAGCTTGTCCTTACTCCCAGTCCTTGCAACAGTCTGTTATAGTTACAGCGATGTACTGCTGTGCTGGTACTCCCGTGTATGAAGCGAAGAGTACATGCCACTGAGAAACGAGTGGGGAGGAATTATGATTCACTTCACATCCCTTTCCTTTCAAGAAATTTCAATCTTTTTAGCTTTGTATTTGTCCATGACCATAGCTAGGACCAACTACCTCGGAAGCGTAAAATCCTCATAGTAGACAAGTTCCATATCAGCTTACACCCTAATCTCTAATCCTTAAAGCCAGAGGTCTTTGTTTTAGGAACACCTCCAAACATGCTCTGAACAGCTGCGGTATCCAAGTCAGTATCTAACGCACCTTACGTACTGTTTGGTTCCTGACCTGGAACAGCCTTCTCACACAATGAACTGAGGCAATATCATAATGGAAAAGGTGGGTTTTTTTCCTTACTTGTTTTTTTTCTTTCAAAACTGCCCAGGTCTGTTCATTTACATGTAATTTAAATTTGAATCAAGACTACAAATTACACAATTCATCTCGTAGTGTTGAATGGCTAATACAATAATTTTGTCATTTAACTGAAGCTGATGCCAAGAATAACTGGGTATATATTCCTTTATATAACATGGCATAAGATCCGGCGTCATTATATCAAAGCGCTACAGACTTTTAAATACAATCTAAACTTTCTTTGTTGTTACATGAGCCGTTTACTTCAAATATACACATTATGAGATATATATATATATATACACACACACAACTATTTTAGGATCTACTGAAAAATAAGGAAAACATTTCTAATGCTGCATACCTGGAGCTCTCGAATATCAAACTGTTCTTCAAAGATATAAGCAGCATCAGCTCCTGCTGCAAGGGCCCCCATATTAGCCAGATAACCACAATAACCACCCATGGTCTCAATGATGAAAACACGACGCTTGGTACCACTGGCTGATTGTTTGATGCGATCACATGTCTAATCAAAGACAAGACATTGTAAGTTTAAATTAAATAAAACCATAACAATTCAGTTTTGGTTTTTTTATGTCATGCAACTTTACATCACTTTCTTGTAAAAGAATTTATAAAAAATAAATCTTTAAAAACTGCAAAATAGAATAACCCATTTAACTACAATAATTACCAAATAAAGTAATTCTTATAAATCATATACTGAACACCAGAGTCAAATTGAAATGTTTTGCTATTATCAATGCTTATTTATTTGCTTCCTGCAAACAGAAAAACAAGAATTAATTTTGATTTATGCGTGGAATTAAAAGTAGTGATAGTTTTTTAACAAAGACAGAAATGGATATAATGGAGCTTTTTAACCAATTCTGGCATGAATAAGTTTCTCTTCTTTGCTTTAACTCAATTCGTTACTGAAGAGTTTGTTTCTTCTTAGTATTGATTTTAAAATTCACTGCATTCCCAACCATACTTAACAGTTACAATTTCTGAAACTTAAGTCCTGAGCATGTATAGCCCCTATTGTTTACTTTCCAGCAATGATATCCCCATAAATACTACTCTTTCAAGCCCTACTGGTGCATTTTTCAATGATTTTTGGGGTTTAGTAATAATAACTTAATTGTATTTATATTTACTTTATTTATTAATAATTCATTTGATTAATTACAATTAAGTACATAGGCCTTAATGATTTTCTGAATGAGTAACTGCAGATGCTGTAATATTTAAGGTATTTCTGTTTCACAGATATTTACAACCAAACCTTCGTTCAGCTAACTGAAAATAATACCTCAAGCTGAAATTAACACTGTGAGCAATATGGTCTTTAAAAATACACCTAACAGACCACAGAACAAATAATTAATTGATACATCAGAAAACTTAATAAAAACCTAGGACCTTTAACAAAAAAAGGTTTAATGCATTGAGGGACTAAAACCACTGTATGCATTTATTTAGGTCCAGCTAGCAAAAGACACGTTATTTCATTTATTGTATTTATATACTTGCATATGTGTATGTTGCATATACGCACACCACCATGATTCACATGAATTTATTCTGCATATAGACGAACACTGTTACCCTAAGCAGAAAGTATCTCTGTAACAAACTATGTCACAAAAGCCTTGCATTGAACTTCCAGTTGTTTTTTCGAAATGGCTTTCTGTCTTTTACCTGTCTTGGATTTTACAATTCCTCAAGCACCTTACTTTCCCCTTCCAGATGTGGTTTCGTAAGAATTTTTGCACAATACTGGTTTCTGGCACAAAGTAAACAGTAACAAATTTATAAAAAAAGCCATTACTTGTATTAGTGGCAGGTGTAGCACTGAACCAATTTTAACTCATTTTAAAAATCTTGGCTTTATACACTGAAGTGATAAATACACATGCAAAGATCCCCTTCATTTTGAAAACCCCAAGCTTTCTAAAAGTGTTCTCCAACTGCTGCTAGTAGAGTGACATTTTCTGCCTTTTAAGAAGCTCCAGGTTCTAAGCAAGGATGTAAATCATTAGTTGCTTTTGGGACTACCCACTTTAGATTTATTTAGAAGGTTTTCCATCCTTGACTATACAAGAGACATAGTAGAAACTTTCTACTATTCTTGCTTTCTCAGAATGACTGTGACAAAAATACCCTAATACAAAAACACCACAGGTGGATTTTAAAGAAACATTAATTCATATACTACTCCATAGGCTGAAAAGGCCAAAGCTCAAACACCTGATGCTTTCAGAAGCTTTAAACCTGAAGACATGGTAACTCTTTCTGGAGTACTCTTTGGAGCTGCATTGCTAGTTGAGCTTTCATATGAACTGAGCCAGCTTCATGAAAAATCTGATACTCAAAACTTCACCAAATCAACAGTGTTCTACTGTTAGCATAAACTAAACATTCTAGCCATAATGAAATTCAATAAGTACAACCACCTTTATTTTTTTATTGAGACCATTACTGAAAGCTGTACAAATTGCAATTAAAGATAATAATGAAAACAGTGAAGTAAGAAAAAGCTGCAATACAAGCAATTATTCCCCCCCTCCCCCCATTATGTTTTCTTGCTTTCATTTTTACAGGTGCATCACAATTAGAAGTGCTATTAGTTATAATTAGCAGACTTACCTACTTCTATAGATGTCAGGTTAAGGGAGAAGCAGCTAATGGAGTGCTAAAAGTACCTGTGTCCTGCCCATGAAAATAGTGCTACAATTTACCTACACTACATCTTAGGTCATCTTCACCCCAGGAATGCTGTATTGCATCTCCCAAAGACCAGGCCACAATATATTCTGACACAGCTCTTTCAATTATCTATATATAATTTTCACTCTATAGAAATAAATAATACTGTATCAGAGTGGGGAAAAAAAAGATGCAGTTCTCAAACCCTTGGATCTCTATTCTGATTTTCTTGGCCAATTACTTTATAAGTAGTTACCTGGATTGATAATGAGGGGTTTGATAAAATGCAGAGCTGTTCAGAGGTTTACTCATTTGTTTACATTAGACCTTGACTCAGGTCCCTTTGCTGTGGCTCCAGCAGCCTCAGTAGGATAGTGAAGAGTTCATAAAACAGTTGTACTCAATGGAAAAAGTTATGGCAGAATAAAACTAGAAAACTGATTGTTCTAATTGTAATGGAAAACTCATTCATAGTAAGTTCTGGCCTCAGACAGAAACAATGGCAGACTTAAGTGCTTATGCATGCATTTATATGCACTTAATATGTGTTAAACCTAATACAGTCTATAGGATTATTCATGTGTTTAGTGTTAACCGTGTACTTAAAATGCTCTACTACACTAAGCTCAGTCATTAGTCCCTGCAATAAATGTGGCATTTATTTGCAACACATGCGCTTTCCTCTTTCACCCACCCAAGTAATGCTGAGGAGCTAAATAAGATAAAAAACAAAATAAAAGGAAGCAAAATATTTTATTCTCAGTAAAAACAAATGCCCTAAGCACTAATGCACCAGTCTTGGATAACAGAACTAAGTCCCCAAAAGTTAAACATATAACATTATTAATTTTTATAAGGTTAACCTTTAATGAGTTTTGGCAAACTTAACTATAAACCATAAAAAAATAAGACAGTAACTGAAGTATTTTAGAAAACTTGACATTTCAAGTGTCTTTAGGTATCCTCATCTTAGGCATTTTACCAACTTTTAAAGATACGCGTTCTTACCTCCACAATAGCATTCAAGGCAGTGTCAGCACCAATGCTAAAGTCTGTGCCTGGTACATTGTTGCTAATAGTAGCAGGCAACACACAGATCGGTACACAAAACTCCTCAAAGCGGGAACGCGCCTCCTGTAGCTGCAGACAACTTTCATAGGCCTGAAGCAGTGGTACAAGTATGAGTGATACATTCCTTGCCTTTGGATTGCTTTGCTAGTGACTCCTTGCGTGTGATGGTAAATTTGGCTGTCCATCGGCTCCAAGTAAATGCAATTTAAATACAATTGGTGAGATTTCCTGGAGGGGATATCCTGTACATACCACAACAGTGCACTGGGGTTGCATTGGCACAATGCTCTTTAAAGAAATGCAGAAGATTAGTGCATGTTAATACAGAGTGAACGTGAAGTGTGCACAGCAGAGAGGTCTGAAGCAGTTGGGCAGAAAAAGACAGCACAGACTGGAAACCGTTCCACAAGAAACCACTGAGAGAACAAAGTCTGATACATGTTATGGAGTTTAGAAAGTTAACTAGTAGAACACCTACAACTTGAAGGGAACGCTTAAAGAAGCGTGCTTTTTTAAAAACTATGTTATCCTATAAAGTCAAGACATACATCTATTTCCACCAAGAGTAAGGAAAAAAAAGTTTTGCCCATGCCTTCCAAGAGCCTATCAACATCACACATCTGCCTCTACGCACACACACTGGACATTGGCCCGGAAAAATCCAGGAACATGTGCAATGGATGAGTTAATGAAGTTTGCAGGTACAGTTGAAGGATTCTTTGGAAAGCAGCTGTAGGTCCTTGGAAAGATTCCAAACATTACAAAATAAATCATCATTGAAAAGTATTAGGTGTTCTTAATGGACATCAAATGAATACTTAAAGGTTAAGAATTTGCTGCTCTTTTAAGTCAGTAAAAATATTTTTTAGTTATGTTTTCCAATTCTTTCTAATCTAAATTAATCAGCATCTCTCACGATGTGTGGCAATTTTTCAAACTACCTATGTAATGACTCTCCACAAGAAAGCCTGATTACATAAAATGTTACATTTTTCTTAATCTTTCTCCCAGAAAGGACCGATGTTCACAAAAGTCTCATCTTTTCAATTTCTGAAACCAACTCAGAGAAGGAAACCATTGCAGATCAAAATTAGATAGCTATCAAGCTATTTCCACAAATATCTATACAGTGACCGATATAAATAATAATTTAGGAGAAAATAACGGGGAAAAATCCACCTGTGAGAGTTCTGCTCTCTAGGTTTTTGTTCTAGAGAGAGCAGATCCTGTTCAGTGAGAGGACAGGACATATGGCGATAGGTGCTAAGTGCAAACTGACTTTCTAAAGTCTATCTCCACTTATTTCATAAGTGCAACTTTAATTAAGCTCAGTGCTAGGATGCATTTCCAGTTTAAGTCTGAAACAGTCTAAAAGATTGCACTTTCAGACCTGTAGTTCTGAGAAGCAGAGCAACAAATGGATTTTTTGATTTTTTTTGAGTGGATGAGACTTCACTGAGAAAATGTCAGTACCTGACTAGCCACCTCAGCTCAGTCAGGCTGCTTTGAATTTTTACTCCTACTGAAAAAATAAAGACATACAGTGAGTCACAGTGGTTTGGCAAAACCACATGGCTTCCTGGAGATCTGCAAAACATGAGTTTCTCTAAAAAAGTTTTACATTGAGACTTTTGGGAAACCAAGATGAAGGGAGATTTAGACCAAAAACTAGCATAACTGGTTAGTCTGCATTTATGGTATGTTAAGATGCAGTTAAGGTATGTTTTACTTGCATCAAATAAAATGGCAGTATTTAATGCAAGTGATTTCAGCAAACACATCCAAAGACTACCTTCACCAAGCATGAGCATTAGATATGCAACATCTTCACATCACTGCAGCAAAACATGAAAATGTTTTCAATAAAGGGTCACTTTACAATCACAAAGGGTAAGCAAGTGACTGGTCATTTTAGTAATTACTTTACCACTATTTTTTTAAAAATAAGTACTACAGTAAGATCATAGAGGGATACTGCACTATGTTGATAATTTGGTTTAATCATTTCACATCTTTTTACTGTGTTTGTGTTATTAAAAAGGGTATTGCCATAACCAAGGATGCTTTATAAAAATACAGGCAGTCAAGCAAAAATTGTGGTTTGTTGACTTTTTATGTTGATCTAAATGCAAATGCCCATTGAAAGGGATGGATTTACTGCCCTAGCTCCACATCCAGCTGTTGCTAGGACTTAAGTGGATGAAAATTTAATTGGTTAGCTGGCTCAACCAGGCTAACTTTCAGCTTCCTTGTTCAGATTAATGCAGAGCCACACATGCTAGTGCCAGCACTGGAAGGGTACATGAGTCCGTGTTTTTCAAGGGAAATGCATGGAGACCACATTAAGGCAACCTAATAGTAGCTTTCTCCACTCAGTGGCTGTTTGCTATTCTTTTTCTCACACAAATGACTGACCAACTGGTACCCCCTTTCCCTTTGTTGAAGGGAAAAGGCAGATTGTCAAAGAAACATGCTGGCGAGTTTTAGCCTCTTCCTTTTTCAGGTTCTGTTTTTCTCCACCTCTAGCCAATACCTTTTTCTTTTCATTTCCCCGTTTACTTCTACATCTCCTGAATCAAATGAATATTCTTCCATACCTTGTTCTGGTTTATTGCACTTTCCATCAGTTTCCTCTAGCCCATGAGTAGGCTTTGTTTTCAAATTAAATTTTCTTCCTTTCCACCCTCCACGTTCTGTAGCTGAAAGAGTCTAACCTTCTATTAATTCTGCTTAATTACAGAGTAGGTTTCTGCTTTTTAATTCCACCTGCAAAATGTATTCCTAATGCCTCTTTTTGATTATTGTCAGTAATCCAACTTTCATTTTAAAAGAAACTTCTATCCTTCATGGTTACGTAGGAAAAAAACTAACATTTCTTTATTGTGACATACCAGAGGTCTGCTATCTGAACTAATACTCTATTCATTTCACTGGATTAACAACATGAAGTTGCGAATATTGGTATTTTCATTAAGCTAGTTATTTTACTGATGCTTCTTTCATAGAAAAGTCAAAGTTCATGTCCTTATCCTGCAATCCTAAACAATTTATTTTGTGTGTCTAGATATACAAGCCTTAAGCACACCCTTTTCAGGTACAGAAACATCCAGCTTTCCCCAGGTATTTTATATTGGAGTTTTCATTGACAATTGTTCACACTAATATTCTGAAAACAGAAATAAAAAATACAGCATATCATAAATTTAAAACACTATTCAAAAGACAAAACAAATTCTACTATTCAACTGATTATAAGCTTATATTTTAAAACAAATATGGAAAAATTGGAACCTTTCGAGATGGTCACAGAATCTGCTGTAGAATCTAAATTCTAAATGTTAAGAAGCGTACCGTCCACTACCTAGGACTCAGGGAAAAGCAGAGTCTTGCTTAATCTCTTACTCAGATGTTATGTACCTGTTAACCTTCTATTGTTTTTCTTTTTAAATGCAGCATCTTCACACATTTTATCTGCAAGTGTCTCAAGGTACCATTTACATGCCTTGACAAGTTTCTAACAACCTAACATGGCCAAGTGTCTAGTAATGCCAAACACTAACAAGGCCTCATTACCCAGCAGAAGTGTACTTACCTTACTAAAAGTTATCAAGAACACAGAAGGAAGAACAGTACCACAGAAAAACTAAGTGTAATGACATTTTGGTGTTCGTAAGAGGTACTAATCTGAGAGCACTGAAAGATATGATGCGTTTATTGACCTAATAGTAGCAATAGGAATAAAAATGCTATAAACTAGATATAATGGACATTTATGTCCATCTGCTGCTTTCATTTACCACAGTTAATTGTATGACCTGCATTGAGCCCATCAGTCACATTTAATAGGGCCACCATCACTATTGAACCTGATCTGAACATGTGACATCGGAATGAAAGGATACATTCTTCATTATCAGTTTCAGTGACTTGTGCCCAAACAATCAAAGCAGACAACTGACAAGATAGCAAGCAGAAATGTTTCCCCAACACAAAGTTTGCGCGATCCCAAAAGAAGAACCAACTTAAATTTTTCCATTGGATTGAAGCTATATCTTGCAAAGCCACATTTCCAATTTTATTTTACAGAAAAATCTAGACAAAATAAAATGCAAAACCAACATGGAACCTATTAGTAAAAAAAGCCATCGTTTAGAAGTTTTCAACTACTGTATTGAAAATATGGACATAATAATATTATCTAATGAAGGCAAATGGTATCTAGAAACCTACATATAAAGCAAAACAGCAACAAGGAGAGAGAGACATTGACTGACTATTATATATCTCCTCTACACGAAATAACCTACAAAAAGAAGTCAGTTAGGTAAATAAAGCTTATGAAGAAAAGGAAAGAAGAAAAGTAGGTGTTATGCACAATCATTTTACTCACCTTAATTTGTGATCAATCGTTTTGGAAAGATATTTTTATTTACCAGAACTGGAAACAATATCAACATTTATAACCTAAGTTGTCTATAAAGAGTACGTTCCAGAGAAATTTTAGTTAGCTTAGTCTTGTTCAAGGCAATTTCCTTGAACTGTCCAAAACTGACATTTCCTAACTGAAGTGTTTATTTTGTTGGAGATAAAAATATTTATTTTTGCACTGTAAAAGAACCAAACCAAATCATAAACAAACAGGTGAAAGTTACGTTAGTGCTTTTGACATTGATAGCATTTGCAGAATACTTCAAATTGCTGGAAATAATATCATCATTTTAATCTTCAAATACATCTAAGTGGTACAATAACTGACAATTAATTTTCAAAAGCAACTTGAAATATTTTTTCCACTTTACATGACTAGTACGCTCACTGTTTTTCACTTTTTAAATTGTACCTCAATATGTACAATCAGTGAAAAATTCTACATCCTGGCTCCAGTGTGGCTGGAGACAAAAAACAGAAAGTACAACTTGTAAAGTAATATGGCAATTCACTAAGTTTTGAAATAATTCTGTTACTTCTTTGTAAGTGAAAATATAAATTCAGTTTTGAAGACAAATGCTTTATGAGGTCTTTGTTGTGTTTTAAACCAACTACAGACACTTCAATTGTATTTGCAATATATATGTGTCTGCATATTAGGCTGAAAAGAAAAACAATTGAAGGAAGCGTAATACTACTGCTATTGTTTCACAGGCAAAATTATGTCAGAATATATAGAAATGGAATTGCTTTTCTTAGCAGAGGTGTGATGGATTAATAGTTCTTAAGTGATTCAAATGAACTGTAAATATGCATGTCTGACAATTCGATTTGTATAGTGTTTGACAATGCTTTCTGTCCAACTGAGTTTAGCAGTGATCCATTTCTAATTTATATCATATCACTGGAATTTACTTTTTAAAAAATACTTCATAATACATCTCAACTCTTTTTTGTTATATCTGTTATTAGTAGAATTCATGTAATTCCTATTATCAGAGAAATATGGATCTTACATTCTCTATTAGAGCAATAAAAGTTACATAAATAAGGATCTCTTTTTGAACAGAACATTCACTCACCATTTGTTACAGCTAGGTATACTGATATTTTCATATAATGGGGATTTTTTTCCCCCTCTACGGTGCATCAAATGATCATCAGGTCTTAGCTTTAGGTTTCTTTCTTCCATATAGAATAGGTATATGCCATCTTATTTTGTAGTTTACAAATTTTGACATCATTGCAGTTTCAGAGGACAGCTAATGGAAGCATTTGGGACCCTAAACATACTTTTTTTTGAATAGGTATCATGACTGTGGCTGTATCAAGTAACTATGTAATTTTCCAGATTACATTTCCAAAGTTCTGGTCTATAAAAATATCCAGTTCTAGCCAATTAAGTCAGTTTTAACCAGAACTACTTTGTTAGTAAAGTGCACACACCAGAATAGACTTACATCAGTGATAGTGTTCAGAGCAGTATCTGCACCAATGCTGAAATCTGAACCCGGTACATTGTTGGATACAGTTGCAGGAACCATAACCATTGGAACACAGAATTCGTCATATTTCTCTCGGGCAGCTGACAATTCCAGAAGTCCAAGGTACGCCTGTTGGGCACAGGCATTGGGTGAAAAATTAGGATGAATAAAATAAGGGCAAAGTCGGGAGTGATAAAATGGATAGGGCCACAGGGGGAGCCATTTCTACCACAGCACACTTCAGCAAGTCAAAGCATTAAGGAACCACTAAAATCTAACACACACAAAAAAAAAGCATTAAAAACAGGTATACATTTGAAAACAAACAATTAATAGAGCATTCATTTTCAAGGGAATATACAATTTAGACATAACAAAGTGCTTCGTACAACACAAACATACTGCAAACTAGTTCCCCGATTTTCAGGTACTGTTACCCAATTAAAACCTTAATATTGCTGAATAGGGCTATGCCTAACAGATTCAAAAAAATGGATGATTCAATCCTTATCAAGAAGCAATAAGCATGGTCTTCTCTGGGAACTGTTGGCAAAATACTTTCCTGAACTGAGATTTCAAAAATGTTTTATTGTGGTAAAATAAAATGAACGTGAACTACAGGGAAAAAAAAGAAAATAATTCTCTAGATCAATTACAGATTTCAAAATGCACTATGGGAGAAAGAGTGGCTTAAATAAGGGACCACAGTGCAATTACTACTAAAGGTCAAGAACTTCTGCAAGTAAGTTCTAAGTATTGATACAATATAGACTCGAACTTCCACTACTGAAGTCAGTAATTATTTTTTTTAATGCAAAAATACTATCATGTGATCTCACCTTATTTATCCATTTATCATATCCTGTTTTGCAGCTACTAATCATTGTATTGAATGTCAACTTTCCACAGAATCAGTGATTGACAATACTTCTGATACTGAACATTCTTTGTGTTGTATATCAAATATAGTTATAAACAAATGCACCTTACATGACGATTGGGTAAAAATGAAAATAGTCTATTTGTTTTGTTAGGAATTCTACTCTACTCTACACATAATTAGGCATTTCAGTGTACCTCAAATCCACCAATAACCATAAGGGCGTTAATGTTGTTAGTGCGCATCTGGTCAGCAATCTTCTCCAAATATTTTGCAGGAAGAGTACTAAAATTATTAAACCAAAAGAAAAATAAAAACAATTTACAATCTACAGCAATAAAAATTTCTTACTAAGCTGAAATAATAAACTGAGCAGGCAATGAAATATTTTTCATTTTACATATTTATCCATACAAATAATTCTTCCTGACAACCAGTAAGGAATCATGTTAACTGTAAAGAAACCTCAGGTTTGCAATCCTTTTAGCTGTAAGGACCTCAGGAAATTTTTACGCTGAGGTCCTAATTCCCATTTTCGTTTTCTCTTCAGAGCTGGTACAGTACTGTAAAGATAACCAAGTTGGTTAACAATTAAAAAAACTCCAACAACTGAGGACTTAAAACATCCTGTGGAAGGAAAACAGCATGGAATCATACACCGATTATATAAAATACTAGAATTCATCATATCAATTGGCAAAATATTGATGTTACCGTTTTGTACCAAGAATTGATCCTCCTTGACCAGTCCAGCCTCCAACATCTCCCCAGCTGATTTCCTTTATCTTTGAAGAAAAGTAAAAAAATGAGATTCAGTTAAGTAATTATCCAATTACTTCTCTTGACATGCAGCAAACACCAGGTACTACTTAATGTAAAGCTGTTGGAACAAGTTGCTGGGACACAGACAGCACCAAAAATGAACTTGGCATAAAAAGAAAACAGCATCAAGAGGTAAACTTAATTTCTCTTGAATTCTTAACAATCCTTTTCCATTCTGTCTATTTGTTTTTTTCTTCTCCAGAACATGATGAACCCTGCCTCCTTGTGTCATATCATGATCCTATTTTCACATCCTCTTCTACTGAATGTGAATCACAAAAATTTAAAACTAGGTCTCTGAAGTTAGTTTTGGGACCTATGGTTCCAGCTAGGCATAGAAATCATAAGTCTTGTATCCAATTTCTCCTCAGTATACCAACTGATTCTTAACATTTAAAACAGGGGATCAGAAGAATCTAACTCACCTGAGGGGAGAGGCAGGGAAGCTTCCTCCCCCAACAAGCACCACTGCAAAGTTTCTTACAGCAAAGGAACATAAAAGCAACAACTTGCCTCAAAGAATCAGTGATTCTTCTGTTATTCTGTGGAAAAGCCACCATATGCTAAACATTGACCAAATTTTGGAGGTAGGATTCATGTGAACCAATTCTGTAGCTCTGCAGCATGTGATTAGCAATACTAAAGATAACTTAATCTATAGACTTGAATAGTTGAGAAATACAGCTACAATTTGGGTTTAGTATACCATTTTGAAATAAAACAACTTACAGAATCAGTTCCACAACAGTTATAACAGAACATACCTTCTACAAAGATAAACATTAAAAAAAAAAAAAAGGTGGTGGTGGTGTGGGATGGGATACATGCTACTATGTAACACATACATGTAATTAATACTCACCTTCCCTCTAGCAAAACCTTCAAATCCATCAATGACAGCAAACATTTTATGGCCTTCAGTTATGCCAACTCTCACTGCAGCCCTCACTGCAGCATTCATTCCAGCTGCAGGGGCACCAACATTTAAAACTGCCACATTAAAATTAGTCTGCAAGAGAAAAATAATATTTAAAAAGCACTTTAATTTCTACAGAAAGGTTAATTTGTCCATCATACACAGTTGCTAAATACTGGAATGTAGGAAAGTAGAATTTCAAATCCCTTCAGCCATCCAAAAGTTGAAAGTAAGTAGGAGATACCTACACATATTTCCTGATCTGCAGAATATCACATACAAACAAAAAGTTTAAATAAAGAATGCTTGTTTTTAAATCAGACTTATATCACATTTTCATTTGGTTTGTAGGTTAAGTTATTCAGTTTCTTATACTGTAGCTCCACTAGGTTCAAGAAACATAAAATACGCTGCATTATTCAACCAGTTTCATGTGATCAAAGCAGTAATTTTTTCCAAAACCATCCAGAATAGCCAAGAAAAGAGCAGGAAATTATTCTAGCACTACAGCAGTTAGGTATGTATCATCAGTACCATGCAAAGCAGAACAGACAACAACTTTTAATTAAAGCACTGGCCAGGATTTTAGAGCAGCTGAAAATACAATAGTAAACAGTAGCATTCAGCATCTTTCACAGTACCATACATTTTCAGATGATGGCAGTTTTTAAAGCATTTCCTAACGCCTCAAAGTAACTGTGCTTATATACAGTGTCTCCCCAAGTTTAATGAGTATTAAAAGTAGCGGGTAATCTACTCAAATGGAAGTCTAAGAGATCAAATATACATTTATAATTTAAACCACAGGCAATGTAAGAGAGAAGGTTCTATTTAAAACATAACAAGAAATAATAAATATTTTGGTATATAATGCTTATTCCATACCTATGCATTTAGTCCCCATTTATATTGCTTTGTTATCAATCGTACTCTAAAACAACTACATCTAAATGGATGTAAGCATTACAGACTGAATAATACAAGTGGAGAAAATAATGAAATCTAGCTACAAAATACTATTAAAAACTTCTGTCTTGTTACAACATACCCAACTCCAAAACCACAAGAGTTTTAAAATTAAGAATGTTTTCTTTAATGGAATTACTACTTTGTACTGATAAATCCGGTAGCATTCAGATCACCGATTCTTTTCCAGAGGAACAAGTTTCAATACTTGCATTAAAAAGAAAAATATAACAGAAGACATTACTCATAAATGTGCACTGTAAGGGTAAACAAAGCAAGAGTGCTACTGTGTGTAACACATTAATAAGCATCTTTGAATTAAATTTTAACTTCAAAGCATGAAATGCAGGTCTGCTGTATATGAAATATGCCTTGAAATAGAAGGCCTATTTCCAGATAAATCACAGGCCAGTTTCTTTGATTAAGAAATGGTCAGCTGGTACAAATCAATACAGGTTCATTGACATCAGTAAGTGTTAATTTAAAACAGATAAAAATACAATCCATTGCCAGAAGATGTAGAAGGATCTGCAATTTATTAATTTGGTTTTATTTTTACAGCTTTGAAATTAATACTGAGAGCAAAATGTAAGTAAAGAATTAAAATTTTACACCTTTAGAAAATTTAAGCACTCTCTATGACTTTAGCAAACAATTTAAATTATAGCAAACTATGTAAGCAAAATGCAAGAAAACTTGACAGTCTGATTTTATACACTAAAATTCATCATGCTTTAGGTCAGCTAGATGACCTTAAATTGTTGGTAACTATTGGCATGACAGAATTATAACAAATTGGTACAGAATAGCTCGAAGTTACTAGCTTTTTCCTGGAAGATGGGAATAAAACCCCAAAAAACCAGAACAGTTGTTAGGTAATGATCATGGAATCTTTTCCAATCAAAAAAACCACAAAAAGAGACCTAAAACAGAACTTACATAGTTTCTTTTTTAGCTCTGGCAAAATCAAAGGATTGTAGAAAAATGCAAAGGAAACACAAGCAGCATAATATCTGTGTGCAGCAACATTGCTGAACCAGAGTGTTCAGTAGGCTCCAGTGATCCGATCAGCTTAGCTTTTTCCTCAATTCCTGTGACATGCACATTTCATTTACTTTTTAATTCCCATCCAACCCCTTTTATTGAAGCACACAGATTTGGCTAATGTGGTCAAATCCAAGTAGTTAATAATTACATGCAACCTACATTTCCTTCTAATGCCATCCATCACAAAAAGATACGGCACAACTATTTTAAAACAAAATACAAAAGCCGAATGCTAAATTTGCTAAATTTGCAGTGGTACATACAAGAAACACAAAACGAAACAACAAACACCTGATCTAGCAAAGCAAATGTTGAAAACCCACCAAAAAAAATCCTGAATTCTTTGATCTCTGGAAGGTCAAACTTAGGTCCTTTTTTTTTTTTTTTTTTTTTGGGCGGGTGGGAGTGGGTGGGGTAGAGGTGGAGAACAAAGAAAAAAATTAAACTAGATTTATTTTATCGTAGTCTCCTTTAATGCCCCTATGACTTCATTTGTAACCAAGTTTCCTTTACTGTGCGACACTGACATATCACACAGTAATTTTTAATTTTTGTGAATTAAAACGGCTAGTTGTGATTATGTTACTTGTTCTCAACAGAATTTCCGAATAGATTTCAGCTATTCAAATAATCTTTTCCTATTTTCAATGCAATTTTTCTTCTTAGTAATATTGAGAAGATACTATTAATCATTACTCAAATGTTTAATTGGAACAGAAAAATCCAAAAAACAAAACAGTAACATAATCATGCAAATAAGATAGCAAATCATCACAAACCACAATTAAAAAAGGAATTAACCAGTGAGACAACACAGTCACTATGGTCAAAACCAGAATTATTCAATAAATCTTTCTGCCATTATAATATTTAATTAACTTTATAAAATATCCTATGGTACAGGTTTGAAGAGAGTATTAAGGCAGAATGAGAAGATATTTGCTAAGATACCCCAAAAGCAGGATGTACATTGTACACCCAAAAAAAGGCCCTTACCTTTGGAAGCTCAGCGTCTGGTTTTTTGTGCGACAGCAATTTGTAGGTGTTAAGGTTGTTTTCAAAGCTCCTAAATAAATAAGAAAATAAGTAAGCTAAATAAAATGGTAAATTTTTTAACTCCTAGTTGTTTTAAAGGAACACTTGCGTTTTTCAGAAACCTTTAAAAACAGGTGTGTAATGTTAGCACCAAAGTTATTACAAATGCAAAACACGATAAAAACTGGGAATGAGAGAACACTTGGAAAATACTTAATCCTGTAAGGTAATATGGAAAAAATATAAAATAACTATATAGCTGGCAAGTTAGTTTTACAGATCAGGGATAAAGCATTTTATTATCAAATGACTTGAAACATAAAATGGTCTGTTGACACATAAGAGTAGAAAATGTCTCCTCCAGCTTTACTGTTGGAAAACTACCAGCTACTTACAAACAAGCTCACAGGATTGGCCTCAAAATCTTGAATAAACAAACATAGGGTTGCTACTGTTCAGCTCATACAAGGCTGCAGCTCATTTCTTTGTGACTAGTACCAGTAAAGAAGTCTGACCCAGTACTGAACTACAGTAGTAGCTGCAGGTAAGAATTTCAATTATGCTATCTAAGCAGCTCTTCTTCCGTCTTCTCTATTGTTCTCAAATACATAAAAAAATATGGATATAAAGTTAATTAATATAAAACATGAAGTGCCAGAACAGCAAAGCAATTTGGCTTTTCTAGAGCAAACAGACTGATAGGAGTTATTGGCCATACCTTCCACGAAGCCTCACAGCCTCAACAAATCTTCCCTCATCCATGGCTTTCTGGACTTCTTGAGTCTTGAAAAAACAAGTTGATTGCTCAATATGTTTACAAACCACAGGAAGTTGAATATTTAATATATTCCAGTAAATAAACCATTCTGAAATAGCTTTCCAAAGTGAAAAAAGAAATACTGACATTTCATTAATTTATGAGCTACCTCTTATCATAGGATAAATTACAGTGGACAGAAGAACAAGTAGAAGTAGATACCTAAAACCTTCCTGGGATAAAAAAAAATAAAAATAATCAATGTATCTATTTTGCATTTTCTTTTTTCAGTTTAAGCTGAACAATTTTAGTGCAGAAACCTGACTCTTGTGTATGACACGTAAATGGATGCAAGAATTTGAAGAATTTGTTTTAGCAATAAAAAAAGAAGCTCTGAGATGAAATTTTATAACGATTTTTTTAAATAAGTGTATATTTCTTGAGGTTGGGAGTTTCCAAATAAGTAATAACACATAGAGAACACACATGAAGTTCATTATTCCCAAACGTGGGAAAGTGCTGCACACATTCCCATCAGTATTTTAACGACAACAGGCAATTATTGTACACAGTGGTCTGTTGTAGTTAATGAATAACTATAAATTGGCTTTTTGCCAGAAACTCACCATCTGCACACACTCCATCAAAGGCAGACGGACAGCCTGGTTTCCAGACAGGGACACGACACAGGCAGGGGTAGCTGGAGTAGCTTCTAAAAGGGCAAGCACAGCTTCCACACCCATACGACTTGCCTGAAAATAGATAATGTTTGACTTGTTGAAGCAAGCGCTTAAAATCACAAGGCTCCCAATTACAGAAATGGTCATGATTTCTCTGTAAATCAAGCTGAAACCAATTATCCCTTGGAAGGTGAAAATATTGTAGCTGTTTAATACCCTTAAGTATGGACAATTGTTCTTGCAGCTTTGCTACTTAAACCTAATATAGATTCCTTTACACGAAGTGCTTCACTCTTCTGAATTCGAGCTATTCAGACAGTCAATGTGAGGCAATAATTGGATTTTTCAAGTTAATCAGGTAAAGAACCACTCCATCCCCAAATAAATAACCAAAATGTAGTTGTACTATGTGGCGCTGTGGGTAATTATTTCAGGTTCACTCACCAAAATTCTGTCAAAAGCTGAAGGGGTTCCACCTCTTTGCACATGACCCAAGATAGTTACTCGGGTGTCAAAACCAAGTCGCTGAACCACAAGCTGCAAAGAATTTCAAGATATAGTGGTTTTGTTGTCATCACTATTTTATATATGTATATATATAGTGTTAGCACTACTCTGCTTTACATGCTATTGGAACAATAAAATTCTACATATACTATACATTAATATGTCAACAGTAACGAAAATACTACAAAAGTTAAGCCAGTCTTTATTTTATTCCTAACCTAGACCTAAATTCCAGGTTCCTAATCTAAAGGAAGCTTTTATTTAATAATGGCAAAATAGTGGCTTAGATTGCAATGCTTTAACTAGTTACAACGGCTTCACTATGTACAGTCCTCAGCCTTATAAAAACAGGTCTTAATATTATAATTAGAATACTTGACAGAAGTCAGATTATAGTGTTTTGTTCACTTCATGTTTAATCTATGTGCAAGATCACACACCCCAAAAGATTCTGAGTAAAACTTCAGTGAAGATGACTTTTAACCTTAATTGACAAAGCTTTTAAAACTTGCAGTAAAAATTATAGTTTTAAATAAACAATAATAAGCTATAAACTATATAAAAAAATAAAGTAATAAAACTATTTCATTCAGTCAGACTTTTTTCCATTTCCTCTGTTACATACCAAATCTAAAATCACAGGAAAACATGTATTAATACACCTTCAGTGAGCTGGTTAGGAATAAGTAATGGATACCATAAAGCAGAAAAAAAGCCTTAGAAATTAAAATCCAGGGATAGATGATTTTGAAAATACAGTTTTTGAATTTTTTAACTGGCTGAAATTTGTTGCAAGCAAGTAATGTTTCTTCCATAAATGCATAAGAGCTATCTGCTGTATGCACACTTAACACTGCTTGGTGCCAAATTTTACTTTGTAAAACTGCAATTCTGAACTAAGAGTCAAAGATTACTCTCATGCTGACAGCTAGGGAAAACAGAACTTCAGAGGCACAGGACAGAAAAATCCCAGGCAAAGTCAAAGTGTCATAGCTTCTTTCTGCTGATGACCATTTTTCAACTTCTTTCCTTAAGGGACCCTCTCCATGAAAAGCAGAGTAATTTCGGGTGAAAAGTTCTTCTTAATCTTAGACACCAATGAAATTTTTGACAAATAAACCATGTACAAAAAAGTGGTAAGACTATGTTCAAAGTAGACAGTATTATTTCACTGTGAAACAGAACATTATTAAAATTTTACAAAAAATAAAGTTAAATAGGATTGTAATTTCTGATTTGAGCTGATTTCAGACTCCATCAATTAAGGAACCATGAAGTACGTGTTTTTGGACTGTCGTCTTACATTACAAGGAGAAAACATTCCAATTAAATGATTTCCCTGGATTCAGATAATAAAGCACAAATATAAAATACAATCAGCAAACTTTGTGATACACTACTTTACAGGAACAGATTTACTTTACAGAAGTGTTACTGTTAGCAACAAGCACCATCTTAAGAACAAAACGGAAACTGTATGGTGTAGATGTTGACACTTACATCCTTAACCTTCTCTGACGTTATAGGTTTGTTGTGGCAGTCAATAGCTCCTTCAGCTACAATAATAATATTCAGCCTTTTCTTTCGTGCACGATTCTATAATAAAAATAAAAGCATATCAATGTAATTTAAAAAAAAATGAAAAAATTACAGAGCAATTTTGTAATCAATTGCTCTACATTAAGCTGCTAAGATTTGATACTTGATCACTTCAGAGTTCTCACACGTTTTATCTTCATACATTCATACACTGATGAAGTGAAATGTCTTATATCAAATTAATGAGGAAAGGTACATACACTGCATATATAGCTATAGTTTTATGTAATCCCCAGAGTAGGCCATCTAATGCTTCAAAACAATTGCAGAAAGTCCCAATCACGTTTTTAAATCAGTTTTCAAACAAACTTCTGCAAAGGCATCAGGGAATCCCAAACACAGTGATAGATTACCTCTGAGAGCTTAACACACATTGAATCTTCCCATCCTTCTTCTGGTGGGTATTCAGGAATAAATACCCAATCTGCACCACAGGCTAAGGCACTAACAAGAGCTAGATACCTAATAAACATAAAAAAAGATTAGACATTTATGATTCAGATTTCTTGATCTTTCATAATTATATCTGTATAAGACACAAACTGCTGAAGATAATACATACCCACAGTGTCTCCCCATAACCTCCAGAACAAATGTCCTCTGATGGCTGTAAAAATAAGAAAGCAAATTAACTGCAATACTGCAACTCAAAACTTCAGTCCAAATTCTTGAGATCAGAACCTGGCATCAGGCAACAGCTTGTGTTTAGCATGCTTACCAAACACAGAATTCATTAGCAAAAGAGAAGTCCTATTAAACAATGTATTGAAAATTATGTAACTTCCAACACATAATTCATTATCATTACTACTTTCTTCTAAAACATGTAAAGGCAGTTAGGAGAGAAGAGGTTAACGTTCACTAGAAATATAAATTATGCAGACCCATAGTTAAGAACTGTAATAATACAGCTGTATTAAAAAAAAATAATCACTTAATTGCTTAAATTTTATCTAGGGAAAGTTTATATACAAACAGATACTACTTAGTGCTATCCAAAGTGTGTCTGGATCTTCTCTAGAAGTGTATGTTGGGGAAAGACTGAAAACATTAAAGAACCAAAGCCTGCCCCTAAAGCTGACACAGCTTCTATGATCAGATGCTTGAAGTGCTGCCACTACAGGAATGATGGAAAAGCTGTTACTAAAAAACCAAAAGAAACCAGGACAACTGAACGCTGCAGCCCAAAGGTGCTTTTATTCCTGCTCTAGAAATATTACAAATACCAGTTACCTAATTTATATTTAAAATTAACTTACACTCTCTGCTATTGTACGGCAATAGGAAACTTAAGATTTGAAGCATAAACAACTGTATATTTGTTGTAGTTTTCTGTAATACCACAAGTTACCTTTGAGCAGTGGTCATAATGGCATCCACAACCTCAATGATTCTGTGCAAGGCTGAGTCAGTACCTATGGTCATATCAGTGCCACAGAAGTCATTATCTATGGATCCAACCATTCCCACAATGTTAAGGTAAGCATACTTCTTAACAGCCTCTTCATCAATCTTTCCTGTAAAGAAGTATCCAGAGAAAGAGCTATAAGGTTTTAAAAAAACATAACCCCAACATTTTAGACACACTGCTTGGATGCTCTACTTTTGTAAATTAAACATATCCAAACATCAAATTATGTTCAGATATTTTAGGTAACAAGGTTAGTCAAAACTACAAACAAAAGCCAATCAAACAACCAAACAAAAGAATCCTGCATAGAACTCCTTACAGTAATGAAGGAAACAAGAGCTTTTCAGTCCATTTCAAAGTGCCAACAGATTATCAAGTTCTGTAACCAACCTTAGAATTGATGGTTTGGACTTAAATAGCATTCACATTGTAGTTTCGGTGTATGACGTGCAATGAAGAAGTAAATGATGCAAACTGGATGTGATTATGGACATATGTAAACAATCAAAAACCAGCCTTAAACTTTTAAAGACTTCTCTTCCGCAACACTGAAAGGCTCTGATTTCATGATTAATAAGCAAATATAATAGAAAAGCTACTATTCTAAACTTTAGTCTGTGTCTCCCAAGAGATCAGTGAAAATGCTGAATCATCCAAGAGTTCTAAAGGATCTCAAGGATGAAATACCTTAGTTGCTTAAGTGTTTAAAACTACTCCAGTATCTGTTGATGTGATGGTAGTAAATGTAACGCCAAATTTTTAATATGGGATTGAAGAACTATGTATCAGTCTGTTTAATGTCTACTAGAGAAAGTAGTAGAAACCATAATGATAAATGTAACTTAACGTTCAAAAAGACAAATACAGAATTCTGAAGAAGAATCAAAATGTTTTCTATGAATGTATACCATGCATTACAAACCTCTTCTAGAGTTCCAAACGTAACTTAATAATCACGTGAATAAGGGATATCTGGTTGACATATCTTACTTATATTTCCAAAAAGCCATTGACAAGGTCTGTTGCCAAAGGATTTTGAGGAAACTAAGTAGCCACAGCATAAGAAAGAAGGCTTTTGCAAATAATAAATAAATAATGTGAAACAGAGGGTAAAAAAATAAGAAAATGAGGGCAGTAGTAAATACAAGTTCTTGTATCTGAGGAAGGTAACCAATGGAGTTCTACAGGGATCTGTGCTGTTCAACTTACTCAGCTATAACCTAGAAAAGGGAATGAGCAGTAAGGTGCCAAAGTTACTGATCAAACTGAATTATTTGGGTTCTAAAGGTATGGAGTGTCTGAGAAGAAATGAAGACGACTAGCAAGACACAGTGAGTAGTAAAGTATCAGATGGAATTCATTGTAGATAAATGTAAACCAATATATGTGAAAAATGTACCCTAATACCACAAACAAAATAATGCTATTTTCAGCATAATAACACAATAATGCTGTTTTCATTAATAAATCAGCTTCAATGCTCAATAGCAGTCAAAAAATAAAAATCAAAATATTAGAAAATATTAGGAAAAGAATAGAGAACAAAACAAAGATCATTATACTACTGTGTAGATCCATGGTTTGCCCTCATCTTGAATACTGGGTGCAGTTGTGGTCCTCCCCACCTCAGAAAGGACATGGTAGAACTGGAAAAGGTTCAGAGAAGGGCAACAAAGATGGTCAAAGGTATAGAACTTACATATAAGGAACAACTAAGCAAACTAGGACTCTTCCATCTAGAAAAAGAGATGATGAAGGGAAAATAAGACAGCTGTAAAATCTCAAGTGGCATGCAGAGAGGAAGCAGGACTGATCATTCACTGTTCTAACATAAAAATTACAGGACATCAAATGATACTAGAAGCCAGCAGGATCAAAACAAACAGAAGTTTCTTCACAATCCTCATCATTCGGTGAAGCTGTAGAACTCCTTGCTACACAATGTTTTCAGGAAAAATCTGTATGCTTTCAAGGAGACTGTATGCATTAATGGAAGAGAAAGTCAGTTAAGGACTGCTAACAGCGTCTGGTTCAGGAAATCCTGAAGACAGAAATGGATGGAACCTATCAGAGTATTTATATATATGAATAACATATAGCAGCAACACAGCATTATTTATGCTTATTCTGTTCTTTAACACTTCCCTATACATTTTTTCAGATGCTATCAAAGACAGCTACTGGGCTGGATGCACTTTTAGCAACAGCCACTTAATGTTGTGATTGTGATCTTAAACAAATAGTGATACACAGGGCAGGAAAGCATCTTAATTTGATAACAAACAAGTGTGTAACTTGTTGCAGGAAAGGAATTACCATCTCAGCTTTGATATAAGGGCAAAAGGCTTTCCAAGCAGAAAGTTCCAAGTTCAGACCCTGAAAGTACTTCATAACGGGGAGAAAAAAAAGCCACACGGAATGTTACCCAGTAACTTATTTGGCCTTTTTTGAAGCTTTATGGTATGTAAGAGAGGATGTACAGAAAAAAAATATTACTTTATGAAGAACGATGTAATTTCTGAGAATGTATGCATTTTACTTTTGAACTTAAGAAATATCCTGTGGATATAGTTTGCATGTGTATAATTAGGGTACATAACTACCCTGGCAATTGGACTAGAAGTCTAGAAGGTCTAAATGCAAACTTACCTTTCTGCGCCAGTTCTTCTAGAAGTCCGCTCCATTCTTCACGGAACAGATTTGCACCGGTTAAGCTACCATCTCCGCCAATCACACAAAGATTAGTGATTCCTCTTTGAACCAAGTTGTAGGCTGCCTGCAGGCGGCCCTCACGGGTACGAAAAGATTTGCAGCGTGCACTACCAATAACTGTACCTCCCTAGAAAAAGGAAGTATAACAGTCTTAATTTATAATCCAGTATTTTAGTGACTTTTTAAAGATGGATTAATGGCAAATGGGTATTTTGTAGCATAACCTCCATCTTTAATTTTACAGCAAGTAATAAAAAGCAAAGAATTATCAAACCTATGGGAAATTACGTTCTCAAGAGCAGATAGACACACCAGGGAAAAAACACTGAAAAATGACTGATAAAAGAGTTACTCTTGAAGGAAAATGAAGGAAAATTCAATAAATTATCTAATTGTTACTTATATGTGATGACAATAGTAAAAGTGATACAATACTAAGTAGTTAAGTATTTTAATGAATTTGCTTCAAAGCATGACATTTTTTCCCCTAATATCAAGAAACAGAAACAATAACAGGAAAGATGTATCCCTAAAGCTCAAAATTAGCATTTATTGTCATTCCACAGAATTATGGAAAGAACTGCATCCAAATTTAGTGCCTTATAGATCAGACTAATGCTAAATTTTCTCTTATTAATTATTGAATGTATTAATATGATTTAAAGAACTTTCTCCAAAAATGAAAGTTACTATTTTCAAAAAAGACTGAAGCACCCTGTCACTGAGGATGGCTAGGCATCTTGCTGAAAAGAAGTTATTTACACATCTTCTATGTTTATGTTGTTCAGTCACTCAAGAAAAGTCTGATTTTGATCTTATTTATTGTCACAGTAAAAAGGAAAATTAATCAAGACTGCAAAAATATTTTTTCCTGCAAACATATCTGCAGATGATTACCTCACTTTTGCACAAACATTTTCTTTAACTTACAATAAATCAGTCAGGCCAATCTAAATTTGAGCTTCAAATCTATAGAGGCTGTACTGATATGATCTGCCCTGTCAATAGGTGTTGCAGTTCTCAAGCCAGTCCTAGGCACTATTTTGCCATTTACATGGCAATACACAACAGCTGCTAGTGGAAGAAAAAACAACAAAAAAGAAAGTGGAATAAAATCAGTTCAGCTTTCAGATAAAAAAAGCGTACACAGGGAGATTTCTAAAAATAACAATCAGGACTAAAAAATGTATCTAAACTAGATATTCTCATATTTTAAAAAGCATAGTTCTAAGTGGAACACAGTCTATGTATTTGAATCAAAATACTACAACTTGTTTTGATTAAACAGAAATAAATCTTGGGCTGAAAAATCTTTTATCAAAACAACTAGACACATTCTTTAAGATGTACCCTCAGCTTCATTGTTGGTCTGTTGAATTCCTAGCAATCAAGCTCAGAAAGGTGTTGCTCTTATAGTATGTACGCTATATACATGTATAGGATGCCTACATCCTGCTCCTGCCTATGCCCTTGTGTGGCTTGGCTATGACACCTCAATTTTCTCTTAATCATAAATTGCATCTGGATGATGCTTTTAGTCATATGGTTTAGTTTTAGGTAGCCCTGTGAGGAGCAGAGAGTTGGGCTCCATGATCCTTATGGGTCACTTCCAACTCAAGTTATTCTATCATTCTGTGATTACAGATTCTATGATAGATGGGGAGGGTTAAAAAAACCAACCAAAAACCTAAATATATGTGGACAAAATATCTCACAGTACTCCCAAGTATTTGTTTGCTTTTTAAAAAAAATAATCTATTTTTCTCTCTGCTGTTTTATGTTTATTATATTAGCTCTACAGAAAGCTCCAAAGAAAACCAAGCTTCACCTGGAGGTAGTTTTCAGAGAGCTTGGTGCTTGCCAAGTAAGTCCTCTGTGCCAAACATAGCATCTGCTCTGGAAGAGGTAACATTACCATGCTCAGGAAAAGCGTAAGGAGATCCAAATGGCCTCCTTGCAGAATGTTGTAATATAAAATACAAAGTCACTGGAATTATCTGAGCTCTGGAGAATTGTACTATAATTACACCCACTACTATAAGTCTAAATCCACTTACACAGAAAGCCAACACGATTTTGTAAGAAAACACACGCCTTACAAAACACAGTTGTTCCATATTTTGGCCCTGTGATGTCTTTTTTATTAAATATAGGCTTGTCAATATGGTCTTAGGAGGCTGATGACATGTGATGCTGACAGTCTAGGATAAAGGTTTCCAGGATTATTTCTGTGCACCAAATACAAAATCACACAAAGATCTTTAGAAAGAGTCAAACATCCACACTGTAGAAACCAAGCTCTGCTAAAAGTGGTACGTACAGGTCACTCAGTCATCACTGAATTTGAATCCATAATTGCAGTGGTTGCCTGGATGTAGAATTTTGCTTCCCTGTTTAAAGAGAGAGGGTTTGGGTGCCACCCCACCCCTTAATACTTACCACTTGTAGGATACTTGAAACACTTTCCCATGAAACTTCTACAATATTATCACCTCCATCAACCATTCCCTGGTAACCCTGAAAGATAAAAAGTATTTCAGAAGTCTGATTTGAAAAATTTTGTAACATTTCCACTGCAATAATACCCACCTTGCATATTTTAATACAACTTTAAGTAATTAAAAACACTAAATAAAATATTAGTCAATTTACATGCAATAATATTGAAACAGGTTTCACATTAGGGGGAAAAAAAGCCAAATCCTCTTCCTAAATGCTCAATTCCAAAGACAACCTTAAGAGAAAGTAATACTTTACAAAGATTACACAGATTATAAACTGGAATGGCAATTTATTTCTCCTTTCTTAGGAATAAATATTCATTTATGTTTTAAAAACTACAAAGATGGAAAAACTTTGAAAAGTATTATAAAATGTGCTTCCTAAAAACACAACCTCAGCTTGAGGTCATGATCTTAGAAAAAAAATCCACCTTTCTAACACTTCGTACACTTTCTCCCCCAAGGTAGGTAATAAGCAAAGAAAATAAAGTGCAACAACCAAAATCTTTTAATAAATGAAGAAGAAATCAGGTCACACAATCTTTATTCTTCTCTGAAGGCAGTTACACAATAAATAGATGAAAGGAATTTAGTAGAAAAATATAGTTTTAGTGATGCATTTAAGAAATCCTTAATAGCTTAACTCACATGGTCATCAGAAACCAATGCACGTTGTAATATGGAAAGAACTATACTTAGCTGAAAGAAGGAAAACTATCCAGTGAGCAGCTGAAGGGTTTTGTTATGCCTGGCTTTAACAACTCTCTGCATAAATACCAGCAGAAAGATAGTGACAAATACAGGTTCTTTTCCATTAGGCGATATTGTAAACACTGATTTTAAAAAAGAAAATACATCAAAGTTCTAACCTGGAAAAACCTAACCAATACAGACACCAGAATAAAACCGGAGTTAACATTCAAGTTATTGACATTTATTTAAATCCAAAAGGGGAAAAAAAACCAAACAACCCACGCTAGGTTAAAGAAAACAGAAAACCACTGAACAAAATTAAACATGACAATGTTTATGCCTCCATTTTTAGATTATGTGTGCATATGGAAAAGCATGCTGAGGAATTAACCTTCCTTCTGTATGCAGTTCTTGCAAGACTGTACATCCTTAGTTTTATGGTTCTCAATAATAAATCAAGTGGAACTAGAAATAGAAGGGAGTTTAGTAGACAGCAAAACTGATATCATAAATTGGAGACATTTACTTCAGCGTCATCCAGAATATATGTAGATTTTATCCAGTAAGCCATAACTCACAAATCAACTAAACAAACTTCAAAAGCCATATATATTATATAAATACCATATCATACTTGGAGTCCCTCACTAGCATGATAGGATAAAAATATAAAGATAACTGGGACTCAGCAGAAGTACAAGTTACTCAAATTAAGTTTTCTAGGATTCTATTACAGATTCCAAGGAGAAAGCGTAGAAGTTTCTGCTCAGCGAGACTTGACAAATGAATTTACATATAAGATGATCAAGTAATCCTAAAGAGCTAGATGGAAAGTAAGCTGTCTCTAATTTCTGTCATTCAGTAATCCTTTCAATATTTTGTACGCTCTCCAGATAACTTCGATACATGTCCAATGTATACACATACACTCTTGCATACTAATGTATACACATGATGGCTCAAAGCTAAGACATTGTTTACAATTTCTCCAAAATTAGAACAAGTTGGAAAAGAAATAATGCTTAATCTACATGACAACTTTAAAAGAAGAAAAAAAATAATCTTTCTCAGATAAAGAAACATTCCAGTGGATCCAACTGAGCTTGATGAAGGGTAATAAATTAATAAGTTCACTTATCACAGGTTTGCTGGTTTTATTTCTTTAAAGCAAAGAATCCAGTGTTCCTTATATCACTCAGTAATAGATTGTAAGCTTCTCCTATCTGTGCTCCTTTTGGCAATTACAATAACAGAAAGATTCATACATAGGCAACAAATTCTGAAAGAATATTGTGATGTTGCATCCTAACCCAGTTTGTAACACTGACTTGTAACACTGTAACCTGCACTACAAGCTGACAAAACACAGTTCACATATTTGCTCCAATCATCCACCTTCCATTTTCACTTGAGAGGAAAAATAAAGAAAGGGCATTCCAAAAAGTAGTATGTACAGTAAATATATAAACCATTATATACATACAGTGAGACTCATGGATGAAAATTCCCCATTCATATTTCTTAACAAATCTAAAACACTGGGGAAAGCAAAGGGATGAATTACTACTTGAAATTATCTATAAAATTTGAAATACCTTATAGCTAGGCTAAGGATGAGCTATGACCAACTCCTGCACCATGCATCTTTAAAATCAAATGAACTCATCCATTCTGGTCAGGAGTCCACATCAGTTTTACTTTCCCTGAGTAGACCAGCAAGAACAGGGGCTGTATTAACAATTCCTCCCACTACAGGGTAAGGACAGGGAGCTTTTGGAACAGGCCCGATTCATTTTAACTGTCACATGAGTGTTTCCTAATGCAGTTCTGCTTGCCAAGTTCTGTATGTAAGCTAGCTCTGCACAATATAGCTCAAAATCCCACACTGTTCCTCCATACTATTAAGAGACACAAAAGCCATAGAACTAAAACATCTTTGTAGAAAAGCTATAGGGAGAAAAACATTGATTACTTATAACTGAAGTATTAATAATGACCCATTTATCATTTTAGATATTTAAACACTGATGCTAACTTGGGGACTGGGCAATCCATTTAAAGGTGGAATTTAACTTGAAATGTTTTATCAAATAGTTCAATACTGTTACAATTGTCTGGTTACTGAAAGTTAATGGCAGATGTGAATACAGACCTTAATAAAACGGGGGTGGGAAAATGTCAATTTACATTAAAAAAAAATCATATTTAAGATTCTAAAAAAAGCAGTTTAGGTACTCAGATACTAAAACTATGGGGCAAGAATGGAAAAAAGTAAACTGTCAAAAACACAGCAAGCACTACTTGTGAAGATCAACCCCATTTTATGCTTATTTCTTCCTCTACCAAAATCTGAGTATTCGAAGATGTACAATAAGAAATCTCCATGGGTCATATGTTCACAGGGTACATAAACACTGTAACTCCTGGAGAGTGCCAGACTGCAAACCTTGCTTCTAGTCTTAACTCTGAAAACAGAACCTTTGAAAAAGAACAAGCCATTCTCTGATATGTTACATGCGAGACATTTGGGGCTTTAACAGTGATTTAATTACTGAGCTTTTTTTAGCTCTTGCTCGACAATGTAAAATACTAGCGTCACTGAGTGCACAAACCACCACATAAAAGACACGAAGTTTTCCTCACAGAAATCCATGACTGCCATACCATTGCATTTCCAATGCTGGCCTCTTGAGAAAAAGACTCTTAACCAAGATGAAGAATCTAAAAGTTCCATAGCTTAGTAGTATGAGCACGCATCCACTGGGAACTATGTGCTTCAACCCTGGAAAAAGGGCAGGTTATTTGTATAAATATTTAAGACCTCAGTTTCTAAAATGAATTGCCATAAATGAGAGGCATTACTTTTTCTTCTCATTATAAATTAAAAAAAAAAACCAAAAGGAAAAAAGAAAAAAAAAACCACCTTAAATAATTTCTGATTAGTGAAAAAATTTAAACTAGCCTCCTAGAGCAGCCTGGTACTTCTACATGTACTTCCATCTCCCAGATTTTACAGTGTGAGTGAAATAAGTCCACAGGTATTCAAACTTTAATTCCGACTGTGGTAGATTTGAGGAATGATGTGATGTTAGTTAATGAGGATGAATAAACACTGTTCATATACTGAAAATAAATACTAAAAGATGTTAACATGAACAAAACATGAAACTAAGGCAACTGTATAGAGTAAGCATTGTTTCCACAAATTAATAGCAAAAATCTCAAATGTGCTAATTTCAATAAGATACACATTTTTTAATTTTACAGCTATAAAATTAGGTTTATATATATACACTATAAATTCTACAATATTGTCTGTAAATATATATGAATATGAATAATTTACTAATTATAGTTTTAGATAAAAACTACTGTATAATTTTTTCACAAGTTGTTTTTATTTTCCCTGTTTGGGAATCAAAATATGTCTGAATATATTGCTCATGAATTCCAGTATCTATTTCTTTCTTTGGGCTTTGGTAAACCCAACTTAAAAAAGGTTAGAAAATTACTTATATCTTGTTCATTGCCAATTTTTGTTTACTTTTCTTGGTAATCTCTCATCGCAAAATAAAGCAAAATGGAGCTAGAAAACAAAAGGGAAATAATGTTACTGTTTTACTTAGAATACAGGGCTAGTTTTGGCCACAATGTAGAAGACAGATGGTTTTACAGTCTTTTAACAGTGAAAAAAAAGTTCTTATGACAGAGAAAATTGCAGGAGAAAAAAAGCCTACAACTACAGCAAATTAGGCTTGAAAAGGCTGAGACTTTGACTCTGCTTTTGGCTCCAAGTAAGAAAACATTCTTCACCTTTCAGATGTTGACACTTCAGGCTTTTTCCTCACTTTTCAGAGCAGCTTCAGTACACATAACCCTTTACCTTGATGTATGTGTGTCTAGTTGAAATGCCTATTCAAAACATAGGCTAAAAATATACTATTGTCATTGCTTAACACACTGAAGTATGTATTTGATAAACTGTAATTTAGAAGGACCTTATTAAAAGTATTAAATATAACAACTTCGGGTATATACAAAAATATATCTCTGTATGCGTCATGCAAAGGCTTATAATAGGGATCATCAGTGACAAATCTTACCCCAGGATTTTTACTTTTCACTACACTTGTCACCTGCATCTGTTTCCTATTTCAAAGTGCTGAAATTAAATAGTTGTTCCATTTCAAAGTTTGCAACAGTTTCTCTGAAGTACTTAGATGTATTGTGAAAGAAAACTGACTTCATATGTTAATTGAAACAGCCAGAGAGAAAAAGGCTTAGCATTCAGTACTTCCTGAAACACAGAACTGAATGGACCACTCTAGAAGCAAAGATCTCTTTCAGAGCTATTACCCATACTCACAGTGAAACGTGCATTTTTCTCCTAGACTGCTCTGTTACAATGAAGGTAGTATGAAAATATATAATGGAAACTCAAACATTGACCTGATTCTTACAATCAATTTTCATTCAGAAATGTTTGTGACTTCACATTTGCAAGCTCCAGCAATTAACAGAGACACATAATAACATAAAATGGTGCAATTTTGCTAAGTTCAGAAAAACAGAAATATCCAAATTTCTCTGGAAACTTATCACTGAATATACTCTGTGATATAAAACAGTTTTTAAAGGGTGACAAAAGTAAACATACTGTAAGAGGAACTACAGCTATGGTAATTATTAAGTTAAACATAATTTAAAAAAAAATAAAATAAAATCCAAGTTATGGCCTTTAAAGACAGCCAAAGATCCCTCCTTATTTCCACAAAAGTTATCTGACCCATTTCAGCAAGCCTGCAAAACAGCTGAACACTGAAGGAATTCTAGAGTTTGGCCATGTAATTAGCACACACTAAGTATTCAGAGCTACTTGCTGTAGCACTGTAGTACAAAAGAATTTTGGAGCACAGTGCTCTGCTTATTTGCATTTCAATATACTTCACAACTCTTCAGTAAATGAACTATAGGAATAAGCTGAAAGAAAATGGATAAGTAACTACCTTTTAAAGATAAATTGTATATTTTGCATGTGCAAAACTTAAAGCAAAGTTCTTTCCTACAACTGCCATGAATTATAGTACTCTGTATTTTATACTAAACATTAAAATTACATTTTGCTAGGAATATTGCCTCCAAAATTTTACCCCATATCAAATGTGTTTATTACAATTTGTAATCACTTCAGACTTCTAAGGAGTTGTACAGGAATTCCAGAGTGAACAGAATGACTTCTTACTAAATATATTTAGTGTATTGTTTAATGTGCAAATTTTATAAAAACTGAATGTCCTTCATGTGGAAGTCTAACTATAACTTAGTCTTCCTGTAAGACATACACATATAGTATTATTTTAGCATTTCCATTAAACTTGTCCCATCATTTTTTCATATCAAGTAATTGTTACAGAAGTTAATCTTCATGCACATGCAGTCTCAAGTTTCAATCACAAAATTCTGATGTCTGGACATGCTACTGATGGCACAGGTTTTTTGGTGGGATCTTTTTGTTTGTTGGCTGGAGTTTTTTCAGTTACTACCTACAAACCAGGGAAGACAGCACCAGCCTGCCAGTGCTCTGGGTCAAAACCAAGTTGTGCAATCTGTGAAACGCGGGTGATGGCACATCCTTAATATGCTAGGAAAATGGACTGAGGAAAAGTCAAAGGGTTAAGAACTAGTAGTTTAACTAGGTTTGGGAAGGTATTTCTACAGTGCTATATTTGGGGCCAAACATCTAACAATACACAAATACACAGCTGACTGCTGGGTGCACAACCACCTGCAGTTCTCCAAGTGTTTTCAAGCTTCTGGTGGCACATCAAGAATTGCAGGTAATAAATCTGCATTTCTAAATCAAACATCTTTAGTGCATACCTCTTGAAAAGTACTTTCCATAGAAATAAAAAATATGTAATAAAATGTTGACACAACGCAAGGGAATGACATCTACAACATTTTCTAATTTATACTATTCACTTTTCATGATGTTTCAAGAAAAACTCAAGTATAGTCAGAAGACAAACACAGAACAAATAAAACAAAAACTAACCTCATAAACAAAATACACTTTGGCTTTTACATAGATTCCCATGCGTACTACTGCGCGCACAGCAGCATTCATACCTAGGAAGAAAAAGCAAAATCACATTGTTACAGGTTATCCAGTATTTTTTGTATACTATAAATTTTCAGTCTTTAAATAAAAGGAAACATTAATTCATTCCTAAATCAGCATCTATTAAAACAGAAATTTGCTTAATGACAGTGCAATCAGCCCATGTACATGAAGAGTGCAGAACTATTTGCTTTGTTGCAATAATTATGTGGATACCAGCATGAGTATCAATCAGAGATTAAATTGCTGCTGATTGTAAAACATCATTGTAAAATAACAGCTACTAAATCAGAAACAGGAAGTAAATTTATTTCACAATAATGATCAGTTTTCTAAATGAAATGCAAAACACTCAGCCAGTTAAAATTCAGCTTCTTCAAAGGAGAAGTTTTATTGTAACATTTTTTTTTTCCTGAGCTTTCTGAAGTAACACACGTGTTTATACAGTATTTTGTGGGGAACACTGCCAAAGCTGACATGGACAGGTGCCCACTTAACGAAGAGAGCAGTAGCAGTAAACTAACACAAGACATGCTGCATAGACTCATTTGACAGAAAAATGCCTAAATGCCACTTTGCTTCCTGGAACTGCGAGCTCAAACTGGAATTCCCTGCTCACAGACATCTGACAAATCACATTACGTATACGTATAAGTAAAATCTTCCATTTAACTCCAGTGGTCAAACACTTAACCTCCTGAGCAATGGTTTAAGTTCCACTAGTCTCCCTACGTGATCAAATGGATTTGTTATAACCCATCCCCTTCAGATACTCTATTACCCTAATCATTATTCAGGAAGTTCCCCAAAGTAATAAACTAATTGCTTCCATACCACTTAAACAGACTCAAGAGATTATGCGAAGCATGAGAACATAAGTAGTTAGGCTACATTGAAAGAAATAGTCTCAGCACATCAGATGAAAAGCAATGCCAGAAATGTGATGAACCAAAACATTGGGCCCCAATTCTCCAATTCTGTTGCACTTAGTATCACAACAGTAAAGTAGGTCACCTCCATGTTTGACATAGGTGTTAAGTGTTCACCTATGTGGAGATACAAAAAGTTGTTAACTAGAATATATAAACCCACAACACAGTAAGTCATAAAGATCTATTCCTACAAAATCTATCATTACTGGGAAAAAACCAAACCCTGGGCTATAATAGAAAGGCTTACCTGTCTAAATAAAGAATGAGTCTGAGGTTTTCTCAAAAATTTATTACTTAGGAACATAACAAAGTCCCTGAAGTTGCCCAATGAAAAACAAAAAAACCTGTTTGCCAAAATCAAAAGTTGCTATGCTGTCTGTATAGATGTCACTTAGCCTTAAGATTAAAATAATGAGTAACAGTGTTTTCACATCAATTCTGTATTAGGAAATAACAGCAAGAATTCTCTCAACCAGAGTCAGCCTTGTGGCAGACCTGGAAAAAGTTCTCAAATGCCAAGACAGCTAAAAGCACAGCTTTAGACGATGAACTGGATGATGCCAAAGAAAAGCAGAGAATCTGATGTGACAGGCTGTACTGAAAAGAAAGCTAGCATGCAGAGTTGCAGATTAAAACAGATCTACTACACAGAGCAAAGTTATCTCCTCAGTGAAGCAGTTTCACAACAAAATGAACACTCTCACACCCACACGATGTCCCCTAGAAAGCGGGGACAAAGACCTCTATTTAAGTTTTTAAAACTGACAGTTCTTCACAGCACTGCCATTTTCCTCAAACAGGGAAGCACAAGCTACTCCTTTCATCAAAGTCCACAGCTTGTTTCTATTAACGCACAACATTTGTGGGAGGTTTTTTTTGTTGTCATTGGAGTTTTTTGGTAGTTTGCGGGTTTTTTCCTTTTTTTGGGGGGGTGGGTGGGTGGGGTGTTGTAGCTTTTTGTTTGTGTAGAGGTTTTTTTAGAGGTAAGAAAAATTTTTTATGTTATCCATTTGGCTGCAGGGTTCTAGAATAACGGCTAAAAGGTTTGTTTTCTGAATGGAAAAAGTTCATCCTCACGGTATGAGGACTACTCAGGACTCTTAAAAGGACAACTGCCCTTTTAAGAACCCTCTGTTCTTGAGGTTCAGCTTTGTCACCTCTCCCATTTGGCACCTGAGAAGAAACACTAAGACTGTTTCAGATATCTATGTCCAGTTATAGACTCTGGTGTCTCATTCAGCAGTAGCCTCTGTATTGCAAGTATCCAATTAGAATAAAGAAAAAGCATCTGTGGTCCAAACAGGCTAAAGCAGAACACTTTTGTTGGGTGGGGGGTGGGGTGGGAAATAATTAACAAAATAGGAAGACATTAAACAGACATTCATGTGTCTACCGAAGTTACATACTTCTCTTATCTGTTTCTTGCTCACATTTCTGCTTTATTGGTCATGTATCCCCCCTTTTACCTTTAGCATGCACCTCTCAAGTGCATTTGAAAAGGTAGTTACTCTGTTCTCACCACAAATTCTCTAGATCCTCCATACCTTTGTTATGTATAAATTAGCCTACAAATATTGACTCAGCCTAGTGTTCATATTTCTTCTAAAAACAGAGTAAAACATAAGCATTTATTTCTCAAAATGACAATTCCATTCTTTCCACGTGAATATATTTGTAATATAGCCACACACTTTCTTAATGAATATTTTCCAGTTTCCATGAAAAACTGGTAGAATTCATAATTTCCCTGCTGCAAAAAAGGGCAAAAGCCCAGGAAAAAAACCCATAAATTACAGACAGAAAAATCTTCTCAGTACCACCACCACTGTAACTTTACAAGTTTATGCAACATGTATCTTAATATTAGTTGACAATGTGTATCTTATCTCCTTACAGAAAAAAAAGGTCTTGCGTGTCTACTGGCAAGCTCCTAAAGAAGTGGCTTACATTTCAGAAAGGAAGGGGACTGAAGGACGTTATAATTTGATAACTACTAAATACATTAAGTCATTGAAGCTTTAGACTTCTACATGTTGGCTATCTAAATCAGAATACAGTGCTTGCAGCGATTCAAGTAGGTAAATACAGAGAATTTCATTAAGTCTCCACAGAACTTGTCTAACAAAATGTTGCTGTATTTGATTATTTGTGGAGTCTTACAACAGTATTTGTGAATTACCATAGTAACTATGAAATGTAATTATATGCTTATTACTGAAAAAAAAGAGATTTACTGGGTTAACCATGGACTTAGTCCCAAATAATAACCATAGCCTGATAAACATATAGGATTACAATAGCAGCTTCAAAAGAAAGTCACAAGTAAAACCAGTATTTTTATATAACATAAGAATTAGTTAAAACCTTTCTGAATTACCACTTGCATTAAAGCCTTCAACAGAGGAAATGATTTATTTTGTTCTTTTGGACTCAGCAAATATTAAGTAAACTGTAACTACTTGCACAGTTTTCCATAATGTCTGAATTAATTTAAGAGTTGATAATTTACTGTCTTTCTTGATATTATCTATTCAATTGTCTTTGAAAGCAAGAGTTTTCATAGCGGGGTTATAAACCGTATCGCAGAAATCTTTGAATTATTTTAAAAGCACTCCCTTCCCCCAGAAGGGTATTCCTTTCCTGTGACTACATCTTGTTCCACATCCAATAGGCACCACTACACTATTTTGTGTTTAAGCCAAGTTTTCCTCACTTTAATCAGCTACACAGGCCTTTAAATAAATAACGGTAATACTAACCATATAAAAGAAAAATCAGAACTATGTATCTTGGACAAGCATCAAGAAACACTTAAGTACCACCAATTTTAAAGATAAACGTTGGCTTTAATGCACACTTAATGACTTAACACATATGTTTAAGTGCTACCCTGAATAAAGATCCACACTTAAAAGGCTATATGGCAAAACACACAAACTAAAGAAAATGTACAAACATTACCAAAACAGAAAGACTTTATGCAAGCATGTAAATGGATGTATCAGTAATTATGTAAAAAGCCTATAATCATCAAAGGGAAAGAGTCAAATACAAGAACTGAAGAAATCATTAAGAAAACAATTTGGGTTTGTTCCATTTACTTTTAATTACATAACAGATTTTGTTGCATATTATCACAGTAATAATTCTAGATACCTGAAAAAACACTGTACAATTTTTCCTAACAGTAACACCATATTAGATCAGAGCATTCTAGTGCACAAATATATACAATAGCAAAACAACTAGACGACATACAAGTCTCCTTCAAAATTTTAAAAAAAAAATAAAATCTTAAGAGACTAGTTTCAAACATAGAATCCACTAGTTACGGAAGCAGTTCCTGCAAGACAGTAAGTGTACTGAAATAGTTAAACACATCTGTTAAGTATATTCCTTAGTTTACATTAAATTGTATTTATAGTATCATATACATGGACACATATATACATATTCTATACACATATTTATACACGCACAATTATTTGCTGGAAAAGGTGCGTTTTTAGGGGTAGGACTCAAAAATCCCTTGTGACTATCTTCCCATTACTTAAATGTTAACAAACTGTAATTTTGATGACATAAAAAGAGTATGTGCTGTTATGAGGGGGGGGGGGTGTTCACTTTTTTTTGTTTGTATGTTTTTATATTTTATTTGTTCAGTGGCAAAATTTCTTTTTCCATGATACGCTACCAGGACAAGATCAATATATCTGCACTTGTCTTGTGATGTCCCTCTGAAGCCTGTAACACCTCAAAAGTAGATATACGTAGATCTTTGCCTCCAGTCATGCTTGTGGCATTCCAAAACTCTGGAATCCAAGAGGCCACAGAGTTATTTTCAGCTGTTTTAAGCTCAGTAGGTGCTGAAGGAGTGGAGGGTTTTTTTAGTTGAGTGGTGAGATTTCTTCTTCCAGTTTAAGTTACCAGGACAAGAGCAGTACATCTACACTGCTATATTAAATATACCTTGAAATGTTGGGAAGCCTGTAGTGCTTCAGACGTAGAGATATGTAGTAGATCTTTACTTCAGCAGTCACAGTCTATGATATTCCAGACCATTACCATGCAATCTGTAAGTCCCTTACTTAATGCTGTCTTCCACAACACTAAATCTTTCAAGTTTATCTCAGCTAATATGGTCACATTCAAAGGCAATAATCTTGAGCCAGTGAACCGGAACCCGACAGCAGCTCAAAGTAGCCACTAACACATCATTCCCCGGTAGCACACAATTGTCTTCTGTCAGAAGCTTTCAGATGACATTGTTCCTGCTGCTAAGCCATACCTATCACGGTCCCACACAATCAGCAGTCTGATTGGAGGTTGTAGGAACTAAGAGACCTACAGCAGCCAAAATTGTCTGTGGCAGCCACTGGAAATCCACATAAAATACAACCAGTGTACTTCATGACCTGAAGGAGACCATGGCCAGACAATCCCACAAAGTGAAGACAGAAGTGTGACTTAAAACCCATTTATTATCCCACCTTTTTGAGCTTGCAACCACTACAATTTAGAAATAGTCCAGAAACTGACCTAATACATAAACCTTGGGAATCAATTGCCAAAATAAAACTTCCTTTGCCCCTCAACTCACTTGTTATTATGGTGGAAAGTACTTGTTTTAATTCACAATTTAACAGCTGGCTACCTGAAATGATTAAATGCCAAGTTTACAGTGTACAAAAATATTTTTCCTTGTGAAATAAATCCCTGATAAATTCTTTAACACCACCAAAGAATATACCTATGTTTAAAACACGGTGAGCAAATCATAATAGTTCCAGTATGACATATATACATTCTAATATTCCACAGGTAGTAAAAAGGAAAACCAAAAAACCTTGCAAAGAAATACCACAAATGTAGGGAAGTAATTTAAAACTTAACATGTCTTACAAATAGAAAGGCTTGTGTAATTTACATAATGCTACTTATAGATTATTAAGGTGTACAATAACAGTAAAGGCAGTAACTTCTATTTGAAGATAATTTGAAGTATATTTTATTCTAGGCTAAGATTTACAGCCCAGTCTAAATCAAGGCACCTATTGATATGAAGATGATGTGTTTACTACAACATTAACGGGTGCTCCTTCCACTCAACTCTGTGTTTCGTTTGCATTACAGATATTCTGAAGAGTTTTAGTGTCTAACAAATTAAAACACACACACAAACAAACCCCAAAACAGGAGAGTGGAACTTTTTTTTTTTATACTAGTACTTTTTTTGTCTACTTCAGAGTTAGTTTTTCCTCACCTACAGATTACTTGAACATTCATTTTCAAATAGCTCTGCAGCAATAGCTGCATATTTCCCTCTACTTATACTTCACCTCTCTCACACATTTGCCCTACAGAGGGCAAATGACCTTGACAGAGCATGACTCATTCTGGCCCTTGTCTAACTCCTAACTTCGCATGCCAGCAGGTTTGAGGTTGCATACTTTACACAGCTATACTGTGACCAATACAGTAAGGGTTATGAACCTCAACTGTGTTGTGGGATTGAGTTGAAACAATCAAGTTCTAAAGCCTTTTGGTTTGGGGTTTATTTTTTTCCCCTTATTCTTCTAAGTTAGGGCAATAAAGCTGCCTACAGAACAACTTGGAAGTAATTCAATTCACTTTGGTCTTTGTGACGACCTCACCCCTCAGACAGCAACTTTCACAGGCTGTTACTGTTTATCCGTCCAGGAAAATATGCTTCAGTGGCAACCTGCCAGATAATAAAGCCTAGATGTTACGCATGGATTCTGCAGGTCCTTTAAATGCTTTAATTCACATAGTGGCAAGTGCAGATTAATACTTTACAAAAAGAGATACATCTGCTGTTGCATTATATAATCTCCAGCCACGCGGAAGCAAGTAGCAGGGCTCAGCCTCTTGCTGAACTCGCTCCTGCTGCTTGAGGCAATGCCCTGTCACACTTTAAAGCTAAAATGGCGATTTGGCGACCAGACCACTAAGACAGAGATGCCTTCACTCGCCGTCCTTTGTAGAATCATTTAGCAGTGGGATTGACGGCACTGAGTGCAAACTGTTGATGAAACTTAAACAAGTGCAACCCCACTAAGGGGCAACAGAAAAGCCATTAAGGGCATCGATTTGCGTTTTCTCCGAAATGGCAAACATTTCCCTCTCCGATTGGTACCAAATCCCTTCCTTCCACGCCTGATTAGAGATTCAGATAATCCCAGGTAAACCCGGGGGCTCCCCGTTATTCCTGCGGGCAGAGGGAGGGAAGATGCTTCTCCCAGCCCAGATGACGCAAAGAGGCGGAATCTGCAGCGACTCGCAACGGATCACGTACACACCGGCGGCGGGGAGGGAGCGCGGAGACGCTGGTCCATGTAGGCTACCACCTCATGGACGCGCCGGGAAGGCGAGGGGAGGAGCGGCGCTGCCGGCGCCCGCTCCCGCCCCGGGGAAGCGGACAGCACGGTGCGGGTGCGGGCTCGTCCCTCCGCGCCCCCGCGTAACAAGGTAGGGAAAGTGGTCATTAAACTGCCCAGCCCGCGCAAAAAGGAGAGGCTTCCCCGCACCACCCCCACCCCACCCCCATCCTCTTCACAAATGCGAGTAAGTGCCGTTTCTTTAAGTGAAAGTACTTTCTAGACACTGCCGGCCAAAAAAAAAATAAATTAAAAATTCGCAATTTAAGGGGAAGGAGCTAAAAGCAATCACCACTAAACAACCCTCCTGGCAAAAGTTCTCTCAAATAGCACAGAGCGTTGCACATCTTAATTAACTGAAATTTCAAACTCTTAATATATATAATCTATACGGTAGGAAATGGGAAGCGAAAGCGTAGGAAAACATGAGTTGATGACTAAGTACATTGCGATCGAGCCTCTCTTCTTTCCCTTCCCTCTTAATGTCTGTAAGTCTTTTGTTCACCCTGTCCTGTAGCTACGTCTCCCTCTACACTTCAGAGACTTAAGGAGGTGAAACACGTTTCCAGCACACTCCTACGGGGCTCTAGAGAGTAAACTACCAGCTGAGCGTTCGAAATCATGGCTAGGAACACGAAAGTGCTCCCGGTGCCAAAATGAAGTGAAAAGCAGATGAGGCGAGGGCTGGCAGAGCCCCAGCAGCGCAGCCAGCCTCCCACCCGCCGTGCGAGGCAGCACGACCTCCTCCCCCGCTCACATCAGCCATCCGCGCTCCCTCGTGGCTCTCCTCTCCCCACCATCTCCCGAGGGGTGAGGACATGGTGGTGGTGAAAGTTACTGGAGCGTTTCTACCCTCTTCCCGGCCCAGGCAGGCTCAGAGGAAACGTGATGAGAAAGGGAGGGAGGAAGCATGAAGATACGCTTGCAGCTCAGGCGCCCAGGCCGCGTAAAAATGATTTATTTTCCAAATCATCTCAGTAAGCGAGACAGCTCGAAGGCCAGCGCGCAAAGAGGAACCCCAGAACCCCCACAATCTCGTGTGCCCCGCTCCCAGACCCCGCGCTCTCCTCACCGCCGCCCATGTGCCCCTGCCGGCGCGGCTTCCCGCCACCGCCCCACGGGCGGCCCGTGCTCCCACCCCTGCCCGCGGGGCTGCGGCACCCACCGGCTCCTGCCCAGCCTCCCGCATGGGCGCCCGGCCTGCCTGGAAGGCCCTTCGCGCTCCTGCCTCCCTCATACCGTCCCCCGGAGGCTGCTCGCCCTCCCTCTCCGCTGCCCCCATTCCCCACCGCGCCCGCAGTTCCCCGCCCCACATTCTGCCTCTCTTTCCCGCTCGGCTCCTTCCCCTCGTCCTCCCCCCGCTCCCGGTGTGAACGGCGTGAGCAGCTACCTTGGGCATCGCCGCCGCTGGTCAGCACCCCGATGGCCTTCCCGGTGCCCGAGAGGTTCTCGAAGAACTTCGGCTGGTGATCCATGGCGCTGCGGGGGCGGCACCGGCGAACGAGACGGAGCGAGGTCGCTGAGGGGAGCCCCTAGCCGCGGGGGTCTGCCCTGCTATCCGGGGCGCACACTCCGCTGGATGAAGTATGTGGCCTCTGCGAAAAAAAAGAACCCGAGAAAAAAACGGTGTAGGTGTGTATCTACAGACAGGTAGACTGCTATAGAAAAAAATGAGGGGAGGGGGCGGCTGTGTGAAAAAGTCCGGGAGCAAAACAAAAAAGTGAGGGGAGAGCGGAGAGATGCAGCTCTCACATCGCAGCCACCCGCCTCTTCCCCCGCCGTGCCCGCGGCCGCTTCCTCTCCCCGCGCCCGCTGACAGCCCTGCGCGGCGCGGCCCGGCCCCGCCCTCCTACGCCCCTTCAGGCGGACGGGCGGCCCGGGGAGCCAATGAGAGAGCGAGCTGCCGCGGGAGCGGCGGGCGGTGTGGTTGCGCTGGGGGTGAGCTGGCAGGTGGGGGCCGGCGGGAGCAGGCGGGCGGCGGGGGCGGGGCCCCAGGTGGGGGTGGGAGGCCCCGCCGCGCCCTTCCCCCGGCGGCGCCTGAGGTGGGGGCGATGCGGGAAAGATGGCTGGCGGCTCGGCGGCGCGGCCGCGGAGGGGGCGGGCTTGACTAACTCATCGTCTCCACCGTAGAGACGGAGTAACGCCGCGTGTGGAGCCGCGGGAGCGGGTTCCCCGGGCGGCCTTTTCTGCGGGAGCTCTGCGGCGGCCAGAGCCGTGCTGGCGCTGCCCCCGGGCTCCCCCGCAGTGGGGCTGTGCTCTCCGGGCTGAGCCCAGTCGGCCGCGCCGTGTAGCCCGGCGGCAGGCCTGGCGGGCGGGGGCTGGAGTGGAAATGTGCCGCCGGCGTGTGGGCTGCGCGCTGCCGGGCGGCCTGGCCGGCCCGTTGGCGCTGCCCTGCAGCCCGGCCGCCCCGCAGCAGCCCGCGGGGAGCGCGGCTCCCGCCGTGCCGCCGTGCCTGCGGCGTGAGGCAGGAGCCCCTTGTGCCGGCTTCGTGTGGCGGGGTCGGGTCCGCGGCCGCCTTGTCAGGCAGGGAAACCCAAAGGCCTGGAGCTCCCTTCGTTCTCCTTTTGCCTCTCATCCCTTCTCGGGTACGCCTTGCTGCTGTGGCATCTCTAAGCCATGGCAGCCGTTCAGGTGCCAGCAAGGAAGGGAAGTTCCTTCCTGTAAGTGTTTACAGCTTAGAGACAAGGGTCGAGTCTAAGGGAGCAACAAAGATAAAGCAGTTGGGAGAAATTACTCTAGGTAGGAATCCCAGTCTTTGCCTTTTTTGTTCTCCAAAAATATGATTTTGCTTGGGGAGTGCTTAGTATTGGCAGAGAAGCACTCACTTGAACTCACTGCATTGTAACACAACACTGGAATACAACAGAATAATTGTTGATCACAGCAATGAGTGTAGTCACAGAAACAACTTCAACCCCCGATTTTGTTAGTTTAAGCAAATAAAGCTCTATTATCCCATATACAGTTCTTCACGGTACTTAGCATAAGTATTTGCAGGGTCGAGGGCTAAGTTACTTGCCCAAAATTACAAAGCAAGTCAGGGAGTCAGGAACAGCAGCAAAATGCTGACTCAAGTTTTACATTTTAATTGCTGTAGTAATTATTGCTTTTATTCAACATCTTCATCACATCTTAGTCTTGCCTCACACTGTACAAAGACATGCTCATCGTGTCAACTTGCACAGAGACACACGCAGAAGTACAGTCATTTGAATAGTTCAGTCAAAATTACTCATAGATAAATGTTTGAAGAAACCATACCTGCAAATAGATACCTACACCAAGTAAGCGGGCAGCTGATGTTTGCAAATTTACTCAGAGGCTAAAATGAGCGTGTGAATTGAAAACTGAAAAGACACATTGCCAAATAGTTTACATACCATCAACTATAGTGATTTTACAGAAAATGTAATGGTATTCTTTCTTGAATGTGAAGAGAGCTCAGAGTCACAGATTATAAAGGTGAGCTTTTGTTACAGAAATATGTAAACCCCCATAAAGTCATGCTCTCTTCAAAGGGTTGTGGTGTGAATTAGAATCACATTAGTTTTCTGGAGAGTAGCTCTGCAAAAGCTAAATTAAGCTATTTCAGTGATGCGGGGCTTGATCCAAAGCCTGTAAAATCAGTAGGAAGGTCTTTGGCTAATATAAACTATTATGACTATTTTAAGATCATGGACCAATGATAGTTTGTCATCAGAGTGACACTTTGAGGAAGCATTCGTCGGTTCTGCTTGGTTTGGTACAGTTACTTAGGCTTATTGTGTTTTGTTCACTGTAACTTAAGTATTCACCCTTTGGAAGTAGTCTTGCCCCTCTTGTTTCCAAATACAGCCTTGATGCTAAGGAGCTATTATTTTTTGAAGGTATTTTTTTTTCTCTAGTTGCCTTATGGTACGTAATGAACTTATAAGTGACATATTTTTTTCACCCTTGTGTAACCAGGAAGCTCCCTATGATTTCACTGTTTTCATCATTTAATACAGTTACTCATTGTTCTTCAGCAGAGCTCTCAGGAAAGAATTGTATTTTGTCGGTGTCAAGTTATTAAAGTAGAGGTGGGAGGAGAGGAAAGGATGTGGAACTGTTTGTTCCTGAAGCTGTCTTGATATACTTAAATATCTTAACAGCAGTACAATTGCCTGTAATCTTAAAAGGAGTGACTTCTTGGCTTGTGTTGAAGATTGTTGGGGGAAACAGTCTTGTTTAACCTTGTGGAATATAGTTGCAATGCACCTAGGTGCAGGTGCATAAATCATACTGACACTAAGAGAATAGGCTCTTTTGAGATATGCAAACTGATAATAAAGAAACTGCATATCTGAATGAAACCTCAGCAGGTTATTTGCATGCTACATTAGGCACTCTAATTGTCCTCTTACTGTAATACTAAATAGAGTCAGTTTACATGGGATAGGGAGAGGACAGGTGGGTTTTGACTATTCCCTGATAGTGACCATTGCAGATGCTCTGCTGCATCCTCTTCCCATTGCCTGTTTGTTGCCAGTGCCATCTAGATCAAGCCTATATGTCCATCTTGAAGTCTTTTTACTACCTAAGAAATCCTGATTGACCCTTTCAAAATACTTTGGATTGCTACCCATCTCATCTTACTGTGGCAGTATCTTTACACATGCTACCTTTGAACTATAAAACGGTTCATATCATGCATGTAACATCACAGAAGCATCCAGTTCTTCATTTGGCAAAACATCTTCCATTGAAATTAAGTTAAACTAGGAGAAACAAGTCATGTCGAAAGAGAACGAGATGATTGCATGAGTAACAGAGCTGAATGAATGGATTTCCAGCCAGCTGGAACTATTTTCTACAGCTAGACCTTTCTTTCATATGTGGGTTCTCTGGCATCTAGTGGTACGTGAGCCCACACTTCAAGTTTGTCTGAGGTGCTTATAGGAGCTGTCTCTTCTGCCCAGCTGTTGTTTTTTCATGAGACTTATGAATCATAAAGAAAGTTAACTTTTGCATATTCAACTTGTTAATATTATTTTAAAATGGGCAGAGAACAGAGAACGAGATGGAAGGTTTTAAACAAATTCCAGCATTTTTAAACAAAACAGCCTACTCATAGGATGCACAGATTAGCATGGAAAGAAGGAAAGAAGTCATCAAAATATAATTTCTGGGCAGATGGTTTCTTGAAAAGGACTGACTGCTTTCTTCTGTTAATACTACAATATTCACTGGCCCTACATGTTGCATATAAACCCTTGTACTAGTCACTTTCCTATTTATTTTCACCCTTCAATTGTGTCATTCTAACAGTATAAATTCTGTAGTACAGGGGCTGGATTCTATGGGGGTTCTTTCCTTTCTTGCATAATGACAGTCCTGGTGACTAATATGAAAAAGGCTTTCTTTATGCTAGAAATATAAGGTGTAAATGAGAGGAAATCCAGAACTAGTGTGAGACAAGAAGTATAGGAAAATCTCCAAGAGATTTGGAGGACTTGCTGTTAGAGTTGGGTGAGGGAGGAAGAGATATGAAGGCAAGGGAAAGATAACATGGATTTCAGAAGGGGATGTGACTGTATCCAGAATAGTTAAATCTTTTAATAAATATTCAGACAAGATTTTACCATGTATTTTTCTTGTGTTCATCTCTCATTGGTACTGATTTTGTTAGAGAACAGCAATTAACATAGCCTCAGAGATAGACTCTGGCCAATATAGACATTATGGAAAAAGTGATCAAATTATTAATGTTACTTCCCAGTGGCCATATAAAATGCATCAAAATAATTCTCACTCTAAACATGGATAATGTCCTGAGTCACTGTAATATCGGCTTTTAAAAAAGAGAGAGTCGTATCAGTGGCCTATGGATATGCCAGTTTTACACAGGGACAAAAATACTTAAGTCATGTACTGTAGCAATTGTAAGACATTTACAATGCCCAGGTTGGCACAAGAAGTGGAAGAGGGAAAAAATGCCAACTGTAAAGGATGTTTCATTATTTTCAATGAGGGATGATAATGTAAAATGTCACCATATTCATAATGAAAGAAAATCACATGCTGACCATCAACTAGAACTTTTTCTTGGGTGTTAAATGGCTGTTGCTTCAAATTTGCTGTCCCCGACGCTTCAATTGAGAGTTTAGGTACAAATCTAAGGCATTGATTAAATTCCCACTAAAATGAAATGACAAGACCTTTTAATGGTACTTGAATCAGGCCTTGTATAAAAGAAAAGCACAAAGCTAATCCCTATGTTTACTTGACTCTATCTGTTCTTTATTTTAAAAAAAAGACAATGATTGAGCAGTATTTTTCTATAAGTTATTTCCTCCACAATGATTTTATCTCAGGAGGTAAATGTAAAACATAATAAAGCAGTAGCAGATTACTTCCTAGCCAAAATATTTTGAATGGGAATGTTATATAACTTCAAAACCAAGGAGTATTGTTCAGCTCATGCCAGCTTTGAAGCTTCCAGGTTTTTTTGGAAAATGTTCTATAAATGGTTATATGGAAAATGTGTCAGTGTGGTCTTTAGGCTTGATAGTTATTTCTTTCCTGGTAAATTCATGTATCTTTTCTTATATGACACTCACTAAAATTTCTAGTTTGTGCTCAGCAGGTTCATTATGTGACATTGTTTTTTCCTTCCTTCTGCTACCAGCCGCTAAATTCACTGTTCAATGCCACCATCAAACAAGTATTATTAACATGCTATCTATTTCTAGTTTATCTAACTTTCAGACTTTGATTCTTGAAAAAAACAAGGTCTAAGCCCCTAAAAATGCATCTCTCTGGGGTTTGACATGACCTGGAGTCCACTTCTTAATTTAGAAGTCTGTTTTTCTTGTTGTATTGGGTAGGAAAATTCATGACTGAGCTAAGCACCACCCAAAAATATTGCAGAGCAAAGAGGATTTGTGCTATTGTGAAAGATATGTTGTGTCAGATATACTAGGTTTGGAATAATTGAACCATGCTAGTCATACATGTATCATAATTGCTCAGAGGGTTAAAAAAACTCCAAAACAGAAAAAACTGCCTAAGACACTTCATTAAAAGGAAAACTTGTGCTAATTAAGCGATTAATGAATCATACAATTGACTAAGTTATTTCTCCTGGTTTGGGGGGTGAAGAATACATAATCCTTTCTTTCTCACCCAGAAGTCTTCCACAGTGAGCCATCATTTGGCACCACAGGATAATTTGTAAGCTTGCCATACTATGAGCCACAAAAGGTACACGTCTGGTTGGGAAATGAGTAGGGCCATGCGTGTATGTTCATATTCCATGTTAAAAGGATGCAGACTAATTATGGTATTCTCAGAATGTGGTCCTTCTGCAGCTTTCTCTTAAGTACTGCAAATGATCTTGAGGAGAAATCTTACTATTTATGTGATGTGAATTATGTTTACCTTAATACTCAATATAAAAATATGAACAATAACCTTAGAATATTGTCTAGAACACAGAACTTCTTTCTTATAGATGAGTGCCCTAACTACTGAGTTATTGGATGTTATTATCCTTTGTACAGTACTTCTGGATGGGTGAATCCTTGTGACAGCTTCAGCAGTAGTGTTGGTGTGTCCTCGTCCAGAAAAATGTCCTCCTGACCAATGGGGCAGATTGTCGAGGAGGACGTCAGTGTGTTTGGGCAGAACTGATCTCAGGAGCATCACTTTCTGCTCATATGCTGCAGTCGTTAGGCTATGTTATATGAGAGATGAGCAATGTAAATTTTACATGAAAGTCACTTCTACTGAAAAGTGGGTGATATTAAGGAGTTCTCTGAAGATCTGTTATATTCCTCAGCAGAGTTTGGTTGGAATAATGCTTAGTCAGTTGTTCCCCAATAGGCATGAATAGAGGACACATCAACTAAGTGCTTATGTGGATTGGGGCCAAATGGACAATTTGGCCTGAAGCTGTCTCTGATTTCTTCCCTCAGCAGAATTGATGGAAATAACTGCAAGGGAGAGGTAAAGAAGAATTTATATTATTTGTGTAACTTGGGATTGCTTAAGGAAAGAGTAATCTCTTCCCCTATTTTATGGCCTTGGGAAACATTTTATGTGGAAAAGAGAAACAACCAAAAACCCACAGAAATAACTCTCTACTTAAAATTACGTACCCTTAACTATACTTCAAGAAATGATACCTTGAGTAATGATCTAATCTAATCTAATTCAATTGGTTTGGTAAGTGTAACTTCATTTCTAAATGTAAGCTCTGATGTTCTAACAACATCACAATGGTTGTTCCCTTCCACAAAGACTTGGAATTTTATAATGTGGAATTAACGTGGCAGTATAGTTAAGGTAATATAAATGTAGTTAGACAGTTACTGATATGGTGAATTAAAAATGTAGTCCCTCCCAAATATGTAGCGGTTCCCATGATACTGAAGAATTTTAGTTCATTTAAAATAAAACTAATCTAAAATGTGGTTTATGATTTGCAGTCTTTACATGTTCTATAATACATGAGAGTTAAACAAGTGAACTTGTTCTTTGTTGCACTGTAAATGCTTCCTACTTACTGTAGGTTTTTGCAAAAGTTAGAGTGTTTATATTACTTTTATTAGTATTGATAAACAATGGATTTGATATGTATTTCTCATCTTTTCCTTTTGAGAGTAGATTTCACTCTTTACAATAGAGGTTATGCATATTTTCTTTGCAGTCTTGTGGCTTGCCTGGAAATGGAAGCTCCAGCAGTGCTTAAAATAACCTAAGTGGTTGTGGAGGCTTCAGGCAGCCATTAGTGATATTTTGCTTAGATAGATAGAATGATATATGATTGCACTTTTTATTGTAGCTGATATGACCCTAGTGCTTCAAATGCTTTTGCAAATCAGTGTGGAGTCATCCTATTGGATTGAAAGAGGATTCAGTGTTCAAAATGAACCTAATGGAGACATTAATTTGAGGGACTGTGAGGTGGGGGGAGAGCCTCACTGGTCAAAATGCAATGTCTTCCAGAGTGTACAGGGCATCTTTGTCTCCTCCACAAACTATCTGGGTGTACAGTGCCACAAAGTTGTCTTTCTGAAGGACTGAGGAGACTAGAAAAGCAATTTTGGTAGTAATGCAGATAGTGGGGCCATCATTAGAGCTGGTGTGTTAGCAGCCAGCAGTTTCTGAGAGCGATTACAAGTACTTGACAACACAGTAAAATTAGGTATTTGGTCCAAATAATTTGCACTTCAAGAAGCAGTCTTCACCTTTGATTTATTGTTTTATTCTGTTGTGGTGTCATGAATAATATATAACAGCACAGATTGTTTCTTCAAAAGGACATACTTTTTTTTACTTACTTTCCTGATCAGTCAATACCTCTTATGCCCTAGCATGCATTTGCTGTCTCTCTTTCTCCTCCCTACTCCAGCCTTCCTTTTCTTCCTTTCATTTATTTTCCTACTATCTCTTTTCCTTTGCTCCTCCTTGCTTTAACTACTTGCAACTTCCTCCCCATCTCTTTCTTCCTTTCTTAACGCTGAAGATAAGGTCAGGAATTTTTTCACTCCCATTGATAGTTATAGTATAGTAGTTAACTGATGCAAATTTCATATTCTTGTTTGCAAATATTTTTTATGACACTGAGATCATAACTGATAGTAAAAAGTACGGAATGTTTCCCTTTGTGAAATAAGAAAAATAGCCTTTCATGACTAGCAGAGTCATTTTCGTTTGTCAGAAGCCAATCTGGATGCCTTATGCAATGTTGTCTGTTTTCTTCCTGGAAGGCAGTTAATAACGTCTTGTTTCTCCTTGTCTGTGAAATGTAAATAGTTGGCAGAGATGCATTTAATATTAATTTCTGTAACTGTGCATTTGTATGCCTCCTTTGCACAGAATGACACCAGAAAAAGTCTTATCTCACATTCTGTAGCACAAAAATAAAGCCCACCCAAACAAACTCAGACAGAAGACATTGCATATACCAGAGTCTACAGTTTAGAAATACTTTGGCAGGCATAGCTAAGAAGTTAAGTAACATTTAAACTGTGGAACAGAACTAAGAAAAAACAAATGTTTTTGCGTTTATCTACAGACAATAATTTTGTAAACATATATAAAGTGTAGTATTTAAGAGTATGTGCTAGGCCTAAGGAGGTATAAAGTATCTGACTTTTGACATATTTGGTTTTGTTTTTTTGGTTGGGTTTTTTTTTTCCTGTACTTGCATTATAATTCCTTGGAGTTCCTAAGAATTCTAATAAAGGAAAAAGTGATTTCTTTGATTGTCTATGCAAGTGAGCAGCTTCCTTTTATGGTATGTTTGTGTAATACCATTAGGACCAGTGAAAATAATCAGTATATTGTGAATAAATTGAACAGTGATTGTTGTGATCAGACATAGATGAAAGATTTTTAATGTTTATTGTTTACAATCAATCTTAGGTTTTAGTTTCCCTTCCAGAAAGGTGATGTTTCTTTGATGTTGAATGTCTCTATTTGCTGCTGAGACTGAATGCCTTACACAGTACTTTGTCTTTCAGGTATGAAAGTCGTGTATTAAATATTTGCTTTTTTTTTTTAAAAAAAAGGAAATAACTGTTGGAAGAACAGGTGCAATAACAACAGCTTACTGGAGATATTAAAAAGAAGATCCTTCTTACCACAAAGGAAAATTAATATTCTACATAGATGAAAAATTAGTTCGTTAAATAACATGATATAGAGGTTACCTGTCATGGTATTTACTCTTCATTATTGCTTTTGTGAGTTCAGAACTTGATCAAATTAAATTTTACTATGAAAACCAAAAAAGCAATTTAGCTCACAACAGTCAGCATTTCTGTGACATGATTGAAAGGAGTAGACAGGAGTAGGAGACATCATTGGGAGTCTTGGATATAATGTGTGGTGGGCCAGAAGGGGATCCCTGAATTCCAGGGCAGGATGAGCCCCACAAGGAGTTAGTAGTATTTTAGCTAATTCTGGTAAGTTATAGTCTACATTTTCAGTCTTCCTCCCTGATACACTTGTCCATAGCCAATCTAATTTCTTCATAAAGTCAACATCTGCTGCTGTGAAGTTTCATTCCATTTTAGTGGCACAAGGTGATGCTCACCAAGCCCGAACCAGACACCCATGGCAAACTGCTTCCATTTTGCTAGGTGACAGAGAGTGATAGGAATTCCCATCCTATCCCTGAAACAATTCTGCTGCAATGCCATTGTCCCTAACTTAGGATCCACAAGCATCTGAGGATCATAAATTGAGCAAGTGGCTGCCTTGGCAAACCTCAGTGCTTTCCAGTATGTAGGGCCAGACTAGGATAGAGTACTGAAAGGTGAAGAAGCAGAACAGAGGACAAAATTAATCCCATAAGTAAGACAGGAACAGAGACAGAAGAGATAATGTCTACAAGGGAAAATGTTTTAATGCCTTTTTAACCTTCATATTCCCACCAATGAAAATAATTTATCAAGAATCACAAAAGAATGTGATCTGCTGTGAGGAATATTCACTTTTCTTACAACTCCTACCTTTGAAGTTTTCAAGACCTGACTGGACAATGCCCAGAATTCAGTTTTGACCTTGCTTGTAGCAGGAGGTTGAGTTTAGCTCTTGTGAGGTCCCTTTTAACCTTAATTATTCTATGATTCTGTAATTCTAAATTTTACTCAAATTTGTAAATTACTAAGAGGATGAATGTGTGTAATAGCTTCCTAGCTGTATTGGCTAGGCGACAAGTATTCATCTGCCCCAGCGGAGGATGTGACTGTACTTTGGGGTATCGTATAGTGTCTTGCATGGAAGGGAAGAGTGTCAGTTACAGGCTAAAAAGTTCTGAAGGAAATTATGCATCCTGTTAGGCTGCCAGCCCAGTTGCAGCCACTCTGAAATTATTTTTGTTTTAAGAGAGAACCAGTGAAGTTCTAGAAACTTGGGATCTTGAGAGGAAACTCTTACTATGCAGCCAACAGGGTGAGTAGCATGGCAAGGTTGTGATTACTGAACAAACAGGGAGAGCTTCATAGTTTGAAGAAAGTCAAACCCAGGGGAGTACCTAGGTTCCAGAGTGAAGAATCGTTTAGAGAAGCCAAAATAATTGATATTGCAGTTGGTTTCCTTGTAATTGTTAGGGCCAGAATTTCTCTGAAAGCTGTGCAAGAGGCCACAGTCTGTGCTGCTGTAGGTGATGTGATCGAGAGATAGGATATTGCTATAAGGTCAGGGCAGTAGTGAAAATGAAACTGAAGATAACTTGCAGAGTAGGTCTGGCAGCAGCAGCCAGGTCTGGAGCAGCAGTCCCTTAATGCTACCCTTGAGCAGCCGTCAGTCAGCAACCGCTTGGGCAAAGTGTAATAAATATCCTTAATAGGAAAGAAATAATATGGGTGTTGGAGGAAGAGGCAGCTGTACACATGTCCAGCACAAAGATCACATTAAGAGGGCATATGGGCGCAAGTTTGTACTCTGCTCCTTTATAATGGACCTAATTCAGCTTTACAACCGTTCCAGGCTTGTAATGAGTTGGCATGATCTTGTTTGCAGTGCAGGCTCCACTCTGGCGTGGGTTAGGGCTTCAAATACTTCTTACTTTCTTTTTCCTTAAGCCACTCAAAATGGAAGTGCAGTTTAATGACGTCATATAAGTTTGAGGTAGAAGTGGTTGGCTAGGCCACCCGTCTGATACCACAATACAAAATTATTTTCCACAATTTATGTTCTGGTAACTTAGTATTTCGTTAACAAGCATAACTTAAAACTGACTGATAGTAATCTTTCGTCCCCACAGTTACTGTTACATTGAGACGTGTGTGAATAGTAACAGTGTTGTTACCAGTACTAAGTTAGGGATACTGGGCTTTGGGGTTTTTTTCACCTTTACTTTTGTTCTTTTTTAAAGTAGGACTGTTTTTATGTGACTTGAATATGTAACTTTAGGTTCTGTGTTACTGATACTGATACTTATTTCTTCTTGAATCTAAAGATATGAAGTAATGTATATTCATCTAAAAGAGTCAGCTGTCTTCAGTCCATTCCTTTTACACTGAAGACTACTTAAACACTTCAAGCACTATTTCTAGTACATTTAGCCACCATTGTTCTATAATGTTTGTGTCAGCGACCTGGACCACCATCCGTGTTCTTGACCCTGTGGAATCAGGTGTTTGTTTTCAACTCATCTTTTTCACCTTGAAGAGGAAGTTGGTGAGCCCTTCTACAGACAATTGGAGGGAGCCTCATGATCATGGGCCCTGATTCTCATGGGGGATTTCAACCTCTCTGATATCTGCTGGGAAAACAACCCAGCCAGGCTCACATAGTCCAGGGGTTTCCTGCAGAGCATCGATGATAACTTTTTGATGCAGGTGGTGGAGGAGCCAACAAGGCGAGGTGTACTCATAGACTTTGTATTCACACACAAAGGACTGGTTGGGGATGTGAAGGTTGGGAGCAGCCTTGGCTACAGTGACCATGAGATGGTGGAGTTCAGGATCCTGTGTGGAGGAAGCAGGGCAACAAGTACGATTGTAACCCTGGACTTGACTTTTGGCCTCTTCAAGGACCTGCTTGGAGGGATCCCATGGGTTAGGGCTCTGGAAGGTAGAGGGGTCCAAGAGAGCTGATATTCAAGCATCACTTCAACAAGGGCAAGTGCAGGGTCCTGCATATGGGAGGAATAATGCCATACACCAGTACAGACTGGGGCCGACCTGCTGGAAGGTGGCTCTGTGGAGAAGGACCTGGGAGGTCTGATGGACAGCAAGGTGCCATGGGCCAGCAGTGTGCCCTTGTGGCCAAGAAGGCCAATGGGATCCTGGGGTGCCTTGGGAAAGAGTGGCCAGCAGGTCAAGGGAGGTGATCCTCCCCCTCTGCTCTGCCCTGGTGAGGCCACATCTGGAGTGCTGGGTCCAGTTCTGGGCTCCCCAGTTCAAGAGAGACAGGGAGTTGCTGGAGAGGATCCAGCAGAGGGCTATGAAGATGATGAGGGGACTGGAGCATCTCTCTTACAAGGAAAGGCTGAGAGAGCTGGGCCTGCTTAGCCTGGAGAAGAGAAGCAACTATCTTCAGAGCGAGTGTCAAGGGGATGGGGCCAGGCTCTTCTCAGTGGTGCTCAGCAACAGGACAAGGGGCAATGAGGACAAACTGCAACACGGGAAGTTCCACCTGAATATGGGGAAAAACATCTTTACTTTGCGGGTGACAGAGCCCTGGCACAGGCTGCCCAGAGAGGCTGTGGGGTCTCCTTCCCTGGGGACATTCAAAACCCACCTGGACGTGACTCTGTGCAATCAGCTCTAGGAGAACCTGCTTTAGCAGGGGTTGGACTAGGTGACCTCCAGAGGTCCTTTCCAACCCTGACCATTCTGTGATTGTGTGATTTGTAGTCCTGATTGTGTATTAAATGTGACAAGTACACTACTTCCTTTATAAGATATAAATGTAAACATGAGGATAGGATAATAGTATCACATTGTCAAGTTTTGTTTTGTTCTCCTGTGTTCTGAATGTGGGTGGCCTTTCCAGGACTAATCCATGACATGCACATGCATGTTCTAAAGTTTCTTATGCCACATATTTATGGTTTAACAAACAGGCTTGAAATATTTTCCAAATTAACTTTAAACAGTGTTGCCATGTAGATACTGTACTTAAAAACAAAGGTTGCATTTCTTTTTCTCTTTCAAGGACTCGAGAGCTTAGGAAGAAAATTTCTTTGACCAGAAATCAAGAATTCAGATGTGAGAAGGTACTGTATGGCAGTTCAGTAAATATTCAGGTGGTACAGTGTTTTGTTTTTATGAATAATTCACATTTTGGAGCTAAGTTTTCTTATTCAAGAACCAAACACATTGAACACAATTAAACTTTTCCTTCTTAGGTTTATATCTGAATTTTAACATGCTAGAAATCTAAAGCAGGCAGTTGCTTATATTAAGAGTGTAAAAAAATTAGTATTTCCATTATTTATCTGTAATGCATAATATTTACTGGAAATTTTACCTGGATTATCTATATTGTTTCTTAAAAGGCAGCAGTTACCCACAAAACAAAAACATGGACAGTGGCTAAATATCAGGAGGAGTATCTGAAATAATATTTACATTCTAGCCAATGTTTAACAGCTCCATGACAAAAGAGAGCGGAGTCTTATCTTTGTAATTTTAGCAGTATAGCTGATGAGAGCCTTGTGTCTTAATAATGTGACAGTTTCAAGGTTGAGTCTGGAAAGAATCTGGCATCTGCTGTGCTAGACAAAGGCTAAAAGTGGGCCTCTCTGTTCCAACCCCCATTCCAGAGGGGAAAGCTGGGGTTCCAGGTGAACTCAGTATTTCTGGTGAGACTGTCTTATGAACTCAGATCACTGATGATAGAATTTTTTCCAAGACTCCGTGCTGCAAGCTTATTTGGAGAGGGATTTGGTATCTAAGATAGACTTTTCTAGGGTTTTTTTGTGATATACAGTTATGGTGTATGCAGGGAAGATGCACGTGAAGCAGGAAGAAAGATGGGGTGGGAATATAAAATACAAAACCAGACAGAAAAGAGCTTTTACCATAAAGTGCTGCCTCTTTATTGCAGAACTGCTGTTCAGTTTGTCAGAGACAGTGTTTTCTGTGAACAGTTTCCATTAGAAAGACACACTTCGATGTTCTAAACTAGCTACAAACAGGAGGCTATTAACTTGGACTGAATCTGAGTGATGTTTCAAGAAGTGGAAGTTTGGTAATGTTATTGTATCACAGTGAGTGAAGTAGTAAAAGTGAATTTGAAGGAGCAACATGCTTATTATAAAATCCTTAAGTTCTTTTTCCATAAGTCATTCAGAATTATCTAAAGTGAACCTAACACTTTGTTTTAGAATGATTGTGGCAATACAGTTGTCACATGAAGAGTGTATTGTTAAAAAAGTCCTATAAAACAATACAAAACTATCCCTTCATCAAAGCACCACAGAGTATTTGAGCTTTGGTACGCAGTGTGTTATCTGACTCTAACAAGCTTAAGCTCCTTAAAATAAGTGGAAGCCCTCTGTTATGATCAGGGCAGGAGAGTTTTCTGAAGTATAATTCAGAGCAGCTATTTTTTTTTTTTATTAGCTACAAATAGCTTCCCTTGTTTGTGACAGGCCTTGATATACCGAGGCTTTTTTCTCTTCTGAGTATGTCACAAAGTAAAGATCACATAAAATGGTAATGCAGGGCTTCTTTCTTCTGATGCTGTTGTTAGCTTAGAATGCAGATAGCACCACATGCTTCTTTAAACTGAAAGCCATACATTCTCACTAAATTATAGAAATTGGTGTATGGTTCTCATCTCTCCTTGTTTTCAGCTGTAAGTTCATGTTAAAAAGCTGATACACTACTGTTCTCGTAATGTCAAAGTTCAGTTGCTGTAGCCAGAAAAAATCACCATTAAGAAAAAGTCTCCCATTCATGACTTTGCCTCGTACTGTTCTGCCACGTCCCTCTTGAGATGCCTGTGTGCAAATGGAATTTTTAAAAACTTCAAACTTTAAATAACTAGTGTATATTTTGTTTGCCATATGCTAATAACATAAATATCTCAATTTTCACTTTTGCCTGCTATTCTTGCCATTCCTGTACACCACCAGGTCCTTTTCTCCTGAGTAATAGCTGGGTCAAGGACAGATAGAAGCCCTTAGCGTATTGGTTACACTAAAATACATGCAATGAATCCGAATGACAAACCAAATCATGTAATGTGCTTCATTAAATTAATTAGTTCAGGCTATAAAGATGGTACCACTAGACTTTCAGTGTGGTGTTGGTTATTTGAAAAAGAATGAGGAAGAATTTAAGGTCAAATTACATGAGATTATATTGGAAAAAGACTACAGAAATGAGAATCCAGGCATACAAATCTTCAAAGTCATCATGGAGTCATGTGTATATTGGAAAGTGACTGCTCTTGTCTCTTCCACAGGTTGGAATTGGAGACTCACTAATAAATCTAGTCTTAGTAAAATTGCTATTGAATACAACCTCTGACTCAGTACTGTCCCTTGAGAAATGTTCTTGATTTAAAAGACTGTGTTTACTACATCTGAGGATGTACACATATCTTGTATTTATGAAGGCTATACTACATAGGTATGAGTTCTACACAGGTGCTTTTAAGGTGAAATTTTGGATGTGAATATTCAACTGGTGCAAGAACCTATTCTTAAATTTTGCTATTGCAAATTCCTCTTGGCAGGTAAAATCAAGTTTGCTGGACTTAAATAGTTGTGATAGGATAGTCTATTCCAAAAGTGCTGTTTCATATTGTATTCAGTCTCCTTGCTTTATTTGTATTCTCAAATACTTTGTAAAAATATGCAAAATAAGGCAACGTATATTTAAACTTATATCTGAAGCTCTCTGAGACAAAGTATAGGCTGTTTAACATGACCATTCTTTCAAATTTTTATTTCTTTTCCTTTTAAAAATCTTTTTCCTCCAACCTCCCCCTTTCGCAGTACATGCTTAGTGTTTTAGAAGATGCTGAATAACTTCTGCCTTTTTCCAAAGCATAAAAACCTTTAGCAATTCTAATGCTGTTTTTCAGGAAAACAAAACAAAACACTCATAATAATGAAATATGCATTGGTATTTTTTTACTCATGTTGACTTTTTGCTGTATAAAATTAGGATAGCTGTTAATCTGCTCTTTGCTGCCTAAGTGAAGAACTGGTACTATTATCTGTAGCTCAAGTTTTTATCATGTTCTAGCCAAATGTTTTAAAGCTAGCTCAGGTATTTTTGTACTACCCTGTGCTGTAGAAAGATGTCCTCAGAATGGTCCTTAACGGAGGTGTTATACCTGCTAGTCCAAACTGTTTGTCACTATCTGGCATACACAGTGTATTGTGGCCATGATTTCTGATTGCTTTCCCCCAGATGCAAGAGAGAGGCTTCTTAGCTTCACATATTGCTTTAACTTGCTTGCATATCTGCGAATACACAGAAAAGTAAGTTCCTATGAAGAGAAAACAGGTTGTTTTATTTGCTGAACATCTAAGAAGGTTAGAAGTTGACAACCTTTCCAGCAGGAATTAGTGTCTGTCTTTGGCTGTTACTTGAAATGCACAGTATCACTGCTAGATGCCTAAAGATTTCATAATCCTAATATATCTTCCTCTACAGTAGGAGATTGGGATAGATATTGCAGAACCAATGTATTCATCAAGTGATTCATTAGCTGAGACTTTAAAGCACAGCGCATCTCTTTGCTCCTTTATTTTTGTAAGGTTATTTTTGTGTGCTTATATTTTCTGTATCAAATATTTTAAATAATTGATGTCCTTTCTAATCTGATTAAAATAGGTTATGACTGTTAAAATAAATACTCAGAGAGATGTATTAGTGTAATAATCCCACCCTAACTCAGTTTACAAATGTCTATGTGTTAAGGAATAAAACAAAACAAAAGAAAAAAACAAACCCATATATATATTTTGAACTATATACAAAGCAACACATTGGAAAGGCAAGAGTAGGACAATTTTTAATTTTTTTATATTTTTCTTTCTAGGTATTTATGCCATCAGTATATATAATGTGCTTACACTGGCAGTGTACCTTTTATGATGGAAAGGTTGGATCCACATCCAAACTGCTGCAGTGTATATCAATATCTGTCTTAGAGTGCAGTAGATGCACAAGCACTTCCTCAGTTCAAAGATGAGGGAATTTTGTTCATTGTTTTAATTTAGTATCTGTCTTAGTTGAATTTATTCATGGAAGCATTTTGATTTTTATATTGATTACTGTGACTTCAAGGGGTTTTTGTCTTTGCTGGAACACTGTCTGCACGCTGTTGGCACCCTGATCTGTGACACAGGTCTTGGCTGAGTGAGCAGCTTCTGGTCCAGATGATGCGTGAGTAAGGCAGTGTAATGTATATGCCACGACAAATGATCAAAACATAAAACCTGTGTTTGTTCTTAATCTTGGTGCCAAAGCAGTAGGTCTAAAAGGGTTAATACTGATTACCTGGTAACTTTAATTTTTATTAAAAAAAAGATAAGGGTTTTTTCCCAAGCCGTTTTTGAAAGGAGGGCTGAGGGGATTTTGGGGATTTTGGGAATTCATACTGAATTGAGGTGCTAGGCTGCCTTTGAAGACTTGAGCCAGATTGAAAAAAACAAATAAAAAGTTAAAGAATGGTAAGAAGATGGGACAGATACAGTATTACAAATAATTTTACTCTTTTCATCCTTGTGTAATCTAAATCAAATGTGAATATTAGAATGTTTTGCAAAGTCTCCTGATTTGTTTTAACATCTGTGTTATCTGAAGAGGCAGGTTGAAAACCAGTGCCTAGAAATCTGGAACCACAGGAATGAGTGTTGTTTCGATGCCAAAAGATGTTATGAAACACTGTTCATTCACAGTACCCCTTCTTTCTCTTCTTCAAAACTGTCAGTTTCATAGATGTTATCTTCTTTTACAGGCTTTCAAATAGTCAGTGAGCTGCTTGGAAAAATGTGCCAGTATGCAGTGCTGCCAGCGCCTATTAGATACCATGTGAGTATTTAAAGGTGTTTCACTATTTAGGTCTTGTCTGTATAATGGAATGCAGTTGTTAGTTTTATATATAGAGAGATATAGATATGAAATTTACATCTGGATGATCAAACTGAAATCTCAGAATTCTTCATGAATGGTTGTGGAAGCCTGGCAGCACAGCGTTGTGGAAACAAGCATATCTTTTCACACATGAACAGCTAGGTAGCTTTGTAACTGCAGTGGTAGATGCAGCAGTGCAAATGTGTGGTATGAGATGTGCGTTGGAAAAGCATTAGGCTGTCATAGGTTCATATTCCCATAACTGATAAATGTACTGTGAAATTAAGTAGTGTAACTGATATGCTCACTTTTTAGCCTGGACAGAAGATTTTGAGGGCTGTATCTTATGATATTTATTTTATGAAAATATCCCCCTTTTTTTTTTTTGTAAAACGAACACACACAAATATATTTACATGCTCTTTTGCATCCTTTTTATTAAGGCTAAAGTTATTATAGTTCTTTATAAAAAATGTCTTGACAATAATAAGTTAAGCAGTTTATATTTTTAAATAGGAACTATATGTATATACTTCCTTTAATTTTTAGAAAAATAGGATAATTTTTCATGACATGGTATAGATCCTTAAAGTATTTGATGGAAACTGACTTTGCTAATGTGTTGCTCTTCTTTCGAAAGAGTAGTTTTCAATTCTTTGAAGTATCTCTCTGGATTGTGCATGGATCTCTTGCCAAGTGCAGTGATCATTTGCCTATGAAAAAAAGATTGTCAAGAAGTGTTTATTAGCTGTCTTATAAAAAATGACATCCAGTATTGTGGCAAGCAAAATGTGACTTGTGAACAAGCATGTAATAATTTATTCAAAAGAAATTTAAGAAAAAATGAAGAATACTTCTAGGAAATTTAGTTAAGATTCAAGTGTTCTTTGGTGTATAAAATGATCATTGCTGTTCCAGGTGAAATAGGTGCCATCAGTTGCATGGCTAATCCTTACCCATGTGATGTAAAGTGTTTCTAAAAAGGCATAGACTAAGGCATAGACTGGTATAGGTTTTGGTGCTGAATTAAAGTTAGATATTTTTAGAAAGCCTACGATGATTGAGCTTAAAATGGATGTGGGCTGAAAGGTTTTGTATGAGTGAAAATCTGTAGTGCTTGGTAATGTGGCACGATCCCACAGATTCATACAGCTTTGATCAGCAATGTATAACTTGTATAAGAAACTCATCTGTATCTTTAAAATTCCTTAAAGTGAGCTGGAAGAAAAAAACCAGCCTACTTACCTTGGCCACAAATTTATCCATTTTTTGGAAGCAGTCTTTCACTATAGATTCATGGGTAGTGTTAAGTCTGGACTTCAGCTGTTATTTTAATGGAAAACAAAAGAAACTTAGTTTGAACAGTGACAAGTAAATAGAAGTTCAACATGACTCAGAAAACAGTACCTTCTGATAGACATGGTCATGACTGAGAGCTTTGTAATGCTTCTGTAAGATGCAAGCCTGCTAAATATGTTAATACTAAAGGTAGTGTAGCACACACTTGCTATGTCTACAAAGAGATCAGGAGAAAAATATGTCAATGTTCAAAGCAAGGTAAGGGGTCTATGGATTTTTTTGTTCTGTGACAATACTAGTTTTGTTTATGTACGCTGTCTTTGAAGGAAACTGATTTCAGAGTAACTGGTGGTCGTTTGACATATCATGTACCTATGTGATTATGTTAATTCATTTAAAAAAAAAAAGTGCTTAAGTAACCACCAGTTATTATCCTTTGTTGTACCCATCTTGTTCTAGGGTCTAGCCAGGTCAGAAGCAGCAGTGTGGTTTTGGAGCTCAGTGTTTATATGCTGTTGCTCAGGCATATGTCTAGCCCTGGAAACCTCTCTTTCCTGCAGTAAAGTGCTGCGGGTTCCCTCCACAGCAGCACAGAAGGGTGTGTTAGGGTGTACATTTGTATGCCTAGGTTTGTTCTCCTGCAGGTTAATTAGCAAATCTGGTGCATGGCATAGGCATTAGTTGCAAGGCAAGCTATAGCTAATCTGAGGCTTCACCCTCTGTAAATAGTTCTTAAGCTGACCCCAACTGAATTAACTATTAGCATATATGTTTAAGTAGTTTACTGAGCTGAAATAAGATGAATGCAGACCTAATATTTTCCTGAAGTGTTTTGCATACAATTTGCAGCTAATTCTTTACGTTAGCTTGTCTTGACAGAAGTCATAAGTAGTTGAAACAAAGCACATGACATTGATATTTAGTGAGAATAGTAAGTACTTCTGTGGTAGAACTGGTGCAGTCTTTAAGGAGAAGCAAGTTAAATACTGGCTTAGCCATATTTTTAGGCATCACATCTCAAAATATGCCCACAAATACATATATGTGAATTTAAAACTGCCTGTATCATACAGGTCAGTAAAAGCGCGAAAGATGCCTGTCATTACTTGCATACAGATGTTTTAATTTTCATTATTTGAAAATGTAATCTTTAAAGTTTTCTCTCACATTTTCAACATACATATTACCAGTTTTATTAACCATGAATATCTGACTTGAATATCATGTGGTGTAAAAAAAAATTATACTTACACAAGTTTTGAGCTGAGCATGAGCTTCATACATTCCTCTTAGAAAAATGTTCTTGTTTTGAAAAGGAGTGTCTGCTTTCTTGAAAAACTCAGCAATTTCATGCACTATATGAACAATGGCGGCATTATCATATCCAACCTGTGATGACAAAAAATAAATACAGACAAATTTGGTTTCTGAAATTTGCACTTAAGTCTCAGTTAATGGTATGTTTTTCAACTGCCAGAGTCTGTTTTAAGTTCTTAAAGACTTTTCACCACTTTCTTCTGCTCTTTAAATTTTTTAGTACAAAAATTATAGAAAGCAATATGCATTGCAAAGATGGTATTTATTTGAAAATCAGGAATTGTCTGTGCATTTCCAGTTGCAATTTTTGCTTTCGTAAGGTAGATCTGTGTTTTGGAATGGAAATATATGTTGCATTTTTGAATTCTATTGACATTCTTGGAAATATAGAGTGTACAAGGAATAGTCAATAAGAAGCCAAGAGTCAAAAGCAGATCTTTTGAATTCAGACCAAAGACAACAGACTGAGTGTGCAGCTCTTTCCTCACAATCGCAGTACGTATTTGGTGAAGGGGAGCTCCCTCTGTCTTAGAGAAGATGGAAATACAAGAGAGGCCGATGACTTTTTTCCCCCTTTGTTCCCTGGTTGTGTTTTAGAAGCTCCATTGATGAGATGAGCTGGAAGTGGGCTGAGTGAATTCCTTTGTTGCAGTCGCACACTCTCAACCCAGTACCTTCTTTCTTATTTTGTGGCATTGCAGACCTGGACTGAAAGTGAACTGTGCATATAAAGTACATGCATGTACTGAATAGCATGTAAAATCACCCCAGCCCTAATTTTGTGGGGTCTGCTTCTGACTGAAATTGCGTCAGCATGCCGTGCTGATAGTTTCCAGGCTAGCAGATTGATTCCAACTAATTTTCCACTTTAAACAGCAGGACTAACAAAAAAGCACCTAAACCTTTTCGTGTGAAAGTAACATAATAACTTAAATAATAGGAAAAAAAAAAAAAAAAGATTATTTCCGTAAGTAACCTCTCAGGGAAAAGAATTTGGACTGAACACTCAACAGTCAGATTTATCATTTAAAGCTGTAATTTAGTATGTCATAATTCTAATGTGAAAGTCTTTTAACAAGTTGCACAGGCTGTGTAAGGTAGAGCTGTTACAATGAGATAATGTCAAGTATGTATCTTTTTCTACTTACTGCTTTTAGCATCTGCTCAGGGAAACACAAATCTTCGTTGCTCATTTCCTCACACTCCAAAGAAAAGCCTTTTTTGTTCTTAAAGAAAACATCAGTATAGAAATTTTAAGCATATGCAAAACCAGGCTTATTACGGAAACAATTAATAAAAGAGTTCACTTATCAGTTGGTCACTTAACGATGAAGTGTATGAATGACCACTTTCATAGAGGACACTATGTATCTCATGAGGTTGTGTGAGGAAGATTAATTTGCTCGTATGTTCCCAAGCCTATCTGAAATGGAAGAAATAGCTGCCCGATACCTATTTCACCTTTTCTCAGTTATTCCAGGGAGCTCAGTCTGTATGGTGCTGGGGAAAGGGCAGGCCACAAAAGAAGCCAGACTGGGAAAGGAAACATGCTTTTCATATAGCTGATTTCCAAAAACACTTTCAGAGAGTATTTGTACCAAAAACTTTATGGCTGTGAATGCCCTTTTCCTTGAGTGGGATTAAGTCATAGTAAATTGTGGTGTTATGGTTTCAGTTGATGCCAATTAGCAGGAACCCCAGATGACTGTGTGCTCTAAAATACGTGACTTCTGTGTGGAGGATGTGTTCTCAGGAAGGCACATAAATGTCATATATTCAACAGAAGGAGTTCACATTGAAAAATCTAAATGTAAGGTTTTTGGCTTCGTACAAAACGGGTATCTGGCTCATAATTTTTTAATAATGTAAAAAAAAAAAATTGTAACCAGGCAATTGTTATGCATTTGGGAATTTCTTGCACCTAAACTAAAGAAAGATTGAAAATGACATCTATAAATTGTGGCAATATTTTACACATTGACTTACCAGTTTCTCAATCTCCTCTAAAAGCGCACTCCACTGCACGCTTTGAAAGCACTGATGACTGCTGCTGCGGCGATAACCAAGGGATGTAGCAATAAGGCAGACAGTTAAGAGGAAGAAGTGGCTCCCAGGGCAATACATTGTCTAGTTTTGGAAAAGTAAGAAGACAGAAGTCTTAACAGAATCAGGGTGGTTTTACAGTTTTGTACAGTCATGCAAGCACTCAATTGCTTCTGCTTGTTCACTTTTACTCTGTGTTTACTGATGTGCTGTGATAGGCCTAATAAGTTCTAAATGTTAAATATGTTTACTCAGTGTATAAAGAGGAAAAAAAATCATATAAGACAACCTTTTTTTATACTATCCATATAATATGTAAATGGTTGTATGTTTTTTTTAAATATCCTATTCTGATTTTCTGAAATACCTATTTCCACAGTATCTAGAAAACTGGCATTATTTGCTGCAGTAAATTTGAATAAATGTAAACTATTGCCTACTAAATAATGAAATAAAAAAGAATATTTTTTCGCCTAGCAGTTTGCTGTGTAGTAATTCCTGTAGCCTTCTTTCTTACCTGTAACTTGTAACATGATTTAGAGTGATCACTTCTAAATATAAGTTTATATTTTAGTCAGATTTTGTTGTCATAAACTCATTGGGCATTACAATAGTAAAATAAAAAGGAGAAGTTAAATGAATAAATTGATTTCATCTAGAAAAATGAGCAAGAAAATCAAAAAAGCCTACCTTGTGGATAATGTCCGCTCCTGATTGTGCACTTCTGTAGGGCTCCTGGGGTACATTCTGGCAGCTGCCTCAGTCCCTTTTAAATGCTCTTCTCCAACTGTTACAAATCTCTGACCACCTCCTCTCAGCAGATGATGCAGAGTGAAACTTCTTTCTTTCACTATTCCATCTCTTCAGGTATGTTGATTTCCAGGCAATAGAGAGGCTATATGGGGGTGGCAGAGGCCACATTTTAAAGTTTTTATTTAAACAGAGAAAAAATACATGTCTGAAGTCTGTAGAACAAACTGTTAGAGTTTATTTTACAACTTTATAGTTAGCAGTTTGTAAATATTCACATCAGGTAATAAAATATAAAAACCAGTGTTCTTCAGTATGAACAAATACTGTCTTCTATATTTACATAATGGATATAGAATTTCATATAATTTACCCCATGCGATTTATAATTGTATAAGTGGCATTGAACATAACAGTGAAAAAGTTTAACTGTACCCATTCTATGCGAACATCTAACTTTATAGTTCTGTAAGTATTATATTGACCTTCAAATGTAAAATGCAAACTCATGCGCACAAACATACAACATACATCACACACATACACATATGTTACTTCCCCAAGTTGCACCAAGGACTATCAGCATTAAGTTTTTCATTCACTGTAGGCTGGAGTTACTGAGGAGAATTAATTTCCAAGAGAGCTAATCCCTACCAAATTAGAAAATGTCTTAATAATAATAATATTCTGTTTTTATTAAATTTTGTCCCTGGGGCTTTTAAATCCCATTAAAACTTAAAGTAACTCTAGCATCCAACTGTACTGTTCTTGTTATTTCCTATCTATCTGAGACCCTTCATCTTGCTGCCTGAAGTTTCTTCGCGTTGGTTTGTCCAAATGTTAAGCACTGCATAACGTGGAAACAGAAAAGATTTTGCACCATTTTTTTTAAAGTTTTTTTTGGATGGATTGACTTGTAGTTTTAAAAGTCTGTAGGTATCTAACATCCAACCTCTGGAAAGCTCATTAAGATCGTATTTGTATCTTTAATCTCTAATGTTTTGTCAATTTTTCCCTTTACAGAATACCTGCCCATCTTTAATAATTTTACTTTACTATTGCTAGTGAATGTCAGTTCTCTATGTACCATTCATAACTCTTCTGGAATCGTAATAAGGAACTTAACATCTGGAATTAAAGGCAATTTTTTCCACTTTTCTGCGAATAAGTAGCTAATGGGTGTGGTAAGACAGGCCTCATTTTATCTTGTCTTGGAGATGTTTCATGAACATCTTTGCAGCGGTAGATTCTGGATACAGGACTTAAATATTTACCGTAAGATACATGCAGGCACTAAGGAAGGGTATAATTCAGGGCACCACTTTCTTAGCATAACGCTACGTCAGGATTAGATAGAGAACTGTGGTAATAGGGCAAAGGGGACACCAGGAACAGTATAGTGCTGGAAGTCGGAACGTTTTTGGGCTTGATTGCTCATTTCACTGTGATCACACCTTTCAGTGTGAGCCACCTGGCTACCTAACTTGATGCTACAGATGTTAACCTAAATCTTATGGATTCGTTTATATTCACCTGTCGAGTTTTCAATGCCTAACAAAAAATAAGAAAGGTAATAATTTACTGATTATGATTTGAATTTCAAAAATGGGATTTTAGACCACTGAAGTTGTGTGCAAACCTCACTACACATTTCTTAACATTTAGCACAGAAAACAGCTTAATAGTTGGATACTCAGTTTCAGCAACCAACCATATAAAGGAATAGTTCTGAAATTCTAAAATGGTGGATCCTGTTTATAAGATTGAAAATACTGGTTTCCCTTTGAACTGTGTAAATTTGTTTTAAGTAGACTGGATGGTGGTAAACATATTTTACTTTGTGTTTAGGGAACTGTGCTGGTTAAGTTTCAGTTTCTAAAATGCATGTTATGTATATTAATGTAAATATCTGTAAACAGTGGTACCCTAGATTTTTCATGTGGCATTCAGTCTCACCTTTGCTTTTGACTCAACATCAGTAAAGAATGGAAAATATGTAGTACATCTTCAATAGACTTTCCATAGTAAAAATTTAGAGAAGCATTCTAGGGGAGGAGGAGAGCCGCATGAAAATTGCCTGTGGTCCTTGTCTTTGTCTTCTCATTTCTTCCTTTTCCCATTGTGGCTTCTTGAGAGATGAAGACTAAAGAGTAAAAGATGCACGATTGCTGTGTAGTATCTTGTGACTAAATCATGATTTTTCTTTTTATAATTTCATTGTACTGAAAATTCATTGGGACCACTTTGGAGAGAATATTTGAGGAAGGAGTGCAGTGGGGCTGCAAGTGAAACAAGTCAGCTTTCAAAGGTATTTCTTCATGTTATGTTTACTAAAGGGAGTTCCTTCTCAAAAGGTTAATGAAATAACCATATTGTGATTCTGCAATTCACCTCTGAATGTTTTTAATCATTTGTCTGACATAGGAATTCAAATATATTCTTTTGAAGGGGAAAAAAAACCAACAGGAAAATAAAAAGAGGAAGCATCACTTTTTCTAGCTGTGTAAATGATCTTACTTGAACCTACAAATCTTTCAATACCAGATTTTTTTTTTTTAATTTCTTTTTAATATTAGACTATCTTACTGATAGAAGCATAAATACTACTTGTTTGTTGCTGGAGTTACAGATTTTTCTTGGCCTGAAAGGTGGCTGATAGATGTCTGTGTTTTAAAACTTAACACTTCAGTTTTCCACCCTGCTTGGCTTTCAACATTAGGCTTCACAGTTCAGGATAATGTCATTTCCTTTCATGCACTGCAACTCTAGGAGTGACTGGGGCTAGGCACCTGAAATGCTTCTAGCATTTTTCCTTTCATGTTTTCTCTTTCTATTGTGGTTTTCCTTTTACAAGATGCTCAGCAGTGATGTGGTAAAACTTTTGCCCTGCTGTGTTTCTAATTAAAACATTTGCAAGCAAACAAACAAAAAGACCTGTAAAAGAATGAACTAAAGAAAAATATTTGACAGAATATTTATTGAACATAAGAACCATAGTCTTTGTTGTGTTTTGGCCCCTTTCTGCTGGTTTGCCAAAGGAGACAGCAGCAATTACCTCACTTTTCTCGAAGTGAGGTAATTGAATACTGTCAGTATCGCTGTGTAACTACAAGAATTCCTTGAGCTAGAAGATCCCATTCAGTTTGGGGCTGATGTGTGTGGGAGAGGTGTTTCCGTCCACCCCACCCCCTTTTTTTGTGTTGTGGGTGTGAACTAGGTTTTTTTAAAAGGCACACTTTACTGTATAACGTCTATCTGCAGAAAGTGAAAGCCACACCTGAAAGTAATTTCCTGTTGATCAGGAAAAGTAATCCAGAAAGATTGAAAATTAAACATTTAACCTCACTGCTTAGAATTTAAAACTCGAGTCCTGTAAATGAAATGATAGCATCGTAGCTCTCAAAAAAATTTACATTCACTTGTTCAAGAATGTGGATAGTGAGGAAATTATTAACCTTTGTTAGGCCTGGTATAAATGTAGATTATAAATCATCTTTAAGATACCAAAATGGAACTTGGAAGATCTGGATATCAAGACTTTTTATTTTGGTGACCTTTGTGCAATCACTTTTATTTTTTAGTACTTTAATTCTTATCTCTCGGATAGTGTCCATAGGGAAAATTAGGATTGTGTTGACTTGTAAGAATTTAACAGAAGGCTTGCTATCTGCAGAAAGCAACCTAAATACTGTTACAGAGCAAAGTACAGAAACCTATGTGAGAGCTTGTATTAGTAGCATAGCCAGGAGCAGCGAGCTCCCTGGAGACTCAGCAATGTGAACATGGAGAGACTCTTTCCTATCATCATTCTTAGTGGAGACAATTGCAGCATGGTATAAACCATGGACATGTTTACATGCTGTACATTTTGCTTTTTGTTTTCCACAAGGTAGTCCTGCAAATTTATCATAGCTTAGAATGACAAATCCTGAAATTATAATACTTAACCAGGAAGGGGAGAGAATACTAGTATTTTGTGACAGCTAAAGGTACCTGATGTTTCATGGCTAATAAATTCACGTTGCTTTAAAAAAAAAATCTATTAAATTCTCTCACTTTTCAACTTAAGTGAAATTTCTTAACAGGTTGTAATATTTTTGTGACTCTTAGGCCATTAGATATATGAGGATACAAAAGGTGAACGGAGAAGGCCAATGATGATTTAAGAACCTGTCATTGAGATTATGGGGTTTGAATTCTATTTTATTTGGCCGTCAGTATTGTCTTGGTTCAGCATCCTGTGTTTTAGTATAGAAAAAAGGCAAATGTGATTAAATTTGGATTGCACACCAATGTTTTATTTGTTTTGAAAACAAGGTATTGTTTGAGTGCTGAAGCTGTGAATAAGTTGCATCATTAGGTGGCATGGGTAGGTTATGGAGAATGACAGTTGTGGACATGTTCTGAAGACATTGCCCCTCAGATGTCAAGTCAGGTGACTTCATATTTGTAGGAAGCTGAAGAAAGGTCCCTGTATTTAGGGAAACAGTGCAGAGGACTGATGGCTTCCTGATTTCATTAGGGCTAGGTCTTCCAGAGTACTTAGCACAGCTGTTTTGGGGATACTGCACTATAGGGAGACCATTTAAAACATACTGATATTTAATTATCATTCTGAATGTTCCCAGCCTCTGGAGCTCTTAGATTCTGGCAGAATTTTCTAACTGGAGTAGGGATAAGGTATATTTTGTATTAACATACAAGCTTTATAAGTTGGTGTAAAATGTAACACAATACAATATGCGCCAGGGCTGGAGGCTGAAGTTGGTGATTTTAAATGTTTGTTTATATGTTTTTGATAAGGTGTGGGCTAGAGTAAACATCCTTGAGAATGTTTTAACTCAGCCAGGTTGAGTTCCGATCTGAAAGCTAGAAAATGACAGTAAAATAAAAGCTGCCTGTTTTTCAGATGTTCTTACAATCGCATCACTCCCTAATTAAAATAAACTATTGGATTAGTTAAACATTCTAGTTGGGCCTGAACCTTGTTTGAGAATGGTTAAGCCTTACCACTTTTGGTATAATTTCCTTCCATAGCATTTAATGCCCACTGGTTTCTATTCATGAGGTTTATGCATCTGTTTTAGAATTCTCATTCATTTCTTTCTGTGTGCAATTTTTCATGCAATGGCCAAGCTCGATGTGCCAGGTATTCCTGACTTCACATTTGGAAGAGCTTTGTGGTTTATGTAATCTCTCTACTAATACTGTAATGTGAAACGTTTTAGTTGTCATTATTTTGGCATCCAGACTGAGGCACTGTCAAAAGACATGGCTTCCTGGAACTGCTGATCATGCAGTCTCTGAAAATCACTCTTAATAATAAAATATTAAAAAAATATCAATTCTTTGGAAAATTATGACCATGTCTAACCTTGCACCTTTTCTTAAAACTTGCTTTGAACTCACCCTGTTTCTATGAAAACATGCATGGATCTAAGCCCTGCTAGCACTTAATTTTTATTAATTGACTCAATTCTGTCAGAAAATAATACAGAAATAGTTTTTGGAAAATCTGTTAATTAGCTCTACAATTCAGTAGAGTTCATAATTCAAAATGTTAAATTAAGATCCTGATCAATTAACTGTTTAATTCCCATCCAGTTCTGTAGAATGTCACTTATATAAAGGTAAATGCAATTAAAACATAGGAGTTAGCCATGTACTTCAGTACTGAAAATATAAATGACTGACGTTTATGACAAGATACATGAAAAACCTATACTGTTGTACAGGAATATTAAAATGGTGGAAAAACGCTAAAAATCTCATCAAAAAACCCCCATGTTTTGTGATTGGCAGATGAAATTCCTGCTTTGGGAAAGAATTAATAAAAGAGCAGAAAAGCCAATAAAAATATGGAAACAGAAGAAAACAAGGAGAAAACTTGTTAATAGGAAAACTACCGATTTTCAAATCTCTGCAAACCTCTTATGCCTTGTCATATTTTGTATCTTTACATGATTCCTAATGTGAAGTCTGGGCTCCTGAGCTGGGCACAGAGGTTCTGGAGAAGGGCACAAAGGTTCCTGGAGAAGTCAGCTGCTTCAAAACAGATCTGAAACACTAGGTAGAATGAGAGACCAAGCTAAAAAAGGAAATTTTTGCATTCTTCCTTAGAGACTGGTAGTGTCTGCTACTTATTGAGCTGTGTGCTTTTACTCCTGCAGTTGAAGGACAGGTGTCACTGGCAGGTGCAGCTAGATTCCCAGACACGCAGCAAGTTCCATTGCTTTCCATTGAATAAAGAAAGAAATAGGTTAATACAGGTTGAAAAGAGACAGTTTTTAAAATCCACGTGAAGGATTTTGAAGGGTTGGTAGATGAGAGAGGAGCAGTGGATCTTGTCTACCTAAACTTCAGTAGGGCTTTCAACAGTCTCCTGTAATATCCTCATAGAGAAGCTGTATGTATGGGCTGGATGAGCAGGCAGTGAGGTGGATTGAAAGCTGACTGAACAGCTGGCCCCAGAGGATGATCGTCAGTGGCAAAAAGTCTAGTCATAGACCAGTAACTAGCAGAGGACTCCAGGGATCAGTACTGGCTCCAATCCTGTCCAACATCTTCATTAATGATCTGGATGATGGCACAAAGTCCTGGTCAGCAAGTCTGCAGATGATGCCAATCTGGGAGGAGCACTGATACACCAGAGGGTCGTGCTGCCATCCAAAAGTATTTCATCAAGCTGCAGAAATGGGCCAAGAGGAACCTCATGAAGTTCAGCAAAGGGAAGTGCAAAATCCTGCCCCTGGGGAGGAACAATCCCATGCACCAATATATGGTAGGTGCCACCCAGCTGGGGAGCAACATTGCAGAAACAGACCTGGGGCTCCTGGTGGACACCAAGTTGACCATGAGCCAGCAATGTGCCCTTGTGACAAAGAAGGCTAATGGTGCCCTGGGCTGCATTAGGAACAGTACTGCCAGCAGGTCATGGGAGGTGAACCTTCCCATCTAGTCAGCATTGGCGAGGCCACATCTGGAGTCCTGTGTCCTGTGCTGGGCTCTCCAGTACAAGAGAGGCATGCTGGAGAGAGTCCAACAAAGGGCTAGTAAGACAATTAAGGGACTGGAGCATCTCTGCTATGAGGAAAGGCTGGGAGAGCTCAGACTGTTTAGCTTAGAGAAGGCAACAGCTTGGGGGAGATCTTACAACGTATATAAATACCTGAAGGGAGAGTGCAAAGAGGATGGAGCCAGGCTCTGTCCAGTGGTGCCTGGTGGCAGGACCAGAGGCAACGGGCACAGACTGAAACACGAGAGGTTACCTCTCAGCGTCAGGAAACACTTTTTTACTGTGAGAGTGACTGAGCACTGGCAGAGGTTGTCCAGGGAGATTGCGGAGTCTCCATCTTGGAGTTACTCAAAAGCCACCTGAACAATCCGGGCAACAGGCTGTAGGTGAGCCAAACCCTGAGCAGAGGTTTGGACTGGATGACCTCCAGAGACCCCTTCCAACCTCAACGTTCTATAATTCTGTGATTGATTACAAGAGGAAATTATTAAGAAAGAACAATTATTTTGCTTTACAGTGTAGGTTACAAACATGAAGAGTCTACATGAGCAGGCACTGCTTGTCTGTTGAATCTTCTCATTCATCATTGGTACACTTGTGTTCTGTTGGTGCATGCTGGTGCTGATCTTGGGCATCTCTTGAGACTACCGCATCCACACGGGGAGGAGAGTGATGGTTTATTACTTGTTTTGTGTTGTTTGCTGACTGACTAATGTGTTCACGTTAATTGACCTCTCTCATTCATTGTGGTTTCAGGATTATAAATGCGATGCTGTGTGCCTGTGCAGTGAAGGCTCGGCAGAGTATGTCTAATGTAGGGCACAGGACAATGGGGGTTTGCATGTGGTGTGGTGGGTTAAGTCATCACATATAAATGTGGGACGTGAGTTGGTGGATTTGGAGGAATTAAGGCAGAGCCCTTCACAGTGTGGGCTGTTAGCATTGCTTATGAGCTCCCTGCACCAAAGCTCAGTGTTCCTGAACATTCCCCTGTAGCAGATCAGCCCAGGACCTCTGACAGTTAGACAGAAGGGACGCTCAGAGAACTTGACCTGGAGTAAACTGTTGGACATACCGTAACAGAACTTCACCCTCATCCAAGTAGGAATGCTAACCGTTATGTTAAATTGGTATCCCTATGCCAAAGAAAGGTACGTGTACAGAGAAAGAGACAGAGACAGAAACATGCGTAATGTCCCTCAGTTTAGAATAAACTGTAACCTGGTGATTAAGCAAGGCTGTACCAACTAGGGGTGACCATAATAACCATCCAACCTGTGTTACTGCTGTTATGTTTAGTTGAGTCTTGTGCCTGCCCTCGTGACTGCTAACTATGGCAGTTACAGGCGATGTGAGAGATGTATGGCCTTCCCGTTCAAGAATAAGTGTTTCATTTATTACAAAGGGGAAGAGGCACTGCTGTTCTTCCCCAGATATGCTTTGAAAGCAGACTTCATTGACTTCTCTGGAGAGCCGATCCATTTTGCCTTCCCAAAGTAGAGCTGATCCATTTTGTCTTCCCAAAGCATTTGCTTGGCTCCATTGGGAGTTTCAGACGCTGGATCTGTGCCACGCTTAAAATGAGATGGATGCTGGACAAGCTTAGTAGAGTGCAAGTGAACATTAAATGGTTGGAATAAATAAATGTCAAAAGCTGAAGTTCTGTGAAAATCAAACATTTCTAAGACTTCCAGAATTGAAGTTTTGAACTAAGTGAATAATGCATGAATCCAATATTAATTCAATCCTTTTTGGAATTATTCCAAAAGAATAATTTTTACAGAAGTAGACATTACTGCCTACTGTTACAGCTACTTTCCCCCCCCTCCAAATATATATGTAGTGTACACTGTAATAGTTGGTCAATATACATTAATCTATACCCTGAAAAAACTCCTATTATTCACAAGATTCCACCCACCTGCAGGAAAATTTCATTACATGACTTCTGACATTTATACAGTGAATGACACTGGAAATGTCTAGGGGACTCACAGCCTTTTAGAAGTTCATAGTTAATTACTAATTATTGCATGGGAAAGCTTGAAGATTAAAGAAGAAAGGGGGGCAACCAGGAAGAATGGATAATACATTATAAAATGAAAAGTTTTTTTCCAATGAAAATTTAATGTCCTCAGTTCTCACGTACAACTCCAGAAATTAGGGTTTTTTTCATCTATAAAAACATAGTAGAAGAGTATGGAAACATCTAAAATGGTTTCTGTTACAATGACTGCTGCTTCTGTTTTCCATTTTTATCTAGATTTGAGAAAATATCTGAGTATGGAGTAAAACCCAAATGCCTCATTTTTATTGCCATACAGTGTAATTCAAAGTCCCTGCAGACCAGCAACTTCATTATGTTTTTTGGGAAAACGTAGGACTCATTTCTTTAAAAATTCATAGCAAGTGACTCATATTTATATAACACCCAGTGAATAAACCTGCAACCTGAATGCAGGAGACCTAAGGTCAGAACTCTCCTCTGCTTTAGACAGTGCAGCCTCCTAATCCAAACAGTGCCGGCCTCATTTGTATTAACATATTTTAGGTTTATGGCGCTTATGCAGGTATGCTTAAATTAAGGGTGATGCACCCAAGGCAAGTACATTAGTATGATAAAATAGATTTTTCACAATGTGGTAAGTGAACCAAGGTAGTTTGGAAACTGTTACTAAAGAGTTTTGGACTGCCTCCACCCATGGATTGTATAACAAGACTGAGTTAAATTAATGAGATTTTCATGAAATTTAATGTTAATCATTTGCAGATGGCAAAATTATAGAAGATACTTTTAAAATTGGTACATATATCAAGCACTCTGCAGTTTCTGTTTCTTTACAGTTCTTGTACTGAATGGGAAGAGGAGGTAACAAATGTGGACAGAATAAAGCCAGTTTGTTTTCAGTTCCCAGAAATGGACATTTAGAGGGTATGTATAGTCTGCGTTTAGATTGTCCGTACTAAGGAGCTCTGTCTTGACTTGCAGTAACAATTACAAGTTTAGGTTTTTTTTGGTTTTGGTTTTTTTTTTTTTTTAATGGGGTACTTATGGGAAAATGCACCATCATTGGAAAGGCATTTTATAAAGTCTAGCCTTGGAAAACTATACCTGACTTCACACAACCTAGAAACTTAAAGTATGAAACTTTTATTTCTGAATAGAAAATATATAACAAATGCACTTTCAATGAGTTTAAATTTTTAGCACCAAGTTGTTCAAGTTTTTTAGAAGAGGTAATTGAAATAGCATTTAATTATTAGGTATTTTTAAAGGTTTATGATTTTCATAGTTAACTACAAATACCGTTTTCCCCAAATCCAGAATCTTTCAAAGCACCATGAAATAGCAGATTTACCTGTCTTTTAATTGAAGATAAAATGAGATTTCATTTTCATTCTTGCTGCTATCAGAATTCAGGAAGATATTTTAAATGGTAAATATATAATTGTGAGATATTCTAAACTGATGTGTATGTATATAAATATATGCACATACATAAAAATATTAGTTGCACTGTTGATTTACTACACAGGGGAAAAAAAACTAATTTGCAAGAAGATTTGAGGGTGGCATTTGTTATAATTCTTTAAACCAAACTTTTATAGTGATTGTTTTTTTTTGAACTAGAGGAAAATGAGGTCTTAAAAATTAAGTCACAACTTGTTGATAAAAACAGCCTCAAGGTAGTAAGAGAACCAACAAACAAGGTTGAAAAAGCTTCCATTTTTTTTACAAAAAACACACAAACCTTAATTCCAAGTAGGAAAACTTATGTCTGTGTAATAAATGTTTAGTCAGCTTTACCATGGGCTTTGAAAGCAATGTCAGTAGTGTGACATGGATAGTTATATACAATCTTCCTATATGTACATAGCTAAAACAATTTATATAGCAAACTTTCTAATTTCTTATGCTTTAGATAGTTCAAGTTGCCTAACGGACTTTGATTTTCACTGTGCAAAATCATGATGTACAATTCCTAACTTTCATTTTCCTTTTCCAGAGCAGCACTGAATGGTTTCGCTTTAACCAGCAGCTGGAAAATACTCTCCACCCTTCCTATAAATTAGATGCCTCACTTTACAATAACTTGCAGAAGCTTTTTAATGCCCAGCTCAGTTTTTGTTTTGTTTTATAGTTCCATTTCACTAAATGAACAATTGTTTGTGCACTGCATTCCTGTAAATTCCAGACTGGGATTGGGTTGATTTTAATTTCTTATTTTTTAACTCACTGAATTCCATTAGTGAGTTTCCTGGCAGTAAGTGGAACTTCTCTGACGATGATATAACAGTGAGACTTGGGAAATTTCACACCTACCCCACACTTCATGACTCTACATGGAGATAAAGTCTGACATATGTAGTTTCTTTTCCTTCTGTCTTACCCCTGACCATTTCCTTGCTATATGCCCAGCTCAGTAGGTAGTACTGGGCTTTGTAGCATGGAAGAAAGACTTGTAACCCTTAGGCCAGCTGCTTAATTTGGTCGGTGGAGGGATTCAAGACCCCAGAGAACATCTTTTAAATAGTGGCAAGGTGTGGTATTACACAGTACTCATAATTTCAAACTTGGTCTCCAGGCTGCATCCCAAAATGCTATCTTTCATGTAGGACTAATGTGTTTGTCAATTGTCGAGCTTGGGGGATCTTGCAAGTTGAAATTCATGGCTATGTCATGTAGATTTTAGTTTACTAAAGGCACAGGATTTTGCATCACCACCTCACTGGCCTCTGCAGTTTGACAGAAAAACTTACAAAGTCTAGCACCATTGCTGTGTGTATTTTCCACTGGATACTAAAAGTAGCAAAAAATATATTTGTAAATTATGTGATGCTGGATTAAAATGATAATGTCATATGACAAAACTTAGTACATCTTTACTAAATGTAGCTATCTTGGTTTATTATACAAATTTGTGATGGAGTGAAGTTAAGAGGAACACCAGAACTTGAATAAACCCTGAAAAATTGAAGCAAACGCTAACAAATATATCAGCAGTAATTTAAATATAAACATACAACAAAGTCATATGGAAATTAATTATTAAATGTCTCACCAGTGAATTCTGCCGCCATCTGTTTCCTGTGATACACCATGAGATTTCCAGCAGGTAAAATTATTTTGATTCAGTCATTTCATTTATCATTCACTTTCATCTGAATTGTATACCAGGAGGCTGCAACTTTTGAAACTGTTTCAAGTCTGGTAGACATGATTGACTGGTCCATCCTGAAATGAAGCTTAATCACTTGTCTAATAGTTCACTAGAATTATTATCATGCCTATAGGACAGGATCTTACTGATGAACAGTCAGAGCTAGAGATCATAGTCTTCTGCACTGTCTGTCTTAGGAAACTTACTTTGTTTTCAAGTTCCCCATAAAGTGGGAAACATGAGAACTAAGAACTCCTGAGAAGGAAAAAAAAAAACCCAAAAAACTCTTTTGCCAATGATCATCTGGGAAGCCACTGTCTCTTAAAACCCACATTAATATGACATTCTTGGGGACCTTCCAAAAGTCAATAGAAGGCCTCTGTACATCCTTTAATATTTACAGATAAAACTTTTTTTGCCAATATTTCTTCTTTTTTCAATAAATGTAGACACATTCTAAATCACAAAATCAGTTGAGAGCTTCAGTGACATCTGATTCTGAAAACTAGATCAGCTGTACCCCCATAGTGAAATGAGTGGTCTTAAACATGAATGAGTTGTTAGTGACTGGATTCCTAAAATGAGATTAATCTCTGTAAACATATTGGTCTAAAATTCTGTCATGGAGTATGTCTTAATTAGAAAATGATGGTAACAATAGGAATGAATCTCTAGAACCAAAACAAGTAATTCTGAGTGAAGATCTGCACTATGCAAATTTTGAGGGGTTATTCCTGATTTACTGTAATCTCGTTGTCAAATAATGATCAAAGAAGTATTCAGTTGTGATCTTGGAATGCATCTTCTGCTTTACTTTCTTCTCAAGGAATTCAGTTCACAGGCTGCAAGATGACTCTGAGATGCAGATGAAGGCGTTGTCCTCACTTACGATCAGGAGATCTGTTTTAGAAACACACTCCTGACCAAAAACAGTTACATGCCCTTACTCTTAGTTATCTGAGGCTTCCTTAATAATCAGTGAAGGTAAACTGGCAACTCCAGAACGTGATTTATTGGCACTTAGACACTCTCTCAGGATTGATGTCTTGAAATGTTTATTTGTTTATTGATATAAAAGGAATCTACAATGAGTAGCTCAGATGATGTCTAACAGCTACAATTGTAGCTTTGGGCTAGGATCCAGACTTATGGTATCAGTCTGTTTAACATATCTTATTTAGTTGCCCCCCCAAAAGATCACCTTAACAGTTAAAATAAACCTATTATTCTCAAATTGATCATCGTTTTCTTTGATCAATCTCAGCTGTCAAGAGTTTGAGGGTTTTAGCCAAAGCCATCTCCTAATGGATCTATTCAAAAGCTGGTGTTTAAAGAAATCATTGTTGAGTGTTCTGAAACACATTTATAATATTCAGTATATAGACTAAGGAGTTTAGCTTTGAATTTTTTTAGCCTATGGGTTCATATATCTGAAATGAATTTTGTATACAAGAAAGTATATTTTTATGGAGTTGTTGCTACTTCATTTTCTTAATCTTCATATTTCTCATGTAAGGTTTAGTTTGTTTTTCTCCAGGATTTCTCTTTTAAGTTCATAAATTGTTCTGGGGATTAAATAACTAAAAAGCTAGTTGTGTAGGGATTTTGTTATGAGCAATTTCCTGGATGAAAGATGAATTTATTTTGTGTAATATTTACCATCTACAAGTTAGCAGTTATAGAAGCAGTTTTCTATGCTGCTTCTCTAGGCAATGAAGAGAGTGGGACTTGTGCAAGAGGTGGAATAAATTAACCTATAGAGGACTCTGTCTTCTTAACAGAATAAAACAGATGAGGGAAGACCTCTGGAGGTCATCTGGTCCAAGTCCCTGCTCAAAGTAGGATCAGCCTTAGGGCAGGTTTCACAGGGGTGCATTTGGCTGAGTTTTTAGTATCTCCATTATGAAGAGATACAGCCTCTGTGGACACATTTTAATTTTTTTTTTTTTATCCTCATTGTGAATGTTTTTTTCTTACTAGTCAGAATTTCCTTTATTGCAATATGTGTCCATTGCCAACTGCCCTTTCACTCTGCACCTCTAAAAGGAATTTGACTCTATCTTCTCTATACTCTCTCTTTAAGAGGTTGTAGATCTCCCTTTAGTTTTCTTTCTTTCAGGATTACAAACCCAGTTCTCTCAGTCACTACTCATATATCTTGTGCTCCAGGCCCCTAATAATCTTGGTGACCCTTTTGCTGAACTTGCTCCGAGTTCGGTAAATGATGTATGACAGTACATAAAAATGACAAAATGACAGTACAAAAAAAATGACAGTATCATCTTTTGTGCTGGAAAGCTCAAAACTGAACAAAGTACTCCAGGTGGGTTCTCACAAGTGCTGAATAAAGGGGAATAATCATTTCTCTAGACCTACTTGCCACATTTGCTAATAGAGGCCAGTATGTTTTCTTCACTGGAAGGGTGCAACCTTGCCTCATTTTCATGCCCACCAGGACCACAGGTCCATTTTGCAAAGCTGCTTTCTAGCCAGAGCACTCAGTGTGTGCAGCTGAGCGGGGTTACAGGAAAGTACAGGACTTTCCTTGTGCTTTTGTTGAACTTGAGATCAGTCCATATCTCTAGTCTATTGAAATTCCTCTGAATGAAATTTTGCCACCCTCCAGTGTACTGACCCCTTCCCCCCAGTTTGATATTCTCTGCAAACCTGCTGGGAGTTTATTCACTTCAGTTGTTCAAGTCATTAGAAAAGACTTTCATCGACAGTACTGTCCCCAGCACCGACTCCTGAGGAACACTGTTGGGTCCTCACTGTCAGTTGCCCTTTATCCTGTTAATTGCAACCCTCTGAGCCTGCCCAGCCAATTTTCCACTCATAGCCCATGTATCAAAACTGAATTTCACCAATTTGACTAAAGGCTACCTTGGAACATCATGCCAGAAGCATTGCTGAGATATTAAAATTAATTGAATGAGTTACAAAAGCACAGAGAAAGAGACTTTAGTTGAAGGTTTGGGAATGTGCAAGCCCAACAGTGTAATCAGAGAGAGCTACAGAATATGAGGTCAAATGATTAACTTTGAAGGCAATTTGCCAGCATCTGAAACTGTCACATGGTCGTGCTTTTAGCCATTTGAGTGCTCTAGATAAATGGGAATACAGCTACAAAGGCTCAGCAAAGCATTCCTGATGATTCATCTTCATACTTGTCTCACCTTGCAGCTCCCAATATTCACTCTATACCCTTTTGTATAGCAGCTGTTTTCCCTTCTTTGAATATGTTAAAGGTAGAATATGCGTTCCAGAGGAGTGCACAGTAGTTTCAGTCAGGAAATAGTTTTCGTCTGTATTTGGATCTAGTGAATTAGGGCGTGAATCTCACCACTTATGGATATTCTGATTTTTATATTTAACGAATTAAAATGCAATAGTGTCCCATGTGTTTTAGTAAAGGTCAGATTAAAAGTCAGATTAACTAGTACTACAAGGCTGAATTTACAAGCAAAAGCTTTAGTATTTACAAGGCCTATTCTGTACTTCAAGTGGATAAATCTTCCATGGAACTTGTGGTCTTGTTTCTTTTAGGCTGTGTTCAGACACCTGAGTAATTACTTGCTATTACCTCTTAGTGCATGCCCTAACCTTGTTCGAACAAGAAGTGAATCTGTGCTGGGATGAGGCAACACCGTTTCCCTTCCTGTTTCTGTACTTCTGTTCCCATTTGAGGAAAATGCATTCACAGAAGCCAAAAGAGCATTAAAGGCCAGCTGAGGATCCAGTATGCCTTAGAACTGCATTCATTTGCCCTGTAGGTGCAGGGATATTAGCAGGCTCCATGACTGATGGTTTATTGTGGCAGAGCATCTCTCCTGCTCTTACTTGATATTTTTAACCCTAGAAGGCCAAGATCTCAAAATTTTTGCTCTCTAGGAAGACATACCAATCCTGTCCTACATAGCTTTACATCCACATATGTAACCGCTAATCTGTAAGAAAAGTCAAATATGTGTTTTCCTAAAGTGGTACTTAAAACTTAATTTTCCCTATCTTTTAGGGGTTTGTTAGGGTTTTTTTGGGGTTGTGTGGTTTTGCCTTTTTTTAATAACTTTAGGAATATTTCTGAATGGGTCTAATAAAGAATATATTTTGTCTAATAGACTGGAGTGGACCGTAATTTGAAATAGTCTTTTTGAATATTGCAAAACTCATATTATACGTATGTGGGAAAAGAAGTAACTGGCAGTTAACCTCAGCAGGTACACTGATAATAGTTCAGATAAGAACTACCCAGTAAACAGCCAAGACTGTTGCTGCAGTATGTTCCTTTTGACATTTTGTGAAATGCTCCAGGAAATAAGGTTTCTTATTCTCTAAACTAGTCCTGTGTTGCACACCTTAGATGTAATAAGTACTGACCTAAAGACTTCTCCAAGCTATTTTTTGCTGCAAAGAATTCAACTTAAATACAAATCTTTTCTCTAGCTGTCTTAGACTGAAAAAGAAAAAAGGAATAGAAGACATTTTCTTGCTGAATAGGAAGCAGGCAAAATGTTTTTTGAAACAACAGGTAGTGCTTAAATGGCATTTTCTCAAGATCTTCACCATTGGCAGAATAGAGCTATTCCCCACATGCTAGAAATGCATTCCTCACATTCCTCACTCCTAGAAACAAACCTTTGTTGATAACAGGTTGATGTGAAGTTAACAACTCCTTAAAAAGGCATCAAAGTGGTGCTGAATTACGGTGTTAAGCCTAGATCTTTCGTGAGGGCTTTTTGTTTGCATCCAGCAGATTTTCTGTTCTTCTCTTCTTTCCACTTCATCTCTGCTGCATAAATTGTGCATGCTGAAATGACTAAAACAGCCAGTATCCAACAGGAAATGAGACCTTGTAAGATATTTTATCACACTTGTCAGATTACAATAGAAAACCACAAATTGTTGCTGAAGGAGAACAGGTTATCCCTGAAATGGCACGATAAAATGAGGAAAATGAAACTGAAGCTGTTGTACATGTATGGAATGGGCCATGCGTACAAAGGGAAAACCTCAGCCTCGTCTGTTGAAACATGCAGGTGAAATCTGATGTTCCTATTTTACAACAAAAATTCTTTGAGAATACATGAATTGCTCTATATCAGTAGGTGTTCGTGGAGAAGCACTTCAGGAACTATCATTGTCTGGAAGAACTCAGATATGCACAGAACAGTTTAAAGAATTCCTCTTGAATCTTTGCTTCAAATGCATACTATTTCATTTTTTTTTTAATTCAATATATACTGCCAGATACTCATCACAGGGAGTCAGTCAGTTCTGTGCCGTACCTGTGTTACTCAGACACTGGACAGCACATGCTATAACACTTGTGCACCTCTCAGCTTTTCTGGATCCGCTGCTAGTGCATTCCTTACCATTATCAGAAACTGCAAGACACCTCCACCTTCAGAATGCTGAAGTCCATAGTTCAGCTAATTCAATAAACTAATTTATTATTTATAAGCAATCTTACTTACTTGACTACTTTTGTTTATTCTTTCTGTTATGTCTTCTTGCCTCCCTTCATGATACAATTCCCAGCAGAATTACTCTATTTAATAGCATTATGGGCAGGGTATCTCTGTTTCTATTTTAAATCTCGTGTGTGGCACTATGCCAGGAGAATCTCTTACAATTTTGCTTAGAAAATTATTTTGACACAGATTAGCTTTACCCATGTTACCTTACTTTGCTTGTATTTTTCCTGAAGACTGCGTGTTCTTACGCATCTGTGTTCCAGTTATGATTGCTATTTGACCATTTTATACATTCCTAAGTTTCTTCCCTTTTATTGTAAGGACTGTTTGGTTTAGCATCATAATGTTGAAATTCTAAGATTAAGATTTTGAGTAGTTTGAAAGGAGACTTGGAAGTTGAGCCTGTTTTTGTATAGGCTTTTATAACACCCTTAAAGACCAAATGCTAGGTCTCTGACTGGCATATCTTCGGTGCTCAACTTGCATGGATTCCTTGAAAATGGTAGCTGAGAAGTACTACAACTTGTATAACTTCTCCTTGGAGTTGAAATCTAGATGCCTCTGCAATAGCTTAAATGTACATGAATGTGGCTGATATATTTTCCTCAGAAATGGCTGTGACAAGGGTTATGGTCTTCCATACAGGTGCACATTGCAACATTCTAAGAATTACTGCAACTAGACTAGCAGATTTCTTAATTTTTTTGCAGCATGCTTCAGAAATAGCTTGAACTATGGAGTGTGATCTTTCGTGTGCATTTATCTTAGGACTGCAATAATGTAAAATTCCAGCAGGGGGACCCCTCATACCTTATAATGCACATTTTGTGTCTGCATGGCACTCTTGCCCCCTGGACGAATATTTTGTTCTCACAGAAATTTTTGACTTTTCAGTCTACACAAAAAGTGAAGTGTAAAACACTGGACTTCAAAATAGCATGTAGCTTGCAAAAAGGTGTTTAGGATTTTCCTTGTCTTAGGACAAAGTGAGAATAACAGAAAACAAAGAGTGTTATACTAGGCAAATATAATTTACAGCATCAAAATTTTTTCAAAGAAAAGCTATCAATTCTATAAATAGAATATTAAAACTACTTTATCTACCCACTGGTCATACCATTCTTTTTTGGCATGTTTTCATGTTTCAAATCTAGAACCTACATTTTAAGTGTCAATTTTAATAGAAGTCCCTAAGAATTTTCATTAGTCACAGCTCTTCCAGCTGCGAGAGACTCCTTGTTTGGTTTTAGCGCTGCAGGTGAGTCAAGTTGTCTAGGTAACAACCTATTCCCATAGATTTACTGAGCATATTTTAAGTATTTTCTTATACTATTTCAAGCCTTTTGTAATCAGATCAAAGTAGAGCCTGTAGTGACACTAAAGATATTGCCATAAACCTGAAGTATATAACATGTTTCTATTGGTTTACGCATAATTTTAGTAACTGTACAAGCTTCTTTGCATACTGTACTTTGACCACACTCGTGCTTATATTCAGTGCAGGGAAAGATTAACGTGAGGCCTATAGGGTGCTCAGACATTTTGTGGTTGTTTTTTTGCTGTTTCACCAGTACAGTTAAACCCTAAATATACTGGATCCATCACTGGAATTCTTCTATTCATGCTGTCAACTGCTCAGTCCTTGGGCCTGTCCAGATGCTGTCCTTGTATTTGCTAGGTGGTCCAGCCTGAAGTTCAGTAGCAGAGCATGTGCACAAGCATACATATGCACACACACAGAGGACAGAGAGCGTGCTTGCACATGGTAGGTAGAAATAGAGTTTAATGGAGAGGCCAGGTATAGGGCTTGGCCACACAACAGTACTGACCTGCTTACCTGTGACCTGCCCTCTTTTAGTTCCAATTCATCTTCAGTTTCCATGCCTGCTCCTCCCAATCCACCTTGATCCCTGCCCCTACCTTTGTCCTTTTTCCTAAACATCCCATAGTAGGTTCTGCACATTCTTGCAATCCCCTTAAAATGCCCCGTAATATGACTCGTGAAGTCCAACAAGACTCCTCAAATATCCCATAACATCCTCCCTCAAATATCAGCATATATGCACTGCAAAAGAAACTCCCTAACTAAATTCTTTCTCTATGTCATTTTTACAAGGAGGATATTGAGTCTCAAAGAAATCATAAAAAGCCATCAGGTCCTATGAAATGAAATGAAATGAAATGATACATACAGGGGTCGCTAGTTGATTTAGATGTTCACAGAAGCATTAGCTGCTGCTTTTCACTCAGGGAGATAGTTGCTGTATCTGGCACTGTGGTTTTGCACATTCTTCTACGTTCTGTGCCACAAAACAACAACAAAAAACCACCTTCTAGCCTCAGTCTGAGACACAGCAACAAATGAAAAAGTGTCCACTAGGAAATAAAAGTTAATGCATTACGTATAGAATTATCAGAGAAAATACAGCAGGAAGAGGATTGAAGAGGCCATCTATTCCATCCTGCTGCCCCAGCTCAGACTTGGCTCCATTCGAACTATTAATCTGTAGTACCCTGGTTCACTTGTAATTCAAAAATTCAAATTACAAAGCTTTTCCACAACCTCCAGACCTAATCTGTTCCAACCTCAATTATTCTTTTCATATGAAAGTTTCTCTTACATTTTGAAGTAAATCTCCCTTAATTCAGTTTTAAATAAATGATAGTAACCTACCAGCCTCTTATTTTGTTGCTGAATTAGTGCTGCTATTTAGATTGTTGATGTGAAAGTATCCACACTAATTCTGTGAAAGGAAGGCTTAGCTCTTGTGATTTTTGACAAGAGACTTAAGTAGCAAAGAGTTATATCAAGACCAAAAGAAAATAAAAGAGAAATAGAGAAGAGAGTGGATTTTACTCTGTTGATACAATTGGATTTCAGTTCTAAGCCTGGCATCCAAAGAGAATTTATGTAATCATTGTACTTGTTTGTCTGTTACTCTGCTAAATTCAAAATCTTGTAATGCAAAAAAGAAACACACCTCACAAGTAAAGCCAAGAATTTATTGTTGGTATAATTGAAACCTCAAAAGAATAATCAAAAGAACTGTTATATCTAATTAATGCAGAAAAAAGGGAAGAAAATAAAGAAATTAAGATTACTACAAATAGGTCTGGCAATAACAAAGTACTTCAGATTGTTGTGCACAGTCACCCACTGCCCTTCTGGGTCCTGGATCAATGGGTCCAGCCTTTCTCACGAAGAGGGCAGGGAGCAGTGGGTCGTGGAAAGGTTCAGTGTCCTGTGTTCTTTGCTGGGAGGAGTGATGGTGATGGATTTTTTTTCTTTTCATCTTTTAGATGGATTTCCTTTTGCCAGGGAAGTATCCTGTTGATGGTTTCTTCTTCACTGTGGTTCACTTTGGGCAGTTTTTGTGTTTTCTGGCAAAGATTTGCACCTTGTTCTTTGTTAATGTCTGCATCATCATGTTACAGCCATATTTTGTATGTAAACTGTTTTACAGATATTAGGTACGTTTTCTTTCCTCACTTTGTGACCCCTAAATCCAGTTTTGTCCAGATCTATATGCCCATTTCTTTAACCTACCACTGATGAATTGTCTACATCCTTGACGTTTCCAGTGCTATCCTGTGACCTCTTTCTTACCACCCCCATCCCTGCAATCCTCCACACTGCATCCTGTGTTCCCAGTGCCATCATACCATCCCTGTGCTGCTCCACCACTACATCACTATGCTGGAGTGGTAAATATTTGCCTTTACACAGAGGAATTACTTGTTACTCTATCTATAGAAAAACTATGGTTGTACCATCAAAAGACAAGCAAAAATAAAACTAATTAGGCATAGCAACCTGTCCACATAGAAAAATTGCTGTTACACCTAAACAAGCTAAAACAAAGGTCCAGGCAGTCCCAGTTCAAACAAAGGCTGCTGGGCCTCCATCCTGGGGCTCCAAAAAGTCAGTTCAAGTTCTGCTAGCCTGTAGCCTGTTAGTAGCAATGACAGTGATATATTTATGGGACTGCTGGGCTACAAGAGCCTTCCCTTACTAGCTTTTGAATTTCAACTTCAAGGTTAGAAATTCAGAAACATGGCAAGAGAGAAGTACCAATAATACACAGTGAAAAAAAGGATTCTATAGGAGGTACAAAAAAAAGTATGTGTCCTCCTTAGCCTGCCAGGTAAGGACCCAGCCCACGTGTGCTTGCCAGCCATTCGATGTGTGCCCAGCCCTGAACCAGCCTCTGGGTGCCTAGACACCAGCAGGGCACAGAAGAAAGCTGGTGCTTTGTGCAGATGGCAGTACAGCTTGGGAGAACTAGTGAGGTCACCTGAGCTACTGCAAAGAGAAGGGGACATGGGAAATCACTTACCAACAGGAAACTGGGCTATAATAGCTTTCAAGCATGTATGGTGTCAGACTGAGACTCAGATCATGTCTTTCCTGAGGAAACCCAACAGTAGTTTTCAAAAAAAAAAAAGTTTTATACGGAAAACATCTTTCACAGTTCTTTGTTGCTTACCTCTGGAGTGGCTGCATCAGCCATCCCAAATACAATGTAAGACATTGATTACAGCAATATCTGATTGCTTCATCATCATTAACATACTTTTTTTACATAATTCCTGTGAGAGAGAAATGCTATTATACTGATTTTAGGGATGGGTACCTCAATCATGGCTCCTCACAGATACACAGATATAGGGTAACTAGCTGCCATTCTAAAGGAGACAGATACTTAGAGAATTCTGACCTGTCCAAAGTCATGTGGAAAACGAACCCAGATTCTACATCCCATGTTAAGCACTAAACCTCTTCTTCCCATACCCATAGACCTCTCTTCTTATGTTCTTTTCATTTTCAGACGAGTTGTGCTTCTTGGGCTTTCTCCTGTCCTTGATTGCATGGTCACTGCGAGGGGAAGGAAATTTCACAATTCCATACAAAGGATAATGAAAGTTGCTTTTATTCTTGTATAATGGACTTAATGAGACTTGGTTTGGTACATTCCTAATTTTTTTTCTGAAAACTATGGAAAAAAATGAAACCTGTTCAGTTAACAAAGCAGTATGAATGACACTAAAAGCTGGATCCTCCATTGAGCTTTCCTCTGAAATTAGCAAATTGCTAATGAGTTGTTCCATGAGCACGAGACTGAAGAAAACATGACCTTTTACAGATTTTTGCATTGTCTTTTTTATAACTATTCTTGAACTCTTACATGACACATCACTTTCTTGCCAATGTTCTGTAGTACCTCCAGTTTCTGCCACATCTCTAGTTGCCCACACAGCTACTGTCTAGGCACTGGGTAGGCCTACGTGCTGTCATTAGCTCTGGGCTGCACGTGTGGATTTTTTGAAATTATATTTTGATCTCATGTTCTCAGACATCTTGTGCATAGAAGTCTGTCTTTCTGCAAAGGTACTCAATTTTCCCCTCTTCCTTTTCAAGCTTTATAAAGCTTGCAATTTCTTCATGTCTTTTAGGCCTCTTCTTCCTTATTAGGTGAAATTAGCTTGAAATGGTTATCAGAGGATTGCCACATGGACAGATGGACTGCCACATGGTACAGGCACACAAGGCTCATTTTCTGAAGTGAGGAAGAAACGAGTGAAACAAGAAGAAACAAGGAAGAAGCAAAAACAAAGAAAGAAACAAACAAATCCATAGGAAAAGAACAGTAATTTTTCTATAGTTCTTCATCTAGCACACCTTGCACTGTGCTGTAAATAGAAGGATAATGTTTATAAAGGTGACTGAAACTAGTCCTGCAAAAATTCATAAGCCTGCAGTGGTATTTCTAAAACTCAGTTGAATCATTAAGAAGTAAAATCTTTCCTAAAGTCGTAAATGTTCTTTCCCCCTTATTTCCTCCCTCTCTCACAGCATCATACCCTTGAGCAAATAAAACATAGGTACTTGAACTGGGACTTGAAATTCTTTGCCTCTTATACCATTTTTACCATTTTTCAGTTGCAATGGCATTTGTGTTTTATGAAGCTCTGAGACTTCACTATTTTAGTAAGTACAGGAAAATACTGACTTGATAAAATTCCCAGACTAGTACACAAAGAAGCAAGAAAGGTCAATAAGACAGAAATGTGCTACCTAAAGGCAAGTCAGATTTTCAAAGACATTATCTTTCTCTTTGTTTCTTACACACACATCCACACATACATTCATCACAAACTTGGTATCTGTAGACTATGACTGTGAAGGAGCACTGTGATCTAAAGAACCTTAGTGTGCTGGCTGATAATTCCTAAATAATCATCATCAACATACTAAATAATAATTAACATAAAAGAGGTCATAATATATATGGCTACTGAGAGGGCTGTAGTATTCAAGTGCACAAGTGTGTTCTGCCAAAGCAAATTTTGCAACTGGAAATTATAATTTTACACAATTGAAATTTTCTGCTAGGGAAAAAGTATTCATTTTCAGATACCTCTTATTTTCTAAAGAGAAAATGTAAATGTACTGATTTGCTTTGACTTCGTTGATCTGATTTAGAATATTTCCATATTGTTAAACCAAGCCAATGCATTTAATTATGAGTCAATTCGAGGAAACAATTGCAAAATACATGAATCAATTACATTGCTCTGTCAGCAAACTGCCTTTGAGCTGCTATAAACTGTGCTTCCAGACTGGCTTTGTTCGCCAGTCCTGGAGAATGATAGCTGAAGTAACGCACAGAGAAATCATTCTGAATTGCATGATGCTCAATAAAAGATGTAAATGAGCATAAGTAAAAGTGGGACATAGAATTTCCAACTAAAATTCAGATGAAACAAAGTGTCAATATGGAGAAAATAATTTTGTTACGCAACTAACTCAAAATTAATCACTCCAAGTCTATTCAATAAACTGAAACAAGGCTTCCCCCCAGCACCCCCCACCCCCACCCCCACCCCCCCAAACCAAATAATACAGATTTGACTGAGGAGGTAAATCAGGAGAAATGAAAATCAGTCCACTACTTTGGTTGGCATGGCTGTTTAATAATCTGATCATTTTACTGTGCTATATAAAGTTGTCTATTATGCTAATTGGATCTATAACTGCATACTAAGTGATCTCTACAAATTTCTTATAAAAGAATTAAGGGAGAAGATGCCACCTTTCTGTCTGGCATCACTAAAGTAAAATGGAGTTTAAAAAAAAAAAGGAAGGAAAACTAAGAGATTAATAGTTGTTACTTTTTGATATAATAACAGACATAAGGAAAAACATTACAATTTATGGGGTGAAGAATTTAATCTATGACCCTGATCCTATGTTATCTTTGACCTGGAGCCTCAGCCTGGGATATTGAGGATAATGAGTATGTAACCACCACTGAAAATTAACCGAACTCCGGTCGTACCCACTGGTTTTAAAGATTCAGTGCATGTGATGTATGTGGACACTAGAGGGAAACACTTAACTGGGCTACAGCAGTTTGTGACCCTGACGAGGACGGTGGAACAGTCGCTGTACTGATAGACTCTCATTTAATGGCAATATCAATTTTTTTCAGGGAGAAAACACAATTAGCGGACTAAGGAAATGAATGTAGGTTATGAGGCTTATTCTTCCTGTAATGGATATAAATGTACTTTAAAACTTCAGTTACTGTTATGGATCATGGACAACCGAGCAAATTATATATTAAACTAATCGCAGGTAATGCTTATGTGTCACGGTTTCATCTTTTCTTCCCTTCTCCTGCAATTGTTGTTTCCTAATTTAAGCATGTTCCTTCTTTAGTACAAGTAAAAGGGAAAAATCTTTAAGGTCTGATTCACTACCTTGTGTAGTTTTTATTTCTGGCTTGACATGGTAAAGGAAAGCCTTGTCTAAAGAAGCTTTTCTACTTTGTGCCAGAGTTAATGACTATAACATATTGGATCTCATGCACAATTCATGAGAGCTGATTTAGCATTAATGCAGGTGTATAGAATGGCTGGAACTGTTCACCTGCTCTCCCTGATGGAGGCAAAATGCTGCCATGATTTCTAACAAGGAGAAACTGGAGGAACGAATCAGGGAGATGAAATATATAATGTATATGTAAACGTGGCTTAAAATGCATTGTAAATGATTTGTACATAACTAGTCAAATACCTTTCTTTAGTGGCAAGCTAATCTTCTAGTCAATGCTAAAATGCAAGGCTAGATTGTCATCCTGTTGGCAGCCCTCTGAAGCAAATTAGGACTTGATCCTTCTGCCAGAGGAATCATTGGCAGGCAATCATATGCACAATATGCTGCTCCAAATGCGATCAGAGACATGTGCATTTGACTTAACTGGGTAAAACTCTTCACCTGATAATCATCTGCTAACTTATAATCACTTGATAACTTTTCACTTCTCTAACTAATTTTCCTGTAATATGTAGAAAGAAATTCTAGCAAAGTAAGATTTTCTTATTCCCATGCTTACTGGACATAGATTTTGGTCCACTGGTTCCAGTAACCTTCAAAACTGCTGTCAAAATTGGTTTTCTTTTGAACTGATCTTATTATAGAGTTACTGCATTTATAGGAATGAAAATATTTTCTTCCAAAATTAATATTGACAGACATGCCTGTGTAAAGTACTCAGTCACTAGTTCCTGTTTAGCTTCTCATTTCAGCTTTTTAGCTTTTGTCTTGCTGAGGGAATACGTTAACAGGGAAAAATAGGCCTAAGTACTTGGAGTCAATATGACTCGGTTAGACTAGAAGTATAACTTTTAGATGCTAATATGAAGTAGAATTAATTCAGTAAAGAAGGCTCATGGGGGATCTTACCAATGTGCATAAATACCTGAAGGCAGGATGTAAAGGCGAGAGACCCAAACCCAGTGACAGGACCAGAGGCAATGGGCACCAGCTGAAACACAGGGGGGTCCCTCTGGACCTCAGGAAGCCCTTTCACTGTGAAGGTGACTGAGCACTGGCCAGGGTCCACAGGGAGGTGGTGGAGTCACCACACTTGGAGATACTCAAAAGCTGACGTAGATGGTCCTGAGCAACCTGCTCTGGCTGACCCTCTGATGAGCAGCAGGGTTCGACTGCACACTCATGAGAGGTCCCCACAACCTCAGCTGTACTGTGATCCTGAGATTCTGTGAAATGTACTATCTAATAAATTATCATCTATAAATCATTTATAGGTATAAGAAAAATGCACATTGTTTTAAACTGTAACATATATATGTGATATTAGAGAATGGTACATTTTAATAGAAAATAGTTAATCCTTCTCAAATTTAACATAAAAGTGGTTTGCATAGTATTCAAATTTTCAAAAATGGTATACTCTATTTGGGATACATTTTGAAATTCTTGCTATAGGTTAGTAGGGACTTTACTCCAACTCAAGTTTTTATGATGACTTAATCTCCCTTACTACCATCTAGATAGTCATTGCAAAATTCCCTGAGAGATAACATTTAGAACCTAATTCACCTATCCTTGTCTACAAAGTTCTACGTGACTGGTTTTTCATAGAAACTTGCATTTGATGCCGTCATTTAAAATGAGCAAGTAGACGAAAAGATTCACATACCACCCACAATCCACATTGTAGAAAATATTTTAAAGCTACTAGGTAACTTATTTATCTGTCTGAGGTATGCATCGATAGACTTTTGCCAGCTAAAACCTTGTAATGCACAACAGATGATGCTACTGATCGGCAGAGGTCTGCACGGCCTTCCAGAGAGTACAGATTTCTGCGGAGAATTGGCCCATGGTATGTGCTGTACACGTGCTACTATACTGACAGCTGGGGATGTGTCAGAGAAGGTAGAAAGAGAGAGAAGTTTCTCAAAAGACGCGGCACTATTGGAAAGTCTAATGGATCCAGAGGATGGTAAAGTATTGTTAGAGCAACGTCTAGACATGTTTAGTACTGAAGGCAGAATATATACACTGGTGGTCAGTTGTGGTAGATGTAACTTAATCTTTATGATCTAAGTAATTCCCACAGGTTATATTAATAACATTGCTGCTGTGACCACAGCACCCATTATCTCTGCATCATTTTCCTGGACCTAAAAAGAAAGGTGTGAAGGGACAAGATCATATCGCCAATTCCAGGTTTCTGAACAAGTCCTGAAATCTTTATTTCTGGTTACAGCTTCATTTCCTTTCCTAGCAATTCTAATTCCATCTTACTGTTCTTCCATCTCTTAGTTTCCTTCTGTCCAATAAGAAATTAGTAAACCAAACACATGCAGCTGTTTTGCTCTTTGCTGTGACTAGTCTGGTAGCCTGAAAGTAAGTCCTGGGCAGCCTGGACTGTTGTGAAAGACTGAGAGGTAATTTACAGTGTTTTCTACAGCCAGAAGAGTAAAGGACTAACTCAAATGTCAGGCTTTGGTTTATGCATCAGATGTTTTAGGAGACTATGTCTCACCTAGTGGAAACTAACCTTTAGTCAGAAAGGAGTGTTATCCTTCCCCACTTTTTGTTGATCTTTCTCTTGATACCCTATGCATAAACTGAGCTTCACGTTCGAGGTTTCAAATTGAGATTGAAATGAATAACCATTGTGTACTTGATTCTTTCTAGTGCTCTATATGGCAATCAAATCAAGGGAATAAATTAAAAGAGTAGCGTTTCCATCCATAAAGGCTGAAATTTCAAAGCTTAGATAACAGTGATAATACTGGGGTTACATTAGGGAACACCCCAGGGTCCTGAGACTGCATTGAACAGGCAATGCTGCACTTATATTATGCTGAGGAAAATTCTATGGATAGCCTAAAAAGAATTATACAAAAGTAACTGTCTAGTTTAGGTTGACTGAATAGATCTCTAGGTTTCACTGAATTTATCTGATTAGATCTCCATTGAGTGCAATGGGAGCTTAGCTTGCATGTAAACATCTAAATTTAGATGTCTAAATCTGTGAGCTGTAACCACTCAGGATGACTGTATTGTAATAAAAAGACACCCAAGATACCTTTAAACTATCTGGCTTGAGTAAGTCCAATCTAATTTCACAGCAACATAGAATTTAGCTCAGAATAATATCCTGCCGTGAAGGCTGACCACAGTATAGGCTATTTTGGAGACCTGCAGTAATTTACTTTGGGTACTAAAAGCTTTAGCATTGACTTAATGGGTTGTTATTTGGTAACCAAGCTGTTTACCATGCTGTGCAACACAACCTTGATGCAAAAAGTATTTATTCCTTGTGTATTAGTGCTAGGGATGTAGAATGAATTCAGCTGGTGAAATCCTGGCCACTTTGATGAAAGAATGACATACGGTAATGACATTATAATAATCTTTATTTCATTTTTTATTGTGTTATATTGCTTCATTTGCTTGCATGGACATTGAACTTGACTGAGGTCATGCAGTGACACATAACTCATTACCGTGGCTGGCTTCTGTTAAATAATAATTTATAGTGCATTCTAATAGTCAAGGTTATTCTTGCCTTAAATGTGCAACCTTACAGTTACTGCCACATTTCTTCTGCCACCATGCTTGGTTTTGGTAACCCTTCTGAATACCTTTCTGAATAACTTTTATTTATAATCTTCTCTAGTATTGATTAAGAGAAGGCTCTGGGGAGACCTTATTGCCGCCTTTCAATACTTAAAGGGGACTCATGATGGAGTGAGACTTTTTGCCAGGGTCTGTAGTGATAGGACAAGGGGTAATGATTTCAAACTAAAAGAGGGCAGATTTAGATTATTTATAAGGGAGAAATTATTTACTGTGAGGTTGGTGAGGCACTGACAAAGGTTGCCCAGAAGAAGCTGTGGCTGCACCATTCCTGCAGTGCTCAAGGCCAGGTTGGATGGGGCTTGGAGCAACCTGGTCTAGTGGAAGGTGGCTCTGCCTGTGGCAGAGGGGTGGAATGTCTGTGATTCTATGATTCTACAAATATGTTGATATTTGAATTCTAAACCATTAATAAATTGTTTTAGCGATTAAAAACTATAGGCAGTTTTGAAATTTGCCTAAATATCCCTCTCTGTTATTTTTTGCCCGGTAACAAAAATACTTTCTCTTTCATTCCAGGATTTTTCCTTGGAGATTGATTTGGCCTTGCATTGAACTAATAAAAGTAAAAGCATTCTTGTAATGTGTCACAGACATGAAAAAGTATCAAATTTAAAAATATGCTTCATCAATGATCCTCAGTCACTCTTTTTTTTTTATATTATATACAAAACCCAACTTTAGGTAACTCTCCTAAATTTCATAATTCACATTTTCTTTACTGTCTTGCAAATGAATTAAAATAAAAAAACTTACTAATCTCTTTTAAGACATGATCTTAAGCAGCTTTGGGTTAGGACATCATTTACGTTAATTTGGAATTCTACAAATTCTACTTTCAGTATGTTCTTATCTGTTCTATAATGAATGATAGGGTCACACTAAACTCCCAGGCTTCACTGGAGGGACCATAGGTTGCCACTGTTCGTGGACAGTTATGCAAAATGCTTGCAGAATTCTGATGCTAGGCAAGCACGACAGGCCAGGAAGAGTGTGCACAGAGCAGGCTACCCCTGTGTTATCATCTGAGACTATCAGTTGCAACTTAGAGTAGCATTCTGCCTCTTGAATTTTCAGATTTTCCGGAAAGTATTGCTAGTAACCAACTAGAAATTAGTGACTAAATTAAACTTCTATTTAAAAAGATTATGGTTCAGTCTAAAACAATCTCTGTTTTTCCATTATGGATTTTGTTTGTTTGTTTGTTTGTTTGTTTTTTAATAAATTTAGCAATCCACTTCAGAATATGCTATTCCAAGTGTAAGTTTAGGCAGGTTTTTTATATTATTCCTTTTTCTGTTATCCTCAGGTAACCTGCCCATGATATTTATCTTCAGTGTCACCTCCCTAGTACAGCTGGGAATATACTGTGAGGCATTGCATTTTTCTTTTATACCAATGTGAATAATGATTTAGTTTTAATCCCATGGCCTATTCACATCAGATGGTAAGAAAAATTTCCTGACCTCAGATAATACCAATGACAGTTAAAATTCATTATTAGCTACCTGTATGGTGTTACTCCAAGAGGCATATCTGATACTGAAGTTCTGTCCTGTTACATCCTGTATGCAAAAGTAACAGGTTTTGTTTAAAGACTACCCAGTAAATATACAAAACAGACAGAACGGGAGGCAGAACACAAGTACAAAGAGATGAAAGGTGGCAGTCACCATGGGTAAATATAGATGTCTGAAAGGTACAGATATTGCCTAATAGATGTCACCAATAGAGTAATGAAGTCTAAAATAGCATTCCTGATTATTTTTTTAAATAGTTTTGCAACTTCCAGAGTCATCCATCAGGTTAGCCAGAAAGCCAAGAGAAGATTCTAGGAATAGGAATCACCTCATCTTCCTTAGACACATGTAACACAGCTATTGCTAAGCCTCCCTTTATATTCATTGTAGAGAAATAGAGCTTTTTAGGATTCAGTCCATGTGATGTATTAAAAATGTCTATTTTAGAGTTAGAGGAATTCTGTCTTAGACTTCACAGTCGATAGTGACTAGATTTCTACTGATTATACATGGAGAGCGGGGTGACTCAGATAAAGAGCAGGCCTCTGCATTTAGCTGGATGAATTCCACTCTAAATCTTTTGACTAAAGGAACAGTGCTTTTCTCTCTGGACCATGAAATCATTCTGAATAAGCAGATAAAGCAAATCTAAGTAACCGCAATATATTCCAGAATAAGTTCAAATAAACCTTTTCCTCTTCATTAGACCAAATATGCCTGCTTTGAAATTCTGGAGATACCTGACCCAACTGGCTGTTTTGTATACTCATCAACAATACTGCTCTGTATTCTACCACCCTGTTATCCCAGACAAAGCACAGGATTTCAGAGTGGACCATCATGCAGGTACATTATTTACAGCCTCACATTATCTTATTTGCATATAAACTACCTCAGTAAACCAGTGTCTAGTGAAGGAGTTCCCAAAATACAAGACATATGAATAGTTTCAGTTGCTGATTTCTTATAAAAATCCCTTCAACCAGAAAAGAGTTCCAGGGATTCTAACTTGTAATTTGTATTCCCATTATATTTAATAACTCTTTATACAATCCATCTAGATCAGTTTAAATGAATGCCTTGTTGCTACTTAGATGATTATGGGTTGCAATTCATTTAACGTGCCCAATGATTCATGTTTAATTTATTGAATTTAATGCAGCATCTGAGTGACCTGTGCATGTGTAGTACTTTAAATGCATGCACACTGGCACACACAGCCCTCTACAGTATTTTGCTTAAGTAATCAGCTTATCAATGTGTTAGACTATGAGATATTGTGTGACTCTTTATGCCACTGTTTAATTTAATGCTCCTTGCAGTAATGAGTCTGTCTGGGTTGACTGGCTACCTCTCAGGAGGTCCATGGCTTTTATGCCAGCAATAATGGTGCAAGATGTGTCCAGTTCTATGATTTGTTACCTGGGCATCTGGCATGAGCCACTGACTTGTGTTTGCATCTCATAGTATTTTTGTGTTGGGAAACTAATTAATGAGTGCCCTTTGTTTATAGCTAGAGGTATGAATCTTCCTTCAGCACCTGACAAGTCAAATAGCATTTACAAGTAATAATTAAGTTTTGTAGAAATGTTCTTTATATATGATAAGGCTCTTTAGGGTATACCTGTATGATTCCCTGAGTATTTTGTAAAGAAGTTTTTCATTAGCATGAGGAGAGTGGAGGCTGCCTTAGGGAAATTTGAAGTCTTTTAAAATCTAGAAGTTCAGGTCATCACTTTTGGCAGACCTGTATTTTAATGATACCTATTAGCCTATTCTGTGTTCTGTTTGTGATAAAAGACAGTGTTTTCAGTTCTCATGATGATACTGAATCCTTGCAAGACATGGGCAATGGAATTACTGAGGAAAAATGTTGTTTGCCTTATGAAATCCACATTACCAGCAATGTTTTTTACCTTAACCACTTTCCTCTAAACCACTTTCACTCTAAACCACAGTACTCCAACTGGTGCTTGATATCTGTGATATCAAATAAGGGGAAATTCATGTGGCATTCTTATCACCCAGTTCCAGATTTTTTTCATCTCTCTGTCTGCATGATCAAGTTCTGCTTTTTGTATTCACTAAATCCTGTGGGGTTTTGTTATATGCATTTTCCTGGGTTTTAAGAAGTCCTTATAGTGTAATAACTTATATGAGGAGGACCTCACTATAATCAACTTTATTTCTGACTTCTGTTGAAGTACCTCAGAAAAAAAAGAGTTCAGGAACTACTTATCTGCAAGATTTTGTATGTTCCATTTGCTAAATATTTGAATTCTAAAAAGTGAAATATAGTTCAGTGTACTTTTTCTTGCCAACTAGTTCTCAAGTAAGTATCAATGTGCACTGTAGTGACAACTGAGATGTGCTGCTTTTAATTTCCTGTTAACAAATAGAATCCAAATCCCCGAGGAACAGTGGTAATTCCATACTCAGATTTACACAACTTAGTTACACTAAATTATACCCTGTGGTGGGTCAGAAAATCTTAAGGACAAAGTAGTATGGTTGACTGTCAGCACATGAAAAACATTCAAATGTAGGCTAGAAAGAGGCCTAGCAGAGGCATCTAGCAGAAAGATCCTAGATCAGTCTCTAAAAAAAACCCAAAACTTAAATTTAGTGCAAATATCTTTACTGGCTCCATAAACATTTAGAGTTTATAAAGCCAAGCTATCAACTTTATAAGAGAAAAACCTGCTGGCATAGCAAAGTTTTGCACTGAGTCCTAGTTTATTTTCAGAATTCTCAGAACAGTTGTCTAGCAGTGGTAAAATGGCATAGTTCCATCACTGGAGTTATGATTTATGTCAACTGATATGTCAGCCCTTGACTTGTATTTATTTCTATTGATACCACTTTGTTTTAGAAACATTTCAAATTCTTTATACATTCATCTAAAATCAAAATGAAGCAACATAAACACATAAATAACCACCTACACATAATCCAAGCTTGAAATGACTCCCTGGTCTTTAGCTGAAATGATGCCAAGAGAAAAAGTGGGTTGCCATGTCGAAAAAAACCCAAGAGATAAAAAAATCCCAACCAAAACCAACCCAAATGTTCTGTTGCCTTAAACATATAGTTTATTTAGAAGGCCAGAGGGTAACAGCCAATTTTTGTGTCATTAACACTCTTGTGGGACTGAAAATTCCTTCTTAGATGTTGTAATTGATAATCAAATAAGAAGCATGTCCCTGTGAAAGTTGGTTTTGATTCCATTTTGCAATCTTTTAATTTCTTTCAAGGAAAGACAAGTTTATGGTCACTTGTGTCCAGGGCATGCCTCTTGCTTACATTATGCAGATTTGTCGATTGTTACCCTATAATGTCTTGCTGACAATCCTGTCATTCCCAAATATGGGTTTTGCAGTTTTTGGGGTTCCATGTAAATATAGGGAAGGATTTAAGCACATCCTTAATGAATGCAATAACAGTGAGCTAGATACTATAGCAACTGACTGGGCAAACCAAATAATTTCTTCACTATTTTTCCATGCCTTAAAGTCTATGAATTTGAGCTAATCAGTACTAATCATAATGAACTTGCATCTATCCTATGTGGACTGGCATCCAAAGACTACATTAAAATGGTTTTGAGTGTGAAGCAACCTACCTAAAATCTGAAATAAGTGGCTCCATTTCAGTCATGATGATCATACCTCTTTTTGACACTACTAAAAATTTGGATAGTCCTGTAATGAATGTAATAATGCCTTGTGCCCTGTAGCCAGATGGTTCACTGACAGGCAAGCAGGGGCTAGAGTCCAGCACCTATCTAGTAACCAGAGTATTAAATTGCTACCTGACCATCTGGATAGCATCACTTGCTATTCTGTAGATTCCCTTTAGTTCCTAGGACAGGTTCCTTAATTAGATGATACTCTATTTTACTTTTATAAAGTGAAGACAATAGTTGTAATGGTATTGGGAAACAAATGCATTAGAGATTTTGTATGTCTCAGCGACTATGTTAATAGAAGCAATATAATTTCCATAGAGGATCAATTTTTGCGTTATTTTGCAATATGATTTATGACAAATCCATGACTGAACCTGATCTTTAGACGTATCTTTGAAGCATATTGTACCATTTTTTTCTGCCAGCTCTTGTGAGAATCCTGGGTTAGTTACGTTCTGCCTGTATTGCAGCTAATGGAGAGGTTATTGTCTTAAATGCATCCTCACTGGCAACAAGGATTCCAGGCTGAGTTTTCTGGCAGCAGCCTGCTGATTTCAGAAATGATGTATTTCTATTGGTGGAAAAGATGCTCCTCTAATTGCCTTTTTTGATTATGTCAATATATATATTACATATAGCTGTTAAATTGCTCAGCAACTTTTAGTAATATATAACCTGTGAGATGTCACTTTCATTTCATGCTACACAGCTTTTCTTTCTTGCTTTAACTCTTTACAATAGCTTAGTTCCCTGTTCGCCTCTATGTGCCGAGGTTGTGTGATCAGAACAACAGTAGATGCAATCAAACTCACAATTAGACCGTGATTCACATTATGTAAAAGATTCATCATGCCAATTGATGTGAAATGACATGCAGTCTCCAGGCAGTGATTGCACAAGGCTTTGATCTCTCCACATGCTGAACTCTGTACTTATAGTGGTTCAGCAAAGCTTAGTTGTAATCATTTTTGGACTAATGCCTTTCTATGATTTCATTATAAAGAGTATAACAATGAGGCCTTTTTCTGCTACTTCTTTTAAATGCCAGGGTGTGCTGATTACACAGTTAGCATCCTGCGTGTAGTTGACCTTTTGCGTAGAAATGTCATGAGACTAGGGTTTTTTTTACCATTCAGGGGTTAGGTGTTTTACTGAAGACAGATGACATTTTTTAATTCTTTACCCTAACATTCCTCTTTCCCTTCTTGACCTACTGGGTCGATAACTTGGAAACTTTTCAAAGACAAGTGCATTTGGGTTTCTTTTAGAACTCAATCCAAAAAGCAGGCATTTTTCTAATTTCTAAGATGAATATGGACCTTAGATGGGGTGACTCTTCTAAACATTGATTTCCAGGAAAAGTGACCTCTAACCAGAACCTACGTTTTCATGTAGCTTATTGCAGATATTGAAAATCAGAGTTTTTATATGGGCCTCTCAGAAAGATGGCAAGTATCATTCCAGATCTCTTATCAGAGCTGTGAGTGACTGCTGTATGTGTGTGTGTGTGTGTATATCAAGAGTGAGATGTGGAAGAAAAGCATAACTCTACATAACTGTTACTGATTGGAAGCTGTGCAGTGACTGGATGGGCAGGGAGTTTCCAGTCTTGAATTCTAAGCAGAAGTGGATTTGTCTTTAAGGCCTGTGAGAGACGAGGAATACATAAATGCTAATGTGCATAACTAAACTCTCTTTCAAAGAACTGAGTGTAACTGAGTGGCACTCATTTTTCATTTGTGAATAACTTATCTAGATGAAAAATCCTTTGAGAAATGTATATCAAAATAAAAAATCCCAGAAATATGTAAATCATTATGTCTTTGGTCAATAATTGAATACATTCATTTCCAGAACTGTAAAAAATTAGTCTTTGGCTATTTTTGAATTCACGCTGTGTCCTATTTCATTAAGCAGGAAATGCAGATGATTAAGGATCAGCCATAAGCTGTAGTCACTGACTTCTGATAGAATACTTTGAACCTATTTGTGCTCAGAGCTCTTTTAATTAACTACTCTTTCCACAGGATCAAAGAGAACTGGAGCCAAAACCCACTGAAAGCAGGAGATCAGATAAAATTTAAACAAAAAAAATGATGTTCTGCAGTTGGAAATCCCATTTTTCTATTCACACACATGCTGTGGCACAAAAGCTATGTTCCCCAAGCAGAGTTACGACCCCATGAAAGATGTTCTGGAGACTTGCTGAAGTCCAGTAGGGACTTTACTGTTGTTACTGTTTCTAGCATTGCTGAAAAGTTGTTCAGCTGCTGTAAATATGGAGGGCATTATAAAACTATAATGCAGATGAATTTTTCATGAGAGAAAGTTGTGATGTTTGGTTGGTTGTTTTTTTTGTTTTGTTTTGGTTTGGTTTTTGGTTTTTTTTCCCCCCCCCCAGAGGCAAATAATGTATTTGTATAGATGATATATATTGCACTATATTAAGACCTCTGTCTGATGAATGTTTGGATTCCATTCCACAGTCTTGTGATTTGATTCCAGTTTTTGCACCACTAGTAAAGCCTCTGAAATCATGGCGGGCCAAAAAATTCCTTTATGTGTAGCCACTCTGAAATTTTTCATTCATAAAAGCAGTGCATGTGCTGTAAGCTAAGTAGATTGATGCAGAAAGGTCAAATAACCTTGTCCATCTTAAGGAAAATTGTTGACTCAACTTGGTTGTTAAAGCTCTTACCTAAAATAGGTGATCTCTATACTTTTATATTTGTCTTATAGTCCTTGTTATTGATAGGAGGAATTAAAACTCATCCGTCTTCACGGATCTTCAATGCCTTTAAAAACACTGTGCCAGACTATCTAAGTATAATCATCTATTACTATGTGAGTAATATGGAAAGTCTGGTGTATCTGGAGCCTTGCATAAAGGGATGTTCAGTTCCTAACCAAATATACAGCAAAAAAAAAAATCCTCTTTAATTTCTAAAATTTCATAGGCATGACTCATTCTTTCAAGTTTTAGTCTTGAGCAACAGGAGTAAAATGTGATATCTACTAGGCAAAATCTATGTATTTCCTGTTGATTCGAGGAAATTTAGTGTATCTCATGGGAAGAAATAATAAAAATCAGTCATTGCTCAATCAAAAATCTCAGCATTGGGTTTCTACAAATTTTATGTTTATTTGTCTACTAATGTAGCTATTTGGTTAAATATCTAAGACTAGGAGAACAAGGCCAAGGAAAACAGCAGTGGTTCCCTGAGCAAATACGGTACACACATTCAGTAATTCAGAAAAAATGATGGTCTGGTTTCTCAGCAGTTGTAAATACGTAGAAATACCTCATGAATACCTTCATTTATTATTTTTTTGTTTTCAGATAATGTTGCTATATAAGGAATTGGACTTTTTCATTACTTTTGTTCATTGCTTTTGGAAACTGTTTAATTGGATAAAGTTTGATTTTAATTAATACAGACACTAAAAGTCAATGAGGAGCTGAAAATTCTCTGAAGCACTTTTACAGAGCAATATCTAGATGGTTTAACTTTAAATGTCATAATGCCCTTTTTTATTCTGCCATGAATAGACTCACAAAAAAAACTTTGTGTGCAAAAATGGAAATGGGAAGAGATGTCTTAGGGGGCAGGCAGATGACTGCTAGAAATCTGTGACTTGGCAGGTGGCTTCTGGTCCATGTTCCACATGGAAATGGTGGACCAGACTCAGAGTCTTTTAGTTATGAACATCTTCCTCCTAATGTTCCATCCTGCAGTATTTTATTAGCATATTACCTCTAGCTTCTTGAGAGTCTGTATAGGCAGAAGGAAGATAAGTTTCAAAAAACCAGAGAGAAGATAGCAATACAAAAATCAGTACTTATATAGTACGAGTAAACCTGATCAAAATATTTTCTTTTTGCATTCTTGAAACAAAAATCAGGTGTTGTATTCAAAAGCTATATATTTTGTAACATTTTGTACTTAACACACACTTTAGACTTGGTGTTGCCTGAATTTTGGCCCCTAATGACATGGTGACATGGGAGGTTGAACTTAGAGAATATCATCTCATCTGCCTGGAAGAGAGTCTTATGACACAATTCAGAAAAACACTTGGGCACACGCTCAACTTAAGCATTAGATATGACTATTGAAGTCTATGAAGCTAATCTGGTAACAAGCACTTAAGTGTCTTATTTATTTAGGTAAGGAGCACAGAGAAGATGAGCAGAAAGATAAAAGGAATAGTTTTGGAGACCTTCATGAGTATCTAGAAAATGATCCTCAAAAAACTAGTATTTGCCTATTGCAGAATGTCTGACTTGGCGTCCTTAGTGCTGTGCAATGCCACATAAAAAATCGGTGTTATGTCTCCTGTTGTGAGCTGAAAGAAGCATAGCTTCATAAGCTCAGTTCTGTTCCCAGGTTTATATATTTCCTTTTCTAGTTCTGGTCTTCAGCAAGGGTGGAAATAGAATAACTGCTGACATAGAAGAGGCCACTCAATCTATTTAACACATGTAGATATTTCACTGGTAAGATTTAAATGCCCAAAATCTATCCCAAAGGCCATTTACAAGAAAACATTCAGCTGGCCATTCGATTTTGATAGATGTAATATTTTTTCCTAAATGAGCTTGACGTTCATTATAATAGAAACATATGTCGATGGTAACAGTGTTGAGGGCCATGTGCCAACCTTCCTTTGTTGCTCCCAATTGAACACTGGAACTCTGGCTATGCTCAGGTTGTTTCCAGCTAAGACTGCAGATGTTGGTTTTGCTCTTCTACTCACTGAGCAATAGGCATGTCCGATTGGTATAATTGGATCACTAACTAGAGTCTTTTTGCACCTGTAATTTATTTCTTAATCAAAACAAATCTACAGGTGGAAACAGATTTGAGAATAATTTTTCAGGTGTGAACATCTAACATTAATTATTACTTTCCCATCACTATCCACCGGTGATTTGCTCTTTCCTCTCTCTCTCTGTTGATTCACAGTTGCACTACCATTTTGCAAGGGTCTGTCTCTAGATACAGAGCATTACCAAGAGAGAAACTTTTCTTATTTTTTTTTTTTTTTCAGGAAGAATTTAGATATATGCATTTAGAAATCTAAATATAAATTTAGAAATTCTGTAATTCATCAAGGGTGTGCATAGCAAAGTAATGTCTTCAGAGTTCTGGCCATAACTTGATTGGATGCTTTCACCAGCTTTTGCCTCAAACCATAGCAGGTCTAATGCTGGTATAGTCAGTAGAGCACTTGAAAGGCTATCAGCTGGTGGTATGGAAGCCCCCGGGCAGTCACTCACAGTTGCCTCCAAATAGCACTTTAGGAACCAAGTGGGTCTTAGTGACACTTGTTGAACTTGGAGATATCCAGCAGCAGGAGTTTCAGGATTTGTTCCATGGTCCTGAGTGTACTAGCAGTACCCACTCATAGCAGTTTAGCTGACAGTCTTCAAGGTCTTCTCAGATATGGAGCCACTGTGTAAATCTGGATTAGACTTTTGTGAAATGAGCTATGTGAGAAAGATCTGTAAGAAGTCTCATCTGGGATCCTCACCCATGCAACCTCAGGCTTGGTCCTTGTTTGGGCTATGCTGTAGGTATGCCTGCACCTGGCCTTGAACCTTGCTGATCCTGACTTTGCCTTGCTGACTTACCTTATCTTGACCACAGGACTTCCTCACCCCCAAGGACTTGTCTGGAGATCACTGGACTGGCTGATGATGCTGATTATCATCAGACCTGCTGCTTTTCTTGCTTGGGTCTTGCGGGACACAACCCCTGCCTGATTTGCCATCACCTTTGTCTTCTAGCTCACTTTCCCTTTGGAACAACCCACACTTGCTGTTAACTGACAATATAAGATGAATGAAATGTATTTCAGTGAACCTAAATTAGCTCATCCTACACTTATTTCTTGATTGTATATTTTATAATTTTAGATTATTTTGATATTTTACTCTTTTCTCTACAGAGCTCTTCCTTGTTTTTCCTTGCTCCATTTAAATAACTTGGAGATTTAGTGGACATTTTAAAATACATAAATAATGAACATATCAATAGCTTCAAACTGCTTGTGCTCTCACGAGCTGCAGTGCCTCATTCCCACTTTGTCCCTTCTTGCTGGTAGGCCTTTCCACCTTAACAAACTTACTATAATGGTGTGCAAGAAACACCATGTAGCAGCTGTAGCTTGTAATTCCCCTTTTTGTTCTACTTTAGAACTGGCCAAAATGGTAGTTGCATGCATTTAATTAGAGTAATTTTGGTCAGAAGATGATGATTCATCAAAATACACTTGTGATTAACAGGTTTACCAATTCTTTTCACTATAAGCTTTTAAAGCAGAATAGTTGCTATTCATTTCATATAGGATAGTTATTAATGGAAACAGCTGAAGAAAGTAGTACAATATGACAGCAGGTAAAGCACAAAGGGAAAAAACATAATAAGGACAAATGAAAGAAATTAAGGAATATGAATTAAAAAAATGAAGGAAATTCTAATTAGTGCTTGCTTGAGGCAACTTTAGTAACATTGCAAACTCATGGCAGAGCCTTGTTAGTATAAAATAGCTTCATAGAAATGCATTTCCTCACATCTGCACCCAGCTAAGATGCAGCAGTCCCTATAAAAGGGCTGAGAATCATGAGAAATTTCTGTATTCTGCATCTTAATGTTGGAATATTTCAATTTTTAGATTTTTTTTTTACCAGTGTTAAAATATTTCTCCCAAATCAGTCTATGCCCTCCTAAAATGAGCTGAAATTCTGAAAACAGAGAATAGTTTTTTTTTGTGAAAAATATGTTGACGCTATTTGTAAACAAACACTTAAAAAAGACAAAAACCTAAACTTACATAGCAAAAGAATTTTTATTTTTACATTTTTCTGTAGCTGGGATGAGAGAAACTGTTCTACCAGCTTATTATGATTTTAATAACATGAAATGAAGAGAGAATATTAATTTTGTTTTGTCAAAGAGTTAGCATTATATGTTACCCATACATCCTTCTCTAATATAAGATAGGTAATTTATGTATTTCCCTTGTGTTAGTGGTATTCCTGAGTGTAATGAGTGAATGAAAGGTGGAGGAATGTAATTGGAAAGGAGAGTTTCCTCTGATTTGTGGGTACCACATTACGAATCTGTCTGTTCTTTATACTTTGAACAGACTCTCTGAACACTGAAATACACTACTATGAGCATTTGAAAACAGAATGTAACAATCTGCGTGTTGGAGTTGCAAACTCGATGTTCTTCAGACTGCTGGAGGTTAGAAAACACAAGCAAACAAACAACATCCAAGTATTTTTGCTAATGAACAACCCAAAATCTCAAACATTCGTTGTGCATTGCTCTCACTTTCCTACTTTTCTTATTCTCCTTTACAGATCTCTATTTTATTTGCTTTTCCTCTACTTCAATTTCAGCCATCTTACAACCTTTATATTTAATTTTATAGATTTCTTATATTGGTTTTAAATTGGATGATACACTTTACTTGACCAAATTTTGAAACTAAATCCAGACCAATACTGGTTTGATGTCAATATTCAGCCACTAACTTTCTGGGCTTATATTTAGATATAATTATGTCTGTTTAACCAATGGCAGTTTCTGCTGTTTGTACACAAAGCTGCCAGTCTAAGCTGTGCATAAATAACTAATCAGCTACGCAGAAAGCACAAAGTACAATGTAAACATGTTCTCTGGACCCAATCTATGGAAGGAATGAGTAGAATTTCTTTTTTTCCTTAAAAACAAATATATTTTCTCTCAAAATATTGTTATATATCTTCTTATGTATATATCTAGACTTAACCTTTAAGGGAGAGAGGTATTTTGAAACTTCCTCTAAGGGTTATAGTTGAAGACCTTAAAGAATTTTGTTTCTGTTTTTTAACTCAGCTCTCTGTACTCACACATCTGCCACAGGTTATGTCTGCAGAACAGCTGGCAGGAGGGAGCATGTGTGTGTGCCTCAGGGCCTTTCCACTCCAGCATCATAGCACAGACCACTGATAAGGGTGGGACTGAGCAAAGGCATCTGACTGTTCTGCAGGAGTCAGAGCTCCTGCAGCTCACACACATATTTTCTTCTGATGACTGCCGTTAGGGTAGTGTCCTCCAGGATAGATTTGGAACAGTCATGGGTGGTAATTTCTTTAACTGTTGCAACAGAGTCACTACAGTTCATCTTCCATGTTATTAAATATTAATTATATACATATATCCACAGAGATATGCACAAAGTTAAGTCACCCCTTGCACAGTGCTGTATGTTTAAAAGACAAGCCGTGTTGCTGTTCTGTTTCTAGTACATCAATATCTTTGTCCTTAGAGAGCTATTTTGTGTACTATAATAGAATCAAACATTGTTTAGAGTTGCTCTTTATTTCATTCAGATGTCCATTTGCACAAAAGAATTCAGGTTTTTCAGGTCATACCAATATATATAGATATGTATATAAAAAACTTTTGTGAATAAATCAGTCAGCTAGCTTAAAAAATGTGTCCATCTATGGCTAAGCAAGTATTGTGTATAACAACACTTATTACTCTGTGTGTCCCTACTGTGGGCACAGGTGCTTTTAAAGAAAGAATAATCTGAATTTTGCTGCTATAAGTAGCAGCAAACCAGAATATTACTATGACTCTTTTAACTTTTTAATTTTTTATTCAAAACAATTTTTTTTCAGAACAATTTAGTTCATTTAATTGTGCTTGTAAAATAATTTTATGTTATTATCTGTACTGGATAATTTTGAAAGTTAATATGCTGAGTTAAATGTTGTGAAAAACTACTAGATATTTTATAAACAAAAGAGATAGAAAGGACATTTTCTTCTTTTCCTGGTTTAATAAGAATTGTACCGAATAATTTAAACTAGAAATTGATAGTAGCAGATTTGCTATTATTGCTGTCTTCTACATAACACAGACATTACTGTACTGTTTTGTCACTGCTTTTGTCTGTTTGAAGAGCTGAGACAGAACAGTTTCCATTTTTCTTTTTCTTTCTTTTTTTTTTTTTAAATAACAGCTTTGATAGTTTCATCATGATATGATATGGCGCAACATCAAAACCACTTTTTGATTGAACACTTGCTTTTCATTAATGAGTAATTTAATCTTTCCCCCCTTTATTTCATATTTCTATTTGAATGTTTTATTTTTTTTAAAGTGTTTAAGTAAACAAGGGGCTGATAAAACTGCTGATAGATAAGCTGAGGGAAGGTAAAACCTGTTACTGGGTCTTGAGAGCACTGTTGCAGTTCCTTCCCACCCTGCAAGCCCTCTGGCTCTGCCAGCCCTGGGTCTCCCTTAAGCTGACTGCTTCTGATTCGTGCATGGAGGAATTTCCTGCAACAAATCAATATACAGACAAAGTATTTATATGCATTTAACCGCTATAGTGCCAATTTTTCTTTCATTTTTTTGTGCTGTCTTATGATGGGTCAACAAATACAGAATTTATAGAATTTCTAAACTCTGAGCCTGCCCTGTACAGTGGTGTGATGTTATAGAAGATATTTTCCCTAAATAAGCTTTCCTAGGAAGCAGCTAGGTCATCTGTGAGGATTTCTTGACAACTGAGTGTCAAAGGAGCATGTCCTTCTCCAGTGTGTCCTCCTTAACACTGCCTTTTCATGAACTAGTTGTTGCATTTGAGTAAGTAAAACCTGCTAGCAGACTATTGTGTGAACGTTACTTGTGGATTTTCCTGACTTAGACTGGTGGAGCCTACCTGATGCTGTGTTGTGCCATGTGGTCATAACAGTCCACATCTCCACTGCTTCATTTTGCAACATAAATATTTCCTTGGTAAATATTATTCAGGTGCCCAAAACTCATTGGAAACTGGGCTTTCATAATATCGATTCACAAAGGATCTAGTATTAGGAGAGCATGATCTGCCACTGAAACATGATAAAATAGATTGTCCATGCCCTCTTTCTAAAGTGCGTGATCAAAAACTGCGGCTGGAGGCAAAATATGGGTGGCTTGATAAATGACAATTGAAGAAGGAAGGCCACAGGAGTTGTACAAGGAGTTACAATTCGATCCAGTCTCCCTAAAAGGAATGTCATGGTCCTCTGTCAGTCATAGGCCCAATACGTAGACTCTGAAAGTTGACTTTTTGGAAGCACAAGGATCTAATGAATCCATTACCATGACCCCTGGTGCCTTTAGATCTTTTTTTTCTTCAGAACATTTTAGTTTTTTTCAGAACAGTTTGTTTTATGAACTACTTGGTATTCAAATATCAGATGTAGGAACCTCTGCTTTACTCACAAGACTGGTTGATTCACAGGGCTCTGATTCTGTTAATGATTTTCCATTTGTTTATGATAGTAAGACATTCCCAGGACAGCTAAGATTCTAAAGTATGTAGTTGTTCAAACTGAATAAGTACTTTGGCAAAATATTAATTTTAGATATTTTTCCTAGCATGACGTCTCTTCTCGTTGTCTTCATTTTTCTTGTTGAGAGAGCTTTGTTACTTAGGAGCATGGAATAAATTAAACTATTGGCTAACATGCAACCAATAAATTGCAGTTTACACTAGGTATGAAGAGTACTGAAGTCCACCTGTCAAGCATACCTCATTGTTAATAAGGACAGCATAACCTAATCCTGAATTAAAGAGAGACTTTAAAACTAGCAATGCTGGTTCTAGTAATGCTGGACATCGCTTGAATGAAACAACTTTTATTGTGTTTTCTGTTTGGTTGCACAAGTCAGCAAGGTTGCACAAGGTAGCTTAACACAAAGTAGGTACCCCTGGTGAAATCCTGCTGACACCTTTGATCATAATCCCACAGCTTTCAAGTGGCAATTTATCCCAGAAATCTATGACAGAAAATGTATTGTAGCTTTCCCCTGTAGCAGAAAGTGTCACTATTCTTAAAAGTTGCAACAGTTCAGTAGTTTACTGGCCTTATTCACAGGTAGTGTACCAGTTTACCTCGAGTATAGTGGGTGTTCTTTTGCACTTGGTAGCTGATTAATCAGAAAGCACAACATAAAATTAGAGAAGATTTGCTTAGACTTTCATTGCCATAGGGGAAAATATACAGTGCGGCTGCAATGCTGTTACACACTGCCCAATAAGTAATTTTTATCTAGTTCTTGGTTTTCACAAACCATTTTGATCTGATCAGTTTCCCAGAGTAGGGATTTTTTCTTCTTTTTTTTCCCCCTCTTCACTAGACAGATGCATCAACAAACAGTAGGAGGGCTGGCTTATCTCCACTGATAATAGCATGCAGGATAATTTTGCCACGTGACTTACTTTCTTCTTTGACTCTAAAAGACATTTGAAAAAAGAGTGGCATTAATTTAAATAGATTTCCCATAAACAGGATTTACTAAAAGAAAAAAAAAAAAAAAAAATCCTTGCTTTAATCTCATCTTTAAAAAGTACAGGAAAGAAAAAGCCTACTGTGATGTTCTAGCATTTGAAAATGTTATCGAAGAATGAAAATATTCTCTTAGTGAGTAAATGGAACATATTTGGGGAAATGAATTTGCAGTGAAGAATTTTTACCTCTGTGCACATCACCGCTTTCTTAGTCTGTCAAGGAAAAATAACGCTTTTTGCTACCTCCTGCTCTTTTATAGCTAGACCCTCATCTAACCTTGACCAGGGTCATGGCATGGAATGAATTGATAAGACATACTTCATTTAGGATTAAACAACAATGAGACTGACAGACCCTAGAGGGGCTTGCAGTCATAATGGAGAGTTTATCAGTGCTCTTATGGAATAAAAACAATATGACTTGGATGAGTTGGTTCCTATGTAGTAGATTATAAACCCGTGAAAGCCTGATGCTCATTTTTTTACCATGTGTTTTGATCAACAGCAATGTCCTAAGAACTTTTTATGATCCAATTTTGTACCTATTTTTCCAATAAGTTTTTTTCTATTAACCATAAGTAATCATTTCCTCCCTCCTCCATTTTCACTGGCTGCAAGAGTGCTTTATTTTATTTTCCAAGACTTCTTTTTGTTTGCACCTATGTTTTTGATAACAATGTAAACCGTTACAGTTTAGCATAAATTTTCAAATGTAGATAACAAAAAAAAAGGAGCTTGATTAGAGATTAACATAATTTCCAAATTCTAGACAACTGTGTTTTAAAAATAGGTGCTTTTAAATAATTTTCCCTTGCATGTCCTTGTAACAAATGCCTGTCTCTGTTTCATTACATGATGTAGGTGACTTGTGAACATACAGTCTAAAAGCCTTGACGTAGAATTTTCTCATATCTTAGGAGACAGAAAATGTCACTTGTTAGTTGGATAGCTAAAGCTGATCCTTTTCTTCAGATAAATAAATAATCATCTTTTGACTTCTGAGTTGTAAAAGTTGAAGTGTTACGTGACTATTTCTCCCAGATAGCTTTAACTGGCATTTATGGTAGGAATTGGAGGATGCCAGTTATAGCAGCATGCCAACACCAAGAGCGAGGGAAATCCAGAATCATGATATGTGTTTGTTTTGATTTTATGCACTGTACATTACATGAAAATTTTAAGGGATATATTATAAACTGTGGCACTTATTTTAGAAGCAGCACAATTATTAATCAATTTCATAAAACTCAGTTCTCCACATAAACGAATATGAACATTTTCTTTTAACAAGCAGGCTTAGAACTACTTGTGCCCTTATCCATTATTTAGATTGCAATTTCAATACAAGGCAATGAAACTGTTCTTAGCAATCTGTAAAATTAAGAGTATGTTTTTACTGGTGGACTTTTCAGCGGACTGATCTAAATCCTACCAAGCTCATTAGGAATTCTTCCTTTATTTTTACTCAGGGTAGAACTGCAACATGAAAGGAATTTACTATTACAAAAGGAATTACCTGTATAGCATGTTTATAATAAACTGTAACATGATTCATTTTAATGAGTCTCATGAATTTATGATAAAATTCCTAGCTTTGCCACAGATATCTTTTGCAACCTTGAACAAATCATTCAAACTGCCTACTTTATTCCCCTGTCTGTAAAACAGGGAAAATGCTTCCTTTGTCCTAAATTTATAACATCTTGTTTATTAATGCTTCACATTCTTCAAATCAATGATGTGTTTGTATAGAACCTAGAGTAATAGAGCTTCACTGATAATTGTGACTTCCACACACATTCACAACTGAAATACGTAAGGGAAGCAACAGGTCTATTCTCTAACCTGCGTGGCATTTCAGTAACCCCTTTTCTGACATGCCTATTGTATAACTGAAAATGATAAGCCTTTCCAAATATTTATATTTCATAGATTCGACTGAGTTAGCTCTGCTAAGATCTTTACAAGTCCTTCCACAGACGATGTATCTCCTTCATTTAATTTTCCAGACATGTACATTCCATGGTGATGAACTCATAACCAAGATTAAATGACTTGAGCTTGACTGAATAAAGTCACAGTTCTATCTTTTCTAGGAACTCCAGAGCTCCCAGGATTTCTGCATACTCAGTTTTCATTAATTCTAATATAGCAGTCCCTGTTAATGCAATTTTGCTGACCACTTCCTAAAGAACTTGATCACTCACCTACTTCTTTATTTTCTGTCATGGTATTTTTCATGGAACTGTGCTTAATAGCATAAAGTAAATCTCCAGTGCCTTTCCCTTTTTCTGCTGACCTACTAATGAATTAGATGAGCATGTAGGATATACATTCTGATTAATCTTTTCTCTGATAGATCTTGCACTGTAATTTTTGCAATATAAACATGGAGGTGAATATATACTGATGGGCAATTCTCTGTTAGGGTGAATTTAACATCGTGTTTTGGTTGATCTAACAGCTCTCCCCTGTGCTACTCCCTGGCTACTGCCCTCTCCCTTGGTCTGAGGCACAGACTTCCATGTCTTCCCTTGTACCATTCCTGGTGCTTGTCAGGTTCTGGAGGAGCTGAATCTGCTTACTAAGCCAGCAGAAGACCAACACATGACAATTTAAAAGTAATTTTGGTGTATCTGCTTACTGAGAGATCAGGAAAATTGTTGTACTAAACAGTGGTGAGCTATTAGATGATCTCAATAATGCAATGAATACCTTTAGAAAATCCTGATATAGATTTTCTTCCTTATTTTTCAGGCAAGAGTACAAGGAACATCCTGGCCAGCAGTATGTAGTTGTGGCCACAACATTAAAACTTTTATCTTCAGCTTATTTGAAGTCTCACCCTAATAGCTGACAAATGATGGTATAAGTCATTCTTTCAATTCAAAGGATTGCCCCATATGAAGCTGAAATATGGCATGCCTTCAGCATGGACTACTATCAGACAAAAGCACAGGCTACTATCCTCTGGTACTCTTTCATGTGGGTAGGAATAACACTGTAAGCCAGAACCCGGGCAGAATCAAGGAAAACTATATAACCCTGGGGTGCAGATGAAAAATTTTGGTGCTGTGGGTGTTTGCTACAGGCCACCTGATCAGGCAGAGGCAGTCGGTGAGCCCTTCTACAGACAGCTGGAGGGAGCCTCATGATCACAGGCCCTGGTTGTCATGAGGGATGTCCACCTCCCTAACACCCGCTGGAGAAAGCATTGATGATAACTTTTTGATGCAGGTGGTGGAAAAGCCAACAAGGCGAGGTGTGCTTTTAGACCTTGTATTCACACACAAAGGACTGGTTGGGGATGTGAAGGCTGGGAGCAGCCTTGGCTGCAGCGACCATGAGATGGTGGAGTTCAGGATCCTGCGTGGAGGAAGCAGGGCAACAAGTAGGATTGCAACCCTGGACTTAGGAGACCTGACTTTGGCCTCTTCAAGGACCTGCTTGGAGGGATTCCATGGATTAGGGCTCTGGAAGGTAGGGGGGGTCCAAGAGAGCTGGCTAATATTCAAGCATCACTTCTTCCAAGCTCAAGATTGGTGCATCCTTATGAGTAAGAAATCAAGCAAAGCAGGCAGGAGGCCTGCATGGATGAGCAAGGAGATACTAGCAAACCTCATACAGAAGAAGAAAGTTCACAGGATGTGGGAGAAGGGAGAGACCACTCAGGAGGGATATAGCGATGTGGTCAGATCATGCAGGGAGGTGACAAGGAAGGCCAAGGTGTTTTTTGAATTAATGTGAGTAAAGTATGCGGGTTTTGCTTTCTCTCAGTGTCTTGTGGGTAAATAGTTGAACATTTCCCAATGTAACACTGCTTTTTGGAAGACATATGAGCTCAAATAAAAAGTAAATTATTTCCTTCACTCTAGTTTTGAACTGGATTTAAAAAATTTCAGGTATTTATTGTTTGTCATAAATATAACAAGTTCCTAATTCAACAACAATTAACAGTACGTTTAAAGTTTCGGTTGCTCAAAACTGTCAGTGGTTTTGTGATATTTACTCATATGTTTATGAGATTTTACTACAGAAAAAAGGATTTAGGCAACAGCTTGAATGGTTTATAGAATAGGGCTTATCGACAACAATCAAGTAAAAATAATGCACTGTTTCTCTTAAAGAAAGCTTTGCTGAAATGGAGTTTTAGTTGGAGTTCAAAAATATTCACCCTTCTAATGCTGATATGTAAAATACTTTCTCAGTGACCTGCCAGTTAGTGATGAAAGTTAATTTTGAAGTGTTTTATGACTCAGTGAGAAGGAAAAAAGAAATGGTGGCAACTTTAAACCTTAAAAGTAGTACTGCTTGTTAAAGCTAATTCTCTGACAATTTTCATTTACATTGTCATAAAAATCCCTTGATGTTTTGCAATTTTTACCTGTTTTTCTAAGGGTTATTAAGGATTCATTTGAACAAACAAATGGGATGAATACCGATAGGTAATCTAATAAACAGAATGTTCAAAATATCATGTTTTTTCCAATTCTTTTGAAACAGAAATAAAAATATGAGTTGTGTAAAAATGAAAAGAACAAAACTATATCTTTGGGAAGGTTTCTCCCAGATTAGCTCACAAGAACTCATATTATGTTTTGTTTGTTTTCTTCAGAAAGTCAGACTTAAATAAGAGGTTATTCTATTGGTTAAGAGGGGGGTGTGTGTGTGTCTAAAAGTTTCTAGGATTTTTAAAAACAATTTTTATTTCAGATGTGTATGAAGTTACAGAAGGTACAAAAATGTCTTTGCTATCTTTACAGTTAAGGAAATAAATGTTGTGGGGGAGTTGTAATGCTTCCTATTTCCATCAGAGGGTACTATAAACATGCCTAAAATTTACTTTTTTGGCTTCACCTGCAAAGAAACGGATGTTTCTTTCAGTGTGGAATTTCCTGATCATTTTCAGTGTTTATAAATTCTGTGTACCATCAGATATATTTGCCTTGCTGAAAACATGAGTGGTTTATGTAGCCTCATTAAAAACATTTGAAAACAAGTTTAACAAACGTTCTCTTTTCCTTGTAAATATTCACTGGATAGTCCCTTTTAAAAAGGAGTCTTTTCCCAAAACTTCTGTGTGTAAAATGCCAGCGTGGGTGGAGGTAAAAAATGTTCCTTATGTACCGAACATCTCACACATCTTGGCAGTCAAAATGTGCTTTCTCTGTAGATACAGAAAGCAATTTTGTCAGCAGAGAAAGAGCTTAAGAACCTGAAGTGGTGCACTCAATGTACCTCACACAAATACGTGTTATAGAAGAGCAGCAGTCACCTGCCAGCGCTGGGCAGCCCTCGGGGCTGGTGCTCCTTGGTGGGTGAGATGGGCAGCCCTTGGGACCGGTGCTCCACGGTGGGTCAGATGGGCAGCCCTTGGGACCGGTGCTCTTTGCTGGGTGAGCCGCTGGCCTGTGGGCGCAGGAGCGGTGCCACTTTCCCCTGTGGAGCGGCAGCTCTGGTATGCTGCAAAGGGTTGTTGGTGTTCAGCCATCTGGGTTGCTCTTTGAACTTATTTTCATGTTATTTTCACAATGGCTTTCTACTCATGTATCTGCTTGAGGTCAAGTGGTTCTCCATGTGGCCCACTGTAGACCAAAGGTATTATTTGTGTGCAAGAAGGACATATTTCTCTCTTTGTTTTTAATGACAGACTTTGTTCTGTTTACAGTTTGCCATCCAGACACGAGGGAGCAATAGTGCCGTGCGCCTTTGATGGCCACAAATAAGAAGTACCAAGAATTGAGCAGTTCTTGAGCAATGTGCGGGGAGGTGTGTGTCCCTGGGGCCTGGCTGGCAGGGCCTGTCCTAGCCCCAGCCAAGAGCAGGGCAGCCCTGGCGGGTGGTGCAGGCAGCCCCAGCCCCAGGCATTGGGCGTCCTCTCTGGGACAGGGACAGGCCACCTCAGGCTGGGACATAGTCCCACAGGTGGCCTCAGCTTGACAGGACTCTGTGACCAGGCAGGGCAGGGCTGAGGGACGGAGCTGAAATGGGCCATGAACCATGAGGGTGGTGGGGGAGGCCTCAAGGGGCTTGGCAGGGACAGGGAGGCCTGTCAGCCCTGACAATCAGCAGCAAATAAATTCATAGCTTCCAATATAGAAAGGGCTAAGCCAAAATAGGATAGTGGCTTGGGGAAGAGTATTTGAGATGGCCAGTGTAGATGCAGCTCAGACCTTCTCCCATCTTCAGCCTTCATCCTCTTCTCAGGCAGCAGTGGCCCTGGCTGGGTTGTGTGGGCAAACAGGCAGGTGTTCAGCAGTAAATTAAATACAATTTTAGAGTCCAAGATTAAAACACATAACTATATGACTATTCACATGGTAAGAGTTTGTTTGTTTATTCAGAAATGATAGTAAGAGAATGTTTACTTTTAATCAGAAGAACCCAGGTGAGATTAAGCATTGTAGTCTGTCCATACTGTCATAATTTTGTGGCAAATCAGTACTATCTGTTGTTCCACAACAAACATAAAATGAGCATAAGCTCTGGGTTTATGTGGTCTGGCTAATTTAACAGAAACTCCTGACTGAGATAAAATCTGCACCCATACGTGATTCTACATCATCCCCCCCCCCCCCCCCCCGGGATTAAAGATCATTGGCTGTATGTCAGACCTTCAGATTGTAACATGAATGTTCTTATAACATTGTGCTCTGCTAATGATCCATTGTAGTGGGACCATTTGTAGGATAAGATGTTACTTGTCTTATGGATATTGGAACTGGTACATAAAAATCAAACTATTTGCATGGTTCATGCAAAATGCAAAACTTCTTGTATAGGTTATGGAAAACAAGTTCAATCAGACAAGAAATATATCAGTAGGAAGCAGTGATTTGGTCTCATTTTGTTCACATTTTAAAATCATACATTCAGTTCTTATTTGCATTAGTTTCATATACACTACATGTGGTTCATGCATAGCCATCCTTTTAATACCTTCTCTAAGCAAAACTAAAGTTCATACACCTCTGCAGGTGATATAGGGGGAAGTTTATTTCAGAACTCATTTTTCTGCATATATATATAGAACGACCATGAATTCAGGAGAGGGGCTCTGAAGTAGGCTTAGCCTTACATCCCCTGGATACTTCCCACTTCCTGTATACCTGATTGCTGAAATAGAGGAACGCCTGCTTCCACACACCAGTTCTGCACATCTTTCTCAACAAAGCTTCCTTCCCCCATTTTCTGAAACTCTACACATATATTTTTTCTAAGCCCACCAACTGTCTTCCTATATAAAACTTGCATTCTCAAAAGCCTGTGTAATTTGACTACTAATTTCACAGGGAGGTGGGTTATGAGTTGCAGAATGTATGCAGGAAAGTGCAATGTAGTGTTAGTTGTTAGTATCATCCTGATGCTGAGATGATGAAGTAAAATCATTCCAATCATCTTCCTACTTCCAACCCCACAAACATGTCCTGTACATATTAATACATTAATAATAGCAACAATAAGGAATACACAGACATCAGAGACCCAAATTTTGTGCTTGTGACCCACTTTAGTTTGTTTCTGCTGGTTGGTTTTTATTTTGTTTGGGTTTCTTTTTTCCCCTTAGCTATTCAAAATGTTGTTTTGCCTAGATTTTTATAAGCTGTGCTTTGGTTCAGTTCTTGTTGACTGTGGAATTTCTTTTTTATTTTAGCTAAAACACACTGAAAATGGCTGGAGTTCATTTGATTTCTTGTCAGATTTTAGGATTAGTAAGACAAATAGGCACCTCTGGAGTGCATCTTTATTCATCTAACAAGTCTTTGCTATCATCTTTGGATATAATGAATTCCCTGTTTCTCTCCGTGAAGTGAACCTTGGTGAGGAGGTTTGACTTTGATACCTTGACGCTCAAGTGACAGTGGATATACCCATCCAAAAAAATAACAAAATAATGTATTTTCATTCAGTGCTATGAATCACACCAGAGTGATTGTGAAACACAACATCACAGAATGGCTGAGTTTGGCAAGGACCGCAGGAGATTGTCTAGTCCAATGCTCCAGCTCCAGGCAAGATCAGCTAGAGTGGGTTGGTCAGGACCTTGTTGGAGACTCCAGAACCATTCTGAGCATCCAGCACCAGAACTCAATTACTCTTACAATAAAAAACTTTTTATTGCATTTAAATGTAATTTCCTGTATTTCAGGAAATACATCTAGAGGTAGAAATCTTAAGGAGTAGCTAAACAAAACCAGACTGGTTTACTAACTGGAAAAATAAAACTACCCTTTTCTATTTCCATATTCTTCTTATATGCTTCTGTTGTAATTTTGTGAAGAAGTATTAAAAGCAGTGTTTTAACTGATATGCAGTGTCAATTTGCCTTGTAATATAAAGAGAGTCATATGGTGGTAATTAAAAGTTGATAGAATGCTTATAAAGAAGAATTTTAAATTACTAATTATTTAGTAGTATATTTATTTGTTGATTTATTAGGATGAATTTTTAAGATGACACACAGACAAGACTAAAAAGTGCTTTAAGCTTAAATTGTTCTGTATTGTACTTTAGCCCTCTCTAATATGTTTTCATTCCCTGGATTTGACCAAAAGCATTCGAACAATGTGAAAAAGGAATTGCTGCTGACTCATTGACTACTTATTTATGAATCACCAAATTGTTAAAATAGTCGTTTAGATCTGAAACTAACATCTTTCTATAGCTAGATCATGTTTATTTCTAAAATACTGCCTAAAACCAGCTTTAAAAACTTCAGAAACAGGCAATGTGAATAAAAAAGTATGTAGCTTATTTTTATGTATAGAACTGCGCATATAAAAAATAAAACTACATGTGTGTGTACATATAAAATTTTCTAAATGCAAATATATGCAATGTTATGCATTTTTAAAAATGTAGGCAAAACTATTTACTTTAGTGAGGTCATTCTGGAGAATCACTAAATAAATGTAAGCAAAATCAGGTTCTGGTTAATTTGACAAAAAACCCCCACGGCCTGACTATTTTTGCTTAGTTTAGATTTTTAAACTGTAGAGATAAAGGAAAAAGTGGTATAAAAATCCACTGAGTCTCAATATGTGAGCATTAGAAGCATTGGCACTCAGTGTCTTTTTAACCTTCATACCTGAGTGTACTGAACTTAGTACAGTATAGAATTCTTTGTGCTATATTCTGATTTCACTGAGGTAAATAACAAAATTCCCATTGTACTCAGTGGTACAAGATTAGTCCATCTATTTTTTACTGGGGCAGAGGCTTTTTCCTTACTATTATTGTACCTTCATATAAATATAGCAGCATTATTGAAAGCCTGAAGCTTCATGCCACTGCTTTGCTCATCTTCTTATATTCAGTACCACATGGCGGATTTCTGTGGAGCCTTATCTCTCAAGCCAAAAAGAAAAGCAAGATCATAATAGTCAGCTTGGCTTTTCTTCTCATCTCTATATGCACTTCAGTGCAGGAGAAGTTCAGACACCACAGAGCTTCAAATGGTTTATTTCAAAGGCATTAAGAAAAGAAAGGGAAACAAATATTGAGCTATTACAAAGAAGTTTTCAGCCAGTGCATGTTTATTAAGCTCACTTTATTCTATCCAGCATATTCAGAGACATCTGATTAAACTGTCCCAAATAAAAAGGACAAAGCTTTCTTCAGTCTGTGCAGTACAGATAAATAGTTTTGTGGGAGATTTTTATCACCTCTCAGGCTCTGTGCTAGAGACTTGTTGAGACGTTTCAAACAGGCTATGCACATTGCCAAATACAGTCCAGAATATGCTAAAATATTGTATCTGGCTAATTTGAGATAGAAAAGATTGTTTCTAATCACTACATGACACACTTTGCAATTCTTATAGATACTCAGAAATATTTCTTCCTTCACATGTACTTCCAGTTAAATTACTGGAACAAGTCACAAAAATAAGGGCGGACCAATACAGCAGCAGAAATTGTTGTATGCCATAGCACACAATGACCTTGTTGTAACCCTTGCTCGAGTACCCTACATCAATCTTTGCATTCTCTTATGTTTCAGCCATGTGATAACTTACTTTTATTTACAGGTAGCTGATATTTTTGGAAGGGACTATTCAAAGGAAAAAAGAAATATTGAATAACATTGTATTCATTAAAATGGAGACAGAACACAACTTTTTCATTCATATCTTATCTTTAAGTTCTCTTGAGGTCACCATCTAACACTATCTGAGGATCTGTTATTTATCTTCATGATTTATTACATTTTTTCAATGAATAAGTCTCTTCCATACAAGAAAACTTGATTCCTATTGAGTTAGGGAATTTAACCGTTCCTTTTTTCCACCATAGTTCAGTATGAAAATCAATAGGCCAAATCGCTTTTTCTTTTTTCATCTACTTACACTTTTAAACCAGTGATTAGTGTAGTGTGACATTCAAACCGTGTGACTAAACTAAACAGTTTACTACCAATCTTTACTTCTCCTTTTCCTCTATTCATAAAGTTCATTGTTACTTGATTTCACCTAAGAGATAGGGCAGATGATAATTTATCTTCAGTTTTATGCAGACTAGTATTGCCACCAGAGTTAAACGTCGTGCTTTTTTGCTTGGAGATCAAGACTTAGAGGAAGTTGCAGGAGGAGACTTGAACATTACATCTACAAGAATAAAATAGAGCTTACTTTAATCTCCCTTCAAAAATGAAGTTAATGAATCTTTTGATAATATTTGTCTCCTTTTGAAATGACACATATGATGGAACATCCACCACTGAGATTAGGAAACATGTATGTACATTAATGAAAGGGGTACTTTGTGTATGCATGTATATCAAACGTGAATCTACATCTAAGAGTTTTAAACAGCAAAAAAACCTTACTAATAAGTATTTACAAATTGTCAATTATTTAATTTCTTTCCATGACTTCTTTTTTCTGTATTTTCCTGTTCTAAAAATTATCCTTTCCCCCTGCTGTTTACATCAATGGTTACTGGTAAAAGTAATGGCTGCTTACCTGCTTCATCCACTTTAATCACAGTGATCGGCCAGCTCTCTTTTGAGTGTCTCTGCATGAGTATTAATAGCATTATGCCTCTTGCAAAGAATTTGTGACCAGCAGCACAGCCTGTGGAATTTAGCTTTCTCATTTGTGATGTTTCTTTTTCATTCTTTTTGTTAATAAACCAAAACTATTTCCAAAAATGTTACCACCCACCACTGTCTTCTCTGGAGAAGACACAAAGTGAATCCCACTGAAGGGAAGATTATTTTGAAGATGGTGTCTTCATCGAAAAATAATTATTTTAAAAGGTAGTAAGTGGATCCCAAATCCACAGTCTACTTTAGCTCTTTCCCAGTTAGCTTACCTGGGGCTGTCACTCTTCTCTACTGCCACTAGCTAATACAGCTTGCAGCAATATGAGCAAGCACAGCACTGTTTATGGCTGATTCAAGCCCACTGAGACAGTAGTTATCAGGTTGTGTTGCTCCCTTTATACATGCAAATGCCTCTTTAACTGGAGGTGCCCACATTTTTCAAACCCTTTCATCCTGTCTCTAGGAGACAGACAATAAAATTAATTAAAGTAGGTTTTATTGCACATTTGGGAAAGAGATGGGCCTTTGTAGCTCTGGATCAGCAGTCTCTGATTTCATATTTGCATGAGGCTAATAAAGAAAACAAGACAATTGATATAATACCCTCTGTAGCCTACATTTCTGATGGCATAACCTTCATGATCACAATGCTGCAATACATTAACTTACCACTGCAAGTGATACTTACCTTTTTTGTGATAGTTTTGGAAGACTTAAGGTTGAACAGTTTTGTACACATCTATATAAGTAATGGTCAACACAAAAAGGGATGATTCCACTTGAAATTGGTTTTTAATCAGAATTTCTCTCTGTGTTCTTTTATTTTCTGAAAAGATGCACCAAGTTTATTTTTGTATTAATTAATAATTGATTTTTTTTACTTCTATTTTTTTTCTTTGTTTATTTTTAAAGGCAGAAACTCTGGCAGCTCCAGAGTGCAAGCTTTGATATGGAACATTCCCTGGGATGGAAAGAAGGGAATGTTCCATTGATCTTCTTTTGCAGGAACAATCTGGCTAATTTTAGTCTGCTTAAGAAATGTGCCTTACAGCACCCCAAATATCATTAATTTTGGAAGAATAATGCTTCACAAATGCATTTATTAATTACCATGTTGAGTTAGTGTAACATTTGTACATTTGGGGTTCTTAACAAAACTCAGTAAAGCTGCGTCATTTACAATAACTGCATTGCTTTGCAGAGGGGATAAGGTATTGTGGGGGAAGGATTCTTTGAATTAATAGTTAAAACTGTCTGGAAAGGCACTGTGTTTTTTTCAGTTTTCTTAGAGAAATTACAGTTGTTTCATTAGCAAGAGTGAAACTATTACTACAGTTGTTCTCATTATTAAATGTTGATAGTTTATGTGGCCTTATGGGAAGTCAGAACACAATGCCTTTGTCACAGCATTCTAGGTGTGAAATTCAAAGATGTTGAGGGCTAAAAAGAATTTTAATATTCTACAAAAATAGTCTGCTCATATGGGAAATTGATTTTCAATATTATTACTTATTTTCATTTAAAAATTTTAGCTTTCCATTACAAGAAGGTGAAAATTAAACTGACTTTCTTCTTCCTTTTAGCCAAATGGCAACTGAAGAGGTTGCTGTTGTATTCAGTTTGTTGTATTTCTTTGCACTGTAGCTCTATTGCATCAGGCCTGTACAGCCATAGTGGGGCTCTCAAGAGTAAGAGTGCCTTCCCCTGCCTCCATCCTCCTCACTCACATCTCTTCCTGCAGATTCTTCACATTGAAGTTGCCAGGCTTGCAGAAATGGGGACAAAGGATCAACTAGAGGCTCTTCTATCCACTTGCTGGACTCTCAGACTTTCTACCTTCACTAGTACTCATGTTTATACAGATATAAATAGATCCATGCAAGGAGGAGACTGCTTTGACCTTTCAATGGACCTATTTTCTGGGGGGGTAAGTGAATTCCCAGGCAAGCTATTTAACTGTGAGAAATATAGCTTGTACCTTAATGTGTCCCATTCACCTTACTATTCCTTTCCTGTAGATATGTAGTCAATTTATGGGGCAAAATACAGATTGTGCTATGAACAGCAATGATAACTCCCCTTTGCCAGATAAAGCTCCAGTTTGTACAATACAATTTGTAATTTGGGTTGTAAAAACTGTTCAGTTCTTTTCCCTTAATATTTGAGCAGCAGATCGTAACAAGCTTCTATGTCAGTGCCCAGATGACAAATGCAAACCTTGTGTGTGGGATGCTCACTTGCTCTCGTGTTAGACATTGTGGTCTTTCTCAGATCCAAGAGCCTTTTCTTCACCATGGTCCAAAGCACTTGCAGTGCTGCAGACAGAGAAACCGAGTGTTGACTTCCTCCTGAATGCACTGGCCAGAGGAATGAGCCAGCTGAACAGGAGACAAGCAGACCGTCAGAGTTCATGGTCATCCCAATGCTGAGCTTGTACACAGATGGATTATACCGCATACTGCAAAATCCCCTTATTAAAGCAGTAGTCAAATTGGTTTGGCATTTGGAGTTCTTTTTTGCTCCCAGCAAAGTCAATTGAAGCTCTGCAGCAGACTTCAATGAAAGAATGGTAAGGCATTAAATAACATGCTGCACAGCTTTTGTGTTACTTGAAAGGAATCCAGGCAGACCTTTGCCAGAGTGATTGTGAATGTGGTAGTTTTGCAGAAGAGTTTGGAGGGCCTCAGGCTTGGCCAAAGGAGTACAAATCAGTTCAAACCTAAAATTGTGCTAAGTTTTCCAAAACGTAAATGACAGACAACAAAAAAGCACGAGAAACATGGAAGCTATAATTCAAGTTAACATCTGAGCAGAGTAGAAAAGAGAGATGCAGCTGGTTAAATGAACTTTTTTTTCTAAAGAAACTTCAGTTGTAATTTTTTTCATATTGAATTTTAAAAATAGTCTCCACTTTACCCTTTAAGTGAACTGAAAAAGAACAAATGACAATAGCATAGTAATTTGGGGGCCAATTTTCCTTAAATACATGTTCTATTCGATATTGAACCCTTTTGATATTTGGAAGCTTCAGCACTCAGTTCTCTGAAAAAAGCTGCATAAATTGAGGAATTCTGACAATACCGTTTGGCCTAATAGCTACTTGATCATGATTCCTCGGTGGATCCCACTGTTCTGGCTGATTGGAAGGCTCTCAGTTGCATACAGTAATGCTGAAATGCCAGTCAAACTGCCATGCGTAGGGTTTTGCATGCATTGTCGTTAAGCTCTATTGTCAGGATCTTTGTTAGCTGGCTGCAAAATCATTCTGAGCTGAGGGTACATGTACAAGCCTAGAAGCACATCCACTTGACTATTTTTTGCATATTTTTCAAATCACTTATTCTTTTTTGCTACCTTTTTTTGTGTCTTTTTTTAACAAGAAGAAAAAAGAAAATCTGTCCCCCCAAAATCTAATATTCGAAGTTGGGATAAGGTGGAATTTTTTCAGGGAAGTTCATTTTACTTCTGGTGCTGCTGCTAGGTTAACCCTCACCAAAGGGTGTTTTTAGTCTTTCCTTGTGAAAAAATGTCTTGAGAACACTTAGGGGCTTCTATCATGTTTGAGGCCACACTCTGGCAGACCTTTCAGAATGAGTTTGCAGTTGATATGCCTGTGGCATTTCCTTGATGTTGGTTGCAAACTAGTTAGGAGTCACTTGTTCTGCACTGACTCTGGATAGTGCCACATTACAATAGCTATTCTATTGAAATCATTTGGCATTGTTGGTGTAGTAATCTATGAAAAAGGGGACTGTAACAGATTGAAAGTTGAATTACAGCATTCATCACTTTTCTCAACACTGCCAACAACAGACTTACACAGACATGGGGGTCAGAAAGCCCTCACCCATTATTTCAGTCTGTCTTGTCAACTGCAGGGCAGGTCCTTGTCTCAAGAGACCAAGATACACCTCTGTCTTGGGCCAGGCACATGGAAGGACTTAAATATCAGGTATGCAACAGCATAGGAAAAGTAAACATAGTACTCCTCAATGTCAGCCTGCAGTCACTTTGCTTTCATTTGCATTTCTTACCTACCACTCAGCTTTTCCCCCCCTCCTCTTAATGCAGCTCTACACAGCCGCAGAGAACTTTTTCTGACTACCTGTGTTTTCAGTCCACCTTTATAACTACATCGGGTCTATGCTGTTTCTGTAAGTCACATGAACATGTCTTGCAGTCTGCCTGAGGATGTCTGCGTGCCCATGATACCTCATGATTACCACCCTGCGGAGATCACCACCTGAAAACCAGGCATGTTACAAATTGGAGACTTTCCTGGGAGAAGTCAGAGAAATTTATGCAGTACCTGCTAGCAATTTGCCTGGCTTCAGCCAAAGATATTGATTGTTAGATACATTAATTTTAGGAAGTAGGCTTTCTCCATTTTTTTTTCCAAAGAGCCAATACGCAGCTGTGAAATCATTTAGCTGACTTAACTAAGATTGTTTGACAAGGAGAACAGCTGTATTAATATAAACAAGCATGTCTTTGTTTAATTGCCTTCTTCTTTCAAAAAAACCCGGTTTGTTGCAATCAAATAGAATGATCCTAAAACACAGTTATTGCTGTCTTAGCACTCCCACAGAGGAAAGATGCCAGATAAAGTAGTAAAAATATCTTAAATTGCCTCAGTATTAGCAAGAAAGCCTCTTCTTCTCAGGCTGTCTCTATTAGTGTTTTTTTTATTTCCAAGTCCACTTGGCTTGTTGCTAGCTTTTGTTTTTTGAAGTTGTCTGTCTCTCCTCCACACTTTTCTCAGACATTTGTCTTTTCAAACTACCACATCCTTTCAATATCGGCTTTGCAAGAAATTGGTACCTTCTGAGAGATGGCAGTCTTCTTGGTGATCTCTGCAGGTCCCTGAAGAGTTCTGAGTGGTACAGCTTAAATAGTACCTCAAAATGGCAATGAGAATAAAATAATAATAATAATGATACTGTTAGAAGAAAGGAGATAACACAACAGAAGTTTGAATTCAAATCCCCTTAAAAGTAGATTTGATTTAGATGGGCGCATATATGTATGCTAAGGTGGCAGCAGTGCCTCTTAAAGCACTGTTCGGTGCAGCTGATGGTCTCCAGGACAAGTGACAACAAAGAACCTTCAGAGCAGGACACCACTATTTTTTCCTCCAGACATAGTGGCTGCATCCAGCTTTTAATTCATGTGTCAGAAGCCACCTCTCAGTCAGTATTTTGATTTACTCTTTGGATAAAATTCTAGGAATGGTTACAGTTCTACTCTGAAATCCCTGCACATCTGCACAATGTCAGCTGCATCAAAACTTTAACCAAAATGAGAGCCTTTACTGCACTTCTCATATGAAATCCAAAACTTTGCTGTTTTACTACTGCCCTGAATCTGAATATGTGCTTCTTCAACCTATTTCTGAATGCCATAAAATGATGATTTTTCAGAGTATTTATTTTATGAATTCATCTGCAACTCATAGTATCTGAGTGCAAGGAATATACTTTGAATGTGCAAGAAATATATTTCAATGTGTTGTTCATACCCTTGGGGTTCCCACTATTGAAATTTGTTCCTTCCTTATCCTTCCTCTTCCCTTTTTCCAATTGTTTTTCAACCCATTTAACTTATTTTTGAAAATAAATAAATAAATAAAATAATCTACTATCACAGAAATACCTAATAGAAGGGAGTCAAAGATATGGGTTATACTATCAGACTCATAAAATGGCACTTGATAAAGTGTCACATAAAAGACTTAACAGAAAGTAACGATTTATGAATTACATGGAAAAAGAAGTGATATAAAAATGCAGTGGAGAAGAGAGACTGGGGAGATATGATTTGTCATTGTGACTGACAGTCAAAAAATAGTATTCCTGATTCTGATAGTGAGTACTGACATCCTCCGAGACTCACTTTTAAGACTAGTTCTGTGCTATATTCAGTTCAGCTTATTGACGGAAATGTGAGGAGGAGCAACCTAATGGTAGACCTTGGGAATATTCTAAAAGAGAGGTGTCTACTGAATGATAAAATCTTGTTCCATGTGACACTGCTGAAACAGCCAAGCCACAAGGTTGTTGACTTCAAGTTTGTCTTCTTCAGTAGCTCATTTATGGGTTCTTACAGAGCTACCTTGTAGTAGCAATATGTAAAGTTCAAGGAGTTCTAGATAGTTAATTACTATTCTGCAGCTAATGAAGCACAGTGAAAAAATGCCAAAGGGCCAGTTGCAAACCTAACTAAAACCAATGACCAACAATGAGAGGCCCAAACCACAACAGATTAAAGAGAATTGAAGACAGCCATATAAAATCTTGTATTTGGAAAAAAAAAAAAAAACCCAACAGGTTTTTTTTTCTAAAATATTTCTTACTGATATTCTTACAGTTTCACATTTACTTCATCATCTTCTTCTTGGGAATTAAATAACGATTGTTCTGCCTTTTCCTTTTCTTCAGGATTTAGTATTGCAGTAGTCCATGTTATATATTAATTCATTATTTAGATTTGAACTGGAGCCTTGTTTTCAACATTGCCACACATCATGTTATTAAAATATCCTACACGGCAAACACAAACATTCAAAAGAAGTAATGGCATTAAATTAGGAAGGGAAAGGTTGCTTTAGCTAAGGTCAAGGAAGGTCTTCAGTCTCTTCCAAACTGAAGTTCTCAAAACTTATGATCAAGCAAGAGTAGAAATTGTGTTTTGCAGTGTGGTCTTGGATGCATGTGTAACATCACTTCAACAGAGAATACACATAAATTAGGTTCTAATTTAGACATTTTTGTGCTTTCCTGTAAAATTCCAGTAAGATTTCATATAAAAACCCCCAAGGGAGTAAAAAAATACTTTTTGGAAACATGGAATGTGGGTGTCTTAATGTCAATATCAATGTGATGTCCATGGCCTTGGATATTAACATGATTAGCAGATGAGCTCTATTTAGCTAGTGCCTCTTGGCAAATAACTGGGTAGCTCAAGTTCTAGTCCACAGCTATTGGAGAATTACACACTCATTTTTCTGCAGAAGTCCCCACACTCTCCAGTACTCTGTAATTATTTACAAATCTTCTTAATGAAAAAAAGAATTACTAACTTTGAAAACTACAAAAAGGATACGTAGAAAATAGATAGCAACACATTGCTTGTATAGATAGTTTCACAATTATCCATTTAATTCCCTTCTCATTTTATGAGAAAGAATGTCCCATAAGGTGTCCTTTTCTACTCTTTGAGGTAAAAGTAGCAACAGTTTCACATGAATAATGAGATTGTATAATTTGTATATCTGTCTTTGAAATAACTGTCAAATTTTCCCAGCAGGGCCAATGACTTACTAAGTTTTGGGGTTAAGGGGCTGAAGTTTCCATTCAGCTCTATTCTTGTCCTTTACATCTGTTTTCCAGAAAAAGTCCCTTACACCAGTAGAAGGGATTACTGAATAACATACATCTGTCAGAAAGTTTCCTTTTTTGCACATTATTTCATTTCCTCCTCAAGTTTCCCAAAGAAAATCTCTCTCATCCAAAAGTCCAACTTTATGTAGGCTTATAAGGAGTCACTAAATAAAATGCATGTAGGCTACAGTTGCATGAAAGGCTAGAGTACCCACTTTTTACTTCTCATTAATAAAGGAAGGAGAGGGATTTTTTTGTTTGCTTGTTTGTTTGCATATTTTTCTAAGCATTGAATTTTCTATGGCTATTAATAGCATCCCAGAGTTAACACTATTGAAATTTTGCTGTTGGTTTTCCAAGGGCCTACATTTCTACTAGCAAGAAAGAGAGATTTTTTTTAAAAAAGGTAGCTTTTTGTTCTTTGCCCCTACATACTGTATACACATGCATTTGATGACTGTTTCTTTTCTACTAATACAAAAAAGTGTAAACAAAAAAATCCAGCCCTCCAGACCCCCCCCTGTAATATAGGTTATTTATGATCAGAAAATCCAGGCTGGCTATTTTAAATATATGAGAAAATCTGGAAGTTCTCTAGTTCAGTAACATCATCAGGCAGAAAAAAAAAGTCACAAGCAAAAAAGAGCAGAGATGTTGACAAAGAAATATTGTGAACATTTAATGGCAGTTCCAGTAGCTGCACCGCGTCTTGTGGGTAAATAGTTTTGTCAGCTGCTTTTCCTGTAACCATTGGCCATGCCATAGTTCTGTATAAACCTTTGCAGGAGATAGAATCAGCTTTAATGAAATTTGAGTAGCTGACATATTAGGCAGTGCATTATACTGGAAGAAATGCTCCTTGATATTTTTCCAAAGTACTGTCTCTCAACTGTAATCATTTTTTCCTTACATGAATGATGTCACCAAAGACTTTAAAGAAACTAATTATTTTGACGTTGACTGTAAAATAAATAGTTTCAGAGCATCTGAGTCTCTTTAGAAATTATTTCCTTTATCCTATATTGATAAACACTCTAAGCAACAGCACGTAGCAGAAGGTGATTTCATCAGGCCTGCTAGCTGCTGGGCCAGTGAACCGGGTCCCATGCAATAGGAAAATCTTGCTCATTTTGCTGCTCTAAAAACTTCAAACTCCATCAAGGAAAACATATTTTAAGAGACAACAAGTTACAAAAATTTATTCACCGATATTTTTAGAAGAATCTATTTAAGAACAGTGATTTTAGTTAATGAGTATCAGGTCAATTGGTTTAAATACCCAAATGCCTGACTGCAGAAGTTACTTCAGCCCACAGGAAAATAATCATAATCTGTGCTTTACTACCCTGAATTCAGGAATCTCAAGACCCCAGAATTCAGCCCCAGCAAGCTGACTGGGAACAGCTGAGATGCTTACCCATCCCTGCAGCCTCAGTACAAGCAAAAACAAGCTAGAAAGCCTAGATGGTGAGCAGAGGTTTCTTAAAGCTGTCAATGGGAAATGCATGCCAAGCTTTAGCCTGTCTTTTACAGCAGCGATACTTGATTCAAGACCACATATTTGGTGCTTCTTACCATCTGTAGTCCAAGTTAGGCAGCCTACCAAGTGTGGATTCATCCTGTTTTTAAGAAAAAGTTTGCTGGAAAATTTTTTGCTGCCTACCTTTGGCTTAATAGCTTTTGTACTTGCTAAGGCTTTTTTAGACTTCAGCTCAATTTCCTTTTCAGTCTGAGATGGATCAGACTTCTGTTTACCACTTTATAAAAGAATACCCTCACTACCAGGTTATAAAGTAGGTGCAGAGAAGGAAGGAAAAGGAGAAAAGGGAGCATCACACTCAAACTTTCTTATTAAGATCGATCACCAAGGGCAAAAGGCAAACAAAAAAAGCAAGAAAGACATGTCTTTGCAGTTCAATGCTCATGCCGAGGAACAGAAATTCTCATTGAACCAAGGGAAAGGACACCGCAGCTTTAAGTATTTGAAGAACGTGTTCTTTTATTTGGAATGTATTGTTACTCATCTTTAATATAAATAAAAAATTAACTGGCTGGTTATCTACATCTAACTTTTTCATTTTTTTTAATCCTATTTTCTTTCCAAACTATTTAAGAATATTCCACTTCATCTGAAACAAGAATCTCTCTTATTTCTTCTGTATCCTTGACTAGAACATGAGGACAATCTTTTCTGTTCTGTATGAGGAAGATTTCCATTCTTTCTGACTCCCAGCTTCATAGTCTCAGATATGGTTACAACCATCATAAAGTCTGCATTACAGATGGAAGAAGTTCTGTAGCACTTCTGTCTTAAATTGGATGGTTTCAGCAGAGTTGCACCAAATATCAGCATCTGAAAATCTGGTTCAGCATTTCAGTTTGCAATTGGGAATGTGAAGTGGCAGCATTTTTACAGGGAGCTTGTTTTGCCTTGTCAGGCCTTGCATTACAGATACATTTCAGATGCTTTGTTTACACTATAATTGTTTTAGCTGTGTTTATATTTTGTTCATTGTCAATTTCCAGCTTTACAACATGTCTGTGCTGGTATGAAGAAAGTGAATTTCACAACTTCATGTAGGATCATGAAAAGAAACCACATTTTTACGTTTGCGAATAGAGGTATTGATAGTGCTTGTATATGCCATTAGGGGATTACCACCACCACTAGGCAATGTGATCTCTCATCGTCAATCAGCAACCTTGAAGAGAGAATTTTCTAATAGCCCTTTGTAGTCATCTTTGCAGTCCTTCAGTGCAGTCAGTGCCAACCAACATTTATCTATGGAAAGCATATCTCACCACACAGACTTCAAATAAGTTACTGGAAAGATTCAAGTTTGGTGATAGGATAGTGTCAGGCCTCTGCAAGGCTTTGGATATTGTGCTGCACAAAGAAACCAGAACAGTACTAAATCAACATAAATTATTTGTAAACCATATGGATTAATTGCTAACCTGCCACACAATAGGGAGTTATCATACTGGAGTATTTCTGCAATTTGCAGACTAATTGGTTTTTGACCCTATTCCTTTTTGTTATTAAGCATATTTTTTTTAACATGTGATGTAAAAAAACCATAAAGTCCTTATCAGCAGCAACTGTAGCCGATTAACAAAAATAGGTTAAATGACAAATAACAGAGGAGATGTCAGCAATACTCACTTGTTAGCATAAACAAATTCTATGCATTTCAGTAAACTCAAACATAATGTTTTATTAAAAGAGTAAGTGGGGTTCATACCCCCTAAATGTAGGACTCCTTCCTGGAAAGTTGTTACTCTAAAAAAGGACTTGGGGGCTGTGGAGGCTAGCCAGTTTAATATAAATTCCTAGTCTGAAAGAGTGGTAAAGAGATGCCTTACACGAGGAACGCAGAGCAGAAGTAGAGAACTGTCTTTATTTTCTTCTGATGTTGCACAGAAAAACCTTGAGAATGGTCAGAGGAACAGAAAACATGTCTTATAGTAAGGTCCTGAACAGTCCACTTTGTTCAGTAAATGACAGAATTTCAAGGATAACAAAAGCACGATTTATAAGTATCTTGAACTAGAGCAAGAAACAAACTGCAAACTTCTGCCAAAAGGTTAATTAGCTATTGGTGGCAGCAACTCATCATGGATGGTGGAAGAGCCTTACGGAGGACTTTAAAATAGAATCTGAATAATTTTCTAAAGTGTTTACTCTGATTCAAACAGAATTACTGAGCTGAAAAGAGCAATTAAATCATAAAAGTTCAATGGCTTGTTGTATGCAGAAGCTCTGACTACAATCACAGTAGTCCATTTTGGCTTTAAAATTTCTGTGTGGCTGGCTTGCATATTAATATCACAATCAATGTTCATTGATCCACATAATTTACTTGCCAAATGTATCTTTTATTGTATCTCTCTTTTAAAGATGATGAGTTGAGACAAATGTATTTGTCAGGGACATATGATCCAGTTTAGACTTACCTAATGTCATAAGTATTCCAGTGTCTTCAGCACCATAAGTTTTTGCCTAAAGGAGAAACTCCTGTAAAAGTGTGTCCCCTCCCACTGCCAGTACAAAACAGAACAACTGGCTGTAGCTGTGAGTCTTACTATGTTCCATGGTTATCTGCTTCCTATGTGAACACAAATAATTTTCAGTTATGGTTGACTGAGAATAAAAGGGTTCCTTTAGTAGAAAATGTCTAGATCCCCTTTGCAAACATGTGCTTGGAGATGAGTTTTTGCTGTGTGTTGGTCATTTTCAGAGAAATAAAAATGCATTAAGGTGCAAAAGCACGTAATTGTCATAACCAAAAATGCACAATTTCTGCCTAAATAAGCCAATGTAAAAAGTTTAGCCTGAATTTATTCATTTTTTCAGGATATCACTTTGCTCCTGTCACTCACGCCCTTCTATTGATCATAAAGTTTTCCTGATCTCAGAACTCTCCACTGCTTGTAATCTGCCACAGTACTTGCTTCAGAAAAAAGGCAAGATAGAAAATTCATGAATTGCCTTAAGCTGACTTCTTCTAAATTCAGGCTTTTTGCAGTATCCTGTGCTGGTGTGTATGGTGTGAAATGACTCATATCTAATTTCCTTCCACGATGATACTACCTGTCTGATGCAAGCCAAGACAGGGATAGGATACCAGTGTAAAATTTAATGACCAACAAAAAAAATTGAGCTCTCTGGCGTTCAACAACACAAATTACATTTTTGTGATATGGTTTCCCTTTGTTTATACAATCATGGGAGTTGTCACTGTTAGTGCATTTTTATTAAAGCTGATTTCAGAGTAAAATTTGACATATATATATGTATAAGTGCTTATATTTGTGTGTATGTATTATGTGATATATGAAATGGTGTGCACCTTCACTTCTGACATGTCTCTGAATTTTGGTAACAGATAAGTCAGTGTTATAATATAATTTAAAAAAATAGTAATGACTAGAAATAAAAATAAACAACCTACTTAAAATATTTTCATTGTCATTAAGGCTCTTGGAAATGTTTCTGCTTTCAGCAAAATCCTACCATACCTTCTTTAATTTTAGATCTTCATGTAAAGTTTCTTTAGTCTGTGCGTTGCCTACAATGTAGTTCATATTCTCTGAATTTTCTGGAATGAAAGCTGCCACACATTTCGTTCACATCATGTTTGCCTTGACAGCAAGCAGGGAAGTCTGGTCTTTGGTTTCTTAGGCTGCTAACACTTGTTCTTCTTACCTTTTCTGGTCAAACAGAACATCTTGCTTATGCCTATGTTTCCTCTTCCTTTTCTGGGGGAAGGGGGGGGGGGGGAATGGAGTGGGGGTCAGGATTTTTGAGCTTCTACAGCCATTCTCTATTTTTTCTGATAAGGCCACTTACAGGATGAGTATCAGTTTACTGATACTCATCTGGATGACCATTTTCTATCTTTTGTTTCCTAAACTAAAAAAGAACCATTTAGCAGTTAGCTCATGGCAACAACTACTTTTTCATAGCCTTTTCTCTGGCTAGGATAACATAAGCTTTCCTTCTAGCAATCCCTCCAGGTTTGTAAGATACATCAAAAACGACCATGAATTAGGCTAGATTCTTTCTCTAGTTAAACATTTATTTCTTTAGGGGATGAGTCAGAGAGAGCAAAAGGTGATGATACAACAGCTTTTTATACCCACATTCCAGTTTTGGGGCAGCCTAAGGCTGTTTCAGGTCCTTTCACAGCTAAGAAGAGCCTTATATCTGACAAGAAGTCCTTCAGACTGCTGTCAGATGCACGCAGAGACCTTAAAAGGGTTTCACTCACTCGACTAGACTATACCTAGGACTAGATCAAAGAACATGCAATTTGCAAAAAGAGAGAAAATTCTGCCTAGAGAACAATGCTATTATGGAACCGAGCTTATGCAAGTACTTTTCTTAACAGAGATACAGTGCTTTAACCTGCCATGGTCAGTGGTTTTAGGTTGCAAGTCATCTGGCCTTATATCAGCATTTTTTCTCTCTTTGGAGTCCAGTTATTCCGCAACTGCTGCAGCTGAGTACTTGAACTGGAAAACCCAAAAGGTACTTCCAAAACTTCAGTTCCACAACTTTAGTTCCACTTCAGTAGCTTGTAGCCATTTCACTGCCTACTGCCCATTTCAGGCTTGTCGCCGTTAGAGGGCAGACCATAACAAATTGTTGCTGAATAGTCATGTATTTAGTCTCACCAGTGATATTTTTGCCAACTAGAAATCTTGAGAGACTTATTTTCAGCTCTGCTTTGAAGTGAACAGGTCACAGCAGCAATGCAAAGATTGGTGAGGCAATTTTTTTAGCTTTATTTTGCTACTCTCATCTAATTCTGATGGTAGAGTTTGCATTTCAAGGACTTTTTCTTTCCTTTTTTTCCTTTTTTTTCCAGTTCTTCTGTGAGTCCTGATGGGGCCCCGTTTGTTAAAAAAATATAATATTTTCACTTTTTACTGTGCTATTGTAAAACCTGAACTCTGTTACACCAGGAGTCTCTTTGGAAGGGGTGTACTGACTTGGTCTGGGATAGAGTTAATTTTCTTCACAGTAGCTTGTACAGGCTGTATTTTTGATTTGTGCTGAAAACAGTTTTGATAATACGGGGATGTTTTAGCCTCTGGTGAGCAGTCCTTACACAGCGTCAAGAAGGCCTTTTCTGCTTCTCAGCCCACCCCACTAGTGAGGAGGCTGGGGGTGCACAAGGAGCTGGGAGGGGGCACAGCCAGGACAGCTGAACCCACCTGACCAAAGGGATATTCTGTACCATATGGCATCGTGCTTAGCAATAAAAGCAGGGGGGGGAAGGAGGAAGGGGGGGCGTTCAGAGTGATGGCGTTTGTCTTCTCAAGTCACCGTTACGCATAATGGAGCCCGGCTTTCCTGGGGATGGCTGAGAACCTGCTGCCCATGGGAAGCGGTGAACAAATTCCTTGTTTTGCTTTTCTTGTGCACAGCTTTGTCTTACCTATTAAACTGTCTTTATCACAACCAATCAGTTTTCTCACTTTTACCCTTCAGATGGTCTCCCACATCTCACTGCGGGGGATACTGAGTGAGTGGCTGTGTGGTGCTGGCCAGGGTTGAACCGTGACAAAGTGTTAATGTAAATTCAGATCATTTGTCATTTACCTCTCTTTTTCATGAGGGAAAACGGCTGGGTGAGACATGGAAGGAGTTATGAACATGATTCATTAGTGAATATAAGGAAGAGAAATGAAAGAGGCAGGAGAAGGATGGATAATAATGACTTATAAGTGAACAACAGCACAATTCTGTTACCTTGTAGATAATGCACACTGGTCCCCTTATATACACCCTCCCGACACTATACACACACACACACAAAATCCAGCAACGCTCTCCCCCATCCCAAAATTCCTTGGTCTAAAAGGCCTGGAATTATTCTAAACAAATTTTTAGGAGTAACATGAAACTTCATAGTAAGAGTGTGGTTTACGACTACATGTCCCCAGTAACTGAATGATTCTAAGTCTTAAATTTTACCTGGATCAAAAGAAAAGAGAATTAGTTCTATTATTTTTATTTGTATATTATGACCATCTAAGGAGAAGAAAAAAACCAAGACAATTTTATTTTCTAAAATGTATTACCCTCTGAGAACTGTAGATCTTCAGAGTTAAGGCCCACAGAGGAGTACTTTAAGTTCTCTCAACTGAGATAATCCTGCAATAATTGTCCATAAGGCTGGTTTGAAGGTTGATGTGAATAAACTTTTGAAAAGCTAGACAGTAGGAAAGAATACATTAGCAAAATTACAGAGATATCCAGAGGCTCGAGTAAACTATGCAAGGAAGTGAAAAACTAATTCTTAATTATTTTTGTATTTGGTCTATCAAAGGCCAGAAAAAATTATAAGGGCAGAAGAAAGGACTTAAATGGATTAACCTGTCACCCTTTTTCTTCCCATTAGAAACAGTAGCTGCAGACATTAAAAATAGGAGGTAAATCATCTTTTACTGGACTTCTGAGAGTCACTATGATGACAACTATGTCTTCACAACTGCAGAAAGCCAGTTCTGTCCCTGTCAGATTCCTTCACTGCAGTTTTAGGACTAGTGGGGTTTAAGTAATGGGTGACAACAGGTCTTCTTGGCTTGCTAAGTAAACACCTGGGCATCACCAGCACCCCTTACATCTTTAGTTTATTTGAAGCTATGAATCTTGTTAGCTGGACTGAAATGACCTAGAGGAAGCCTGTACCACAATCAAAGATCTAAGCAGCATTTACTTTTTTGATTACACAGTGAGCCAATTTGAAAATTTTCTTCACCCTGAAACTCCTGGCCCTCTAAAGGATGCTATTGACAAAATTATTTCTATTTATTTTCATGTTATAGAAAACAGGCTTTCTACTGCCTTAGATTCTTTTCATTGTTGTTTCTATATTTCTTCAAACATTTTTAGTTGACAAGAAATCTTGCAATATTTAGCCTCATAATATTTCGACAAAACTTTCCTTCCCCTCATGTATGAGCTTAAATTACCTTCCTTAAAGCCACACAAATATCAGTTGAACGATACTAAGCTTCTGGACTGAAATGTCTCACAGAGTCTAGGGATAATTTCTGCCCCCCCCTTTCCCTGCAGCTCCTGATTCTGTTGGCCAGATTAAATACAAAGCCAAAAATCCTTTTCATGCACAGAAATTTGCAAATCGTATGGCTCTTCTCAGTTCCTGTCTGGAGAGCCTAAAATATGCACAATTTGAACAGTATTTTGATTCTGAATTTCTGGAAGGATTGTGATTCACATTCTTCTCTTCTCTTTTCTTTCTTTCCTTCTCTCTCTCGTTCTTTCTTTCTCTCTCTCTTTCTCTCTTTCTTTCTTTCTCTCTTTCTTTCTTTCTTTCTTTCTTTCTTTCTTTCTTTCTTTCTTTCTTTTCTTTCTTTCTATCTTTCTTTCTTCTTTCTTCTTCTTTCTTTCTTTCTTTCTTTCTTCTTCTTTCTTTCTTTCTTCTTTCGTTTCTTTCTTTCTTTTCTTTCTCTCTTTATCCTATAGTTCAATTAGGGGAATATTCTACTTTTATTTTACCCTTCAGAGTCTTTAGAAACTTCCCTTCTTGTTAGTAAGCAAAGTGCTAAGAGATCACAGAGGGTTCCTTACTTGTACTGAATCTTATTTATTCCCTTGAAATCCATTTCTTAATTCTTTTCTGCTGTGGGCAAGTCTTTTATTTCCACCATAATTCTTTTCATGAGAACAGATCAGCAGTTTCCTCTAAAGTGAAAAAACTTTGTACAGCAATGGATAAAAGATGCGTGTTCTCCTTTCCCAGGCACAAGCTCTTTTACTGCGACAATTTGTTTTTTTTTTCCAGTTAACCCCACAGAGGCAAACATGCTAACAGTAGTTTTGCTGGGGAAAGGAGAAATAAGTGTTTGGTTTTAGAAGCTGTTAATGCTTAACTTTAAAAACATACAGTTTTTATCCTGTGGTATTTAATCTTCCAGCAAGACACTTTTTTTTTTTTTTTTCTGGATATTTTGGCCTTGTTTTTCAATAGCTCTAAACCTTTTTATTCCATTCTGAAATCTAAAAACAGGCTTAATTGGCCCTCGGAGAATACCCCATGTGTAACATAAGCTAACCTAAGGTTTACAATAACTCTGGTCCCTACCACTAGCCCAGGGCTATCACCAAAGAGCACTGCACAGTACTGCTTTCTTTACAGAAGCTTGCAGGCCATTAGGGGAAGCATAAGATAAAACTTGAAATAAATCAAGGGCTGACCTACATGGAGAGGGTGAACATAAGTTATCACCTTGTTTGCCTCTATTATCCTTATCCAGGGAATGATGCTGGCAAGAACCTGACCTAAATCTTAAGTCAGTATACCAAAGTAGCCAATTAGTCAAGTCTTGTCTAGAACTTCTAGTTAGTGTTTGCGTGATGTTGTTGTGGTTTAACCCCAGTCAGCAACTAAGCCCCACACAGCCACTCACTCCCTCCTAGTAGGATAGGGGAGAAGTGGAAGAATAAAAATGAGAAAACTTGTGGGTTGAGATAAAGACAGTTTAATAGGTAAAGCAAAAGTCATATGCACAAGCAAAGCAAAACAGGATTTCATTCACCACTTCCCATCAGCAGGCAGGTCTTCAGTCCTCTGCAGGAAGGCAGGGCTCCATCATGCATTAACAGTTACTTGGGAACACAAATGCCATCACTCTGTCTGAACATGCCTTCCTTCCTTCTTCTTCCCCCAGCTTTATATGCTGAGCATCATATCAGATGGTATGGAATATCTTTTTGGTCAGTGGAGTCAGCTGGCCTGGCTGTGTCCCTAACTTTTTGTGCACCTCCAGCCTCCTTACTAGTGGGGTAGGGTGAGAGGCAGAAAAGTCCTTGGCTCTGTGTAAGCACTGCTCAGCAATAAATAAATCTTCAGTGTGTTATTAACACCATTTTCATCACAGACCGAAAACGTAACCCACACTAGTTACTATGAAGAAAATTAACTCTATCCCAGCCAAAACCAGCATGGATACGTACAGCAGAAGGTTTTCATATCATTGAGTTTTTGTTGTGGCTGCTGCAATACCTCTGACAGGGAAACCTTTCCCTCTGAATGAGCTAACAAGATTCATGCAGCCAAAAATCATTCTTGCATATACCTTTTCACTTTCTGAGCTTGTCTTCAAGAGCCAATGCTGCCCTTCTCTCCCGTCACTGTGTTTGCCAGCTTATGTGGCAGCCAGTTAATGGGAGTCTCCTATCTCACTTTGCAAGAAATTCTTTGTTAAATGCATTTGTGTACACATAAAATTTTTCATCCCTGCAACAATCTTTTCTGTATCCTTTCATTCTTGTTATTTCTTTTTATGTAGAATAATCAACTCTTAGCTTTCATTCAACTTGCAGGAATAAAAATACGTGGCAAGGGGAGTATCTTGTTTCCTATTTTGATTTCAATTTTTATCTAGATTTCCTTTGACCAGAAGTTATATTTTTAGTGTTTTGTGACTTTTTTTTTTTTTGATATAGGAGGATGTATTAAACTTTCCTTTAGTTTCACTTTGGCTCAGGATCAATATTTCAAGTACATTCATATCTTTGAAATATAGCATTTGGCTGGCAGAGAGTATAAGAAGCAATATATTATTTTCCTCTAAAGAAGAATGGGAATCTGATCTGGAGATTACCCACTAAGCTGTTGTGAGGATTTATTTCAATTCCCCTAAGAACCTGTTAGTATATAATTTCTTGTGTAGGATTTATTACCCTCCCAAGAGATTTCATTCAATGTGTACGAACATTTCCCTGATGTACCCAAGATGTGTGATTGTGGATAGGTTTTCTTGTTAATATGATACAGAGTTGCCCCACTACTTCTTGGGACATTTTCAGTCTTGGCGTTACTTGTCTCCATTAGCTCTTCAAAATTAAGATCAATATGCTGTATCCCTTTGCTTTGATTACACTGCCATATACAGATTTATCTTTATTAAAAATTCAGCCAAAGTCATCAGTAGTACCACTTGTGGTCACAAATCTTTAAACTTGTCTTCTTTAAAAGGTAGAGTCCCAATATCACATTCTTAGGTCACACCACATTTTCAAAAACCTTATTCCCATATTCTTAGCCATTATATAGTTCACCGTTAGTGTTCTGTGTGGGCATTAAAATCTTTCTAGCTGTACGGTATAATAATTGCTGTAGTTTTATGGAGTAATTATTTAAAAAGCACTTTGAATTTCTAAACCAACAGGTATCTGACACCAAACTTTAGGATAACTGGAGCTGTGCTTATGTTCAAGACAATCACAACTGCATCCATTAGCTATTGAAATCAACATTAAAATCTCCCTATGAATTCAGTGAAAATCAGATTGAGATATTTTTTAAAATTATGCTGAAGGAGTTTATTCTACATGGTGCTATGGCATTGGCTCTAAACCTTTCATTAGGCAGCTTATTCCCTGTTCTGCAAAGAAAGCACATAAAACACCAAGCTATCTTCCTTTTGAAGGAGTACTTGAGTTTAAAGGAGATTTAAAGAGATAAGGTTAGGAAAAAAGTATGTCATGAGTGTTACAGGTATATAGCATCCTTAGTGAATGGGCAATTGATGCTTGTACAAGGTTTCTTCCAACTCTACTTTTTAATAATTATGACTATTATTGAAATTATTTAAAACCTGATACTTACCAAGTTCAATGCCACAGTTCTGTTAAAACAGAAGAGCTACATCAGATGCTAAGTGATGTTTTTGAGTAAGACTTGAATTTGTCCGACTAAATATACATACACATTATGAAGAAAGTACTTCAGGCATGGTATCATAGAAAGGTAGGTTCCAAGGAACTTCTTAATAATGTGTAATGCAGTCTGTAATTTGAGGTAAGACTATTGTCAAGATCAGGCTGGTCAGTCATAAGTGTGTCTTGGCAAGTTTGAGAACTTCCAAGGTCAGAAATTTCACCTCTCTCTAGAAAGTCTGATCCAGTACTACTGTACACTGATAATGATTAATTTCTCCTAATTTTCAAACTAAACCTTGCCAAACATATTTTGTGACCATTTTCAGAATTGTTATAGGATTGAAATTCATACCAAGCTATATCATTATTTGGAAATGATAAAAAATTCCTTAAAAGCCTAAGTTAGGACCATGTGTGCAGAAAGCATTTCCAAAGATAACCAAGGATGTCTGACCACCTTTGACAATGCACCCTTCTCCACTCAGCTTTTTGTTGTCCATACACATGTTCTAATGTGTGGAGGATGTTGTGCCTTGAAGTTACTCCTAGTCTGATTTTTTCCCCAAATTTTTTCAAAAACAAAATTTATTTTTTCATGCTTCAGTGTGTTTTCCACAAGTATTTTTATGATGAGCAATGGTTTCTTATAAGTGACAGAGCTGATTGAAATGTTAGCATTTCTAAGGCATATAAGAAATCTCAGGTGTCAAAATAATTGACCTACATGCAGCCTCAATTTGTCCATTCTTCAGAGATGATTAAGAACTAGCTTAATTTGTCTTTGACCAGTAACGCCAGAATTAACTAATCCCATGAGAGAGAATAGTCTGGAGAAGGGAATTTGGTCATCACAAAAATGGCAAGCACAGATGCAAACAAGAGGTGAAAAAATAGCATGACATAGTTGGAGCTGATCTTGCTTCCTTGAGCAGATTACAAAGCCAATAAAGAAAGCTATCTGAAGGAAAGCACTCCTATGAGAGTTGCAAGGACTCTTTTTTAGAAGAATACTCATATTGCCCAAATGCATTAGGGCAAAAGGAAAGGCTGCTTAATTTTTCCACAAAAATATTTTTCTTAGTGTAATTATAATGAGAACTGTTAATAAAAAAAGCTTTTCATCCCTGTCATCATAACCCAGATTATATGGCCCTAAAATCACTGAAACAGCATTTCTGTGAATAGGTTGATGGGTATTTACAGTCCTTAATGAAACATTATATAGTCATTTGTGCAAAGCATGAGCATATTGTGTACTGAAATTGTAACACATCCAAGTTAAAATTATCCTGAATACTGATAGCATCTCAGCAGCATGCCATGCTATGAAAAAACCACCCAAAACAAAACAACAAAACCCCAAAATCCTGCAAAGAAACTCATAATTCATATTTTTTGTCATTGTATTTTCTCATCTATAATCCTGTATAAAATATTTTTAAAGCATATTTAATAACAGCTGTACACATTTTGGTTATTATTGTGTTACCTTTTATGTAAAAAGTTTAGCTGGCAAGAAAATCATCTACATCTGTTTTAAGTCAACACAACATTATTTACTTCATTACCTCTTTATGCCAGGTAAGGATCAAACCATTGGAACTAGCTGCTGTTAAATGTGAAGCCTTGAACCACAGCTCTGCTGAGGGATGCTCTTGGGCCCATCTGAAATGAGACTTTGATGGCCACACTATTGGTACATGGCCAGAACCAAAGTTTTCCTGACAGATTTAATATAGATTGAAATCAGTTGCCTTTTAAACAGTGTTCATGTGTAACCTCCATGCCTTCTATTGCAGAAGCTATGGACTCCTCTAGGGAAATAGTATACGACAACGGTTGTGCATGTGTATAGCTATATAGTCAGTAAATAGGTGTTACTTGATTTATGTGACTTTCTTCAATACAGAGAATAAAAGCAGTGTTAGAAATTTAAAACGATTATTAGAATTCTGTAACAGCTCATCTTCACCATGGCAAACTACTGCAACACCCTGATTTTCTGCATTTGGAGGTAACAGCACTGATTAATTACATGGGCTTACCACTGGGAGCCTCAGTTTTCTGGTTTCTCAGACAGTGTGTTTTTTATTTTCTAGGTGCTGTATGATTATTGCAAACTTTATAATTTCTTTGGGGTATGACTAAGACCACGTTTTGTTTACCATCTGTAATGTTCCTGCTATTTTTTGCTGAATGCATAGTTACAGCTTTTTCTACTGTTTTACACTGACTGAACTGTAGCCTGTGGATACCAAACCTCAGATTTGGGGAGGATGGAGAGTTGGCTGTTGCTTCTTTCATTTTTTTGTTTTATTAAATGGCAGAATGTTGAGATTGTTCATTTTCTTTTCCCACAGCCTTGGCTTTCTGGTTTCTTTTCAGCTGCAGTGCAGTAACTCTCTTTCTTCAGTTCTGTCCTTATCCAGCTGTTAGTTGTTTGAGTTCAAAGTTAGGATTCAGATTCAGGTTAAGATAGCTAAATATAAGTGTCAGACTCACTGCTGTCAATGAAGCCTAGGTAATGTGCCAGCTCACCCTAAAGTATCTATGTTTGATTTATTGAGATCCCCATTTGTCCGCATTACCCACCGGCCAAAGCATGGTATACTTTTTCATGTATCCAGACTATAGAGCTTGGACATTGTAACTTGACCCTCGACCTTAACTTTTGAGCTCAAGCTATGAGGACCTGCATATTGAGTATCAAAAGGTCCTAATTCTGTGTTTGATAATAGCTAAAATGTAATCATTCTACCTACAATTGCATAGAAAACAGCCAGTTGACAGCAGATTTCTCTCCTTTTGATTTCTTTACAAATTGCCCATCATAGTGAAGCCGCTGTTATTTAGGCTATCAAATTCTAACTCAGATCCTAAAAATTTAAAGTTCTTCATATGTATGAATGCAGGCTGTAAAACTAATATGGAAAAAGTGTATATAATTTTTTTTGACTGTTTTGCCACTGCCTTACATCCCTGGAATAAAATGCTTTTCATGAAAGCTTTAGATGTATTACAGCTGATAAACATTTTTCTGAAAAAGATTCTGGTCATGTCTCCAGTTAGTTAGTCTTCCTAGATATTCTAAGAATTAGAGCCATCCTGGTGTGTTAACTGAAAATAGAAATGCCCAGGAAAACCCTTTTGAAATCCTTTGGACAGTTCCAACCAAACCCAGCATGTATGTAGCTATATAAATGAAATGTCATGATTTGTTATCAACAAATTTTTAAATCCACATGAACTAATTGAAAATATATAAATGTAACATCTTGAAATAAGTCCTCAGCTACCATAAATCAGTTTTATTATATTAAGTTTGGTGGTCCACTCTTTAGAGCTGCTGAGATGTAGCCAGGAGGTAAGACCAAAGCAGTGATCTGAGGTTATGTTGTTTGTAGTTAGAGCAGTTTACAGCTCAAACAGCTTGCATATGAGTTGCAGCATTTGCAATAAGCTAATTCCCAGATTGACTACAGGTTAACAAAGTCATCATTGCTTAAAGAAAAGCATAATACTCAGCACTGTGCTCCCTGAAGTTATTTTACAAATATCTAACACCCCCCCCGCCCCCAACAACAACCTGGTGGTGAGCTGCCTGAGGTTCCATAAAGAATCCTAAATAAAAGCTTTGCCAGACCCTTAGCTTTGTTAGCATATCAGTGCAAATTAAACCCACTGCTCCTCTAGACTGAGTACTTCAGCACAGCACTTTAAGACTTGAACTGCTTGTTTAATGGACTGTGAGATCTTTCCTATTTTCTCTTCACAGGAAAAAAAAAAGGCAAAAAAAAAAAAAAAAAGCCTAGTGTTAAAATTAAGGGGAAAAAAAAGCTTATTCTAGTTAAATTTCTGACCTTGTCAAATATTAGGAAATCGTCATTATAATAATCTATCCTTAGGAATATGCAAAGGTGAAACACCCTGATATTTCAATAGATGTGCCACAGGAATAAAGTGGATTCTTCTCATTAGGAAATAAAACCTTGGCATCATTGCATGTCCTGTGGGTTTAATAGAAGGCAAAGAGAATTTCTGGGAACTCAAGTGTAACTTCCATACATGCTGGGACAGCATACCTCCTACTGATTTTGAAGAAAAGTCGCAGGAGAGGCAAAAGTGAAAATCAAGGGGAAGGTTCACAAGGAACCATCAAGACTACCCAGCAAAGCCACAGGGGGTTTGTAGGATGTATACAATAAAGTGAGATAACTGAAAGAGATACAGGGCTAGCCTGGTCCAAGCAATTCTTTTACCATTAGCCAATGTGTCAGTGAAGATTCAGATGGTGTCTCAATTAGTAGCCTTTAATGTTTGCCCTGCCCATGGATAAATTTCGGTACCAGTGCTCGGCAACATGGAGCATATGTCTGGGTTAAATTAACGAGTGGTTTATTATAGTTTTCAGTTTTATACTAAGCCAACACATTTAATTGTTGCTGAAGGTTCTCTCTCTCTCTCTCTCTCTCTCTCTCTCTCTCTCTCTCTCTCCCTCCCCTCCTCTGAAATAGCCTCAGCTTCCTTTACAAACCCAGCTTGGTCCCATAATAATATATGTATATCTCCACCTTTCCTCACTTTTCTCAGCATGTCTTGGCTGACACCACGGCTATATTCCCATGCTCCCAATCTGCTTTTTCCTGGCATGATGTCTCAGCTGTGGGCATTTTTGCTGGGTTGTAGCTATTGGCTTGCTCATAAACACATTGGTTGCTTGGGTAGGTGGTCCGCAGGTACAGTGACAGATAATGTTGCTGGGTGGGCCAAACCATTGCTTATCAGGTTCTACTGGGACAAGCAAATGGGTTTAAAGACTGCTTTTGGTTCTACCAGTTAAAAGCTGCAGCAGGGAATTGGTGTGTCCATCTCTGTAGATATAATGTAGATACCTGCCCCAGGAGAACCTCCTTTAGCAGGGGGTTGGACTAGATGATCTCCAGAGCTCTCTTCCAGCTCTGACCATTCCGTGATTCTGTGATCACAGAGGCAGAGCAGGTCCTAAACAGTTAATCTGGCATAGCTCTTTGCAGTGTACTACAATAAAGTGTTGGCATGTCTGATTAAATGTTTTGTTACTACTGCACATAGCATTTGCACTTTCTTCTTTGATTAAATCTTTATTATCCTCCACTCTCTTGTTCCCATTTCTTTGAAAAGGACTAAGAAAAACAGCTCTTTAAAACTTAATATTCACATATTTTTGGCATAAAAATAGATCCTTTCTGTTATTGAGTAGGGCCTGAAATTGTTCCACTATTTTCTGGCTCCTAGAGGACATAAAAAAATAAGATGCTACAGTAGAAGCTGAGTCTGTGATTTTGATCAGGTAGCAAGAATATACTGGGTGGGTTTTTCCAATAGCTTTTATTAAAAAATATTTTAAGATGGGATTTTTTTTTTTGGAGGGATTTTTATTACAATGAGGGAGATGAAAATTCCAGGTAGGCTTAAACCTCTGTTGCACTGGGAATCAAATTCCAGGTGTGATTTACTGAGACTGAAGGTCTTCACTTTTTCTTGGGACCTTAAGGGTTTGGTGGGCTAGTGAGCTGCTCCCCAAGCCCAGATCCTCTGTGGCTCAAGCGTGTTCTACAATACTGTGGAGTCATCATTTCCTGCTGTCAAGCTGCATTGGAGGCATTTGTTACATGATAATGGATGATTGGGTGTCTGCAGGGCCCAGCTTGGTGACAGCACGTGGAAGAGCAATGATTCACTCTGCTGAAAGTCACCATGGGGATATTGTAATAGCTCCACTGTATCAATTAAAAGTACGGGCTCATTTAAAAACCTATGCTTTGACATATCCGTATTCACATTTACAGCTATGATATCTTTCCCAGAGCTTCACGGAAGTGTCTTTTCCCATCTTGCCTGGTAACCATTTGCAGTCCAGTGCAAATTTGACATACCAGTGACGTTCCCTGTACTCTGGTCTCAGGCAGGGATACCTTCCAGCCAGCGGTAAGGTCACAGGAGGGCCAGCAGGCAGCACGGGTGGCTTTCTGCAGACAGTGAGAGAAGCTGGAGGTTAGCATCAATACACAGGTGTGGCAACGATTCCTAGAAAGATATTTTAGACCAAATAAAACCTTTTTTGTGACACTTATGGAGCTTTCTTGAGACATAAAAAATTTGGAGAGGATAAATGCACTTTAAATAAAAAAAATTCCTAATACCATGATACATATATTTCTAAAATGAGCTAAAGCCCCTATAAATCTGACATATTTGCATACTGTATATAAATAGGCTTTGAACCAGCAGAGATGGACAGACTAGATTAACAAAATTTCCATTATTTTAAAACTTTAGATCATGACTGTGTGCTTAGCTGTAAGTTCAGAAATATGAAACAATGACAAATATCCCATGTTATTTAGAACCTAATTATTGGGTAAGTGTTGTATGCTCTCTCTTTCTCTTTTTTATTTTGTCTTTCAGTAAAATTTCAAATTTTGAAGCAAATAAGAACCTCAAATACCCTACAAATGTTAGCCACATAACCTTTAGTAAAAATACCAACCCTTAGAGGTAATTACATAACATTGCAGATGGCAAAATGGATGCATAAAGAAGTAATTTGCTAGAAGGCACTTATCAATTTAGTAATGCAGTCCACAAGTGTTCATTCTTTATTCACACTGAAAGAACCCTGCCAATTTTTTGTGTAACTGTGTACTGCCAATGTCCTATATAATGACATGGTTTTGTTTTGTATTATGGACTTTTCTGTCACTTGCCTTTCCCATTACCCACATATTGTCTGCCAATGGCAGAGGCAGAGCCAACACTAAAACTGAAGACCATATTTATCAGAGTTTTTTTGTTTTGTTGGTTTTTGTCTTTTTTTTTTTTTTTTCAATCATAGTGTTATTTACCAGAGAGTTATGCAGCTAGAGTCGCAGACTGAGAAAGAATGGAAGTGAGAAGAAAAAGTGTTAAATTCCTTTTTCTACCCTGGGAGAGTATAGCAATTTAAAGTGCTTTTTTAGCATCATAATGTTAATTTCCCACCCCCCCCACCCCCCTAGTGCTTTCTGGGATCTGCTTTTATTCCCCTGTGCAAAGGAGCTTTACAGAGTAATTTTTCTCATTAGAATGTTCATTCCTGAAATATGAAAGCAAAAAAAAAAAGGTTACACATAGTATCTCACCAAATGTATTGCTTTATATAAATACATCAATAGACAGATATAAGCTTATTTCATAAAGTCTAGTATATTTAAAAAGTATTTATTCCAAAAATTTAACACAGAAAGTAAGAAATTTTCTCTGTAGTTATCTGCAGGAGCTTCATTCACCCTCCTTGTGTATAGCTCTTATGATTCAGTCTTGCAGGAAGCTGGAGAAACAGGTACAGGATCTCTTGAAAAATGTGATGCTTTTTGAATTGAAGGATGGAGGACATCTTATAGACTGCAATTACTGTCTTTTTCACTTCCTAAATTAATGTCCACCAATGAAAGAGGGTCTTAAATATGGACTGAAGCAGTTGAAGCTGCTTTAGGTAGAAATTGCATCCAAAGAAAAAGAAACAAAAAAGTCATGTTCTTCTGCATTTTTTCTTTTGTACAGCGATAGCAGGCAACTGCTGAAAATACTAAACGCATTACTATACTAGGGAAATATGTAATCCTACATGCTCTCAAACTATACTGGATCCACATGATCTGACATAATCTGCCAGTATGTGAATTACTATAGGTATTGCTCAATGTGACTTCATGATCTTGACAAATGCCAATGACAGTCACCAGTTTTCTGTGTCCTTTGATATGACATGTTAACGGGCTGCTGAGAAGGACTTCCTTGTGTATGCTGGGTTTTTTATATGTAGCCTATTACAATTTAGAAGTTCCCCTCTGATATTAAACTCTCTGCATTTAAATTATAGTTATTCTGTGAATAATTGCATTTTGAAACATTTAGGAAAAGTGTGTCTGTGTATGCATGTTTTTTGAAAGGCAATGACAAGCAGTAACCTGAATAAGAAAAGGATAACCTGAATAATTAAAGAATGAAAAACAGGGAGGAAAGAAGGCAAAATAAATCTTCCCAATATCCACTGAGTAGTTTTCAAACAATGAAGATTTTTAATGTTTCTGACAAATTTGGTTAGAGAAAAAACAGTTCTAAATTATGTTACCTATTATTTGTTGTAATTCTTCAAATTGCCTTAGATCAGAAAGAACATTAAAGATCCCTAGATGTGTTTGATATAATCAAAGCACAGTTATTTAAAGGTCTCAGTGGACTGCTAGCCTATCTAGATAGAATTATATTTTGCAATCCCAGAACAAAAGTCCATCAAGTACTTAAAAAACTTAGAGATGAAGGACTGTATACTTCAGTTAGGGCAAGTGTAAGCTAGAAATGGCTAAATGCAGGCATTTGGGAAATGTGTCAGTCCCAACAGCTCAAAAATAGAAATAATTATGTAAATCTTGGCTCCAAACCAGAAAGTGCGTGAGTTAGAAAGGTTGTTAAGTATGGTCACATACTTCAGTAAATTAATTCAATCTCCTGTCAGAGATTATAGATCCCTTATGAAGGTGCTAAAAAGATAGATTGCTGAGTGGCAATTTGGGTCAGACCAACTTAGCTAGTTCAGTACTGGGAAAGTGCTGGGTAGAACTCTCTGTTCCAAATGTCTAAGCACCTGGGCAGGCAATTACAACCTCTGAAGAGCATCAAGAGCAGCGAGGCTTGGTTACTTCCCCAGACCTACTCACAATGAACAAAAGGTGACTTTAAAACATCTCAGGCTGCACATGAAAAGAGACTGAGTGAATTAGAAAAAGGAAATGGAAGTAATACAAAAGAGATGTCATATTTTTCTCTAATAGTGTAAATGTAATTCATGGTTTATGGACAAAGGCTTACTTGTGGCACTTCCAGTGGTTCCCACCACAGAAAATTAGAGAATTAAACTTCAGATCAGTAGGAAAGAAAAAAAAAATACAATTTTTTCTGCTTTGTATGATTTGATCAATATTGCTGTTTCTGAGCAAATGCTGATGCCACTCTTGGGATCTACCATCACAGCCTTGACCAAATAATCTTTTAAAGGAAAGGGTGTGTGGAGATGACATCCATGACATTTTTTAGACATAGCATTTATAAGCTGGATTCTGCCTATCAGGTGTCTGAAAGAAAGCCTTAGTCATGTTCTTCAGAAGGGACCTTTCAATGGAATCATTCTAGTTTCTGAATAGCTAATGGAGCACTGTGTCCAGTTTTGGGCTCCCCAGTAGCAGGACGATATTGACATACTGGTTGAGTCCAGTGGAAGCTAAGATAGTCAGGAGGGCAGAAAATATGATGTACAAGGCAGACTGAGAGAAATGTGTCTGTTTAGCCTCAAAAAGAAAACAGTGCAACAGTGGCAGCTTGTTGCCATGTGCAACTACCTGATCAGAGGATGTAGAAAAGATAGAGACACACTCTTGTCAGAGGTGCACAGAGTCTTGGAAAGAATGGCAAGGGCACAAATCGGAACATGGGAAATTCTGATTAGGCCTAAGGACAGTTTTATCTACCACGAGAGTGGCCAAACACTGGAGGATGTTGCCCAAAGAGGCTCTGGAACCTCCTTCCATAGAGGTGTTCAGGACTTGACTGGACACAAACACCCTGGTTGGATTAGAACTGCTTGAAGAAGAGCATTAGATTAGGTGACATCTAGAGGTCCTTTCTGATCACAATTATGTATGGCTCTCTGCTTCCATGGCATGCTGGAAATTGATTATTTTTAGAACTAAAATTGTGATGTGTGGCCTGTGGATCACTGATACTGACACACTGAGGGAGGTGCTTTGTAAATCTGATCTCAGGTTTGGTTGGCAGTGCTGGCTACCATTAGGAGCTATAGAAATGTTCCAGGAAGTGATTGGCTCTACAGCTGGCAATATTGATGCACAAAAAGTGGGCTTAAGTATTCACCACTGTTATAATGAGTTATGGAAAATAGATGAAGATACAGCCCCACTCCCAAAAAACCAAACAAACACCAAAAAAACCCCACCCAAACCAACAAACCTATACAGAACAAATGAAAAGTTAGGACTTTGAATTTGAAAAGGTAGGACAACAGCAATTCATACGTTATCTGCCTGGGCTATGGCTAGTGATAAACTAGAGGGGCATAGCCTGGAGCACTGTCATAGGGTTGCCAATACTACCAATTTGCTAGTGCTGTTAGTGGCTGACCTGATGTGAGCTTGATCCAGCCATTAGTCTCCTGTACGCTTGGCAGGATGGTCTGAGAATTAACATGGGCAGCTGCTCAGTCTTAATAGGCAGTTTGGCCGTGACCAGTCTGTTTTGGGAAGTATGTGAGTTTATTTGTGTGGAGGTGAGCTGTGCTCATCCCATTTGGTCTCAGTGTCAGAGGAGAACCCCTGTTTCATTTATCAGTGTACATATAGCTAGTATTTGAAATGCTTGCCCAGCTAACAAGACGCTAGTTATTCTAGGGAAAAGTACTGTCTTGCTGTGATCAAAAACTTGTAAAGTTTTTTATCTGTTTGGAAGGAGAGTTTTTAAACCTTCTAAAGTTTTGTTGGATGTGAGACAAGTTTGAGTACCTCTGGGGCACTGAAACTCCAGCCTCTGCTGCTGCACTTTGGGTCCTGTCTCCTGCTAAGGAGCTAGGAACCCTTCAAAGTGAATCTCTCCCACGGGCAGGTCATTTCCAAGAAATGAAATAAAGCTAAGCTTGTTTCTCCTTCATATGCCTCTTCTGATGACAGTGAAAATCTGTTTTTATTTCTAAATGTTACACAGCAGCCTCCAGCTCTTAAGAAAGTGATGAGACTGTAAAATTCTTCACAGAAAAAAGTTCCTCTTTTTTAACTCTGTGTGATAGGTTGACCTTAGGTACCCACTAAGCTGCTCTCTCGCTGCCCCTCCTCAGCAGGACAGGAGAGAAAGTAAGAAAAAATCTCATGGATCGGGGTGAGGACGGAGATCACTCACCAATTACCACAGTGGGCAAAACAGACTTGACTTAGGAAGGTTAATTTAATTTGTTGCCACTTAAAATTATAGTAGGATAGTAAGAAACAAACAAAACTGAGAACACTTTCTCCCCACACCTCCCTTTTTCCCAGGCCCAACTTCACTCTCAACTCTTCTACCTCCTCCCTCCTGAGAAGATCAGGGGGATGGGGAATGGGGGTTGCAGTCAGTTCATAACTCCTTGTCCCTGCTGCTTCCTCCTCCTCACACTCTCCCCCTGCTCCAGCATGGGGTCCCTCCCATAGGATATAGTCTTTCTCCAACATCGGTCTTTCCCACAGGCTGCAGTTCTTCAAGAACTGCTCCAGCATGAGTCCTTTCCATACGTTACTGTCCTTCAGGAACAGCCTTCTCCAGTGTGGGTCCCTCATGGGCCACTGTTCCTGACAGCAAACCTGCTCCTGTGTGGGCTCCACTCCACAGGCCACAGCCTTCTTCAGAACCCATCCACCTGCTGCAGCATGGGGTCCTCCAGGAGTTGCAGTGTGGATAGCTGCTCCACCGCGGTCCTCCTTGGGCTGCAGGGGGGCAGCCTGGGCCACCATGTTCCTCTCCATGGGCTGCAGGAGAGTCTTTGCTTTGGTGCCTGGAGTGTTTCCTCCCCCTCCTTCTTCACTGACCTCTTGCATTTTGCTCACTCCTCTCTCTCACAGCTGCTCTGCAGCATTTTTCACTCTTTCTTAAATATGTTATCACAGAGATGACCACCAGTACCGCTGGTGGGCTCAGCTTTGGGCAGTAGTGAGTCCATTTTGGAGCAGGCTGAAACTGGTTGTGTCTGACATGGGGGCAGCTTCTGGCACTTTCTCACAGAGACCACCTCTGTAGCACACCCCTGCAACTAAAACCTTGCTGCGTAAACATGCTCTGCATCACCAAACCAAGCTCTACTGTTTAGACCACGGAGAAAAATATTGAATGATGTTTACTAAACTCTATTCTTTACCCGGAAAAAAAAAAAAAAAAAAAAAAAAAAAAAGCAGCTGCAAAGAAATAGTTCTCAGATGCAACGGGTTGCATCTTGGAAGTAGAGCATTTAATCATGAGCTTGTCTCTCTATTACTTCCAGACAAATAGCATTAGTTTTCATGGGTTTAATAAGTCGTCATTATGAAGCTAGTAAGGGCATATCACTCAGAGCTGCCTCAGTAAGAAGAGATGAAGTAGCAAACTCTGCCTCTGCGTTATTAAGTGGAGTTGCTAGCAAATGCCTACTGTTCTAATGTGCAAGAATAATGTAAAATAAACAAAGATCTCCTGGAAAGTATTATAATATTTTTCATGGAACCACCAGCTAAACTGGTAAACAGAATAAGTTTAATGGAAATGAATCTAAGATGGATGGAGATTTTGTTAAAAAAAATAATCAAATGTTTAATTAAACTGTGATTTAAAGATGACTATGCAAGATCCCATAATAAAATGTAAGAAGTCAACAGCTCTTAATTCTATGATGCAAATAGTCTAATAAATAAAGCTGTAAAAATTTATTTTTCGTCGTCTCTTTATGTAGTGCAAAAGTGATGTTTTCACACTGACAAGTATGGAAAAGGTTTAAAACAATAAATCAAAGAAAAACTTAATTTTTTTTTCTGCTTGCAAGCAGAAGCAGTTCATGGGCATTGCTCTATTAACGTAAAGACATAGAAAGCCTTCTGGAGTCTGGAGACAAAACACAGCATCATCATATCACTCAAACATATCCTTTTCCCAAATCTGGAAATTTTCACACATACTCTTTCCTTTTTTATTTTTTTCCCCTTTTTTTAATACCCTCTTTGCTCTTATTTTGCTTGCCTCTCACAGGTTACATCTATCAGGCTTTGTAAGTACTAGCCCTAGACAAACTAAATTGGCCCTCCTGCTGATATAGATTAAAGGTAGAGCAGTATGAATTGCTTTGCCATAATCCTACTATATGCAGAACCAGAAGCTCAGAGCAGAGCAGTTTATGTTTTCAGACTTGATCAGAAAACATAACCTGAAAATTGTTCCTGCATTGCTAAACATCCTACGAGTTGGTGTTCATTAAAATGGTGTTCCGTAAAATGTGGGGTTTCTTTTAATCCTTAGTACTATTTCAGTATTCACTACTTTATTAGTTTATCACTATTATGCTAGTGCTACATTGAAAAGCAAGGCAGCTGCAGTGTATTTGAAGAACCTGAAGCTCTGATTCTTTTCGTGCTGACAAGGAAGTGCCCAGGAACAGTGAACAAAGAGTATTTTGGGATCAATTAGCATGGAGAAGAGGCAAAATGGCTGCATGATATTGCTTATTCAAGTAATTCCCCACGCGTCCCCGTCCCCATCCCTGTTCCCCCATCAGTTTTTATCATCTACCTTTTTCAGGTTACTGGCTCCTTCTCTGCTGGCGTCATTTTGAAGGCAGCTATTTAGAGGTAATGCTTCACAAGAAAGTATTGAAAGAAAGCATGGACCACAGATTGGGTCAAGGAATTTGGAGAGCTGGAGGTGTATGACAAAACTGCATAGACGAAACAAAGGATATGGAGGTTGAAGGTGGGGTAAGTGGGAGGAAGAGATCCAAGTAGCAGAAAATAATCACCAGGGAAATTGGTAAGGGCCTGAAGAAAACAAAACAAAACAAAATACCGCCCCCCCCCCCCCCCCCCCCCCCGACATATGTATTAGAATGGAAAACGGGAAGTAACTAGTAGTGTTTTTGAAGAAAATTTGCCCATGAAAAGCAGCTAGGCAGCTGGGTGCTGAATTAGAACATGTGGAGTGTTATCTATCCCTTCATGAAAATCAATAGGAAGGGATGAGAGAATTCCTCTTCAGTTACTCTTTTTGCCCAAAGCAGTTTTGCCATCTCCCACTCACTGCATATTTTTCCTAACGGTACGGCTCTAGTGAGGTGAGATTAACAGAGATTTCTATCACCATCATTTCAGGGGAGTCTGTTCTGCATAATGCACGATGGAAAATTTCTTTGTGGAAATCCAGGCACTGTCTGTATGACGGGGAGAGGAGATGCATCCCTTATACTATGCATGCTATTCCTTGTTTATTTAGTCACCAGTCCTTTCCATGGTATTAGTCCCAGGTTCAAGCTAGCTGCCCAAAGGGTAAAAAAGCCAGAGTTATGAAAAAGATTCCTGCCTAACTTTGCTCTGTATAGGACTGCTATTGTATGTGACAGGTCTCCTCTGAAGGAAACCCTTAGTAGCCCATTCTACCTTCTATCATTTTTCTGCCATTGATTTTACTTTGTAAGAATTCAGCTGATTGTAAACACACTTATTCAAGGTGATTTTAATACTGTTATCTTTAGCATAATGAAAAAACCTGAATAAATTGATGCTGTGAATTGCATGCCATGGGGGAACCCCTTAAGTTCTGGCAAAAAAATGGGTGAATGTCATTTTACATAGCCCTAGTACAGCATACTTTACCTGTAGCTTGAGGCCTGGCACGTGGGCTCGTGACTCAGCAAGCTTGCTCCCTGGGAAAACTGTTTGTATTTGATTTATTTTTATTCTTTTCCCTCTTTCCTCTGAATGTAAAAAGCCCCAAGAAAACTTTGTTTTATCCAGTGCAATGTCTACTAGAATTCCAGAAGGAGCTGCACTGGAGTGTTCAGCAGTTTCAAAATCTAAGTAACAGTTGTATTGGAGGGCTTGCCTTAAATCCTTTTTCAACTCTATTCAATTTCTGAATTCCATAATACTTAGGAATGGGTTTCACAAGTCAATTATGTAATTAATAGCATGTTAAGAACAGTTCATTTGCCTTTCATTTTCACATCTTTGTTGTCTCTTTCTAAACTGAAGTTTAAGCAGTTTCTTTCCATCCTTATACAGAAATCTCTCCATGTCTCTTTATCATTTTCCTTTTTAAAGTCTGGGAACTTTTAATGCTCTTGGGCCATTTTAATGATAAGATGACTGCAGCTTAACAGAGAATTTCAAGTGAGAGTTCATCACCCATTTCTGTACTAGGAAAATAAGATATTTCATATTATTTTGTATCCTGTTCCTGTTCTCTTCATTTCACCCCTTTAATTTTTGCAGTTCATCTGTAATTCAGTAAGAATGCATTTCAATTTATTTTATTCAATGAGCATTGCTGTGCATTTCTCAACAGTGAATTTATCTGCCATTATTTTACCCGCTCACCTGCCTATGTAGGATTCTTCTAAACATCTCAGTCTTTTCTAGATTTTAGTGAAATTAAATATTTTATGTTAGTTGTCTATCTTCTGATCTTCCTTAGCCTTTTAATTGATAGCTAGCCAATAAATCGTAACATAATTGTTATTGCATCAGTTCTCATGTTCCACGTAGACTGGAATTTTTACCACTCTTTTTAATTTTCATGTGAATTTTTAGATTTAATGGAATAAAATACGTAAAGCAAACATTTTTTTGTGCATGCATATGCTTACATATGCAAGGAGTCTTCCTCCCTGAAGTGACTCAAAACCCAACTGGACATGAGCAACATGCTGTAGCTGGCCCTGAGTGGAGTGGGAGGCTGGGCTAGATGACCTCCAGAGGTCCTTGGTGACACAAACTATTTCGTAAAATAGAATCATAGAATCATTTATATTGGAAAAGATCCTTAAGATCATTAATCCAAACATAAATCATTCTGTGAATTTCATTGTCCAAAGTGACTTTCCAACACAAATTTAACATCAATTTTTGCCAGAAGGATAAATTTTGGTTAACAGTAGATGTTAAAAACAGAACACTTAATTAACCAAAAAGTCATTATTAACTTTCAATTAATATTTTATCTTTTTATCACAGATTGTAACTTTTTAATCTTAACACTTTGACTTGTCTATGACTTTTTTCAAAATCTAAAAATCTACATGAAATCTACATTACTTTCTACACAGTTCTCCTTTTTCACTCCAAATTACAACTGAAGTAGCTTTTAATGGTTTGTGACTTTCACTGAAATTCTTTTCCCTCTTTGCCTGCAGCTTGTTTTCCAGGTCCTTTAAATCTGACAGGGACAATCAACCTTAGTCCTACAGGGGGAATTTTGCAAGTGTCTGTTTCTGGCTGATTTATATAAAGAAATTTAAACTGGGTTGAAAAGGTAAAAACAATTCTATATGCAGCTCACTTTCTAAAAATTTATTCTAATAGTTTGTTCTCATTTATATGCCCATTCATCAGATTGACTTAAGCTGTTATTTTAATCATACTACAAGGTGATTCTTTTAAGATTTTCTTAAAAAAAAAAGAATTTTGTGGGTCAACCCTGCTAGGCAGCCCCACACAGCTTCTCACTCACCAACCCCCAGTGGGATGAGGGAGAGAATCAAAAGGAAAAAAGTGAGAAAACTTGTAGGTTAAGATAAAGACAGTTTGGCAAAAGAGGAAAAGACAGAAAAAGGAGAAACAATTGAGGTAGAAAGCAGTAGCTCACCACCAGCTGACAGATGCCCAGTCAGTCCCCAAGGAATAGCAGCCTTGGCCAAACTCCACCCCCCCACCCCCCCCCAGTTTTACTGCTGGGCACTATGTCATATGGTACAGGGCACCCCTGTGGTCAGGTGGGGTCAGCTGTCCCAGCTGTGTCCTGTCCCAACCTCTTTTCCACCCTCAGCCTGCTTGCTGGTGGGGCAGCATGAGAAACAGAGAAAGCCTCAATGCTTTGTAAGCACTGCTCAGCAGTAGGAAGAAACACTCCTGAATTAATAAAACTGTTTTGGTCACTAATCCAAAACATAGCTCCATATGAACTGCTATGAAGGAAATTTACTGTATCCTAACCAAACCCGGTACACCTAAGGAGTTCATAACACAAAAACCCAAAAGCAAGTATTTAGAAACTTTGTGAGGAATTATTTTTCTGAGTCAGGTAATCATTTAGAAAAAGAAAGCAGTCCTAATACAGTTAGGAAGTTACCTTGCACACCATTCAGCCCTAATTGTAGATCAAAGTATATTGTTATTCTGGGGCAGAAGGGTGTGTGTGTGTATGTCCAACCTTCCATCATCCTATTTTGAACAAACACTGACACAAAGATGTGCAAGGGAGTGTCAGCGTAATTAGAAACAAGATATTTGTCATTTAGAGGAAAGTTATGGGAGGGAAACCCTCGGCAGTGAAGATGCGTTTATGACCTAGAAGCTGAGAGCTGTAGGAGGGAAAAACATGAAAAGTGACACTTATTGAAGGAAAGTGCAAGGCTGCTGAGTGGAGTTTTTATTTACATTTTGGAAGTTCTTTGTGTGTCTAAATGTAATGTTCCAGTGGCTGTGCTTTCACAGGATTCCTATGCGGGAGCAGTACGTTATGGAGCAGGGATGGTACCTTGGGCAGATCCGACATTTGCGGAGACCTCCAGAGGGAAACCCGGTCCCTGGGCTAACGTGAACAGGTGTGTTTGACTCTACAGTGTGTAGAGCTTGGACCAGTCTAGTAAGAAAGTCTGAGGCTGGCTGGAATGATGTTGGAAGATAGTCCTGGCATGAGGAAGGTGCTGCATGACCGTGCCACCAGCCAAAAGCAGAGCAGGCTGATGTGCACACTGTGAGCTCTCAAATGACCGGGACCCGGAGTGAAGCAGGGAGTGACAGACAGCACCTGCTAGACAGATGCAAGTGGTGGGAACATTCATGTAATATTAACAAAGAACAACTTGGTGCATATATTATCTATAATTTATGTCCTTTTTTGCTCCACTGAAAGATTTTGCTGCTGATACAATGCTGGATGCTTCTGGATGCTGCTGCTACTTGAACACAAAATGTGGCATGAATGTGACATACCAATATGGATTAATGAAACTTGTCCCAAGCACTGCCTTGCCAGTAGGCTGCATTTTGCCCTGTTAGTTAGGCTCAGCATTATTATGATTGATTATAATCATTTCACTCCAAGTATGGAATCAAATTTTGTATGAGTAAAGGTGTCACAAGAATACCCTACAATGATAGACTGGGATCTAGTGAAACAAATAGAAGGCTTCCTTCTACTGCCATCCAAGCAGGAAAAAAAAGTAATTTTAAATCATCATATGTAGAAAGAAGAAGAATAAATGAAACAATGAAATCCAGCTCACAAATGCCCCATTGAAATCAATGGCCTGAAGTTTAAAAGTCACTTACCTGGACTTAGTGGCTTCAAACTTCTTTTAAATCGCTGATTTCTCACAGCAGATGTAGTCTGGGAACCACTAACATATAAGATCACCTATTTCATAGTGATATAATGCTACAGAGGCAGTCACTGGACTGTCTGAGCTGAAGGGCGATCAGTTACAGAGGGCAGTGTTTTTTGCTGGGGACCATTTCTCCCCATCTCTGCAGCCATCCTTAGGAAGGCAAACTACTTCCCCCAGCCCCTGATCACATCAGGAGAGCAGGCAGAACTACCAGCTGGTGATGGAAACTGGCTGTGAATCAGCTTTGGTTACTAACAACATTGCAGCTGTACTACTTATTTTGGTAAAAGGTAAATGATGGACCTTTTGTGATATTATCCAAACGCTGGACAAAAGACACAAATCTGTTTTACACATACAGCAGCAAAAGACCAAAAGGAGTAGATATCTCTCCTTTAATTAATAAGAGTTAACAGTGAATCACATGCATATGAACAGGATCATGACAGATCACACTGGGCCCCAACACACTTTCCATGATGTAACCTTTTTTGCCCCCACCTCTCCAGTCGCTATGTGTCAAACTGAATGCCATCGTCTGGATATAAAACATTGGAAGCAATTATTTGATAATGAAACCCTCCCTACCTAATTTTATGATGGCACCTGCATAACGACAAGACAGAGCAGTGACAAAACCTGAACAATTTCATGCACTGTAGTTATGGCTGCTTGTAAATTCCTGCTGTGGGTATTTTCTCCCTCCGGAGCTTTGCACAGTTCCTTCCCTCCCTGTGTTTTACGGAGTTAACCTTGCATGCCTTAGGAAAGAAAATACCAGAGAAGGTGAAAATCCCACCCCTAATTAAATGGTGAGAGAATTTTAAAAATAGACATAGTTGCAATTATGTTCACAGACATTCACAGAGATGCTGCACTAACAGTAATAGACTCACCTTAAACTGCACATGCAGTTACCGCTAATGTACACGTTTCAAATGCTCCATAGCATGAGAAAGGGATTAGCCTAATTGGTGATAAGAGAAAATGTAGAAGACTCCATAGTTTGCATTTAAGTCTCAGAAGTATTAACAAACCAGTTGGTTAAAATTAGGTAGAATGTGCATCTTCCTACAGGCTAAACTATACTGCCGAATAAGACTGGCTATTCATAAATAAAATCGCCAGAGGCCCCGGAGAAACTCCCAATGCAATCCCTTTCATTTAAACAAAATAGAAAAATATCACTAATGAGGTGCCATATTAAGGCAGGAAGTGCTCATATACATTCCAGGCAGCTGATTATCTCTCATCAAGGTGGCTAAGTAATACAGTCCTCATAATGAACTAATGGATTTGCAGGTCCAGTTAACACAAAAGTTCAACCTCAGACAAGTTAAAGTTAATCAAGTACAAAAAGGATTAAATTAGTACATTTAAATTCAACTGACAGCGGCATTAGAGCTGTGCTGTATTCCCTTATTTTCTGCTTTGGTATTAAGTGTTGGAAAGAGAATGGCAGTTGAAGTATCCCACTCTTTGGGGACTTCATGCTTCAGTTCCTTACCACCCATGCATATGGAGTCGCTAATGACAGAGTGGCTACCCATCAGGGAATGCAATTCCATGTAGACATTTTCACCAAAATGGATTATTTCAGCCTCGTTGGTCACAGATTCTGTAGTTTTCCAGTGATTCATCTTACTATTAATAATGTCAGAGAATTTTAGGCCCTTGAATTAAATAATGATAAATAGGAGCCACTGAGCGAGCTCGGCAGAGGCAGTGCTGTTTATTTCAGTGTGAAGCTCTGTCAGGCCTGATAAATCGGATCCCTGAAATAGTTTATAAAGTACTGAATTGATGTGGCGGTTGGTGAGGGAGAGAATTAATGTTACGAAATAGGCCTGCAACCTAGATTTGATGAAAGCTGAGGAAAGCCTTTTATATAAATTCTGTGTCTGTGTAGGAAATGGTTGCAGTGAGAGGTGAAAGAGCTGCACAGGGAAATAATGTGCTTCTGTAATCTCTGTGGGCTGCAGGTCAGGGGAAGAGGCACTCTGCGGACGCCGGCGGTGCCAGAGCTCTGTGTGCTACATGAGAGTTCTGCCAAGTGGAGGGGTGGTCACAGCCTGCTCATTTATAATAGCAAAGACTGAGGGCACGCTGCACAAAAGACAAATGAAAGCCCGCTTAAAGATGTGCAAGAGGCTTTCAAGTTCCACATGGCTGTCTTTGCCAGGCTGTTGGGGAGCAAGAGGTCCTTGATGTTGCCCTGAGTAGTTCAGTCACTATTGCTAATCTCTTTGGATGAATTAATAGTTTCCTCTTCAGATGACTTCATAAAAATCCCCTGGAAAATGCATGCTAAAATCGTCCTCCATCCAGTTCATAATTCTAGGCAGGTGTTTTCAAATTAGAGCAGGCTAATTCTTAGCCATCTTAGGATGGCTAAGAACGGTGGCCAGTAACATAAAGCAGGCTGGCCTGTGTGTGCTGGGAGGTAGCTCAGCTTTCAGGAAAAGCATGTGACACATATAAATGGAAATTTCCAGAGCTGCTGACTGGTGGAATTGGACACATAATTGTTGTCGAGGTTAGTGAGACCTAGTGAAACCCAGGTCTTGCAAATGATCAGTAATGCAGACGCAGTATTTCTGGACCACCAGACCAAGTTGAGGGGGGAGATGTCAACAATGTTTCTCCAGTTATTCCAGATGTGTCAACACACCCTTGGATAAACATCTTACTTATATGTTTTAATTATTGCTAGGGATGCAATATTTTACCTAAGTCTTTAAATAGGAAATGCCTTTCTGAGGTCCTGATGCATGATGATTGTCAGATAAAAAAAAAGTACAGGAATTCTGTGAGTAGCGTTCTTGTTGCTCACTCCCCACGTAAATCCAGTCTGCTACACTACTTTTCAGCTTTGTATTTGCTTGTGAGGACACCCCAGAAGGAAGGAAAGAAGGAAGGGCTTTTTTGATGTCACTTTCTCACCATAGGAGCCTTCTCTGACACTGTACCACATTATTAAAGGTCAAAGCAATTGCTGTTCTTGTGACTTTCAGACTTCAAACCAGATGTTAACCACAGGATGAGGCTCTCAGGCTGGGGATGATAGTTTTAACAATTCTACATCTGCTTCTTCCTACAAGGTAGTAAAGGTAGAGGAAGGTCATAGAGGTTTATCACCTTTAAAGGCAAATCTCATCTTTAGTCCTTTTTTCCCCATTAATTGGGTCATTCTTCATACAGGTGTTCACCATGCATATTTAACAAAGCTGCAGCATGGTCAGGACCTGAAAATAAAAGCCAGAGCTACCCTTATACAGTTCGTTCAGCATGAAAACTGATGAAACTAACAGGAGAATCAGTGGGTTGAGATCTAAAGGATAGTGCTTACACGCAACTGAAATGTATAAAATCAGAACTTTACAAATGGTTAGATCATATTCAACATTTGGCCTGAGTTTTGGGAAGATCCTTGCCATTCCTGTTTTTCCCATCAGGTTTATCTCTACTAACAACCATAAAATTACTTTGCAAATTACCTAACTGTATGCAGTATCCAAACAATGAGAACACCATCATAACAAAAAAAAATATTTTTTTCTTCTAAATATATTATTTACAAATGATGCACGTGGAAATGTCTTGGTACCTATTTTTTCTCTGTATTCTTGTGTCTTTTTTTGATCTCTGAAAAGCACAGGATCTGATTACAAGTGCCTTGTGTAAGGAGGAAGACTAGAACAGACTAGATTGAACAGTCTTCTGATTACCCTTATATGGACTATTTAATCTCTCCATCTTCAATATCACGGGGATACAGGGAGATTGTATAATATAAAGTAAAATCAAAGGAAGATTGTTGGAAAGTTCTGCTTGGTACTAATACAAAAATATGTATTTAGAAACAAGGCAGTAATACTCCAACATACTTAATCTTTTTTGCCCTTCTAATTCTGTTTGAAAAAATAATTTTTGAATACCAAATTGCTTGCAAGAGCCTAAAAATATGCACTCAAAATGGTGGAAAGACTTCCAGACACTTATCTCACCTAACTTTCCACATGTGCAATGCAGATACCAACACCTAAGCTAATTGTGCTGGTTTACCTTTACAATCAGTGGAGGGAAACAATCACTTTTACTGCACTGCTCTATGTTAGCACAACATGGATTTATCCTTTAAAATAAATCTCTCTTATCTGAGTAGAAAGGTATTTGTAGGGATTTGTTGGGATAGCTGAATGAGAAAAAAAATATGATGGAAACCTGTATTTTCTATAAAAAACATTTCAGGGAGAAAGTTCTTGTATGAAATCTGCTTAGAAAGTGTGTGGGAAGGGGAAGAGGACTTGATACTGAGTTTCTTAACTCTTGGTCTAGCTAGACTATCATACAGTGAATGATACCCTAACAAAAGGCCTTAAATCAGGCTCCAGATGTCACATTTAAATCTCTCTGTAGGAGGAAGCTTAGTGACGCTTTCCAATTTAAGGATGTTTGATAGTTTTAGTAATAACTACAACAAACTTTAACAATGAATGTAGGTATCTCTGTGACTGCTGATGAAGCATTAGCTTCAATGTTGCTTGTGATATGTTAGGACTGGCAAATAATCTAAGTGAAAACACAAAAATAACTAATAATAAAAAAAAATGACAGGCTTTGTTTGTAGTTGTTTATGGAATTTTTATGTAAACTGATGAAATTAGACTATCTGTAGCTCATTCAATACGAATTAAAAAAAAACAAACAAACAAACAAACAAAAAATGCTTCTGTCCTATATATTTCTTTTTCTGCTGGATAACTCAGATCAGTTTCTGAACACAGAAAAAATACAGTTCTTCCATTCAGGATAGGAGCTAAAGTTCTATTTTAATCAAAGCAACATTAGTATTAATAAAGTTGATGTAAATAAATTTTGGGGCCTTGGCCTTCCATTTGCATAGATATGTATCATGCTACTGTTGTAGTGTAGTTGTATGATATACACCAGGACAAAGCAGAATGTATATTTTTCAAAGTAGTTTTATCATGCTCTTTTTTTCCTCCCAACATTACTCATCTGAAGCTGAGAGGGCTAAGACACAGGCATTTTCAAGCTGTAAAATAAACTCTATATAGGGAGTTTCTGTGTCTCCTTGAATTCAATATTCTGTGTTCCCTAAAACTGGCTTTCACAGCCTTTCTTCATTGGAACCACAGACATCGTGAGATCACACATGACCTCCCTTCAGATAGCAAAAGTTTCCCCTGCTGGAGCTGAACTAGATACACTTGATTATATCATGTACATCCAACAGTTTATGCATACTGGCTTAACCTGCCCCATGTAATAGCATAACATCAAGACAGAAGTTCTTTGAGAGCTGCTATCTCTTAAAGCAAATTAAATGAAAGGCTGGAGAACCTTCTTTAGCCTCCCATCACCATGTGTTCACTAGGTGATTTTCATAACCTGCTTTCTCAGTGTCCTTCATGTATCCTGATAGCATGGGAAAATATCCAGTAGTTGTCCCTGAGTGTGAGTATATTCCAGTCTATCTGCTCGCATCAGATACATTTGTGATATCCTGCAAAGGAGCAGAAACATAATCTGGAATAAGTGCCAAGTTCTATTAGCTGAAGCACTGATGTGGTGTTTGGTGAAATGAAGGTAATCAGTGTAAAATAAAGAGAAGGATTTTATGCCTAGAAGTGTCTATGGCACTGTTTTCCTATAGTATAGATTACCTTTCATAACGATTCCCAACCCTAAACAACCCAGCATTCTCCCACTGATCCCCCAGATCAGTTCATGCAGAAGTGGACAATAAGTATTAGATGTTTCTGCTCATTTTTATACACAGTTATTCATGTTCTGGAGTTCATGACTCCAGGAAGGAAACATTCATTTCATCTTTGAGCTCAAATATCTCAGACTCCATGTCAAACTGTAGGGGTTTTTTTAGGCTTTCTCAGTTTCTCCTTTGAAAACTATTCCATTTTCTCACGCCAATGCAGTATTAACTAGTCCTCTGGGCCATGGAAAGCAAGTGTGACACTACAGTGTAGCACTCACCTGTAAGAAGTACAGCTGGTCTCTAGACATCAGTTGGACCTATCCTAAACATTGAATGGAAGAGCACCTGTTGGAGAAGCATCTCTGCCTTTCTTTCCTCAAACTCAACAGCAATGTCCCCTCCCTACCCGGGGTGGGTGCTGCAGTATTAACTTCACATGAAAAAAATATAACAAGATCCTTGAACAGTCTAATATTGCTGCTAGAGGACTATAATCCCCTTATTCTCCTTGTTTTGATGTAGAGAATTGAATCACAGTTTCCATGACCGGACACATCTTTTTCTCTGTGTTGTTGTAGATCTGAAAGCATGGTGAAAGATGGAAAAACAGCCCATCTAAAAATTTTATTTCCTGTCCTCCAAGGCTTTGGTGTGATATCACTGAAAAGCTTGCTAGCTGGGATAGAAATCAGTACGCAGGTGCTTTGCCCACATAAACTAAAATAAATTTAGTTGCCTACAGCGTTTGGCAGATTCAAGTTATTTGTTACGAAGATAGACTTGGATGAAATCTTTTGAGTATTAAGACATAAGTATTTACTTTTGAATCAGTACATAAAAATGCTACTAGTTCCTTCCTTTCCTGTCATTGATCTGTCCTCCTATTATCACTTCAATTTTAATGCTCTTATTTAGCCAAGTTTAATAATTTCCCATAATTTACTTCAAGGTAATAGTTAATACAGAAAGGTTAGGTCAAGTACAGCTTTTCAGATTTGGCTGTAGCTTCCCATATACTGTGATTAAGAATGTTCTAATTTAGTCTATTGTCATGGAAACCCAGGAAATACAAAGAAATTTGAGGGACACCAAAATATGCATGTCCCTTTTATAAAAGAGCAGTAACAGAGAAAAATATGAAGAAAACTCAGCAGTGTTTTTAAAAATTGCTTTTTAGATAATTCTATGGAGAGAACAGTTAAAAAATCCCAATAAAGTCTGCAATTTAATAATAGAAATAATCAAGTTACCTGGGGGAATAAATTGAAATTAGAACGTTGGGCATGCTATCAATATCCACAGCAGTAAATGTTACCATATTAACCTTTTTGCTTTAGCACTGCAACAATAAATCCAATAAAGAGTTTTTAAAGAAATAAATAGTTCTCTTTGAAAGCACATTTGTTAAACAGGGAAATTCCTAATTGTTCCTTTCTTAGCTGTCCAGAGTCTATTCTCAGAGTCTTCAAAATGTCACCCTTTCCCTATTACCATAGAAACACCAACAGCTAAAGTCAGAGGAATTTATTAACGAGTTATCTAAATTCCTTTGCTGTTAAGGAAAGTAATTCCAAGTTGTTGTCTGTGTCCATCAGAGGATGGAATTCAGATCAGTTTTCATCCTTCCTTCTTTCCCAGTGGTATTTTAAGTGTTGCTGGAGAATTTTGCTACTTGTGCATGCCATGGCAAGGATGCAGGTTATACTGGATGGGATGAGGCAATACACACATATTAATATCCTGATCTTCATGAGTTTCATGATTAAAGACATGAAGACACACTTCTCTCTTGCTGTAGCATCCTACTCTTGTGATACAGCTTCACTCCAGATGTGAGTTACAGCTGGAAGGCAAGGTCCCAGGGTACAAATGGAAGGTTGGGGCAGTCAGAGGAGGGTGAGCAAATGTGGCTGTTTCTTACACTGGGCCCTCCCAGAAGGAACGTTTCCCAGGAGCTTTCCCAGTATCTAATACTGTGACTCCAACACACTGAGCATCTTTCACCTGCTAGACATGCAGATGCCTTGCTTGTTCTTTAGGCATAGTAAGACATATGCATCCTGTAGCTTTTCTTTTAAAAGAAATTGGAATTAATTTGCTTACAAGTAAAGAGATCTGGGTAACTTGTCAATGACCTGTACTGGACTTTGGGCTTTGAACAATCTCTCAGACCCACCAACAAAACTCTAGAAAAATGTTATTGAATTGAATTATACAGACGCCTTAGTAATCATCAATAAATCATGTATTTGTCTTTATATTACTCTCTTTTTTTCTGTGAAGATTACTCTTGAGAGCTAACATTTGTGTGGAATTTCCTGGATTTTTTTCAGAGATAAGTGCTGAATTGTTTCTACAAATATTTCCTATTAAGCAGGTTATTGGCATACTCGGCATTCAAAATTAAAAACATTTAAATGGTAACAAACATCACACAGGGCTTTTTTGTTCCCTGGTTGCATGAGACATATAATTTTAGAATCTGAGCTGTATTGCTAAATAGTTCTCCATCCCAAACGTGCTTCTCTAAATGCTCCTTAATATTCACACAACTTTTCCACTTCAACATTCTTGTCAATAAAATTATTAGGCAGAATATTTAAAGGAAAGAAAACAAAAGGGATTCCAAAGTATAGAAGTTTAACCGCAGACATATGCAAATACATGGCCACACAGTGTGAGAAATGTCATTGTCCCCTTTGTATGGTCACCTCTCTACATTCTGGTGTTATATAAATATCTATCCACCAAAAAAAAAAAAAAAAAAAAAAAAAGGTAAATGAAATAAAAAATCAGTAAGGATGTCAAGTTAAGCTCTGTGAAATGTTAGGAAGTTTTAAAGCACCTGCCCAATTCCACTTCAGCGCATTGAGTTATCATGAGATAAGCTATAATTAGTTGCTCAGTTGATGTTTTTTTCAAAAAAAGCTTGCTTAGCATACCCACTGGTTGTACTGTTTATGTATTCATGTTATTCACTACTTTATTTTTTTCTTTGGTTGATGGTATGGCCCCATCATAATGCCAGCCTTTCTTTGTCATACACTATTTAAACTACACCCAGTTAGTACAGAATTCATATTTTTCCCATAGGAGTTTTTCAAATATCTGAGAGATTCACAAGTACTTAATTTATTTTCGCAATAGCAATTTAAAAATAGGGAGAATTATTCCAGTGTTTTAGAGGTGAAGAACTGAAATATCCAGACGAGAAGGTCAAAAGCAAATGCTTAGTTCTGACAGAATCTATATGCTTTAAACATTTTGAAGTTCAGCTCCTACTAATTTAACCCTTATTAAACTGTAAATAAAACCATTGTTGAAATCATTTGCCAAAAATCTCAGGCCAGGCACCAGGAAAGTGACCACTTATGAAAACATTTGTTCATCCATTTAATTATCCCATGAAAGCTAAGAGCCATCCTTCCTTTTTCTGTAATCCTCAACTCAGCCCTTGCTTCCCTTCCAACTTCTGTAACATAAGCGATACATGAGACGGCTTTATTAGATGGGTCCATGTACGTTGGCTCCTTGAGCAAATTCCTCTTCACTACTGAATGAAGCCAGGGGAGTTGTGGAAGACATACCCTTTGAACAAACCACTGTGACTGCCAAATCCGTTCAAAATGCCTGCTATTCTTGCCTGTTAATCTCCTTTAAAAAAAATAAAAAAATCAGTTCAAGGCAAATATGGACAATTTCCAGAAAGGAAAATGTTTGAGCAAATGAATAAAATTTGGTAACAAGCTCTACATAACTGAAAATGTTTTGTATCAATGGAGTGAAGTGAATTGTTCATGTTCGTGCCCAGACACCATCCATTGTTTGCTAAACACATGTTCACTCAAATAGGAAGCACTGGGCAATGTGAGTAGTAAGGGGTGTTACCAATCCCACCTCTAATTAACAGAACTAAAGGGCATTATTTCAGTGGTAATGGAAATGATTGTGATTCCTCAAAGTGGAACTGAAGCAAATCAATCTGAGCCCATTGGACCCAATCTAATTAAAAAGGAGCTAATCTGTTTTCAGAGAAAGAAACATGGCCTGCAAGGAAGACATGATGATAACTAAAGGAAAATGAAAAATTATGATTAATTTAGTTTTCATTTTGCACAGTTGCTTTGATAATTTTTTCTGTTTATTTAATAGTTTATTTTTACATAGTAGCATATATATGTACATATATATATATATAAAAATAAATACCGTCATATATTATACTAGGTGAAATGTGTTTAACAGTAACATCACTTGTACTTACAGCGTTATCTAAAGAAAAACCCCAAGGAATAAGCACTTACTTTGCACCTCACGGTCTTGTAGTTCAGACCACATTTCACATTCCAACTATTCATTAACTATTCTAGAGGCTATCCTAAATAGCTATAATTGGAATAAATAAGATAGTTAAATCAGGGAAAAAAAAAACCCAACAAAAAAAACCCCAACAAACCAAAGTTTACAATTTCTTGATTTCTTATTATTTGATGTAATGTTGTTCAAAGTCATCTTTGTTTTGAAAGCTGGGGACATTGTGATGTTTTAGAGGTAAGTATACAGATTACTGCAAAGTGACTATGAGTTACTAGCAGCTGTAACTAGGAACATATCCCATTGTTATTGAACCCCTTCTGTGATCTTGTGCAAGAGATTATAACCAATGCTGTGGCTATGAGCCCAGAGTACCTGCAGCAAGAGAAGAGGATCACCAGATCTTATGTCACCAAAACTTCCAGTTCAGATCTGTCTCAAGAGACTTTTAAGAGTTCTGCTACAGAGTTTTGGAGTCAAGAAATGTCAAAAGGATTATTCCAAGTAAAACGCTGAATTGCTTGAGTATGCAGATTTCCAGAGAGCAGGCTTTTTGCTCTTGGCACTGACAGTTCTAGTACAGACTGGAAAGCGAATGTCATAAACTAATGTTTCTCAGCAGAAAACTTAAAAATGGATCAACATTCACTCTGTTTGGAACCTATCTGGTATGATTAAACTACCAGTATGGATTCACCTTACACCTCCACTTGATCTGGTCCTCCGGACTACCGTTTCAGTCAGTAGAGAGCAATAAACCCCCCTCAAGCACAGGATGACTGATCCTAAAAAGAACAGACAAAAGGCATTAGTGCCTTTTTCTTGTTATTCTTTATAAAGGAAGAGGAGGGTGACTTACTGCAGATACCTGAAATGAGGTGAGATAAATCCCCCACCCCACCATGTAAAGCAGGATACTTGATTTTCAGGTTTTGTTGTACACTTCTGGAATGCATCTGCATACCTTGCTAGCATTTCTCTCTATGCTTCTTTTGTCTTTTTTACAGGTCAGGGGATAATAGTTCTCCATCACGAGAGTGAACTGTAAGGCTTCATTGTGTATTGTACAAATATCACTGGATATATCCTAGCTGAATGTGTGGAAAGAGAAAGATAGACAGATGCATAGATGAGATTAATTTCTGTTAAATGCTTCGAGCTCTTTTGATGTATAAGGCTATATGTCTTCAATATATTACTGTTTTAGTATTTTACTTGAACTGGTTTATTCATTAATAGTTTAGAGGATTTTAAGGATAGCCCAGGTTCCTGTCAGATAAATCTCTGCCATTTTGCAGCTACAAAAGGAACTGAACTAGATTTATGACTGTTAATACCTTTTTTCTTTTAAGGGGAAAATTGATAGACACCTTCCCATGAGACTTCCTATAGATGTGGTTACTGCCCTAATGATTATTCCATATCAAGCCCACTCCACTAAAGAGGTACTAAATTAAAAGGCTGCTGTTTGAAGCAAAAGTTACAAACTGAATTTCAAACACCTAATAAGATACTGAAAATTACCTCAAGCTTTCAAATGTCACATACTGTAAAAACACAAATTAGACTGTAAAATTCAACGTAGCCATAATTAACACTATGATGTGTTCAGATAATCAAACATTATCCTCAGAGGAGTCCACTGAAGGAGATTATTATGAGCGGTAGTTCACTAATCATTATATGACAACTATTTTTATGTCATTGATCTAGACTGCCTTGTCTGTTTTGTCAGTGTCACTTGGCATCTTTTGAAAAAGGTGATATTTTCCCCCACACAGAGACAGCTCGTCCTACAGCTCCAATTGATGTCAACCTTTGCTCACAGTTATCATCTGCACACAGCCAGGCTTCATTTTAAATCAGAGAGGCAGGGATAAATAAAACTGGATAGCTTTCAGTTCCAATCACATCCTGGTTTACCTCACATCAGCCAAAAAGTTATCATGAAATGATGGATTTTTATCTGTAAAAGTGAAAATGTAATTTTAAGATTTTAAAATTTTGTAAAAAAAATATTCTCTTAGATCTTTCATATGTTTTGAAGAAAGGTTTCTTCTTTGTTTGGAGAATGAAAAAGTCTGAAGGGTTTTATTATTTTTAATAATAGAGAGGAATTATTTCAGGAAGAGAAGAAATCAGATGTCTTTTGCATAAAGGAAAATGAGACAGTCACTATATTTTGTATTATTAGATAGTCAGCACAGATTCCCAAATTTTGCAAAGCATAGTAATTGAATTTCACAGCTCCATTCCTCATCTTCAACCTTGCAAAATTTTCTCCAATCCATAAAGCATGACACAGATGTAAACTCAAAGGAGCTGAAGGGTTCAACCTCCTTGTATATTCCTCTTTAGTATCAAGTATCTACATAAAAAAAAGTGAAGCTTCTGCAATTTGACCTTTTTTTTAATGTGTTTCTCCATTGCATATCTCCAAGCACAGCAGTATGAAAGAGAATAAAAATTCTTACCTACCCTCTATGCGTGGTTTAGCCTAATCCTTGAAAATAAAAATAAAAAGCCATGAATAAGAACTGGGGCTAGCCAAGTGTGTAATATGCTGCACTAACAACACTCACTAAAGAGTAAATCACCTATGACTTAGCTTCCAGAACACACAGGCTATTAAGGAAAAAAAATTTACACCGTGTGATATCCTAATGCAATATAATGCAATGACAGTCAACTCTAACCTTAGTTTGGAACTCAAACAGAACCTTCCTGGAATTTTTTAAAAGGTTAGGCAGAATTGCACTTGACTTGTTAAACATATTTCTGTTGGTTTTACTGGTGACAAAGGAGAGCATACAGAAACGTTATTGGAGAGGATATCCTTAAAAAGTGTAAGTCCAGGTGCGTTTCTCTGAGAACTCTAAACAGATGGTGGCTGGTGAGGGAAAACGTACTCTTAAGGTACATCTCTTCTCAAAAACCATATCATGTGTCTATAGCAAGAGTATGTAGGAGGTCTGGATTTGGTTCCCACCTCTACCTTCAATCTCTGCGCAACGCTGGCAACATTCAGTCTCTCTGCGATTCAGTCCCCTGTTTATAAAGTAGGTTGAATGCATTTTTCTTTCTGTTGTTTTTCAATTTATTTTCTTTACTTCAGCCCTTCACGAGGCTATCTCTTCCATACTATGTTGAAAGTGTAGCCACAAAAAAAGAAAATGGTAGAAATATCATCAGTAAATAAAATCCATGATTTGATATTGTGATGGCCTGGCTAATCATCAAGCATTTGAGACAGAACAGTAGTAATTTCAAAACAGCCATACAAGAAATGAAGAATGGTTGTAAATACACTATCCTGCAAATACTTAAACACATTTAATGTTACTTCATTAGGACAAGTTGGGGTGCAATAGCTAAGTGTTTCCATGATTAGAAGCTAACAACGTTGAGGACTGAAACCGTGAAGCTCCCCTGTGATATTTCAAAATAGTGTGCCATGGGGCATAAATTTAATTCTCTAGAAAGAGGACACTATTTTTGCTCCAGTTTTTGCACTTGGCCTTCCTTTGAGTAGTCTGGTTCTTTCTGAAGCAGCAAATGAATTTTTAAATCAGGAGAGCAATGGCACTGGCAAGTCTCTGAAGGGATAAATGATTCCCCCTCAGCAGTGAAAGTCTAGGGTGTAGAAAGGGTGATACACTTCTGGTGTTAGGAGCAACACCGGTCAGGCAAAGGATTTTGGCAATGAAGGGCTCAAGCAGATGGAAAGCTGGCTCCGACAGCCATTCTTCATGTGCCTGCTGTTCATGTTGATCCGGTGTGAGCATCTGGCTGGTGTTCTGGGCTCAGGGACGGTGCTGCTGTGGCTGTGCTGAGGTGGGACACTGCGGTAGGGAGCAGGAGCTTGGCAAGTGCCACGTGGGAAGGCTGAGCTGCACCTTCTGAGAATAAAAAAAGAAGAATCTGTTAAGTAGTAGAGAGAAGATATTGGAAATTGTGCTTATTAAAATGCAGTTAAAAAAAAAAAAAAGTTTGATTCTTTCTGAGAAATATTTTTATCAGGGGCTTCTTGAGGACAGGGACAACTTCTGGAAACTGGTAGGAAGAATCACCAGGAATGGAAAAGAAGACAAAACACAGAACACTGTTTTGGGTTTGGGTATTTAAAAAAAAAAACCACAAAAAAACAAACCCCAAAAACCCAACCTGAAATTTCTATCTCTGTTAATGAGGATTTCTATTCCCTGAATGTTTCACAGTAACATTCGGTGCAAGTACTGACCCAGTGGCACTGTTAGAGCCCAGAAGCTGATGTTTCAAATCTGCCAGCAGATCTTCATTCAGGAAAAAAACAAGGCTCTGACTTCCCTGTCTCTTTTTGGTTATTTTCATATGTTTTCCTTGACATTCGATGATAATTATACTCCTTTTTTTCAAGTACTGTTCAATGATATTTTTTTAATTGTTCAAAAGAGCTATCCTTTTGCATAAACCATAGCGCATGGCTGTGGAACATAATATTTTTCATTTTAACTTCATTTTCATGTTTCTGTCTGTTATTTTTTTGAAATAAATTGCTGATTCTCTTACATTTTAGCATTTGTTATAAACCCAGTCCACTTGGCACCTTGCACCTTATGAGGCCTTTGTTCGTGAAAGAATTCATTTACTTTTCTACTATTTCAGAGTTTTAACTTCCACATACATATGGTAGGTATCACATTTGAATTAAAGCTTCATAGACTGATTGCCAGAAATTACAGCTGATGAATGCAGAAGCTATGTAATCCATTTTAACTTCTTTTTTTCTCTCGGGATTCTTATTCTTCCTCTCCCCTCACCCCCTCCTTTTACCAAATAATTAGCTAGATTTCTTTTAGTGCTGTTGGGTCAATTTACAGTCATGAAGCTGTTCAGTGCCTGCACTGTACGTGTCTTCGCTTATTTTCATGCCAAGCATTGCCTCGCTGGTTTAGCCATTCATTCAAGTCTACTTTTACTTTCCCTGAGCAAACAGCAAATTTATATTAGTTGACAGCGACATTTTCCACTGATACATTATAGCATATCACAACATTCCACAACAAACTTGTATAGTAAATCTTATGTGTGATCATTACCAGTTATCTGATTATTTTCAGAATGATAATCAGCCAGCTAGTGATTCCTATTGTAAAAAGCCATAACTACGCACTGACAGAAGTGGGCACCTCACAAATTTTCCCTAAAAATCCACAAAGATTTTTTTTTTTTAAAAAAGGAAGAGCATGACCGAGAGATTTGGATATTTTAAGTAACAGTCTTACCACAAAGTTCTGAGCATCTACTAATCTTTGACATATATTTACTATGCTACATCTTCAATGACAAGGAAAAAAATAAATTATGTTATCGTTGGAACAGGGAATATGCATAGAAAAGTTTACCCTGAATCAGACATGAGTTCTGAGGTCCCTTGGTTATTTTGCCTAGATGTCCACTGAGTATAATGGGACCACAAACACTTTAGCAGAAGGTGTCTGCATTTAGATACATACATTTATATGTCTAAATGCTGGCTGGAGCCTATCTACAATGTTTATATCATAGATAAATTAAGGGTATTTTTTATTTGCTATCTCGTACTAGTGAGAAATGTTATTTTAAGAAGAGGGACTTTAACATTGATCTATATAGGAAGACAAGGTTTCATGGCTTTTATACTTTATCACGAGGTAGCACAGAGCAGCAGGTAGGTGAGAAGCTGGGACTGCCTATTGCAGTAGGTGCTCTGCTGCATCAGGATCCTGTCTGACCTTTGCAGAGCACCACTGGTGGTTTTTTTATTCACTTCTTCCTAATTTCCTTATTCAATACAGAGGAAAAAAGACATTTCTGTGAACAGAAAGCATACTTGATAGCAAATGCTTTTACCATAAATGTTATTTAGTCAGTTGGTAGCTTACTTGAAGAGTAGTTCTTGATTTATTCCTGTCTTGTCTGTTTTTTCTGGTGATTATTGAGTTTAACCTGGTCCAAGTTTATGCTGAAGCATGGCCATCTCCTATTACAAAACATGTAGCTGTCTCATTCAGGATACTCCAGGGCAGCAAAGAGCCATAGCCCAAGCACCCGCTCGGTCTTAGCCAGCATCCTGAAAAATGAAAATGGCAGCTGTTGGTGTGGCCTGTGAGAAGACTGAGTTGTGTGGGATGCCCCCCTCAAGCCTGCTGCCACCATTGCCGCTGCTCCTGAGAACAGACAAGCCAGTACCTGAGGCCCTCCCCAGCTCTTTCTCTTAGTTTCATCATTTGCTTTGGCCTTTTCCATTCCTGGGACAGCTCATCTTCTAGTTCCTGGGGAACTGAGGTGAGGTTTTGCCATTTCTGAGGTGGCCTAAATTATCAGAACTCCCTATTAGTTGCAGGCTGAAGTACTACATTTAGAGCAAGGTGACCTCTTTACTTGGCATCAGCTCTAAATCAACTGTTTTTTAACTGGCTGATTCTCAAGATTTGCTTCTCTTTTCCATCATGCTGGACAGCAATCCCCCTTGTCCCATCCCCCTCCACAGGGGAAAAATGTGTTAGTTCTGAGTTTGAAGTGGATTAAAATAAAAACTTACTGAAGTTTTGAAGCAATTGTTCAGGTTGTTCCAAACACTAAATGAATCACAAAAGAGTTTCCAGATATATTGTTATGAACCATACCTTAAGCCAAAACTGATGGGGTGGAAGAAAGGGGAAAAAAAATCAGAAAGAGAGGCAGAAAACTTGCCTGTACTTGGAGACCAAGTTATTAATTTACTTGTAAGTAAAACTTGAGATGAACTCTTCTGGATGCTTTCAGTGCTTCATAAAATCATTATATTGTATCGTCTGGTATAATTTTTAATGCATGGTTGCAGCTTACTCCCATTTCTAATATGCACCCTGCTAAACCTCTTCATCATGTCTATCTTGGTCCAGGTTCCAAAGCAATATAGTAAGGTCTGAGAGCTCATCAGCCTCTCATATATCCCTTAAATCTGCAATATCCAGAAGCCAGTAATTTTCCTTGCTGTGCATACACTGAAAATCTTATTTTTCTTTGTGTTCAAACACAAGTTCTGTGCTGCATGAAGGGGCTTTTTCATAAAATGATGAAAATTGGCTAGGTTTTCTACAGTTTTAAACTTGGTGCAGCTCATTTGAAGCTGATGGGATGATACTGATTTATCCTAGTTGAGGGTATGGCCTTATGTTATATAATATAATATTCTGGAAAATACCTCTGAGAAAAGTTATGATGAAGTAAATATCAGGGGACATTTATTTTAAAGCACAGTTTGATGTATATGTCAATATCCAATAATAGGGATATGATTCCATTATATGTACTTTGTTTTTATATACTTTAATAATCTCTAATCCCTAGGCATTACAAACTTTAGATAATTAGTGTCTTTAAGCATTTTTGAGATCCCTGTGTCCCTGGTGCTCCATAAGTACATCTAGGGTTGTTGTTTCTGTCTGGTTTCTTTGAATACTTTTTTCCTTTCAGCGGTTTGGAAAATTCCCTTTGATTATCTGCCATAGCAGCCCTGCAGCTAATGGCAAGGCTACATTAACAATTGTAATGCAGAAGCGGGACACCAGATTGGTATGCACACAAAGAAGCAATCAATCTCTAAATATGCAATGAAACTGGGTGACAAAATTTTGAAATAGACTTTCAGACACTTTCTTTTTCTTGGCTGTTACTTACCCTGTTCCTACACTTAAGTTTTAAAGAAGATTGTAGCTTTGTGTGCAAACATTTGAAAACATAATCTCTTTCGCCTTGTCAACTCCATGTCTTTTTCCAGAGTAACTAAACATACAGTGATGACACTTTCCAATTTCCAAAGAAAGGTAATGCTTATATTTGCATGTTTTATCTCTTTTATTAATGTCACACTTATCTTGCTGTGTTGTATTTAAGGGTGAGATTTGTGAGGCAAGGCATATGTAGATGAAGGATATAAAATCTGGATTTATCTTTAAGAATTTCTCAAATTGTTAGCAAGTTAGGCTGAAAAGAAACCTGAGTGGAGTATAGGAAAAAATGCAACCAGTGAGTATTTTGACTACAGCATGTTTTTTCTGTGAAAAGGATTTTTCAGTGAACTCATAGATATTGAATATGTGAATGGAAATTCATGAATTCAGTACGCTTAGGAATTCAGCTTAGTTTAGTGAGTTTATACAAAAAATACCTGTCGTCTTATTTTTATTTTATTTTATTATTTTTTTTAAGGAGATTTAATCTTTGGAATAAGATACATTGTAGAGTGATTTAGACAAACATCTGTCAAGAACAGCTTGAGGAGGGCTGGTTCAGGATTGGAGTATGGCTGTCTTTTCCAGCTATGTTTTCCATTGGCATATTTTGTGGAATGATGCAGACTGTGGTAACAAACTCAAATTTCTGTCCCTAGTTAAGTGATGGCAGGACTAAGAGTAAATGATTGCCTCAAGTTTTGGATTTCTAGTTCCTACATTCCTGTAGTTTAAAGACTACTTACAGGTTACCATAAGTTGGGTTTTACTGTTTGGTAGAATTATAATAAAACTGAAATTAGTGCTTATCAAAAGTTTCCAAGTTCTTACTAAATTCAGTTGGGAGCATTAAAACCCCCCAAAATAATATAGCAAGTATGGAAATGATCAATAAAGAATTAAGATGACATCCACATCCATAAAAATGTGGTCTCTTCTGTGACTCACCTATATTGTTGAACATCTGACCATTCTAACTGGAAAAAGATTTAGTTTTATTTCTCCAATAAGAAGCAGATTTGATACTTGCTGCTCTAATTCTAAACAATAGATTAATTTGAACCCCAGGAATTTAAATTGTTTTGAAAATCAAGAAATCCCACTTTGTTTATTTTTGAAATGATAAATTTATAGAAGACTCACCTCAAAGAGTTGCTGGAAAGAAAATTCTAAAAATTTCTCCTACAAAAAAGTATTTTGTTTTGTTGTTTGGTTGGTTTAACTTTGTTGCATAATCTTGGTAGTGGTGTATTTTGCTTGGTTTATGGCAGTATATTGGTTGACAGAATTTGGTCTGTTTCTCATTAGCAGATAGGAAACTGTACCTGTAAAGGTAAAAATTCACTGATGTCTGTGACATCTACTAGGGTCATAAATGGTGTATTTCCAATTGCTAAATGCTAAGCAATTTCTCTGAGCCATTGCATTAGTTTTTCAGAATTTATGGTCTACAGGTAAAAGGGAAAGACTCTCCCTTGCATGTCGTGTCAACATTCACATTTGAACAACTTACAACCGCAGATTCAATACCTCATTGTTTATTATTTTTTTCTCCCGCACAACTACTCCTTTGAAAAAAGCATAAGGACTATTTAATGTCTGTGCTTTATGAATAATGGGTTTTATGAAAAACAAAAATTGTCAAGGTAAAGAGAATGACCTCCTCTAGTCTCTCTTTAGTCCTGTCTTGCAGCACTGTGCTTCGTTTGTTACCTTACTGCACTTCACTGCAAAAGCTAATTACAGTTAAAATTAAACTCTATAGAGTGTGTCCTGCTGCTGCTTCTAGACACGAAGAAGAGGCTGATTCTGTGTATTCACCTCTTGTTTAGAAGATTCATGTTTATCTAATGTGAAGTCAATATTATCGTCCTGAAAAGAGTTAGAGTATTGCTAACAATCCATCAGGGAGTGCTTCTTTATAGCACTGACGCTATGCTCTAGTGGCTCAGAAACCATTTAACAGTGCTAAGATTCTGATCTACCTTGGCACATTAACATTCAAGCCATCATTTATCTCTTCTTAAATGCTTAACAATAAAATAGTTCATCGTGTTTAACAGTCAGATATTTTGTAAATGGAGAGAAAGGAAAGAATGAGGTACCAATGGAAGTGATGGAAAAATACAGAGGAATGTGAACCAAACTCCCTAGGTCTCCCTTTATGCAACACATATACATATAACATTTATTCATATATATTCATACATAGTGTAGTAAACAGAAGGTCTGAGTGGGTCCGTATCACCTAACTTTAAGTGTATAAATTTATCAATGGCTGAACTGGAAGCCCCATGCTGCTTTTATAGTGGATGGAGAGAATTAGATCTCCAGAGAGTGACGTATTTTAGGCTGAGATGATATTTGCTTTAAATTGCTCTTTTTTTCTCCACTGTAAGAGGAACTTAGGCTGAGTAACAGTGATTCCAGAATTTAACTTTGAGATTAGGAGAGTTAGGACAGGTGAGTCAAAGTCTGGATGTCTTTTGTTTGCCCTGGCTTTGTGAGCATGGACTAGTCACTTAATTTTCTTTGTAGAATGTATAGTCTAGTGTATAACCATTATCTTGCATTATTTTGTTAACAATATTGATATTCTACCCTCTAAACTATTTATGAGATGTTATATGTATATATTTAAGTGTATAGGTATTTGAAAAAAAAAAATGGGGGGGAGGAAGACAGTAGGACATTGCACATTGGAAGAAAACAAGTTTCATATTAATACTCATATGTCCATATGCAGAAGATGACCTATAGAAATGCTTTCTGTGCTTTGTTGCACATCATAAATTAGGGCTGAAAATATAAAGACTGTTTCAAAGGGTTAGTCTACGTTGCAGAGTTTGGCAGAGGGCAAGAGAGGTGTGCGCTGGGTCCAGAAGCAGGTACATCTTGCAGCACAGCACGGTGCTGTTGTGGCCTGATGGAGGGGCCATGCCCTGCCCTGCCCTTCTCACAACCTCAGCTGCCTGCTTTGGTCATCAGGCCTTTGAAGAAACCTTTGATATTTGATCTTTGAACACAGAGGTATTCCTGTAGTGGTGACCAGCACAATTCTGCCTCTTTTATACAAATCCAGTTTTTCCACATCTGTTGGTGTCATGCAGTTGTGAAGGGAGTCTGTATTAAAATTTTCCGCAAGTAAAAAGATACAGATATTTAAAAATTAACGGAACATTAATTTTTAATTAGTTTTGCCCTTGTGACAGCATTTTTTTTTTTTTTTACAAATTACAATAAAACTTCATCCATTCTCCAAATTAGTGAGCAGAATGGAAATGCTGTTTGGTTTTGGTTTTGTTTGGTTTTGGTTTTTTGATTTTTTTTTTTAATACAGTTGGATTATTTTTTTTCCATGCTTTCTCTGTTCCAGTATAAGAAATCCAAGGAGCAATAAGGAAAAAAGGCTTTGATTTTGATCTCATTTCTCCCATTGTACCTCCTTCCAGATCATTAGAATTATTCCTGCTTTACTGGAACTGGTTTGTATGAGATTAGAGTCAGGCTTCACTGTTTTGTTCTATGCTGTCATTTTTTAAAGAGATTTTAACTTCACACTGTTTATTTTTGCTGTCTCCCCATTTGTTTGTTCATCTTTCAATCTACCGTTTAAAAGATTTGACTCTAGTGGGAAGGGAAAAAATTAGAATCAGTGCACAAGCTGCTCACATTCTGCTGAGGAACAAAACCCAAGACTATTATTGGTAGCAAAAGAACTGTTACAAATAGATATTTTGCCTTTTTCTGTTAGCAATGCATTAGTTTTTCTTTCAGTAGATAATACTGTCGCATTTATTCTTTGATTTTAACAATGTCACATTCACAAGACAAGGTCATTTAACCTGTGTTTAGTAGGCAAACACATAAAGCTGCAAGATAGCATGTAATGCAAACTATTTTCAAATTGGGTTCGGGAATTAGAATGACAGAATGAATGAACTCCAGATTTGAAGAGCAAACATTTAATGTGGTATGTTTAGCATTGGCCAACTTGATTAGATTAAATGCCATATTTTCATGCAAGGTGTAAATATTGAACTATAGCTCTACTCTGTTGATCAAAGCTGTTTGCTTGGACGAGATGATTAAATAAGGGTTAATAAATATAACCTCTGTTAAATCTTCTATAACCAAATTTATCTCCCAGCTTCACCTACCATAGAATTAATAACTAAAGCTGGAAATTGCGAGCCAGAACATTTAGGCACAATATCTCTTGAGCGGAGTGTTTGATATTTGCTCAGAGCGAGAGTTGTAAATGATTGACAGTCACAGCAAATGAACTAGTTCTCATTTACTCATCTGGACAGAGAAAGGGGCAAGGACGGTCTGACCATCTCATTTGTGATGTGCCAAAATGTGATATGCTGATTACTAGTTGTGGGGCATCTTCTGCTACGATGTGTTGTATAAAAAGGTACAGGACATTGGCTGAGATATTGATATCTTTGATCAACTAGTACCTGGAGAAGGAGGCTCCCACCTTTTCCAGAGCAGAAGACCCAATGAGGATTAAGGTGTGAGAAGGAGGGGAAAGGCAGCATGACTATGTATACCCACAAGACAGTATGCACAGGACACGGCACTATGCTACCTGGGACTACTAGATTGTTTGGTTTTTTTTTTTTCTGTGATCATGAAGGAAGTTTCAGTCAACAAATATAACTTAAATTACACTCTGTATCATACCAAATGATGGATTTAACTCTTACAGCTTCTGAAGCTATTTCACCTTAGCTGGAAAAGTTGACTACATCTTACTATGGAAGATCTGTCTGGAGGACTTTCTTATTCTTGACCTGCATAAGTAAAACAATTTAACTTGTCTCATTTAGTAGGCAAGAAGCATCAACAGGCAGGAAATGACAAAGCTGGAAGCTCATGTTCAGTGTCCCCAGCTGCCTTTTTGCTCTGTGCCCAGCTATGTTCCTTGAGCTCATATTGTGGTCAGTATGGCCCTCTTTTTCTTCAACATACAGGATCAGACTTCTGGAATTTCTGTTTACCTAGCAGTGGGCTTTAAAAAGACCTTTCTGTCTCTATTTTAGAGTTTGGAAATCTAATCATACTCTGCCAATCTTGACAAAATTTATTATAATACAAATAATGACATTAGAATGATGGATGGATTGTATCAAAGATGATAAGCCAGTGCATACTACTGCTGCTAGAGGCAGGCAAAGATGGAGTATAGGATGAATGAAAGAAGATGAATTATACAGGTTAAACCAACATATCCAGAATTTTACAAATTTTGTTTCAGAGTTTGCATTTGACTGCTGTGACTGGTGTCTGGTACTAACACTAAATTATCTAAAAAATCATGTGCAAGCTATTCTTCATCCTTGATGAGGGGACAAATAAAAGAATCCAAGAGGGAACACTTTATCGAAAAATTCTTCAAAGACCTTCTAGAAGTATTAAAAATTGGATTGCTAATCTAATACAATTTAAATACATAATTTTCCTTCCTATTCATGAAAGGTGTTTTGTGGAATAATTCTGGATGTTTGAAAACCACAAAACCTAAACAAGCAAAATATTCTAAATTTTAAAAATGGTGAATAAAAAATCTTGCTTGACAAGTAAGGAACACTTATGCAAAAATCGAAAGAATGCAGAAAAAATACAAACAGATTTTTGCTCAAGTCATGTTGGAAATGTGACATTAGACCCTGCCATTGAAAGTATGGTAAAGTATGATGGTGAAGACTGTGAACATCTAGTAAACAGATGAATTAGCTGCATAATGTTAGCTCATGGCAGATAATGTAAGAAAATAGCCTTATAAGCAGGGGTTGCACTAATGTTTTTAGCTGGTAAGAACCCCTCCAACTGCACCTCCAACTGCATCCTCAGTGCACTTCTTGTTCCAGCATGTACCTGTTGCTCCAGTTTGCATATGCTGCCCTGGTCTGTTTTGGTACCAGGGTTGGTGCCAGCATGTGTGCTGTCACACTGGAGGGAATAATGCTTGGGAAGATGTTACTAAAGGTAAGAAAGTTTTCATGAATGTGAGAGCTGATTCAGGTTACCTATTTTGTGTAGAAAACAGTTTTGATTTTGTAAACATGGGTTGATTTTTCTTTTTCTAAACCAATGATAATTGAAATATATAGTTGTGTCATGAGACAGAGGTACTGCTAACTCAGTCTCAATGAAAGGATCAAAAATTACTTCCCTACCCCAGAGGATTTCTGAAACCCAGCCCTGGCTAAGGGCATGAGGAGAAAATCAGTGGAAAAGTAACCTCCCACCCACTGCAAGATTTTTCTTAAGCCTTTAGAAAACGGTCTGAGTTTGAAAAGTGACATATTAGATCCTTGCTTAAAGAATATCCTAAAACAGAAAAAAAATCTAAAATATCAGACTGTTCCTGCAAATGTTAGATATTCTGGCTTTACCTGGGCATGGTATTAGAACAATTATGATGACCAAAAATGGTCATGGTCTCAGATATAAATGTGTGCAATGATGTGTGGCATGGGCAAGGGAAGCTAGCCAAGCACAGAACAAAGCATGCATCCTAAAGCCAGGACTTTGACTGGGAAGATCTGCCATCCAGGACATGGCATTATTCCCAGAAAGACAAGCAATTACAATGCGAAAGGCCTGCAACAAAAGCTTTATTTCATGCAGCCGGGACAGCCTGCTTAGATTTTGACAAATGGACCAAGGTACACTGGCCTAAGCCTGCCTATGGAAGAGCACAGTAATATTTTAGGGAAAGTTGGGGCTGTGAACCTGGAGCTGCAGGACTGAAAGGGAACAGAAGGAGCAAGTGGAAAGGAGGGTACTAAGCTAAGGAAATGTATTCAGAGCAGCACACACAACAACCAAGCTGTGCAAACTCTGCTGTGGTGGCATCAAAATTGCTGGAGACACAGACTACCACCCTCCTACTGACAAACAAGGTACCAGTTTAGTACTGGTAGTACTTTTAATCCCAGCTAAACTAAATCAATAAATGTGACACAATAAATGTGACATAAAGATCAGGATTGGGGAATCAAGATTTTTTTTTAATTGAAAAAGGGAGGGAATGACCAAAAAAAATAAAAATAATACCCAACATAACTCCAGTTCTTTAGGTTTTAGGAAGTTTTCATAAGCCTTTTTATCCTAAAACAAGTTGCAGAATGACACAGTATTTCTGTATGCATAAGAAGGAAATATCAGAGAAATAGGAATGGGAAATATCTTTTCTTATAATTCTTTTTAAAAAGGACTATAGTGATTATATTTACAAAAGAGGTGTTTTCAGTGCACACAAATTCAAAAGGACAGGAGGGAAGCCTTAGCAGTGAGCCTGTGATAGTTTAATGAAATGCAAATGACTATTTTTAACATATGCACCTAATAATTCAGAGGGTGTTGTCTTTGATGGGACCTTCAGGGTCATTTCACAGGAAAAGTAGAATATTTCTGTCACATAAGAGGACTTCATCTGCACTTCATTCACTGCAAAATATAGAGATGAAAAACTATCCTGCAATCAAAGAAAGGAAGAAAGATGAAAGATTTAGATAATGGAGCTAAAGCTTGTGGGTTGCCAGAGAGACTAGATTGTTTATGAAATAGATTGCAGTTAATTCCTCCAGGCACAGTTCATATTCCTGGCAAGGCAGCCAAACATAATGGGCACATAAGTGTAAATGAAAGTGCAACTGGATGTGATAGAGGCACACACAAGGCCACACACCAGCAGACACGGGCACTTGTGATAAACAGACTATACAATGCATACACACACAAACACACAGGGACCCTTGTGATAAAGAGACTATACAAATGCGTACTGTAACAATGTGGTAGTTTTAGCAGGTTTTTGCTAAATTCTGAGCATGGTTCAAATCTCTCAGAGACGATTAACACTATCAGTCTAAAAGTCCTTTTTTACAGGAGGATATGTTCTGCATTCACTGGCTAGATTAAAAATTAATATTATGACTTTGCATTCATGTAGAAATTTAACTTAAGATACCGGGATCTCTGAAGATACAGGTTTGCTGAAGCCATGGGGGTCCTTCCCTTTCCAAGAGATCATGTAGATAAAGTTCACCAGGACTGAATCCTTTGTGGTTCCTAATATTTGGCACTGCCGTTAGTGGAGCCAGACTGAGTCTGTATAGCCTTACACAGGAGGACTCTAGAGACTCCTGACCTGGTGTCCAATTTTTGGTCCCCTGAAAGCTACCCCTGCTCTGTTCTTTTTGGATTTTCACCTGTAACAAAGGAGATTCTTCATCCTCTTTTGGTATATGTGGACCACTTCAAAAGTAGGAAATAAACCCAGTTTTATTCCAGAAAAAACAAAGGCTTGAGGCTTTTTTTCATGCCTAGATACAAATGTGAAGCCCATACAGACAGGGAGACCTTGTTCGACAGTCCTTAATGCAGGGTGCCTCTGAGGTATCCTTCAATGCTGGGAACCATGGAGACAATTCAGCTGCTGGTCCACCCACTGTGAAGATGAGATATTCATGAATAGCTCTCTCACGCAGAGCTGGGGCTACCAGAATTATACTGCATCTTTCCTTCTACACTAGCACCTTTCCTCTTTATACTTTTTATTTACAGACACATACATTACTGTGTCTGTGATGAGAACTGCACATTCGTGAGATTGCAGATGAAAGATTTGGAGGGATTATGTTTGGCTTTTTCAATAAGTAAGAAGTTTGTGATGTGTGGATTCTTCCTTCTAAGTTTTCCTTTCTGTCTGTGTAGTAAACTGAATTACAGTGTAACCTCCCTGCACTGCCTTCCAAGAGGGTGTAATGTGCATCACCAGCTTTCTTCATAGCTTTATTCCATCATAGAATTATTATAAGTAGCAACTCTACAACATTTCTAATAGACTCAGCCACTTGTTACTTATGCTCTGCAGAAGGCAGGGAGGGAGTGGTATACAAAAAAAGCAGGTGACAAATATGACATTTAGAATGCTTTTTCCAAATCAGATCACTTGCTTGCCCTTTGACATCTTGGGGTATTCTGGCTACCGCAGGGCAGCTGAAAAGGTAAGTCAATCTCTCACTTCAAACTGGGGGGGGGGGGGAAGACACTGATAACAGGTATTACAGATAGTAAGATATGTTGTTATTAAATTAGAAGAAGCGCAATTTGAATCGATTCTATATTGTTGCTTTCTTTATGCTTTATATGATGTTTAGGTTCACAAGAAAAAAAAATTAAATCAATGTTACATATTTAATGGACTAAAAATTTGCTAACTGATAATTTTTGAGATATATAATAAAATTTTCATATAAAAATATAGAGGTAGATAGAGAATTGTTAAGCACTGTATTCTCAGAGATTTGTTTTTCACCATATTCAAAATTTATCAATGATTCAAGAGAAAACATGAAAACAGTTTGCATAAACAAGTATATAACAAATATATAACAAAATGTAAGTAAATGAGAACAAAACTCATACTGATACCTATGGTATAGGAAAATTTAGTATTGGGGATAGTAACTTTGAGAGGAATTGTAAATCATTTATCCTGCCTAATTACAGGGGATTGTGGATAGTGCTCTCGTGAAGCTGCTTTCAGTCTTGTATGTCTGATCCTACAGAAATGCATGTTTATACAGAACCACCTCCCAGTTCAACACTGTAGCTACAAGAACTCATATGTTCTTCAGATAATTTAATAGGGAAATACTTTACTATAATATAAAGTGATATTACAATATTATAATAGTCTTTCAGTAAAACAATGCAAAAAAGGTATTGATAACTTTGAGAGGTTTTGAAGAAGCACCATGAAAATTATCACAGCATTGTTACACATGGTTTTAGTAGAGCATGCATGGGCCAATATGGATATTTTAGAGCAGACTATCGCTTGAGTATTTGGAACCAGGACACACTTTAGAATACATTCTTAAAAAGTCATTGTATTGCTTGTAGTATATTGGTTATCTACTGTTTTCTGACAAGCTAATTATTGAATATTTCTTTAACGATAGATCCCAAAGACTTAGAACATATACATACATATATATATATATACACACACACATACACACACAGACTTCCATATATATGCATTTCACTATAATGAGGTGTGCAATCAAATAGCCTGAATTATTTCTCACTCTGAAGGGTGAATCTGGCTCTGTTGAAACTAATGGTAATTTTGCCTTTGACTTCAGTGGATTTTTGGGATTCCCTTCCCCAGAAAGCCTGCAGGTATTACTTGACTGAGTTAGAGTAATCATGTTTTTCATAAGTGCCTTGAGCAACTGGCTATGAATTTGACAACCTTTTAACAGACCTGCTAGCTCATATACTTGAGGTAATTTTAGGTTTGGGGTTTGGTTTAGTGTTTGGGTTTTTTTGTTTGTGGGTTTTGTTTGTTTGTTTGTTTTGTTGTGGTTTTGGTTTGGTTTTTTTTTTTAATGAGTCTTTTAACAAATGGTGACCAATAAAAATGTGCATATCTAAGGCTTAGACATTCATAGTTAGGTGATAGTGCAAGCTTACACCATCCCTTTTTGCAACCGCTTATACCCGACCTCAGAGACAGCTTGAAAAAAAGGTTTATGCAGCCATGCGATGAACCAGAGCAAGGCTCTGATCTAACAAATATGTATTCCTTTTTCCAGGAAAAGCAGAATCCAGAACAAGCAGGTGAGGAGTGAGGGGACCCCTTGAGCTAACCTCATATAACCAGTGTTGTTTCCAAATGTACACCTCACCTCTAAGAAACACAAAATGACATTTGATTTTCTGTTAGAGGGAGACCAAAGGTTTTAAGAAAAAGAAATAATGTGAGGCAAGGAAAAAGGGCAGCCTGGTTCCAGTTTGAGACATAGGACATACATTAAATGAATACTTCCAGGCATAGGTGGAATTTCTTAGATTTGAAGAAACATTTGGAAAACAAAGAAAGGAGAAAGAAGCATGCTGGTAGCATTGGGAGCACGATTTTATATATAGTCCAACATATTGGCTGTCACACAGAGACTATTGACCTCGCTGCAGCACACAGCTTCCTCAGGGTGGGCAGCAGAGGGCACGTGCTGATCTCCTCACTCTGGTGACCAGCGATAGGACACAAGGAAACAGAATGAAGTTGCATCACGGAAGTTCAGATTGGACTTCAGGAAAAGATTCTTCACTGAGAGGGTTGTTGGTCATGGGACAGGCTCCCCAGGGAAGCGATCACAGCACCAATCCTGTCAGAGTTCAGTGAGCACCTGGATGATGCTGTTAGGGGTACGGTCTAGTGTTGGGTAGCCCTGTGAGAAGCAGGGAGTTGGACTTGATGATCCTTATGGGTCCCTTTCAACTTGAGATATTCTATCTTTCCATGATTCTATGGTCCTGTTTTCAAAGGCATAAATATTTGAATTAAAATGGGAGGCAGAAGGCCTGGGAGATGCACAGAACAGCAGAACAACTTTTTAAGGGACAAGAGGTTTAAAGCAGATGCAAATACCTCCTTATGACCATTTTTGAAAGAGAACTTGCTGCAGAATTCTGTTACGCAGCTTTGTACCTCAGCACTTTCCACCCAAGTAATGAGTCCAAGAAAATAGCAGCTGGGGAAACTGGTTAATAAACTAAGTGTCAGATCCCTCAGGCACCTGGGTCTGCAGAGGCTGTGTGAGGCCGGTATAGGGGACTTTTTTGTTCTATCATCCTAGTCTTATGACATTATGCAGAGGAAAAGCAATCCTAGCTTGTTAATGGAGCTGTTAAGTTTAGCTCTTCTCAGCCAGCACTAAGTCCTGTTCAGCTCAGTTCAGTTGCATCCCTCCCATTTCTTATATTCAGGAAAGGGATAAATTACTTAGAGCTTAAAAATCCATGCACTTTAGGAGAGAAGAGGAAAAACAGAAGAGGAAAGAACCCTCTTATTGTTATCTCTGTGGTATAATTTTGTATATTAATTACCTCTCTAGCTCTCTCCCCACTTCTTTAAAACACATGGTAAAGGCCATTATCACGTCTGAAAAACTGGTTAAATGGTATATTTGGTATACTGTTCTCGCACAATGTTGTGCAGTGACACATATTTTCTAAAGTGCAGCAGTATGAATTGCACTCTGCAGCTTATCACAAATTGATTTCATTTGTTATTTTTCCAAGATTCTCTTCTAGAAGAAATAAAATCCTAGAAGCATTACCTGTAATTATTATTTAAGAATTTAAATTGACACCATACTTCTGGTTGAGACAATTAGTTGCGTGAAGTAAAACTTCAGTAGATGTAGATGTAATTCCATTGGCTTCACTGGAGCTGAAACTGATAACTAGCTGAAGATCTGTCTCATAAATCTATAAATTTTCAAATAATTATTTTTATGAACTCTTTAGTGAAGCTTATCCATGGTTGTTCTTTTTTTTTTTCCCAGAGAAGTTCTGCTTCTGCTGTTAATTTCTCATATATCTTTTACATAATATGTTCCTGCAAGTCTCCTTGGACAAGGTGATTAAGGGTTTGCTGAAAGGTAAGCCAGCGAAGACAGTTTTTAAGGCTGAATAGGTGCTGTTCTGTATAATAAACACATTAATAAAAATATTTTAGTCACTGAAACTGTGTGGAGATTCAGAAAAACAAAGGTATACATTAACATAGTGATAGTGCAATTTTTTCTCAAGTTTTGGGACAAATCCTCTTCTTATCCACCCTAGTCCAATGCAGTTGTCAGTGCCATCGTGACACACATGATTAGGAAAGCATTAACAGGGTGGTCTGGAGAAAAATCACAACAGAATGAGTCTGCTGTTTTTCAGAGACCTTGCAGGGATCAGTATAGATTGTAGCCTTGTAGCCCAGTTGATACAGTGGTGCCATTGCTTATAGGAGAAATGAACACAATATCAGAGAAACGAGATATTGGAAAGTTTCTGTACACCTCACTTTAACTGTATGAATTTTGAACTGTAAGCATTCATACCATTGTTAGTGGACTAAATAAATAAATAAATAAATTGTTTAGTTAGACTAAGACTAGCAAGATTAGACTAACAATAAATTCTTGGCTTTGCATACCAGCTTTGTTCTTTTTGCCCACAGCATGGTTTTGAGTGCAATAACTTCTTGAGGATTCAGACAACCTATCCTCTAATTTAGATGCAAGAAATTGATAACACAATACACCAAGTAGGGTGTGGTTTTTTTATTATTTCCTGCAAACAGTTAAGATTAACCTTCATTTGGTTTGGACTGAGAAAAATTACAGAACTAGTGCAATAGTTCCAGATTTTTAGAGGGGTCACACAAATGAACAAGACATAAAAATTGCATGCATTACATAGAATTAATCTTTTGCACACATTTTAAAGAGAGGAAACTTAGAATCTTACATTATTTCTTCAGTTGCCTCAAGCTAACATTTATTTAAATCTTTTATGATTCTAGCAATTACAAACATTGCACCGAACACTGCAGTTACCCTGCACCCAGCCAATGTCTGTATAATTCTTGATGGCAAATTCCAAGAGATGCTGTTAAATATATTTTTAATTCTTTGAACTCTGAAATATTCTGCAGCTTTCTTCTACCTGAGAGGCTGATCTCCAGTATCACTGAACTGCCATCCTCCAGTACTCTTTTCAATCAGCATGTACCTTTTCATTTCTATTTTTCCTTTTGAAAACCTGACCTGCTGATTGTTCTCTTTCAATAAAGACATTTTTGTTTGTGTCTTTACCTTCCTACTGTCTTGGGGCTCTAGCTCATATGCTTTCTCACTCCTCAACAACAGTTTTCTGAGTTTTCTTCAGTCTGCTGTACTCCCCTGAGCCATGCAGCACAGGCAGCTCAGTCCCTGGACTCAGTTAGTGGGCAGCACCCTTCAACCCACTCATGATGAATACCCAGATGTAGGGTCAAATATCTCCTTTGCTTTGTTGGACTCAAAACTATGTCTTGTCTCTTCCGTGAGACCTATATGTTGATGAAGCAGCAGGTCTAGAAATAACAGCTCCCTCTGGGTTTTGAAGCCTAATTCAGGGAGAAGATCCACCATTGTGAAACCTGGCTGAAGGCAGCACCATTCTTCAAAGTTAAGCATGTTATTACCTGCAGGTGTGACCTTTTTTTTGATATTTCCTACTGTTGAGCTCAGAACGTCTATTGCTCAACCCTCTGACCTCTGAGAGTCACATCTGGAGGCTGGTCAGGCACAAGCAGCTTGCAGGCAGAGCCCCGATGCCCAGCCTGCCTTGAGATCCCAGCAGGCAGCAACACTCAGCAGCACTGACCACAGCAGCCCATGACCTTTCCCTTGAGAGTCTAACCCTGAACTAAGTATGCAATTAACTAAATGGGCATGGTAGTAATCGTTTGGTTATAGAACAGCCTAACTTTTGGCAGGCAAATATAGAAAATGCATATACGTGTGTTTTGACACACACATTTTATGGTATGTGTGCATGTGTGCCTGCATGACTTAGTGTTTTGGTCCAGTGTTAGCTGTGCCGCATCACGGTCATAATAGAGAAATACCTCAGGAAATAGCAGGAGGTTTCCAATTCAAACTAAATTACAACTATAAGCCTGCCATGATCTTTGTGGAGTTTGGGCTACTTTATTAAGTACCCACTTAAACTTACACCAGGCTAATAATATATTTGCTCAGCTTGAGATTCTCCACAATGAGGAAAAAAATGTATTACAAAAAAATCTTTGTTTTAATTTACTCTAACAATTTTCAGAAACTGCTGGAATCTCACAGGTATGATCCAGAATAAATTGCTGAGGCTGCACTGCTAATAATCCACTGGAAATGGTCTTAAATGTAGATTTAATTTAGGGCCTCAGTCGGCTGCTATGCAATTTTAATTCTCTGCGTTTAAAAGAAGGACTAAATTCCATACTGAGAAGAGATGTGTGAGCAGCCTATTCAGTGTTCATTAGGACCCATCCATGGGAAGTAATAAAAAACTATCATGGGGCAAACAGAGATGGGAAGGGCTGCCATAGCCTCATGTGTTAAAGCCTGATGTGTTGGGCAATGCGAAGATCTTCCTCCAGAGCTGCAAGATGTGGACTGCATTTTTTTCAGAAGAAACTGGTTTTACCTTTATTGGCAAGCAAAATTGCTTTTGAGTAAGACTTTTCAGTGAAAGTTTGAAAATAATTGTATAAAAGCTCTGAAATTTTCAAGGAGAATGATATATTAGGGTTGAAGAAAATACTTAAATCTTTCTGTTGCAATTTTTTTACATCTGGGAATGCAGGATTAATGTAGGATAACTTCCTTACAAGAGTTTGAAAATATTTCCATTATTTTTGATTGATTTTATTTGATTTGGATTTCTTTGGGATTTTTTTATTCACAATTTTTAAAATTTTTTTTAATCTTTTATCCTGGTTTGGGATTGTAGATGGTTTTAGAATGCTCTAGGTTTTCTATGTGATTCTTCTTTTAGCTGTTGCTCCTGTGGTGTGAACATATCTCCTCTTTTATTAGTGTCTGTTATCAGTTTCATACAAGTTTAAAGGATGGTCAGTTGATTTCTGTTACATGAAAAGTCTTTCTTCATTAGGACTTCATTTTAGAGAATGACTTACTGCACTCAGTTATATAAACTGAAGTCCAAAGCTCCTTGACAAGGTAGCTGAAGGAGAAAAAATAAGTGGGAAGCAGGGCATGGAGCAAATGAGATTCAGTAAGATAGAGTATGAAGTCGTGCACTTAGGGGCTAATAGGAATTACTGCTGTAAACTGGTAGCTTATCTTTTGGAAAAAATATAGAAAATGAGTTGATCAGTGGGCCATTGTATAGATATACAGGTGTGTTAAAGTCATTGTTGAAGGCACTAGTGTACCTCACATTGGTGTGAGGTACAGCTGTCACTTAAGAAGGATGAGTTCTAACCTGAAGAGGTCGAGGAAAAACTATGAGGATGGTCCGAATAGAGGCGACACTGAAATAGCTTCTTTAATTTAGCAAAATGAAAAAAATACTAGTGTTAGAGCCAGGTATTAGTTGGCTTATCAAAGAAGTGAGCATCACACAGCAAAAAGAGCTGTTTGAGCTAAAAGACATAAGAACAAATTTACCTGAACTGTCTAGGAATAAATTTAAGTTGGACTTCTGAAACCTTTCTCACCGTCAGGGAATTAAAGGCCTGGAGTGTCTCACACTGTGATATTCTGAAATAGAGCTCAATATAAGGAGTAGGACTGTGTAATTTTGTTGCTTGTTCAGCAAGAGTATGAATTTTGATACAGCTTTTGCTATGCCAAAACTACTTATGCAAAAAAAATTATGCAAAAGAACAATTGCAACCATAAACTCTAAACTTCTGAGTATCACCAATCAGTTATTAACACATCACGACATTTCCTTGATTCCAGAGATATCAGATCCTTTCAAGATTTCCTCAAGAAGCTAACAGCACTTTTTCTTTAAGGAAAATAAGTTTCCACTGTAACGTTCTGTTTGGTCCTTTCACAGTAACAAACAATTTTTCTCTCTTTCCAGACTCAATCCCTTTGCCCTACATCAAAGCAGTACTTTTTTTCAGTCAGTGATAGGTTTGTAGGGAACTGATGTACCAGCCACCTGCTAAAACCTGTCTCCTGGTCCTTAATACAGGCTTTGCTTTGGTCTATTTTTTTTTATTGTAGAAACAACACATAGATATTCTCTACTTGCAGTGGCAACATATGTATCTGTGCGCACATATTCTGTTCTTGCAGTCATATTGTATTTTCATAAATTACTTCATCTTCTCAGTAATGGACAGCTACCAGTGAAAAAATCATCATTTTTTTTGACCAGCCAGAGGTTCAGAAATTAAGAGAGACCCTGGTCCTCTCTGTCTGCAGTGTCTAACAAAGCCCAGGCAGAGGAGAGTTTCCTCTTACAGATGACTGTGCTCAGGAACAGAGGATTCCCTTGCTTTTTTTCCCGAGAAACTGAAAGGAGCCACCAGTCAGTCCCCTTCTGACAGTGTCTTGGTTGTCTATTTAAGACTTCCAGGGGAAAAAGAAAATGAGGGTGGAAAGTGGCATGGGTTATTTTTGCTAATAAGAATACTATACATAATATGGTTAAACGCATGCTGGTGTTCCCAGCTCGTACATGTTGTTTTTTCACAGTTTGCAAAACATTATTGATACTTCTTTCATAAAAGGCATAGCTGGGCACATTTAGTGAGGTGAATTCTAAAGAATGTTTGTTTCTGAATCTTATTGTTTTGGGGAAAAAAGAAAATAAAGGAGGATGTTATAGTACTCTAGAGACTAAAGTACTAGTTGGCACATGTGTATGTTCTAGTTAATCTTTTTGAAATTACACAATTTTTAAAGCCAAAGTCATGATTTTTAACTCAACTACTCTATGTGACTTGCTTTCTACTGTGCTAAGCAAGCAGGCTCCACTGGTGCATGAAGTAACACAAAGGAAACAAATGAGGATAGAAATGTAGGAGCATGTTTTAAAATGCAGCCTGTGTAAGGGAAGGGTGTCTCTTCTGTTTACCATTAGTGACACAAACAATGCAAGAAGAATGTCTGGAGGCTGTCTCCAGTAATCAGCTGTTTGGTGGCAGCTGATAAGATAACTCACTGAGAAACGAATACCATGTCATGCACATATATTTGGCAATTAATATCACAGGGTTAGGCTGCAAGCAGTAACTACTGATTTAGCTTCTTTCCTTTATTTCACAACAACAGTATCCAGAAGTGAGTAACGTACACCTCCGTAGCATCCCGGCAAGATAATAACAAGCTGATTACTCATTTGCATTGGCCACGGGAAGTGTCATTAAATACTACTGAAAAGGTAACATTTGCTACTGACATTCTAGTGTTTTGAATTCCTAATGTAATGAACTTCTTGGAAGCTCAGACTGTGCTGAGTTTAACAGTTTTACATATTCCAGCTGTAACTGAGAAGAATTACTAACAAATATGTTAAAATAGGTTATACACTGGGTGAAATTGTGTTAGTCATACTTTGATGCTTTATAATGGGAAATACCATGAAACATGTATAGACAAAAGCAGCCCTGATAACTTGTTAGTTAGATATTGAACATGACATGGTGGGATTGTCACACAAGTCTTATACCTGTTCTATTATCCCACTCAACACTAAAGAAACCCAAATATTCCAGGTTGTGAGTCTCACAACAGACAATCTTGTATTAACTTGCTTCTTGGAAAACCTTGTAATGAACTTTGTTTGCAGCATATGGGTTCATATTCGAGCTCCTAATTCCCTGACATTGTGATTTCTTCCTTATTTTATCCATCTCTAGTTCCATCTCTTTGGCCACCTAAGCCAAATCAGTTGTTCAAATAAAAGCTAACTCAAAGTCCACTTATCGCTGGTGATGAAGAAAAGCAAGTTCACCTTTTGAAAACTGCATTGCATCCAAGACAGCAGAGAAAAAAAATAATCATCAAATGCTCTTAATGTGTAAGTAAATAGATCCTAGATTTATTAAGATAATTTATTTTACATCATAAGGTCACTGCTGAAAAAATAAACATTGCAGAGGAGGAAACTCAGTTCTGTATTCTTGTAACTTGTGAACTGGCTGCTGGGCTAAAAGTCAGGATTTTCCTAAGGCCTTTTATAGCATCTTTTAGCACAACTGGCAATTATATGGAAACACATAGTGCTGCCCCCCATGTCCCTTTTAATGTACTTCTGTTAGTTTCATGAAATCATCAAATCATAGAATAATTCAGACCGGATTCTGAATAATTCAGAAGGGATCTCACGTGGTCTCCAGTCCAGCCCGCTACGCAAAGTCGGTTGCTCAGCCCTTTATCCAGTCTGGTCTTGAAAGCCATCAGGAATGGAGACAGCACAGCCTTGCTGGGCAGCCTGTTTCACAGCCTACACCATCTTCAGATGGGAACTTTTGTTTTTTCCTTTTATATAGCTTCATTTCCCCATAGTTTCTTTTGTAAAATCAAATGTTAAATTTTCTTAGGGCCAAAAATACTGTAAGAAAATGGGGAAATAAAAGCATTCAAACTACCATTCCTTAGGTGAATGGCAGTGTATAAAATCCCAACATGTTCAAGATTAACATGCTCTGAAGATATTTTTATGTGGTTCAACAAATACAGATATATTGACCTGAATCAAACAACCCAATATGAAGTATTTCTATGGTTTATGGAAATGCGTTTTTGAGGCTGAATTTCAACGCAATATTTTCTTCAATTTTGGACAGCTTTGACAGAAATGTGTACATTTCTGTATCAGAATCAACTGCTTTTGAGCCAACTCCTTTGGACTGGAAAAATTCTTAGTGACAAAACATTTTGTCTTTTCAGACCTGGTCACTGGGTTTGAAGATTTAGATAGTTGGAAAATATATTGTGGCAGTAAGTTGGATTACTGGAGCCTCACTTAATTCGATCTGATATTTTTTGTTTTTATGCCACAAACTTAATCTGAAATATTTCTGGTTTTAATCCTGTTTCTATGATATTAGGTTGCCTTTTAAGCTGAAGTAGTAGAAACAAAACACCATCTTCTAACAAAGCCAAGAAAATAATCCTTCACCCTGAAATGAGCTTAATTTTAAGAAATATAATAATTTATTGATTGTTCCATTTTTGAGGAGATATAATCAATGGATGTCATCTTGCAGAAAGGGTACAAGAGGTTTTTTTGTATACAATGTATTTAGTTGCAAGCCATTGAAAACCATTTCAAGCAGCTAGGATTTCAAGCATTGTGCAGCACATAATCATTACTTTAAAAAGGATTCATCATACTGCTTGGATGAAAAATTCACACCAAACAGACAGTATTTAATGAATAAATCAATAATGTTCATTTCAGGAAAAAATTAGGTATGGAATATAGCTAGGGAAGATAATAAAACAAGATCAAATACTAAACCTCAGAACGGATGATCCATTAGGGATAATGCAATTCACTGCACTATCAAGCTGAAGTTTATTAAGAAACTTACATCATAAAATTTCCTGGGTAAATGCAAATTCCATCTAATTTGTCATATGATTAAAAGACAGAGAGAAAGGAATTCTACCATAGTGTAAAATAACAGTATTTCAGCAGAGCTACACTGGATAAGAAGAATAAGCATAAAAGGATGGTGCTCATTATTAATGAAGTGCTGTATAAATATATCTTATTGATAAGGGAGAAATATGCAGGTCTGCTCTCCAACACAGTTCTGCTGTTTAAAGATATGCTTGGTATGATTTAGCTTATAAATAAACTTTGTTGCAAACACCAGCTCTTCAGGTAAGTGCTCAGTTTTTTTCTCACCTGTGTCGCTGTAAATAACCCCTAGAGAACTGTACTTTGGGAAAGGAAGAAGGTGGTTTCATTTCAGATGGGATTCCTCCTGGATATATTAATACAGAAAAACCTGCCACTTCCTTGAACACAAAATAAATACATAAAAAAAAAAGGTAAAGTAAGAGCAGTGAAACTTGCTGAGTCCTTTCATTAAATCCCATTAAAATAATTTGGTAATATAGGAGCAATTTCATAGGGGCAGAAAACTGTTTTTTTCTTCCATCCATAAAGAAGACTTGACCTCATAGGAGAGCTATCCAAAGCACAGTTTGACTGGGCAGGGCATGATAAAGAGAACTGACTGTTGGACTTTCCTGTTCACAATTCATGTGTCTTACATGTGATTTCTTAAATACCTTCAAGCAAGATCTCATTTGAATTTAGATTGATGTACACATATTTGCTGGTGCATATGCTTCCTTAGTACTATCACTTGAGGGTCAGCTGGTGGATACAATTATGAAAATCTCTGGGTTGAGAAAAAACCCACAATTTATATGTGAGTAAGGAAGAGTTTGAATGCTTGGAAATTCATACAATGGTAACCTCCAAAAATATAGGGCTAAACTGACATGTCTCATGGAAACGTGATAAATGTTGCCAGTAAAATTCTTAAATGCAAATGTTATATAAATCACCCTCTTTGTGTGGCAGCACTACCCTACTGCTGCTGAGGCATAAGGGTTCCATTGGTATATACCTGTATCTGTGTTGCCTGAGCATTTTAGAATTTTATGAGGATGTCATTTCTGGAGCATCTGCATTTTGCCTACCACTGCACTAATATGTAGGTGTCCCAACTAAGATCATTGATCCATTTTCCGTGACTATTCCTAAGGTGTTGTCTGTCTAGGTAAGATACGTGTTGGGATCTCATCCTTGAACATTCAAGTGTTTGGCTCTTTGTGTTGGGTAGCCCCACATCCTTGACAGTGATGATCGCCTTGTCTCATTGCCCTGTCCTCTGGGCAAAGTCAAACAACAGCTATTGTTGAAGGCTGCCTTAGTCTCTGGTTGCATTTTCAGAGATGTGGGCTGAGATTTACAGAAGAAGAAAAGGGGAGAGGAATGCTATCACATTATGAAATTAGGTGTAAGAAACCATTGTCTTCTGTTGCATGCAAACTCCTTGGCTTGGACTTAGGGAAGGAAGGAAAGCCAATACGGTTCTAGTAGATGCCGGCTGTGTGTGTGTGTTTTCCAGGACTCAAGTTCCTGATGGTAGTAAGATTTTCTTTTAGAGAAGGCAAACCCCTAAGTTATTCAGAGAAATGTGAGTATGTGTGGTGGGGCTGGTATGCCAACCTAAGCCACAGTTTGGGAGGATGAGGAAAGGATGAGGAAAGGACAGGTACCTCAAACTATTAGATCATTTTCAAATAAAAGAGTAACCCTTGAATGTTAGACAAGAATAATAGTTTTGTTGTCTGTTGTCTCTTCTTATGAAACACAAAACCTGTGACAGGATCAAAAGAGAGGTTGCAAAATTCCCAGTGTAATTGAATGGGTTGATGGGAAGCAGAATGTAGAGGATAAAACCATTAACTCTTTTTTATGTATTACAGCTGCTTGCAACATTTATAAAGAAATATAACAACTAATATTTTTCTCTTATTCCTCAGAGATGCAATTTATGTATGTCCTCCCATCATCAGTTGTTGCTCCAAGCTAATCTGGTTATTGCAGCTTTGTGTAAAGTATTACATTTTCTATTTGGCAAGCCTCAAATGATCTTTCTGATATCATTTACAGTTTAATATTTGTTTATTTGAAGAAGCTTGGAATAAAAGGTGTTCTTTTTTAGCAGGATGTGATACTATGCCAATAATTTTGATATGTTAAAGAAGGATTTGGAGTGACAATGCAAAGTTCACAAAATAAATAGCATTTATATATATATAACACTACAGAGTTGTCCTGGTAATTTTTCTAGGTATTAATTATTGTGATAATTACTCACCTGCAAAAGTCATTAGGTGATAGACAACCTATAGTTAAGTTGTACCACCATGACAGGGGAGCCTGAAATGACTAATTACTACATACTATACAACCAATGGCATCTATGTCCTACTGTAGAAAGCTGTAATCATGTTTCTAGTAGGCTCTTTTCCTTTTTACTTGTAATTTTATTACTTTCATGTCTTCTCCGCAAAATACAAAGAAAAAACCCTTTTTAGTAAAATAGGCGTTTGAGCCTTTCAACCTGTAAGTTCCCTTTACTCTGACTACTGTTAGGAAGCTATCTTTTTATATCCACTATTCAATTTGTCCTCTCTTTTTTTGATTCATTGGGGTGACCAGTAGGAATTTAATTAATATTTTTCCAGCTCAGTCTTGCACTCTTTCTTAGCAAATTACCAGCTAATTTGTTTCCTTTCCTCAGAATCATCACCTTTCTGTTTAGCATAGTTTCCTTTTGGATGTAAGCTCTAATGATCACTTTTCTGTCTGGCCACCTTAAAACATCAACTGTTCCACTACAATAGAAGGCAAATTTCAAACAAGCTTAATAGAAGGACTGGGCAGTTCAAGAACTTTTTTGGATTTTTTTGGGTTTTGGTGTTTTTTTGTTTTGTTTATATTTTTGTTTTTTTGATGAAATTCTAGGACCTCACTTGGTCTGTTTCTCCTCTTTGAAACATGGGCAAGTTCATCTTCAATCACTGGATGGTTTATTCATATTTTTTGTCACATCTGTAGGCATTGCTAAGAAGACATACTTTTTTGGTAGGTTTTTTATTAATAAACAGGCTTTCTACAGACACAAAATTTACATAATCCTTCAAAGTTTCTGTGCACCCCCAGCTAATATTTTCAAAACTGCATCTCATGTGTCACCAGTTCAGATGTTAGTTGGCCTTGATGCATGGCTCAGCATTGGTTTTGTCATAATTGCAGCATATCCTTTCTTATGGCTGGGAGGGTTGATAGATGGGAAAGCACTATCTGAAGGCAGCCAAGCTATGAATATAGGTGAAAAGGAATACAGAATATGCATGGTAGTATTATGGAATATGTATGAACCTCCTTCATGGTGTACAACCAGAAAAAGACCTAGTTAGAAACAAAAGGCTTTTTTTGCTCATAAATTTCATTAATCTGTTCCGAAAACTTTCAGTTCACAATGTTTATGCTGGTTTTGTGATATTTGAAAAGATCTGACTGTTGTTATCTTACTGATGTGAAACTAAGGCTGAACTCTCCAATTTAACTTCTCACAGCTGCTGCAAATATCAGTGACACTCTTTCCGATGCAGAAAACTGAAGGACAAGAGGTTTTCACCGCCTCCTAGTGAATCACTGGGGAACTTTGAAAACATTTTTTTCAAACACACATTCCAGCTCAGATGTCTATTAGAACACTCTACTGATGAAGGTGAGTCCCTTATTCATCATACATGGTAAGAGGAGTCCTCATTCATTATACATGGTTGAGATCTAACAGGTCAAGCTACTTAATAACATTTTTGCTTTCATCTTTCTGTTCTTCTTGGTGTAACTTTTCTTCACTGATTAAAAAATAGCATCAGTCTGACAAGGGGGGGGGGGGGTTGGGTGTTTTTATGTCTAAACTGATATTCAGTTTTAACATATTTTTCTTTTTTTTTTTTTTTTAAGACTGAAATTTCCTTACAAGCAAGTGGAACATGAGAACAGTACCTGCCATTCATGGCTATCAGCTGTTTACAGTATGTAAACATATGGTCTGTATGTGGATTAATATGAAAGTATACTTAAAATTTAGTGGGTTTTTGATTTGTAACAAAGTGAAAGACTTGAAAATTCCATTCAAATAAAAAACTTACTAAGTGCTTTTCAATGTTATTTCTACTTTCTTAAAGTTTCCACAGGTCATTACATTTTATCTTTTGTTTTTAAATTAGTATCTTTCAGAGGGCTACTATGCTCAATCAACTCAGAAGTTAGGGAAGAGAATAAAGGAGTTCTCATTAAAGGACAAGACTTATTAGTTGAGTATAAACATGTTCCTCAAAGTGACACACACAGAGAGACTACGGTCTTTAATAAATAAAAGACTGCATTAGTTCTGAGCAGCTACACATACAGCCCTTGGGTTTTATGTCTTCACCTGGCTTAGTATGTATTGCTATGTGAAGACTCCTCAAGGCTTCTAATAAAGAGATATTGACCTTTTGTATGTTAAATATGGCAAAATCATAAAAAAAACACCACATAAATGCAGTTGGAACTAATTGTTACTTTTACTGACACAGTCAGCTGATAGAGCATAAATTGTATTGTAGTCCACTGTATTTCTACAACATGATTCCTCCATGTCAAAAAGGAAAGAAATAGTTGGAATGGAACAATGTGCTGTTTCTTCCATCCTTGTCTTTTCTGGATAAAGTCAGTCTTTTATTTTCCATTGTTCATAAGCCAGAATTTCTAATAAATATACAGGCAGTTTCCAACTTTCCACCCCACTCAGATTTTTGAGCTTCAATCGCATGACAAGTAGAGTCCCTCAAATATTCAATGAAGATTAACTTTCTGATAAAACTTTATTTTTACCAATGTTCTGAAATAATTTGTTATTCTTTGTACAATAACTTTGAAAAATAATGAACTCATTTACTATTGTTCGTATTCTATCAGAGTCCTATTGTAACTGGGAATTAAATAATGTGCTATTAAAATAATATTTTTTACAGACTCATATGCCCACTGTGGAAACGTTTCTCTTAATGGATAACATCTTATCAGTGCTAAAAGAAGTTTAAATAATCTGATTTTTATATTTTCTGATTGCTTCCAGAAATTAATTTTAAACTGTGTCATAAGTAAATGGAATACTTATAGCTTCTTGCTGGGAGTATGTATCCCCAGGGTGAATATGTGTGATAATGTGGGAGGAGAAGATGAGAAGATTAGTATAAAGACTTTCCAATAATCCAAAAATGAATGAGTTCATGCACTCTTTTCATTTTCTTCCATTCTGAACCTGTGGCAAGATTATTCAAAGCTATGAATACAGACGTGTGGTTTAAAGCCTGTTGAATAATGTGAAATGGTAGATGGGGGAGCTGTGCTACAGAGGCGGGTCAGGGCACTGGGGTGGCGTTAAGAGGTGCTGTGGACTAAGGTGAAGGAGAGGCTTTGGGTCACTGCTTGGGTTCTTTTTCAAGTAGGGGAGGATCTGAAATGTAAGTATGGAAAAGAGATGTAGTCATAAAATCTATTCTTATTTCTGATTTCTGTCACTTCCCTGGCTATTATTTCGGTTAGTTATATATATATATATATTAAAAAAAAAAAAAAAAGCAACAACAAAACAAACAAATCTCTGTGCCTCAGTTTCTCCAACTGTAAGACAGGGCAAATGTCTGCCTCCATTCTTAATTCACCCACATTTGTAGAGTAAATTGCTGCTGACAGTTGATCGCAATGATCGCAAACACAAGATGATATGAGGTATAATTCTGCATGTCATTATTTAAAAACAACATGGTACAATTTTAAGAATGGTTCCTTTTCCTTTATCTCTTGTACACTGTAAATGTAATGTCTCACTGCTTCCTTGATTGTGTAGAAGTGAGAGATCCTTCATAAATCAAAACTGGTTTCTGAATAACTTTGCTAGCCTTTATCCTGCTCCTTGAAAATTATTTTTGTACTCACTTTCTCTTTCAATAATTCTACACTGTCTAGCCTTGTTATTAGATCATATACAAAAATATGCTTCATCATTATATCGTAAGTTTGGGGCAGGGGGGATTAGTATCATGTACTTCTAGAGGACTGTTAGAGTAGAAGGAGAAAATATTGATCAGTATGTGCTAATGTTATGAAGAATTGAACAAAATGTTACTGGGGAGTGAGAGGTCACCACATGGTGCCATTGACATGAGGCAGACGTACAGAAGTATTTACTTCTTTATTTGTTTTAATCTCACAGAAATTTTTACTTTAAAGAGGAAAGAGATTCTTCTAGGAATTAGTAATTGGATCTCACAGGTAGGACTGTGATTCCTGTTTGATTATGTAGATGCCAGTACTTGTACTGATACACAAAGTATAAATTGAGAATTTAACCACATGTTGCTTCACCGATTTCTCTTCTTTTTAGCAGGTCTTTGGCAATGTGATAATGTTACTGTTTAAAAAGGAAAACACTCTTAACGAACATGTAAGTCTCTAGGTCCTAGTTTTCTAGACATACTGATGATGGTCTTGTAAGACCTTGAGAGACTGCAGTTTAGAGGAACATATAGTTGTGGTTTATGGGTGTGTAGCACTCTGCTGGTTGCAGATGTTGGAAATACAGGAGGAAGAAGGGACAAAGATACAGATTACAGTAAACTTTGGTAATCTCTCACTAATACATTGAGTTGATACCACTTATTCATGAAAGAGCAAAGGGCAAACTGTGTCAGAAGGATTTTGTAAGGAGACATTTTAATATGATGGAGTGTCCATTAATAACCAAGTGACTATACCTGAAGTCCCTTTTCATGCCATTTCCAGTGACTTGCAACAGAAATAACAAAACCTCTGTTACTGTAATAAAAAAAAAAAAGTACATGGCTTAAGATAAAAAGTTCTTCATCTACAATCAAAGCACCAGAGGACAAATTTTTGTATCAGTTACACAATAATTTTTTGGAACAGCTGTAATGGTGAAATAGTAATTTTGTAAAGTAGAAACTTTATAGTAATAGCCAGTGCAATCTTGACTAAAGGATCAAATCTCCCCTTACCTTCAAATAAAAAATAAGGTCAGTTAGTTAAGTTTGTTCTTAGCCCTTTTTGAGGCAATTAAAAAAAAAATTCTAAGAAAAAAATCCCCAAACTTAAAAACCTATAGTGAGGTTATTTACATCTTGAAAGTTAGTTCTGCACATAGTATAAAATAAAAACACTGGATCAAGCTTGCCAGACTGCCATTAAAAGGCAGTTTTCTTTGACAGGTGACTCAGAGTGTAGACATAAGATTAGTGAATTTGAGTGCATCTGTGTTAATCCACAGTAACAGAAAATGTGCTTATGTACCTTCTATTAGCCCAATCAACAAATTTCTTAAGCAAACAATTTTAAGCATGGCTATAACTCTTATTGATTTTACTGGGACTTAGGCATATAATTAAAGCTGAGAATGTGCTTAATTAACTTGCAAATGTTCATATCTTTTTATCTTTGTCTTTGCTAAAGTCAGCATGTGTTGCCTCTAATTTTGTCTGCTTGTTTTAATTTAGGATATTGATAGTTGTCTCTAATCTAGCAAAACTATTCATCATGGTATATGAAAATCTTAAAGATTTAGGGTCCTCATTTTTGCTTTAAATTATTAGAAAGCAGAAAATTCCTAGAAAACATCTTCAGGTTTTTTGTTTAAAAGAGACCACAGAAATAAGGAATTAATTGTTTTTCCTCAAAATTATTTTGATTTTCTATAATTTTTGCTAGATGTATTCACAAGATTCATTTACTTTTCAAAACAGAAAAATACAAATTTACTTATTACAAACAATGCTAAATTTGGCAACATCATTATGAGTTTGACACCTGATGATGACTACAAATTTTCTCACACGAGCTTTCAGTGTCAAAGAATTGCATTGACTTGATATATCAGTAATTTAACACCTTCTATTTGGCTCTGGAGAGTATCCAGTCCAGGTGACACAGCAGCAGTGCTGGCTGAATACCACTTTTCACCTACTCATGCAATGGAGAGCATCATCTACTCTTTGGTGACAAGGGCAACCTGCATAACCTGCATAACCTCATCAAAATGTCTAGCTGCAGAACATTGTAGTTTAATGATTGCCTTCCAGCCACAAACAGAATCTACTTTCATAGATTTAATTAATAATAAAATTATTCACTACTACTTGCCTTGGCTCCTTCTTTTAGTCTTTTGTTAAAAATATTAGCACATCAAGGGTCTTTTGCCACTTTTAATCTTGCTGAATAAGATCTTAATCTCAGTTTAGTCCTCAAGTCTATAGGTTTATATATACAACTTAAAAGGTTGGCAAGATGTGTATTTAATTCCATTGACAACAATAAGATTATTTCAAAGGAAAGAGGCCTCCAGCTATACAGTATATATACTATATAGTATAGTAGGTTTTGTTCTTCAAGGAGTATTTCTCCAAAGAGGTCAGATGTATTCCTAGAGTCTGGTCTAAATATCTATAAAACAACCTTAAAAAACTCAGTAAGAGGTTGAGAAAACTTGTACTAATGCATCCTGCCTGCTGGGAAGGGGACAAAAGTTATACAGTGTGTTAATTTGTTATGTGGAACAGAAATGACACAGTGAAAATTGGAAGTCCTTTTACATCAAGTGAAATATGGGCTTTGATCAAAGATATAACTACCTGCTGAGTACAGGGAAATATCTTACTGCATGAAATTTTGGTGCAATATGTTGATTTCTGAGTATCTTGCCACAAACTACTAATTAATATAAAATGAAAGGTTCTTTCAATCTGTTATAGACTAAAAAGAAGCCCACTAAAATTACTAGTGAATGGCATTTCAAAGATGATAATTTATTTTTGCCCTGAACAAGACACTTAAAACATTTTCAAGGACATCACGTCTTCAGGCTTTAAAATATCAACTAATTATCAAATCAATGATCATTTGGGGGAAAGTAATGAAGTATGGAAAATAACCACTTCAAATTATATAAGACATTACTGTAAAGTATTTAAAGCTGGTAAGTCATTAGCAAAGAGATTTAATATGTGGGTATTAAATGCCTTAAAATTTGATGAAAAAAAGCAAATTGCATTTTAAATGTCATAATTTCCTTTAAAATAAGTAACTTGCCCTTTAAGCTCTTTACACTTACCTGTCACTTGTTTATTTTTCTAAGGAAGTATTAATTCATGTATTCAAATTATTTTCAGCTTTTTAAATAAGTTCATATAACATTATGTCAACATCAAATATTGTGAGGTATTTGAAATAGCAGCCAGCAAAATGACTCAAGGATCAAGACTGGAAATACTTAAGGATATGCTAAACTTCAAGCTCATGCATAGTCAGTCCTTTGGCATTCAACATATGCATAAATATTTCCAGGATTTGGAACCTATTTATTGTATTTTAATAGTTTTATTTGTTTAATAAACCATAGATTTACTGTACCAATACCTTCAAACCTTGATATACATTTCAAAGGAACTTTCCTCTTGCTTGTTTTTGCAAATAATTTATCCCACGTTTGCTCATGAATGCACAGATGTGGAGGTAGGGCATGAGGGGGAGAAGGAAGAAGCAAACCAGTTTCTAGGGCTTTGCTTTGCTACGGTCTTTCTTGTTTTACTTTTGCCTCTAAGGAATTTGTCACCCACACAGTCTCTCCGGAATGTGATCAGTGCTAACACCTTGGGGATTTGTCTGAAGTCCAGTCAATTTGCTGTGCGTTTAGGAATATAGAAACTGAGCTAAGCACTTGCTTAAAACAAGTAGAGACTTCCATGCTATTTCTGTGACACTTTATCAGTAGGAAAAAAAAGGATTCTGTATACTGTCCAGTCTCCCAATTTATCCACTTCCTATCCTGTACGTACACTGTTGTGGAGAAACCCTCTCCTTTTTTACAAATTATAGGAAATAAAGTTCTTGCTATGGAACATATGCAGTTCATGGACCCAGGCAACATTCAGGGTCTTATGTACGGTAATGAAGGAGTTACATCCAAGATCTCATCATGATTTGGGTAGACAAGTCATCAAGGTTGCTTTTTCTCAAACCCCAGCTGACTTCTGTACAACCAGCTGTATGCCACTGAATATAACCTACATATTATGTATGTAATAGCTGTATGATAAACTACATAGCCTCTCATGAAGCAGTTTTAGTCACATACTATGCATATTCAAAAATGTCACCAATTTTCATAGAAAATTTGGGAGTGACAAGATGATAAAGAAAAATCTAGTTTAACTTTTTAGGTAAGAGAAGCAAATAGGATGCTGGTAGAATTTGACATCATGTTACAACAAAATGTCTCTTTTCTGTCTCACAATGAAATGGTGAAACAGAGTTTTTCTCTAAACCTCTTCATCCAACACTGCTAATTTTCTGACTCTCATATTGGTGACTGCAAACCTGATTTCACTCAGACATTTTACTTTCCTCAGTTATCCTCTAAACTATAAAGATCTGTTGCAAAGTCACTCCACATGTTGACCTCCAGTTCAGATCCATGGGAGAGACAGATGATTAACATATCAAAATGAAAATATATACTCTGTTTATATTATATATATATCATACACGTCAGGAGGAGACATTAGGTTTATAAGTAATGCAGATATTATTGTTTCCCTCTGACAAAAAAAATCACCTATTTGTATGACCTGTCTAGATTCCTCCACAACCTTATTATAACACCATATTTGAAACTCCCCAAAATACCAGTTATAAATTTATCCATGCATGTGGGAAGAATCGATGAAAGAAAGCTGAGGTACAGGAAAAAAAAAAAAAAGTTTGATTGGGTCAAGATGACAGAGCTGAATATAGAGTATGCACACCACCCTGTTGTTCCAGCAGTAAATGATTGTGTTTCATATTTTGCAGTAATTTACACCCAGGGATGCCTGCAGGACATCACTATCTGGCCTCTCCCATACCTGGCCTCTCCCATACCATGCTGTCTTACTCCTTTTACCCAAAACCTCATTTACCCATATTGCTGTAATGAGATAATAAGCAAGAATAACCCTCTTTATTCCATCAGACATTGGCTCAGGATCCTCATTTACCCATATTGCTGTAATGAGATAATAAGCAAGAATAACCCTCTTTATTCCATCAGGCATTGGCTCAGGATCCAGGTGGGCAATTAATGGTGTTATAATCCTGTCTAGATTTAAGAGGCTTGCTTCAGAAATGTATGTCACAAACATAATGTGAACCCAAATCTACAGCCATCCCCATGTTTTAGCACTACTAATAAAAACTGTAAGGAAATTTTGCCTGACAATGTGCTGGTCACATTTACAACATCCTTAGTAATAGTTCTAGGATGTCCCAGTAGCTATCCTGAAAAGGAATTATACCATGTTTTCCCAGACAGATTGAGAGCAAATCAAGAAACAAAAAATTTTCCCTTCCACAGTGTCAAAGAGTTTCATTGCAAGAGAAAATTTCTAGCTTTGTTCAGTGAATTACATGTTGCATGTTCAGTGATTCTGCAATTAAAAAAAATAATTTCCATTTTATTTTATTTTATTAGGTAGTAAGAAATGCATTGAAACTGTAGCTCCAAGCTTAATTATCACAACAAAAACACCTACTATAAAAAGTCGTTCCTGGATTTGCCTTGTCTGTAGTTTGCTTGTTTATATTTTACTTATGTTGAGTATTTTTACTACGGGCAAGAGAAGATTTCACATAAACTGCTCATGCAAACCTACATGCAAAGCTCCTTTAACCTATCTTTTCTGGTTTCCAAACACAATGTTACCTCTCCTGTCAACTCCAAACAACTTCTGACTTTCACTTCCCTGGGTAAATTCCTTCCATAGTAGCCAAGTAGCTGCACCGTGGGTGGACAGAAAACTTCCATCAAAGTAATTAAAATATATTCTATTCTATTCTATTCTATTCTATTCTATTCTATTCTATTCTATTCTATTCTATTCTATTCTATTCTATTCTATTCTATTCTATTCTATTCTATTCTGTTCTGTTCCATTCTATTCTATTCCATTCTATTCTATTCCATTCTATCCTACCCTATCCTACCCTACCCTACCCTATCCTACCCTATCCTACCCTATCCTAAACTGGTGAAGGAAATACAGCAGCTGGTGATTTCATCCAGTGTGGTCTTTGACCTTGTGGCTTAAGTGAACAGTTTCCTGAAAAGCAAATTTTTAGGGACCATGGTGGTCTTACCTGCTCAGCTTCCCAGCTGTACTTCTAAAACTTCTAAGATTACTCAACACCCTAACAGGGATTTACCCCTCTCAGCCACCAGTGCAAGTGTCCTCATTTTTTCAAGACTGTCAGGTGCAGATTTTTGTTTCTGAGATTTTTTTTTTTACCTGTGATGGGATGTACAACCAAAATGTAAGCAGGTTGTTCATTCGGTTTCATTGTCTAACCATGAGGACAGATTTGAAAGTGGCTGTCCCACATTGACGTTGAATGCCTTCAACACTTCCCAGGATGCTACTGGAGAGCTATTGGGACTCAACAGATCATGGGAACTTGTTATTCTTTCATCTCCAGCCCAGTCTTTTGAAAAGAACCTGCCAATGAGATACCTTGTAGAAAACTCCTGTGGAGCAGTGTTTTCCTCCCATAATTTTTCTCCCACCCTAATATGAATTAGTGGCGCGCTCTGAACTTCTTGCACATTGCTCCAAAGGTGAGCCACACCACAAACTGTCAAAATCAGATGCCCTCTCAGACACCAGAGCCAAATTAGAGTTAAATGAAAAATGTATTTGAAAAGGCAAACCTGAGCTATGATGTAAACTACCGCAGCTATATTTACCTTCTAGTTGCTGATATCACATTAGAACTAGATCCTAAACTGTGTGTTAATCTTGGAAAAAGATTTTCTTTTCATGCCTTGCCTTACAAGCCAGCTCTTAATTGGCTGTTTAAGAGTGGTGACTGAGCAGTTGGTTTTAAGTGGAAAAGAAGTAGTGGCCCTCTGGAGACCCCAAGGGATTTTAGAGTAGCTCTGCAGGGATTGATGCCACATGCATTACTCTTTTCATGGTTAATCGATGAAGCACATACTGTGACTTAACTGTAGTTCTGAACACACATGACACAACCTCAAAGAAACAGGAATATAATGCTCTAGGATGTTCCTATTCTCTGCACTGAAAGACTAATCTACTGAGTCAAAGAAACCCATCTGTTATTACCTAGCAAATTTCCTCCTAAAGAAACATGTGCTTCAGCAGATTGCTTTACTTCACTAGTCTGGGAAGATTAAAACAAGGACAACTATTTAGATGACAAACACTCCAATACTCTTCCAGAGTGGTTTTGAGTTATAAAAAAGAGATGCTCCAATAAAAGGTTTTGGCAGATAGTTTGTAATCTATGTAGGGCTTCTTTTCTTTTTTTTTTCTTTCTTTTTTTTTTTCCCCCTTTCTTATGCATTTGTACAAATAATAAAGAACCAACTCAGAAGAAAAACCAAACAATTAAGTAGAACCATTACATTAGGAGAACAAGCCTCAGTCAGACTGCAATCATTCAGAAATAAGCCTCCAGAAGTCACTTTAGTTGAAGAGATTCAAGATGAATCCAAGATAATCACAGTGTTATCACTACTGTTATGTCATTAGGAAAAAGTGGTGAATAAAAGTTAGCTTTATTAAATGGCTATGTCTGGAGCTATAGGTGATTGAAAAGTCACATGCTACTGATGCTGTCTTTCATTATTTAGTGAAATGACAGATGTGATTAGAAAATCAAGAATTAGACTTTGTTTTCTATATGTGTAGCAATATTCTGTACTTTGTTGTACCATTCAATAAAATGGATCACTAACAGTAAAAGTTGAGATTGATTTAATTAATATTGTAAATATAATTGGACAATCAGAAATTAAACACACTGTGTAAATGTCAAGTAATACTAATACCACAAAGTATATTTGATTAACTTTCTAATTAAGGCAGAATTTTTCTTCTGGCAGCACCTTTTGACATCTGATCTCTGGAAAGAAAAGTTATGATTTTTATTTCAGGATGTCTTGAAAAAACCTGCATGCTCCCTTCTGATCTCAGACTCATTATTCCTGGGGATGGTTTGTGAGGATGTGTCAAGGCCCAAAGAGCACCTGCTGCTTTCTAGATTATAGATTCTGTCCCTGATAAAATATCATTTTGATTCATAAACTGAATGAAGCTGATATGAAAGTTACTGCTAGAGAATTATTATGTAGCTCCACCATATCTAATTTATCTTAATCCTTATCTGTTTTGCTTGGGTTTAATATAGAATATAGTATAAATTAAAGTCTAACTGTCTTCTGTGTCTTGAACTGAACCACTGTGTACCTCAGGGAATAGATAGGTCACAACAATAAATCTGAGTTGGAAAGTTATGATAGACAATAAAGTTTGGATTTTATCTAAAGGTACGGTAGCCTTACCAGCCTTAGCTGAGTGATCAAATAACCTCATAGACTCACATATGCTTAGTATCTAGTATCTTCCCTTCTTTTTGCTCTGAGTCTCTCAAACTTAACAGATAATTTATACTTGATGAGCAGATCAGTGTAACAACAGAAGCTCTACTGCTAGCCATAAGACCACATATCAAAAGCATAATCCCTCAAAAAGGGGGTACTGTCTTTTAAAATACATCAAGTCTAATCATGAGTGCTGAAAAACAGCTAATAAATAAGCTTTTGTGCTGACCATGAAAAGATTCACATGATACTCTTTCATGTGTTTTGCATTAAAGATCTCTTCATCAACAAAGTTAATTTCTGGTTTTATTGGAAAAGTATAACTAAAAGAAAAATTAAATCATTTATAAGACTAAAATCCTACATGCTTTACATACTCATCAGAGAAATGAATACACGACATAAACTGCAAAGTGCATAGATAATTCCATCCACAAAAAACCAGTAATAAAAAGTTGAATGATTTCCTCTCTGTCTTGCAATAAAGATGACTATGGATCTGTTATGTGAGACTGGAAAAAAATATCCAAACCCCAAAACAGCCTGGGGAAATGCTTTTCTCTTAATTGAGAGTTTGGATGCCCTTTCTGAATGTTCACTGTAGTTTTTAACAAGCCGAATAAGAAGTAATCCCAACTGAGCAGCGCTTTTAGCCACAAGCAAAACAAAATCCAAAAATCTGTATAAAAAGTGAAAATGCTAAGAGCTTTCTACAAAGAACCTTGTTCAAGCAGGGAAAGATTTTCCTCTGCAGATTCAGATCTGAGCTTCTCTCCTTCAGGCTGGGCATGCTGGCAAGCAACTAAAGGAATTTCAGGTATCAATAGCCTATTGCAATTGCAACCCATTAATGAGGATCTGGAGCCATTCCCCTAGTCCTGCTGCAAGCTCAAGGTCTCAAGCATAGTGCGTGATGATATTTCTCTTGTGACTAGCATCATATTATCTACTGTAACATCAGCAACAAAATTTAAGTTCTCAGTGGAATCTTTGATGACTTCTTCTCCAAAAGTTTTTCCATAAAAAATTGATAACTATTTTGCCCTTTGTCTTATTAATGATATTAAAGTGCAGAAATATGAATTTGGATAGTGTTCAACAGCATTTGGTACACCAGCCTGAAGCAGAATAGCATACTTACTTTTGTGTATCTGTCTCATATATTTCTTTAAATGACCATCAATGTTCCTGCAGTGATGTTAACTCTGGAAATGTTTCCATGGTGAGGGCAGAGAAAGCATCCTATCTGAAATACTTATTTTTGTGATGTGATATGATATAGAAACCAAGGTAAATGGTGAAAAAATAGTCAATGGGTACCGCATTCTGGGAATTACAGTAATGACTGAAAAGGTTTTAATGTGCAATTAAACTAAAAAAAAAGGATATTTTGCGACGTGTTAGGCTGAAAATTGAAAATCCTGTTTATGGTCAAAGAGGAAGCATACCTACATCTGAGTTCCAGAATCTATTTATTATAACTGATACCTTAAGAGTCTGATCACTATTTGTCTAGATCTAATTGTTACCGAAAAAGAAAGAATGATAATGCAGTAACGTAATAAACACCCTTTTAAAGTTCTACTCCTTTTTCGTGGTGTTATGGTCATCCTTCCCCAGCTCTTTTGATTCCCAAGGCCAGTGCGCTTATCCCGATGGTTGTGGTGGGGTGGATGCTACAGTCAGTTGCTCAGTTGCCAGCATTAGAGACCACCAAGAGAAGCATTTCTCTTGCAGCAAAGCAGTTTCTTGCTCTCACTCTTCTCAAATATTGAATGACAACTGCTAAAGATTTGCCCTTTATTTTCCTCGCAAGTTTCTGTAGCATCCAGCTATCACATACTCTACTACCTTTGGTATATCTCTAGGTATGCAGCTAGCTAGTTGGACGAACATAAACATGTTTTGGTAAATATCTGCAGAGACCAATCAAAGCACAAAGACAGGAGTTGTTGTTGTGAAACCATCATACCAGATCAGCCTTCAGTCAGGCATTCCCAGGGTCACACTGCTGTGAAGACATCCAGCCTGCCCAGCAGCTGCCTGGGAGGCACAGAACAAGACCTTCAATCAGGTCAGAAAGAGCCAGCAGCCTTTCTGTTCTATACCCTTTATGTTTATCCTGTTCTTAGACCCTTTAGGAAGGCAGCAACGATCCCACCGAAGTTTCTCGAAGCCTACAGAAGCTACCTTGGGTAGGAGAGAACAGTCAGCAGAGGTTTTCATAACAGCATCACTAACCCCCAGGATGAACCTCTGGAGCTGTGGGACAGCTGGCTCCCCTCCAAATGCATTCACAGGGAGATCTCCAGATGATCCCTGGGTCTTCCTATCCATACAAATGCAGAAAGCTCAGTATGACTGGCCCCTGCATGTTGCAGGGATTAAAGCAGCTTCTGTGTCTCAGCCCTGGTCCCTCACCATATTCATACCAAGAAGAATGCAGCCAGCTTGGGCATTTTTAGTTTGAGAACTTCCCATTATTCTTCAGAAACCACATTGGCATACATACCCTAAAACCACATCGAATCAGGAATATGTACCAGGTTTTCTAAGCTCGTTAAAGCAATTATGGAAGTGGTAGACATGCTTAAAGAACTTGTGATAGAATGACTAAGTTATCCCATGTACTTTAAAATGTAGTTTTTATACCTTTTTTAAAAGAAAATCTATTAAGTATTATAACTTTACCTGTGAAATAGTGACTTCAGTGCTCTGTGACTGAATTGCTTCATATTTTAAATGGGGAAATTTCTTAGATCAGTCCTGAGTTACACATAAATTGTTAATTCTGACTTTATGTTAAAGCTACAAGACAAAAAAAATGTGTTAACATTAATCATTCAAGCTCCGGCTACAGAAACAGAAAATTCAGAGTTGGAAAAAATAATCATTTGTCCTTTTTCTGCTAGATCGTACACATTTTGCTTAGGGCTGTTTGTGTGGCTTCAAGCATGCTGAAATCAGCAAAAGTAAAAAATTCTAATAATGTTACATGCATGATTATAAAAATTTGCTGCCTTCTAACCTGCAGACTTTGAAAATTAATGAACTGTATTAAAAATGTGTTGCAGCATTTGAATAATTCAAAATAAGACAATAGCACAACGTGAACTGAGTTTCTCAAGCAAACTTTTTTCTCCCCCTGGGAGATCAGAGTTTAAACAAATATGATGCTCTCCCTGTATATAAATAAGCATTACAGTTTTTTATAGGATTGTAATTTGATAAATTATTGTAGTATAGCTTACTGAAAATTGTGGTTTACTACTTAGATCATAATTAATGTAAAGAGTTAAATGTTACATAATTCCACTGATGTCAGCAGATTTGAACCTGGAAGAATGTAATCCGTGAATTGTAACTATTGTTCTTTTTGCAAAAACTTAATCAGAAGAATGTGACATTTTCCTTATAAACAGGTCAGTTGGCTTAAACTCTTTAAGCAGTTTTGTTAAACTGTATGAATGCCTTTTCTCATGTCTTGTCTGTTTAATTTGCTTCAGTAGGAATGTGGTAGCATACCTATTCTCCATTTGTGGATCTTCTTTCTGTTCTTATACATACATTGTGACAATGGACCGTCCACATGTTGTGACAATGGGACATCCATCAGTTTCTGAAGTTGATTCTTATCCTCTGTAATCAGATATTATCTGTCCTTTTGTGAGCAATGAATCTGACATTCCAGTCTGGAAAGAGGTTTTTCTTTTTTCTTGTATAAACTCTGGTGCTGAAGTGTAACTACAATAACCAACTTTGAGATCAACAAGGGACTGAATGGAACGGCTGTCATTTCCTAGCTATGGCTGGGTATGCTTTACACGCTTTACAGATATAGTCACACTTGATTTTCCATAGTATCTTTGAAATTCTCCTGTAGTACAATTAAAAAATAAAATAAAAAAAGAGCAAACCTACTTATTATAAATGTTCCAAGTGTATAATTGAACAAATAGAGCAATAGTAATAGAACTTAGCAGTAGAAAAGTGAAGTAATAATGTGTTTAAATTCACGTTTTAGAAAGCCTAAGCAATTAAAAATGCAATGGTTTTAATAATATTGACATTAAACTACAGCTGAACTATGACTTCTGTATGTTACACCACGATTCATTGTGACGGTATGAAGGCTGGTCTACATTTCCGTTGCTGGATGCAGTGACTGTGCGCATGTGTGTGAGTATGTGCATGTATCCACTCACCCCCACCGTTACACAATTTCCGCAGGAGAACACAAGAATATATCTCCTTTCAGAACAGATTAAACTAAACTGTGGTCACCTTAAAGGTAACCGCTGTTCTCTAAAGCCGCTAGTTTCATGTAGAGCTACAGCTGTACCGCGTCATTTTTCAACAGACTGTCTCCCATCTAGACTATATTTTCTGTTGTACCGCCACTGTGGCCCGCAAAGATCAATCCTGTGTGCACATTAAGGGCAGTACCTTGCTGCAGTGCCCAGCAGGAGAAATACTTTGGTTCTGGCTCTTAACCTAATCTAAGGATCTAATCACAAGATTCCTGCAGATGAAACAGTCTTTTGCAGGGCATAAAAGATTTTAAAATACATTTTAGAGGTATCTTTAGCGATACTTAGACTTTTTTAATGCACAAAGCCGAGAAGAGTGAAAATCACAGTGTATTAGTTAAAATATTATCTGAACTGTTAGGAATATTCGACAAACAATATGGGATGGAACCATGAGGGAAGTGGTGTTTGGCAATTTTATATACAGTGGAAAATTTCTCAATTATAAAAGCATTACATATACAGTATCCTTCTTTTTCAACAGATACTTCAAGCTAATCATAACAGTGCACAGATTTAAGAATGGGGTTTGGTATTAAAAAAACACACATCTGCTTCACAGGAGACTGAAATTATTTCAGATTGCTTTTTTTGTGTGTTCTGCTTAGCGGCATACCATACATAATATGAAACATGACCAATGGTTTGATATACTCATTAAGAATGTCACATAGCCATTTTGGGAAATCGCTGTTACCCTGGAGACCAAAAGTAGACTTTATCTGAACGATTTCAACCTCTTGTGGAGTATACGAATCAGAAATTGAACTGCCCCCACACAAAAACATAGTTAGATGGGTATGAAAAGTTGGAAAAAAACAAGAAATGGTTTAAGAATCTCAATTTAAAGTTCAGGCTAATCATCAGTCTCACAGCTCTGGTCAACTGAGCTAACCATCACCTAGACTAACTTTAGAGTCAAAACAGAAAATCAGGCACTTCGGAGCATTGCTTTGCTAGACCTGTTTCAATGTTTTCTTTAGGAAGAAAGTCGTGCCTTAGATGTCATACGTGGAACTCTCTTCACTTAATGCACATGAATTTAGGTCTCTCTACAAGTGAGCAAAAAGTCCAAGCTGCTGTTAGGCACTGGACACCTAGTCGATGCAGTCAATGAGTCTATGGTGCCTAATGAGCCATTCTGACTCTGAGGCAGGCAATTATATCTGGTCTGCCGAACAGCACTCCAGGTACTAATCACTGAATTGCATATCCAGCACACATGCAGACACCTACATTTCAGCACCCAGAGTGAGGGGCCCTGCAAGCTGAATGTCACTAAATTAATAGTAGTAACTATGAAAGGAGTCTACTGTGAGTAGTATGTACAAGGCACATTACAGATATCTCTATTGAATCAAACCACTTGCATCACTGTCAGACAATAAAACTTTATTCAACTCTCTACTGTATGATTTGCCAATAATGTCAACCTTTATGTGCTGAATGTCCACTGCCCCTTTTGTCTAGAGCCATATCATTTTCATATGCTTTCTATATTTTTGGTTAATAACTCTCCTAATTCTCATGCTAAACAATCTCATTATTTATTCTTCTCTGGTGTCTGTTCAAAATGAATCAGTAAAAAGCCATTACCCCAAAATATAACTTCACAATATTTTGAGAAAAAGTTGTAACTATGCAAAACACTTTAGTTCATGCAATGCCAAGAAGAATTTTCTTCTCCCAGAATTGTCAATTAATGGGTTGTGGTTTGACTACGGGCCATTGACTTGTCCTGCAATTCCTTCTCTTTCTCATTTCTTTACTGCATTCTTTAATGCAAGCTGAAGATGCTGTAAGAAAGTATGAAAATAAAAACTGGTTTATGTCAGCAAAGTTGTCCAGTCTATGAGACAGCTTATGTACAAACTGTCTGCAAATAGTCCAAGTCTGCTTTTTTTCAGAAATCAGTCATCTGGGCAAATAAATTTCAAATTAAAGTAGAATATCTCCATGGTCATTCTAGGGTCATTTCAACAAAAGAAAAAGAAACTTGGAAAAATGTATTTTATTATGCACACATCAATAATTTAATATTAATTTTCTTCAATGAAACCACAGCTGCATACCAGACTTCAACAAAGGAACTAATGCTTCGGCCTCTTTTTGAACAAGAGGGTTAAAAACTTGTACTCGGTCTGGCAGGGATAGAGTTAATTTTCTTCATAGCAGCTTGCATGGTGCAATGCTTTGGATTGGTGACCAAAACAGTATTGATAACACAGGGATTTTTAGCTGTTGCTGAGCAGTGCTTAGACAGCATGACGGCCTTCTCTGTTCCTCACCCCACCCCACCAGCAAGGAGGCTGGGGGGGCACAAGAAGCTGGAAGGGGGCACAGCTGGGACAGCTGACCCCACCTGACCAAAGGGATATTCCATACCATATGTCTTCACGGTCAGCAATAAAACCTGGGGGAAGAAAGAGCAAGGGGGGATATTTGGAGTTACAGTTGTTCATTTTCCCAAGTCACCGTTACGCGTGATGGAGCCTGGCTGTCCTGGGGATGGCTGAACACCTCCTGCCTGTGGGAAGCGGTGGGTGAATTCCTTGTTTTGCTTGGCTGGCACATGTAGCTTCTACTTCACCTTTCAAACCGTCTTTATCTCAACCCACGCGTTTTCTCAGATTTGCTGCTGGCCAGAGTTAAAACACAACAGTCCTTTTTGGCACTCAACATGGGGTGAGACTTATTATTATGAAGTCCCTTCAACTTCCACCATCCACAAATAACCCCATAGGGAACAATAACAATCTCACATCTCTGATAGATGTGTGTTCATTTTATTTTGATTATTGAATAATTTTACAATATAGATAGTTCTTCATTTAATCTATGAGAACAATAGTTGCCATTTTTCAAGGTCTGTCTTTGTAACTAATTGCAAACTAATCAGCAGGATTTCACATTGCATATGGATGCAATTTGGTCAATTTGCATATGGTGCATATGATCAGTTTGAGCTGTATTTGAGCTGTATGACATTGGTAACTGTTAAGAAGTTTACTTAGAAGAGTAATGTCCTGTATGTTTTCCAGTTTGCAAGACAATTTGTATAGCTGTAGTATTTAATGCCCTGACCGATACGGTAAACATATTATACCAAGTACCTTCTAGCCACACAGTAAAGGAGAATTTCTCCAAAGAACTTGTAAGTCAATAGACAAAAGGACACCCATTTTACGGACAGACAGGCTGAATATAGAGTTTCTAGTGGAGACCGGCCATATTTAAGTTGAACCTTAGGCATTTCTAGAGGTCCCCAACTTGGATGTTTTTTCAAGATCACAGGACTAAGTCTGTGAACTGAATTCCCCTCTCCTAAAGGAGGGATCAGGATCTTAACTGGGCCACCACTGTTCCTTAGTGTCTCTGAAAGGGAGATGACAGTAATAATCTCTGCACATATTCTTGGTCAAGGATGGCATTTTACAATGACAGCTTTTGCCACTAGTTGCACCTGCAGTTCCAACAGCAGGAAGAAGGTAGTAGGTTTTGCAGGATGTCAGTTTAATCATTTCCATCTGTAGGTCTTGTACATCAGTGTCTTGGTCACATCCATTACATTTGTATTGATTGGTTAGTCCTTCAGTGTTGTTTCCATATAAAATGTAAAATGTACCTGGGTTTAAGTAGAGGTCAATTATCCTTCTATGCCCAACAGACTTTGAAGCATTTACTGGTTTATGAATCATAATTCCTCTTTTTATTTGTCTATGCATATGTTCAGAACATAACAAATACAAAGCTTGATGCCTATCCAAAGGGAAGATGTCAACAGGAATTGTTTATAAACTTAGGCAAAACTAAACTAAAAAAAAAAAAAAAAATCAACTTAGCAGCAGCTTCCACTGTAATAATAAGTATTGTGTTCTTAGAACAAAATAGACAATTTTTGCAGATCTGCTCAGCTTCTATTTAAAAGGGAAAGGTATTTCAACTCATAAATAGACTCTAAGCATTCTTGAAAATCTGTCTATTTTATGGTAATTGTAAAAATCTGGACTTGCTTAGTTATGATTTGAGTATCCTTCACCATCCTATCAATGCTACAATTTTGTTGCTAAAAAGAATTTTAAAAAAATCTGTATAATTTCCTAGCAGCTTGCAATCAAGGGGAATTGGGATCTGTAATGTGAATACCCCAGACAATTCTTTACAGATGATAATTCTCAATTATCATCACCTGTTTATGATTTCAGTTAACAGGGTGTTTTGACAAAGGATGCTGACTTTTAGAGAGTGCTCATACATTTTTCTGAAGTTAAAAATAAATGGCATAAACTCTGTGATATTCGGGCTAGACCCTTTTTACTTGAAAACAGGCAGTGAAGCTGGTTTCTCTAGGTTTCAATATGTGATGAGAAATCAACACATCCCCAAAGCAATTCATATAGTAGTCTCTTACTACTTGTCACAGTGAAAGGCGTTATGTATCCAAGTCTTAGCTGAACTTCTTGGGTCCTGCTTGAGGTAAATATTATCCCCTTAGGGTCTTCGCTGTAATGCTGTGCCAGATTTTTTTCATGATCAAAATCTCCTCTAAGATGTCAGTAATTTATAAAGTACGTATCTAGTTAAGATGTTGCTGATGGTTTAAATCTAGCTTTACAAAAACTAACTCTAAAAAGGGGAATCCATATTAGCAATCCATTTTTAAAAACTGGTGAACTGAGACATGAAATTTCATTTGTTGGTTTGGTTGATAACAAAAAGAAAATCTTCCTGAAATGTAATTTGGTCCTTAAAACTGCCTTTTATTTTCCCCTTTCTCCTGCTCCATATATAAGAAAATTTCTTCTAGAGGTCTGAGCTCTGATCTTGCAACAATAATATTAAACAGCTTTGTCATTGCCATGCAATATCACTAGATCAAGTACATAAAAGGTAACTTGATCATGAGTGAAAAAGAAGGGTTATGAGTCTTCAGCCATACAGCAGACCTCTATCAGTTTAAAAGGATAATATTTATGGATAAGATGTTGAACAGAAAGACTTTTTCATTATATATTAAAGCACAAGTGTGATTTTCTTTAAGAGATACATTGATGCAGCATAAAATGAATAAAATAAGTGATTGTAGCTATTTTTAACTACCATACAGTTAGGGATTCAGCATAAATCTAAGGAAAGGCTTTATGGCTATCCTCAGATTCATCTAATGCTGCAAAGATCTGAAAGAAGGAGTTCAGTTAATGTTCATATTAAGCTGAAAGTGAAATGCATTTAAGAAGAGAGTTGCAATGCACTTTGAATGGAAGATACCAAGAACCGTGGACTTCTGTCATTTGCACAAAGATTTTTTTTAAAACCAATAGCTTAACTCATCTGGAATTAAGGTTAAAAAAAAAAAAAAGAAGTTCTGAAAATAAGGTCATCAGTCTAGAGATGATGTAAATACAGTCTGTTGATCTGTTAAGTATTTTGCTTTGATTCAGTGAAAATACTTCACCACAAACTCTAACATATGACTAATTTTGTGAAGTCTATTTCAACCAAACTATATGTCCCAGTGCTGGCATGTATATAAAGGTTTACTGGGTGGTGGATGGAAGCTGCTAGATGGGTGAGCCCATGACCTGATATATATTTATTTTGAAAATGTAAAACATATTTCAAAAAGCAGAAAGAACTGGCTAGATAAGAGCAATTTACCTGGTATATAATTCACCTTGATGCCGAGTTTAAATTGTTTGAGGCTCTTCAACAGTTTCCGTGAAAACAAATACTACTTATGCTACTGAATGGTATGGATAACATACATACATCCAGAGACTGACTGCAGTATACAAAACCACACTGATTAAGAATTCAACAGCTTGTGTAGTGAGCTTCCCTTTATCTTGTTCATCATGTTTTAGCTCTGCAGAAATACCTTCTTTCATTATCCTTTCTGCCTTTCCAGTTTATCTTGACATAAACAGCACTTAATGCTATAAAACATCCTGTTCATATCCAGATAGAATTTTTCCCAAGTTAATTTTTAGTTAGTTTGTTTTGGGAAGAGAGAGGTGGGAAAAGAGAATGGGAAGGAGGCTTCCATTTTTAATCATTTAATTATTTGATTATGACTATTTAGTCATTTTTTTTAGTGACTAAGATGTTTTGGAGCATTTCTGGCTTACACAGTGATTAATTCTACAGCACCGTGAAGCCACGTATTTTGCTTCTTATTTGAAAAAGCATTTTTGGGTGTTAAGATGAAACCTTGAGTATGGTTTTTTTGGTAATTTGTCCTTCAGTAGCATCAGATGTGTTCAAACACACAAAGTATTTTTGTTCTACCATTACAAAATTGCAGTAGAATAACAACACCCTTTCTTACAGACCCTTTTATTTACTCTTTTGAAACAGCATACAGTATAATGTTACAAAAGCAGGATGTAAGATTTTTTACATTGTCAGAGAAATTGATGTAAAAATCCCTTTGTGTCAGTGAAAATAAATTTTATACTGAATAAAAACATACCAAAAAATCATTTTTTCTATGCAAACAATATAGCTGTAGTCTGGCATTGTTTGCTAGACTTTGGTACTGTATGTATTATTTGCAAATGGACATGAAAAACAAAGGAAAAAACATGAAAGATTGTAAACAACAAAATTTGAAACAGAATGAGAAAATGTGTATAGGAGTGCATGCAGACCTACATATTTTAGGAACAACCTTATGAATTATGAGTTATAGAAATGGTCTAGTTGCTGATTTAAAACTGTAATAAATTTAATACTTTTTAACATACTAGCTAATAGACATCTACATAGTATAATTGAAAAATTGATTAGGAAGCAAGTATGTTTCTTCTATATATATTTTACTAAAACCGCTAAGTTACACGGTAAAAATCCAGAATAATTTTAAGTTATACTCACATGAAGCTAAGGGTCCAAACTGTAGAGTGGAATTGTTGATAACAAACAGACTGTTAGATAGTTACTACTTTCTATAGCATTTTTTTAGCCCTGATTTTCATCACTATATAATTAATTTTCTTTGAAATATAATAGATGTATAAATGAAATCAAATGAAATGAAGACCAATGTGGGGACATTTTCTAATATAATTTTCATGACCTATTGCAGTCAGCTAACCCATACAATATTTTTATTGGTTCCTATGTTGTTATCAAAGGCATGCTGCTTGTATGGAAAATACTGTTCATCAAAGATCACAATAGGCTAACATAGTCTTTTCAAAAGGCTTTTTATTTCATGTGTTATGGAGAAAACATTAAAAGCATAGATCCAGTGCTGTTAAATCATATGTTAAAGAAATGTGGTACTCATTAAAACATTTCATGAAGAATCAATGTTTTCCCTCCTAATAACAAGGAAAAAGGAGGTGATTTTACAGATAGATTTTTAAACAACGTTCTTTAAATTAGCATATGCATTATTGCATGTTCTATACTACAGAATATAAAATAAGAACTGATGCTACTTAGTTAACTGACAATTCTCCTTGACATTGAAATGCAATTTTGCATGTAGAAAGACTTCTGGATTTTTCACTATTGGCATTCATTTATTATGCAAAGACTATATCTTGATTAAGACATATCAGCTTTTAGTATTCCTCATCCTTTTTTTTTAATTTTATATTATGATGCTATACTCTATGAGCTAAAAATTTAGCCCCGTAAAAAAAATCTAGCTCATCTTCAGATCTGACTTGATTCATACCAGATACCCTTACTTGCAGTCACCATTTTGATTGCTCTGATCTAAAAGCAGCACTTTTATTCAATACACTTATGTAACAGTTTCAGCCTGGAAAAAGTATTCCTGAATAAGAAAAATAACCTCAATTAGTGATAAATTTATAATACAAAGGAGCTTGAAGCTTCTGATTGCAAAAGTTCTTGGAAGTTTAATTAATCCTATTTAAATTGGCTTCAACCCTATTGATCTCTATAGGATTTTTCCATTAGAGAGGTTTCATCAGAAAAAGTATATTACAAACTGCCTTCTACGTGACTTCTGGTTGTTCTTTCTGATGAGTATCTTAGTCATTTTATTTGTTGAAAATAATACCAACAAAACCAGATCTATTTACCTGTGAAGCAGGGATCATGGAGTCATGCGGGTAAAGAGGTCTGGATATTAGCTGGAATTAACCATAATTACATTGCTAATGCTACCCATGGAATGAAAATAGCTTTTCAGTAGGTGTACATGGTGGATTGCTCACCACAGCAAATAGATTTAATTGACTTAAATGTCCATGAATCATTCACAGTAAATTTGGTTTTAAAAGGAGTCAGTGCATGAAGAGTGAAAAAAGTTTTTTTAAGTTCCTCATTTCCAAATCTATTTTCCATAAAGTTAGAGATTATTTTTTTCCCCAACATCATATCTCCACATTTTTTCATTTGAATGATCCTTCAGTGAAAGGATCTCTTGGGGTAAGCACTAAGAATTTTTGGATGAGCCTCCAGATTTACTTAACGATATGGAGGTGTTCCCCTTCCCATTTCACGTATACGGAGAGCTCTCCTTTGCTGCAGCCTTGCTTTTCTTCCTCACGCTTAGCTGTATACTTTTACACTACAATTTATTTCTCAATCTTGTGTATGTTAAAACAAAAGATTATCCTAACTCCCCGAGGGGACAAAATACTGACCTCACTTAATCCAGATTTTTTTGAAACTGAAGAGCTTTACATTTCCTGGCTTTTGAAAGTGGGGGAAGGCTTCTAGGGAGGCACAAAAAGAAGTTAGCTTTTGCAAGTCTTTCATTAACTGAGGATTTTATAGGATAGAAGAACCTATAGTCTTCATTCTAGGAATATTTAATCATCGTTTTCTAGGACAAAATGGGTGGGTTGGCAACTTCAGAAGAAATGGAAGATTCAGATTGTGATTTTTTTTTTTTTTTTTTTTTACACTAAGTAATATGAGAGAAAGTTACTCAAAATGGAGATAGGAAAGGCTTTTAACTAGCAATTAGTCGTAACAGCTTTTATTTAAAGACACATTCATTCTAAATACAGGGTGCTTTACAGCAGCCAGAGTTCTTTTTTTGTATTGGTATCATTTCCTCTGTACATAGAAAGCTATGACCTTGGATCATATTTAATAGATTTTTCACTTGGAGCTTCCAAAGGCACCATCAATTTTGCATCATTTCTCTCACCAGCTGCACTTTTGTTCACACAGTTTACCGCATATGCATGGATCATTATATTCTTTATTTTAAACTTGACAGTTTGTCCTTTTACACTTCAATGTTTATTTTGACAAGAGCAAAGTAACAAGCAATCCCCATTAAAAAATATCTCTCACAAGAGGAAATTCAGAAGCATTGCCAGTCCCTACATTCACATTTACAAGAAAACTTGACTCACTGGTTTGGAAAGCGCTCTCTTAATACAACTTAAAAATGTAAGTCCTGTTCGTTTCCCAAACTGACAGTTAAACCACTATTGGAAAGAGAAAGATAATTTAGGTTCTGCTGTTGAAGAGCACTTAAAATAATTCTACTTTTTATTGAATTTTTAAAGATGTATTTTCAAACAAAATTAGAATATTTTTTTATAAAGTAATACCTATAACAATAATTTATATTTCAGATTCATTAAAAAACAAAAACAAACAAAAAAACCCTAAAGCAGCATTAACTTTTTATTTCTTAAGTATGGTTTTACTTGGTGCATTTAAAAACACTTTGGTCCGTACTCACAGAAATATCCAGGTAGTATCATGGGAAATATGTCATTTCTCACAGTCATATATTGAAGCTCTGTGGCACCAGGAATACACTTTATGTATCCTGAGATGTAAGACAATGACCTATTTCCTGGATTTCACTTTCTCTATTGAGAGGTGAACTTTTTCCCTGTAGTGTAAGCCAGTGATGGAAGAGAGGGGAAGACATGATAGGACACACCTGTCCTTGCCTAAGTTTATCCATTTAAAAGTTCATCTCATCCCAAGGTAGGTGTCTCAGAGAGGTGCCTATCTGCCTCCATTGACCTCACAAGTCTTGATGAGTGACTTACATTAGATGTCATTTCACAGACAGGTATATATGAGACAAATGTTAACCTCTGAGTCTCGAACACTGCAGTGCCTTTGTCAGGAGCCCACTGTGAAACACAGTTCCCTCTCCCAGTTTTCAGGCTTGAGCAGAACAGTAAGTGATGCAGATGTGTAAAAACAAGCACAGTAATAGTGAACCCTATCTATCAAATAGAAAATCACTCGGATTGTCAAAGTGGAGCCTGTAACACACAATGATCACCTGGAGACACTGGTAGATTTGAATAGCTTCATCCCATTGAGTACTCCGATATCTAAAGTCAAAATGGACAGATCTCAAGAGCAGAGTCGAAGAGTCTTCCCAACTGTTCTGCTGTCTGATGTTTTAACTATGATTACTTTATTCATCCTGGATGAATGCTCCACTACTAAGACAGTGGATGAAAAAAAGTGTACTATCTCTTCCTCTGGTAGATCTTTTGCACAAAATCCAGCCTTGTAGGCTTGATTTTACCCTAAGGAGCACTGCAGGCTGGGTCATGCCAACTTAATGAATTCACTAAGCCTAGCAGTGAGGTACGCAGTGCTGGTCTGAGGGGATTCTTAACAAGGCCTTTGGGTACCTATAAAAACAGCCAACCCTGTTTTTACATACATGTGAGTGTGTATAACAGATGCATACTTAAACATGAAAGACATACAGGTGTTTAAATAAATTCATGCTGCTGTGATCTGTGCTATGCTTCCCTATTTTGTTCTTGATTATAGTTAAAGTATGGAAATTAATTATGGATTGCACATACGCCTGTTCGGCGTCTGAACCCTTTAGGTGACTCCTAGAGAGCAAGCGTTTATAGCATTATGTTGATCATCATGGTGTGAGATTTGCTTTTGGGGTCTGGGTGGAGATTTTTTTTATTTTCTTACTAAATCATGAAAATATGTAATCTAGAAGAAAAATATATTCTGCACACTGAAGACTAATGGGATTTTACAATTAGAAGAATTAGAACTCATCCTGTAACAGCTAATGTTATTTTACATCAGCTTTGTAAGTAGAGCTTAGGACATGATGGGCAAAAACCCATTTGTAATGATATTTCAGAGTGTAGCCCACTACTATAGTAGAGTTGTACCCAAGTGGCCAACTGATGATGGAAGAGGAAAGTAGGTTCCATAACCTGGTTTTATGAAGATGACATGAAAGTAAAAGTGGTGTCATAGAATATAATAATATAAATTGCAAGGTACTGTCTACCTTGATGGAATCTACATGATAAAGCAGTAAATTAGAGGAAAAGTACCAAAATGTAATGCAGGTTCACAGGTAGGGCCAACTGAATATAAGACATGTATTTTTAATTTAGGCTGGCTGCTGGGTATTTTTAAATAGCTTTCTTTAGGTTTTTCTTCCTACATGCAAAATAATAATAAAAGCTTTGAAGAAAGCTGTTTTGGAAGTGATCAGGTAAACTTAACCTTAACCCCTACTGAAGTCTATCTACTTATATATATGTGTATATATGTATATTTTACCCTTTTCTAACTTGTCAATTATTGCCCACCTATTACAGGCTCGTTTCTGAGTTAGCTCCAGTTAATCAGATGCTGATTGGGGATTCTAGAATACACTTGCTGATGATTATGTGTTATTTTAACAGGAGAATGACAATAATTTCCTGTAATGCCACTTGTTAAGGTAATTATGCCATAATTGCCTTATCAAGGTGTCATAGAAGAGAGAGGAGAAGCTCTGAGATTTCACAGCTGCTGTCATGCTTTGATAAAGTGTTATCTTGAAAATATATTATCACTCATCAAGCTAAATTTCTACCAGTTGTTTTAAATCAGAAAAATCTGTCTCGGGTAGGGCATATGACCTCTGCATTTGATGTTTCTCATTCTGATAATTAGGAAGGATGGATTAACTTTGTTTTAAGGTATAAACCTAACAACCGATTTGCATATATAGGAGTAAATAAATGCAGGTTCATGAAAACGTCTGGGATTTTCGAAGGTGAGAAGCTGCTTCCTATGAAAAGATAGACCTCAAACTGTAATCTTGGTTTTAGAGTAGGTACGGCTACAGTTACTTGGATATTGTCTCTGCTGTAGAGAAAAGAGAAGTGAAATAGAGAATGCAACAGGTCAAAAGTAGGTATATGACAGGTCTCATAAACATGTTTTATTTTTTTAAAACTTATAAAGAACCTTAATAAGAGCACTTGCTTCAGACTTACTGAGATCCATTGCTAAGACCTGCTCAACAGGAACAAAAGCTTGAGCTCTGTTTCCTCTGGGTCAGAAGTGCAAGAAAGTAGGATACATCAAGTGTTTGGATCAGAGCAAAATCCAAGTATTTGATCGAATTTGGAGCAGAGTTTACCATTTGCACTGCCTAGCGTTGTAATAATATCTAAAGTGATTGTTTTTTCACACTCAGTTTAATCGTGGAACCATAAACTGGGAAATTTAAATAATTCTGATGGAATATACCCATTATGCAGCTGATTCTGCACTGCCAGCGATTCATCTTGTCACTCATGTCAATCTAACTGAGAGAAGTAGCCACTACTTCAACCTGTGATGACTGACTGTCCTTTACATGATTATTAGTAATGATAAAGTCAAAAGTAGTGGAGAATTGGGCTCATACAACGCAGCTCCTTAAAGTATTCAGCCTCTCATCTGATGTCAGTAAGAATTAAGTGCTATGCATCTTACTGGATCTAGCCCAAGTGCATGCTTTAAGAATGGCAAATAAATGTGCATATATTTTGTACATTTGCATGTTTCATACCTTCTAGGCAGCTGATGCAATATAGCATGGTAATGATCATATAAGCAATGCACAGATAGGTACGCTAGCTTGATTAATGTCAGATCTTGCACTGAAGCACTTCCCCAATCAGAAAACTAAAAAACTAAATATGGGGGGGGGGGGGGGGGGAACATTTTTCTCCTATTCTTCCCAACATGTCTTTCCATCTCCTTGAACTATTCAGAGATGTACGGCTAACAGTGTAATTTTCTGGGTGAAGGTTCCATGCAGAATATCTACTTCGACTCCTTGGACCATACAGTGCAAATTCCAGAAAAAACAAGCATCAGTGACAGTTTTAAATCAAACTTAGCAATCCATTTGTCGGCTGGAGAAGAAGAAAGAGATGCATTTCTAGCAGTGCTGCTGGAACAATTTAGCTGACACATTTGTGGAAACTAATACTCTGCCAAATTTACAAGGGCATGCTCTCAAACTGATGACATATCTACTTGTAACAGGTTAACTTCTCAACATTAAATCTAATCACTACCAAAACCTCAGAGAATGTCTGAGAATGAGAAAGTGATCATGAAGTTACAGCATTTGTGACTTTAATAATAAGAAAGAATGAAAACAGGAGAAGAACAGCATTCAGCATACTCAGGGATTAGTAGAAAAGCTCTTTGGGCAAGAAGGTTTGCAGAATAAAAGGTGAATTTTCATCTTTATTATGTGGTACTAAAGGCACAAGAGCAATCTAAATATTCTAAGACGTTCTGAGTCATAAAAGAAAGAAAAGCTAATGGTTTTACCAAAATTTTCTAATTATCTGTAAGAAAGAAGGTAATTTACAAAAAGTAGAAGAAAAATCTCACAATCAAAATAAATATAAGGGGGGTGGGGTGGGGGTGGTGAGAAAACCAAAGCCACCAGGTAGGACTAAAATGAAAATGGACAATATGGAAAACAGGTTGTAGATAACAAAAATAGAAGCAGCAAAAATAAAAGGTTTCATAAAAGTTTATCAATAAAAGAAAGACAGTTCTGTCATGTGACTGGGAAGGAAAGCAAATTAGGCATTTCTTAGAGAAGGTGGAAATATTAATTCATAACTTTCTACCCTTTTGTTTTTATAAAAAAATAAATAAAATTAAGGTCTGAAACAGCAAATTTTTAAGAAAAAGAATATGAGGAAAGAACTGCTTAGAAAAATATTAGCTAAATAAAATATACTCAATTTAGTTTCATTATACTCACTTTCAGTCCCAGAAGAAGTTAAAAACTGAAGCTATTCAATAAGTACTGAGCTATCATCCTTGACAACACATAAGGAATGAGGGATTTCCAAGTGGATTTCTGAAAGATAAATATAATAAAAGACGGTTGGGGGCATCAGTACTTTCTGATATATGACAAACCAGTTTACCTTTTTAAACCTTCAGGAGTTGCAGAACAACTTAGGTTTGTAAGTTCAGCTGCAGTCAGACTTGAACTGATCTCATGGCTATATAAAAAAATAGTTGAGTATATCTTAGCAAATTCTTTGATACTGTCCTATATTGTATGCTCAAGACCAGGCTGCAAATATATTTTCATGCGCAACTGATTAAAGAACCCAATCAAGTGTTTATGAGCAATGGAACATCAGACTAGAAGAATATTTCAAGAGATGTATCACATGGATTTGAGATGAACCATGTTCTACTGATTATTTTCATTAATGACTTAAATAGTAGAATAAAGATTGTATTTAGATACAGTCAGATTGTTCTGAGAGATGCACAATTAAAGAACAAGTGCTGCAACAAAGAAATTGTCGTTTAGTATGAGGGATTTTTTTTCACAGTAACCATGGTCAAAAATGAACAGGTTGCTCTGCAAGGCTGTGGAATCTCCATTCTTGTATGTATATTCAGGACCTGATCTGACCTGATAAACCTCATCGAATACTGAACATGCTCTTGCTGGAGCAAGAGATAGGAGTAGAAGTGTTTTTCAATGTAAATTATTTAATTCTACAATTACATTGAAGTTTTAGATGAAAATTGAAATAAAACACAGAAATTTGGAATAAAACACAACCAGAAATTGACCGAACCATCCATAATTACTAAAAGAAAACCTCAGAGAAGGTGAGCAAAGAAAATTACTTGCAGGAAGGAGAAAACACAACTTTATAATGGCAAGACATTTCTAAGCAGAAGCATGGCAAAGGATTTGAAAATTAGCTTCCAAAACTTGGCCTTTAAAAAAACACAAAAAACACCCCTTTAAGTAAGAGGCAAAGTTTTGGCTTATGATCTAGATATCAGTCCTTTGAAAAGAAGAAGTCAGGTTCTGTTCTGGGCTATTCTGTTTCCAAGACAAAAAAGTAGTTGTAGAAAACCTAACTAATGGTCCCACTCTATCTGGAACTTCTGAGACCTCATGTTGACATTCTATCTAGTTTTAGAAATGTTGTTTTAAAACATTAAAGACAAATGAGCAGTACTTCACAAAATATCAGTGAGAATGCTGAGGCTGTTAAACACACTTTATGAAAAAGGTTAAAGGATTTTTTTTAAAGACTATTAATGAGAAGGTGGTGATGATTTTAATGTACTTCCAGTACACAAAGGCTCTTTCTACAGGGAATATTGGTGTGCTATGTATCTGCTATGTCATCAGACAATAAAGCAGGAATTAATGAGCATACCATGCTCTTAAAAAAATGTTAGGTATAATTCTGGCAAATGTAAATACTAATTGTAAAAACTTTAAAGTACTCAACAGGTTATTGGAGAGAGTCACGGAACATCAATAGCAGATTTCTAAAAACTATAGACAATCTTCCACCAGCAATACTCTGGGAATACTTGAACCTGCCTTGATATTGAAGGATAAATCAGATAATGTCTTGAAATCTATTCCATATTTGCAATGCTGCTGATGAATAGTTACCAATTGGTTTTGGTGGAATCACACACACAAAAAATAAAAAATCACAGGAGGAACTGGCATTCACATAAGGCTCTTTCCTGTTTAGCACCATGAAAACTTCATCAATCTGCAGTCAGTCATCTGTGGTTCAGTGACAAACCAGTCTTTCTCCAAATGGTACTCAAACACAGCCAAGGTGGTGAGACCCTGATGAGGTTTCTCACAGCCCTTTCTCACACACTTGTTTCACAGGAGTTGCACTGTAGCAGAGCTGCTCAGAACGCAGGCAACTGCACCCCTAGGAGGGGGGGGGGGCTCTGCACCCACACCTTACCCAGGGCCCTGACACCACCTTACCTCACTGTGCCCCTCCTTTCAACAGTGGTTGTATTGCCCATCTGATGACTTCTTTCTAAGCTGTAAAAATGGTATGAAAGATGAAGGTGAAGAGACCTTTGACAGCAACACAAGAGCAAGAATTTACAAACTGGTAAGCACCAACCACATGGAGGCTGGCCACCAGAACTCAAGAAAAGGGGGGAAATGGGAGACACGCAGCAGAAAGGACGGTGAGGCTGAGCTGCGGGAAACAGGGTGCAGTGAGAACACACCAGCTTTCTGCCAGGAGGGAACAGTGCTTCCAGTGTCCAGCCAGGCTGGCCTGGACAGCAACACTTCTCCCACATCAAATTCCTGGCCTGTTAAACAGATGGTAAAGGGATGGAGGACATAGATTAGGAGGAAGGACAACCTATGGAATTGCTCTGCTATTTGGGTTTTGTTCCTTTATTTACACAATTTTAATTTGTTTTAGTTGCTGGTTATCGGTTACTGCTTTAGTTAAGAGGCTCTCCTAGGTAAGCTTGTATGTCTAATTGACAGCATGTATTTAAGTGAAAAATTTAAGGATGAAATGCCTTACACATTGACACACGCACTGACATTTAGATCAGCAGAAATGCATTTCTAAGGAAGCACATTCCTTTAATACAGTATTTACCCACTGATGGCTTTATGGGCAGAGATACTGCATTGCTCCGGTATTTCCATTAAATGACATAAGCCATCATTTTATATCTTGTTGTTGATATATTTTGCTTTCTTGCTTTTTGAATATTTGATGTCCCTGATGTATGTCAAAGCAGAAATTTTTTGAGATGGCTTTTTTTATACTCACTTTGCATTTACTTTGATGCTTTGAAGCTTCACAAATATAATTCAAGTGTCAAAGTTTTTCAGATAGGGGATAGTGGTCCTGCTGGTTTTAAAACAGACAGCTAGAATGTAGATATTTTGCAGCCAGAGGATAGAAGAGTACTGGAATAGTCAGGTTCCAATAATCAGAATATCCTGACAAAAATACCCCTTGGAGATATGTACCAGTTTCTACTAGAATGGTACTAAAAATACACAGTATCCCAATGAGGACAACTAACAAATACTGACAAGGCTTGGCCTTGTCTGAAGGAAAAACATGTAGTGATTCATTTCTGCAGGAAACACTTCTCTGTGCTTTAACACTATTTGAACACTAATAAGATTTAACATCCCCTGCTTCTGTGGAGAACTGCTCAGAAAAAATACAGTTTTGATTTTCTTTCCTTGCAAAAATATAAGAACGGTTTAAAATCTGAAATATGGTTTTAAACAGCCAATCTTTTCCTGGACTTTACATAGTTTTGAGAGGGGCAGAAGAGAAATGGAGAGAAGGGACATTTGTAATTTCAGTTTTGCTAGTAAAAGAAATACCATTTTTTCACAGCCAAATCTTTATCTAACTTGCCTAAGGAGGGAGTGACTGACCATCATTCATCTTCTCTCCAGACTATTAAAGAATACAATAAATACAAAATCATGATTGCAAGCTATGCACATCTGGTAAATTAACCAAACAAAACACAAACTGAGCAGGGTTGAAACTGTCTATAACAACAGTGTGTTGCCTGAGGCGATATGAATCTGTGGGAACAAAACTGCAGTGTTGACCTCCTAGAGTTTTAATGTCTTTTACTTCACCCTTGCACTGAATAAAGGTACTTAATCACTTGTGGGAGGCTTCTCCCATTCCCAATACAATTTTATTTTGCTCTTATACTTTATCTTTGTTCTAAAATCTTATTTAAAATTTATTAAAAAAGCCAGAAAACCTCTGGTTAGTCTCAAAAGATAGAAAATTATTCAAGAGATTGAAGTGGACACTGACTGAAAACTGTGTCTTGATTGTTCATTACGAATAAAATTTGAAAAAATAATTGTTAATTTTTGAGATGGGATGTTGGAGTCCTCCTTGAGAAATTGTAGAGATCCAGGACATTCACAGAGCTGGCCAGCATGGTATTTTATGGCTTGAATTCGTATAGTCCCAAAGTTTTTCTTCAGCTCATTTATAGATTATGAATCCTTTGATCAATTAGGAAAATGAGAAAAAAAGATGTGAAGTCACAGTTACCCAACCCATTTGCTTGAAGTGGGAATACATAGATGTTAGTGGAAGTGGGTATTTCCTAGCATTCTCCATCATGCAGCTGAGCTGAAAAGCTTTACAGATATTTCTAATAGTAGAAGTAACCTGAAATGCAACTGTGTTAGAAGCATTATGCTAGCATAGTGGAAACATAATTCGCAAGATGAAGAAGTCTGGGAAGATTCCCAGGTACTGAGGTGGGCTGGAATTGCTCATGTCTAGCCCACTACCCTGCCTGAGTCTTCCACAGCACTGGCATTGCTGTGTCTCCTGGGATGTTCTCGTCTCCTGAGCCATACCCCCAAAGTGGTGGGTTGGGGGGGACTGGTGGGACTATGTTGGCTGGCACATGCCAGAATCACAGAATGGTCAGGGTTGGAAGGGAGCTCTGAAGATCACCTAGCCCAACGCCCTGCTAAAGCAGGTTCTTTAGAGCTGGTTGTACAGAATCATGTCCAGGCAGGTTTTGAATGTCGCCAGAGAGGAAACCCCACAGACTCTCTGGGTAGGCTGTCCCAGTGCTTTGTCACCCTCAAGGTAAAGAAGACCGTCATATTCAGAAGGCATTTCTTTTGTTGCAGTTTATGCCCATTGCCCCTTGTCCTGTCACTGGGCACCACTGTGAAAAGAGCCTGGCCCCAGCATCTTGACACTTGTCCTTAAGATATGTGTAGACATTAAGATCCCCTCTCAGTCTTCTCTTCTCCAGGCTAAGCAGGCCCAGCTTTCTCAGCCTTTCCTCATAAGGGACACACTCCAGTCCCCTCATCATCTTCATAGCCCTCTGCTGGACCCTCTCTAGCAGCTCCCTGTCTCTCTTGAACTGGGGAGCCCAGAACTGGACCCAGCACTCCAGATGTGGCCTCACCAGGGTGGAGTAGAGGGCAAGGATCACCTCCCTCAACCTGCTAGCCACACTTCTCCTAATGCACCCCAGGTTGCCATTGGGCTTCTTGGCCACAAGGGCACACTGCTGGCCCATGGCACCTTGCTGTCCATCAGAACCCCCAGGTCCTTCCCCACAGAGCTGCCTTCCAGCAGGTCAGCCCCAGCCTGTACTGGTTATTCCACCCCAGGTGCAGGATCCTGAACTTGCCTTTGCTGAACTTCATGAGGTTCCCCTCCACCCAGCTCTGTAGCCTGACCAGGTCTCACTGAATGGCAGCGTAGCCTTCTGGGGTACCAGCCACTCCTCCCAGTTTTGTATCATCAGCAGACTTGCTGGGGGTACCTGGTCACTGATGGATAAATTGAACAGGACTGGACCCAGTACCGACCCCCGGGGAATATTGCAAGCTACAGGCCTCCAGCGAGCCCCTGTGCTGTTGATGACAACTCTGAGCTCTGCCGTTCAGCCAGTTCTCCGTCCCCCTCACTGTCCGCTCATCTAAGCCACACTGTCTGAGCTTACCTGTGGGAGCCACAGCTCAGAAATCATGGTAAGGAACATCTCATTAGATGAAATTTAGACTTTCATACACTTTGCACAACTGATGTTCATACACAGTAGAATGGGGCTCATGTTTAAGGAGAAGTCATTACAGAAATAAAACTGGCAAGTTCTACAAGCTTTTTCAGAGTCCCGTGTTATAGATTTGTGAGTTACTGTTTGCTTGCTTATGTAGTGCCGATGTAAGTTTTCCTTCTTTCACTTGTTTAAAATATTTTTGACTTGGTTTAGAAGTTTAAAGACAGAGATGTTGATGCAAAATATGTTCTCCGTATTTCAGATGTTTTTCCAGTATTTCAAGTAGTGAAACCAGACAACTGACAAATAAAATTAGAAAGGGAAAGCTTGAATAAGAAGAAAATTCAGTTTTCTGACAGATAGGGTGACAAAATGAATTCTGGACTTTATTTTGCTGTGCCTTGAAGATATCTGAAATATTATTTTTTTTGCTCATTATGCCTCCTGCTTTATCTCAAGATTCAGTTTGATATCCCACATCTTAACCTACCTGTGCTTCTTGTGGACCTACACCTGTACTGATAAAAAGGATAACAAAGAAGACAGACTTAATTGAAGAGTTTTTATTTGTACTACCTGGAAAAAATTCTTGTATTCTGATAGCAAATATACCTAACTTGCTCTCTCTTGCTGTCTACCACTATTGTTCCATCTCTTGTAAGCTAGGAAACAAAATGATAACATGCGGCTACCCCAGCTATGAAGATTTTCTCCTTTTTTATACATGGGGGAGGCTGACACTGATGTTGCACAAATTTAATTTCACCCCTCAAAGATGAAACCCATATACCTTTTGTCCAAGCTTTGGGGATGGAATGGTGCTGCAGAGAAACTTTGATCAGTCCTCTGATCTGCGTGATAAACTGACTGTTCATTTCCCAGTAACACAGCAATGATGTTTAGCTGGCACAGATGGACTCACTGACAGAAACTACTTGTATTTAAACTAGCAAACCTCTCTCACAGTGTCCTACGCGGCCACTTACAGGTCAGTCAGCTGAATGGTATTTTAGGCTAGGACAAAGGGTGTTTCTTGCATTCTCTTGAAAAGAAAATGCTCTTTTTATCCTTTCTGTACTTGTATTCTCGTTGCTTATTAATTAAACAAGCCACAACTTTCTGCTACAACTGTTTAGCTTTGGGGGATTATATGCAATTTGTTCTTTGTCACCTCAGATACAACAGCAAATAATTCTGTTAAAAATGTTATCTTGGTGTGTTTATTTTTTTTTTCTTAAATCAATGAGGAGGCAAAATATAACGCAGACTTGGAGAATGAATTCAGCCCAGACAAATCTTCTTCAGTTGTCATAGTTCCTGAAGTGAATAGAGATCCTGAAGGCATATAGACACATTCTCAAATAATTAATTTCAATTCTTTGTCTCATGTAGTGAGAGGAAATGTGCATACTGTTAGTGACTGCTGGAAATGTACTTATTACTTAGAAGTTTTGCTGGTTTATTATCTAGAAATTTTGCTTGTTTATTGACATCTTTGTTTCATCCTTTCATGAGTTCGAGCTCTATGAATATTAAGGTAGAGATGCGCAGTTGTTATTTAACATCATGATTATCATGAATATTTTTTTTAAGATAAGTTATGTTTATAACAATTTTCTTTGGAATTTCCTACTATTACTTATTTCAGTAAGCACATATCCTAATGAAGGCACAACAAGAGACTCGGGAAAAAATAATGAAATGTGTTGTTATTTATCTGTTTTTCCTAATCGTTCATCAAAAATTGATACCTAATGAAAAGCATCATCAGTATTTCAAACTTCTGAATATTACTCATTGAAAGGTTAACAACATTATGTATTAACAAATGGATTACTTCTGAGTACAGAACATCTTTCACAGTACTACAGAAATCTTCTTCTGCTGTTGCTATTCAGATTAAGCACAGAGTGATGCTTTGAGAGCACAACTATCAATTTAAGAACCTAAAGTGGAGATTAATAAAGATTTGAAGCATCACTACAGATCTTAATCCAAAGACAGAGTTGAGGTTCCTTCATTTGAAAGCAGAGAATTATCTCTCAATGAGCTATTCCATATTTCTTTTCAGACAAAATCAATCAGGTTTTCTTCTTTGAATACTTTTACTTCTCATTGCTTGTGCAAACATATGCTTAGCTCCGAGCTGAGTACCTGACATTGATTTAGTTACCCTACCAAATAAGGTGAACACATTCTATTTACAAAGTTTCTGTAGCTTCCAGAAGCATTGACCTCTTATGCTGTAATTACATTAAAATATTGGACATTGCCTCATGCTAGCTGGGGGTTTCCAGAGCTTTGTTTCCTTTTCTACAAGAGTTTTCTCATTGTTATTATATCAAGATTCTTAAATTTGCTTTGCATGAAGTTGGATTGTGAAAATAAAGCTGGATACATGACATGGCCAAAGATGAACTGTAAGAACCGGGGTAATTCTGGCAGGTCTCTTTCTTCTTTTACTGATGGAAAAAGTATAAGAAGCTTGTAACATTTTGTTTTTTCATCTGCCTTTCATGTCTAGGTCCAAAACAATGGAGATATCTTAAAAGTTTCACTAATCCTGTCCTTGGATACTAACTCTTACATAAGGAAATGAGAAAACCCCCATCCTCTGTGCTTCAGTTTTTGTGATAGAACAAGGTTATATTGAGCAACTCCAGAGATTAAATCCTGAAAAAAAGATTATTTATTTGAATTACTATTGCACCTACCAATACCAATCCAGACCCCTGGGTGATAGATGTTAAAAAGACACTCCTTGCCTTCAGGAACTTAAAATATGGATTTTGACCAAACATAAGCGGAAGAAGTAAATCAAGAACCAAAATTGAAAAGCAAGTAGCAGAAAAGCAAGTAAATCACCTTACAAGGCATATGTGTCACATTTTACAGTTTACTTAACCACAACCAACATTTTTAAAAGGTCTTTCCACAGACATTTTTTTTTGTTAAGAAAAGGATTATGTACGTTATATGGTTAAAATTTCTTCTTGAATTCCAGTTGTCCCTGGAGTACTAATTATACTGTTGGTTTTGAGCCTTAATAATATTGTTGTTGCTGTTGTTGTTATTGAAATTAATATTAGCTAACTTCAAGTTTAGCCCTCTGTTGGCATCTGAACAATAGTTATCGAGCCTGAAAGCACCCCTGTGCTCAAATTATACCTGGCTTTTTGCTGGCTCAATATGAGAAGCTGATCCAGCTTGGTAATGACTTTGTAAATACCAAATTCTGTTTCTCTCTGTGGCTTTTAGATGCTAGCTAGGTGTGAACTAAACCCCTGTGCTGCTGTTAAGCAAATTGGTCTTCCAAAGGAAGATGTGGCTTCCTGAAATTAAGCAAAATCTTAGAAGAATTATTCTATTGAACAAAAAATTTAGATATATCTGAAGTTCTTCCTAAACCATGTAGTCAATCTCACTTTTGAGGAAAAATAAACAGCATCAAAAACTGTCTTAGAGTGTTCAGTTTATTCATAAAGAAAAAATAATAAATCTACTTCCACCCACGAAGTAAAACAAACAAATATAATGCATTTTCAAACGCTTGCTACTGGAGACCTGTTTCTCAGAATGTTCCATCTTGTTAATGTATATGGGTATTTTAATTGTTCAGAAGAAATGAAGGGGAACTAGTTACCAAAGGAGGTGTCTCTTTCTTCACTTCTCTAATTTTTCAGCAGCTTTATATATAATTAGAGATTGCTGATGCAGGGATTATTGTAAAACAAAAGCAGCTTGATTGCTGCACTATTATACATTGAATGAGGGGGAAATAATTTGCCATGATTAAATTTACTAATAAATATTTAATGGAATATTCTTTTCTAACATATTTGAACAATATGCTACGTAGGGGGTGGTAAGTGTTAAGCTGAACAATTTTAATATTTAGGTTATTTTTAAAATTTAATTGGATATCAGTCTCATGTCATAAATTCTTTACTTTGAATAAACATGTCTCCTCGTACTCCAGCTCATACATTATGATTTGTGGATTTTAATTTTCAGCATTTATTTTTTTTAGCATCCTCTTATCTATAACTTATCCTCTGCATTTATCAGAAAGCCAAACACAAAATAATTCACTTAATTTTAAATTTAACTCCTTTTTTTAAAAAAAACTTGCTAATATTATCTCTCTGAACCACGGATAATTAGATAAAAGAAGGGGGGAAATAATCATACAGTTACTGAAGACTTAGTTTAAAGTAAACCTTAAATATGTGTTTATCTCTTTGATTTTGAATCAAGTGTCATATTAGTTAAGGACTTCATTATGCCATTCTGGTTTAGATTATTAACCCTCAGAGCCATATGCAGGCCCAAGTTTACGTTCTTTGTGAAATACATAGGAAGATGTGGCCGCTCCATTTGGCAATCCAAGACAGACCCAACTTAAAGGACCTCTCTAGAGTAGGAAACGTGAAGTACATTGGTGTATATGGACAACTGTTCCTGGTAGGCATCTGTATGAAGGATAGCATGGAGTTACCTTCAACTATACATGCTCAAAATTCATCCATGTATTCACATCAGAGGCCAAGACCAACACTGCTTTTTCCAAGACTAAACTGGCAAAATTATTCTCCCTTTTTGCAGTGACCTAATTCAGTAAATAAAGAGGGAGAGATTCAGATTTGTTTTCTGTGATAGTTTACATGGCTCCAAGTCCATGTCTCCCCAGGAGCTGTTTTAACCATCAGGCTGTACACTTGGCTGAGAAAGTACCTGTATACCTCTAATTGCCTCCAGGCCCCCAGGTATCAAAGAATGAAAGATTCCCTGTGCTGTAAAAAGCAGAAAAAGGAGTCTGAGTCTGCAAACCAGTAATGAGTACTCTGTCTCAGGAATGGCAGTTTGAGCCCCCTCGGGCTGCAAGGGAATTGAAGCTATGGCTCGGTCCTCCTGGGCATGCCTTTCAAACCAGCGGCTCTTGGATGCTCTTCTGGCAGTCAGCTTGAAGGCAGGCTGCTGAGGAGTGCAGGATGGTCCACTGGAGATTTGGAGGATTGTCAGCAGTCCACAGGTCCAGAAATGGGGGAGAGGCTTCATTAAGCACAGCCACAGCTGCACCTCTCCCCAGTCTTTGGGGAGGGTTTTCAGTAGAAAACAATGAGATCAGCAATTTGGACATGGTTTAATCATGTCAGCATGTACAGTAACTTCTTTTACTAGGAAAAAACTTCACTTTTAGGATATGCCAGTTCTATCAGTTTTTATTATTTTGAAAGTATTTTTGTTTCTTCCACCTTTATACTTTCAGCAAGCATAAATAATTCTAAAATGCATTTGACGTGAATCTACATAAAATTAATGCAGATATTTCAAAGAGCTGATGTTTTTAGTTTGTGCATTCTGCATTTACAAGCAAAAGGTATATGTATGTATGCAACTGTGTGGTGGCGTGAATAGCAAGACTTGGATAAGCTTCACATGTGTATAGGAAAGTCACCATGTGAAAAAAATTAGTTTCTGTGATTTCACAGATAAGTATGCCTCTGTGAGAAGAATAAAGAGACATAAAGCAAAGTCTCCAAATGCAATCATGAATAATAAAAATAAAAAGGACAAGCAAAATAATCTATCCTATCATCCTGATCTTTAGAAAGCTGGGCAAGGCTAAGTTTTAGCACACCCAAAGAAACCCCAGCCCTAGAATTCTATTAATTCCTTGCTGTAATCCATATCCAGGAGACTGCATATCTGTTTTGGTTTTTTTTGTCTAAAGCTTGGTCCTAAAATTCTCCTTAGATGCATACACACATGCATGGCTTCTAGATCACTATATTTAGTCTTTTCTCGGGAATTACCTGTCTTAAGCAACAGAACTAAACATGAATTTCTCATATGCTGCCTGAAAATGTGGCCAAGCACACCACTTTTTTTTTTTTTTTTAGTTGACACATTTAAAGATATTTTTTTTATTTTCTGTGTATCATGATTTTATGCTTTCTGACTTCATTGCCTTTGGTATCCACAGACAACTTGTCCCTTGGATGTAAGATTTGTAAGAAAGTAACCTTTTATTAGACCAGTTGATAAAGACAGGAAAAACAAGCATCTGAGCAGAAAACCTTGCAAACCTTATACCACTTTCTCCTCAGCCATGCAGTTAAAATCAAATAATTTATTGAATTGTTGTTGATACGTTGTTTTCCAAACCTAAATACAAAAACATGAGGTCATTTGTCACCATGCCTTCTTCTTAAAAACCTTCTTTATGTGTTGTTCTATTAATGTATGCATTGATATTCCCATATTTAAATTTCCTCATGAATTAATAATCAGTTAATTTTTGTCTTGGCATTCTTAGTTAACTGACCTTCACTACTTCTTCTTCTGGCTAAAACCAGAGTCTGAACCTCTCTGTTTCTTGTGGCAATGAAAATGATCAGGGAGCCAGTTTTAAAAGTCATGTTTCTGTAATCAGTTTCTCATTCTTAAAGTGCAAATACTTGACTTTTGAGTAGTTGATTTTTCAGTGCCGTAGTAATTTTTCAAAACTAAACTAGAGGAAAAAGTATTTTTTCTAGTGGAGTTGAAAATATTTCTTTCAAAAATTTCAAAAGCATTATAAATTATTCCAAATGAAAGTGTTTTTTGAATTCTTGTAAATGCTTATATATTTAATATTCATTTGTTTCTAAAAAAATATTTAACCGAAAAATACCACCCCACAACTTGTTCTGAAAATATATTTTGAAATTCATTGTGTATTTTAAAATATTTCTGTCCACAACTATGGAAAAAATAACAGTTTTGAGGAGTGACTGGTCCATCTAAATCCTTGAAAATTTTTTGACCAAAACATTTAGTTGTCATTATTTAGTTACATTTATAGCTTCTCTGGCCAAGTACCTGAATTTCACTGCTGTTTTCTTTTAGTATCTTGTCCAGGATTTTGATAAGTTTGGCGTTTACAAAAGCTCTTCTTCCTTAAAAAACTATTATAATCACACTGAACATAATGTTTACACAACTGCTTTGCAGTTTAGGGGCTACAGTATCAACGCCTCTCCCCTAATGCTCCTTCAGAAGCAATTTATTCCCTCCCTACCTGGACTTGTACTCTCTTGACATGGATGACAGATGCTGCTATAAAGCCAGATCCCTCCCTGTAATTACTATTAGAATTAAAATGAGCACAATCTCAGCCTTGCTATTTTTTTCTTTTCTTTTTTATTTTTTTTAATCACTTCAAGACTGAGTTTTCCAAATGACCTGTGGCTAAGTAAGGTTCTTGGTTATGAGCATGACTCCTAATTTAACAGCAGTAGTGTTCTCTGAGCATTTCAGAGAATGCTTCATCATCCTGATCCCTTGGATGGTAATACTTCATATAAAAGATTTGGCTCCCTGCCCCAAAATATCTCAGTATAAACAGGCTCTACATCAATCGTGCATGGCCTTACAGTCAGGAGGAATGGCTGTAAATGGCAGCGTGAGTGAAGCATGAGAACCTGTTGTACAAACTAATGCGTGAATAAAAGAACATTCCTGCATTAATTGTTGGCCATTCATTGCTGGAAATATGAAACATGGTGTTTCAAAATTTCAGTCAAAATTGAAACTTTGGAAAAGATTTCCCAGTGAAGATCATGGTTAAGAAGACCTGAAGAGTCTTTTCAAGCATCTCACCATCACTGCCCCATCCCTATCCCTGCAAACAGAGGTACCACTGAGCTACCAGAGAGATATTGTCCCTTAGAACTGTTGGTCCTTCTTTTTATCCATCATACTTCCCTGTGCCCTCCTACTGCCACATCAAAAGCAGTGGTAGCCTACACCAAGCCACGATTCCCTTCTCGGTCAGCTTTCTGGAGCGTGCACCAAGTTTTTACTTTTCAGGTGTATGATAGTCAGCACAACATACTCCTGGTCAACCACTGCAACATCACAACATTAACACAGGTAAAACAGCATTAGTGATAACAGACACTCTCACTGTAATGCAGAATGCAGGAGAAACCTGACACTTCCTAGTAATTACATAAAACAGCTGAAACACATTTGCATCAATTTTCTCCACTTACTCAACAGAAATAAGCCCCTTTGGTAGGCACTTGCTGAGGTGGAAGGGGATATTGGTGATGCTGTGAAGATGACAAAATAAGTACAGGCTGCTGTTTGCAGTACTGTTATGCACCTCCTGGTGAGGCTGAAAGGGCAGAGCTATGTATTTTGAAAATGCTTTTATATTGTGTGGGACTGTTAACAGCCTCTGCTTGGCTTTACTGTGATATTTTTTCTTTCTTTTTTTCCCCCTTCTCCTTCCCTCTCTCTTGCTTTCTATCTGTCTCTTTCTTGTAATACAGACTAACAGAAAGCACTCACTTTTAAAATTAGGTTTGCAATATTGGTTCAGGTTTGCTTTGATGATATTAATGAACTAAAATACTATTCTGGTTTCACAAGACTAGATTTTGAATTTTGAGGTGATGATGAAAACTTGATTATTTCCACATGCACATCATGGTCATAAAAAGTTCACTGGACATAAAGTTTTGAGCGATTGTATGTCTCAGAAATAAGATTTTTTAAAAAAAAATATTTTGCTTGTGATTTTGAAATCATACCATTGTTTTCTTTTATTCTCTGCCTTAATGTCTTTTTCATTACTAGAATTTTTGGTTTAAAATCTACCTTCAATGCATCTCTGGTGACACTGATTTAATTTCTAGCATACATTCAGATGCATGCTATGTATCGACTAATTCAAACTCTTCGCTTTACTATGGGTTAACCTGAGAGCTGGCAATCTGCCCCAAATGAGCATTCATTTTTACCTCCAATGTTAGAGGAGCACACAGAGGCTAAAATAATCCTCTCCAAGGGCAATGTGTCTCTGCATTTCCTCCTTTCACTGGAAGGGGAGAAAGGAAGAAACAAGCTCTATTTTTCTTATTCTTTCTGTATTAGTAAGCTGCAGTCATGTCTTTTTCTATAGAGTTCCTTATCCAAAGCTATCTTGGTTTACCTGCTGTGTCAATCAAAAGAAGTCTGTTGATTCCCTTCATTTGAAACCTTAATCCCACCAGAATCAAAACCTCACACGTACACATGATTTTGAGTGGTAGTATTTCAATGCAAATTGAATAAACTGAAAGCTAAGGGGGAAAAGGAAGCACTTGTGTTTCATTTTCCTTGAAAATTTATAATATTTAAGAATGCTGCTTTTACATTTTCAGCGCTGGTAATATTTCCTAAATTAGTATAATCTTTGTAAATAGAGTAAGCTTCTTAAAAGTACAAGAGAAGTACCTTACATTTAGACAAGATGTCACCGTGCAGATCTAGCTTCCTTTTTCACTCTGCTTAAGGTGATTTTCTGCAGAGGAATTATTTTTACAAGATCTTATTCTAAAACAGTAGGAACATGGCATCATTTTTCTGCATTTCCTGACCTTTATGCCTCGCAGAGATTACAAGGTCTACTTGATATTTAAAATAATATTCTGACATCAGCTACGCTTTTATTTCTAACAAGTTAAGTCAGTAGCATAACCACTGTTTATCTTATTTCTGTCCTTTCAGCAGCAGAGTTCAGCTGGTTACCAGTGACCTCCGCTGTTCTGTATTCCTGCCAGCTAAACATCCACAACGAAAATACTCCTCATTAGCTTGTCTTTACATTCCAGTGTTTAAAATTAGCACCTGAGCAGAAATCTGTGATGGTCTATAGGGAAGCAGCTTCAGGTAAATAAACATCTTGTGCTGTGCATGCTGGGTACAGGCTGGATCAAGCAATTATCTTAGTAAGTGGTCTTCATTGCTTGTTCAAAACAGAGTCCTTCCCACTTTATTGTTAATCTACTGTGGGTTTCTAACAAAGGCTGTTTAAAGCAGCAGTACCTTGCTTGTAAATATTTTATGGCTTAAGTAACAATAGACTTAATGTTGAGAGAATATTTCCTGTTAAATAATGTAATCAACCATAACCTCTGTTATGTTTCTCACTGTTCTTTGGGCATGTGCTTCTTAGCAGGAGGACATGCTCTAATGCTACCATATAATCATTTTTTATTAGACAATGGAGCTTTGAAAGCAGACAGATTCCTAGAAAAAAATAAAATTGAGAAGGTAAATTCACAATGACAGCAATGTAGATCAACATGTATGATATTTGGCAGTCACAGGAAAGATCCATGGGAAAGGAGAGTTTTTAAAGGCCATAAGTCATTTTCATGAATTCAAAATATTCTCACAAATCTGATACACAGGCAAACTTTTATTCTACTGTATTATAAATTGTTTTGTGGTTTTTACATCAATGTGGCATTGTATCCACTTACAAATAATATTTCATTGTTAAAAAACAATATATCATATACCAAACATTGCTAAGGATTTGGAAACATAGTCTAATTACACTAAATGCCATATACGTAACCAAATTTTGACACAGCTATTCAAAACTGTGAAATCATTGATTAAGGCAATTTATAAAACCAATGCATTCGAAGCATTTCTAGTTTATCTAGGATTTCAACATTCATGTAAGTTTTTTCACAACTTTAAACTATGAGTCAAAGTACCATAAAATCTTTCCCTAAACTAAATCTAAATTTCATTATAGAAAAAATCTTTTATGTCCAAAATCATTGAATTTTCAGACCAATTTTTGATTTATTTTTTTTTTTTTTTTGGTAATATTCAGGGCTGTACATGGGCAACACCAGTATGTTTCCTATTCAATAATGCTGAAGTTATTAATGTGATTAATTTTCCCAAGCTTAGTGTTGTGATTCAAGTTCATAAGTTACTGTAAATTTGTTAGTTCAGTAAATTGCACAATATGGAACATGTTTTAGTTATGCAGAGCTCTTTAAATAGAGTCATTAACAGAGAAGCACTTAGCTTAATACTACCAAGCTATTACTGAAGTTAACAATATATGCACAAAAGCGATTTCACTAAATGGTAGAACTGTTCTGGAGTTTCCCTGTAACAGTTTTTTGTTTGCAAGATCCATTGCAGAATCTTTGGATATGATGAAGAGAGAATGGGAAAAGATAGAAAAGGTTATGTGTTTTCTGTAGTTCACTTAATGCAAATTAAGCATGATTCATTTAAGCTAGTTTCAAGGTATCTTGCTGTATAATTAAAAGTATTTCTGAATGCTCCTACGTAGATTTTTGATTATTTCCTATATTTCACTGTAAAGATTACAGAAAATTCCATATGCTGAAGATGTCCCACTGTTACAAGTTTAATGTCTGACTGGGCTTTACATTTTACAGCAAGGGTACACTTCCCATTGTTTCCCTTTTTGAAACTATTGCCTTCCTTTAAGATGTTTCGCACACCAAAAATATACCAATTTATTGACCACCATTTTATTTAAAATGCCAGCACAGTGGCATATCTCCCTTGCTGGATATATTCAAAAGCTGTCTGAAGATGGTTCTGGTCAACTGGCTTTAGGTGGCCTGTTTGAGCTTGATGGTTGGATGACATAACCTCTGGAGGTCCCAACCATTCTGTGATTTTGTAATTATTCACAAGCAACAATTTTCTCAAACTAAACTAGCCTATTAAAGATCTAATTAGCTTTATTTTTTAAATATGGCTTTAGACATGTTAGCACCAGTAAGATTTCTTTTGTTCAGCAAAAATACTTAATATTAATTGATAAATTGAATCTATGACAGATTTCTTTGCTAAGCTTAGACAATTAGCTGTGCTTAGTTGCTTATGCTAAAATTCTCACCGTAATATACAGAAATAACACTTGCTGTTTGGGTGGTTTTAAAATGTTAAGAGAACATTACACTAAGTTCTTATTTACTTACAGGTTTGAATAACATTACTCTTTACCAATGCAGGTCTGTGTTTACTATACTGTTTGTTGGGTTGGTTAAGGGCATAAGCCAGTCACCTAAACCTAGGAATCCAGGACTATTTTAGAAGCTTCTATGTGTTCTGCTTGGCCTCCATTTGCTGTTCTGGGAGGGTATGTTAGGACCTGTTGTACTTGGCAACCCCACATGAGCATTCTGTATTCTCTAGGGAGTCATCCTTTATTTTATAAATAACTATAATGGGAGCTGACGCGCACGTCACTTGTGGAAATCCACATGGAGATTGCTATATTTAAGTGTGCTGATTCCCATCTCTGACAGTACTCTTCAAGTATGCAAATGGTAAATGCTGAAAGTAATTTATTTTCTATGTCTGTACAAGAGAAGTCAGGAAGTATTGCTGATACTTAAACTGTAGCAAAGCAAATTCAGATTTAGACATGAAGGAAAACTATCTTACAAAATGGATAGTTAATGACTGGAATAGATTGCCTGAGTTTAAGGAGTCTGCCTCCTTGGAGACCTTTAAGAACAGGTGAGACAAACATTTGTCAGGAATGACAGGTATAAAGCTAATCTAGCTTTACAGTGTATTTAGACTAGATGATTCCTTCAAAAGACATGGGCAAGATGGAATAGATACTGATGCAAATGGAGATGAATGTCTGACAATATTGTCTCTTTTTTTACTCATTTACCAGTCCCTAGTGCCCTAAAATCAGTTTTTCTACCTCCACATTTGACCTTAAAATGTATGTCCTATACTATATCTCTGTCCCTCTATTTCATTACTTAGAGGAACATCCCATACCACATGCCTCTCAAGTGACACTATATGAAATTTAATTGTCTACAGTACACAGTCATTAGTAATCAACTGTGTTATTGTTTCAGCCACAAGTTTTGAAAAAGAATGACACTTAAAGATTACTGTGGAGTGCATGCTATTCTAAATGTAGTTGTCCTTTATCAAAAATCTGTTTTTTTAAACAAATGTTTAAAACCATGCTTTAAGAACTGACAGATAAGGGTGATCTGGGGTAGGTTTTTATTCTCTAATTGAAAATGATATCTAAAATAATTTCAGCATTCTCAATTCCAATGTGCTAAAACTAGTCTTTTCATTATGAATCTCTCCATAAAATAGCGACTATGCTGACTGATACAAGCTCTATCTCAAGTCTTCTGTCTCTGACCAACAGCAGAGAGCACTGGTCGGCTGGAAGCGGAGCTGGCTGGCTGGTGGCAGTGCATGATACAAGAACACATACTGCACTGACAGGAACTCAGGTTGTGAAGATCTAAACAACCTCTAACCTCTCTAATAATCTCTGCCTTATCACGAGGCCAAATGCCAAAAAAAGTGGAGGATGTAACCTGATCTGTGGAATTCTGTCAGATATTGCCAAGCTGATGTGACACTCAAGTAGAATTCTAAGCAATACTTAAAAGTTTCTGGAAAAAAGCACAAACATTTAATTTCTGTTTTCTTTAAAAGATATAAATGAGATCTTGTTAAAGCTGACCTTCTTCAAAAATATTTACTAGAATTTAGTTCCCTTTTCTGATGTTTTCTGCTGTGAATTTTAAGAACTTTTTCCAAGGCCAAGTAATTATTACACACTCTAAATACCATGCTTTATGATTCAGTATAATATTCTAATATATGTTGTATCACACTACTCTGTAGTTTTCATAGAACGGAGTTTTTCCATCCTTCTATTTTAAGGCTCACACAGTGGAAACTAGGAGATAACTTAAAAAACATTTATACATAGTGAAGACTAGACAGTATCAGTAATATGCCATCTCCATTTTGTAAGATAGAATCATAGAATCATTTAGGTTGGAAAAGCTCTTTAAGGTCATCAAGTCCAACCGTTAACTCAGGACTGCCAAGCCCACCACTAAAGGGTTCATGGCATTCATCAACATCAGCATTCTAAACTATCTAAAGCAAGTGGTGAAGGAGCTGACCGATGTCACTGCAGTGCCATTTTGTCTTTGAAAGGTCATGGCAACTGGGGAAGGTTCCTGAAGGCTGCAAGAAAACCCATGTCACAACTGCCTTCGAGAAGATGTAGGAGACCAACTGAACAAACTAACAGCAAGGAAGGCAGAAAAGGCTGTGAACAACAGCAGGAGACAAAACTTGTTAAGGGAATAGGGGGCGGAGATCCCCTGAGCATGTCCGAGAAAAGTCTCAAACACTCGCAAGATGAAATAAAAGTTTACTTTGTATGAGCTGAAAGAGAACTAAAGATAAGATAAGAGGGGACAGCCTGGAGAAGGGTGAATAATGGCCGAAGTAGTAGTAGAATCAGCAGATTGCTGCAGTAACTGGGGGAAAGGTAAATGTGGCGGCAGGAGATTGCAACCACTGACTCAATTCAAGACCAGAAAGACATGGCTCCCCATACGTGTAAGATGCATGTGTGTCAATTGGCAGGTGAGGCTGATTTAATGAAAAGGTGGTCCACACTGAAGGATAAGAATAAAAGAGTAAGTGCCATTTGGGGGGGAAATAAGAATAAAAGGAGAAGGGACTTCTGGATGAGCACTTCTATAAGAAATACTCCTCTCCAGCAGTCCCGATGATGGACCCAGGACTGGTGATCTCTCTCCTCTCCCCCTGACCCCTACATTTTGCTTATTCTTTTACCTTTATCTAGTAATTAATGCAAGGCATAGAACTTTATACGGATGGCAAGTGATAAGCATTTCTGCTACTCAATTATTTACCAATAAACCTAACTATAAAATAAAAGTTTTTGTCTACCTGCGGACCTCAGGTATTGTGTATACCTTATTCCAACCAAGAGAATCAGTGAACTTTAGTCATTCCTCCCTCCTTCTTGGTGGGACATGACAGAAGGGCAAGAAGGAAAATCAGGGAAACTATAGGCTGGTCAGCCTACCTTGATACTGGGGAAGGTGGTGGAGAGAATAAACTTGGATACAATTCCCAAATGTACTAAGGACAAATATTGATTGGAAGTAGTCAGAATAATTTCACAAAGGGAAAATCACATCTGACTAACCTTATAGGCTTCTTCAATAAAATGGCTTGGTGGGTAAGGGGAGAAGAATGGATATCATTTATCCTGGCTTTGGCAGGGCTTTCAACACTGTCTTCAATAATGCCTTTATTGACAAATTAATAAAGTGTAGGCTTGGTAAGTGGACTGTGAAGTGGATTGAAAACTGGCTGAACAGCTGGGCCTAGAGGGTCGATCAGTGGCATGAAGTCCAGCTGGATGCCAGGCCCTAGTGGAATACTCCAAAGGCAATACTGGCGGTCAACACTGTTTAATATCTTTATTAATGACTTGGATGAGAGAACTGAGTGCACTCTCAACAAGTTTTTGGACAATACCAAATTGGGACAAAAGGCTGATACACCAGGTTGTGCTGCCATTCAGAGGGACATTGATAAGGTGAAGAAATAGGATGACAGGAATCTTATTAAGTTCAGTAAAGGGAAATAGTAAAGTCTTTCAGCTAGGGAAGAAAAACCCCATATACCAGGACAGGCTGTGGGCTGACTGGTGGAAAGTAACTTTACAGAAAATGACTTGGGGTTCCTGGTCATCAACAAATTTATCTAAACATAAGAAAAAAGCTTCTTAATGTAAGTGTGGTCAAACAGTGGAACATGTTACCCAGAGGGCTTGTGGAGTCCCAGTCCTTGGAGATATTCAAAACCCTATTAGACATGGACCTGAGCAACCCGCTCTAGGTGGCCCTGCTCTGTGCAGGGGTTTGGACTGGTTGACCTCCAGAGAAGTCCTCTGTAGAGGAATGAAGCTGGGTTAATTAATATTGATAACAAACAGCTGTGGGTTGGCTTCAGGGGCAGTGAGCTGGCCAATATAGATAAGGTGCAGCTGTGCTTGGTTCTGTTAAGTGGTTGAGAGCCAATGAAGAAAGAGCAGCCGAGGAAGAAGCAGAGAGAAGAAAAAGTGGGCCCTGGCCGAGAAGAGATGAGGAGAAGGCAGCAGAGGGACTGTATGAAGAGTGTGTTGGTATGAGGTGGTAAAAGACTTTGTTGCAGCTTGTTAGTTTGGAGAGTGGTGTGACAGTCCTCCAGCTGTGACTATTATGTGAAATGGCACAAAGCACTGATGGAGTGATGCTTAAGTAAGTGTTGTAGGGTAAGAAACAGTGAAAAGGAACATGTAATCATCACTTTGACAGCTAATAATTTTGGACAATAGGCCAACAGTCATATAATACAAGGGTTCTGTTTTGTCTGCCTTAGTCAAAGTATTTGACTCTAAATAACGCTTTTGGATAACTTTCTTTACTTTGAAGTAGATAAATGTAAAGCAGAGGAGAGAGTGAACAGCGAAGATTCATGATAAGGGACACAAACAAAAGATTTTAGCCTCTAACATACCTTGGTACTGAACACAATGTTGGTTTTCCTGTTCAGAGAAAGTTTTTTAAATATGACACCTGGTGGTGAACTTCTGACCTCTAAACTTCACAATTTAGGATAAGGAATCCATGTTCACTTCAGCAATGTTATCCTTTTCAGAGATGCTCTAGAGAATTACCATGGTAACCCAGGCATAATTGTGTGAATGCAACTTCAGATGAATTCCTCACAGATGCTTCTAAGGGCATTGATGCACAGTGGTAACTAGTGATCTCGCCAAAAGCAGAATCCATCACTGCTTGCACGCACAAGCTGTGTGAGATTCCCACTACCATCTATCACAAAAGTTGACCCTTCCTTGACAATAGGCTCACTCTAGATCTGCATTATGTGGCTTCATGGAATTAATCACACATTGGATGATCTCATTCAATTGTTTTATGCCATACTGGAAGAATGAACATTAAATGTTCATTCATAAAACATACAATATGCTGAATACTTCAACATGTAACATAAGGTCACAGTAATTTTTTTGCTTTCTTTGATAAAATAGAAGTTAATTATGTGGCCAGAAGATTATATTCAAAGTCTAAAGAAGGGAACTGTAATGATCAATCAAACAGACAAATCTGGCATGTGACTTCCCTTCCCATCCCTTCCCTTCTCTTGTCCCTGGAGGATACAAAAGGTTATTTATTTAATACTTTCAGCTTGGGCAAGTCTGAGAAACCATGCTCAGATGAAGATCTGTTCTATACAAAATATTTAAAGTGTAAAAAAAGAGGGACTTCAAAAGAAAAAACATTATATTTTGATGAACAAGCAATTGGGAGACATAGTGCTGGAATTTAGAGCATCCAGTAATAAAACATCACAAAGAGTTTCTACTAAATGTATGTATTTTTCCAGGAAAAATTACTGCCTGATTAATAGCTAGTTCTATTTGTCTTTACAAAAATGGTCCAGTAATCTGGAATTGCTGACTAACTAGGACCAGTGATTATATCTGTAACATGTTGAATATTGACAAACAAAATATGGATACAGTAATATATATTAACATTTCAAAAGAGTTAATTTTTTCAAACCTAGGCAAAGGAAGAAACAGCTTAAAAAAAGGAACAGATTGAAAATTGAGAGTTATGGATGGCCAAGAAAAGACTATAATCCATAAAAAACATAACTTTGATTAAAAGCTTATTTGTTTCAACAGTAAAACCAAAAGCTAAATTGGAAGCAAAAGAGGATACATCAAAAGTAAAAAAGCAGGAAATCATTAACAGTACAAATTAAAAATTATGAGATAATTAAAATTTATTTTTAAAAACCTGAAAAAAAATCAGAAGAGAATCCATAGATGGCAGGGCTTTAAAAAAGTGCAAGGATAAATTTAAGAATATTATTTCTTAATGCTTTTGAAAATAGACAGACCATACCTGCCTCATCTCTGTTTTCAAAAGAGTAATTCAGGGAAAGATGTAAGGATTATTGTGAACAAACAGTGTAAGTGGTGGTGTGTAAGAGGAAGCATCAAATAGTTCAGTGTAATCTGAAAAATTAAAGGTAAAATAAGACACTAAGTGTAATTAACATTTGATATAAACTTCAAAGAAGGTGGCAGGTTCTCTGTCTTGCGCACAAACAGAAGTTAATGGTCTCAATGAAAGAGTCAATATGCAAAATAAAACATCTTATGGTATACATAAATTCAATCTGGCACATTTAATAGAATTTCATTCTTTTAAGTTCTGTGAATGTTTTCTGTATTCATATATATTTTTCTACCATGCACAGATAAAATGGCTAACTTTTCACTTTTACAATGGCAAAAAAATGTATGCCTTATGTGTTAGAGAACATTCACAGATAATCATTTCTAGATCAGACCAAGGCTGTTAAGCTGTTGTCATATGTTTATGTTTTTTCATGTACAGACCCTTGTCTATGTCAAGATTCATCAGGCTGGATTGTTCTTTTGGCCTGTCTCATATATTGCAATGTAATTGGTCTTTAATCAACAGACTTAGCTTCTGCTAAGTATTGCTGAAGGAATACCTTCAGAAAAGTTTTAGAAAGTTCAAAGTTAAGAAGCTTTAAATTAGGGTCCCAGAATAGTCATGTTTCCTGCTGCAGTTATCTATTACATTATCATTATATTAATTAGCATATTAAGGTGACATATTTTAATATAAGTTTATATGTGATCTTACTGTGATTCAGTATCCAGTTTTAAAACTGAGTGACTAAAGAGTGGGGATTTTAATTTGCAAGTGAGTACAAATACATATGCTTACATAAAAAATGCTACATAAATATGTAAGGATAAAACTCTCTCAAAGTTGTTTTTTTTTGGGGGGGGGGGGGACAGCAATAGTATACAAAGTATATCTACTTGTGGCATTATACTCCATCCATCGCTCTTTGAGGAGAGTGCTGCTTTAGCAGGTATGCACTTCCTGGATTTTACTGTCAACCATAGAGGAAGATTCTATTTCTGGAAGATATAAAGTAGTTTCAATGAATGCTTTGCTTCTGCAAACACACACAATGCATCTCTTTGCCTATAACCTTTATTTTATTCCTTTTCTTAGTGAAGTGTCTTTCACCTCTCATTCTCCAGTGTCCGAAAGAACAGAAAAATAAAACAGGTTTTATGCTATGAGATGACTGCTGTTGAAGAGTACTTTGTGGTTTTTTTCTACAGGAGTTACTTTTTAGTGTTGAGTTTCTTCAAGAATAGTTTGCTATAGGCTACTTACATAAGCATACTGCTGCAGGATTGCAGCCTCAGCCTGCTAATCTTTTTCCAATCCTTTATATCCTATTACCAGCATTTACAGCAAAATAAAAGCCTGTACAGACATGTAAGAAGTAGTAGTTCTTTCTTTTTTTTTTAAAGCCACTTACACTTTACACTTTAAAAATTGTAAATAGCTTTATTTCCTGTTAATGGAGTAATTTATATAGTACCTACTATCTACATTGACAGCACTTTTTATCCACTAGCAAATGTGCGGCATTTACTGAATCAATTACTTGAGTTATGAAGAGGAGCACAAAGCCTCATTGTCACTCCATTCTTCTCAATAACAAAGGAGAAAACACATTAAAAACTAGCATTGATGGGTTGTTGTGAGACTCAGTCAATGAGCACTCCCAGAGTTGAAATTAAAAGGCAGTTAGGAGAAAATTGTTTTCTCTGGTCATCAGTCACAATGTGAAAGGCCTTTTTCACAATGATTAATTAAAAGCTGAAAAAAGACTGAGCTTTAATAAAGTGTCTGGATGGGTTTTTGGTAGCATCATGAGTTAATGGACAGTGGTTTGCCTTGACTAAGTGTTATTGCCCTAGTCCATAATTTCATCTTGAAAACGGGCATGGGAGTGAATCTTCCTCTTAGTAATTGAGTATTGATTTGAAAATAAATGGCATTGAAACTCCCACTGAACTATCAGGATATATTCTGGACAGCACTGACAAGAAATGGCTTTTAGTTGGTGTGAAAGTTATGGATCAGCTTGATACTTAAATACATAGAGCTCTACTGCAATCTATCTTCTGATTTATCAAGTTTCAGATGGTCAATATATGACATTGCAGAGGAAATAACATTTATGTCCCTGAAGCAAGAATAGAGAAACATTATAGCCTTTTTTTTGAAATGTTTCCTTCAATTTGTGAAGCTATTTAAAAGAAAACAGCAAAACTTGGGTTTATGCTTCAAATAACTATTGCCACATATAGACTTTAAGCTTGGAACTATTTTAAATGTGCTTATAATGCAAGTGATTAACGTATGCACATTATCTTAACTTGGTGGCATGCAGACGGTGGCAGTATGGACTGTGTAACATGAAAGAGTATAAAACCGACAGTCACCACCTTTAAAGCTTTAAGTGCTGTAGTCTGTTTGCTTTATTAAAAGGTATATAACCTACACTACAGAAAGTCCTAAAACTCTCACTAGTGGTATGAAATCAACACTGGATGTAAAACTAAAATAGTATAATGAAAGGTTATAGAGAGATAAAAAAATTCAGTCAGACTTTTTTAACCTAGTAAAAATAAAGCAGAATTTTAAGGACATATAAGTGCCGAACTGCCAATGAAATTAACAGGTGTTAAGCATTATAGACACAACAGTTAGAGAGACCTTTACTCTACTCTGAGGTAGCTGTAAGCTATGGATCGCAATGTCTTTGTATTAGGTGTGAGATCACCAAAGTGGATAGAAGAGTTCAGCCGTAGGTTTCTCAAAAGAAAGTGAAAGGAGCTCCAGATATAGATGGTGAATGAGGAATCACCCAAACATAGCCAACAAGATACAAGAAGCACAACTGTATTTTCACAGCTTTCACCTGAGTGAAGATTGCCTTTTTTTTCCTTGTAAAAAAAATGGTAAGAGCTCATTAGTTTTGCTTGAGAGCTTGATGGTACTTGCTTTTGTATGAAAAATTTACATAAAAATTTGTACAAGCAAGATGTAGCTGGCATGCATATTGGATTGGTAGCATGGATGGCATACTCCCAAAACCTGAAAGCTCTCACCTCCCAGGTCCTCTTTCTGAGAGTTGAAACTGCCAAGTCCTTCAAGGCCTCCTGAGCTCCACTCAGTCCTTCACAGGGGGTGTGTGTGTGTGCATGTGTGCATGTATGTTCAGAAATGATGGCCAGATTACAGGGTCAGGAAGCCAGAAGGGAATATATCTCCACAGGGTATTGTTTATGAATCTCACTTAAAACAAATATTTCTAGTTTCTGGATGAAAAAATCAAAACAATTGAATAATCTGGCAAAAATGAAAAATGCTTTCTTTTTTCCTATTCTTGAGTGAGATTTTCCTGGTTTTCCTGATTTTAATTTATCTTATATATTAGATAAATATCTGTGGGAGATCATCTTTGGCTAGAACTGACACAAAGAAACCTGAATAAATACTTTGGCCTCCGTCTCATGCCTCAACAGCTGTTCCGATCCACTGAGCAATGACCATACATTTTACCTGTCACCATTTAACTGCTAATTTAGATTCGGACCCTCATACACTGCTTTAGAAATTCACTGTTTTGGATTGATGGAAAAAGTGAGGTTTACTATTTATGTACTCTATAGATTCTTGCTTAAGAATATACTGTGCTTCACTTTTCGCCACACACATACCAAGCCACGCAGCTGAGGAAGTTAAGGGATATTGAGTCCAATTCCTTCAGTTAAAACATGGTTTGGAGCTGCTTAAGCAAAATGGCATGAATGGAAGAACTGTTATATTGATTTCACAAAAAAGAAAGTCAATTAACAGCATTAATTGTTTACAAGTGTCTTCTGTAAAGACACAAATTGGATGATTGTAAATTATCTTGCAAGAATAGAATTTACTTTATTGAAATTATTGATCATAAAATAGTTTTTTTTGAATGCATTGAGAAAAGTTCCACAATACTTAACTGAACCAAGGTAACAGGCTAAAGCAACAAAAGTAATATACAAATCTTATTTAGCTGATCATCATGATGGGTTTTGAACAGTATTGCACTTAACCATTACATCTTATAAAGAGCTATAAAGACAGAATAAGAACAGCAGAGATCACCTGTTGAATTATAAACAGATAAAGGAGATATTTATGTAGGTAAAATTTAATAAGTCTACATAAGCATATGTCAGATTTAAGCAAATCACTGATATTTCTTAGTCACAGTATAAGAACAGTTTACTCTTGCCTGAATTTGTCTTCAAAGTACCTTCACTAGATAAAAAACTTTCTTCTATTACCATTAAATTTATTGCAAAGTGTGGAAGAGCAAAATTAAGGCCCAAAGTTTTGGAAATATTTCTTAGGCAAAAGCAATGGATGTTAGTTGCTGCTTGGTGTCTAAACATATAATAAAGATTAGTCATAAGAAATTTGACCAAGGACACATAGGATGCCTATCAAAGTCTTATTTTGTAACTACTCAGATAGTACTTTAATTGTCAGTAAGCTGTAGTGGGCATGAATTCAACCACAGTATTTGTAAGAAGAAAATTTGGAGAATGAGAATTTTGAAAACACAGATGAACATTATTAATAGGTGCTACTACTTAACTCAGGGTTTGTTTGGATCAAGTTCTTCACTGGGTTTAGAATAGATACATTTGAAGATTCCAAACTGGCTTCTACAGGTTTCTCTTCTCTTTCCTTCCCTTTCCTTAGTTTTGAAGCAGTGAGAAGACTGTTCTCTGACTCCAGTGTAGTGTATCGCTAAGAGTAGTGATGTAGAAAACTGAATAGAAACATGATGGTTTGCAGTGATAGAGAATAAATTGGAACATGGGGAAAGGACAAAAAAGAAGTTTCTTAAGAAGACCTGCAAGAATGACATGTGTAAAGTGCACCCAGATCAAAGTCATCAGGATCCCTAACTACATGCACTGTCCCTGGACACCCAGATCAGGAGACAAAGAATAATGAATAAATCCTAGTGACCCACAGAGGAGGGACAGGATAAAGAAAGTGATTACTGTCAGCTTCTAAGGTGTACAGGAAAGGCATATCCAAAACAGCAAGCATATGGTCGCCAACCAAAGAAGAGGTCAGAAGCCATGATGAGATCCAGTTAGTTGGAGTTCTGTGTCCTCTGTGTCTCATACGGAATCTGCCCACAACACTGGAACGCACATCCCACTGACTAAAATCTGTAGAGACCTTGAAGACACGTGCATCTCCATGCTGGTGAGGGCATAGGGAGTATTAGAATATGTGAATGAGTGAAATCAGTTTTCACTTTCAAACAAGATTGGGCACTGAGAGTTACCACATTTTTGCTACAACATTACAACAGTAGTTCTTGCAATGGGAGAAGGAAGTTGCTCTCTGGTTTCTGGTTGATCCTTGGAGGTTCCACAGGGCACAGTGACTATGTGGGAACACCCAGTAATTCTGTCAGTCTGCTCTGCTTATATTTGAGAATGGTGACAGTACACTTAAAAGGATGCCTGGAAAGTCATTGTTTTCACAAGGGCTTGGTGCGTTTTCCTATTCAATTGTTGGTCATCTTAAAGGGGTCATGAAGTCATCTGTTTCCACTCACCAGCACAAGAAAAAGCAAAGCAACCTGTTTTCATAAGAAATCCTCCTTTCAAGTTTTCACCCATGATGCATACATTTGCAATTGACAGTTTCCAGCATTGTCTGTTCCCAGTGCAGCAGAGAATCCAACAGGACACAGAAATCACAAGTGAGACAGCACTGCAGGGCTAGCTGCAGTTTGTGAACAAACAGAGCAGCAGGAATCATATTCAGTGCTACCTTACAAACAGAGGGTAGGGATTTTTTCAAAGCCTCAAATTTTCCTTCACTGTGCAGCAGTCTAGAACGGGAATGAATTCTTCATATGAAAAAGCATTGTTTGTTCTTTCAACTTTTACAGCCCAAAGCCTTTTATATTCACATCTCACCTTTAACTGAAGGAATTCAAGTCAATAGCTCTGACTTCTCAAAAATATATCATACAAGTAAACTATTGTTTTGCTAGGAAGACGGAAAAAAGGGGAAATAGGAAAGAGCATGCTAGAATCATCCCATTGCTGTTTTACCACTGTGAAAAGAGAATACAAAATTCACAGGGCTGGAAGATAGCATGCAAAAGGGTTCATGATTCTTGCACAGAACCAGAATTTGAAAATGCAATTTTGCAAGCAATGTTGGTAATTAAGTATGTGCATGTGTGAAGGGATATATATTTCCCAGTTAGATCCCTTCAGTAAGCAAAATATATCAAAGAGAAAACTATTTGCTTGAGACACTGCTTTTTGGGTTGCTTTTTTTTTGTGGTTTTTGTTTGTTTGTTTGTCTGTTTTTCGGAGGGGGGGTAAGTGGGGTGGGATAAAATACTTCTGCTATGTGCATTAGAGATTTTTTCCTTGGGTGTGCAGAAGTAGAAAATTATACTTATTTGGGAAACATGATTCCCTGACTCCAGCTACAAGTTGTGTTAACTCTTAACTTTACGAGTGAATGGGTTTGTACTACCAGTGCAAGAACCAGAAGCAACTCATGAACACTTAGACGATGACAGTGACCATAATGCAGGTCATCGAATACTAATTGAACATCACATAGCTGAAACTGTAAATTTCTGTTGCAAGGGATAGTACATTTTTTGCAGACTAGATGTCAATATTGTTGCTTATCAGCTGGATGGCCAGGTGCTTCCAATAGACTTGACTTGGTACTTATATGGGTGGCTGGAATATCTGAATTTGTCTGTGACAGAGACCTCAGTTTTATTCATACAGATCTAATAAGCTTTCTTCATGAAAATATAACTTGTATAAAATGGACTTATAAAACACTTGAACATTTGAAGTGCTCAAGGCCAGATTGGATGGGACCTCAAGCAACCTGGTGTAGTGGAAGGTGTCCCTGTCTATAGCAGGGGCATTGGAACCAGATGATTTTAAGGTCCCTTCCAACCCAAACTGTACTGTGATTCTATGATTCTGTGACTTAACCAAGGCAAATAAAGTTGTTTGTTTTTTTTTATTTTTTACATATCTTCCTTTTGCCAGAAACATAAGACATTATGGAAGGTTAGTATGTAATAAACTAGTGCTACCTGAAATATTGTGGGAGTTTTACCTCCCCAGGAGTTGCTGTGTAACATTGTACTGCTTGACCCACCAATCCTGAGAAGCAAAGTAGTTTTATATACTGACTGTAACCATCTCTTTGAAAATATCTTAACATCACAAGATAGCACCTTAGATGGAGACACATTTTTTTATTTTTTTTTACAAAAAGTTCTGCAAATTTTTTTTGGCACTAATCAGCTTCTTAATGAACAGCTGCCATATGTAATTTTGCAGTGGCTCAAAGTGACAACTAACAGTTGTTAGTATGTAAAAAAATCCAAGAAACAAAATGTAGTTGTTCAGTTCATTAGTCACCAAGATTATCAGTTGAAAAAAATATCATTTCAGACAGAATGAAATTTCATTGTTTTTTCTTAATCCTTTTTCATACTTCTAAAATTCATATTTAAGCAAATTGAATTCTCAAGTTCTTAGGGTGATTCTGACAGATATAATTAAAAAGAATAAATCTGGTGAGTGAACCAATGATTTTGTAAATCTCTTCTCTGTTGCTTAAGACTATTTGTTTCGAGATATATATTTTCATGTAAAGACAAATTCCTTTTACTATTGTTTTATGACTGCTTTTATGGAGCTAATTTTTCTGAAAGATTGAATATTGACAGTAAAACATTCAGGATCTGTGACAGAAACAACCTGACTATATGAAATACATATTTTGTCAGTCATAAAACCCTCTCAATAAAACTTCAGCTAAATTTTTTAGCAGAACAGTTCTTGGAGCCAGAGATGAATTAATGCATGCATTTTGTGAAGCAGAAAAGAGTATTACTGCTTCATCAATACCAATCACACTAGTTATGATTTTGAAGTTTCCTTTAAGTAGAATAATTTTTTGTATTAGTGGAGAATTATAAACCCAAGGGTCAGGTTGCTTTCAAGAGAAGAAGTTAGACAAAATACAAGGATATCAAAACTGTTCCTTCATGTCAGTGCTTCTTGTTAATGCTAGAAAAGGTCAACATCCAGCAGCTCGCAGCCTGATACATGATGGTAGACACTGGAGCCTGTGGGAGCCCACAGGCAGCGAAGGTTACACATTTTGACTGTGGTTATGTCCAAACCTTAATCAGGCCTTGCGTGTTCCCCAGCCAGTGCCCAACAAGCTCTTCTTCACTTCTGAATCCACACAGGCATATGTGAATGGGCCAGGTAAGTATTGTTTATGCTCTTCAGTTTTCACAATTACATTTTCTCTCCTTGCTTCAACATATTTTTGCCCACTTATTCTGTAGGGAGCAGCTTTTTGCAGCATTGTAGTGAATTCAGTCAATCTGCAGCTCATCCTACCTCTACCATCTATACAACACTTGTGGCTTGGAGCATCCGTGTTCAGAAAAAAAAATATTGAGGTGGGTAGCAAAAGGCTTTCATAGGCTTTTGTAATATCTACAACTATCATACATACTATATATATATATATATACCTATATATCTCATACACACTGTAAATACGCATCCACCCCAGGTTTTTGTTCACTGATGATTTTTTACTAATTGTAGGAGCATCAAAGACTGCAATGAAGCAAATATTTTGAACACCATTTGTTAACAATCAGTAAACCATTAATTTCCATTACCTTGGGCATTGCCACAGGGAGGAACATTGTTCTTTATTTTAACTTACAGGGAAACACACAGATTCTTTTTAAAGCAAAACAAGGCTTCTAAGTGATACCATTTATAGACCAAGTAACATAAAAGAAAACAGACAATTTTTTTGGACACACAAGTCTTCCTCAAGTCTGAAATAGAAGCAGCAAACTTCAAGCAAATTACTTCTGAGTTTTAGAGCTTAAGAAGGAATTTTTGCAACATTTGCAGTAACAGGTAAAATACTGGTAAGGTTGAGGAGTGGGTGCTGGTGTGTGAATGTACTCAGCCAGGAAGTGAAACAGCAGCAAAGACATCCTGTGTACCTGAACTAAGTACATTAAAGCATGAAAACAAACATCAGTTTAAACCAAGCCAAGGCCAAATAAGTATGGTCTTTCCTCTACTATTTCTCTCCCTTCTCCATGCTTCTGCCTCCCTGTTAGCATCAACATTATTGTTAATGTGAACTCACGGTCAGTGAGAGCTGACTTCTGAGTAACAGTGACAGTGGGTCACACTCTTAGCTGAACACTGGAGTTTCAGAAAGCCATGCAGCTACTTGTGCCCCACATCACTGTCTGGGCTCCAGCAATATAACTAAAACAAAACGTCACTCATCCAATCATAGGATCCAGATGTGCTTACTCAGAACAGAGGAAAACAGTAGATGACAGTGACACTACAACTTCCCTTTCAGAGGATGATCAAAGAGGCAGTCTTAAAACAATTGTTTGTTTCTATATCTACGTCTTATTTGTTTCCATTATAACGGTATTTTTCTGAGTGTATTACAAGCTTAGCATGCTGTTGGCTACATTAGACACAGTAATAAATGTCTGCCTTAAAAAAAAAACAGAAACAACAAAACAACATGAACACCTTTCCTGCCTATAAGTAGCAGAAAAAAATATAAATACATATATTTAAGAAAAATATCTTAACCTGAGAGGAGTTTCATAAACTATTTTCTTACAATAACCAGGTTTAAAAACACAAGTAGCATATGGACAACTTTTACCCAGGATCAGAAGCGAAGGGTGCTCCACCCTCAGCTTCCGGCAGAAGCCCCCCAGCTACAGGCAGCCATGTCTACCATCTGCCCAGCAACTCCCACCCTGCTTCCAGGCCCTGGCCTGGCAGGTGCCCAGGCAGCCCTGTGCCTGCCTGGCAGCACCAGCCGCTCCTTCTTGTTTATCCCAGAAGCAGGTCAGAGAATGAGGTGCCTCCCCTCCACTACACAAGGTCCACGCTGTTGTTTCAGCCACCGTTTTATGGCCATTAGCCACCATTTTCACTAAAGTCATGCCCCATGTGTTTTCATAATACGGCGTAATTGGCTGGAGGTTTAGAAAAAATGGCAGCTCCCTGCCATAAAATGGCAACCAAGACAACGTGGCGACCCCCAGGTGGCGGGAGGTAACTGCCTGGTGGTGGACTTGTCCTGTCAGCCAATCACAACACAGCCCGTGACAGGAAAAGGGGCGTGGCCTCAGGGGCAGTGGTCAGGCTGCTTGCCCCTGGGGCGGTGGGAGCGGCCGGGGCAGCGCTGGCCCCCAGCCCTGGTGTGCCCTCCTGGTGTTGGGCTTTGGGGGAAGGTGGAGGGGATCATCCGGGAACTACGACTGCCCCACAAGCAGCTAACACCCTTGCCTCAGGAGCGAACCTGCCTGGCTTTATTTTCAGGCTGTGGCCTGTGTTTGCTCAGATGAATTCAAACAGTCACTGCTGAGGTTGTCTGGAAACGTATCCCTGCGTCATTGTGCCTTTGATTCCTCTTTTTAGTTCATCTGACTCACTCGATCATGCGTTTACCTGCTCTGTAATATGCATGAAGACACCACCGCTGCTCCAGCAGGCTCTGATTGTCTCCCGGACTTAAAAAATCTCTAAGTTATTTTTAAATGCAAGTAAAAGGCTTATACTTAAGAGCATTAGTATGGATATTGTCTAGTTGCTTTAAAAGAGATCTAATCATACAGAATAACATTGGTCTAGTCTTACACTAGCACTGATTGCTGTTTTGCTACCATGGTAACTTGTAGCAAATATTAGATTCAGTGGAATAATGAAATTTTATTTCCATAAAAAAATCAGCTGGAAGGATTTCTTGCAGAATTTGCCATAAGCAGTTTAAGTTTTTAAACAAAAGATTTTGGAACAAAATTTAAATCTCCATATAATTTTGGTTTTTAAACATAATTTTAATTCCATATTTTAGAAAATGAAATGAAATCACAAAGAGATACAAATCACTTCAGTCTGTTGTTATTTTGGCACTGTTGCGGTTTTTTTTAATCTGTCTGCTTCCATGAAATATTAATTATTTTATTAATTTTTCTGAGAAGCAGGTGAAAAAACAGTGAATTATAAAGCCTGTGGTGGAAGAGTCAGCTCCCTGTTCCCGCTGTTAAGGACTGCAGCATTGCTGGGAGGGCACCCATGAGGGGACAAGAGGATCGCTGCAGCTGGAATAAGTCAAACTTTATCCAGATGGGAACAGTATTTCACACACATACAGTAGTATCTTTTGTTATGGCAGAGTTTTTCTGAAATTCCTTTTAGAAACCATTCTGTGTATAAAACACGCTGTGGTTATAAATATTATGTTTGCAAAGCATCACGAAACAAACTTGTATTTCAACAATCATCTTGCCCAAGAATGTGCTTCATCGATTTCCTCATTGTGGTGTGAAGAAAATAAGGAAAGTTCTGAACTGAATTATGTCTGTGTGGTTTTTAGCACACAGTCATAAAGTTTCAGACTTCATCTTACAAATGCTTGAAAACACGAACACGTACATGTAATGAAACTGAGTATTAATCTGCCCTGTGAAACTCTCTTTCCTCTGTCTGTCAGAACCACCTTAATTTCCATGTAGTGCAAACATTGCTAATTAACTAATCTGATTTCTAATCCCTTTCCTTTTATTCCCTTTTGCTACCTTGAGGAATTGAAGGCAGCCCATTTCCCCGTTGCTCTCCCTTCCATACTGTTATCACCTTTGGAGAGGTGAGCAGAGCTGCCGTGGTCACCTGTTCCCAAGGATACCCGAAGGAAAGATTTTATTCCTGAAGTGCTCTGGTCATGCTCTTTGACCTCTGGCTTCCTGATAAAACAAGTTAATTACATTTTCAGACTTACAAAAAACTTGAGGGGTTTTTTTTGTTGTTTTTGTTTTGGGGGGGATTATCACAATAGAAAATGTCATTTTTCACACACACGCACAAAATTGCTTTCTGCCAATAAAACAGCTTTAAAACAGCTTTTGTTTTATCCCCTTTCCTTGTGCCCCATCCCACCCTCACACACAGGCACACCGGTGAAGTAGGATATTTAAAATCTGAACTATTTCAATAATTGGATTTTGATGGTGATTTTGTATATAAAAAAGGTAAAAAAATGGACTTCAGAAGTTTTCCCATGGAAATTTATTTGTCCATGCCAATTTTCTCCCTCTCTGCCTTTGCAGGGTCTAGTTTCAGTGCAAAGGACTTGACATGATTAGTGCAGAGGACAGAGGAAGTGGCATTGTGAAGGAGGCGTCCCTTTCAGTTCTGATGTCTGAGTTGCAGGCAGAAATGATCTTTAGAATTATGTAAAATTTCTTCATTTTCTTCCCATTGGAGCTTTGTCAAAATAGTTTATGTGAAAATGCAACTTTTTTGTCTAATCCAATTTCTTTAATAAGTTTTCATTCATAAGAGGTACTCAAAGGCTCAAAGGAATATATTGGAGGAAATGAAACAGGTTTGTGTCTTTTTGTAAATGAGAACTTAAAAATATGTGCTTAAAACCAGCACTGCTGGTAGTGTCAACCATTGTATTCTTCTCCTGTCATATCAATGTTAACAACATAATATACCAGAGGAAATATGGCGGCTAAAGATAATTGACCTGCCACTTAATGTCCCCCTTTGCCTGCAGTGAAAGACCAGAAAAAATACCAAGCAGCAGATTGTTGAAGGACCTGTGTGATTGTAGCAAATGACACCCTCTCAATAAAGTAGATTATCAGGAGTCTACAAACATGTTTTCAGTACTCAACTTTAATTTTTCGCAATTCTTTACTACATGAGATGTTTTTAAAAAGATAATTTATTGCTTAGGCTTTACAAAATAGAAGATGTCAAGAAAGGGCACACAAGAAAACACCTACCTGAAGTGATTCAGGTTTCCTTTCTTTTACTGTTTCAGGGGTCTTGTACTGAGACTTAGGAAACAGACTAAATAAGATCAGAACAAAATTAATGTTACTTAGTAATGTCTAAAGAAGTTATTCCTTTGACAGTTTCTGTCATTTCATCTAATACTTCTTTCCTCTCTATATCTTGCTCCAGGCAAGTTATTATTAACTTCGGCTTGCTAATGTAAATAGTATACCAGCGGAAAGAACATACACCAAGGACATTGCAGTTAATAAAGCTGAATGGTCAGTTCAGGTAATGTGAATGAAGGCAGTAAGGATATTAGAGCAGGGTTCATTTTATTGCCGCTGGCATTACCCAAATCTGAACATAATGGGAGCTTCGGTCATGGCAGGCAATAGAAGGGGCATTTGCTATGTAGAAGTATTTACAATGGGAATAGTAATTACTGTGACAATAATTTTTTTATGATTTAATATTTCTGTAAACTACTGTTACTTGTCACTTTCCTAGGTAAAAATGTTGCAGATTTAATGTCTCAGAATGTATCTATTCCTAAAATGTTTTAGCAGTTTTAACTGATTATTCACTTATGTATTTAGTGCTTAGGAGATAATGCTGGCAGTCAAGTTCCCTAAATCTTTTGTCACGTGTAAGGGAAGCCCTCAAATGACATATTAGATAAGGATTTTTCTGTACTTTTACACCTGTGCACATGTAACCTATCTTTAGAAGAGGTGATGAGGCCTGTCCTTCTCCCATTAGCTGTTTCCTATTCACAGGGAAATATAAGTACTTCTGCAAATGAGCTATATTAATCCTTTAAATCAAGCAGTGTTTTCGCTGAGTGTTTAGTGTTCTTGTCTTTAATCCATCTCTCACAAGACAACCTATGAGAGAAGTTGTTTAGCGCATGGTCAAACCCAGTTTTGCCTATAGTGCTAGAGAAGGCAGAAAACTTGCTGGATTAGTAATATTTTTCTATTATTTTTATATGAAATTAGATAGCTGACCACAGAATTGGATCCACAGATCCAACGCAAATTCATGTATGTATGTTACCTCCTACTGGAATCAGACACATTGCTTGGTAGAGCTGTTTTTCTAGAAGGTTAGTCCAGGTTCATGGCCATTTCTAAGTCCAGATTAATTTCTATATGAGGCACTACCATATCCAGGAATACAAAAGGATTTATGATAATGCAAAATGCTGTGTCGATTAACTATGTGCTTGGTGTTTCTCAGCGGCTAAAAGCTAAAGATGACAATGAAAAAAATATTTCCTTTAGTAAATTGTAGCTATAATTAAGTTAATACAGAACATACAAAAATTATTATTCTGTACGTGATATTGGAATAACTGTTGTAGGTCTGTGTAAAAATAGAATAATCAGTCTTTAATGTTTGACATTGTCGGGACAATAATATAGATTTCCTATACGAATGACAAAGATAGTAACACTTTAAGCAAACTTTGTTCAAATCATTACTGTTACTTTGTTTGTGTGCATTTACAATACACATTGACTGAAATCAAGGTTATTAGTGGGAAACCAAAGTGCATTATTGACTGCTGAAAGTCACTTTGCCAGTCAGCTGGGCCATGGTTTTTTGATCCCCTAACTTCCCTTCCTTCCAGCTAAAAAGTTTGCTTACTATGCATTTTGGGTTTTTCTTCTTTAATATTTTATTCACCTTGGTTTTATTGATAACACTGTATTTTTGTTACAATTTAGATCACACACTATTCTCATAAAACTGAAGAATTTTGCAAGTAATAAAATTCAGCATCTTGAACATCTTGAGCAGAACATGCCAAAGCTTTCTGCACATTTTGCAATTTCACCTTCTTTTTTTCATATTAACTTTTTCTTATATTTTCATTAGAAGAAATCCAAATATATATGTCCATGCTTTAGAAATGTCTTTAAGATGTGTAGCTCTGACATGTCTCTCAGAACATTAGATGAGACTCAGAGAAACCAGGGACTCTGCCATTGATGTTGCCAGGATCTGTGTAATATATATATATAACAAACCAGATCCAAAAAATGGATAGTAAAGCAACCAGAACAAGTCAAGCAGCAAACGAGAAAACCTGTACATAAACAGCATGTTATGGCTCACAATGTTGCTTGGAAGAATTGACACAATGCTATTGTGACACTACCAGTATCTATTAAATTGCTTGAGTCTACTTTCCCTGCTGTGTAACCTGAAGACAAGAAAGTTGAAGGACATTTGTACACATTGAAGAATTCCTTCACCCTTTTACTGGTATTTTCTAATCATCTTAGGTCTCTATTCCTAGACACAGATTTTTTTTCCTGCATGCTACCTTGGAGTCGCATGAGAATAGCCATTAAGGAATCAGAGCAAATAGATTCCCTGATCTGCAGGGCATGGGTTTGTTAATTGTTTTTAATTCTGTTTATACTTCTGGCATTCTACTCAAACCAAATCAACAGAACATTGTCAAGAATTAGAAAGTAGAAGTGGAAAAGAGATGAAAAAAGTTCCCCATTGCTTCCTCACAATCAGGTATTTTTCTAATAGACATACATTAGTTCATCTAAGCTGTAGAAAATAATGTTGAAAGGAGTGAAACATATTCATCCATATATTGCCAGGGAGACTCATTCCCTTAATTGATGAGGTGTAAGCTAATCAGCCAGCTTTGCAAACTCAAACACAGATCTGTCCTGAATGGCTTGTGCACAAAAGCTGACTGACAGACTTCCCTGCTTGGACCTCTCTGCCTGCAGTGACCTGGACTCCCTAGACTGTGCTATGGAAGGTATCAGTCTAAAACCATCAGTAGGAGAAAAGCTGGAGACTTCTTCAGGTTTAAAGATCCCTTTTGTACCCATACAAAGTCTTGAATTCAAAAAAGGCCAGATATGCAAAAAAAAATATTTGTAGAAATATAATATACTTCATCAGTATTGTTGTATAATGGCAAGCCAGATTTATAGGACTACTGTCAATCCATGATTTTTAAAGCTGATCTTTAAGGTACAGTATGCATTTAATGCAAAGCAACAAAAAATCCCAATGTGACCTTCACAACATATTAAACTTGCTAGAATGCAGAGGTGTGGTGTAATCTATGTTTTAAACCAGAGAGAGTATTTTTTTTTTCTTCTGTATGTCTTCTCCTCTTTTTTCCCCCTTTGATAACTATTTTGATAGTACAATGGTGTACCATGTATGCTAATAAAAGTTGTTTTGTAGCACTTGGCATTTGGTAGTGTTTATAATGGGTCTTAGAAGAATTTAAATATTTTAAGATAACAGTAAAAAACAAGTTTTCATTATCTGAGGTAAGCTGTTAGAAACTCTAAGGGTATTTTCACCTTGTAATGTTTCCAATAATAGATTAGTGTCTAAGAAGCAAGGAATTTAGAGAGGTATTACACATTTAATTTGTTGCTGTGGGCATGTAACTAATGAAGTAAAGTACACAGGTATGTCTCTACTTTGAGCATAATCTTGGGTTTAAGCAAAGTCTCTCCTTTGCAAAGTCATTTTGTTAGCTTAGGATAGTAGAGACAGAGATGTATTTCCTCAATAAATTATTGTTTCTTAACCATGAAACTCTGTGAAACTGCATTTTCATATTCACTATGTTTCCACTCTAAGCCTTTGGTAGCGAGAGACTGTAAGCTGCAGAAGTTTGTTTTGAGATATAATCTTTGGTCTCTTTTTCAGGTCAAAAGTAGTTCTGTACTAAGAGCATGACATGAAAATATATCTCTTAAGTCTACTATCAGTAGGCTGGAAAACATGTCTGTGATTATCACTTCATTAGTCAACTGATGAAATTGTTTGGCTTGATTATAAATGAGAATAAACCTTATTAGCAGGATCAGAAACACATCAAACACGCGTTTTAGTGGGATGGGTACAGAGAAAAGCAGTCCAGCTTGAGCTTCCTGCTGGCCTTGGCATCCTGGGAAAAACTTGAATGTGTCATTTCTTTATATCTCTTTTTCTTGCAGTAGGTAAAGAGTTCCATGGCTTGTCTAGCTAAATAAAAAACTTGAAATACATAGCTGATAATTTATTTTCACTCATATAAGGACAAATCCAAAAATTTTTGCTGGTTTATGATACTTTTTAAAATGCTCAATTCTGACATTTCTTTCTGGTGATATACCTTCTCATATTTCAGTAGGGGTGTATGTGGGCACAAGCATACACTCTTTGAAAAGACATATACAAATAATAAGAATGTTTGTTTTGTGTTTGTTTACATTATGATTGCATCAGGCCATACATGTTTTGATGGTTCGTATGTGATTTACATTGGGTGACTGGTTTTTGAATGATCTAAGGTTGCTTCTGTTCCTTCTTGAAAGGCTGGAATGGTTTTAATCAGAGAAAAATAAAAGAGTAATAGGTCAATCCTCTCAGATGGTGTTACAAAATAAGTCATTAGTTATGCTAAATTTATTGAAGCTTTCAGGACTAACACACATTTTCTGAAATGCCATACTTTAACCTGAAGAATGGGAAATGAGACTTTGAATCATATTTTCCCAGATTCAGTGATTTTATTTTCAAAAGTATTACAAGACACTTTTGCATTCGGGTCAGTAAGGAGTTTTTCACTCCCTGAAATATTGCATGTCACTAGAGTTAGCTTTTATTTATTTATTTACTTCTTTATTTATTTTTCTGCTTTACTTCTGGATCGCTAGTTCTGTGTTGTTTATTCACACATTCTATTTTGGTTTTGCTCACCTCTGAAATGTTTCATCAAATTTGCTATCTATGTATGAACGGAATTTATTTACATGAATTTTACAGCTTAGGTGGAGAGCTGAAAATTTTAATAATTGATGAAGGGGAGAAAAAGGAGGTAAAGAAGTCTCCAATGAATAGCCTTGTTACATAAAAGTTCACATACAGCACAAATGTAACATTGCATTTTTTTACATTCTACATTTCATGCAGATCTTAGGGAAAACTGTCAGAACAGTCTAACCTTCAGTTGCTGCCATTAATAAGACCACTTGTTCCTGAGCTGTGCAAATCCCAGTGAATCAGAAATTAAACAAAAATAATTGTACAGCTGAAAACAAGCAATATATCTAGGAAGATAAAATTCTCTGATTTTCAGTATTGTCTATACTGAAAGTCTGTGCTACCTTAGGACTGCCACAGTTGTCATGTCACATTTTATGTTAAGCTGAATCTTTGTTTTACTAAAATAAGTATGTTACATTTTGAAATTTTTATGTTGCTACTTAAATTTAAAAGGTGATGGTGGACTGGTTTGAGAGGGAAACATTCAAGCACAGAGATGGAAGTTAAAGGTGGTTTCTGACTGTTTTTGTGGGTAGATCTCATTTATTATTATTAATATTTTATTTTATTTTATATTATTTTATTTATTTATTATTGTGTGCTTTATTTTGTTTTTAAATGGGAAATAAAGTGACTGCAGGAAATCAGTATCTAAATCTAAACCAGTATCTGTATCTATATTTAAGCATGTGATGATAAATTTTCACAGTCTTCAAGAACCATAGATTATCCACCGAGATCTCACAGAAAATTTGTCACCAGCCTCTACAGAGTAAGGCTATTATCCCATGTTCTTTGCCCCTCAGCACTATTACAAATAACAAAAACACATCTTTTTTTTTTTCCCCTTAACTGACAAACTTGTTTCAGAATAGGTTATTCAAGAACAATTCAAAACTGTTATAATAAATGGGTTTTTTATATCCACTTAAAGAGCAATTATTTTTCAATAACTGATTTAAAAGAATGTTCCTTACAAGTGGATTCAGAAGGTGAAGTAATTTGCATTTCCATGATTTGCACAGCCAGCTATGGTTTGTATTTTCGGCTTCTACAGTGTACTTCCAATTTCACAATTCAGATAATGTAATTAGAAGTAATAAGTGCAGTCTCTGAGACAAAGTGTTAAAAAAACCTGGAGATGGATCTTTTCAGTTTCTCTTAAAATATTTGGATTCTTGCCTATTGTCAATAGGCCTCTGAACTCAGTAAGTGTTGCGCACACCAATTCAAGTGCCTTGTTAAATTCTGAATTTAATTGTCACCTAGATTTGATGTAATTGTCCACATACAACCAAGGTCAAACCCAGTCTGTTATTCTTCCTCCAACTCTGCAGTAACTGGGGTTAATGAGGAATTGTGAAAATTATTACTAAAAATTGCAGAGGTCACTCTTACAGTGGGCTTTCATCATTCTCTTTTTTTTTAAGTCCAGAAAGTGCCCTCTTTAGCAAGTTTGCATAAATGGAAAATAATTTCCAATGTTATTAAGTCTTCTTAGATAAAAGGATTTTTTTTTTATTTGTTTACTGTTGGAGGTTGTAGAAAAAAACCCTTTTTATAACTTTTTTTGCATGAAATGAAATCAAAATAATTTGTTTTCTGTTTGCTGCAATTCATTGCAACTTGGTCAGCCAGAAGCTCTAGAAATTCCAGATGAGGTAAATGGTGATGGAAGGAGTGAACAGGAAAGAGTCTTTTGCTTTCCATGTGAAAATACAACCCAGTTTAGTAGCTGCAACCAGATTTATGAGACAACACTGTGTGTTAACCATACCCCATCTGCACACAATTCTATTGACTGTATTAATAGGCACTATTCCCATATTACTCTTTCTCACAGCTGTGGTACCAGGCAGATGCAATGAGACCTGCAAGATTCTGTCATGCTTACAATGCATCTTTCCACTCCTTCTCCACAGGCAGCAGTTGCCTGACTTTAAAAGAGAAAGGATAAAAACAAAATGTCTTGGAAGCTGGGACATTGACAACAGCTGTGACAACATTTCAGTACTCGATGGGACAATTTTCAAATATCAAGAATTACTTTAATTTTTACCTGATGTAAGACAGAGCCCTAAATTAAATTAAAAACTATTTGGGCAGTTGTTGGCATTTTCTGTTTTTGTTCAGAGATTCTGCCCTGCTATTACTAACAAAATGATTAACTAATTCTGAATTTGGGATCTTTATATATCAGCACAGTAGGATTAATTCAGAATTAAGTCTGCACTTCATGGATCATATTTAAGAGTAAGTCTGTAATTTTGTAAATAGCCTTGTAGAAATACCCAATTCATAAATTAATTTTCTTGTTCCACTGAAATCAGTAGATGCTCTTCCATTCATTTCAGTGGCAACAACAGTTTTTATCAACGACATTTTTCTTCTGAAGTACTATAGTGTTATATCTCTACTTATGCAGTTCAGTTACAATAGTCATTGTATAGACCTTTCAACTCGTTCTTGATTTACCATGGTAAAGTTTTATTCACTTTTAATAATCGCTGTTTTCTCTTTTATAGTAATCAAATTACATCTAATGTTTCCATTTTGCAAGGTAATTCACAACCCCTGCACCTGCAATGTACTCTCTTCACGAAATCTAGTTAAAACAAACAATTGACTTTTGATTAATGCTTGCAGTATTTCGAAGAACCACAGCAGGAGAGACAGACAGTACCATTTTGAGGCAGTGTAAGTACTAGCTGACCTCAAAGCTTTGAGTCACAAACAGATTTTTTGAATTTCAAATCACATTATAGCTGTGCTGTGAAAAAAACCTGTCAGTTTGCTTACCAGCTGATATGTATTCTGTCCATACAGTACATTGCTGTCTTCTGAGATATCAGAATGCCCTGTAATTCTGTACCTTCTGTGTGCAAGAAGGCAGAAATTTTGCAAGTTATCAAAATGCAGCATGGTGGCTATGGTTTTTATTTTCTTCAGCTACAAAAGGATTTATAAATATTCTCCCAGAACAATAATTGTGCTTTCTGACAATGCTGGTTTAGGCATACAGAATAGTATTCCTATACCATAATATAATTCTTAAATGTTCTGTTATGCCATTGTGACAAGTAGTTCAGAGGCAACCACATACAAAGTGTAGACCTGTAAAACATATGGATGTCTTTAATATGACCTCTAAACATGTTAAAATTCACTCTAAGGAGGTGACAATAAGGTACTTTAAAAGTGAAATTGAAATGTTCAGTAGAATTGTGAGAAAACTGCTGTGATAGTAAAGGATCGTAGTCGTGAGGTAATATCAGTTCCCAGAACATACTGCTAATCCAGAACATTTTGGCATGAATCATTTTTAGATTAGTGAAAGTTCTTATTCTTGCAGGGTGATGGGTACCAGTAGTTTTCAGATTTACTATGGAGTGTTTTGGATTTAAAACAAGAATAAGACATGATTACATTGGAGTATGTGCTAAACAAAACCAAAATTAAATACAAGTTTAGGTTAAACTAGTGTGAAACAGCAAACGTGTCTCTTACCTTGTTCTAAAAGGGCTCCAAACCCTTATATATTCTGGAACATCTTTCTTGATCTCATCTCCTTCTTCACTAAGCAAAACTACCGTCACTTGGCACCACAATGAACTGGAAGACAAAACACACATATCAGGAATCCTAGAAGACAAACATACCAACAACTCTTTTTTTTTTACTTCTTCAGTAGCTAGTCTTCCGAGTGATAGTCATCTTCCAGTCTTCTGCCTAAACCTAGGATAAACTCTCAATCCTAGGCCACAGTAATTTCTAAAAGAAAATGTCATATGTCTAGAAAAGAAGCTTGGAAAACAAAGATCCTCCTTTAACTGAAGACTTTGGTAAATTCTGCTTTCTCACAAAACAGAATGTAATATTTTACTTTGGCTTCACCAGGCTACTTACTGGAAATTTACAGCTCCACATCAGCCTGGGACCTTCTCAGCAGCTTCACCTCTCGGGTGATGGGGAGTCTGCTTCATCATCTTGGTAAGCAGATAAGATAAATTCAAAGAGATACCTCTGAAGGCTTGAAAGACTCTGTTTGGAATATCATAGAGGGAAATTTCTCCTGTCCCAGTTTTGCACACCTGAAATGGTTACAAGCTCTGTAATGATCAGCTGGACTATCCGGAAGCTTTCATGTGTTTTTACAATATGAGGGAACTCATGTTTACATCTACAGAAAATTGGCTCACATATTTAATTTGTACTCGTTTCTGTTTCCTTTTCCTTAATGAACTAACAAAGTCAGGTCTTTGGACATGTATAGTTTAATCTTTTAAATGAGCATGGAGTAATAGGGCAGCCTTGCTGCAGACCCTGAAGGTTCTTCTTCATCTTCATCTTCACTGGATCAAAGGCCTAAGGACACCTCCATCGTCTTTTACTTACCATTTCTGTTAGAGGGATGTAGGCATGTGAATTCAAGTAACTCCTCATTAAATCCTTTAATATAATAGCAATGAAGGATCAGTATCTATGAACCACTTCTAAAATATTTTGGCATCCTCACCAACTAGAATAGTACTGATAAAGTGCTTTTGTCTTTGTATCTTGCCTGTGGCATAAAAGGTTCACTAATCATTAACTTCATCTATAAAGACTTTACAGGAGGATCAAGGCTTTCTTCTATAATTTCCTAAAAATGATGTTTCTGTGATTTTGTCCATTAGTACAAAGTTGTCTCTGCCTTATCACCTGAGGTTTTTCCTAGGATCTCATATCAGCTCTATTTCAAGATTGGATAAAAAACTGTCCACTAACAAAATTTTTCATCAGGTCAGCTAAAACAGAGATTTGGATTTGAAGGCTCTATGCTGAAGAAACCGTATTTGAAAATGCCTCATTATGTCTCTTCATCTTTCTATTCCCCAAATTTTCAGCTTTGTAGTATGAAAAAAATCCTCTGAATTGTACCTCATCTGCCTCATTCTGTAGGAGCTTGCAGCTCTTCCTGATAAAGTGGTTAATAAATGTTGGCTTTGTGGGGAGGGAGTGGAAAAAAGCTGAAATTCATTTCCTTGGAACAAAACTACAGATCTTGAAAAATGACAACAATCTGGTCATTCTGTAGGTCCCAGGCAATTTTTGCACTCTTATAATTCCTAGCTTTGGAGACTTTTTCTTGGCTTCTGTTGCAAGATGGTGAATGATAAAAAATAAACATGATGGACGGCAGACTGTATTTTATCATTAATCCTCACATAAGTTTTTATAAAACATCTTAACCTCAAACTGTTACAAACATTGAGAGATTCTTTAAACTGCATTAGAATGGCAGCAATCCATGTTGAAAAGAATGAAGTTCTGAATATTTTTTCATTAAAAAATCTGTATTATTCATATATTTCCTTATCATTTCAACATTTTAAATAGAGAAATTTGCATGGAATAAAACAAGAAACAAGCCAAATTTACATCACCAAACTTATCCAAGGAGCTTTCCAGCACAGGAGACTTTAAATGCTGTTGTATTTACTTACAGATATACTTCCGGTGACTTTATTGAATGCTGATTACTGTGTATTTGTCCCCCTATCTTGCATATATGCAGAACAGCAAAATTCTTTATACTTCTGAACTTTGTATGTTGGCTATGTTTAATGACTGATAATTGTTAAAATATATCAGAGAAAGTGATTTACTCTTTCTAAACAAAGTGCAGACTGCAGAAACCTTTCAAATTTATTCCTGAAGGGAAGACTGAGTAATAGCTGGTGGGATTAATTGAGGTCTAGAGATGGCTGTTCAGCTGTTGTCAGAAAAGACCTCTCCATTCAAGTTCACTTACTAATATCCATAAAATATGGTAAAAGTGGTTGCTGAAAATTCCACAAAGATTTGGCCAAACCAATGAAAAAGCTTCATCCAAACCTCATTTACTCCTTTCACTTAATTGTCTTCAAGCTGAACAGCACTACAGTGAGTTTCTACTCAGAAGACTCGATCAGGCTGATACTTCTAGTCCTTTTTCTCTTAAATAGAACAAACTACCTGAGATGCATGTGCTGATTTTTTATTATTATTTAAGAATTCTCTGCTTCTTTCATGCTGACTGAACACATTTGAAAATGCTTATGAAGTCTGTGTTTGATGTAGACACTTTGAAAGTATATGTGCACTTAGGGGAAAACAGGCTTTTAAAATATCTTTGCGGTTGGTTTGAAGGGGAATAGAAAAGTTTGGAAATAACATGAGAAATATTTTTCATAGGCAGCATTTCACCTGCTTCTATTAGATCATTGGTGTAAATAGTTATAATTTCTCCTAGATCAGCAGAGATCCACAAATTCATACTTCATAAACTGGCCAGTAATTTCAATGCAAGACAGAATCAGTGGGGAACAAAAGAAAATTGGTGCTCTTTTACTGTTTTCTGACCCTTAAACGTAAGGTCAGAGGGTCAGAAGTGATAGCACCTAAATGAGAAATTAAATCACCTCTATAAGAAATTTAGTATTTTTTTCCATGGGAAATGAAATAGTCTCTGGTTAAATTGAGTATGACTACTAGTATGAATAACTTAGTTCTATATCTACAGTGTATCTGCAAAATGTTTTGCAAAAGCTGAATAGATTTCTGTGTCATCATTTGACATACCTTACCTGTAAGTTATTGTCTTCATACCTGGATTTGCTTAAAGAGTTCAAATGATTCTTTTCTCAAAAAAACCCCTGTGTCTAATCAAATACCATTTAAATCTGGATATTCATAGTCTCCTCTGCAATAACACTTTTGCTTTATGAGAGCCGTGTTTCTCCTAGACTCATTCCGAATCTGTAACACATGCAGAAGTCATGAAGACTGAAGACTTACAGAGACTTCAGATGAGATACATGCAGTGTGTCCTGGTGCAGAGGGCTCTGAAAACACAACCAACAGTGATAATGTTGGTTGCTTGGGACAACAAGCTGTCCTATCTCATGCTTCACTGATAAATTATAAGAAAATTCACCTTATATGTGTGAGATGGGAGTCTATGCCTTCTGACATCTAATAAGTCTCTGTTTGACTTCTTTCAACTTATAAATAATTCCCTGTCAGGCTACTGGACCCAGGGAGGAAAGAGATTCTTAGTCCTTACTCTTTCCCCTGTTGTGCTTGACAAGCAAAAATCAGAGTTTAATCAGGTAAAAAAGCATAATGGTGAGTGTGGATTTGTGACTTAATAGTTAGGTGCTCCCTTAAGGAAGCCTGGGTTCTGGTCAGTGCTCCAGAAATGACCAGTGGATAGATAGGTAACAAAAAGTTATCTACATTTTGGATGTCACTGAAATGAAGAGCAGATCTCATGGTTCACCTTCCACACTGAATCCTCTAGCAATGAGGTTGGAGAGTTATTTTTGTTAGGCTTGGTTTTCTTTTGATTTGGTCTTGGTGGCCAGTTACATGTAAGTTATTCTGTGCAAGTTGAGACAGCTTGAATTGGGACACTAAACACCTGTTCCTCTATTCCTTCTACCAAAATGATAAGTTGTCTTAGGAGTGACCTCTCAACCTCTCAAGAAGGGAACTAAAGCTATTTGCTGGCTGGGAGCTTTGACCAATAATATAGATGTGTAAAAGTGAACAGACACTATTAGCAATACTAAAAAGAAAAAAAATACTTTCTTCTGCAATTATGGAGAATTTTAAAGAATTTACAAAAATTGTTAAGGTGCTTATTGTCAAAAAGAGCTTGAGTCCCATTTCAATTTTCTGGCAGCATTATTTGTTGTTTTCCACAACCTCTTCTATGAATGAACATGAAATAAAGCAAGAATCTAGCATGTACAAGAAGAGGCCACAGGGCCAGTAAATATCAACTTTCCTGGTACTGTTTAATGAGGAAGATTCTGGTGGCTTTAAGAACTTTATTCAGAGCTTGATATGAAGTGAGGAATACTGAGCATAATGAATGGCATGAAGAAACAGCTGTCCTTTTCAGCCTCTGTGGTACTGCGAATTCTTGAGAACTGAACATCAGGTCTCTTCCCTACTGAGATGGAAGCTTTTCTGGAGTTCACTGTACTCAGTGGTACTCTCTACTAATAGTAATTTCCGTTTTGACCACTACCTGTTTTAAGGAAGTTTCAGAAAAGAGTTAAAAGCTGATGCCAGGCTAAAGACCCCTATGGAAATCCTATTAGTTGTTCAAGGTGAAATGGAACAGCTGTCTGTCTTTATAAGAAAAATTCCATTCACCATCCCCCGATACTGCTCTGTTTTCTATACCTGCCTTAAGGTTATGGGCATCGTGGTAGAGAACACTCACTATTCTGTATTCTGGCAGTAATCACTGCGTCTCTCTGTGAATAAACAGAAGAGATATGGTGAAACAAATGTCTACAGACCATGAAAACCTTAATGTTTATTCTCATCTTTTGCTGTACTTGCACAAACTCATGCGTCCGTATATGTACATAAGTATATCTAGATAGATATATAAGTACATACATTTGTATGAATGTGTGTGTGTTTGCATATATACATATATATGTACACTTGCATACATACATATATATACAAATACACATAAAACCAAACCAAACTGTGGACTGCAGAAAAAATAATTGTGCAGTTTCTTACTCTGCAGAAGGTGTAAAGTACCTCACATACAGCATGAAGTGTAAAAAAAAATTCCCAGAGAATAGCTAATGTACTCAGAGTCCAAACTCTTATTTTATGGTAACCCATTTATGTACCCATGTTGAAGAGCTATAAATATAAAGAATATGATTTGGGCTACCACTTTATACAGTCACTTGTGTGCTGCGTAATATTTGGTAATTATGACTGAAGTATAATCCAGCTGGCTTCTCACGTTAGTAGTGACACGCACTTGTATGTTGTGCGCTCTGTATGCATACAAGTGAGAGAGTTGCAGAGATGGCTACAGGCTTTGGCAGGACTGCCTGGCAGCAGAGCGCAGTCAGGAATTTGACAGTCAAATTCAAAATCAAGTGGGGATTTCAGTCTGGTGGCTTGTATCTCACATGTTTTGAGATACAAGTTTTGATGGTATGTCTTTATTTCTTCATTCTCTATTTGAAATAGATCCACTTGTGTTTACAGAATTGAACAATCCTTGATGAAGAGATTTGAGCCTTGACTCCCTATGGCTCCATGGTGTGCCTTAACTCTTGTTAATGCAGCCTACCTCTCCAATTATTTTTCTGATTGTAGCTAGAAATTCCCATCCTTGGTTGAGTAACTCCTCTTTATTATATTTGTTCTGAAGCTTGAACCATAGAAAGTTTAAATTTCAACAAATTGACATTTTCTGTTGAAAAAAACCACCCAAACAACCCTTCATAAAAGAATTCCTGGCGGATTCTAGCTACAAGGTAGAGTTCAGGAACTGACATACACTCACAGCTTGTCATACAGGTTTATTTGAAGTTTCTTTATTTAAAGAATATAACATTTAATTCTATATTATACTTCTGATTTAAGTTTAGAAGTCAAAAGGAAATATCACGGTGATAAATAGCAATCTAGAAAGAAATGCCAATAGGAATGAATGACAGGAAAAGGTTAAATGGTAAGCTGACACTAATTTTTTACTGCATGCTCTATCTGATATAAAAAGAAAATTCATCATAAAGATAAAATCATAACACAAAGGATCAGGCAGGTAATACGAAAGGAGAACCAAAATGCAGTCAAAAAGTTTCCACCTTCCCACTTCAGCAAAGATTTGATGTTAAATCAGACAAAGATGTCTTTAATTGTTAGTATTTAAACAGAGATCTTAGTCATTGACAAAATCTTGATCATTCACTAAGGAAAAAAATTCTTCACTGACCACACTTGTTCTTTCTGTTAATCCAAATTGCATTGCAAGGCAGTCACTGCATAAATTCTGAGTCCCAAAGGCTGGGAAAATGCGCTTGGTTTAATTCTGTTTTCATTTAACCTTGTGAAAAAAGAACATTGTGCGATACTGTTCCAGCATTTAGCAATCATTCTCCTTGTACTGAGAGTCCTGCAGGCTGTCACACTGGAGGAAACAGCAGAAGAAACACAAACCACTTGAAACTCAGGTAAAATTATTCAGGTTGGTTATTAATTGCCAGTAGTGTGACCTGGCTCACTTTGTGTCTCATGGAAGCTGTTCTCCCTGCGGTTTATGCAGATTTGTACAGGGCTAAGTGATTGCCCTTGCTTCTGCCTTTACCTTTGCAACCGTTAGGAAAATTCTTCGTATTTCTATGTTTCTTCCTTGCATAGAAGTGTAAATAATGTGATGATACAAGTAGGATAGTGTTTCGTAATGATCAAAGTTATAAGGAGATGGTAAAAATAATAGGCGGTAAAAATAGCTGATGCTGTAAGGTGATGTCAAATTTATTGCAAGGCTGAACAAGTGTATGTTTGTACAGGTGAATGATGTATGTTGAACAGGAAGAGTAGATGGAGTTACCTGGATGTCATAGGATCTCACCTTCTTCCAAGGAAACTTTTCAGTTGAGCTATGCAATCAGATCTAGGTAATTTCTCCTCTCTAAAGAAAGTGTTTTTAATATAATTTGACAAAAATTCAAGTGTTTTTACCCTTTTTTTTTTTTTTTTGCAAGTGAATATTTTTCTACAGAGGAATCTGAAGATAAATTTAGAATTTGCAACTCAAGACATTTATAATTCTACTCAATGTGGTTCTCAGATTTTGGGGATTTTCTCTATGGTACTTTAAGATATGTCTTAATACATAGCCAAGTTAATTGAAACTAAATTATTTAGCATGCAGCTACACAGGTTTGAATTCCAAGATGGCAAGAGAGTGACTGGATTTTCTTCAACTTTTCCCCTCTGACAGTTGTCATTGAAACATATAACATTTAAATATTTGGATGAAGTTAGCATTCAAAATTTTAAACCAATTGTCAGTTGAAAAAATGCCATCTCTGGCCAGCCAAACATTATTCACCTCATATCAACTACTGCTTTTATGATTCATTCTATTGATTCCTAAAACCGTTTGTCTTTCTTATACACAAACATTCCTTAGGATAGGGCATTGTTTGAAAATGGTTATGCAGGCTACAGTGTACTTGACATGTCCAAATGTATCTAAATGTTTCAGAGGTGCTCAGCCTCTAACTGAACAGTACATGGGTGCATCTCTTGAAAAGTGCTTGAATCAAAAAACTGATGTTTGTAAAACACTGCACAAGCTTCCTTGTTGCTAGGTGATAGCCCAAGCATTAACAGTCTTTGCAGAGTTGGTCAAATGATCCACCTTTTTTTTTCCTTCACCCATCTTTAAAACTGAGAGACAGCAACCAGGACAATGGTAAGGGTTGCCTTATCTTTATGCCAGATGGTAAGTTGTAATGGTATTTCTTTTTTCAGCTTTTCAACAAAAGTGTCACCCAAAGTCACAGTCAGAGGACTGGTAGAAAGTTTCATCCTTTGGAACTCCTTTAGAAAACAGGACTTCCTCAGACAGCAAAAACTGAAATTTGAAAGCAGAAAATATCTGCTCCCAAACTTAGCTGAAAATTAGGTAACATCTCAGACACTTGGTAAAATAGAAAAAAAAAAAAACAACTTTAAAATCAGTAGGCCATATGAACTAATACTTTAGCAGGGTTGTTTGGGGTTTTTTTAATGTCATCTTTTTAGACTGATTGTACATTTTTTTTAAAAAAAAAAAGTGTTTTTAATTGCAAAATAGTAATTTCCCAGTAAAAGAGTTTAAGATGGACATCTTTTAAACTTAATTAACATATGCATTTATTTTAAAAAGATATTTAAATCCACCTCTTTCTCACAGCTTTCAGGTAGAATACTATTTTCTGATTACAAAAAAAGGTAATAAAATCTTTCCCAACAACACTCTTCCATTTATCTTTACTTACCTTACTCAGCATCCCTGTTTTCAGAGAAATTGCTACTGACTGGCCCTTCCTGATTATTTGTGATTTGAACTTGGTGAGTAGGGAAGATGCATTTCAATGTAGATAAACTTAAGTAATGATCCTTTCTGACTGTACTTGTGTTTACTAAATAATTTAACATTCACTAAAACTTATGAACTGTTTCTTTTTCTATAGTATATATTCACTGTGATTGTATAAACAAAGCTAATTACATATAGATGAAATCCTTTTTGAGGGGTAGGCAATGATCACAGTGCTGAAAACCTGATACATTTGGGTTAAAGTACTTTGAGTATATATATTACTTGAACGTCAGGTTTCTCTCTGAAGGGCTAAAGCTTAATGACTATGAGGGTGACATTCTTGCAAAAGTCTGTAATTTCCCTTGGCACCAGGCTTCATTTGCTCAAAATATTCCATCCAGTGATGCCTTCCTTTTTCCATCAGGATTCAAATGTCTTTTGACATTGATGGTACTGGTAATTTTTTTTTTTTATTATTTTTTTTTTTTTGGGTGGCGGTGGTGGTGTTCTCTTTGATTTATAGCTTCAATATCATATTTTTCTTTTCACATTCATTGTTGTGCCTCAGGAAAAAAATCTGTGTATCCAGCTCTGTGTATTCTTCTTTATAGACAAACAAACTGCTTAAGATTAAATTAGAACGGAATCCTAGTTTCTCCCTATCCTATAATAATTCGGACTTGCAGTCTATCTTTACATATGATTTGATACCTCTGTATTTCTTCTAACTAATCTGAAAAGAAAAAAGCTGTATCTGAAAATCACCTTTACTTAAAAGACAAATGCAACCTTTTGCAAAGCAAGATGTCTGAGATGATAGAATAATTTTGTGTGTGCCTTTTTAAACCAGTTCTGTACAGTTCACGGACATTTCTGAAGACAGTATATACCACTAAAATGGACTGGGCAAGAACTCTGAGGTGAATGGAGAGGAAGCAAAGGAAGTGCCAGAGAATGGGAGACATCAAGGATGAAGTAAGGACATAGAAAGACTGACTTGGACAAATTGCAGTTCAGAGTAGGATGGCAAAAACATCTAACCATCACTGGTTGTCTTTCTCTTTTCCCGAGCAGCCTACAGGTATAGGTCCTTCAGGCTTTCAAAACTGGCCCTGTTGATGAAAAATAGCAACTATCATCAATCATGCTGATTCAAAGTCAAATGCAGTGAAGTAGGAGCTTTCCCAAAATCTTATGGCCACTGCATCAAAAGCTACAATAAACATGTGTACAGACATATGCAATTCATCATTTACAATAGCTGTGGTCCCTCTGATATGGGTAGCTAAATAAAACAAGAATACTCAATATGTAAACTGAATATACCCAAGTGGATATGTTTATTTTTAAGGGAAAATCATGACTATTCCCCTTAGTATCTTTGAAACCATTTCAGTAATTCTTTACCTAGTTAGTGATTATAATCGTTACAGATAAAAATAATATTCTAGAGGTCACTGAGTACTTAGCAATTAAATCCTTGACTTTAATTCATTTCAGACTGGAAGTGAAAAATTGATCATGATAACACATTAACTTCAGTTGTATAACATAATTTCCCTGAATGCTTAGGGAATGTCAATGATAGTTTCAGGAGAAGTATCATCTGTGGAAGTAGAGTATTAAAAGAACTTAGGATTGTTAGTTATATCACATTTTAATGCATCTCTCTGAGGTTTAAATATTTGCAATGGGAGGATCTTGACAGTTTTGTCTAATCCTTTATTTTTCACTTTACCTGATAATTAAGAAGAATCATACACAACTATATCATGCCAGTTGCCTGTTGATTTTAGGAAAGAGTAGTCTAAATATAATGAAGGATTTTGAAAAGTAATCTAGAACATTTAGCCACATGAAGATTAAGGTTTACAGAATACATTAAGTGGATGCTCTTGTGCAATTACAAAGCAGTGAGGTTGTTCCTCTGCTTTTTGGTAGTGCTCTCTGATAGAAGGCTGAAGCCAGTCCTTCAGAACAACAGAGAAAACGCAGGATCTGGATATGAAGCAAAGGCAACAAATATTTGAAAAACAGTGCTGCTGTGTAATTAAATAATTAAGGTCATAAATTCTAGGAGACAGCTGTGTGCTGCTTTGTAACCAGCCGATTACCATTTTATTTCAGTGAACCACACTGTACTGAACTAAGAGATTACATGAAGTACAAAAAAATACACTCAGACAGGGAAAGACAAAAAAAAAGGCAAAAGTAACATAGCACCAACTGTGTAGCATCCAGAAATAGAGGTAATTCATCTATTGAATATATATGGTCAAAAGAAGGTATGTTTCTTTCAGATTTTTTTTTTAAAAAATAATCATGGAAACAAAGGTTTCCACAAACACTTAGTGTTTTAACTGAAAATATTCTTAGGCAGAAATAGTCTGATTTATTCAGTGGGAAATACACCATTTTTTTCTGATTTTATTTTCTAGATAATATAAGAAGGGGTAAAACAACAACATAGAGAAAAATATTCATCTCTACTTATAAAACAAACAGGAAGGGAAGGTTTGAATGTCATTCAGCACAAAATTATCCTTATGGTACTCTTGACATGCAGTCCATTTCATCCCAAACTTCTTCTAAAAAGGGAAGAAATGTTTTTTTATTATCCTTTTTCCTTTAAACACTATTGCTGTAAACCTATTTCCATCAGATACCACGACTTTTTTGGTTTTGCCTTTGCGTCCAGCCATTTTGTCAAAGCAGCTAGAGGAGACAAAGAGACTACATACTTACAGTCCCATAAATAAAACTCTAAACTTCCTTTAGGAGTGAAATATGGGTATAGTTTTAGCCTGGAGGATATCAGAACTAGGAGTAGAAACAAGGACACAGGGGTTTTATTATCTCTCTGTTTGCGTGGTGCTCACTCTGCTGATATGTATGTTACCTTAATGTTTTTGGGTCATTAAAATGATAAGCCTGAAAAATCCCTGATTCTTTCTTTATGTGAAACATGCATTTTTCTATAATCCACTTTCCTTGCAGCCAGAACCATGAGGCCAAGATGTTCTAGACAATGAGAGCAAGCATGAATTTGGGCACGTAAAGCCGTTTTGAGTCCCATGGCATTAAAACAAGACGCTGACATGGTAGAATGAACATGCAATGCAGAGAGGTGAAAGAGAAGTTTGGATTTTTTTTTTAATTATTATTTTATTTTCTCCTTAGAGAAACAAGGTTATAGCACAGAACACAATCTGATTAAAAGAAATTGAATTCTTTCAGGTATTTGTCATTCATAAGGCTTACATATGGGAAGTATACTATAATACTTATCCTACATTCCTATAGTTCTCTATCCTTTTAAGTTATCATTGCAGAAGTTAATTTTTTTAAAATTTTTTTTTTTGGTTGTACATGGATTTCTACTGTCATAACAGTTACCCCTTTATTTGTCTTTAGGGCCTTATTTCCTGAACATGGACAGCGCACATTAATTTTCTTCCAGACTCTTCAGGAATGAGCCTAGTGTTTCCTGGAAAAGTCAAACATGGACTGGAGAGCACAGGACACCTGACTGACAGCAAGCACCAAGTTTTTTCTTTGGAGCTGCCCTAATGTACTCTCACACCCCTTGTGCCCTCCCTAATGAACTAATGGAGATATGCTCTGAAGCAGCCTGTGTTCTTGAGAGAAATATTAATGTTGCATTCCATGGGATACTTCAGCTGGGATACAGAGCAGTCATGACTTGTCACCCTGAAGGAAATTACATTCTTACATTCCTTTAAAATTTGTTTTAAATTTAAAATATTAAAAATAAATTTTACAATTAAAATTTTAAGTTTAGAATAAAAATTTGCTGGAAAATATCCTTTCAAGAAAATTTCTGGTGGAAGGACTATCGAAGAGACTTATGCTCATCTCTAGCTTAACCATCTTTATAGCCTAACATCTGGATTCCTTGGGCCTGTGAACCCTCTTATGGCTCTACTTCCTACAGACATAATTTTTTGCTGTTCTTCTAAAAAGCTTCTAACAAGAAAACCTAGGATGCTCGTTTCTTATAAAGACATAAAAGGTAAAGAAATGTTCAGGGAACTATACTGTACTGTATACATGTACCTGCTTAAAGGAAAGCTGGTATTTTCTTACACATATCACTATAGAAATATACAGGAATTTCACATTTTAAATAAAGTTTAGGTACAATTAACCATCTGAATTACTATGAATATAATTCCATATATAAAACACTACTAGGACAGATAAGTCTAAATATCTTCTTATGTTTTTGTGCAACAGAATATTTTCATTCCATGACTGAAAATATTTCTCAAGTGTTACAGTCTGAGAGATTATGTAAATAATTCTTAGACCTATATATAAATTTATATTCTTGTACCATGTGTATTTATATGTATATAACACACAGGTATAAACATTGAGTGTAGAAAGTTTTAAAAGCCTCACATTGCTGAGACCATCAAGTCCATCAAGGATATAAAGTATCATTACTTCATATGTACTCAATGCTGCATCCTACATGAGCTTCATTAAGAAAAGGTGAAAAAAAGAGAAGAACTTCATATCTTCCTTAGATATGGCCCACTTTTTAGAGAAATATGAAAATTATTAATCCATAGATGATAAAAAAGAAGTAAAATATTATTTATATAGCTCCTACTTGGACTACACAGAAAAGCTCTTCACTCCTCAAGTAGGAACTTGGCCACCAATACCAGGTTAATCTCATCACCTCTTCCTCCTCACCTTTTTTCTAAGGGTTGTTTCTATATTTTACTTCGACAGTCATTGAATGAATCACAGAGTATACACTACTTAGCACAACGGCAGTAGGAATGGACTTCTTTTGGCAAAAAGACAGATTGTAAAATAGATACTCAACAGAAGGTATTGATACTAAAATCAGATACAAATGGTAGTGCAGAAACATCCATGTTATCCTTTTATTAGCTGTCTTGGGTACCAGGGTAAGCTACAGCTCCACCAAGCTCATTGTGAGCCACTTTACCCTGCTGAGGTATGAGTTCAAAGTTCAAAGTAGTTAGTTCAGTTATCTGTACGTGACACTGTGGGATTTAACTGGCTGGCCTGACTAGAGCAAATGCAGCAGCATGGGGAGGTGAAGAAAATGGGGTCTTAAATGCAGACAGTTGCCATTGTGAAAAACTTTCAAGGAAAGGATGATAAACTTGAAAACTGAAGGAAAGTAGAGATAAGCAATGGAATTTGTAAAAAGAAGTAATGAAAATGGGAACTGACATTGGAAATTAAAAGGTGTTGTGTTCAGAGTATCAGGAGGGGAAGATGAATTTAGCAGCAGCTGTCTGAAGAAAGCAGAGGTGCAGCGAGACAGGGAGGCTGCTGCATTTGAAATGGACAGTGTTACACCTCCAGCAGTGGAGAGAAAAAAAATATTAAGAGTCTAAGCTGTTACCATCGTTGACTGTAGACAGCTGTAGTGACAAGGCCAGAGACAAAAAAACTGTTACAAAGGTTCACAGTCAGAGAAATGAATCCAACATAAGAGGTACAGGAGAGAACAAATACAGCATGGGAATGGCTCTTCAGTGGCATCATATCTTTGGCTTCATAAAGATGAAACAGCTGAGGCAAACATCATCCCATCTCCCAACAGTCTTCCAACATCATAACCCTGCCAGTAATGTTTATTATCAGTTCTGTCTCCAGGAAAGAATCTGATCAATAAAACATATTTTTTAACTGACTGCTTAACACAGTATGAACAATGACATTTAGCACTTACATATCAGCTTACGTTCGTGCTGCTGCACACACATTGACTAATTAATCAATAAAAATGAAAGAAGGAAACCCTTGCTTTCTCCCTGCCTAACTGCTGTCACCTGCATTAACAGCAGGGAGGGTTTAACAACAACTCAATTTAATAAATTGAAGATCTCTCCACTAATGTCGCTTGACTTGTACTCTTGCCTTTTACATGTTTTATATATGTGTGTCTGTAATAGCACTCTTTGTCTACACAGTATTTTGAATATTCATTTAACAGTAATGTCACTTAGAAATCTCTCACCCTTGTCTCGGAGCACTCAGGAGTGGGTACAGTGATGTCTCAGTGGCTAAATGTCACAGATAGAATGAAAACAGTGAAGCAAAGAAATCATGCCTAAGAACAACCTGATTGAAGGAGAACAGGATTTTCTGGAAGGGAAGAGCTGTTAGCAATGAAATAACTTTTTGAAAATTAGAACAACACTTTCTACCTGTGGGAAAAGGTCTTCAATATTGTGAAAATAAGGGGGGAAGAAAAGAGGTCCCAAACAGGAGGGAGTAAGTGCCATTTCTCAGGAGAAACAAAACAGCTAACTGCCCACCTAAAATGCCACAGTGTCCCATGAATCTGCAGGTGACAGTGTCACAGTGCAATTAACTGGCACTAACATAGTCTTAAGCATGGCCAAGGCCTGTGCTGTAAAACACTTTGAGACCAGCTAGACGATGTAGAAATAATCATTTAAATAGAATATCCATGTTCTTTTAGTTTAACGTTTGATCCCTGAGGCCTCCTTCCCTGGAGTAAATCTTGGTGAGAGTCTTGCTGAATCTCTGTCACCAGCCCTTACCTTGGTGCCAAGAATCGATCTTAAGAGTATTTCAAAAGAACGCAGAGGTTGTTCATCGAGTATGATGCTAACCCATGTAGAAAAGGAAGGAGGAAAAGTCAGTAAGTAATTAGAAAATCCTTTTTTTTCTTCGTTATTATTTTTCATGTTGAACAATTTTTTTTGAATGACACATCTAATTTTTATCTCATATGAATTCTCTTGTGAATTTTGTGTGGAACAGAAAAGATAAAACTTCAGTCTCAGTGATCTTATCAAATCCTGTTTCAGTTGCTAATGGGAATTGTGAAATGCTTTAAGTATGCAAACAAATACATACGTTTCTTCTCTTGCTGTAAGGATACCTATTTTGTGTTTCACAGTACAGTTATTATGCGTGTTCAACGATTTTAAAGTGTTCCCAAAAGTGAAAGTACAGAAAATTTTAGGCCAATCTGACCAAGATAGTAGCTTATTATTTTGTAGGAAAAATTCATAGTCCTACATCTCTAATTCTTCACTGTAGATTGGCTGCTTTAGGACAGACCAAGCACTGCAGGAAATCTCATCCTATATATTTTAAAGGAGCGCTGCTAAAGAAAACAAGACAGGCATTTTAAGTGCTAAGACAAGAAAAGAAATACTGGTGAATACAAGTTCCAGGAAAGGAAAGCTCAGAATAAGTCAATACAGGACAGTAAGATTAATGGGCGGCTGGAAGGTGGACTTTAAATGGAGAAGAGAAAAAATGCATTTCCAATACAAAATTGCCTTCCATCAACATGTCAATAAATGGTTCCAATTCAAAAATGAAATTGCAGGCTTCTGAGGATTGCTTATTACTAATATTACAAGACAGTGTAGGAAATATGCAGAAAGTGTCTGTGAAAACTAATATTGAGACATTCAGTCATACAGGGGATTTCACCCCTCATTATTTTTGACACTATTATTAAGTGTACTGCCATTGTTCCTACAAGAATCATGGGCCAGCACACCACTGTGTTAACTGCCACATAGTTTGATGCTAGAAAATACCTGAAATGTTAGCTAGTTGTAACAGTTGCAGAAAGTGCTTACTGTTTGTGTTGTTCCAGCACACATCTTCCCCTGTGGACTCTGTATGAACTTATTAAAGTTATATAGTATTTTAAATGTTCATGACACCAGGTCATGTAAAGTATCATAGAATCATAGACCAGTTTCAGCTGGGAAGAATTATTTCATTAAAAGTCTAAGTTTTTACCCAGCATTACCCATTCATTACCAGTGAAAATATGTATTGCTTCAAATACTCCTAAACATTATCATCATCCTTTAATTCTGTGTAGTGCAGTAAGTTCCCAAAACCAAGGGTTTTAGCATAGTCTTAATACCCTTGCATGCAAAAGACCAGTAGAAATTGGGGACAGAAATCTGAGTATAAAATCAACATAATCTTTACAGTTCCCTGTGATTCTAAACAGTTTTAAAAATATCTCATGGGTGTCAAGGCAGTTTAAGATCTTTGCAGAGTAATATGTCTGTAAGGCCATTTGTTTTGAATTAATCTCCTGACAATGGAAGATGGGAAGGGAGAAAGAAGGAATGGTGAGGGAGTTGGTAATTCTATCGGCCAGCAAATTAGTTATGAAAACTCAGGTTACAGGAAGGACTGAAGATCCATTTAATGTATAATTAAATATCCTTTTTAACACATAAAGCAGATATAAAACCAACAAAAGGAAGCAGGAATTGTTTAGCACCAAATATGCTGAATGAAATGGAGATTCCTTTGATGTGAAGGAATGAAACAGATTTCTGAAATCGCATTATCTCAGTCTGAAAAGAAAAGGCCTCCTTCCCAGCACACTGAAATGTAAGATATTTCAAGAGAGGATAACAACAAAGACTAGAATGAAACCAAAGTAAAGTCTATCTATGGGTATAACTGTGAAGGATTATAATATAAAGAGACAGTCCAGAGCTGCAGACTGTAATACAACTGAGAAGAATTGAAGCTTCTGGTTTTTGCTTTCCTGGTGATTAAAGATCATGAAAGTATATACAAATAAAAATGAAAGAATAAAAAAAATACAAGTGTGAGGCAGGCAGAGATGTTGCAAAAGGCATAAAGGATGATGGGGAAATGCAAGTTATCTAAATATATATTTGGATTGAAATTATACTTCTAGCCAATATGGGATTGTATACATACACATGTACATAAATATGTATGCATGTACTTACAAAGTTAAATATAGACTTTTGCAACAGCACACAGTGGGAAATACACTTTTCCACAGGTTACAAAGCTGGTAGATATTCCTTGAAAGGCTTTTACGACAATTGTCTTCTTTTGACCTCACAGTGGTTATGAAATGGACTGTAGGATGCACTGTGAGTTGTACTTGCTTTGCCAGGCATCTGGAAAGGAGTTGTTTTTCTGCTGCTTTTACTTCAGCTGGATGTAGCGTAGTCTGTGATCTAAAACTGGCTTCATGAATCTCTTCTCCCAGAGGCCAACAGAAAGTCCTCTGACTGAATCCTGTTTCCTGTCTCTTACAGAAGAAGTTTTCTGAAGAATACTCTCCAGTGGACCCAAGAATTTGGCTTTTCTTTTTTCTTTTCCTTTTATTTTTTTTCAATATGAAATATTCAGAGTTTAGTGACTTCCTAAGCATGTTGAAAATGACTAAATAATTAACCACTGTAAACATTTATATGACAGGGTGGCAGATACTTACTCATCAAAAACCCTAAAGCCAGAATAGGATATGGAAGGAGAGCAATATTTTTCTGAACAAGTATTAAAATTACGATGACTATCTAATTGTTTTTCAGAGTCCAGCTGTATAATTATAACAGCCCTTTCTTGAAATTTCATGTCAGCTTGATATCTTTTCCAGACATAGCAAACTAACATTTCCAGGGCAAGGAAGAAATAACAAGAAATTTTCTGGAGCTGAATAATTGTAAGAGGTTCTTCTTAAATGATTTTATGAAGTTAAAGTTTTAATTTCAATGCTATTTAAATGACTTAATAGGGATTCTTTGTCCAAATATCCTTCCCAGCAAATGTGGGTTTGATCTTACAAGTTCTAAAAGTGTGTTCTGTGCATTGTGGTCTGTCTTTACTGCTCAAAGCTGAATTAAGCCATTTTCTTTTGATATATTCAAAATGTAATAGAAACACAGGATCATTCTGCCTAATGTAAAACTCTTTAAAAACTCTGAGCAATATGACTGCATCATCCAGTTGGAAAGATGTTGCAGGTTTCTTCACTCTTTTTACCAGGAATCTTTTACTAAACATGCAAACATAATAGTCAAATTTGCTGTAAATGTTCACTTCATTACATGAAATATAACAAACTTCTTTTGATTCACATCTTAAACGTTGCTTTGCAGTTCCTAATGTTTTAAATCATTCTGCTTTGAGTCATACAGTATTTTCATATAATTTCTGAAATATATTTAGACAATTTGGGCACATTCCTCTCATACAATTTAACCAAACTGCCTAAAAAGAGGCAAGTTCACATCCCTGCTCCTACTTGATTTTTCCCTTTCAAATATCAAAGAACCAGCTCAGCTTTGTTAGCAAGCAGCATTGCCAGTTTTTTGTTCCAGGTAGTTCAATTTTTTGTTCCAGGTTTTCCAGAAGTCACATGCTAGTATTTCGTACAGTGCTAAATGTGATGAATTGCAACACTGTCTTTGGAGTATGGGTGGAAGGACATCTTCCTTTCCCAATAACGTATTGTATAGCCACCCACTTTAGGCACAAGATTCCTCAAGACTTTGTAAAGGTGATATTTCTGGCAGCTCGTACGTTCTTCTCTCAACCATTCCTGAGCCTAAGGCATCTTTTATGTGTTCTTAGTTCCTGGAAAGATTATCATATATTTCAAATGCTCCTTTTTACATTTTTAGCATTCCAGGATTTGGAGTGTAATGATACATATTGCAGTAATGATCAGATAATTTATTTGATTTGATAAAGATCAGAGACTTGAGTGCAGAGGGTGGAGTGAACAGTAATCCAAGACATGCTGTGGGTGTCAAGGCATTTGCACACTATGATGCAGTCATTAAGATATATTTAAAAATAAATTTAAAAAAAAAACCACAAAACAAAACCAACCCTATTTCTGGTTTGGAGCTTCTAGAATATAGTTTAAATGAGCATATTATGCTTTTTGTCTCTAGCTGTCTATCATATCCATTACAGAAGTCATTAAGGATACCAGGTGGAGATGATGTTCCAAGGTATTTACAGCTTTCCATTAGGGGAGGTTCAATTTTACGCTAAAAGCTTAATCAGAAGTTTTTAAAATTTCATTTCTCTAGGTTTTTTTTAAGTGAAAGAACTATGATCTTGCCTTCATTCAACTATAGACAGCTGATGATACTTCAATACTTCAGGGATGTTACCCTGATTATTACAGCACTTCATGGGTTTTAATTCAGATTTTAGTACTTCCATTGAAAGTCACGAAGTTTTCCAGTTTTTAATATTTTAATTCCCTCACTTCTTCAGAAAACAATAAAGAAAAAGGACTTCTTACCCTTATTTGTCACATTAAAACTGGACCTATGAAGTACTTTGAAAGCAAAGAAATTCAGTAAAGATAGGAACATAAGTTTTGTGGGTGAAACTTACCTGTTAGCTTATCTGAAGTTAACAGGTTTTTCACATTAACTAGTAGTACTTTACAGGTTGGCAAATTTCTTGACAAAGTATTGAGCCTAAACTTACAACACCTAAGTTCATTTAAAAAATATAAGAAAAATGTATGTCAGATGAAAAGAAAAAAAACAGAAAACTAGTAATGGGATTTGCAGTTTTCGGTCATCATAGATTCATGGAGAGACAAGTCTCTTTTGGAGGTGTGACAGTAGTGGGACTGTAATAACCATGGAATAAAATACAGTGGTGGTTATTTGGTGTTAATAGGATTCTACTTTTGTGAAACATGCTGGGAGATTTAGAATAGGCTACAGAGGCAGAATGACACAAATTGGATTTAGCTACTAGTTTCGTATGAATTTATGGGGACAATAAAGCAGGTGAAGTCACACTTGACAGTTTTAGGGGATTGAAACAAGGGAGTTCCAAGGAAAAAGCTATATAAAACATACACTTAGAAGGACAAAGTTCACAAAACAACAATAGAAAAATGTGCACTTCCAAAAGGAAATCGCAGCATTTAACATTTCATTTTTCTTAAAGGCTTTTACAGATTTTTTTTCTAAAACGACGGGTCAGTAGTATTAACATTTTACATAAACAAATTGACCACTAACCTGTTGCTTTTTTGAATGCTGCTTTTCTATCTGTGTTATTTATCATCTACTGCTATAATGTGATATTTTACAACATTGATAAAATATTACATTATGTTATTGGTATGTGTTTACTATGTTACTATAATAATCATGGTAAAATAATAGGTAAATTTGCCATGCAGAGTAAATGAAGAGAAAAAACACAAAACAGTGACTTAATCTTTTTATAATTTATTTTTTTTATAAACAGATTAATGAATTTCACCGCTATTTGTCACAAGATATCCCAACAGAGTGCTAACTGGCCACCTGAAAGAATAGTAACGAGGTGGTAACTAGCAGTGTAGCTGGGAAGCAAAAATGTGTACAGAAGTCCAAAATCTTACCCAAGACTACATTTTTTCTAACCTGTAAAACTAAATAATGAGTTACTAGATTTCTGGAAAGATTAATATTAAATTCAGATTTTTTTTGAATAAATATTGAATACTAAAAGTAGAGGAGGTTAGAAATTATGAAAGTCCATGGACAAAGCAGCCTTTGCTGTAATCTTCTAGCTTCCTCCTTTTGTTTTGTTGCTTTCTTTGGAACTTCCAGCTACTACTGAGTGGACTGAACAGTAGTGCAACAGCATCCATACAAAATACACAAGCTACATTTTTACTAACATCTTACATAAAAGTCTTTCTGACCAGCATCTGGCAAAGATTGTACAAGACAGCTTATTTAAAAGAAGTAAAGAAGAGGAGAAAAAAAAATATAGAAAAAGCAGTTGGTTGGAATATTGAGAGATGAGCTTAAATGGCAATGTACTGATTGATGTGTACAGGAATTACCTCAGCACAGGGATTTTACACTTTATAGGTGTGAACAAAGAAAAGTGAATATGTAATGGTATATTCTAACATTTTACTCAGTATAGCATATAGATTTCCTTCTTTAAGTAGGACTAGAGGAAGTGAATATATATGTGTCTATGCATGTGAAGAGAGATATAAAAAAGATTTCTTTTGTTCCTGAGTATGTGACTATGACCATTTTATAATTATGAAATGCATTCACACCAGACAGGTCAAAGCATTTCTAGAACTATCTTTCTCCTGTCTTATTTTCAGATTGGTCATGGGCATGATTTGATACATTTTCAAGCCCTGATAGTAATATCAAATGGCCAATCAAAAGTTCATTATATTTCTAAAATTAGGTCCTTTGAGTATTTTAAGGCGGATAAAGTCTACTTCTTCCAAATTGTCTCATTACAATTGTCAGAAAACTTTCCCCAACTCTGATGCATTCAAACATATGTATTAATGATGAAAAGCATGAAATCTGGTAGCTTTGGACACTTTCTAACTTGACTTAATATTATTTATTAAATAATTCATTCCTGGCTGTCCTCATTTGTTTCTTACTTTCAAGTTACATATCAAATATGATTTGGGTCTGTAGCTATTTCTTTTTTAACAACACTAGCAGAAAGATTTTTCCAGGCTCTTACAGCTTTACCAGAGGTATACATCTGGGTGATTAGAAGAAATGCATGGTTGAGCCAAGATATTTGCATGGGTAGGTGGGAAACCATGAGACAAATTAAATGGCTCCATTTGCTAAAGCCATTTAAAAAATACATGTCACAAAGAGGAGTACAGTGTATACAAGGATTCAAAGGTAATCGAGTGCTGTCATGGGGAATGCAAAGATTAGGGATGTTAAGCAGTGCAGGCTATGTTTGTAGATTAGATGACAACTAGCCCTTAAAATCTGCAGCTGTTGGTAGTGCCCGAGACAAAGGAAACCCTGGAGGGTATACAAGTACCATACATGCTGTGTTTGAAAGACTTGCTTTTTATTACTTTTAATTTCGTGAGCACAGGATTTTCTTTGCTTTCACTGTCTTTCTTGACAGTCAGACATGATACATTTGCTTTATACAGGCAGATATCCAGCAAAGCAGCATAACCATTGCGATGCTGAACACTGCAACATTTCAGACTTAACAGCTCAGCTCCTGGAGTAGGATAAAGCAAGCTGATCTATGTTTCCAAGGTCCTAGTACATTGAATAGGTAAACAGGTATTAGACTGGGATTCAGAAAAAGTACAATATATGCACCAAAGAGAAGCATGCCTGAAGCTCTGCTTCATAACATTTTGTCTTACAGCTGTTGAAAAGCTGAACACAGAAGAAGGCATTTTGATGCAGGGTAGGCAAACAATTGCAAAATATCTCTTTTCCCCCAAGGAAAATTTTTTTTTCTTACATTCCATCCTGGGAAAATCAAGTGGGGAACTCGTTTTTGGTCATTTTTGCTGTTATGTATTCTTCATGTCTGGAAATCAGAATTAAATTCAGTATATTGATAAAAACTACATTGCATAAATATGGGGTAGGTGTGCTTGTCAATGCAGTGATTCTTTGGGGCAGAAAATATTTGAAAGACTAAATAAAAAGGAATTTTATGAACCCTTGACTAAATCTATGATTGTCATTGACCGAAAGACTGAATCTGCTTTTCATCATATATTTAACTCCTCCATGTGGAAATTGACTTCCATGGCTAAAGTCTGAAAATTTTTTCTCTACACTGAATTGCCACAATGTGGATATGTCATTATGAACTTGTATGCATGAATGCATGTATCTACATACATGTGCAAACTTACATCCCATATTCCATGCACTTTTATTCTGGGTAAGTCCTGTTGCTTGATAGGTGAGTGGGTCCACATCCTCAGGGTGAAGAAATCTTGCTTCTTTTTAAGTGAAACGTTGTCAGGCAGGGCTCAAAATGTTGGCTCCTTAGGAGGAACAACTCTGGAAGTCAGAACAACTCTGGAAGTCAGAACAACCCAGGGTTCCACATGGGACCTCATTCTCAAATGGGCTTAAGTGCACATAAATGAAAGAATAATACGTACGAATACAAACACAAAATCTATATTCAATGCTTTTATAAGGGGAATTTTTTACACGTAGCTTTGAAAATCAAAGCTGACTGAAATAATTGTGATATACAGGAAAATTGCCTAACACCAGAGAAGAGTGCAATGGAGGTATTTTTAAATTCACCTCCAGTCAGCCAATAGTCTAAGCAGAAAAAGAGGTGTGGGAAATCCCTGAAAACAAAAAGATCCCTTTCCCACAGGTCTATTCATAATTCAGGAAGGATGTTAATAAACTGAAGAGGGCTCAGAGAAAAGCTGTCATTAAAGGACTTTGCAGTGTGCTTCTAAAAGAATGAAGGCTCTCAGGCTGTTTATCTTACCAAAGAGGTTAAAGGGCATGCTTCCTACACAGAAGAAATTTGACAATAAAGAGCTCTTCAATCTACTGTGTAAAGAGACAAAACAAGACCCAGAATGAAGTTTGACAAATGAAGACGGGAATAGTAATGCAGTTTTTAGTGAATGTAATTAACTGCCTGAACAACTTAGGAAGAATTTTGGTTGCCTCCATGTCAGCAACAATTGAAACAGGATATTTCTCTCAAGGATATATTATATGGGAAATGTGTGACCTGAAATGCAAAATTTCAAATGGGAATCACTGTGGTCTCTACTGGATTTTAACTCTACAATTTTATATATATATATAAATATATAATACCTTGCTTGTTTTGTGATTGCTTTTAGTGAGTCCAGGTTTTCATTGTACATTAGCTTTGTTAATTTTTCCATATTGTGGATCCCATAGATTAGGAATTCTGAAGTGTATACATAGACTGGTTCCAGATATACAAGCCACAGATAAAAGAAAGAAAATACAGATAGCTGATTTTGGAGCAAGTGTGGCTTGACTACTGTAGAGTCAACAGATCATGAAATTACTGGCAGAACCGTTTCCTTGGATCGTATTTTAAAATGTAAGTTCATAGGAAGTCATAGGTGCTAAAATTAACGTGTAGCTGCTTTCAGTAAAAAAATCAAAACACACTGTGAACTAAGCTTGTCTGGAGTGGATTGATTATTGATCAGTTGTGTTCAAGTCTTTAGTGAACTTATAAAATATGTTTTGGAGTTTGTTGGAAAATAATCTTTTCTATTCAGTGACCACTGCATAAGAAGAAATGAATCTAGGGAGCCCCTTCTATCTTTCATGCCTCACAAGGTAGGCCATGTCCAGGCTATGGTTCCTAACATCAGTAGTTTTACCAAAATGTCATGCTACAGCATGTACTTATAGCATAATTCTGTAGCTCTTCCTTCTTACTTTACAGACCCAAGAACACATCTTTATGACTTCTATGCTTGACTAAGGAATATGTAATCAGAAGTTGTCAATGACTTTTTTTTTTTTTTAAATGCAACTTTTAGTATGCAATTCAGGAGTATAACATAAATTTGCAAGTTATTTTTTAAATTACATTTCACTAAGATTTCAGGACGTGTGACTCTTGAATTTCCAGTCATCTGTTACTCTTATTCATGCTGACATTTTAATGTGATCATCTGAACTTTCAACTGTAATATAGAAATTGTGCCTTCTTGTATTTAAAGAATGGACACATAACGTGCATGTGTGTGTGTTTGCATGTGCACATGCATGTCTGTATATATATATACACAAACACAAACGCAGGCAATCTGGCATTTGGGCTGTGCTATAAATGCATGCCCTGTGGTAGTTGCACTGTAATTGTAATATTTGTAGGCACATGGTACAGCCAAGAGTCTGTAATGTCATTTCTGTTACAGACTTGGTGTCAGAGTGGGTCTTGCTTTCTCCATGCTTCTTCCCATTCTGCCAGGCTCAGTTAATGGCCCCTGAGGAAATTCTTCCCTGCTGAAAGCCAAGTAGTGTTTTAATCTGTCACTGATAAGAAGTATTTAAAATGTCTTGAAGAAAGGAGGAGAAGTGTACAGTAGGTCCTGTCCCTTTTCCAAATGCTGTTGAGTCTTACACATTCTGTCATCCAGGCCTTCCCAATAAACTAGTACTACTGGATAACAGCCAGACAGCTGATGTACTACAATCACTGTCTGCGATGGTAACTCCTAGTAGCCTTGTGTCACTTCATCTGACCTTTAAAATGTATTCATACTGAGAGTTTAAGTTGGAATGTTTTTGCATTTATTCCTATCTAGTGTAATGTCTCTAATGTTTAAAATCAGGATTCTTCAGAACTGCTATAAAAAATAATGAGAGTATTAATTACTTCTGAAAGTAAATAGTGGATTTTTTTTGTTTGGTTGGTTGGTTGGGTTTTTTTTTTTTGTTTTGTTTTTTGTTTTTTGTTTTTTGTTTTTTGTTTTATTAGATGGTCCAGCTGCCGGAAAGAAGGATGAATGCTGCTTGAGAAGAGTTTTTCCTTTTCACAAATTGTCAACAAGGTATTGCAGATGGGCTTGATCTTTTCTGTTCTAGAACAACACAAAGGAACCTCCAACCTGGAAGATGCAGTTGCCAGCAGATCTCACTTCAGCTGAGGAATTGTTGACTCACAAATCAACACAGCGGTTTCTCAGCTGCTCTTTTTTCAATATTGAGACAGCAAGAATGTCCATAATAAATAAAACTGGTAATGTCTATGTACTGATGATACCCTGAAATATTTTAATTGTCCTTTCACAGGGCTGCTAGTTAGATGTTTTTTCCCCCAAACTTAATTAGGACTGATCAGAATTAGAGCATCTGGCAGTTTTTTTATGTCCTTATTCAGTAATGCTTAATGTTTCATAGCCTCAGAGGGGGGATACAGTCTCAAGTTACTACCAAGTCATACCTGAGCCAGTTGCTGAAGATGTGATTGAGTCTTTAATATATTTAGCTCCTATCATTGTTGGAAGATCCTTTTTCTCTAATATGATCAGAAGGCTCCTCATTTAGCCTTTAGTATTTTCTGTACAAATGCTTATAATACTCACTTTTGTTATGTAGCTTCATGTGCAAATAAAAAGCTCCATCTCAGCAAGAAATTCAAGTGAATTCCAAAGCTCTGCAGAAGAAGTGAAGATGGAGTAATTTTTAATTTTAGATAACATTTGCTGAAATATTTTTCGCTGACCAGCTCCACTCAACAGCAACCAATATCTTCACGTTTTCAGTAGCATGCAAAACTGCACAAATAAGATCTTTCCTTGCACCACAATTCCTTCTTTGCTTAGCCTAGCTGGGTTCTCCATCAACATGGCTGATTTCTATGGTTACAGACTACCTGCTCTATGTTAGGCCTTAAAAGACTTTAAAAAAAAATATTTTACTCCAGATAGGTAAATATTAGACTGTCCTTATTGGAATATTACATACGTTTATTTGAATCATAGTTTTTGATTATTTTTCACACCCCAAAAAAATTTTTGGTACTACTGCATGGACATTTAACAATTACAACAAATACTGACTTTTAACCAAACAGAAAGACTTTGACAACATGAAATACCTTTGTTTCTCCGTGTTGTCTATTAAGACCTGAGGAAAATTGTGTAGAACCAGGTAAACACAAAAGAATATGATATTTTTATAATTTTCCCTCAGGTTTTTGTTATTGTTTCCTCATTTTTTGAAGGTGGGATTGCAGCTGGTTGGAATATGGAAATTGTCATGGCAGGCGCTGGCAGCAAGAATGACATAAAGCATCCAGACTCCCCACTCTTTGTGAAATCAAGACCTTAGTGGTACATAGAATGTTGTTGCCAAATATATTTGTTGCTTTAAACAAATGTGCTTGTTGCTTCTATCTCCTTACATTCCTATATGTAAAATTTTCATCAAGGGAATTTAGTTCATTTCCAGGGATGGTTGGAGGAGGGTGCTTAAAATGAAATTCTTCTGTCCTGTCAGCTTTCTCCAATCACTCATTACCAAAGCAACACATCAAACCTGTCCTCTTGTCCAGCCAAGCACTCTATTTTATAGGTACAGAATTTGAGCTATGAAGATAGCTTTGAAAACTTTTGAGACCTCTTTAATCAGGTCAAGACCTGGCCACAGAAAAGAGCAATAACATGCCAAAGACATTCACATTCATCCTCAAGTACACTTTACTAGTTCATGTACAAACTGTCATGACTGACATATAGTTCAAATGACTTTCAAATTATATTTCATTTTAGTCAATGTATTAATAGCCACTGAACTGCTTCTGCTTGCAAACTTTGTCACTGATTTTCTAAACTGGTCAACTGAGGCAAAAACGTTGAGGTCTTAAATACTGTAATGCGGAGGGATTCTTGTAACTACTTGAAACCATTAAAACAGATTTTGTACCAATGTTTTTGACATTGGTGGGGTTGATGAGATTGCATTCTTTTGTCATTCAACAGGGATAAATCATTCTATCACATTTAAGGGAAACCGTTTATTCATTTGAAGATTTTCAGTTCAAATTTTAAGCTTAATTTTGGGTGGATGTGAATGTATTTCTTTGCTAGAATAGTGCAACTTAAGGTGAAATTAAAAAGTAAGGTAAATGAAGGTCAGAACTTCAGCCCAGGTAAATCATCTTGGTACACTTAAATTCATAGTGTCTTTCTACTGTTGGGCAGTGATTTATATCTCTAGCTCTGTATGTTTCCCCAAAGCAGATGTGATTAAACTCTCCCAGCTTTACTAAATGTCATGTATTTGTACATTATGTCCACCTGTTCAGCATAAGATTTAAATAAAAGTCTTAAGAATGGAAGAACTGAATATTTTCATTTCTATCAATTTACCTGATTAGTTTAGGTCTTAGTGTAAGGATAGAATATACTTTACAGCATAGCCAGTTGAGAGGAGATAGAATATATTAATCTCAGATTTTTTTATATTTTCAATTATCTGTTTGTTTTATTAATATTAAAGTGTCAAATAATTTATTTTTGCATAAATGTGCACTTGTTTGTAGCTTAGTAGATCTAGACATAAGAAGTAAGCAAACTACAAATTAAGGGTCTTATCTACAGCCATAAATCCCTGCAATGTAGTAACAGATAAATATGCTGAATGAGAGAAAAGCTGAGAAAGATTTAGATGCTTAAGAACTCTTTTGTACATAAATAACTGTAAGTGCACAAGTACTTTATAGACAACTTGCATGTCCAACCATTCTGTGAGTCTTACTGAACCCTGAAAATACTTGTGGTTATTATATTTCACATCACTATACAACCATTACAATATAAGGACAAAATTACTGTATTAAGCATAATGCAATCATTGTAAGTTTATAGTAGTATGTATAATATAGCAAACTGTTGTACAAATCAACTGTACTTTAAAAGTCAAGCCATCAAAATTTTGATGGTCCAGCTAGTTTCAAGACATCGTGTTAAAATGAAAACTGAAATTACATAAGACTGTGAAATGCAAATACACTGACTCTTTTACTTGTTATCAGTATGCCTGAAACCTTTGGCTGCATAACCCAGATTTCTACAGTCTGGGCTACTGAAACTCCCATAAGCAGTGGGAGCACTGCAGTCTATGGAGAGCAACCACTGACCAGCCTTCAGTGGGGATGAAATACTCAGTTTCACTTCATTTGCAGACTACCACAAGACTAGAGAACCTTAGTTATTCTAATTTCAGTTCTATTTCTGACAGGTTCTTCTAGTTACAAAATCGTCTTTCCTTGTCTCTGTACCCAGTTTGTATCTATCTCAATGTTGGTTTGGGGATTCACTGTGAGACAATGATTTTTTTTATGGTGGCTATCCTGGTTTGTCAGCTTGATCTTTGACTAGGGTATTTAAACATCAGTAATAGCAGTCTAACGGCACTTGTGCATCTAAAGATGATAATGGTCTGTTTTAAAAGAAATTAAATCAACAGATAACATTTAAGACTTATATTCAACAATGGGGGTGTGGCTATCACTTCTTTTCTAAGCCTGTACTATTACAGACAAAAGTGTTACATAATTGAAACCAATTAAAAGTACATTTTTCACAAAGCATCAGACTTGTAGTTTGTAGAGTAAATATTAGAGTGCCACGATACAGAAAGCATTGGTTCAAAGTGAACTTCAGATGCATATCTTATAAATGAACTCAGTGGTTTTGAGGGGTTTGGTCTGCACCTTGTCTTGCAATTTAAATTTACTATAAGAGGTTAGACTACTCACTTCTAAGTAAAGAATTCATAGTGTCTTTCTACTGTTGGGCAGTGATTTACATCTCTAGCCCTGTATGTTTCCCCAAAGCAGATGTGATTAAACTCTCCCAGCTTTACTAAATGTCATGTATTTGTACATTATGTCCACCTGTTCAGCATAAGATTTAAATAGAAGTCTTAAGAATGGAAGAACTGAATATTTTCATTTCTATCAGTTTACCTGATTAGTTTAGGTACCCTTACAAACCCTTTGGTACTCATACAAACACACATGAACATTTGACAGAGAAACCTTTTCTCTTTCCACAGGAAAATATCTGAAAATGAAAAAAAAAACCACTTTCCATTAATTTTAAAATTACATCTGAGATTTTACTCTTTACAGGTATTTATCCTGTCATTTAACTTAGACTGATCAAACAAATGAACTAGCCTTCTGAAACCCACTAGGTTGCAAAACACTTTTAAGTTACATGGACTCTATCTAAAGAGTAAGTGAAAATCAAAGATTTATAGCTACATGGGTTTTGCTCAGGTCAGTCAGGAATTCTTACCCTTCTTGTAAGAGAGTAAACAGAGACCAAACAATATGATTTTCTTTTTACAAGTGTATCTTCAGGGGTCAACAAAAATAAAAGGAAGAAAAATGTAAGGACACTCCCAGAACATTGACTGCTATAAATCAGGGATATATAACTAGCCTACTGGAATCAGTATAGTACTGCAGGCCACACATATTTATGACGTATGGCTTTTAGAGTCAAATTAGATGATTTTGTTTTACTAGAGTTTGACAGCCTTTATTAGATCAGTAGGCATTGCATATGTCATTGAAACGCTATGCAGTTAAAAATAAAACCATGACTTTAAGAATCCTGGGAATCTGATAGGAAAAATATTGCCATCTTTAAAGAAATGCTATACTTTTATTTTAACTGCAAAATTCAGTTGATTGTTCATCTTTACTCTCTCAGTATATCCCCTTCAAGTGTACTGCATATCATCACCATACAGCAATACTTTGATCACAGATGCAGTGGTCTTTGTGAAGCATTTCTAAAATACCAACCAGTCTCTGTAGCAGAAAATCTTTTAAAACATTCTCAAAAGAGTGCAGGCAAATACTGCAACAAAACACAGAAGTTGAAGCCAACAGCTAAATAATAGTTTTTAAATAGTATTGGGAGCAAGCCAGTATAACAACTGTTCTTTCACAGAATTTATAATCTGTTTTATCCTGTGCTGGATGTCATAAACTACCTTTCTAACCATGCTCAAATGTGCTGCAAGCTTATTCGAGAACATAACATGCCTAAACAGCAATATTATGTCAGCTTGTAATTTAAATTTAGAGAAATGCTGAAAGGCATTCTCTAAAATTCCTTCTCTCTAAAAGATGTGCAAAAGTCTAGGTGCACAAAAATTCTGATAGGAAATATGCACAATGCACAGACTTTTTTCTATCATATCACAAGGGATGTAAGATATATTGAGCAGTGATAATAAGCCTTTCAATCCTGTGGCAAACTGGCCTGTGGTGGGTTCTGTATGTCAGTGTTTAGACACAGTGGGAAGCAGAGTGCAACATCTCCTGTTGCAGGTGGTGTAATCTACTTCTCCTATAGGCAGGTTATTTCTGTGCCATCCTTCAGAGGTGGGTGAATGTCTATGACATCGTAAAGTAGGCTGAACAGAAACTCTGGAGTCCCCAGCCCAAAGCAGGGCTAGCTTCAAAGTTAGCTTAAATTGTTCAGGGATGTGTCCAATGCAGTTATGAAAGTCTTCTATGTTGGAGAGGCCAAGTTCTTTCAGTACTTAACCATCTGCATTACATTACTTTTTTTTATTATACCTGATTGGAATTTCCCTTGCTGCAGATTTTGTCCGTTATCTCTCCTCTTTTAGCTCCCTTTTGTCCAAGAAGCCTTGCTCCATCTTTACAGCCAATTCTTTGGGAACAAAAAGCAGCAATTAATTTCTTCCCATTGCTTTTTCTCTTCCACAAGCTTATCTGTGGCTTCTCTATATACATTATATAGGCTCAAACCCATGCTCAGGGAATACCTGCGTGAAAAATCCATTATCTGTGATAGTGTGGACTCATATCTCTATCTAGTGTGGACAGGAGGGATATACAGCATCAAGCCTAGATGTTTTTATCTACCCCTTCTGTCCTGATGGTACTATCATATTAATTCACCATATCTCATAAGAGAGACCTCTTTTTAGCCACTTTAATGAAAATTGGCTTTGTACCCATGAAGAGCTCAGATTGCCTGTAAAACAGAGATGACAGGTTTAGCCTAGCTACAGTGATCCTAGATGTAGCAGAATGGACTCATGAAACTAGATTATAGAACAAATTAAACTTTGAATTGTTTTAGCCTAAGCTCAGTTGAGAGGCAAATACAAAAAAAAAAAAAAAAAAAAGAGTTGGCACCATATTTCCAGGTTTCTTATGAAATGGTGGTCACTAGAAGCTCTGTTATGTTTACAAAAAGCATAGGTGGCAACCCAACATTTTAGCTGTCTGCAGAGATGTGAACATATGCATACATACTGCTCAGGAGATGGTTTTTATAATAGTCTGTCTTCTGCACAAGATCCTGTTGGAAAACAGGTTCTTTTACCTACACTTATGTGTATAAAGCTTTAAGGAATCTGTATCCAGGGTAATTTTCAAAAAGAATAATTCCTTTGAGCAGAAATTTTATATCAAGTAGGCAAGAGTAACCATTTACTATGTGAATTCTTCAGAGGTTAAAACTGCCTGAGCAATACCATTTTTGTAACAACTATGGGATTTATCTTTTTTTAGCATGTCAGTCCAAGCACAAAAAAATTAGTCTTTATATTTTACAAATGATTCATGAAAAAGACTGCATATAGTATTGAGACAGTAGACAGAATCTGCATTTGAAAGCAGAAGCTTAAAAATGCTTTTAATAGGGAGGAGGAGAGAAGGAGGGTGATGAAACTATGCACAATTATTAGTTGAGAAAGTATCCTATATTTTCTCCCATATTTATTCTGATGCCAACTGAGTCTGAATAAAAGTAGTATTGCTGGCACGAACATATGGCAAGTTCTGAGAGTGTTTACGTGATTGCCACACTAATTATTGCTAACCTTTTAGGTAAAGAACAAAAACTATGAATTTTTTATCCAATTATGTATTTTTCCTTTTCTTAATGGTTACATGAATAGTTCTTTCAAAAGGATTCTTTTTTTCTTTTTTTCCTAGTAATGAACAATAAGGCCACGTCTTCACCAAGATGTTACATTGATCCAGTTTGTTCTCTCTAATAGCATTGATTTAATGTTATTGAACTGAAAGCCCTTACAATCACTGTAATGCAGTCTTAAGGTGGATTATTTTATAATTGGTACATCCATATGCCTCTGTTTTTTTGTTGTGTGTGTGTGGGGGGTGTAGTTTTTTGTTTGGTTTGTGGTTTTGTTTTTTTTTTTTAAATATCAGCTATATTGTGTAATATGTTGTATGCAGCCTTTCACGAACAATAAACTATCTAAACTATCTTCCCAGGGATGCTGCAACTGAAAGTAAAAAATCACAAACTCCAGTAGTCCTTTCCAAGAAACCATTCGCTTGGTACATACTGTGTACCACATACTATACTCAAAATATAAAGGAGATTTTACATTATGTGGTGTGTTAAAAGGTCACAGTAAAAGTGTTGGGCCCATAGCTGCATCACATGAAGAAACACATACTCTGCCAGTCTTATTCTCTTCCCAAACTCTGGACACTAATCATGACACAACTTTGTCAAAAGACTGTGACCTTTCTGTAAGAGGGTCCTGCAAAATGAAAATATCTAACTGACAGACTCCTATTGTAGGGGTTTAGCCGAACTGCCACTTTGGACTTTCAGAAGGCAGACCTGAACTGTTTAGGAGCCTGGTTGACAGAGTCCCTTGGGAGGCAAGGGAATAAATAATTCTGTGATTCTGTGACTATGACATCATGTCAAGCTTTGGCAAAAGACAACTCTTATTTTCTTTGCAGTTTCAGTGCATCTATTTCTTGATTTCACAGAAGTCCAAAGGCTTTATCAACATAGGAGTGTGCTCTCCTGCAGTACTTCAAGAAGTGATTGATCACTGTGATGATCGTGATGGTGGGTTATTTAAAAAGATATGAAAAGACTATTATCTTCCAGCACTTAAGGAATAAATTTTTGATAACACTAGGAGTATGTTTCAGTTGCTTAAAAAGAGACACGTAGTGTCATGTGAACCTCAAGTCTCCACTTGGGAAGATATCCATGTAGAGCTGAAAGTTATGATACAGAACCTTACCAGTAGTGTCAATAGGCACTAGACACCTGTTTCCAGGTAACTGAACCCTACCATGAGATCTACTTGTAGATGTCAAAGTCCTGGCTAATATCTTTGGGCTCAAAATCATGAGACATGATCACTTTCATAGTACAAAATATATGACCTATTTAACAGATCTATTTTGGAATATGAAGAAGCAGAGTCCAGAACTGTTGGTTCTACAGACTAGATGTTCACCAGCTATGGAAGAAATGTAGGGAGATCAGTTCAGATACTGATCTCTACATTGCAATCAGCTATATATTATCAGATTACTCTTACCCTTCTGCTTGCTGGAATGAGAAAGGAAATACTTTTGCCTTGCAGACAAGGGCACAAGTAGAGTTGTGAGACCATCAATCATTTTTGAAGGTCCAGTTTGCTCTGTGCCTCCATGCATTCTGGAACCTTTCACTGGGCTCATGGCCAAGAGAAAGGAGGCATTTAATGTCAGCCTAAGGACCTTCAAAAGTGTCAGTGATGTGTACTGTGGAAGAGTGATATGGAAGTGGTAATGCCATATGACGAGACACATCATGTGCTCCATGTAGTGTCTGCTTCATTTCACCCAACATCTGTGAAACATAGAGATCCTGGAGGATATGTCTGCTAAGTGGACATGAAGGACTTAGAAGATTAGAGTTGTGTAGAAGGATGTACTTCAAAATGTCCTGCATGACCATTGCACTGAAGTGCATTGTGTTTCTCCAAAAGTTAGAGGGGAGAGGTAGGTATGGGTAACAAATAGGTTGCAACTAAGAAAATTTTAAGTTAAGGGAGCGGGTACTTGATGACAACAGTACTTGATGACTTGTCTTTCTGCATCCCAAAATGAATATACTAAGGGAATGAAAATTATGGTAAACACTGTTTCTCCACAAAAAACAATAGAAAAGGTCAGGTTGAAAGTAGGGTAACTATATTGGGAAAGGCTTTTAATTATTCACAGATGCCTATGAGAAATGTGCTTCCCTTCTGTGGAATCAAATATTTTGGGAATATTTCAGACATGATTTGACTGATAATTGCCATTCTAAGGAAGAAAAGCTGTAAACTAAAGCTCTCTTGCTTCAGCTAAGATTTTTCACTATGGTGTAAGACACTAAGTATACAAATGTAAAAGCATACCATGTATAGCACAAAGCATATTAAAGCAAACTATGTGCTTTCACTCTAACTTCTAATCAATAAGATTTCTTAGATGCATTCTCAAGTGTATTCATTCCCCTGGAAACCATGAGTAAGCTTAAGTCTAAAAAATCTAGCAATAGAATTATTATATTATAAGGAAGTAAAGAGTTTACAAACTTCAGGAAATTATTCTTTACTGTGTGTATGGAGGTTTCTGTAGGATATGCATTAACAAATGTAAACTGTATTCAGAATTAATGCTACTCTACCACAAAAATTATTTTACTAAGGTAGTCATCAATGCATTGCTCCAGAGCTAACTGCTGCCTGTTTGCTTGTGTGCTACGTATAGCTATAACGTGATTAGGCACCCTTCTGGATAGGGACTGTCTCTGCTTGCTTGCATTTAAAGGGTAAGCATAACCCAGTGTTCCTTGAGTCCTCTAGGCACTACATATCAATAGTAACATTAGATTCCTAGAAAAGTTTATCTTTTCCATCCATCCATTTTGGCTACTCCTTATCTGCAGAAGGAAGAGGACCTTGGAGTTAATAGGAGCACATGCAGTGCCGTTCTGCAGAGATAGGCTCAGTCTGCCTGTTTGGGAAGGTGTGTACATTGCAGAGGTCCCAGGCTACATGTTCATGTGCCATATATCAGGATTTACTGAGCGTGCTTTGTACGATTCCTCTGTGACCAGCCTTTGTGATCACTCTGTGAACGCTATTTGTGAAAGGCATGTGCTATGCCACTGATAGCGAAGGAGGCTTTGCTGTCATGTGAGAGCATATGCTGCAGTATAGACATGGAAGGGCCCCAGTCCCAGCACAAGATCAGATACTTTACCATACTATCAAACAGTTTCAAACAAGTTGCAGAATTTCTATCCTTTCCCTGTAGGTATTATTAAACAAGTGACATGAAGCTCAGTGTAGCATTAGTGTCTTTAAGTGGCAGATAAGCAAATGAACATTGGCTAGTTAAATAAATACACTTAACAGCCATATTTTGCTTCAACACAGTATGTTGAACAACATTGCCCTTCAGGGGCTACATAAAGTAGAACTAAGCTACTAAAAATGTAAATTTATTCCTCAAGATATCACTGTTCAAACTGGGAATATTCAGATGTCTCTGAGGCCTTTCTGGATAATTTTATCAGTTTACGGATGCAATACTTCAGGGCCAAATAATAATAATGTTATTTTCTTAAATGAAATCAGAGAAGCAATTTTTCCTATTTGACAGTTCTAGAGGTCCCAGAGTCCTCTTTTGCTTGTCACCTTAATTCACCTGATTTCAGCCTGTTTAAATTAATATATGGTGTCAAAATACAGGGAAATATGAGCCAAAGTTAAGTAATTGATAATATAATTTCTAATAGGGTATTTTTGTATTACATGCACACCATAAAATCTAGGACCAGCTTGAGATACTTTTGAAGAGAAACATGAGACAAGTTTTGAACTTAATGACAGTTTTACAAATAAAAACTGTAGAAGCAAGACCTGAATTTGATATTCTACAGCTGGAATGTATTAATGCATTTCTTCATTCAGTCAAGCACTCATTCATTGGAAGTATTCTCACTGACTTCCATAGAAGCAGCAATGCATGCTATAAAGAAAAAATATAAAGATGGAGGAACATGTAACATCATAGTTCCAGTTTGACATTATCCATATGATGTATTACTATTTTGATAAATTCAAGTCTGATTTATAGACCATTATGTCTTGATATCTGGTCTAATCTTCAAATTAAGGCCATGAGGAAAGCTGGTTCTGAATTCATGTTCTGAATGCCAGTGTGGCATTACTTATGTCCAAACAATGTTAAATATTTCTTATTGGGTCACAGCAGCCCCCTGAAACACTAGAGGCTTGGGGAAGGGTGGATGGGAAGCTGGAAAAGGACCTGGGGGTGCTGGCTGACAGCCAGCTGAAGATGAGCTAGCAATGTTACCAGGTGGCCAAGAAGGCGAGTAGCATCCCAGCCTGTAACTGAAACAGTGTGGCCAGCAGGAGAAGGGGACTGGTCTTCCCCCTGCACTCAGCAGTGGTGAGGCAGCACCTCGAGTCCTGTGTTCAGTTTTGGGCCTGTCACTGCAAGAGGGACGTAGAGGTGCTGGAGCGTGTCCAGAGATGGGCAACGGGGCTGGTGAAGGGTCTGGAGCACAAGTCTGATGAGGAGCAGCTGAGGGAACTGGGGTTGTTTAGCCTGGAGGAGATGTGGGGGGACTTTACTGCTCTCTACAACTACCTGACACGAGGCTGTAGGCAGGTGGAGTTGGTCTCTTCTCCCAGATAACAAGTGACAGGATAAGAGGCAATGGACTCAAGTTATGCTGGGGAGGTTTAGATTGGATATTAGGAAAAAGTTTCTTCACTTCAAGTGTTGTCAAGCATTGGAACAAGCTGCCCAAGGAGGTGCTGTAACCACCATCACTGGAGGTATTTAAAAACCACATAGATATGGCAGTTAGTGACAGGGTTTAGTGATGGACTTGGCAGTTCTGGGTTAACAGTTGGACTTGATGATCTCAAAGTTCTTTTCCAGCCTAAAGGTTTCTATGATTCTACAATCCTATGACTTCATTTTTGATAAGTTTAAGGCATCCAAAGGAAAGAGTTGTGTCACTGCCAGACAAGAAGAGAGAGAAAATGTGCCACTAGTGCCCACTTGCCACTGCTCCCTCCCCACACACATTTGAAAAAGGAGTACATACTGGGTTAGAGGCCAAGTAGACCGTTTTAGCATGAGAATCAAAGATTGCATTTTCTCCATATTTCTGAAGCCTGTTTTCTGGTTTTGTGGTCATGTTAATGGTTACAAAAGAATAGTAAAGCCTCCTATGACCTTATAACATTGTAGGATATTATTACTTTTATTATTACTTACTGTCCTGACCAAAGTCTTCTTTCTTTGGTACTCTGACAAGAAAAAATTAGAAGATACTAAAATCTGGCAATTGCTAATAAATCTAAGGGACTTTTTTAGCTGATATCGATATTCCACATTGTAAAGCAACAGCATCAAAACCAAGTTTTTGTAATGCCCCCCCCCCCCAACTATTGCAACCTAGACATAGCTTAACTTTTGATCTAATTCTCAGCATGAATTTCACCATTCTTTTATTTTTTAAAAAAATGTGTATCACCTCATATCCACAGCCATATTATCTCAGTGACTCCTGATAGTCCATTATGGTGCAGTCATGAAACTGTCAGTGTAATACAATATCCTATTCTGGGATCCACACTTCAAAAATGATGTTGACAAATTAGAATGCATTCAGGAAATGACCTACAAGAATGCTCAAGGTCTGGAAAGCCTAGTATAATATAAAGAAACTGCATCTATTTAATTTATCTAAGAGATTAAGAGCTATCTTAATCTTATTCTACACAGGGAAGGTATTTTAGATAGTAGATTAATTTTTAATCTAGAAGAAAAAAGCATGATCTATGTCGCATTCAGTCTAGAAATGAGATGAAAATATTTAAGAATGAAATAATTTAACCATGTGAACAACTTACCTTGGCATGTTGTATATAATCCATCAGCTGAAGTTTTCAATTTTGACTTTCTTTTTAATGATGACCTGCTGTTAAAGCAGAAGTAATGGGATCAGTGCAGAACTTACTGCTTGTTGTTCTGTATGTCACATGTCCTGGTTTCAGCTGCGATAGCATTAATTTTCCTCCTAGTAGCTGGTACAGTGCTGTGATTTTGGATTTAGGATGAGAATAATGTTAGTAACACTCTGATGTTTTAGTTGTCGCTAAGTAATGTTTGCTAAGTAATGCTTACTCTAAGTCAAAGACTTTTCAGTTTCCTGTGGTTTGCCAACAAGGAGATGCAAAAGAAGCCAAGAGGGACAAAAGCCAGGACAGCTGACCTGAACTAGCCAAAGGGATGTTCCATATCATAGAACACCATGCTCAGTGTATAAACTAGGGGGAAGAGGAGGCGCCAATTGCTGCTCAGGGACTGACTGGGCATCAGTCAGCAGGTGGTGAGTGTTTGCATTGTGCATCACTTGTCTTTCTTGGGTTTTATTGCTCTCTCTGTTTTTGTTGTCTCCCTTTTCATAACATCATCACTATTATTATTATTAGTTTTGTTGTTGTTATATTTCAATTATTAAACTACTCTTATCTCAACCCATGGGTTTTACTCTTTTTTTTCAAGTTCTCCTCCCCATTTCACTGTGGGATGGGGTAGTAAGTGAGCATCTGCATGGTCCTTAGTTGATGGCTGGGGTTAAACCATGACACACATTGTGCTGGAGGTCACAAGATGATCCTCATTGTCCTTCCACTTTTGAGATTTTTGAATATTTCCCATGTGGGAAAAATGTTCCTTTCTTTTTTCCTCTTCTTAAGAAGCAGAGTTTTTGAAAAGCAATTTTGATAGGGTGTGCTGATGTGTTCTGTGCTATGCATTTTCATTAGCAATAACTGTAGCGAAGGAGTATGCATAGCAAACTACTGAAAGAAATTAAGATGGGGTGTAGCAATGGAAAACAAAAAGTTTTGTTGTGTTGCTTGGGCTTTGAGAAACTTCTTTTCTGACTAACACAGCTACACACCAGTGTCTTAAACAAACATTACCCATCTTGTCAATTTGCAGCTTTGACCCTTTCTTGCAATGTTCAAGTTTTACATTGAGCAAGTGAAACTCTATTTTTCTTTTTTTTCACTGATAGGAAGAAAATACACTTTCAAAGTTTCCATTTTTGCTCCTGAAGTTCATGTAGTAAATGTGTACAGTAAAAATCAGTACAACCTGATTTGTTCATGTATTTCTAACATTTCACAGTAAAATACTTATCTTGTGACTCAAAATTCAGAGCTTACCTTAATAAATAATAATAAAAAAAATAAATGCTGTCTAAATACTTGTCTTAAATGTTCTTTCCTAACTTGGGGCCTAGGGACTACATTTCTGGAAAGAAACTACAATGCACAGAAGTATCTTCCCAAAGCAACCTGCAAAATTGGCAGAATTTGTTTTACATCCCCATGGAAGTCTATGCAACTTCATTAATTTCCTAAACTCCCTGAACCACATGATGCAAATGTACCACGTCCTGGACTTTCTTTCTGCAAAGCTGCACACTGTCCTGTAATTATGTCACTTTTTCACTTCTCTTCACTGGCCATTCAGAAACCGTAGGCCTCTTCTTTAGTGGTCCTCTAGAACCAGCACTGACCTCATCATCCCAGACTTGGATATTTGGTTTATAGCCAATTTAGTATGAACTGATCCCCAAAATTCCTTAAGGTTTGTTACAGATTTATCTTAAGGAGTACAAAGTGGTTGCAATATTTAAATAAGTGTCTCACAGTACTAATGAATGTGAAGTCAATCTGGATGACAGTTCCCTTGCTAAAACAGTATTTTTCATGCTGTACTAGTGATCTCTTTGGGCTATTTACTAGTACAAGAAATAAGGAAAACTTGTTAAGTGACTGGGAGCACTCAGCTGAAAGTAGAGAAGATGTTCTGACTGCATGCTGAAATAAAAGATTTTCCGTGCTGATATCTGGTATGGAGAAGTGTAATAAAGAGGACTACTGTTACAAGGAGGTCTAATAAACCAGGGACAAGCCCTCATAACCCTTCAATCTCTGAGTCTGTATGGAGTATCCCCTGACAGCAAATATTGATCACAGCTCTGGACCCTTTTCTAGGGAGAAAGGCAATTGTTTACTGTATTCCTAGAGTCTGATCTCGTCTTCTCAAGGGAGAGGGTATTGTGAAAAGCTGGATTTATTTGGCAGATATATTGGCTTGAATACCATTTGGCCAGTCTTATGAACAGTGAGTGGCATTCATAAGAGTCATTCATGAGAGCACTGACTTGTATTAGTAATTTCATCGTGTGCCAATTTATCAAAGGATTTAGGTGACAAAATATGCAATGTGTAAGTTGAATCCCATCTGCCTTGCTGTCTCCAAAGCAGTATTTAAAATCCACTCAAGTTCTGTACAATGATTGAATCTGCCTACTTTTCAGGACTCCTACTCCATTGTAAACACCCATAAATTCAGTAACACTAGTGTATAATTTACGCATGTCTACTTTAGAGAAGAAGCTACCAAAATGCTTAGTTCTTAGGGCACACAGTCTATGAAGAAAGCCTGAGGGACTTGGGTTTGCTAATAGAAATTGTGGAAGGGGTTATCTAATTGCACCTTACAGGAACTTGAAAGGAAATTAGAAAGATAATGGATCTAGTCTCTTCCCATTAGTGACAGCGGCAAAACAAGGGACAGTGATCACATGCTGATGCTTGGGAGGTTCTTGCTGAACATTAAGAAAATCTTTCTTCCTGGCAAGATGGTTCTGTACTACAAGTTTATCCAGAGCTGTGAAACAATCCCTATCCATTGAGCTTTTCAAGATTCGGTAAGACAAAGTCATCAGTCTATAGACCAGTGCTGTCAATAAAGCTTGTTGGAGATAAGGCAAGACTAAGTGACCCCCAGAGATCCTTTTTTTTTTTTTTTAGGACAAACCTTCACCAGATTGCTCTGATTCTATGAAATTCCATCAGATTTTTCCAATTCTATGAACCTCTATTTAAATTGTGCGAGTAGGCCTCTGGAAATCCTAAGTGTTACCTCACTTCATCAAAGACAGAACTGAACTTTTGCCTTATAATACAGGCTTGTAACATCCACCCAAGAAGTGGGAACTCTGTTCCTTCTGAAAGAATTTGGACCTCTCATTCTTGTACATGAAAACATAGCCTCACCACCAGAACATGATGAATGTGTTTGTTGTCTCTTGTTTTGAAAGAGAGCAACTGGACAGGCAGGACTATGAGTATAGCTTACTAATCATAAATGTATCTAGTAATCTGTAATATAATAGGCAAAAGCTCTGGTTTTGTGCGAGTGGTTATGGCACTAGAAATATCAGAAATGCTGTTCTAGATTCCATCTTCTGGCACATATAAAATTCTTTATATGCTAGAAGATCTCCAAATTTATAGTTAAAATAAATGAAAAATCAGTATGAGTACAGGAGACAGGTCTCTAGATCTCCTCATCCCTCTGCCTCAATGCATCAGCCTCTAGGGAAAAATTAGGCTTTTCCTGTCTGGTTATCTTCTAGCTACACAGGGAATCTGTTCTAAGAGGAGATATGGAGAATGCAGCTACATCACTTCATGAATAAGGATTTTTTCCTCTAGGCTGAATAAACCTCATATCGCTGCCTCTTCCTAAGAGAATGCAGTGGTAGTAGAGGAAGTGACACCTACTTTTTCCTGAGTTCTTCTGTGGAATCATGTGATTTCCCTGCATAGTGACTTAAAACATGTAAACTGGGTAGACTAGATTATTTCTTGCAGACTTCCAGTACACCCTCCTCTCGTCAGTGATTACACACAGAATCTAGGTCATTATGTCAGCTAGAGTAAATCATCTCTCCCTCCCTCTTCTACCTGCTGTCCTCACATGCTAATGACCTCCGGGACAAAACATTGGTGAAAACACATTTCTGTAGTCAACAGGTTATAAGGGAAAAGAGGATGCTTCAATTCTATTTTGTGTTCTGAAAATTGTTTCTTCATTTTAAGTGAAACTGTTGTTGTGGAATATGACTACATTATTCCTGGAGCAAGCTAACTCCCCACAGTCTTGACCTCCTTAGGTGAGCACCCTAACAAGTAGCATGCAGAGAACAGACACCTCTGGTGCTCTTGTGGCCTAAGATATCTTGGCATATATTCTGCAAAATCTGGTATGACAGGAACAACAGACTCATATGCATGCTTGACCTATATCCAGACTATGATATAGGCTGCTAGCTTTAGTACTGTTCTCACAGGGGAGATATGTGGATCTGAACCTCAAAAAGCAGAGGTGGATATAGAATCAGTTGCTCCCCACTGGACAGTTATAAATTATGGGAAGTAAAAGCAGTTTCTCCCAGCCTGTTCCTTCTCTGCTGTCTTTTAAAAGATAACTATATAGCCATTGTAATTGGTTTTGTAAAGGAATTTGAATCTTTGACTGAATCAAAGTCTGAGCTCAACTCCTGGATTGAATCCTTAGAGGACCTTGTAAGAGAAATGCCTTAATTTCTGGGTCCTTACTAAGTTTATGTAATGATCAGATTTTTCAGACCTTTCAAGAGACAATTTCAGGTTACAGAAAACGACACTGAGCTCTCACAAATTTTTTTCACTTGTGAAGTGGGTGCTAACAAGTTTAAATGACTGTCATTAAGTTATAGTTGAGCACTGGGGTCAGGTTGATACTATTAGCTTTAGCAGCCTAAACCTCACTTTAAGAACATAAATACTCTTGCCTATCTGAACCTTATACTCTAGGATTTTAAAAAAGATCAGCACCCTGCTGCTCCCAGCTAGAGCCTTGGCTGTTCTGCTGGATATTAGTCATTCCTGTGCTATGCTACACACAGATAATCTACTTGACAAGAAGTCACATTGACTGACCCTCCCTGAGGATACATTAGTCCTTCACTACTCTTATCCCTCCTACCCCCTTCTTTAGCTTCCTTATTTTTCTCATACTCTCAAATTTCCATGTACCACTGGTTGTAACCTTTTTCTTTTTCTTTGTTTTTCCTGCTTTTCCTTCTTTTCTACACTGTTCAGTATTAGCCATTATACTGGCACCAAAGCATATTAACAGCATAATGTTGGTTTTCCCTCTTATTCCTGAACCACTTACATCCCCATTATGTGACTCAGACACTACTCTACCTGTGAACTGCTTAAAAGCTATCTGTTTGTGTACCATTTGCCTTTATTAAAGTAAGACTCCATTTAACTCCTGAAATGGAACCCCTGGTAAACCTCTTAAGACTTCATTTTTAATAAACTATTTTAATAGCTAGTTCATTACATAGTTTTGTATCAGTTATTGTCCTGTATATTCACAAATACAAGTCTCTTTAAGGGCTAAATTGTTGCTTATACTGCAACTGTTCAGCAGGATAGGCAGTGAATCATTTTGAACCATGTCTCATTAGATAAGAAAGTAAATTGACTTTTAATAATAAAAGCTTCCCCCTGACACAGTATTTCATTTCTAATAAAGCTAGTTTAGATCCCAATCTAAGATGTGCAAATAACTTCTATACAGAACAAAAAATGAACATATAAAACTTATTTTGGAGATTGACTGAAAACAGTCAAATCGCTATAATAAAACTAACCTTATTATGGCTTTATGAGATAAATTTTCTCTCATAAACTCTGATAATAATAATACACTGTAGCAATCTTTGAAGATTTTTTTGACTCTTAAGAAAAGACAGTTACAATAGAGAAAATCATATATGAATGTATTCCTATAGCCACGTACACACACTATGACTAATGTAAGTTTGATAGGTAACTACATCATTTTAACCAGTACAAAGATGAAAGTCAGAGATGTCTTGTCCTTGTATGTTTTTTTTCAACAAACTAGACAAGCTAGATTTTCTTTCATTCAAACTTCAATCATTATATTGCTGTTTAACATTAAAGCCTGGATGATTATTTTTAAATTTGTTTGGTAGCTTTAATAAAACAGTTTACACGCTGAGATTAGTTAATTTTGTTGTTTTAACATAAAGGACTCAGTTGTACCATGTATCATGAAAAAATGTGCCTTTTTTCATAATGTGTTTCTCCCTGTTTTTATGAGATCCTGAATCTATGTGCAGAGCTGCAATTTATTAAATGTCATGGATGGATCATCTGACCAGTAGTTTGAGCAAGAAATTCATATCCCATGATTCTGAAGGCTGAAAGGTTAATACATAACAGATGCTGCTTTGGAGGAAACCATTACAGGCAATGCTTTTCAATCAATGAGATGCTATTATGAGCAATAGAGCCAATTTCTTTTAATCAATGAACCTTTATTACGATATTTACTAAAAGAAGCTATATGCAGTTCTTATAAACAATTCTGCAATCTTCTAAAAATAATTCCTTTTGGTTTTGAAGGCTTTTCATGTTTTTTCTGGTTTTGCTCATTTTAAGGTAGCACACTGGATTTATTCTCCACTTTCCTGATTAAAATACAGCAAAAAACACATGGTGCAAAGCATGCTGTTAAACCTGAGGTGCACTAAAGGCTGTATGTGAGTCCTGTTAGGCAGTGAGTTGCAGTGAACACTACTACACGGCTGTGAAAACCTGTCACAAGCAGATCAGCCTACACACTTTTGAGTAGAAGATTTCATTCAGCATGAAAGCCGTCAGTCTGCGTCCTCAGTATGCACCCACTTGCAGTGTGCACTGTACTTGCCCACGTGCCATCATCAGGTTTTGCACCTTAGTTTCATGTTGGGTATTGCATGAAGTGATTAGCTGTTAGTTAAGAGTATTTTTCACGCAGAAGAGAGATACCAAGAAAGTGTGTCCCTCGTGACAGACACCAGGAGAGTGGGTAATCTGTCCTGTTGACGGTCCCTCACTCCATTTGTGAATACTCAGTCCCTGATGACACTGAGGAATCTTGCCATGGGAGCTGGCATTGGGTTATCATAATTTTTTCCCTGTCTTTTCATCTGTAGCTATTCTCTTTCCTCTGGGTAGAGAATAAAGCTCAGCAGTTTGATCCTGGATGTCTAGCACCCCAGGCAGTTGCCTAATATGCAGATATTAATGGAATCTTTTTTAAAACCCTCACTTTTAAAATCAGGTGATAAATGTTTTTCTAAGAAAAAATGTGGCTAAACAAGATCAGGAAAATATTTAACTCAAATAACAAACAGAGGACAAAGCCAAAGGCTGAAGGGATGGAAGAGCGGAGAATATGGAGATTGTGTTTTGTGATTTTCCAAGGGACTAAGGGGAGGCTGACCAACCTGTAGTTCTCTGGATTGCTCTTTTGGACTTTTTTGAAGATGGATGTAACATTTGTCTTCTCCAGTCTCCAAATCCTTTCAAAAGTGGTACAGAGCAGCCTTACACAGACATTCACAAGTCTGCACATACCTTCAGATGCAGCCTATTGGATCCTGTGGACTTGTGTGGGTCAAGTTCTCCAAGCAGTCCCTGACTCTATGCTCATCCGTTGCTGGTAGGCTCCACGCTCATCCATTGCTCCTCTAAACACAGAGGCCTGCGGCACCTCAGTGGCAAAGGCTAACATAAAAATGGAGGAAGTGTTTGCTGATCTCCTTGAGGGCAGGAAGGCTCTGCAGAGGGATATTGTATGAGGTTCAACAAGGCTCAGTGCTGAGTCCTGCATGTGGGTCACAGCAACCCCACACAAACCTACAGGCTTGGGGAAGGGTGGCTGGAAAGCTGCCTGGAGGAAAAGTACCTGGGAGTGCTGGCTGACAGCCAGCTGAAGATGAGCCAGCAATGTGACCAGGTGGCCAAGAAGGCCAACAGGATCCTGGCTTCTACAGAAAGTAGTGTAGCCCACAGAAGAAGGGCAGTTATCATCCCCCCCAAACTCGGTTTGGTGAGGCAGCAAGGTGAGGCAGCACCTTGAGTCCTGTGTTCAGTTTTGGGCCTGTCACTGCAAGAGGGACATAGAGGTGCCGGAGCGTGTCCAGAGACGGGCAATGGAGCTGCTGAGGGATCTGGGGCACAAGTCTTATGACGAGCGGCTGAGGGGAGGGGTTGTTTAGCCTTGAGGACACTCAGGGGGGACCTTACTGCTCTCTACAGCTCCGTGACAGGAGGCTGTAGGCAGGTGGAGGTTGATCTCTTCTCCCAGGTAACAAGTGACAGAACAAGAAGAAACAGCCTCAAGTTCCACCAGGGGATGTTTAGATTGGATATTAAGAAAAATTTCTTCACTGCAAGTGTTGTCAAACATTGGAACAGGCTGCCCAGGGAGGTGGTGCAGCTTTTTAAATAATGCATAGATGTGGTGCTTAGTGACATGGTTTAGTGATAGATAGACTAGGCAGTCCTGGATTAACAGTGGGAATTGATGATCTCAAAGATCTTTTCCAACCTAAATGATTCTGTGATTCTATGAAAAAAGACACTGAATACCTCAGCCTTATCTGTATCTGCTAGCGCTGCATTCCATGTCCCAGCAACAGACTGACATGGGTTTTTTTCAGCTTTTCACTGCCAGTGTAATAGTAGAGATCCTTCTTGTTGCTTGTGATGTTCTTGGAAATTTTAACTGCATTTCAGCTTTGGCTTTCCTAACACCACTCTTATGTGCCCAGGAAATATATCTTTATTCTTCCTTTACAGCCTGTTCCTGCTTGCTTATCTCGTGTGTTGTCTCTGCATTGGAGCTCTGGCATGAACTTCCTGCTTAGCCAAGCCTCTTGATAGGTCTTTCTTGTTTTCCTGAGTATTGGGATAGAGTATTCTTGTGTTTGCAGGATGCTGTCCTCAAAGTCTCATCAGCTTTCCTGAGCTACTTTACCCTTCAGAGCTGCATCTCACAGGATCCCACTGACCAGTTCCGGAATAAATCCAGATTTGGTGACTTGTAGTCCAGGGTTTGGACTGCACCATGCTTCATCCTCACCACTCTCAGGACCTTTAACTCCACTAGTTTAAAGTCACTACAGCCAAGTCTATTACAGTGTATCATATTCCAAATCAATTCTTCCTGTCTAGTGCTAATACATGTCATGACTCCTTGGAGCCAAGGATGGATGCAAACAGACAACATCTATCCCGCTCTTCTTATCATCACAGAATGATGTTTCCCAGCGATCAAGGTGAGAATGACTGGTCTGTAGTTCCCTGGGTAATCCATTTTGCCATTCTTGAAGATAGGAGTGACAAATGCTTTCCTCCAGTATCCAGGCACTCTTTCCAGTTGCTACAATCAATCAAAGATTATCAATAACGACCTTGCAATGACATCTGCCAGCTCCATCAGCACGTGTGGGTGCATCCCATTAGGGCCTATGGAGGTACGTATGTCCAGTTTGCTTAAGTATTCCCTGACCTGATCCTCTTCCACCAAGGGTAAATTTTATTTGCTCCAGCCTTTCCCACTGTCCGTTGGGCCTGGGTCCCTGAGGGCCGATTTGACATTCAGTACATCAGCTTTTTCTGTCTCCTGTGTAACAAGGTACCCCCATTGAGCAATCGGCTTACATTTTCTTTAGTTTCCTTTGTCACCTATGTAATTATAGAAGCTTTTCTTCTTTTCTTGGACATCCCTGGCCAGATTTAACTCCATTTGGGCTTTAGCTTTCCTAACTTCATCCCTGGATGCTCAGACAATGTTTCTTTATTTCTTCTATGTTTACCACCCTTGCTTCCACCCTCCAAATGCTTCCTTGGTGTGACTGTGTGTGGCTAAGAGCACTTTGTTTCTCCACATAGGCCTTCTGGCATTTTGCCTGACTCCATGTTCATTGGGGTGGACGGCTCTTGAGCTCAGAGTAGGTGATCCTTGAATCTTTACTGGGTTTCCTGGGCCTCTCCTCCCTTCAGGGCTTTATCCCACAGGACTTTTCCAAGCAGAACTTGGAAGAGAACACATTGTCAGTGCGTGACCAGATGCTCTGACTCAGTTGCTTCTTTGTCAAAGTTATTTAAAATTCTTCAGCTTCTTTGTGCTTGAAATCTTACTGATGGATTTTGTGTCAAAGCAAAACATTTAAACCCCCCAAAAAGGCCTTAGATAGGATTTTTCAGCACTTTGAAGATCAACAGAGATATACGCTATAAAGTATATATATCTTTTACTCTATATTATAATATACCCATATTATATCCATGTATATGAATATACATGAGAAATGAAATATGCAAGACTTCCTTGAAAATAACATTTTTGCATATGGATTATTCTTAGTACTGCTATTCTTTGAAAATATTGAGTCACATTCTTTTCAGTGTGTGGATTCTGTAAGAAAGATTTGTCCTAAAAACAGTCATTAAAAATTTAAGTTTGCTCCATAATTCTCCTCCATGCTCATTTCCATCCCATATATTCTGGAGACAACAGGAAAAATTTCAAATGGGGAAGAAAAAAAAGAAAAAGTGTTAAAAAAGTATTACAAAATGTGGAAATGAAAATGCTTTGAAATATTTTTTTTTAAGCTCAGGTTGTCTCCTCCCATTTTTGTAGCATTGTCAGTCTCATATAGTATATCATCAACTACATGTAGAGATTTCAAAACATAATTTTTAGCTGCACTGAGAATCTGGAAAAAGTTGTAAAGCAGCACAGCAGTGCTCCTTTTTATTGTGTGATTATCTAACTCAAGACACGACAGAAGCAAAGAGAAGCAGCAAGAAAAGGAGCTGCCTCCTTGGCATGCGTTGTGTATGGCAGAAAAGTACAGCTTTCATTCAAGGATGTTTGCAGAAACCACTGGACACCTTGCCAAATGTGCTCTTTTATAAGAAAACAAAAACAGTCTGTCTAACACATGTTAGCAAGGCACCCCAAGGTGGGCATTTGAAAAATAAAACAGAGCAATGTGAGAGCAGCAAAATGACACTATTATGTATCTCTGTAAACTGTCAAGGAACTTACCCTAAGGCTGTCAGCAAGGCTTCCTGATGTGTCTTATTGTAGAAAGTGTGCTGTACCAAGCCATGGCTGGCAGTATTCACATCTGTACTAAACTGGACCAGGAATTGCAGGATCACCGTGCTTCTCTGAAGGATACACTCTGGGTCAAGTCCAGGGGAGTAGTCACAGGAAATTTTGAAGACTTGGCTGTAATCCCTAGAAACAAAGTCTATAAATATTAAGAAACCTCTCACTTTCACTTGAAAAAGTAAAATGCTAGAGAACTGCATGCACAGTGAAATCTCTTGTGTCTGTAATGGCTTGCAAAACAATCATCATAGTCTGTGCTGACTTCTACTGTGATCATGGGAAGAAGAAAATAGAATTTTCAGTCTTCCTTTGTGGACCCTTAATTTTTTTTTATTTCTTTTATTTTAGGATAGAAGATTTGAATGCTCATTGGCTCAGTTTTGGCCTATGCCTCTTCAAGAATGTGGAAACTACATAAAATTACCGAGTGATCTGGAGTTCTTTGCTCATTTCAGCGACAGCTATTACATGTGTAGAGACTTGATGCCATCATAAAGTCAGGTGAGACCTGATTCCACAGTCTGAAAGAGGGTGCCAATAAGTACTTAACAGTGCATAGTAACTTATGACAGATACATACGGCTAAATATGTATACATAGAAGAGTGTAATTTGCATGTGAAGGGAATATGGACTTACTATTCACAGAATATGCAGTATCTTGTGAATTGTTTAAATTAATTCATGAAAACTCACTGTCTAGGAAAAAAAAAACCCACAACCAACCAAACAAAAATAAACCTCAGACACTTACCTATAGGCTTTTTCATATCTTTTTTCAATCATTTCCAGACCACACACTCAGAGCCAGTCAGGCTGCTGGCTTGCAATAGCACTTCAATATCTTTCTAATGTAGTCTGGTGGAAGAAGTGATCCATTTCCTTATTAGTTTTCTTACCACTGGTTTCAACATAGAGTATATGGTATGTATAGAGTAAATAATATTTACGCATGTTGGAAATGTATATTTCTAAATCCTTGTAATTGTCTTGCAGTCCTTAATATATATATAACATTTTCTAAAAGTCAGTGCTATGTAGTTTATGTGAAATAAATAGCTTATCATTGTAAATAACAGGATGTAAGATCAGTAAAAACATTTTCTGGAGCTATACTTCAAAATTAAGATTAAATTAGATCTTTGTATATATTAATTTTTGGAAAAGTTTAAAGGCAACATTGGGAGTTTTTACTAGCAGATGCATTAAGTGAAGTTTAGTGTAATTCTTTTTATAATCCCTCTGACAATTCATTTTTTTTTTTACCAAAAACACCCCACAACTTATCAGAACATTTCTTGTGAAGTGCTTTAAATAATTTGTGATAAATCACAGTTTTAAGTAAACTAATTTGGAAATTTAGTTCTGCACACAGAAGAGCAAACAAGTTGCAAAACTGAGATTTGTTAAAATCCCATAGACTTTTCCCCTGGATCAGTTTACTGTTAGGATTTTATTTTATTTTTTTAAACATGATGTGTACTTCCATAATTATTTTCTACCATAAATCTTGTGGGATTCATCAATTCTGATTATATTCTTTAAAGCATTTCCTTTCCTTTCCTATTGTTATAATAAATGAGTCATAGATTATCAAATTTATCTTTTGAACTCCCATCACTCCCGATATTATCTCTGGAAAGGATGAATTTTATCCGTTCTTTCTTTAAAAAATCAACATATCTTCTTTTATCTCTCCGCTATTCTCTTTTTTATTGAAAGAACTCTCCAGGGAAAAGATTTTCTCATTAAGGAATTAAAACCAGTACCTAGCATATATACTTAGTATTTCATCGTAACAAAAATATGTGACTAAAGTAAAATCTGTTAATATTGATAATATTAATAAGGTGAATATTTTAATCATAAAGTGTATTAAGTTTAAAAATATATATATTTTCCCTTTTCTGGTCACACCCTGACCTGGGCACAGAAAAATGAATCTATACCTTCAGTTTGTCCTATATTACTTTCTTGTATAAACATTTTTCACACACACATACATTTTTCAATGGCTAGACTCCACATACTTTTTATAGAGAAGGATCACTTTATTTAGCATAGAAGAAGTATCCTTGCCCTGGGCTTGAAGTACAGGAGTTGTATGATTTCAAATTATAAATTAAAGAACAGTCTCAACATCTGGATGTGATAGAGAAGTGGTGTTTCTTATGCCAAGGAAAAGCCATGCTGTCATGTTCACTGTTGTTTTCAATATTTCATTCTTAAGATGGTGGGACCTAGAGGTGAACGCTGAATCCTCGAGTGATAGCTTATAAAATTCATAATTGCTTTTGCCAAAACATGACTTACTGGTTTTGAAGGATACTGCTGTTATAAAGGCACGTAGCTGATCAGACATTAGAGGATCCAACCCTTCTGTCACTTCTGCTGGTAACAGTGAAGTCAGCAAAGCTGCACTTTTTACCTTTTCATATGACAAGACAATTAGACTGCAGTTGTTCATGGATAAATGAAGTCATAGTGATACAAAAAGAGTTTGCGGCACAGTTAAATGCTTCATGAGAAATTGTGCTCCCAGTATGTTTGATTTGGCTTCAAGAGGTTTTCTCATTTACCCTTTAGCAAGCACATGTGACAACTCCTCTGTGGACATCCAGACCACAGCACCATTTGCATCCTCTGTTCTTGTTGAAACAGTGTTGAAGCAGAAGATACTTGCAGCTGGACAGACATCCAAAGCCACATGTTGCTTTGGACTTGCTCATTTTCAACCAGCACCAGTAATCCCTCAGAAGTTACATGATGTTTCACGAACACCTACATATTTGCCCCATGCCCCCAATCTGTAAATCTCAAGGCCTTCAGTTTTGTTTGTTCCATCTTACTGTCGCTAAAGATGCCAGCCTCCAGAAATAGAAACAGAAAATATTTAGAATTCCATGAGATAAAGAAAAATGCATAAGATGAAGTTTTACTTGTAAAATACACCTCTTTACAGCTCTCAGAGCATTTACACCTCCACTGAGATTATCCTCTGCTTATTTGGCCATCCAGAAATTGAAAGAAGTAGAGACAAAGGTACTACTGTCCAGTCTATTTTACCTCTGTTAGAATAGTGGCATACATGATGAATGAGGTCAGCAGGTCAGGGCTTCCTGTGGCTAGTCATTATCTAGCAGAATAAAAATAAAGAATTGTTAGAAATATCGGTACATTTTCCAGCTTTCCGGTTTACCACCCAGATCCATTACTTCTAGCTGTCAGAGGTTTTGTGGCCTAAGTTCATCCTTACAATGCTGCGGCATGGCAAGCTAAAGTATAAAGATTTTAAGTTTCTAACCATCTAATATTCTTCCTCTGGTCCCATTTAAATAATAATAATTAAAAAAAAAATAAAAAAAAAAGGAAAAAAGAAACAAACCAAAAAGAGATGACATTTAGCATTGATTTTACATTCAATATATGGGTCTGGAGTGAGCAGTGCATGTCCGGAGTTGTAAGTGGCTGAGAGCACTGGACCACAGTTAATTCCATGGCAGGAGACAGGCAGGGAGGTTTGAAGCCTAGTGAGATGGTTTTCCTTTCCTTCTTGGGAAGGAAGATCTCAGGGTAGGTGTCCTGGACAATCCATGGCCTGTGATTAGCAGTCTCTCATATTTTATTCATCAGGGCATGTTTTCCCTTCACTTTTTCATTCGGCGTCTGTTGACTGATAGTGGAAGGCAGGCTGCCAAATCAGATTATGAAAAATGCCCATGTCTACATCTCTCTGGTGTCTGAGCTGTATGCCTGTCAGTCACCTACCAAGGAGCAATGGGGCTTAAAACCTCAGGGTCAACAGGGAGCTAAATACAAGTTTACATACAGCAAAGGGAAGGTGTAAATTTGGACACGTCTACGGAATTAAACCTCTCCCAGAAATTCATTGCCATTAGTGCCTAAAGGCTTCATTAAACCTCCATTTATCCTGGCACTTATCATCCTTTCTGTCAAATGTAGCCTTCAAAAGATGTCTCCAAGCCATTAAGAGTCCTGTACTGCACAGCTGCATGGTGCTCAATTTACTGCACACGCTGTAAGCTTAACAAAACTCTTAATACATTTGCCCATCTAGGAGCCACCAGTTTCATTTAGCCAGCATCTCCACTTTTTTCAGTTCATTTCTATGTAAAATTCAAGGTGCATTCTCTGATCTGTTAAGCTCTACATGATTTGTATCTTGGTCTCAGCTGAGGCAGCTAACATCGAGATTGTCACATCATGTTAACGGACTTTCCAAACCACTGGACACCACTCTGAGTCAGATCAGATCATCTACAGAGGGAAGCTCAGTTACACCAGAGGCTAACAGCTGGGATTGCAAGTCTAGACATGTACCTAGAAATGAGGCAGTGTTCCTGGAAATCTGGATACTGGAACTAATGTTTGTGTGTTTTTTCTAGAATATATCAAATAACCTTAAAGTAGACCTATTTTCCAAAGCAAAATGTCTACTGAAAATATCCTCAGTGAAAGAACCTGGGGAGCAAATGGGGAAAAACAAACAATTAAGCTGTCTCAGGCGTACACTCCCCCAATTTTTTTTTTTTTCAAACAGCACATACAGAATATATTGTATAAACATTTTACTGCCTTTAGAGGTATCCAGAAAGTAAGTGGATTTTTTAGTAGCTACAAATTTAAGAAATTTAAAATTGCATAGATTCCTGGTATTGCACTGTTGAAGAAGCACGCGAAACACAAAATAAGCCTCTAATGTATGGTTTTTTTCTAAATTTTTGTTTGCTTAAGTTTCTCCTTTGCTGACATTTACGAGGAGTGATCAGCTCTCAGCAGAGCCTGCATAGGCACCATCCACCAAGTACTTCCCTGCTTAGAGTACTTACAGACACCTGACCGCAAACTTGTGCCCATTAACAATCAAGAAGCGAGCTGCAATGTCATCTCAGCACCTCAAGAGGAACAAGGAGAAGCTGGTGAGATGTAGCTGTACATTAGCTGTATTCATATACAGGTGAGAAGAAATGAAAGACACCATACTGTGAGAGGGGAAAAAACCAACCACCGACAACCAACAAACCAACCAAAATCCAAAACCAACACAAAACCAGTTAAGTGAAAAATCGTCATATAGATGGTGATAATGGAAGGCTTTGCATATATGAAAGAGGGTCATAAGTTTTTCTTTTCTCACCTAGAACTAACTTTGTTATTTTTTTGCCACTCCACAAATGGTCTTTGTAAAAAAAACCCAACAGACTATATGGGGAATTTATTTACTGTCTGAAGCCTTTTAAAATTATAGTCTCTTGAGGACATGTTACAGATAATAAAGCAGGAGAAAGTGGCCTTTTCTGCAGCAGTAACTTAGAGACAGACTTCTATGAAAAAAAAGACAGAGGCAACTCAAACAATATGTACTTTTTTGGTCAGAACTATAGGGAAATAAAAGAAAAAAGATGTATTTTTTTTAAACAGAAACTTTATTCTGTTTTTTATGTGCCGGTGATCATATCACTGATATTTAAGGCCTTACTGATACAGAGTAGCACCTGGCTACTTAAACAGTCCCATTCATTTCAGGGAAACTCACTTTCGCACTAAGATGCTACTGACACTAAGACTTCAGGAATAACCAGCTACTCAGATAAGTAAGTGTCTAATTATATTTTACTAATTAGCTTCTATTAAGTTAAATTGAAAGCTAAATATATACTATAATTAGACAACAGAAATAGAACTAGGGCCACTAAAATTATCCTTATAACAATATTGTTTAATTTTACTGCTAAACTCTGTACTAGATGATAGAATTACAGTATGAAATACTGCACACTTCTTACCAGTGAATACAAAAAACATCTTGTTGCATTTCAGAAACTGTCTTTTTTGAAATACAGTTTCCATGAAGAATTTTGGCCCAAGGTGCAGTGCTTGTGTCCTGTGTGCATGCTGCAGTTTGAGATGCTCTTTAGCCATGTGGCATAACTGGGCTATGCAAAACCATCAGTCATGCTTAAGAAAGGAATGACAGAGCTGGAAGGAAAATGGGTGTAGGGTGATCTGTGATACTTTTCAGGCTGGAAAGTAATTTGTTACTTAGCATAGGTATATTTGTTGAGGTAAATTTACACATTTACTAGCTTTATAGATTGCCAGAAACTCATTGCAAAGTGAGCAACCCAAACCCAAATATGTTAGCACTGGCTTTTACTCGGTTCAGTGAGTCAACATACTGGCTGTTGATGTTAAAAGGCTTGGAATCAAATGCACATCTAACAGTATCTTGCTAACTGCAATCAGAAAAAAACTACTCAGCCAAGGATAGCACATCAGGTATTCTGGGAGTGATATTACCAATGGCAACTCAGTGAGAACGGTGGCAAAGGCTTGATTCTCTCTTCAAATATATCAGCTCAAAACAACACTGGCCTGCTATTGATGTCATTGGACGGATGGAGGGATCACACACAAGTGGGAGCTTGGTACCTCCTAAAGACTGACTTAATTGGGCTGGGTTTTTTTTAGAAATTCCAAGATTCTTTTTTTCATTGTTATAAAGTCAGCCATTTGTAACAGTAGTTTTATGGCAATTTGGATAACATTATCCATAATTATCGTTGCTATTAGAATTACTATTATTGTTTGGCAGTCTTCCTAACATAAATTAATATTTTCTGCTAGAAAAGCTGACAGCCTTTCTTGCTGACTTACCAGCAAAACTGCAGTGATAAACTCCAACAAGGATGAATTGAATTTCTGGGTTTATTAGTATAGTGTAGGTGATCTAGCCAGAACAAGAATTTGTGTCAGTGTGGCAGGTATGCACTGACTTAAGAATAGATATAATGCCTATCCCATGTGATATGTTGATAAAGTTGTGGTATGTGGCAAATGTGAGTTCAAGTTCATGTCTACATACAAAAGCTGTTTCTTTCTACTTTTTACTTTCTACTGTTTTAAGCTGTTGTAGATGGAGTTGTATATTTATTCAGTTTTTCTACATCTTTGTGCACTAGATACCGATCCATAATTGGTACACATATGGGACCACATTAATTGCAAAACATTGAAATATTGTATAGGCTTGGCATGCATTGTTTATGCGATCTTTTGCTGCTTAGCAAAAGCAAAAGTAAAGTGTCCTCCCTATGGACAGGATGTTTCAGGGTAAAATTTCAGCTTTTACTTTGTCCTATTGAAAGAGATGTAATTGCATATTTTATTTTATTTTTTTAAATGGGAAATAAACATGGGAGCTTTTCTACTTATTGCAAATTTAAAAAAATATTTTCTAGCATTTACCATGGAAAGATTTAAACATCTAAAAAATGTATGTGCAGTTGAAAATAAGGAGGTATGATGCAAAATATTTTATAATATCTGCTGGCTGTTCCCGTCATAGTTATTTTTCAACAAAAACATAGTATGATAATAATGGTAAGAGTAACCTTTATGTGTTAATGAAATAGTTTCTGTGTATTTGTTACATGCCTAGTTCTACAAATAGTGACTGAACAGACCTAGGATGCACATGAGAAACATGAAAAATTATTTAAGAGAGAAGGGGGAACAGATGGTACGAAGGGAGAGAAAAGGCTAAGGGGGTTGTCATAGACATACCTTGAATACCAAAGGCCAAGCATGATGGGTGTGACTACATCACTGTAGCCATGTCCATTTTCCATCCACACCACAGCTACATCCACCTGTGCTACAATGTCTGCAAAAGAGATACTGCTGATATTTAATAGTTTAAGAATAGCACAAGGCTCAAGGGGCTGTTCCTCCCTGACTCAGCCTTAATTAGGAAGCCTAACTTTAACATTGTTTCCTAGGCAAAACTTTTCCTGAATATAGGTAGCTAAAACACCCTAGTTTTTTACACCCTAGGCTACTGATTTCTGGGGGAGAGAGGTAATCAAAATGACACACTTTCCAAACCAGGGAATTAGTTGAACTCTCAGAATTTTCCAAGAGCTAATAATATTTAATGCAGATCAAACTGTCATGGTCATATAGTTTAAAATGGTTTGTAATTGCCAATTTTTAATTGCCCATTGATAGTTAACTGCTTCATGCAAATTTATAAAGATCCTTTTTCAAGCTGTATTCAAAGGAAGAAGCTGTTATTGAGAACTTCAAAGCTGTATTCCTAAATATATTAAAAACAAGGGGAACAAAATCAAAATTACTTCTGTGAAACAAGCAGTTTTCATTTGGTTTAATAATTATTTTCTATGGAAAAAAAGTCAAGATCTTTTTTGACTTTTTAGGTATGGGATTCTTAATTTTTAAGTTTGTTATTTAGACAGTTGGCAATGAGTGAATGTTAAGCTACTACCAAAAGAAAAATGAAGATTTAAAAAAAATATACCCAAATTGTCTATTTGAAGAAATTATTAAAATCTGCTGGAAAAGTGGTGTTAGATTTTCCCAGCTTTTTCTTCTATTTTTTGTTTTAATGAAAAAATATTCATGATTATGTAACATGAATAAAATTATTCATTTTTTAAATGTAAAGATTTTAAACAGATACTTTTTGAAAAGTTTTATATTCTACAGATAAAATAATTTTCAAAGCTGTCTGTATAAGTAAACAATTAAAAGGCTTGTATTCCCTTTTGATGAAATTTCAAATGCTAGATGTTATTGTGTCTTTTTCAAATTTGAGCAAGTTTAATAATTTCTAGGCAGTTGAAGGATTGGTAGTAAATCTTTGTTAGGTGTTTTAGAATCAAGACTGTCACACAATTAGACTAGAGCAGTTAAGTATTTTGATGTTACAAATTAAATTTTTGCTGTTGAAACACGAAGTGGTGTCAAATAGGGTTTTAATAGACATTTACTCTGCATGCATGTTCAGTACAGTGCTGTTGTGAATAAGGTTATAAGAGATCTGTTAAGTTTGGTATGAGTAAAAATTTAAAGCAAAGCAGTAAGAAAGCAGGAGAGATATGACTGTAATCTAAATAAAATCTGAGTGCTGTGCAGGTTATCACTGGAAACTGGCTGTAAAAGTTTGGCTATAAAAGCGTGAGTGCTTCTGAAAAGAATATCTGACAGCCAGATATCCAAGTTGTCGGATGAAACTCTGTTAAGGGAACAACTGCTATGTGAAATCCAAAAGGAGGGATTAAGGTCATTTAAGTACTGTACTTAGGTTGTCAGAGATTACATTTTTCTAATTTGAGATACAGTATATGTTTCATTCTGAGTCATGGAGGGAAAAAAGTAGGGATACATAGTTAATGCAAATTGCTAGGAATAAAAACTGGGGGGGCGGGGGGATCCTCGCTGCCTTTATCCTAATTTGCATCTTCACTTAAGAAGAAAAATGGTAATATAATTGCTTTAGAGGGGTGCAAGTGAAAGAAGCTAAATTAATACTAGTTATGAAGCAAGATTAAAGAATTTCAGTGCTTTTTTTTCTCATTTAAGAAGAGGAGACTTCACAGTGACGTCGCTGAAGTTTCTAAAATTATGACGAGTGAAGATTAGCAGAAGCAAAGAACAAAACATTAAGATAAAAATGAACTTACCAAATTGGCAAAAGAAAAAGAATACATACAGAACCATTTCAGATAAAGAGTGCTGTTCCTACAGAATCTTTTACCAGAAGAGAAGCAGACATGCAAACCCAGGAGAAGAGAGTCAGTCTTCTAAGCAAAAAGTTGGTACCATTTAATGTAAAGAAAACCAGAAACTGAAATTTAGGTTTGGGAAATGTGTCTGGGAAAGCTGATAACCAAGTGATGCTTTCAGCTAAAACTCAAAAAGACTTTTTCCATAGTCTGAAAAAATAGGTCGAGGGTTTTTTCTGTTTTCACTCATTTTGCCCCAGACATACATAACCTTCCTTGTGTTTAACAATATTTGATTCCCAGAGTAGGTTTGCTGCAGTCAGTCCTGAGCAAGAAGGTCAAAAGGATCCATTGGTACCTTCAGTAGTATGTAGACAATAGCTGGAAGCAGTGGTTCATTATTGCTGGAAGGATGGGAACATAATGGGGACTGGTAGGAGAGAAAATAAATTATTTATAATATTTTGTGTGCAATTTGAGTTAGGAACTATTTTTACCTCAAGAAATGCAGCTGATTTTTGCATTCTGACAGCTTTTATATGCATGGATGGGCAACTAATATTACAGGTCTAAATACTTTTAATTTTTCTTTATTCTTTAACAGTCATTGCATAGCAAGAGCTACTAACGTGTTTCTGCACAACCTTTATGCGCTGTCACAGAGCAGTTTCCTAGTAGGAGTTTGCCACTATTTTAAAGAGGATGTGTAATTCTGTGGTGATCCCACATCTCAGGATACCTGTGATTCTCACATCTCAAAAAATGAAATAGTAGATTGAAAAGATAAAATGAAAGATAACGAGGATGACAAAAGGTAGAGATTCCCGTATTTTTACATCAGGAAATATTAAACTGAGTCTTGAAATTCTCAGTCTGTCTGCACAGAGATGACTACAAATATGAGATGACTAAAGGACAGAAATTAGGGGCATAAAGAGTCTATTTAGGAAATTATTTAGTCACTGTTTTCCCAACAGAGATCAAGGGGATGGAGATGATTTGTGTAAAATTGTCAGGTAGCCGTTAAAAGAAATGTTTTTCTTTCAGCATCACTCAATTACTCCGTGGAACATTTCGTCACAGTATATTTTGATACCGTAGCTTAGATGGTTTCAAAAAGTAATTATGCAAATTCTTGAAAGAAAAATCCATGAAAGTCTTGTAAACAGAAATGTTAGGAATACTTCCAGGCAGAATTTTTCTGAAAACAAAGGAAGCATACTGGGAGGAAACATTGCTCTGTATTTGACTATGTTTTATATGCTAATCCCAAGCCTCCACTCCTAGCCATCACGAAATGCAAGATACTCAGCTAGATGTACCCGTGCTTGATACAGTACAGCTCTTCCTCAGCATGGTTACAAAGATACAAATAACATCCATACAGCAGTATGTAAGACAAATATTTACCTTTTAGTGAGTAGAGGAAAAAAATCACATACAAAAATAGCAAAGCTAATAGCTGTTTGTACATGCTGACATTTTAATAAATACAGTTTGTAATTATATTCCAAAATAAATGAAATTTTAGATTTCCATTTGTTACTTTGATAAATCAAAGCTATTTCAAAATCTGATTAATTTCAAACACTTTCTGATATGGGGTACGAACAAAGTATACTGATGCTGTTTACGTGACAATTTAAATCACAGATCCCTTCAAGACTCATTTGAGTAGCTCTTTCTTTACCACTTTTATGGGGGGTTTTGGGTCTACATTATTTTTCACTTCTGGACTGACTGTTTTATATTTTGCTGAAGTTACATTTTAAAGTAAAAAGGATAGCTTCCTTTGATCATTTTTGGTACCAGAGCTAAGAATCATATTAGTACCTACATATTTCATATTATGGATAATCCTGCCACAAATCTTCTCTTGATCCTTGCAGTTATCTCCTGCTATGTCTGTGGAAACAATTTTAATTTCCAGAAATATACAGCAACGCAGCAGGTAAGACAGGCGTGTTACCTTCTCTGCTTGAACAGTCCCACAGTATTCTCAGTTGCCAGGTCGATGTAATTGAATCTATCTGTTGTTTTATTAATTACATTCAGTTGTTTTAGCAGAAGATTGAGAAGTCAATTACTCATTCTGTATTCACAGAATCAGATAAAGGCAACCCATATAAAACATTTCCATGGCCTTTTTTGGGGGGTTTTTTGTGGTTTTTTTGTGTTATTTGTTTTTTTGTTGTTTTTGTTTTTGTTGTTGTTTTGGGTTTTGTTTGGGGTTTTTTGTTTTTGTTTTTGTTTTTGTTTTTGTTTGTTTGTTTGTTTTTCCCCACAAGGAAGATCATTATATATACCAAACCCTTCCTGGCAGATATCTGTCTTATTAAAACCTTTCTGTGATACAGAATCTGGGCCCTCCCCACATTCTCTCTGTGGTGTTAAATGGTTCTGGTTGCTAGATGTTTTTCTTCACAATTAACAATGTATATCTTCCTTGCTGAGACTTAAAGTCCTTACCTCTCACTTTTGTCTAAAAAGAACAAAGATAAAACTTTATCCCTATTTGCCCCCACTGGAGTTTTTCATGTGTCTGAAGCCTTGTCATGTTTCTCCTGTGTGTTCTGTTCTCAAATAAAACCTAACTAGTTCTTACTGTCTTTCAGAAAAAAAAGTTGTTTTCTAGATTTCTGATCATAGTTTTTGGTCTCTTCTGAACTGTCTTCTATTAGTTTTCACTCTTTTTGGAAAGAGATCTCTAAAAATTTTGATACAGAATACCTGAAAGGTTTCGATTTTCCAGATATACTAGAGACTCCACTTAAACTGAGGCTTCTGCCTCAATGTTCTAGAACACTGTGGTGGCATGAGAGAGAAAAGGGAGAAGAAAAGCTTGAGGTGGTAAAATATTTCAAAGATTTTCTTTTAAAATGTGTTATTTAAATTTTTAGGTAATACATAAAGCTGTATGAGTCATCTAGTTAAGATTTTCATACAGACTTTTCCCTCTTTTTCCTCCCTTGGAGAAAAGCACACACATATATAGAATATTTAAATGTTTAATAAAAATAGTGCCAATAATACTAAAGTACACTAAAACACGTGTGATGATTGAAATGCAAATTTACAGAATAAAAAAGGGAACTCAACTGTTATTTAAAGAAATTGCTGTATTGGCGTTCTTTGTTTCTCCCTAGCCTTTATCTTAGCCTCCCACTTAAAAAGCAAGCAAGTAGGCAAACAAAACCCCCCAGGAACGGGACAGTACCCAAACAGCACTTGTTTATATATGTTATTATTTTGTGTGGTTATTCCATTTTACTCTATGGTAAAACTGTTTCAACTATGGTCATACAATTGCTTTGTAGCTTGCTGAAATAACAAGTTAAATACTATATCCACATAAAGTATAAACTACAAATAAAACTGGGCAGAATAAGCTTCTGTGGATATGTTATAATTATTAGGCAGTTGTTTATAAGTAATCTAAGATATTATCAAAAAGCAAACAACATTATTAATGCTGGAAAGATTTAGAGACTTGATTCTGAAAATAGGCTGTCATATGTCAGGATCAAAAATAAGGTATATAGAACAGGCATGGATAATGTATGAGGGATGAGGCATTGTGAAGGGGAGAGAAGTGCTAAAATCAAGGAAATATCATACAGTGAAAGTGAATGAGTGGAGTGCAGGGACTTTGATTGGGAGATACAATTGATGAGGCAAAGCAAGAGGGATTCATCAATAGAGCAGAGCACAGAACAAGGAAGTTAAAAGAAAATCTTTGATACTGTCAAGAAATATCCTAAATCACTCAGCCTTCATTGCAAAGTCATCAAGGCAGCAGATGGCAGGGACCTAATGGGGCTGGAAAACATCAATAACTGCTTTGAAAGAAGACTTCTGGAATTATATGAAACAGTGAGGGAGATTCCAGGCTTGAGTGGGAATGAAATACCCCCTGTATAAAACAATATCCATACCTACATACAGTCAAGCTACCTGGTGAACCAGATTAAAACAGTTGCAAATGTTTTATATAATAGTATTTTATATAATCTAATTATACAAACCCAATCTCTTCTTGAATTATTAGGACAGCATGGTTCAAGCTCCTTGCAGAAGACACCAGTAAGTTTTCCTGTTGATAATGTACAGTGCTTTTCTGTGGGACTGGCTACACCATACAGGTTGTGTATGTTATGTAGTCAAAAGTGTAGGTGATTTAGGGACAGATTTTTACAGGCATTCAGGCTTTTGCTAAAACTGATTTCACAATCAGAGCCCTAGTCCCTTAACTTCTTCACACACACAGCCCACCCAACCCCCCACCCTTGTCCCCTTTCCCTTTCAAGTGATATGTTGCCTTGTGTGGGGAAACACATCTTCACTATTTCACACACTGTGAGTTTTCTTTTTCCAGCTTTCCTTACCAGTTCAAAGTCATGTTAAAATTAGAATGACAAGACACAGAGGACAAAGCAGTGGCATTAGCAGAAACTTGATTTTAAATTATAAAATTATTTCAAGATTCCCTTCCCTTTCCCTTCCTTCTCCTCCCTTTTCCTTTTCTTTTTTTTTTTCTATACCCTTTCCCACACTGTCCATCACCAGTGTATTCTTTTACCTTTCCTGTCTTTTGATTTTGCAGTTTTTAAAACCAATTCTACTGCCACTGAAGCTAGTACAAATAAAAGGATTGGTCCCTGTATTTTGCAATCCCTTTATAATTATATGATATTTTTTCACATATGGTGTAATAGCTATTTTATTTCTACTCAATTTTTATCTTTGATAACATGGGAGAAACAATCTTTTCACTTGATGATTATATAATAAAGGGATCTCTAAAAATACAAGTAGCTTTCATGAAGAAATTTGCAGAAGCTATAGAAAGAGAAAGCAGAAGACTGTGGACAGTGTTACAAATAATCGGCTCATACCCTTCTCACAAAAAAGGAAGAGCTAAATGAGTGTGAAACTGCACAATAATCAATCTCCTATGGGAATAAGATTCTGCTGCATTTCATTAGAGATTGTTTCAAGGGCAAGATGGAAAAGACAAGACTCAGCAACTGTACACAAGTCCAGACCACACTCCGGCTAAAGTGCACGTCTTGGAAAAGGCATAACCCTCCCTGCAGTACCTTGCGTTCTTACCCATCTACCAACCACAAATGTAAAAAAATCACCATGCAGTACGTGTAATTAGAAACAGCATGACAGGCAGCTGTGAAATTTAAAAGTGCAGTACAAGACTCTACTCAGTTCTTGCTTTGGGACAGCCATGCTACTACAGTGCAGTGACACCGAAAAAGTAAAACTAAAGGCTGAGGGGTGACCTCGCTGCAGCGTACAGCTTCCTCGGGGCGCAGCGGAGGGGAGGTGCTGTCCTCCTTGCTCCCGTGGCCAGTGATGGGACACATGGAAATGGTATGGAGCTGTGTCAGGGGAAATTCAGACTGAACATTGGGAAAAGGTTCTCCAATGAGAGGGTGGTCAGTCACTGAGACGGGCTCACCAGGAAAGTAGTCACAGCACCAAGCCGGTCAGAGTTCAAGGAGCATCTGGGCAACTCTCTTAGTCATATGGTTTAGTTTTAGTTAGTCCTGTAAGGAGCCAGGAGTTGGTCTCAGTGATCCTCAGGGGTTTCATCCAACTTGAGACATTCTGGTTCTGTGATGCTAAAGATTTGTAGACCAACTCCAATCTGATTAATAAAGCACTTTCATGCTGCTGCAAGAAATCCCAGTTGCTCTTCATTTATTATCTTGAGTTTCTTAAATAATTTAGGATAGTCTATGCTTGAAATATTTAGTAATGCCGTAAAGTAATTGTGTTGGCTAGAAACACAGCAAAGGTGAGTTTTAGACACAGCCACCTTCAAAGTGTGCTGAAGAACTGCTTAGGTTGGATATGAAATAGCTGAGACCCCTGTCCAAATGCAAAACTGCATCTCCTGCAAAATATGTTCCAATGAAAATATTTTTAGCCCTTCCAAAAAGTAACTTGTGGACTTGAAATGAGCAATTAGATTGATTTGATTTGTGATTTAATTAAATGCTCTGCCCCTAAGCCAGATTAAGCCCTGTAAAAGCAAGATCTGCCATCAGGCTGACTTTGGTTCACAGTTCCGTGTTCAAAATTTCTGTCCTCTGGGGTTCTCACTTGGTTGTTGTTCCCCTCTGCCCTTTAAGCATCTGACTGTCAAATAAACATTCACACAGCTTTTTCGGGGGGGCATGCCTGCTTCTCATGCTTAAGTATATCTTAATTAGAAATAGAACCATCTCTTGAAACTGTGGGAGTACAGCTCAAAACCAGTGAAGAGCCAGTAGGGCCTAAGCAAATCACTGAGTATCTTGGATTGGTGGAGGAATGACTTGGATAATTGTCCCTGGCAAAAAAAAAAAACGTACCCCAAGCAAACACTGAGGCATAGAAGTGTGGGAAGAGGTGAGATCCATTTCCAGGGTAAGAGGTATGGGAGTACTTTTCTCATTTCTGTATGTTAGGGCGGATGGGTTCAGAGCAGCTCTGGGTGCTACTCAGTGTGCTCAGAGGGCTGTCAGGGTATAGAATCACAGAATCATTCAGGTTGGAAAAGACCTTTAAGATCATCAAGTCCAACAGTTAACACAGCACTGCCAAGTCCACCTCTAAACTATGTCCCTAAGTGCCACATCTACATGTCTTTTAGATATCTCCAGGGATGGTGACTGTCATGGTTTAACCCCAGCTGGCAACCAATCAGCACGCAGCCATTCGCTTGCACCCCAGAGGGACTGGGAGGGGAATCGGAAAGGAATGTAAAACTCAAGGGTTGAGATAAAAACAATTTAATAGGTAAAGCAAAAGCTATGCATGCAAGCAAAGCAAAACAAGGAATTTATTCACCGCTTCCCACGGGCAGGCAGGTGTTCAGCCATCCCCAGGACAGCCAGGCTCCGTCACGCGTAACGGTTACTTGGGAAGGCAAACACCATAACACCAGATGTCCCCACCTTCCTTTTTCTTCCCCCAGTTTATATACTCCACATGACATCATATGGTATGGAATATCCCTTTGGCTAGCTAGGGTCACATGTCCTGGCTGTGTCCCCTCCCAATTTCCCATGCCCTTCCAGCCCTCTCACTGGCAGGGCCCAAGGAACTGAAAAGTCCTTGGCTTAGCATAAACATCACCCAGCAACAACTGAAAAAATCAGTGTGTGATCAACATTGTTCTCACACCAAATCCAAAACGTAGCCCTGCACCACGTAGCTACTACGAAGAAAATTAACTCCGCTCCAGCTGCAACCAGGACACTTGGCACTGGGAGGGGCAGCAGAGCCTCCAGGCTCCCCGCTGCACCACCCAGCAACCCCTGAACCTCTTACCCTTAACAAGAGTCATTTCTCTTACATTTTTAAGCACAAGAATGATGTAATGGAAATAAATTTTAAGACCACATACACCATGCCATTGCAAGAACAAATACAGGAGTTTTAAACTACAGTAATAGCACCTAGGTAGCTACTGCTGACTGCAGTGCCTGAGCTGGGTACCAAAACTTGTGTTTGTGATGCAGATGGCGTCCCCCCCAACCAGGTGGTTTTTATTTCAGGTCAGTTACCTTCTGAAGACTTCTATGTTGCACATCAAGCTCTTCCTCCCTTTTTCAACAGTTATCTACATTTGTATAACTGAAATATATATATATATCTGTGTATATATATATATTTAGGTTTTTATGATTTTTTCTACTTTCTAATATAATGTAAAAATTTACAAAAAGAGCTAAAAATTCTGGATGGCAGTAAAACAGAAATGGTTACTACATATTCAAAGGAAGAAATATAAGAATGACATTTTGTCCCCCAATTTATGACAATATTTCTTTTCTTTCTCATTTTCTTTTATTTCATTCCCCTCCCCCCCGCGCCTCCCCCCACCCCCTGACAGCCATGTCCTACTTCAAGACTGAAGATAATTCTCTTCTTAATGCAGTTTCTGTAAAGATCAATAGTGAGCTGATAAGGCAGACATCGGAAAGACATGCAGAATAATTATGGGCACTGGCATATCATGATTTGGACATTAATTACCTCTTTAGAACTAGCGTAGATCAGATATAATAATAAATCATAATCATAATAAAAATAATAATAAAAACATATATCTTATTGGATAAAGCATTTCTGTCTTGGTTTTTCCTATCATGCCTAGAATTTACTTTTTTGAAAATTTTGGATGCTTAGTAAATTAATACTTCTCTTGATTTTAGCATATAATATGAGACCATTTGGGAGGAAGACACCAGGAAGTGCAATTGAGTTGTTTTTAGAAAATATTTCTTATGACTTTTACTATTGAGTCAAAATAGGAATTAAGTTCTAGCTATCTGTATCAGTTTTAAGCAGCTCACTGCCTGCTGCTGGAACAACTAATCAAATTAGAAAGATAATGTAACCAGCCCAATTCATATTGCTGCTTCAAATCAAAATCAGTAATCATTCCCAGCATGACTGTGTTTTTCTACAAATGCTAGAGATGTAAATGAAGAAGATGGAGGAATTTGAATATCTAGCCTTAAATGAAGATGTCAATATATGAGAACTATCAGAAAGCTGTACAAAGACAGGCAGCAAGAAGAACACTGTAATATCAAAATATGCAGGAAAGACAGGAAACTTTTCTGTCAGCAGAATGTTACTGTGTGTTACAAGACCTCAAAATCAAAGCAAAGGAAAGAAACAGCTTAACTGCCTCAGTAAGTAAAACAGGATCTGTATGAACTGAAATCTCAAGCCCCAAAAGGACAACTATAGCACTGGGTCTGTACTGCCAATTGCCTGGCCAAGACGGGATCATTGACTGTGTGATATGCGGAGAGAAATCAGCTACCGAGGGCAGAAAATGCAGCTGTAGTGGGTGACTGCGATTACCCTGAAGTAGACAGGTCAAACATCAGACTGGAATATGAATCAGAGATTAATTTTTTAGGTGTTATCACAGAGTGGCCAGATAGCAGGCCCAGAAGAAAACTACAGCCCTGGACTTGATTCAGAGTGACGTGCAGGACTTGGCTCAAAGCTTCATGGGCAAAGGACCACACCAGAACAACCACCACAACTGGCTCATATTAAATATTCCTAAAGAAGCAAAAGAAATAACCTCAGGTTAGTTAAACTTCACTAAGAGGAATAAGTCAAAATGCAGAAGATGAAAAGACAGTGAAGATAATTAAATTCCTTCAATTATTTTTAATGTTACATAAGGGTGACACAGAGGGAGCACAGTGGCAGTACAAAACGACTATTGGGAAAGACTTGGGAAAGACTTGAGAAAGACTAGAAGGAAGCCAACATAACTAAACAGCAAAGTGAAGCACAATAGTAGAATCAGGAGGATGTCACTCAAAAAGTTGAAGTTGCATCTAAATGAGGAAAATAGATAGTAATGATCAAATAGACAGTATGATCCAAAATGATCATAAACTCTGGAAATTTGCATGCAGAAATATATTATAAGATAATAAAATAATATAAACAGGTGGGCCAAAAAAAACCTTTGTGAAGCTACAAGCTAATGGTATCAAAACTGGTACTTAATCTTTTTTGCTTCATTAGGAGTGAAGAACCTGCCCAGAGAGCCATTTAATTTTGTAATAGCTAATGAGTAGTTGACTGAAGATGCATAAAGATGATTAAAGACAGCCATATGCATATAATAAATGTTTTAGACTTGGATCAAAACATTTCAATAGAAAAAGAAGATGAATACTTCAGGATGATTCATGTGATTTGCTAAAAGTAAAACTGCTTCTGAGATCTGCAGGCATCTAAAAAAAATCTGAAAATAAGTGTCTCTTCAGGAGAGTGGGCATTCTGAACCATGACATGGAGCAAAATGATCTTCACTGCTGATTTTGGTAGCATTTTGTAACTGTACACTTTAGTTTTGTCCCTTACATATTGTTAGCATATAAAGTTTGTAAACTTTGTAAAATGATCAGTAAAGTAAATCCTATGAAACCTCCAATGACTTCATGCATATTCTGCTCTACAGAGGAAGAAAATAGGCGTTAATGAAATTTTCATTTTTCAAATAACATTCTCAGACACAAAAATCAAGAGGCAAATGCACCAAGTTCTTCACTAATCAAAAATGGAAGACCAATTTGTCAAATAAAAATATATTAATGACAAGTTTGGCCTTTTTTGCTTAAGGTACAGAATTTCCCTCGCAGTTCAGAAACATATGGCTCTCCGAAGACCTCAATTTTTTATTATTTTGACCTTTCAGATCACTCTCAGCCTTCTTTTAATTTGTAGTTCTATAAGTTACCGTTATGTTTTATCAGCCATTGGCATTTTCAGCCTTTAAAACTGCACCCTTAAGATTTAAAGGCTGTGTAGGTGTGTGTAGGTGAAACATCTTTAAGCTCAGCTACTGTTGTTTCTGGGTTACCTCGCCTGTTAGGATTTCTGGCTTTGGGATTTGACTGACCTCTTTGACAACTCGGCACTCTTACTCCACAGCTAATATTGTGGGAGATATTTTGCTGCTGTACATAGCACGTGCCAAAGCCTCAAGGAGCAGAGGTCAGTATACCTGGAGTTGGTATAACGGAATGTTTTAGCTAAACGACACTTGTGCCTTTTCAAATGTGAGGTAGGGTGGCTTTATGTCTATAAACCTTTGTATTCTGTTGATGTTTGGCACTTCAGGGCAGCACACCCTGTTTTCCCACAAATCAATGTAAATTGATAGGGTGGATGTCTTTGTCTTAAATTTAAAATTGAGTTAGCCAGCTGCATGGGCAAATGGACATGTGCTGTTATTTCAAGCAGTGAGAACTCAACCAGAGATCAAGTGAAATATATGCTTTTTTTAAAAAAAAAAAAAAAAAAAAGTATTTACTCCAAAAGAAAGTCAGTTTGCTTTAACCAGAAGGTTTCTAACATCCGTTTTACAAGTCGAGCTATTGCATGAATGATGCTTAGATAACTACATTATTCCCCCTGGAATAATTTGCTCGTTGTCAGCCATGTTGTTTTGCATATATCCTGCTCTTTTTGTATTTGCACACACTGTACTGTTAAAAAGAATTTTCCTCCATATGATATTATTCAAAATGTTTGCAGTACGTGATTGTAAAGTGATGCTGTAAATGCTGCAGGTAAATGTTTCCTTCTCTATACATACAGAGGTCACAGAAAACCAACAGCAAGAAAAGTGGCTCTCTAGCAAACCTGGGACCACTTTTGACTTTACATGCAACTTTAGGTAAATAAATATGGTTTTGACATCTCATACCCATGACTAAGATGTTAATTTGGAACACAATAAGTAGCATTATCTGGAATAAAAGTAGAAATTGAGAGTGTCATTTGGGGCAGATCTCTTCCTTCCATGTATTTCGTTGTAAAAATCATTCAAGTTGACTTTTGAGAAATGGTGGAGTTTCACAAAGAGTTATTACCATTTCCACAATAATCTCCATATTTTGTGGTTACTGTATAGTGAAATCTGAAGTGCAACACACTGGATCATTCTAGCCAGTCCAGTACAGTAAGCGGTAGCAAGCATTTACTTTGTATTAGCAATATAGCATCTGAATATAGCCAGTTATTGCTATGTGGTAGAAGCAGTAATTATTTTGAGTTCACTAGGGAATATATAATAAAATAAATGAACACACAGTAAGTCATCTGTTGGACAAATGTAGATTTTGTATGTTGAAGTGATTTTCACATGTACCCTTTTAGAATATCTTTCTGGGGAAAAATCATTGCCTTTTTCTTTTGTGAACAACAGTAATTTGCCATCGTGATCATATATTTATTTTTTTTTAATTTTGCCTGTATGCCTTTGATAAGCACAGTTAAGGTTAGGACAATTTTGCATGGTGGGTTTCAGTGTAAAAGTCAATTTTAGCATACAAAATTCTCTATTTCCTTTGCATAGAAAAAAGCAAGTAAAGCAGTCACAGTACATGAATCAGAATTTGAAGATTCCATCCTCCCCTTCCCCTTCCAGCTGGAAGAGGGAAATAATTTTTCTTCTTCTTCTTCTTTTTTTTTTTTTTTTTTTAAATTTTATTTCCTTAGGACAGAAATAGTTTTGCTGAGAACTATCTCCACACAAAAGCTTACAGAGTCGAATATGATGTCTTGTCTTATCACTTCTGAACAGACTCTGGTGTTTCAAAAGATTTTTGAAATTTGCTTAACTTGCCGTTTTCTAATATAATGAGGAAATCAATGTGTCTTGCTTTTAGAAATGCTGGTGGCTTCAGAATAATTTGAGAGTCAGCAAGAATAAGCAGAAATGAAACTGCAAGTACTTGCTCATCATTGGACTATCTGAGATGATTTACAGATAAAAATGTGTTAATTTACTGTTGTCAGGGAGAATATGTGTTTCAGATGTACTTACTAGGTTCAGTGTTTTTTGAATAAGCTAATTTAGATGTTGGGGACTTCTGAATGAAACCTACAGGCATACCTACCACGGCTGCGACTGGGCAGGGCTGCAAAATGGGATTGCAGCAGGGGAAACAGCTCTGTCAGAATGAAATACAGCAGTCAAAAAGCCTGCGCTCTCCTGTGAGCAAAGCCTGCGCCTTCACCCCACACAAACCAGCCTTCTCCTGGCAAGCCTTAACTCAGTTCTGTTCGCCAGTAACTGAATGAAAAGGAAAATTGCTAGAGAATAAGCATATCCCTGTTTAAAGAGCATGGAGAATTGTATGGCCAATCCAGGACAAAGAGAATTCTTGAAATACATTAATAATTTGGGAAATACAAGTCAAAGTCAAAATACTACGTTCCTTAGCATTGTTGCTGAGGGTTTGTGGGGGATTTTAGTTTGCGAGTGAGTCAAGAAGCTAAATTTCAGTTTGACATTCAGGCAATTTCCCAGCCAACTGCTACTGTGCAAGAATATTTGAATGAGACCATCCTAATTTCAATGATGTACAAAGTTTAAAATAGATACAGCAGTACCTAGGCTTAATTCAGAAGTTATTTCAAATTACATTTTACATAGATCTATCCACATCATTGCATTTCGATATGTTTCATCTACCAAAATTGTTGAGAAAAAGTTTTTTTTCCGGAATAACTGCTTTGATCGACTTGAAATATTTTTTTTAAGCTTTAAATATTTTCTTTGGTTTTAGTTTCATTTTTCTCAATTTTAAATCAGAAACTTTAAATGTTAAGAGAAGAAAATAAGACACTGACTTTTGTTCTGCATTTTTATTCTTGTTTTGAGAAATATAATTTCTAAATTTTTTCTCCCAAATCAAATGACCAAATGTCTAGTTATATGTACATTAAAAAATACAGAGTCTGCCTGTTTATAATAGCTGTATCTAACTTTTTCATTGTTTCTTTGCAACACTCCTCCATTTTTTATATGCTCTTATATGCTTGATTTATTATATGCTTGATTAACATTTTTCTGTGATAGGATTTGACTATCTTCCTCACATTTTTTGAGAAATTCTATTTTGCCCATCAACAGCCACTGTTAAAAAAGTTCACTTTTATTCATCTGAAATCTTTCTCCTGGCCTTAATTACACCTTTACCGAATCATATGAACAGACCTTCCTGCTTATCCTGATGTGAGGGCTGTTATCAAACCTAACCACTGTGTACTTCCCCATCAAGACTCCCAAGGATGCCGGTCTGTGTTCTTAGTATCCTCTCATTCTCCTTACCTGAATGTCTTAGGTTACAAGCTGAAAACAATTACAGACTCGTGTTTGAGATGTCGACAGACATAAATCTTACTGGTTTAAGCTGAAAACAGTCATGTTAGTACAATAACAAAATTGTGGAATGAAAATCTAGGAAATTATTTTAAAATACTTGTGAGTGTTAATGAAGTATCAATGCTTACAGTGTAGAAAGAAGTCAGATTCAATTCAGTATGGAGGGGTAGCCTTCTGGGATATTTTACAACTCAAGCAAAGGAAAATAATATCCTTACCACTAGAGAGAGCTCTCACACTAAAATAATAGAGCATTGCTTTGGGCTTCTTTTTACAGACTTGGGGAAAAAAAGTAAGAGAGAAACAAATGTACCATCTGGAGTCATGATGGGAAGATATGACCTGACAAAGAGTCCAGAGGCTGGTTCCAGCTGGACATGGGGAGAGGAGAACATGTTGCTTTCATTCCTCACTGTGGCAGATTCTGTCTGGATCCCAAGAAAGGAAACAAGAGATCTTTGAAAGCAAATAAGTTTATTTTTCCACTTTTGGCAGAGAAAACTTGAGTTGATGGGGCATATGGCAGATGCCTCTGTCTTTTCTTCTACATAAGCAAAGCCAAACAGAGTAAGAACTGTGGAATTTTTCACCATTTTCGGGAGGAGTCGAAATCTGTCCCCAGAAGCTAAGGATCAAGAACTATCAAAGCTGTTTAAAGATATTCATGCTTCTAAAGGCATGGGAGAAAAGATTGCAATAGTCTTTTTAGCTTAGCAGCAGTGAATGAAAATTAAGTGATAAAGAGTACCAGGTATCGAACTGGTATCTGCTGCATCGCTGGTTGTGACTGCAACCTTCAGAGCAAGTGAATGAAAGAGTTAAAGTTCAGTGAGACAAGAGAAAGAAGATTTTTGAGAATGTTTTTGAGCAATTTAGTAAACCTATAATTTTAGTTAATTAAAGTTAAGTAAAGAATGATACAGACTTTGAGGACACTGGGATAGGAAATTTTGGAGGGTATTTCCTGTTATTTAGAACAGTATTTAAATTGCAGTTAAAGTGTTCTGCATTTGATTAGCCTGCTAAAAGTGTACATTTCTAGTAAACTTTTTCAGACTAAGAAAGATAACATGTTTGGGGAAAGTATGAAAGACTTAGAGTCCTGTGTCCTCCCCCTTTTCCTTCACCTCCCCAACCCCACATATAGAAGATGAACTTGAAAACTTTAACTGCTTGAAACTCCCATTTTTGTCATTTAGGCTCTATTCCACCCCCTAGAAAGTGGAAATGCAATAAGCTCTATTATGTTATTCAGGTCTTATGCTATTCATGACTTGAAAAGTCATATTCATTTTGGCCCTTTCAGTTAAACGCGTCATTTCAATAAGCTTCAGAAAGATGAGATACCTGGTATTCCCAGGGATCAAAGAGGACTCGTGATAGTCCTCTGTCAAATCCTGAAAATTCTTCACAAAAGCAGGCATGTTCAAAGAGAATGATGAAACTTGTTGCCATAAAATTTGTATTTAGTGGCACGAAGACAGGTGACGGGGTGTCATAATCGTTTACCTGAGAAGTTTCTCAATTCAGCATTCATGTACATTGAAACCCTTTTGAAAGAAGTTGTGAGTTCAGTCATCTGTGTGATCAGAGACAACTTTGTAATTGTGTGCAGGGCTGGGTTCCTAATTACTCTGCAATCTAATGCAATTAAAATAATAGTTTTCCTCTCCATCAACTTTTCCTGCATGATAAACACTTTGTTTTTACCCCAAACTCTCAATTCTCCCTAAGATACAGCAGTACCCTAAAATAAGTCAAGACTGAGAATGCAGCAATTTTCATATTCTCCCAGTAGGTTTTTCTCTCAGTTTAGGGGAAGGTATTTACCTCTTCACCATTTTCTTCCAGTCTCTTCTACCTGCCTTTTGCTTGGATTCTGATTCCATAGTCAGCGTTTTGTTACTAGGATACGTGTAGTTTTGTGCAAATGAAATGTTAATATTATAGGAAGAAAGCAGAGGGAAAAGCAACTGAACAGGTAACATTAGGACTTATAAATATTCTAGGAGCTTCCTAGTTACTCGTACTTCTGAACAAATCATCCCCTCATCAGTTCATTTGAGGTATTAAGAGCCTAAATCTTTATTTTTTACATCTAACAAACCAATCATTACTATTACACTGAAAAATAACCTCTTACCTCAGCCTTCAGTAGAGACATTCAAGGACAGACGTTCCTTTTCACAATCAATTTAATTCAAGTCATTAACCAAGAAGCCCAAAGAAGTTTATAGACCTTAAAAATACAAATAACAGAGTGTGCTATGTCTTTAATTAGTAACACTCCAGATTTGAAATGGTGACCTAGAGGTATATAACTCCATAGCCCATTACCAATCCCCTGAGCCACTCCAATCTGTCAGAGACTTTCTCCTCACTCTTTTAAATAAGATTAAGAAAACCCAGGACAAGCATTTCTTTTCCTTTCACTCTTTATTTTTCAAATGCTTTTCAAAAAGCTTTAAAAATCTCCATAATTTCAGATAATATACAAAATGTTTGAAAATTTGCTAATATTTAAGAAAATATGGCTACCAATCCTGTGCTAAAAGTTTTTCTTCAGGAAATATATAATAAATTTTTACACTTGTGAATTTTTTTATTATCTTGTTTATGACAGTAAATATAAAGGAAATGCCACCTTTTAGCATGAGATTGATCACCCATTACCGTACTATTACCAAACATAATCAGTATAATCTCTGATCTCTGAAAGTCATGTTAATAGTTGTTTCCAAGTCATAAATCAGGAGGAATAAGACTGCAAAGATAATGTTTATGGAGATTCTTAGCACTGAAAAAAATCATGACTAATCTCATGCACTTTGACTTAAAAACATCTTCAAATTTTAGGAGTTCTGAGCACTGCAACACATGGAAACATGGAGTTTGCAGTCCCTAGAAATCCTGCAAGGTGACATTTACTTCTATTTTGAACAGATGGATCTCAGCACTTTGTGAAAGAAATTATTCTAATATATTGCTTCTAACTTATTCAACACATTTTTTTTCAGCTTTAAAATTCTGAAAATATCATGCAATGTCATGCTTTGTGCATATTATGTTTCTCTTCTTTCATGGAGGTCATATTAAAAAAAATTCTAAAACATTGTGCACATTATGAGAACTCACAGAGATTTAGTGCTGCCAGGCTACTGTAATTACTCTATTTGTTAATTTTTTTTTTTATTATTTTTTTTTTAGTCTAACAACACTTGTAATAACATTGTATTTCTTGAAGCCATCTGGTATATAAAGTGGACTGTGAACCCCTGCAATAATTTTCAAACTCCAGCTTAGCAAATCAACCATTTAGGGCTCGTTCTCATCAAGTAGCAAGGGAGAGGGTTCCTAACTCCAGAATGGATATGAAGGTCTTCAGAAACATGATGAATCATCTCCTCCTGCCTTTTAGAGAAGGGATTTCATTCACTGGGGGATGCTTGGAGGTCAAATATTTGTACTGTTCCCACCTCAGTCTAAAGAACACATAACATGAAATAAGAATAACACCAGTAGTGGCATATAATTAACTTATAAACTGATGCTGGTACTTTATGACTAGAAACGACCTTTATTTTTTTGTTAGTAGACTAGCTCAGAGCACTCTATTATTATTGCTATCAATTGTGCTGCTTATTCCTGGGCTTAGTCCTTGAGATTATGATTTTTGAATATATTTGCACATTAGTTTAGTATATTGTTCTAAATAATAGAATGTAGAAGAACCAACAGCAGATGTTTCTGATTTCTCCATGAATGCTTTTGCTAGACAATATGGAGACGAACACCTTTGGCCAGCTGAAGCAACTGCCTAAAGGCAGAAGACAACTTAAACACTTTAAATAGTAAAAGGGCAATAACAGAAGTTTCTCTTCTCTGTATCCCACAGCCTGTCCTTCCTTCTGTAACTGCTTTCAGGTTTTAGAACTATACCTGACTTCTTTATCTCATCTAGGACGGCTTGCCAGAGTGCGTTGCTACATGTTTTCCCATTTTTTAAAATTTATTTATTTATGTTATTTATTTATTTAATCTATGTGGAGTGGATTATTTGAATTTTCCATAAATGTGTATTGGCTGTATGGCACTGATAAAGCCAGACAAAGGATGCTTTTTAAGAACGTTTTACAGCAAGGTAAGATTCAGTGTATCTCAACACAATGTTCAAGAAGCCTGTTTGAATTATGCATATCTTTTTAATTATAGTTTTTCTCCGTGTCTTTATGCCTCAAAATGTCATCACTTGCAAACATTTTAGGATCTGCTGGGATAAAAGGGTTTGTCTGTTTCAGGATCTATCCTGATTAATCATTTCTGTCAAATGGATTTTGACATATTATAATTGAACAGTTGGAAACCTGAAAGCAAAAGTGACATTATATTCCCCTTGAATATGAAATGAAAGGGAGTGCACATTACCATCACTAAATATCTTTTTTAATCAATGTCATTCTTACTTCCCATTTTTGTTGCCAAGATACACAGTTACTAAATTGGATACTGGACTCAGATACCTGCTCTGAACTGGGAGGCAGGTGGGGAGAGGGAACTGAGTCTTCCTAAAGAAAGCACTTGTTTCATATTGCCATGTTTGTATAACAGAGACAGTGACATTTCTCCAAAGGTGTCTAGAAGGATAGTCCAGTTCTCTTAAATTAAGCAACTAGATTAATCACATTGTATCATATATATTGTAATAAGTGATTGGAGGAAGGGGTTTACATGCACAAGGGAAACATAATGTTTTACTAGAAATAACCACCATATTATCATAAATAACAATTAAACTCTAGAAGACAGCTTCATCTAGACAATAAGATTCTTACAACTTTTCTAAAGTTCTGACAGAACTGCACTATCAACTCATTGACCAGCTTCACCTGCACGTCTTACATGTCTCAGCAACAGGGCCAGAAACTGCAGACTCTACTGCTCTAGAGCACCATGACAAAGAAAGTCTGTGGACTGAAGGTACTTCACTGGAGTGAAAAGAAATTTTAAAATACACAAAATGAGATGTTCATTGTATTCATCTGTTCATCTATATGGACAGCTAATTTTCCCCATGCATTAGGAGAATTTTGATAACTGAATAGCAAAAAATAGCTGAAACATCAGAAAATGACTCAGGTATACGAGCAGTAATACAACACCGTTGATACTATCTTTTTGTATGGCACGAGAACTAGTATATCCTGCCATAGATCATGACTCCATTTCACAGAAGATTTTGTAAAGACAAAATGAAAAAAATAGTTCATGAAGTCCTTAACTTTTAGTCAAGGCACAGATCAATGAGAAAGCAGACTACTGCAAGACAACAAGGAAACCCTGAGATAATATACATTAGCTTAAATAATCCTGATAGGTAAATCATCTTATTTGTAGGTAGCCTCTCTGATGGGTTCAGGTTTAAATGAAAATTCCTGTTAAATAAGGATTGCCTACCCATGATGGATCTGCAGGTAATCCATGGTCAGAAAAGCACTGAAACTTAAAGTAAAAGAGATGTTTAAAAAGTCAGTGCTGGACTGATTTTTACAAGCATTTTAAGACAGTGTTTGCTTGTTCTGTGTTTGTTTAACAATCCTGAAAAAAAGGCTAATTTTATTTTAATTACTTATTATCCCTTTTGTCTAAATTAACTTCCAGATCCTGTTCTTATATTGAATCAATGTGACTTTAAACAGAAGTCCATTTATTAAATTTTTTATTAGGTTTTTCATTATGTATGCTTGTAAAGATCTTAATAGAGATGTTAAGTAATGGAATTTTGCAAGTTCCTAAAATTTCATAAATCTCCATAAATTGTCTTTTTATGAGAAACCTGCTTTCATTCTGTCTGATTTTTTATTCATGCTCAACAAAAATGTTAATATACTTTAATTAAGCTAATATGATTTATCTTTTCACTCATTATATAAGTTAATTTTGTTCTAAAGAACTCCTGTTTTCAAATTCTCTCCAGCAATGTAGAATTAAAGTAATTATAGTTTGGCACAGGAAATTAGTCATAAAGGCCCATGATTTCTAAAATAAATGGAAGTTTTTGCAGGCTGGATTAGCCATATGCTTTACAGAAGAGGGTGGAAGTAAAAGAAATTGTTTGCAGTGCACTTAGTGCAAGAACTCACTTTCTGGGCACAGATTTGTCAGATAATAAGTAAAATGAAATATTAATAGATCAAGAAGTTATAACTTTCTTACCTAATTTATACTCATCCTTGCTGTCATCATTGACATCTCTGTTTCTTTTTTTTCCTCCTTAGATTCAGAAATTGAAAAAATAATAACAGTATAACTACCATAGTTTCCTTCCCAAAGCTCTGATTGATGGCAGAATACAGACGGCTGCAGAAGTGTGGATATACCCATTGAAGCTCATAAAAGTTCCTGCACATAAATTTACTGGACCAATGACTACGTGATTAATTTTATTGTGCTGATAATGCAATATTTGTAGCATCCATGACTTGTTAACTGAGTTCTTTGAAGTTTCTGCACTGAAATAGGAACTTCTTATCAGCATAACACTAGGCCTGGTGCTGATAAAGTGGATACTGATGAGAATAAAATAACCACAGCAAATAAGTCTGTGGCAAATAACCAAAAATACAGGGCTAACTCCATCAGCTTGATAGTAAGTGCAATGAAATGAACTCTCTTTTGCCTAGAAAAAGCTGGTGACAGGGCCATAATTAGAAAAGTTAAAAAATTGCTAGAGGTCAAAGAATGAGCATGACACAGAAAATGCATTGCCAAGGAGAAGAGAACAAAAAGCAAAATAACTTCTTAATGCTTATAATATATTACATGGCAATGCACTCAAAAGCTAAATAAATTATAGTCAATGTAATCTACATGTATAAAACCCTCAGAGATAGGCAAAATAGATTATAGTCACAGAATATACTTCAGGACTGCTGGCCAAGACAGCTTTAAAGCAAATCAGGGCTGTTTCTGATACCTACTTTGGCCACTACATTAAATGAAATACTATGAAAGAAAGGGGTAGTAGACTGAATCCTGCTCCTGACATTAGGGCAGTTTCCATCTTCTAGCACGGTGCTGTCCTGGGGGAGACAGGAGAGCAGGAAAGGCAGAGGAAAGATCCTTTGTTCTGAACAATCAGACTAATGGTTGGCCTGGGTAAAATTTGTCCTGGTCTGTCCTTGAGCTTACAGTTTAGTGTTACACAAGACTGGCATCACCATATTTAACTTTGGTTATTTTAAAATTAGGAGTCTTTAGAGACCAAATTATCTCACCTACATTAGATGCTCCTTTCTAGAGCGCTGAACTGGGCTGAGGAAGTGCTTGTTTCCCTACAGTACCAGCTCAGGGAATTAGTTTGGGCCAGAGACTTAAGTTTTGGGTGGATATAGGTAGGTTAGATGAATGATCACACATATTCACCCAGAAGGACAAGAAACTGAGAGGTGTGTTTGAAATAAAGGGTATAAATAGCAATTAACAGCTTCCTTTTCTATTGAGAATTTTAAAACAGATACTTGGATCTGGAAGAAGTCAGGAGTAAGATAAAAATATCAGATGATGTTTTATGTTGTTCAATGAAATAGCATGTTTTATAAGAGTTAGCCTATTATTTTTGATATGAGAGGCTTAACATGAGTTGTCTGAGATATGTACCTTCTATACATCTTCACATCTTTGCTTGAAAAAAATATCTCAAAGCAGGATACAGACATCACCTACTGTAAGATCACCAGTCCATGACATCAATTATGCAATGAGTTTTCCCCTTGAACTTTTTTCCCCTATTATATTTTCATTACTACATTCAGTGTAGGAGTTAGGCTGGACAATTTTCTTGCTGCCATGATGGATGATTATGACATGTTATGAATAAGAAGTGATTAAATATAAACTGTGTGTTGTCCATCAATGTAGTTATCATGAAGGCTTTGGTATTAATATATTTTTAATTTCCCAGTTCACGGATGAAAGGATCAGCCTATATTAATTGTGCTATATAAAGGGATAATTTAGTAAGATACCTGGTCCCTAATCCTGATTCAAACTTCCCATTAGAATATGTGGAAATGGCAGTGTGACTAAACCCTTTAGTTAGGCCTTAAACTCAGGAACAATCATGTTCTAATCACTACAGGAAGCAGCTCAATTCGGACTATTTCTCCATAGTGTATTTTAACCTCCCATTTAAGGGATATGTTAAAAAATGGTGTATAGATAATATTTTCTTCTTGTTAAGAGAAACATCATTTATTTGATTCTCCTCATTTGTGTTGCTTCCTTTGAAAATTAAAAGAAACAATGGGTGAGGAAAGCACCTTAACCAACAGCAAACAGAAACTTGCCTCTGCTTTAGCTTGTCAGCTTATTTGATGAAGTCTATTGAAAATCGTTATTTACAAAAATCTTCAGAGACTGACCTCATACATTTGTACTTTCTTTGTGGAATGATAAATGTTATACCACCTTTTTTCCTCCTGTGGTTCAGAGATATTAAGGAGTTAGCTACACATTCCTTTCTTTTCCATCACCACTCTTTGCTTTTTTTCAATTCTTGGGTAACTACAGTGAATTGTGTTGGACAAGATACTGGAGAATAAATTTAGAAATATAAATACCCAACGTAAAAGGTCTTATGAATTGGGTTTTATAAATAGATATTTTTATGATTTTTATTGTCTCTATTTTTGTTTTTATACTGTGTTCTTAATACACTTTCACTACAGAATTTTCAGAAAGTGTTGAAAAGCTGAGAAGTAATAGACTTGAAGGATAATCTATAGTAAAATAAATTTTATATGGTCAGACTATAGCCTTTCTTTTGCTGGTAGACAATTTAGTGCAGAGCCAAGTCCTTAAAAGAAAATTATTTTCTAGTTAGAGGAGAAAAGGAAGAGAAAGGACATAGGAAGGATATCTCCAACTTCAGTGAGCTGTTGGAGGGGAAGCAATAGGACAAGGATGATAGGATTATTTTTTTTTTTTTCAGTAAACAAATTTATTTCAAGAGCTAAGTTTAGTCTGTGGACAAAATTTGGTGACAATATTCAAGCACTGCTTCAGCCATCCTGTGGCACCTCAGTGAGCCCCCAGGAGCCTCCATGCAGGCTCAAGCTGAGAGCAGGGCCACCCTGGTGACATTTCTTCAACTATAACTCTGAAGTCTTTGAATTCATGCAGAACAGATGCTGCTCCTTTGTTTTCTGTCTTGGATTTAAGGGGGAAGTAAAGGAAGGAAAGATTAACATTAGCTATAGCTGAACTCAGAGAGAAAGGAATGGCTAAGGTTTATATATTGGCATGGATTTTTTAAACATACCATCAAAGTAAAACTTAGAAAGGGGAAGCACTCTGGCGTTAGCCCAGAGTGAGTGGGTGTTTGTCTGCCTAGGAATGGGCTATGTTTGCCCTGTTCCTTCTTGTCAATTACAAATTCATTCCTACCTTGTATGCTGCCTTTCTCTATTTTTTAAAAATAATATTATTTGTTCTACTTAAAATGTAAAAAAAAAAATAATAATACAGAAATAAGCAATTATAAAAGGAAAAATATTTTATATACATATTTTCTTACTTTCAAAGAAAATTTTTTAAAACCAGAACTGTACTTGGAAGAAGACTAAAAGGAGAAAGGAAGTGGGAGGAATAGTCAGTGAGCATAGTTAAGAAGAAACTCTAATTCTCATTGAAGCCAAGGACTGTCTTACCAATAATTTCAGTGGACTGCAAATCACACCCTTAAAATAAAGGATCACTTGCAGAAAAAAACAATATGCAAATACTCAAACATATTACATATATTATCTATTGACAAGCTTGCTTTATCATCACAGTACACGAATCAAATGACGGCTCAATGCAGATTGTTTCAGCCAAATTAAATATAAAACATTAATGAAGTCACATGTAAGGGGCAATATAGGGATGCTAAACAAATCTGGAAATCACAAATAGACTTTACTAAGTCTTGGTCAATTTTTGGTTAATGGTATATTAAGTAGGAGTAATTATTCAACTTATAGGTTTCTTTGTACAAATTTCAGGTAATAAGCTTAATGTAGATGTGACATAGTTTCTTAATTCTGGTCATTAAGGAAAGTAGATTTAACTCCATTAGGTAACCTCACTTATATCTGACAATAGATAACTGCGGTCATTAAAGTAATGACATCTGCCACCGACACTGATATTACCACTATGCCATACATACTTCTACAGTAAAGACTGTGACAATGTTTCTGTTATAAAATGACTCTGGGGGTTGTAACCTGGCTATTTGAATGATGGTGGAGGAACAAAAATTAGCCACAGAATAAAACCAGGATAAAAGTTATTAAACAAGGTCTGCACCAGTAGTGCACATTTGGAAAGCCTCCACAATATATTTGTATGTGGCAGCAGGATGGCTCTTGATAATGTAGAACTTGAAATGGCATTTAATGTATATCTATGTCTGCTTCAATTTGTGCTTCAGAAAAACCTACCTCAGCACAGAGATCCTCAAAAAGCCTTCTACAGACAAAACCTGCACTGTTTAAACTCCTTCCTTTTGTTCTGAGTGCCTACTTTTCTTCAATAAGAGCATTCCAGTATATACCAGTATGAAATATTTGCTTCTTACACCTACAGACAAGCATAAATGAAGCACTTACACATTCTAAACAACACCTAATAGCTTTTGATAAAACTATGAGTGATATGTAATAAGTTTGCAAACTGCAAGTAACTCAGATAGAGATACCCTCAGGGAATCTCCTGCTGTCTATGCATTCAAATTTCCAGAATAGCCTGCTATTCTGTAACCGAAGTTATTAGCTCAGCATTCAAGAAATGCTGAAGTTCTCAGCTTAACATTAATTCTCTGCTGTTTTTACTTACTCACTTCCATATACCTGTACATTCTTTTTACTCCTTCCTCAGTGCTCATTTCTTATCTGTTAGGAAAATAAAAGTGTGAGTGAGCTTCCCTACCAGCCTGATAGAACTGACTAAGGCACAGTGGAAATCAAGCTAAAAAGCAGTGAAGATGACTCAGATTGTAAAGCCAAGCAAAATAATATCACATGAATCCTATTCTTGTTCTGCAATACAGGATGTCATCTTCTAAACGAAGCTTAAGAACAGAACACACTGTCACTGGTGTCCCTGATGCCTTTTGGAAACCCCCTTTCCAGAACCACCGTCTAACCACTGACCTTGCTCTGGCATTGTGGCAACATTTCTCAGCATTTGGTGAGGAGATGGGACTTGGCAACCCTAAGCATGCAGGGCAGATGTGTTCTTTGTGAAAGCAGCTTGCAGGGGTTTGCCTGTTTTCATGCAAGAATTAGAAAAGACAGTTCTCCTTTTTCCTTCTCTTATAGGTTGATGCTTCAACACTGGACTTAAATGTTGTGATTTTGCTTTTGTTCCTTTGGATTATGAAAAAAAAGGAAAGGCACACACTGTTAGAAATACCACTGGGATACACCAGCTACAGCCTCCCCTTATTGCTTTCACTTTGATCTTTGCTTTTGTAGCCCTGAAGAGACAAAACACTGAATCTTCTTCTCTCCCCATGATAGTTTACTCCAGATGATGCAGCCCTACTTCTACAGGCAGGGCCAGTGAGAAGAGCAGCCAGGATCAAAGCCATGAGGTAAATGAAGCATCAGCAGTTCTCACTGATGGAGGAAGAGGGGAAAATGATGCAGGCTTTGGGGTGCAGTAACTGCTGAATTGAACTCTAGGAAGAGACCCTGTTAATCGCAGAGTTTTACTTAAGATCTCTGGGCAATTTCTGCAGCTGTCTGGCGAGCAAATAGCTAATAATTTATAATGCAGTCTAAACATACTGCATGTTCTTTGAGCTCCCATGTAAATAACAAGTGTGAAACTGCTGGAATAAAACTGGTATTGTTTTAAAAAAAAAAAAGGGAAAGGAATTAGAATGTATTTAAAAATCAGTTACAGGGGACAAAAATCAAAATCAGGGAAAAACTTGCCTATTATGACAATCAAAGTGTTTTAAGAAAGAGAATAATCAAGTTATTCTAATTCACTCAAAGATCTGTATTTTTTATTACCAGCTAGGCAAAAAAGGTGAAAATCATGTCAAATTGAAACAGAAACTAAAAAAGGTGTGTTCACTTCCAGTTTCTAATTCACAAAGTTATGAAGTAAGCAAAAGAAAGGAATTTGTAAAAATCAATAAAGGTATGAAAATAAACATGCAGCGCACATTCAAGTGGACAAGTCGAAATAATTACAGTTTTAAACTGCTGAAGAACTGATCACTATGAGTGGAAGCCTGTAGTACACAAAGTACTACAAAAAGTTCTTCAGATCATGTTTTCTTCAAAGCTAAAATCAAATGTGAAAACTTTTGCTACTTTAACTGTCTGTGAAATCACATGTCATAAAATGCAAACCTAGTTATAGTGTTTTCTATGGGAAGTTTGACAGGTAGCATGAAATACAGTTAAATATCCAAAAGAAAGACTTAATTAATTATTTTACAAGTACAGATGAAAATTTAATGGGAGCTTACATCCTAATTCCTTGAAGACAGGTCTACAGTGGATAATGGAATACATGGCAGATGTCTTCAACACACCTCCATCTCAATCAAATAGGTCTACAAACCTCATTGTGGTGTGTGCAGTGTGCTAGCACTGCAGCCATATGAACAGGCATTAGTAGAAAAAGTGTAATACCATGTAAAGTGGCATTGTTGATTAAAGCTCTGGATAGCTCCTGCTAACATCTTGGTGCTTGCTGAAACATGCTTTCCTAAATATTTTAGGTAATTGTTTTATTTCAGATCTAAAAAAGCTTCTCCACGTAATTTCCTAGAGGTCAAAACCATTCTTGTGGAAGCCTTGAAAGTGGGTGATAAAAACTTGCTCTTCCACTTGATCTCTTTCTTCTCAGCGACCTTCAAAGCTATCAAAATAGTTTTGGATAAGATGATAGGAAATTCATCCAGGGCAATGAGAAATCTCTCTGCCACAAACTCCTTTCAGTAGCCACACATTGCTTATGAGTACAAAAATCCATAAAACCCTCAGGCTGGTACCTGAAACAGCCCAGTAAAGAAATGGCTCTCCTACACACTAATAGAATATTAGAGTGACCTCGACTAGCTTATCTTTGAAGAAAAAGATATGTGTCCCTAAAATTCAAACAAACCAAAGGACTTGTGGTTACACAGCATGGATAAATCTGAATTGTTTAATTACTCTGCTAATGCCTTGATACTGAGGTCATTCCATATGACACTTTGTAACATGAATGTGAAGTCATTTACACGATATAAGCTTTCACAGATGTTACAGAAAAAAGGAACGCATGCACATGGCAAAAAAATTGATGGGTTTACAAAACTCAGAAGGCTAAAAGCTAATAAATAACAGTGAGACTCCAAAATAAGTACCCATCTGAGCACATTCTCAGAGAACTGCTGCCATTCATAAATCACTGAGGTTGTACTATGCGCATTTTATGATGTCAGCAGAGATGCTTGAGTGAATTATTGGCTTGTATTCACATGACTACCACTCTTCACACTATATCATACAAAACACAGATAGACAAAAGCAAAGGAAAAGCTGGAAATTACAGCAATAAATGCAAGCTGTTTGTTCTGAGTAATACGCTTCTCATTGAAGTACCTTCCTAAATACTTTTTTCAATTGTCTGATAACATGAGAAGTGCTGAAAGAAACTGCTCAGACCCAGGAAGAAGACATACCCAACCGATATTTCAGATCAGTTCTTGTCCTGAAAAATATTTACTTATCATCTAGTCAGAGTCATCCAGGAGGAAGAAAAGTAACCTTGGACTTATTTTCCTGGGTTAAATAATACCCAGGATGTCAAGAGTTAATAAGGACTATGCAAGGTCATTGGTTCCTCTAAGGAGAAATATGTCCAAGTCCCCCTGAGGCAGGCTGGATGTTTTCCAGATTTCTGTCATTACAATTCAATGGAAAATGGAACAATGAGAGGAGCAAGACAAGGGAAATTTAGGAGGATAGGTAATCTGCTATTTCTGTAAGCATTGGTGTTTCCAGGTGTGCTTCTAGTTGAATTTGCAGCATCATTTTACATTCCTCCAGGGAAGGCTATAAACAATTTTGTAAGCAGAGGTGCAAAAACTCTACGGATTGCTGTATGAGACAATGAAGATAATGAATTTCTTCCTTACAGAGGGAAACAGATTAAACATACATGTTCAAAAGGTCCAGAATATTAAGTTGCTTTGTTTTATCTATATAAAACAAAGAGCATAAAATAGTTTATTGGTTTATTAGGTAATGTGTCTCTTTCTTTACTCTCTTTCTCCTTCCAGAAATATTTTCCTCTGCCTTCTTGTCACTGAGATAGCATGCTACTGCATCCATGTCCAACCTGTGTTCCTTCCAAATGGTAGTTACAATAAAAATGTAATACATTACACTTATTCAGCACATTTCTTTGTAGTTTCAGTGGCTGTGTTAGTCTGGAGTTTCAAACTCTTCTGAGTTTCAGATCTTCTGGTTGGTTGCTTGAGAGGTCACATGTGAATTGACTTGCTTTCTAAAAAGAGAAATCTTATAGATGTCTAGGAACGAATGTGCAACTTTGAAGTATTTGTTTTGGAAGAATCCTAATGTCTACTGAGCAGCTGCCTCCAGCTCACATCTTTGACAAAATACAAGCAGGGTGTAAATGTGGTATACATTGCAGACCATGAACCAGTGTCAGTGGGTGTAGCCCAGCACAACTGAAATAAGAAATAAGCCAGACTGATTCTCTATGAGAAAGGAAACTTGCAGGTGAGTCTGAGATACAGCAAGCTTCAATCCATTCTTCAGCTTGTGCAGTTTCTTTTTAATCCAATCTGTAACACAAAACAGCCTTAGTGTTCCCCATGCTGGGATTCTGCCTCCATAGACACCTACGTTTTCAAGACCCTTCTCTTTCTGTGACAGCTTATGGCTATTGTTTGGCTTTGACAGCTTATGGCTTTTATGTTACTAGGGGTTTTTTTGGAATAAGGAGGGTGACATGGGTCCAACAGTCTGTAAATAGTGCTGTTTGTTTGGAGACCAGGTGGAATTAGAGTAATTTTTAATATGTTTTTTTATAATTTGAAAGGCATCTATTAAAATATAAAGGATCTTAGATTTTACTGAAAAAGTGGTTATGGTCTAATATCAATTTCTATATATTTCTGTCAAAGCAACATCCTAAAAAAAACTGCATAATTTTTTTTTAAATGCAATGGATTATTTGTTTTAAAATCATGACCACAGGTGGCATGATTTTGCTTATTTTGATTGAAACTGAATTAAAAAATGAAAAGAAAAAAAACCAAAACACAAAAAAAAACACCTACCAAAAACCATGTAAGTCTTTAATCAGGTCTGTTTTAGGTAACTAGATTTACATGGCATGTAGCTGGCACAAATTTACAGGAAAGCTTTGGTCAGAGCAATCATTTGGTATTTTGAAGACATGGACCACATTCGCGCCCTGTGAGCTCAGAGCAGAGATTTGACCCAGTATTTAACCAGAAAATGCCCCACACAAATAAAGCCAAAGAATTCCATTATATGGCTTTTCCAGTCTCTTAATTCAAGCCTTTTCCAGCCTGTAAAACATTTTAAGTCAAACATACTAAAGTAAATTTACCTGGTGGGATTCTTTTTTTTTGTTCTTTCAGCATATTCAGATCAGCTAATTCCAGCTTTCTGAAATCCTAGTCAAGGAACATCCAAGGTATGTCCTGGACAGCCTTATTCTAACTTTGATGTTTGACATTTGCCAATGGGATTATGTGATTTTTTTTGATGGTTTTATGGAACTCAAGAAAATTAATAGGATCAGGACTCCCAAACAGAGCCTTATATTCTGCAGTAATGCTGCCATTCATTGTTATGACTTACTCACTAATTACTTATTTCCTAACTCATTATATTTACTTATAGATAAAGTATAACAGAAACAGAAGAATTTAAGCACTAGAAATTTATTCTCTATGATTCAGTCACAAAACTTACATCCCATCACATAACGCATCTTCTAGTAGCAGATATGATTTATTTGGAGGACACCATAGAGTCTTGGTCTTGTTAAATACTTGGGGGTTATTATTATTTATTTATTTTTTATTTTATTCCCTCTTCCTCTTATTGGAAACCTTAACAATTTTTTATGCTTTTCCTATTCTGTGCCTTTCCCAAGAATTTATCACTATACTCAACAACCATGTCTTTTAAACAGAATTTTACAAGGTGAACTACATCTTCACACAGTGAGTTTTTTTAACTTTTGATGATAAATCTTATGGACAAGGTGAGGGAATGGTCAAGGTGACTAGTTTAGGTTAATTTACACATGGGAATTTTTTATAAGGGTGCTGAAGAATGGGTTTTATAAATTATAAACCCCAGACAAAAAGAAGTCAACCTTGTTATATTTAAAGATATATGTATTTGAAGAGGTTTTGCCGTTGTTTATACTCTTTTAGGTCAGATGCCCTTTACTGTTGACTTTCCTGCAGAACCTGACAGTGTAGAAATAAGAAGTGTTTCTGTTTGTACCAGTCAAGACAGAAGAGGTGTTATGAGCACAGGACATGTGAAATATGAGAAATCAGGAAGGGACAATGATATGAGCAACTGATGTAAACTATACTTTACTATAACTAAAAAAAATCACAAAGAGGCTAAAGAAGCTACATTGTAAAGATTATTTAAAATGTTCTTGGAGAAAAATATTGTCTTATATATTTTTAGAACTTTGTGCAAGAAAAGCAAATAAATGTTGTTTTAAAGCTTATAGTATAGCTCTGGCTCTTGGAAAGGTGGACACAACCACTGTAGGATAAAATAAATGCAGGAACTATGAGGCAGGGTATTCAGGGAGGTGACAAATACATGCTTCATAGTTGGTAAAAGTGAGCTGAAATGCTGGGTGAACAGGAAAGACAGTCTTTTAAAAACTGATGGATTTAGCAATAGACTGGATGTGAAAAGCAGAGCTAGAATTTACGCATAACATCGTGGTGATCAGCTGGAATGACAGGATGGGTCAAAGATTTCAGTTACAATGGGAAAATAAGCTCTAGATGTAAAGATAGTATACAGAGGAAAAATGCTTCCTTGAATCCTAATGAATAGGATAAATATTTCATTTTTTGAGTTGCATTAGCAAACTGCTTTCTAAAGAAGAGAAAAAGTGCAATGGATTGATAGCTATAATTTACTATTTTTTCCTCTCATTTGAGCTTAAAACAAAACTATATCAGATTTAAGATTTTTTAACCTCTTCATAACAAAGACTGTAAATTTTCTAATCATACCGTGCTATAAAACAAAACTTATTTTAACAAATGTTTCAGAGGAAAAGAGATCCTTAAGCAAATGTCAGGTCAAATAAAATTATAGGGGATGTAATCTGAATGTGGTAAAATGTTACTTTTTTTCAGCTCCACGTGAAATCTCAGACAAATATTTTTTTGCAATTGTCTCAACCTTGAAGCCATACTGAGGAATGCTGAGCTGGCTCAAGGTTTCTGACTGGTGTGTTCAGTGCTGTGGCAGCAGCAGAGTGTATTCTGGCAAGGATGGGGTACCAGAGCTGCAGGGGGGCACAGAGGTTTTAAGGCACCAAAGAGGGGTGGGATGTGGGGTTGCAGGGATAAGGGGGTTTCAGGAATAGTGAGTCTGGGAGCTTCTGGATATAAAAGGAGCAAGTGAACGCACGGTCTGTGAGAATGGGAGACTTGGGGATGAAGTTCAGGCTGATAGAGTGTGGGGGGTTTGTCCTCCTTCAGTCCCAAGTGATCTCAAAGCATATGCTTCTTTCCAAATTTCTGCATGCTTTTCACCATCTCTCTCTGGGTTTCTCATGTCCCAGCAGCCTAATCCCACCAGAGTGAAGCCAGCCTTTTTCCCAGCAAAAGCCACACAGCTGCCTACTTTGCACATGCCTAAAGGTAGCTCTGCTCAGGCTAAGCCCCGAGTGTGGCTAAAGTGAGCCAGCAAGTTTTTCAAAATGTATCCCTAGTGGGAATTTTGTGCATTGAAAGATTTAGGATTGGGGTTTAAATTAATGAATTAATTAATAATTTAAATTATTTTAGATCATTCATCCACTTCAGCAGGTTTTTATCAATTATCAGGAAAAGTAATGGCCCCTTGACAGTTAAAGGTAGATCCTGTCTGTGATTTTCTCACTAACCAGCTGGGTTGCCCTGGTAATCACTGTTTGCATAAGGGAAAAACAAGAATCCTGGTGCAAAATGTAGTTATGATTATTTTCCTGTCCTACTTTGCAGTTAATAACATATGATTCAAGACTGTGAAGCGCCTCAAATATAATAAAGACAAAATATTATTTTGCAGCTTGAGTTGAAGTTTGCTAGCCTTATTCTTGTATCTAAAAGGCATTTCAGCTCACAAAGTAAACAGCAAAAACTATCCCTGTGTTTTTTAATGTTTTAAAAACATATTATTTTATTATTTATTTCCTTACATAGTAAGAATCTGGAAAGGTAAACTCCATATGGTGTGAAATGCAGGCATCACTTTGTCCTGTGCTTCTACAACACCTGAGATGATGGGAGCCCCAGGCTGGGCTGGCAGAAAAGTGCCACATCACAAATCATATGTGGAAATAGTAATGGGAATGAGCAACACTGAAATGATCAAATTCCAGATTCCAACTCATATTAAAATACATACAGAATTGATCCATTTTGAAATCTGAAACATCTAGCAGTCTTAAACCACCAACATGGTATAATTTCAGAAGAAGAATATCAGAAAGCTAAATTCAAATCTAATATTAGTCTTTTTTGGCTGATACAACCAGCTTTTTCTCACTGTGTTCTCATAGTTTTGTTTCTACTTCTACCTGGAACACAAAATTTAGGAAATACACAAAAACATAATAAGCCTATTTATTGCTTCTGGCTCTTAAGTTGTGTGGGGTCCATCCAGGTTGACAGAGACAGAAATCAGTTCTTTTCTGCCCTTGTTTATTCCTTCTTATTTAAGGTTCTGAAACCACTTCAGACCAAACCAATAAAGTATGAATTTTCTTAATTTTCTTCCTTTCTGTATAGAGACAAAACAAAACTGGTCATGAAGAGATCAGTGACTGACCTGTGAGTCACACCCTTTGTTAAAGTGAGAGAATCTAAGTAATTTCACTGATCGCATTAAGTGTGGAAATTGTAAAAAACCCACCAAACATACACATTTAAATAGCATATTCTTTGTTTCCAGTTCCATTGAAGTCTGAGACTACCTCTGAACACTAAGCTCCCAATAGAGAAAAAGATTGGGTCCAGAAGAAAAATAGCATTTTTTTTTAACACCAACCATTTCAGTTTTGAATTTGCTATAGTGTACGGGGACATACTGAAACACCATCACTGATATTTGTACCTGGATGCCCTTACACCTACAATTTTGCTGGAACTAAAATTACACTTGTCATAACTTCATCTTCAATTCATATTTCTATTTAGACACCTGCTTTATATATTTGTTGAGTAAACAATGCCTTTTCAAATGATCACTTGGCACCTGAGATCTTTCATTTGTGCACTTGATTGGACTATTAAATGCACCTGTAAGCCCAGATAATGATAACAAAAGCCAGCTGATGGTTCTTGCTACATCACTCCTGGGCTTCCTATTTATAAAAAAGGGGGATTAAATTGCTTGCCAGACATAGTGTGGAAAAATTTTTTAATATATATAGGTGACATCCCCAAGCATTTGATGAGAAAAGCTGCCTTGGTGCTGAGAGAAACATCAAAACAGGTAGTGTGCATTTGTGTAATTTTTTTGACATGTATCTTGCATATAAATATCACCCAAAGATTTAAGAATAGAAAGCTGCTTTTTAAGGATGAAATTATAAAAAACTATGAGTAGAATCTCTTTTTAAAGAGCATTAACAGTGAACAAGCAATCACTTTGAATTCAGACTCAGTGATTTAGGTACAAGGAGGATTTTATGTGATTAACTTCTAGGACTGGGATTAAGAACAAATATGTCAAATTCCAAACTCTTCCATAGATCATGTGACATTGGACAAGTTACTTCACCCCTCTTCTTAATTTACAAAAGAGGATCCAATTCTTTATACTTTCATCTTCCAAAAAATAAATCCTTTGAGCAAAGTGAGGAATAGAGATTAATTCCCCATTCTTGCAGTTAAGGTAAATTTACATATATAAGTCTCAAATATTTAACTCGGTCCTAATGAACCACAGTTGTAGAGGAACTAGCACTACTAAATATCAGCTCTATAGGTATCATGAAATGATTTTGGACAATATATCAGTAGCTTTACTCTTTTTGCTTCACTGTTCAAACTCATACTATAATGTAAGTGGAATGTGTGTATTTCAGTTTTTAGGTATGGGGAATAAATTCTGAAGACCTCTGCCAAAAAAGATGAAGAAAGCACAAGCAGATGAAAACATAGATCAGAAGACAGAAAATTCTCCAACCCTCTTAATAATTGTGGCTATAAAATAGCTTAAATATGAAAAACCTTCTTTTTGACTGAATTAACTGAGCTTTTTGAATGTATTGCTGATCCTTAGAAATCTTAATTAATAGTTGAAAATTATGGCATATATCAGGGCATATTCTCTTAAGAAAAATAATAGACTTACAGTATCTCTCCAGACAAAACTAACCTCGTTCCTCCCATATCTGCTTTGTCCCCTGCCTCCCTGGGAGCCCTGCCTGTGATGGGAGGAATGCAACGTGTGTCTACCTTACAAGGGGATGATGAGAGTGGTATTGTCACCCTTAAGTGACTACCAGCTGCTACTATCAAATCAAAAATAGTTGGAAAATTTGAAAGGGACTTAAGAAAGTACTCTCTTTCCAGTAAATATTGTGGTGATTTGAAAGGATGCTTTCAGAGGAAATCAAGCATGTAATCCTGTAAGCCCTCTGCCCAGTCATAGCATGAGCACATGGGGGCACCTATCGAAATATGGTAATGCTGACAGTTCTGCAGCCCAGGGAACAAATGAAAACAATGAACACATTTAAAATATAGGAAGAAATTCACTATTCAACTCTTTTCCATGAGCTCAGAACAATCGTTGTTATTCATAATTAAAAGCACAAGCTATATACTTTTGGTTTTTATGTAAGTTTGTTTAGAACTCAGATGGTAAAAAAACCTCCCCACCCAACACAAAAACATTTATAGAAATAGTCACAGCATTATCATGCTGCATAATATTGAAAACATCCATTTTATGGCTGCACAATTTCCTCCTCATACTACTGTGCACCAGCAGTAACAAATACAAAAGCAGATCGATTTAAAGTTCAAGTTAAGTTGCATGAGTTCCCCATGGTGAAGCAATTATTCCCTCAGAGGCTCTCATTTTCTTTATCACACCATGAATTCCTCAGACAATGAATGTGCAGTTTCTACCATGTGGTTACTTGCATAACTACAACAAGAAAATCAGGAACAGTATTTAAGGACAGACATTTTTCTCTCTGTGAATGCTTCCTAAGTTTGATCTCTCTACAATCAAAAGCATTTATTCTTGGCAAAATCATGTTCCCATTAATCTAATCTAAGCCATCCTTTGCCCTTTAAATTCACAAGTTATTTACTTCTCAATATAGATTAAACTCTTTGATAAAAGCCTGGGGTGTATATAATCACACTACATATATTGGGTTGTAATTAAGTGGTACAACCAATATTTTATATATCTAAGACCTGGAGACAGACATCTTTACTGAACCTTAGCATTATACTCTTCTGAATCTCACTACAATGCATGGAAAACATTGTTTTCAAACCTGTCAACATGCTCAGAACTGAGCTTCCCCTTTGCAGCAATCAGCTCCATTTGGATGAGTAGCTTCGATCTCCAGCTATAGCCTCCTTGCAGCCACCACTGGGAGCATGGTGACTGTCTTTATTTTTTCACTTTCTGATCTTGCCTTCAGGGCATAAAGCCTTGCAGATCTGTCCTCAAGTCCCTTCGCAGGGTGACTCTGCAGAAAAAAATTCCTTGCATATGTCCATCTTTCGTAGTTGCCATACTTGGGGGTATTCCAGTTAGGGATTGACAAGAATGAAAACAAGAAAGGAAAAAATAAAAAGAAAGAAAAAAACCCCAAACCTTAACTGACTTTGCAGATAATTTTCTAAGGTAATAAAAGTAAATCAGATAATTTTACACTTTAAATGTGAATTGATGTACCAAGGTTGATAAAACTGATGATGGCTTTATTTCTGTTTTGGTAAAGACATCCTTGACCATCTTCAGTGGTCAAGAAAAGTCATGATAAATCCTCTGGTTTCAAGAAATGAATGTATTACAATAATAAAACTCATTCCATTAAGTTCACTATTCCTTTTTTCCCCCCTCCTGCTAGATATTATGTATTTCTTCATCTGTTTTTCATTTAGTTGCAGGGTGTCAGAAAACTCACCTGAGCAATTAGCAAAAGCTATACTAAGACCTAAATCATGTTTTAATTCTCACATTTATTAGATATTGTATGACTACATTCTTTGGAGATGTGATTTGCATGAATCCTTTCTAACATTTTCTATAGGTAGCTGATTTGTCTTTTTCTTGTGGCCATATGCAGATTTAATAAATACCACCTTTGCATAGTGTTTAGTATTGGCGTAACCAAGACCTCTGGAGGTACCTAGCTGATATGAAGCACTGCACTCAAGGGTTTATGTTGAATTTGGGCACCTGAACATAAGTGTAAGATGCTGCATGGTAACCTTTTTCCCAGTAAACTACAGTAAAAAGAATAGCTGAGGGGTGGAAGAAAGCATCTAGAGTCAAATAAGGATAATATTTGTAATACATTTTTTTGCAGCAAATTACAGGCATACACACAGGTGCAAATATATATGTACATACACTCATTGATTAATTTTCACACTTTTGTATGCTATTTTTAATTGTGTGGTTGCCTATAGATAGAAAAACCAAATAAAGTCCTGAATAAGAAGGAAGAATGCACCAGGCAGAGTCTCAGTGAAAGATGCAGGATCAGAGTCAAGACTGAGAATTTGTTGTGAGATGTGTGCACAGGTCTGGGAGGAAAAAGGAGGAGAAACTGTGGGGAATCATGAAGGAGGTGAGCACAGTGAGGCAGAGCTGCAGAAGGCCAGGAAGGAGAGAACAAGAAGCTCAAACCTAGTATGGGAAAGGAGAGGGTCAGCCTGAGAGCCATAAAGAAAGATGTCACTTGAAACTCAAATTTCAACCTCAATATTATTGTATTATATTAATTCAATGGAAATATCACAGTTATTATACCCCCTCCATCGCCACTCAAGTAATTTCTAAAAGAAGAGGTTCTTATCGGTCCATCACTGAAATCAGTATTTGTTGCTGAATAATTTTTGCTTTGCTCCTCCATCTATCACCTACTTCTTGGCTTTGGAACTAGAACTAATCAGAGTATGCAATTTTCTACAGTAGGAGAAATGAGCATATTTATTGCTTTTCAGAAAGAAAATATGTCATTTCCACATTTCCCTTGAAAAGTAGATTTAAAAAAATAATTCAGGAAAACAAATATTTCAGCTTGGTTGCATGGAAGTGAGATTCAACATCTTGCTGCTCCCTGGGGCAATTCACTGCCACACAATACCAGCATCCCCAGGATTTACAGGTGAGAGATGGAGCTGCAGTATTTGCAGGAGCCCAGCTCCAGAGGCAATAGGAGGGTTTCCCATATCTGACCCAGCAGGGCAGGAGTGGCCTCAAACTATGTTTCCTTGAAATCTGAACTGCCAGCCAAGCTCTTCCTTAGTGGAACTGCATCAAAATCAACCTGTTTGCATGCAATACTTCAGTTTTGTCAAAACCTCATTTTCCACAAACAAGCAGTTTGCCGAAAAATTCCTGACAGGTTTTGTTCACAGGACTGAGCTCGTTAAGAGCAGGTATCTCTGTATGTTGCTGTTTTTTGTAAGGGAACTCATATTTCGACAGTTTCATGATGTTTATTAGGGGGAAAAAAATCTTCAAGGAATGTTACTTTTTTCTTTTAAAAGCATATTCTTCAGCCTCATTACACCAAAGGTATAATGGTGGACAGCTAGGTCATAATATGCACTAAATCATCATGTTATTGCAAATGTGTTCTAAGAAGCGAAGGGAAAGAGGAGGTGTGTCATCTGGAGGTACAGCCGAAACTACAGTTATCAGCAAATTGATAACCGGTCACCCAGCAGTACTCACTAGTTCATGACTATTATCTACATGTTTTCCTATTTATTATATGCCAGCTGAGGCCAGTTTTCAGCTGGGAATCATAGCAGCTGTCTCTGTGGAAAATAAAAGAATGTCACTTTAAATTTCTTTGTGGCATGAAAGAAATGTCAGCTTCGCTCTGGAAATGTAGAGTCATACACATTTTTTTCTGATCTCAACATGTTGCATCAATTGATGCTTGTGAGAATGTCATTTGTGACTTTTTTTCTGCTTTTTAACCAATTTTCAACCTCACACACACACCCCCTTCCTAGCTGCTTAGAAATCACAGTGTAAATTTGACACTAACCTCTCACACGAAGTCCTGAAAGCTTTAAAGAATTTATGTTTGTGATGGTATAGCTTGCTATTGAAAAAGGGAGGATGGAAGGAAGGGAAGGGAGAGGGAGAGAAGGCGCAAAAACCTGTTTGCTGTGCTCTTTTTATGTTTGCAGGCTATTTTCTTCTCAAACTTATAATTTCCCAAGCTCTATCTTTTTAGCTGATTTTTTGGCCATTGAAATGATCAAGTGTAGAGTCATAGAATTACCAGAGATATCTGATCTTTTAATAACTATTTCTGGAACTATTTGCTTATTCTTCCATCATCAGCCACTATCCCTAGAGAGGATAAGCCTGATATAGGACTAAAAAACTAGCCTTATACTTAGTCACTCTCCAGATCTAAATGGCAGGAAAGAAACAAAAAAGGTCACATTTCTTCAGGCTTTGATTTTCCATTCTAATTTACAAAGAGACTCATCTCTGTATTCTTCACAGAAGTATAAAACCCTCCCTACCTCTGTTAATCCTTTTATGCTTTCACATTAATATGACAGAGTACAGAGTATTAATTATTAAATACTGCTTATACAGTGCTGTAAATATACACTACTTTACAGAACTTAAGATAAGCAACGGCTCCATTCCTAATGAGCTTATTATAATTAAATTCATTGTTGAATCTACATACAAAATGTAGCTAGGAATCAAACTACACAGGAAAAATCTTTAAACCAGGTAAAGGCACAGATGTGAATCTAACTTGTTCCTGGGTTATGGAAATTAAGAATAGCGATTGTAGACTATGATTAGCTACTCACTCATATAATTAATTGAACCTTTTGGCAAAGCATTTTAAAAATGTGCAGACAGATACTGGTGGATGTTGCACATAATACATATTCAGGTGGGCTGAAAAGCTGACCTACAATGTCTAATGGTCCATAGTATCTAATGTGTAATGTTATTTTGCTTTTGGATGAATATGCTTGTTATTAAAAGTACATAATGGCATGCTTAGCATTGTAGGCACGTTATTTCAAATCAAGATTCATTTTATCCTCAAACCTCAAATGACACAAATCTTTTGCTGCCCACATCATACCTCACAGCTGTGGCATAGTTGTCTATAATAAGTTTCTTTGTTTGAAAAGTGCAACCCTTCTAGGAATCAGTTTATAAATTAGCTGTGTGCCATTCTGGGACTGCTTATACTTACAAGCAAAAGGTGTAGGAAATTAGGTACGAAAGAACCAGAATAACAATAAAGAAAAATCTGTAATGCTGTAGCAATATTTAAGAATTTACTAGGTACAGCAATGTGCAAATGTTAATAAATTTATTGCTTTTCAACATTAAAAAAAAAATAATCCGTCTCCTAGTCCCAAATCCAAATTAACCTCTTCTCAACTATAACCTCACATACTGCTTTTCAGGTTGGCAATCATTCCATTGCAACGATCTCATGTATGGGAAGAATTTCATCACAGGCAGATGAGCAGCTTCCTAAGAAGGAAACCAGTCTCTTCTCTGCATCATGCCTGTGAGATTACTTGAGGTGAAAAGCTGCAGAGTTGAGCACTATATCTAATTAACAGGATCAGCAGAGCTGATCTACAGCTGCTTCCAGAGAAGAATTTGGCTTCCCTTGGTACTCCACTCACTTCACTTGGGGTAACAGACCTTCCTCCTTAAATGTCTGCTCTTTGGGTGGTTCAGGGTTAAAGACAGAGTCACATAACCCTTTGCACAGTAGAAGGAATGAAATGGAGTCTTCTGTCTGACCAACCTCCTCTTTTATCCCAACCATATAGAACAGCTTATAGGAAGCTCTAGCACGGCAAACCAAACACAGCCGCACCCCATAACTGCACTACTGAGTGGTTCTGTGGCTAGCGTCTGGGTTGGGCAGATAAGGGAGGAAAGATAATGATTTTTAATCACAAATCACAGCTGTCTTGGTCTTGATATAAATCAGCAAGCTAGGGTTGAAAGACTTTGTATACATACGCTATCCACTTTACTATGCATTATGCATTAGCCAAAGTGCCACAGGGAAAAAATCCTAATTGTTGGTCTCATCAGTAAAGCTTGGCAACACACTGTTAGGCAGGGATATTTGAATACTAACTTTGAAAATATAGGAATCTATTGTCCTACTGTTAAGTACTGTCTATATAATTTCTGCAGGAACCATACAACACTTTTATTTCTAGTGGATTATCTTTATTGGGAGAACTTCTAGATTCCCAGTGTTAAATACAAATTCATGCTTTTCTTGTTTATTTGCAGCATATGTTCCTTGGCTATAGTACATGACACACACTGTGTGTTGCTTCCATAAAACAGATGCTGCAAGGAAACAGAAAAGCATGAATTTATCTTTAATGTTAAAAATACTGAACTAGCAGAAGAATACTAGCTGCAGAACAAAATATCTGCAATTTTCACTAGCAGAGCCAAATTAAAATCTTTTATATCATAAACTGTGGCATCAAGATGTACCCAGCTTTAGGAAGTCTTTATTTTCAATTAGCTTAAGAATGTTTTAAAACATTTGACTTGACTCTAGGATTTTTGTAGATTGACTGTGCATCAATATTTAATTCATTGTTCTCTCTGGAATTTACTGTATATAATAAACTCTAAATCCAGTGCATTAACTTAAGACAACTAAGATCTATCTTACATATTTAGACTATTAGATTTTCACCGTAATTTTGAGGAATTATTTTCTGAGAGCAGACACTTTTGTGTCAAATAATTTCCTGTGTTATCATTACTGCTGTTGTTATTTCTACGTTTCACTAACATTGATATGGATTTCCTTAAATGCTTATTTTTGATCTCTTTTGTGTTCAGCACAGAACCCATTCTGCTTCTCTAAAAGACTTATAATTTATCTGGATTGCCATGTGGTCTCACACTGTCAGGCAAACTGGTGGGAATCAGTGATGTTTTAATTGCTGTTAGCCAGCAGTAGCATAACCTAGGCTAATGTCTCTCCTTATTTACAGATGGGCCAGTATGAATCAATGGTCACTTCTTATCACTGCTAACCTTTTGAAAGACAAATAAGGATGAAAAATGCTTATGTTTTCATTTTTTTTATGACTTGGTTGATCAGCTGGAGATGTTGCAGGATTCCTAAGAAACAGTCCGTCCAACCTTAATTCATCAAATCATGACAGGCTTTTTTCAAGTGAAATCAGAGATAGTTTATCTCTTTTCATAAAAAGATCTTCATGTGAACTTGACAGGGACAGTCATCACATTTCCTTTCTAAAGACTTTGGTGAATTATAACACCTAACTCTTCACCAAAGCTTTCTTTATATACCTTAAGAAAAACATTTCCTAGCTTACCATTATTCAGCCTGATTCGAAGAAACTTTTTGTGTGAAAGGGAGGGTGAAAAAAGTTATATTTTTTAAAAAGGGAATGTGCTGTTTCACCTGTTGCAAGTCATCCATTTTCAAGTGCTGTCACAGCCAAAAATCTGTGCTTATCAAAAATAAGGTGTTCCTATGCATACTTCAGCTGACAAACACAGTCCTTATCTGAATTGAGCAAGCATTGCCCACTTCTAACGAATGAAACTCCACAGTAGCTACTGTACGTGTTGAATGTGAGCACCATAGCTCAGTAAAGAGTAGAAGGCTCCAAGCGTGGAAGTCATGGGAAGGATGTAATGGTTTTCTGTATCCCTAAGTGGGTGCTATTGCTGTCTAGCTTCTATGAGGTAAAATGCTAAGAGATGTTTAGAAATTAAAAGATGTTCTCAAATACAAATAAATTCCCTTTTTACTAGTCACTATTGTTTTTAAGGATTCCATCTTGGTTGTTTATATGTAACACCAGTGGGTTGCTGAGAAGCTCATGTCCCTTAGTTCAGCACCTCAGAAGGTTAGATTTGAACAGCCAAAGATACATCTATGCATATCCTCGGCACAGGCATCTCGAGGGTTCCAAGGAGAGGAACTAAAACTGAGAAGTGATTTTTTGTGCTTTGTGTATTAATGATAGTGGTTTTGCTCAAGGAGGAAATCCAGTGTAATCTCAGTCAGGAGTTGGGAAGTGTAGAGGCTAATATAGAATAGTAGATATATTTTATATTTTTCCTAATTTTATTAAAATTTTACTAAATATTTTTAGACAGCTAAAGAAAAAAAAAAAAAACTAAAACAAAATGAAAATTTAACTGGTAAGTAATACAGCAGATTTCGAGCCCAAAAGCCTTCATTATATTAAATTCTGAAATTCTTGTACTGGAAATAAAAATGAACTCATGAGCCATCCAAAACTCTGAAATTACCCTTCTTAATATTCAGTAAATGTTTTTGTGAAAAATAATAATTGGCTGCTGGGCAAAAAGAATAAGCCTGACCAAACTAGACGATACAATTCATTTGTCATCCTCATTAATAAGTAGATTTTTATAATCTATTTATTATATTCAATATATACTCTTTCAAGAACATAAACAAAATGTGCAATTTACATATATATAAATGTAAGTAAAAATGGTACATTTTTTCCATTTCAACAGCCAGAAGTTGAATCTGTAAATTTTGGAGGAAACAAAATGAAATACAATCCTCTCCCAATGTTACTTACCATATCATAATCCTGCGCAATCTATCCATACATAACATAATGATAAAATTGAACTTTGATTCTTGTGATCACATCATACTTGTTTATTTAAAGGTCAGCCATTACTTTTAGAAATAAACCCATTAAAATGTTGTGACAGAAGAGTGTAAATTACAATGCATCTAAATCTGAAGTTATTACTTAAACATCAAATGACACAGAAGACGTGACTAAAAACTAAATAAGATTCATCAGTATTCAGCTGGAAAATCAAGATAGTATGTTTTTTTGGAGCAGTCTGATACAGTTGGGTCTGAAAATCTGGAAACTTCATGAGACTGTGTTTAAAAAAAAAAACCACACACAAGGTATTTTCTGATATCCTACTTCCTTTTAAAGTTACAGATGGTCCTCTGAACGTGGCTTGGCTGCCGCCAACCACCTCAAAATGATTTAGGTAGGAAAATTAAATGAAATAAAGTACCTCTGTGTGAAAAATAACAGTCAGAATAATATACGTGTGTTCTATCAATTTGAAATGTTATCTTATTTTATCCTGATTGCTTAGTGGATATATTCCTTATCCTCTTCATTAAAACAACCTCACTGGAAAAAAATGAAAAGGATGATATTCAAAGAGCATGGATAAAATTCACACCTAAAAGCAAATGCAAAAGACAATCAACTGTCTTAGAAGAAAATCATGAGGGCTTTTGTCTCAGCAACAGCAGTGGATCTGGAGACTGAGTTTGCAGGGGACCCACAGGGAAGACAAGCTCAGACTGAACAGATGCTGAGACAAGGTGCTTAAACAAACAGAAATGCAGTATCTGTCATCAAAGTGTGAGCTGGTAGCACATGACCTGTTTAGTCAGCAAAACAAAGGCTGAGAGAGGATAAGACTGCTGTCTATAAAGCTATCCAGAGAGAGGTTTAAGCTTTGGGGAGGAAGATCTGTTTAAGAAAAAAAAAAAGAAATCATGACTGTGAATACGTTTAGTCTGAAAATGCAAGAACACTCAAAGTCAAAGCTCAAAAATGCATATATCTAGCAGTGGGCATAAAACATAAAAGGAAAGCCTTGTGTTACTATATAAGTGCAAAACATAGGAAACTGTTCCTTTGCTGTGGCAAGAAAAAACTGTCAAAAGATGATTCTGAGACCATTGTTTTTCTTAAATTTTTTTAACATATTATCTTGGCCATTGAAAAGATCAGTTGTGATCAGCTGCCTAACACACTTATCGTCATTGACTCCTGTCTGGAAAACCAAACAGTTTGAAAGCAGCTGATTTATTCAGTTATTTTTCAAATGGCTGGACATGACAAAATTTACCAGGGCTACTGAAAGTGGAGAGGTTTTCTTTGAGAACTCAGAGAGGTGTCTGAGCTTTCAAATTCAACCACTCCAAATATCTTTACAAGCAGTGGTGGTAGTGAGAAGGAAAACCTGGAAAATCAAGGCCATGAATTTGGCTGGCTTACTTTCCATTCCTGGAAACTGGAAATGTTACAGACAGTTATAGGCTATTAAAATCACCTAGACCGGTGGCAGCTGTATATTTGTTGCTAGTGGGGAGTGCAACAACAAATTTTGTAATAGATATGTATGTTTGTGTGAATGTGCGTTGAATGTGCATTTGCACATAAGAGAAAAGATGTAAGAGGGCATTAGCGAACAAAAATAAGAACAGTGTTGCTTTCTATATAGCTAATAGCCCTAAGGCAAGAGTATTATATTATTATAAATAAGTAAGAGACAAAAATGGCCATTACCTTTTAAAGGACCTTGTCAATGCACCATTTTCATTAACAGCTTAGGTTGCCATATGTCCTTCTCTGTGGAGTTTGGGGATAAGCCAGCACAATGCCCACGGAGGGCCCCTGTGCAGGAGCAAGACAGCAAAGAACTCCCGGTGCATTTGCTGGTTTTGTTAACTCAGAAAATCTGCTTCATTTAATCTCCTTGTAACAAGGAGAATCTAGGCACACAGTTCTATGATAAATTCTCACTACTGACCTAAAAAGACCTATCACAGGACACCATGGTGCCCACCAATTTAGGTGCTCAGTCTCATGTATCCTATGCCTGACTCTTACCTGGGGGCGAACCAGGGCAATCCCTGTGGGTTACAGCACCTGCACAGTGTATCCTCAGCCAGACTGTTATGGAGCCTGGCTAGCTTGCCAGTGCACCATCTATTCTAAGCAGAAGAGAGAAGTAAGACTCAGAAAGATTTTAACAAGGATTATACAGTTTCAGTGGGGATGGACATAGCTGCCCCCAAGGTAAGGGTCACCCTTGATGGAGATCATAACAGGAGATGATTAACTGCCAACACAGATTTGTCAAGAAAGTCACATAAAGCCAATCTAAGTTTCTTCTATAATCAGTAAAGAAAGCAGGTAAATAGACAAGTAGTAGACATACGCATGATGCGAGACTCTCAAACTGTCTCACAGAATGTGCGTTTAAATAAGTTAAGACAGCAAGTCCAAATGATAACTTATTGGATAGGTGCAAAACCGTGTTGCAAAGCTATACTTAGAGGTTGTCTACAAAAACCTTCTTATGTGTCTGGGTTGTATCACAAATGTTAGCCTACAATTCAGCTGATGTAAAAGGGAATAGTTTAATTAATTGCTTAGATGACATCATTGGTTGTTCCATATCATTGTATTAAAAAAAGATTTAAAAAAAAAAAGAGAGAGAAATGTCCTGAGATAATATGTGATGCAGTTTAATATGGAAATGTGAAATTCTGTCTATAGGCAAGAAAATTATTTTCATAGATATAGGATGGAGAATGAATAAGTAGCTTACAATACCACCAGAAGAATTGTGTGGGTCATAATGTGATCAGAAAGTGAACTTAAGCCAATTGTGTCTTACTGTTGCACACATTTGTGTGCCATATTGGCATGTCTGAGCAGAACACCTGCAGTAAAAGAGAAACAGTTTTATATTGTATTCATGGCTTGAAAAGCCTCAGCCAGGGTAATATTCTTAGGTTTTATCACTGTATTTTACTAATGATGCAATCAGCTGAGAACAGATGAGTTGAAAGCAACAAGGATGCTCAGATGTCCACAAAAAGCGGAACACAAGGGAAGTTTAAGAAAACTGGGGATATTTAGGCTAATGACAATAAGATATAGAATATACATGATAATATACGAAAGTTAATAAAACAATTAAGACAGTTTGACACATCTGTGAAAAAAGATAGTCATGCTCTTGATTTTGGGGTACTGTACCCTGTTTTTCAAGGAGATAATTGGGACAATTGGATAAACTTGGCTTTGATACCTGATTTCAGACAGCTTCATCTGAAGCCTACTGAAGACAATGGAAGAATTCTGACTTCACTCAGGTTTTATCAGGCCTCCTCTAGTACTTTTTATCTCAGGCAGTTCATTTGAAGTGAGTGTATCATTTTGAAAAATAAAGAACTACTCACCCAAAATGTGAGTGGTAGCATTTGGCCTTGAATGATTACATGAAGATGACTTCAGTTTTATACCATGAATGAATATGGAGAAAGTGAAAGATGGACTTGAGGCTAGGAGTTTAAAAGGATTTTGAAAGTTTAATGAGCATATCCCAGTGACTTTCAAAGGAACTGGAACTTTATTACCTTAACTAGCTTTGATCATCACATGTCACACAAGCAGTGTAAGAGTTGTGATTTAAGATGCAGGATGTGTGCAGTTTCCCCTCTCCTTTCTCTGGGATCTGTAGATATATAAAGTCCAGTTTAATTTGATTTCAAGAATGTACCAAGTTAGTTCAAAGTAATTGCCTTAATGCTAGTTGAGAATGAACTCATGGAGGTACACATATTTCCTACCAAAATTTTAGTGGTAAACTGCAGAGATTCCAAAGCATCAACAGGTTTTGGAAAATTCCAGGGATCTTCTATGGCAAAATACTCTGTCTAAACAATTGTTCAGAATATTTTCTTATTTTAAAAATTGATTTTCAGGTGTACTTCTTAACCTGTGTTTTATTTTCTAAATAGAGCTGGTCAATCCCCACATTTCAAAATTTGCCTTAATTCCAAAACCAAATATATTTCATTGCTAGTTACTTGAAATACCCCATTTTGATTTAATAAAAAAAAAAAATCCAGTATTTTTGTGTTTATTTTACATTTAAACTGTGAAGTACAGAATGCCAACCTCCCATATCATATGTACAAACAATTTCTTTGTAGTGTTTTAAATTCTCCATAGAGACGGTATACCACTTTTTCTTTGTTTTTCTTCCTGTTTTTCTCGAGGGTTCATCAAACTTTGTTCTTGATTAGGTATTATTCACTGGTGAGGTTAGTTAACATCACTGTAACGTGGACCCTATGACTAGACTACATGTGTTTTATTTCAGACTGCCTCTGATCTAATCTCTTTAACACCATGCCTTTAGCAGCTGAAGCACATTCGATGTGCTCCTAGACAACATCTTCCAGTCCAACTTCATGCAAAAGGAACTCACTGCGCACTCTGAGATCACTCTGTGATGTGAACAGATGTTAGGAGGATTGGAAATCCTTTTCAAAAGTGCACGCCTGGTCTGAAATAGACATTAATGTACAAACACCCTGTGAAAAGCAATTCCAAATGTAATTTTTTATTAAGCAAGAGAAAAATATCTTTGGAGAATTGTCCAAGGAAAATTAAAAATGAGATTTATGTTTTCATTTATTCATTTATGAAACACATAATTTAGAGTGAAGGGGGCTAACTGTGATGCAGTATAGAACAATGAAGCCATTTTCAGTTGAAAACAAGAATTAGTAATTTCTGTAGATATGTATAAGCTAATGTGTGAATTTTACAATGTTTTATAGACAAGGTAATTAAAGTAGTCAAGGTTGTGGTCAGTGGCACAAAGACCAATGGAAGATGAATCATCGGTGGTGACTCCCAGGGGTCAAGAGACATGAACATGCTGGAGTGAGTTCAGTAAAGGGCCATGAAGATGATTAGGTGCTTTGGAGAACTGCACATATGAAGAGATGCTGAGGGAGCTGGGATTGCTCAGCCTCAACAAGAGAAGGTTCAGGGAGGGACTGGTGGATCTTACCACCATGCATAAATACCTGACAGGGAGCAGGGACAGAAAGGTGAAGGATCTAGACTCTTATTGGTGCCCAGTGACAGTACAGGTAGCTATGGGCAAAAACAGAAATATGGAAAATAACATTTTTAAAGTATTTTTTTTCTATGAGGGTGCTTGAACACTGGAACCAGCTGCTATCCCTAGAGATACTCAAACCCCAATGGGACATGATCCTGAGGAACCTGCTGTAGTTGACACTGCTTTCAGCAAAGAAGTGGACTAGACAGTCTCCAGAGGCCACTTCCAACATCATCCATTCCATGATTTTTTGATTCACTAAGTACTTTGTTTCCTTTCTACCAAAGGAGGGGGGTGGGATAAATTTGCATGTTTTTGCATTCTTGTAGAGCGCAGTGTCCAGGAGCTGCAACTGCTACCTAAGGGTAACTGAAATTCAAAACACCTGAGAATCATTTTCCAATAAAATTATTTATACTGTAGGTACCTTATCTAACATTGCAGTGAGATGTGTCTCTGTTCATGAAATCTTACTACATGATGCACTGAAGTTAAAAGCATTACTATAAACAGGGCCCTTTCAGCTCTTTTCTTGTAACACCTGTTGCTTTTGAATTTGCAGTGACTATAATGTTTTTGTTAACTGTCCTTTATTTGTTTGAAGTAATCTATATTCTATTATTTACTTGCATTTGTGATATTTATTAGTTAACTATGTAGTCTTCCAATGGTCAGAGAAATCCTGTCTCTAACAACTACTATTACTTACATTTTTTAATATATTTTCATTAGCTTTCAGTCCATTTCAGCCTATAACTTGCAGCACTATGTGATACCTACCTTGTGCTAATACATAACTAGAGTGGCTGAAAGATATCTTTCTTTAGATTTACTATATCCACAAACTATCTTGCTAAATGTAACCTCTTGCTTCGTGCTTGGAAGCATTTCCCTCTCAAATGTTGCCTGAAAAGCCCATGACAACAGCCATCAGCAAAGACAACAAAAAGGTAGAGGCTTTTAATGAAGCACTAAGGTACCGTGGAATGGACTCTAGAAAGTCTAAACGATAACTATTGATTACTACTTTTTGTTTTTTACACTTCAAGTTTCTAGTAAGTCAGGTACCAAAAAAACAGTTGTTCAGGTATTCACAGTAGGTTATAGAAAAAAGGCCTAACCCTGACTGAAGTAAATTGATTAGAAGACACATCAATACACTTACTAATATCAGCCCTACAAGTTACCCATGAGTTATTCACAGAAAGTTCAGCAAACTGCTTTTAATGATGCACTTGTATGTGATTTACCACTGTTGGATGAAGCCTGGAGGATTTGAGAGCATACATTGCTGTGTCTAGATATCTAAGCAGTCTTGCTCAACTTCAGGCAAATTCTCACATGGCCAATATTGCAGTTGTGAAAAAACAAAACAAAACAAAAAAGCCTGCAGGCATAACATTTTAGAAGAAGCCTTTTTGTTTCAGAAAGACAATGTAGAATTTGCTGAAGAGGTAGCAATATGATGCAAATAGTAGAAACATTTTATAAGTAATCCTTTTTTAAAATTCAGATTCATTTTCTATCTTATGTAGAATGATCTAAATATAATAGTCATTATTATCTCTTTAGTTATGTTTCAGAATAGTGCACTAGCTTATTGGCATATTAAAAACAATGTGATGCCAGGGGAGATTTGCCTTCATTATTCCCCAATGGAAAGCCTCTGTTTTCAATTACACTCATGTGTCTATACAGTTATTGAAACAGATACAGAGAGCAGAATTTTCTGCTAGATTTATTAAATAAGACCTCAATTCAGGGGGAAAAAACCCCACAAATTTTAAGCAGATTGTTTAATATAAGCCTATTCCTAATATGTGTTAATGGATGAATCCTGAAATGACACATTAATTATTTTAACAAGAAACTTGTTATCTTATTGTAGAGGAATGAAGCTGGGTTAATTGGCACTGATAATATACAGCTGTGAGTTGGCTTCAGGGGTGGAGGGTTGGTCAGTGTAGATAAGGTGCAGCTGTGGCTGGTTAAGTGAAGTGGTTGAGAGTCAATGAAGAGAGAGCAGCTGAGGAAGAAGCAGGGAGAAGAAAGAACATATGTTCTGGATGAGGTGAGGCAGCGGAGGGACTGACATGAAGAGTATGCTGGTGTGAGACGGTAAAAAATCTTGTTGCAGCTTGATAGTCTGGAGAGTGCTGTGACGTCTTATTTTTCCTTTCCATGGCTGCTAATTTTGTACCCCATGTAAAAAATTTAACTTTTCCAAAAATATTACTGTACAGGATCTACAAAACTAAAAAAAAGGAGTAGGCTTGCCCTGAAAAGGAAATCTCACCAAGATGTGTATCTTTGGTTTGATCTGTAGGAATTGATAAATTCCAGCTACTCATTGTCTCCTACTAGTTTTCCTGAAGGTGGAGAGTTGCACTGTGAAGGTCACTGTGGTTTCCTTAGCCTTCCTGCTCTTGTGGTGCCAGGCTGGCAAGGTAGGTGTTCTTGATGTGTGCTACCAAGCATGCTGGGAAGAAGCTAGTGAGTCTTCTCAGGATCTCCACTCTAATGGAAGTCTTAGTGGTTTGGAAAAAAGCTTACTGTCCCATCTTGAAAAATCAACTGCAGATCAGTTACAGAGCATATGCCAATCAAAAAGTGTACATTACCAGCAAACCAGTGATAATCAACTCCAAGTCCTATTGCCTTTCCTATTTTACAAGCTTTTCAAAATTAGGAGAAAATCACTAAAGCATTCAGTTGTGCTTAGTTATTTCGAGGCATCATTTTTGTCTTATAGAACTTGGGATTAGGGATGGACCTGATGCAAAATCCTACACCTGGGACTGAGACCATGATGAGTTTCAAAAGAAAACATGGACTGCAAGATAGCAGCTGTTCCCTATAAGATACATTTGCAAAATTCTATGAAACAAATTTTAAATTCAAATACCTTCCCTTGAAGAAATTCGAAAATGTAGGGGTTTTGTTTGGTTTTGTTTGTTTGGGTGTTTTTTTAAAAAAAATGTTTTTGGGTTTTTTTCTCAGCAGATTAGCTACTCCATTTTTAAACCTTTCCCCAGAAATCCCTATATTCTTCTTTCAGCAAAGAAGAACCAGATGAAAATCTGTTCTTATTCTATGCATTTAGCTTTTAAATTGAACCCTGGAGTTGAACACAATCATTCAGGATGCACTCATCTTTCTCTAAGAGCATCAACCTCTGATCAGTTAGACCCTAAAAGACTAGAAAAGATGAGAACCTTACATCATCTAAATCTGCCCTTTTCTAGTTTAAAACACTACCTATTGTCCTGTTGCTACAGACCCTGGAAAAAGTCTCTCTCCCTCTTTCTTATAAGGCCCCTTTAAGTACTGAAAGGCTGCAATAAGGTCTTCCTCGAGCCTTCTCTTATCCAGGCAGAACCACCCCAACTCTCCCAGCCTTTCTTCATAGCAGAGGTGCTCCAACCCTCTGACCATTTTTGTGGCCCTCCTCTGGACCTGCTCCAACAGGTCCATGTCTTTCTTGTACCAGGGACTCCAGAGCAGATCACAGTACTCCAGGTGGGGTCCCACCAGGGCAGAGTAGAGGGGGAGAATAATCTCCTCCAACCTGCTGGCCACGCTTCTTTTTATGTAGCCTGGCCTGCAATTGGCTTTCTGGGCTGCAAGCGCACACTGCTGTACACATTTTCATCTGCCAGTGTCCCCAAGTCCTTCTTGTATGGCTTCTGTCAATCCGTTCATCACCCAGCCTGTATCGATATTGGGCATTGCCCCAACCCAAACGCCAGAACCCTATATTCTTAGCAGTGGATGGTTTTCCATAGCTTCAAACTTTATGTAAATGTAGAAAACATACAGAACAACACAGTGCCATACCACTAACCTTATATTCTTATATTCTGATAAACAGGGTGTAACCCCTTGGCTATATAAGCACTTTGCTATATTTTATCTCAGGGAAATCTGAAAAGCCATATTTAACACATAAAAGATGCTGTGATGTCCTCTACCTGACTGAACATTCAACACCCATTTACTTGGCCATAAGTGTACTAGCAATATTTTGGTCACCTGGTGCTGTTTTATCAGTTCTACAAAATTTTAATACTTGGTGATTCCGGGGAAGTATGATACTCACTGTAGTACTCAATGGTGTGAACTGGACATGAAAATAAGCAAAAAGTATGAGTCAAATCCTCCTCACCTGACCTCCCTGACAAAGAGCATGAGACATGTGGTTGTGATTTGCTCCATGTGTTCCTACTAAGTATAGGAACATACAATTTATCTGTTTGAGTTAATGATAGTGTAAATTGTTGGGTATTGTGATTAATTATCACTACATATGTAATTATATATAATTACATAAATATCTATACTTTACTATGCAGATAGCTGTATATATTACCACATGTACTGTACATGTTGCTTTCCCATACCCTATCTATACTCTTCATGTTATGTTATGTTTGAAGTGAGCATGTTACTAGACTGAAGAATGTTGATTATAGTAAAAATTTATAGTTAATTTATAATACAGAAGCTCTGAGAATGCGAACTGTCAGTCTTGACACTCCAATAAAATGTGTATAATTTAATAAATTATCAAGCATGATTCTAACTCTATCTAGCAGTTGTATCACTGCATTTAATAGTCTTATGCTTATTCTTTCTGATAGACAAACTTCAGAAGACTAGGCTGTCACATAAAGGAAAAAGGAAACTGTACTGGTTATGCGATGGATTGGCTGTTTTTCATCAGGGATGTAAAACAAGACCTTGTCTTATAACATTCAGAGCTCTTATGGCACTTTATGAGATGTAGGTTCATGTCAAAATACCAAAATTGGACAAATAAATATTGTATATGTAATTTCTCTGAGACTATCAGTTCACATTGTGGCTCTTGATTAAAAAGAAACCCTATACCCTTAGGTGCCTTGAAAGACATATCATTGGAATGAAGGTGGTAAAATTTGTATGTCTTCTGCCCTGTACAACTCAGCTGATCTGATTTAAATTTATCAATTAATATTTATAATTCTCTTGGAGATTCTTTGATGTAATGTGCTGTGCAGTAGCAGCCAAGTATAGTTGCTGAAATTATTCTCTTTTAGTTTGGCAAATAGCATTCTTCTTTGGTTTTTAATCAGAAAAAGCCAATGCAGATGAGGTGTACTTGACTTCTGGCCATTAGAAATATCAGTCATGTCATCTATGCCATTATTAAGAGCTCACTACTGAGATTACTAGATACATAATTTACTGATATTTATTGGTAAAACTGAAAGATCAGGCAATTAGAGATGAGTGGGTGAGAATTATGTTTGTTCTCATCTGTCTCGGAGCAGATGGTACATGAAGGCATTTAAACTTCAGCAGTGGTGTAGCAGGTGAAGAAAGGTTGTGCAGAAGCAAGGAGGATCCCTAATTATTCCTGCAGCTGTAGGAAGCTTTCACATCCAATGAGCTACCGCAGGCACTACACGAGATAAGTTACTTTGCCACCGGATCTCCCTAGGCAGCTTGGGTTATTTTCCTGCATTGGAACCTAGAAGACTGACATCTTCTTGATTCATGCTATGGTGGCATAGGTTTAACCACAGTCCAGCTTCTAGAGAATATGTTCTATTAAAATGCAGCAGTTCAGCAATGAAACTGATTGGAATCAGGCCTTAACCAGCTCCTTGGCCTCAAGCTGTCCAAGCGCTAGCATACAACCATATGAAATCCAAGCTAACAAATGGAGCAATCAGGTAGAATATGGTGACTTATAAATAAACATCAGCAAAGCTCCTGAAGAAAGCACTACCCATGAATAGCTAACAGACATTGTGCTTTCAGAAAGAGCAAGGGAAGTGTAAAGTTGCTAAGCAGAATCATTCAAAATTTACCATAATTTGCCCTGTCATGCATATGTATTAGGTATTATATGAAATTCTGTGAACTTACTTAGTTTTCCCCTGCACTCTCATATCATTTAGTACATGGAATGGATGTTGTTTACTTAATGAGCAGCTATTCCAGATTTTGTTTTCCCCATGTGGCCCTAAGCTTTATTTATTATGGGAAAGTTAAATTTTCTCTAAAGGCAGAATTACTAATTTTCTTATGGTCTAAACCACTCTCCAAAGAAGTAACTCAGTGTTTTAGAGGCATCAGGTTTGACACAATCCTGTCAGGTTTTTAATCCATCATCTACTTTAAGATGGCTCTGCAAGAAAAGTATTATTTAGTTTGAATTTTAGATGACAAATTACCAAGGCAAGGAAGAGAAAGTGTGTACAAATTTTCAGTTTTCATAATGAAATCTGTAAAAGTAGAAAAATCTGGGAAAAGGTGAGGTACATGAGGTTATTCCCTTAGGGAAATGTTTCTCAGGGAATGAAGCAAATGTCAGGCAGATTCAAAAAAAGGAAATGCAATCAGTCTTCCTATTGATTTATATTTATCCTTATCTAATTCTGTATATAATTCAGATTTAAATCCATATACCATCTACTGCTACAATTTTCATCCACTGGAAATTAAAATCCAGTCATTTACCTCATGCTGAATTATTCTATTTACAGAGACTTCATTTATGATTAATCAGAAATTGCAACAGAGTGAGCTAGGTATATTCATTAATAATGCACATCGATGGAACCCACTAATCCCAGCCCACAGATTTCAATGACCTCAGACTCCCTCACTATGTATGTACAGATATTTTGCTTCCAGACAGGATTTTTTTTTACCTCACTTCCTACTCAACCCTGTAATTGGCTACTCAATTTCTAATTAATATTAATGACTCAGTTTACCCTGGGGAAAATATTCAACAAAGCAAAACTACCAATTGCACATGGCTCATTAAAGCCACATTACTTTAAATATTTGAGACAACACTTCAAAAACATAAATAACTCATTAAACTAGCTTCATCACCTTCCTCCTTCACTGTTTCCATCTTCTATACAAAAGCTGTCTGCTGGGTATGTAGGAATGTATTTAATCTTATGCCTTAGCCACTATCAAAGCCCACCCATGAAATTTACTTTTTCATGCTGTATTTCTGAGAACTAAAATAGTTCTCAGAATCATAGGTATAGATTAACATAGCCATAAACTGGGAGGAAGGATTGACTTGTGAAATAAATTTTAAAGGATTAAAGAAGTTAACTTATTTGAGTTGTGCATGTTCTCTTCAATAAATACTAGGTTCAATGAACATTCACTGCCAAATCCACAACTTGACTTGCATGACTTGGTACTAAACACACAAATAGACATGAAAATAAGCAAAACCTTTCAATTCAGCAATCTGGAAGTCCTGAGTTACAGAAGCTTTCCAAGACAGGCTATAGAAAACATGCTTAAAAACAAGACCTGCAGATGCCTGTGTAAAGAGTGCTTGTACAAATCAAAAAAAAAAAACTGAAGAGAATCCCACAGTTTACATGTATTCAGATGCTCTTTGGTAATTAAATACTCTCAGATATTAATATCAGTTGTCTGTATATATCAGGATATGAATGAGTTAAGCATCTCCAGAAGTTCTGTGTCCCAATCAAGCCTGACCACTGTTACAAAGCAAAAGGGTGATTTTTTTGGCAGTCTTTTGACCAAGGATGTAGAAGACCTGTTCTCATACTTGCCCACTACCTACCTTATAAGAGAGACATGGACTCCAACCCCACCACTAAGACTTGGGTGGTTGGGGCCATACCCAGAGATGTGAAGTTACTCATTTTCAGAATATAGCCCTGGGGTGGTGTAGGAAGAGAGGTGTGAGATAAAAAAAAGCCACAGATGGTGAATACTGGGAATTGGATGCGCGAAGTCTCACATCAAGGCCAGGGCAATAAATGTCACTGTCTCAGAAAGCATTTATCTCCAAAAGAAAAAGATGTCGGGATAGTCAAGGGACACAAGAACTGGCAGACACAGCCCAAAGATTTTTAGACTGTCAACTGAAGCCATAAACAGGCAGGGATTACAGTGGTTTTAAACATAAAGCTATCGGAAGTAGCCTGCACCCATCAGAAACGTTAACTGTTGTAGAGAAGAGGACATTGCCCTCACTGGTATCAGCCTGCCTGGCTGGGATAGTGGGGGAGAAAGTGCTTGTAACACCTACACAGCATCTCTGAATGTCGCTGTGTGGTCTGCTCGGCTGCTGGCCACCCAGCTCAGGCTCATCCCTGGAAAAAATGCTTCTTGCTTCAAGCACAGAACTGCTACACCGCTGGACAGAGGCAAGAGCAAAATGCTGAATTTTTCCTGGAGTCTCTGGAGAGGCAGAGCCTCTACCAATACCCCTCTGCACCTATGAAAGTGACAAGCCGCTTTATAAGCTTCAACACTGATTAGCTGCCATGGGTGTTTTTTTTCTTTCTGTGTGAATGTAAGTACTGGCTTGTTCCAAGCAAGGACCTAAAGAATTACATCCATTTACTGTCCCTGTACATTTCATACCGCTCCCAGGAAAGACTTTAATTTGCAACATACAGGCCATCATTTTTGTCAAGTGGCCTTATTATGATTATTATTTGTTGTATACGGTTCTCAAGACATTTATGTTAAGATCTGGGCCAGCCTAAGTGACCTTGCAGTACACAGGATCACTCCACACCCAGAGATGAAAGTCCTCTTTCTTTTTGATGAGTGGCTTGGGTATTTCTGAACATTGAATTATAGACATCTGCATTTTCCAGATTTACACTGCACTGAAACTTCTGGTTTTATCAATGAAGTTTAGGCACTTCAGTGGAACAAATCAGAAATTTGTTTTGTAACTGAATTTTTTATTGTAGTTTTGGTATGCTCACTAAGGGTAAGTTTTATGTTGTAAGTTCTTAATTAATATTGCTTTTATTATATTAATAATTGGTAAACAAATAGAGATTTGTTTCTGGCTAATAACAGAAAACCAATGCTGAAAATAATAGAATGATAAATAAAGGAGAATCAAGGATGTAAACAATAAAATGCTTTTTGAATTCTAATTGAATTCTCCTACAGCCAGTTGGTTTCAGTGAAGCTGCTGATTTCAAAGGGTCTTACCTGGTATCCTAAACACTTTTCAGCAGTACAGTCTAAAATTGCAAATATAAATATGAAAATAATACAGGAGTTGCAAGAAATTTTGTGCACATTAGTGTACTTAAGGAAAACTGTGCCTCCATTTATGAACATAGCCAGCATACAAATTCATGAATATTTATTAGCACTTTAGAAAGCATGTTCCCTTAGCAGCAGCAGCAAGGCTTAATGGCAGAATTTGTGGTGTAATAACATAATGTGCTAATAGCAACACCTATATCTGGCTGAGTCTGCTAACTGTGTCCTTCTGAATATGGAGGCCTCATATGAACACATTGTCCTAGACTACATACACCTGGAACTATTCCAGGCTGTTCCACTTCATATATGTTTTAAAAATAAACTCAGAGTATTGCACTTCATTCATTTAAAAACACTTACAAGTGGCATGCTCAGTTTGGGGATTTGGTAATGTGAAATACTACAGGTACAGTGTAGTTGCTTTCCGGATAGCTTCTAGGTGCAATTTGGAAATGAGTCAATTAACTACCTATATAATTATGCTGAGTATATTCACAGTGCAGTGACACTTTTCTTACAAGCATACATAATCCAGATGACCTTAGCATCATGGTAGAGTGGCCCTTACTGTCCCATGATGTCTATCTTACATGAAGAACATATGTAGGAATACATTACTACTATTGCTATTTTAACATCTCATTTGTAGCAATGTCTTAAGGCTACTAGCTGAGACATTGTGCTTTTGGTTGGCATATTAAGCTTACATATATTAGACAAAAGAGAACAGGTGAGTACAAGCAGCAGAGAGGAACCGCTCTGGATACTGGAGGGGCTGCTCTGTGTCACCAGTTGCAGCGACAGCACACCAGCAGCACAGCCATTACTTTTAAGAAGCATAGTTTTCATTTCAGTGATTGCTATGGCTTTTGAGTTGTTTAACATGTGTAAAAGCAGCATACAGTGTAGTGGACTTCAGTAGTGAATGGTGAAGTGCTCAAAATATTATCTAAAGTATTGCTTAATAGAAATGTTGCAGTAGTTTGTTAATTTTCCCCAAAAAATAAATGAATTGCTTAAAATCAACTTTGGACAGATTCTCCCATTTTCTTATACGTAATTAACCATTTATGAAGGAACAGGGGAACATCATTCTTCTCAAACCAGGTAGGCAGAGATATACACTTGCTGCACTCTGATACACAGATAACGCAAGCTCAGGTGGTATGATGTTGGACATCTATGGCTCTGAAGTGTTGAATTTCCAGCTTGAAAAGTAACAGCTTCAAATTCTTCCAAGAAACTGGAGGAAAAGGGGTTAAAAAGGAAAAAAAATAAGGGGGGGGGGGGGTAGGAGGTGGTAGAAAATCTGTAACAGAAATTGCTTCTTATGCCTTAATATATAAAGTTGAGTTTCCTATCAGCTGCACAGGTGCATATATCAGCTGTTCCTGAAATTTCAGGGCTGTAACTGACAGCAAAATTTAGTCCAGCAAAAATAGTTATATTTTGTATTGTAGCCACCTGACAACAAGCACTGTCCTTTAGAGACAACCCTTCGAAATTGAATGTTCTCTCGATGCCTTTTATCAGAGAACTGCAGCCCTCCAGAGCTCTCTGCAGTTTCCCAGGGGTGCCTGCAGACATTGCAAGACATGAGCAGGTCAAGGCACATTAAAACATGAGAAAATCCCAGACAGATCATACCCAGAATTTACCTTTAATTGTCCTCTTCAGGCAAATGTTCTTGCACAAATTCAACTTCATGCACACCTGCCAGGAAGTTTGTAAAGTAAAAACTAAATCTATTTGAGGGTTGAATAATAAATCTGCATAAACTGAGAGCCTGTGAGAACAACCACATCAAGAATTTGTTAGTATTGCTGCTGATGGGAAGGAACATATAAGCAGAAACTGAAACACCACTTAGAAGGGGAAGGAGAGCCATGCAACAGTTAAGGCTGTTTTTCCAAGTGCTTAATATTTGGGGTTTGTAAGCCTTAATTTTCCAGGGCATATTTAAATGGGTCCATTTTTGTGCAGGCCTTTACCAATTGTGTTGATGTGAAACATTTTCAAAAGTGCTTAGGCAATATAGGACCCCCATTTTTTAAACAGACTTAAGCTCAGATTTAGAGAAAATGTGCAGGTGCCTGAAGGATCTTAAAGGAATTTTTGACAGGATCATTCCATTAAGGTCATTAGTATAATTGGCAGTATGAAATAGCATTCACAAAAGCTAGCTTCAGCCTAGCAAAGCTCATTTCCCCAGCCACCCTGCACAGTCAATGGGAAAGAAAATTCCCTCAAAATGCTATTGGGAACAAGCAATGTGTCTGTATTAAGGGACGTGGTGAGGGCACCCAGCCTCTGATCTGGGGTGAGACCAGGCGCCCCACTCCACTCCTGAATATCCCTGGGAAGAAAACACAATTCAAGGTGTTGAAAGGCCCCAAGCACTCAAAAGGAGAGGGGACCCGGGCTGGAGGGTTGAGGTAGGTAAAACATGCTTTAGATTATGAATGCTGATGGGTAACAGATAATTGTGTGTACGTGTTAATGTCTGAAACTGAATGTTTGAACTATCTACAGCTGGTACAGGCTGGTTGTGAATTTTGATAACACCTGCAACTAGAAAGAAGTGACGCATACAGAATCATTTAGTTAACGAGACGTGAGGCAGGACCACCAGCCAGGAGACTGGTCACATGTTGTGCTTCTGAAAACACAGTGTCCAAATGGAGAAAAGCAGGCTAGAAAGTGGGGTGAAGATTCTGGCAAAGGAGAGTCTGGAAATGCACGAAGAAACAGGGTATGATGCCTGAGATCCATAGCTGTGGGCAGCTTCATGATGCACAACTGACATGACTCTGCCCACCTTTCCTAGCGATGGGAAGTCAAGACTTGAGTGCATGTGGCTTTGGAAAGTGTGTGAGTGTATGAAATAACCAAGAAGGTTAAAAGCCCTAAGCTTGGAAGGTCTTAAATAAATTCCAAAATTCAAATCCATACAGGCTGTCATTCATTCCGTCCCACCCATGACAAGGGTTCAACACAAGCACACAGGATCAACAGGCCTTGCAACGGTCTTCTGAAAAATGTTTTCAGTCTTGATGGGTGGTAAGGGTGCCCAGCAAAGTCAGTCTTTGCTCACATCAGTAATATTTTGCATTCAGAGGACAGAGGGGGTCTCAAAGTCCATCATGCCAAGGAACGTAAACTAGATTCATAACTGTTTGGAGCAGAGTCTGCAGTAGTTTTAAGATCTAGTTTTAGCATTAGCATAACTGAATACATTTCTATAATTATTTTCATTATATATCATTATTCTATCCATAAGCAAGAGGAACCGTTTCAGTTTCATATTCTTGTGAGGTTTTTGTAGTTTGGGGTTTGGTTTTTGGTTTTCGTTGTTGTTTTTTTGAGGTTGTCCAGCTATAGTTTTTACTTGAAGATTGCCAGGTTAAATTACCCCCAAACCAAACTGCTGAAAAAAAAAAAAAAAAAAAGGAATCAGATCTTGAGACACAAAAATGTGGACTTTTGAACAACTCTTCAGCTCTCTTTAGCTTATCCTCTGAGAATTCCCCCCTTTGTATGGCTTCCATAATAGCAATGTTCAATCATCTCATAGACATTATTTCAGTGTCTTATTGACTGAAATTATGCCTCCTATTCACACCTGATAATGGTTCCAATTTTGATTCATACATTTCAGACACTTCACAGCAGTAGCAGCAAGAGAAGTACATTGTAATTATTTTGCAATCCCTTTGTTGCTGGTGCCATTTTATCTCTCATCCCTGCAAGACTTTTTTGTACATACACATCCCATAATATACACTTGGTATTAGAAACAGGGAAACAACTATGCAATGGGAGTCATGTTACTGTCATGTGTTTTAACCTAAGTGTTTTGTTATCACCAAAACCGCTCAATTGAAGTTTTTAATTTTGTCAGTCATTCATTTGGAGCTACATATTCTCAACTGCAGTGGGTTTATGCCTGATGCAGTTCAGAAGGGGCAAATGGGGTGCAAACTCACTCAAAACTGAGAGCTATTCCAGTTTTACCCTCCTGGTACACTTTCTCTCTTCCTTTTAGCAAAGAAGACCATGTACTTTAAATCAACAATTTAGCTTTATGCCACATAAAAATGCACGTTACATCACATGTCTTGTCTGGCTAATAGGGAGCTAGAAAACACCTGAGAAATCATGAAACCTGCTAAGTATACCTATAATATCCAGGACAAATGATGGGATTTAAATAATCCGGGGAAGGTAACACCAGGTATCTTGATCCAGGGTCTCAGAAACCTAACCAAAAGCTTTTTCTAATTCTTAGATTGAACCTGTATTGAACTTAGACTGACTCCTTCCCCAGAATCTTAAAGAATCACTGACTCCTGCTTTTTACACAGTAGGTTGTTATCCCTTTGTCCAACCTTTTTTTTAATTTTAAGTTTATATTTTTCTAGCAAGACATGTTTTCCATAATTATTATGTGTCTCTTTCCTGCAGGTTGTATGATTCATTTACATATTTTTTAAAGTTACTAGTTAGACACGTAATATGATAGTTGTCTAACCTGTTCTTAAAGAATAGATACACAACCTTTTTCACGCCCTGACTCAGTATTAGATTATTATTCACCCACAATGAGGCTTTTCCTTTTGGCAACAGAACAACATTGACTATTATCTTTCTACCCATCTGCTTTAAAGTCTAGGTCCTATTTTTTCCCCTCTATTATATAGCTTTTTCCAGTTAGTATTTGTGTATTTTGTTTCTCCTTCCTAGTGGAAAGCTTTTTGTGGTTCCTTTGTTAATTTAATTCTCTTTACTTTGGACTCATCTCTGAAGTGGCCAAGATTTTTTGTAACCTCTGACCCTTTCTTCTGATGTCCTTACATGAAATTGTGTCAAAATATTCCACAGGGTGGAGAGAAATCTGCGCGAAAGCCAACTGGCATAGTGTATATACCCACTTTACCACCTGGATGTAGCTCTGCTATTCCTCAAGGGAATTCCCAGAAGCAGATGAACACAGACATAACATACATAACACGCATGACATTTACAGTCTCAGACCACTTTTTATGCATAAAGCTCAATGGAAGTTAGCTCTAGTTCTAGTCCTTGCTCTGCTTGATGGATAGTTTTAGTGGGTTATTTACCCATATTCTGCAGAAAACACCTTTCTGTCACAACTAACAAATGCCATACTCATGGCTGCTCTGTCTGATATCCTTGTTATGAACATGATTATATGCGTATTTTGGCTTGACTTTGGTGTAACCATGCTGATAAGCTCTCTCAGTCGTGTCATTTGTTTGCTGTTGCCTTGTTTATACCAGTTTTAATTTCAGATTATGGTGGCAACAGCTTGTACACCATCTAGTGCATGCTTACAAATGGAATTGGGGGACGCTGAATGCTCGGAGGTAAAACACTATCAAGCAGAGGATCAGGTTTTAGTTCTGTGTTGTGGGTGGGACGGTCACAGAGGTATAAATTGCCATCGTCATCAATATTTGTCCAATAATCAAAGGTGTTAAGCTAGTAATGCTGCATGTATGTACTCTTTGTAATAAGAAAAGGCATAACAGTATGTGGCAATACGTGGTCACGTGAACAATATAATTGGTCCAAGGTTGATTTAAATTTAATCTCAAAGTCAAAAGCACAAAAATATATCTATTTTAAAATCAAATTAGCAAGTATCTGAAATGTTTTATCCTGACCTGATGCAGATAGTATACATCCATTGATTTCACTGGAAAAAATCCAACTCATACCACTTCGGGAATGTGACCTCTCATCAGGTCTGAGAGGCATTGGTTCCTACTAAAATTAATGGGAATTGCTGATGTTCTTGGAAACAAACCCTGTAGAGTTGCATTATTTTAACTTACTTTTTTTTTTTCTTTCTTTTGAATGTGTTACCTGTTCATATTATTATAAGGTCCAGCAGAAGGACAATATCCTGCAATGCAGCAAAATTTAATCTTTTTGTGACAACCACTTTAGTGACAACCACTTTTCCTCTGAGAAAGTTATTCTACAAAGTATTGAACAAGTTATAACCACTTTCAATGAACTGGCAATGAGATTGTAAAGTATCATCAGGAAAATATTTTCAACACTGTCACTTACAGTATTTGATGTATGCTCTGAAAGATGCCTGGGTTTACCAAAGTTTGAAAAATTGATTTGAATTTTTTTTCCAGAAGAGAACGTTAGCACCAGTAATGAAGTATTCTTTTAAAGGTACTTAAAGGTACATTTGCTTATACTTGAATTTTAATCAATATGTAGCCTTTAGGAAGAGAAACACCAAACAGCGATGAAAACCTCTGAGCACTATTTATGTAGCAGTGTATGGGCATGTGAGTGAGCAGAGCACGGACCTTCCAGGGGATGAATCAGTCTGTAATGCAGATTTTTAGAGACCCGCTTCAGAACAGATACCCAGACATCAACCTTTTCTAGTCTCCTTGGAAGAAGCATTACTGAAGGAAGGTGACCAAACAGCCATTGCATCTCTGGTATACAGTGGTGTCAGCTCAGCTTAGCTCTTACCACAGGCAAAGGCTAAAAAAATACAGTTGTAAAAAAAAGTGGCTTCTCCCATTTAAGGCAAATTTCATTCCCCTCTGATCAGCAGCAAGGGGAGTAGTTAGTGTTCATCAGACTTTTGCGTTTCAGAGGTAAAGACCTTTCCCTGGCCTTATGCAGCTTATCTTGGATTCCATATATTACTACTTAAAAATCCATTAATCCTAACTGAATGTGCTTTACTAGAAACTTTGAAATAAAAAGACATGGTAACTGCTGAACAAAACAGAGGGTATCCACTTCTTACCTGATATTCCCCCTGACATTTCAGTATCCAGCCACTCTCAAACAGTGTAGCTGCAGCAGCAGAGATAGGGAGATACGGAGTGACTGAGTCACCTCTGACATTTATTTTGAGTCTTGAAAACAATATTATGCATTTACAGTGCAGTCATTTTTCAAATTGAATTTATCCTTGTGGACTTTTCCAGCTTTCTTCTTATCAGGTGATAAGATTGTTCTGAGTTTATTTTCCATTTATTTTCCAGTCATGCGTCACAACTACTTGAAGGTCTCCCATTTTGTTAGGGCACATGGACCAGTCCATCTAACCATGCCTGTGAATTGTAGGAAAGCCCAGCCAACAGTTCAAGTCATTGATGCTCTGACTTTGCAGTCCATGAGTGAAGAAAGCAAACATTAGTGCATTAAATTTAGTGTAGTGCGGAAATAAGTGTGTATATACTATGAAGAAATTTCGGCACACTAATAAAAAATAAATAATTTGGGTTTCTTTAAATTCCTTCAGATTATCAGTTGGTTTTCCCACGGAGCAATTTTCTTTTGTTAATCCAACAGCCACTATCAGCAGTAGGCAACTGATTCATCTACCTAGTGTTTTCCTGTAACTGCTCTGGATTAATTCTGCACATCTATTTAAAAACTCCAAATATGCAAAAAGATTCCTCAATCATATGAAACTTTGCACAAAACCATGAGTTACACAAAATCAATTCTGCATTATGCTTAATATATTACCCAATATAATACAATAATAATTTATTACAATCATAGAAGTAGCAAGAATTCTGATTTCATATGCCAATCCTACTAAACAAAGAGACCTGCTATAGTTTCCTAGTGTCTTACCTTATTTTTAACTTCCACTGAATGTCTCAAATCTTGGAATAGAGTTGTGGCACTGAATTGGTGATAGAGCACTTTCTCAAAATTTCCATCCTGTTTTATTCCACTACTATTTTCTGTGGCAGTTTTGTAATTATTGGATGTAAATCCACAGCAAACCTTATGCTATCTTCTATAGCAGCGGTGTGCTATGACAAGAGGCAAAAAATCAGTCATCCGTGTAATACTATGCTACCCACTATAGGATATGCAAATTTTATAGAAAGTGAGGCAAATGTATGTACAGTTTGGGATACTGTTTTATGAACATTTTTGGTGTTTTGATGTTAACATTCAAAACCAATAAATTAAAGGGTGAATATATTTCAAGTCATGGCAAATCTCTGGAAAATACCTTTCACTTGAAGAATTTTTAATTGCTTGCTTGAAGCAGAAACTTATTATTTATGGATTAAGAATGAAGTCTGTCTATATGTGTGTGAAGCATGGTGTAGATTTTCACTGCTTTAATACATCAGCTGAATGTCTCATGTCATTCCTGAAAGACAAAGTCAATCCAGCTCCTCTAACAGGACGGCATAGCATACCCCATGCCTCCTCTGCCACTAGCCTGATCTCGCAGCTAAACTTCTGTTGTTCTTCCTATAAAGTGTATAATCATCTATCGGTGGTCAGGAAGATAAATTGATCAGTTTGCAAGTCTTTTCTTACTAAAATTTTTGTTTATAGCTCCTGATCATAACAAATATCACAATATTAATATTTTCTTTTTGTACAGCACCTTCCATCCCAATGCATTTCATAAGTGTACTCCCAGAAACGTACCAAACCTGGAATACAGAGCAACAACCTTTTGCTAAGAGCTGCAGACATTTTAATTCAGCACACTTACTGTGAGGGCCATATATAGTTTGTGCTTTGCTTCTACTTCACGTCCAAAAGATGCTGCACCGAATACACCTGCCCAGTCCTAAAACATAAGGGAATAAAGAGCAACAAAAATACACAGTCAGCATTTTTCTTTACTTTTTAGAAGGCCCTGTAGGTTGGAATGAAAAATGTTTATCAACAGCTTCTGAAGATAGAGTAGATGGGCTGTCCTATCTACTGTGTAGAAAGCAGCCAAGGGGGCACAGGTCCTCTAACATCCTCTGAGATCTCTCTTCATGAGCTTTTCACAGCTTCTTCACATGTGGAATCACGGCTCTTACTGCTTCTTCTACACAGCTGGACTATAATTGTAAATATTGTATAACTCATATGTTTTTATGCTGGGATTTCTAAGTCAGTTTTCTCTTTTGAACATCCTTGAGCATACTGATCTAAACCTCACATCATGTACTCAAACAGTATGTGCATTTTGCATATTCAAAAAAATTAGGCGGGATGATGGTGTTCTGTCTACAGGATAAACCGAAACAGGTTCTTCTGTGAGTGGCATAGTTAAAACTGGTTTTCTTTCCAATGTGAAGCCTGGGAGCCCTCCTATTTTTGCCATGAGGTTCTCACCAGGAATGAGATGTCAGGAAGGAGCAGAGTGCTCTGTTGGGCTGGCTCGTGCTAGCCTGGTAAGTGGCCAGCAGGCTGCTGACACACACAGTGCACAAGGGCTGGACTCTGCCTGGTTTTCCTTCAGGGTGAGCAATTAGACTGGGTCAATGTCATCTGTGCAGCTATCCATTTTGATGCAATTTGCAGGAAAGAAATTATGTCTGATTGTCCTATATGTCTCGTTTCAATGTTGCTTGGAAGTCCCCTATGAACCTTGGGTTTTAAAGCACAGTCTAAAGGTTTTTCACCTTCTATACAATGACCAGAAGAGTACAGCATTAACCTAGTGGAGCAAAATGAGACAGAAGACAATTATATCCATCATCCCTAGGGAGACCAACAGCTATGATTTAAAAAAGCCTGGTGCTTTTCACTACGTATATCTTTACCGCTATGTGGAAAGGGAAAGAAAGATTCCTTTTCCATCTAGTGAAAGACAACAGACTTTGTAGTGTAGGAATTAGGCATTCATCTAAGAGAAATTACTTTTGAGATATGATTCTTGTCAACAGATTTATGATTATTTAATGTAAACATCAGGACTGTCTTGCTAAAAAGATCAAGCCCAAAGAATTCTCTATATTAGCTGAGTGTCCTAAAGACCAAGCTAGAAGGACTCTAGAAGTTCTGTTCTCTTTTTGTTTCCGTGAATATAGAAATCTTGTGCTACAGAACAGCACAGCTTTAAGTTGGGATGAAGAGTGCTCTGGGCTGTAGCTAGTTGAACAAAATATTTTGGACAAGTGGCTTTGTATTTTGGATTTCTCAAATTTAAGAGAAAATAAACCTGGATAGTGGGTACTAATTTTCTATCCATAGAAGTAAAATGGCTTTTGTGGTTCTTTGGGGTACCTGAGGCCCCTGTAAAGGACAAATGGATATCCCACACTGTGTACTGGAGACATGTAACACTGAATTAGCACCTGGAAGTCAGTCAGGCCACTGTGTTATACAACAATTTTAGGCAGTTGAACCCTACTGTATCTGTGGGCCAAAATAATTTTATTTTATTTTAAAAAGCTTAAAATTTAAAAAATATCTCTTTCATTACTTCTTCCATGGATGCTTGTTGCAGGCTGCTTCAGCTCAAGCATGTTCTGTGCACACCTACCAAGGCATAAGTCTACACAGCTCACAGACATGCCTCTGCCTTATTCTTGGACTGTATTTGGGTGACATACCTAATATTTAACAAGTTCTCTTATCTAGTAGGTTGTTGTTTTGGTTTTTTTTTTTGTGGTGGTGGTTTTGGTTTTGTTTTTTTCCCCCTGGCTTCTGAAAAAGGGCTTTTTGCCACCTATGTTCTTCCAAATACATTCTCAGTCAAACACTCAGAAGGTAAATGTTCTAACATGAAGTTTTAATAATGTACTTTTGTTGTTGTTGTTGTTATTTAACCCTACAAGATTCACAGGTACCATTGGACTTTTGATAACAAAAACCTACACATTACTGGAAATGAAATTATATTAGCACCTTCTAAATAGAAACATGAAAGACTGAGTGCTACGGCTCTGATGGCTAATCTGGAATAAAGATTAAACCCTCAAGATTCCTGGTAAAGTTACAATCAGAAGGCTGCACATTCTCTTTAAAATGTTTTGCCACCTTGTGCTTTTCCTAAATCCTTTTGATTAGATTGTAGCACAAATGACACAATTTTGATTTTTGTTATTGAACTATATGAACATAACCAGTTTCTTAATTTATGTTGTTAAACATTTTGTGAGGAAATTACCTATTGTGTTTTGCTGTAGTTTTCATTAATATAATGTAGCTCAGCTTCCTCTAAGATTAAAATCAAAGATGAATAACTGTGCTCAGCTAGAGCACACCATTTGCTAATTCATCTGAGATCAATAATGATTAAATGAATAATTTAGTGAACCACTGTGCACCCTTTCTGGCTGCTTTATTTCCTTCCACAAATTCCACTTGCTGTTTGCTATAATATACAGCATTTAGAGAGTCAGGGAAAAGAAAAAACTTATTTTCTCCCCTTTATTTTCCTTAATATTTTTTCTTAGAAAGCAGAAAATAAGTTTATGTCTTTTTCTTCTGAATACCTGATTGAAAATCCTTTGGGAATTTAAAGTCTCAATATTAGGGGTTTTTAAAGCACTCTTTGGACTTTCTTTTAATTTTTGCTTGATGATTGCTTCTATGCTGCTTATTAAGATGCTGTGCGAATAAGTGGTTATGAACTGCATATGTAGGGTTGCCAAACATACACTGTTTTATATATGCTTAGTGACTAATACCACCAGAAGGTTGTCAGACAGACATTTGTAGACATTGATCATTTGTAGGAAGGCCAAAACGCCTAAAACAAATTACTTGGACTTGAGTGTGAACAAACATCTGTAAAAACCAGTTAGGTGAGTAATTTAAGAGGTACAGGTCTCTCTAGGTGTTTGGGTGTGATGCCTCAGTTCAGAGTGATTTTAGTCAGTGAAGACTGAAAAGGTCAATCATCTCTTGCCTTTATATCCAATTACAATCTAAAATGTTTCTCATACAAAGTCTCCTGAGTGATTCAGCAGGTATTAGGCTGTGTGGGAAACCCAGCAACTAAGTAAGTTCCTCTCACCCCCATAACCCAGCTCTTTTATTTTTATTTTTTGTTGAAAATTCCATCACAGGAGACAAGGCCAGAAATTTTCATTTATACAAAATTCACCTCATTGAGTCAAATAATGGAAACAAATAGGAAAGATCTGTCCACTTTTTTACTCAGGAGTGGATTGAAATCATATAATTATGTTCCTATGTTTTCTTCTAACAGCTAGTCTGTGGGTCAAGAGGGGTGAGGAGCTAGGGGGAAAGGGGGATGAAAAGACCAAAAACACTATCAATTTTTGAATGAGCTTCAAGTAATGGATGAATGAATGGATGGCAACATTCATTCACACAGCATTTTGGCTGTTCTGAAGCTTATTCTAAGACAGATATCTCAGAAGCCTTCCTGAATAAATAATTTGGGAAGACTGCTAAAGTCACTGCTTTACTGCTTGTCTTGCAGTTATTTTGATGACTTCTTAAGGACATAATTTCAGGATTCACGAGAGAATGCAACTCTCCCAACTTTCATCTTCATTTTAAAGGGGGAAGAGATCTCTTCTAATGTTTATGGCTGCAGATAATAACTAGAAAGTGTTTCTTTAGTGCACAGAAGCTAAACATGTCTTTTTTTATCGCCACATTTTTAAGGGTAATCCTTTGGGAAATGTGGAAAAGTGACATATCAGGATTGCCATTTGGGATGCTATGGCTATTTAAGGCATATGCTAGGACATTTGATAAAAAACACAAGGGAGATTTGTGTCTTTCTGAACCTATAGGTAGGTGAAGTCTGGGCAATATACTTTTGGACATCTTAAACAGCACTGGGATCCTATCTTTAGGCAAATGACCTGAATCCATCTCTTAATTAGGTTGACAGTTTTCTCTGATCTTTTGGATTAACTGATTAAATTGAGGCATCAGATTTTCCCTCCTTTTTTAAAAAATGAGAAATCTGACTGAGGATTGTGTATTTCACTCTTGCAGTGTTATCTAGCACAATAATCCCTGTGTTTCTTCTGGATCTAGGTCATAGATATGATACATGAAGAAATTAATCATCAATGTGGAAAAGAAGCCCTATATTGGTATGAATAGCTGTTACAATCATTGTAATTTATTCTATATGAAAATCTGAAAAGTTTGCTTTTTCACAGTAAGACAGTAGGGTGAACTGAGATCTAGCATCCAACACTAATTTTATACTTTGTCAGTATCAAGCAGAAAGCTAGTGCTTTGAACAGTGCTGCATGATGCCATTACCCTGTGTCAGTGAATTAAAATGAACAAAATACCTGGAAAGAGAAAATCAGTTTGGTAATAATACTCGTAGTCATAATATACAATATTAACATATTAATTTATACATTGATTTTAATAAATATTTCTAATATTTTAATTGTCCCATTATACTTTCAGTTTGGTATCAGACTATAGGGACTTTTCACCATCGGAGAATTTGATATAGTCTTTTTTTTTCCAAGGTTCTGAATTTGGTTTCTTTTGGATTACAGAAAAAACAGAGTCATGGTGACCCTAGAGCTGATCCTACCGGCTACACGCTGAGCAGAACTTAAACCTACAAAGCAGATTTTTCCTTGGGCTATTTATGAACACAATGTGACTCAGTTGTTTTACTGGCAAACTTTGAGTAAGCAAGTTCATTTTAAACTTTGCATTATGCTTTTTGTCAGTGACATAATCTCTCGTTTGTGTCTTTCTATCCACACTAGGCATTCTTAGGTGTAAATCTGAAAACACTTTTCATTCCAAAACAGAAGTGTGTTGTGAAGTGATGATGAAAAGAGCCCACGACATGTTTATAGTGGTGATTTTTTAAAAGTCATTCACTATGCAGCATTTTTTGTGTGTTCTACAGACATCGTTTCACACAATTCCATACTGGGCAGTATATTTTGGTGGCATTTTCATGTCCTTCAGCTGGTTCAGGTTTTTTGTTGTCAGATTGTTTTCTACGTGAGGAATTCCTTTCATAAACCCAGCGTTTTTCTTTCCCCAGTGGCAGCACTGTCAACAACACTATCTGTCAGCCTGACTGAGGTATTTAGAAATTGTTTTAGATTTGCACATTAACATGATGCAGAATAACCTTTTTAGATCTAGAATCAAGAGATATATTCTTAACACAACATCTAATAAACGCATCAAGGCACTTCTTATACAGCCCCTGGCAATACAGGTGATGCCAGACAAAACAGCTTCATTGGCACAGCTATAATATTTTCATAGTACTTTTCATGTTTGACCTCCTCATATCCTAAGACAGATACATGGAATGGTTAAGTGACAATAGCAAATTTTCTTATAGATTACCATATCCATGGTAAGATCAAATTTGTCTCCATAGGATAAAAATATTATTTAGCTGTGGGGGTGTGTGTATTATCTAACATGAAGTATAGTGAGGACATCAATAACATTTCATATGGTTTAGCAGTTTAATAACAGATTCCCCTAAAGTTGTTGACATGATGTAAGCCACAATTCATGACACTGTCATATATCCTCCATGACAGTTTAGCAACACCTAGAAGTAGTTGAAAATAGTTTGTTTTCTATATTGCGGTAAGGCGTGTCCTGAAAACAATAACAAAGCCTCAACCACTAATTTTGGGGTGTGATGTTACATATAAGGATTACCAAAGGAAAGCTACATTAATTTTCTGCTGCTTTGAGAAGTGAGTGCAAGTTCACTGTAACCTGTAACTTGGAACAATGAATGCCAAGAAAATCAGTATGACAGACAGGCAGGGGTTAGAGTTCACTTAGTCTGATTTCAACTGTCCAAAATTAATTATCTAGTCTGAATTGCTCTATGGTTAATGGAGACAGTTAGGAACGCCAGGAAAGGCAGCATCAGTAAGAGTGGTTCTTCACAGACCAAAATAAGGCATTTAAGGTAAATGGGTTGAATCATCCTGTGGAAATGCCTATACACGTACTCACTGTACGTGGAAGCTCGATACAAGCATGATTCAGTCACCTAAATGTTGATGCCTAGTACTGTTTGAGACATCCTTACAGGGAAGATGTCATTGGATTTGCAAGTAATCCAGCTGTAGAAGATCTGACAGGAGACCTGAGAGTATCTCTGATTTTAGTGGGTGCAGATGATTAGCAAACTGAATCAAGACAGTAACTTTTAAAAAGCCAAAATTAGAAAAAAAAAAGGCCTCAAAGACTAGCATAGTTGGAAATAGTTCTAAACCTCAGCACCTCAGGGGCTGGTATTGGGACCGGTGCTGTTTAACGTCTTTGTCAGCAACATGGGCAATGGGACTGAGTGCACCCTCATCAAGTTTGTTACAACACCAAACTGTGTGGTGCAGTTGACATGCTGGAGGGAAGAGGTGCCATCCAGAGGGACCTTGACAAGATTGAGAGGTGGATCTGTACAAACCTAATGAAGTTCAACAAGCCAAGTGCATGGTCATGCACATGGGTTGGGGTAATACCAAGCAGAAATACAGGCTGGGCAGAGAATGGATTGAGAGCAGCCCAGTTTGACATGGCCTGGCAATGTGTGCTTACAACCCAGAAAGTATCCTGGGCACCTGTCAAAAGAAGCATGAACAGCAGGTCAAACCCCTGTTTATTCTGCCCTGCTCCACTCTTGTGAGATCCTGCCCGGAGTACTGTGTTCAGCTCTGAGGTCACCAATTTAAGAAGGACATGGACTTGTTGGAGCGAGTCCAGAGCAGGACCACAAAACTGATCAGAGGGCTGGAGCACCTCTCCTATGAACACAGGCTGAGATAGTTGGGGTTGTTCAGCCTGGAGAAGAAAAGGATCCGGGGAGACCTTATAGCTGCCTCCTGGTATCTAAAGGGGCCTGCAAGAAAGCTGGAGAGGGACTTTTTACAAGAGCATGTAGTGATAGGACAAGGGGAATGGCTTTAAACTGAAAGAGGGGAGATTTAGGTTAGATATTAAGAGGAAAATCTTTACTGTGAAATTGGTGAGGCACTGGCACAAGTTGCCCAGAGCAGCTGTGGATGCCCCATCCCTGGCAGTGCTCAAGGCCAGGCTGGACGGGGCTTTGGGCAACTTGGTCAAGTGGAAAGTGTCCCTGCCCATGGCAGGGGGTGGAAATAGATGATCTTTACTGTCTCTTTCAACCAAAACCATTCCATGATTTTATGAAACTATCCAGCAATATAGTGCCAGAGGTATGCCAAGTTTGTATCTATTACACTACAAAAGGGACCATCTGGGAGGCAAAATAACATTTGTATGTTGTAAATAAGTTACAGTTTAGAATAAATAATGAGGGGACAAGCCAAACCACATCTGCCCTCTTTCTTACATATTTTTTCTGTAACGAGTTTTTAAATGCTGGCAGGGGTTTTATTCTATCTTAGGACTCTCAGCTTCTACTGGTGACCCTCCTTGAGCAGACCTGGACAAATAACAGTACCATAGATGGAAATTTCTTAGTGTTATGACCAAACTAATAGAGAAACAAACCTAGCACATGCAAAATGTGGTTTTGTCTTTCCCTTTTGCATGGATCTGTCCCACTTCTCCTCTCCTGACTTTTGTCTCTTTTTCATTTGCTTTCTACTCTAGCCGTAGACCAACATTTACTCTCCATCTCTATTCAAGTCCAGAATGACCTATGCAGGAAAGGAACCTATTTAGAGAAGATATATTGTCTCTAATTAGGAAAATGAGCTAGGATTCTGTTGGTAAAGGTTGGAGTGTGCTTACTAAGCAGCCCAAGGTCCCAGTAATTAAATTAGAAAATTCGTTTGACTGTTTGTGGTAACAAATACCTTGATTGCTCCAAAAAGTACTTTGATTTCAACAACCAATAAAAATGACAAATGTATCACAAATACAGGATTATCCTCAACAATATGATGAACACTTTAGATTTTACCACAAAGAGTAAAGTTAGGAAATATTTTGAGAATAAAATTACATATTTTTACAGAAACTTCCACCTTTTTAATCCAAAATTCTGCAGTGATTGGAGAGGTAGATTTTGAATAAAGATTTCACAGAGGATTAAGTGAGTCAGAAGCAGAACCAAATCTATTTAGGACCCTTCAACCCTAACTGTTTTCTGGAGATCTAGGCTATTACGGATTATTCAGAGCATTATAGTTAATTCAGCTATTGAACTAATCATATATGGAGACCCTAAACTCTTCAAAATACAGGTCCTAAATTACTTGAGGAGTTGGAGAAGCTACACTGAATTAATTAAAATATATCGCCTATGATGGTCAAATATGCTCTCTACTTCTACCACTTTTAAAAAGTACAACGTTTGATGACCTTTCTAAACAGGAATAGAATCAGCCAAAACTCAGTTAAAACTTCAGAACAGGCCAGCTAGTAGTGGAATTCAGACATCTCTCTGTCTCACCAGGGAATTGACTTTTGCTTGCTAATTGCTTTGGTCTCCTTGATATGATTCCTGCTGTGCTGCTTATAAGCCAGACTGATATCCTAGAAATGCCTTCTAAATTACTTCCTTATCAGTTACAAATTCTTTTAGCTCCCTGGAGGAGCAAGGAAGAGAGTTGTTTTATCCTTTATACAAGGATTACTATTGCTTTTCCAAAAAAAATTGCACACTGACAGACCAAATTGGAGATATTATGGCAGAACCTTATTTCAGTGCTGTTTTCCATGATGATTTTTTTTTTGTTGTGGATTCAACACTGCATCTTACTCAGATCCCTTTAAGAAAAGTCAGGGGCAAAAAAAACCAAAGGGGAAAATGTTGTAAAAATTGCCAGTATGGTATAGATGTTGCTAATTTCTTGGTTTGCTGCTATTTGTTAAGGAAATGGGATAGGAACAAAGTTGAAAAGAAAGGCAGTGGTGGAAGCAGGAAACAGTTACAAGAACATAACATTTGAAGGGATCTACTAAGATTCAAACTACGCTTTCTTCAGGTGCATATGAAACACTGTTTTCCACAAACTCCAGCACTATCCAGCTAGACATTTTTGACTGCACCAAGGGAAATTCTTTCCTTTTGCAGCACAAATGTATCCATGAAAAATGTGTACCTTAGTGTTGTCACACCAGTGCTGTTCCTTAGCTCAGATAGTTTTCTCCCATCTGTGGTCTTTACTTCCTTAATCTGATGGCCACACAGTCCTTCCAGCTTCATTCTCCAGCCCCTGAAGCTCGACTTCAAGGAAGAATCCCTTGTAGCTTTTAACTGATAAGGAACCTAGTTTAAAAAATTGAGCAGTACTGATTATCTTCAGCAGAGGTCAGTGGTGCAGTTTATTACGAGACCCAGATTTTCAAAACTATTTACCTAAACCAGGTGGCCTAATCTTCATAACACTTGGCTTTCAGAGTTGTCAGAGATTAACAGCCACAAATTCATCACACCGGATTTACTGATACGATCACCCCTCCTTAGTTGAAAGGGTTTTGGAAGGTTTAGTAACCAACAAATAGTGGAAATTTCTTGCTTGTTCTGTTCCTATGGCACGTACCTAAGTTTCCAGACTCTTACTGGACATGACACAATTTCCTGTCTCTGTGTGTTCATAAATTACAGTTTGCAACATTCCACTGTGCTTAGCATTAATTTATTTGCTATTGTGAGATTTTGAGATTTCACCTCTTCTTAGTGTACGCAAACTAGGCTTTTACATAGATTAGATTTATTTTTGTTCCTGATGGTGAGCTGGGAATTAATGCCCACTGGATAACTTCTTTCTGTGTGAAAACCTGAGTGTTGGGCAGAATAGTTGGCAGGTGCTTCATCCAGGTGTTTTGAAATTTCTGTCCACGAAACAGAAAGTGATTTTATGAAGGCTATTCCCTTCTAGCCTAAGCTAAAAACCTGAAGTTGAGTGTTACAAAGTATTCTTCCTCTGGTCAGCTCATTGAATCACATTTTTTTTCTTAATTACTGTGAAGTCTTCAGTGGGCAGCTTTAGATAAAATAGGCAACTACTTGAACAATACATCCCCCAAAAAAGTAATTAAAACATCAGTTTATAGACTGATTCTAAGATAAAGCATAGGAAATCTGAAACAATGAAATACACAGCCTTTTCTACTATTTTTATTATAGAGATTAAGCCAGTTTAGGTTTCATTATAATCACTGCACCAAATTCAGAAATAGGCAGTTCAAACATGATTTATACGTCAGTACTCAGATAGAAGTATTCAAAATGTACACCAGATCATGATTTTGGTCTGAGGAAGGGATCAGAAAATGCAGGTCTTCACTTCTCCTTGCAACCCTGAGAAATTGTGGTGGGCTGGAGGCTCAGCTCCATGAAGTACACAAGCTGCTCTGGGAAGGGTTGTGGTAGTGCACTTACTGCTGCACTGCCTCAGGATCCTTTTGGGCAATGTTAATCTTTTATGCTTGCTAAGCATAGCCAGAGCAGCCAGGCTTCGGGAGTCTAACAGGGAATAATCTGTTTATACTGTGCATTAGAGAAAAACACAAATGCCAAAATAACTAGTTCAGAGCCCAGACTGCCTTCTGCACCTGGGCTATAAATTTGGGTTCATCTATCCGTTCTACGTTTCCAATATAATCTAATTAACTGCAGCATGATAACTGTGCAATACTTTGCAATTGTTACAGAAATCCACATAAGAACTGAATTTGTCCCGTAGACCTCTAATACTAGAGTTCACCAATGAAAATCCTTAATAATGGTACTGAGGACAGTGAACTTGCTCCAGTGTAGAAGCGGTATAAAACAACAGTGTATAACCTCTGCAAGGAAATATGTTGCTCTTACTTAGGACTGTTTACCAGCAGGCATCTAAGCCCCTAACAAAGGATGCAGGTATTACTGTCTGTATTTTACAGGAGGTAAAGAAATTATTTTGTCAAAGTCAAGAAGCAATCCCATGGTATAAACAGGAGATGTTTGTGGATCTAACTCATCAGTCCACAGCCTTGACATATACATCATCCTGCAGGCTATGCCAGCTCCTCGAACTAGCTGTTAGAGTATAAAACAATGACTACAGGCACCACAGCCAGCAATTTTAAAGAGAAAATTCTAAATAAAATATATTATAGTAATAAAAGAAATTAGCAGCTGTTATCCTGAGGCAACAGTAATGAAGCCCTCACAAAATAGGCCTTTATTAGAAATAGTAACAGTAATCATAAGTTCAAGTTTAACTAAGTGAGCCATTAAAAGTGGAATGCTGAAATGAACTGAACCAAATGACAAAGTAAAACATGCCTGGGGCAATGAGCAGGTTTTTAATTTGTTTAACTTCCATCTTCCTGGTGTCTGGCTCTAAAAAAATGATGTGACAAAAGACTCCTCGCCTCATTCTAGTCTGAATGCTAAATAAATTAGTAATAGCAACAGTAGCACATACAGCCTATTCATCTCCCACAGTGCTAACATCACCAGTCCTTTCTGGCTCTGTGTTTGGTTTTCCATTATTCAGAGAAAAACATAGCCCCTCCAGCCATAAGCAGTCATGGAGACTTCCTTACAGTAAAGACCTATCAGACCCCGTATTCAGTCACTGTTTGTCATCGCAGAGGATTCTAGGCCTAAATTTAGTAGTAAAGTCACATTGAAAATTCCTTGTACTGACCCTTTTCTGACTTTTTTGTTCTAGGGGGGAGCACTGCTGGTGTAAACAGCTGGGTGTGTGCCACCCCTCTGCAGGCACATCCAGGCAGACCTGGCACGTCCTGGACACTGTGCAGGCATGTGTCACCCAGAGCAACCTTAGGGCTGCTCTAGGATGTTCTCAGAAACTGTGACCCCAAAATCAGAAAGGAAAAGAACACCAAATTAGGTTGAGGACATATTTTCAAACTTCTCTAGACCATGACTTTCTATAGAATGTGTATTTTAGCTTCCCATAAGATAAAATGGTAGTTAATTTGCAGTACAGTCATAACAGAACTGTTGTTTTGTTCATATTTATTTCCCTAATTTTAATTCAAGACTGGGCTTAGCTCCTACAACCCAGTTATGCTTTTGTGAAAATACATTTTCTTGTGTACCAAAATGGTAATGAAAAATAGTACCAGAGAAATAAAGGTAACTATGGTTTTCATGTACCATTTATAAAACTACTTTAAATATTGAAAGTAGCTACTTCCATCACCAGGCATACTGAAGAAAGTTAACTAGAAAAAAAATGCTGTAATGACTTTCAAGGATTTACTGAAGGCAAAAAATTGCATTTTATAAATCAAATTCCTTAAAAACGCTGACTTAGTTTCAAAATCATTTTCTCTACTTATCTACTGAGTTTCTCCTTGCTGTGCTAGAAAATGTACAGTGAGCTTTATATGAACTGTGAAAATGGATTTGTGATTTTTAAGCTAGCAAATCTAAACCAAAATACTAGTTGCCATTTTAAAACAACAAAACTCCTATATCAACAGCTTCTGATGTTAAAAACAACAATCAAAATGTGATCAGCCAAAATCTGATTGTTACAAACATCATTACAAAATGGAGATTTTAATTTTTTTTTACTTGATTTATGAGTCAACAAGATAGTTTCCTCTTGTGAATAACTGCATGCTACTCTAAATGTTAATAACTCCTACAAAATCCAATTGTGCCTGGAATACTAGGAGTTACAGAAGCAAAACCTGAAAAAAAGAGGAAAAAAACCGTCATAGTATGAGTTGTCGTAGTCTTCGTAAGAGTGTAAGTACTGCTGTACAGTGTGTGATCCAGCTGTCCTCCTTCTGGTAGTGGTAAACACTGGACACTGGCAAAAAGATACGAAAAAGGGGCAACTTAGCTATATACCTCCTAGTCTCTGGCAAGCAACAGTGTAGAGCCTTCCTGAATGCGGTGTTGCATCCAGCGTGTCTCATTGAATAGCTACAGAAGACTTATGGTTGTCTGCTAACTCTTACAAAACACTAATGGCTCTGATCTTCATGACAACCTGTGGCAGTCAGTTTCACAATTTAAATACATCAGAGTATAAAAGGAAGCATGGAAGAAAATTGGAAATAAAAACCCACAGACACACACCTTTCTCTTTGTTTTACACTTGCAGTGAAGTAATTTTGACAGTAGTACATAATTTTACAGTGGTAGCCAATAGTGACTAATCGTAGTAGTTACCAGTAGTGACTAACCATGTTCTATTCACTTTGTCTGAACCATTTACCGTTTATAGCCAGAATTTAATTTCCTATGTGAATAAATGAGAAAACTGAAGTAAAAGCTAAAGAATCACACATTCTACATCCATAACGCAATATCCATCTATCTCAGCTTAGTCAGGGTAGCTTGCACTCACTCTTCATCCACACACACTCATCCTCTCTTGAGTAGGCTGCCCATATCAACACTACAAAATATTTGACTCTGGTTGTAATTTAAGCCCCATATGTTTTCCCTGTGAATCTAAGAAAAAATTATTTTTGTGTGTATGGGGCTTTTTTTTTAGTTTCAGGTACCTTTAATACTAGGTGTACAAATCCTGACATAGTGTTGGAGTACACTGGAGGAGAGTGAATACAGCCAGATGAGGTGTGGACTCCTCCATACTACCTCGTGTGAGTTTCTAGGGTGAACTATACAACTTCAGCTGGATTTATTTTAGCAGAGCAAACTAACAGGTTCCTCACAAAAAGCAGGTTGGGAATGAAGTGACATTTGTGCTCAGTCAGACCTGTCAATCCGCTGAGGAGCCATCATTTGCCAATGTAGTTGTACCTGCAAAAAATATTTCATTGCTCTTTCCCATTCACAGGGACCCCATAGAGCCTTCTGACATATCAGGTTATTCAGAGACTCAATCAGTCTGAAAATATCCTACAGAGCAAACCCTGATCTAAAATCACCCTGCCATGCCCCTCACAAGTGAGGTTTTGTGCCCTAAATGAATCCAAAACACCCAAGAAAATACCAGTTTGTGAAGCACGATGTCTTCTCTTTGTTTAAAGAAATCAGTGATGTCGTCAGTACTGAAAATATCCTTGCAGGAAAATCATATGTGAGGTCATAAGGACTTTTAAGGTTTGCCTTTTCAGGGAAAGTTCATTTGTCTTATTGCTGGAAATTACCCTTAAGCTGGAAGAGGAGATCTCATTCAGTTCTGTCTCTTAAGGGACTGCTATGTGTATCACCAAAAATTACCCATCTCTGAATGTGAGTTGTAGGGGTTTTTAACATTATTCATGGCAAAAAAAGGCAAGATTTGTGTCTTGTAGCTATGACATTTCTAATGGTAACACATCTAAATAACCACTGTGTGTACATGGGAAAGTGGTAGAGTTAGAAACACTTCTGCATACTTCATTCACCAAATATTTGAAGTGTATAATATTTCCCAGATCATATAATTTGTAGACATTAGAAGCTATAGGAAAATATAATTAAAAAATTGATATAATAAGTTCTGCTTCTGATATGTGCCTACAACATTTTTAAATATAGGTCTAAGCATTTTGACAAGAAGTGAATATAAATGAGCTAGTCAGCAGGTGCAAGTGAAATGATGAAAAGGCTAATGAGATTTTATCTTTCTTCTTTTGGTGAAATTAAATTGAATATTTAACCACTGTGAACATACACTTCTATTTACTCTTATTTGTTTTTAGGAAATTATGTGAGATCCTGAATATTCAACTAGAAAGGAGATTGCCTTGGTTTTAGCTGGGACAGTTAATTTTCTTCCTAGTAGCTGGTACAGTGCTGTCTTTTGGATTTAGGATGAAAATAATTTTGATAACACACTGACATTTTATAGCTGTGCTAGGTAATGTTTATACTAAGTCAAGAACTTTTCAACTTCTCAGGTCCCCCAGCCACAAGAAATTGTGAGGGGACACAACCTGGACAGCTGACCTGAACTGACCAAAGGGATATTCCATACCATATGACATCATGCTCAGCATGTAAACTGGGGGAAATTGGTCAGTGGGGGTGGGATCACTGTTCAGGGACTGGCTGGGCATCTGTCAGCAAGGGATGAGCAACTGTACTGTGCATCACTTGTTTTGGCTTCTTTTTTCCCTTGAGTTTTATTTCTCTTTCTCTTTTTTTTATCTTCCTTTCCATTACAATTAGTAGTAGTAGTAGTAGAAGTAGTGGTAGTAGTATATTTTACTTTATTTCTATTATTAAATTGTTCTTATCTCAACCCATGGGTTTTAGCTTCCCCCCACCTCCCCGTTCTTCTCCACATCCCACCAAGGGAGAGAGGGGGTGAGCGAGGAGCTACATGGTACTCCGTTTCTGACTGAAGTTAAACCATGACAGAGGTGAGCATGTACACCAATATTCAAACTGCTATAATAGAATGTATTTAACACACAGTGTTTAAGAATAAAAATGGTCAAAATTGATTTGATCAATAGTTCTTCTACAGTGTTTTTCTATTTCTAATGGCATCCTCTACAAATGTCTTCAAAGGAAGTTACAAATTGGACAATAATTTTTCTTTAGATTGAGTTTCTTCCTAACTTCCTAAGTTAATGTTTCACTTATGCTCTGAGGAATGCCTGTATTTCTTTTCTAAATATATTATTTTATATCCTATCTAAAGTAACTATGGATGTTCTCATTATCCTTATAAAGGTTTAATCCTTTTTAAATTCATGCTAAGCTCTTGGTCTGAATGCTACATTTTAACAATGGGTTCCAATAATGTATTATTGTGTATTTGACTATTTAAAATCCCTCTTAGGCCATGTTTCCATAGTATATTCCACCTGCCATTTTTTTCACTGCAGGATTTAATAAAAAATGAAACACTTACTTCTTTGAAAGCTATGTCCAGCTAACCTTTTGATTCTTTCCCATTTAGACATGCATATTACTCTTTCTTCCTTTTTAATTTTCTTTTGTTTTATTATTATTAAAATCATTACAGAGAGGCAGGTTCAATGACTAAAGTATTAGCTTGACCAGTGTTTCCTTGTTGTGAAGCTTCTGCCTATATTATCCTGAGCAAATCACTGAGGAGTTTTTCCAGTGAATCATCTGTACAAAAGGAACCGCGGTATTTTCCATCTTAAAATGCATTCAGCAATGCCCAGTGTGGTAGCTGGGGCTACCTATGTAGGGGTATTAAAAAGAAAGCATCACTAGTTTTTATGAATTTTTGCTTTGGCTAGATACCTTTATTATTATTATTATTTTAACCTGCACATCCTTATTCACAGTGCTTGTCTTTAAATGATTTCTTTCTGAAGATGTTGGATATAGTTATATGTTAGTCACTATTACGTAGAAACTCAACTATATTAATGAAACAACTTCCTCGTGTTGCAATATATGGCTATGTACCACACCATCCTGTGTGGTACAGAAATATAGCTGTTTCAGGAAACATTTGTAGTATCAAGAAATTAATTTACATTTCATCTAGTAGGACCATTTGACAGGTATATGAGGGTGCTTCAAGAAATTCACAATTACTGTTTTATAAAATGCTGAGTCTTTGCCTTTTGTTTCTTTGTTAGGTGATAAGAATTGAATGCTCCAATTAATTGTTTGCTGAATTTTGTTTGGACATTGGCTAGGTTAGCTGTTTGATGACAATTTTGACAGAAAATATAGTTGTCAGATGGCCACTTCAGAAAGAATTGAAATAGTTACACAGACTAATCATTAATACCATCCAAATTAAAAAATCAAGGAATTATCCAGAGGAGGACAACCTGACAGCTCTCCTCTTAACTACTTCTCTTCACGTGAACTACAAATCAGATATTCTAAGAAATATATCAGTAATTTTATGCATGAATTGCATATTTTTTTTCATAATAAGATTAATATTGAAGAAAAAAAGGTCTTTGTTCCCCTAGGTAAAGTCAAACAGGGCATACTTCTCATTTGGCCTTTTTCTAGTTATAGTGATTTAGTGAAATCATTATTTTAAGTAAAAATTCTTATTAAATACTGCATTTATATTGCAAGGATGAGTCCTATCTACACATTTAAGCAGCTTCATTACATTGTTAGTTCTGCTTTGTCAGTATTTCTGTGTTAAACTGTTCATATGACTAATTAAAATGTGATTCTCAATTCTATTTGTTATTACTTCTATTATCTTTCTTATAACAGACCGACATAACATGTTTATGGCTTCTGTAAGCTAATCTAATTTAATATTTTGCTTGTAAGTAAAGTGCCCTGAATAACAACAGCTGCCCTTGGAATGCTGATTTAAATACTCACACACACACACACACACACACACACACACACAGATATATATATATTTATTAGTTGGACTGCAAGATTTTACCTAATTCTAACCATGTCTCCTTGCTGTCGGTCCAGAGAGGCAAATCTTTCCATGGATGACATACTCAAATGAAGATGTTAATTTCTGTTCAATTAAAGGAAAGAGAATTGGGTGCATGAAAATCATATCCATACTATATCCAATTCAAGGACAAAAGGAAAATCATATAAAGGAAATGTATTTTGCTATTTCACATTGCTCAGGTTGCAGAAAAGCAGATCTAGTCTTTCTTCTTCAGGAGAATATTAAACATATTAAATATGCCTTATTTCTTGGTTGCATGGCCTTTAGAGTGAGGGCTTTCCATCTCCATCACCCTTATCTTTTCTACCAGACATCACTGAGTTCCTTTGCTATTTTTCTCTGTCCTGTTTATATTTCTTCTCTCTTTGCAGGCATCATTGGAACTATAGATTTGAAATTGATATTACAAAATTCGAAGTTAATTTAGGCCATATAGTACCTTGATTTTATTCCTGCCATACATAGTGTCTTCAAATCATGATCTCTTTGACTATTCTTAATTTAGATATTCAGAAACATGGGTAGCTTGCCCAAAGGGGTCTGTAGTTTGGTGTGCCAGAGAGCAGTAACTCTTCTCTAAAAAGCTGACTGTTCTCAGTTTTAGGTGGTAAAGTTTCTTCTTCATAACTCAAAACAATACACTGTATGATTAAAGGTTGTTTTGGAGTTGGCTGAAAAGCAGTGATTGTGCAAAGTCTTGTGAGAATATTTTGGGTGCCTAAGAAATTATTTAGTTTTGTCTTTGCTTGAATGGAAACATCAGATTCCTCAGAGTAGAAAACTTTGCACCAAAGTTCATAGAATATGAACATATGAGAAACAACAGTTGTTAGATTCAAAAAGCAATAAATCAGTCACATTGAAAGGCACAGAAAACTGAGTTTTCACTGAGATTACGTAGACTTTGGTATATATTACAAAAAGGAATCTAGTCAGCAGTTATATTTCTTTTATCTGAAGAATTTTGTTCTCTTCTGTTGAAGAAAATCAATTCAAATTCCTTGAAAAACCAGTAAGTATCTATAGCATGTATTTTCCAAGTTTTCCTTTGATCTATTCCAAATCTATTGTCATTTATAAGCATCTTGCAGACATGTTTTGAACTATGTGCATGACATTTGACCTTTCTGTAGGTGAGCTACAACCCCAGCTAACTCCAGCCACAGGACAACGTGTGCTTTTTAAGGCAACAGTAGCAGTAGCATTGTAAGGCACTTCACAGATACCAATGTCAATTTTTCAAATCATCTTGTAATGAATGAACCATTTGTTTCATAGAATATATTTTGACACACCTTATCTGTCATATTATATCCTTTTATAAGTTTTCCATTGTTAGTGCACATGTTCAACTACTTGAACTTGAAGAAGCAGTTAGTGAAACTCATTAATAAGTGATGACCACTTAGAAAGTGGTATTATGCTGCATTATAGTAGGCTACAATACACTAGGCAGTGTGGAATGATATTTAGCATAGGACAAGCATATCCTGCCCCAAAGAACTTGCATGAAACAGTCATTATAAATAAAATTGAGCAAAAGTACCTTATTTCAAACCATGGAAACATAGAAACACATAATTATTTAGGTTGGAAAAGACCTTTAAGATCATCAAGTCCAACCGATAATCTTAGCTTTGCACTGCCTAGTCCACCACTAAACCATTTCCCTAAGCAGCACACCTACACGTCTTCTAAATACCTCCAGGGACGGTGACTTAACCACTCCCCAGGGCAGCCTGTTCCAATGCTTGATCACCCTTGCAGTGAAGAAATGTTTCCTAATATCCAGTCTAAACCTCCCCTGGTGCCGCTTGAGGCCATTTACTCTTGTCCGATTGCTTGTTACTTGGGAGAAGAGACCGACCCCAACCTCACTGCAACCTCCTGTTAGGGAGCTGTAGAGAGCAGTAAGGTCTCCCCTCAACCTCCTTTCCTCCAGGCTAAACAACCCCAGTTCCCTCAGCCGCTCCTAGTAAAACTTGCTCTCTCAGAGAAAGGGACTGTGGCAGGGAGAAAGCAAAAGCCATTCATCAGAGTTTGCAAACCATTCAGATTACAATAAAAGCTTTCCAATTCAAAATAATACCTATACCAAAGAAGAAAAATTATATATTTGTACTTGTTTACTCAGTATTCTGTTGCCCACACCTGAAGTTTTATTACTTTTGATTTTGCCTATAAAAACAGTTCTCAAGATTATATGAATGTGTGTGCCTCAATTTGCATATAGTGATTCTAATATATAGATGTAATAGCTGGAAAGAAAAGCTCATAAATGTGAACTAAACATAATTAAAAATGTAAAATAAATTGAACCATTAAATAAATAAATAAACAGATAAATAGAAACGTAACCAAAAAACCCCACCACCTAGCTGATTTATTAGCCTAGCATCAAGAGGGGTGAGTATATCAGAAGATGCTTTCTTTCAAAAGATAAATACATATTACGCGTGTACTTTGCTGTTCTTTAGTTTTCACAACATAGCCAAAAATGGCAAATACAAGATCTTCACAAAATTTGGCTGAAGAAATAAGAAGCTGATAAATGGTTCACTTTGGCTGGCCTGGATATTTGGTTAATTACTGTAATGTAAAATTTTGAGAAAAAACAGCTGAATGCAGATATTACCAATTAACCCACAAATCTAAGAAGCAGAAATCCACAGTTAATAGAACACTACATAGTCCTTGTAATTACAAGCTCAACATGAGAGTCTGGTGTCACAAGGAAGAGAAATCCTCTAATTAGCCAGGATTTGAAAACCAAGATGAAATTGAGATGTGGAAGATTAGACAGGGAGAAGCATTGTAACATTATGCTGTGAGAAAACGACAGGACTTGGACAACCTCCAATAGTCTGTATGTCTGGATATGTGATGGTCTCCATTGGGAATATTGTCCCAAATGTCTTTAACCACCACAACAAAAGCAGCAATACTAACAGCACCACCTTTGGAAGACAGCTTGCTGTCAGTCCTGCATCAGTACAGTCTGAACTGTTAGTGTTGGGTCTGTCAGAGACAAAGTTCTTGAATAACATTTTTGGTATCTTACATCAGGAAAAGAAGGTATATCTGCATTGGTTTACACTTAGTGTAACAAGGATCTTTTTATTATACTTGGTTTTTGGAGATCACATAACAGTAGCTTGATTTATTTTGCCTCACTAACAAAAGGTCATATTTAAAGGCAATGAGACTTGGTTTTTTTCTTCAAAAGACTACATAGATACAAGTAGCCGCAGAGAATATGGACTTCTTTGCCATGAAATTTAGCTGATACTTTCCATTAAGTTGCATAATCAACTCCTTAATTCATGGAAAGTATCTTCAAAGTGTAGTTCACTTATGGATGTATAGTACATACAAACGTAAGCCAGTGCAATTTCTGTGAAGCTATCTAAAAGCTTTTACCAAATACACTATACAAATACATTTCATGAAGGAAATAACGGAGTATAGTTTGTGGACAGATGATTACTGGATTTCTTCTTAATCAGGACCAATTTCTTCTATTTAAACTTCTATTTGAACCAGGTAAACATAAGACACGATATTCCTCAAAATGAATTCTACCACAAAAAATGTATGAATTTAATCTCCTCTGTAAAATACTGCCTGCATCAGGTATGTCCAAGACAAAAATGCCTGTGATGTCAGAGGGTCAACATGACTGCTTCTGTTCTCAGAAATGCAGATAACTTTTGCAATATGCAGTAGAACACAGAAGCCTACAGTCCTAACGTCTGCCTTGGGAGGGGTAGCTCTTACCATAGCTCAGGCTTTTAGATCCAGACTTTCAGCTGGAACATACAACTTGATTTATTAAAGAGGCACTGGCAATTTTTTGTTTGTTTTCTTATGGGGACAAAATATATTCAACGGAATATGGATATGGAATGAAGAAATACTCAGTTGAGAAAGGGTGTGCAACTTCAGACTCCATTACTCTGTGGATATCATTAACTTCTCCTGAATTTGTGGAGCCATGGTATTTTCATCTGGCAGACTCTGTACATTTAACAGTCTTTGTTACAAATGCTTACACATATTTCTGTGCATTCCAATACATTTTTAAGAGAAAATTTTCCTGGACTGAATAAGACATTTTATTTTATCCAAATAAAATAGCCATGTCTGAAAAGAAGAATGTTGTTAACTGTAATAGCGTATCTAAGTGGCTCTGAAAAAAGAACTCACTAATTTTTAGCTTGGGCTCATTTTGCACTGAAATATTCATGCAACATCTGAAGGTGTTGTCAGTAAAACATCTGGCTTGAAAACAGGAATCACCATTCACTATACAGAAGCGGTCGCTCATTCCCATCTCCCATATGATTCCTTCCTTACATGCTCAGCTTGGCTTGATTATACCCTTCTTCTGCTTCGTTTCTGTGACATAGATGCATTGGCAATGATTATGAGGATTTTCAAAGCAAAGTAGCTCTTGTAGTGCTATAGGCCAACTTGTTTAGCCTGCAGCATGTTTGTAATGCTCAGGTTGATAATCGCTTCTAACAAAACAGTCCCTGGTGACTCTCAGCTGCATTTGCATATATTTCAGACTGCTGTATGTACTGAAATAAGCAGTAACTAACCTTAAGGAGAAATTAGCTTAATTGGTCTACTACTGCAGTGTACAGTACAGTTCAGCACACCTTTAGCTGGAGATATATACCTCCTCACATAGGAAAAGAAAACACATCTATGTTTCAGTTACCTGTGTGTGGTTTGCCTGAGTTATGTCCTGGCCTTTCTATCATGATATGCCTGTGTTATCCACGCTGTGCTTGGGTACAGACATGCTTAGCTGGGTATATATTCAGATGTGAAGCAGCCAAAAGGGACCTACTACCTTAGCTCGGCATTAGCTGTAAAGTCAGAAATACTGCTGTCGTCTCCGTATATTCTCTGCTATGCCTTGGTGTGTGACCTTAAAGCCCAGACCAGGTTTTACGCGATCTGCCCCTCTGCTTTGACCAGGCTGTTCTAGCACTGCTTTTCACGTACACACACACACACACACATACACAAACAGACACATACCTGTGCTTTGTCCCAGTGAGAAACCTTGCAATGCCCTGAGGTGTTTCATGCAAACAAGATGCACCTGAGAGAGTAGAGCTGTCAATATCTGATCCCATTATCTGGACTCTGCTTTTACTCCATGGAGAAAAGCAGGGATAATTTACTTCATCTTAAAACAAATTACCAAATCCTGAAAAGTTATATTCTTTGCCTACAAAAATTCAACTCGTATTAGACTAGGGTGATTATTTATGTCATAACTGTTACAAGTTTGGTGGATCTCTGACCTCAGAGTCAGGAAAGTGCTACATACTAAACAGAAGTCACTGAAATTGCATGGTAAAATGGCAATTCATAGAAAATGTAAATATGGCAAAACTTTCTACCCTAACAGAGACTAAATTTGTTGTGAGCATTTTTTGTTTGTTTGTTTGTTTGTTTGGGGGGTGTGTGTGCATACAGATTTTTATCTGTGATTTTAAAATCTACACTGAATATTTTGGTTCAGCTTGGTCTGACCATAATCTATTTTTTTTTCCTTTTTTCCCCCCCTTATGTATATCTTTAATCTTTTCTTGACTCAATTTCTTTTACTAGGATATGATATTTTGTAATGACAGCTGGAAAATATTTGGGATGCTATATAATTTCTTGTAAAAATACACTTTTTGTTTATCTCACTTAATCTTTTTTTCTGTGAAAGACTCCAAGATTCTGTGAAATTATTGAACACTGAAATACTTTGACCTAAAATTAATAGTTTTGCCCCAAACAATAATATACCCGAAAGATACCAGACCTCATTTTTTTTTTAAATAAGAATTCTGTGCTTCTCCTTTCCACCATTTTCACCTACAGAAGTCTTTAACTGTGATGTCTGATACCCCATGCCAAAGTGGAATGTTTAAATCTGATCAGAACAGAATAGCTACTACAAGTACTTTCCAGTATACTCCATTGTTTGTATGTCTATTTTATCTCCATTGTTTGGATGCTAGTCTTCAGTAAAAGAGGCAAACAATGTATTTTGATAACATCAGTTATCACAGAAACATACAGATATTTTAAATCATCTTGTTGGAATGGAAAGTCTTTCCTTCGCTGTCTGGACCTCTATCATGGAGTGATCCATATGCGTATGAAAGCAGATGACACACTCAGTCTAAACAACTTTTCCACAAGAAGGTGTGGGTTTTTTCAGCTCTCTATGGTATTCTCTGATCACGTGTAACTTAAAGGTTGATCCCTTGTCCCTTATTGAAAGGATCTTGATTTGTCAGTACACTGGAAACTTCCTCTCCTTTCTGGAACATTCCTTATTTCATTTATTTCTATCATAAGAGTTATGTGTTAAAGAGAAACTGAACCAATCAAACTTTTGTAGAGCAAAATTTAGCAATCTAGCCATTGGTTAAAAATAAAGTAATTTCTGACAAAAAACATCTTTTTTTTTTTTTTTTCTGTGGTTGCCAACACCTCTTATCATGCATATAGCAATAAATAGTCCACATCATAGTTGTCAGTTTCTACACAGCTGAAATAGAAATAATTCATTGCTGTCTCCTTGAATATTTTTAGATAAAAGAGAAATTGCATTAGGAATATTTTTTAAATAAAAAGTAATTGAAGTCAATTTATGTGAAATCTGAAAATATCTTGCATTTGTAAATGCATAATCCAAGGTTAAGTTCGAAAGATACTATTTAGTCTGCATATAAAAAGCACAAGTCTGCTCTCAGCTATTTGTCCACCTTATTTTCTCATAATATTGTAAAGTAAGCTATAAATAGGTAATCATCTGATTTTATAAACTGAGTGACAAAAGCTTTCAATTACATTTCCTCAAAGAGCTTCAGAATTGCAGGACATGGTTCATTTTGCCAACCCTGCATACAGAGATGTGGTCCCAAAGGATGTTTATCTTGAAACCATGTAGTTGAAAGTATCTTTAAAAGCTTTCTGGATATTAGAATTTACTTTTGTACAGCATGAAAGGCCTTCCCTGTTGTAATTTTTCAGTTTCTACTGAGTTGATAGACAGCAATGTGAAATATTATTTTTCTGTATTTCACAGTGTGCCTAATTTGTTTTAGGCATTATTAAGATTTTAAACATCACTTTGAAATATAGAACAGCCTTCTCCTATATGTGCTGAAGTTTGGAAAGCAGCCAGTTCATGGAAGTGGAAGTTAAAATGCTTGATGACTTAGTCTATGGTCATAAATGTAAATAACTCTTATCTAAAAATGTATTGGGGCAAAACAGAAGAAATGAAAAAAGGGTTTCAGTCAGTGGTGCACAGCAGATCTCAAGTAGCCCATTTCACATTTTGATTCCAGTAGACAAATTAGTTTTAATTTTATTGGGTCACTTTGTCTAGGGAGAACCCCAACAACAACAACAAAAACACCCCACCATCCCCTAATAAAAACAACCCTATATATCACAAATATTCTACCTGGTTTAAGTTAAAAAGGCCTTTCTTTTTTAATGAGGGATATCTTATGAGGGGCTCATATATACTGCTTGAATTTGACATTGGAAACTTGTTTGATATTCAGTGTTCAAATCTTACTTAACACACTCAACTGCCATATAGACCATATTATTTCAATAACAAACATGGAAGTTAAAAAAGTATGTATTTTGAGTATCTTTTGAACACAGTGCAGAAATCTGATTAATATTAGGTCTACATAAAAGCCATCATGTTTAATTTCACCTGTTCATATAAAATATTTTCTGCATTGATGAAAAAACTGAATACATAGAGTACATTATATAATAATATGTATTTATACTAATGTATGCATTTTAACTAATAGCAAATACTATTTTTAATATATTTATGATGTCTCAGTTATATTTTGTTATTTGAAAAGAAAAAAGGCCTAGATGATATACTGAAGGAACTACTGTTCTAAAGTAAAGCACTTTTCCTTATTTTCAGTGTAGTTCACTAATCAGACCTATTTACCTTAGCTCTCTTTAGCAGTCACAAATTTCTGGGGCAAAATATTTGGCTAAGCTTCCTTTTTTTTTTTTTTTCTTTTTTTTTTTTTGGTTTGGTTTGGTTTGGTTTGGTTTGGTTTGGTTTTTGTGTGGAAGGTTGATTGGAAAAACTTCCTGGATCTATGACTCCTAGGAAATTCACTGAAGTCATGAAATACTTGTAAATGTGCCAACAATCTGATTGAATGCAGGTATTGCTGCCATATAAGATTACCAATTCAAAATGGGCACGTTATGTACTTAATTTACAATAATGAGCTTTAAAGATGAACAGTATTTGGAGAGTGTGAAAAGGTCAGTCTCTTTAGAAAGGAGAAGGAAGGAGGAACTGAAAATAGCTCTGGTATAAGTGATGTGACAAGGGGTGAACTCTACTTCCAGCAGCAATGCAAGGCAATAAATTCTAAGACATTTCAGCGTGGAAAAAGAAAAAAAAAAAAAAAAAAAAAGTGAGCTAAACATCCATCAAAGTGTGTCTGCTAAGCAAGTAGGAAAATGTAATGGTGAACAGATCTCAGCTGTAGGAAAACCTATGTAACAAGGCTTGTAGTGACAGGGCTGGGGTTTGGGTTTTTTTCCACCAAAAGGTGGTGCAGCAATGGCACACACTAGCTAGTGGCAGGCAGCCACCTCACTCTAAGCTCTTCTCAAAAGTACTCGGGCACTGACCTCCGGCAGTACAGCTGTACCAATGAATCAAATCAGATTCTCTCACTTCTCGTTTCTCATCTGAATTTTCTTGCAACTCATTTCAACACATGTTAGTTTTGTCTTTTCCTTTCTTGATACAAAAAGTTTAGAAATATATCTACTACTTGGTCTTTTAGTTGCAAATTATAGCCAAGTTTTTGACATATAGCTCAAACATTCCTTTAAAGACTTGACAGGAAGAAGAGATAAATGTATGCTAGAAGTAGAGATGTTGCATTTCAGTTCCTTGTGACAAAAAAAACGAGACGGGGGAATAACTTCAGTACATCTTTTATGTCTTCTAATGCCCCAGGCTAATAAAATCAAATGCTTTCTTTAAAGTATAAAGCCATTTCTTAATTCATGCATTTGCAATGTTTCCAACATCATTAAGAACAGATTTCTAAGTCTGCCCTAAGTCACTGAGCATTTCCTTTCCATGATAAGGAATCTCATAGAATAAAATAAGTTAATTTATCTATTCAACAACTAATGATACCACAATGAAATTTCTGAAGAATTTTCAGGCTTTAGATACATATTTTCAGCTCTATGCTTGGACGTATCATGCCTGCTAATAGTATCAACAAATATATAGGGTTTATTTGCTTTGGAAATGGAAAATCTTTCAAGTGAAGGACAAAGACATAGGTGTTAATGCTTTATCTTGGCAGGAAGAAGGAAAGAACAGCCCACTGAGGCTCGCAAAGACACCTGAAACTTGACAGTGGAAAGAAACAGAGATTTGGCAGTGGGCAAAACTAGAAAATAATATACTTCCAATGCAATGTACAAGGGATTCAGCACTCAAAAAAGAAGCCAAATGCAAAGAAGATACATGAATTCCTTGAGACTGCTCTGACTTTGGTTGCAACGGCACTAAGTACTGCTGAAGGAACCTTGGTACATATGTGCCACTGTTATCCACACAAGTTCTTGCCAACATGATGGACTTTGATAATTGTATCTCTTACAAACTGTACACATCTGCTTGCTTCCACTGTTTGGTACTCTGGGAGGCCTCTGACGGCATTGGTGGTCTTTTTTGTACACAACAAGCAAGTATGGCCAGTTGCAAGGCTCAGCATCCAAGGAACTAATTTCCCAGATTTTAGTGCATCAAAGGGCTTTCATATTGTTGTAGCTGGGTCACATCACAGCTGGTTAACCAGAGGAACTGGTGATTCAAAGCCCTGCTCAGCAGGATGCTTGAACACCTTTGGAGCTTCAAGTGTCTGATCTATGCCACTATTTAAGATAAGAAACCTCAAATGATTAAAACTGGCACTATCTCAAGCTTTGCTAGCCAGCTCCTCAAAGAGGACCTCTGATAGTGCTATCAGCTTATGGCTCTTACTAGGATAATTAATTGTAACTTTATTTTTTCTCATGCTTTATTTATTTTCATGTGATTATTCACATGCTTGTAACGAGTGCCTTCCTCCATCAGTGCATGATGGGTGAGCTCTCAAAAGTGTCACATCTTCCTGTGCTCAGACATAAGCAGGAGGGAGCTTCCAGCTGCCACAAGCCTTTGCAGCATCACATGTTTCTCCCCCATGTCACCCTTGGCATGCTCACTGCTGCCAGCCCATTCTCAAAACGGGATGGAGCAGTTAGACATAAACCTCTGGCTGCTTCCCAGCCCCGCTGAAATGATTGCTGCTCAACAGGCTCCCAGGTAGGTAGGCTCATGCAAAACGTATTGCAAAAAACAAAGCTATGAGTCAAAGTTTGAGGTCTAGAGGTTCGCTGTGTCCTTTCTCACTTGCAGTTTGTAGGGACAGTCAGTGAAATGGACCTGAGCAGTCCTAGGCAGAGAGACATAGCTAGGCTTAATGAAGTGTGAGCCTCATTCCTTTCCTCCTATCTATACATTGGATATCTTGCACTGCTCCTATGCTAGTTGTGTGACCTGTTTGAAGAATGATCCAGCAATTGTTTTGCATACTCATTTCTGAAACTGGGGCTGTAGAGACAAACATGCAACAAGCTGCTTAAAAAATGAATTTTTTCTCCTGTGTATCCTAGGAGAGCAGAGACTTCATCCCTTCCCACCTGGTGACTTTGCTTTCCTTTTATTCCTCAGTTCCCAGAAAGGAAACAGTGCCACTGAGCTGCAGTGCCATACCTGGGAAGCGAGGGAGAGGGCTGGTGGCAATCTGTGCTGCTGACACAGTGTCAACAGTGTAATGAGGCATGTTGTACCATCTCAGTGATGTGTCAAGCCTGGGAAGTTTCAAATGGTTTGGTTAAACTGCCCTAAAGAATTTAACTGCATGGAAAAGGGTTTTATAGTCTTCTTTTGTTGTTAGTGTTTAGAATTGGGTTGCACAAGCAAAACAATCTGTGGGCTTGCCACATTATCAGCAGGGGCTCTGGTAGATCACCATGCTGCACAGCATCTCTCAGAAAACTCAGTAGTTTGTGGGTGGTCTATTGTAGTGTCAAACACAAGTATTTTGTTTTACAGGAGAAGGGTGGATTCCTGGCACTTTCCCAGGTTTCACATTGCCAGCTGTGTCTTCAGCTTCAGAGATTTCCTGCGAGTTCTGTATTTGCTTCTGAGTAGTGCAACACTCTTTGCAAATTGTTCACCACAGTCACATTTTGCCATTTTGAATCAGGAAGTGTATGTAATACAGCAGATTTCATTTAAGCATTTCTTAAACCAGTATTAATTAAAGGTGTTGCCACGTATGCCAGAAGTCTGCATATATTATATTATTTATAATACAGGAAAAAATTACAGGAGCTAGAGAAACTTGCCCAATACCATGTCAGTGGCAAAATCACAGCCAGGGAGAGGGAGAATGTGGGGTTTTTGCATGATAATATCCTGCAGCATGTGGACTCTTAACCTTCACAGTCCTATGAGAGCTCACGGGGAGGGACTGATAGGGACAGGAACACTGTTCCTGCTCCTCCACTACAGCACACTTGTCTTACAGGCAGTAAGGGTCAATGGGAAGCCTGTTTGTTTTCAGATATCAGCTATTTGTTTCATCTTACTGTGCTTCAGCTGGTCCTTTTGCAAAAAAAGCGGACAATATCTGAGTCCTAAATGTTGTAGAGTTTGATATCTCAAGAGAGGTTCATGAAAAGCCCCCTTTATTTTCCCTTTGCCATGCAAGGGAGACACTGCTGTTTTTTTCTAAAACTTAGTGCTCTAAAACTCACTTGGCCCTGTAAAGCTTGATACACAGAAACCGCATGAGGCTTTATCCATTAAACACGTAAAATACTTCAAGAACTTTGTATGTCAGGCGCAATCAAAGTATAAAGGATTATTAATTGTTACTTTACAATTGTTACTTTACTACATGGAGAGGTAGTTTCAGTTGTTACACTTACTAAAATAGCTTGGAAAATGAAAAGCATTATGTAAAGGATAGGAGTTATTGCCCTTATACTTCAGGCCAGTCAGAAAGATTATTTAAAAATTAATTTGATCAGCAGTCTAACCAGGGAGGATGTCACAGTGTAAATCGTTCCACTCTTACATGTGGTTCCTTTGAGTTCTGTATGCCCAGGGGAAAGCACCAACTGCTTATGCAGGCACAATTACATTTGTACAAATTGATTTACACATCCACAGGCAGCAAGAGCAGGTGTTTGATGTCATTTTTGTCAAGGAGCACGAAGACTGGGCTGCTCTGCAAGGGAGGGAGAGCTGGGCCAGAGGTGACAGCAGGGCAGTGCTCTCACCAGCCGGGGATGCTGTCGGATGGTGCCCAGGCAGGAGGAGCAGAGCATGTCCAGCAACCTTGGCCAGATCCAGACAGCAGCCCTTATCACTAGAGAAGTCCCCAGTGACAAGGGAGAAGGCTGAGTCAGCAAAGCAAGGGTCACATCAGCAAAGTGCAAGGCAACCTCTTTTTTGCTTTTTTGTCAGTGGGCTGCAAGGTTACATCTGAATTTACAGTACAAAGTGTGTTTCACATATATTGGATGATTGCTGTTATTGCTAGTGTCGGTTTTACCAAACTCCTAGGGCTGTAGTCCTTTGGGAACCAGTATTTTTGGCCAGGGCTATAGGTCATTCATATTGTACAGAACAAACATTTGTTTTACTTTGTTAGCTACAAATATATGTCATACAAAGCTAAGTAAAACTGAACCAAAACAGGTAGTAGTCACCTGGCTGTTAGACAATTGCAGCTAAACTAACTAAAACAAAGCTTAAGGCAGGCCAAGACAAATCGAAACAAAACCTGACATGTCCTGGAACTTGTGTTCTCAGTTTACCACAAAGGCTGTGGCCTGTTGCTAGCAATGGCGACATGTATTTACTGGGTCACAAGGCTACACAGAGCAGGAATAACAGTCCTTGCAGGAATAACGCCTGCAGCCAAGTTGTCCATTTCTGTTTGCAACAGGAGAGAATTTTTAACTTTTCCTGTCTGTAATAAACATACTGCATTTTGCCTTCTAAAGAATGTCAATATTGTCACAGCTCTAAAGAGACTCCTTTTAAACGGAAAGAAACTAGTATTATATTTTTCAAATTGTCAAACTCTGACAAATTTGTTCAAATACACATACACATAACAAAGCCAATAGAATTGTTTACATGAATAAACTTCAAATGTCTAAATTACTAGGTGTGGGGACATAAAAGTTTGCATTCGATCCTCCTTTGAGTACTAGAAATTATTTTTCTTTATGCTAGCCAGCAAGAATCAACGTTTTGCTTTTTATATTAATAGAGGAAGGAGGAGCTCCCTTTTTTTCAAGCTGTAATAATCAGTTTCAATAATAATAATAATAATCCTGAATAATAAGAGTAAAATTCTGTTAATCCAATTTTGCATAAGGCTTTACTGAATGCTGTCTGTACAACTTCATGACTGTCCATAGCCCTGCAGGCACTACAGTACACATCTGAGTAATGGTGCTACTGGCCTCCTGCGTTTTCCTGTAAGTGCTGGGATTGTGAGGCATCTAACAGTACTGTGGTCTACAGAAGCCTGAAATCTGTGGGAGATCTTGGGTGCTTAAATCCATAGCCATGATGCTGAAAGTCTAGACTGAGCTGCAAGTTAATCCCAAAGCTGATAAACTTTGCAGGCTGCTGTTTCTGCTTGCAGGTTACACAGATGGTTTAGAGATGTTTTTCATGCATGCCCATTAATAACTTGACATTTGGCTCACACCTTGTGGATAAGAACTTGAATTTTTTTGTTCTATTTCCAAGGCCTTTCTATCATTCCATTAAGTGTCTCTTACATTACTAATGCTTGTAAGATGCATTTATGGATTTTTTTTTTTTTCATTTTTTTTTTATTATTGCATAGGTCAGAACCTGGCACTTGTATTCCTTACACTTCCTTCTCCTGTCCAAATGAAAAGTATTATAGAGCTGAAAAACCTCAACAAGAAAGATGTTGTACTCCCATACCCTGTGCTCACTTGCAACCCTATCATGGAGATGTGGCTTGGAAGGTCCTCAAACACAAAGGACCACCTCCGCGTCCTAAGGAGTGGTGTATTGGCTGGCACTGAAAGTGCTGTCCACTGACAGTAAGCTTGAATTTGTCCTGCACATTTAGGTTCTGCTTGCTTCAAGTTCTTAAAGGCACAAACTTGTTTCTCTTTTATACTGAATATGCTTATACTCAAACTTAGGTGGCAACGCAAGATGTAAGTCTTTTTGTCACTGAAATCAGGAATAAGAAAAGTCCCTATAATTTCTTAGCGTTAAGAAGCAGGCATTCCTTTATTGCAGCGTTGGGTGCACAGAGGATGGTTCCACCTAGTATGCATGCCACATGTTTCATTCAAGCAAAATTATATAGTCCATGCTAATGTTTATGCATTAAATTTCTGGGAAAAAACCCATATGTGTTTATTCAGTGGGTGGTACTATGTTAATTAAGCATTGTGCACGCTCCTTACAGGTATCTCAGAGTCTTCTAAGGGGTCTCAGACAATAGTTGACCCTGTAGTTACAGCTGGATGATCACCAAACCTTAATTTACCTCCCTTATAGGGAGAGTCCAAGTTGCTTTCATCAGTTACCTACACGACAGTCTCCTCAGCGGCCATAAGGTTTAAAGGACTCTTTCCCTCTTGGCATAAAATTACACAGCCAGGGTTGGTAAGCACCTCTCCATAGTGGTTGCACTGAGACAAACAATATACTTGCAAAGCTGAACCAGGGTATATTTCACGGTAACATTTCCATTGAGAACACAAAATCAAAACAGTCTGCTTTGATTACAAAGTTTTATCCTCACTTTTAAAGCTGTTCTTTGGAAAGAAAGGACCATTGCATTATTTGCACTTGTGGTGCTTTGTGTGTTCTGTATGAAACTGAGACAGTTAACCTGTAATCACAAGGGAGCAAACAGATCTGTTTTACCACTTGACCTTTGACAGTTGTGGCTGATGTTGAAATTCAATCCACAAATTAATTTTGCACTTTAACATGTTACAGGTTGTTATTATTATGAAGCTCACTGGTGCTAGCCATACACGTTTCAGTCAATTTTTAATACTTCTTTATGATTCACTAACTGCTCAAACATAAACTCTTCAGGTTTGGAGTTATCTGTGAGATCTCACTGGTCACAAGTGCACTAACGTAGTAATTAGTAACTTCCCAATTACTTGTTACCAACTTGCCTGAATTCCAATAGTAACTAAATGAGGGAGGATGTGATTATACATGCAGCCATTTCTTTGAGTTCAAAGGGAACCCTAAATGACAAGGGGAAGCTATTGCTAAAGAAACAAGGTCCTGTTCCTACATCCCTCTCATGATTTTGTCTGGCTAAGCAGCATTTTCTATATAATTATGCTTTAATTACATTTGCTGTCTCCTTCCTCTGCCAGAAACATATTTAATAGTAAAACTATACTCTTCATCAGCATGGGCCACTTTGAAATTTTGGCTTGATATTAAAGTTCCATCTGCCTTAGGAAGTAGACTGCTTTGGTACAAATTACAAAATGATTGGGTGTTATTTTTGTGTTCCAGGTGAAGGGCAGGCAAATCGGAGCGGGAAAAAGAGGCCAGTTTGTATTGAGACTCCAAAATCTATAGGAACCAGCCCAATGCCTGTAGTCCAAGCAAATAATCATATTTCTGTCTTTTTGTTATTGCTTTCAGAATTGTGCCACTTCTCCAGCTACCCATTCGCACCTCATTCCTGCAAAACTCCCACTGAAAAACTTTGCTCTCGTTGCGTGTAACGGCACACGCACACTGCCTGGCTTGTGATGCAGCCAGAGAGGACACGTGAATGAGGGCAGAAAACTAAAATGCATGAGTTGCTAACAGAGTAGTAATTTTCTCCATTTGTAGCTAATAAATCTGCATCACTAGGTTTCTGTTCCCATCCCAAAGTGCTCATTTCTCTCTGTACTGGAGATCCAACCCCTCCCAGTTATGACAAATGTTGAATTAATTGTATGTGCAGCTGCTTTCTAACAGAGGGGTAAAGGCACCTCTGGGGAGGAGGACTGGAAATGGTAATTTATCTTTTGTTGGTTGCATGAACTAGTGGAAATAAGAACCCTCTTTACAGTGGGGTCCACTTCAGTAATGGACATGTTAATCCTAATTTAGTTCCAGAACTAGAACTGCAAATGTTCTGTATGATTCTATGGCTGTGTGAAATGAGAATAATAATTCCAACACAGAGATGGATAATTAGTTAATAAAAGTTACTAGGGAAAAGAAAAATGATAAATAATTCCACTGGGATGTCTGAGGAATACGTATCTAAATCTGAGTATCAAAACGTCCTATTCTTAAAAGGAGAAAATACATCATCTGAAGTTTTGGGTTTGGTTCTTGTGGGGAGGGGCGTTGTGGGATTATTTTTCCTTTGGTTTGGTTATGTGGGTTTCAGGTCTTTTACTTAAAACATTACAATTAGAAAGAGGAAGTTCTATGTGGTGGTTTTCTTGTTTTTGTTTTTAAATCCAGGTGCAGAAGCTACAGCAATTAATATTAATCTGAATTTGATTATTTAGCTCTTCAGCATTTCATTGGACTATGTTGACTTTGTAATTTGATTGCTACACAGATGTAAGCTGTGCTGATTGCATTAAAATATGCAAAGGAAATGAAAAATATTACCAAGCAATGTTGAGAAAACTGTTCTTCCTTGCTAGCTGTGAAGACTTCCTTTGGGTAAGACAAAAGCAAAGGGTATTAGTAATTATACTCTAATGCCAGCCATCAAATTAGAAATAATCGCTCTACGTGGACAATAAGTATTTAGGCTGTAGTACTTGGTTTCTGGATTAATATTTTTATATAGCTAATAAAAACTTAATAGTCATGAGATATATAATAAACTAAAGTATGATATTAAAAAGGTCTGATCCTTAAGGGAAGTTCATGCTTCCAGAGAATTTCTGAGGATCATATACACTCTGCTATGTCACCATTGAGGAGTGTAGTAACTTGTAACTGCTGTATGATGGTTCGGTCAGAAATGGCTCAGGCAGTACCTGGGCAATTCCCAGCAGTGAGTTCTGAGGCCATGATCTATCACGTATTCCTCTTAGACTGAGTAATGTTAAGCTGTGGGGAACTGAGTAACAAGGAGATTCTTCCTGTTCCTGCTTTTGTGGCTATCAAAAGGTGCACTCACCTCTCTACTGACTGCAAGAGTCACTGAGCGGGCTTCTGATATACGTAAATTCTCTGTACGATGGGACATGAAGCGGTCAACAATTGTGCTCCTTCTGCAAGTAGCTTCACCTAGAGGTATTTGGAAAGCATTTTCTGTTCCTAAGTGAACATCATAAGGGAAAATTTAAATAAGTTTTCCAGCTTTGGATATAGAATAATTTTTCACTCATACAAAATAATTTTTCAGTACTATATAGTTTATCAATTGTAAGGTTATATTTTTTCCCCCACTGTTTTTTCCACTGCCTATTTAAGTGCCCCAAAAGAGAAGCAGAAGTAGGAAATAGAGTGGAAGTTTAAAACTTTTTATTGTGGTTTTGTGTTCATTTGGAAAATGGAGGAAAAAATACACCCAACCATAATAATAAGAAGGTTCACCCACAATTATTCAGAGAACTCCTCCCTGTGACTGAATTCGGACGGGTGTAGCTCTAGCTGGAAGACTGAGCCAGCCACATGCGCATTCAAATACCCCTCCTGATTTTAGAACGTCTGTTCACGGAACGAGGTTCTGTTCCCCATTTAAAATCCAGCTCTCAATGAGGAAACAAGCACAACATGCATGAAGACAGCCAGGAGATGACCCTAGATTGAAGATGGTTTTTTATGTGTCATCTCCACTGGGCAGCCGGAGGGGAGCTGCCTTGCCAGCCCCACTGCACAGTCCTGCTGCACACAGATATGCTTTATGCTTATCCCTTCCCTGGGAGAATAAAAAGGTTCTGGGATGAGCCTGGGATTCAGCATCACTGAATCTTACATGTAAACTGGAGTGGCTGTGATAGCACTTTGTCCACAGTAAGGACATCTAAAACTCTGCCAGTGAAACTAACAGCTTTAGTGGTCTTTTTTTAGCTCAAGCAATCCCTTAAGAGCATTTTTTAAAATAACTCAATAATCAGATACATGCATAGACTTTCTAATTGGTTCTACAAGTTCCTCTGGTGTCTAATATTGTATTAAACCGTGGTAGTAAGATTTCAGTTACTTATGCAAAAATCACATCTGCAATTGATAGAAATATTTATCAGAGTATTCACTAAAATGAAAAAGCACTGAAGCAAGTAATAACATTTAAAACAAATAGGAAAGCACAAATGAAAATGAAGCATCTGAATAATTACACAATATGTAGCACAGAATAAACGATATCAAAATTCCACTTCTGTTTCAAATCAATAATGCTGAAATGTGACAGGAACTTGATGATGGTGTGTAACTAAAAATTTAATCCATTGAAAATATCTTTGCAACACACTCATAGACAATCGAATATTTGCAATTGTTTCTTAATGAAAAGCAATTGGGTTTTGGAAATGATTAGCTTATTTTATAGCCACAATCAAAGAACATATGGAACTAGACAAGAGTCCTGTTCCCAAGTTAAACATTTTAATTTACAGAGTAAAGAATTGTAGTGTATGGTAGTATTTTGCAATCACTTCTTGGTTCAGGCTTCATTTTGTGTGTCTGTGTAATGATACAGTCCTAAAGGGCATTTGATAAACGCTTAGGGAAAAAAAAACACCCACAAAAACATAAATTAAACAATGTAGAATAAAACAAACCTGTAATGTCCAGTGCACAGCGACATAATGGTAAAACAAGAACAACTACTGAGAACAGCCCAAACAGCTGTTCTCTGCCTAAGGTGCCATAATAAAAATGAATGTTGGTGTCCCATCACCTGAAAATACCTGAGACAAACTAAAAGAGATGTTGAAATGCACTTCTGTGTTGAATGCTTTATGGTTCCTGAAAAACATACAATGTCATCACCTTACACGTTCTGTCCTGATATATAAAGCCATATTCCCTGCTGACATCAGTTATGACAATTCCCCGAAGGTCAGCATAAACACCCAGAGGCAAAACTTCCAAGTAGTTTACTATAAATACCGACTACTTTAGGGTCTTGAGTTTCTTTCTTTCTTCTTCTCTCTCTTTCCCTGCCCCCCCCACCCCCTCCGGTGCCTTGTTTGTTTAGTTTTACCTTCTTCAGGAAGATATGGAAATAGTAAAAGGAGAGAGAAACTTTTCAGAAGCAAAGAATCTTTATCTCTGAGAAAGCAGTAGCAAAACATTAAAAGGAGAACAAATTTAGGTTAGATACAGAGATACAGCATTTAATTTATGTATGCGCGTTGGAAAGGAGCTTCTCTAGATAATTTAAGAAAAAAAGATTCACATAAGCCCAAGATACATAGGTCTTAAAGATACTGTTTGTCCAGTCATAGCTGAGATATAGGCACTGCAATGTGTTGCTACAGCACCATATGACTGTATGGAATAAACAACTCTTGAATGTTTAACAGGGATTATTTTTTTTCTAAATAATTTTAAAAATCGTCACTGGAAGCAAAACAATGAGTAAATAACATGAATGCATTTTTCAGAAGTAAATGCAGCAAATATTTCCCTAGGAAAAAATAATAATGACATGCTATTGCTGTTGGTTTATGAATATATAGAACATATATATAGGAAACACACAGGCAGGGTTGTCTTCAAGAAGAGGCAGGGTTGTTGGTTTTTTTTTTGATTACTTATGGCTACCTTGTCTTCTTGAATTCATCTTTAATTCTCTTTCAAAGCCCTACCCTGCAATTGTTACTTATGCTGTCCCTGTCAAGCTGAAACCCACTCAGCTAAAAAAAAAAATAAAAATAATCCTTTAAAATACTGTATCTTAACTTCAAATCTCACTCTAACTCTCATGGTTTAATTTTTTCTTCTTCATGAAGAAGTGTCAAAGCACATGACTCCATACAGAATCCATAGTCACATAGTTGCTCAGAAGGCCAAACTAAAGGAATATTCAGGAGAATGATATGCCAAAGACTTTTTTTCTATTTTGGCAATACAAGAAATAGGCTAGTATAACGGCTACTGCACATCCCCGAAAGTGTGGCAGTTATCCATAAACATATTTGTATTCCTTTATGATATGAGCTAACACAAATAGCTACAATTTATTTGTCTGCAGATTATGTTGAATAATTTCATTTTTACTGTGGGCTCAGAATGTTATTTTGGAGATTTATTTTGATTCAGGTAACACAAAATAAGTTATTAAGCATCAAAACTTAATCATATCACTTGTAAGTGAAGGTAACACTTTCAGAATGAACCTTCAAGCATCTTCCAGATGACTCAGCTTCAGCCTCTGTAAATTGTGTTTTTTACAGTGGTATAAGCAAAGCACAAGACGTTCAGGGAGTTCCCTGAAACTATTTTGCAACGATCTTTTAAAATGTGTACTGGTTGAGCATGCCTCTTCCTCAAAAAAAGCTAACTTTGGCAACACAGTGTCAATATGGTGATTAGTTCTACCTTTCCATTTTACAGTAATGAATTATGAAGGGCATTTATTTAACAAGCTCCTTTTGAAGCTTTTGTACATGATTGTAGATGACATGTGTGACGTCCAGCAGTCCTTTCTTTTGCATAATGGTCACACATTATACTTAGGAAGAGTAACATGGAGGTAAAGTGACAGCTCCAGTCACTTAATGAGGAGTTTATTAAGAAACTAGGACTGATTATCAGTTGCAAATTAACCATAATGTGAGTAATCAGCAGAGATGTCACACCGGTGCAAGAAAAATGATAAACAGAAGAATGTTCAACCCTATGCTAATCAAAAAGAACCTACAGCTCATTACAGAATGTCATTTGCAAGAACCTAGGGATACAGGGTTTGGGAAATATGTTTTTGGAAAATGTATTTGGCAATATCACCATACATACCTTTAGACTGTATTTAATGTGCCAAAGGAATGTATTTTTTTATACAGATTCCATGGATTATCTACATGATAAAAACTATACTTGCAATATATAAAAACTTGATTAGATTTTTGGACCTCTAGACTAGACAATTTTTTGGAAGAAGCAGGAAAACAAATTGTGTTGTTTTAAATGCATTATTTACCCAGATCTGTGAAAACAATTTTAAAATGTATGCAAGATTTAAGCCACAGTAATCAGTCCCATATCATCTGTTCTAAAAAGGATTATATTATTATTTTTTATTATTAAGTAGTAACACTAGCTTTTACAAACTGCAGACTGGGGTTCAAGCCTCAAACCTGCAAGAAGAAAGCCATCCTCGGCTATAAAGCCCTTACAGTTTTGTATCATTCAAAACATAGCAATTGATAAAAATAAAGATAAAGGCAATGTAACAGCAAGAGTAATTTTGGCATGGTCCTGTCTTTTCACTGATCCTCAATTGCACTTTGTTCTACCATAGGTATTTTCATTCATTTAACTCAAGTCCTCCAGCTTATCTCCTTCTGTGTGATATTCTGATTCTCCTTTTCTGTGCCCACACCATCTGAACACATCAGTGATAACCCTCAGTGGGGGTTTTTTTCTGCTTTCTCCAGGTTCATTATTGAAAATATGAATTCAAACTTTCCTCTCCTAAAGAAACCTTTACTATTTAATACAGTCCTTTGTCAAACATTTTACTCATAATAACAGTATTCTGCTGAACAAAACTGCTTAACTAACAATTTTTCTTGTGGCACAGATCTACTGAGGGGATTGGTTTGAATGTTATTTATTTCTTTTTGGAGGGGGTGTGTGTGGGGGTTGAAGTTTTCCTATTTTAGGTCACTTTAGTCACTAATGAAATTAAGATAACAGTAGAATGGCACAACCTATCCTTGGTATAGCTCTATTCAATCATTTTATCCCATTCTTCTGTCTATAGCCATGTCTTTATCAGTCTTTCCTTTGATGTTTATTCTAAAGACAAAAGCAGTGATTGAATCCTGGATTTTGTTATAGAAATTTCTCAGTTAGAATTTTTCCATGTAGGTATTGTGTTATTTGGAAATATTTTTCATTTTCTATGTTTCAGAGTTTGATAGGGAATAATTGACTATGTGTCCAGTACCCTTATATCAGCTTCTTTGTACCTACTATCCAAAATCAAATAACAGATTTCCTGAGTGTTCTTGTAAGCTTGGTATCACTAAATGATCTCAATATTTTTTCAGAGAGCTGAGCTCTGTAGACATGTTTCTGCATTGGTCTTTTTCAAATATTATAATTATTTCAAGACCTGCCCAGGATTTCCATTGCTATCTCTGTTAACAAGAGAAGACAAGTCTCAATGTTCTACAGTAAAGGGCTAGATTAATTCAAATTCAACAGGAATTTGGATTTTTTTTGTTTGACAGAAATGAAATTGAGATGAGGCTCCTAAACTTTCCTTCTTGTAATTCTTTCTTGGGCCAGGGATAGGGCTTATATTTCTTTTAAAATCCTATTTTCACCCTTTGATTATAAAAAAAATAAAATTAAATTTTCTTCAGGTTGTAAAATGGTCAGGTTCTAGCTATCAGAGAAGCCAACATGCAGATTGTTTCTGAGAATACAAAAAAGATGTGACTGTTCCTAATGTTCTGAATATATCCTTTTGGTACAAGCAGAGGAAGAAATACTACTAGAAAAATGAACTTTTTTTCCTGAAATGACAGCTGTTTGTTTGACAAAAAAAAACAAAATAATATTTTTTCCCCAATTGGTGCCAGATGTTTCTGTAGGACACTTACAAAATAAATTTTTAATCTATGAAACAATTTGTCCATGCATATTTCATCCCATTCTAGCCCCAAATCTGCTCATTTTAATCAGCATTCATCTTTATGATGCTTAATAGCATTCAGCAGACTCAATATGTGACTTCAATGTGGGACAGCTCTTTCTTACAAAATAGATGTGAGAGTCTCCAGTGAGTGGAGACCTGATAAGCAGAAAAACATGCAGTTTGCCCTAGGCACTAAAACCAGCCAGATACATGAAATGTATGGTTTCTAGTTTTATGATGTCTTAATAAAGTAACTAGATTTTAATTGTTGCAAGGTTTTCATTTCATGATTCTGTTTTGCATCAGAAATTAACATATTTTTTCTCAGCTACTTTGACACTTCCGTAAGTGTCAGCAATTCACAGACAGCTTTCGTTAATCAAGTATCATGATGAGCTAACTTGCTCCAGAGGTCTCAGGAAAGCAGGAAAGGAGACAGAAGCTGGGGCACATAAACCACAGGGAGCTTGTAGCCTATGGATGCAGCTATAAACCACGGGGAAACTGAAAGGGCCAAAGGTGCAAGGAGAGAGCAGCGCTGGGAATATTGCATAAGACACAGTTCCTCCCGCCCTAAGCACTGAGTAGCTTTAGTATCGGTTTCAATGAGTAAAATGCAGTTGTTTACAAATTGTATCAAATTTATGGTGATAAAATGGCCTAACATCCTGTAAAGCTTTGTGTACCAAAAGCTAGGGAGGAACTGCAGTGTGGTTTCCCTTTAAAGCATATTATTTCCACTGTCCATAAACAAGCCAGTGCCACAGGCCCTTACATACAGGTGGGAGGGAAACCTTGAATTCTCATTCTGTCCAGTACCTATCCTATCAGAGGCTGGTCCAAGCCCTACAAATGGTATCCTTTGTGCTCTCCCGATCCCTATAAACATTTTCAAAAGACAAAGTGAATGTGAGCATTATGAGCAAAGTAAAACCAACAGCACTAACGTTAAAAGCTGGTATTTCCTCCATGTCACACAAGGATAGACACAGTCCCAGTTTAAATGGTAGTTCTATGAAAGAAAAAAAAAAAAAAAAAGTCGTATGATGCAGATGCTGATGCCATGCCAGTAAGAACTAATAATGTTGTAGGAAATTTCTTCTAAGCCTCCTAGTATTTTTGCAAACTGACATAATCTGGACGACGTGCCACAAGAAAACAGAATTGTCCTATTCATTGACCTTACTGAGATGTCAAAGGGTTAATAAGAAAATTAATTTATCCTTTTAAGCACAAGAAGTAATTAAAGTCTAAGGGAAATCTGTATCATAATTGAAAATGAGTAATGAGCAAGTGGGATGTGAAGGAAAAATGAGTTTGGTAATTAAGACAGGAAGTTCAGTATAACAAGAAGGAATATTGTATTTGTCACCTATGGCGCAATTATATCGTGCTGATATTAAGTGGGAAAGCTTAAGATGAAGCAGAATAATAGAGCTGGTGAATGAGGAGGTGTTAGACAGTGACACTGCATCCTCAGCTGGCAAAACAAAAAGTAATAGGTAGCCTCCTGATAGCATCAGGCCTTTCACTATAATGAAACTGAAATGCATTAAAAAGGATTAAATAGTCACTGTACTAGCATTTGTATTAAAGCTCCTTTTAGAAAAGGCTCCTGAATTACATACCAGGAACACCTGGGCTTCTATTTTAATATGATGGACCAATATTGCTCTTGATATCTTTCCCCCAAAGTCAGTAGAGTTACCTCAGTGATGAATCTGGTTTATTACTTTCTATATTCCTTATCTGATTTTTTTATTCTGAAAGCTTGAAGCACAGGAAGTTCTCATATCTCTTGAGACATCCAAGAGGTTATAGCAATTCAGAAAGCACAAAAAAGCTTATGTATCATGTCCTTCATTTTCCATGGCAGTTGATGCCAATGATGCCTGGATGCAATAAAGACATGAAAGAAATGAGTAGGATTGACTTCTGAAGATGACTCTTGCATCCCCAACCCCCAATATCATTTACTATGTGGCTTAGGACGGATACACTTTAAGCTTATATAGCAGATCTAAAATTAGCTCTGCAAGCACTCTTTGTTTCTTTAGTATGTAAATGCATGGCATACTTTCCTTCTTTTTTAAATAGGATTTCTTTTATAGGCAAGATATTGTTAAAAGAACAAAAAATGCAAAAGCATAAGAGCAAAGAGCATGTTGTCAGCCATCAGATTTCTTGCAAATATGAGACCTGTTGTCCTTTCAGAGATGGGAGGATGGTAAGCAGCACTGAAGACTAATTTCATGATTAAGTCTTTGCATCTGGCCAAGTCCTGGTATTTTAGTCCCTTCACTAGTCTTCCCAGCCTTCTTTTCAGAAGATCAAGGCAATTAACAATTTAATTTAAAATCTAACACTAGAAATAGATTCTAATAACCAGGTAACTTGTTCCCACCATTTGACTTCCTCTAACTACTATTTCCAAAAATAAAATTCATCAGCACCTCAAGACAAAAAAAAAAGAAAAAAAAAAAAAAAGCAGACAGTAAACCTGAGTGAATATGGACATTTATGTTGACTCCGCTGTTACTAAAAGACAATAGTGACCTTTACTGAGTTAAATTAAGCAAGCTTAACTTTTTGGATTATCTATTGCTCTTTGCTGAACTGGAAAAAATACTGATTTGATGACATCTTTCTTCATCATAGCTTGAGCAATGGAGGACTGAGTTTTAGTGAACACAAATCTATGATGAAGAAGCATTATTTGAACATATTGTATTGTTTAGCACATCAGTATTCTCTCTCTAAGTTTTAGGAAAAGCAGTATTGTTTTAGATAAACATGTTCATGAAAGAAATCTAAACAGTGGAATTCATTTTATAAAAACTATAAAGTTAGAGGCTCTTTTATCAAAACCATGAGCCAAAATAAATACTCCAAAGGAAAAAAAAACAAAAAACAAAACCCCCCCTAAAAACTCCAGTACATATAAGTAGCCATACAAATTATTTTCCCATGTCTCTCTAGTCCATCATTTAAATTAAGAAAATATTGTTTATGAAATGTTCCCAAAATAATATGACAGCTATGTACATGCTGCTTAAAAAATGAGATTAAAGATGTCCTGGGAAGAAAAAATAAAAACGCAAGTGCACGAGGTATGCTGTTTTTCTCCATAGCATGTAGAAAAGCTGAAGAACTACTCACCCACCAACTGGAAAGAAGCTGTTATATCCTTATCTACTTTTCCTTCCCTTTCCTTTCCCTATCCTCCCTCATCCTGCATACTCACCTCCACATTCTCAAGCATCATGAGAGCTATGTTCTCCAAACTTAACATTTTCACTCAGCTCACATAATTCATATTCATAAAGTCTCATGTGATCATGATCTCCCCTGCTCCTTGAGCACATATTATGATTTATATAAACTCCATATGATATAACTGTGTTTTTCAAAGGCTTTGGAAAAGAGTTGAAACAAAATTTGAAGTTCTCCAGCAGCACTCAAAAGGCAGATTCGTTTACCTGTAGAGACAGAGAAATTTATTTACCCAGCAAATTACACTGCAATCGAAGCTGATCTTTTTAGAGCATCTTTCCCTATATGAAACGCACTACAGCACCTTCTCAAAGATACACATGTTCTGGATATATATCTTGTGTCCCATGCAGCTCTGGTCAAGGAACACATGCAGCTGAATTGCCTTCAAGTTTAGTTATGACGTATATTTTGACTGGGAAGCTCCAACATCACCTTTCCGAAGAGCTGAAGTGCTATTTATTCTTCCTGACCCTGCCCTACCCTTTCTGACAGAGGGAAGAATCAATCCCTCAAGAAGGAGCTGTCTGCTCTGCATTTTGAACATAAACAAAAATGACAAAGCAAGAGATGGCCACCAGCTGCTGTGCTGGGAAGCTAGCATGGGCACCTAAATTAAATACTTCCCGTTTCTAATGAAAGCAATGGCAGCATCGCCATTGCATTGACACACACTGAGCATGATCACGGTTGTCAAAGTACTTATGTAGCTGGCCCAGCTGCACTGCTAATGAGTAACAAAGTGCAGGTATGTGAGGGAGAAAGGCTGAGAAAACATTCTGCAGTTGTATCTAGCAATGTTTTTGCTGAGAATAAAAGCTTGTTTTCTTCACAGCCTGATTCCATGACAATTATTTGTTGAAAACATATAAGGAAATTCCTATTCCTTCCTCAGTCAGCCATCTGACCCTGAAACCAAGCACTGGCATCCCTCGATTTTTTCTTTTGGATTATCCACCCAGCACTGAGTTCTGTTGTACTCTGTTGACTGCAATGAAAATAATTTTGAACCGGCAGGGGCAAAATTGTTGCAGTGATACAACACCGGACATATTAGCATACATTACTGCCCTGTGTATTGTCGCAAAGCAACATTGGTGCTTGAGCCTCCTGATCCCCTTTCCTGGCACTAGATCTGAAGTACCTTCTTGCCAAAGGCACTCCAGTCACACAGATCCCTGTGGTGTTTACCATACCCTACAACATGTTGAACTGAATTATACTGATTTAAAAAAAAAAAAAAATATGCAAAAGAGGGGCTGGGATGGTCCCTGGGGGAAGGAGGAGAAGGGAAAAAAAAAAAAAAAGTCAAAGCCAAAGCCAAACACGTGCTTGAGCACAGAAAAAAAAGCTAACAAAAGCTGTCTTTTAGGGGATCTGTTGTTGTAAAGTAACCCAGATAATGGTTTATTTGACTGCATGAAAGAAAAAGGAAAATATCTGGGATTAATGCCTGTAGTATTGTCAGTGTGAAGTTCATGGGTTGCTGACTACCTAAATTACCTGGCATGCTGCTAACCCTGATTTTAGCTTTGTCTAGGCAAGCACCCATCATTAAAAGGGCAATTAATCTACTATTCTAATTTAAAATGAGGTAAATGTGTTAATGACAGAAAATAAAAAGTGATAGGTCATTTAAGTGCTTTCACATTCAAAACCAAGTAAATGTCATGATTCACAATAACAACAGAAAAAAATCTCAGCAGGCAAAGCTTCATATGAACATACATTGCCAAATGAAGGTTCTGTTATAAGCGTTACTCACAGATTATTCCACTAGCCTGTAAAATACCAGACAACCTAGTTGCTTCAAGCATTAAAGCTGAGAAAAAGGTTGGTGTTTAAACAGAAAATACTGACAGTTTTGGGCAGAAACAGTTTTCTTTATGGTACAGGAAAACAGTTGTTGGATGCAAAGCATGCAGTAGCTAACCCAAGTTTTACTGGGGAAATGCCTATTCTTAATTTACTATTGATCTAAATGGGCTACAGGTACATTATATACCACAAAGGAAGCTTCATGATAGTTTTTACCAGTTTCATAGAATTTTCATTATGCTATCGGGAGCTAAGAGTGTTCAAATACAGTTGTGGTTTAGTAAAGATGAAGAAATCTGGATTTTCACATCTGATTCTAAAGGCACTCAGCCAGAGCAAGGAAGGAATTTACATCAGAAATTTTTTATTGGCTAAACCAAAATTCAGATAGCAAAAAAAATTACTCCATTGAAACAGTGCTTTTTTGCTAACGGTACCACGAGTTTCTAATGCATGAAAATGGGTGATAGAATTCCATATTATTCCTAATAAAGGAAAATAAAGGATGTTGTACTATCAGTAAAAGAAAGCAAATCCTAGTCTTTTCTGCAGTGATAAATTTACAAATGTTTTTTACAGACCTCAACAAATCACACCTATAAAGCAACTTGGAAAGCTGCAGCTGTGATACCTCAGTGTGGCACAATGACCCAGCCCTTCCCTGGGACAGCTGTGGACAGCCACAGAGCAATGGATACCGAGAAGCCTCTTGGGATCAGCCTCAGCCCCCTCCTCTTCTCAGGCCTGTGATCTTTCTCCTCTTGCTCCCCAGTTCATCCACAAAATGCTCAGCGTAGCCACAGAGGCTCCTTCTCAAAACTCTAATACAGCAACTTGGTTGTGTTTCCCCAACATGCTACTTTCAAATTCAGCAAATAAATTTAGAAGGTGTACTAAGTTTCAGTAAAATAACTCTCTTCGTTGCATTGCCTTGAAATCCACATGGAACTGAAGAAAATTAAGTTGTATTTTTAAATACATCAATACATTTTTAAGGTTCTGTTGAGACAGGAGGGGAGGAGATGGCTGCTCTTACCTGGACCTGGGTGGGCAGGGTTAGATGTTATGCATGCAAGGTTGTAAGCACAAAGAGCAGATTTTTTTATTCTGTCCATGTAAACTTCTAAAACATCTTAGAACTACCTCATTCAGAGCTTTAGAAACTATTTCAACAAAACACAAAAGCTCTGTTTTAGAAAGAAACCACGTCTTTTATCAAGAACCTCACTAACATTGAAGTTGTAACACCTGAGTCCTTACACAACCAACCACCTCCACCACCAGGGCCACCTTTTGAGCCATACACCTGGGTGAATTACAACTTTGGAGTTTGCCAGTGGCAATGCAGGCAGGGTATTTGTGCGTGAGGGAAAGACAGGTAGTCAGTATGTGATGCTGTCATGCATTTACTGCAAGCACACAGAAAAAGATTATCTAAAAGCTGAAAAAAAAAGTGAGTAAGAATTTAAAAGGAGGCTAGAAGAATGCTGTAGTTTAGCACTTAAACCAAATGAATTGTAATAGAAAATTCAATGGGACTTCTGCCCCCAACCCTCTGTGCTCTTTTAAATTTTTTGTCCCATGAAAAAAGGTTATTGCTTAAGATACCATTAGGAATAATAATTATAAACATAAATATAGATTTAATTTTGTATCTTAAAAAAAGATGTTTAGCTAAAGCAAATCCTCCTTTTCAAGCAGATTAACACATTGATTTCATACCCTGCCTTAAAGGAAAGATAGATTAATCCTTCTGTAGGGCATTATATTTGGCAAATCCTACTTGATCTTTAATTTGTTGCCTAAACAAAATGAGTTACGTGTGTGTAAATTACTCTCAGGTTTGGTTGGTTGTTCAAAAATATGGAAGTCTCTGTAACTTATTCTTATTTAGTAAATGATCAATTTTAATATCTAAGCAGTAGCTGATGACATCTGGAAAGTCAGCCAGAATTGTGTTATAAAGTCAACCGGATGAGTGATGCACACATGCAGATGAAGAAACATTCCTGGACATAAAGGACTCACCACATTGACAGCCTTGCTATGGCTACTCTGCCTAAATCATAGTGTCTGTAAAATTATTTTTGGAAAAGTACTCATAAGTAGTTAGAATATAACATATTATTATAAAATTCTGAGATATATATATATAATGACTGTAATATTAAAATAACAGTAAGTTAACAAAAATTTGAGAAAACAATTTTAAAGGAGGTGGACCTACATCAGCCACATTTCATTATAGTGTTTACAATGCTACATACCATTGAATCCTTGGCATCCACTGGGATCAAGGTGGGTGCAGTGATCCATCTGTATGGATATTTGCTAAGTAAAAATCAGAAATTATGTCAGTTATCTGTATATATACACACGCTATATCTGTGTGTGTGTGTGTGTGTATACATACATGTATGTACAGATACGTATATGTATGTGTATAAGCATATAGGCATCTGTGTTTTATACACATACATGCACAGCCACATGCTTATATAAATGTAAATACACATATAGAGAGATGCATGCACCTATATATATGTATGCATACACACATTTGCATACATGTATATATGTATGCATATATGTACATACATGTATATCCATGTATGTAGATACATATGCATATATACACAGAGATACATAGAAAATATATGTATTATATGTGGGTTTGTATTTCCTGTTGGAAATCCTTTTTTACCATTACAGAACAGAAATTTATGTTGTTTCCACTGGAATTTGTCTAGTAAGAAAGAAATATATTGCATGCATTTTCTTTTATATTATTCCAGGCTTCCATCACTACTACCTCTGATTTCTGTACCCAAGAGGAAAAAATAATGGATATGAGGAAACCACAAATAACAAATGTAAACCCCCTATTTTCTTCTAGAAAATGGGCAAAAGTGACTCTAAATAAAAAACCCCCTATGTATCTACTTATATACTTATTCTCGAAATGTGGTCTTCCTAAATTTATTATTTCTGTGAGAAAATATGACAGCAAGAAGCCAGCTAGAAGCAGATAATGGACTGTCTTCAAAGAGGAACCTTTTATTCCTCACAAAGCAGTAGGTGATAAATGGTTCTAATGTCAGTGCTTACTATATTCCCCTGGTTTTATTTTTTCCTTGCAGCATATCTCAAATCAGAGACTAATAGTCCTCCAAGATAACATACCTTGACACAACTTCTTTCTATCTCCAGTGGCTGAAGCTATCAAACACCTGTCACCAACATGAAATGGGGAAGGGTGTAGATATTTCACTCCTTGACAAGTGCTGTATTTTTTTTTCAGATTATTAAACAGAAGAGACTGTATAATGAGTTTTTTCTCACAAATCTGTGTTTGTTTTAGACTGTTGCTTACAAGAATCTTTCCTTGCTAGCTCTGAAGCTGTCCTACTGAACCTCAGAAGGCAGGAATAAGCAAAGAGCCTGAACAGGTCTTGATCAGAGATGAACAGCCCAAGTATTGTAGTGACCTATTTTTGACTCCAGAGATGCCTAGTGAACAACTGTCATCCTGAATTTTCGCTTCAGATTAGTAATTAACATGTCATTTTAAGGTCATCCCACTTTCAGGAGAATTTTTAAGCATCAGCAAAACCTCTTTGCAGTGAAGGGGGGCATCTACTTGAAAGACCTGATTACTGTTCATTCACTGTTCAAAGTTTGAGCTGTCTCTGATGATTTGGATAGATAGAAAGACTGTGCTGTTGAGAGTGAAACTTGGCTTCAGTGCAAAACTCAACTGTTATGTATCTGCAAGCAAATGTATTTGCCTTTTTTCCTCTGTTCTCTGTCAGGTGTCAGTTTTTTCTTGCTTTATAGCATTTTTGTGAAGACAACATTTATGACTTTGATGTTCAAGATGTCCATATTCAGATGCTACATTTTTAGGGGCACAAATGCACGTAGCCATAGTAGGTAGGAGGTTTTGGGAATTTTTTTTAAGAATAAATTTTAATAAACAAATTTTACTTGAAAATTAAACAGGTGAAAATTGCCATGTAAGTGAGCAGGGGACATGTAAAGAAAGAGCAAAATAATATGTTCTATTCTTCTGGGAACCACTGAGCAGTTGATGGAAATTTAATACAAAAGGAAGAGAATCAGGAAACACTATAGCAAATCTGAAGTCATACATTCTTCTTAGGCTTCAGACTGATTTGGTAGAAATAAATGATTCCTTAGGAATCTATTTCCACAGCTCTAGCTATGGAGATACTGCTTTAGGTTACTTGTGGGACAGTTTTGGATTGGTAGGTTGCACCCTAGTAAAAAGCACATAGAAAGATTAAGCACAGCCATTTTTAGACCCAAAGCACTTTTTTTTCTAGCTTTCCTATTTAACAGCACCTGCTATAAATCTCAGGAATTAACTTGAATGTTAGATCAGTTTCAGTTGGAAAGGGTGGGTTTCAAGACTACAGTCGCAAAGGTAACTGCTTAAATTCCTGAAAAAATAAGAGCTGGACTGTAAGAAAGGGTTAACAAAGGTATTCACCGACTAATCACTGAAGTTCAATGAGTAAGAAAATATTGAAAAAAAACCCCTTAGCTATGTCTGGGGTAAGCTGTGTTTTCCATACTGCCTGAGAGCTATGTTTTTCTTTCTGTCAATTGCTCACTGACTGAGAAATCTGTAGTTTTCAACTTTACCATATTGAACAGAGGCAACTACCAGTTTCTAGGTGAAGAGGAGGCTGGATGGCCCAAACCAGTTCAACCAGTTAAAATTCATTTGGCAAGCCAAGGAATGCTATCAGGATTCTCTGGTCATGTCACCCCTAACTTTTTTTTCTAGCTGCTAGTTCTCTCTCCTCCTGGGGAAGAATGGTTGATTATTTTTTGTTTGTTTGTTTGTTTTGAATAAATTGCTAGCTTAATAATGCCTTATGTATTTTAGGCTACTGATATCGGTGGTGAATAACAGTCAGAACTCAAAATGTTTTTTATATTGCAGGTCTGCAGTTATAGATACAATGTGAGGAAGGAGAAAAGGGTGATACAGTATATCTAAGAGCATCACAATCAGCTGAAGAAAAAATTGACAAACTGAATTAACAATATTTTTAAAGTAATTTTAAAAATAAATTATAATTACAGGGGTTTTTTTGTAATTTATGATGCACTAAGACATCTCAGTTGTTACTGAGAGTAGTTTTAACAGCTACAGATCTTCCAGAAGACTGTAGATGGAGAGATTTCAAAGATTTTGCAGGGTTACTGGTTTAACAGATAAATCTATTTTCCTTTGCATAAAACAAGCCAGAAAATTTCAGCAACTAGCCGCAGTTATTTTAGCTCTGAGATACTTTCCAGAGGGTGATCTTAAATAAATGCCTCTATCCCTGGTTTGACAAGTCATTTACACAAATACCTCAGTCAAAGGTTTGCTGGCCATCTGGTCTTCCTGAAGTTTTCATGAAATATCCTCTAGTCAGAATTTGCTGGTTATACCCTGGTTGGACCAGTAAGTGACAAAATATGGCATCCATTACTTTTGATCTCAGAATAAAAGATGAGGTTTTCCATAAGAACACTTGGTGTCTGAAGTCTTACAGGGAGATGGTCACTGTGAATTTCCAATGGAATTAGATTCTTCTAGGCAGTTGTGCTGTTTTGAATGGTAATACAGAAATTGCTCTCACAAACTTGATCTTCTACTGGAAATTGGCTACCTTGATATATGCTTTCAAGTTATTTTCTCTCCAGGAACAATTTAATAGATTTCTTTCTTATGACAAAATTTACCTGTCCTATTCTCTAAACAGCTTTTAAAAAATCCTTCCTGTTCAAGCTACAAGAAGTTTGACATTTAGCTGTCATTTTGGTAACCACCTGAATGAAAACTGGACTCAGTAAATAAAAGCTTTTGAAACCTGTGAAGGAAACACACAGTTTTAAATAAACTTAACCCCCATTATATGTCTTCTAAAAGTAGCCACTCCTCTTTACATTTAACCACAAATTGTCAAGACAGACAGACAGACACCCTTTACCTTTTAAGATAGGAATCCTAGTAAGGAAGGCTGCCTTTGTAACTTTGATGCTGTGTAGCAGCTAAACAAATAGATCATTAAATTTTAAGCTTCAAAGGATCAAGTCTTACACTCTGGTCTAAATTTCTGTACACGTGCATCACAGTATAATTCTCTCAATGTTTCATACATCAGTAGCTACAAACATGTAAGTCTGGCCTGTTCCATGCTCTACTTCACCTCTTTAAGTGTATAATCTTTAAACCTATGTTTTTTAAGGTAAAACTTTCTAGTAGGTTCTACATATTCCAAAAATAAAAAAAATATGTTTCACAAATTATGATAATGAGATATTTTTTTATTAGAGTGAGTAAGAATTTACTAAATTTATTTTCATTGCTTCTCTTTTTTCTTTGCAATCTTTACCAAGCCATTTGAGGACACACTGTTTAATGAAATAGCAAGGAAATTTGCTCTTGAGAAGCTTGAGTATTTTTTTAATCAGTGAGTAGCAACACAGACGTCTGAGAATATCTTTTCTACTGGGAGTATCAGCTTCTGTGTTTACACTTGCACCCGGGAACTGCAGCCTGGTGATGCATGCTGCTCAGAAACAGACACGTTGTGTTGTTTTTATTGATAGCACTTGAATACTTTTTGACTTCCATATGGACAAAACACATCACAGATTGCCAAACCCTGCTGTGTGCACTAGGTTGTAGACCTAGCTCTGATATTGTTTTCCTCATGTCTAAAGTAACTCAAGCACATTCTCCACATGAATCACACTGCCCGTGTTGCTTCACTGATTTGAAGTGTGACACAGTATATACATCAAATGCAATTTAGATGGTGGGTTTTGATGTTTCATTGGCAGAAGAGATAAGAACAATAGAATTGCCATAACAGAACAGAACCAACGGTCCATCTAGTCCAGCATCCTGCCGGAGGCAATGGTTGCACTCTTCACAGGGAAAGCATGAAGGCCTTGGCATGCACACAAAACTTAACCATGGAAGGAAATTGCTTTTTGATTCTGTCTGTTGCTCAACTAATGCTACAAAGCATGAGCATTACTTGTCCCTGTAATTGTTATCCTAGTCAGTGGAACTGTGCATGATAGTCTAATTTATAAATGTCTGATCCTTTTTTGAAATGTGTCGTGAAATGTTGTGAGGGTTACTGTGAAGATATATGCAGCGTTGCTGAGATTATGATTATGTTTTTTCTTTCCATTTATTATTTTTTAAATGGGTAAAAGCTCTATCAGCAGATGGTGCTGTTGCAGAGAGCTATGTTCTATGCAACCCAGCATATGGGCAATTTATTCTTTAGAGGATGGTTCATTGTCAGTTGTAATGCAGTCCCTTTGGTTTAATGGAAAGAATATCAGAAAAAGATATCCTTAAAGATGGCTAATTTATACATCTTTATTTCTTAGTTGCAGCTGCAGCTCATGCTCAGTGCCCATGAGCTAACAAATGCTACTAACAAAAATGTGAAGTTATGGATAAGTCATGTGGCAATGATTTTCCTGTCTCAAAGCAGATGAATAGAAATTTTGGTTTCCACAGACTAACCACATTATCTCAATATTTTTCTACACCATAGCAAAGAGCAACAGAACTCTAAATATAAAGATTTATTCAGCAACATGTGCTTCCTACTCCATTCATGTGCTGAAGAAATGAAAAATCATACAATACCATGTATCATACATATGTAAAATATTTTTACTGTTATGGTTTTCTAGGTCCACGAGTCTCAGACCCGAGGAATTAAGGGCCGGAAGAGGGAAAGATGACAACGACAGGGAGAAGAACTCAAAAAGCGTAAAAATTCACCAGAAGCTCTCAGCAAACTAAAATAAAGATGAAGAAAGAAGACAACTACTGGACATCCCTGAATATCTGGTAAGTTTGTGCTTAGACAGAAGACCTCTGGGCTGCAGTTATTCTTATCTGCTTTCTCTCTTCCTCTAGAAGTGGGTCCCCTCATCCCGCTGGGTCCCCCTCGCTCTACAGTCAGCACAAGAAAATGTCAACCTGTCTTCTTCCTCACCCCATTCAGTAAATGATCAAAAATCATCAGTCATTTGGTTTGCAATGAGGGCCTGAAGGACAAATATAATTCCTTTCTTCTGATACCACCGTGTAATAACTATGGGGAGAGGTGTGGGGCAGGTTAATGCCTTTTGCAATCTTTTGAACTGCTGTTGCGGGATCCAGCAGAACACATGTCAGAGCCCCATGTCCTCAGACTCACTGTTTTATTTCAAGATTAACACTTGCTTGAATATTTATGTGGTGAAATGGGATTAAAATCCAACTATAGGGACATAACTGGAACTATAAATCCAATGTGTTTACAACCAATCCTTTTTCTACACTTGAAGAGTCATGGAGATGCTAAATTATTGCTCTGCATCAAGTATAAAGATTGGAAAAGAGGAAAAAAAAAAAGTTACTTACTAACCAAAACCAGGGCCAGCAGTTGTGTAGAGGTAGATGATTAACAAGATGAAACACATGTAAAAATCACTGTGAAAAAAGTAACCAATCTGCTTTAATTCTTTCAAGTTACAAGTGTGAAAATAATGATTATCAAATTCCCTACACATTTAGAACTCACACTTTTTCTAGATGAACTAGAGGCAGCATCTGGTGGTAACAAATAAAAATTAATAGAAGAATCAGAGTAATTAAACTCTGTGAAAAAAACCTAAGCTTACCAAATAGATGTAAAATATGTGAATTTTATAATCTGAAAAAAAATGGATGCCAGGCAGTGATTTATTCATTTTTTTCTGTTGCTGTCTGAATCAAACTGAATCTTGGCCAGGGAACATTCAGTGAAGTCTAACATATCTTCACCAGCCACAGGTTCTCCCCAAATACTGATTTCATGTCATAGTTAACAGATAATTTAGCAGAATATAGTAAGTGGTGAGAGACACTGAAATGATTTGTAGATCTGGTTTGGACAAGTCCCCAAAAGGCAGATGCTAGAGAAAATTTGTTAGATCTATTTGCACTGCACATCTTCCTAGAAAAAAGATGTTTTTTACCATGACCACTGATTACTGACCATAGCTGATAGCTCTTTGGTTGCCTTGCAAGTTCTGCTGCTCAATACATTTAATGACTTTTTTCCATCAAAAAAATAAAGTTTAATTTTGATTCCTGACAATGTGGGAGATATAGGAATGTTAACAACCTTTCCTGTCTAGTCTAAAAAAAGCTTTAGGATCTGTATGTGCTACTTCAGGCATGCAATCCTCTAATTTAAGTTTGAAATCTTAAAACATGGGCAGATTCACATCTGCCTATCAGATCACATTTAGGCAAATAATAGGATATTTATTTCTTTATACCCCTAACAATCACTTAACTAACTTAATAACAAAGTAAGTCTTGTTAATTTTTTGCTTGATACTTTACAACTGTAATAACTTTCATCTTCTTTTTTTTCTCCCTACACTTCTCCCCACAAACTACACAAAGCAAGGAATGTATTTCATTTGATCCTTCAAACATACATATGCATCCCACAAAACTCATATTCAGTTTCTCTTACAGCCACCTTTTAGACATAATGTGAGACTTCCTAGGATGATGAAGTCTGGGACAAAATTAACTCTTTCTGATACTTTTTTCCAGACATTCACCCTTCCTGAAATAATCACTTCAGCTGTAGAGTCATTCCCACCTAAGGCTGAATTTTCTAGAGTCTCTACAGTGTGCCATGGGTAGATGTGTTACGACCTTAGAATACTTGGAAAACACCATTAGAGAAAACTGCACATTTCATTTTGTGCTGTGATCATAGTTGAAGAATAGTTAAGAACACTGTGATCCAAATTTATTAATGGCCCTCATAAGATCTGTGATTTTTTAATATATGTCTACAAGATTTTACAAACACAGAAGTTTATGTGGATAGGGATGATGTTTTCAAATAAATATGTATGGCAGTTTTCTGATTAATTTTATTCTCATGAAGTGTTATCACTGATCTGATATTTACAGAGATTCAGATAATAGACTGTTATTTCCCAGGGTATCACTCTGATTAAACTGTACACATATTACTTTTTTTGTTAGCTTACTCAGTGTAACATTATTTTTACAGCAAAATTCTTTCTAAATCTGAAGATAGGTGGTCCCTTGGCTTCAGGTGATTTTGATCGTCCCATGCTTATTATAGAAAATAATAAAACCATCAGATGTTTATTATAATTTTGTTAATGAGTCCGTTCTCTTAAACCATATAGCATATCTGTTTCACAGACAAGATTCAAAGCTGGCATTTTTTATTGCATCTTTGTGGTATCAAATTTAACTTATGACTTAACATTGTGGGTTTAATGTGATATTTATGGAAGGACTAAGCCTTCACACGACTGTGACAGTGAGTGAGTTCCAGGGGGATCTGCTCTTAACAGCTTTCAGACAGTGAAATCTGGCTTTTACAGCAATGTTCAAGTAGCTACAGTGCATCAATGGTGGCAGCTTCAGAGCTTTTGCAAAGATTAGATGAGCTTCACTGCAAACTCCCTTTTTCGACATTGCACATTCCCTCATAGCAGAAATGCTGAAGCTGACCATCACCACTGGCTTGTTCAACAGCCAAGATATTTTATTGCCACAATTATTTCATTTCAATATATATTAGCAGTTATTGTCCACCTATTTCATTTCCCTTCCTCCTTCAATGTTCATAAGAAAAATATTCTGACCGCTGTTAATGATTCATATTGTCTCACCAAATCACCTTCCACATCATATTTTCTCCTTTTATTTGAAAGCTTTTGAAGTTCACTACAAGTTTTCGAGAAAAAAAAAAAATAATGTGATTAATACATTCTGTGTGGCAGTGGCATATGAGACTTAAGTTTTCAATGATTGAACTTTCCCCATGTTATTCAGTGGAAATAATCTCTAATCACAATAATCACTATAGTGATTATTTTTTTCCTGGTGTGGCTAGATCCTTCCGCATAATGATTTAAAATGTGGCAAGAAAAAGTCTGGCTTCTATGGGTCAAGAAATAAAGAGCTTTATCTCTTGCTCTTTTTTGAATTGTAGTCACTACGTTGCCTGACATGATGTAACTCTGAAATACATCACGTAAGTAACATACAGAAACATTTAGCCATCTTAGGATTTATTTTCATGTTTTTCTCGAGGATAAAACATTTATTTCCACCCCTCCTAGGACTGGCAATTCTCTGAATCTAACTCTCATAAAAGATCCTTAGTTTCAGATTCCTTTTATATTCAAATAAATAATTTTGCCTATAGATAAAGAGTTTTGCAATGGTTGAAACAGAAGCACATCACTGGTCCTCTTTAGTATGTCCTTTATTGGATTCACCAGTCCTTCCACACGCAGCCACATACCTGCTCCCACTCTTAATTTCGTACATTAATGAAAATGGAAAGTTACTTTAAACTTCAAGTTTAAATCAAAATTATTTTTAGTATAAATTGTATGCACAGAATTCTTTGATCCTCCATGACATCTTTTCATAGAGCATTAGCATAACAAAGAAGAATAAAAGCAGCTGGAAGAGAATGGTTAAGAATTTCTTTGCTGGAGAATTTGAAATGAGGCAGCTGTAGATCCCAGGGATGTGAGAGCTTCATTTCCTTCTGCAGCTATTGAAAGGACTTTTAATGAGGAAAGAGAAGACAGGAACAAAGCATCAGTAGTTCCAAAAGTAGACAGCAGGCAGGATCCATATCCTGCAATTCTGCACTGACCTTTTAAATTAGCTACCTGTTTACTGTTGACTACAGTAAAGTCTGTAGTAATGAATTTTACATTTCTAAAAGGTCTACAGCAGAAAAGATCTCATCTTTGCTTTCTAAGTGCAAAAGACTTCTATATGTGTCAGGAGTTGTGTTTAGAGCTATATAGCTTAAAAATGCTAATACAACCACCTTGGTTGAGCAGCCCTAGCAGTAGAGCTATCTTGAACAGGGAATCAGTAAACAAGTTTGTTTTTCTTTGAGACCTTTAAGACAATATTTAGAAGACCTTTAGGACAATATTTTTGTTTCAGGTGTTTTGGTCATTTATATCCACAGGCCATATCTCAGGTAAGTTTTAAAAAAACTGCATTCACAATCAAAATGTGAGTTTCCTGTCATTTTGTATTGCATTGAATACCAGTTATAAAATGCCTCTGTACTGTATGAGGTCTTAGTTTTATAACCAAGTGACCTTCAGGGGACCAATATACAAACAATGTTTAGGATAGCCAATGAATATTGTCCTTGAGCAATGGTTATCTTAGCTGAATGATAAACTGTATATTTTTATTGGTTTATTATGCATATACAGCTATGATTACACTTTAGTCTATAGCAAGAAGTCCTATAAATATGCTAAAATGGATGTGCTATTCAAATGAATAAATACATTTTTTGCAATAGCAAGTTAACTTGTTACTGAAGGCAGTTTATAAATACACTAAGGAGTATATGATACTGGATTTAAGGGGAAAGTCATACTGAAAAGCTCAAGAGAACATTGGTTTTTGCTAATTTCAAATGCCCAGTCTCTGCTGCCCATTTCGTATGTTACAGAACCATTTTCCATAATGAGTCAACTTTAGGGTCATCTGAAAGTCAAATCTTATGTCTTTAATTATATAATTAACAAATAAAATACTGTGTAATACATTCGCCTTTCGCCTGTATTTCTTCACTGAAGCTTGACACACCAAGTTGAAGAGCAGGCTTTTCAGGTCATCAATCAGATGTAAGGTAAGTAAAGCTTCATTAAATGCTTCTAATGAATTTTGTATTGTATACTTCAGAAATTCAAGAATATAGCCAATTCCTTGGTGTACATCCAGGCAAGCTCCTTTCAACACTGTAGTTTTCTAAAGCAGTAGGTGGAATGAAAATAACACTTTTTTTTTCAGCTGGAACAGCAGAATTTTCATGTGGGAAGGGGAAAGGGGCTTTTTATGGCTCCAACCTGAGCAAGAAACTGTTTGTAAGAAGAATTTCCTATTCCTCTTTAAAATAGCTTGTGTGAATGCAGTTAGTTTAAACATCTCAGTATCTTATTTGGGAACATCTGAAGAGGACAGACGATGATAAGAAAGCAAGCAGGAATTTGGTAGGAAGTTGGCAGGGAAATACTGGAGTTTTGATGAACCATGGCATTTCTGACAATACAGACTCCTTGTGCCTGATGTCAGCCCTTCGTTTGCTGCCATTCATGAGCACTGCTGGGTGCACAGTGCAGATAAGTTTACTTCTGTGCAGAAGGGAGAATATTAAATGAATGTAAAGAAAGCATGCTCCATGGGAGAAAGATTTCATGCTTTTCCCCATTAAGCTACTCAGTAAAACTGACATAGAAATGGCCAGATTTAACATTTTAGGAACTGAGTCCCAAGCCGTGTAGAATAGGATCTCTTCTAGTTAAGACTTATAGGAGTTTTGCCATCCTAGGGCTCTGAGTCACACACATCACAGTCTGTGGTGTTAACACAAACTGAAATCTATGGTATTTTAATTTAATGTGTCAGATTGCAACCTCTGATGGCTAAAGAATGGACAAACTGCCATTTGTGGTGCTTCTGTGAGGGGATGGCAACCTCTGGTCTAAGTGTAAAATGGACGGGTGGAGAAAATTGCTGCCACTAACCATCACAAAGAAATCCAAAAAGGACCATCAGCTTGAAACTTTAAAGTGAATGAAGAAATATACTTGACTTAGGCTATGGTGAACTTTCTTAGAACTTTGTTGAACATAGCATTGTACGAGAAAAGGAAAACATACTATCCTATGACGTCCCCTGTATTTTTTTCATTTTTCCTTCACAAACCATTAACTTAAGGTTTCTAACCATGTGAAATAAAAAAACAAGAAGTGAAATATGTTACTTACAGAGGGACAGTGTAGTTCAATTTACTGGTCCTACAAAGTACAATTTAAAGCTCAAAGCATCTTTTCTGGAGCTTCCAGGATTCCATCAGAAAGAAAAGCAGTATCAGGTCATTTTAACTGAATGTTTGAAAACAGAAAGACCCATCCAGAAGTATGATTTAAATAAGTAGAGGAGACCATGTTTCCCTCTCCAATAAAACTTACCTGCCTGATCCATAATGTATTTCTCTCTTTCTTTTGCATAATAGGAAACAGTGTTTCAGAGACTGACAAACTGAATCACTGCAGAGGGGTAAATACTTATTTGTAGCTAGCATTTGTACAACACTCCTCACCCACAATGTAAAAATAATTTTTATGGCAGGTAAGCATTGCTATTCTATTACTATGAAATAAAACAAAATGCTGATTTGTTCATTATAATAAGGGAAGTAAATAAAAGAGCTCAGGTCATCTGATTTCCCATCCAATCTTTATGCACTGAAGGCTTCAACTGTTTCTATATGTGGTTAATATTCTTTATTGCATCCTGAAATCCACCGTGGGGTTTGTGTCCCAGCTTTCTGGCTTCTATAGAAACACATGAGAGGATACTCTCCAATGAGCACTAACTGATCAAAAGGAAATGTTTTGCTTCTGTAGTAGTTCATAGTTTTGATTAAGCTTGCAACAACAAGACTAATCTAATTTTTGTGGAACGTAGCAACATTTCTCAGGTTCCAAAACAAAAAATAAATTAAATTTAAGTGAAGGCACTGATACACAATGAGATCACATGTATTGCAACACATTAGAAAATGTATTTTACTAGAGGTAACTGTATAAAAACTAACTTGATTACATCAGCTTGAACCACATTCCACAGTAAGCTATTTTCCCTATTTTTGATCAAACTGGTATAACATCATTTAAGCTTGTAACAATATTTTAGAATACAGTCTCATTTTTAAAAGGTGCATAAGTGATGAGATCAGGAGTGCTTAAAATTAGAGGCAATATAATGTAAGGATCTCAGCTTGACTTAAAATGATCAAACCCAAAATGTTTTAATACTGGTATTGCCAAGTTCATATTTGCAGATACTGTTGGAAGGTACAAGTAATTCAAGATTCAATACATTTTTGGCACAGTAATACAAACATTATACATGGATATAAACTTCATACATGGAAGAGGCTAGTGATCCATATCTTGCTATACTGATTAAAAATTTCGTAGAATAAAGATTTGCAAATGGGAAAATAGCTCATGAAAGAGAACCAGGTCACTAATTTGAAATTTATGGTCTTGGTAATGGTGATAAAGATTTAGTTTCTATTCTTCTTAACTGCTGGAAAAAACATACTGTATTTTGTATTTTGTGTAAATTGCCCTCTGCTCTTTCTTCTGCTGAAGAGCTATTATGTTTCCTTTTCACCCTTTCTTGTGTTAACTCTTCATATCCAAACACATAAGGCAATAACGATTTGTGATAAAACAAAAAAGGAGCAAAATAACCACATATTCAGAAATAGCAAATCACTGGGACCATCATCTAACCTGACTTTTCCTTCCTAACCTAACCAGATTCAGTTGTGATGTCACCAAGTTGCCCTCAGGGTTATATTTCTAGTATTCCCTATTCTAAAGAATAGACAGTCTAAAACTTAAGTAGAATTTTATAATGAGACACCAGTAAAATAAATAGCAAACAAGTTATTTTACTGCACATTAAATAACTAATGGAAGGAATAAAGAAGAAAATAAAAAACACAACACATATAAACAAACAAAAAAAGGAAGCCTAAAGTAAAAAATTCATTGCACAAACAAATACAATGAATACGTTGAATTTTAAATGAAATGTAGATTTAAATTGTTAGGACGGTGTAGATCTCTTAGAAGCATGTAATGCCTTTTTGACAAACAAGTGAACGAAAGCAGTGAAATACGGCACCCCTGTGCCCAAGCTGGAAGGTTTATCAAATGCCAGCCACCTCTTCCATCTGTCCTTCCAGCCTGTCTGCATTTTGGCTTTTTAAATTTCTCCCACCGTTCCTTCTGCTTTTCCTTTTTTGTTTGCTTCCTCACCTGTTTCTTTATGGTATGTCACAATATTGAGTTATAACAGACTCTAAAAGTACAGTCACTTCTTAGCTCACTCCTAACCATTTCAAGTTCTTCCAACTTGGAAAAAGAAAAAAAAAAAAAAAGAAAGAAAGAAAAGGAAAAGTGAGTTAAAAAGAAACAAGGGGGGGGGGGGGGGGAAGTGTTGGTTAGGACACTTTTGTTCAGGATTGTTTTTCCAGAAGCAACTCTGCACTACCCACCTTACAGGGCTTTCTTCCTGTAGGTAGCAAAGGAAAAAAACATAAAACGTGAAAAAGATTAATGCCTACAATGTCTCCAAAATATCCTGTTTTGAGAGGTTGTTAAGAATGTAGCAGGTCTCATGTCCTGTGAGTATTTCTCATAACTGACACTGGTCTTCTGTGACAATGTTTGTTCAAACTGGCATAAATTTGAAGCCCTGTTGTATCAAGCCTTGGGCTGTTGAGGGCAGAGCACTTCCATCCACGCAGGGCCATTGCAGTGTGTTCAGAACAATAACCAGTCTTAAAAGGTACTCAGAAATGAAGACCTGTGTGCTGGGAAAAAGACAGATATTCACTAATAATTTTGGAAAGGAGAGGAATCATGCTGCAGTAGGAAGGTAAGTCAGGATTCAGGACAATAGACCTAAGTTACATTAATGGCATTGCAGTACTTTTACAGTCATAAGACTGATTTTGTCTTCACATTGTATTTGTTACCTACATGGAGGATTTTACTAGGAAAATTCCTAAACAGTGCTCTGTATTTCAGCTTTCCATCTCAGGTTTGCCAGAAAATCCCTGCAGTCCTATCTCAAAATGTGCTGAGGATCCTGGACTTTCCACCACATGCCCAGGTGTTTCTCTCTGCTAAGCTCTGCAGAGACAGAAGTCCAGGCCTCAAAGGCACTCTGATTGTACCAGAATGATACCACTCCTGCACTAATTATCTCCACCTTTTGATAGGACCTGCTATTTTGGCACAATATGATGTCGATGTACATAACTGTTTCTGATTCTTGGACTAACTTGGTATTAGTATCAAGATATTTACCCAGAGTAGACATGTTCTAAATGACTTTGAGCAGATTGCATGGCTACTACAACAGGAATCAAAGGCATGGGAAAACCTTCTACCTAATATCAGATAATCCTTTAACTTTACTACAGATATCGTAACATCTATATGAATGCTGCATTGGGTTCAATGCAACCAAGTTAAAGACTTTTCATTCTTTTTTCTGTGTATCATCATATTTATCTCATGACATTAATGAGTATAAAAGGAAAAAAAAGTGAGTCCATGCAACCAGCACCCCTGTTTCCTCCGTACTGGGGACTAGGGAGAACCCTCCTCTCGGGAAAACTCTATGGAGGAATAAGCATCATGCCAGCACAAACCATTGGTGGGACAGATTGGGGAAAGATGAAGCCAGAGTGCCCGTTGTTGAATGTCCCAGGGCATGCTGCGGCAATGGATGTACATAGTTACACACTGAAACCACAGTCTGTATGTATATAGGGAGAAAAATCTCTTTTCATACATGGCTTGAATGGGGAGATACCGAGCACCGAACTGACTCCCGAGTCCTCAGCACTGAACAAATTAAAATAACAAAATTACTCCAGCAGAACTGATTCATAATGCTTCAGTGAGGGAAACCTATCATAATGCTAAAATGCAAGTAAAGGAGAACGCAGAAGGCATATGTTATCATTTTTCCAGCTGCCTGACAACTGTCATTGTAAAGCAATCTGGGGTCACTGTTTCTGGTGGAAATATCAACAGGACCTCAGGAGAGTCTGCTGCAACTGGGCTTAGAGTTTTTCTTATGCTTGAAAGGTTGTAAAAAAAGTCACAACCCCTCTGTTGAGGCCAGTATGGTGTTTTCTGTGCTGGTTCCTGATACCACAATGCCACAGAGATGAACCTTTTTTATTGTGAGCCCACCAAGCCACTTGTAAAGAGTTAGGGCAACAAATAAGTTCATAAAACACAAGTTTTTACCATACACTTGTTGATCCCAGACGAATACCCTAGGATAGTCTAAAGGACTTTTTGCCTGCTAACATTTATATACTAATGCCTAAAAAAGATTTTGAATAAGTATTTCAGTAATGTTGCATAGTAAGGATGTTTTTTAATTGGAATTTGCCTGTCTGCATATTATGGTCATTAGTGAAGATTTTTTAAATGAGATCATTTATTGTTGAGAAGACAATAAATATGTTTGATTTGTATATGTGCTCTTGTAAAGTGATATACTTATCTATAATTTTCTTTTGATATTATTTGTTGCAGCAGCTAGGAGCAAATAATTTACTCCTAGACTGTGGTCTGGTTTGTTTGTTATTTTTTTCAGACATCCCACGATATAAATGGTGGAACACATAGGGCTTGGCATATAAGAGATAGTTTAATTCAGAAGTTTTACTAACAAAATTACCAAATAATGGGTTTGACTAAAGCTAAACTTATTTTTCCCATCATATTTTCCTTATACATATATATAAAAATATCAAACCCTGTCTGTACAAAATGTTCTACTCTATTTGTTTAGTTAGTTAGTCATTTGTGCATCTGTTGATTTATGTCTGGAACCATGTAAAAAATAACAGGTCAATGAATGGCTTTATTAAAAACATAGTAAATGGTTCCCTCTCATTCCTCCATCCCATTGTCAGAGTAATCAGCAAGGATGTAGGTGGATTCAGTCCAGTGCCTTCCTCAGCCTGAAGCAATTTAAATTTGTACCTTCTAATTTAATTCCCTGCAGAATATCTGAGTGGGTTTCCTTCAGTCCCTTTTACTAGAGATATTTCAGAGATGTATTTATCCCATCATTCTTTAACTTGGAAACTGGGACATTTCTAATAGAGCTGTGACTTGGAGACAGGCATCGTTTGCCATTAAGGTGTTACCATGATCCTTTGCACAGTGTGGGCCTGGGGCAACAGGTGTCCTCCAGACAGTTGCTAGGCATAGCTGGGATTAGCAGTGGGATTCTTCCCAGTGGGCAGATTGGATCTTGCCACCATTTTTTGGAAGATAAGAGAATTTAACCATATGGATACAATCCGTAAAGTTTCTGTTGGTTGAGATCTGTTTTGACTGCCGGCACACTTGTAAACTGGAAGAGCCATGCCAGATCCAGTGGCCAACTGACGTGAGGAGGGAATGACCAGTTTTTAGGAACCTCAGTTTTGCCTGAATCTTATGGAAAGAGTGGACATATGACACCTTAACTCAATTTTTTGAAGGTGTATAAGAAATATGGGGGACACATACAAGCTGAGGTGATGCCACAGCCTTTTTATTTCCTTTGGACAGTTCTGCCCAGAAAGCCTTTAACAGCCTTCCCTTGTTTTTTTGTTGTTTCGGGTTTCTTTAATCCATCTGAGCACAAGGGGATGGTGTGTACCACATTAGATATCCTACACACTCTGTATATTTGTAAATGTAGAGTTTCAGAATAGTGGCAACCAATCACTCATTGAAGCCATTAGCTCTGTGTGACAAGACCATAAATATACTTGTTTGAAGACAGATATACCCTTTCATTTCCCAAAGCATGTCAATAAAAACTGCCTCTAACATTGTAAGCCAATGTTCATAGAAAAATAATGCTGAAAAGCATCGAAATATAGTGGAATCAAAATGCTAGTGAGAATCTGTGAAGCATCCACAGATACTTTTGCTTGTTATTGCTTTGACTTAGTTAATGGTAATATATTGTTCCTGACAAAAGCTTTTCCTGACTCTTGCCATAGACTTCCAGCTAAGGTAGAATAAATGTCCCTGAAAACACTGTCACAAACAAGAGAGCCCTTTATGAAGGACAAAGCATTGATTCTTTTATGTTTTCATTATTTTGACATTGATCAGAGCAAGTGCTGTATGAAGTTTGGTGATACTTCACACGTAGATGCAAACCAGTGCATAATTCCTGCAAAGTTACACATTGCTCTATACAGAAAAGCAGAACATATAAAGATAGTGCTTGATTTGATGCAAGAGCTTTTGAACTGAAGATTCTAGATTGCATTATTTTTTGAAACCATTAATAAAATTACCCTAATAGAATATAATATACAATACTTAGTCATACTTGTTTCTTCAAGGGATTCCTACTGTAAAATTCTTGAAGATTATTTGAATAATAAACCAGAAAAACTGTTTTTTGAAAGTGGAAGAGAGAATCATTAACTATTTTCATGTTCTGCAGCTAAAATCAAAATGGAATTTATAGTAAGCATTTCAGTCCTCGGAAATATTTGTATCTTTTAGTGACAGTACATGATACTTGAGAGATGTACCCTATGACTTGCAGAAGATTAAGGTTTGATTTACAGAAGAGGTATGGTACCAAAGTCCTCTTGATATCTGGACCCCAGTGTTCAATGAATGCGTGCATGTCATGCTTCTTCTCATGTGTGCTTACTGGATCATGAGTCCTGGTGAAAGCAAAAGGACTCAATTCGTTCTTTCTGTTGAGCAGTCAGGTGGAAGGAAGAAGAGATTTGTCCCTGTCATCTTAATTTTCTAGATGCAAAGGGAAGTTGTCCATCATAAATGAGCTGATGTGTTAAAGGAAATAATAAATTCCAATTTTGGTTGATAGCAATTGTGACATCTAATACTTAATTCTAAAAGGGATGCAGCAATTGTTATTTTAATTAATTTCATTTCCTATTAAATTATCTTACTAAAAACACCAATTTATCAACTAATTTCATTTTCAATTTAGTAAAAACAATGATTTTTAACACTAGATCCCAAGGTCATTGATATTAAGAGAAGTACTGTGCAATAGCCATTATTAGTTAAGTACTGCTTTGAAACCAGCTTGAAATTTCATTGCATATTTTGGAGGCCCATGAATAATACTTAGTTTTTAAATTGTTGGAGCAATTATTTTTATTTTTTTTCATCAAAATTGTATCTGCACATTTTTAAAATCTTAACAGAGGAAAAGTGATGCAGCTTACATTCACTACTGTAGTTATTGCTACATAAATTGGTGGGCTTGTAAAGATGGGTCTAAATTGCAACAATTAAAACAGCCTCTAACCAGTCAGAGTGTTGATAGAGATACATCTGAAATTTGTAACTATAGAAGATACAACAGAGTTACATTCAGAACACTGAAGAAACCTTTACTGGTTTTAAAAGATTCGAAGAGAAATATTCAAAGGCAACGAGGTAGAACAAATTTTGCATTCCAAGTTCAGACAAAATTTTTCTATTACAGAGAAATTTTCTCTTTATATTTTACTTCTGACAGAAAACCTAGTCTCTTAAATACTGAAATTTTATGCAATAAAAAATTATGTTAGAATTTTTTTCCCCATTAGGAACATCAAGGTGAAGTATTTTGTTGAATTCTTCTGATGTTAATCTATAATTGATTGGAAACAATACGTCATTGTGCAAATGGGAAATACAAGAGCACAGGAAGGCTTAGATTACTGTTGTACCACTCTGCCCCTTTACCTGGAGTAGTTCAGTCAGTTTCAGATGACTGAAAAGAAATTGCAGATTGATTTCATAGCTTCACATCCCCCCTGTTTAAGCTTTCTCCTGCATTTGGAACAGGGCAAGCTCTGTTCTCTTCAGTCAGACAGACATATGAGCACTTACAGTAATAGTGACCCTAACCTTCATTTATCATGACAATAGTTTGCATTTACTGTAATAAAGACCTTTCTAAAAATTAAGACAGACTTTTTTTCAGTTTCCAGGTTTTGTCCCTTATCTTTCATTCAAAAGTACCTATCAACTTGCAGAAAGAAATCTTAAAGTCCACAGTGGACAAACTGGCTGAAAAAGATCTGAAATACTGATCCATTATCAAATATAATTCACTCAGTAGTTATGCTATGTGGATACTTTCTGTATCTAATTTACTGTCACCTCACCTACTTGCATGGGCATTGAAACACTTATTTGTGTCAGCATTTTTCTTGAAGATGAGCAACAAGGACTACCTTCCTTCTCTTTTTCTGCTTTAATGGTACTGACTTGTGATTTGTAAATCTTTACAGTGCATTATTGTATTGTAATTAGAACTACAGGCCAAATCACAGGGGATGGTTAGCACTGTAGTATCAAACCACCCTGATGTAATCAACTAGACTGCTTCTGTCAGGTCCAGGAGCACTTGCTTAATAATAAGATTTGCATGTCAACACCCAGAATGTATGTTAAGTGCTACCTACTTCATTGCAGACCTCCTGATTTACTGAAAGCATAGGTTAAAAAATATGTAAATTTTTGCCATGTTAACCATGGGCAAGATTCATTTTTTTTATTTTTTCCTAGTGCTGACGTTGGAAGGCCTTTGTTCGCTTTATTGTTCCTTTCTAGAGCAAGGCTATAATAACTGCAGGAATAGGGAATGCCAAACCTGCTGAATAAACACAAATGTCTTTTCTGTTTCTAGAGGAACAAAGCTCATTTCAGAGTGTCACAGAACAGTCAGGGTTGGAAGGGAGCTCTGGAGACCATCTAGCCCAACCCCCTGCTAAATCAGGTTCTCTTAGAGCAGGTTGCACAGTCATGTCCAGGTGGGTTTTGCATGTCCCCAGAGGAGACCCCACAGCCTCTCTGGGCAGCCTGTGCCAGGGCTCTGGCACCCTCAAGGTAAAGATGTTTTACCTCATATTCAGGTGGAACTTTCTATGTTGCAGCTTGTGCCCGTTGCCCCTTGTCCTGTCGCTGTGTCGCTGGGCAGCACTGAGAAGAGCCTGGTCCCAGCCTCTTGACACCTGCCCTTAAAATATTTGTAGATATTGCTAAGATCCCCTCTCAGTCTTCTCCAGGCTAAACAGATCCAGCTGTCTCATAAGGGACATGCTCCAGCCCCCTCACTGTCTTCATGGCCCTCTGCTGGACCCTCTCCAGCAGCTCCCTGTCTCTCTTGAACTGGGGAGCCCAGAACTGGACCCAGCACTCCAGATGTGGCCTCACCAGGGCAGAGCAGAGGGGGAGGATCACCTCCCTTGACCTGCTGGCCACTCTTCCCCAAGGCACCCCAGGATCCCATTGGCCTTCTTGGCCACAAGGGCACACTGCTGGCCCATGGCACCTTGCTGTCCACCAGACCTCCCAGGTCCTTCCCCACAGAGCTGCCTTCCAGCAGGTCAGCCCCAGCCTGTACTGGTGCATGGGGTTGTTCCTCCCCAGGTGCAGGACCCTGCACTTGCCTTTGATGAACTTCATGAGATTCTTCCCCGCCCAACTCTGTAGCCTGTCTAGGTCTCACTGAACAGCAGCACAGCCTTCTGGTGTACTTTGTATCCTTCTACTCATCATGTTTTACTCCATTTGTGCCCACCTGTGTAGGCTTGTCCCAAGGAAACAGCCATGGGAGGAGGTACTGAAACATTTGGTGGTTGAACATAATCATTTTACACAGAGACTGCATTGCATCCTCTTGTTTCTGATCCTTCTAACAACAAAAATTGCTGATCCTCTCTCTTGCAATCACTGGTATTAATGAATAACCTTCTTTGCATCAGAAACATCTCCCTTCTTACAGAGCACACAGCTGCGTGACCAAAACACTGACATTTACAATGTGTTAATGTGGGGTGGAGGGAAACATGGCTTAATTCTAAACCATTAATGTCCGATTTAAATCTGATTTAGAGTATTGGATGTGATTAAACCTGATTATAAATGAGAAGCTTCTACTTCATTCAGTCTGCTTAATGTTTTAACCTCTACTATACAGGATTTTTACTTTTCAACAATTCCTCATTTTAAGTCTTAACAAGAGGCTTTCATAAACCACCTTGCACGCATTTGGTTGTGCAAGCAACAAAAGAAATCACGAGCTACCATTTTCCAAAAGAACCTTAGGTTCAGAGGTTTCATTTACTCATTTTTCATGTAGCCCATATATACATTTGTGTGACTTAATCTTCAGGGTTTTTTTGCCCTTTGTCATAGGAGAAAATAAAAGCCAAGGATAAAAGGGATCAAACTACCAGCTATTTTTAGCGGTTCATAAATGATTTAGGATCAGGTTGTCCTTTCCAAGCTCAGAGCCACAGAAAAGAGGGCTACACATCTGGTTGTGGCTCACTTGTTCCAAGGGCTGCCCTATGCAGAATGTGAGCTGACTACACCTTAGTGGAACATTAGAAAAGCAGAACAGAAGTTTAGCTTGAATTTCTATGTCATTTATTTTCTTTCATCAGGACAATTACAAGCCCAATGGCAAAGAACTGAATCCCTCATCTGCAGATCATCAGAGACTTCAGCAAAGGAATTCCCAAGTTACTCAGACTCTTCATTTGCTCTTTAGTAAATAGCAGGTACAACCAAATTTGGCCCCTATGAAAAACATAATCTCCTAAAAGAAAGTAGCTCAGACTTCAGAATCTCGGCCTCTTTTTTTGGAATAAAGCATGGAATTTCTTTTGGGTTTTTTTTTTTTGCCATGTCCACTTGCAATACTTAATCCTGTGACTTTATCCTCCACTTCATGGCAGTTGCAGCCTCTTACATCTCTGCTATCTACTCTCAGCATTCCCAAAGCAAAGTTCAGACTTTGATTTAGAATAAATTTTATTATAGATAAGCCAGTTTGTACACTGTGATTCAATGCTTTCATTATTTTTTTTTCCTCAGAATCTTGTCTCTTGACTAGGAACCAGATTCTTCTGAAGACTCGGATGCATCTTTGTTCTGGCTTTGAAGCTGGCAAATCCTTTCACTACCATCATCATACAATCTTTGAAGTCCAAAGGGTCAGCAAAATAGAATCTGTTTTTCTAGATATGAAAATGAATGTCTGTATATATTCACTAGTACCCTTTTAATATAAGTAGAAGTGTAGCAAAAAAACTTTCTATGTTTGGAAACAAACCAGGTAAATCAGGCATATGAGTGGGCAGGTGCCTGGTATGCCCAGATGGCACAGTTTTAAAAAATATCTCCAATAATTGCCTTAGACCCCCATAAGTGACAGATTCTTTGTGTGTGTTATCCCTCAGAAATATTCACATGCTCATACCTGCTGGAAGCAGAAGTCATCATCCATGGCAGACTACTTCCCAAGTATACTAAAGATCTGTTCAATTTTCAGTGCTTGAAAAGCAGGTGCTTCTCAAAGAGCTATCTGGTACATCTGTTTAGAGGCAGATGAATCAATAAGACAGTGCCTCTTGGGCAAGTATTCTGACCTGCTTGAAAAACAGGTCACTGTCAAGGGTGCCTCCGAGGCATAGTCTGTTCAGCCAGCATGCACACCAGCTTCAGAAGCTGGTGGCATGGCAGGTTTGTTTTAAAATGAGCTACTAGGCAAGTAACTGCACTCAGGACTGCAGGGTGGAAACTTGTTCAGGCAACCAGTCAAGTCAGTCTGTTTTAAAGGTCACACAGGCTGTATAACAGCGAAGACCTCATTACCATATTATATATGAAGGAATGACTTGTTCGTGAAAACTGAAGGAAAAGTGGAATGGCAAACTTTGGATGCTAATCAAAGACAGAAAATCCATCTCTTTTGCAGCTCTTATAGTTGGTTTTTCCAGATTTCTTCCATGGGTTGCCATAGTTACTATTCAACGTAGGAAGTTACTCGAGAGGCAGGTGAGCGGTATGTTGCTCTGTCTGCCTTTCGTGTACTGCTATGTCTGCTCTGTTGGTATCAGGCTACCTTCACGTTCTGGGCTGTGCTCCCAGTACAGCACCAGCTCACCTATCCGGTACGGCAAAACTGATTGTGTCTTTGGTAGTTTCTACATGACAGGTTTATTTTGACAAATTGATGCTTCACAAATAAAACACTATCATAAGATGGTGGAATATAAAGTACACTGGGATCTGCAGAAATGTAGGCATCAAAGCATGTCTGCCTGCTGTACCATTGCTGTTGGTTGTTCACTATTTTTTCTGATGCTTTCAGTCACTCTTCCTCCAAAATCTGGCCTGAATATAAACACATTTTTTCACTTCCAGTGGCTTATAAAGGCTCACAAAGATCAGTAACTCAAAATTCTTGTGGCACACTGACTTGAAAATGTTAAGATACCATTGTCTGACTGCAGATCATTTGGATTGATTCCTTGCCATGTATGGTTTTATCACTTTTGTTTATTTTATAACCAAAGCATTTGATTTAAAAAGTTCAGTGTTTCTATATAGAAGAAGTTACATACGTATTTATGTTCCTCTTTATCTACCCCCAGAAGCCAGTAAACAGAGAATATGTATTACACAGTCAATAGGAAGGGTATCCAACCAGTTGCTCAGCAGTGAAATTCCTAAAACAAAAATTCATTTCAATAAAATTATGACACCATTTTAATTCAGCAATATTATGATTTTATCCAGACACAGCGTGGTATATCCCATGCCATTTGTCAGAAGCAGTTTGGAACTTTTAAGAGCAGAAGACCACACATGCCACTTTTTGACCTCAGCTGCAAAAACTTTGTATATAATTCTCCTACATGCTTTTATTCTGCATGACTGGATTAATGACTACAAGAATAATAGGCCTCCAAGGTGATTTACATACATTGATTAAATGTCAGCATTGAAATGCAGTAGGTTCTGTTGCTACAGACACTGAGAACAAAGACAGGGAGATTGTAACCATAGGTTAAACAAGTTACTTATCAATTCTTTTTAGCATATAATTACATTTTCTTGTTTTACCAAAAGGATATTCAAATAATAAAACATTTGGAAAGTTGTACATAAGTTATTCAATCTTGCAGTTGCAAGACATATTAAGAATTCTTTTACTGTATGGTAATGTGTACAGTACACATAAAGCTGGGGAAAACACTAACTTTTGCAACATAAGAGAGAATTCAAAACGTTCGTGGAATAGTAAGTGATTGATATCAAAGGAAATAAAAATAAAACCTTGTGTCAGTATAACTTAATAAAGAGACTGTAAAAGTGGATTAGATTTTTACCTCTTCAAAATATTTGAAAAACGTGATTATAGCATAGAGAGAGGTTGTTCAATTAAACCTCAATGAAAATGTTAATTTTCTGTCATTATCAGTATACATTAAATATCCATCCTAACCACCACGTCAAAGTGCCTAATAGCAAATTCTCCTAGGAGTCTAAACAACCCATGAGTGAAAAAACTCCCTTCACAAAAAACTTAAAAAAAAAAAAAAATCAGTGACCCAAAATGTAAAAACTACTGCATGCTTCAATACAGTGCTGCCTCCAAATTTCAGTCCCAGCCTATGCACAATGCATCATATTTTGCATTACCCACATATGATGTGTTAAATACAGGTTAAGCAGGTCTGCGCTATTACAGTCAGACAAACCCTGCTTGACTACTGATAGCAATTAATAATTATGGGATACTATTGTGTTCATCTGAATAATTTATGCAAATTTAAAGTGATGATTGATTCAAGTATATCTGAAAGGATGAAGCTTTAGGATACACACATATATACATAACAATGCACTATTTATGTTTTTGCCTAATCAGTACAATTTAGCATGTGATGAGTCAGCAAGATATTTTTCCTACCTATCCACACTGACTAAATCAGAGATTGAGAAACTTTAATAGATTCTTCCTGTCACTACAACTACCTTATTTTGATCAAAGACCAAAAAGATGATATGTCACATTGCAAGCAGTAATAATAAAGAATACTGAATAGATAAAAATTCAGGGAGTTGAGCTAGATAAGTAATGAGTATAGAAAGGGGCGGATGTCTTGATGTCTCTGAACCAGCAGAGAAACAACTGGTGAAAAGTTGACTTGTAAGCAGAAAAAAACAGCATATTTGCTCTGAAAAGATTAATTCACTCAGGATTGAGGATTGAGATAGCAGATGTGCATATTTTAAAAAGGGAACATACACCACACCATTAAAAAAACAAGGGGGAAAAAAAAAACCAAACAAAAAACACGTAAGGCTGTATTGTTCAGAATTTGTGTATTGTTAAAAAATTGCTTTCCAGATTGATAGCTGATTAATAAGGCTCTTCAGCAACCTATGTGGATGTATGTATATAGAACTGTATATTGTAACACCATGTCAACCCTTGACTTGAAGGGGTGAGTGGCTTAAAAAAAATAAATCTCGTGTCAGTATTACAGAACTTATTCCTGACTCACTTCAGAAATCATTCTGTCCCGTGATCTTTTCCAGCTCCTGATGTTTCTGAATGATTTTTCTGTTTACTCTGGTGATGAATGCCAATAAGTACAACACACTGGATAATTACATCTCCTGTAATGGCTGGTCTTGACTCCTTCAGGGACAGCAAGGGGCCATGATCCCCAGTTATGAGAGGATACTTGAACGGTGAAATAAGCATTACCAAATCTGACATTTATTTTTAGCATCATAAAAATTATTTGGGAGGATGATGGGAAAAAGGCAGATGGCTTATAAAGACATCTAATAGTTAATTTCCACTTGTTCAGAAAAGAAAGAGGCTCCCGGAGGCTTATAGTGCATTTGGTATTTATTGAACTTTAAGCTACAACCAACAGGCTGGTTAATAACAATTCATGCAGTTGTCAATCTTTTTGACCAATGTCATCAATATTTCACGCCGCCAAATAACAACAATTAAGAACCAGAACTGGAAGAAGCACTCAGGGCAAAAGTGTTTCCAACACTATAATGAAATCGACAGTCTAGGACAGACATTTCCAATGGGCATTCAGAGAAAGGTTTTCCTCTGATTTTCTCTTCAAAACAGTGTGAATCAGTGTTCTTTGTTACACATCCAAAGCATTCACACACTGGACAAATGTAATTATCTTGACTGATAAAACTCAAATAAGTATATTTTTTTGAATGCATGTTAGTTAGGTAAAATAGAATTTTAACCTGAAAACAATGCCTAGATTTTTATAAAGAGTACAAATTTTTAAGTGTAAATTGAGCATTTACATTTGGGTAAATGTTTACACTCCACATTAGCTGAGATGCCTGCCCTCCAGCTGAAAGGAGTAAAAGCAACCAATTCTATAAATCCTTTTTTCAAAAACTTCATTTAAATGTTCATAGTTCACATTAAACAGGCCATACCAAGAGTTCTGCTTCCAATTACAAGCGTAGTTGTAGGCATCAAATCTTTTAATGGTAACCAGCAATGTCTAAAAGAAGTATAAAGGAAAAAAGGAGCTATGCTCCTCCTACATTAAATGACTGAAGTTTTTACCTTAAAATTTTACTTTAATCATAGTTAAATACAAATACTTAAAAATATTTATCTAGGTGTTTTTAAAATGACATTTTAAAAGTACATTTATGTGTATATACGTTCTAACTTTAGGTGGATAAGACTATACTCATAATTAAACCTACCCAGGATCAGTAAGCATCAGCAATTCTGCCGTAAAGTTATATATCTACCAAGATTTTCAAACTGTGTTAATTTACACGTTTCTTCAAGCCCACTCTTCTGCCATGTCCAACACACATTTCTATATTTCTCCTGAGCTGTAACTTGAAGTTACAAAAATGATCAGGTAGGACTGAAATAGCAGCCTTAATACCTGTTTTGGTATTTGTTTCTTTTGTAGAGAGCTCCAGCACAGCTTTTTAGCTCAGAGGCTTTTTATTTGATGCCATTGAAGAAAAATGAAGGTAAAGGCTCCAAGTAAATGTCAAAGTCCATACCAGCAGACAACTTAAACAAATTCACAGGAGTGCAAACAACTTTACAACTTCATTGTGCTTTTAAAGGTGTAGTATAAATCCCTATGTCATAGAGGCTTATAGTATATTCTGCAATAGTTTTCTGTTTTCTATTTCAAGGACTCCTAATCTTTTGGACTTCTGAAACAAATGGAAGTGTTTTAATAAAAAAATGGGTTCATTAGAGCACAGGAAAATACATTTTTATTACTAAGCTACAAAAATCAACAAACAAACAAAAAAACCAAACAAAAAAACAAAACCCAGAAGAATGATTAAGAACTACAAGTACCTGGGAATACCATGTAATGGAAATAAGTGAAAATTAATAGGGAGATTTTAAAGATGTATATTTTCATGACCGTTACTCTTTAAATGGAAAAGATACAGGCATCACACTCTCTTAGGTCAATTTTAAAGTAGATTAAAGATTTATTTTACTTACAAACAAAAGTCACTACAAATTTGAAGAACTTTTGTGTATCACAGGTAGAAAACCTGTAACTGAGACAGGGGAAATATGTATCTGTCCTGTAAGGATCACTTTGATAATATTGGTAGTTTAGCAGTAGTAGCAATATTCACAATTAAAACAGTTATATGCATTGCACATAAGCATTATGTGGGTGTTTACAAACATGTCAAATAGAGGAGAAATGAATGTGAATTTTAAAAATTTCTAGTAAGGATCAGGGGTCCTATGTTTTACATATTACAGGTGTTAAGTTTACCTCTTAAGTTTATTACTCTTTTTATTATCTTTCAGGTTCCACTAGTGTGGAATAAAATAAAAAATTACTAAAATATAAAGATCAGATATGTGAGAAAGATCTTCCAAAGAAGTTTTCTTGCAGTAATAGACATATTGATGATGTTTCTTTCCTAAATGCATACAAAGACCTCATCTGGGACCTGGGATATACTCCTTAGTGTAACAGTAGAAACACAGGCCAGATATCTGAAACTGTACAGGTGAGAGAGAGATTGACCACAAAATTCTAGATTGAACTAGTTGGTTTAAAGTAATGGTTCATCCTTACAATGGTGAGAATTGCTTATTCCCCAAGGGACAATACTTTATTCCTATTTTTCTTGCTGCCAGTCTGTAGCTGTGTCATTAAACTATTGATGTTTCTGTCCTCTCCATGGTTACTAATTTTCTTTCCTCCTCCTGCACATGTGTCTTGCTGACTAAAATACTTGGCTACTTGGCCCTTAACGTCTGTGGAAATTTTCAGTGGTAGGACTGAAATTCAGTGTTTGGTTAGGATTTTCCCCACATTTTTTTTCATTCAACAGACAGAATGTAGAATTCTGAATTATTCAGTTTTTTTCAAAGGGAGGGTTAAAATTCTGTCACACAAGAAAAAGAATTCTTTTCTCCTGATTGTTGTGGCTGTGAACCTGATCTGTCTTGAAAACAGGCCTGCACATAGATACAGAGGTATAATATACAGAGGTCTGTGATTCCTACCAACCATTCTTGCAGTTTCAGAAAGATCTGAAACAATGTGGGCTTTTTAGATTGTTTTTTGTTTTGTTGTGGTTTTGGGGGGGTTTTTTTGGTTGGTTTTTTGGTTGTGTTTTTTTTTTTTTTTTTTTGGGGGGGGGGCAGCCAGAATAAGAAGCTTTTAACTTCTGCTTTCCTGCTGAAATTTTCAATGTAAAGTAAATCTGCAGGAATGACTATTTCAAGTCTTTAGTCAAAGAGGGAAAAGAGCAAACAGTTATAGGAAGTAAGAATTATCTCACTTAGGCATCTCTCCTACCCACAAGGAAATCTCATTATTAAAATTCTACTTGGGAATTAGATTAGCAGTTATGAAGCTTTAAGGAGTTGGGACGTCTTGTAAAGATCTCTTCTGTTAAACGGAATAGCTGAGATGTGCCAGAAAGTTTGAAGCAAAAAGTACTGCATTCAGGAAGGTGATTCTTTCTTTTTGATCTGTTTCCAAGGTTTGCATTTATTGCGGTTTAACCCCAGCCAGCAGCACAGCCCCACACAGCCACTTGTGCTCTCTGCCAGCAGAATGGGGAGAGAATGAGAAGAAGAAAATTGAGAAAACTTGTGGATTGAGGTAAAGACCATTTAACTGTTAAATCAAAAGCTGTGTGCAAGCAGAACAAAATATGGAGTTCACTACTTCCCATTGGCAGGTAGGTGTTTATCTACCCTCAGCAAAGCTGGGATCTATCCTGTGTAATGGTTAGCTTTGGAAGACAAACACCATCATTCCAAACACACCCTTTCCTCCTTCTTCCCTTTTAGAGGAATGAAGGCAGTGGGTTGATTAGCATTGATAACCTGCAGCTGTGGCCTTGCCTAGAAGGCAGTGGGTTGATTGACATGGATGATGTGCAGCTGTAGCTCATTCCTGCTAAGTGGTTAAGTAGCCCTGAGGGGGGGGGGAGCAGAGTGGTCTGGCCTCTGGGGGAAGGACAAACATCAGGGACAGTGGAATCTGACTGATGGTAAAACCTTTCTGCAGCCTGATAGCTTGCTTGTGCCACAACAGTTGGTGCCCCGTGTGAGGCTGACTGAGTTGGACTCTGACTGTGACATTCCCCCAGCTGTTATTGTTGAGCATGGCATCATATGGTGTGGGATATCTCTTTGGTCAGTCAGGGTCAGCTGTCCCAGCTGTGCCTCCTTCCAGCCTCTTGTCTCCCTCCCCTCCCCAGCCTCCTTGCTGGTGGGGAGAGGTGAGGGGCAGAGGCTACGATGCTGTGTAAGCACTGCTCAGCAATAGCTAAAGCATTGGTCTGTCATCAACACTGTGTTCAGCCCAAATCCAAAACAGCACCCTACAAGCTGCTACAATGAAAATGAACTCCACCACAGCCAAAAACAGAACAGCACAGAAACATTCAGTCACTATGAAGTGAGGGTTATGACTGTTGAAAAAGTTTCTCTCCTTTCCCATCTTTCAAATTTGAACTCCAAATAAAGGGTTACTTTATTGTTTCCCAGCTGTCTTTGTGCTCCTGTAGGTGGATGGTGCAATGCTTCAAATATTGCGCTAAGTATGCAGTTAATAAATACTTGCTAGCTGCTTTTATCTCTTGGGAAGGTAAAACATAAAAAAGGTATTAGGTGCCCCAGGGTGATCCTTGATAGTGAATCCCTGTGTTCATGTTGAAATGAGTCAAGACAATTTAATGGGGCTGAGGCCAAATACGTTCCAGATTTACGACACTGGATGTTGTAGCTTTTAGGGAACAAGCAAATGGAGAAAGAACATAAACAGATGTGGTACACTAGCATGCGGTTTAGGGTACCAAGCAAAGCTTTTTCACAAATAACACTATGAACATTTTGCTAACTGTGCTATTTGTGTTTCCTTTTTGACTACATGAAATACCAACATTTCAGGATCTCTTTTGGACTACCTTGCATCAAGAAAAGGCACATTGCATGGCACAGTAAACTGAACTGTTAGTGCATTGGGTCAGCAAAATCTATCATTTTCTCTCTAGAGCTAGAGTCTACAATCTAAAACCTACCAACTAGCACTCCATAGAACACATTTCCTACTACATATTCTGTTCCTAGTTGTGAGGCAGAAGAAGATTTCTCTGTGTGCAGAATCTGTTATAAGATTAAAGGCAATTTGTCTGCCCACACAGACCTGCAATTCAACATAAGTTACTTCTTCTTATTGTGGAGGAGCCAGAGCCAGAGGAAGGGAACCTCAGCAAATTAAGTTTCTGAAACACTAGAACAGAGCAAGCTCAGCAGCTACAAAGAGTGTGTTTCAAATATATATTCTTACTATACTTGAGGTTTGAAAAGGTTTGAAAAGCAGTATGTTTGAAAAGCCTTCACTAAGGAATATGCAGGGTCTAAGCAACATATAACTTTAAACAGAAAATCTACAAAGATAAAGCCACTGGTTTCTAATTATAAAAAGGAACTAGAAGTTTTCATCTTTTTTGCATTTTCACCTAATGATCTGGTGGTTTATGAGAGCAATTTGGAAAAGATTATGTCCTTGCTGCATGTAAATTAAAGGCTGATTTCTATTTGCTTGGATTGGTTAAAATTTCTAAATTACGTCAATAGAAAAGTCATCTATAAGAGCTAAGATGGCAATTTTTGGGAGACTAAGGAAAAGGAAAAAAAAAACCACTGAGGATTCCTCCAGTCTGAGGAATCCAGAGTAGAATATTTTTAGGACATTATAGCTTTTAAATCCCTTTATATTTTATCTGCTTCTCCAAAACTTTTTTTCTGACCAGTATGCAATCCTGTTCTACTTGATAAGTTTAGAAAACAGACACTAGTTATTCAGATTTTCAAGAGCTCAACTCTTCTATAATTAAGATCTGAAATTGCCTTCACTGAAATAATACTATCTGTAATAGGAGCTTGATTGAATCGGGAATAGGCTACATTTGTCCAAGTGTCTTCCCCCACCCCACTCCCAGGTTTTTTTGTGGAAGCATTAGGAATTATTTAACTGATGGACCTTAGTTCTCTGCATTTCACAGCCATGTCAGGCCATATCTTAGTAGTACTGAAAAAGTAAGCAAAGTTCTTATAATTAAAAATAAAGACACAGACTGTTTCTGGAGTGTGCAAATTTTCAAATTTGCAAAATAATAGCCTGGGGTTACAGGAACATAGTGAGACTGGCAGACTGTACAACATACTGTACAGTACAGTATAATGTCTCTAATTAAGAAAACAATTGAAGGGTACAAGGTCAAGTGCAGAAGAACCTTTTTCTCTTCCCAGTCACCAGGCTTAAGATGAGTCAGCTCTGTCTGATCCATAATCTCCACTCTATCCTCTGCTAAATTCACATGGTTAAGGAGGATCCTGATTCTCTGAAATCAGTATCAGCATGCCTGAGATTGCATTTGTGCATCACGAGCTGGTCTCTGGGTCTGCATTAATGCACTTAGGAATGAGAAATTCTCTGCCCTCTCAGAGTGTTCAGCTCACCTGGAGCAAGGCCATTACATGCGCTAACGTGTGGTTCAGTCGTCCCAGAGAAAAGCCCCGTTAGATATTTATCCATGAAATGAAGGACTCATACAGCACAGTGAGGGTGCATCCTCTCATGATGGTGAAGCTGTCTGCATGGACAAAGATATCTTTACCAGCTCAGTTTAGACATAATGAAGACCTCAAATTGCTCTGAACAGTTGTTGCTATTTTGATGGAACAGTTGAGTGACATGGACGTATTTCCTATGCTCAGCTTTTTAGGCCCATTGGGCACACCTAACTTTCAGGTAACAGATTCTGATAAAAGGATTCTCCAACGTTTAGGTCGACACAGTTTTCTTACAACTTCTTTCTTCACGTATTTTGTGCTATTTTTGCCCATGTCTTCCTGTTTCTTTGTCTGAGCGGCAACCTGGATCTTGACAGCCTGTTAGAGCTAAAAAATGGTCTGAAACCTTGATAATATGTGGAAATATTTTTACAGGAGTTATTTCTTATTCAGTTGAGGTAAGGAATATCTTCCTCTGCCCATGTACCTAACAAATGTAAAGCAAAACGGTTCTTTTCCTAGAAAGGACATTATCATAATAAACCAATTCCTTCTAATTTATATTTTTACAAAGGCATCACTTCTGGATGACCCTTTGGCTGCTGAATATTACAGTTAAGTTGGTACATGCTGTTAAAAATATTGCTCTATTTTGCCTTTAGCAATCATGCAGCAAAATATTGCTCAGCATGAAAATGAAATTATAAAGATAAGGCAGTTAATAATTGTGAGATATGCTACTGTATCTCCTGTTATTAAAATGAGTAACACAAGAGGATTTGGAATACATATCCTTAATTATTTTTGTCTATCTATTGAGGAACTGGAGAACTAATGTAAAAAAAAAAAAAAAAAAGAAATACCAAAACACCACCAAAACCACAAAATCAGTTTTTATTTTATGGGATTAAAAGATTTTTTTTCCCTTGAGGGCTTTTCCCCTGCACTAAAGATCTGTCATTCCAATTGATTTTTAAAGTAACTTTTATGAATTATTTAGACATAATCAACATATGCCACTGCAAATATTGGGAAAGGTCATGTTATTACAACTGATTTTTCATATGCACCTCCTAAAAAATGGCTTTTTCTAGACATGCAATCTTCCGGATTTGTATACTCAGCATGATATCAGCAATGTTGTCTTCCCATGGCAAAGCTTCTGTTCCCATGATGTCTTGAAATAATGGTAAAGAAAATACACAAACCAGAGGAAAAAATAAAATCTTTAAGAAGTTCTCGATCTTCAGAAAGAGGTTATAGCACCCACTGATTTACTGCAGGTAACCCAGTCCAGTGGTCCAGATAGAACTAGACGATTTATGAAGAATTTAAAAATAAAATTAAAAGATCCTTCTGCGTTTCCCCATCTAGTTATCAAATGTAACAACATCATAAAACTCAATACAAAAATTTACCATGTTGTTGAATAAGAAATAAGAGCTTTGCCAACTGAATGCATATCGGAAGACTAGTCCAGAAATTTACTCCTGCGACACCCATCTCCTTTTAATTATTTTATAAGAAAAAAATTATATAGACTATCTGTAAATTTACTTAACCACAGAGCTAAAAAACAAGTATTGTTTGAAGTGCTTGCTTTGTCTTCTAATTTGATACATGCTGTTTTGCATCAAAAATGTTGATTATAAGCCTTCTTGGGACTCCAAATAGCGTGTGTTAGAAAGAGCTCAGAGTCATGAAAATGAGATGACTGAAGTAATTCTGTTACAATGTTTTTCAATTGGGATAAACCATTTTGTGAAAATCAGACTTTCTGGAAGGTAGAACCTTTCTTCCTGCAGCAGTCTATCCTTCTGCAGTACCACTGCCAGCTGCCGCAGCACCAGCTTTCCCCAGCCTTGACTGCAGAAGTCAAGACAGTCTTTCTTGATAATGGTAGCAGATCCCAGTCTTACCAGAGGTCTCGGCTGCAGGCAGGAGAAAATTAAGGGGTTTTCCACTTGGCTGCTGAACCATTGCTTTTTTAACAATATCTTCCATAAGGCTTTAAACATTAGCAAACTAATCAAAATGCTCTACCTCTGGGCTAAGTGGCATGTACTCTTTATGCCTGCTACACACATTCTGAAGGATATTTATGGCATTGTTGCTACTCCAAATCTAGATAAGATATTTAAATAACAGTGTATCCAAGGAGACAGAATTTTTGATGTCTTGATTTTATTTCAAAAATAAAATAAAACAGTGCACCAGGACTCGCAAGAGAACTCGATACTCCATAACGTAAATAAATAATTAAGTATTCTCCTGGATCTTCATTGTGTCTTTCTTTGGGCCAAAAGCTTTTTGGCAAATTTTGCTTTTAAAATATGGTTACTGTTGCTGAATTACTGAAATTGTATAAAACGGTTGAGCTCCCATCAGTTTGCCTGATGAAATGAATCACTGGGACCTCCTCTGGCAGCTCCAGTGACTGTGTGATATCTGCCCTATGGTCTGTCATGAGCAGCATGGAAACAGTTGCCTATTGTCCTGCTCTGATTTCATGTTCTGAGGGCATCCAGACTTTAAACATCATAAAGCTTCAAGCAACAGAAACATCAGAAACATTTTTTAACATGAAAAACCTTTAATTAATTAGGAAAAAAAAAAATCCTTGCCCTTACAGAAAAATAGATCCATTCCTCTGAAGGCTCTATCAAACAGTTGTAGAACATTGCAATTTTATGTGTCATAAATATAGTTTCAGCATATATAACTCTCCTTGCCATCTATTATCTGCTAGCAGAGACATCAACAGCAGGGCCTATTGCTTAATTGTGTTATCAAATTTTAGTAGCTAATTTCTTTAGCTTACAACATAGGTTTGTATAGCAATATATTTCTTTTATTACTAGTGAAAGAAAAATCTGCAGTAGTGGCCAAACCTTTTCAGCGAACACCTTTTAATTTATTTTAAACTGATTTAGCATCCAGGATTAAAGTGTAATTCAAGGTGTAGGGTCTTTACTCCACAGGAAACAGTAACTAGTTAGCCAGTAAATCCAGAGTATTAAAAAATATTGCTGGAAGGGACTTCAAAGGACCGTTTGTCTACATCTGTGTCCTTAGGCAGGATCTCTACTATTGCCAACAGATGTTTGCCTAATCCAGTCTTAAAAGACGCCAGTTCCACTACCTAAGTGGGAAACAGGGAATTACCTTCTCCCCTCACACCATGCTGTCCTTAATTTTTTTTGGCTGTCCTTTTATTGTGGGAGCTTTTGCTTTCCACTAAGAAAGGATCTGACTACACACTCTTGGGTGTCTGCAGCAGCTCCAGCTCTAGTCCTTTAGAAATGTGATTTCCTGGCCGTTGATGACTTATCAAATAGGATCCCTGTGGGGTTAATGACAAAATCATTCCATATTTTAAGAAACACATGAGATAGGTAGAAACAATGCCAGTTTCTCAAACCTTCCTCTATGTCTCTCAGCGCTTCACTTCACACAAAGTATGCTGTTCAGTGTCAGTCTGTTCAGCAGCAGTGTCTGTTATTTAGCAGTGAAAAAAATCAACAATATCATGCAGCTCAGACCACAATCAACATAATAATTTATTCCAGTGATTCTGCAGAGCCTTTTTAAAGGACAAACAAAAACGTTAGGGGGTGTAAATCAAAATTTGATTGTCATTTCCTTATCCTACATTTTCTTGCTTTATTAGTTGGGATGAACTGTATGCTCATCTAAACTATTATCTTTAAGAGTGGCCTCAGCAGGATGGGTGATGTGAGCACTGCAGAGCCCAGGAAGAAACCACACATGCCAGGCTGTGGAAAGGAAGAAACCAAGAGGAGAGTAAGAGAGGCTCCTCTTAAGCACTACACTTTGTCAGCAAAAATGTCTGTATGGCAAAAGAATTTCTGCTAACAATTTAGGACGGAGTATCTTCTTTATTATCCCATTATTATGCCTCAGTGCTTATCCATTATGATGGGTATCACCAGATAAGAATATGTGAGTGCTTCCCAATCCATTTCAGGTGATGAAGTTATCCCAAATTGCCTCTCTGGGCAATTCAAACTGAAACGGTTGTGGTTGAAGACTGGGAGCGTGATGTGCTCTAAAGAACAGCAATGGCAGCTAGTTAACTTCTTAAATTATTCCACTTACATCCACTAGATGTGATCTAGCTATACTTTCACATTAATCTTTCAGTGCAAGGCCAGAAATTGGTGTCCAGAGTAAACGAGGCAGTTTGCTCTCTGTCTTCCTCAACAGGATTTTTTACAGTAGGATTGAGATGTATCTTTTATTGTTCTAGGGCCTCAATAGCCTCAGTATGCTTCCAGAGTTTTAAAGTTCCAGAACATTTCCATGAAAAGTTAACTATCCTCTTTTCTTTTCCAAATATTATATATGACTTATTAATTTAATTAAAGTGTTAGTTGCTTTGGAAAATAATTTCAGACCAAAAGCCCCCAAAATATATGGTTTTGAAACATCATGAGCTTGAATATGTTTTTAAATCATGTTTAAAATCTACCTATCATATGTTTAAATGAATATGTTTTGTATCATCTATGGATGTCTTGGGTTTATTTTCACATTTTACATAGACTTTCAGCTGTGTATTGCTGATGACTTTTATTTTGGATAAGAAAAGTTTGATAATAATGTTCTGTCTAATTGTGGTATGATACTACACCATGTAATTTGGTTTTTCAAATCAGTATTTATTTGTTGTTACATTTGCATATATACTTTTTGTCGTAAATGTTAATTGGAAATGTCAGAGTTCCTTTTCAATTTAATTAGCATAATTGCACACAGAAAAGAGTGGAAATCTCTTTTAATTTATGTAACATTTATTAAAGACTGTCCAGAACATGGCTGTTGGTGTTTCTTTGGTAAACTTAAGCATTTTGACCATCAACTTACAGAACAGCTTGACATCTTAAAGTTCCTTCAAAGTCACAACACTGGAGAAAGGCTGCCATTTGGCTTCTTGATGTATTCCCTTTTTATGTCTTCTACACAAAACAGATGAGAGAACCTGATTTTCAGAACTTTCGTCTTTGTTTCATGTTTCTGCCTTTTTGCTGTGTGCTTTTTTTGCAGGATGAAAACTTGTTTGAGAAATGTGGTCCTTGACCCACTACACTTGCTGAGAAGAACCAGTCCACTGTGTGCTGACAGCAGAGATGGTGCCGGGTGGACATAGCTGCTGGGCAGATTTCTAGTTCTATGAAGTAGGGTTGTCACTGGCTTTTGCTGGATCAAAAATGAAAGATCTAAAGAAAGCAGTTGGTACTGGTATTTTCTGGCATGTGTGTGAGTCAAGTAAAGAATAGGTAAGTGAGGTTTTCAGCAATGACATGTGAGGTAGGCTGTGAAACTCAGCTACAGGGTCCCTAAATGTCCCACTCTATTTTAGGTAAGCCATTTCTATTCTGCCAAATTTCCTCCCTCATGGCACTCAGAAAGAAATTCACAGGAATGTATATACAAGATGAAAGGATTATTTCAGGTACTGTGGAGAGGCCACAAAACCTCATTTCCCAGGTATTTTTTACCTAGTAGAAATTCAGACCTGCAATACAATATCCAAAACCGCAGCTGAACTATGAGAAGTCTTCTGCAATATTTCTCAGATCTGCACAGGTGGTTCATCTGACCATGGCAACCAGAAAATAACCATGCTAAAACTTCCATAACTCTCTACACTTTTTTTAACAGATTTTTAAATTCCTCCTTCACAAATGCACACATAATCTCCATTGACTCTAAAGACAATAAGATGATTATATATGTGAGGGCATTTATGAATGGGCAACTACACAGTCATAGGAAAGGTTGATGGAAATTATATAAGGGTTTAACCACAATAAGATCTCAGTGCTCTTTGTAGAGTAAAAAAGTCTTTGGGTCAGGCAGTTTATTACTAGTGGGGAAATATCAATAAATAGAACCATATAAACTTTGGAGGTGTTTAATTTTGACTTTTTTAGAATTAACTTAATTTCCATACTTTAAGCTTTTATAGAAATTGCTGGAGCACATTAAAATTGTTATTAAGGATTTTTTTCTTTTACTGTGAGAATAAGTGAATGAAATACTTTAATAATCTTTTTATGTAAAAGATGAAAACATGTTTTTAAATATGTATACTTTTAAACATCTATGAAAAAACAAAAAGATGTTTTTACTTACTTTTAATGAAGCACAACTGCCTTAGTAAACATTTAGTTTTAAAAAGCATATGTTTTTTCAGCAAAGACTCTCCCTCCTTTTAGAAAAAATAAGATAACATCAGATAACTTTACTGGCATCTCTAAGTATTTGACAATATTAGATCTGCTGTTTGGGCCATTGAGTACTATTGAAGGCCACAGTCCCAACTCTAGAGCAATGGGCTATAATGCTCTTCAGAGATGTCCTTTAGCCTGATATACGAGGTAAGTCACAGTTCATCTTTCCTCTCTCCATTTGCAACATACTAATTTCCTTTAAAAGTGCTTTTAGATAAGCTAATGGAATTCAATATAATTTTATTCACCCTACCATATGAAATGTTTCAAAAATCATATCTCTTTAGAAAGACCTGGAAATGGTACACTCCAGTATCTTCTTAACAAGAGTATTACCACAGAAAGTATTACAAGTCATGCTATGAAATTTCTTGAAAACAACTAACCCTATGATCAGCCTTAACCCTCTTAGATGGGTTGAGTAACTGGTTTTTTCCTAAAGCAAATTAATTACTCCCTTGAATGAAAGTGAATCCTAAAATAATTGAATTTATTTCCACTCAAATAATACTTTGGAGCCTTACTGGAAAGGCAGCCTATTCCTCAATGTCAGTGCTGAGGTTGGTCGCTGAGCTCTGTGCAAGAAGAGACACTTCTAGGAGTAATTCATGGGCTACACAGTGGCTGTGGTATTGCTTTCTTTCCTCACCATTTGTAACTTAACAGCACAGGTGGAGCATATTTTGAATGCAATAGAAATTAAACACCACTCAAAGTATGTTTGAACTTTAACGTCTGCTTTCACTGGCATCTTCAGTAATCTGTAAAAAATACTTTCATTAAGAACTTCACACTGCATAGTCTTTCCGTCATGTTTTAATAATACAGGGAAATTCCTTTCAGCAGAGATGTATCCAGAAGGAAGCTGATTTTCAGCTCTTTTATTTAGTGCTGTAGTTGAGACGGGCAGAGTGAATGGTTGCTACTGATGTGACAGAGCTAGAAAAAGGAATTTAACCTAAGGCTAAAGTTGGTAGGTTCAGCAAAATCACTCAGTTTCTGCACTTGCCTATATGGCTGTTGGGATAAGCTGTTGGCCTGTAAACGGGGCTTGGGCACACCATGATTCCATCCTCCTTGTGCAGCCATAATGACTCTGTGGGCTACACAGGTCATTTCCAGACCCTTCTGGTGTGGTGATTGTCAAGATCAGATTGGCCTTTTATGTAGCCAAGTGAAACAGACTTTGCAGCCTTGGAAAGAACTCAAGAAAATGTGAAAGGTGGTACAGAAGCTCTCTGAACACTCAGTGTGTTGCAGGATAGATTCAATCTTGAGAACTCCAGGACTGGTAGGATGAGTTTGGAGCAGTTGCTTCACCTTTTCCACCTCAGTTACGCATTTCAGACATGTTTGGTCAGGCTGCAATGTCTGGCTAAGCAGTTCACTAACCCTGTTCCCACACTGCTTGTTACCAGTAACGCTGACTCCCTGCTCATCAGGTTCAGAAATTAGTGCTGTTTCTCTATTTGCAAGTTCATTTTCCAGTGAGCAGAAAAAAAAAATAAATCCTAGTGATAAAATAAAACGTTATTGAAAAGGGTGTACCTGGATTGAGGGAGTGGGTCTGAAAAGGGTCAGGGCTCTGTCCCGTGTGAGGAAGAGCAAGGCTCAGTTGAGCTGGAAGCAGAAGTCATCTGCCAGGCTAGTGGTAATGTGCTTGGCAATGGGAGGGGACCCAGTGAGAAGGGATAGACACTTGCCCTGTGTGGGAGATAGTCAGCTGGTTGTGGTGGCTTGTGGTGTGGAAGGTGATTGGAGTTGAGCTGTTCCTCAGCACCTTTGTAGGCGTCCAGTGGCAGATGTATTTCAGGGAGCTGACCGGTTACTCTGGCTCTGTTTTGTGGGTTTGGTTTGTTTTTTTTGTTGTTGTTGTTGTTGATTACCTCAAATCTACCTATCAGCTTCCTATCCTACAGATAGAAGAACTTGAAAACTTCAGTGGTTTTGACTTTACTTTAAAATCCTACTTTACAATGAAGATTTCCCAGGAGAAAAAGCAAAGGATCAGTCTCTCAGCATTAACCAAAATAGGAGGTGATATCTGTAACTGGGGTATAAGCAATTCTCTGACAATTCAGGCTAATGAAGCTTTCTCTGTGAATTGCCACAGAGGCTTTTATGACAGAAAAGAGACCAGTAGTTCCACCACTGAAGTCCCTAAGTATAAAAATGTGCTTTCTTTAACAATCTAAATGCAGACCTTATTTAAGTGATAAAACTGAGTCAATGATCACAAGATCTGAATGTGTCTTCATAACTTACTAACAACTAAGTGAAAATAACTTCCTCAAAGCTTCAAAATTTAGTGAATAAAACATAAGTCATGTTACTCTTTCCTCTCAGCACGCACTTTGGTATTGAGACATAAGCAATGACTGCAAAGTGGAGTTTGAACAAGACTTTGCATCTTATACTGCCAAACTTTGAATAGCATCAACACTCAAGAACAAGTTGGGCTAGGAGAAACACATTTCTGTCAGTAAAATGAATTAAGAGGTTTGCTTTTAGGGGTATGGCCTTAGCTTCTCAATTTCATTATGAGGCATAAAATTTCTCATATAAGTGAGAATCAGAGAGTCTTCATTTTCCCCAACTTGTCCTTTAACTTGATTAAAAATATCACTGGGGGGTGGGAGTAATGTGGGAGGTGGGAAGGACAGAGAATCTGCTCTTGTTTGTGTCTGATTCCAAGCTCAGTTACATCAGTAAAAATTGGCAGTTCTCTGTAAGTCTGTGGAGGTAAGCCAGGTTTATAGTAGTCTGGGACAAGTACTAGGTACTAATCTGCCTAAAGAAGCATATCAGCTGCAATAAGGCTGCAGGACTTGTTACAACTGTTGAAAACCGAATATCGTTAGCTTCCCCTCATTTATTTTACTGTTAGGCTTGCAGCATTTGTGTTGAAGTGGCACACATTAAAATAAAGACAGTCTGCTTCTCTTATGTCCTGTATTTCTTCGTGACATTATTAGTTAAAAAATTAAGATGCAGATTGCCTTGGTAAAAGGTAAGCTGCCATCTACATTTTTCTACAGAAAAGAAAAAATATCTTTTGGCCCATTTATTTCTATGAATGTATTTATTGTAAGATGAAAGGTACAGCTGGCTTATGAAAAGAGAGAATGGAAATGGCATTATGAGGTATTTTATACATAGCAATTATCCTACCATTTCTAATGGATATACAGAGCTCAACATCTTCCCTGTTTCTTAGGACCATAGGCTGGGTGTCATCTTTGACCTTTATTTCCTCTCATGTAGGTTTTCTCACTAAGATTGTTGCAGAATTATTACCAATGCTTATCCTATATATAGAGAACCTTTAGAAAATAGTGGTTTATATTTGTCCAGTATCTGCAAATTTGTCTTGTCCCCATTATTTCTGTTATGTAGCTCACAAGCTCTTTGACATTAACTATGAACCGCTGTTGAGTGACTGGAACTGAGACTGAAACTTTGGTTATAGCACCAAGTTTGAATGCTATCCAGAAGGAGCACTCAGTACCACAAAGACAGATATATTCAATCACTAGAGAGCAAATCCTCCTTTCTTAGCAATAAGTAAAGCAAACACTAGTTGTTAAGACTACTGTAATGAACACATCAAGAGGAATTCTGAATGCCTAGACTAACAAAAATGGAGTTGGTTCCTCTTCTGTCTTACAACTTGCCCTGTTGTATACATCGTGCAATAAGAGGTTGCACTTTTCTTTCACTGAATAGCGTGATAAGGCAAAGTTTCACAACACAGTATTTTCCATTATGTTAATGACAGGGTCCAGCACAAAAGAGTGATAAATCCCACCCACGTGGCATCACCTTGAAATCCTGGTAAACCAGCTCTTGTGCCCAGTGTTCCTTGCGGGGAACTCAGGGAGAAAACAGCAATTATCACAAATGGAAATTTTGAATGTTAGTAAACTGAATATGATCTGTAGAACACATTTCTATTATTTTCGGAGTTGTCTAATACCTACTCTAAATTTATTATATATTTATACAGCAGTATATAATCCATGTCTCAGTAACAAAATTTAAGATCGTGCCTTTTTAATCTTTATCTTCAGCTAGTCCTCATTCTTAAAATTGCTTTTGAGCAATGAGTCTGCAGGTTTTATGGAATACAATTTATATTAAGAAGATAAGGATAGTCATATTAATTGCACAGAAATAGGGTACTGACATTCTGATTCTCTCAGTACAAACATGAGTTTATGATTTGCCCTATAGAGCTCAAACAACCATCTCCCCATCTATACTTATTGCGAATTCTCAAGATGTCCTCAGACTAATATTGGGGGTTTTTAGAAGACCATTTCCTGCAATCAATCACAGCACCTTTCATGAACCTGCTTTGCCATTTATCAAGCACTAAATAAATGGTCCAAAGCCGGCAAACGGCTGTTTCTGAGGCCAGTAAAGATAATTCATAGCATGATAATAAATTAGTTTTGTGTCCTCTGATTAGGTACATTGTAATTAAGAGAATAACTATGCACTAAATGATAGGGTTAGTATAAAAAATGCAGGGTCATTATAAAAAATGCAGAGGCCAAAGGTGATCAGCTTTGCTAACTGTGATCCAAACATGCCAGTAGTGACTATCAAGTTACGTCCTGTCACTTCCTTTGAGTAGTTTTTTTTAAAAGACTTTGGTCACCTTCTGTCTCATTTTGTCTTTTATATATATTGCCACTGATAGAGGTTTTGAAAAGACTGAAAGAAAAGGCTGACTGACATTTCTGAAAAGCATGTAATTACTTGTACATTAGTGAGCTTTCAGATATCAGCTAGAGCAGCTCTGCTTTTTGTAAGCGTTCAACAGAAGCTAGCCATCGCCATGAGTATCAGCTTCCTTTGTTGGCTACGGGTACCACACAATTATATTTGTTTTAGCTGGAAGTTTGCCACATATTTATGGTGACAAGTGGCAAGGTTCAAGCTGGCAAGCATTAAATACACGCCTGTGGAGAGAAAGCTCAGGTCAGAAGCACTCACCATGCAAAGGTCATAACCTTCTTGCGTGTTTAAGTTAGCCATGGAGGAGCACTCCGGCTGTGGTAAGATCTTACGGGGTGTTCCCTCCCACAACAAAACATCTGAGTGGCAGGGAATCTCTGAAAGAAAAGACACTTTAAATACATTAAGAGAGTGGTAGTAGGGAAAAGTTCTTCACTGAAAGGGTCATTGGTCACTAAAACGGGCTCCCCAGTGAACTGGTCACAGTACCAAGCCTGTAAGAGTTCAAGGAGCATCTGGATGATGCTCTTAGCCATATGATTTAGTTTTAGGTAGTCCTGTGAGGAGAAGGGAGTTGGACTTGATGCTCCTTACAGGTGCCTTCCAACTCGAGATATTCTATGATTCTATTATTCTATGATAATAAAAGGAGGTATTAGTAATTGTTATTGTGTACAAGTTGTATACTACCAATGGTAGTTGTGTGTATAATTAGTTGGCTTACTTTTTTTTTTTTTTATTAATGTGTAACAGAGCTGAGCAACATGATTTTGGTCCCACTTAAATGGATGCAAAATCAGTGTAACTTTTCAGAGGAGCTGCTTGAATGATTTGTATTGTTCTCCCCAAGAACAGAGTAAATCAGACCCACAAATTTTTGGTGACAGTTTCAGATAATATAAGTAGATTATCTCAAGGGAGATGTGCAAAACACCTCTGTGTAATTGCTACTTTACATTTTCATGACAAACTCAAATCTCAGACCAGCTTTTCAAGAAATTTGATATGGTTGATGAATCTTTGGAGTGAAATGGCCAATTTATGGGCTGGTATCAAAACAATTTGCTATGAAGGCTGGTGATATTTGGCAGTTCAACCAAGTTCTGCTTTGGGATGTTGGAACATGACGTGAAATTCATGGACTGTAAACCTGTGAAATCTCAGGGCAAGAAGGAAAAATTTTGCAGCTGAGAAAATTATCTCCTTTTTGATACATGGGTTCTTTTAATAAGTAAGAATCTTCCAAATTGTCCATAAAATGAGCACTGGACAGCACGTTTAATGACAGTGCCATAGAATCCATTGAATAGGAACATATTTGCCTAGTAAAATGACTGACATATGTTATCGTGAGGCTTAAATCCTGGTAGTACTCTATAAATGTTTCCTAAATTTGCCCATAAAGCTGGATTATACAGTGGTCCAAAATGACCAGCAATATTTTCAAAACAGTTTTAGAAAACACTTGTTTAACACATGCATAAATAGAACACAACGAAAACAAATATTTCCCTATGTCAGCTTTTTGCATGTGACATCCTAAAATCATTCACAGAATAAAGCTAGCAGTATCATTTAAGCCATCCACCTTCCCCCTACAAGGATCCTCAGCTTTTCCTAAACAATTCCCAGCAGACATTTCTCTAACCTGTTGTCAGATATCCCAGCGAGACCTTGCACAGCATACGCACACAGTGCATCCAAGCACTCATCTGTTCTTACAGCTAGAAATTATTTCCCAATGTCTAACCTAAATCCAATCTCTCGTTTACTTTATTCGCACACTTGAGATCTCTCATTTGCTATTCCTCGGAATACTGCAACTCCAAACCGTTTTAGGTGGCCTGCAATATATGCAGTAAATCTTGTCACTAGGACACTGAGTGAAGGATTACTGTGCTTTATGTACCAAAATGAAAATGCAAAGCTTGACATTTATGTCTGTTTCTGCTGTTTATCTGCTGTTTCTGCATGGCTTATAGCACTGTTTCCCAGTCATGGTTATCAGTCTAAAATGTGACTATGACTAAAATAAGGCTCCTTATGCCTCCATTCAGTCACATACCTCAGAAGACCAGGACTTGTGTTATTTCTGACACATAGAACACTGTTTAGAAAAAGGCATAGTGGCTATGTCCTACAGGACCCTGCAGTCTTCCTTACACTTGTGTGATTCTATTTCAAGGTTTGTTTGTATAATTTCTGCCTTTATCTTGTAGTTATGTTTTTTTTGACACTTTCCCTTTGAAGGTATGTGAAGTAGGAAGTGTCCCCTGTTACATTATTAGCAGGAGAAAGCTATTTTTTTTTATGGTGGTTCCTAGGCACAATTTTAATATACATAATAGTAATTGTAGCTGGAAAATCATGTTCCTTGCCAATTTTTTGTGTGCTTAGTATAATTGAAGTTTGCAGTGTTTATCTTATTTTGCAGACCTCTACACAAGAAACACTGTAGTTAGACAATTTGCCAGTTGGAAGCGGTAGCAAAAGATTTTAATCCAAAGCTTTGTATTGTGTATCAGTAGGAATTCCATTTGCAACAAAGCTATTATGGTTATGTCCAGCAGCACCTATTCTGCAAGTTACAAACACTGCCTTGCCCTGGCAGACACCATGGAGTGATCAGCTGCTTAGGTAACTCACAGATCCTGAAAAGAAGCCTCTCTGAATCCATTGATCTGCATGAACCACACGAAGGACAGAAGTTTGACAGAGTCAAACATAACATTAACGTTAATTTTTGTTTGTTTAAAGTATTTTCATTTCAATAATAAATTATACTTTAAAAAATAATAAAAAGTTTCAAAACCAAAAACTTGGCTTCTTTGCAGTACTTAAATATGGAATGGTCAAATGAAAAAAAAATATGTGTATTTGTTAGTATCTACAAGCTCATCAGTGACCTTCCTCACAGAGCCCAGGCCTTTTGCAGTCCTAAGTATCATCATAAGGAAGAAATTCTGTGCAATGTAAAGCAAAAGCAAACAGAAAATATCTTGCGATATTATTTATATTTCAACAGAACAGCATTCCCGCAGACATACTCATGGTATTAAAAGACTCGCTTCTGCCTCCAGAAGTGCCCTGACTCTCATCAAGTATCTCATTACCATGATTAAGCAGGCTTTGCCTTTCAGTAGTCAGTAATTCCAAGAGTTAACTTCATTAACCAGTCTATTTTAGTAAATCTGTGTTTTACGTACATGAAAATAACTTTCGTTTTGTGTATCTCTACTCATAGCTGCTAAGTAGACTACAACAAGCACAGATTCAAAGACGAGACACTAATAGCAGTCTGATTTGTCTTCAATCCCTGAAGTCCTGCAGTACATGTCAGATGCCCAGTAAGTGATTCACAGCTTGCTGACTAAAATGAAAAAGAACCCCTGGGTTACTGGAAGTAATAAATAACATTGCAGATTCCTGCCAGTACAGGCTGCTGAAGTGCTATAAGGTAAGAACGACAGAATCAGCTTTTTTATTCTTTAATACTGATGCACAGAGTTGATGATTTAACACTGACACCTCTCACACAAGAAGACACCTTGCATTCCTGAAGAGCCTCATGGCTGATCGGCATGATTTACTGTAGATCTGTCACTAGCCAGCCCTGAGCTGAATGACATCACTGTTTTAAGAGTGAAAGAGACTTTGGTGCAAAAAGTGAAAATAGCTTTTTTTTTTTTCCAGGACAAAATATGGGGAGGAGGGGAACTTGCTAAATAGTACATAGAAATGATGAGCTAATGCCCCAATTGTTCCAAAAAGTATATTTGATAGGACTATTGGAAAAGAGAAAATTGATACCTCCCAGAGCGAACTTCAGATATAGTGAAGTATGAGATTAAATCAGAAAGGCACCACCAGCAGCACTAGAAAAACACATTCTTCATCCTTTTTACATGGTTATTTCTTATTATAGAAAATAAATGAGCACTGACTAAAAAGCACACAAGATATTTGGTATTTAGTATATTCTGCAAGATAAGGAATGGCAATCATTTCTAGAAATCTTTCTAATGCAAACAAATTTGCAAAATTAGATTTGTCTAAATGTATAGATTTTATAATTTTTGCAAATATGTAAAAAAATCCCTGATGACCCTTTATTTCTTTATTGCATAGAAGAAACTCACCCCAATTCTTTTAAGAAAGACTTTGTCTTTTCATGAATTTTGGTACTTCAGAATGTTTTTATACAAAGATGCAGATGAGAATTCAACTAATAGCTATATCAAGATGTTTCTAGGATTAGGTTGTTGACTGGAGTCTTGCAATTTGTTTCTTTCAACTGCTACCATCTTTTCTGTCTTCTTGCAGAAGCACTTCCATTTATTTAAATATTTTGCTAATCTCCTCTTTTACTGAGACTCGGAATACTAGCTGCCCTGGCATCTCACCTCCAGCTGTCAGACTTCTTGTATATTTTATTGTAACATAAGATACTGTACATCACAGGAAAACTTTTCTAGCTGTGGAAAACAAGAGTTGTACAGTAGATGTGCTTCCTCTGGAAGAATCCAGGAAAACACCACTGTATCAGTCTACAAATTGTCTTTCCATTACTTAGAAAAGCAAAAGCCCAGATGTTCATTACATGGCAGTACAATTTGCCACCACCACCACCCTAAAGAGTGGGGTTTCCATATCCTTAACATCTTAGACTGTAGACTGTTATTAAGATCCATTTAGGCTATAAAATAAAATAACAATGAAATGGGAACTCTTTCACGTTGAAACACCTTTGATGATGAAAATTAATAGCAAAGAGCTCGTGCTTTTCCATAGCGGGTAGAATTATTCTCCAAAATCTCAACAGCATTCCCTCCCACTTGGCACAGAGATGGAAGCTCTGTTATTGTCATTGCTATAATCATATTATTTATAGATTGTCTGTTTATAGATGAGGCAGCTGTGTGTGAGTAGTTGCCTATTTCAGCTGGAAGCAGAAGGCACTGGACACAATACTGTTCAGTACACCTAGCAGGCTTGGAGCTATGTCCAAACCACATGAGCCCACGGGCTCACCTGAACTTGATAAATGGGAAGCTGAAGCACAGACAATCCAGAAAGGGCCAGGAGGACAATGCATGCCTTTCCATTACCACTTACTAAGTGTAGGTCCCTCAGTGTGACTGACATAGAGCAAGGGTGCTCGGCTCCCTCTCTAGTGGCCTTTTCTCCACAGCATTTCTTACCTCTTCCACCCTATGCACCCACCCATGAGCTTCCTTGCCGCTCCTTACCCAAGGTGTTGCTAACTACATCCTTTAACTTCATTCTTTACAGCACAGGGGGCACTCTGCCATGATTTCTTACTGTTTTACAGTCCCAATCTTGTCTAAGTAGTCCCACCACAGGTTTGATACCCTTTTTGATGCATATTCCTGCCATACTCAACCACGTCTCAGCTGCTTCTGCTCCTGTTTGCTCATTTCAAGAGCCCACAGAAGAGCTGGCTGAGACCTCCTGGGCTGATTAACACAGACACTACAAATATTCCAAGCTTAGGTACAAATTGGCATGGACAGTCCCCAGCTGAGGTCAGGGATAAGCTGATCTTCTGAAGGTGTCTGCCGCTGAAAATATTTCTTGTCAATTGGAAAAACAATCTCAGTATTTTACTTCTGAAAAAGCTGCAAATGTCACCTAACAAGGGAAATCATCCTGCTGCAATGCATATTTTTACTGTTACACCTTAGAAGACTTTACAGATCTACAGCATGTGTTACGTTGAATCAATGTTTTCCTTGTGAACACAGAATAAATGCACTAAATCTTTGGTGATTTTTAAAATAAGCTTAATTCCATTTATTATATCAGGTTTTGTATCTTGCATTACTGAAGATTTCATAAGACAATTTTCTAGATCAGAAAGTCAGCTAGGAGAGGAAAGAATTTTATCTTACAGTGCCGCTGACAAGGGAGTTAGATCTGCAACAAATATTTTGACAGAGTATCCTACTACCCAACAAAGCATTAAAGAATACCATTTAACTAAGGGATACTTTCCTGTGATATAGTGGGGTTATATTCTACTTTCAGGGCTTAATCCATCAGTGCAGATTCTGAGACAATTTCTCAGGTGTTGTGGACTAAATCTTTCTCTAAATAACATCCAAGTAAATATGAAATAGTTCCACTGTTGTCACTGCTGGAAATCTAGCAGTAGCAACAAGCATGGGGCAATTTTTCTCTTCTGTGGAGTAAACACTAGAAAAAGTCATGGCAACTGTAGAATTAGATATTTCTAAGTGTTCTGTGGGTATATGTGTGAAATAATCTTTGCTGTGGTCATCATGAAGAGATATTGCTAAAGGCACACACAGCTGTGAATTCCCTGACTCCCATTAAGCTGTGAGGGAATTACCTGTGTTCGGTTGTAAATACAGGCCTTGGTGGTGTGCCACAGGTCTCGGCTCCAGCGTTCAGCCTGGATAAAGAGAAGGAAGCAAAGAGGTCTGATTTCAGAGGAGCTAAGAGCAAGGGGCAGTGTAACCTTATGTGTTTTGAAAGACCGCAGGGGCAGAAATGGAGGACATTGCTCCTTCCAGGAGAGGTCCACACACCCTAGGCAGAAAGCAGTCCCTTGGCTCCTGCCCACAGCCCTACTGCAGCCAGACGGACCTGAAAAGCCACAGTTTGACTTTTAATCTACATTAATTCCAACTTTCCAAAGGTCTCGTCTAGCTGACTAAAGAGTTGAGCAATTTCCTTTGCTGCTTCTTTTCTGCGTGGTTGCCTGGATACTCGGTCTCCTTGAGGATCTCACTGATTAAAGTGCGGTCGCAATTTGGTGATTTGAAGACCCTGATCCGTCATTTAGATACAGAAATTCTTAGCAAAAAATGAGTGATTTGTCAAGTGCCTGCTTTAGCAAAGTTACTTAGACACAGTTACCCAGAAGAAAACTCAATGATTTACAGGGTTTTTTTTCTGTTACATTGGTAAACATACTACATGCAAAATGAACTTCAGTGGTGTTAACTCACCATTTGAGTTACAGTGCAAAGCAGAACACTTTCTGGCACTATCTATTCCTATATTATATCTTGCTCTTGTTTAATGTACAAGTTGATAGCCGCTTCCAGAAGCAAGCACAAACCTTTGCCAATGTGAGAACATCACAGGCTAATCAACATCTTGTGACCCTGTTTTCTCAGGGCTGTCACAAGTTCCACTTTTCATACAATGCTTGGAAAGAAGCTGCAATAAACACACCAACTTGTAGCAAGACAGGAGCAGCACTCGGTTTGTGTCTTTCCAGATCATACAGAGCTCAGAAACTGCAAAATTTCCTTTTTGTTGGTCAGTGTTTGTTGCTTCCTTTGCTTTTTTTCTAGAATTAGAACATATTTAGCAGTTAAAATGACCAGAATTGAAATCCAATTGCATGCTGTGAATTTACCTAAAACTTGTAGGAACTTACCATCACATACATATATCATGCAAACAAGACAAAACATGATAAACATGGGATTCAAAAGTTGTCAGGAAATAGTTTTCCACAACATAAAAAATTTTCCTTCATGGCTGGGTGAGAGGGTAAGTATTTAGAAAAGGACATCCAAGACAATCTATGAAGATGAGACACTTTGCCCAAAAATCAGTTCCAGGGTCTATTTCTCAGTTTTACCTTTAATTGAATTTTCTACCTCATATATATATATATATTTCTATAAATAGAAAATTATATCTAGTAAATCTTTTCTGATATAAATTTAGGGAAAATCATTAAATTATGGAGAAAATATTTGGTCCTCACAGCCTGAAATGAAAGTATATTTAATAAGTATTTCCAGTCAATGTGAAGAACTTAGAATTTTGTAATCTGGCTAGTCATCTAAATAGTATGCTTTTGGGTAGGTTTTATTTTCTTTGGAATAATGAGAAAAGTAAATCCATTGCCAGAAATGGTTAAAATTCTCTGAAGTCTTTAATTAAATCTCCCTTATTTTTTTAATTATCCATGACTTTTTGAAAGCCTTCGCGCTTTGTTCCAGCATTCATTCAGCTATTTCTGAATTAGATCAAGGCAAATAAAATGTCCTTCCCATTTCAGTAACTTTTAAGATATCTTCTTTGCTCCTATGTAACTAAAAAATGCAGAATTATTACAAATAAAAGCTTCCAGGGCCATCCACTTTCTATTCTTATTCAGAAATACTTAATGTGTGCGCATGGTTTTAGCACATGATTGAATAGACTTTAGGACATAGAAAAAGGTTTTGTTCAACTGAGTTTTGATTTATTTTTTAGGAACAATATAGTATGGCTGTATAATTTGCATTTAGAAACTCAGGATCAGATTCAGTTTCTCACTTATTCATTTCCAGTACTGTAATTTTTCCTTAATTTTATAGCTATGATCTTTCTTCCCAAATAAAAGTAATTGTGCAACGCATGAAGTTGTGCTGAATGCCTAGCTTTGTTTCCAACGCAACAAGCATGTGAATGGGAGAGAAGTAGCAGTTGCCTTCCTGTTGCAAAAGGTGCAGAGAGAATTCCTACCTCTTATGGAAAAAAACATAAATTTTGCAGTTTTTCTGTCACAATCCCCTTTATCCCAACATAAGGAGCACCAATTCTTGTCCTCAGGTAAAGCAACAAGTAATGGGAACGAGTAATCCCATAAAAAATCAAGACAGCAAAATACTGGAGGTCAATTACTTGCTGGTTTCTTTGTTTGCCTTCAGACAATATATAATAATCTCTTTTTTAATGCTAAGCACAATGATATGTTTACTTCTCTTACTGATGATGACAAGTGGAAAGCTGGATGCTGAAAGTCAGGCATCTAAATAAACCTGATTCCATCTGGTATAAACACATATACATCTTTTCTTTAGATACTGAATAGCCTTAGCAATCTGTACTGACAGACAGTAAAATATTGGAAATAACTGTGGTTGCTTGCCTTTTAGGAGAGAAGGCATAACTCACCATTTTTATATTTTTTTAATTATCATTCCAATTAACAGTACTACTGAAATTAAGCTGAGATGTTAAGTAAGATGAAACAGCCCTTAAAAGAAAATTAAAAAACCTGAATCAATAACAATATCTTGCAATGTGACAAAACCTCCTATACACATGGAATAGTATTTGCCATTTATAGACCTTTAGGAAATTTTAACACAGGTTGTCTGATTTCACAACCCAGGGTACAAAAAAGGTGGCATGTGTGGGAAAGGACCGGTACTGTGCAGTGAGAAAACAATCTCAGTTTTACAGCACAGAGTGACTTGTCTTAAGTCAATCTTCAAAAAACTAAATATAGAAAGGTTCAAAGAGGATTAAATCTGCAGTAACTGAGGGTGTCTAAAGAGGTTATGAAATGAACATAAAGTTTAATTAATTCAATAGATGAGGAACTGCTTAATAGCATAATTACTTGAATTTATTGCAGATACTTCAGAATATGTGCGAAACGAACACTTTAACCCTGGAGTTCCTGAGCTGCATGATGCATGATTCACTCCTTTCTACTGAAGAGATTATTCACTTAATTGTTAACAATTTTTATAAGCTTTACTATTATTATAATTCTGTGATTTTTTAAATATGCATGCTCTGATTTACATCTCTCACATATATCGAACCTCCTCATTTATAAAAAAAAATATACAAACTATTTACTTTCTAGAAATGCCTATAATACTTCAGCGATGCTGAGTGTGAGGATATGATTTCAGCTCTAACTTGTGGTGAAGAATCCCTCTATATTTATACAGAAATGAGAATAACTTTAAGATGTACTACATCTTTTCCTGCGAGATAGCACATTTCCATTACCACAGAAAACTAAAATAAAAATAGTGTGTTAGCTCAACAGGAAAATATATGGCATAACTGGGTTCCCATGAGCTATGTTTTACTGTAAAAACAGAAATACACATGCAGCTATAGACCTCATGCGCCACCCAGTTTCTGGATACTTTTAAATACTGAACATAGTAAACATCATAGGCTCACAGACTTTTTAAGGTATAATATGCTACTTTTTCTTCCTCCTAAATGTGTCAGGAGATTTTCAAAGTTCATTTCTGCTTGTATTCTTGTTGCAGTATTCTCTGCAAGTCCATGGTTTGGATCAGGTTCTCCCATTGCTGTTGAGGTTGTAAAAATAAAAAAAGCTTTTTTTACCCTTGAACATGTATCATAACCAATAAATTAATCATGCCATCAGAAGGAAACTTGTTGTTGGGTAGCATTTTATGAACTTATTGAAAGTTTATTTTAGAAGTCTGTCCTGAGGTTTTTGCACACCTAAATTGTCACTAGTTTTCAATGCAGTTTCTCTTTCTCAAATTAGATGCAGAGACTAAATTGGGAGGTTTGAAGATCTGGAGTTGATCAGTGGGTGATTGGAAGCATGCAGAGAGAAGCAGCTTTTGAAGGATCAAGTGACTAAAAGAAATTAAAGACTACCTGGTGATGTGATCAGTCAGATTTTACCCTGGCTATTTCATCTGTATTAATCAATAAATATATTCTCTGCTTTCAGAAAGCTTTGGAGGCAGATAAAAAAGATATTTACCTGGTCACGCTTTCAAAAGCACCTAAATGCCTAGTACCTTTAAAAATTGATTTAAATCATTTGGTCACATTGAAGAAACACGTACTTTCCATGGATTGAGTGGCAAGGTACATTAACACAGAGGTGCCTGAACTAGCAGCAACCTACATGTAGTCTTACAAAGAACAGCTTCTAGGAAACACCAAAGAAGATTTTGCATTCCTGTATTCAGAGAAGCTGTCCCTCTGGTAGTGGGTGTAGCTTTGTCTCCAGATCTAAATCAAAGAGATTTGGGGTTTTTTTTTGGAACAAGACTGTCTCTATGTACTTTACTGATTACAAACTCAAAAGCTGAATATTGACCTACATTTTTTTTTGTTGATGATGTCAGTATCAGGTCAAACTATTATTATAATGAAATCAGCATGGATTTGTACATCCAACAGTGTTTTGACCTTTCCATTGAGTCTTATGGCTGATGTTCAGAAATCTTCAATATATTTCAAGCAGATGGGCAATAGATTTTTATCATAGTAAGTGAGGAGACCAGGTGGCAGTGGCACAGAATAAAACTGCTCATATGCCTGTGGTTTTAACCGATAAATAAGATAACTACACATTTATTTAAGTATTAGTTGCTATTCATTAGAAAAACCAAAACTTTGAAAATGCAATGCATAATGACAATCAACAAAGTTGTTGCCAGATATGCAGTTTAATGTATCATGAACTGACCTACAGATCGACCAGTGCAGGTTTCCCACTGTATTCATGATGTTTGAATCAGGCCTTGCAAACTTCCTATCTAAGAAACCACAATTTTTAAAAAAAAGAATGAGAAGGAACTGACCAATTCCAACCTACAAATGTGGTTTAATACATAAATACATACAGTGTGTAGGTCACATTTCTTAGCCAGTTTAAGGTTCTTTACCGCCTTCTTACAAAGGAGCCATGATTCAGGTGCAAATGCTCAAAGAACTCACTTTCATATGTGTCCTGCTCACAGCAGTCCAGGAGGAGCAGCAGGAGAAATCCTTTACCCTTTGGTGGTGCCAGATCCATTGAGACATGCAAAAAGCATGCAGCAGCTGTAACAGCAATTCCTCCTAGAAAAGTCCTCTGAATCAGGGAAGTGGTGGTGCATCTCTCTCCCCCATTTGGTACAGAGCTCTGGTACAACTCAAACTCCAGCCAACTAAATAGGATTGCTTCTTATCATTAAACAAGGAAGATATGTTTCAGGACAAAACCTATCACTTTCAGACTTAAAATATTCAATACTTTCTGAAGGAAAAAAATCTCATTCATCTACACCACGCTTTTTAATAGCAACAGCTGATAAGTACTCACTTCCTATAAATAGTATAATTACCAAATAAGTCAAGGATGTTTGAACAGATCAGTGATAACCTCTTGAATAAAATATTTCATATATTTATTTATTAAACCCAGTTCTTAAACTATTATCATCAAGATTAATCAACTAATATTCGGATATGAGGAAATACTGAGGAGTCATAATTGCACAATACTAATCAAAGCCAGGAAGAGCGATGAGAAAATAAAATAAAGGGAGGAGGGGTTTTTTTCAGATTTTTTTTCCCAGGCATTGGTGCCTACCAATTTTCATTTGCCTAGGTGACCTGAGTAAGCTTGTGATGAAAGTTTTCAAATTATGAGTCAGCAACAGCAATGGGCATAATTGAAACAATTGCTTTAAAATTAATTGCCAAAATTGCTTTTGAATGACTTTTCCTCAAAAAAAAAACTGGATGAACATGGTCTGTCTCAACTCAGATTACATTAATTCTCTGTTTGATTTTTTGCCATCATATTTTAGATCATTGAATACGTTTTTGTTTCTGCAGGAGGAAATCAATTTGTGTATTTAGACTTTGATAAATTTTTTAGATTTAAAAAAAAACCTCTAAATTTATTTTTTTGTCTGTTTTGACATATTTCTGTTATTCCACATGGATTCTGAGCCAAAAGAAGTTGAACTATGGAGCCTCATACTAAGGCAGAGCATCTGAGAAAATATGATAGATATTGTCCTTGAAGCCCTGACCCAGAAAAGCTAGGATCAAGGAAGGCTGGCTATCATGGTGAGTAAATACTCCAAATATGACAGCAATTATTTAACATTTCTTAAATAAATCCAAATCTTGAAAAAGCACAAGTCTCAAATATATTAATCTTCCAGAAAAATGAATATATGTCATAAAAGGAATTCCAGTACTTCCATCTGTTAATATATTTTGCTTGTCTAATGCCAGCACCATTTTTCATATTTTTAATATATATTTCAGTATGGCTTCTTTGCAGGAACCATTCCCACGTCAGCTGTTTTTATTAAGTATTCTGTTTCAGTGGCACCTACTCTCCCATCTCAGATCAGTTGAGAATATGAGTAACTTAAAGTATTGTCATTGAACAAAAATATTAGGGTGTACTGTCAATGTTTTCCCTATAACAGGTTCCAGTAATTTTCTTTAAAAGAATGTGAAGAATCTATCTGAATATAAAATGGCACCTGGCTGATGTTTCCAAGTTCATACAAAAATAAATGCTCTTCTGTTTGACAGCAAAATAAGAAGTATGAGGTGTACTTTCTAGTACATTACTTTCTAGTAATACAAATACAACATTAGACCAAACCTGAGATTACCACCTCAGCCAATTGTGAATATACCTCACCTTGAGCTTATAAATATGTTCTGTGAGAAGTATGTTGACTGGACAGTCTCTGAGCTTTCAAATGTATTAATTCACTGTGTTTATAGTTAAATTCCATCATCAGCCTAGATGACCAGATCAGAGACATAGTAAGGATGTATCACAGCTTCCCGCCAGCACTCTGACCCACGTTTCTCTCCACAGGAACCCAAGTCAGCAACGAAGCTGGTATGTGATTGAGTCCTACCCTGTCAGGGAGTTAAGATGGGGCTGCAGCACACACTTCAGTATTTGGGAAGATTAGGCATATCTATTGACTGTTCTTGAATGGATGTTTTTATATGCTTAAAGCCAGGTGTTTAAACATTTTGTTGATCTGGCAACTGCAGATGATCATTTTCTGGAATTATCTTCCAGGTTTCTTGAATGACAACCAGTAGAGAAATATTTTATTCTGCCACTGATTTTCACAAGTCAGGGGTTTCTTTTTCCTTGCCACAGCTAGCTGCTCAACATTCTGTGAAAACAATGCCTAGTTCCTAAATGTTCATACTTTTTTCCATTCATTACTGATGTTGCAAAATAAAACTCTAGAGCCAGAGAGTACTGTTTCATGGTTTCCATTTCCAAGTTTCTGAGCAGTTTTGCAGCATATTCTTTTGTATATTCAAAACTAGGCTATCAAAATATAATACCAATTTAAGCCACAACCATTATTTATATTAGTAGTGAAGGAGGAAAAACGTAGTGGTAAATTAATCTTTGTGCAGCAAAGAACTCCTTAAAATAGGTTTTCAGCATGCATAGTAATGAACTATTGCTATCTCTCCTCAACAGACATCTTTAAATAACTATGTCCAAAGTTGTTTAAAATCCTTTTCCTAGAATTTCAGTTTCAGTAATGCAAGACAGACTGACTCCTCACTTATAAAGCTCATCAACACAAACTTCCCTTTTTATCTTCTGCTTAATATAGGGAACTCATGAATCAGCTGTGACTTTTACATGCCTTCCCTTTGACCTTCCCACAGATAATCATAATAATGCTGGGCTGCTGAGAATCAATCAGTTTTCATAAAGGCAGCAGCCTTCAGATTAATCTCATATTATTAATTCTGCGAGTTAAAAAGACAAGCAGAAAGACAAGATGGCTTTCAGTGCTATTTACTTCCCTAAAAATATTTCCTGTGGATAATAAACAAACAAATTTCCAATCTGGTGAAGCTGTAAATTTGCAGCCTTCATGAAAATTAATTTAAATGGATGTGACTGTGAGGTTGGGATTGTAAAGATTAGGGAGACTCCTGTAGTTGTAATTGCCTGTTCAGTTCATCTGCTGCTCTGTCACTCAAGAGTGGCACAGCTGCATTAACAACTCTAATCATAATCTAATTCTCAGATCAAATTCCCATCTTCAATATACCCTTTAATAAAGCTTCCATACCCCATCTTTTAGCCTTAATTATTGCTTCCTGTCTCCCCTGACAACCAAATTAAAAGGTACATGCAGCAGTTCTATAATAAAAAAAAATAGCACAGATACAACTGCTGTACTGCAAATTCACACTAACCTTGTGAAGGTTGGATGGCTTGTGATAACTAGATTTTTAACTGATAGCGCAAGCACTAGAAGATAAGAAATACAATTTTATAATCGCATATTGATTTTTCTCTTTTTTTCCTGCTAATATAGAAAATTACCTGGGCCAGTTTTTAGATTAGCAAAGTGAGAAAAGGCAATTTTATAGGAAAACTGTCTAGATCCCAACATGTGGACCATTTTACTTCTTAAAGCTGGAGCTCTCGACATGTCAGCTGTTGACAGTAGACATTGTACTAGTTAAAGCTAAATCCCTTTGCACAAGAACTGAGACGCCAAGTCAGCAAGATACTGAAGTCAAGCATCTACCTTTTGGCATATTAATAATCCCAAGTCAATAAAACTGTTAACAAATTTAAAGTTAACAAACACAAAAGTACATTTTGAGCAGGACCCAAACATTCAGTGTATTGTCCGTGTAGAATTGTTTTGGCTGTTGTACTGTGCAAATGAGGATTTCAATAAGAGAGTTAAACAGTTCTCTATGCAAATGTAACAAGGTGGCATGTCAACATTTTCTGAGCCAGAAATACATTTCCATGAAACTTTAAGAATGGACTAATACAATCATGGTTAAATTGGGAAAATGATTATAAGATTAAAATGCTCTGGTACAGGCAACAAAACAGAAAATGATTGCCAGGCTAAGCAAGGGAGAAAAAGATTCATCAATTATCAAAACATTTCACCTAAGTTAGGAAGGTTTTAAATAGAACAGCACACTGTGGTGTTGAGATGATTTTAAAATGTAGCAATGGATTTCAAGGGCAGTAAGCAAAGTCTGTCAGGAAATGGTTTCACAGATAAGAGAGGCCTGCAACAATGCCAAAACTTTGAAAATGGCAGATTTTAATTATCCTGATACCAGTATTGATTTGGATAAGAACTGTTTCAGGGCTAAGGAGAGAAATGTGTTTGAGAAAGTAGCAAAGGATTTCTTTTCCAAGCAATGTGCTGACCAGCTTTGTGGCTTGGGGCTATCTTGTGAGTGAATGGATCTTGAATAAACTGGGACATGGGGGACAATTTAGTGTAGGCAATGAATCTAAAACAGAAAGTTCAGTGAAATTAAAGGGTTTATAATTTAAATGGGTACAGTCTAAAGAACTCTGGCTCAGAAAGGAATGTGTTTAGTCATTCTTGCTTAGGATATCTAAAAGTAAGAAATGAAAAATGTTGCATCACATTATAGGTCAGTTCTGAAAATGTAGAGATTTCTCCTGTACCTAGATTTCTGTTGTCACTAACAAGCTCAGAGAATTGATCTGAGACACTCTGATACTTAAAATTCCAATAATAGCGGATCAAGCATTTCTGCTGGTCTTGGAGACTCCCACAAGTTTTGCAGCCAGCGAACTTTTTAAATTCCCCCTGCTCACCAAAAAATAGTACTCTTTTTCCTTTTTCTTTTTTCAGTTTTTGAGGTTTGAAGCATGACAATACCGAGTTATTGTCATGATTTAACCCCAGTCAGTAACTAAGTACCACGCAGCTGCTCGCTCACTGCCCCCATTCCAGAGGGATGGGGAGAAGAATCGGAAAGGAGTGCAAAACTCAAGGGCTGAGATAAGAACAATTTAATAATTGAAATAACATTAAACAACAACAGTAATAATAATAAATAATAATGAAAAGGAGGGAGAAGGGGAGAGGCGTGAAATCTGAAGGGAAGAGAGAAAAGAAACCAAGTGATGCAGCCAGTCCCTGATGGCCAGCCAGTCCTCAAGCAATGATCGGCAGTCCCTGGCCAACCCTGCCCCCAGTTTATACACCAAGCGTGGTGTCCCATGGTATGGAATGCCTCTTTAGCTAGTTCAGGTCAGTTGCCCTGCTGTATTCCCTCCCAGTTTCTTGTGCCACTCCAGCCCTCTCACTGGCAAGGCCTGAGAAACTAAAAAGTCCTTGACTTAGTATAAGCATTACCCAGCAACAGCTAAAACATCAGTGTGTGATCAGCATCGCTCTCACACCAAATCCAAAGCACAGCCCTGCACCAGCTACTAAGAAGAAAATAAACTATCCCAGCTGCAACCAGGACAAGTATACAATCCAGTTTTCCTTAAAGAAGAGAACATGTAAGGCAGGTGTAGACACATTACTTTTTAGTCATTAAGCTGAACTCTAATTCTTCATTCTTTTGTATCTGGTGGTTTTATGATTACCCAGGTCTTGCCAGACTTGAAGCTGCAGTGCTGCACCAGGGTCAATATTTGCCAAAGCTCTTAAATGAACCTTTTTAAAGGCACAAGTCCTCTCTTTCTAGAACATATAATTGGTGTCAAAAATTACCATATGGCTTCTCCCATCACTGTAATGTATTTATCTTTACAAGACACTGTGGATGTAGGCATGTGTTACTATTCCCATCTTCTGCTTTGAAACGAAAAACAAAAAAGTGTCATTCATCTTCACCTATGAAGCATACCTTAAGGTGGGTGGATAAACTCTCTTAATGGAGAAAGAGAAGTTGCCCGCAGAGTGTAATTCCTATTATCATGCAATAGCTCTTGAGGTGAATCACACCCTGGTGGGGTCTGAATTTCTGCACTGACTATAGAGGCGGGCTTCAATGACTAAACTAGGCTAGACAGCCAGTAAGCTGAATACTACCCTAAAATCAGCAAGAGGGTCGCGCCCTAATAGTCTAAAGATTTAAGGAGAAAGAAAAGGATCACAGCTTTGAGCATTTCAGTCCCTTAGCTGGTAAGACTTCTGAAGTCCCAAGTATGGAAAGACAGCCTTATTTCAGTGCCGGATCCAAAGCAAGCTGAACAGTAAGGAGAAAGTGTTCCAGAGCTGAGTAAAAGCAACCAGTGCATCCCACTGTGATTCCGGTAGCAAGTGTTACAGCAGTTTGACCCCAGGAGTAAAAGCTACAATGCCCCTTTTCACTGCTTAGAAAACCGAATCAGGCTGGGAAGGCACATTTCTATACATGGTAGAATTAGGACTAACAACTTTTCCTGTAAAAACAAATCATGACCTTTTTGTCCTTAGTGTGGTTCAGTTGGAACTGTTTATTCGTAAAAAGAAAAATGAAGCAGGATTAACTGAAGAAGACCAATATCAGGACAGCAAGAGGACTTACTCAGGGCTCATTATCAGGTTTTACCCTTTGTTAGTCAGAGCTGGAATTCAAAAAAAATTACCTATCTGAGAGATTGATATCCATATGACAAAATATTGGCTATTCTGACATGAAAGGCTAAACCTCATTTTTCTTTAAAAAAAGAAATGCTTTGACTTGGAGAAATACTTAGAGCTGAAACTTTCTTTGAAATCAGCTTTATATTTTGCTGAAACAGCATTTTTAAAAGAAAAATATAAGTGTCTGAATAACTCCTTAATAGCTCTGCTCTATAAATTTGATATTAAAGCTACATGCATAACTAGGGGAACTATTGGATGCTTCAAAAGTTTAGGGTAAAGCAGTATGGTTCAATACCTAAAATGCAAAAGGCTTATCTCTGCTACCCACATTTCTTGTGTTAACAGATTCAGAGCACAAATTCTGTGAGAAAAGTGCTTTATCATGGTTTCTGACACTCATTGTTCTGTTGATTATTTTTTTTTTTTGTGGTCTTTTTCCCTGGGAGGTGGGAATGGTACCAGAACAGATTTATTCATAAATTTATAATGGTTTGGCTCTGTTATGTGAGAACTAAAATATGTGGGTCTTTTTTTATCTTTTCACCTCTCCAACCTCAGAATCTTCCTATGCTATGAAAGCATTAAAGTACATCTACGGTATTCTTCTACCTGTTAGGACAGATGGACATCCTTCCTGGCTTAAGATCCTTCCTAAGCAATCTCAGCCCTCGCTCAGAACTGCAAAGGAAATGTGCCTGTTGCTCACAGCAGATGATGTCACACCAGGTAGAATAATTCTGAACAATTATACAAATCCGGGTGGTTAGGTAAGCACTATGTAAACCACCAAATATAAATAATCCATGAATTTATATTGTATCAGACACCCCCAAGGGTTATTGAGATAACCCCAAGGGTTATCTAAGAAAAGAGGGGAAGCAATTTAGCCTCACATATTTAATTTTGACACTCATGTTACCTATGTATCCACCCATAAAGGCATACAAACAAAGAAAACAACAGTATATTCTTTTTCCACTGTGTATGCTTTAAGAAGACATTGGCATGAATAATTTAAAGATAGCTGTATAAAGGTTGGGCACTTCTGAGCATATCCAAGTGAGCACCTCTAGCACTTCTGTATGCCTGGAGAATCTGACTGATAGAACCTATTAGTACACATATGTTACATTCAGGCAAGCTACAGGGCAATTAAACAGCACTTGAGTCTACATTCAGTACAGTCTACTTTCCTTGCCAGATCTAATGCCCCCTCTGTATCTGAAAGAAGTCATAGGATAAAAGCTGCATACATATTCCCAAGTCTGTATCTCCTTGTCTCATTTTGAATTTAACATTTTTTTATGAGCAATGATCACTCTGAAGATCCTATTAACATTATCCTTCACAAAGGAACAAATGTTCAAAGATAAAAAATCTTGCACAAAATTTTAAGAAAATTAATTATAGCACTTCAGCTTTGGCTTTACTGTTTACTCATTTTCTCTGTTTCCATTAGGCAGCATCTATACATTTCTTTCTCGTTGCCTCGCTTTTTGCATTTTTATGTTACATATAAAAAGAAGAGTCCAGAGCCACAGCTTAGATCCAGGATTGTTCTTTGCCTGCTGCCTTCTGGCTGTCTGAAACTGGTATTCTCGGTTGCCACATTTGACTGGTTTTGGATGGGCAGTTGGAAAGTACTCCTACATAAATGACCTTATAGCCTAGATAAGCTCCTAAGATGCTATACGTATCAACTCTATTTTCCTCAGATTGAAAAGATCTGGATAAAGATTAGAATATTATGCAAATTTGCTATCATAGGAGAACTGATTTGTGTTTCTGAGCCAAGAAAATCCCTCCTTTTCTCGGTTTGCTCCTATGTGTCCATGAATGTGGATGCTTAATGAGCTCCTCCTGGGTATCTACATTCACCTGGCCAAGCTGGGACATCTGCTACAGGAACTGTGCTGGAGCTCAGGGAGTTTCACATCCCTCCAGTGACTGGTCAGGGGGGAGTGGAGACGCCAGGCCAGCACCTCTTGGTACGACTGTCTGGCAGCCCAGCTGAGATTGGTGCTGAAGTGCTGAGCCAGGAACTGTGCCATATACTCAAGTAAGGCCAGGTGACTTCACTCAATACCTTGAGAAAAGAAATCTGTTCTTTGAAAAAAAACAACAACAAAACCCAAAACATTCATGGTGTGAAACCAAGGATTCAGAATCTGTAAGATTTAAAGTATCATACAAGTCAGTCTTAAATGACTTTAGTAACAGCGATACCACTATTCCATTTAGGAAAATATTCTGCAGCCACTCCACAGCAGAGTCTCATTGGGCATTTTTCCTTGACATCAATATATATTTTACACTTCCTTTATTTCGGCCTGTTATTTCTTGCTCTAACCTATTGCCTTGTGACAAAGAAAACCTCAACTTTTCTTATAAATTCCCAGTGCTTCCCTTCTGGTTATTTATCTTTGCTTATTATATTTTTAAAATATTTTATGCTTACCTGTTTCATTTTTGAAGGTGGTCGACAATGCTTCAATGTTTGGGTTTTTTGGTGTTTTGTTTTTTTTTTTCCTAGATCCCTGAATACTCCTCTACTCTCTTCTTGATCTTTCCTACCTTTCATGCTCTCTTTGCAACGAGTTTGTGTCCACTGGTGCATGAGCAGCTAATTGCATATTTTTATTCAATTATACTTTTTACCTGTGAAAAAGTCTTTCTCCTAGCGTGTACTGAATCCAATTGGAAATAAACTACTTTTATTCAGGTACTATTATCACAGAACACATGTTTTTCATTATAGTAGGGTTTGTTTACAGTTCCCTAATACATTGCATCTCCTGTTGATAGATCAATAAAAGGATGTCCTCCTGCACCTACTTCTGGTTTTATAATAGTAACTATATTTTATTTCTCTGCACTTGAAAAAGCAATGATTGTTTTCATGTTCTTATAGGTATATTTAATAGCTGCCTGGTAGCTTCATAAGCTTGTACTAAAATATGATACCCTCTCTTCCTGGACTTAACAAAACCTTGTCCTCTTTTTTTCTGTGATTTTCAATAAGCTACCCATAGTCTGCCTTGTTTCCCAGTGAATAAAAATGTGTGGTTCAATTACAGGAGCTGATGCTCTGAAGGTTAAATCACTTCACTGCGTCTCTTGTACTCTGTGTAAGGGAAGACTTTGATTAACCAAGTCTTTCACATTAACAATGATGCTCTATGTTGAGTATAGCAACTTGGAATGAAAATGAGCATTTGGATTGCCCTGTTTAATCTTTGTAGCATTATAATGTTAGGGTTTCATAATTTTTTCAAACACATTCATAGCCACAATGATTACTTTTGAGAATAATCCTAGGGCTATAGCCTTGATACTTTGAGTTTACAAATGAGTGTTATGCTTCAAATGGATTCCATGCTGAGGTCTGAAAGGTGGCATGTTCTTGTAACTGTATTTACTATTCTCACTACTAGTTTCTGAATGTGAATGAATTTTATCCCTTAAAATAATTATTTCCAGAGATCTGTTTTTTATAATTTATATCAGAAAATTCTACAAAGTTAATTTAGCAATTAATAGGTCTACAATCTTCAGACCTATTGTAACAACATAATTCTTTTTTAACCATTCTAAACAGCTTTAGATGTCTCATTGTATTTCATAGTCCCTCAGTGTAAGACACAAACAAAACCTATAATTGTAGATTGTAGAATAGAATCACAAACTCATTTAGATAGGAAAAGCCCCCTGATGTAGGTTTATACCTTACTGGGGCAATATTCCACATGTATTTTCTGCCATGTTCACATTTCTAAAGCACAGTTCAAAGGAGGAGGAGCATATGTCAGTAAGTTGGCAATTTTAAGCAGTATGCAATTGCAATCATTGGGAATGCCTGTATTTAATTTTTCTCTTACTAGGTCTCCAGCTGTTCACACTTGTGGTTTTTTCCTTGGGTGACCTCTAGCAGCAGTTCTTCAGAACTCTCTTCTAGTCATCCTTGGTTTTCTAGCTAACCTTTCCTTATCTGTGTCAATTGTTTCCTGTATGGGTATTAGTAATGGGAATAAACGACGAGCATTGTCCTAGCACATCAGAGATCGTAACACAATCTTAGTTTCTGAAAGCTGTTTCTGAAAACTGTGTTCTGCCTCATGTATCTGTCACTACTTCCTCAGTGTTTCTTTGATATGGCGATATTTTAATAATTAGTCAGGCTATTTTTCTTTCATCTTCTCCTCTCCCTTATCAAAAGCAAAATACCTATTGTGCTTCTATTTTTTCTACTTTATTGTGTTTCATGTGGGTTTTTTTCCTAAATAATATATTGCTTACATTTCTCTTCAACTCTAATTCAAACTAATGATGTTTAGCCATCATTAACATGGCTAATGGTGAGACCCCATGAAAAAATTGGGTAACTAGCTTAGTCTCTTTATTTCTTTGAGCAGCACAGCAGTCTTAACTTCTGACAGGAATGCAACATGGATGGTGGGACTTGGTGCCTCTGCCAGCCACTGAACTTTTGGAGCAAAAAATGCCTTTAGGACATCAGAGCTAGGTGAGGGTATCTTCCTTGGAAAAATCCATGAGTAATTCAACCACCAACAACAAAAGCAGGTCTACTGTGTACACAGAGAGCATGCTGACTTTGGCTTTCCAAGCAGCTCAGAGGTGAGAACGCTTCCCACAGCTGCTATGTATCTTCCTATCCTTTTTTCTCCATGACTCCTGGCTGGCCACTAAAATGTATATGCAAGGCTTCACAGCATGAACCGGTGTAGATTTTTCAGACACTGAGGAAATGGCGTTGTTGGCTTATGTCCCTTTCTTTTTGTTTCAAAGGGGCCTTTGGCTTTTCTGTGGCACAGCAGGAGAAGGGAGTGCAGGACCCAGACTTGGAATTTTGTAATTACATTCCTAATATAAATCAGCCAAAGAAAACTGTGTTATTGCCTTACAGAAAGTGCAGCATAGGGCAAGACAAATGAAACTGAGTCTGAACAATAGATTCAATGCAGCATATTTACTATAAATCATGTGCAAAGGTTAAAGAATTTGGTTTGTTTTTTCCCCTTGGAAAAAATGAGACTTTGAGATGAGCAGAACACAATTTTTAATCTATCAGAAGGACTGATAAAGCTGCTAACATCACTTCTTTATGAATCCTTAAAAGGGATTCAAACAAAAACTGGGGGGACACAATCTACTAATTTCAAAAATTTTCATAAACAGTGTAAATACTTGCACAGTATGTGCAATGAAATGACTTGATAGAAAGATCATCTACTCTATTATATCCTTTTCCTTTGACTCTTGTGTATTTTGTATCAGGTCCTTAGCTGCCAAGAAGACAATATTTTTGAAGAGTAGCAGTAAATTATAAAGAAATTTCTCACCCTATTCCAAACATGCCGTGTGTTTACACTTCTCATTTTATGATCATGTTGTAATCTTTCTTGTACCACTAGGACAAGAACATATAAAAATTGATTAAAAATGTTCTGACAAATCTTTGGGTTTTACATGTATTTAGAACCTTTGCGAAATTAACTCAGCTCTGAATTAACACAAGATCTGGAATATATCTGAAGGCTAAAAATTGCAGAACACTGAATTCTTAAAGAAATCATAGGGTGGGTTCTAAATTTTCAGATCATTTAATACTTCATCCCATAATTAGACTGACAGCAGAGGTATTAGTTGAATCAATAAAATCCTCTAAAACATGAGGAAGAACTGTACAACTCAATACAAGATTATGTTGATATTCAGATACCCTTTCAGGAAATAAAGACTTAACAGTAAAAAAAGAATCTTGTCTCTCATTTGCCTAATAAATAGAGGGGCACTGCAAAGGTTGATAAACTGCAAGCACAATCTTTCTTCCCACTATTTAAACTTCCCCATTTTAGATTTTTCTTCAAAAGAAATGTTTCTTTATTTTTGTTTGTCTTCAACTTTTTCTTCCCCCCCTTTTCAAGGAAAAATGAAAGAACTAGCTATTCAAATGGCAATGGCCCAGGTTTCATGACAAGCTAGTGAATTCACATACAAATAAGACAAAAAGTTTATAAAATTCAGCAATTTCCATTCTCAAGCTTCTAAGATACATTACAAATAAACGCAAGAAAAAATATTTTTGGGATAAATAAAAATGTTTTAATAGCATCCTTCTCTCAAAGCAAAATCTTTGCGTGTATAGTGTACAGAGCTGTATTGATGTTTGAAGCACTAGCTCTATTATTTCATCAGTCAATGCCAGATTTAGAATTTCTCTGTATGGTATAAGCCATTGGCATTGCCACATGCAAAACTGAACTTGCAGAAGCATGTTATTTATTTGCCATAGAAGCACTTCCACAATCTGCAGCTGTGGTCCTAGCCTATGTTTTGATAAGATCCAGAGCTTTTCTTGCCTTGTAAGGAAGCGTAGCTTGGAGGGGAATTAAAAGCCCATAACTTCAAGTACTGCCAGACATCTGACACCACTAGTCTTAAGAGGCAAAAGTTCCTGAGAAGTAATGAAACTGCTTAGCAGCTGATGTCTTGAAGGAAAATGGGGCTCCTGATGGGCAGCTGAGCTGTCTGACCTGCTAGGAAGCTTTTTCTGAGCAAAGCCCTGTGTCTTGGCTACAGGATTGGATGTCAGTGGCTATGTTCAGAAGAGGATGGTCTGGGAGGGAATTAGTCCCCCACCTTGTCCACCTGCAGCCCAAGCTACTGCCTACGATCTCAGTCAAGAGCTCTGTCAACTTAGTTAATGGCATTGTACCTCATCTGTTTATTTCTCTAGTATTTTGCATTGTTGAGGGGGTGGTTTTGTTTGTTCATTTTCTGTAAGCAGAGCTTTTTTGTAAATTGAAAATATTTTCCTCCCTCTGGAGAAAATTAGACATAAGTGGCTTTAAGACAATACTGTCAACATTTATGGGTATCCTGCAGCTCACAGAATATACCCATCACGATTATAATGTCACTTGTGCATACTTACTACCCATAGGAGTATGTTTTCAGTAGTGTAAATCAATTCAGAAACTCACTGTGCATTTATGTAAAGCCTAGTCCATCTAGGAGAATCTGTAAACACTTTGTCTTGGTTTCATCACAGCACAACAGCTTTGTTCCCTGGGATGCTCATTTTCCTTAGGTCTTCAACATAATGCTGAACACATGAAAATCTTGTCAGTATGTTGTTGCCTTGCCCTTTCCTGGCAACTGTCAGATTTGTACTTCAGTAGCAGTCAACAGCATGTTATCATTTCCAAATAAAGGAAACGTCACATCTCTTTGGCACCGCAAGATATGACCCACTGCTTTAATTAGCATTTTTTGCAGACTACAATCTAAAATGACAGCAAATATTCCACAGGTACCTTTTCTCCATTTCCGTTGCAAATATAATTAAAAACCTGTTTCCATGCTAATTGAAAATTAGTACGCAATTTTGCCTGTATAATGTTGCAGAAATTTATAAAATCTAATATGATCACTTTGACTTGCTCTCTGATTGGAAACATAAAAATTAGTTTTCTGAAGTGTATAAATTGAATGGAACAAAAAAAGCACAATTGTATGTTGATCCTGTTGGGATATACCCGGAACCCTAAAATAGTAATAAATCTAGGCGTTATAAACAGCTTGCAAAATCTTCTGGCATTTCAGAATAACAGAGTTGAGTTGAATTTAACATAGCCATCAGAGCTTGGATGATGTCAATAGGACATACCTTGTTACGATCGCTCTGCCCTCCTGAGGATATCATATATAACCCATTATTATATATCCCATCATAACACAAAACTGGGAAGTTGTCAACCTGTTTCCTGGTGGCCTTCTGCTAAACTCCTTAGCTGAAGTGGTCCACTTGCTGCCCTTAAACAGCCACCTGAATCCTTATTCAGCTGCAGCTTTTCAGTGTATTATCTCCAACGCCGTGAGAGGCTGCAGAGCAGTTCCACTGCTTTGCCTCAGCAGAGGTGGTGGAGGGGTTTACTCTGCCTTTTTGTGCTTGTATTTAATTTAAGCTAAAGAAATACGCCTCAGCCAGATCTCTCACTGTACACAATGTTCCAGTTCTGCCTATTGAAACATCCACCTTCAGACAGGAAGCTATTTCCCAACAAAAAATGTATACAAGACCAGAAGAAAGAAAAGTGGAATGATTTTGATCTCGTGATGACGTAGACTTTAATGGGTGAGCAACTAATTGCACCACCCTGAACACACTTTTCTGGCAGGCAGGAGGGGGCTATTTCCAAAACCCATCAGCCTCTGCCTTCAGTGTTAGCTTTATTCATATTCTGCTGTGTTAGGTTTTCTGTGCTGGGGTGGGGTGTGGTGTTGCAGCATGCCACCAAGTTTCTGCACCCCAAAGAAAAGGATAAATTATGGACTAGTAGATACCATGTCCCACTGAGGTAGCATCAATAAAATACACATTATTTATAATTTTTTAACGAACACCTTAATAACTAGTCACCCTGGTATCTTCTGAGCAAAGATGCTATCAGTCTTCAAAAGGAAGTTGCTGGTCTGTTTACTTCTACTTATTCGCAAATATATATATGGAGCAATAGGTGCCTCTAACTGTTCATTTTGCCCATCCACTAGTATTTTGTTACAACTTACATCACTGCTTACAAGTAGCCCCTGCTGAGATTCTTCACATCTTTCACATTTTCTGATGATTGGTTCTAAAGCCCTCTTGTCCTTATGCTGATAGATATTTTCTAAATAATAAGGATATTTTTCTAAATACTAAATCTAAAATACTTGTTATGATTAGAGACAGCTACAGAATTATAGCCTGTCCTGATTCTGGAAAATGCTGTCTGGAATTGAGAAACAGCTGTTTTATAATCACCACAATACTTTAGGTAAAAACAAATTCCAAAATTCAGTATCAAGACATATATACCTGCTTTCAACATATATGAACAGATAACTGCAAGATGCCTGTTGTGTCTGTGATTCTCAATGTGTCTTCCAACAAGGATGAGAATCAACTGGTTCTTAGCTGGTTCTTAGCTGCAAAATGACACAGAAATGTTCTTCCTGTGACATTTATTGAAAAATGGAGTTTGGCCTAAAACATCCCAAAAGTGCTTTCGAGAAGAAACAGAAAGCTAAGATTACAAGTGTCCTGAATTTATTTGAATAATCCCAGTCCTTTTAAAGAAGTTAGAAGTTGTTTTGCTACTGATTCCAGGAGAGTTTTAGTCACTGAGATTTCCCTTGAAAACAGTTAATTGTTTGAGATTTTTTAGGTATTTTACTTTGAGGAGGCTGGTTAATTTCTTTTCACTTAGGACTAATTACATCTCTTGAGTAACATTATGTTTACCCCCTATCTCACAGAACTGGGACATACAAAATACATTTTAGAGGTATTTATTAGCAGGCTCCTACTTTCTGCATTGCTTCAGCCAAATCTTTGCTACAAACTAACACAGCTCTGGTGAAGCTGTGTGTGCCTTTCTGCCAACTGGTGACCCAAACTGTGTTTATTTTAATGTGTTTTAAGCCAGTTTTTGGAGCACGACTATAAACACAAACAGAGCAAGCAGTACCACATTCTGCATAAACATACATGAAGTTCATGCATAAAACTTATATGGCTGCAAAAAAATCATTCCAAAGTCTCTTATCAGGCTTTCTGGATGTTGCCACTAATAAATTAGCACAGTGGCCATTGCTGACAGCCGCTCTCCCCCAGAGCAAAGTGTCACCCTGTGTCACTGCCCATGCCGCAGAGCACACCCAGCACTCCTCCAAGTGAGGCAGATGATGAGCTGCAAATGCCATTTCAGATAAGCATCCAACAGTCCCAGGTGCAAGGTTAGCCTGGGAGCAGGTGACTACACCAGCAGAACCCTGGAGCAGGCAGAGGTAACTGGGGGTAAAGGTGAGTGTTGGAGCTGCAAGGAGATGAGGTCCCTGAGGAAAAGGAGCTGGGCGGGGGCCAGCCTGCATTCCTGCAGCCCCATCCCACAGCACCTGAGGAGAGTGGGCATGGAAGCACCCCAGAGCCTTGTTTAGAAACGTATTGTCCTGTTACTCCTTCGCTCACCAACACAGTCATGGACAAGCATCTTGGTAGGGTCCTCATTTTCACGCCTAAGGAACAGGCCATATTAAGAAGCTTGACAGCCCTGCAAAAACCTGTATAGGCCAGACCTGATAAAAGGAGGTAGGGATTTATCTCATTGTTGGTGCTGCTGTGAGGAAAATCAGACTGATTTGGAGGTTCTGGCTAGAGGAGGTCCTTGCAAAGCCAATGGTCTGGCCACATAAGTGAATGTTCTGCCTCTGTTCTCTGCAGAAATACCCAAGAAGACAGACACCTGCATATCTTTCTTACTGCTCGATAATGAGTAGTTGGTCAAGACCATTAAAGCAGCAAAGGGTCTGAGACTTTCAATGGACAACAGACTAATTATAAATGAATGGCATAACATGGTCTCAAAAAAAAAAAAAAAAAAAAAAAGAGCTAAAACCCACTCTCAGAAACAGAGGACATAGGGGATGTCTATGTTGCTCTACTCGGCAGCTGAAATATTGTGCCAGATTTTGGGAAGAACACTTTAACAAAGATGTAAACAAATTTTACAAAATCCAGGATCAGAAGGAAGAAGAAGAAGAAAAAAAATAGATTAAAAAAATTTGATTTCAAATGGACAAAATAGAGAATACAGGAAGAGAAGGGATTTTTAAATGTTTCCAAGAGAAAAACTGAAATTAAGACCTCTTGCCATGTGCAATAATTTTTCTTAAAAGTTTTCGTGGATTCTGTTGATTCCAGGTGTAATAAAGAGTAGACAGTAGCCATCAAATAAGAGGCATTTTAAATATGCTACTCTCAAAGTTCCATAAAAGCTAGGGCTTTTCAGTAAGGCTTGGTCTTTAGCAAAGCTTCATTTTAGGCTTACAGAATTTGTACATACTGCAGATTAAAATGATAAACACCTTATTTTAAATTTTTCGCTTTATTTTAAATCTCAGTAGGTTATCTTTTCTACTTCTACTTCTCCTTCCTCGTTTTTGCTGGGTTGTGTTTTTTTCTGGGCAAAATCAGCTCTGTTTAGAATTTATCAATTTGCCTGGAAAGGCAGGCTTGCTGCATTGACTATATAGAGAAAAATACCAGAATAAGCATTTTTTAGAAAATACGATTAATAATAATAATAGATTTTTTATATATTTTAAATCAAAATAAAGGAAGCCTTAGGTTGAACTACAAAGAATCAATCACTTTTGTAAAAAGGCTGCAGGGTAAAACATCTATTTCTTACAATGCCTGAGACTGTTTATTCTACTGACTTACTGATAAAGCCAGCCAAATAAATATGCAGGACTGTTTCAGTTGGTTCCAGCGTATGGATCTTGCTAAACCTGACCTGTATATTTTAGTTGCTTTTACTTTTGAAGACTTATTTGCGCTGCTGTGTGCCTCATTTCTAAATATCTCATTTGAACTCTTTTACATAAAACAGAAGTTTTACTAAGCTATCTGCTCCTAAAGTAAAATGCAGTTGCCTAAATACAGTATTTAGTGCCATTTGAAATGACCTCAGGTTCCAAGATGCATTGAAGTCTGCTACATGTGCTACAGTGCTTACAGGAGACCTGCAGGAGAAATTGTTCCTCTCTGAGGTGGAAGAGCAGGAAAACCCTGAAAGTAGTCACAGTCTTGGACTGGAGCAGAACCAGCACAGAGAGAATCAGCTGAGGGTTTATCTACCAGTCTGTCAAGTGCTGCTTGAACTGTGAGAATTGACCATGTTATAGGATACAGCTTCAGAGAAGGCACCACTATTATATAAACATTACAGGTTGTTACTTTTTTCTAGGACTTTGTGTCAGCAAACAATTTAAGGAAATGTAAACAGAACAAGTTTCAGCAACTCATTCCGAAGAATTTCAAAATCATTCATTCTAAGCCTCCTAATAAGGCTTTCCAAGCAACTATACCCCAAAGCAAGCACACAGCGCACAAAAAACCAGCCTAGACTTTCAGTTTGGAAAACAATTGGAAATCAGTAACAATCAATTAAGCAGTCTTTGCTCCAGGTATTGCTACCAGTTCCCCCAAATTAACAAGAGGCACCACTTCTGACCTGCTCTCATACTAAAATTCAGACTACAAAATCCCGAGCAAACTTTCTACATTCAGTGGAATAAACAACAACAGAATAGCTATGAATTTCAGAAAGAGAGAAGCAGAGCTGAGCGTGGGAGGAACTGTTAATTCTATGGTGAAAGTTAAAGCTCATTTTATTTTATTTACTGCAAGGTGTACGGTACATTTGCAGTCCTGTTGACTAGTGTTTTAACCACAACAAATCCAAATGCTTTCCCCATACAATGCTGGGAGGCTCAAGCATGCTTAGTCACCTGAGAATCTCTTGTTTGCTGTTTCACTTTCTGGCAATTGTTAAAAGCAATTTGTAGACCACACATCTTCAGCCAAAATAGATTTTTAATAGTAGATGCTGTGTTTCTTTCCTATTACATGTGGCTTCATGCTGAAGGCTATTTTTATTACTGAAAACAGCAGTCTTTTTGCTCCATTAGGTAGTTGAGTTCCGAACTGTAATTTCACAACATACCTTTTTTTTTTTTTTTTCTTTTTTTCTCCAGACAGGATCAGAGAAATTATTAAAACCACATGAATAATTTCCAGTGAATGATTTATTTTATATCTCTAACTGTAATCATATAACATCTACTCTTAGTTCTTCAACAGAATTTAGGTAATGAAAAGGAAGTAGTGGTAAATCATCTCACTATAACACCTGGACATCCTGAGTATGACCAGGACCCATTACACTCAGTGGCACATACCCACATGTTGTAGGAAGTGATTTCTGAATAACAGAGTTTACACTATGAGTGAACATGACAAGCAACGTTCAAAAAGGATAACTTGTCACTAAGGCTGTGCTGAAATACTTATGCGACAGAGTTTGATTCTACATATTGAGAAACCCAACCAGGATTATGTGATGCTTGGCCACAAATCTGATATTGCTTGTTGTCTTCCTTCATAATACATTAAAGCCAAATAAAAAGGCAGGAAACTTGGTAACAGTAGTAGAAAAATAAATAAAACTTTCATGAATTACAATGACAACATATGTTCTCATTTCTCAGCTGTCCATTCTGCACGGTGCTCTTTGCATTGGAGAAAATGGCATTAACATGAAAGAACTACTTGCTCCAGTCACAGAGTCTCTTGATACATTACTGAAAAATGCTATTACTTTTCTACTAAGCTGAAGCAGGCATCAGAACGTTATAGGTGATCTTCCTGTTGCCCAGTGTAATATTTATATTATATGTTCAGTCACTTGCAGAAGGAAGAAATGTGAAACTCTCTGATCTGTCAGTGATTGCTTTCCATGTACCTATATCCCATTCCCCAAAGCACATCTGTCTCTGGAGTTCTTTGATTGTAAGTAAACTATATTTTTTTACCTTCCTGCCCTGAAATATCAATTGTTACCAAATTAAGACAGCTCAGACTCTTCCTCAAAGATATAAAGTCTTTGAGTATCAAGGACAAAAAATTGCAACATAAAATAGAGTATTTCCACCTTGAAACACTTCTATTATAGTATTTTGCCCTATTAAGCAATCTTGGACTTTGAAGGGAGCATCACCAATTGTGGCAAGCAGGGGACCCAAGGATTCTGCATCTATGTGCACAGCTCAATTCTATCAAAGCATTTTTTATAGGAAATATGTTGTTTCAAGAGCCAGCTCATCTTTAGAAATACAGAGTCCTACCAGATTATTGCACAGCATGGGGTACAGAAAAGGTGGCAGCAGTTAGTCAGTCTAGCAAAAGCTAGGAAAAGCGTTTAGCAGACAAGTAAAATAACACCTATAAAGAGAGTGAGCAGGCACTACATGGGGTTCAGATTACCAGGAATGTTGTTGGATTTCCAGGTAGAGGTCTTGAGCTATAAAATCAGGGGAATAAATAAATCTATTACCAGATTAGAGATTGCAACCCTAAATTGGACTGCAAACTTTAAAGCACAGTGAATATAAAGTTACAGTGAGATCATGAGCAGAAAAGTTGCGGAAAACCACCCTACCTAGAAGTGATTAGCCATGCTGGTTACTGGGAATCATAGAGTCATTTAGGTTGGAAAAGACCTTTAATGTCATCGAGTCCAACCGCTAACCTAGTACTGCCAAGTCCACCACTAAAACACCTCCCTAAGCAAAATATCTACATATTTTTTAAATACCTCCACAGATGGTGACACAACCACTTCCCTGGGCAGCCTGTTGGAATGCTTGACAACCCTTTTGGTGAAGAAACTTTTACTAATACCCAATTTAAACCTCCCCAGCACAACTTGAAACTGTTTCCTCTCATCTCATCACTTGTTACGTAGGAAAAGAGAATGACTTAGACTCTTCTTGTCACTTATCTCACACCAGTCTCTGCAATAATATGATACAAAAAAGTGCAAAAGATCTTGTTTTCATATTTGGCACTTATTGTATGATTATATATAGCCACCCTGAGTGAAGAGATACTCTACAGCTCCCTGTGAAGGGCCCACACTCATTGTGGCATCCCTAAGGTGGGGCACATTCATCACATGTAGAAATGACTGGAAAATGTATCGATATTTTCCCTGCTGAGTATTTGTAAATGATTATTTTCCAAAGCTTAGAACTCATCCAAGTAGAGGATTCCAATGAAAACATCTCAGATAGATTACCTGTGCCATTTTGTAGCCTCACTTCTTGGGAAAAAGGTTTTAACAACCTTTAACTGTTTCCAGTTAACTGGAAAAACACTGAGCGCTTCTGCCACTCAATCTCTGAGGTGACTGTACTACTTTTGCTAAAACTGACCAGAAATTTTTCAGGCCAAACCTGAAGCAGATCTCCAGCAATGAAACATTCAGATAAAAGCCTTAAAGTGTAATCATTATAAGCAGCTAACTCAGGGCCTAATAATGGCAATTTTGCGCCTCCCTAGTTGACATCTTTAATCTAAAATATTTTTAGATAAGAAAAAAAAAGAAAAAAAAATGAGCTTTTAAGTGATCTTAAGAAGAAGAAGAGATAGAAAAAAGCAGAGCATTCTGAAATTTCAGTTAAAATATATTCTAATGGCAGTTCCCCATCCTTTATCAACAGACTCCCCTGGTCTTAAAGTAGGTGGTTTTATTCACTGGGTGTGGGTGTGGGTGTTGGTTTTGAGGGTTTTTTTAAGGAAAAGGAATACAGAGGATGTAATTCATCTTTAGTATAGCAAACAATACAAAATTCCATAAATAAATGAAAATAGTTGAATTTTAGACACAAGAGAAATCAGTAGAAAATTCCATGAAAGCTGCGTTTTAATTTGTCCCTTCTTTGTCTAGGGGACAAATGACCATTTTGAGGTCATTTGCAACTAGAAAAGCTTTGAACTCTTCTGTTGAGGGAAGGAGAAAAGGATTACCTCAGCTGCAGTTTGAAAAGACCCTGTACTGCATCTGAGTTGAAGAAGGATGTATCTTGAACCATTATTACAGATCAACGTCTATGGATCTAGTTATCATTTAACCAACAAGGAATGAACCAACTTGCCATTGTAACATGAGAAAATATTTTTTCTGTTCTTCAGATGCTTTTAATCTGACCCAGAGTAAGTCATTTAGAGGGCCCATCAAAACATGATTTAGGCATCTTAACACCTTCGTGGGCAATAGGACCAGATATTGGACTATACATGGCTAAATAATAAAGCAGATCAGTGCTTTCCAAGAGGTAAGGATGAAAAGTAGAAACCTCACAAGGTTCCTTTTAGCATTGTTTGATATCAGCATGTTATAATAAAATTTCATGTTGCTATCAAAGGGAATAAAACACCCATATTAGACAGAGCTTTGAGGAAACCAATCTATTGCTGCTCTTCAGCCTTCTTAATTGTATATGTCTCTTCCGGTATTTAAAGTAATGAATACATACGGGTAGAGCAGATGATTAATCCATCTGAAAATTATGATTAAAGTTAGGTACATACCTAACTGTTAGTTGGCCCAAACTACAGGAATTACTTAAATTTCTGGTCACAGCCTGCCCGCAGCCCTGCCATGTGTTTCATGGAGCAGCAGGCAAATCCCTGCACCTTAGGACCTTGTAAACAGGCAGAGCCACGGCTATGTCTGTAGAGCCAACAGGAACCGGGCAGCAGCTCTGCTCACCCTGTGCACCAGGCTTGGGACAGCCCCTGGGGCAGAGCAGCCTCCTGCCTGCCCATGCATCTCAGAGAAGGAAAACTCCAGGGGGGCCATAAAGGGAGAGGATGAGCCTTTTGCATGAAGCAATGAAAACCAGTGGAGAGGTACAATGTAATTCCGTGAGCTTTGCTTTTTCTTTCCTTTCAAAGGTGCTCTATAGGAATGGCATAGTTTATGAGTCAAGTACAGTGAGTCTGATTTGCATGATGCTATTTATCCCTGCATACAGATCTCTTGCAGAAAGTTAGAGAAACCCTGGAGATGTATGTTCTTAGCCACAGCAAGCACTTAAATGCTGTCCAGAAGTCTGCTGCATGCAGAAATATTGAATGTATTTTTAGCAAAGTTTCCATGTTTTTTTACTGTTGCTGTGTGTAATGGGTTTGCCTTGGATGGACACCAGGTGCCCACCAAAGCTGCCCTATCACTGCCCTCCTCAGCTGGACAGGGCAGGGAAAATACAATGAGTGAGTCAAGATAAGGACTGGGAGATGTCACTCAGCAATTACCGTCACAGGCAAAACAGACTCAACTTAGGGAAACCTTAATTTAGAAAAAAAAAAAAAGTTTAATTTGTTATGAATCAAATCAGAATAGGGTCTGTTAGGTTTAAGATCAGAAAGTTTTCACTACAATAGTATGAATTTCTCTCCGTACTATTTGGTATCTATCAAAGTCGTCCAGACTGCCTCTTAGGACCAGACCTTTTTGTTCTACCTACCTATGAATTTGTCTACATGGAGAACTAAACCAAGTCAGGAAATGCTGTTATGTAAATACAAATTAATATATACTTCTAGATCTCTCTGTGTTTTCTCTTAATCTGAATGGTAAAGTTTACCTAGGGATATAGTACATCCTAATTTATGCATGTTACCTTTGATTGAATTTCACTGAGATAAGCTTCCTGGAGTTGATTTTCCACATAATTCTTTCTTTGTTGCCTAAGACCAATTAAAAAAACAAAACAAAACAAAACAAAATCAGCCATTCAGTACACCCACTCAAAGAGGTCACTAGAACTCCACTAGGTAGAGAGGTACACTAGTGAAGATCAATTTTATCCATTTGAAGTGTTGTGTTGCAAGGCATGGAATCTATATGGGGAATACAAAATGTCACTATAGTAAGCAGAATAATAAATTCACTGAGTTAAATCAGAGTTTCACATTTTATTATGCTTTTTCTTCCTCTGTTATGAGACAGAGGAACAGAACTTCCTCAGCTGTCTTTTCCACACCAGAATTTTATCATAGCCAACCCATAGTAAGACCATCTAATCCATGCCTTTGAATGCAATAAGCCATCTGGTCATATGGTGGTTTATCCTGACATCCATTTCATTGGTTGTGACTTGTTAGTGATTTCCAAAAGAAATAGCAAACTGATAATTTTCTCATAATTACTATCTTACTAATTACCTTGCTTAGTCTCTAGAAAACCTTCTCTTGTTTTCAACATGAAGATTAGCATTTTGACTATGTTTCAAGTTCAAACATGAAGATTTCAGATCATGTACTCCAAGCAGAAAAACAAGGAAAACAGCAAAGCTCTGAAAATGAAGATGGGGGTTTAACTCTGACAGCTCCAGAAAAGAAAACGAGTATAAGAAATATTCTTTCAGTATCTGAACGCGCATGTGGCTGGGTATCTGCATATGGTTTCATGATCAGTCTGCCTAGAGATTTCTCCAGCAAGTTCCTAGAATAGCAGGGGTGTTTCTATAAAGGCTTGCCCAATGTGACCAAGTTTTACCCCACAAAAAAATTCCATTTATGAACCACAGTGTTTCTAGCTTTCCTAGAGGAAGATCCAGTTCATATGCAAAATTTCCTACAAAGCCCTCAAGAGATCAGGGTCTGAGGAGAGCAGATTGTGATTCCCTTAGAAAGTGAAAATAAATTATTATTGATTCATTCACTAGCAACAAGCATGTCATTTTTTCAAATAAGCATATATAATGAATACATATGTGAACTCCTGAAATGGTTTACTTTTTTTTTTTCTGTCAACATTTGAGTGCCTTTTTTCTTTTTCAATGTCTGCTTAGATAAATTAAAAAAAAAAAGGATAGGAAAACAGATTTAACAAAAAATACAGAAAGCATTTCATGGGAAAAAAAAATCATTACAGGTTGTAACAAAAGAGAAGTTTAGTACTTTCAAGTCAATTTTCAAGGACCTTATAGATCTGGTCACTTCTAGTTGTATGTCACAATCATAGATGAAGAAGACCATTTTGTAAAGAAATGGCTTCTTAGTAGGCACAACTTGTCATCTAGCCAGCCGGTAAAATTTATGCAGATATTTAGTCAATGCAATAGAAAAGCTTATGTTCTGTTACGGGTTCCCTCAAGCAACAATGTAACCTTGTAAAACAAAAGTCAACTGCCATGCAACAAACATCCTAATTTTCCCTGACACTTTCACCCATCACTTACATTATACCAAATAGAAAGAGTAATTTTTCTCTTTCTTCATCAATTTGCAATTAAGAAATTACAAATAAAGTCTAAGGAGTATGATCATACAGTATGTTTACATAGAGTATATCACCAAATATTTAATAATGCTGGAACAAGGGAAAACAATGAATATTTTAAAATATATTTTATAAGGTTACTGAATTTAATGAAATCAATTTGAAAAGTAATAGTTGATCAACAATGTAAGTATGGTCAATCCATAACAAATACTTCTTTTGTATAAAGATGTCTCATAAATATTAGGAAAAATAACATATATGCAACATTTTGTGTGTTAAGAGATATCACTGTGCAATAGAGTTAGCTATAACTTCTCAAAATAATTTTTGGCATTGAAACACAAGATTTCACAGTCAATGATGAGTTTCTAAAGTTACTGTGCCACATTTTGACATTTCAGTACAAAATTAGAGGTATCTTAATTTGAGAGAACTTTTAAATTGAAAAATAAAATAGTGTTGATGGATTCTAAAATAAACATTAGTCACAGGAGGTTCCACTCAAGACCAGAATTTTCTGATACATTAGGCTAAAGCTGAGACAGTGGTTAAAATCAGGACCAAAGAGGAGCAAGAAGGACCACATTCTCTTATCCCCGTTATGCACCTGAAGTCTTTCCAAGACTGTTCTGCTCTTTCTTTCTGGTGTATCCACTCAGCCAAAGCATCCACCTACAACGAGTTTAAGAGATTTTCAGTCTCTCAAGTGGGGCATTGCGACTCCTGCTACAGTAACATAGAAAAATAAATAAATAACATTTAAACAATCAGTGGCACTGTGCTACTCATGTTTATGTCATCAAATTAAAGAGGTTACTTTTCTTTCAGAGAGGTAGTACAAGTACACAGTTATACAAAATGAATGCTTTGAATCAGCCTACAACAGTTTAGACGTGCACCGTTTAAATCCCTGCTTTCAAGTTCTATATCCTTCTCAGTCTTCTAAAAGGCCATTTATGTAATCAATTAGCTGTGGAAAAACAAGTATCCTCTAAATAATGCAAAATACCAAATGCACAGTGAATAATTCTGTTCATAAGAAGCAAGATTGATTTTGCCTTTTATTATCCTTGCTACACAGAAATACTTCCTCCAATTAAGGTTAAAAAGTTAATGTTAAAGAGTCAACAACTTGATAAAATATCACATTAATCAGGAAGTATAAACTCATTGGAATTCCACATATTATGCTGAGGGAGCTATTTCTGGAATATTAGGCAAGTACTGAGATAGAGAGGCATATTCTGGAGCACCGATTAGCAAGGCCATTTAAATAGTAATATGTTGGTTGTACAGATAACACTGTTAAACAAGGTACTAAAATATTCAGTGTCTCACCTCTTCTTCAGGAACAACTAGGACCAAAACACTTGAAATTATTTCTAGAAAAATGTTACATTCCACAAAGTATTTTCTTTAAAGACAGCTGAATTTATGTATTGTAACAATAGCAGCTCAATCAGCTCTTAACCATAAAGGTATGCTTCCCCTCTTGGCCCCCCGTGCTGCAGGGACCTTGCTGTGCTAGCTGTGGGGTGTTCTCACCACTTTGTCCATAATATTGAGGGGAAGTTAATAAACCTATTTGGGATTTGCTGTGACTGGATCTGGATTATCTTGGGCTCTTAGCTTGGCCAAAATGAGTAGAGGAGCTCACACCTGCTCCCCTTTCCTGGAAGGGCTCAGAAACAGGTCACAAGTGGGCAAAAAAGGAGAAAGGGAGGAAGCGATGACATCCATCCTTGGGGCTTCTTTACATGTACCCTTGCTGTGGTGCCCATTCCCCACTGGATCTGTTGGTGACCCATACCTCTGAAAATCATACCACAGGTAGCTTTAAGTACTTGTAAATGCTGATAACCAGAATGGTCCCATAGTTGTGGTTCTTATGTTCCAGACTGGAGGAAATATACAGTTTTCTAGACAGCAAAACTGTAAACCAGATAAGGTACTACAAAAGCAACCTGCCAAGAAAATACACTTCATTTGAGATCTAGTTGTTGGCTCCCATCAAAGTGACTAACACTTTCAAAGGACTATAATAACTTCAGGGTGTTATGTCTTCTTTGCATTCCCACATGTCAAACTCAAAATAAGATAGTGGAGTAACGTTTGAATAACATGTTGTCAGGTCTATAGGATTATGATAGCATAATGATGAGTGAGACATACAAATATGTACAGACATATAATGTTGGCTAAAATGAAGGAGGGTATTAAAAAACAAATGTTAAGAAAGGACAGTTTCATAAAAGTGAAACAATTGCTTGACGATTTTGTTAATGGACAGGGAATAGCACTCTGCTGTTGGTTTTCTACTGATAACAGTGGAGCAAATGAAAGATGTAATAGAGAATAAAAAAACAATAAAACTTGGTTTTCAGGTAAAGTAATAACTCAGAACACTATTAAGAATATGGTTGTTATTATTTTTTCTGATTTTTCTACCCTGCACAATGGATACATATTCTCTCACTGTAAAACCAGTCATAAAAAGATATAATGAAAAGAAAAATTATGGTCATTAATTTCACTTTGAAATCCTTACACAAGGACAACTCATAATTTGGCCTCTGGCAGTGAGTTACTCTAAAGGAATAAATAGAACCATCTAGTGTTGTCTGCAGTAGTAATAGCCTTGCTAAGGAAACCACCAAGAAAGACAATGTTGACGCCACAACTTCATTTGTGACAGTGAGACGGTATTTGAAGTGCTGTTTACACCCCTGTCACTCATGCTGTAGATTTCAGCACACATGGCATTCCCCTATCAGCTCCTCTAAGTATTGAACTAAGTATGCTCACCTGTACCTAAGCTGTCCTTGTAAAATCAATGGGATTGTAAAGGTCTAATTAAAATAATTTTGTTAGTACATCAAAGATGAAAAGAACAGTTTTGCATTATGTTAATCAGCACTCTGCCTGATATGAATTTTCACTTCCAAAACCCCAAAAATAATCATATCATGTGAGGAAAAGACTCTTAATTTAGAGGAAATTAGCTGTGGAGAATTCAGAAAAGCTATTCACAGGCTGAGGAATAAAGCCATTAGGCGATGAAAGGAAAAGGTGGGATCAGGTGGGGCAATGGAAGGGCTAAAGGAAAAAAGAAAAAACACCTGCAAAGAAAGTAGTGGGAGAAACTGAAAAAGCTGGTATAATACATCCAGAAGAAGGGAAGAGGAAAACACACATACAAACCATGATGAAATTTTCTCATGAAAAAAAACTTAGCAATTTGAACAACTGTTGTGTGGGTCACATCACCATCAAAGAAAATTTTTAGGTTAGAGAATAAAAAATGCCATCAAAAACATGTTTGAGGAGTGACCATCATTCCTCTAAACAGGAGGAACTGGAAGCCATCGCGCAGCAGGAAGACTATGACATATTTGCCATCATGGCAAGATGGTGGGATAACTCACATGAGTGGGGTGCTGCAGTGGGTGGCTGTAAACTCTTCTGAAGGACTAGGCAGGGAAGGAGCGGAGAGGGGTGGGAGATGTTTTGAACCTAAGAAAACTGGAGGTCTTGTTTTTGCAACAAAAGACAAACCCAGCACCCCTGTAGTTTCTTGTGCACACTGCTAAAGTTGTAGTGCTAAGTCCACTGGTTTATCTAACTGTTTATGGAATGGAAATAAGGATAGGCAAAAGAGATCCATTTCTAAACAGTCACACGACAAATCAACAATTATTACAAAACAGTGAGATAAGGTTATGTGATGGTTAATATTAATATCAGCTTTTAGAGGTTTTTTTTCTCTCAACACAAGATAAGGAATAGAAAGCAAGCATTTAATCTCAGGAAAGGTGCTTCCCAACTATAGTGATTTTATTCTTCAACTGTGTAAATGACATGATTTTATATACTCCTTTAATTAGTTCTGCATGCAGTTATGATTTCACTGTTCCAGGTTGTGGTAAAACTGGAGAAGGTAGAGAGAAGGAAGGCAAGGACAGTCAGAGGCATGAGGTGACATCTCTGGCAAAGCAGGCTAGGATTCTTCAAGCAGGAGAAGCTTTATAAAACCAGAAGTGTCATGGGGAGAGCAAACAGAGAAGAATGGTATTGTCTCTCCCAAGGCAATAAACAGGATACATCAAGTGGAACTAGAAGGTGATAGGCTGAGACTAAAGTAAAGAGAATTTAGCTGAGCTATGAAATTACTTGTTGCCAGTTGTGGTGGATGAGCATTAAAAAATGACTGGACAAATCCACAATAATACTGTCTACTGGGGTTTGTTAAATAGAAAGGCTGCACCATGAAATGCCTGAGTCACGGCTGTTGGGAGCTAGGAAAACACCTGGAAAAGAACACGTTTGTGTCATCCATTTCAGAACTTCTCCCCAGGCATCTGGCAAAATACTGAGCTAAAATGTCTTTGGCCAAATACCATGCAGCAATACCTTCTAAGGTATGTAAGAATTTATTTCCTAAATATGTTGGTTAAACAACTCTGTATACTTGATGTAAACAACGCATGTACAATGAAATGAGAAATAGCTTCAAAGCATTTACTGACTTCATTAATATTTATAGTGGTATTTGATGCTATGGTATCCTGATACTTAAATTGAGATTTCAAACTAACCCATACATTCACTATTTAATCTAATTGTTCCTTTTTTATTTCATTAGCAGGAAATGCTTACTTTTAGCTAATGTACGCTGTTAATACTCATTTGCTCTTATGACATACCAACCCTATGTATAGAAAGTAACAAAACATTTAGCTAGCTTCTCAAAGGACTAACAGTTTCTGTTTCTATGCCTGTTATTGTAGAAACTTTGGCATGATTATATTTCTCTTTTAAAATTTTTCTTCATATTTTGCATTGCAAGGCAGTTTCTAATCTATGTATTAATAACCAAACCCAGATTAACAAACTCATTACTTCTAGGATGGGTTTTATGAAAGTCTGAGATGGCAAAACAAATCAAATGAACCAAATATAGGTTTATACTTTACCCCATTGTCTGGTACTGGCATTAATGATCATGCTGTCATTAATTTGTCCTCGTCAGGAGGTGAGACATGACTGTTTCTGCATTGCAGTGTTTGAAAATGGGTTGATGCAGAATATACATGATGTGTGATTCATTGCTTTCTGCAGGATAAACTAGCATTCCATACCACTGTGACTTCTAGTACCTAGCTATGTCTGGGGACTTCTGCGCTGTGCTGCAGTCTGCAGTAGGCAGATCCAGAACAACTTGCCTGTGACTCTCATAGTAGGTAAATATTGGAGCCAGAACCAGAACAGAAGTAGCCCTGATTCCCAGCTACCATTATATTACAGTTCTGAAGGAATTAAACAGTGTGTGTTAACACATTTCAGCTCAGCTGCTTCACTTTGAATGCTCAGATTTTCATTAAAAAACTTGAGTCTAATCCTGGAGTTTCTCCATATATTCATTTAGATTTGTAAATAGTGAAGAAAATGTAAAAGCTGTAAATTCCCTGCTTAGCTGCAACTGACAGCTGCAAGAAGGACAAACTGTGCAGCAGGAAGGAAAAAAAATACCAAAAAAAAGCTTAAAACAATAGTTGAAGCAATTATGCCTTCCAATAACCCTCTCAACCCCTACCACACCTGCTTTCCATCTATCCTTATTAACAAGTCTAATGCAAAAGATTAAAAACTAGACACTTGCAGAATCCAAATACTCATTACCAGCTGTTATGTGCAGATGTCAGAAATTAGGACTTTCAGGTGGGTTACCTGAACCACAAACAACTTGTAAAAGCCTGGGTCAGGATTTTTATCTCCTTGTATAAAACTCATTGAGGAGAAGGCCTGTCTGTTTGGAACAAAAATACAATTTTAACAACATGCACTATGATTGCTATGGACAAAGGGCATAAAGAGACACCAGAAAACACAGGTGGCCTCAGCAGGAAATTGTGTGTCTTCATGATATATATTAACTTTCTTTTTCAAAGTTTTCCACTCTCATCCTATACCAAGTAAAGCCATTATCTTGTGGCCCACGCTGTGCACTTTCAAAATTAGCAAACGGGTGTTAAATCTGGTATTTGACAGCTATAGCAATGACAAGCATTGTCTTCACAGCTGTGGTAACTGGCAGCCATTGTTACCATAAGAAGTGCTGGCAACTGAAAGAATAATTTGCATTATTTTGCAATTGCATAGAAATTACTATTGTGCAGCCACTGCAGCCATCAGTCAGCTCTCTGGACAGAGTATTCAATATCTTTTGTATCAGTGGAGACAGTAGTTCATTTATCTTGCAAACTGGCACTCAGCGTCAACTTAGTGGATTAGGAAAATGTGTGAACATAACCTCTGTGGCTTCGTGACTTATGAGATCTTCAGGCTGTTGTATTTAACATGGAATGAGACTGGAACATCCACTGTGACCTTTCTCTCCAGCCTTGAAAGGAAATTGTCTCCTGATTACTGCTTTTCAGTACAAGGGTCAATGTTGAATTTTCACTTGAAACTGAGAATTTCCAAATCTCCATCCTGAGACTTAGATAGGAATTGAAGCTCAGATCCACATTTAAATGTAAAGGGTTGTGATGCCAGTGTCAAGGCAAACTTTTCCTGTTTATAGAGGCACAGTTAACACAGGCACAGAATTACCACTGCAGGCACAGATTAGGAAATCCCTTGAATGATTTCTGCTTTCTCATTCATTTTTTCATTAGTGGTTTGCTGTGCGTTACAAAGGGCTACTTTTGGAGCCCAGTATCACCACCCTCCCTTCAAAGAGCTCTCACAACAGTTTCATGCACATTTTCTGTCCTAGACTTGAATGACAGGACAAAATCAAAAGATTTTATTTCCAAACCCAAATTATTTATTACTAAGAGTACCAAAAGTATTGATGGTACTTTAGCTCCATTGTTCCTGGAAAGACAAATATTGTTTTTTACCATTGCTCTATTAAATCCACAGGACCACAGAACACATTATTCCGCCAGTTGTTCTTTTTTACTAATATGGCAGACTAAAGAGTAAATTTCTCATTATTTGATATGAAATTAACCATCAGAAAGTGTTACAATAGGGCTGTAATTAAAAACTAAGTGTTCAGAAAAGGAAATTTGTAAATCAAACTGTTTGCTTAACTTTATGTTTTAATATATCCTAATAAGCAATGCATTTCCACAGTGAATCTACCATAAATCACTTCCTGGAATTATTTATATTTTTGGAATACACAGCCCAAATCCATAAATATTATGTTTAGATTGATTTATTTTAGTATTTATACACAGTCTGTTCTTCAAGCTTCTGGGCTTTTAATTAATCTGGATTTGGGGCATAAATTCTTTATGCCTTGATTAATACCAAGCAGGTTTTATTTAATTAAAGAGACAGACTGGTGAGAGACATTTTAATCAAAAAATTCATATGCATACAGTACATCTGTATTTTTTAATACAAGCTCAGGCACATTAAAACAAGATTTATTCTTTCTCAGCTGTTTTCCTTTTTGAATTATGGCATATCTCTGGTTCATGTGAGGAGTTACCTTCATGCGCTCATTCCATCCCCTGCCTTCTCTTGGAACAGCAGAGCGAGAAAATAAGATGAAGTGACAGGAACAAACAGAAAAAACAAGGACAAAAGTAAAATAATCAGATGCTGAGAAGCAACTTGTTAGATATCCCTGAATTTTCTACAAGTAGAAAAGAATGGTATAAAAGCTATTTTTTGAGGAGAAGAGTAATTCCAGGAAAATACAGGGAATTCTTCAGGTTCTTAGGAAAGAATGGAAAAACAGAAGATTTCAACAGAGTATCATATGGTCATATCTGCATTATCTTTTCAGTTGTGCTGCTAAGAAACTAATTTAAAAGTAGTGTGTATTAGTTTTTGTAGGGAAAATAATTGTTTCACACAGTATAAACAACTGGCTGAAGTTTTGCATCTATGTTGTGTGTGTATATGGTCATCAGTGCAATATTGACTTAGCAACTTATTTTCAGCATATTTATTTACCACTCAACACTACCTCTATCCGTGTTTAGGGGTTTTAAGTACCTGTAATATGACAAAAAAAGTATTTTTTAAAATAGAAAGGATAATCATCACAGCTCATAGCACAGATACAGTCCTTCCATTTTTCACAGAGCTGGAATCACTGTTAAGAATCATCAGCGCTGTAGTTAGAGTAAAGACAACTATTTTGGGAGAGGCAAGATCAGTTCAAATGAATAGCAAGTAAGATCCGTGAAAAATAGGTCTTTGAAACAAACTAGTATAGATACCCTATGTCATTCACAAGGAATTTCTCTAAAATCGAAGGCTACATTCATAATACTTTGTTATGCCTATGCCTCTTTTTAAGCTTTTTTAAAAAATATTATTCTGTGCAAGTATGTATGCATATGTACATACAAGTTCAGTATATAGTGTTGACTAAATGAATATAGCTGACTGCTAAAAAGGAAGGGTGAATGTCTCCCCTGTTGTGGAGGGTGATGGTCAGGTGTAGCCCCTCTGAGTGAGGAGGAGATTGTGCCTGTGCAACAGGAGACCACGAATTGCTCCTCAAGAGGAACTTCAAGAGAAGCTGCTTGATAAACACTGCAAAGGAGAACCACCACACTTAGCTTCAGGTGTTCGTAATACAGTCATCTCACCCAAGGTTTTGGGGTGTTTGGGGTAACTTAAGTAATGTACTTTTTCTACGTATTTTAGTTTGAAGAAAATCTACCCTCAACACCATTGAACCACACTGACAAGAAAGAGAGCAGACAGTGGTGGCTATGCAAATGTTTATGTCTTCGTTGCAGATGTCAACATTTCATCAGAGTAATTCTCTCTGGAAAAGGGTTGTCCCTGCCTGATGGCCTGCAGCCTACTTGGGACTGGGAGATACCTGAGAGGAGTATGAGCTTGTTGGCAACAAAGAGGTGGCCCAGAAATCCTGAGAAGTGTGCACATTGTGTGATGCTGGAAGACACTGAGACATAATCATGGGAAACATATATCTCTCCCTGCCTCTACTTTTACCTTTCTTGTTGTCTGAATTTATGTTGCTATGTTCTAGTTTAACATTTCACGTTTTAGTAAAACCTACATTTAGCAATTTGTCATCTTTCAGAGTGTTTGTTTTAAAGACCAGAAAAGCAGCTTCTTTCAAAGAGCTGGCTATTAAATCTTCCACCAAAAGACACTGTTACAAATACTGGAAGCTTTGAGCAGGCAGTTTTCCCCCAGAGAAGGTTTAACTTTTCCAGATTCAGTCAGGCACAAAAGCTGAGAGCTTATGATGGTTTATTTACAAACCAATTCGTATCTTAGTTAATGCCCAACTTCAGTTTTTTCAAATTTTCAGAAACTTTTTTTCCCCTAAACTTGCTGGTTTTGGATCAGAAAATCACCTCAAAAGAAGATCCTTTAAATCTAGATTTGATATCTACACCTAAATCACCCATCCTATACTTCCTTTATAAACAAAAAAATTAAGCAAGCCAGACAGCTGTGGGGTTTTTTGTTGTTTTTGGTTTTGTTTGTGTTTGTTTGTTGTTTTTTTTCTGAAAGTGCTATCTTGGTTCTCATCTCTAAAGAAAAACTGTACAAACTAGCTAAGATTTTTATATCCAGCTTCTTGAGACTAGTGCAAGACTTGATGCAATCCATCAGATGACTACAAGTGGAAGAACAGAAACTCATGTTCAAAAATCAAGCTGATCTGAGACTAAGTTGTGATGTTGCCTTGTCAGTACACATTTATAGATAACATGGTCATAGAAGCAGGTAATTATTGGTATATACAAACAGGAGGTAAAGGTAGCATCGCTGACAGCAGGTAACTCACATTTTTATAATATTGAACGGAACAGCATTTTCCCAAACAAACATGAAGACTTCAAAAATCAATACCTACCAAGACAGCTAAATTCTGAAATCTGTACTTATTTGCTTCAGGTGTTATCTGCCTGCAAAGCAAGGTAATAGCAAATATGTGTTTAAGAACATCAGTTTCTGGAAACACAGAAAGAAATTCTGCAAGTGACAGTACATAAATAATACATTTTCTCTAAAAACCTTGGGTTTTTAAAAAAACTACATGGCTGTTCTCATTTTGTTTGTTCTGGAAAGAAAATACCTCCACAGTTCCTGATTACATCCAGCCTGCAGCTTGGACATTCTTGGAGGTTGCCAGTGTACTTCTAACAGGTCCACCAAAGTTGCCTTAGAAAAGCAGTTCACAATACATGATATTTCAATCAGAAAGAAGAGGAAGGTCACAAATAGAATAAATAAATAAATAAATTGAAAACCACTGACCTGGATACAAAAGGTAACAGATAATACCATCTACAAACTAACATTTCTCTTTTTAATAACAATCAACCATCATTAGTTAAATTAAAAATAAATGCAGGATTAACATATCAAGCATCATAACATCATTCAAACATAGTCTTTAGATAAAATACATCAGACTAATGGTTAAAAGATGAGAATTAGCAAGGATTTTCACTCTGTTGTTTTGGAGGGCTGAGGGCAGATGTGGGAAGTTTTGTCTGCCTTCACAAATCTCCTCAGCAGTCACCACATTTTTAGTGTCATTTTTCCAAGCAATATTTGTGTGCTCAAGTTGTGCAGCAACTGGTTTTAGAGAAACACCCACAGAGCTGCTCTCTGACATACTCTCCAACACTGATTTATTGTGTTTTTCCAGCTGCCTGTCATATCTCCCTTCTCTCAACTGAAAACTGCTTTGAAGTTTTGTTACATGTTTTACATAACCTAACACATGGATAGCACTACGATATATTTTGGTGAAATAAAATAGTCAAGCTATTCACATCAGTGAGATGAACCACCAGAGCCTCCCAGCACTACAAATGCACAGAGGCGGCTGGTTGTCACTGCTATCGTCTCTGCTCTTTCCTCTCCATATGTCTTGGTTTATCTCTACAGCCATCTCCTGCAACATCTGTACCGATAAATTGGGTGCAGGAGAGGGCTTCGTGAACTCTCTACCTATAAGATATGGAGGAAGTACTTGTTGTATATGTTATATATTACATAATGTTCTTATCATCCTTTGGAAGACTTCTGGGCTGGACATCCTACCTCTCTTTTCCATGGAAGCTAACTGTATTTAGTAGAAATAGTTGAACACTTCTCAGCAAGAAAATGATCCATGCTTTCCTTGAGGTTATGAATGATTCACAAAGAGAGTTATGTGTTTGTTACACCTGTGGTTTGCTGCGTCTCTAGTTTGTGTTTAAACTAGAATTAACGCTTTTTTCTGTGTTTAGGGCTGTTTATCACACCTGGTCAGAAATCATATCATGTGCTTTTTGAGTTTTCAGAAAGATACAAGCCTTGATTTTGAAAAAAAAAAAAAAATCTTAAGCAAATGGATGGCAAAGGAATCTGAATCTATACTTTTCTATGTAACTTCACTCAAGCTTTTGTAAGGCATACATTTTACACAAATATCCTTATAAAGAAATAACAGCTGCTAAAAATAATTAGAGAAACTATTCTGATTGTTCATAATAAGCCTGAAAGCACAACTAAAGTGTTCATTTAGGGAAAACTTTGTAAATACTTTGTGTATCCCAAATGTGCTATAGTGCTGAGAATCTACTTAACAAAAGGAAAAATTGTTATCAGCGTCATATGAATGTTTCTCTTATATTTTTCTTAGAATTTCACTTGCTGGAAAAAATCCTCTGTGACTGATTAAAACTGATTTATTTTAATAATAACCAGTGGAGATTGATAATTTTTTTTTCTAAGTACAACTCATGTCCTATATTGTGATTCATTTGAGAGGGATTAGCTGCCAAATGTATAATAAATACATGCAGTTCTGTTCTGCTACTTTGTTGAGTCCTAGAATGAGAATTTATTTTGTTTTTAAAATGATATGCTAAACATTCTGCAAAGTGCAAACAAAGCTCAGGAGGATCTTTTCATCAGAAAATTTAGTCCCTATCTCCACTGAACTTAGTGGAATTCTCTGTGAAATTAGACCCAAGATTTGTACAAGCTTCATGGACTCTGCAGAGATTTTGAGTATAATTTGTTATTATATTAGCTTTAAATGACACATAGCTCCTCTGCTTTCAGGCTGTCATTGCTAGAAAAGCAAGTGTTGCCAATGTTGAGGTTCAGATCAGGTTGGCCAATGGAGATAGTAAGTGCTACTTCTACCCTTACATTCATACTACCACCATGACCCATAGTTTTCCCAAAGGGTCCCAAGAAGCAGCAAAATGTACAGCTATCAAGCATTGTATTTCCCTGACAATTTATGTCTCTGGGATTTCAAAGACCTTGAAGATCATGATATACTAGTAGCATGAGTAAGAAAATGGTAGGGGTTTGTTTAGATGAGAGAAAAATGTAAATTTTTCCAATGTGTAGGGAATTACCTGTTAATCTCATTTTGATTGCTGGGAATGTGTTTTGAATAAGTTTTCTGATATAAAATTAAAAAGTAATATAACTGTTCTGAGACGAACCACATCAGACAACAATTCCATAAGGCTGTCTTTATACACATATTGTTTTTTCTCCCTTTTTAGCAGATTAATGTCAGAGTTTATCTATCTTACTGACAAAGAATATGGTTGCAAAGTTCCAAATATCAGTCAGACTTCCTGCATAGAATGAAATTTTGCATTTCATTAATTACTTTATTACCACAAATTGTTGGAAGAAACATGTGTTCTTGGATGTTAATTAATAGCTCATTATTATTATACAAATTAACTTGGCAGCACTATGTACCGTATATTTGTGGAATAATGAATTACATTAAAGGGAAGCCAAGATAGCAAACATTGAAGTGCATGCATGTATTATCTGCTCCTTATAAATGCTTAAGCTTTTCCTAGGGCGTTAAACAGAAATCCTGATGAGAGGTACACTAGAGTCAAAAGAAAAAAAAAAAAAAGTAGGGAAAAGGATGAAAAGCCATCCATGCACAAACAGCTTGAAGTACTGAGTGTTGCACTGAGAAGAAATAGTTACTGTCTCAGTCTCATAGGCATTTGCTCTTAAATGGGTTGTCATAAAAACTAGGAAAGCTGACAGTGTACTGCACGGTAGTGTGAGTGTTGAGCCTGACCTGTGAAACTAATAGTGACAATAGGCTCATCTCAGCTACACTGAGCAGCTGCCCTGGACAGCCACACAGATATTCAGGGATTCAAAACAGAAATTAGAAAATTCTTACCTACCCTGATGCAACACAAAGAAATCTCACCTTGCCTTGTCATTCTGTTTCTTTTCTTCTCCCTTCCCTTCCCTTCCCTTCCCTTCCCTTCCCTTCCCTTCCCTTCCCTTCCCTTCCCTTCCCTTCCCTTCCCTTCCCTTCCCTTCCCTTCCCTTCCCTTCCCTTCCCTTCCCTTCCCTTCCCTTCCCTTCCCTTCCCTTCCCTTCCCTTCCCTTCCCTTCCCTTCCCTTCCCTTCCCTTCCCTGCCCTTCCCTGCCCTTCCCTTCCCTTCCCTTCCCTTCCCTGCCCTTCCCTGCCCTTCCCTGCCCTTCCCTGCCCTTCCCTGCCCTTCCCTGCCCTGCCCTGCCCTGCCATGCCCTGCCCTTCCCTTCCCTTCCCTTCCCTTCCCTTCCCTTCCCTTCCCTTCCCTTCCCTTCCCTTCCCTTCCCTTCCCTTCCCTTCCCTTCCCTTCCCTTCCCTTCCCTTCCCTTCCCTTCCCTTCCCTGCCCTTCCCTGCCCTTCCCTTCCCTTCCCTGCCCTGCCCTTCCCTTCCCTTCCCTTCCCTTCCCTTCCCTTCCCTTCCCTTCCCTTCCCTTCCCTTCCCTTCCCTTCCCTTCCCTTCCCTTCCCTTCCCTTCCCTTCCCTTCCCTTCCCTTCCCTGCCCTTCCCTGCCCTTCCCTTCCCTTCCCTTCCCTTCCCTTCCCTTCCCTCTTTCTCTGTGGCAGTATAAAGGAAATCAAGCTGAATTCCTGTATATCAAAAGAAATAAAAAATATTCACTTGGAGAAGAAAAAACATTGCGTTCATGAAGTAAACAAATTCTCCAGCAGCTCTGGATCCATTTCAGTCTAGTTGACTTTGAAGTCAAACAGATTTAGTAACCCAGAGACTTCCCAAATCCATCTTTCCACCAGTCATGCAAATTGTTTTTGTACTGAAACTGCAGTACCAAAATCTAGACCTCCATAGTGCTCAGGCTCCCTGAATAAAGTGTCCCAAATTCCATATATTTTACCTCCAGTTTAAACATAGTCAGATTCTTTTCTGTGCACTCATTTCCAATAGTTTGCCTTGTACCTGGTTTTATTCTTTATTTAATACTAACAAAAATATTTACTTGGGGGCCCTACTTGGATTATCTTTTTCTGTATTTATATACTGCCTTCTAACTTCTCTATAATGTGACATTTCTCATGTCATTTCTCTAAGCTTTTATATATCCAGAGTGTTATACTCTCTGCTGTTCTGTTCTTTCCCTTATCTACATGATAGATTCTCTACCTACTCCTAGTAGCAAGAGATTGTCTGCTAACTTCTACTACCACGCAGAGATGACTATCGAATTACTCTGGCCTGAAAAGTGTTCTGTATAAGCGTTTCCTCCTCCTCAAGGACAACACCAATTAGTTTCATTTAAAAATTCTTCAAAATTTAATTCCAGGAGATATTCTGTCCTGTTGGCTTCCCTAATAGTTTCCCTGAGCTTCTCATATTCTAACTTTTTTAAACCGATAGTTGCTAATTTTTTTTTTGTTTGTTTAGCTTTTTATTTAGCAACAGTGAAATCCCTGTTACCTTCTGTTCCAGGATTTTTTTTATTGAGTTTTTTCTCTTATATCTCTGCTATTGGTGAGAACAAAGCTTGAACCCTTTCTTGTTTGATTGGTAGAGAAATCTAGAAGCTTTTACAAGCCCCACCAGTATCAACAATGGTATTGCATATTCTATCTGTAAGAAGTTAGTGTCTTTCATAACAATACAATTTCTAGCACCATTACTCTAATTATGCTGTATTTATAAGCAAATGTAACACTCACTGTCTACTGCAAACTTCTAACATTGTCTCAAGAAATCATCATTTACAATCTTTTTTAAATCTTGTTAGGAACCAGGTCATTTCTGTTTTATCTGCACTGTAATATCTTATTTCTTTGAAAATTTATCCCATTACTTAAAATGTTACATAAAAATGTAATATTCACACAGCTATAAAACTTCATTCTGACTATTAAAAAAAGGTATTGTCTTCTATTTAGCCAGAGACCCGAGATCACTTCAAGAACAACTGTGCATCCAGGAATGGATTTTTTATGCAAAGTGTGCATTTTCTAGTGGACAGTTTGACTTATGCTTCAAAGAAGTCTGAAGTAAAGAAAAGAAATGCCACAACTTTCCCAAATTTATTTCACAGATTAAGCATCTTAGTAGGGTTTCAGAAAATCAACTCTATAGATACATTATTCAGTAAGATCTCACTTTGAGAAGCAAAAATGTTAGTTTTGTCTAGTTGTAGGTTACTTTTTTCTTATTTGCCATGTAGCAAACTGAATTCTTACTGTATCTAATCAACAGGGCTACAAGAAAATTTCAGGTTTTTCATTATTTCAGCACCAAGCAGTACTTCTTCAAAATTTCTTTCTCTTCCGTTTAGATAGCAAAGAGAGTTATGATGAAATGTGAGTTGGAGAGATGAAAGGTACAAAAAGTCAACCTTAATACAGCCTGGGGAATGTAGTGAAGGCAGTGAAATTATCTGATAACACTAAAGTCTGGAACTAAAGCAATCCTGATACTATCAATAAAGGGGGTTGATAACAGTTTCACCTGCCAAAAGAGGAGACACTTTCCCTGATGTCACCTTAACATGGACTTTTCATTTAAGTTTCTATTCTCCTAGTCTAAACCTACCTAGAAAATATCTATCACTTTTTCACTTTGCATTTTTTATTTTCTGTCTGCTCTAGTTATATTAACCTAGATGTCTGAATCATTGTTTTATAAAGTTCAAGGAAGAATATTTTAACAGAAATATTGGGCTGTGGAGTGAAGATAACACATAAATGATAACCTGAATTTTAAAATTAAAAAAACAGTGAACCCAATTCTCTTATGAGCTGATCTTGTACAATGGGGAAAAAAACCTGGAATCACTCCCCATTCTCAACAGGACAGGGGGAGAAAAATACGAGAAAAAGCTGCTTGTGGGTCAGGATAAGGACAGGAAGATCAATTACCAATTACTGTCATGTGTAAAACAGATTTGAATTGGGGAAATTAATTTAATTTATTGTCAATTAAACAGAATAGGCTAATGAGAAATACTGACAAATCTAAAATCACCTTCCAGCACCCCTGCTGTTGTAGTTTAACCTCAGCCATCAGCTCAGCCCCACGCAGCCGCTCAATCTCTTGCTCTTTGGTGGGATGTGGGAGAAAACCAGAAGGGTAAAAGTGAGAAAACTCATGGGTTGAGATAAAGACGGTTTAACAGGTCAGACAAAAGCTGTGCACAAGAAAAGCAAAACAAGGAATTCATTCACCACTTCCCATGGGCAGGCAGGTGCTCAGCCATCCCCAGGACAGCCGGGCTCCTTCATGCGTAACGGTGACTTGGGAAGGCAAACGCCATCACTCTGAACGTCTCCCCTTCCTTCTTCTTCCCCCAACTTTTGTTGCTGAGCACAGCATCACACGGTATAGAACATTCCTTTGGTTGGTTGGGATCAGCTGTCCCAGCTGTGCCCTCTCCCAGCTTCTTGTGCCACTCCCCCTCCAGCCTCCTCGCTGGCGGGGTGGGGTGAGGAGCAGAGGGGGCCATGATGCTGTGTAAGCACTGCTCAGCAATAGCTAAAACATCGGTCTGTTGTCAACACTGTTTTCAACACAAATAAAAAATGTAGCACCATACAAACTACTATGAAGAAAAATAATTAGCCAAAACCAGCAGACATCCCTTCTTCTCGGACTCAATTTCATTCCCATCTCTTCTACCTCCTCCCTCCAAGTGGTGCAGGGGGTAGGGAATTGGGGTTGTGGTCAGTTCATCACACATTGGCTCTGCCGCTCCTTCCTCCTCGTGCTGTTCCCCTACGTCAGAGTGGGGTCTTTCCCACAGGAGACAGTCCTTCATGAACTTCTGCAATGTGAATCCTTCCCACAGGCTGCAGTTCTCCATGAACTGCTCCATCATGGGTCCTTTTGATGGGATGCAGTCCTTCTGGAACTGTCTTCTCCAGCCTGGGTCCCTCACGGTGCCACAGGCCCTGCCAAGAGCCTGTTCCAGCATGGGGTCTCCACAGGCTCCAGCCTCCTTTAGGGCATCCTCCTGCTCTGGTGTGGGGTCCTCTGTGGGCTGCAGGTGGGGATCTGCCCCACCGTGGGCTCCCTGGGCTGAGGGCACAGCTGCCTCACCGTGGGCTTCACCAGGGGCTGCCAGGGAACCTCTGCTCTGGTGCCTGGAGCCCCCCCGCCTCCTCGTGCACTGACCTGGGGGGCTGCAGTGTTGTTGTTTTCACACTTTCTCACTCTTTACAAGTTACTGTTGTGCACCATTTTTTACCCCTTCTTAAATATGTTATCACAGAGGGGCCACAAGTGTCACTGATCAGCTCAGCCTTGACCAGTGGCAGGTCTGTCTTGGAGCTAGCTGGAAACAGCTCCATCGGACATGGAGGCAGTTTCTGGTGTCTACTCACAGAAGCCACCCCTGCAGCCCTCTGCTTACCAAAACTTTGCCACATAAACTCAGTACAGGGAGGAATGAGAGGTGATGCTGCTTGTTTCAGAGATGGCTATCAGCAAAGTCTGACCCCCAACAGCAGTGACTACAGCAGCATCCTTAGAAGCTGTCACCTTAGAAGCAATTCCAAAGACCTCAAAAGATATTAAAAAAATTTAAAGACATGAAACAAAGCACTTCATATTAATTATCAAATGAACAGGTGCTACCTATATAGTTGATCACTGACATGATTCAGACCTTTCTAGCCTGATAAACTAAAAGACCTTTTTTCCTTTAAATGGAAGTATAGGAAAAAAAAAAAAAAAACCAAAACCAAAACAAAACAAAACACAACAACAAGGCAAGTACTATCAATAAGCTTTCTTTCCTTCTTTCTTTCTATGGTGTTTGATAAGTTCCCTTGGTGGCCACAGCGTGGGTCTAAGCAGTTTTATTCCTGTGTAAGGGACGTATTACTAAATCCTAAAAGCTGCATAACTTGCTTGAGGGAAACCCTACTTAGTGCATGTGTTTTGTACAGTACATCAAAGACCTCAGCTCTTCAAATATGCTAGGGGGGACCCTGGCCTGGAAGATGCCAGTCTGCCCATAGGTAGACTTCCATTCCCACACCACTTGTTACAAAAGCAAAATTCAGAGTTCATGAGAACTTTAGATTTCCTTGCCTCCTCCAGTAGTTTTTTTGAAGTTTAAGATCAGAATTTACTATCAAAATATGTTAAAATGGGCAGCAATGTATTTCCCAAACTGCTGGTGGTCATCTAATGATATAGCAAGTACTTTGCAGACAGTTTTGATTCTCCACAGGTATCCATCTGTAACTGCAATGCAAATTTCTGGATAATAATACATTTAGTGTTTTAAAAATCAGTTCAGTACAAAATCTTTTTTTTTTTCTTCAATTTTTCCATATGCAACAGAAAAATCTAGATAAAGTTTTCATATTTTAAAGCCATAAACAAGAAGAATGCCCTGAAGATTATCTCTTTGACAACCCAGCTGATGTCAGGACACTGTCTTCACAGGCAGAGGTCAAAGCTAGTGGACCAGGCAGCCAAGGGCCAGTCCTGTCTTCAATGTCTCCTTGCTTCCCTAAATTAGAGAAAGGCATAGAATCACACTCCATCACTATTTTATTTTACATCAAATCATCTGAGGAAACAGATACAGTAGGAGTATGGCAAACATCAGAATCCCTCATTGGCCACTAGCTTAAAACTTGTAACAATTATCAAGTAACTGTAGCTTGAAGATGCCCTATTCTTTTCCAACAGGAATTTCCTGATCATAGTTTTCAGATGGCAATGTTATACAATTTCTTTATATAACTTTCTATGTCAGAAATTTTTGAACAAGAGGAATGTAATGGTGAGTGGGTATGGTATATAATATTTTTATTTCTCTTTTTTTCACATTATGAATAATTTTTTAATCTCAGTATAAAATATCACCCGAACAGATAGTCTTGAGTAGGGTTTGGAAGGAAAACAAGCTAATTTTTGAAGGGGTTTCCTGGTAAATGACAACTCTTCTGTTGCGTCAAGCTCACTGACTCACCACAGAACCAGAATCATGTAATTGCCATGGCTCTTACTATATTTTTGCACGGTCAGGTGGTTTCAGGGAAGGGATACCATCAGGTCATGCTTTCTGAGTCACATAGGTGTAGCTGGTGATTACAGTCTTTTTATCAATAATTATTTGTAATGTATGTAATTTCTTACAAAGGGAAAGTGAATTACATCAGTGGGACGGAGAGCTCACTCATAATTTTTGTAGTTCTAACCATTCATATTTAGGTCTTTAGGCAGAATACACAACTGCCACATTCTACAGGCAGGAACCGAGTTTTGTTTCAGGGAAATAACGTATTGTGCACAATATCTTCCTTCAGTCTGGTTATAACCAAGCTTAGTTTAGATCATAGAAATAAAACCAAAGCACCTTTTAGGCTGATTCTTATTTTTTACAAAGTTCCAGATACTACATTTATTTTGTAAGAGAACCTTCTGCTGAGGGATAATACCTTTATTGTTATGACCCTAAGATAAAAAAACCTAGCTTTTATTTTCTGTATTTCTATGTCAGCTGGCATTTGTGAGCCTACAGACAAAAGTAAAAGCTTCATCTTCAAACAGCATCTTACAATCATTAACCTTCTCTTTCCCAAGAAGCCAAGGGAACAATCTGCCCGATCTTTTGAGTTCTCCCCATGACTGGACATTTGAAATACCCAGTAGAACTATATAATCAGCTGTATTAGCCAGCCCTGTGGGACTGTGTGCCAAATTGCCTTCAAGGATGTTTTGAACATCTTAGTGCCTGTTGAAATTTCCTAGAAATGAAAATAAAGGAAGCTACTCAAGGCCAATCAATTCCATAACCCTGCAGTAGCAGCTGCAGAGTTTCCCATTGTGCTATGGCACTTAGCTCTTTCAGAAGCGTTTTTCCATGTTGATCCTGGAGAGTAGATATGTGTGTCTATTTTAATATTTTGAGGATAAAGGGTTGTATGTAAAAATAGGGTTTGCTTTCTGTGGAAAATGTTTTATTTTTCATTGGAGGTAGAATAGGGTTTTGTGTCTTTAGAAATGCTGCTATAACATTTTCTGGGAAATTTAGTTCAGTTTTCCTGTTCTACTGGGGCCTGGACTTTCCAGCCTAAGATCCCTCACCTTCTCACTCCCTGAGGCATTACAACAGCTTTTCTCAAAATATTTGGTTTTCTCTTAACCCCCCATCCCCCCAAAATCCTAATTTTTTTTTAAATTAACACAGAAACTGCTTGTATAATTACAAGTCCTGTTAAAAAAATACACCCCCCCCAAAAAAAGATAAAGTGATTATGATAGTGATATTCTCTAAAATTACATAGAGACACACAAATCTCTTCATTTACAACATTTATATGTATAAAATGGGATATGATATATATACAGAAGAACTCTGTTTATGAAGGTAATAGAGTACAGCAAATATAATGTGTTATGTTTCTGGAAATTTAATTAAGTGCAAGGAAACTCCAGGTTGATGGGTAGGAGATGGCATGTAAATCACTTTATGTGTGAAATGGCTGAGATAATTAAGATGTCTTATTTCATGTCCAAAGCTGTAAAATGTTAAATCCTCACAACTGACACTAAAATTAAGAATTTGATTTTACTAACTACTGGAATTCTTTAGTTGTTGTCACATATAAATTCTGGGGATCATAGTTCCATATGCATGTTAGGTGAAGACTACCATAGTACTGATACAATTAGGATGACAGTTCTCCTTTATTTTAAGGAACTGTCTTTTGTATAGAACTTTATAGATCCCCACTCAGAACCTTATAAATATCTTAAGAGTGGGTGTCAAGATGCTGGGGCCAGGCTCTTCTCAGTGGTGCCCAGTGACAGGACAAGGGACAACGGGGACAAACTGCAATGCAGGAAGTTCCATCTGGGTATGAGGAAAAACATCTTTACCTTGAGGGTGCCAGAGCCCTGGCACAGGCTGCCCAGAGAGGCTGTGGGGTCTCCTCTGGGGACATTCAAAACCTGCCTGGACACAATTCTGTGCAATCAGCTCTAGGAGAACCTGCTTTAGCAGGGGGCTGGACTAGATGGTCTCCAGGGCTCCTTTCCACCCTTGACTATTCTGTCATTCTGTGAAACATAGAGGGTGATCTTCTCATATATGTATATATCATAGCCATTTCAACTACAAGGTACAACATTTTTCCGTTATATGAAGTAGAAAACCACTTATATTAAAGCACTGGTAGTTCCTGAAATGTACCTTTCAGTAAGATATTTTTGTATTTCCATCCAAAGGGGATGCTCACTCTATTTCTAATGCAAATGTGAGATCTTTTATATTAACCATATGCTATAGTGTTTCAACAGAAATCCAGTCCTACTGTTTGGCTGTTTCCTTTTGTCCATATATTTTTAAATGGATTTTCATTTGCTATAGAAAAAGTAGATGGTGCAACTGGTCTGTGACAGTTATGTTGCATTGTACATGACTTTCTCACCCATTACCTAAAATGACAGCAAAAGTAAAGTAAATGACTTGTTAATTCAAAGAATCACTGGAAAAGTCAAAACATCATCTGCTTGGTCTGGCTTACCCTGACAAGTCATATTGATCCATTCCGGTTGTCCATTTTCCCTAAGAATCCTCTGCGAATGTAAATCTTCATTGTACCAAGCTTCTGTCACCTTAGATTTCAAAAGATTTTCTGTTGCCTTGACAGAATAGTTACAAACTTCACAGATTTTTGTGTGCTATTTCTAACATATTTCTCTTGTAACTCAGCTAACCAGGCTGGATGTTATATGCTGGACATAATTTTATGGGATAAGTTGTTGACATCACTTCCAGCTACAAGGGAAAAGATCCTTTGCCCACTTCATCAGTTATTTCCTCAAAATTAACAAAAGAATTATTTGTAACTCCTCTGAAGCTTGTTGCAAGAATTTGGTTTCACCACTGTAAAGTAGGTATCAGAGATCAAAGTAGAAGAATGATATAGCTGCTCCATATTTATCAAAGTGAGTGGACAAGGCTAAGAGCAAAAAAAACTTAGATCACACTTTATTAGGTGCTCAAAGGCAAATAAAGAGTTGCAATTCATCCCACTGAGGTGGAAAGATCCTTATTAGCATCACTGTGGTATGACTGTATTTTCAACTGGAAGTGATAATTTTCACAACTCTTAAGCAGGTGAGACTATTAGGTACTCATAAGGCTAAATAGTAACCATTTATTATACTGATAGTTTAATTATTGCTGATAGATATAAGAATTTGTGCTTAAATCCTGAAATAATAAAATTAAATTACTAAAACTAAGAACTTCTACTGTCTTTTGTAGCTATGGATTTACTTTCTTACTAGGCATGTGCATAAGTATTATTGAAATAAGGACCAATAAAATAAATGGCTTGTTTTACAGCACTTTATGAAGCACAACTCTATATGTTTAATATAGCTTCACAAGTACCATAGAAGCTTAAGACAAACAAGGGTCATTTGAACATGCGTTTATTGCTAAATTCACATTCAAAAGAGCTGATGGGTTGAAGTAGCATTTCCATAGATCATGAAGTTTGCCCACCTTGTCAGTGTGTCCCTTAAAGGTGCTGAGTGGTGGGTATGCTAGGACATTTGGTAACTTCACCATATAGCTACATATGGAAAATATAGGTCATATCTTCATTTACCACTTTTGATCAAAGCTTTTTCCAGAACTAATTCATAGGCCTCTCATTTACATCTGGTCTTCAACAGGAATATGTAAGTTTTCCACAAGAGCATAGCTGGAAAGCCCTTAACAAGATGCTTTGAGGTCTAGCATTCTGCCAAAACTGCTCTAAAATGTAAGGGAACACTAAGCTCTGGGACATCTGTCATCTACACTCTCCTTAATATTTTTCTAGCAATACCGACATCTTTTACACCATTCCTATGAAAACTCTAGCTGCTGACTGATGTAAGTGCATACAGCCCAAAAAGCAAATTAATCATTGCTGTTCACAAATTACATGATTTCTGTAACAACGTAGACAGTAGCTACATTTACCAGTGTCATGCAGCAGATGACTGAGAAAGTCTGAGTTTGTTAATTGCTGCATTGTCCTTCAAGGGAAATGATGGTTTTCAGATGTGTTTGGTAACATAAACAAATATTAACACAAAACTTGTCACTTGAGATTTGGGCAACGTAGAGCAAAAGATCTTGCCAACAAGCATGCACCCTGTTGCTTATTCACCAACTCAGAACCCCTGGAGGTGAAAGAAGTTTCTTGGATCTATTCAGTATCAGTCACTATCAAACACGCATGTGCTTTGGAAGAAGTGGGGTACAATTAAAGAGTCTCTTTACTGTACTTTTCCCTTGCTTTTTAGAGCACTATGAAACTTAATCTCACTGGTTTGTTTACTTTTTTGTTCCTTGGATTTTCAGTGGCAAGCATAAGAAGTCTTGAAGAAGTATGCTTCCTCCTTCTGCCTCAACTCCTTTCTTTCCTTGTTTATCACAAGGGACATAATTATTTCTCATGCTGGAGGGAGGAACAAAGCAGCATGGTTGAGGCAAACAAACTAAGGATTTTTTGATGGAAGCTGTGCCAAACCACCTCTAGTCCAGCATCTGTCATACAACATTCTCAACATTCCTTATCAAACATTTTATCTACTCTGTGGGAAGACATGCTTTATCAGAGCACAGCTGCTTCTATCAAAGCTACTGGAGCTCAAAATATTTTCTTTTTCTTATGAACACTCTCTGCCACCCACCAGATTTGCCAATGTTCCCAGCACAGATTTATCTCTGCAGAGTTGCCTTGCTCTCTCATAAAGGGACAATAGTTCTCTCTGAATTCTGACATCCTAATGGCTACCAGTTGGCCCTTTTTTCTGCATTTCACAGGAAATTTTCACACCTCCGAGTGTGCCATTTTTCAGTTGAATTTGACTTATAGTTCACAGATGGAGAGAGACTCCTGATAAAAACTCTCTTTAGAAGACAGTGCAAGAAAACACATTTCTGCATTGTGACAGGTTAATATTCTACACATTGATTTGTTCATAGCTTTCAGAGTGTGTTGCCAAAGCCTTTAGTAAATTGGAGTCAACTTTTTTGAGAGTAGTATAAGAGTATAGTCTTATTAGAAAAAAAGGGAAATCACAAAGTTGTTACAATAATCTCCCACCTGCATAGAAAGCAGCAATTAGCCTTATTACTCCATTAGCAGCTAAGATCTCAAAGGGTGGTAGTTCACAGCCATTACAAATCACGGGACATTGTGGCTATCTAATTTTTTTCAAAAGAATCAGCCAAACACATCTGCATATCACTTGATGACTATTTACACAAACTGGTATACTTAATAGAAAATCTCCCAGGAATTCAATCTTTGTTTCTCACTCCTTACCTTTATAGTATCAACAGCACAACTCAAGCCTGGCAAGACTAAAGGCTCACTTTACAAGCGGGAACTATGACATTCAAAAGTAAATACGAAGAAATACAAAATATAGAGAGGTTTCTTCAGACCTTTGGAACAGAGTCCTGAGCAGCTATATAATACATATAAGCAAATAATGCACAAAATATCTTTGTGGGAATGTTGTCAACACCTTTAATTTCATTTACACTCAGAGCTGAAATTGTTCAAAGGGCGATTGTTTCGACTATACACTACTACCCTTGCAAACCCCTCTTTTTCTGCTACTTTTTTTTTTTTTTTTTTTTTTTGGCTAGCAGCCAGCATCCCAATTGTACCCTGTGTGTCTCCAGTGCAAAATTACTATTTTCCTGGCCATCTCAGTGTGCAGCCATTTCTGCTCTTTACTGATTGTTACAGCCAAGCAGCTCCAGAGCACTCTTATTCCCTCAGTGCCTGTGTTTTCACTGATCAGCTTAGCCAGAAAATAAAATCGTCATCATATAACAGCTGATTCTTGTAAACTCATGTCTGAAAGTCTCACAGGTATGGCTGCCATCACTCCAATCACAACTATTTAAGTGCATTACAGATGGTGCATCACTAGAGTCCATCTTTGAAATTATACAGAAGTTTTCTTTAACATCAATATCTAAAGTAGAGGGCTGGGAAGGTGTTTTAAGTACAGAGCTAGAATTTGGCAGTTATGGACTTGCAAAATAATAATATTAAAAAATTACTTTAAAGTAATGCTTATGTTAATGTAACTTGATTATTCCTCATCATATGCAAATATAATATGGATTCTACATCTCCCTAGGAATCCTGTGGTCTTGTTGCCTGTTCTGGAAACAAAAGAATGAAATACTAATTTTATGAGCCGTTCAATATTGTTAGCTTATCACACCAAGATAAAGGGACACAAAGTCTTGGCTTGTATCTAAGGCCAACCAAACAGTGAAACATTAGTTTTGCACCAGATAGAATGCTTTGGTGATGACAATGAGTATGTCATGTCTGTGCCCCTCTGATCCTTCTTCTGATGGAAGCCATGTGTCCTTCTTCCTCCATCCTTCTCCCAGCAGCACAAGGAGGTAGGAGGGGGCCTGTCAGCAGTGCAGTGCTCAGGGCTGCTGGCTCATAGCAGTTCTGCAACCTGGTATTCACAGGTATTCACTGGCTATAAGTATGCTTCTTGTTAATCTTGTTAATTCTTGTTTCACTAACCAAATTGAAGTTCAGAAACAATTATGTTTTTCTTAGGCAGATAGTTCACATGCACTGCTCTTCGTTTTCATTCTGATTTGCAGCTTGCCATCCAAACTATTACATAATATTTAAAATAGAATCACAAGGGGGCCCATCGACACAAAAGTCCTAAATCAGTATGTTTGAAATGCCCAATTGCAATTTGACTGTTGAGACTTAATGAAAGCCTTTAATTCCTCTATTTGAGATCAACCAAGGAATTTGCATTAGTAAGAGAAAAAAAAGGGGGTTATTATCCTTAACTTCTAGCTTGTTCATCATCGTACAAAACATGCCACAAAAGACATTTGTGTTTTTTTAAATTTTGCAGTGACAAAACCTTAGACTTAGTGCAGCAGCTTCTGCCTGGCCTGCAATACTTTCAAAGTCCCTAAAACTTATTTAGATTCATAGAGCTGGAGATCTGAATTCACAGTCTACCTAAATAGATGAAATAATAATAATAATAATAGTAATAATCTTTAAATATAGTTTGAATTATGATGAAAATCTGTAATCCATGCTTACGGTTGAATCTTATTAAATAATAAAGTGACTTTTAAAAGACTAAGTAAATATTTATACCATATGTTTAACATTTTATCAACTTCATTGTATTGCCACAGCAGCATCAAAACTGTAATGATGACGTTTCCTTTCACTAAGCAATGGTTGCAATTACTTATACAGCCTAAATATTTTAGTACCCTTTGACTATGAAAGTCTTTTTGATAAACAGACGTATGTCCTTTTTCCCATGGTTTTTTATCCCTTTTGGATAATTTTCAGAAAAGACATTTTAATGTGTTTCAAAGATAGCTTAGTGAACTAAGTACAATGCCTCTACTTAGCTACAGTATGTAAGAACTTTCATCATGCAAGATGTTTTTTCCTCTAAACCTAACCAGCTCTTTTCTATTCATACATCTTTTTCATACATCTTGATATATACAGGATCTTTCTAAAGCTTTTAGGAGATACTAGTTTGATAATTTGAAACAAAAATAGTTTCCTCTTTTAATACAGTAACAAGTCACATGTCAAAGGAAGGAAAAGGCTAGTGTAGCACCAGAGTGCTGCTACAGGAGAAATGATTTTCTAAAAATCCAATCTTTAAAAATGTGTCATATCTGGCATGCTGCAATTCTGGTAGTGAACACTCCCCTGACCCACAGCATCCTTGAAAATTTACTACTCACTACACTACTCTGTTCAAAAGCTTGTTATCACAGAATGGTTGAAGTTGGGATTGCTGGAGGTCATGTTGCCTAACCCCCCTGCTCAAGCAGGGACACCTAGAGTTGGTTGCCCAGGACCATGACCACATGGCTTTTGATATCTCTGAAAATGGAGACTCCCCAGCCTCCCTGGGCAACCTGTGCCAGTGCTCAGTCACCCTTGTAGTGAAGAAGTGCTCCTTGATGTTCAGAGGGAACCTCCAGCGTTTCAGACTGTGCCCACTGCCTCTGGTCCTGTCACTGAGCACCACTGAGAAGAGCCAGGCTCCATCCTTTCTGCACCCTCCCTTCAGGTATTTATATATATTAATAAGCTTCCCCCTGAGACACCTTCACTAAACTAAACAGTCCCAGCTCTCCCAGGCTTTCCTTGCAGGATATATGGTCCAGTCCATTAATTAACTACCTTAGCGACACTACCTTTGTTGGACTCTCTCTAGTATATCTACATATCTCTCTCCTTCTGGGGAGCCCAGCACTGGACACAGGACCCCAGGTGTGGCCTCACCAGTGTTGAGTAGGAGGGAAGGATCACCTCCTCCACCTGATGGCAGTGCTCCTCCTAACACAGGCTGGGATCCCATTAACCTTCTCTGCCGCCAGCCTGTTAGAAAGGCTATTTCCCTGACATTGCAAGTTACAAATCTACAAGAAGGCTATAGGGTAAGCTGTTATTGTCCCAGTGATTGCACAGATTCATGACATGATATGATAATGTTAAATACATTAATTTGACATTATATAAATTCCAATTACAATCCCTCCCACCCCCCAGTTGTTTCTTATGTGAGTGGACTACTGTGAAAAGCAGTGAGCCTTAATAAAGGCTCTGATTTTCAAAAACCATTTAGAATAAATGCAGAGGATGTTTGTGAAATAAGTTTGTAGTGTCTTTGTGAAAGATCTGCAGAACTATCTCTGCGTAAAGCAATAGGGTTGTTATGCAGCCTCCAGGAAACCTGCAATCTGTTACTAATTTTTAAATATTAATTTTCAGATCATTAACACATTTCTAGGAAAATTCATTGATGAACAAAAGCAAGGTAAAAGGTAAAAGTGAATCTTTACATCTAGTGCATTAGACTGAAAGATAAGAACAACACGTGTTTTGATGTGTTGGATTGAGAATCATATAATTTTAAAATGCACCTCCATCAGAATTAAAACTCAGAAGTGTAATTGCTGTAGTATGGCTGAGAAACCCTCTCATGACCACAGAATTAGACTTCATGCCTTGATATTGGTAATCTTAAAGCCTTCAACTCTCGCTTTTCATACTCCAATCCAACAAAGCAATCAGCTTTCAACAAGAGCTATCTATTCAGTGAAGCATTAAGGAAAACGCTCAAGTCCAACCATGTTCAACAAAGCACAGAAGCACGGGTTAAACTGTCAAGGCAATGTCTTGCTGAATATGGATGAACTGTTGTAGACTGGGTGACAGCTGTTCAGTACAAAAAACTTTAGGAGACCACATGTAAGTGAGCCCCTGTGAGGTGATGAGCACATCCACGTTACGGTGGAACCTCAGAGTACTCAGCGGAGTGGCCCTTCAGGTCCACGAACCCTATTTCTCCTAGAAAGGCAGGCGCTGACATCCTTGTCTTACCTTCCGCAGCTGTCCCAGCCTGCAGACTTTACAGGTCACATGTGTGGGATGGGTTTCTGCACTGTAATAAGAAATGTGCAAATCATAACTCAGGAACAAAGTGCTCATTTTAGCTGACCTTATTTATTTTTATTTCACAATCCTTTTATAACCCAAAAATGCTTTGTGCTGCAGGACTTTTGCACTTTAACTCTCTAGTGAAAGCTGTTTTGTGTGTTTTGTAATGTTCAGCCCTAAGAAACATGAATTTGTACAATTTCATCATTTCACCATTGATGCACAAAACCTTTTGGTAACCCATGGCAACAGTCTTTCTTGTTTTAAGTAGCCCGTATCCAGAACATGGCAAATGGCTACCTATTCAGTGCAGACCACCTAATGGAGCTTTTAGGGGTAGGCAATATTTTTGTTTAAATTACACCAGGATATTGTACACGCATCTCAAGCAGTGAGCTTTGCTGGAAAGCTGCAAGGATTCAATAAACCCTACATTACACAATCAGTCTCTGCAGATAATTTTAATACTGAGGGTCTAGGTTGCTTTTATGTTTGCGCTGTTTAGCCTGGGCTTTTACATACATTAAACAAGGCAGACAGCATGACCCAAAGTTGTTCCTCCTGCAACCCAGCCTTAGTCAATCAATTTATTCCAGGGATGAACTGACTCACTGTGGCCAGTTGGTTGGGGTTTTTTTCTGCAAAAAAGAATACATCTCGATCTTGGAAACATTTCTGCCTATCAGAGGGGAGTGAGACTGATTCAGCAGCCCACTTACTTTAAAATCTTTCTTCACACCTTCTGTTTCAGCTTTTTAAACTATATGGCCTATGTTTGTCATAATTCAAAAAGCTGATTAAATAGCAGTGCCACTGTTCATGATGATGAAAGTTAGAATTTCAAAAATTCATCATGCAATACTGAGAGTTTGCAGAAGCTAGAATGGGCAAGGTCTAGATGAATCACAACAGCTCCACTACAGGGAAATAACAGTTCCTTCTCAGGTGTACGTTGTAAATTTTTTTAATCAAAATTGTTCCTACTGTCTTCGGTCATTCCTTCTGTCAGAATTCATGTTTAAACCTAGGCCATCATCAAAACACAGGGCTTTTCCTGAGCACATTGCAAAGGATGAAGAGGTCTTCATCCTGTTACTTTCTACTCCAGAGATGAGAGTATGAAGAGGAGGACGAAAGTGTTCAGCCACAGAAGGAAGACTGAAACTGGTAATCTTTAGCACAAAATGATCTTTTAGCTGTTCTCATTTAGTTTACAGTTCTGCAGTCCTTGCAAGTCTGTTCCTTGGGGAAAAAAAAAAAATGCCATGCGGAAAACTTGTACAGAATTCAGGTAGTCTGGGAAAACTAGAGCTGTACCAGTGATTCTTTAAAGTATTAGTTGCCCTTATCAAACCTTACTTCAAAAAATATTGCAATTTTATATTTTTTAAAAAAAATATTTGGCAGCTTATGTCCAGATGTTAGCACTAATTCCTTTCCAATGGTTGCAGATCCAGGCTTAGTGTAACTCCAGTAATGCTTTGGAGAGGCTATGTGGTGGAATATAAGGAACTGCTTTACTCCAAGATGCATTTTGGGCTTATTGCAAAGGAAGAAACAGAGGAGGCCTCGTGGCTTGTTAAACACATGGTATTAGCTACACAATCTGATGGCTGCTTCTGTATTGAGTCAACACTACTTCATTCTGATTTCAGGGGAGTGGTTTTTGTGGGATTAGTTTGGTTTGGGTTTTTTTAATAAGGCAATATTCACTAGTCTAATTGGCTATTTTTAGATAAGATTTATCTAGCTGCTAACTTCATTACATAAATTCTGGATCTAAGTAATTATTTGGTATCTAGCATTTGCTGTATTAATGGCAACACCCTGCTGAAATAAAATGTAAGGTCAAGTTTGATAGCATTTATGCAGTAGCACCAGCTCAACAACTTCTGTATGTGTGCACTCCGCTGCATAGTCCTACCTAGAGCACAGCAACATTACACACTGCCACAGCTCTGAGGAATAACACAAAAGCCCATTGATTTTATGGTATCCTTAATAAGCTTTGCAGAATTCAAAGCGGCCAAAGACTGCATTGTGTCACCAAGTAATAGGTTGACAGGTAGAGGTGGTATAACACTTGTGCATTACACACAGTGTAACAAGCAGAATATACATTTACCACCTCCCTGGTTGATATTAAAAGGAGATTTCAGAGACTGATGGGAAAGTAACATTTTATTTTTTTATTTTGTTGAGCTGCAGAAAATAAGGACATTTTGCATATTAGTGTCTGGGAACTGTCTTTGAACACTTCTAGAAAAAGTTTCTCAACACCGAAGTATCAGTGGTGCGCTGTTTTCAGCATAACTATCCCAGCAGAAAGGCATGACAACCCGAAGGTGTTTTATCATCTGCCTGTTTTTCATTAGTAGCTTAGCAGATGGAACAGTTTCATTCTGTGATGCTAATATAGACACATATACATATTTTACAGATGCTTTAAAATAATCCTTAGTTATTTATACGTTCCTCGTATATATACGGAGAAAGAGAATGACAGAAGGAGTTTGCAATGTTCCACACTTTGTCACTGATGATTTAGATAACAGTTCTGGGCTCTGGCACGTTTTCATAATACCACAGATTAAGAAATTATACATTGCCTAGGCTGCAGTAACAGCGTCTTTGTGCATTCTCAACCTATGGCAGGACTGAACTAATTTTCCTTGGCTTAGTCTTAGAATTACAATTAAAGTCATGGTGCTTTATCTTGCATCTGCTGTGGAAAATGCATATATATATATATGTATATGTAGAAGTGTGCACTAGTGATTACTATAGCTCAGCTGATACACATGCACATATTTCATGTGATCCATTATTACATCCTGGATTACTTTTCTGTTGCCCAGTTCTAGGATCAGCACCTTAAACAAAATCTTTCCCTAACCACCAGCCAGACAACGCAGTCATGTAACGTGGATCTGTTCACTAAGATTTAGTCAGGAACTGAGACACAGCCAGGACTGGCATGTGCACAGGGGAATGACATCTCTCACCATCCAGTTCAGTTCACCTGCTATCCTGAAGAACACTCTCTAATTCGGAAATGTAAAGAACTCTATTTACAAGCAGTTACCCTGCTTTGCTCATGCTACTCCTGTTGGAAGGCTGTTGCTGCAAATTGTGTTCTAACTTCCAGCTTAAATCCATTGAAACCAGCCCTTACCCATACCGGTATTGTCAGAACTGTTGAAAAAATAATGCTATCAATTATTTCTTGCAGGTGTTTAACCCTTGCATGTAGAATTTAAACCTTTTATGCAGCTTTAGGCAGCATATTCCCTTCGTGGAGTGAGGATAACCAAGCAATAGATCTCTCATTTTCTTCTGAAGAGTTATGAGCTCCCAGCTGGTCCCCCAGTAGCCTCGTACCCTGTGTGCCAGCACCGAGCCAGCCACCCATCGGGGAGCTCAGGGCCACCGCCAGCTGCTTTCTGCCTTGGCCACCCTGCTCTGCCTGCTGACCTTGTCGATGCTCCTCAGATTTCTCTTACCTCTGTAGGGATGTTTCTGAGCAGCAGTTCAACCTGCAGTAAAATACTCTATAAACTGCTACTGAAGGTAAGCCAAGGTAATCCTTCACAGGATAATTCTAAGATACATTAACTCACAATAAAGTTTTCATAATATAAAGCACGAATCTGTGCTGTTGCCAAAAATTGGACAGTTTATATAAAAAAAAAGAATCTTAGTCTGATTCAGATACAAATTATAGCATTCCTATTTTGATTTAGGGGCATTAAAAAGTTATTAAAAGTTCAGCACAACTTTGATCAAACTTGTGCTTGCCTCATTAACATTTGTTCTGCTACTGAGGGAAAGAAAGAAGCTCTTTGAATTACTGTGTAAGAGTTTTATCGAATTGTCTGCCTCAGAATGTGCTGATTTTGGGGGGAGATTTTAACTGCACTATCTATTATGCCAAAGACAGGAACCATTTAGAGTCTCATCCTCCATCTGTAAAAGAATTGTCCTTCTTACACATTTACGATTTCAGTGATGTGGCGGAGGAATTTTAATCTCTAAAATAGGCAATATACATGACTCAATACAAATGCTAACCTTCTTTCTGGGAAGACAAGATAGGTTTTGCACTTATCAGAAACATTTTAATCTGTTAAAAATGAGCTATATCCATTTGAATAGCTTTTCTTTTGCTGATCACAGTTTAGTTGTTCTTAATTTTGTTTCATCTTCCTTACAACTGTTAAACATGTATGAGAGTTTTGTGACATGCATTTTCAAAATTCTTGCTGTAACTGAAGTAAATGAAGATGTTTTCAAGACCCCAGTCTATGTTTAAAAATCAACTCTAATTTAGCCTGCTTGTATTCTCATTTGACTGAAGCTGTTTTACACCATTCTGATATGAAAAGCAAGCCTTCTGGCTGTATAAAATAAATGAGAATTCAAGCCCATGCATAAGTGCTTTGCTGAATCAAGCCTCCATTACTAGATCATTGCTGTAATATCATGATACTGTATTACCACCTTTAACAAACCCATCATAGTTACTTCCAGACATCTGTGCTTAAATTCCAAATATTACAAGGTCGTATCTTTAAATAAAGTGGTAAGAAATTAGCTTTTGTTTGTCATGTTAGATTATATACATTATTAATACAGTAATTGGATTATTTAAACAAATAAAAAGTAAAAAAAAATAAGAGTACTCTCCCTTTTAGCAGTTGATCTCTGATACTTGCTAGCACCTTCTGAAATTTCAAAAGAATGTGAAAGGCTGAATGGAGGCTCTTACTGTTTCCACAACTCATAAACTTTATATTGTAAGTTTGGTCAAGTTCAATCATGGAGAGATACTGAGGGACCTTTCAGTACTTCTGTTGTGCCATAAAATGAGGAACATATTTAATTTTATAATTTTGCAAAACTGTGCACAAGGGACTGATGTAGGAACTTCTCCACTTATTTGGGAGGATGTTCACTGAAAATGGCAGAGCGGGAGAGATATATGAGTGAATCACAAAGGGGTTTAGAAACTCATGTTATGCACCTGTGTAAAAGGCAAGTGAATATAGGAGACAAGGTGTTCTCCATAAAGATCAAGAATTAATAATGCTATGATAAACTCTGGTAAGGCCCATATAGGAGAATGCTATTTACCGAACCAGTAACTTCACACAGGTTCTTCTGTATGTAAATACAAGTACACAAACCCATGTGCACATACACACACACGGAATATTAGATATACATGAAAAATAGGATACTTCTCCTTTTTCCACTTTTTCCTGAGGCTTGCCAGGGAAAATAAAATGGAAAATTTAGTTAAAAACAGAAATGAACGAATTTTTGTGAAAGATTTTCTCTTACAATGAGTCTTAAGATATTTCTAAAGTATTATTTAAAGCATTGTATTTGTCTTCAGTCTTAAAATAAAATGTAAAAGGAATTTTGAATAGAGAAAGCTACTTTGTTTAAATCAATAATTTTGAAGATACATATTTTGGAATAGGTTTATTTTTGGTCCTTAATATCTTGTACAATTTACATTACAATGAATACACATAAGCACAACACATGCATTTTGCTCTCTCAAAATGTCTCACCTAACTATTGCAGGTGTGTCTCGCAAGTCAAGCTGGAGAAAGGCATGGGAAAGGAGTCTAGTTGTTTATGAAAAGACAAAAAAAAACAAAAACCAACCCATCTCTGAAACCCTGAGCTTCCTTTTCTGCCCTTCTTCAGCATAGGCTCCAGTGCCATCTGGGAAAGGAATGAAGGAATAAGAGGACACAAGACATTCTTCTTTTGGCCAGGAAGAACCACTGGATTGTCTCAAGCCATGTGCATTACTAAAAGATTTCTTTATCATAATAAAATGAAACAAGAGAAGGAGATAGGACTGTTCTCTATGAAAATGGGAGCTGTAACATTGTCTTGAAGTTAATTATCCAAGGTGATGGAGTCTCATTAGGCACATCCTACAATATCCACAACAGATTTGCTTTAGCTAACATCTTTTCGATCAAAGATAGACCCATTTCAAAATAATGTAATTTGATATAGATTCTACCTTTTAGAACTAGAAAGGACTTTTGATCATCTTTGTTTTGTCTTGCTTTAAACCCCAAAGCTTTTGGTTTCAGTTTCAATTTATGGTGGAAGTACAGGGAAGGGGACGTATCTGTTTTTATATTGCTGCATCAATAAAAGCAGAAAACATGGTTTCTCTGATTAGGGAATAGCATTGTGCTTCCATCAAAATCTCTGGGAGTTCGGGCATTGGATTTCAATGGAGAAGAATCAAGTCCCTGATAGACTTAAAGCAAAACACCTCTTTGTCAGGAATACTTTATTTATTGTTCACAGAAGCCTCATTATACAAGGTGAGAGAATACCGTGCTTTTTTTCATTCCTTGCTTCCATCTGCACTTCTCATTCTTGTGGGATTCTAGGAGCTAGAGCAAGAGCTGAAAGGCAAAACAACAAAAGACCTGACTGGAAGTAAACATTGCATAGGGAAGTATTTCTCAATGTGAACAGTGTTGAAAGAATCAGTCCCACAATATTTGCTGAAGGAAATGTAAAATAAGAAAAGTAATGGCAAAACAAGCAAAGATGCTGTAGGGAATGAGCTAACCTATAGCATGCGGAAAGCTATAAAACAAATAAGTAGGTCTTTAGCTGCAGAAAATCAATGTAAGTCCTTATAAGTTAGAGAGATCATGCAGTAATTAAAAGGAAGCAGAGTGTTTTCATGCATATAACCGAAACTCCAGGAAACTCGCAGTACTTTAAAAATGCACTGCTTAAAAAAAGTGATGCCACACAGCCTGCACCGTTTGATATCCTCCACAAAATGAGAGAATGGGACAGCAGTCTGAGGGTTGATATGGCAGAGAGGGGGGAACCCTCTAAGGTATCAAGTAGCAATGGGTTGGGAAAAAAAGGACTTTGGAGGGGGATATTCTGAAATAATCTTCCCTCCATATTAGTGTCATGTCCATATAGCCTGCACTGCTCCAGAATCCCAGGGTCCATTTACTTTCCTGAGACAATCTTCCAGATATAGTAGAGACCTGATTTTTCATGAGACTCAGTTCAGTGGATTTCATTTGAACCATACAGATGGTTGAAGTGACCCCTTATTTCATGCTGACCTTAGTTTGTAAAGGCAAAAGAACACCTCCCCCAAACTCCCCTTTTTGACAATCATTTTATTCAAGAGGGAAAAAGCCAAACTGCTGCTCTTGGCCAAATAATACTAAAGATAATGAGTAATTTTTTGAAAATTAATTAAACTCACCTTCAAATTACACCTCTTTGGAAGAGTACTACTCCTGCTGCTAGACGTATTTCCTGCTTTTTCATGGGATGGGAGAGTAAAAAGAAAGTAATTATTCAGTGTTTAGCATGTAATTTGTAAACAGGCTAAATTGCTTGTATTTTGTCTTCCTGTTTCATAATTCTTCTGCATTTGTATTCAAAGACAACTCTTCAATGTCTTACCAGGGGTAAGATTTTGTCTTAAAATATTAATAAGGGAAAAACACATATTCCAAAGGAAGGTGCTGGTAACTTTACATCACCTCTCATTTAACAATATAATGAAACCATTTGTTAATAATATTAAAATGAGAGCAATAGAACCCAAGGATGACTGGAAACAGCCTTAAGCAGAGCTCAAATATTGATTCAGTTGGAAGTTATATGTTCTTCATTATTACATCTTTCAATATCAGCTGAAAACACTTCCTGCTTTGGTAAATTAGCCAGGGAAGGAGGAGCATGATCAAAAACTTCTGAAAAAAATCAAACAAAAATACTGACTTGCTTCCTATAGTGAAGTATAATTTGAATAAAAGATTTATCCTTCTACTATTTTATAGTATTGAGAATGCATTCTTTTGACTAAGAGAAAGCGAAATCTAAATTAAAAATTCTAACCTTTAAAGGTCCCTTTCCCAAAGGCAAGCTTGGATTTCTCAGTTGTTCTACATTCATTAAAGCAAGCTTGGCAGAAGATCTGTTTGCACTGGCAGAACTAGTGGTATGTTTTGCTAACTTTTGTTTGAGCTATGCCAGAACAACTGATTCCTTGCTGGCATACCATTGTCAACACGGGAGTTTTGCAGAAAGGTGATCTTGCTTTTATACTGTAAGAGTTCTAAAGTGAGAACTGGACTACTACACTGCACTGCACTACAAGTGCACCTTTTCACCCAAAGGAGACAGGAATGATACTAAATGCAAGCAATCATTCAGAAGATAAGAACATAAATGAATCATAAATTAATGTTCTTCTTGGAACTTAGATTATGTTTGAGAAACAAGCTCTCTTGTCCCATTTGTTTGGTGGGTTTTTTCTTATATTGTTTAGTTTTTTAAATTGTCAGCCTCTACAAAACCCTTGCAAAGTCTTGGCTTGCACAAATCTCTTGAAGCAAGGAGCTGCACAAGAAAACTTTAATGGCGAGTGATATAGAATTTATGTTTCATTAGTTTGCATTTCTCATGTTTCTATTTCAATGCATGTTCTTTACTACTATTGTTATAAGAAAAGATCACACCATTTCCAACTCGGTATTACCTATACTATTGATTACTTTGTACATCTTCATGCAATTTCCCCTTACTAATCTCCTGTGCAAAGCACACAAGGCAGATTACAGTCTTTCTTTACATCAGCTTGTCCAAAGCACTCATGGGAAACTGTTGTTGGCCATTCCCAATTGCAGTCATTTCTGCCACAGTCTTAGGGACTCCTCTAGTGAATAATGTTGTTCACAAATTTTGCAGAGACAAAAGTGAACAACTATGTTTCCAAAACAGTTCCCATCAGTTCTTTAATTAAAACTATACTATATAGTCCTTTCAATTTATTAAATTGTATTCATGTTTTAGCATCTTCCTGCAGTATATCCACTCAGTAATTTTCTGGAAAAACTGAACAGAAACATGAACATAGAGGGACTATTTACATAATGCGCATTAAATATTGAACACATTCTTATTTACTTTGTCAGCTTGATTAAACTGTGGCTGTCATCTGTCTGCTAGACAGAAAACCCTGGTATCCTAACTTGAAAAATATGCTCATCATAAGTGGACAAATAGTATTTCTCTCTAAATCATTTAGAGTCAGATTCTTACAGATCCCAGAGCTGACGGAGTGAATGTTTGCAGTCATCCTCAGATGTCTGTTCTTTTTTGGGAAAAATGTTGTTAAATGGAAAAAAAATACCACAAAAAAACAACAAACCACAAAGCCATTCTACATTCTGCTGAGGAAATAAAATTGATGGGCTCACTGGCATGTTGTATCTAAAGAGTTGAAGAAATAGGGGCAGCAGCAGCAGACTGATTTCAAAATGTATGTTAAATACTAATTTGTGTCAGGATATTTTATCTCCTTCTCCTGCTCCCCATAATCTTTTTTTCACAGCATGCTCACACAGCAGAAGATAATAATTAAGCTACTGTGCATTGTCTGTCACTGGCACACATTAGAAAATTATAAAATAAGACTGAAGAATAGCCAAAATTAACTTTTAGAAATAGTTTTTTTCATTATTTTCTGTGAATTTAGGTCATTTAAAAGGTGACATTTTATTAAGGTTGGGCAGAGAAGTCATTTTTCTTTTGCAAAAAATTCTGAAGATTTGGAATTTGTTTTCTTCCCAACTTGAAGCAGAGTTATTTTTTTCCTGTGAAAAGGAAATGTGATATTAAAAATATGTTTTTTAAATCAGCCCATTCTGAACATTTGAAAATTAATTGTGATACATTGAAAGAGAAGCAGAAATCCTCAAAGAAGTTTACAAGCTTGTGTCCTCAGAACTTCTCAAACTGCAGTATTTTTAACTCAGGTGGACTGCTCCAAGAGATGGGTATTAGAAGTCCTGGGATTCCCAGCTGACCCTAATTTTTTTTTTTTTCTGGAAAAAAAAAAATCCCAGAATAATGAATCATGGAAAGCCGGAGTAGAAAAGAACAGTCTATTTGAGAAGAGGTGAAACTGACTGGTTGATTATCTCCCAAAAAAGGGACTTTTCAACATTTATTTTTCCCTTTCAGACTGGGATATGGATGGGAAGCCCACATCTGTCTGGGAAGGAAGAGCAGTGTCCTTCCTACTAGGTTGTGGACAAGCTAAAAACTTCAGTACTACTTTTGCTGGTGGCTGGATTGGCTGGAGTGTCCCTAGGGTGCATCCCAGTTTTCAGAGCCCATAGGCAGGGTTCTGCAGTGATCCAGCATGTTCACAGCATTTGTTCCAAATTGTCATTGAAATTCAGCAGTCTATAATGAACATATTTCAGCAAATTAAAATCTCAATGATTAATGTAATTTTTTTCCAGTCTCCTCTGCAAATTCTATGTTTTCTCAATCTCTTTATACATTGTAACCTACAATAATGCTGATTTCTTACAAATATGTTTACATATTTTTCACTGTATGCCGCATAAAAATGCAGTCAGCAAAGTCTTCACTCCTCAGATAGTTAATCCAAACTTTGACCATCTCTATGTATGTATTTAAAATACATCTGTAAGGAAGGAATCCACTTTTGGTTTCACAGACAATAAACTGAGGTACAAAAAATGTCATGCTCATAGTTATGTAAATCTTACTGATAATTGATTCTAACTAAGGATTAAACTTAATTTTCTGTTGTATAACTAACAATCTGAGCTGTAAACTATCCTCATTATGTAATGCTACAGGAAATTCTAGGATTAAATCCAAGGGTGTTCAAAGCATTCAGAAACTCTGGGTTAGATTATCTATTAGCTTTTGGAGTTTTTGCTGGGTTTCCCAGTTCTGAAGAAAGAAGAGAAATGGCCCTATAGTCACGGAAGGAAAGGTTGACAACTAGGATTTCAAAATGAAACAGGCCTTTGAAAAGAAGTGTTGGAGCCATGGGAGAGAGTCAGCATTGTGGATGCTTTTCCTGGTTTCCACGATAATAGGCATTTGTTTGTATTTGGTGCTTAATACTGGAGAAGACAGAGTGAAGATGGAGGGTGAGTAGCTTAGGTTGTCCTGAGTTGTAGTGTTTGCTAAAGAAACAAAATATGCTGTGCTGTAGGAACCTGAAATGCACAGTTTCCTCTTAAGCACAGCAGTGGGTATTGACGTCAGTTTGAGCTGTTAGAATACATGATGTCCAAGATTGATCTGGGCCTTGATTTCAGTGTGCGAGCACAGAGGCATCTTTCATTTCTCCTTTTCTTTTTGGATCTCATTTGTAAGTATTACAGATAATCACCAAACAAGATGCCAAACTCTTAGCTCATTGTCTGCATTCATTGTTCCATAATTATATATGAAAGCTAAACTCATGGTTAGAGACTGCAATACTGTTATCAGCACAACAAAACACAGGAGGGAGATTTATAGCATGCATAGTGTTACAAATTACCTACACATGAAAGGAAGTAGAAATAGCTTGTAGTGGGACTAGCTATTAAGCATACAGCTATTCTTCCATAGCTAGATTCTCATAAGAGGCTACCCACCACAGTTCAAAGCCACCGTCCACCAGTGCATGAGCCACGTTCACATTTGTCCTATGTTCATGCTCTTTTCTCTTCTCTGAGAAAAGTATGAGCAGCACATGTTATGTTTCTGTATTTTAATTGCCTTAGGGAAAGAATCTGCCATAGATACAAAAACATTTGATTTCCTTTTTCTCCAACTGTTCTTGGAAAAGAAACTATCATGTTTATACAATACAGGACGGATTTGGCAACTGTTACATGGATCATGCCTTCCCACAGATCATACAGTGCCTCAATCTATTAATGACCTAAACTCCATGCAGCAGTGCCCTTGGAAAACTTCTGTTGCTAGCAAATGTTGAATCAGAAACACTCCCAAAACAAATCTGGTGTAGATTAACTTAATTATCTAAAGCTTCTAAGAGCTCAGGGATTTGCAATGAAATATTTACAAAAGCTGAAAACCAAGAACTAATGAAAAATGAACCCATCTTCCAATCTGAGCAATTAAGAAGTCCTGGTCATTCAAGTCTCACATATGTATGGCTAGCAAGGACGTTAATATAATATGTATTACAGGCTGACAGAGAGTGATTTACTTTTTACCATAGTGAATAAAACATCCCTGAGCCAAATCCTGGTTCCCTGAGGTCAAGAAGAGTATTTATATTTAATTTAATGGTCATGAGCATTCTCTTCCAGTGTCTGCATCATCACTCACAGTCTTCCATTCAATGCCTATGCCATTTCCATTGACATTAGCAACAAGACTTTTTCCATTTTCTTAATAAATTAAAATATGTATCTATATCAAATAACTCTCCCAGTATCTATGCTGCATGTTTATGTTGTTTAAGTCTACATGTATGCTATAACTCATTGCCTCTCTCTATTTGGCTGATGATGCCTGGTGACCCAGCATGCTAAACCAAGTTGGAGCTGCATTTTGCACACAATGTGGACAGACTGTGAGACATCTTCCCAGCTAAAATCAGTGCTATGAATGGGGATCATAGCTGGCACAGAAAAGGTAAACAAGGAATTGTATTTCCCTTACTTCTAGGATAATGACAAGCGGTATAATGACAAACACAAGAACAGACCCATTCATGTATCCATCTGGGTTGTGCAACTGAAAGAAAGATCTCTGTTCAGTGGGTACCCATCACCTGATGTGATACAATCAGGTTGCTTTTTTTTTTTTTTTTTCCATGTGAGAACACAATTGCCATACTTTCAGATGTGTAATCTATGTCTCAATACCTATCTTTCCTCAGGAGTATTAGTCCTTGAAAATAAGTAAAAAAGTATCTTGCAATGTCAGGTTATCATGCTTTCATAACCCCTATTAAATTCTGGATAAAAAGCTCCAAATAAAAGCATCAGGAAAAAGAAAGTTAAATTTATGGGACTGGAAGCAAAGAAACAATTAAGGACAGGTATTTGGAATAAACCTTCCATTGTAATGCTTCACTCCACAATCTATGCTTAAGTAAAATCATGGGGCAGAGAGGAAGGTTAACCTACAGGAAAATAACAATAACTGGTGGTTTCAGGAATGTTGTGTTAGGCCTGTTGGACCGTTTGAGGGTTTTCTGTATTGCAGAGGGGACTAATGGGGTGGTTATCTTTCCATCTGAACAATATTTCATGGAAGAAAAGGAAGGGTTTAGAACATGTACATTTTCTGAATTGGCCTCTGTCATGCCCTTGAATTCTCACTGTATTTCTCTAACTCATGCTCTATCTTTTTGAATGACAAAGGCCATTAGTCAAACAAACGTAACAATTCGTTACCATAATTAAGGAGACTATTTAAGATGTCAAAGCCTACATTTTCTAATAGATCTAATTAACATAGTATTTTGCATTCCTTGAAAATTCACAGTGTCCCTCCAGCGCAAGGTAGCTGACCTGACCAAAAGATGGTGAAGGATTTCCTGATTTAAATTTTTGAATAGTCACAAAAGTAACCGTAATAACCCGTTCCATCCCTCACTGCCCATCCACCAGTACTTCTTTGATCTCCTCTGTTTTAAGCCACCTTCTTTTGGAATAACGGGGAAATAAGAAATCAGGATGCTGGAGAGCGGAACATTTCTTGTTTAGCCACTAGGATTTGTACATTTCATGGATATCTATCACCCCCTTCCTTCTCCTAAACAGCAAGTGGCACAGTCCTAACCTGATTATTATGAATTTTTTTATATGTAAAATATTATAATGTATACAAAAGTAAGGTCTTGTCTCTAGGCAGGGGCAACCCCCGGTATCAATACAGGCTGGGGATGAAGGGATTGAGAGCAGCCCTGCAGAGAAGGACTTGGGGACACTAGTGTGTGGATGAAAAATAAGACATCAGCCAGCAATGTGCGCTTTCAGCCCAGAAAGCCAACAATATCCTGGGCTGCATCAAAACAGGCATGGCCAGCAGGTTGAGGCAGGTGTTTCTGTCCCTCTGCTCTTCTCTGGAGAGACCCCACCTGGAGTACTGCGTTCAGCTCTGGAGTCCTCAGCACAGGAAAGACATAGATCTTTTGCACTGAGTCCAGAGAAGAGCCACAAAAATGACCAGAGGGCTGGAGCACCTCCCAGATGAAGACAGGCTGAAAGCATTGGGGTTCTTCAGCCTGGAGAAGTGAAGGCTCCAGGGAGAGATTGTTGTGGCCTTTCAATACTTAAAAGAGGCTTGTAAGAAAGATAGGGGCAGACTTTTTAGCAGGGCCTGTTGTGATAGGACAATGAGTAATGGTTTTAAACTAAAAGAAGGTACACTTAGAATAGATAGAAGGAAGATATTTTTTACAATGAGGGTGGTGTAACACTGGAACAGGTTGCACAGGGAAGTGGTAGTGCCACATTCCTGGAAACATTCAAGGTCAAGTTGGACAGGGGTCTGAGCAACCTGACGTAGTTGAAGATGTCCCTGCTCATTGCAGGGTGGGGTTGGACTAGATGACCTTTAAAGGTCCCTTCCAACATGAACTATTCTATGATAATGAGATATCAGTTTATTATATTCCTTTTACACACACACAGAGCCCTCAGTTATGAAGATCATCCATGAACCTCCTGCTCCTGTAGTCAGAATTAAACTTCTTTCTTGATACTTGTGATACTTGATAACATGTATTATGTTTGTGTGTTTTTGTAGTTTATGGCACAGCTGAGGCTCAAGGAAGCTTTAGAAGTTACCAGAAAAAATCTTTAGGTCTTGAAAATCCAAAGACAAAATATGTTTATTTGTATTAAACACATTTGCTATTTTAAGCAGTCTCCTGAATTTGACATTGAAGTACTTTAAGATTAGTATATTGAACTCTGAATATGTCTGCACTGGCCTCTTGAAGTGAGACCAGAACACTTACAAAATCACTTGTACTACTGAAGAGCCTGGCCAGCACCTGCTACACTCCTTTGCCCAAACATCTGACTATATCTTTATTTCACAGCCCTCTGAGCTGATGCTCATCCACAGATTGAAGGTGTTTATAATAAAAAACACTTTGCATTTCTATAGTGATGCCCATCTGGTGATCTCAACATGCAGCAAAACATTAATTAAGCCTCAGAAGTTGTTGGAGGATAATGAAGCTAAATATATTTCCTTAGCAATGAATGTGTCCTTTCTTTCACACTCAGATGTGGATAGGTCCCCTTAAGCTAATATTTTAGACATTTTTTTCCTGCCTTCCATTCTTGGATAAACTCTTTTTGGTCTATGTAAATGCATCAGTTAGTATGGAACCGCGTAAGGAAAACATTTAACAGCAAATGGAAAATCTGTTTTCTTTCTTACAGAAATGGGACTTCCCAAGCACCTCCACAACACCAGTTTTATTGCCTCCATCTGCGTCCTTTTAACTTTTCTGTATTGGTTAGAAACTGGTCTGCTCTTCATATTCGGTATCTATTGAAAGAAAAGATTTTATTCACAGCATTGAATAAAATGAGAAAGTAAAAATTTTTACACAAGCCAGTCTAGCTCAGATTTTACTCAGAAGGTTTATGCCAAGAGCTACCCATCCAAAGCAAAGTCTCATGCACATGTAAGTCTGCAATCTGTTAAAAGTCAAAATCTCTTTCATTTGAAACTGGGGTTGTAGCTATTTGGAAATATTACTTACGAGACTTATAAAGTTATTCACTGTCTATAAAAGGATGATGAAGTAAGGGCTTACAGAGCTCCCAGAAAAATACATAGTTCAAATGCCCAATCCAAAGGGGAAGAAACAAGATCAAAATACCTGGAAACTCCCCAAGAAATGCAGGCTCTGTCCATAAAACAGTGTCTTCTCAAGTACAGGGCTCAAAATGTTTGCACCCAGGTGGAAGGTATCAACGTTTCCTAGTTTCACACCTAGTTTTGGGGAAGCTGTTTTTGTTTTGGTTTTCTTCTGTAAACCTGAGCCAAGTTTTCTCAATTTGAGCCAAAAATTTGCCTGAAAGTCTGCACTGGCACTCTCACAAAACGGTCCTGATAGGATATCAGCAAAATTTTTAGCAATATCAAGGAAGCTTCAGGTCACCTCTACCATGTCAGTTTATGCCAATTCACCAAGAAACACTGCACATGGCAGCATCTCTTTGCTCTGCTCAGAGTCAGTTAGGAGATAAGACATTGGCTGAGCTACTGAAAGTGATCATTGGGCTGACAGATAGACATCACACAGGCTTAGTTCAGGGACTCCAGCCAGCTTTAAGTGACAGAAATTGTCTCAGCATTATCCATGCAACACAATTCTTTAAAGGATTGTAATTGTTTTGCTCTACAGACAATAGGAGAACTTACATCTAAAAGTGTGGGGGTCTTCCTATTGTCTGTGATGAATATAATGGGATTTTGAACAGAAGCAACAAAAATCATTTCAGTTTTAAGAAAGGTAAGTCTAAGATGCTGGATGACAATGGAATCAGATTCAAACAGAACAACAAAAGCAGCTAACTTTGGGTCTCAATTATTCTGTTTAAATAAGGATCACTGGTACGGCAATGTTTGTAATGTAGAACACAGGAATAAAAGCAGGGGTATTTCACTTGCATATATCAGGGTACAGAACAGATTAAAACAGTTGTTTATTAATTTTGAATTTATATGCTTGAGGGAGAGTTCAGATTGAAAAGGGTTGGGGAAAGAGGAAAGACAAAGTTGTTATGGGAAGAAGTTATACATTACCAGTGCTAGAAGACAAAGGGAGGCTGTGGTACCTTTGAAGGCATTAAACTTTAAAGGCAATCTTTTGGCAAGCCTCACTTCTTTTGTGTGGATAAAGTGAATGCTGAGTTGCTTCTTCCAGTTATTAGTTTTCCTTGCTTTAGAATTTTATTTTTTTTTTACTGTGATGGATAAAAGGGCATAATTTGTCTATAAGAAAGGCAAACAGAAGGATGGCACATATGTCTGGAACAGATAGTAAACATGATCTGAGAAAAGACGGTGATGTGGTATGTAAGTATCAGTGCCACGTCAGTGAAAATCTCAATGTGTAAGCAGAGGGATCTGCTTCAGACTCAGATCCTCCCTTCAATGACTGTGTGTAATGATACAGTTGTGCGTATGTGATGTGCTTCACAGCTTTGTGAGTCTCTCAGATGTGTAATCACAATTCACCCTTGAAATCTTGGCTTTGATGAGTCATTCGGCTCTTTCTCTTCATTTGCATGTACAGAACAAGGTACGTTCTTCCTTCATGTCCATTGCCCTCTGGGTTTGCTCTGTAAATGTGCGTCACACACACTGACAATCTTCTTTATGTCTTTATCTGAAGCCTATCTCTGCATACCAGAGCTCACTGCAGGGAAGAGAGAAGACCTTGTATTTGCATATCTCCACTGAGTCACAGATTTTCTTCTTTCTGTGGGTCCTTATTTCTTTCCTTCTCCCTCACACAGAACTGGTGTAAGTATCCAGTAAGCCATCCCCATCCACAAGTCACCAGAGCTTTTCCAAATACATCCTAGCCTGGTGAAATAAAGGTTTGCTAGGGGCCTGTTGTTCCCTCATGTTGCTGTGCACATGGTACAAGTAAGCTGTGATGAAGTGTCTGAACTGCACCAGGGTCATTCCCTGAGCTCCTCCTTCAAGCAGGAGACTGGACCTGGTGTGTGTCCTGCTGGCCTGCAGACCAGAAGAGGGAACAGCTTCCCTCAAAATATCCGCACCACCTGGGTGAGAAGAGCAGAGATAAATGTCAGTGAGGAGAAAGTTTCTACCAGCGATGTCAGAGGTGTGAGATGTAGCAGTATTTACTCAGAATAGCAGCAAAGACTCACACCTTTTGAGATAGTTTTCGGCTTTTTTTTAAGGAATGACTGAGAGGAAAGAGGGATGAGACAGCCAGACAGACTTATATGTTACAAATGTGTTACTAGATTACACTCTAACTTAAAGCATAGTGCATGTAAGGCAGAGACACCTGATGGAGGAGAGGGAGAAGAAAAAATCTTTCTTTCTTTGGGCTGCTGATAGTTTAACAATAGGTCAAATTTTCAAGGAAATGTCTGTGAGGAATGGCTTTCAAGTGCCCCTTCCTCGTGATGGGAGCACATGTTCTCTAAGAGCTAGAGTGGACTATTTGCTCTGCTAAATCCTCTGGAGATCATCATTGCTCCTTCCCGTCTTTGCAGTACCATGCTAAATATCAGGGATATCTGGAAGTCACGGGGAATCTAAAGGGTTCTGGAATCATTAAATGAACAATTTTAGTATACAGGAGTAATTTTAAAAACACCTAAAATTTGCTTTATAAAAAAAAAAAAAACCTGGCAGGCTATTATTTTTATCTTAATTTCTCTATATAAAGGCAAATGCTGAGATGCAATATTGCCATTCCATGAGTCAGAACACACAAAAAGGCTTAAAAAGGGAATAGATACAATCTGTTTAGAGATCTCTGCCCTTGCTGTTGAATTCTCCCTGACAAGCAAAAAAATATGATAATCGGAGGAGTGATGACTATCACCTACTGATAGCAAAGTTACTTTAGCTCACTAAAGGAGATTTTAGTAGAAGATTCAACTGAGATTAGAATATGCTTATCTCTGTGAAAGGCTTCCTTTTCATGCACAGCCCTCCCACGCGTTCCTCTGCAGTTCTGTACCTTCCTAGCAGTGAATGCTGGCTCAGGAGAGCTGCCCCAGTGGACGTTACACTGTTCTCTTTCTAGGGCAGGGATACACAATCCCAGGGATTATGCATATTAAAAATTAGTTTTGTTTAGGACAACACTCAGCAATAAAGAAGGAAAGGGCAAAAGAAAGTCAGCCCATGGAACAATGGATGAAGAAAGGAAGAACATTTCAAGGTCCTGTCTCTTTCTGTTCCCTCTTTTTCTCATTCCTGCATGAGAAACTCCTCTGTAGTTCCTGGGTTTGAATCATTTGTACCTCAGAAAACTAAATATGATTTTTTTAGAAAACATTCTAAACTTTTATCATTAATAACTCTTTTCCAATTGTGTTTACTTCTACTAAGTAGTAAACCATCAAATCAAATTAATTCAATGCTTACTTTAAGACTCCCTTATTCCTGCGTTAATCTGTGGTAACTGAAGCTTTCTTCATTAAACTGTGACTTTTCATATGCATGGAATTCAAGTTTGTTCTGTAGGTGGCTTAATGTCCACAAAATAGTCAATGGCTCTGTTCCTTTTAAGTCAAATTCAAACTTCTTTTGAAGGAATCCACAAACAGAATTAAATGCAAATTCCAGGATTTTTTTTTCCATAGTAGTAAAAATGGATAAATAGTTCATTTTGTACGACACATTAGGTCAGCAAACATCTGCTTTTATTTTATACATTACATTGCTGGAAGTCAATGACAACCAAGTAGGAATAAGATATAAAGAAGAACCTCTGTTTTTCTAGTGAAAGTTCACCTCTTGATTATTGCTGAAATTATTATCCTCTTCATTTCCACCTCCCAGGGAACTTCACACACTCTTCAAGTGGTTCCCTTTTGTTGTAGATTCATTTCAGAAGTGCACATGAGTTGGCATCATCATATTGTCTAATTGCTGCAACTAATTTTTCCAGTCTGTTTGTGCCTTCCTGTCAAGAAGACAAGCTGTTTTATTTCTTTCCTCTTTGAGGATATTGTAACATGAGGAGAAAAACACCAGGCATAATGAGACAGAATTATGTTATAAATCCTCAGAGGGAAACATATTTTCTCAAAATTCTTGGCACAGAACTTTGTAGAATGACCTAGTTGGTAAGTGGCAAGAGACAAAAAGTTAAGTAGCATAGTATAAACAAATCCTACCCTAAGGAACAGTGAACTGAAAAAAAAAAAAAAAAAAAAAAAAGAAAGAAAAAAAAAAAAAAAAACCAACAAACTTGCACTGATCACTTAGGCATTATTCCCTTCACATTTCTCATGTCTTTCATGCAGATATCTTTAAATTATGGATGGTCTGATTTCATTTTCCTGCATCCAGTACAGGATTACAATCCACCCTCTTTCTGGCGGGTTTCATGTTTGGATATTCCCCAGCACAGGAGAGTCCTGATCTAGAACCAGCCTGTCCAAAATATATTTTAAGAAACAGCATAGTAATAATAACATCTAATAAAGTCTAAAAAAAATTACTTTTCAGTAAGTAATTTAAATACCTCCAGTCACAGAGCTATGGTGCTTTCAATATACCTATTGACACAAATTTATTGCTGAAATGTAATTTGACTTTTGCAATGTGCATAAAATGACCTCCTACAAATCTTCTGCAGGCTGCTTGAAATCCGTTTTTTTAAATGTCTTTAAAATAAATGTGTATTTGGGTTAATTAAGAAAAACAGACTTCCAAAGGTCCAAAAGACATTGAGGCACATGTCTCCCAATGACTTTCGGTGAGAATTTTGCACATAGCTACCCTTGGAAACTTTGGAAGTCTGCTATAGAAAATATTTGATGACTGCAGACAACATTTACTGACATTGGTGTCTGGTTTACTTACACTTTTAATCATGCCAGCAGGCATACGCTGAATGTACGAGATGAGTCTTTGAAACATAACTGCTCTGTCCTGTCTGAATCTGGGAACTATTCATCACTCAGTGATCACCAGGCATTGCTTTAAGCCACCCTACTGATGATCCAGTAGTCTTTATGGTACTAGTGGTTCTTGGGCACAACACTAACCACACATCAAATGTCTAATTTACACTAGAGGAGCATCTGTCTCTTAGTTCCTGTTTTAACTGGCACTTTTATGTCTAATGGTCAAGAGCATATTTCAGTCCATATATGTTTAAACTTTTGTCTTTCATGTATGTACACATTCATGTATATGTATTCAGGGTATTTATTGCAGTTATCTCCCAGTCCTTCCTTGCACACCTGAGCTATATCAATAACCTATAAAACAGTCCCTGGGAACTGCCTTGTTATTGTTCATTTTTTTTAAATACTTTTAGTCCAGTCTCAGTGCTGCTCTGGCTATTACACTGCACAATCCAGTGTACTCTCATAGTTCAGGGATTAGTGCATGCCATCACAGTCATCTTCTAGTCCTGTAAAATGTTTTGACATGACACTAGTAAAAATTTAGCTGATTTTAATAATTGAAATAACTAACAAGGAAAGCTGATATTTTTATATGACTTTTTAAAAGATAATGAAAACAGTGTTTAGCCATTTATATAGAAGAAATTGATTGTCACATTCATTCCCACAGTTTTCCTGTTCATCTTGGATTAGATGTATCCTATCCTTAGATGGTGCAGGGGTCATGTCTCCTTCTGCTCATTATCCAAAGCAACAGATGCTAATCAGGTCCTTTGGATGTTACTGCATAAATGAATTAGCTAACAGTGCAGAGGACTTATTGCATATGTGCTCAAACTCTACATCCACTTTGATCTGAGGGGTAGAATGACTATGTATAATAGAGACATCATTGAATGGATTTCTATCAAAGTTAATACTTACTTTCTTGTCTTAAGCACAAGTCTGCATAGGTCAAAAATTAATTCGCTCTCACAGAATATATAATTCAAAATAACATTGAGAGAGGGAGGGTAATTACCAAATCCACAAAGTTGCTTATGTTTCTAACTCATGGTTAGATAAACTTAAGCCTCATGGAACTCATTACCTTCAAACCGCTTCGAAAAGGAAGTCTATGGCAGAACAAAGCTTTGTCTAAAGACTAAATGAGTTGACATTCAAACAAAAATTACTTATCATTATTCCATATTTGATATCAGGGTTTGTTCCTGAGGTCTAGAAAACTGCATAGACAAATAAGGGCCAAAGTGAATCATTCCTTTCTTCTGAAAGTAATACAAATTCTTTGTTTTGATCAGGGAACAAGAGTCCAAAGACAGCAATCCAGATGATACTCCAGAAGATATTTGACAAAAAAAGATTTCACCAAGAAATATACTGAAGGACATTATAACTATAACAGCATATTTTAATGACTTTTAACATAACTTGCTTTTTCACACATCTGTTTTCAGAAGAAGGAAGAAAAGCAAAAGTTCCCCTTTATTTACTGAATGTTTTATTAATTTTAAAGTTATTTAAAGTGGCAAGCTAAAATCAATTGCTTTAGTAGACACAGAGGCTGTCTACGAGTTTATTGGAGGAAATATTCACATGACTGTGAACCTCTTTGAGACTTAATTCCACCTCTGCCACTTCAATCTTGGTTTCCTTCTGAAAGTGTCTCAGATTTCTGGTACAGTCATGGTGGCTCTAAGACAATCCCTATCAGAATCAGCATAAATAGCTGAGGTATTGCATAGCCTAAATCAATTTTTATAAGATGTTAGTAACTGCTGTTGAATAACCCTGTTTGTAATAGGCATGGTCATTTCAAGACAAGGTCTGTGACAAAAAGTGTATATGGGTTTAGTCCACCACTGCTTGCTTTTTATCAGAGTTCACTTATTTCTTGTATAAGGGTGAAAGAGAACCAAGGTGAAATTTCCTGGCTGCAAGAGGAGTTTGTTCTTTCCTGGGGCAAGGGGTTCATCTCAGGGGACAGGAGTCAAATCTCCTCTGAACAGAAAATTCCAAATATAAAGCTATGGCAGGGAAGCAAAGAAAAGTTTCCTCCAGAACGTGCAAGTCTACTGCTTGCCAGAAGAGTAGGGGACAAACACATAGGCAGGTCTCAGAGGTGTTGGGAAAAACCATGTCTCAGCCATCAGAAGGCACCATGTAGAATTGGCTGCAACACAGAAGTCACCACTTTGAGTGACACTAAACCTGGTAGAAGGAAATCCCCTTGGACAGGCTGGGCAGGGCAAGATTACTTTATAATCAATTTTTTACTTTTATTGTCTCTTCTGTTTGCTGACAGTTTTAGATATTCCAGTTTATGGCCTAATAAATCCAGCTTTTTAAGTGATAGTAACCTGTCTCTATTGTCTCTGGTGAAGTTACTATAAAGAAAAGACTGAGGCAAATCTTTGCCACCTTTCACATCTATCCTATAATTATATGAGTCTTCTGGAAGGAGCAGTATGTTAGTCACTCATTACTTGGAGTAGGCTTTAAAAACTTTTCTTGTTTTGAGAATGGTTCAGTTGAGGACAGTTACTACCTACCGTCAGTGTTAAGCTGCATTCACGTATCTCTCTTCTGCAAAATGGAAAATATCTGTAAGCTTCCTGATGGAAAGGATAGAGAGGCACCAGAAAAGATTACCAAAGGCATTTGTAGAACGACTGTCATATAAGTTTTTAAAAATGTGCTAGATGAGTGCCTGTTAAGAATATTTTTGGTATTAATGACCCTGCTTTGGGCAAAAAATGGACTAGATGATATAGCAGGGTGCTGGTCCCTCCTATTTCCTCCTACCAGTCATTCTGAAAGGTCAACACACGTCTATACACAAATCCTCCTCCAGAATACTTTTCTCAGTATGACTTCTGTAGAAAAAGGCGGTCTAAACCAGCTGAAATAAGAAAGTTGTACGTAATCTGTTTATCATTTAGCTTACTCAAACCTCCAAGACATAAATAGGATAAAAGACCCACAGATAATTAACCTTCAGGAAAGCATAAAAAGGGCCAAGGACACTATCACTCAAAGTACTCAGGATTCTTAATTCGTCCAGGTCAATGTGTATCATCCCACAGCTCTCCCAAGCTTCATTAAGAGGATGAAATACATGATGAAATATTTAGAGTCCTGATTCTGTGAAATACCCTATTGTCTCTCTAGCTTAGTCTTATCACCTCATACTCAACTATTAAAAATTAAAAATCCTGTGGGTGAACTCCTCCCTCCCATATGCATATTGTTTTCACAAAGCTTTTCCATAATCTCTGAACTCTTTTGGTATTAGCCCCATGACAGATAACCAGCTTCCACAGAGATTTCTTCTTAGCTAAGATCATAGAGCTTAAGTTTGTCATATCCTACATAACTAAGCCTTCCAGCTAAAGTATATTTATAAAGCTTGAGGCAGACTAGATCCTTTCTTGTATTGTCAACAGACTCATTAAACATGATCTGCTAGTTCTTTTGCAGGGGAAGGCTGGGAAGTCACATGTGATGTACTTTGTCCTTCAATATAATCATACTATCTTTTTAAGTCTGGCTCTGTGTGAAGGAGGATTTTTGTTTTGTATATAGCTTTAAAGAAGGACTGTGATAAAACTTCATGATAAATAGCAATAATTAAAGGAAGAAAGTCCAGAAGGAGGCTGCAAAACAAAGGGCAAAATGGAAGGACAGCTTCAGGAAGAACAGAGACCAGGGAATTTTTGTAAAATCTCTGGCTTGGAGGCAGGAGATTTTAGTTCTATTTCGTCTCTTTTGTTGACCAGCTATGTGTGTTAGAAACCTCAGCTGGCTTTTTCCTCCCCTCAGCATACATCTCAGCATCACATCGCCCACCTCCTGGGTGAATAATGGCCACTCTCTGCTAAGTGGAATACAAAATTCCCTGCCACCAAGGCACTAGCATTCACCAGGGCAGAACCCAGTAGCAAAATCCAAGGTTGGCTTGTCCTACAGCATCTTCATATTAACAATTCTGCATCTTTTTTAGCTTCTGGCAATTCTTAGTTCATGCTGCCCTAAATGGGCTATAAACAGGATTACTTGGAAATTTGTTATCTGGGTTTTTTAAATTTCTGTGGCTTAGAAAAGTTGCAGCTATGAAGCTCTCTCTATATATATTTACAGCTAGAGACTTGTATGTGAGTTAGGTGTATGTAGTCACACTACAGTCACTAGAGAACTAGTCAATGACATCTGAAGAACAACTCAGTTCATTATCAAGTTAGCATCTACACATGGTTAGTCATAATATCTGATCACAGATCCTAACAGAAAAAGTACCCATCACTTACCTTCTGAACGAGTCTACCACCCAACCCACCATCTGATCTTTGAGCTGTTTTTCCAGTAGTCAATCAGGTCATGTATCTCCAGAGCATTCTGCATCATTTCTAAAATAAACCCTGCATGCTGTACACTGCACCTTTTTCCCATTCAAACTCCCCAACCAGTTTAAAGCATAACAATCCATTTACAATATATATGGTTGGCATTTACTTATTGTCTGTTTGGAATAATTTCTTGCCTTTATCAGGTTTACGAAAAGGCAGAAAATCCAACCAGCCTTTATGTGCCTTGGACTGTATAGCAGCAGGAATATGGCATTTTTCTTATCTCCAATGTTTTCACTGAAGCACTGACGAAACCTATTTACATATACCTGCAAATGTCCATCAATCTCTTTATAATAAAACCCCATTAAACCTTGCAATTTTCTCCTTTGTCTGTAAGCATTTTTTTCTCTTTCAAATGTAATTTCAATATATCAAACACCATCTTGTTATAGTCTTTTTAAATAGCTGACCCAGGATTGTCTTGCTCTTTTCACATGGGTAACATAACTAATAGATTGGCTTTAGCAAATCTGTGTATTTTTTTTAAAGTAACCTTGGACAAATAATATTACAAAATTTATTTTCCCTGATTTCCCCTGCAGAACCTTAATAATTGCTTCCTCTTTTAACACCCTCTACAATCTGACAAATAGACCTTCTAAAAATGGCATATTTCCCCCAGGTAAAAATGTGCTTTTCCTTCCTCTGAGATCATAAATAAGAATGTGAAAAGGACTAATTTTAATATTATTTTTTTTCATAACAGATGTGAAGCTCATCTTGTTCAAATGTTGAAACAGATTGAAGCTAGGAACAGACAAAATAAAAGGTGACTATTTCACCATAAGAAAAAAATTATCTTATGGCCACAGTCTTTACATAAATTAGGGTAGTCTGACCTACTGTCAGGTAACAACACAGGTCAAATAATTTCAGCTAACACCTCAGGTTAATCAAGCTGATTAATCTGACTTAAGCTAAAGCATAACTTTTAGGAAGATATACACTATTGCCTGTTGCATAATACTCCAACTGCAAGCTCTTAAAGGCAGAGACATCCCATTGCTCAGACAGCGCTTAGTTCAAGCAAATCTTGGCTCATGCCTAACCTTTCAGACATATGCTAATGCCTTATTTTCCTAGGCATTAAGACACACAGACTACTACTGTTTCTTACTTAGATAAAAATAAGGTTTTGTTGTGTGTCAGGTTTTTTCAACTCCAAATTTTTATGCAGAATTTACTGGTGGTATATACCCAGAATGAATCAGCCTCCACTCTGAGAACCCAAAACCACCTTTGCTCTGCTGAACACTTGGGAAACGTGCCGTTTCAGTACAGAGGGAGAACAGTACATCATTAATTGTCCAACCATACTGTTTTCAGCTGCTTTGAAAGAGCCATCATATCTTAACAATACTGGACACTGCCACGGCACATTTCTGCCTTCTTATGAAGAACATCATGAGCTGGGATTTTCCCTAGTCTAGGATATTACTACAGGTTAACTTTTATAATTACTTCAACTTTCACCTAAGGTCACTTTCATTTTCCATAATTTCAACCTGATTTGAATCTGGATACCATATGTTCATAGATCCCTCAGGACAGCTGCTGAACACTAACAGGCTCTGTTATTTGGCACGCTGATGCCAAACAGTGACACAGACTCTCTGAATGAAACCGAGCAAGAGTGCGTCCAGTGAGCACCTTGAATTTTCACATTCTCAAGTAATTTTCCTTTTATATGGAAAAAAATAAGAGAAGTGTGTTTATTCTGCATCTGAATGAAAGACAAATGCCAAAAAAGAGCACAGTAAGATATACTGAATCTAACTCAAAGGGGGGAAAAAGGAAAGGGGGGAGGGAGGGGAATAAAGGAAAGAAAAAAAAAGGAAAGGAAAAAAGGGGGGTGGGGAAGGAAGGACGGAGGAGGAGAGGAGAGGAGAGGAGAGGAGAGGAGAGGAGAGGAAACTGTGTTATGATGAACAATGATTTAAAAATAGAGCCTGTGTTCATAAGCATGTCTGTAAGTGTGATAAAGATTCATTACACCTTTGTAACTGCATTTTGAAAGTTTGAGTAAATCAGAAAGGTTTATTTGACCCAAAATGCTCAAGTTGAGGAAGCATATTATTGACTCTGCTGAATCCAACAAACAGCTATGGTCCAAAAACTAGGTAAGAATTGTAATGCACTGAGTGTTTCATTTAAACATATTCAGAATTATGGTTTGTTTTCTAATTGGAAACACTTTGTTGTAAGATTTGCCTCGATTTAATTTTAAAATTTATGTTCTAGATATTTGACCCTTAATTGCTTTCCAGCTTTTATTTGTTGAGACAAGTAAATTTGTTTTTCTTGGATCAACTTTTTTTTCCCCGGCTTGTTCAGTGAATTTAAGTTTTAGAAAAGTTCAGTGCTAGCTAAAGAACAGTTATATTTATAAATAACGTGTATGAGTGTCTCTGTGTGGCAAGAGTAATTGGGAACTGGAAACTATTCTGTATTTGTCAAAATGCTGTCTTGATGTAGTTCACGGAATTTAATTCACCTTCTGCATGAAACAGGTGGCTCCCATCAATTTTTTGGGAACCTGTCGTGTAAGGATTGTGTACAGTGATTTCAGTTGCAATTGTTTACGTCCTAGAACAGAAGCAGAAGGCCATGGGAGCCATAAAATCCATATTCTGCAGGACAGAATTATCTACATTGCAGGAACTTTTTGTAACTCAGAGGAATGCACTCTGCAGAGAAGAAGATATATTAAGTCCAAAGGTCTGTATCTGTAGGTTAGCTTTAGATAATTAGGCTCCATGATGTTTATAATTTTCATACTAAAGAAATACCTGCTTAAATCTGATAGTAACATTAAAGCACAGATTAGAATTTTCTTATACTGAAATAACACAGTCTTCATAAATTAAGTCTCAATATCATACAATTAAAAGCAAAGCATGATAATCTAAACATCTCTCTGATTCAACGAGTCTTTAAACTGATTACAGGTTTCTTTGCCAATACATTGACCATGCCCACGGCATGACATTAACATATTAGCCAAAGAACATTTATTATAGCTTTTTACAAACCCATGCAACTTTGATTTAAAGTCATGCATTCTAATATGTTTTGACAAGTAAATTGCTTGCCTTTTTTCCTTGATAGCCAACCATATAAATAATGCATGCATAGTAATAGCTAGAGCAATAATGTAAAAGTCAAGTAAGGAGACACATACAGCATGTTAATGATAAAGGTGTACCACCAATTTCAAACGGGAAGAGAAATTAAACAACTGTAACATACATGAAAGGCAAGAGCCCAATCCTTTAAAAAACAGGTTTTAAATGACCATGGTAACTGCAACTGAAAAATGGAAGGGTATTTTTTAAAGCCATCATAAACAAAGACATTTTTGGTATCCTGAAATTCTTTCTCTTCCCAAGGGAGGACTGACTCAGCATGCAGAAGCTGAAGCATGAGGCATAGCAGATTTCAGGTCTGGAATGATCCTCTCCGATTGCTTAGTTGGACCTTTTGCACTATAACGTAAGTGCTTCACCAAGCATCTTCCCCACAGGAAGCTCCATGACTTGACTAGGCATGGAGTCAAAAAAGGAAGGCCTCCAGTCTCCATCTGAGGACCTCAAGAGAATAAGACATCAATAATTTGTCAAAACAGGGTCTTCCTGGACCAAAGAAGTTGGGTAACCAAATCACTGCAAACACTAACTGCTAACTAAACGAGACTAGAACTACTTTTAATATACAAAACTTTTATTTTTGCTGTTTGTCATCCTGCTTTGTAAGTAACCTTTCACATTTTGAACCAGAGGAATCAATTGCTACAAATCTTTCAAAGAGCTTGGACATTTTCTGACGTGCTCCTTTTTTCCATACCTTAGGGTCTAGCCACAGAGTCATTGCAAATTATTTAGACTTTAATAACTGCTACAATCAAGTTAGACAAGCACTGCCAGTTCAGCCCTTTTCTTCTAGCTACAAATCATCTGCAGACCTGCCCTTTTTTTTTTTGTAGCTGTTACTCACAAGATGTTCACTGAGTAGTACAGTCAGATTCTGAAGTGGTTCCTTTGGACTGATCATGTTTGTGTCTAGAAACGGCATTACAGTGTTACTTCCTGAGAGCTATGGCACTTGCTGACAAAGGATAGAAAATAATTATATACTATCATAAGGATTTAGAAGATTTTTTTCCCTGTTAAGCCTTTTAATTTTTTAATATATTGAAACGTAATTTGGTAAACATTTGCATGTTTTTCACAGAAAATATATGTTTCAGTCAGGTCATTCCTGAAAAGTAGCTAAACCAGAGGATATTCTGTTTAAGATACTGTATAGGCGTTGAAGTGGATATACTGTACCTGAGCCTTCTCTTTGTGATAGACACAGATCCCCTTTTGGACAATATTTCTCAGAAAAATGCAATCAATTCCAACTAGAATTTCTTGTCCTGAATACAGCTGGGTTATACTAGAGTAAAATCAAGAGGCAAATAAGATGCCACGTTTCTCAGCTATCAGAAAACAAGCAGCAAGCCACCTCCGCCGATAGGTCTTAGTTTTACAGTTTGCTTTGTCTCATTTGATCTATTTAGAATAATTCAGTTGCTATCAGATTGTATTCCAACCATGGGAATCCAATTCACTTTGTAAAGGTACATTTTCTGCACACTTTTCAAAAATATATATTACTTCTTACTCTTAGGAAACACTTGGACTAAATCATACATATAAAAATAACATTCTATCATTCACACTGTACGGTGTGGGTTTTATATATGTGAATTTTGGTGTCAATTATTTCCATAATTGGTTCTTTTTAATAAAGGAATATAAAGGAAAGTGGTTTAAAATGCAATTATTATTTAAATAACACCACAGATGCAGAGACATCATCTTTTGTTTTGTATTTTTAGTAGCTGCCAGCATTTGCTTCTGATCAGTTTATCAGCATGTAATTTAAATGCTCATATCTTCCCAGACAAACTGTATGATTAGCCACTTAAATACCCTCATTTTGTTCTTTTAAACAATTGCTATAAAGAGCAACTCTTTGCTATATCAGCAAATGATTTGAACATGAATTATGCAATATGTGTGCTGCAGTTATAAATAATCAGAAAGAACTGATAGGAATGTTTAAAATATATAATTTATTGAAATCATGTTGAAGCACACATACAGCACATTAGTCATAATAACGATATTTTAGCAGAAAGAATGCCTGTGCATTGCAAGCTGGTAACCTGTCCTTCCCTCTGTCTATTCCTCTCTCCAATGGACAAGGAGCAGGATGGAAGGAAGCTCAAAAAAGCTCTCACCTAGAATAGCCACACATGAACCTAACCTATGGTACCAAAGTGAAAGAACACAAGGCAATGTGATTGTTCTCAGAATTAAATATTAAGTTATTTTCAATATCACTAATATCCTTTCCAAAAGTATTTGCTGCCTTCTGTCAGTCTTTAACCATAAGAACTTTGTGTGTGTTTTCATGCCTGCCTTCTCTGGATTCTCCTGAAAAGTTCATTTTAACATCATCAATTCTGCAGGTATTTTCAGTTAATATTTTCTATTATTAGAGTATCTTGTAGGCTATGTCTACACCAGCACTTTTCTTACCCTAAATTTTTGACTGTTTCTAACTTTAGAATTAATGGACTTAATCAGACAGTGGATTCAATTGTTGTAACATTGTGGCCACGTCAGGGGGCCATTTGTACTCTAATCACTACATTGTCTAACATGGAAAAAACATATTTTCTGGATGCATTCAACAGTAGATCTCATGATGCAGCTATCTCAGCTTAACAAGATTTCTATTTTGGATGATAGTGAAAGGAAGTGAGCTCTTAACAGATTGACTTTTAATTAGTAAGATTTTTTTTTTTATCGAGCACTGAGATTTTCTATGTATTTTTATGAATGAGAAGTTATTTTTGCAATGTAGGAAAATTTGCATACTGCTTATTTGCCAGAAGTACGCCTGAACAACGTGGGGAGTTTCAAAAGGGAGTTTATTGGTCTCTAGTAAAAAACTTGTAGCTTGACAAGATGAAATTATTTTTTTTTCTAAGGGTCTCTTGACTAGTGACAGAAGAACAGAACACTCCAGGGAACTTTTTCTTTTCTAATTAAGTTAAAATCAAAATGACAAGTGGAAGCTCAAAGATTTTTTAACATGGTGAAGACATAGTGAAAATTTCAACATAGTGAACATTTCAGATTTTGTGATGTGGCCCTTGAGCTCCCAAAGGAAAAATATTTTTAGATAATGTTCCTAAAAACATAAGACGCAAGTGCTGAATTCTCTTAGGACTGAGGACTGCAATTGCATGAGAGGCTATTGAGAATCACTCCAATACCAGCAGGGCTCTGAACCAATGGAGAAATTTGGATTTTACAGGAATCAAAAAATTAGTTGGCCAAACTTGCTTTCTGTTGATGTCAATTAACCAAAAACTTGCTTGTTTTCTTGCCAGTAGTCATAGCATAGCTGAGATCAACAGAATTGTGTTTAAATGATGCTTCTGATAACAATTATTTAACATTCTAAAGGTCTGAGAACATATGTGAAACCAATTGGCCAGAAAATGAAAACTGCAGCATGGCCAAAAGGTTTTATTGCAATTACAAACCAGTGAACACAAAATGCTCTTTGTAAAGTAGCAAAGCCCTTAGGAGGTGTTTAAGAAACCTCCCGTTACTTGGCAAATTGGGTGGGGGAAGAATGAAAGAAAGAAAACAAACTGAACAGGCATAAGAGGAACAAAATTTCCATATGAATCTGCTGAAGCAATGGAGGGGATAGAAAACCTCAGGACATCAAACTGAGCTTACTGTACCAGGGAAGAGAAAAACAGGCTCCATTTTGGGTAACATCTGTGGAGGAAGAAAAAGAATGTGGGAAAGTATCTTTTCTTACAGAATGCAGAGTCCACTGAAACATAGGCATTGTCACATCCATGGTGCCTGTGCTTTAGCAACGTGCAGAAACTGCACTAGTTGTGTTAAGCAGAGCCTGTTCAGAACCTAAAATTGTTACCGAAGTGTGTCATTTCACCCCAGCTGATAAATCCTGCTAGATTACTTTACACCCAAATTACTTTCTCAATACAGTATTATTATGTCACTCTTTGGAGGATTTCTGATTACATACCAGAAAAAACTATTAACTTTATTGCATTTGACACATTATGGTTTTCATTTCCATGAAGACTTTCAGCGTAAGGGATTGGGTAGCAGTTTAGGATTGTGGCTGAGATACAGCTCTGAAAAAAGCAGCCTTATAAAAGTCACAACTGATTCTAGGTTGCAAAGCAAGCATAAATGAAAGTAACACAAATGGTATATTTCAGAGTGGAAACAGAATTTGCGTGGACAGTTTGGCCTCATCTTGGAAGAAAGGTACTCAGTGAATTTGCAGTGTCCTTTTGGACCTTAAATATACTGCATCAGGGAAGTCTATTCTGACAGCAATAGCATGGCTTCAGTTAATATTATCTGTCTTGGGGAAATTAAGGGCATGAGTCAAGTCCACAAGGAACTGAGTCACTGCTGTTGAGAAACATAGCAGTTTCTGTGGGTTTTAATTTAGTTTAGGCAACTATGTTACTCACCTGGAGTGAACTTTGTAGTGCAACTGGCTGACAAATGTCACTCTACCATGTAATAAATTTCACTGAAAAAGCTGTTTGCTCAATGAGGAGACCTGTTTGAGAGCTTTCTTTAAAGCTGACACAAAACCCTACAAAAGCTTTAACCAAGTTTCCTCCTTATTATCTGGTAAAATATTAAAATGCACACATCTACATAACCTCCTTATATTAATCCATATAGTAAAATATTAATTTTAAGTATTACTATGTGTGCTATTATGAAAGCTGCCCCTGTCTTATTCGCAAGAATTTGCATAGGAACTGTATTACCAGAATGGTTACCTTTACTACAAAAATCTGGCAGCAAGTAAACTCTTTTGATGTTTTCGTAATCGTTAAGCTATACCACAGCGGAAAGTAACTCATTCTTTTGAGGACAGTAACATATAATTCTGTGCTATTGACTGCTTATAATTTCAGTAAGTAAACTAATAGCACTTAACCAGTACGGTGCATTGAACATTTTCTAAAAAGTAGCTCTTGCATGGAAACAACCAGATAACAACAATCATAGTCAAAACTATTATTATTAATAATGATTATTAATAATGAACAGGTCAATTTAACCTGCAGTACATCACAAACAATAAATAAAAAAACCAGAAAAAACCCACCAGAAAATATAGCTGGATGGAGGGAAGGAAAAGTATTGTTGCTTCTAACCCTTCTAAACCCAAAAGGGATGCATTTAAAGAAAAAAAAAAACAAAAAACCAAAACCCAAAAAACCAGCAAGACAGGTGGTAGTCTATGCACTTGTACACTTTGATTGAAGATCAGAGCCTTTGTGTTTAATTTCTTATTATTTGTCTTTCAGAGGCAATATAATCTGTGCTGGCATCTGTTTCATTTGACAACTTAATGTAGTCTCCATAGACTTACCTCAAGAGTACTTTGTTGTGATTTGACAGTGTGGGTGTCATCCCCAATGACATACACAGCCCTTGCTGAGTCTGCATTTTGACATTTAAGTGGGCTCAGCTGTGAATAGATATCTAAGATGTTTATTTGCATTCACATTCTATTTTGACATTGTATCATTATATCAGGTCCAAATTCTTCCCTAAGTAGGTTATTCCCAACTGGGGAGATAAAGTTCTTTGAGTCTGATGTAAAATTTGATCTCTATTGGAGAAAATATAACTAACTTAGCATTTCAAAAATACTGAACTTTAGTATGAGAAGAGAATTATTTTCTGGTAACAAGTTTCTCTTTAACAAGGAGAATGTGCAACACTTCTAAAATGGACATGTGGGTTTTGATTTTGCTTGAGCATTTGTGTACACTAGGAAAAGTCAGCTGAAGTCAGTGGCATTATTAGAATTAAAAGTAAATTATGATGAGAAAACTGGGTTCCATGGTGCAAAATAAAACATCTATTATTATACAGGCAGTTAGTATATCCTGTTATCTATTCATACACATCTTTAGATGTAAATGTTATATATATCTTTAAAAGTATATATGCGCATCCATCTCTCTATATAGGTATGCTACAGTACACCATGGGCTAACAAAGGACTTCATTAAGAATGATTGTGAATTCTAAATGATTCTTTTTTTCTGAGAAATGAAAGGAACCATACATACTCTATCTAGGAGTCAATCAAAGCCTCATTCTACAAACATTCATATGCAGAGATAAATATTGATAGTGAATCTTCCAAATGCAAAGTCCATGAGCTTCAGTCTAGACCCCAGAATGCACCTATGTGTGCTAATTTCCACTGGACAGTTCCCTTACCTTGTCTGCAGGCATAAATTCCAAGTTTGTTTGGTTGAAGTACAGAAATAATACCATGAAAATATATTTTGTTAATATAAGGGAAGCTAGATATTTTGATTCAATCTTCTATGGAAGAACAAAGCATTTTTAACATAATAGATACAATTCATAATATATTTCTATCTATAAACACAGGTCTGTTTTTATGTAAGGCATATATTAATAAATAAAGAGGTGGGGGTTTATGTGTGTCTTTATATGTTCTCTATGTCTAGTTAAAAATCTTAAGTTTATATTATTTACTCCTCAATGCCTTCCCAAATACTGAAACATTTGTGGTGGGAGAGGGAGAAAGGTAATGTAAAAATGACAGAGTAATTATCTCGAGAAGAAAATCTACCACAGTTCGTTATCACCACCAATTTCTTTTGAGTTTACTCAGCAAAATTTGACAGTTAAATCACTGAATGAAATGGTGAGAACTGAGGTACTAATTCTTCAACATTATGCATATTGGCATCAGTTTCTTCTGCCAGCAATTACTTTTCAGCACAGGAAAAGAATCGCCACTGTAATTATGTGATGTATAGTTTAGTGAAAGCTATTTGACCTCCCTTCAAATTCTATCAGCTCAAAGTCCATGCAGACCAGCAAGTAATCTTTCATGAATGTGTGTGTCTATGTAAATCAAAACCTATTAGATCTGTGTCTGCTCTTAGCATTCCAACAACGACATCCACTGGAAGTACCTAGAGTATATAATAAAGTATCCATTACTTCTGGAGACTGAGACCAGGGGAACTTTTTATTTTCAGTACTACTCAGTTGACAGAAAGTGGAAAGATGCCAGTAACAGTCCCAAGTCAACAGAGGAGTTTTCCTACATGCAGAAATTATATTTATAATAATAAGAAGAAAGAGATATCTATTTTCTCATCACCTTAGGTGCTTTCTGTCCCTTACACCTGTTGTCTAGAATTGTTACTAGCAGTCTTTCATGGTTTGTGGAGTAATTCAAAGGGGAATTAAAGCAATGTCTGATCAGCACCAAATACTGAGCAACTTGGTCCTGAATAACTCATTCAGTTGTGGTACCTAGCTATACTGGGGGGGGGGGGGGGGGGGGGGGGGAAGAACCAAAACCAACTGACCCCTAAAATTTGTGTGGTTTTCAAATGTATTTTCTGAATGTTGAAGGGCCTTAATGTGATATACCAATAATATCATGCAACAAAGAGAAAAAAATAGTCCTATATATTAAGTCTGTTTATGTACTGATACATGATAAGCTTTATTAATTGCAATAGACAGTTAATAGAAAACTCATGACTACACATTTTGGAAAGCAAATGCAGGATCCTTATTTTTTGTTGCAGCTCGGATAGTGTCTGAAGGGACAAGTGCAGGCTGCTGGCACAGAGAGGTAGTGGTTCATTCCAGGAGGTGCCTATCTGGCTGTGGCTGCACAACCAGCAGGTCTGTAAACCATTCTCTTTATAAAAGTCTACTAAAAAGGTTTCACAGATGCAGGGCCTCTGCAGGCAATGCCTGCAAGATGCAGAATACGAAGCGGCAATGATCTCCCAAACAGACTGTGCTGTTACCTGAGGCAAAGTCCTAGAGTAGACCAAAAGGTTTCTTATCCTTCCCATAGACTAGTAACTAAAAAGCAATTTCTCTCACTCACAGTGCCTTGCATTACCTCTGGGCTGCTAAAGAAAATTTAGAAGGCCAGCCAGAATTGGTGGAAGAAGAAGAGTACCAACCTACCTGAAACATTTTCTTGCCTTTACCAAAATCTTTTAATATTGAGAAATCCTAGACATTTGTACTTAACACACTCAAAAGCTATACAGGCAAGAACAGGTGATATGAAGACTGTTGGGAACATCTAACTGCAGCACAACTGAGGTTTCCTAATGGAGACAGGGAATAAGTTTCTTTTTCAGACAGAAGGGATTCCTCATAAGCAAAGGTACTGTTTTTGAAAAACAGCATTAAAAAAATGAGATTTTTTTTAAAAAAAAGGAAACAGCATTTAACTCTAACCTCTGGAGGCAAACCCAGGAAAATATTTTGAAAGTTTAATAACCTTGCAACTGCTGGCCTCTGCAGTTCTAACAGCTTGTTTGACGGACTGAGACGGAAAGGTGAAATTCTACCTGGGATACATGGGCCTAAGAAATGGCATATTGAACATAATGAAATTAAATCCCAAGCCACAGGAAGCCAATGAAAGTCATGTCATTAGGTCCAGAATGTCACAGTTGTTCCCATCAACCACTTTATCTGCTACCTTTACAGATATATGCACCATGTACCTATACATACTGCATGGTTGTTGCTTACAGACATTTTAAGCCATCAGCTGGATGTTAAAAGAAAGTGAGTTACTTACAGTAGAATTTGGTCTAGTTTGACTATTTTGTTTTGCGTAAAGGAAGAAAAAATTACAGTATCTCACAAATACTGTAGAAAAAGAGATATTCCATAAATAGCATGTCTTCAAAACTGGGAAATATATAGCAAGTTTTCTCCTAGATATCTCATTCTGTGTGACTTTCATGTGTAAAACTAGTCAACAAATATTTTAGAAATGGTAATATTATAAAATACTAGGATATATGTAATATTCAAGAGAACTTCCATTGCAATTCAGCTGTCATTTAAAACAAAACAAGTAAAGGGGAAAAATAAAGCCATACTGCTTCTTTTTTTCAGGCTTTGTTTCTCAAAACCAAAAAAAAAAATTCTATGTCAGTAGTTAGCAGGGCTCATTGCTAGAGCTTTCAACTAGATTCAAAGGGGGAAGGAACTAAACCCAGGCTTGCTAGATATGAGCCGAGGGGGGGCATGCAAGCTTTGGAGATAAGATAGAAAGCACAACTCAAGTGCATATATGCCAATGCCCAAAGCATGGGAAACAAACAGGAGGAGCTGGAAGCTCAGTCACCATCATGGAAACATGGGGGGATAACTCACATGACTGGAGTGCTGCGATGAATGGCCATAAACTCTCTTCAGAAGGAATAGGCAGGGAAGGAGAGGCAGTGGGGTAGCTCTGTATGTCAGGGAGTGTTTTGATTGCCTAGAGCTGAATGATGATGACAATAGGGTTTAGTGTTTATGGATAAGAATCAAGGGGAGGGCCAACAAGGCAGATATCCTGGTGGGATTCTGTTATAGACCACCCAGCCAGGATGAAGAGACAGATGAAATGTTTTACAAGCAACTGGAAGTCTCAAGATCACTAGCCCTTGTTCTTGTGGGGGACTTCAGCCTAGTGGATATTCGCTGGAAATACAACACAGAGCATAGGAAACAGCTAGGAGGTTCCTGGAGTGTGTGGCATGTAGCTTCCTGATGCAAGTGGTCAACAGCCAGCCAGGGGAGATGCCCCGCTGGACCTGCTGTTTTTACAAACAGGGAAGGACTGAAGGGTGATGTGGTGGTCAGAGGGCATCATGGGCGTAGCAATCATGAGATGATAGAGTTTTCAATTTTCAGAGAAGTAAGGAAGGGGGTTCAGCAGAATCACTACCTGGGAGTTTAGGAGGGCTGACTTTGGCCTGTTTAAGAGCCTGGTCAACAGAATCCCTTGGGAGATAGTTCTGAAGGGCCAAGGGGTCCAAGGACGAACATTCTTCAAGAAGGTAGTCTTAAAGGCACAGGAGCAGGTTGCCCTCATGTGCTGAAAGACTATCTGGCAGGGGAGGAGACTAGCCTGGCTGAACAGACAGATTTGTCTGGAACTCAGGGAAAAAAAGGAGAGTTTACTACCTCTGGAAGAAGGGACAGACAACTCTGCACAACTAGAAGGATGTCGTAAGGTTATGCAGGGCAATGATTAGAAAGGCAAAAGCCCAGCAAGATGACGTGCCTAATGGATGAGGGAAAGGATGTCGATGTTTCTACCTGGATCTTAGTAAAGCCCTTGACACCATCTCCCACAGCATTCTCCTGGAGGAACTGGCTGCTCAAGGCTTTGACAGCTGTACTCTGTGCGGGGTTAACAGCTGGCTGGACAGCTGAGCCCCAAGGGAATGGAGGTACGTCCAGCTGCTGGCCGGTCACAAGTGGTGTTCCCCAGGGCTCCGTATTGGGGCCAGTCCTGTTCGATATCTCTATTGATGATCTGGACAAGGGGATCAATTGCACCTTCAGTCAGTTTGTAGATGACACCAAGCTGAGAGGAAGCGTTGATTTGTTTGAGGGCAGGAAGGCTCTGCAGAGGGATCAGGACAGGCTGGACCAATGGGTCAAGGCCAACTGTGTGAGGTTCAACGAAGTTCAGTGCTGAGTCTTGCACTTGGGTCACAACAACCCCATGCAACACTACAGACCTGAGGAAGGGTGGCTGGAAAGCTTTCAGGTGGAAAAGGACCTGGGGGTTCTGGTTGACATCCAGCTGAACATGAGCCAGCATTTTACCCAACTGCCCTTCTGTCCCCCTGAGATCCAACTCTCCTCGGCACTTTCTGTGACTTTTACCACCTCCTCACACTGTCATTTATGTTATTTGCTGTGTTCAGCAGTTTCTCATGTCAAATGCAGAACTGCCCAGGGCTGCCAAAACAGTTGATACCATAGGTAGGCAGCACAGGCCTGAGCCAGAGAGCAATATGAAGAGTCAAAACATTGAGCTAGGTTCACCAGCAGTTAGAGAACATGAAGTCAGTCCATTATGTTTCAGTTTCTCTGGTTGCTGAGTGAAAAAACAATTGGTACATGTTTCCTAAATGCTAAAGTCTTCATGACCCAGTATTCTGTGTTGTCACAGGCAGCTGAGAGAACACACAAATATAACACAGTGTCCTAACTAATTGAAATGATAATTTTAACTCGTTGAAAGAAATCAAATAATGCCCGCTAGGTATACAAATACATTCCAAAACTAGAAAACAATGTAGACAGTCATGGGTGGGAACCATTAGTCCACATTTTGGCTAAACGCTCATTACACACACGCCACTGTCATACAAGAATTTGGTTTCAGTCATTCTTCACCAACACACTGATCTAACCCAAACGTTATATTGCTAGCAAAGGCAGTCATATCCTGGAGTTATGTCATCTTCGTATAGATGAGCTGAGTACATGCTGATTGAACAGTTCATCTGATGGTTCACTGACTTCTTCCTGTTTTGTAAATTATTTGTGTATCCTGATTAGCTCATCTGGAAAATAGAGGCAACTTATATCTACTTAGCAAAGTTGTCTGATGATGCTTAAAAACTGTGTTGAAGTGAAAATGGCTATCACTTATTTAAGCTAGGGAAAAAAATTCTTCCTTAATTCCACATCAATAGTCAGGGTTGGTCTCTCCTGTTTTCTAGCTTGAAGTATTATGCTTGAGGATGTCATCCAACTGCATATCAACATCTCAATGCTGTACTTCATTGTTTTGAATCACATTTTTTCAGAAATGTGTTTGCCGTTTCTGTCCTGTGATTCAGAGGTGATGTTCTCTCTTGTCACCATTGTCCCATATCTTATAATCTTCAACCTCTATTTCTGCACTGTGGCTGTGTTGGGAAATATCTGTCATATCTATTAGGAAAATAAGATATTTTATTACTTACAGATGTTACAGTGTAGCAATAGATTATGGAAGCTTTCAATGGTGTTATGCCATTTTTTAGGAATGCAAATTCCAGTGTTACTAATCAGAAAGTCATCTAAGCTAAATGGTGCTTGATGTATTTTTGGTTTGCATTGCCTCATGTGGTTGCCTGAAAATAAGAAATGTTCAGTGTAATACCCTTCAATACTATATCTTAATTTCCTAAGTTAATAAATCACTTAGGATTTGGAGTAGGAATATTAACATTGGTTTACACATATTTTAAGCAGCAACACCTTATTCCCTCAATGCACTTTGTGATAGTTTCTTTGATGAGATCTTGAAACTCTTGGTAACTCACAGTTCCTTCTGCAATAAACTGCTGAAGGTATAAAATACATAAGCAAAAGGAAAGTTCTGACCTATCATCTCCCAGAGATGAGAGAGGACATTCCTCCTCTAATTAAATGTATTCTCAGCCCATATGATGTAAACCAATTAATATTTTTTTCTCACTGACCAACTCCACTCCTTTTGCTTGTTAAGGAGGCTTTGACATCCCCAGCTAATTAATTGTTATGGTTTTCCCCCAAAGCTCATTTTTGTTTCAACTTCCTGTTGACTTCCACATCTGATCATCATGACCCTGGTGTCTTTATTCAAAATTAGTACTGAAAAAAAAGAGGACATAGCAGGAAAAAGGGCTCATCAAGAATACTAATTATTTAATATAACTGCACAATATCAGAACTTATTATACAAGTGTAATGCATTAATTAAATTCTTCAGCAAATGAAGAACCTATCTGTTTTAGGTCCAGTACCTCTGTTGCAGGATCTAAAGGTACAAAATACAGTCAATGTACTTTACAGACTGGTTCCCTCTGCATTTATGTATACATAGCATTTTAGAGATCTTGGCTTAGAAATCACATCTAGTGTAAGCCAGCTCAGCTTATATTAGTAAAACTGCATCCATTTGCACTGTGTCTGAATACACACCTGGTTTCCCCAAAATGGTTCCTTACATTAAAACCAAATTATTTAAGCTTGGAGATAAATTATCTGATTTACTACATACTCAATTATAACACAGGTTGTGGCTACATTCCCATTTATACATAAATAGAGGTAATGCATGTCTATTTCTCCACTGGGACACTGGGCCTTGGAAGCACATAGTAAAAAAAAATAATAACAACATTTTCCTGGCTATACGGTTCCTTGCAATTTATCAGTATCTTTACTGTGTGCTTTCCCTTTTCTGTGTTTTTTTTTTCTGCTGCATGGTCTCCTGCTGGTGGGTCATACTACATTGCTAACTAGTTTATTTACCACATGTGGCTGGAGTAGGCACCAGTGCTTCTTTTCCTTTGAGAGTCTGTAACTGGAGATATTCAGCAACAAAAAAGCCTTCTCTGAACTAAAGCATTGTTTATTTAAGCACTGAGAACAAAGTACAAGCTGGAAAAAAGGCATTTCAAAACAACCAACAGTGTAAACATATGTCTGTTTTACATAAAGCCCTCGAGAAGATGTTACACTCTGCTCAGCAGGCCTGTTTTGTTCGGACACCCTCAGGAGATCATTGAACATCAGTCTGGTTTCCTGCTACTGAACAGCCATTACCAAACTCCTGAGACTGTGTTCTTTTTAAAACTGCTACAGCCCTGTAGATTTCTGAGTTTCCAGTTCTAGCCTGTACAAACATTTACTCTCAGCAATCCTCAAGCATGTGGGGAAAAAGGTAACTTAGAATGAGTTTTGATCTCTGTTTTGTCTTTATTTTTTATTTCTCTTCCTTGTCCTTGATACCCACTTAGGAAGTAATTAAGACACAGCTAATGATGGGCATACTAGTGATTTAGTCAGTGTTATTCCTAAACAGTCCAAGCTCTAAACCAGCCTCTCTTCTTTCTATTTTATAGACTTGCTTTTTTAAAAAATGTAAAAGATATTTGCTGCTAATTAAAAAAAAAAAAAAGTGTCCAGTAATTTATTACTGAGCATTAGATCCACAAAGTAACTTATATCCTCCCCTGCTACTCCACAGCTGCCCCAGACCAGCACCGAGACTGCTGAGTTTCCACAAGTGACATAGTTAAACTTTTGACTGCTCCAGTGTGTATGCTTCCATGGTGGTAATGGAAACCAAACCAACATTTTCTGCAGGGTCTAGAGAATAATTCACCTGCTTTGTGCATACATGGGCCCAGCTCTCACCTTGGGGATGGTAGGGGTTCAGCCCCACCAGAAGGTGATAGTCCTTGGGAAAATCTTTTTGCATCTTATCTCCCCAGTGCACAGCGTAGGTTTAACGCATATTTCAGCACTAAGCCCAGCACCTCAAGACGTGTGAAGTGGGAACACAGACCCGATCCACAGCTTGCATATAGCCTTCAGTGGGGACAGCTGTTCCCAGCCTTGTAGAGACAGGCATACAGCACCTCAACAGTTACATGTAGGAGAGTGCAAGAAGCCCAAGGCTGGGCAGCTGACCTGTGATCACATTCTCAGATAAGTGAGGAGGATTTTCTGTATGGTGTTGTGTGGTGCAGCCCTCCTTTTTGCACTAAGTACAATTTGTGATGCACAGCAAGTTCAGTAAATATGTGCCAGAGTTACGGTGTATTCACGTACCTGCAGAGTAGCCCTAAGGGAATTTCCCTGGCTATCCCCAAACACAGAAAGACAGGCATGTTGGCAGCCAGGGCTTAGTGACAAAAGGAGCGCATGGCATGGCCACTTTTCTGTTTCAGACATGGAGCAACTAAATATTATCATCTTCTTAGGTTTAATTTGATGATGAATTACCTATTCTGTTCTTGTCTGGTACAGTCTCTGTTGCACTGTATGTGCATGCATGTGCATGCACACACACACACACAGGCCCACAGGTCTACCCCAAAATTTTCTATTCAGATCCCCATGACTTAAAAATTTACTATAGGCAGATGTATCAGACACCTTAGGGTATTTTAAACAGCACAAAGTACCTGTTAAGAAAACTGATGCTCACTTTATTTTCAACCTGAGGAAACATTTCCTAGACCTTGCTGACTCTATTGGCCATATTCAGAAGGGAGCATAGCTAGCACAGAATTCACATGTAAGCACCAATAATGAAAATTAAAATGCTGCAACAGATGTTCTTAGGTCTTTTTTGCACTAAAATCCTCAAGACTCACTCACTGAGTGAGCATCTGTAAACCCATTTGCATTCTTCCTTACATTGTTGCTCTTGGAAATATTTTTCAGCCACATATTTTATCACTTACAGATGTATTTCTTCCAAGATGAAGTTAAAGATATTCATTAGATCTCAGGACAACTATTTTAAAAATGGAAAAAATTTTCTCCATAATATAATTACATGAGAAGTCTATCATATAGCCCATCCATTATACATTAATATTTATTGCATTTCATAATTTCTTGTTAGCTATTGTGTAGAACTAATATAGATGTACCAGCTTATCAGGTCAAACTTAATTAGAAGTCTTATAGTTTTATCAACTACCTTTTTTAAAATGACCTTATTCACAAAACTATGTTGAATTACAGCAATTAAATCAACATTCTACTTATGCTTACTAAATCTTCTATAAATTTTCCCCTTTTTTTGACATGACATTTTGGTCAAATAAAACAGCCTCCAATCACTTGGCTCAACCCCTCTGAACTTTTTTTATATTAGCACAACATTGATATTCTTTCATTTTTCTGAATTTTCTCAGTACTTCAAGAATTATTAGCAATTATGATAGAAGACTAAAGTTCCCCTCAGTTAACTCTTTTAATGCATATCACTATGCTGGTTGAAAAATATTTATGTCCTTAGCAGATGTTGATTTATACATCCTTTGGTTACTAATAGAGCAGAAAGTAGTTCATCATCTTATTGTAATGTATTCCATTTCCATGCAAAAAGAAAACAGAAAAAGCATCACAAACTTCTGTCTTTTTATGTCACTAATGGTCTTATATTTCCATCTGGAAGTGGACATTTACTATTTCTATGACATCTTTAACCCCTGAAAGGCTTCTAAATTCCTTCATGTTGGCCCAAGATATACCTAGCAATGAAGATTTTTTTTATTGCAGTTTGGGTTTCTCTTTTTAATGGATTTCAACATTCTTTGGCTTTCCCCTACTGAAAGAATGGCCAGAGCATTACCTTCCTGAAGGCCACTCAGTAAACATCATTTAATTTCCACTTCATTCAGTCTTTACCATTGACCTGTGAGGTGCTGCTATGCCTTCTAGTGACTGCAGTCGATCGTGCCCCTCTCTCAGGCTCTGGGACAGCCTTACCACAGCTCTCACGACTCATTCTGGTCATTCAACTTCATGGATGTAATTAGCTGGTTCAGCAAATGAAGAAAATATACCATGAAATACATAGCATGGATGAGTGGTCACCCTTGAAAATGACACTTGATTTGTAACTTCTGCGAGTCACCACAGCTCTTCAAGCAGACTAAAATTAAGGTCAAGCAGGCACCAAACTGTTAAGATTTACATTGATTTAATGAATATTCTGATCTTATATATCTGAACTGCTATAAATTCTTTATTTCTAAAACAATATGAAGAGAAATGTAGGATTTTGTAGAAAGTACCTTTTTCTTCCAAGTCAAAAAACTGCAGCAGGAGATTCAGTACTTAAAACTTCACCTTGTCCAGGTTATTTCGTTTTCCACTTTTAACAATCTGAAACTCTATACTGGAAATAAGAGCAGGGTACTTTGCATTGCTGTCTCAGGTAATGTGATGCATTGGTTAATTAACACTTTGCAGTCAGGAAAGAACAGCTGAGTTCATGAAATTCCTATATAAATAACATTTATGTGAGCTCAATGAGTCTTTGCAGAATGATTTTGAAGCCTACCTATGAGTCCTACCAGCTGCTATTCTCAGAATTTATCAATATTTAAATGCAAGATCACTGAGAGCTAGACTTGGTAGCCCAGCTTTTGCACATCTTATTTAGCTCGTTATGACTGTTCTGTGTTCCAACATAATCTGAGTGAATTGCTTTTCAATGACCTTTGTCAGCTTGTTCTGGCTGAAACTGTGCCTCCTGGGAGTGATCAACCATGTCACTGAACGCCCCCAGTCAGTCTGATAAAAAGCTATTTGATAAGTACTGAAACCACTTTCTTTCCATGCCTCTAAGGCCAAGAATGGAGGAGGGAAAAAAAGACCCTAATGCAAAATTAGCAGCTACGTACAATTCCCATCAAGATGGGGAAAGAAAGACATTGATTGAGACACGTCTCCGGTTCATTAGCATTGTTTGTCTTTGAGAAAGTTCTTGTCGGTCTGCCAGATGAAGAGACATTGCTGAATGAAGAGAAAATGAAGATAACTGTGGTAAAAATAGAAAAAATAATGAAGGCATGCTGTTAAAACTAATTACATTAAGATTGATATCACTTAACAGAAAAATGTTACCTCATATCCCAAAAATGCATGATTGCTCATACACCATGAGATTCCTGCATTTCACAGGCATTAATAAATGTTGCACAAATGTTTGATTTCAGTGTTCCATATTTTGGTAATCAAAACAGATTAGTAATTTCTGGGTAGGAGAACTCGTTCTCTACATGAGTGATATTATGCAGCCTCTAAAACAAGCTCTCCATAAGAAGATCCATTTGCAGTGAATCTGCATGTATACTTCTGAACCTTTACAGAATCAAGCTTAGGTAAAAAGGAGAAATGAATATTCAGTCTATAAATTTATTGGTCTCCAGGGACTGTGGCTACATAACCAATGCATAATGAATAAACAAGACCATTAGCAGTGCCCATTAAAAGCCTGTCCATAGTTATAGCCTGTTTACTTTGGCTTATTACTTACCCAAATTTCAATTTGCTAGGCTGTAATTCCATATGTTAAGTGAAATAAGGTTATATTTTTTAGGATGTTTTTTTTCTGTTCTTGGAAGCAGCCATCATAGAATGACAGAATCATGGAATGGTTTGTGTTGGAAGGGACCTTAAAGATCACCTAGTTCCAACACCCCTGCCATGGGCAGGGACACCTGCCACAAGACCAGGCTGCTCAAAGCCCCGTCCAGCCTGGCCTTGAGCACTGCCAGGGATGGGGCATCCACAGCTTCTCTGGGCAGCCTGGGCCAGTGTCTCACCAACCTCACAGTGTAGAATTTATTCCTAGTATCTAATCTAAATCTACCCTCTTTCAGTTTAAAGCCATTCCCCCTTGTCCTATCACTACATGCCCTTGTAAAAAGTCCCTCTCCAGATTTCTTGCAGGCCCCTTTAGGTACTGGAGGGCTGCTATAAGGTCTCCCCGGAGCCTTCTCTTCTCCAGGCTGAACAACCCCACTCTCTCAGCCTGTCTTCATAGGAGAAGTGCTCCACAGCCCTATGATCGTCTTTGTGCCCCTCCTCTGGACTCGCTCCAACAGGTCCATGTTCTTACGTTGGGGACTCCAGAGCTGAATGCAGTACTCCAGGCGGGGTCTCACAAGAGGGGAGCAGGAAAGGATAAACAGGTGCCCAGGATGCTGTTGGCTTTCTGGGCTGTAAGTATACATTGTCAGGCCATTCATCCTCTGCCCACCCTGTATTTCTGCTTGGTATTACCCCAACCCATGTGCACGACCATGCACTTGGCCTCGTTGAACTCCATGAGGTCCATACAGTCCACCTCTCAAGGCTGTCAAGGTCCCTTCCCTCCACCATGCCAACCGCACCACACAGTTTGGTGTTACTGGCAATCTTGCTAAGGGTGCACTCGATCCCATTGCTCATGTCCCTGACAAAGATATTAAACAGTGCCAGTCTCAGTACTGACCCCCGGTCTCTATCAGTTATGTTTGAATTATTTCCAAGATCAAAGCTGGGGGAAGGGTACTGTTTCAACATTCATAGGCAGTCCCATGATTTCCTCTAAAACAAATTCACTCAGTAGTCCAGTTCTCTGAAACAGGATCTTGACCTGTGACAGGCGTTTACATCATGAATATATAGCCCTTTGCTGTTCTCAGATAAGCATGCCCAAATTAGGCCTACACATAAAAAATATTTGAAAAAACACTGCCCTGAGGAATGAGTTCTGCTCGTGACTCTGTTGACCTATTTACACCAAACTCTTCACTTTTAAGCATGAAGGAAGTCACCCACCTTACTTAAGGTCGTAGTTATAAACTACACAAATGTCAGCAATTACGCTGGCCTTTGGAGGTCTTGCCTACCCTACTACACACATAAATGGCTACTTTTTTCCAACCATGTCTCCTGTGGCCACACCATCAGTTGTATAAATTAGATGTCTAAAATAATCCAAGTTTATGAAGAGAAAAACAAGCAAACAAACAAACAAAAAAAAAAAAAAAGAAAAAAAAAAGAGGGAGTGTACTAATAAGGCATAGGATCCTTACTGGAAATTGAAACTAAAAATAACAGGCAACTCTATTCTGTGCATTGGAAAACAACAGTTTCTAGCCTGTAAGTACTTGTTAGAACATACTGCACATGTGCAGGATGAAAGAAGAGTAGCAATTAAAGTAACCCAGACTATTTTCATTCTTACCTGATTATTTTTTAATCACTGCTGGATTATCATTGTGAGTAGAGGGTATAACATCCATCATAATCCATACTGAGGTTGTACAAAAGCCAGGAGTTACTAGCCATTCTTCTCTGTTGAATATTCATAGCCATAGGTGTACCAGACAAAACCTGTCCTAATAGCTATACAATGCATAATCATATAAATCAATGCATTATATGTACATGTACTTGTAGTTGTGTCCATATGTCATGATGATTACAGTGCGTTACTTGTTTGTGTTATGATAGCCCATAGGCTTTTCTCATTATCTGCTATCCAGACCCCTGGCCTATCTGAGTTTTATGGCTGATATTTATCCAAACACATACTAAATATGTTATTCTTCCCTGGCAGCGTGGAAGAATGCCTAACTCTAATTATCTCCAAGGCATCATCAAGATGCATTTTAGAAAGAATAAATCATACATGTATCAAACATCTGTTGTTAGGTGAAGAGCTTAGGCAGACACTTGTGCACAAGCAGTAAGTGAAGTCTGCCAGTCAGATACAGATTTCCAAGTTCTACGCATAAAAATTACTATTATTCTCCTGGCAATCTAAAGCATAACAAAGATAATCAATGCTTAAAACAAAAACAAGCCACATAATATCTAGAGCTTAAAGAATACAAGAAGAAAATCTGAAAGTATCATTCTCCAAGCACTTTGCCGACACTGCAAATTAGAAATGCATGCACTTCCTGCAGCCAGAAAACAGTTTAATTATGAAAGCTGAACACAAAATCTCCCATTGGCACAGATTGGCTTTGAAGTGTTATCACATAAGTGAGGATTTTGAAAATACCCTTGACCAGTTTTGTTGAAAATATATCACACTTCTATTTGTGTCAGCCTTAACCATGTATCATGTCACTCCCTTTCATAACATTAGAGAACCTGATCACAGTTCCAGAGTATTAAACTAATCATGCATATTTTATGCAAACATTAACCTTTAGTGTTAATCCAACAGCATTAAACCAAACCTATAATGAACCATAAAGGTGGTTTATAACATACCGTGGTTGTCTTTTATGAGTATTTTCATTTCTCTCACCAAAGTGTATTAAACCTTAGAGAGAAACGGTACCCAGATTTTTACAGAGGAATTTTATGTAAATAATACTTGGCTCCTTTTCTGAAACGAGTGAGTTATTATTTTACCTGTAAGCAAAGTAGATGAACTTTCAGAATAATTGATTCCAAAAACTTTAGTACCTCATAAAAATGAACATTGTTAAGCTCCTTCCTGTGAGCTTTTTACATGGGTAAATTTCTTGTTTAATTGAATGTTTAATCTGTCTTGTTGCAGTTCACTCTAACAAGAAAAACAGTTATTCCTGTACAGAACCTTTCATGTTACACATCCCACAGCACTTCACAAGATATGCACATCTCAAAATAGTTATGAAAGACATAAATTAGATGCATAAAACAGAAACATTAAACTAAACTAAAAGTGCTACGAAATGTTGCAATAATACAACGGAACTGATCAAACCATGAGAATTGCAGCTATTTAAGCAGCAGAATAATACTGACATTTTCTATCAGTGTCCAGCACCTAAACATCTGTTTCATTTGACCTACAGACTTATATTGGAAAACAGCTAATAAATAAACAATATTCAAGTGATGATTACATTAAAATAGATGTACAATAGATCTACTGCACAATAGATGTAAATAATTACACCAATGGAAAGTGTACAAAAATGTTGATATGTCAACTCATTCTGCTTAGGCAATAACATTGCTTTCAGCACTACAATCTTGTGAAGAGCTCAAAATCATCTGTAAAAATTTCTTTATACCTGAGAATAACTATTCCTAACTTGCAAATGGGAAAAGGAGAAAGACATGCAATCCTAATTTTTTTCAGGATCAGACATAAAGTCTATAACCTAAAAACTGCCCGTAAGTCCCAGACAAGGGAAACTTTCATTTATTCTGTGAGTTTCCACACTGAAATTAGTATTTCAGGAGAGAATGGTGAGGCATTACGATCTTTAAAACATAAAAGTCTAACCCCCAAACAAAATAGCTTGAATAAAACCTTCCTGGTAGCTTCACTGTCTTCAGGGTTGATTTGGACATCATAGTGCTACAATAAATAAGCATGTCTCCAAAATTTCAGTCAATGGAAGCAAAATCCATGGTCATGGAATATTTTGTATTATTTCTTCTGAAACAAAAAAAGAGCATAATCTGAAGAGCAGAAAATGCACCAGTCATCTCAGGTAACACAAGAACATTTCCACACTTCCATACTTCCAGGCTGGGAAAACCCACCTCACTGTAATGGTAGCTAAATCGACATGCCAGTGAACTGATTTTCCTCCAAACAATGGCAAAGCTGGGATACGTGATGCTTCTTTTATATTCTGTACAATGCCTCTTTCACCCTTAAGTGATGCATTAAGAAGTGTCTTTAAATGTTTTCTTTCCTTATTGCATTCATAATTGTCAGCATCCCTCAAGAATCCTTCTGGCAATTGATGGCCATGTGTAATTTTGAGGTTAAGAAGTCCAATCCTTTATTTAAAAACATTGAAAAGTTCCTAGGTAAAAAAGATCAATGTTGTGGGGAAATGAAGCAGCATGTCAAACAGATTAAGCATCTCTTAACAGTTTACTTCCATAACTGGCCTATGTATAAATAAATATTCTGTCTCTAGGATAAGAAGACCTCCTGGTACAAGGACAAATGACACTTCCAAGAAGAGAGGAAAAAAACCAGGAAGAAAAAAAAAAGGAAAAAAAAAAAAAGAGGGCCACAACTGGATCAAGGATCTTCTTGCAAAACTGTAGCAAAAAGCAAAAGAGGAAACTTTATTTCTGACAGGGACTTCATTCATTGAATGGTTTCTTACTGCATGAAGAAGCTGTAAATTGTTTCCATGCTTAGCACATTGGGAAGTGAAAATGGAAATATGTTCTATGGTTGTGCCTAGGCAATACTCATTATTGCTGCAGGAGTCAAGGAAAAAATTGTAACTAGGTGATTTGGACTGGTTGTTAATTGCATATAGTTTAACCACTCAAACATGCAAAAAAGAACAATTCTAGTATAGTCATCCCTTATCACCTCTCTCAAAGAAATTGGAAATGCTTAAACAGTCAAGTATCTATAAGATGACTGCAGAAAAAGCAGTAATGGAACATATGGTAAATTACTGTTGAATGGTATCAAATGGTAAATGATACCTAATTCTCAGATAAAGGAGATTCAAGAGAAAGGCATGTCTGATGTCCAATATAATGTATAGATTGCATGAACTCCTGCCTACCTGGAGGATGTCAGGCTGGCTGTTACTGAAGTATGGACAAGCCCCATACAGTGGTATTTCATATCTCCAAAGTATTCATGCACAAGGAGCTTTCAGGACTGCTCAGGAATTAAGGGCCAAGGACCACCTACAGAAAAACATTTTTTTTCTCTGCAAACCGTGGGTTGTGGTTTGACTGCTAACTGCTTTACTTCAGCTGTATTTGACACTGCTTTAGTTGTTCAACTTCTAGCTGTAGCCCTGCCCCAGTTCCTTTGGTCTTTCCTTCAGCCCACTTCAACCCTTTACATAAATCCTCCCCTGCTCTTTGCTGTAGTCGTGCATGCCAGCTGCTGTGCTGTTTCATTTTCATCACCTCCTTGGAAATGTCTTTATTTTGTTGCAAGCACCTTTCCTGGACTCAGTGATAAATTCTAAAATTATAGAAAGTTGAGTTTAGGAGTGAATTATTGGTTTGAAATAAAGCTAGGTTAGGTATGAGATTTTCAAAGTAAATAAGCTCTTTGAGTAACACAAGATTTTTAATGATATAATAATAATAATATTATTAGATATCTTGCTGACACCTTAAATTAGCACTTTGGAATACCTACAATGTATAACAGGTAAAGTGCTTTGATTTATGAGCAAATTTGTGTGAGATGCAGTAAGGCAATATGGAATGAGACTGTATGAAGACTGAAACTGAAATTTTATGTCTGAACCACAGATACCGAGTTTCTCTTATTTTAAAAACAGAGCTCAAAAAATAAGATCTCAAGGTAAAATAAGTTTATGGTGCAAATTTAATGATAAAATTATTCTAAAATAATTATTAGATATTAGATTATTTCTTGTGTAATACACTAATTAATTCCAAACATCACCTAAATTGAAGATGTTTCCTATTCATTAATTTATGAAGACATTAACAGTTAATTTGATGGCCTAGAAAGCTGGTAGCAACAATCAAAAATCAGGTGCATTTGTTTAAGTCGGTGATCCTGCAGGTAAACACACCTATGCGACTACATAAATTAAAAACAGACTCTCTAGCTTCTCACATTCTGTCTTTGAACTGCTGTGTGCATGACTTTTGGGCCACTGAAGGCAAAACAAATAATCACTGCAATAACATCCTCTCCACAGGAGGTGACAAAGGTCTCAGTCAGGGCTTTCCATCAAAGCAAAAAGACACAAAGTTAAGGTTCAACCAGAGATTTTTGAGAAAAATCAACCATGTAGGCTAAGAGATGGTCACCTTGAGCCCCTTCATATGAAGAAAATTTTGTTCATTCTGTGAAATGAACTCTTTAATTGGGGATATTTGATATCTGTACACTTAGGGCATGGTAACTGTCATAGCACTCTCCAAACTATCAAGCTGCAACAAGGTCTTTTACCACCTCATACCAGCACACTCTTCATGCTAGCTCCTCTGCTGCCTTCTCCCCATCTCACCTCATCCAGAGCACGTGTTCTATCTCCTCTTACTTCTTCCTCGGCTGCTCTCTCTTCATTGGCTCTCAACCACTTCACTTAACCAGCCACACCTGCACCTTATCTACATTGGCCAACCTGCCGCCTCTGAAGCCAACCCACAGCTGTATATTATCAATGCTAATTAACCCAGCTTCATCCTTCTACAGGTAACAAATAGAGAACACTTGAAAGCGTGGAAGCTCATAAAAGGAAAGAGATTGAACTTGGTAAAACTTGGCAAAGCTGTAATCAGAGGCATGACGGAGGGAGGATTTCCTTTATGTGTAAATGTCTGGGTTCCCTCTACATTCATTGAAGATTAAAGGTGAGTCACTTTATCCCAAAGTTTACAAATCAGTATGTAATAAATAATGGCATCCCAGGATATTCCTATTTCTCTCAATTGGCTATGGACGTTTTCACTGTAAATACCTAAAGACTGGTGAGATGAGGACCACATATAGCTTTCTTATATACATACGTATATGAAAACTAAAGAATCTGAAATACAGTTAATGCTCTAGGGCTGTGAGGTCAAGGCAAATATAGTGTCATTAGCATTAATTTATATATTGTTCTGTAACAATAACATAAGTCTTGTTCTCATTATGAATTTTCTATGTGGGTGAAATGGCAATAAACCAAGTTAAAATTTGAGAATTTGTATGTTCATTGCAAACACTGATCTCTATGAGACAGCATGTTACATTTCAACCTTCAGCATTTGCACATTTGAAAAGCAATTACACACAGGAAACTGGAGATTTCAATACCAGATCAGACTACTAATCAGCTCTTACTTTGAGACCTGAATCCTTTTCCTAGCTGTTTTATTTCATTTAGAAATCAACTGTGAGAAGTCTAGACAGGTGTATCATTGCTTTTAAAAGGATTTCTTGATATTGTCATCTGCTGCTGACTGAAACGCTCAATTTTCCACTTTACTTTTCAGGGGTCTACAATCTTCTTAAACTTGTCAATTACAAAGTAGTATCAATTAAAATTTTACAGGCTACTCCTGGAAATCATTGATAAATAAATTAAATAAGAGCTTGCCTTCTGTGTAAGTAAAGCTTCATTTGTTTTCCACCTGTATGACTTCAAGAATGCAGTCCTGAGCTGGGACCCATGAATGCTGTAAGAATAAAGAACAAATAGATGACTCTGGCTCCCATAATTTGCAATCTTGATGTAAGACAAAGCAAGAAAGTATTGCTAAGAGAGAAAAATGAGGATAGAAAATTGATCAAATGATTGGCAGTGGTCATAACACATGTGTTAAGAATGTTTTTGAAGGATGATGACGACTGTTTTGTAGGTGGTAAATGGAGACTCTTCCCTAGATTTAGGAGAGAACAGCATTAACAGCACAAGAAGATGGAGAAGATTGTTTCAAAGACTTATCACAGTTGTTGAAGGAAGCTGGCAGCATAGTCTGTTCAAATGACTGAGAAATGATAGGTGGGTTAGAAACAGGCCATGAAGGACCATTACTTGTGCTTAATGAGACAGAAAGTTGAGCCAGAGGAAGGAGGGAATGGACCAGACTGCAGGAACAATGGTCACAGCAAAACTGAATTGGTATTACTGGGCAAGTCCAAATCTGTTAATCCCAAAAGAAAAAGGTCTTACAGCAAAATAGAAGAGGACAAAAGCCTGATGGGATTCTTTTATCATGAACCATTCCTTAGATACCATGAAGAAGGAATCAGCAAGTTTGAAACAAAACATGAGAAATTAAAGAAGCCAGGAGGTGCTGCAAGTGATGTACATGTGAGTGACCATCAGGATGGTGATGGTGCCTACAGAGATTGACAAAGTGTGCAAGAGAAGCCTGAATGAAATCTTTAGGTAGGGACAGCAAGGCCTACACTTAACTATACCAAATGGAAGCCAAGGGCAAGATATTCCCAGGATTGGTCAGAAACAGAGGACAGCGCAAACACAAGAAAATAGGACTGAAAAACAGGGGTAGGTCTGTGGATCTTGTCTTAGAGATGGCAGTTGAATACTAATACTTCATGTCTTTCTATCATTCAATCAGCCTGTATCTCACAAGAATATGTTGCCTTTCATCCCTTCGCTAGTCTCTCTTTACAGCTTCCAGTCTGGATTTTATGTCAATACCTAAATAAATTAATCTTCTTCATGTGCGAGGAGGTCCTTGTTATACAGGAGGAACAGTCTTAAAGTATGTTGAGAAACACTTGTTCAGATCAGCTTATAGTACAGTGTGGCTTGCATATCTCACAATGATTAGATGAGGCAGCCTGAATGTTTAACTGGAATTGCTATCCAACTGCTCATGAATCATATGCAGATCAGGAATTAACTGCAGAATTTATTCAGCAAATAATTTTCAATAATACTAAATGAAAGAAAAGGGTAAACTGTTTGCAGGCAATTTGCAAAAAGAAAGGCAAGCAAAATTTAAAAAAATAAATTATTCATCCAGTTCTGGCAGACTGGGTCTACGTTAGCCCCCTTCCCCCCTTTCTGGTTTTCGTTATATAGAGTGATTTTCCAGGGGTTTAAAGATGGAAAGGTCTGATTATGTTTGTGTAATTCACACACATAGAGGAAACGTGAACCAATAAGCAGTTCATAGTTCTTCATTGTAGCGTGAGAGACCACTCTTCCTTGCAGAGAATTCACTTTCCTAGCACAGGTAAAAATGGTTTGAGCTGTGGGATCCTTGTGGTGGCATTACCCTCCTCACCTCACAGCTGAGTGCATGGATCTGCAGACGGTTTTTAAAGAAAATGCAGAAAGACAGCCTCAATTTCTAGTCCTTCAGACTCCTCTCAAACAGGTAGTTTTAAGATTAAAAATATTTTTTTTCCAAAGGGTAAAATGTTTGAATCACTTACCTAATATCTGAAATACCATCATTTCATAAGTGTCTTGGTATTTACTGTCCTAAAATGTGCCTTGACACTGCTTTGTTTTATTGAGCATTGGAAAGGATGATGACATAGGGCATAACCCTGAGCTTTTGAGATACTATAAAACAATTGTCAACTAGGACTTTTTTCCAAGAAATATTTTGTGCCTCTGCTTTCATAATCGAAACCCAGTGTTTAGCAACCTAATAATGAATTAAATTCTACCCTTTAGAAAGAGTTTTTGGACTGATGTGCTGATGAATTATGCAGCATTATTTACCCAGGGGGCTTAACATGGTTAAGCCTGAAGTGACAACAGCTTATTTTCATTGATTATTTTCTCACCATTAACTGAAATTCAGCAGCAAGTTACCTACTTCCTTGGTTTATCTGTTCAAATTATATTTGGATTGTGGTTCTTCTTGTCATGTAAGTAAAAAGATCAAATACTTTGCAAGGACACATTTGAGATTTAACTGCCAAGCACCCATCTACTATCAATTTTCCATATAATTAAAAATACCATTTTTTCTTTTAGTATCACACATTGAAGTATTATTTGTTTACTTAATGATGGGTATAAGATGCATTAAAAAACAGGGGGGTTTGCCTTTCCTCTTTTTAAAATAAAATATTCAGGAATTGAATAAATATGAAGGCAGAGGACTACACTATTAATGATATGAATAGATCTACCTAAACTTCTGCTCCCAAAATACTCTAGTCTTAATAGCTTGTGTTTTATTTCCCACTATGTAAATTAAAGTCAAGCCATCAGAAACATTATTGTTTTCCAACATTTTCTATACAAGAAATCATTTTTATTAGAATTCATACAGTTCACACTCAGGGATTTAAGGGTTCAAGGGCATGCAAAAGTGTGGCAAATGCAAAAACACTGAGAAAATGAATGTTCAATTGTAAAATATTATTGTATTGAAGAAAAAGAAAAGAAAGAGAGTTTGGGGGAGCTGTTGCCCCTACAGCAGACATGATACTATCCAGATCACTGTGTCATCTTGATCCAGAACAAGACTGTGCAGTTGTATACTCAGGTACAGAAGTGACACACCTGTGTCCAAGTAAAATTACACCAGGAATTATAAACTTGGTACCTGGGCTTCTTAACGGAAATGTAGCATCACATAACAGTAGCTAGTATGTCTCTGAATGAGGTTTGGTGACACTTTGGATTCAGAAACACTACGCAGGAGGGCAGATGGCAGCTCTCTGCATCAACAGTCCAAGTTCACCTGTAACTGAGGTAACCTTTCCACAAAATATTGGCAATCAGCTCTGTCTGAATTTGAGGTTGCAATACGAAACTGTAACATGTTTCATATTAAAAGACACAAATTAGATGTCAAATTTTACACTGCCTACTATACAAGCTTTGTCTATTCTGGTACATGTGTGGGCTAATGGGCAAGCACAGAGAAACATTAATTGCCTTCACATTTCAAAACAGGCACAGGAGCCTTGCAAACAGTGAACTATGATGAACCACACTCCAGTGTTGTATCTTTGCAAAACAGACAATGCTGAGTCTGAAAAAGATAGGATCGTTGCCAGAGTGATTTTGGAAACAGTTACTCTTTTTAAGTTAGTTACACTCCAAAACATGATGCTCAGCCCAGAGAAATTTTTTTAATGGGTCCCTTCTGGTGCAACTCTTGCATAGCTCAATAGGTGTGCCAGTGGTCCCACTGCTTCATCCCAGGCTCCGATTGCACACTTGCTGCATAAACACTGCTTGGGTCAGCCTAAAAGTCATCCCCTCCCACAGCTGCTTATTCCTTCTACCACCACAACCTCTGCCCTGTGTTAACAGAACCGAATTAGCAGTAAAATTGCTAAGCAAACTATAAAGGAGGAATTTTCATTTGTCAGATTCCTACTGTATCTCTAGCCACGGGGCCACACAAGCACTTGTGCCACCCCAATGGATGATGCTGACTTGGATCTTAGCTGTCTGAGATAACCAGGGGAAAAGACTGGATTTTCCCAAGCTGGCACTGACTGACAAAAATGTTGCATAGACTTGGAGGGGATTGTTCTTTACCAAATATCCAGTCTCCATTGGATGTGAGTGAACTGGTCTGTTCCTGGCAAGTAAATCCTGATAGAACGCAAAGATTCACCTCTATTAGTAGAAAGCTAAATTAAGTATTTACAGTATTAGGAATAATGCACAACAGACACTGTAAGACCAGAATCAGACCCTTCTCATTTTTGTGGTGATGTGGCAGGGACATTCTGAGGCCACGATTAACAACATGCTTTTACCATTTAAGAGGCAAAAGGTTGAAGTGTAATATTCTGTACTGTTAAAGCTCAGAATTTTCTTGACCTCAGGCTTTTCTTATGACAAAAAACCACAACACAAACCTCAAACAAACAAAAAACAACAGAGAAATATTTCTTTGCTCATAACTGTAAATCAAATTTCCATCAACATCCAAACTAATTTATCTCTTTTGCTCAATTACCTTTTTTTCTCATGTTAATACCAAAAATCATTCTCTGGATCTGGTTGGAGTTTCTCTGCTTTTCATGCATATTTCTTCCTTTACATCACGATCACACAGAGCTGCAACCAAAACCCTGCACTTTGCCACTCTATTTGCAGCCAGACCACAGTAAAGCTGACAGAGCACCCAGGGGTCCTGAGCAGGCTCCTGGTTTAAGACACTGTATTGGATTGTTTTTGGCCTGTTCCAAGGAGAGGCTCAATTAATTGCTCTTTCATTTAGCCTGAATGGAATAAATGTTATGCCCACCACTTTTAAGGAGCTTTGTTGTACCTCGCAGCATAACAATATTAATTGCCTCCTACAAGTCTTTTGTAAATGAGTAAATCACATGCTGCAAAGGCCATAATATGGAAGGATAACATCCTGTTTTGCCAGTTCATTTTAGAGCTGCCAAAATCATGCATGCATATTTTACAGTTGTGGTAAATTGTATGCACAGATCCAATTATTTAAATGACTAAGTATCTAACTGTGAACATAAATCACATATTTTAGGGTCTCTACCTACCAGTGAACCTCAGACAGAGAGAGATGTGTGCAATTTCAAAAGCTATGAGTTTCATTTGTTTCTAAAGAAAGATGAGTAAAACTGTTTCAATAGGTTTTTAGTAATTCATATTCTGTGTAATATACTATAAAACTCTATAGATCTCATCCAAACTGTGCTAATGTCATTGGCAAAACTCCCGTTGATTCAAAAGACTCTGACAAAGTCATTCTGAGAGTAAAAGTAATAGGTGAAGAGCGGGACTATTAACATAATTTGCTTTGTAAGAACTTCTCATCCTTTTTATTTACATAAAAAGTTAACATTTTCATTCCCATAAATAATTTAAATACCAACACAACAGCCATGGGTTGTACAGCAGCCTCTAGCCATATCTCTGTATGTGAACTTGCTCCTCTATGGGGAGAATATTAACCTCATTTTCTAAGGAAACGTCTCCCCTGACTGTCTTTACTGAAATGAATTGGTCTTGCCATTTTAGCAGTGACCAAAAATGATAGCATCTGTCAGTCTTCATGAAAATCTCTGTGTTTTGGATCCCACTAACAGTAAACAATTTTCTGAGAAAAGTCACTCTGGGATTCACAGCAGGGTTTGACAGCCACTTGTCTTTCAAGAGATTGCCCACTATTGAAGTTAACAGTGTCAACATAAATATGAACGTCTCTCTCCCATTAAAGGAGCCTGGAATATCTGGGTTAATCAGAAGGGCCTCCAGACTGAACTTCTCTGTTTATTTATAAGAGCCTGACTGCTTTTAAAACAATATGTTTGTTCTGCTGATTAATCTTTTCAGTGTGCCACTTTCTTCTAAATTAAGTGATAATCTGAAGGGATAAAAATACATACTTGCTCCTTATTGGTTTCATCTTGAAATTATTTTAAAGTGTGAATTATAACATTATTATCCTCTAAGTAACAAAGTACTAGCAAGACATTAATTACCTACTACAACTCAATGCCTCATTAAAATGATCCATTTTAATGACATGATAGACTGCAATTATTACTATTATTTTGTTGTTATTATTGTTATATCAGACTACATTAAAACCCTGGATCCAAATAAACTCCAGATCACTCCATTCCTTTTACAGTGTTCACCCAGTTTTAAATTTCTTATCCTTCTTTGTCCATTAACACACCAAATGTTTATTTTGCTACAGTTTTTGCAGAACAAGGTTACTTACAGTACTTAGACAAACTAGTGTGCCAAGTCCTGTGCCCGATACATTTCCAAGTGATTTACAAGATGATGAGCAGTTCTCATCAAATGTACATGAGATTTTGAGCTTAATGTTATGACACAAATTCAAGAATTTCAAGCATGGTAAATGACACCTGATTACCTAGTTTTCATTGTGACAGAAAACTTCTAGACAGCAAAAGAATCTTGGGAAATTTATCATCACATTGGATAATACTTAACCCTCCTATTTAGATCATTATAGCATCAATGAACACCAGATGAAGACCTTCCCCAGAAACCGCCAGAGAAGATCAGAGCAGAATTATGCCAAACACCAGGCTGGGAATGAGCAGACTTTAAAAAAAATGAGGAGCCAAGAAAGTACAAGAAAATGTTGGGAGCGCATATAATAACCAAATGATAAAGCAGAGCAAAAGATGATCTTCATTTGTCATTTGTTAATCATTTGTCAAAAAAGTGACACGTTAAAGTGTTTGTACGTCCAGAGTGGTGTTTAAAGAGAGACAAAGAGACATAGCCTGAAGCAGGCTGGTCGGCAAGGCTCACTGGTACAGGGGCACTCTACAGACAGCGAGCCTGAGTCTGAGTCACTTGTGTCTAGGTTAGACTAACGCCCAAACCCCATGCCCTACCTGCCTGACTGGAACACGCAGCAACCACAGTGGAAATGGCACAGTTGCAACAGGGGAGACTGAATGAGAGGGCGTGTGCCTGATCCTAGGTTTTCACATCCCAAAGGAGTGAGTAGACATTTCTATCTTGTGGGATTGGTCCTTTCATTCATTATTCCATGGATTTGGCTGGGGGGGGGGGGGTGGGGGACAGGGGATCGGACAGCAAAGAAAAGTTAAGCTTCACCTCTGTTTTTCTTCTAAGGGGACAGTTTTGTTCAGCCAACCATAGTAAGTGGTACTGACAGAAGTCTGAAATGGGAGGTGAACATTCAGCAAAGTGCGTATCACATATTTTTAAATCTTTTTCCAAACCTTTCCTGGGTCAGGTGAATTATCTCTTAATAGTAACCTCAGTTAAATGAAGTAATGCTTCATAAACATTGTAAAAATGTAAATAAAATATAGCTTAAACACTTAATCAGTGACAAAGAGAATGAAATACTGTATTTATAAAGGGTTCATTCAGTAATTCATCATCAAATACCTAGACTATTCCCTTCCATTTGAATATACTACCATACCGGCAAAGCAGTAGGCAGGAGTCATTAGATTTTAACCGAGTTTTCCAAAGGGAAAAGTTTATTTCACTTGAAGCGTTTGTTACTACGTTCACCATAAGAGGTTTCTGTCTAGGCTGTATTTTGAATTAAGCAGCTTTGCAACTTCTCATCAATCCAAACTACATTTTATCTAAGAACCCACTGAATTAGAGAACATGGGGGTTTTAGCCAGTATAAGGGAAATAAATGATCCAGCCAAGGGACTTTACAGAGATTTAGAGTGATTAGAGGAACAACTTAAATTCAAATACATGGGGGAAACAGTTCTGTGGCCTACAGATTGATTTTAAGGAAGAAGACTCCTCATTCACATTGTACTAAACACAGTCCTAGTACATCTAGAGAAAACAGAAATCTCTGTAGAAATGTCTATATAAATTATTGTACAGGTTAATGTCCTCAATAAGTTTTATGTATAGATTAAAGACTGACATTTTACTGTTTGCATCCCTCAAGGCAAAAAAAAGAACAAAACCCAACCACATTAGCTCCTTTGGATCACAATTTTAGTCAGAAACCTGTGCAGAACACCTTCAAAAAAAGGATCCTAAGTTTGTAGCTTAAAATCATCAGACATGTGAGTGGTGAGTTGACCCTCATACAGAATTAGGAAGTAGGGGTGAAGAACAGAGTGAAACAGCCCTGCAGCCCCCCAGGTCGGTGCAGGAGGAGGCGGGGGGGCTCCAGGCACCAGAGCAGAGGTTCCCCGGCAGCCCCTGGTGAAGCCCACGGTGAGGCAGCTGTGCCCTCAGCCCAGGGAGCCCACGGTGGGGCAGATCCCCACCTGCAGCCCCTGGAGGACCCCACGCCGGAGCAGGGGGATGCCCGGAGGAGGCTGTGACCCCTTGGGAAACCTGTGGTAGAGCTGGCTCCTGGCGGGGCCTGTGGCCCCATGGGGAGAGGAGCCCAGGCTGGAGCAGCTCCTGGCAGGGCCTGTGGCCCCACGGAGGCCCTGGGCTGGAGCCGGCTGGGCCTGAGGGGCTGTGCCCACCGGGGGAACCTGTGCTGCGTCAGGGTGTGAGGAACTGCTGCCCGTGGGAAGGGCTCGCGTTGGAGAAGCTCCTGGAGAGCTGTCTCCCCTGTCTCCCGTGGGATGGACCCCAGGCTGGGGCAGGGCAGGGTGTGAGGAGCCTCCCCCTGAGGGGGCAGGAGTGGCAGGGACCAGCTGTGAGGGACTGACCGGAGCCCCCACTCCCCATGCCCTGGTGCCGCTGCGGGGCAGGAGGGAGAGAAGGCAGGAGGGAGAGAAATCAGGAGTGAAGTTGAGCCCAGGAAGAAGGGAGGGGTGGGGGGAAGGTGTTTTAAGATTTCTTTTTATTTTCTCATTTTATCCTCCTCTGATTTCATTGGCAATAAAATATTTTTTCTCCCAAGTCCAGTCTGTTTTGCCTGTAATTGCTTGAGTGATGTCTCCTAGTCCTTATCTCGACCCACGAGGCTTTTGTTGTATTTTCCCTGCCCTGCCCAGCTGAGGAGGGCAGTGATACAGCAGCTTTGGTGGGCACCTGGTGTCCAGCCACAGTCAACCCACCACAATGTGATAACTAACAGATATGGATTTCAGGCCTTCCAGGACTTTCCCTTAGTGCAAAGAGTGCAGCAAGAATAAAATAAAAAGGCTGTAACCGCTGTAACCGCACCACATTAAATCCAGAAGGTGGAAATCACCCAAGTCTCTCTCCAGTTTGCAGATTAACAGTATAGGCAAGTTTAAGAAATACAGTTCAATTAGCTTACTAATGCCAATGATATTTTTAATGTCTGAGAAGGTGAAACTGGCTTGACTGGTGGTACGAGGGCAGCTATTTCCTGAGCTGTTACTATTTACCTGGTTTCACGACAACGTGTTAATACAGCCACATAGATGTCGTCTCCTCCAAATGGCCCTTAGGGCAGCCTGTGCAAGGCAAGAAAGAAGGTTCATCAGATGGGGAAGTGGTTATGGGACACGCTGTTCTGCCTGCTAGAAATCACACCCAATGCAAGGCTGGGGGTAGTGTAAAGCAAACAGACTCCATTTAGTCCCAGGAGAAAATACAAACTAAAGGCAGTGAAAAGAATTCATATGCTCTCGCTGGATCCAGCCTATAGATCGCAAAACCTTTTCCTTATCTATCAGACAGAACACTGCTTTTATGCCTGATAGAGCTTCAGGCATTAATGCACAGCAATCATCAGTCATCACCATCAATCATTTAAATGGTATAGAAGACTTTGGTTAATACTTTTGTACTTGAGTGATTTTATCAATCACACAAGTGCCCTTGCAATCAAATCTGAGGCATCTTTTGTGACGGCAAATATGATACTTCTTTTCTGACAGATGTTCCATATTTTGAACAGAAGAAGTGGATTTCTCAGTCTGAGGGGAAATAAAAGCCATCTAATGGTTGCAGGAAAATCAAATATCAAATTATCAAGTGGTGCTGTCATATCTTCATGAGGCTCAGAGGAACAGCTGGAGCCCAGGGAAGGCTAACCTGTGTGCATGAAGAACATCTGTGAGAAACCAGAGAGAAGTAGACTGAGACTTCTAATCCCTGTTTCTTTACCACTTTGAATATTCCTGGGTTTTGTATTACTCTGCTTCTAGCAGTGAAGGCTTTTCCTTCTTGGCAGGAGCCAGGAGACTATCAAGAGTAGGAGCAACATAATTTTCATATTTTTTGTACTTGCTATTCTTTACCTGGGCAAAGGCATAGTTGCAAGGAGAGCCCCTTTCTATGTAGCCTTTACCTTAAGGGTGTTTGGTGCAGAGTTGGGCAACTTGTTTGCTAGAATAAATACCTCCAATGAGCACACAGAAACAGTTTGTAACAGCCAAACATCAGCATTCCAACAAGAATTCTAGAAAATACCATGATCTTTGTTTACTCAACCATGTCAGATTTAACCTCTGAGTCCCAGGTTACTGCTTGCTTTTCCAGCAAAGAATATCACAAGACCCAGTCATAGAAGACAGCTCCTGCAGGTGCCAGGTGAAGGCAAGATCTCTACCTGGAGGCTTGAGTCAAACAGAAGTAGCATGACAGCAGCTATCTGTAAATAGAGAGAGAGGATTTGGAACTTGCTGACTTGGAAATTATTTTCAGGACTGTTACCCTGCACAAAGATAAGAGTTTAGGCTGTACATCTGTACACTTCTGAATGTGCCAACGGTGAAGTGCTGATTTAGCCCTCTGCATAAGGAAAGCGGCTCTCAGGCTGGCCCAAGTGAGACCAAGTCTGGAGACTCGGGCATTGTATCCCTCCCAATCAAAGCAGTGGGGATGGCAGGAATACAATACATAGCAATATCATAATTACATAATATTCTACGTTATAGCAAAATTACTATATATGTGTGTTCATATGTTTTTCAACTGTTCCTCAAAGCAAGTAGTATTAAACCTTGTGTTCTTTTTAACCTTGTATTTTTTCTCACATAGGAACACCGGCAAAGATGAAGCAGCAGAATCGATGTTAGGACTTGAAGACAATTAGTTTCTGGGAGGGTGGTTTGGCCCCAGGATATCAGCAGTGTTGTAGGAAATGTAGAAAGCAAAGGAGCAGATGCATGAAATAGATCTTGGTTGTTTGTCAAAGAGCTAGAGCTTCCCTCCCACTCCACAGTTAAAATGCATTTCTGGAGCAAGGTCTTTGTCTTGCACCACATGCACGCACACCTTACCTCCTGCTGGAGAGTGGGGAATGGACCATAGCTACCATGCGCTGTGTATTTTAAAATCGCATCATTCTGAGAGCAGCCGATGATTTCTGTGATTCAGACTTATGACTTTCAAATACCTGAGATAAGACAAATAAAACCCACATTGTTTCAGAACATTGCTAAACTGTTGGAAAACAATTGCTCACTTTTTTTCCAACCTAGGTCAAGCAAAGTAACTTATTCTGCTGAACTGCTTTAGGTGGAGATTAAAAATAAACAAATACATGAATTGTTCCAAGACTGAGCCACTATGGGAGGTTTTCAACATTCTTTAGACACTGAGAATGTCATTAGCCATTGAACTGGTTACTGGACTACCAGCATTATAATAATAATATTAGATTAAATAATATGTATACATACACTTAAACATTTGCGCACACATCACCCACACACATATGTGGGGTGTGTAAGTATAGCTACAGACATAGACATAGATAAAGATACACAAAATGATAAAGGCAGCCAACAAACACTTCAGAAAACAACTAAAGGAATTCTATAAAACTGAAACTGTCCACTTTACACTTAAGTACTTTAAGTAAGTACACTTAATTGCAAGGGATAAAGACCTGACTGATTAGGGACTTCCTCAAAAACTTTTTTTAAAACAGAGACAGAAAATACTGCCTTTAATTTTGAAAATGTCCTCTGTGGGATTTCTTTTACAAAAAAGGTCAAAATGCTTAACATGTCCTTGGTAAACAGGGAAATTAGAGAAGTCTGAGAATTTATCTAAGTAACATACAATTTGAAAAGCTTGATTTTACATCACCAGGTGAAGCTAGGTTTTGAGTATTGTCAACCTTCTGCAGAAAGCTGTGGAAGACATTCTAGCTTTTGAAAGAGCTCAAAAGATGCAACGCAAATGCATAGCAACACATTTATTGAATAGTAAGATTTATGTATAGAATCTACTATTCTATTCTTACACAACAATATATTTATATATATAGCATACATACCTATCCATTCATTTATCTTTCTTACCTATCATATAAGATATTCAATTTTATGGAACTGTCATAAAGCACCAAGTAATTCATATTCTGCATTTTACATTTTCTGGCCAAGTAAACAGATACTAGAACAAGAGGCATTTTTTTATTGTTTTTATGTTATCTATCCATCTATCTTTCTATCTATCTGCTATTTATGCCAATATTGTTGAACAGTAAGTTCTGCCCGCAGCTATGATTGCATCTTCTCCATATAATTAGCTAAAGATTTGATATAACTTTGAGACTAAAACTAAACTTGCTCATTGTTATTTACTACTATTATTCATACCTTAGTTATATTCATCTTCTAAGTTTGCCAAGTCAAAGGGCATCCTCATTTCAGAACAAGTGAAGATTTGAATATCAGATAATACAAATTGATTTTTGTTTATCTCTAAAAATGACAATAAAATCAACCATAATAAATGGCACAGGTAGACTTGGTATTTTAAACTTTGGATGGCTGCATGATTTTAATCACCAGCAAGATAACTTCAGAGTATTTTACAGTAATTAGAATTATTGTTACAAGGAAAAAGGACATGAAAAATAGTTATTTTTTGAAATAACCCTCCAGCAACAGAAGGAGAGTAAAGCAAATTCCAAAGATTTCTACAGAAAAGAACTTATGCAAAATATATATGTCATAAATTACACTTTCTCAAATAATGGCTAAGTATATTTAAAAATTCTTCTTTACACTTGTAAAACAGTAAGCAAGAGACAGCTGGAAATGCACAGAACATGACTTAGGAAAAAAATAACTCTCCAGGGATGATTCATGTCCCACCCCTCCTGCAGCATTGGAAGACGCATGCCCACTCTTTTTTTTCCTTTTTTTCCCTAGACACAAGAAGCAGCCCCCAAACAAACTGTGGAAGAGAGGAGGAGAGATTTTAGGACCAAAATTTCATCTGTTTATATAGGCAGAGTTCTAGTGTTTTAAGAAAGAAGAGTAATTGTACCCCATTTATGTTGTCTACTTAATTTGAATTTCATGCACTGAGATTAAAGCACAAGTGAGCCAAAATACTTGGTGCAATTTATTTTCACTTTGTCAGGCCAGATCCTGCTTGTGTGGAGCTATTAAAAGTAATGAAGCTGAAAATCCACAACTTCTGTGTGCAAGCACAGCACAGTGAACGGGCAGTCGTTCTGGGAAAGAGAATATGATTTCTCATGAAAGAAGTGTTGAGATCAACTCACAGTTTTTACAACAAAGATGTCTCTTACATAAATTTGCAGGACACACAAGATGCACAATGTGGAATGGCTTCTTAAGGCCAAAGAGTACATCAACTTCTTAGCTTTTTTAATAGTCTGAATTCTTGAGGAAACTAGGCTTATATTGTACATACATCTATCCACCTATCTCAACAGCTTTGAAGCTATTAACTGATTTAATGCAAATTTCATAAAAACAGATATCTCAATCATAATAAAGTATTTTGAGTTTTATGAGTATAGCTAGTGCCTCACACAAAACAAAACTGCATTAATGTTTCTACTACAGAAGGTCTTCAGCAAAAATCCCAGGAAGGTCAAACTCAGAACTAACAACTGCAGAATCCACATGTGTGAGAGCCCCGGGAATTCAAGCTTCTTCAGTTTTCCTGCTCGCAGTTTGCTTGCATATCTCTTTTCATCTAGGTTTCTGTTGTTGTATTTGTTTCAGACTTAATCATTAGATAACTTGGTTTCTAAAAAATTTTTCCAACATGAACACAGTTCTGAGTTCCTTGCATCTGTCCTCACAGTTCTTACACGCTCATACATAGAGACATGCATCTTTTGCCATCTTCTAATTTAAAATATTCTAACACTATCAAAGCTTGCTTTTCATACCTATATAAAACAGCTTTCATGAATTCTGCAGCTTTGCATTTATTTTTAAGTCCACCTTGTATTTTGACTAAATCAAGTAAAAAACATTGAGAGTATATGAATGCTAAAAAATCAGTATCTAAAAAAAATAAATTTGGAAGATCATCAGTGACACTTAAGAAATGAACTAAGGAATACTCTATGTAGTTAAGATGTCAGTTGCACAAAGACCCTACATACATACTTAGATTTAAAATCGGCTACCTTGCTATGATTTTGAGTCCATGGTTAACTATCTGGGAAAACTGGATTTGCTTAAGCATCTAAGTTTTTAATAGCATCATCCTGAAGATCAACTCAACCTGACATCCAACATTTTAGACTTATTTGTGGGCTTTGCATGAAGCAGGTAGGATTTTTCGAATTAGAGGTGAAGGCTTCATGATAGGATTTCTATTCTGTTTCAGACTAAGCCTGTGGTACATCATCCTGCTGCCACCCTCACGGTTCATGAAACTTTGCTTTTCCTACTTCGTCAGAACCAATACACAAAGACCTACCCTACACATAGCTGCTGAGGAACACACATTTCTGATGTGTTAATATGGTATCCATTGCAACAGGCTGAGGCATGGGGCAGGGCTGTTGTAATGCACCTCACTGTACACAGGTAAAAGAGGATATTTCCCACCCGAGAACACCCAGCATCCCAGAGGAACACCAGGTACAGTAGGCCAGGACTGGCCAGCCTTTTTTACACTACCAGCAGCATACCATAAGTTTCATACTGCGAAAAACCATGAGGCACAAACTGTTTAGGAGAGAGGGAGCTAGCAGTATTGCAAAGAGGACAACTCTTACAGGGGCCTATCGCTCCACTGCAGGAAACTCTGGGAAGGTGCACCACTGGCATCAGCATCAGCCTCAGCAAGAGGTACATATCACCTAGAATAGATGTCCTGCAGCTAGTCATATGGTATGGCAGTTACATTTGGACAGCTTAAGAGCCAAACATGAACCATCCTTGCTACACAGAATATAAGGGACAGTGCAGTGGCTGTTTCTTTCCAGAAAAAGGTCAATGTGTTCCAGTATTCTGTATCCAACGGTGTCCAAAAATGGATACTGAAAGAATATAAAAATGAGACAGGAGATGGTGATATTTCACCAGTACGTTCATCTATTTTCCATTAACCTGTGCTTCAGGGATTTCCTGAGTACTCTGTAAGGTAACCTCACTGCTCAGCAGAGGTCTGTACCCAAGTTGTCCACCCTAGGTTGTCTTGCATTCTGCAGTTCTGACCTATTTCAGACGTTTATTTCAGGATGAGATTAACTGAGCCTTAACTGGCCTATTTCTCTCCATCAGTTGTGAAGTGTATTCAGATGATTGGCTCAGATGTCATTTGATAAGATGCCACAATCCATTGTGCTTAAGAGCCCTAGAGTTATAAGGTTATGCCTTTCTCAATACAGGCAGAACTATAGTTTTCACAATTTCCATAGCAAATAATTTCACAGTTTAATGAAAGACTGTGTAATAAAGGACTTCTTTTTACTTGTTTATCAGTTTGCCTCAGGTAGAGGCAAAAAAACAGGAGGAAAATTATATTAAACGATGATTTCAGCATACCAATAATCAGTTCATCAAGGACTGTGTCATCCTAGAAAAAAAAGTTTGAACTTTCTTGGAACAAGACAGTGATATGTAAACTGAAGAGCCACAGGAGAAATGAAACTGAAAGATAAATGCTAATTGAATGCTAATTATCAAGGCTAATTTTATTCTATACATTACTATTTATTATCATGCAACAATTTTTTTTTAATCGATTCCCACCTAAGCAGAAAGGCTGCTTTAAGGAGTTCATCCTTAAATACAAAATACTATTTTTTTTACATTTTCATCAGTGGATTTCTTGTTTCTTGACTCTCACTTATTTTTGGAAGGAAAAAAATATTTTCTAATACTTCTACAAACTTATAAACAAATCCCCAAAATAAACAGTGGGTATAAAGAAAAAAGAGTGGCAGAGAAGTAGGAAAAATATTTCCAGTATACTTCTTGGTCACATTTATTAGGTAACAAGACCACATATTGAAATGGCTGTACAAAAAAGTATGAAATATGGGAGGAGTTTAAGTATTGTAAATGACTATGGGCAGCTTGTACTGTGGTGAGGAAGACATTTAAAAGTTACCATGTGAGGAGCTGAAACTGAGATTTGGAACGATTAACCCCCTTGTGGGTTTGGGTTTTTTTTCCCTCTGGATGGAAGAGGGAGATGTTATTGCACTGTTTTATTTCTTTTCACAAATCCTATTCCACATGATTTAGTTAGTTTGAATGTGGTAGTTGTCATATCAACCTACACCATTTCACAGTTGTTTGAGACATGGGCTGCTGCTCTATGAGTTCATATTGGTTTAGATTCAGGCCTGTGGCACAGTTGATTTTACCAATAAAAGATTGCATTTAAATTTCACCAAATATCTGTTTTGCGCTATTTTGCACTGAAAATATGAATCCGTTTTCATTATAACTACATAGTTTTTACTTATTTGCATCATAGCAGACTAATTTTTTTACTAGGTAAACAAAATGTAGAGTGCTAATAATACCCTTGTTCTGCAGCACTGCCAGATCTGTCACCTACATTAAACATTACCTACAAAAAGGCCTATTTTCTTTTGCTGTTTGGAGTAGCTTTCGCATCTCATGCTTTAACATGTATCTTCTTTAACCAGCTTGCCAGCTTTCTGATCTATCACAAGTGCTCACCCACTTCACCATAGTGCTAGAATCAGCTGGGATAAATAACAAATATTTGGGGACAATGGGAATTGCCTGTATGGTTTGTTCTGTGGTTTGTTCTTTAATGTCTTTGTATTTGACAGTAAGCTCCTGGGCCTGTTGCTAGTATACCTGGAATGAAATGCCTGCAAGCAAAGCTTTTAAAGAGGTGGTATAGACTCTTTGGATATAGGATCACTGAGCCCAGAGAATGTATACCCTAAATATATCAAGCCTCACCTTTAATCTTACTTATCATCCCAGCATTTCAATTAAGTTTTTCCAAGCCCTCTTAACTTCACAATAGCACAGTTTCTCATTTTCAAGCTAATATTAAAACCAGACAATTAATGCCAATTTGTTCTTCTGTTACACTCTCTGTTACTTTAAATCCTCACACCTCCTGGGAAGATTCTAACTCTTTTTGCTTTATTTTCAATTTTGCTGTGAAATTAATGCCTTCTGATCAAGGAGAAGACTGTCCCTGATGAATATGCTGAACTCATTTCTGTGAACAGAAAATATATCTGAAAATCACTAAATGTACTGGACAGATGCTTCTGCAGTGGTGATGGACTGATAAACAGCAATGGGTCCCATTACTGACTAAAAGTGCAGGCTCAGGTTGCAATTAAGACACAGATTTAACTGTGCAGTGTCTCAATTCCTTGATTTCATTGCTGACTAAACGTAGAAGTTTGGTGGCATCTGTGATGCCCTAGGGAGATGGGGATGGAAGGTACTGTTGCAGATATCTGCAGTGTGGCATCTGATGAAAAACATGAGGGCATCTCACACAGCACCAGGCAGCTCCAAGATCCTAGTCAGCACAGAGTCTATAGTTATTCAGTAAGCAGATAAAAGCATATATTTTGGGATAAGCTAATTGTTTTCTAAGCTGTATACAAGTTTACAGCCAGATGCCTAATCTTAAACTGATAGCTTCTTCTAATACTTCTAATTCAATGTGACTCTATGTGAGTTGGACCAACCTCTGTGTGCTACCAAAAGTCAAGCAGGTGAGAAATCTATAAGCTCAGTCCTATTTTCTTAATCACTCTCTACACTGAATTTTACTAATAGCAAATCAGTTTTCTGATTATAAGCTTAATTACACTGTCTTTTCAAAAGAGGGTACTTTCCCCTTTGAAGGGCTTAGAAAGGCTACAGTGATACAAGCAAGCATCCTAAGAGATTAAAGTAAGGTAGGAAGATTCACCCTTTCTACAATACATTACCTCCAATCCAAGATCCCATGTATCTGTTTTCTTTTGCTGATCCAAATTTCTGAGAAGCTGACAGGGCCGATATATATTTATGGAATGGTAAAAAATCCAGTGATTCTGGGACCAAATAGGTTTAAATCTTGCCTGGACCCATGTGGAAAGCAAAAAGGTTAGACAGGTAGGATGAACACATCAGGGAAATACAGAGTGGGAGTAGAAAGGGATTCAATAACAAAAGGTGGGGGCAAGAAGGGTATCAGCATACTACAGATAATTAAAGTACGTAATTTCAAATATAACATTTTTTCAACCTTTTTTCTAATCCATTTTCAGTAGTAATTTTAAGTCAAAATTAACCACATCATCAAAGTTACACAACTCAAGGTAAAACCCAGGCAACTAAATAACACTTCTAATTTCTCACATGACTTTAAGGGCATGGTGCAGTTTAAGAAGTTTTAGTTAAATAACATTAAGGATATACATTTCTTTTGATTAATAAATTCAAAAACTAAAACTTAGTCTTTAGCTGATCGCAAGCAACCAACATCATTCTCCTCCTTGGGGAGGTGTACTCTCCTTGTCCTCTTCCACTCCCTTCTGCTCTATAAAACGTTCTCCAGCCAACAGGAGTATCTCTGTTCACATATTACCTGATTAAACTCATAAAAGCAATGTTCAGGAGTCAGTATGGTTTTGGTTAGTGCTATGTAGTAGTGCTTAGACATTTATCTCACGTCCGAATCAGCAAACTGTTCCAGATCTGACTACCAGCCTCTACATTCTTCTCCTAACAGCTATTCATACTACTTTTTCTAATGCATATAGCCATGTAAGTCTGTAATAAAACCTGAGATGCTGCATATTTATTCCTATTTTTCATGGTTTATTATCCTGACATTTCAAATTGCTCTGCTTAAACTTTGATAAGTGTGGTATTATAGAGAAATCAAACTTTTACATAAGAAATTGCTTCAATTAAATGTCAAAATAGACATAAAAATTAAGTTTAAAGCCATCTATGCTTCTTTCTAAATACCCTGTGCAAAGGTTGACTCAGGAAAGAAATTCCTGCTCAGCATCTCCTCCTTACATTTCAATGCTATTTTCTAACACTGATATTCACTGTGGTATTTCAGCATTTACTGTATGTTGAATTTGATTTGTAAGACCAACAAATTACTGTTGCCTTTTTTCCCAGTGTCAAAGCCTATTTAAATACATAACAGAGTGTGTAAAATCAAGCCTTGCAGGGTGCCTTCTGTAAACATAAATTCTTTATCTGTCCCCTTTTTCTTTCATCTTTTATAACTCCATTCTTTTTCCCTTACGTTCCCTGGGTTGTGTCCAAATACAAACTATCTCCTCATATAGCCATCCTAAATATTTATTACCTGGGTGATCTTTTTAATTTCTGTGTCTTTGTTTTACTCTGCATATTTGAACTACGCATATAATAAACTTCTATTACTATAGACCCCCTTTTACCATATTTCTCTTTCTTATCAAACTCCTTTGATCTTCTTTCATTTCATACATCTTTTTCCTGAGCTTGTGTCCTCTGACTAATGGCACCTTCCTTCACAAGCCAGCACTCCCCTGGCTGATTTCTTTCCCCTAAAGCTCATTCCCAGGATTTTTTTCTCCGTTTCAAACTCCTTTATTCCTATTCCCTGCTAATCCCCTGTTCCCCATCTTGCACTCACCATCACATATTCTTCAGTCCCTTGCTGTTTTACCACATCCCCTTCAGCAGATTGATATTGCAATTTTAAGTGAAACTAAGAAACTTTAATATCGCTCTGATCCTTCTTGGGTTTAGGCTTTTGGTTAGAGCTAGAAGCAAAATGGGAAGGGGAGGGAAGAGAGGGCGGGATAGGAAAGGAACAGCTGAGGAGAGACAGAAATGCAAACTTGGTAGCTCTTCACAGTCTGATGATTTCCCAAAGAGTGTCCGCTCAGCTGGGCAGCAGAGCAATGTGAGCCACCAGATGTGCTACTGTAACGCTGGTGTCAACAAGAGCTGTTCATGCAGCTTTTGGCCAGCACATGATGCAGGATGTCATTGCCTTTCTGTGTAGCCAGGATGCACCCCACCAACTTAGCAATGCAAGGATTTAGAAAACAGAGCAGGATAAGTAAACAAAGAGTAGAACTGTCTATTAGGAGGACAGGCCTATCGAGGAAAGCCCCAGCAAAGTCAATATGGCAACAGAAAGGTGGTTGTCTAGCTTGCCAAAGGAAAGCCATGTATTTATTGACAAATAAAGGTAGGTCTATACTGCAACAAATTTCTCTCTGCTGGCAGAGACACCTTAATTAGAAAGTCCATACTGCATGGTTCTGTTTCGACAGTGCCCTAACTCCACTCACAACACCGAAGACAAGAAGCCAGGCAGCTCAAGGCCAGCATCCCAGTCTGCTGCCCTTCTAGACTTGATTTTGCCATGGGTGGAATATCACCTCAGGTATCCCTCATTTATGTTCCAAAGCATGTATGGCACTGATGTGCAGATTTATACTTCTGATTTTCTAGATCTTCTGGTATTAATATTTTCAAGAATCCAAAAGATGAAAAGTAAGTTTGTTGTTGTATATAAAATGCTGTTCAGTACTGGTGGGAAAATTTGTATTCCTGAAAATAAAATGCATAGCGAGAAAGGAAGGATATATGCATTGCATTTGTGCTAGTGAGTAGCACAGATGAGAATGTGACCCAGAAAGGGGCTTAAACCCTGTGCAAGCACTAAGATTTGGTATTACATTTATTAAGCAAGACGCAGACAGGAAGATTATTCACCTGTTATTCCTTTCAAAAATTTGGCCTACTGTGTTACATGTGACATAATTAACAAAACATTACAGCATGTTTCAATGAACCCAGCTATGTGCAATTTTCTCCGAAGTGTGATTAAAGAAATGATTGGAGAGCAAATGGAACAGCTTTTACTGAGACAGCTAACAATGAGACACATTGGATTCTTATTATCTGCTATTAGCTTTGGCTTTCAGGTAGGAGAAAAATACATTTTAGGAATCATTCAGTGTCTTATTAAAATAAGTCCTGAAACATGCCGGTTGGTCAGAAAGTTGACTATTTGTTTTATTTTACTTATCTTCACAAAAAATATGGAGCCTGTGGAAAGCTACTCCAAAAGATTTGTTTAAAAGCTCAGCTCCTTAGAAATCTCTGCATATTCCACAAAGAAGCAGAGACATTAGCAATAGATGGAGCTGGAGTTAACGCTCTAATTTAGGTTCTGTTTTTGACAGAGTGCGACAGTTGTAAAACCTTTGGCAACTCTTACACAGCTTTCAAAATCCCTGGCAGCTGGGTACCTGCTTAGTAGTTCTGGGCCTTTGTCTCTTTCTGCCTAAGTTTCCAGGGCCCATTTTGAATGAAGTGAGAGTTTATCACTCTGCTGAGAGTGCTGATGCCCCAGCTAATGTTGCCAACCATGGAATAGGTGCCTTGGGTCTGGGATCCAGCCCAGTCTCCCCTGTGCCAATTTGCCTTGTATTTAAGGCAACCAGCAAACCGTTACAACTTCCAGCTGTCATGCAAGGCTGTCTTCTTCTTTCTGGAATAAAATCCTGAGCCTATTGGGAGGAACTCGTATCAGGAGCAAGGAGATGCTGTCTCTTTAAGAGGCAAGCCACCTCTAACTTCTGCCAAACTCTGACCTTGAAGAGGGAATCTCTGTCTCACTGGTCTTTCACAAGACTTTATGTTCCCCAGCTCCCAGCCCTGGGTTGACTCAGCCTCACACCATTCAAAATGCACCAGCCTGTGGCACCATGCACCACAGATCATCTATTCCTGCTCTAGATACTATCATAACACAAATAATCATAAATGTGCTGTGTAAACTGTGGTGTGATCCCTCCCTGCAGTGCTAAAAGCCTTTTGCTTCTCCCCATTATTCTTGGAGGTGAGGATGCCCAAAGTACTATTCTAGACAATTGACTCTCAATTGCACTCCTCTTTTGTGAGGATACTTACTTGTTCCTTTCCGCTTTCAAATTTCAGCTTTCTATTTTTCCTTCCACTTGCTGACTGTACAGTACTTTCTGCTTAACTGAAAGCTTTTGCAGCTAACCGAGTAAAGCTCTGCATTTGTGGTAGACCTGGAGGGTTAAGTCCATTTTCCTCAGAGAACTGAATATTACTTCCCACTGCAAGAGAACTTGAAATTGTCTTTAGGAAATTAAAACAATTTAGTATGTGGCATTGCAAAATGTGTTGTCTGAGGACAGTCAATATCCACAAAAAGAACCACTTGCCCCTATCAAAAACCTCAACCCTTCCCCTGGAAAACAGCTTAATCCTCTCATTCCCCTAACCTCTTAAGGAGCCTGGCCTCATTGAGAAAACTGTATGCAAGATTAGGCCCAGGAGTGTTTTCTCAGTCTCTGTCAGCTTCTTCTGTGCTTCTGCTTAGAACATTTTTAGCCACTGTTTGGTTTTCCACTACAGATTTCAGTACAAGGAATAGTACACGGATTCCCCACAGAAAGCCAGAGTGTTTTAGTAAAGCACAACAGCAAAACTGAGACAGATGTAGGTGTGTTGACTTCCATGGAGTGTGTCAGCTTTCACTTGCTGAGTCTAACAGCTGTTGATGGTCCTTAAGAACTTGCTCAGAAAGAAGAGTCTGCAGTAGATCATGTGTGACTTCCAGACAGGATTAGGGAAGGAAGATTACTGATGCATGGGTTTACAAGGAAGGCAGGTGTTTTGGTTTCACAGCAGCTAATTGCACCACTCTGCACCTGTGGGCCACGTTCATGCCCACCTGCATTTGAGATTTTAAATTTATTTACATTAACCTCATTATTTTCCCACAACTGGAGATCTGTAAGAAAAACATCGGGAAAAAAGAAGACTGGAAAAAAAAAACCCAACATTCCCATACAAATTAAACCCAGTGCCAACCTCCTGGGTCAGAAATTACATCTTCTACGTAGATGGTTCAGTACCACTTATCCTGTCATTTCAATGCCTACAGATCATTTTTAAAACTGCCTGCTTTTTGTTGGAATAGCCAACAGTGGTAGAGCCACTGGGCTTTGATTTCCTTTTGCAGGGAAGGCTCAGGTCTCAGTTGCTACCTTTCATGTTTCCTGTACTACTAATGACTACTGTGGAGCTCCTCTCTGTGGGAGCTATGACACAGAGAGCCATTTCACTACTGCTACGAGACACATTCAGTTGAGTTCCTTGAGTGTATATATCACTAAAACAGTAGATTCAGATAAAGCAAGGCACATAATTCTATACAGATTTCAGAAAATATTTTCTACTAAACTGCAATAAGAAAATGCATCAGTAAAAACCACTGTTTTAAGGAGGGAAAGTAGCAGGAGCCACTTAATGTATTAGCCTACTACCAAGACAGCCAGTAAGTACTGCAGAACTGTTCACTAAGACACAGACATAAATTAAAACAAATGAAGACATCTATTATAACATCTGATCCAGACTCATGTTCTCTATGAAAGCCTGTCTGAAAAACTCCCTTTTTATATAAGTAATATCAATAGTTATCAACTTTTTGTTATCTGCCATTTACAAGAGTACTATGAAAAAACAGCCAGTGACTCCCGGCAGGAGCATATATATTTTTAAATGCATGACAAGGACAACTGTTTTACTTCCAGACACAACCTTCACTATCACTGAAATCCTTTTTAATATCAGAATGGTACTAAAGGTGCTGAGTAGTCACAAATCAGCAAGAACCAGACATTCCTTTCACAAGCTCTTGGAGCTGGATTTAGGTGCTCAACTGTAGACACATGTGATAACTTTAACCACCACTTCTTCATAGGGGTTATTTTAGACCTATCATCTCTCTTGGATAGTGTAGACCATGTGGTTTTTCTGACACATAACGAGAATGTTCTTGCAATAGATAGATACACTCTTAAATCATTATTTTCCTTTCATTCCATATGGTCTAGGTGCCTTTGACATAATTTAAAAATACAGTGCAGCAGCACAATTTAAGATAAACCACTACCAATAAGCCAAGCAATTTAAAATCTCATATCACCTTCACTTTCATACAAGTCCACCCAACATACAATTCCTCTCAACCTTCCTGGAGGAAAAAAAAAAAAAAAAAAAGAACTCAGCAATGTGGCTTTAAAATGTCATTTGAAATTATACAGACATTCAGTAGTAAAACAGTTGACTGAGATATTTGATCTATAACATCACTGCATGATAGAAAACCAGTTGCAGAGACCACAATCTTTCAAATGTAAATAATGAATTAAAGATATGATTTTGGATAAATATAAAATGATGCCATTCTGGAGGGCTGTCAGTTCCTTCTGACTCATAGCTCCCCTCTTCAATTTCCCCTGCAATGGACCTACATATAGCACTTCTTAAATCCCAGAATCATCCCCATATGAAGTTCTCTAGTAGACTACTTTGTCATTTCTTTAAATCTTCAGCTTTACGTGAATTGTGTCCTTATCAAAAGCCACTGGAGCAGTTAAAAGTCTGTTCACACGATGGGCTCAAATCAAGCCCTTCATGGAAAGTTACACACTGCAGTGCCGCTATCCTTCTGACAATGGCTTTATATCACTGTTTCAAATGATCCAACCATAGCAGTCAATCTGTTAGCATTTTACACTTACTTTTCCTAGGTGCAAACAGTGAAGAATTGGGCCTTCCGTCACTTCCAGCTTTCATAAGGTTTCAACAAACTGGGCAGCATTTTGCCCCTTGTTTCACCCCTGAAACTACATCCCTGCCACAGGTTCACAGCAGCGTGACTGAGCACAGCATCTGGCAGAAAGCCCAGAATTTGACCTGGCAGGTTTATGGCGTATGGAGATGATATTAACACACATCATGAGCCAAACCTGCACTCTGGCTGCTTAATAAAAATGCTACCACCTCCATTGTTACATTTAACCTCTTATACTAACAATAAAGCAGACCAAAATGCTAAGAACGAGTTAGCCCACAAAATTTACTATTTATCAGCCACAAGCAATTTGCATTTTGTAACCCTTTTTTACTGTTAATAACTTTTTGAGTAACAGCAACTGAACGGTAATAGGTGGACCAGCAACATTTCACTGTACATTTAGAGCATTTATTAAATTTCCATGTGGTTGCAGAAGCACTAGAAAAATGTATTTACAGAGCAAAAGTTTCGCTTTAAGTTAATACAAGGTGTTTACTTAAGTATAGACATCATAGTAAACAAATGGTTTTCAGTGCCATGACTAATCCATAATTTTTGGAAAGAATTATTTGTGATCTGATCTTTTTCCCTCACCTAAGAGGCTAAAATAAAATAAAGTAAAAAAAAAAAAAAAAAAAAAACCACACGAAGTTAACCAGACATTCTGTTTGGATTAAAAGAAAATAATTTACCTTGGGACTTCTTAGCTGTTTCTGTCATTAAGTATTTTAATAAGGAATATCAAGATATTCTGAGATATGGAATGATTTCAGGCAATGTAAAAGATTAAAAACATCATTCATTAGATGAGTGGTCAGCATGCAGTGGCAGAATGGTCACAATTCATTTTCTTGCCTATATTCAGCTACTTCTAATTACCCAGAAGGTATAATAATATGTGAAGAGCAACAAACACGTACCATACATAGATTTGCTCCCTGTCTTTGCCTACATTATCTTCCCAAGCCCCTTACCACTATTCCTTCAGCCAGGTGACTGTATTTGACTAACAGCTGAACAAAACAGCACTAGTGCTGGGATGAATTAACATCAATTAGCATTTAAATTGCATGTTTAAATGAGTGTGTTAATGGATGCATGCAATTTCTAACTCTCTCCCTTCCACTTCCAGCCTTATCTAGTGCCAGAGATTTGTCAGACAGCTCGTATCAATCTGCCTAATCTCAGATTTAGAATGCCTGCTCCCCTGCATACACTTTACTGGAGGAAAATAAGGAAAATTCTTATAGATTGGCTTTAAATTTACAATGGACTTTGACGTACATTTTACCAACTGCATCTGATTTTACAGCTACCTTTGAGAGGCCAAATATTACCTGATTTACAACTGCTTCCTGGTGCCTTCACATGTGCTGTGCTTCTTGCTAGACTGGAGGAAATTTGGCCCTGTTTCGCTGTCTGTCTGTATGGACGGCAGTCTGTTAGTGCCTGTGCCATGACATCTCTCCCTTCCTCTTAGATGAAGCTCTGAATATCAAACCATGGTTCCTAATGGGTGGTACGAGTAAAGTCCAAGAGAAAATTGCCTACTGCTAGTTGTTAGTGCCATGAACGAATTCATTCTAATCTGCATACCAAAATTTTTACTGATGGATATTCTGGAGTTTTAAATTATACAGAGTTCCTCTTCCCTAAGATGAATTTGTAGTATCACTGTATTATGAGAGATAGCTAGTGCCGTTCATGGCATCATTATTATATTAATTTATTAATTTTTTTATAGAAACAAAGAATCTGTACAACCTCAGGTAATAAAATAAAAATAGGAGCTACGGTAAACCAAAAATCACTTCAAAAGGTTTTTCTGACTTGCCTGTCAGTTCTGGCTCCAAAGTCAAAACCACATCAGTCTCACACAAAGACTGTGAGCTTGGGAGCCCAACCAGAGACCCACCTTCAGTACCTACATACCCCATACGCCCACACAGTGCTCAAGTAGCACACCAAGCCTGATCTCCATGTACTCAAGATGCCCGGGGACAGACTAGCAGGTGTCTGTAGGATTTATACAAGGCAACTCTGGGAATAGAAGGCTCTATAGACGTAAATAAGACTACCTCCAAATTATGCTATCAACAGTAGACATGAGGGTCCAACTGCTTAAAAACATGAATCCAGCTCTGGACCAAACCAATACTAAAAATATAACACCTATACAAATACTGTATCAAAGCAAAATTTCAAAAGCAACTTTATATATCCACATTGAAATATAAAGCATCAGAGACAATAAAAAACATTTCAGACAGATTTGATGGGAATCATCTAATCTACAATTAACTGAGAAACACCACTTATTACAAGAAAATTGCAGTAGGCAGAGAATTGTAGATGAAGTGCAGCAGCAGTTGCAATTCTGTGATAATTCCATTTTGTTCTGCTGTCTGGCCTCAAAGATGTTATGCTATTCTTTAGATATTCCATGTCTATGCACTGTCCTGAGGTTGATTTTTTATACAATAGATGAAAGCTCCTAAGTTTTTCTTGAATAACATACTACTATGGCAAACCGACTTATCAAGGTTAACCATTCTTCTTGCCTACTACCTTCAAAAATTACATCCTCAAGAGAAATTACACAACTAAGTCAGATAGTGTGGGCAAATTTAATTAACTAAATGTCAGAGTCCACAGTTTTTACAGATGACATAAAGAGAAAAAGGGATAGGGCATAACCTTGAGGTACTTGTTATTGCTGCCAAATGCTTTAAAGGATTGTTCACCTGGATATGAAGCTTTCTGTCTGTGGCCCAATTAATATATGTGTGTATCACAGCATGTCCCTCAAAAGGCAGTTGCAATGTGATGTTTCTTACTCTCATTGAAGAAAGCCCAGGGTGTAAGGGAGTAAAATACAAAGGGCTCTGCCAGAGCAGCTCTGAGCAGCTCTCACACTCATCAGGCAGGAGAGATCTGGACCCAGTGCTGCTCCTTAATTGCAACCACGGCAGGGAAGCCCAAGCTTTTGCCCAGCTCAGGTTTATGCTGGCAAACGGCCAGAGACCTTGGGCTGGCCACATGTTTGCATCAAATCGTAAATCTGCAGCTACCCTCTGCCTTACCACGGCTGCTAGAAGCTAGGCACCAGGTTGCTAGAACCTAGCTGCCCCAGCTAAGAGAAGCTGGGCAGCAGGTCCCCAGGCATTGTCCTGAAGCTTTTTTTTTATGTCACAGCATACACTACCTTTGCAAAAACAGCTGTGTGCTCTAAATACTGAACAAGTATATAATTTCCTGTTCCATCTATACTGGTTTTGGGGGAGACAATACAGTATTTGTCCAGATTTTTGTAAATCCCAAGGTTGATTAAAAATCTGTCACTGACTGAGCTCTAATATCCTGCTGTTCTGAGCCAGTGAAAGCTTGAGGTGTGAACATTAAGTTTTGCCCTTTGCTCTGGGAGAGAGAAAGGAGAACACTAATTTCATCAAGAGCAGTCCCTCCTGGTCCCTCGTGGGAGCCCTTGGTGCCCATCCACTGCCATCCCATGGAAGGGGACAGCACAAATCTAGCACTTGCTTTCCCTCAGTGATGCACGCCCATGAGGTGCAAAGCCTACACAGGACTGCCAAAGAGTCAAGACTTACATGATGCCATGAGATCATTAAAAACCATTTAGCTGGAATGACCCAATGAATTGCTATTATGAAGAACAGCTTAAAAGAAACTTCTATACGTTTCCCAACAAACTTACTACAGTGTACCCATAGTCATTTAAAACTAGCCTGGGAGTGGTAGATGGAATCGGCAGGAGGATTAAAGAGTTAAAAAAGTTTCATAAGCAGAATGGAAAATGAATGAGGAATCACAGAGAGAAATAAATCTTACACCAGGACTTCTAAAAAAGATCTGCAGTACACTAACCAGCCTATGATAAACTCAGGAATAAAGAGGAAGAAAGGGAGGAATAGAATGCAATGGCTTATAGGAATAATTCGGCCCTAGTAAAATTCTTTTTAATGCTTATAAATGACACAAATATATCAATTCTCTAGTCTGAATTATCATAAATAAATAAGAAAACAGCCTTCAGACTATAAGTTTTTGGAATCACAACATAAACATAAACATAAACACAAACATAAACATAAAATAGTTTGGTTTTCTTAAAAGAAAATATTGGATATTAATAGGTGAACATAATGGTTGGTGGCAACAAGATATTAATTATTAAGGTTTAGCAGACAATACTCTATATTTGATATTTCAGTGAGATGCAGTAAGGTGGAGGTTTTTTATTATTTTTTACTGAGAAGTCCATAGACCCATCTCTAAGGATTTATGGGAAATATAGTTGTTATTCCTAGGCAGAAACAATCTTCAGAATTTTCCAGGCAGCTTCATATTGAGAGAAATTTTCCCATAATGTAAACACTGTTGGGAAATTGTCCTTTCTAGACATCCTTTCTTAGGCTCTGTTCTGATAGGAATGAGCTAAAATAAAACCATAAGAAGTGAATATGCACAAAGAGCATTTGTTGTTTGATTCACATTCCCCAAAGACTGTTAATGCCTTCAGAGATGTCAAATCATCATAAAGGATATACTGCAGAGAAGCACTGTGTGAAAGGAGATGAACTTTATTAGAATTCAGAAATAATGAAATAACACGGTTGACTGATACAAGTGACACTGATTTACGCCAGCTAAGGGTCTCTCTGCTGATGCTTTTGATATGTACCTTGAAACACACTCTGGTTATGCAGGCTTTTGAAACAATTGCTATATACACATACAGCGCTAAAAGTACTGAGTTTTCATATGTTTGACCTGTGGTTTATCTGAAAAACTTTTGTTCAAGAGCCATGTGGGCTATATATATTAAGGAGGGTGAATCAAGGAGAGATTTACTGCAGAGCTTGCTTTCTGCTAATAGGCTCTGCCTCTGCTCCCCAGGAATGTGTTTCTTCTCCCCAGTAGCCTCACTGCTTCCCTAATCTCTACTGTCCCCTTCCTCTCCAACCCAGTAAGGCAGAAGTGAGGAGGAGAGGGAAGATCATTACTCCCTGTCTGCTTCACGTGGGTGTAAAGCACCCTGCAGTAACAGAGGGAGGCTACCAGAAGCAGCACTACCAGAAGCAGCAGGCTCTATGAGCATTTGGCTACATGAGTAGTAACACACAAAAAAACATAGTCATCTGCTAGTGTTACTTCCCTTTTGTCAAATATTCTAAAGCTAATTATAGAGGATTAGAAGATTGTGCCTGTTGCTGCTCAGAAATCCTATTGTTTGCCATCAGGCTGAGGTGCCAATCATCATACAACAAAGCTGCCAGGCGGTGGTACCGCTGCACCGATGTGCAGGCAAATACCTTTTGCCAGTTCCCAGAGTGGTTATGAGCAGACACAGTGCAGCCTGAGCTCACAGCAGAGGGGCTGAGCATGCAGAAGAAGCCAGGGAGGCTCCACATGCCCCAGCAAGGACACGTGCCCAGGAATGCCCTCAGCACCCTGACCAACGGCCCAGAGGGCCTCAGTTCATGCTATTAAATGAGGAAGCAACATCCAGACTGTCCACTGGAAATGGTCCCTAGCTCATGTCAGCTCCAAGACCCAGCCCAGAATGAGTTTGGGAGAAGGGTCATTAGCCTAGACAAAAATCACACCAGCTCCATGCTAAAATGCAACATAGACAGCCAGTTCCTGGTACCCAGGGAGCATCACATGGCAATTTTTAACCTACTACACATCCAGGACCAGGATCCTGCTCCCTGTGGTACCCATGTGAGTGATACTATCACCCCTGAGTACACACCATCATTTACCCCTAATAGCATGTCCAAGCATCCCTGTTTTGAGGGGGTTTACCTTGTTACCAGCCAGCCAGAGCTGTTCCAGCGCTGGGATTACAGCACAGCAGGATTACCTCCCTCTCAGTTTGGGGGGATTGCAGGTGGGGAGAGGGCACGCTGCCATGTCGGACACCCCATCAGCCTGGGGTAAGCAAACAGAAGATGCCAGTCAAGCCTGGCTGTGACCTCGCTCAGCTAATGCTTGATGAACAGTTCCAGTGCAGTATGCATCCATCCTCTCCATAAGTATAAAAGAAAACAGCTATACCCTGGCTGTCTTCCACAGAACCCTTCATCCTAACCATGCTGGGTCAGGGGGTAAGGACTGGTGAATAGCACTGCAGATGGATTTTAAGACTACATGCTGAATGCAGCAAAAAGGCAATTAGGATAGAACCTCAAGTCTGAAAGGGCTGAGTACTGAGGACCTTCATTACCCACAAAGTAATATAAAACTGAATAGACAATTAACCTGCAGTCATTGATAGCTACTCGTGAGTGCTTAAGCACTCTCACAGACACTGTCCATCCTCTTTGCAAGGCACAAATAAGAAGTAAAGACTTAGAACAAGACGTTCATATTGCATTTAACATGAAAAATCAGTCTTCATTGAACTTGGATACAGCAATCCCATTTCCTACAATGGTTCTCTGTACAAAGGCAAAATCATTCACTACTGTTTCATGAATCCCAAAAGTATAATGTTAGTAAGAAAAACTTCCTATTACTGCATATTGGAAAAGAGAAAAATTCCCTGAAAGACAGCAAACAGAAAAGAGAGAGCAGAGCAGAGCAGAGCAAAAAGGAAAGGGGAAGGGAAAGGGAAGGGGAAAGGGAAGGGGAAGGGAAAGGGAAGGGGAAAAGGGAAGGGGAAGGGGGAAGAGGGAAGGGGAAGGGGAAGGGGAAGGGGGAAGGGGAAGGAGGGGAAGGGAAGGGGAAAGGGAAGGGGAAGGGAAGGGGAAGGGGAAGGGAAGGGGAAGGGAAGGGGAAGGGAAGGGGAGGGAAGGGAAGGGAAGGGAAGGGAAGGGAGGGAAGGGAAGGGAAGGGAAGGAAGGGAAGGGAAGGGGAAGGAAGGGAAGGGAAGGGAAGGGAAGGGAAGGGAAGGGAAGGGAAGGGAAGGGAAGGGGAAGGGAGAGGGGAGAGGAGAGAGGGAGAGGAGAGGAGAGGAGAGGAGGAGGAGAGAGAGGAGAGGGAGAGGAGGAGAGGAGAGGAGAGGAGAGGGGAGAGGGGAGGGGAGGGGAGGGGAGGGGAGGGGAGGGGAGGGAGGGAGGGGAGGGAGAGGGGAGGGGAGGAGGAGGAGAGGAGAGGAGAGGAGAGGAGAGAGGAGAGGAGAGGAAGAGGAGAGGAGAGGAGAGGAGAGGAGAGGAGAGGAGAGGAGAGGAGAGGAGAGGAGGAGGAGAGGAGAGGAGAGGAGAGGGAGAGGAGAGAAGAGAAAAGAAAAGAAAAGAAAAGAAAGAAAAGAAAAGAAAAGAAAGAAAAGAAAAGAAAAGAAAAGAAAAGATAAAGAAAAGAAAAGAAAGAAAAAGATAAAAGAAAAAAAAGGCTTGAGAAAGGAAGATTTTTTTTTCTTTCGTAGTTCAAAATGCAATAAACTCTAATTAGAATTATTTTATTCATTCAGACAGACTTTACTTCCATCAATATTTTTCTATGAATTCAAGTACCTGAAAAGAATGTTCTATTTCTTTTTTTATGCATCTCTGCTGTTGAATTAACCCTTCAAGGAACAAAGAGGCTGATAGAGGTTCCTGCATGCACTCAAAGCCAATTGTCGTACCTACTCCTTTAGATCAGCTTCAAATCAAATTGTAACAGGCAAGCAATTGCTCACTCCTAAGTGCTTATGTGGTTCTGTTCTTGTTTAGATCTTATGAGACTGCTAAAGCCATCACTTAAAGCTTGCTTGTAAGAGCTATGTCAAATTATTTTGTACCAATTTGAGTTCTTGTATATCTATTATTTACCACTTCAGTGATTTAAAACACAGCAGAAATTTCAGTGGTTTTGCTGCTGAACTGAGCTAGATTGGCTGGAGAGGGAGGCAGAGACAACAGTGTGAGCAAACTGTGCCACTGTGCTGGTTAAATGAGGCTAATGGTTATTTTTTTGTCTGGACAAGTCTGCCAAAACAAGTATTACTTTTAGCGTGCTTTGCAGTTTCGGAACGTGCTACTTCAATTATTTTTCCTATTAATCCTTCTCCTACATATTAATCATTTCCCTATATATTCCTTCTCTTTTTTTTTTCTTTCTCTTTTTTTTTTTTTTTTTTTTTTTTTTTGTGTGTGATTGCCTATCCTGTAATACTTTCAAAGGACAAGTGATACATTTACAAGAGTCAAAACCTGAGCCCTGCACTGGTTTCCATTTTTCTGAAAGGACAGTGTGACATGTCTGTAGCTGTGCAAGTTAGAGATAGAGTTAGATCACATGGTCCTCTCAGGCTCTGTCCAGTACGACGTTTTCTTTCACTGTAGCCCGGTTTGTTTTTAGAAGTCCCCAAAAACGGTTCCCCTCTCAGTTCTGCCATAGCTTCATCTTCTGCACTGAATGGATGTTGTCTCAAAAAGCTGTTCACAGTCTTAACCTGACTTTTTTTATGGAAGATAACCACATTTCCATTACATCTGTGCACAGCTTTAGGGTAGTGTAAAAGCAATCAGTGACTATTACATATAAATACCACTCTGTTAGAAGTAGTGCATGTGTTGTTAAAGTACATAATTGGTGTCCTGCAATGCCATTGCCTTGCACCTAGGTATATTCCTGGATATGCTGTAATAAGGCACTTCAAGAGGTATTCACACCATCTAACCTCAGCTGGCCTATATAGTCAACAGCAAAAGGTAGGCATCTAACTCAAGTGCTTCAGATTGCTCTCTGGAGGAGCCTACCTTTTTCCATTAACTATGTAGGGTGTTTAGGTGCCTCGTTTCAGTGCTTCAATAGATGCCTAAAGTTTGAAGACTGAATACCTACTTTGTGACTTTAACTATCTTAGATCTCCGCTGGCTGTGCTGTATATCATATTACTTGACAAATTTGGGCTTTACAAGATGGTAATTACCAAGTTCTCTTCATTTCTTTTCAGACTTGCTCACCTAAATTGTACTTTTATAGTGAAGCGCTGGCACTTATTTCTGGTGAACTGAATTGCCCTTCCCTATTGCTTCATTTCTGTTCTTCATACTTCTGCTGTATTTCTGAGCCTATAGTAATTGTTCCTATTTCCACTCAGTCTGTTTGCGAAATTTACATAATAACTTTTCTTTATTCCATACCTGAAACCAACAGTGTTATGATCTATGAGATTTGAGGAATGTCAAAAAGACAAGTATTTCTTCACCTGTGGAATATTAATATTCTGTGTCAAGAAGAATATCATATATCAAAAACCACATTTTTTTCTCCAGATCATGTAATTGTCATAGGAAGGCAATATTCTATGCTTAAACACATTTATTGCCTCTGTTACTTTCTCTTTGCTATTAAATATTTTTTATTATATTGGCTAACTAAAACCTTATGATTTGTTACAGATCTTCCAGAGCTGCTGACAGAGCTAATTGCTAAATAGCCACTGATCTGTGCTCCGGGTAACTTTATTATCCGCCTTGATGTCACCTCCAATCCTTTTGCACAGAAGCTTTATAAGGCTTTAACATTTATTGAATTTGAACCAAACAAATTGACCATCCTGTTACATGTGAGAACAAGATTTAGTAATTTGCCTGGATCTTTTACCCTGGAAATTTCAAGCCAGCACATCAATTTTCAAAGGTCACTTGCTAGCTCTATTTCATTTTACTTTCCTTTTCCCAGTCTGCTTGCTTTCCAGTGAGTCATTCTTGTTGCTTTTCAGCCCATTCTGGGGTGACAGAGCTCATTACTTCTTCAAGACTCAGGAGAGAGTACACTGCATGGCCGGTGTCATGTAGCAAGCCAGAATCGCTAACGAAATTCACCTGTATTTGCACATGCAATAGGGAGTCTTGACAAAACAGAGTTCCTGAAGGCCACCTACACTCTTCACTGCTTGTATCATGCAGTCAGAAATAATGCTTGTGATGCAGGCATGGGTAAAAACTTGACAGAGCAAAAGATGGGGTCCAAATAATTAATTATTTAGCTCCAGCTGGAAGAATAAATTGAGAATCAATATGTCTGCATACCCTAAAACAATATTATTTTTGAAGGCTGGGTTGCACACTCTGTTTTTTCTCTTCAGTAAAGTTACTTTTGCCTGGCTTCTTCCCCTACCTTCTGCTTTTTCCTAAGTTCTTCAACTGATATTGTTATGTCAGCATGTTAGTTAATCCTATTGCAGCTTTTATCAAACTGGCAGACTAGCTCTGTGGTGGTTTTATGACATGGTTGTTCTGACAGATTGCTCCCACATGACACTGGAAAACACAGTGACTCAGAGGAGCAGGTGGGAGTGTGCACTTTCAACCAGCTGATTTGATGGATGAAAAAACCTCATAGAAGCCTATCGTAGTGAGAGGTTATAATGCTGTCTTCCAAACACATTCACTTTCATCACACCTGTAGTGAGAGGCTGTGCAAATTGTTGTCATATTAATTTCAGTGATAATTAGGAAAAGCAAAAGCCCCACGTTTCTTTCTGTTTCTGTGTCTCACAAATATACATATATGAAGTTTCTTGATCAGACCAGTACTTCTTACAGTCCATTACCCTCCCTTCTGATAAGGACCACTATTAGATTTTTCAGAAGACATGCACAAAATAGTCACAAAATAAGGGACTTTAAAATGACTAGATTACGTTTATTGCAGCCTTCATGGTCTAAAGGCAGGTTTATCCCTTGAAGTATGTGAGATTGCAATCAATGAAGAACTGTTAAAATTTACTGTTCTTGCTATTGTAGTTCTTGGTCGTTTTGTTAGCTATTGAAAAGTCATATTTAAGTGTCCTGCTAAAATCCGAAGTGTCAGTAGTAGCATACAGCAATTAGATCAGTAGACTGATTGCCCCTTGTCTGAAAGAAAGTTTCCATCCAGCCACATAGAGTTTGCCAGCTTCTAAGCCCACTGTATGCTTTTCTGTTCCTTGGATTACTAGCCTCCGTGAAAATGCTCTCACAGTTTACCTCCTCTAAACTTGTTATCATTTTATGTTTTTGTCATGAAGTTTCTTACTTCCTTCCTCCTAAATGAAGCAATGTCTAGATTTCTTACTCCCTTTTTTTGTCACTATGTCTATATTGTTTCCTAAGCCTTATTTGACATTCCTTTTTCACTAGCAATGATTTTTGTAGCCTCTGGCCACAAATTATACTCATAAGTGCAGGACACAACCTCCATATATACATATATAACATACATTTAGATGAAGTCCCTTCTCATATAGGAGCCATTTGTATTGTTTCTTAGAAAAGGATGTGACAGAATAGGGTGCAGGTAGGAGAAGAGGAATGAAACCAAGTGAGCTGTGGTGATCAGAGATAAAATGAGCTTTTTCCTAGGAAGGTTTCCAGCCTTCCTAGGAGCTGCAGCAAGTGCAGGTACATCCTCACAGGTTACATCCACCTTGTTACCTGTGCATTATTAAAAAGCTCCAAAGGCCAGAACTGGTTTACATCACAATTAAGTTCCACTTCAGTGAAATTTAGTATTAAAAGTACAGGGAAACCTAACAAAAAATACAAGTTCTCTCTTCTTCCTTTCATCCCCTAACTTCCTTATTTCTTTCACACCCACACTATTTTTTATGTATGTGCTTGATGCCTCAGAGTTCAACGTGAACGTTTGGTTTGTGTGAAAATTATCTCCTTGCATTTCAGGTAGTTATTACAATAGTGTATTTGTACATTACTGTCTAATCAGCTTTACCATGCAAGAATAGATGATCATTTATATTACCTTCACTTCATAACCCACATCTTTTGTACTCGTTAACTCAGTCAGAGTAATACAAAGCATGTTGCATATTTCAGCTGAAAAAGTCATCCATTAACAAGTTCCCCCATTAATGGTTAAGGATTAGTTAGTATGTCTCACATCTTGCTACATTTATTTGCTAGAATTTAAACAGGCAATATGAATAAATTCAAGATTTTTTTACTCTTTGATATTCTTATATGTACACATAGCACCTATTATTAGTGTTTTCTAACATATTTGGGCAATTGAATGGTTTTGGCATGACCCTGGACCAAAATTTTCTAGACTAAACCTTCTGAAATCAGTTCAGTTATGTTGAAGAGACTTTCACCCCTGATACAGGAATTTCTGCTGTTAAATGCACACCAGAAAATATCAAATATGTATTTTCTAAATATTTTTTATGGAGCACTATATTAACCCTTTCAAAGATAGAATTGCATGAATGTTGGTGACCACTTTAAAATATATAGACATGACTAATTTTAACCTGAAAAGGAGTGGGGGGGGGGGGGGGGGGGGAGGGGGGGGAGGGGGAGCATTTGTTGTTTCCTTCTTCTCCTTCCCTCTTCAACGTCTATCATGGCAAATACTAGAAAAAAAGATAAAAAAGCAGGTTTCCCATTACAGTACTTATGGCTTTGGGACTGCAAGGTGCACCAAGAGATAAGAATTCAGAATTAAAAAAGACCATGATAAGACTCTCAAAGACCATTTCACTCTTAAACTACCTGTTCTAGGAGACACTCTCTGGGTGTGCATTTTATTTATCGGAGAGCTATGGTCAGTGAAACAGTAGCAATTGGCTAGTGCAAGTAGACTGGAACTAGCAAGTAATACATCTGTGGAAAGCTGTTCGCTGTGAGTCAAACTCTGGTGAGCAAACTGTTATAAGTACTCCTAAAATACATGGACTGTGAGGGGAAGGAGAGAAGCACAGGTTTTTAAATAGCAATGATTTTCAGAATTAGGAATACGTTGTGGAAGTTCAGCTGTACACAAAATTACATGTATGCTAAGTGTAGGCTAGTGTTACTACAATGCACCATTTTGTAAAATGTTTAAATATGGATGAGAGTATGAATGTAAAAGCCGATGAACAATCTAGTCTGTTTCCCACACATACACCAGAGCAAATAATGATGTGATTTGAGAGGCATAATGACAATATTGTGCCTATAATGCATTTGCCCAAAGGTACACTTGTGCATATGTTTTCTATTCATTTTTGTTCTCTATTGCACATTTCCCTCAACTTAATTATTCCATTGATTGTAATTAAGCTCCCTCTAAGCCTGTGAGTGTGGAGTGCATTTTAAAAATAAATATGAGCAAGCTGACTTCCTTCTGAAGCTTTTCTAAATCCTCACAGCTCTATAACATGCCTAACAGGCACTTTATCTGAGAACAAAAATGCATTTTATTTTAGATACTTTATATGACTTTATCCATTTTTAAACAGAGAGAAGGAAAATCTGCTCATTTTCAAACTATGGAAATCAAACCTATGGCAAATCTTGTAATCTATCTTTCCTGTTATTTGTATTACATTAGCACCTATTACAATTTGGGCATCCCTACAGAGATAAATATTCCTTTATGGTAGCTGCTGAACAAACATACGTTAAGGAACACTCCTTGCCCAGAAACAAGGCTTATGCACAGATACCTTGATGGGCTGAAGACAAGAGCAGAAAACATAATAGTAACTAGATAGTAACAGAACTAACTGTGTAACTAGATACAGTTTTTGCATAAAGCAGTAGTCTCAGTTTGCCACCTGTCTAGCCATCTCAACATTGCAACCTATTTTCATAACTTGAATACATTCTTTGTATTCTCAAATGTTCATATGTTACTGATATCCCTCAACTGCACTGTAGCACCCGATGGCTGGGGTATTTTTCTCTCTCTCTCTCTCCTCACTTCTCCAAAGCTACAAGTTGTCCCATAAGAGTAAATGATGGTACAATAGCTTTGTCATATAAACAATAAATGATATGTCATGTATATATGCTTCTGAGGTGAAGGTGCTGTGAGAAGCTTGCATGAAGTCTGTTTTCATCTAGCTTAATTAATGATCAATGAGATCTCTTTATACCTCAGCATCGCCATGTCTATCAATAGTGCAATAATATTATGTGACTGTAACATGTTCTAAAACAGGATAATTTGAAATCTATAGGTATCTAAAGAGTTCTGGTGACAGCTGATGCCAGAATTGAACCAAAACAAACTGGAAAATATTTAATTAGAAACAACTAGCAAAATCTCATTTATACAATAGGGTATAGGTATCCAGTATATCATCAGATGAAACATAGCATACAAAATATCAGATTGCAGCAGGTGAAGTAGTAAGGGCAGAAAGAGGGATTTGCAATAAAATAATAAGAATTATGCCTCATCATTTTGTACCTCTTTGCAGTATATTGAAGAATCACAACATGCATTCCATTGTGCCTCTGGTGAGACACATCAGCTAGCAGCTGCCTATGGACCTCTTCGCAGCTCTCCAGCTGTTTCTATTTTTCATTAAGTCTGGGTGGAGGAGGATACAATGCAGTACCACAGCCCCATTTGCTACCTGCCTCATACACTGAAATTTCTGAGAGGAAAGTAGTGGTTTGTTCCTGAAGTGGTGATATTTTCACTGACTTCTTAGCTTTAGTATTCCCAGAAAAATGCTTAAAAGCTTCTCCTCCTGCTGTAGCCAGCAGGAGTGAAACATCACTGTTATCTGAAACACCACCTTGTGCAAGTGGGTCCTGTAGAAGGAAATGTAAAAGGAGCAGGAGGTCATGGATATGCAGTGACCATCGTGTCAAGATGGCACAGTCAATGAATGGCCAGCCCTCAGTATTTGGCATTTCTGTGGTGATGCAGAGAATGTAACCAAATTTCTGGATGTGGGTTTAGCATACATGAATCACTGTTTTAGCATAAACATATTTAGTATTTTGCAGACCATATGGTAAGTAATGTAACAGCTTAGATGAGCTGAGATTGATGCCTTGGATTCATTATGCTATGGTGACTTACAGACTTCTGTGTGCTGGGAGAACTAGAAAACTTACTCATGATAACTATATGTTGCTGCACTTGGATAAACTTGTGGATAGATATAGACAATAAGGGGTGCTTCTGTGTCACGATAAATCTAAGGTGTGTTGTTTCTGTACTGGCCGTGCCTGTACCGTGTTGTGTTTCAGATTTGTGGCTAAACCAGCTAACAGATAACACGCCAGTGTCTTGGCTCTTGCTGAACAGTGCCTGCACATTGCCAGCGCGGTCTCTTTTTCCCGCTCTGCCCCCCAGCAAGCAGGCTACGGGAGAGCAAGGAGTTATGATACAGGGTTGGGACAGCTGACCCAAACCAGGCAGAGGGATATTCCATACCATATGATGTCATGCTCAGAAATAAAAAACTGAAGTAGTGGAAGAGGGAACAGGGAACTTTGGCTTTCAGAGTGGCCATTGCTCAGAGACTGGCTGGGCATCAGTCTTCTTGTGGGAGGTGGTGAGTGACTTCTTTGCATCACCTGCATGACTTTGCATTTTTTTCCCTTTCCTTCACCTATTGAACTGTTTTTTGTCTTAACCCACCAGCTTTCTCACTTTTGTTCTTCCTGTTCTCTCCCCCTTCCCCTTGCATCTGTTATGGATATGCCGTGCTTTCTAATTTTTATTTGGGGAATTGCTTCAACAGTCTCAAGTGGCCGACCTTGGCAACTACTGTATGATACTATGGTAGCCAGGAGCAATTAGAATCTCTACAAGGACATTCACAGAAGTAAGGCCAGATACTGCTCCAAATAACATTGGTGGTAAAGTTTCTGCTTGCTTCGGTTCTCAGTAGGTTTGACTCACAAGATAAAAGTGGATCATGTCCTGAACTCTAAGAAACACTGGCCAGAACCCAAAAAAAATAGCAAGAAGGAAGGCTACCAAGCCTGTACCTTTGTACACTCTATCTGTAATTATTTTACAAATTTGTCCAGAGAACTGATTAAAATGTTGACTAGGATTCAGCTGCAAATGGGATCTCTGCAGTTTTTTTATTAGAGACTGACTTCTGGCAGTGTTACAGTTACTCTGTGGGATTTATCAGTTTACCACTTTTTAATTCCTTCAATATGGACTACACTGATTTTGTACAGTACTAATTTTCATCATGTTTAATTAAATAAAACATTTTACATAAATTTGTATGTCAATACAGTTACTTTCATCAGCTGTACACACAATCTCATCAAAAGCAATACCAAATTTACTCAAAAAGACCAAATTTCATTAAGACCATGTTCCCTCATGTTAAATATATTAACCTCTATCAATTCTTTATTGGGCATATCAATATCAGCTCATCTATGATTTTTCCAATGGTAATTTCATGCTGACCATTTTAACACTTCCCAGGAAATTACCATTTTCTGTGTTTTTGAATTATTATTATATTAATTATTTGTGTCCTGGAATATTCTGTCCTCCAATATTTGTCACAAAACAGTGTCAAGACTTTTAAGAACTCCACTGACCTTTGACAAAGAAATTCAGACACAAATTGTCTGGTCCTGAGAATATAAACTTTAAATGTAATAGTTGTGGCCTGGTATTATTCTTAACCACTGGAAGAAAAAAAAAGTAATATTAGCATCATTTCTCAGATATAAGTGTGAGATTGATAGGTCTGCTAAATATAAGATATATGTCTATTTTATCAGGGCATTTCTAAGTTTTTCCAGTAGGTATCTTACTTTGCTTCCTCCAAAAAACTGTAGAGAAGTAGCTGGTGAATATTTCAGACTTTCTTCCATTGTGACACATAATTTAACATCTTTTTCCTGGACTCACACCTGTATAAGAGATTTCATGCTGTCCTGATATATTTAAACATTCTTTCTCACTCTGAGGAGGAAATCCTCAGGATGTTTAAACATAAAAGCCTTAAGGCCAGCTGATGGCATCTTGCTATTATGAGCCCTGTGCATGCCACTGCTCCTTCCTCCGCTCCTTCATCAGATCCCATCTTTAGCTATTTACATTATAAGGCTTTAATGCTGACCTTTTCCTATTGTCATCCATGGTCTGCATTCTAACTTACTGATTTATTCCCATCGTCTACAGAAATCCTCTACTTTCCTTTTAAAAACAATCCAATTATTTATTTCACCTTTTTTGTGAAGCTTGATTATTTTTAGCCAAAGACAGCTTTTTTAATTGCTGAATTGTGCTCTGGGGCAAAGGTTCATCACCTACTGGTTCTGTGTGCAATGCTCAATTAGCATTCGCATGGGTATATTTAATTTTTTTTTATTTCTGGATTTTGCTTATTATTTTCAGTTTGTAAAACTAACTGTTCAAAAGAACAAAGTATGAATATTACTGGCCAGAACTAATATTATGTATAACTATAGCAAAAAAAGTGCTAGATCTTGATTGTTCATATTAGCCATCAGATTTTAGAGCAAGGATCAAGTCCTCATAGATCTACTATGGAATTACTCCGAGCTTGTTTCGTTTGTCTACCAGACAGTTACTGATTTCATTGCTTAGGAATTCAAATTGTTTCTAACAAATGCAAAATAAAACCTATGGTTAAAGGTGTCCTGGATCAAATTTTCCTATAAAAATTGCTGAAAAGGTGTTTATTCCCTCTAACATACTAATTTGTTCTCTAAACAATTTTAATCAATATGTCCCTCTATTATTTATCAGTCTGAATACTAATCCGTACATTTTCTGCTTCCTGTCCTTTTAAAATTTCAGTTACTTCGACATAGAAAATATCTTTACAACAATTTCTTCTGCCCACATTTTCATTTTTTCCAAGGTGTTGCCAGCAATGTTAACATCCAAGTCATGTGAAACACCCTTCCACATTTCAGTAATAGCCACCCAATCAGATATTGTTTCATAAATGAATACTTCTTATTCCTCTTATTACCAGGGCTCCTAGCTAGTACTAATGTAGAGACCACTGAAAAATATCTTCTTTCTCCATAATATGACACCAGGATTCTTTATATCAACTTATTTTATACACCCATGAGTAAAGGATAGCATATTTTTTCACACTTCCTTGAAAGCCATTGCAAGCTGTCGTAAAATGAATTTTGATTTGATAGGAACTGATTAGATTAAAACCTTCAATATTGTCAGATATTTTTTTTAAAAAAGTGAAAGTGACCAAATTAATTCATTTTCTGCAACAAAAAGGCATGACGGTCATAATATTAATAATTTAAATTACTATAACACATTACAGTTATAGCAATCAAATTGCCAATCTGGAATGGCTATTATATTTTCAACGTTCATGAACAATGATGTAGATGTTGGTTCCTTAATTATTAACTCTGCAGAAAAACTAACCCCTCTCAGGAATTTGGCATATTTCTTTCAGCTGCAAATTAAGGAAGAAAACAACATAGCAACAACAGTTTTTACAATACAGAATTTAAATATTTGAACACTCTAGTAGGAGAAGTGATCAAATCAAATTTAAGTGTGACAAGTCTGCTAGATTCAGGATACATCTCCAGTGAATCACTTTAACGTTGGTTGTTTTTTTTTTTTTTCAACTGGATTGCTGCATTAAGAATGATTTTTAAAAGATTTTACAGGTTTTGCATGGTAGGTCTTCTCAAGTCTAAGAGTTTGGACAGGTCCAAATGCAATTAATCTATTTGAACATAGGCCAGTGGATTATTTAAATGCAGAGTTTTAATAGTACTTGCTTAAATAGTTTATATCCTCCTGAATTAGAGAAACAAATCCTACAATCTGACAGTGTATTATTTTTAATATTTTGTTTCATCGGTTTCAGTCTTGCTGACTGTCACTTTTCTGTGTTTATTTATAAAGGGAGGGCATCGAAAATACTGACCTAAATGCTAAAAAAAAATGCATACAGAAGTTAAATAAAGACCTGAGGAGGAGGTTAATATTTAGGGTAAGTCTTCCTATACTTGAACCCTTCCTGTTAAATGTCATCTTAAAAGACAGCCTAAAGGGTCTGTCAATAATGTATATTTCATAGTAAGATAAAATGAAGAAGAAAGAATTAAAAAGACCACATCCCACCTATCTTTATGATCAGCTAAAATATAAAGGAGATTCACCTGGAATTCTGAATATGTTTCAAAAAAATTATCCCCAATACTGTCGAAATTACTATTAATAACTATGGCTCTCTAAAAAGCAGGATTTTATGGCTTGTACTTTGCACTGAATTTCTAGACAATATTTAGCTTATATTCACCCAACTTGCAGTAGAGCCAGAGAAGTTCATGTCTGTCCACATCCATCTACTTACATATTTTCCCTTTACAAATGAGAAAACAAAAGAAACTTTCAGAGCCTATAAAGGCTCAGGAGCTGTATACAGATGATAGTCCTGCTGGGGGAACACAGGCCCTGGCATTTCCCCTTCAACTCCGTATGCCTGGCGGAGTCCTGAAGGAGCTAGCAGATGTTATGGCAGGACCTTTTTCTATCGTCTGCCAAAGGTCTTGGGAATCTGGGGAGGTCCCTGCTGACTGGAAGCTAGCTAGATGAAATTTAACAAGTCCAAATGCTAGGCTCTGCACCTAGGACAGAATAATGCCGGGCACAAGTGTGAACTGGTAGAGGAGTGTCTGGAGAGCAGCACTACAGGAAGGGGTCTGGGGGAGCTGGCTGATGACAGGCTCAACATGAGTCAGCAGTGTGCCCCGGCAGCCAAGAGGGCAAACTGCATCCTGGGTGCATCAAATACAGCATAATCCCACAGATCCATGGGCTCTGATAGGATGCACTCATGAGTGCTGAAGGAGCTGGCAGATGTTATTGCTAAGCCACTCTCTTTGAATGGTCATGGAGGACAGGAGAGGTGCCTGAGGACTGGAGGGAAGCCAATGTCACTCCAGTCTTCAAAAAGAGCAAGAAGGAGGACCCAGGACACTACAGGCCTGTCAGCCTCACCTCCATCCCTGGAAAGGTGATGGAACAGCTCACCCTGGAGGTCATCTCAAAGCTAGAGGAAAGAAGATTATCAAGAGTAGTCAGCATGGATTCACCAAGGGAAAATCATGCCTAACCAACCTAATGACCTTCAGTGATGGAATGACTGGCTGGGTAGACAAGGGGAGAACAGTAGATGTTGTCTGCCTTCGCCTCAGCAAGGGTTTTGGCACTGTCTCCCACAACATCTTCACAGGTAAGCTCAGGCAGTGTGGGTTAGATGAGCGGACAGTGAGGGGGACCAAGAACTGGCTGAATGGCAGAGCCCAGAGAGTTGTGGTCAACTGGAGGTCTCGCTGGAGGCCTGTAGCTCACAATGTTCCCCAGGGGTCAGTACTGGGTCCAGTCCTGTTCAACTTATCCATCAGTGACCTGGAGGAAGGGACAGTGCATACCCCCAGCAAGTCTGCTGATGATGCAAAACTGGGAGGAGTGGCTGGTACCCCAGAAGGCTACGCTGCCATTCAGCGAGATCTGGGCAGGCTACAGAGCTGGGTGGAGGGGAACCTAATGACATCCAACAAAAGCAAGTGCAGGGTCCTGCACCTGGAGAGGAATAATCCCATGCACCAGTACAGGCTGGGGCTGACCTGCTGGAAGGCAGCTCTGTGGGGAAGGACCTGGGGGTTCTGGTGGACAGCAAGGTGCCATGGGCCAGCAGCGTGCCCTTGTGGCCAAGAAGGCAAATAGCATCCTGGGGTACGTTGAGGAAAAATGGCCAGTGTTGATGGAGATGATCCTTCCCCTCTACTCTGCCCAGGTGAGGCCACATCTGGAGTGCTGGGTCCAGTTCTGGGCTTCCCAGTTCAAGAGAGACAGGGAGCTGCTGGAGAGGGTCCAGCAGAGGGCTATAAGATGATGAGGGGACTGGAGCATCTCTCTTACAAGGAAAGGCTGAGAGAGCTGGGCCTGCTTAGCCTGGAGAAGAGAAGACTGAGAGGGAATCTTAGCAGTGTCTACCACTGTCTTCAGGGAGAGTGTCAAGATGTTGAGGCCAGGCTCTTTTCAGTGGTGCCCAGTGCCAGGACAAGGGGCAATGGGCACAAACTGCAACACAGAAAGTTCCAGCTGAATATGAGGAAAAAACTTCTTTACCTTGAGGGTGACAGAAGTGGAGTCTCCTTCTCTGGAGATACTCAAAACCTGTCTGGACACAACTCTGTGCAATCTACTCTAGGAGAACATGCTTTAGCAGGGAGTTGGACTAGATGAACTCCATAGCTCTCTTCCAACCTTGACCATTCTGTGATTCTGTGATAACCAGCCAGTCAAAAGAGGTGATTATCCCACTGTATTCAGCATCTGTGGCCTCACCTTGAGCATTGTGTGCAGTTCTGGGCCCCACAATTTAAGAAGGATGTGAAGGTCCTTGAATGCATCCAGAGGAGGGCAACAAAGCTGGTGAAAGGGTTGGAAGGCATGCCCTATGAGAAGCTGCTAAGGACTTTGGGCTTGTCTAGTTTGGAGAAAAAGCTGAGGGGTGACTTTGCTCTCCACAGCCTCCTGAGGAGGGCAAGTGGAAGGGGACATGCTGATCTCTTCTCCCTGGGATCCAGTGATAGCACGTGTGGGAATGGTTCAAATCTGCACCAGGACAGGTTTAATCTGGATGTCAGGCATTTATTGAACAAAAGGGTGATCAAACACTGGCACAGGCTTCCTAGAGATGTGGTCATCCCCTGAGCCTATCGGTGTTTAAGAGACATTTGGACAATGCCCTTAACAACATGCTTTAACTTCTGGTCAGCCCTGAACTGGTCAGGAAGTTGACTAGATGGTCCTTGTAGGTCCCTTCCAACTGAAATAGTCTATTCTTCTCTATTCCATTCTGTTCTACCTTGGGATGAGCTCTAGTACCTCAGATTCAAACACTGCTTAGAGAGGGAGTGTTGGGATGAAAAAAGAAGAAAAGGGAAAAAAAAGAAAAAAAAAAAAGGTGTTTGAAAAAAAGTATGTAACTATGTGATTGGATTGCCATGAAGTCAAGGTTTGATAACCAAATTACCTTTCAGTCTTCCATTGACATGTTTCTCAGTTCTAATAATGTAGAATATAAATTTCTACAAAATTAAATGCAGGACATCTCCCATAGGGCTTTGAAAAATGTTCTTATGATGTGTGGTAGGCAAAACGTTACTATGTCTTTTCAGAACTCTCTTCAGTGCACTTGTAATCACATTGATTTAATGAGTACTGTTGTGTACAAATACTCACAGGTGACACAAGACAGCCAAGAATTGTTCACTCCCAGGAAGAGAAACCAGCTTTCATGGAGCTGAGCATCCCACACTAGGTTGTGAACAACTTTGTCAAGAAATTCTTCCACTTCTAGGCAGAACAGGAGAAAGGAACAAGATGTGAATGACGACATTGTGGTTAATGTCAATATTTAGAAATTATTGAGAACTGCACTCTTGCATTCCTTTGCCCTGTTGAACTCCTAACAAACTCAAGAAAGTCTGATCTAAAAGAACAGAGATTTTTACTCCCTTTCTTTTAACTTTTCACTCTTTAGTTGATGTTCATGTTCCTAATAATGAAGATAAAAAACATACATGTCCACATAGAAAGATATATTTATTTTCATCCTGTTTAAATTTAGACCTCCAAAAAACATTCATACAGCTCTAAAGACACATCCTCCTATTACTTAGATATTTTTATACAAATGTAATTCAGCTGACTACGCCGGAGTTATTACCTATTTATACATGTATAAATAAGAAAAAACTCAGGGCAATATTTTCCTACAATGGCATACAATAGTCTATGTGACCAGGAGACTGAAAAAGTCAGGGCAAACGTTTTTCATTTTAAGGTATGCTGAATCGTATGCTTCTTAGATGCTAAACCATATTTCCATGGACCAATGTGCATTCAGGTAACATACTGTACCAGTCAGAGAAATTGTAATAAAATACAATCTTGTATTAAATTCTAACTCATATATATATATAGGGAGAGTTTAATCATACTGGAAGAATTCCTAGGGTTTTTATAAGTTTGTAAAAGTAGCATCATGCCTTTTTATATCAGGTGTAGGTGAACTTGAACATGAAACATACAGCTTTAAATAAAATAAGTATCAAAATCCACTAATTTATAAATTCAAATCACTTACTATAATGAACTGGCTAATCCAGGTTTAGAAGCAGAGCAGTTTACATCAAAGCTCTATTGTCAGTACTTTATTGTCAAAAGCAGACAACAAAAATGATAAAAGTCTAGTTTTCTGGAGAAGTTTTCTGGTTTAACAGATCCATAGTAAAGAAGTGGGGATTTCATTGTGAGGTCAACTTCTATCATCCTGATACTGGGCAATTCAATTTCCTGATTATTTTTTTTCCAGCTAAAATCCTTCACTGTCATATCTATATATAGACTTAAATTTTATACAGTAGGACTTGTCCTTTGCTGGCCTATCATTGACCTCAGCTCAGCTGTTGTAGTAACAGTATTAACTTTATTAGCAATAGCAATAGCAGTAGTAGTCTATTTACCCAAATGCAGTTCCGCTGTTGCAATATACTTTAGTGCAGTCAACATTTGTCCAAACAAATGAATCTTCAGGTTTGAAGCATTTCTCATTATTCATGCACACTGCCATTAATTTGTTATGCAGGAGATTCAGAATGAGGGAATGAGCTGTGTTGCTGCGTTTTCTATGATTTGGCTTTTATTACAGCAACAGTGACTGATAGAATTATTCCCTTATCTACAAAAACACGAGCAGACTTATGCAATTTTAATATCTACAGCTAAGTCCAGGCAGATAGCTCAACAGAGGAGTTCAAACATTCTTATGCAGTTCTAGTTATTCAGTGGTTTAGAACATCCCTTCACTGTCAACAGCAACCATTAAGGTAACATATAATGTTTAAGTTACCTTTAAACATTTACAGACAAGAAGAACTACTGGAAATTCAAACTATTCTCTTGCTTCTGCTTTGCTGCTTTGTATTACCCTGATACTGTAAACCAGTCAGGCAATCTGCTCACTCAAGCCCATGCTCTATCTTGACGCCCTGTACACTCCCTTGCAGGTTGCACCAAGTCTTATAACTCCTTGGCAAGAGGAGCATTTGCAATTGTGCTCTCCATAGAGTGGTGTCATCACAGTACTTTTCCAGTGATGTAAGGAAAATTCCATAAAGCCCTCAATAAGTTTTCCTGAGTTCATCCACCTACTTTTGATTTCTCAGCTTTCCTTGGTTAGTGTTAAATTTGTCTTTAACTTCTTCCTTACACCATCCCATCGCTTCCTATTCTGTAGCATAAAATCTGTATTCTAACTGCTTACATGATGTCTGCAACAGCTCCATTTGTCCGTATTCACAGCTCCAGACAACACCATGAACACAGCATTTACGTAATTGTAGTTTACATATTGCAAAAAAAAATATTAAATGAACTGTTTTAAATAATTGTGGGGAAGATTAAATGGATCAGGAAAAAAAAAAACCAAACTTCACATGACAAATTTAAGAGAAGTGGAAAAGAGTCATTATTTGTATCAGTTTTAGATGTGATGCTCAAGAATTCTATAAGAAGTAATAAAATGTATTTATCTACTTGTCATTCTGGATACTCCTAACATTCATACTCCTAACATTCTCAGATACTTTTTCCATCTGTGGTCTTAAGACTTTTACTGTACTTCAGAAATGATTTTGCAATATAAGATATAACTATGCAGTATAAGACAGATTTTTTTACTGCATATTTTGTCTTTACAAGGTAATTGCCATTTCTTCTGTTTTTCAAATTATAAATATTTTGCTTTTGTTACAACCTGTTCTTGTTATGTACGCTGTGGTTCTTTTAAGCCTCTGTTTTCTTATCTGTGTGCAAACTCATACACAGATTTATACAAAAATCTATTACAATTCATTTAAGTTGAATCATCAACTAAAAGGAAAAGAGGAAAAAAGGATGAGAGCTATTTGATCTCATTTTAGTTATTCGGTAGGTAGATATCCAGTAGCTGTCTAGGACAAACCGTGTTTTGGAGCTCCATCTCTAATTACTGCAAAGAGATAAATACATTCACCTTGGTTTATATTTTCTAAGAATATTATACTTGTGCCTATTATAACCATGACTGATAACTTTGGTGGAATATGCGGGTAAATGTCTTACTAAGCAGTTTTCTCCTGTCCACTCCTTCACAGATGTAGAAATAGCTCTTTTTGTATTAAATAAAATGGTGAATATTTCATACTAAATTAGTATTTTCTTTCAGAGATCACTTCTTGGTGATCTCTTTCTCTCCTTTCTTCATTTTTCTAAACAAGTCCTCTAATCTCAGTATAGTTGTTAAACATGAGTGTTTTCAATAATGTCACACATTTTTGATAACCAAGTATGATTCAAGATCTCTCAATTATTATACCTCTTTATGTCCACTTTTGCATGTCCACTGAACAGTCTTTATATATCCTTCATCATACATAGCTGTCTAACAATCAAATTTAAGAAAAAATGGTCAAAGCATTAATAGAAATCTTAAGATAAATGGTCTAGTATTTCACTTCACTACCTTTGTGGTAACAATAGTGTCTGGTTTACTGGTGGGTTTTTTTTCAAGTCACTTATGAACATTAGCTAACATATTCTTCAAGTATCCTTCAGCTTTTTCATCAATGCCTTTTATCTAGTTCTTTGCCAAGGAACAAGGGAAGAGGCAGGCAGTGAGTTTAAAACTTCAGAAAAGGAAAATATCTCTTCAAAGTCATTGTATCTTAGTAGAAATATGTTGTACCACAAAGTAGATCTATTTTCTAAAGGAAGGGAAAATCATTTTGGTCAGAAGAAGTCACTGTTACATGACACAAGTTTGTGTATGACATATTAAGTTGAGAGAAATAATATTTTTGTTCAGCCTAGTGCAGCTTTAACTATTGGTCAGAGTTGATTTTTTCACTGAATAATGTTTATTTAAAAATTAAAAATAAAATTTAAAAGCGCAAAATGTTCCTTTAAATACATTGCATGATAATTGCACTCACTGAAGTTACTTCTGTTGTGAGGGAGAACACCTAAACATTCTGCATTTATATAACTGTCAAAATGCACAGTGATATGCTACATCACTTACTAATGGACAACATCGGCATTGTTGGGAAACTGAGGTAGTTTATTAATCAGTTAATCAATGCTCCTGTTAGCTTGGCATTTAGCATCAAGACACTTCTAGTTTAAAATAGGAAGGGGAAAGAGATTATGCCATATTTTGGAAAAGTAGTGGTGGTGGTGGTGTGAAAAAAAACATAAAATCAACCCTCATTCTGCCTGTAGTTGAGGAAGGGATCAGAAGTGAAATGAAAAGAGGGGATTTATTTAAAAAATGCGTTGCCTGAATACTGTCTGACTGATCTTTTAAAATAATTTCTGAAAACATTTGAGACAGTGCAGTTCACATATGTTACTAAATTTATTGTTTGGTCTTCTTAATGTAGCGAAACATTAGTAAACCGCACCTGTGCATGGTTCGGAGCATTGTGGCTGTCGTGCGATTTTACACAGAAAGGATGGAACAGAGATACTTCTCTCTTGGCCCTGACACAGATAGGAAAGCTGTATTCATAAAGTATGCCAATATCTGAAATGATAAGGACATTCTGTCAACTGACAGGAATGGGAATTTTTGAAGTATATGCTGCACATCTGCTAATATCCTTTAAAATTAATGCTGCCTTCTATTAGCAAGAGAAAGTAAGTGCTCAAATAAAAGGATAAAGAGAGCTGGCGGGAAGAATCAATGAAAATTAGCTTCTCGGTTTTCTGACTGCAGGTGGTAATATTTACATTTCTTTTTGGGGTAGGATCTAGAAAAGGATCTAGAAACACTAATAAGAACTATGTCCTAATATGGACAAGTCACTGTACAAATACTGAAATATAGTAATGGGGTAAAGTCCTGGTGCTTACGTTACAAGCATGAGAAAATCAAACAGATGCAGATACAAAATTGACGACTGTGATACCCAACAAAGACTTCTCCTACCTCATAATTAATGGTAATTGTATTCTTACTGTGATTTAATTAAAACCAAATGGAATTTTACTCATGAAAGATTTCATCATCATCATCATCACATTTTAACCCTACATGTCCGCTGAACAGTCGAGAAGCTTCAGTCTGCTATCCAAAGTCCCCTGTAATCAACATGGAAAAGATTCAAATGGTTATTTTTAAAAATAGTTCTTCTACAAATATTCAAAGTGAGAATGGTTCGTAGAGGATAGACCATTCTTTTAGGTTGGGATGACATGGAAATCAGTTCTGGGCAGATTGCTCCAGAACTGTGAAAGACCACTCCATACTTACACAGTTTTGCACCCAACCACTGCTGGAGAAATGATACTGACATTTTGTCTGACCTAAAAAAGTTGTTCTCATCTTCTCATGTGATAGTTATTCTTTAATAGAAAAATGTGAATTATAATCTCTTTTCCAAAGAGCCAAGTGTTAAGGGACAGATAAATTTTCTAAAAGTGTGTAAGTACTCTTCAGTAGGTTAAAAAATAAATTTATAGACCACTTCACTTCTAGATATAATGCAGACAAAAGTGCTTCACCAGTATGTTAATGAGCTTTTCATCTGAGAATTCAAATTCTTTACAGCCTTTCCTTAATTAATCCTCTCATCTAACTTAAGAATCTGATTCTTAAAATTGTTTTTGTGGTTTATATGAAAGCTTGAATATAAACAGAACATTTCTCATGAAGATTTATTTGTTTCAAAAAGGCATTTCCATCAACATAGATTTAATGTTGGTCTACTCATTAACCAAAAACAGCTGTGTTAAACTTATGTAAAATAAACTGCAGCAAATGGTTTAGTAAGATCTTTTATTCCTCAATGTAGTAACAGAATCCAAGGGGAAAATTGCAATAAAATTCTGGACTTTGAGTATGTGCTTTATCACCATGTATACTCATTAGATGTCCTGGTTTCATCCTTTAAAGTCACAGAAAATGTGACTTTGAAGAATAATTACCTAAGGGAGAACACAGAGAAATGTGAATGAGAAGGATCCTCTCTCAAAGATATTCTGAATGTGTGACTAAAGAGACACAACCCAAAAACAGTCACAGAAGACAGAGAACACAATTTTAGACTAAGATTATAATCAACTTTGTTGAGCATAATTGACTTTTCAGGAATGTGAGACTGGAGGAACAAAACTCTAAAAAGAGATTTTCATTACACAGAATGAAGCAGAAGAGATATTTCTGGGAGAAATTCAAGGCAGCTAGTCCAAATACCTTCAGTGGCAGAAAGTTAAAAGTGTGAATGAGACACTATTAGTTGTAATACACTGTAAACCACATAAATATGGGACATGAAATTTATCTCACCTAATTTAGGTCTCTTAAAATTATTTACCAAGTCTAAGTCACTTGGTCTTGAAAGAATGACTCTCTCTAGGTGGGTGTCTCCAAAGACTGCAGTGATTTTTCCTGAAGGGTCCCAGCACTCTCCACAGTTTGTAGAGCCTAGACTCAGCAATTTTATTTTTAATACAGTTACATTTAAGTGAGGAGCTAAAGAATGATACGGTAAAAGGGACACAATAATCAGATAGGGAATGAATTTTTGTTGGTTACTTCAAGGCCAGCTACTGTCGGTCTCCCCCACAATGGCATTTCAAAGACTGCTCAGCTTTTTCAGAACTAGGCAGTCTCCCAACCAGGCAGCCCACTCCAGAGCCTGCTTCTCCCATCGACAAAGAATCCCAAATATCTCAGCCCTTTTAAATACTGGTTTATCTCAAGATTGGATTTGCAATATTAGGTCCTTTTATTCAAGTCTGCAGTAAGGATCAAGCAAAAACCTCTTCAGTAGGTCTCAGTTGCATTAATCTGTTCAGCAGCCCAGTTCCAGAGATCCCAAAAGATACCGTCTTTCGATCTTAACTCAGTTCTGTTATTAGCTATTATCTGCCTTTTAGTTATCACCAGTCTACTATGCATTTAATTAACCATATGCTAAAAAAGTTTGAATCTAATCGTTGCTATATACCAGTTCACCTATAAGGCTTTTCTTAGCATGCACATTTACATCATAAAGTGACACCATTGCAAGTGCAGACTTTCATTATCTTCATGGGGTATTGCAGACATCCTGCTTATTAAGCTGTTGTCCAGCTGTTTAGCAGTCACACCTTAAGCAATCCAGCACCCCGTTTGCACAGCCACAGAAAGGCGGTTTTCTGCTTTGCAGGCACACATAGTGCCGCTTCAGCAATTATTTATAACAAAGATATTGGAGTGCATTACAGTGTACAGTAAAAAACAAATCAAGTGAACAGTTCTTTCAGTGAATGGTGATGATGAATCAATAAATTAAATCAAAAGAATACAGAAAAGGAAATACAAGATTTTTAGTCTGTACAGGTCATCAGCATTGGTGCTGAAGTCAACAGATAGGAAAGGAAACTCAAACACAGGCATCAAAATCAGAGAAGGGGTGGACTGGAAGAAAATACTGCTGGAAGATCACAACCATAGCAGAATTGAAGAGATGTGTCAAAAGCAAATCAAGGTACAAATCATGAGAGAGGATAAGGAAGATAAGAGACTCTGATAGAGACTAGGGAGTTTTGATCCTAATAATCAATGTCAGTATATGACTGTGTGTCTAAAAATTATTTTGAAGACGACTGAAAATATGTGCTTTTAGATTTGATTGTTTCCAGGGCATTACATTTGAAAGATATTCTATTTACTATAGGCTTGGAGAAAGACTATATTTGTTCTTTGAGCTTTGCATCATAACAGAAGTACTCAATATACCTTTTCCTTTAAACATAACTCATATGGAAGAAGCTATTTTGATTATGATTCCTGTTCAGTTTGAGTTCTTAAGCCAAAATAAGGCTTGTTCTAGCCAACAGCTGAGCTAAGATTTTTGCAGTTTAGTCAGCTGAAAAGTTCTCTGGAATATCCTTCTATAAATTAGAAGTAATCAATACCATCTATCGTGCAGCATTAAAAAAACTTTTCAGCAAAACCACTGAAAGATGTTAGTGAGCCTAACAATGTAAAGCAAAAACATTAGTGTGGCACAAAGCCGCCGGCTTTTCTTGTTTGTTTTTTTTTTTTTTAACACTAAGTTACAACGTTTCTAATTTCTGATGTTACTAATATAAAAGAAGGGGAACAATTTCTTTAAACAATTTCCTGTATTTTGATCGACTCTCCTGTAGCTGAAACAGCTTTGAAGGGAGCAGCTGGGTCTGTCAGGGCTTATTTTAAAGAAGGGAGAAAGAAGTAATTGTTTTGGTCTGCTCACCTGGGTCTTTTGAACTGGAAAAGACTGATGGAAATTTTACAGTAAAGGAGGAAGAACTAGTATGACTATTCCATCAAAAAAGCAAGAGGAAATTTGTTGATGAGCTTATAGGCTTTCCTCCTCTTTGCAGTATAGAAAAGTAAGTAGCTTGTTACAGAAAGGCAGTAAAATGGGAAGAGGGGAGAAAAAAAAACACCTTTTTATGGAAAGAGATACTTTTTTTTCCAATAAATTGACATTAGAAATATATTGTAAATTAGCTGCTGTCATTATGTGTTTATATAATGTTTTCTTCTTTGACTGTACTAGAATAGTCAGTTCTACCTAGAAAGAACTTGGCATACTCATCTCAAAATATTAATGAAGAGGTTTTTCATAAACTTATGTTTCTTTCTGTGAAGTCTTAAGATGGCTAACTGCTGAAATTTATCAGAGAACAAAGGTGAAAAAATGTCTTTTTTGAGATACAAAACAAAAAAAAACCTATCTGAGAATGTGATCAATAATTTTCTGAAGGGGCAATTTTAAATTACTGGTTCAGTAGAATCCAAAAAATCCAAAGAGATTTATTATTCTAGCAAAAATTCATTAAAAAATATAAAACTTCTAAATTAACAAGATCTGAGTAACTGAATTTGAAAAATTTCATTTAGAACTTCTTTTAGCTTTTCTTTCCTTCCTAAATTAGGAAAGAGCAAACTACAATAAAAGCCCAAATAAGATCACTTCTGTTTTATTAAAACAATCCTCTTATGTTGACCCAGGCTGAATTATCTGAGAATATTTTATTTCATAAGAAACTTCAGATACAGTTACTTTTTACGATGTAAGAGGTAAAGAAATATACAAAGAAATCAGCTGTGTTATGGGAACGCAGTGACAGCCAATTCTACCACTTACCTTCTTTCTTTTCCACCTGACCATGTCCTTGAGAAAACCCAAATAAAAGTTGTCTCTCTCTGCACGCTACTAGACAATCCTTAGAATCTGCCAGCTCTGGATATAGGATTGATGCTTCCTGGAAGTAGGTCTTCAAGGCTCCCTTTTATAGCCCATGTGCTACCATTTCTTATTCTGCCAGGAGAGAGAAGTATTTAGGTCTTACTTCAGTTCTCTGAGAACACAGTAATGGCAAATATTCTTTCCTGAAAAAAAATACTGCTATCTAAATGTTTTGGCTAGTCATCCCCTTTGTGGAAATGTGATTCAGTTTAGGTTCCAGCCCAGAAACACTTCTTCAGAAGTGGCTGGCTTAGTTAAACAAAATAAGAGGTGGATGATATTCTCTTATGTTTGAACTGCTGCGTGGTTGTATAGAGTGAAAAGCAAGAAACAGTAAATGATTCCATTGTTAGACATCCTTTGTCTCTAAAGGCATTCATGACATGGATGCATTCAAAATATCTTGAAGTCTAATGGTAACAGATGGATGAGAGTTAGTGGCAGTTACTCTCTGGCATATTTACAACACACGTTTGTTTTAGCAAAGTTGTGCTTGTTCCTTTTTGTACATATTGTTAGGAATAAATTGGATACCACAGTTGCAGTAAATAGAGTAAGGTGATGCTCTCACTGTCTTCTATGTGTTGGATTTGTTCTTAACTCTCCTGGGTCCGTGTTTTTAACTGACCTATCGTGCACCTAGCTGTTGTTTGGTTTATTAACCATGATTATTATGCAAATGAGAAACAAGGCTGAAAGAAGTCTGAAAAATCAGAACACAGCAACGTACAAAATACCGTAGGAAAAACAACACAGAAACTAAGTGAGACTCCAGAATGTGGCAATTCCATTCCAAGAGGCTTTCTGCAAATAGAAGCAAAAGTATCAGGACCTGGGGATCCGGGTGGAAACCAAGCTGAACATAAGCCAGCAACATGCTTTTGCTGCAGAATAGGCTAGTGGTATCCTGGGCTGCATTAAGCAAAGTACTGCCAGCAGGCTGAGGGAGGTTAACCTTCTCCTCTACTCAGCACTGGTGAGGTCCCACCTGGAGCACTGTGTCCAGAGCTGGCAAAGAGGTTTGGACATACTGGAGAGAGTCCAACAAAGGGCCACTAAGGTGATCAAGGTGATCAAGGAGTGGTGGAAGGCAGGCAGGCAGGCAGGCAGGGAGGGAGGGAGGGAGGGAGGGAGGAAGGAAGGAAGGAAGGAAGGAAGGAAGGAAGGAAGGGAGGAAGGGAGGAAGGGAGGAAGGGAGGAAGGGAGGAAGGGAGGAAGGGAGGAGGGGAGGAAGGGGGGGAGGAAGGGGGGGGAGGGAGGGAGGGAGGGAGGGAGGAAGGAAGGAAGGAAGGAAGGAAGGAAGGAAGGAAGGAAGGAAGGAAGGAAGGAAGGAAGGAAGGAAGGAAGGAAGGACTTCAGCTGCCACCTAAATTCACTGGACCCCTTCTTTGATCACAAAATTCCTTCTGCACCAATCATTTCCCCCCTGAACATGTCCAGACATGTCCTGGACTAGGTGAATTTGTACCTTGCACATGACCCTGGATTTCAGAAGCCAGGCAGCACCCTGTTAAATTCCCAGCAAGGACTGAGTCTTCTGCATATGGCTAACAAACACATAGAATTGGACTTCTCACAAAATGCAATTATGGAGGCAGGCAACAGAGCCTAGCTTCTGTATAATTTCCCTTGAGCCTTACTATAAGTGAGAATCATGGGTTTCCACTTTATGCTGCATACATTTTATAATAAAATACATTAACCAAACTGAAAAAATGTTCCTGTGATTTAGGAATCAAACCCAGGGTATCCCTGGCCAAGGACATCAAACTTACCTCTCACCCATTCCTCCATTGCCTTAGTTTCCTAAGTTGCCATGTATTCCTTCAACAGAGGGCTGAATATCTATAATGTGAATAAATTACAGAACCCAAATCTCTGACCTTTGAGTTGTCTTTAAGCATTAAAATGATGTGCAAATTGTGAGTACTGCCAGCATTTTTCCATACCAGGCCTATGCTCAATATTTCTTACTGTCTTCTAAATTGTATCATAAAAGGGAAAGTAACTGCATATACAGCAGAGTGTTCTGTAATAAATTGTAAGGATTTTTCCTGAAAATTTGTTAAAGAATTTGTTAAAACTACCCTTATTAAATAAATATTTCTGATTCTAAAGCTTCTTTTAATTATATGACCTTCCAATCCTTTGCAAAGGTGTGTTAAATCTAATTAATTTTTTTCTCAATGTATATGCACTGGTAAAATGGGAGATAGAAACATCAAAATTAGTTTACTAACATTTTGCTTAAAGGCAAACTTCATTACAGTGCTAATGCAAAATTTTGAACACTCTTAAATCATAACGACGGAATTACTACCACCAAGAGTCAGCAACCGCATAGAGGCAGAACCTAGTATTCTTCATCCAAGGCCCACGGTCTAGTTGTGGAACCAGATTCCATCAAGGCCCACGGTCTAGTTGTGGAACCAGATTCCATCAAGTCCCCAAAACTACTTGTAGAAGCCAAAAGTTTTCAGATTTTCTATTAGCTATGTTGAAGTGAACACTTTCAAACTCTGTATTAGCGAATACAGAAATTTATACTATAATTTGTTTTAGGTTTGATTATAGACTCACTTTGCTGAGTGATGGAGAATGAATCATTTCAAGGCTGCTGGATGGAACCTCAAAACTCAACAAAATTAGGAAAAGAATCAGTCAGAAGGAAGGCATACCAAAATCTTCCTCATAAAAAATTTGTTTGGTTGTAAAATAACATTTTTCATTGCAAACCACCACAGATTAACATTTTTTACCTTTAAAGGCAACGTCATGATAAATAAGGGGAAAAAATCATCTTCTAATTTTTATTTTCAAAAATCTGAATATTATTATTGATTTTTTCATCTTTTACTCATAGAATATATAAAATATATTACTGTGTGTTGATTTCCTTGGTCTTCCACAGTAACTTCTCAACTTGTTTCTATCTTTTGCCAAACTCTAAGGGGTAGACATAGGCACAAAGAAGTGCCACACATAATAGATTCTATTGGATCTACTGATAAGAAGGAAAAGGCATTTCTGTGAAAGTGATCAAAATTAAGATTTTTATTATAAACATAAAAATGTATTGGAAAATCCTAAAAGGAAAGAAGTATGAAATGAAATTTGGAACAATTTTCAAAAAGCATATACTTCCTTCCCTGCTTTTTCAGTAAGTTGCTAATTATTCTTTGCAGCCTGAAAGCCACATATTTCTTAAGCATTAAAGAGTGAAAGGGTACTGATAAATCAGCAGGTGCCTCTTTCCATTTCTAATAATACAAATAACTTTAGAAATCCACCTATGTATCCCAAGGACCTTCTCAATTTTTTGAACATTCAGAACAAATCAGTTTTGACGTATGTTTGAAGAATGGGCAAAGGTTAGGGCTTGTTCCTATTTCATCTGAGTTAGTTTGGCCATGATGGTTCGGAAGCAACTCATTCGTTCCCATGGCAATGCAGCAAATTCTGTAAAACTCTGCTTCTGTCATGGCAAATGAAGAAAATTTTTTTGTGAAAATATACCAGTTGAAGGAAAATATCAGATAACAGACAAACCTAAGGTCCTTGAAGATAAATAATTAATTTCAAAGGGATTTGCAAGCAATTCATAGACTGAAAATAGGTCAATAGAAATTTGAGAGCACTCCAATATGAAAAAGTGCAGAGGAAGTCAAGGCAGGAACTCTTAATAAAATAAGAATTCAAAAAGTTCCCTTCTGGGACAGATTCTGCCATGTGGACTCCTTCTGGGTATCATGAAGGGTCCTAAAAGCCCCTCCTGAATAGCTAACAAAGAAATAGCAGATAACTTCTTTGAACATCAAACTCCAAAAAGCAGGAAGACCATTCCCTGAAGAACACCTTATTCGGGCTTTAGAGACAGGAGGAGGGATCACTGCAAGAAACGCCATGTCTTGACCCATCAGGGAGCATGAATTGTCTCAAAGAAGGCAGGAATAGGCTTTTTGATAGGGAAACAGGATGGGCATTTCTCTCACTGTAGTTCTTTCTGGCAGCATCACAGGGCATTACCCAAGGCATTACACCAGGAATTAATGTAACCCTAATCTAACCAAAAAAAGATGTTTTCAGAAAAGCATGAGCCATTCCCTTACAACAATCCTATTCATTTCAACTACAGTTCCCATCCATGAACCTTCAAACTGTTAGAACAGTAATGAATCTAGTTCTCTGTTTTCATTCATCTGCCCCCCCCCCCAAAAAAAAGAACAAAAAAACCCAACCAAAAACCAAATTCTAAATTATCTCAAATCACGTGAAACCAAAAAGGTCAAGACTTAATTGTGAAGATCCACAAATCTAGTACAATGCTAGTATATTACAGCTATTATTTCATGGGAATAAACCAAATTTTCACCATATGAAATGTGGATTTATGAGCGTAGTCTTTCTTATTCTAAAACAAATAGGAATAATTATATTAATTATAATAGAAGTTGCCAAATAATTTTTCTTCTAATAAAACAGTAACATTTTAGTGGAAAAGAAAAAACATAGAGGGTTGTGTTTAGACGGGAAGCCTTTTGACTACCCAGGCAAAACCTGAACTAAGTTTATTGCACTGAAAGTGATTTAATTTGGAAGGTAGCCCATCACTTGCTTTGTTTGCAGAGTAAGTGGGTCACTATACCCACAGAATATGGTTTCATCACTTTCTTGATAACGAACCAATAATGTAGTCAGAACAGTTACCATTTCTCTCACTCTAGCTGAATATAGATGTTTCGTTCACTATTGCTTGATTTCTGTTTAATGCTTCAAGCATATATGCAGCAATTGAATGCAGGCCAGCCTCTCCAAAGTGAGTAGTCTGTTTTCCATGATCTCTTTGCCTTTAACATCACCATTAAAAGAAAACTTCTGCCATTTTCAGTCTGTATACATAACCTCAAATGGTCCTTTGAAATTTTAAACCCAGAACTGTTAAATAGAAACTGAAGACTGCTGTTGCCATGTTTCAGTTCTATTTTGGATCTTAATTTAAGTGTCCATTTATTTTCAACTTTCATTAGAACTATTTATTTGTTTCCCAGTCAGCCCTTGGGGTCACCGTTAGATGATCAGGATTGTAGTATGCTGAACATAGACAGGCACGTGATGGGAAGACAGCCTTCAAGTCAAATAAATTACAGTCTAAATAATTCCCGCTCTCAGAGTCACTGCTTTGAATTTTAGTGATGAAAATGAGGGAAAAGTGGGCAAACTCTTTTCTTTTGTTTTTGGGTCGGGATGTGAGATGTAGGTGAGCTCTCTGTTGTTCAAATCAGAAGTGAGATAATCTAGATATCCTCTTGAACCTTAACTGTACTGCTGTTCATTCTTAATATGCACCTGTGTGACTGGGACAAAAAGATCCTCAATAACATGGGCAACTTCCTTACCCACTTGTGTTGTCAGTAGATTGATACTATGGAGAGATCATTTAATACAAACTTACATATTGTGTTTAAAATAACACAGGGAAAATCTACTTGCTTGTATTGTCCTCAGCATCATTATACTCTTGGAGCTCTGCAATAAGGGTTTGAGGGTTTTTACCTCTGCAAGGTGGGGGATTTTTCTTCACTGTAGTCACATTAAAATGGTAACAAACAGCTCTGAGGATGCTGTGACTCAATTTCTGGATCATCTTGTTGTCTCAAGGGCCTTTCCAGCCACAGGTCTCCCCTGCTGTCAACAGTTTTTGCACCTTTTGGAAAGCTGCAGAGGAATTTTGTTCCTGTAGCTCAGCTGCCTCAGTTCATCTTCTAGTGTATTAGATTCAGCTGTTGAAGCAAATGTATTTCTCCTGCTGCTCCAGACTGTGACTTCTGATCTGTGCAGAGCCACACATTTATTTTGCTGTCCCTGTTTTGGGGGAAGTGGGTTTGGGCAAAGAAATGGACAGGCATCTAGTGGCAGGTCTGTGTGAACCACCTCAGTAAGCTAGGTGAGCTCTCCAGAAGCTGAGTTCTTTCACTTTTGAACCAATTCAGCAAGTTACAGCGTTTTAAGCCTGAACCCTGTAAGTGAAGCTGCCTCTGAGGAACCCACGATAGACAATCCTCAGACAGGTTGAGGAAAGCTTTGCTTTACCAGGGTGTGGAGGTGGCATAGCTCTCCAAATACATCAAGCATAATAACGTCAAAATGCAGATTATTTCACCCTCAAATGAAAAGGCTGTACATGGATCCTAGAACTAAAACCACAGCCAAAGCTCCTTAGCAATGACAGAAAACAGCCAAAACTTATTTTCAGTAGGAAACAAGTGGCAACAAATTCTATATACCATGTGTGCATCTGGCATGTTTAATTATTATTTTAAAACCTATTTTAATACTGTTTGCATCCTACTATAACCCACTTAAACCAAAAAGACTAGAGAGGTAATTCAGACAGACACTGAGTGAGGGTGCATAAGATAGGCAGGTACTCTGCTGCTCTTTAACTGCATCAGCAAGTCTGACAGTCCTCATGAGCTGGTGATTATTTAGACTTAACCATGACCTCTGATGTTGGTCTTCTTTCCAAAGGCAAGAGATATAAACCACAAAGATCATAAGACTTGCTCAGGGGAAACAAAAAAGTCACATGTAAATTAACAATTTCTGAATCTGATATTGTTCTATCAATGGTTTATAGTTAAGGTCAGAAACAGTAAGTCCATTAGTGGCCACTCAGCTAGCAGAGTTCTTTTGGATCATTCCCATGAAATTTAAGAAAAGTACAACTCTTGAACTAATACCCCAACAGATATCTTTGTTTAAGTTTGCCAATGACAACACTTTTAAGCTTGTGTTGATTCATGCCAGCACAAGAAACAGGGTGCTGACATATGCCGCTATCCTGAGGCCCTTGCAACACCTCCTAATGACACTGCTGCATGGCACTGCTGTACCGAGAAGGGGAAAACCAAGCTGGAAGGTAGACAAAGTCTGTACAACTGTAAGCGGAATAAGCACCTTTTAGCACACTATTCCTATTTTGATCACTAAACACACTGCTTCTGTTGCAGTATCCTCTGCCTTTAACAGTTTTTTCTGTATAGATCATGCATGTATTTATCTATGGCAAATAGGCCAAGTTAGCATTGTACCATCCAACTGTTCCCATGAACTTTTCATGTTGAGTATAAAAGTGTCTTACATTAGTATAGAATATCCTCTATCTAGACAAAAATAGTTGTATAACAAAAAGTGTTTTCATAATTAAATCTAGTGATAAACATTTGGAGGCAATTTTTATTGCTTTATCATCATTAGATTAGCTGAAGTGGTGGACTTTTAACATGCAGGTGAGGTTTATATTATTTTTTTAAATAACTGGTATGAAGAAAGGGTTAACACATTTTATAATAATTTTGCAAAGTTGGTATTTAGCTTTGTTTGAATTTAGAGCAACATCTCCACAGCTCTGCCTAAATTTGTAATGAAAAAGAAAACCTGGCAGACCACAGTTCCATGCTGTCCCAGACCTAGAGGTTCAGGGAAAGCAGTTGAACTCCAATCATAGATATTTAGAAGTGACTATGCCCATGATTTCTGACTCAATATGCCAGGGAAGTGGTAGCCCAAAGCCCTGACATTTTTTGTCGAGTGAACTGCAGAAGACGTGAGCCTAATAGCTTGAGAGCTGCATCTTTGCTGTCCGTCAGGAAGACTGCTAAAATTGGGTTACAAAATTTTGCAAAAAACTCACATTACCAATGGATACCCACAACACAAATAGAGTTCAGCCAGAACAATGCCTAATGACACCCAAAGCTTCAGTGACAGTAAACGATCATCATGTAGTATTTAATGTATCACAAATTAACTTTCTTCAGTGAAGGTATTACATCTGTGAGTTCCTCAATAGCTCTATCTTAAAGTCATTGATGCCCTTTAAAAAAACAGAGAGAGAAAGCTGGGAGCATTTATTGATTTCAACTCAGACCTGAACCAAAAGTAAAAACCTTCCAAAGTCAGGTTGCTGGTAGGAAGATAATGACTCTATTACAACTAGGGAAAAATAGACCTATCTGGATATGAAGCAGAAACAAAACTTATCAAGAGATGCAGGTAGTACCAACATTCTATCAGACTACACTGAAGTTAAAAAAGTTGGCATCACAGTAAATGAAAATCTGAGATTGTTAGATCTGTAGCCTGATTTTGAAATCAAAGCATTTTGGCTTAATGAAAACAAGAAAAAAAAAAAAAAGGGGGGTGTGGGGTGTGGTAGGGGGTGGGGGGGTTGGGGGGTTCTGGAGAGACATTTTAGCTGAACCATCTTCAAATCCATTTGCATTTATCCAGATGGAACTTCAATATCTTTTGAGGTCCATTAATTAGTACCCTGACTGCTAAAGTTTCCCTGTGTCATCCAGTAGAGATTTTTAACCTTAAAAAGTATAGGATAATGAGTGCTCATATGACACAAAGGAACTACAGTGCACACAAAAAATGATTCTGTCAGTTACAAAAAAAAAAGTATTTAGTACCATAGAGTGATTTTTTCCAGTGTCGCAGTCGACTGCCTTCAATGTCTGTTGTCTCCAAGGCTGAGTGAATCACCTTTTAAATATATATAAAGTTCTCCTGTGAAATCACTTTGTCAGTAGCTCAGCTGCACAAGGTAGGGATAATCTATATCAAAAATTCCTGACAGGGACTGTGCTTCCTTAGCAGGTCTTTGAAACCTTCCTACTCAGTGACCTCAGACTTCAATGAGTCACTGTAAAAAAGACAAGCTGCTGTATGTAGGTAATGAATGCACAGATTCATACTGCCGCTATTACAGCTATGAAAAAAATGAACATTTCTGGAAACGAAAACCTGTGAAGTTTATATTTGGAAAAAGAAATGTAAGAAAATCTCACTGATTTCATAGTGTGTGTCTATACCATCAGATGGGTTCAGTGCCTCTTTCACTCTGTGACATGTATCTCCAAGTCATCTGCACTGCATATATGTTGCAAACCAGGTTCTCTCCTTAGCAAAAAGAGCCAGAAGACATTTTTGCTCAGAAGGTTGCATTGTATAAGCAGTATGAATGTGGCTAGCCTACTGCATAAAGCTCTGCACTTGAGTGGTACAGACATGAGCTTGCTTGTCTGGAACGTCAAAGACATAGTAAGAGTACTCATGCTGTAATACAGCATTAAGAAGAAAGTTTTTATTCTTCCCACTCTAATCACTCATTATGGCACTGTTCCCTTAGGACATATATGTGGAATAGCTCTTTCTACCAAGGCCCAGGATATAGTTTTGTCAAGACACACTGATCAGCTAGAGGAAGAGGGAAAATTATGTAGTTCCCTACTGCCTTCCTTTTTTAATTTCATTTTTCCCAATATAAAACCTTTCCATCTTAGATTGTAGACTAAGGTGCCAGACTAAGGTCTTAGGTGCCAAACAGCACATAGCATGTTTGCATATGCATAGCACACAATGCATATGACAATATAATAAATGCAACTTGCTGTAGTCCTTTGTTACAAAAATCACTAGAACCAGTAGAAAATTGTATTATAAATTATCTCTTTTACTCCAGTGTTTTTACAGGTTTACATAAGGACAAAGAATGGCAGATGTATTTCTCAAAATTCAGCTAGTGGCCAAAGTGCAGGATTGGATAAGTGAGAGCTGGATGAGTTCTCCATCTTACTAAATTAATTTGAAACCATATTCACTTCACCTAACTACACCTAGCAAACGGCCATAAGTCAGGAGCACAGCCTGCCTAATTTTTCCCTTTATGCAGTCTAGAAAAATAGGCAACTCCAGGGAAAAGTTCACCCCCTATAACTGTCTACAACTGACCAGTTTGGGAATCACCTGTCTGAGTTCAGCAGCTGTATACAAAGGACGTGGCACATGAAGAAGCATCATGGCTGCCTGGAGGTGGTTTCTGTAACTTGCAAGTGTTTTAATTGGCTTCTTCTCCTATGAGTAGGGTTAAGGACTCACATCCACGTTCCTCCTTCACACTACTTTTGAGCAGATGCCCTCATCCAGACCTAGCTGTGCTGAAAGCCATTGCTGTTCCCTGCTGCTTATCAATCGCTTCTGCAAATACCCAGCTCACTGATTGTTGTACAAATTCACACCAGAAGCAGGTGAAACAAAGCCCATGTTCACTGTGTATCTTTTTTTTTTTTTTTTTTTTGTCTAATTAATACTCCACATGGCCTCTCAAGGAGGGAACAAGAAATCATGAAGGCGATGGTTTTTTTATAAAAGCTCAATGGAACTTCAGAAATTGCCCCATCTTTTAATAAATTCATTATTGTTTGTATACATTTAGACAGGTACATGCATAACACACATAAATGCGTATCAGCAGTCACACCTTGGAAATGCATGAATACAAACATTTCCAATTAATTACACATACATCTGGTCTCTGTGGGTTGTTAGCAGGGTACTTTAGTTTTATAGTTACAAACTCAGGAGCTCACATTCAAATCCAGTTTGTAAGCTGTGGATTGCACTCCAGTCTGTAGTCATTAACTGCTCTCAGCCTGAGGGCCATACTCTACCCCCAGGGCTATTTTTGAAGCATAACTCTCCAGTCCTGGGGTGCAGTTTTCCTATATTTTATTTTTCCAGCCATGTGTATACGATTTATTATGCTTTCACATCTGTTTAATACAAGAGCTGCATGTAACACACAAGGACATATAGTTTACGTGTTACCATGGCTTATGACAGAATCTGTATTTAACCAGCTGAAGTGAAGCACATGAAAAAGCTTATTCTAAAGTACTAAATATACATAGGGTATATAAGGCACACATCATTATCAGGAGAACTCTTCAAGTAGGAAGAAGGCTGCTTTTGTGATCTGTAACTTTTGACAGCCTGAGTTTTTTTACTTAAAATTGATAATAACTGTATGGATAACTTAAGACTTTTCCTAATAAATTAGGCTGTGTGGTCACATGTTTTGACACATTAATTACTTTTCAGTATAAAACAGTTGTCAATCTTTCCAGCAAAATTCAGTGAAAACCATGGTAACTGCCATCAGAAAACAATTAAACTACTTCCCATTGTCTGTGTTCCTGTAGCAATTGGTCCTCTGTGCAGTACAGATGACATAGGCTCTAAAACCTGAAAATTGTATAAAAATAATTTCTAACAGGGGTTTTACATGTATTCCAACCATTACAACAAACAAGGAAACAAACAGGTCAATTTGAGGGAAAGCATTCCTTTAATATTCACTGTTTCCTGGGTCTTTTAGGAGCTGGGAAGATACAGAAAAGAAAAGGGTTCCCTGGGAAGTGCCAGGGCAGGGCCTCTGGGTAGAAGCAAAAGGGAATGCTCATTCCTTCTTGATGATTATTGTTTCATATTTTTGCCCTTCCTCTTATTAATGCATAGCTAACGCATTTACTGCACCAGTTTCTATCATGAGTTTCTAACACTGGAGACTTTTGTTGTTTTTCTGATGTGCAGAAAACTCAGCAGGGAATAACCTATCGTTTCCCTCCTGCTGTTTTGTAAATTGACAGATTAGAGTGTGATCTAAGTCCTTTTTTACCAAAAAGTTGTTTCAACACTCTTCTGTACCAGCCTCTAGGGTTCTGGACAATGAAGACAACTGGTGAAGTGTCTGAATCCATAAATTCCTTGCAAACTGCTTAGACTCATTTTGTCATCCCACTGATACTGCTATGCCAGATTATCATGTCTCTTCAAGAACACTGATATGCATGAACAAAGCAGTTTAATTTCCAGGAAGATAGTCCTGGGAAAGTGAGGGTAAGAGGCAAGGGCATGTTTGTTTGTGGGTTTTCTCCTGTGCAATTTAGGCAGTTCTGCTTGTTTTATTCTGACCAGTTTCTTTCTTTTTTTCTACTCCTGTATTTTTTTTTAATTTGACCAATGTGTTTTGCCAAATGAGGTAAAACATTGTCTTCAATTCTGCTGTTCACTTGAGATCAGTACAAAGCACTTCTGTGCTTTCCTTACATTTTGTAAACCTTACATGATGTGTACATTTTTCCTTTAATCCATTTGGAATGAGCTTTTTGACATCTTTTTAAAAAGTCCTGCATAATATTAGAATACGCTTCAGACTGAAAATACAGCCTTGAAATATCTTGTCCCAGCAATACTATGTTAATAGACCTATTCTCTGTGCAAGATGTTGTCCTCGGCAGTTTCAGTTCACTTTTCAGGTGAAAAAGATGAACATTTTCCTTTCTTGACAAGGCAAGTACATACTTCACTCTAGAACTGACTCCAGCATGGTTTAGCCAAATTATATAGTGTGCATTTTAGAAGAAAAAAAATCTGTCTGTTCTGTCTTCAGTTAAAAAAACATTTATAGTAACTGTAAAAGTGATCCTTGTGTGTTTGTGGGAGGCACAGGGACTCACTTCTGACAGTAAAATTAGTGGACTGCTTTAGATAGTCTTGAAGTCACAGAAATAAATTAACATTTCTCTGACCAGCATTCAGCTTCTTCTAATCTTGGAAGGCAGCAGATACAAGAAACACAGAACAATTTGGCATCAACTATCACTCAGAAAACTTCTGTCCTTGCAGACAGTGAAGAACATTCCCATGTTGTGTATTTTAACTGTCCAGCTCTGCTTAAGAGGTCACATGTTCCACCTTTTTTTCTGCAATGATCAGTGCTTTTTTTTTATGTCAGTTCTTCTACTTATTCTACAATTTTCAGAAAAATATGTCCGTTGACTTTGACTTAAAGATTCAGATTTGGGAAGATGGATGGCTTTTAAAGCTTTTAATAATTTTCCTATAAGAACACATCTTCTAGTCTTCCTTAATGATTTTGAATCTGTGTTCTTCCATTCAGTTCACCATCTGATTGAGCCCTGCTGATTTCTCACCTGCACTGGATTTTTTTCTTAGTAGCAAAGTAGAAAGTAAACATATATTTTACGGTTTATTGTTTGCATATCTCTTTGCACTCAGATTTAGTCCATGTTATTCCACTTTCAAAACTTAGAAGAAAGACCTGTGTCAAGTGCCTAGTTACCTGAGGTTCCCTTCACAGTCAGGAGTGAGACAGAGCAGGAGATCCTCATAGGCTGACCTTACATGGTTCTGCAAAAAAGCTGTTTGCAGAGAGAAGGCACCTGGACTCCCTGTTTAGACACTGATTATTTGGTAAAGTAGACAAAATAAACCAGAATCTGATTCACTACTGAACTCCATCCATTTACATTCAGGTGCCGATTACTTTGTTTCTCTCATTGCATTGAATTGTACATCTCTGAATTTAAATCAGTACATATTCCATATGATTTCAAATTTTCAGTATATTTTTCTCACTTTGTGGCACTGTTGATTTTTCCCAGGAACAGATCCCCTGAAATAAAAACGTTATCATTATCTCCTTTGTCTGGGCAGTGCTTCCTATGTCGGCACTTACAAACTCTTACATACTGACATAATTCACAGTAGTTTTTGCAATTTCCATCTCCTGTGAACCACTGTTGTGCTCTTAATTGTGAACTGCTCCGCGTGGCTTCACGATTCAGGTATACATCCTTGCAGTGCTTCAGATCTTCCATCACTTCTAACATGCAAACACTATGGCTCAGGGACTTCAGTAGACAATTTCTTTGGTCTGGAAAACATTACTTTTTCAGTGGTAAGTTCTGAATCTTTTAGTAGCTTCTTTTGGAGTGCTTTGCCCTAGATAGTCTCATAATTTAGTCAGATATTAAGGACCAGGTTAACTCCAAAACCAAAAGATAGCTTTGTATAACTTGAAATTGTACAAATTCCTCCACAAATTCTTACAAACCTTTTCCCGAGTCTGTCTAAAAATTGTTCGCATGCTTCATTTTTATGTGAAGTGTGAAGTACTCCTTGAATTTTGTACTGCACTTTCAGAGTTAGCCTCTCTGCTTCAGCTACTGAAAACCATTAAAACATCAAGCAGTTCAAAACCACCTACTGTCAGAAACGAGGCTGCCTTCTGTCTCTTTTTGCTGCTGCTCATTGCTTGTAGTTCCTTTTAAACTTCCTCTAGTTGTCCTCTACGTTTCCCAAGGGGTTTAACTCTGCTGGGGTCTTGAAAACTCCTTTCTTCTATTCAGGGTGTAGCTCCATTGATTTTATTCCTGTTCCAGTGTTTGGCTCAGCAACTGCAGAGAACAGGGGGATGGCAGAGACCGGCTCCACTTCATGAAGCCATTCTTAAAGTTCCTTCACAACAGGTCATTTTCTTCCAATTATCACAGACAAAAACATCCTAAAAGGGGAGTTTCCCACAAAGTGAAGGGTAGCAAGAGACAGGACATAGAGAGAACAAGATGAGAAAATCTGTGGAGAGCCCAGAACTGGCTGTGGCCTACTGAGAAATGTCAGACTTGTCAGAAAGAGAATCAAACAGAGCAGCTAATGAGCCTAAGTAACAGGCACAGTCCTTTCCCTTGTGATCTTCCTCTTTGCCTCCTTCAGGCTGCCTGGGCAATAAATATCCCTTGGGGCAGAAGAGGGCATTTGCATCTCAAGGGAAATTGCAACCTGAGCTAGGGCTGTTATGCTGCTGAGGTTTGTCCTGCCATCTTGTGAGACCAGCAGCAGAGGAAATGGGCATATCTCAAAAATAGGAAATGGTCAGATTTTTAGCAAAAACATACAAAAGGTCTGGGATGCTGTTCTCAGCTTTACCTCTTCATTCTTCTGAGAGTTCAGAAATAGCTTCATTATCTATAGAAACACAACTCCCCTCAACTGAAACATTTTCTGCCATTGACATTTGGCTTTGTACAATATTGGCATAGAACCAAAATATTTTAAAGGTGTTTTGCTTTGGGTTTTGGGGTTGTTTTTTTGGGGGGCAGGAGGTGTAGGGGGGAAGAAGCAAGAGGCAAATAGAAACGGAAATAAAACCAACAGCTTAGCTAACTAGGTCACTTGGTAGGGATATGAACTCTTGTGTCAGTGTCTCTTTGTATAAATAATTAAACATACACTGCATTAGAAAGGTGGAGATTAGCTATCTATGCGCTGATGATAAAGGACCTTGTCTAGGCTGCAAGACACTTACAGAAAAGCCCTTTTTCTTAATTTTGTAAATCAGACACTTGATCTATCCATAAGACTCAACTGAATCTTGTAGCTACCAGTATACAGGTGTCCTGTGTTGAAGCTCACCCTTTATGTCACCCCAAAATTCCTTCCTTGATGCCAAAAATATTTATATGCATTACCTTGGAGATGCTAAATTTTGCAAACACTATTTTTTTTCTTAAAGTTTTAATTATTGAAAATTTCTAACTAATTATAGAAAAAGCTGGGGTTTATTTAAAGTTAACTGATGAAAATGAACAAGTGTTTCATGACAGAAACTTTTTTGAAATTTATGCATTTTCTTCAAATGTAACAAAAGTTATTCACTTTCAACAAAAATAGAAAACTAAAAAATATTTTAGTAAAATTGATATCTTTTTAAACTGAGATTTATAAGAAAAAAAGATTTGTAGTTTTTTCACTCAGAAATATTTCTTCCATTTTATTAATGAGCTTTGCATGTATTATCCTATTTACAAAGCAACCAGGGCAATTCTTCATTCAGGACTTGTATGTGAAAGGTTAAGTAGTTTTTCTCATCGATGGCAATGGTTACTTCATTACTACAGTATTTCAATTGTGTGCTGTTGTGATAGAATGGAAATAAAACTACTTATGCAGTGGTAAAAATGGAGTCATGCAGGAATAATCAACCTCCCACAAACAGAGGAAACTTGTTTGCATACAAGACAGTTTTTAAAAGGCCAGGTAAAAGGAGGTTAGATTTGCTTGCAAGGAACATAAAATCACCACAGAGGGTCCAGTGCTCCCTCTTCATTACAGTGCAGGGCTGAGTTCCTATGCAAACATCTGACCAGCGCACTTTGGATTCCAGGACACCATGGTACCCTGCTGTTGTTTTGATGGGAAAGAAGAAGTGATGAAACAAACTGGGCATTTCAGCCTCTGCCCTACCTCAGCTTAAAACATAAGATGCTGTGAGTGTTGTTCTGTTGTACACTGATCAATGTGATTGTAGCTTTGAAGCTGGCTCTACATCATGCAGCAAAGATATCTTTGATTAATCCCCTCCTGGTTAGTTTAAGTGATAGAAAGCCCCCTGAGGACTTAGGCTTGCTCTTCTTCTTTGCAGAGATCAGAGACTAATAGTTTCTTCCTGTGTTATTCTTGTCTTGTGTAAAGAGGATTTGTACAAGGAAGTCCCTGGTGTAAACAGTATTGAAAAATTGTTCTAAAGGATTAAAGCTTCTCTAACGATCTGATCCAGGGAGTGTGTCTTCTAGCAGCCTGCACTGATGTACTGAGGTCTGGGCATCAAGTAATGAGGCAGTGCACTAGACATAATGTTTTGAGAATATGTGAAAGGCAGAAGCATCATCTATCAGTATATTTATTAGAATAAATATTAGTGGCAGTCTGTAGAGGGATGAAGCTGAGTTAATTAACATTGATAATATACAGCTGTGGGCTGGCTTCAGGGACGATGGGTGCAGCTGTGGCTGTTCTGTTAAGAGGCTGGGCAGTCAATGAAAAGGGAGCAGCCAAGGAAGAGAAAGGAGGAAGAAGCAGAGAGAACATGTGCCCTGGGTGAGGAGAGATGAGAAGGCAGGGGAGGGACTGACATGAAGAGTATGTTGGTATGGGATGGTAAAAGACCTTGTTGCAACTTGATAGTTTGGACAGTGCTGCAACAGCCGTCCTTCCTGTTTAAAGGGAGGTAATTTTGCTCAAGAAATTACATATGTGAGAGCACACTAGTATAGTATTTACTATTTTGCCTTGATAATAAAAGCAGGTGAGTACTAGGGAAGTAGGGTGAGGGTGAAATCCTACACCTTCACTAAATTCTCAGACTGTTCCTGTACTGTTACTTTAAGACTGAAAAGGACAGGTTGTTTTATTCCCATAACGGAATGTTTTCCAATGTCACTTCTAATTCAACAAACAGAAATGTCTGTATGACTGTCAAAAAAATCTCTAAAGCTTAATGACCTTTCAACAACTTTTTCCAATATGTATTTGTCTTCTTTTCAGACACTTCTGAAAACACCAATTTTTGCAACTTAAGCAGATCTTCAGTGAGGAGTTCATGCTTAGAGCATCTTTCAAATTCATTGCTTGTTTCTTACCAAATATGCATTTGTTAGTTTTTTCTGTTAGCCGAGAGCTTAAGGAAAAGGTAGAACAATTACATTTAATGGGCAGGATTGTTGTGTAAACATCCTGCCCATTATTTATTTTTGGAAATATAGAAACCAATGGAGCCATTGAAGTGTAAGGTCACATTTGCTTAGAGCAAAATCTGTGTCAAGATTTCAGTCTCCCTGCATCTTTTTTTTTATTTTTTAAGCATGGAGGCTATATAGGAAAGAGATGTGGACTGAATGCCAATACAACACTTGAAAGAATGCTTGTGCTTCCATAGAACAACTCAGGAAGGAGAGGTAAGAGGAGAAGTAAAACAGTTGATGCTTTTCTGTGTAAACAGTGACTCTTGGAAAAAAATACTGTTTGCACACATACATATGCACGCAGAGATCAAATTAAGATGGCCTGGAAATACTAAGTAATTTTTTCCGAAGGTTCCTACATCTTGACTGGGCAATTGAGATGTTCTTTATTGGTCCTTATTTTCTGATGTGTGAGTGGGAAGATTCTTCTTACTTTTAATGAAAAAAATGTATGTGAAATATTGATTATATGGATTAAAAGTTATGTAGTTCTTAAATTTATCACCCAACACCTGTCATATAAGTCAGTGGAGGAATAGATAACATCAGTTATCTTCTTTACAGATGGCCTCTTTATTCTGGATTAGTCTGAGAATTACAGCAAGAAATACAGATACTTGGCTATACATCTGCCCTAGGTCCTGGAGCATAGCCTCTGGGTCACAGACCCCCTGTGCCTTTCCTGGCATCGTTCACTTCCCATCTCTATGATCCTGAACCTGTGCTACCCTCATCCCTTCCAACTTCTCTTTGCTCATGTGTTGTCTCACCTCTCCACAGCCCTCTACCTCAGTTCATTGTTCAGGTGACACCAGCTCTCACACGGATGTCCTATTTGAATGCAATGTAGCAAACTGATAAATTCTTAAAGCTGACACCGAAAGAAATAATCCTACCTTTCTTACCTCCCCATTTGGCTTATTCCAGTCTAATGTCTTGCCAGACTTCTACCCTGAGCCTGCCTCAAAGCGGTCCTGGTCATAGTCTGCCCATGGATCGTTTGAGAGTCTGCAGCACTCGCACTCCTTGCCCAGGTTTTGTACTCTTGTTTCACCGGTGTCCTCGCATGGACCAGCTGTTGTTTCCCTTTTCCCAGCCTATTCACATCTCTTGTTGTCCCTGCTGGCCACATTGCCTCCATTTGCTTCCTCTGCCCTGCTTTCACTGCTGACTGAGTACAAAAGTAAATGGCTTGTGGCTGGCCTGCTGCCGCTGGGCTTTTGCACCAGGGTTGCCCAGGTTCCTACCCAGGCATAAACAGCAAGATTAGTCCACCACAGTGAATGAGAGGTGGCTGCAGTATATTTGAACAGAGAATTGTAAAGAACAAGTTCTTTGGCAGAGGTGAAAGGAAGCAGACTAGATGGGATCTTCGGTTAATAAAAATCAGCATAATTACATTATTTTATATTTCCAAACTTTCCCATCCTTGTGTATGAAATAAGAAAATTGCCACCACAGCCCCCATTTCATCAGAGCACTTCAGCATATATTAGTAATCTATATTTATTCAACAAAGTTTTCAGCAGATGTTTTACTTTAATTCTCACAGAGGTCAGCATATAAGAGCATATTTAAATGCTTACCATAATAGAATTAGAATGAAGCATCTGGGTGTAAGAAGAAAAGCAGTCTGCTGCACAAAAGGTAAAAGAAATCTGAAGAGATAAAAATATCAGATTCATTCTTCTTTTACACAACACCTCATCAAAGCTGATTACTAGCATATCAGACTCAACATCAAATTTTGGGGTGCTTTTGTAAATTTGGTGCCTTCTGTAAATTTACTTTCTTGGGTACATTTCTTGGTCAGCTGAAATGGTCTGCATAAAGATTTCAGTTACCTTCTTCTATCTGATCTTTCCTTCCCCCCCCCCCCCCCCCCCCCACATTTAATATACAATCAAGGAAAAGAAAACCAAGAACACAGAAGCATTCAGGAAAGCAATCAGATTCTCCAGTTACTGCTGAAATAACTCCCTGAAGATGACATGTTATGCTTCCTTTCCGTTTTTACTTGGCAAACCTCAAAAGCACGTCACATAGGTGACCTCTCTCGTCCTATCTTTGTCCTCCAACATTAATTAGTTTATGCTTTGTGACTGACTCCTGCTGACTAGTATCTCTGAAGTTAATCATGTCACTGGGGACATTTGTGTAAGCTTAGGTTCTATGTAATAGCACTAATTATAAAAGGAGATGTAAGGTTATTTGGCTACAGAAGTGTTATTTCTTGAAGTTACAGAAAACAAAGGTAAGTTTTCAGATAACACTGGTGAGAGGAACAAGTCAAATATGAACTGGCTTTGTGCTGCTCGCTAGTTCATTAATACCTCCATTTGTCTTTCCTCATTCTTCCTCACCCACAACAATGGTATTAGTCCTTTTTGGGAGACAAGGAGTAAGACTTTAGTGCAGATTTCTTCAGAAAAGCTTAGGGCAAGGAAGAAGGAGTACAGGAGAAGAGGTTGCTTGAGAGGATTTTTATAGGAACAAAGGACTATATCTCCCTTTTGTGTATGTATCCTTTGGTAGTGCCATCATCTCATTATGGAGGTGCTCTGTATTTCACTCTTACAAAGATTTATTTTTCTATTTGGGTTTTGCTTTGAAACAGAGAATTTTGGCATTTAAAATGTTGGTTTCCATTGGCCTGACCCTGAAAGGCAGCATGAGGTCAACTTCTGGCCAAAAGCAATGCTTTGGGCCAGTGACACCAATAGGAGTTCTGATAAAGTTAGCACTGGTAGTTCTGGCAGTAAACCATGATGTTTACCCCTGCTCTATAGCTCTGAAGTGGTCTTCAGTTAGGACAGTGGTACAAACGCAGTTGAACTGAGAAGCAGTGTGAAATTTTACCTATGACACTCATTGGATTGTTCTCCCTTTGTGTTTAAACTAGGAAGCAGAAAAACAAAACCACTAGAAAGCAGAAGTATTAACCACTGGCTTGGAAAGAGAAATGGCATGAAATTTTACCAAGTGCCCAGTGGATTTTGAATTAGAAAGGGTGATCTTTCTAGTTAAGTAAAGGGAAAATAATTAACTAATGTGGAAGCTGAAATTATGTTTAAAATCAGTGGGTGATTCATATTTCAGATGTGATGCAATGCAATGGGATGGGATAGGATAGGATACAATACAATAGGATGCCTGCAATTTCTAAGTTACTTAATAAGTCACTGGAAGCGTGAAAGTGCCAGAAAATATGCCCTGACCATAGTCATAGTTTCATAAAACTGATTGCCAAGGAGGATAAAGGTACATGCTGAAACCAGAATAATTCTGACCCTCATAGCACACCTCCTGCAGTACATGCGGGTAACAGAACAGCTGTTTCAATAGCTAACACTCCTCACGATTGACAGCGTGAAGACTGATGCCAATGTCAATCATTTCTCCTGATGCTAAAGCATTCCTCCTGATGCTAGATCTTAAGCACAAAAGACATAACCTCACTTCTGCTGCCCTATCAAATACAGGAAACCAAAATGTCTTCATTTGCAAAATGCTGGTAGCACAATCCAAGCCCTGCAGAGATCCACTCGCAGTGCTACAGCCAGAGACAGGCTGTGAGACTGAAATGTTCGTCAAAGTTTCAATCATCCAATGTGTGAAATGACAGCATTTCATCCGTATGTTCTCATTGCACATATTTTAAAGGGACAGTTAAGCAATTTAAATCAGGGACAGTACTGATCACATAATTATACCTAAATATTTTCTGAATATGTGCAGTGAAAATGTAATTTCTGTCTGGGAGACTGGTTGGCTTAGCACTTCCTCCAGCAAGCTTGTTTGAATTCAGAGCAGACTGAATTTCTTGGAAACTCTCATGCTTCAATATGCTGTTATTTAGTCTAAGTAAAATACACCAAAAACTGCATTCCAGTGTGGTCCAAAACTGAACAAAAGTAGGAGTTGTACATACACTTTTTGTCAGGGTTAACTAGGACAGAAAGGATTTCCCATCTTCCCATGATACAAAGGTCATGCAGATTACGATCTTCAAGGCAGTATGCTTTGAGAAACCCAGCTTTACCACTATTCTGCTGCATTAATTTAGTAGATAGAAGATTCATGATAAGATGGAAGCCAATCTGCTAGCCACCATTAAAGTAATTATTTAGTTTTCTATCTATTTTAAAAATAATTCTCTTTACGTTAGTAGTTTTGTCACAGTCTATATAGAATCAAGTGAAATGATGTTTTTTGAGTTGACAGACAGGATACTACATGAAGCTAAGTAGTTCTAGCAAAATTATTTTTGCATCTGCTTGGAAGAACTCTTTAGTAGTTTATGCATTTGTTCCTTAATTTGATTTAGAATATTTTATTTGTAGAAAATTGTTATTTTCTGGGTTTGGCTTTCCTGTTGCTTTGGGGTTTTTTGTTTTCCTGTCAGCGGTGCAAGCCCATCCTTTCCACACCTATTCTCCTTACAGTGTATGTATAACCTCTGCATGCAGGCATCTGCAGGAGCCATCTGGCTGGAGGAAAAGAGATGATGGTCAAAGATTAGCAGGGCAGTACTCTTCTTACCATAAAGATGTACTTTGACGCAAAAGTTCTGGCTCTAAAGATCTGGAACAATCAGGAATGTTCATTAGATGTAAGAAATGAAACCAATTGATCATCATAATTAAAGACTTTGGAAACAAAAAATTCTATTTCTTTTTTTTATTATTATTTTATTTCCCATCCTCAGTCAGAATTCTGAGTATCTTACTCACCTGGACAAGTAATGTATTGGAAGAGGTTTCTCCAATACAGTCTTCTCTACATGAGCATAAAACCATGAGAATTACTACAATGGTGAGCAAAATGTTCCACATAGTCCTGCACACTGTATCAAGGGCAGAAGTTGGTTTTTTCAGCATAAAGATCCAATAATTCAGTCCCTTGGATGCTTTTTATGTGAAAACAGAGCCTTGAAACTTTTTCTAGAAATACTTGAAACTGATACTATAACATTTCAAGAGGAAGTACACTCAGGGTTTGTGTCTCTACTGTGCATTGCTTGTTCCATTGTTTTCCTTAGCTATTTTATAATGTAAAGCTCTGTCTTGTAAACCCTGCCCAGTCCTGGATCTGGATTTCGTATTGTATTACAGAGTCCTTAAAACCCATGCATAGAGACAGCCATGCAGACTTGCATTCCACAGGCAAGGTGGTGCGGAGTCTGGTCCAGAATGCTGGCTGGTGTTACAGTGAGACTATCATCATGAAAGGCAAAATGGAAACCTGTCAAAATATCCTGTTTCATTTGTTCTTTGTTAACACCAGCTTTGTTTTCCTGGATATTTAACACTCATTCAATGCAAAAGTCATAACCTAAAATTCTTATCCTAACACGTAGTCCATGAGCCAGATCTGGCCCACAAACTGTGTTAGTCATTTAGACCAAGTAACGATGCTAAGGGTATATAAAGTGTTGCATGGGCGTGCAGGCTGCATATAGACAGACCCAGGTCAGGGCTGGCTGGATTTATTAGACCACATGAAACACAGTGCAAATACGGATTTACCTGATCCTGCCCAGAACAGCTGACTCAGGGGAAAAAAACACACTAAGGTTAGCCCTGGGCAAGTATTGGAAGCTGAAACTGTTAATTCCTGTTTGGTCATTCCTCTTCTGTTTTTGCATTAAATGATGCTCTATTAAAAGTGTATGGGTACTGCAAAAAAATTATGTTGTTCCTATTGTAGCTAGTAACATTTAGAAATGGTGCAAGGCCAAAACATTTATTTAGAAAATTTTAGCAAACTTTTTGAAGATGATCTTTTAAAGGTGAGCTGGAACATAAAGTTTATAGTTGTAAACCCATGAACAGGTGGAAGAGAGAAAGCTTAGAAGTTTGAAATTCATTGCCAGAATGCAATTGTTTGTGCCTTCAAGCAGGAAATGTTTCAGGGGGGTTACTGGTTGTGGGGGTTTTTTTCAGCATTGTTGTCCTGACATCATCCTGCTACATTTATCAAAAGTTGCTACATCCTCACTAGACCCAAGTCCAGACCCATGTACATACAACAGAATAAAGATGAGCTGGGCAAGCAGCACCATATTTGATCCTCATACTTGTTTCCCAGCCCAATTTTCAAGGTCACAAGTTATGTGAGCTTCTTTCTATATGACAGCACCTATGTTTCTAGTCATCAACACTGTCTTAGAAGGGAGCACTGCATTTCAACCTAGGAGCTACATAAATGGCTAAAATGTAAGAGAGAATCTTTACTGGTGCAGTTTTCATACTGTAGTCCAGGCAGGTGTTGCACACCTGTACAAGTGTACAAATATTAATGACTGCATCTATGTAAATATCTATTAATTTCATAGGTATCCATGGAAATATAAATCTTCCTAAGCTTGCTTTGAACAGAGCTCACTGAAGGAGTGATCAGTTTTCCTATGAATCCCCAAACTTGGTTCTGACAGAGTTGATGGGATTTTAAGGCATATTCTTAATAAATGTGCTCTACTTGGGCAGTGTATTTAGTTTGTCCTTGGGAGTTTTTCACTCCGTTCTCCACACTTGATCCTCCAAAACCCTAACCCAGTAACCTTTCACCAAACTGTGTGTGAGAAGGAAAAGCTAATAGGAGGATTCCTGATGTCCTGGAAATGGAAAAGTCAGGCAGAAATTGGGTTTTGAAGTGGGTTTTATCTTACTCAGTTTTAGCTGTGTAAAGGCTCTGTTATCTGTGGTGAGAACTGGCAATGCACAACTATCCTAAGCAAAATATCCCTGAAGGTTTCTGTCTCTATTGACTATTAGGGAAGTCTGTGAACAGCCTTGGCCCAGAGACTGAACTTTTTGATTCTAAAGCTTGGAGAAAATAATTATATCCATGTCCCCTGTAATAACTGTCACAATAATCTTTAGTTATTACAGTAAGTCCTTCAGCACAGGAAAGATCATAGTGGATCAATTTTGCTGCATTTGATTAATCATCCTTTCTTCAGTGTTGTGCCCTATCTAGACCACTAAGTAATTTCTAGAAATGTAAATCAATGTAAAACTTCAAATGCACCTCTATATTAAAAGAAACCTAGTATTTCAAATTCCTTATGCTTTATATAAGATGATACCCATCGCTTTGAAGAGCAAACTGCTTCTGCAAGGGCACTGTATTGATTCAAATAGAAATGTCCAGAAAAAAGAGAGAAGCACTAGATAACTAAAAGGTTAAATAGAAAGCTAGACTTAAAATATTCATGCTGCTAATAACAACTAATTACATGAGTTCTCCATTTGCAAGCAAGCCTGATCTACAAATACCTTTCATAGAACATCATTCAAAGTAATTCAAAGTAATTCCCACCTTAGCTAGGAGAGTAACACTCCCAAGGGGCATTAGGGCTGTTTGATCTGCATGTTTTCTGGGTTTTGAATTTGAATGAAAAATTGCATTTACTCTTCCTATCAGAAAAAGAAGGCAGGAAGGCAGGAAAGGTCTGTGTCTTCTTGAATACTTGTTCCTGATAAAAAAAAGAAAAACATGTTATAGATCAACAAACTTGAAGAACAGCAGTTCTGGCTCTTCTAAATATTTGTGTTAAACCCTTGCAATCCTTTGGAAGAATTACGGTTTAGAACCACGTGGATTTGCCATAGAACAGTTTAGCTACCAGCAGCATCCTTTTTACAGCTCCCCATGCATTTATTGCTGTTTTAAGAAGGCAGAGATTAGGAAAGACAATATGAAGTGTTTTGCTAACAGTTTACTCTCTCAGAAAAAAAAGACACGTTGGAGGCCAGATCTTATTTCCTTCACACATATTGGTCCTGAATCAACAATGTACTTCAGCACGTTCCTAGCTTTAAGCGCTTAGATATGCATCCCCAGACTGAGTCCTGAGACTAATGTCCTGTCGTGACCGTATTAACAAACATGATCTTACTGCATCCTCCAGTTTCCTTAGGAGACAAGGAGCTGCTCAACAATCCCACAAGGCCTGTAACGTAGATGATCAGAGGATTTGCACAGTGGAACATACTGACTGTACCTGTCACACAGGATAGAGACACCCACTTTGAGCTGGGAGGCTGCAAACAGCGTTACAGTTAGACATAAGCTAAAAGAACTTGCAAAATTGGGGTCACTTGGTCCTGTCCCTCAGGAAAAGCATCAACTTCTGAGGGATTATGCTTACCAAAAAGCTGATGAGACTCATGCCTTTTACATATGATATAGCTTAATCTAAATTGAAGGGATTCTAAGGGAACTATCCTATTTCCTACTGACTCCCATAGAATCAGTCCATGTGTTATGACAGCAAAAAAAGTCTATAAAAAGACAAGCACCTTGAAACGCAGACTGCTACTAAGTCTTCATCCCCATTTACAGGATTTATTAAAATAATATAAAAAGGAAATAATAGGAACCATCATTTTAGCAAGGTGACCTTCAGAAAGGACACTTCAAAGAAGAAACTGTAATTCTTCACAAAGAATACATAATGTGTACAGTCCACAGCCATGTAACTCTGAACAGACTGCACTTAGAGCTTTCAGCATGTTGGTGAAGAGAGTAGGTATGTTAATTGCATAATTACAGCTTTATATAGTGGTATTTGTGTTAGATGAATTTATAATTTACTATTACTGTATGTTGTAGTGGATTAATATCCACTTATCAGTCTAAAAACAGCCCTGTATCCATTACACTAAAACTCACTTAAAGGTAGAATAATCACACTAATAGAATAAATGTTCTGATCATAGGGAAGTCCTTTTATTTAAAAGAACATGTGAGGCATCAGCAAGGACAGAAAGTCCTTGAAAGGGTCATCTGTCCAGTATTAGACTATAAGATGTATGCAGAGACCTTCAAGGCTTCTACTGAAAGTCAAATTTACCATAATCTTCATCAATAAGGGAAAAATAGATAATTTAACAACTTGGTCCTTCACATTGCTGAGTATCAGGGCTAACTCCTTGCAGTTTCACAGTCCATCTAAATAATAAAGACTGTGAATGTTCAATTAAGTAGATAAGGATACAAGGCATCAGTACACCAAGACAATGTATAAACCACTGCTCCTGATAGGAACACCTGAACTTAATTAACTCTTATCCTGTTCAGAATGGGAGTTTTTAGCACCCTTCATCTATATTATCTTTACTGGTGGCAAATTGACAGTTACCAATACTTACCTTTCCTTCTGACAAAGCTTAAAATGTAAAGAATGCAGGAAGAGTACTGAAGCAGAATATTCGGATGAAGTAGCTTAAATTTATTATCAAAAATAATAATACCTAGTGTATAGCTTTACTTGATTATTAATGGTTGCACCTAAACCAGAAAAGCTGTAAAAATGCAGGCATTTTTATTTATATTGAAATTAATTGGAACTCCAATGAAAGTAATATTTCCAAACAGTGTTAATGTTTTGTGTCCAGCTCTCTTTGGCTACGTTACACTTTTTTTTACCCACGAAAGCAAAGAAACAGCAGTCCACAGCCCAAGGTACCACCTCACAGCTACACTGCTGAAGTTTTGGGGGCATAAGAAGTATGTCACACTTAAAATGTGTGAAGATCATAGAAAGCATCAACAGGATAATCAGGAGAGCAACAGTGTGTTTAGGATCTAGCTCCAGCTCATTTCTGGTGTGTGCATGGGATTTACCACTGAGATGACTATTTAGTTTGCATCAGAACGGAGCCCAGGTGAGAACAAGGTTGTATTTCTATATGTATTTCTGTATATAAGATATTTCTGTATCCTAGATGCCTTAGTATAATATTAGCAGCAATTTTAGGCACTATAAACAGTAACACTGTTGCTACCTAAAGGTGCCCTAAGCAAGATAGACTTGTCACATATCAGTGGTACTGTCTGCTGATATGGCTTTTGCTTCTCCCAAGAGGTAAAATCTTCTGTACCCAGATGTTTAGACAGGGGTTTATTGATCACTGTATGCCTTTCTGGTTTATGAACATGTATTATGAGGGATTGTATTTGTGACAATCACTCTGTTTTTCCTTTTATATATAAATATATATATGTATATTTGAGACAGGCACCATCTATTGATTTTGATAACTCACGTATGGTTTTATGAACATCCCTTCTTAGTAACAGCAGTAAGGTGGAGACCACATGTAGATATTTGTGCATATAAATGGAAACATTTTTTTCATTTGCTTTAGCTTGTACTTCTGTTCTGTTCTGTAGTCCAAGGATGTAGCACCTGAGAAAAAAGCAACCCTGTTAAGGCATCACATTCTGATACCTATAGGATCATGATTTTCTCCACTGAAAACAGGCTGGTTGTCTTCATTATACAACAAAATATATCATCTGTGCAGAATGTGTATGTAAAGTAGTTCAGTGTAACTTCAACAGACCAGATAGTAGACTTAGTCACACAGTTATTTCCACATCTAATTTCTATTATTAAGTAAAATTGCAGCAGCGGTTCAAAGTTCAGACATACTTAGGTAGGAAGCTAAGAGGAAAAAATAATGAAAAGGAAATACATCTTCAAAGTGCAAAAGACACAAAGCATTGATTGAGAAAATAGTGACTGAATGAGAGTTGCAGTAGCTGAAAACCCTCTGACAGAGTACTTAGCAGCAATTTATACAGGCACATAAAATCCCTGTATGCAGACAGAGATGTCAAATGCAAATGTAAATATGAAGAAATTATCCAACAGTGCGATGTGACCAGAAGCAAAACATTTATGTATCTGGTCACTGTATTTTAAAAGTAAAATGACATAAATGAGGACTTAAAAGAGGGCAAACAGAACAACAGAGAGATTCAAAAATTCCTTTGGCAGCTCAGAAAGCTTAGAGAGGTTGCTAGGTAGGCTTTTAAGGGAAAACTGCACTGAGAGTAAGAAAAACCAACTCTGCAAGAAATTAGTGTTTGAGTGGATACTGCAGTCATGCCAGCAATGAAAGTGAAACCTATAGTATTAAAATAGTCTGAAGTTGTGGTGGATTTTTTTTTTTTTTTATGAGAGCTTAACTCCTTCCACACCGGCCTTCTACTAGAGCTTCTATATACACAGAACTCTTATTACCAAAGGCAGATGTCCAGAGGTTCAAACCCAAACCCGAAAGCCTTTGTACATACAATTCAAAGTTGGATTAGATCACTGAAGTTAAGCCATTCCTATGCACGACTGGCAGCTCCATAAAGAGCAGTAACACATACTTGACAGCCATGGGGTAGCATGCTCATAGATGTGTCCACAGCACACACCCTAAACAAGGCTGAAACTTACACCTCAGCTTGACAGCAAAATGTTTTAAATGCTTTACTGGCATATGCCCACAGTGGGGCAAAGTGTGCTGATAACCTGCCAAAAGGCTAAAGTACATGAATACACACCCTTGGTGACAGCTAGGCAATGCCTGGGCATAGATGAAGTTCCACAGGAGCCTAAGCGAAGCATTAGCTCATAAGCTGAGACAAAATGACTTTTAACAGTGGTCTTTAATATCTATTTTGTGCTTAAAAACAAGTTATTTTGTGGTCTTTCTCTCAATTCAGTCCAACATCAGATGCATTTATTCTTTCTAAAACATCATATATCTGAACTAGGGCAAATGCATAAATTTACCTAAACATGTTGCTTGTGAGGTATTACCAAGGAAAGTTAGGATTTACAATGCAGAAGTTAATTCAGAGGTGATAAGGTGATAGTAGGTTGACAACAGAGGACAAATTTCAGCTTCCTTAAGACCAAGGACTGAAAGAATAAGTAATTTTCTTTTGGATTAGGATCCAAAGGATTTCAGAAGGCCCAAAGATTACAAATGGGGGGGGGGGGGGGGGGGAGGGGGGAGGGGAGTGACAGAACAGAAGGAAATAATATCTGCATAACCACTGTTAACATTTATTTCTTAACAGTCAAAACATTACAGTGTTTCCCTAAACTAAGAATTCTTTTTGGAAAAATGAAAAATGTATGTCCCCATTCCTTATTATAAAGCCAAGTTTCACAAGCTTATCTTACTCTAACTTTATTGTGTTGTATCAAGAAGCATGTTCATGACTAGGCCTATCTCAAGTCAAAATCAAATCTTTAGATACTATTTAGAAAACATAAAAAAGCCCATCAAAGTTCATGTATTCTAGAAAATTAATGCACTGTGCCCTTACTGCATTTCCTTAATAGACGGGAAGGGAAGGCAGGACTTTCTACCTACTAGCCAGTTTCTCTCAATTCATGCAGACAGGCATGCCTGCAAAGGACCATATATCTCATATGAAGATAGGCACGTGACATTTGGGGGCTGAATTGCTCTTTTGAATTACTTCTGCCTCTAACAGGGAAAGCTAGTTTGGACCAGCCAGTGAACTTTTAGATGACTGTGTGATGACTGTTTATCTACGGTACACACATCCTACCAATACAGCAGCAAATAAAAGCTGTTAGTGATTCCAGGGCTAATTCATAATTTGTTAATGAAGGTGTAGGAAAAAATGTAAAGCCTTCAATTTTCCTGTTACTAACAAGCAATAAAAAATTTACGTTAGGTTTTAGCAGTAAAAGATAATGAAATTATAGCAGGAAAATGAGTACTTGGTTTACTAGCAAATACCAAGTAAGTGCTAAACAGAGCTCATACGGGTCCTAGAGGGAGTATAGAAGAGGCAGGATTACGCCTAAACCTTCATATTGTGCTGAAATCCAGTGTGCACTGTTTCTCACCTTGCGGATCAGAAACTCAAGCAAACAAAGAGCAACTGTTTTAATGTATACTTCAAATTTGGGGGTATAATGCAAGACCTCCCAGAATAGTTAGGGTGAATAAACTTAGAAATGAGGACACATTTTTCATGGGTTTACTCAGCATTTAGTTATGTAGATCGAGGGAAAAAAAGTAAGTGGAAGTAGTGCGAAGAACATATTGTTTCTTTCAGATAAGAAATGTTTTATGAATTCCTATGAAGTGTAGGAAAATGCATAATGAAAAATTATGCCATCAGTAATGTAAAATGGAAGGAGAGAAATGGAACAAGTTAGGCCTGCAGCATTATGTTTGTGTAAAAGAGCTCTTCTATAACCTTGTCCTGATAAACAAAGAAAATATGTTTCAAACTTTTTTTTTTATAAATCTTTATGTTTTCACTCTACCGGTGAAATAAGATAGACAGTAATTAGTAAAAGATACTGAGTACAGCATCATGTCTTTGAAAGCAGCATATGTGAAAGATTTGCTTTAACAGTGTTTAAGTGCAGAAAGGAAAAAAAACCCCACCACTTATTGCTCATTCCGTTATAATACTTCCTATTGGTAGAAACATAGCAGGATACACTTACCCTTACTTATTTCTAAAGGTAATGCTGTTTGCACAGGTGACAATTTTTTTTATGCTCAAAGGCACATTCATCAGTGATACAAATAATTGTCTTAGTGCTACGTATGAACCTGCCTGTAAAAACTGTACTTGGGAAATGTTCAGGAAAAAAGAAAGGGCTAGAGTAAAACTGCAACATGGTCGACTTGTCTAGAGTCAATATATTATGTTGTTATTAGGAAATTTAGTCTTAGTCTTGCCCCTGCCAGAGTATGCCACTTTCACCTGAGATGGGAGGCAGTCCCCATGTGTCAAAGCGGTTGTCCTCAGAGTGGGATCAGTTGAGAGGAAGGACATAACCTGATCCAATGTCATCAGCACAAAGAGGATGAACAGAGCTCCTCCAGCTTGTAGTAGCAGAGTATTAAATTAGAGGGAACTCCAATTATCTGCCATGGCTCTATTTGTGCAATAGCAAGCTACAATAAAATTAATGCAGAAATATGGGCAGAAGAGCTCAGTGGAGACGAGAGACTTTACAACGTAAAAAACCAACTCTTGGTCTTTGACACTTTTTAGGGCTGTTTTAAGAGGACTATATGCTAAATGTTTCATTGGAGTTATTCATAATATAATAACACTACTGGTAAATGTAGGATCTGGCAGCAAAGACTAGATCTTTCTTGACTTTTCTTGAAGTTAAGAGTCAAGAAAATGTCAACAGTTCAGATCTCTGTAGTTATTTATAGATTGCACTTTGAATGTTATCTTGTCTGCAGGAGCAGGGAGTGTGGCAGCCCATGCTCTGGATAGGCCTCCACAGATCAGTGAAAATGGCTGGAAGCCCTCAAAGTGTGCAAAATGTGTTTTGTGCCTGGTTTTTGCTTCCTGTATAACATGGGAGTGATGTCTGTGAGCTTAGGAAGATTTGTGTACTGCAGCATTTCTAGGCTAAGGTCAGGGGTTAAATCTAATGCTGCTAATGAGCTCCCTGCACAGGAGCCCCTTGTGGGGGACCAAAGGTATTTTCAAGTCCAGTGGAGCCCATTTTATGAATGCAACCTCTTTAGAAATAAATAGACCAGATTTAAGGTAATGCCTAAAAAAAGTCATATGAATGAGAAAGTGCCTGTATTAACTGGATTACTATGAATTTAGATAAAGGAAGAAAAAGTTGTTGCTTAGAACTGTGATGGTGCTATTAAAAATGGTCATTCTGGGTGTAATCTCCAGCTATATGCCTGAGGTCAAAAAAATTGCATCACTGTTCTGATGTTAGTATTTAATATGAAATTATATCTTTGGTGGAAAAGTGCTCTTTGTCTGACATAGAGCATGGAGCTTTTGTTTATGATGTTTATTAGAGCTTACCAGGAAAGGTGGGTAATGTAGGGTGATAAAAGCATACTAATTTTCTTTGACAAATATCTCTCAAGTATTTTCCATTGTGAATTGTACATTAAACTGCTATTTCTTTCATGAATTTCCTTTTCTTACAGCTATGCGATACTGATTCCACACATATTGTACAGCAATTCTAATGCTCACACACAATGAAGTAGTATAAAGAGTGTTAAGAAAACAAGATTATAATAAATAAAAATAAGGATAAATATTTTTGCAGTCATGCTTCTTCAAACAAGTCATAGCAATACAAAGCCTGAAGTAATTCAAAAACACATACCTAATCCAGGTACGTTAAAAGAAATTATTGACTTCTCTTCCCACTATAAATTTTGGTTTGCCTTGATTCTAAGATACTGCTTTCAGCTAAACTAAAGCTGACAGACCTGCCTTTCTGCATAAGAGGTGAGACCAGTGTAGGCTTCTGTCCTTTTACTCCTGGCAGGAATTTCCGGAATAGTATGAAAGATGGACAGGTAAGAACTGAGATGAGATACTTTGGTTAGAGAAATTATTCCATGTCCTTCTCAGCAAGAACATCAGAAAGTGTTTAGATTAAAATAGCTATAACAAAATATGAATTCCATGAGCTTTTCCAGCTGAGATAATTAATTTAACAGGAAATCTCTAAAACCTGAAAAACTCCCTACTTTTCATCAACTGAAACAAAAATATTTGACCTGAAAACAAAGAAATCCTGGAGCTCTTACAGGCAAAATAAATGAAAATGAGAAGCCTGGGGAACATGGACTAACAGTTCTTCAATTTTCATTAGAAAAAAATGTTGAAATATATTATTTTTTTACTGGGACAAATCAAAAGTATCTGAACTTGATCTGAGGGGCTGTGGGATCTTTCACAGTGATCCCTTTCACCCAGACAGCCTCTTGCCAACTTTAAAAACCTTGAGGAGTACACAGAATCATAGAATCATTTAGGTTGGAAAAGACATTTGAGATCATCAGGTCCAGCCGCCAACCCAGGACTGCCAAGACCATCACTAAACCATGCCCCTATGCATTCTTTCATCACCTCAGTCCCTCACAGCTGGTCCCTGCCACTCCTGCCCCCTCAGGGGGAGGCTCCTCACACCCTGCCCTGCCCCAGCCTGGGGTCCATCCCACGGGAGACAGGGGAGACAGCTCTCCAGGAGCTTCTCCAACGCGAGCCCTTCCCACGGGCAGCAGTTCCTCACACCCTGACGCAGCACAGGTTCCCCCGGTGGGCACAGCCCCTCAGGCCCAGCCGGCTCCAGCCCAGGGCCTCCGTGGGGCCACAGGCCCTGCCAGGAGCTGCTCCAGCCTGGGCTCCTCTCCCCATGGGGCCACAGGCCCCGCCAGGAGCCAGCTCTACCACAGGTTTCCCAAGGGGTCACAGCCTCCTCCGGGCATCCCCCTGCTCCGGCGTGGGGTCCTCCAGGGGCTGCAGGTGGGGATCTGCCCCACCGTGGGCTCCCTGGGCTGAGGGCACAGCTGCCTCACCGTGGGCTTCACCAGGGGCTGCCGGGGAACCTCTGCTCTGGTGCCTGGAGCCCCCCCGCCTTCTCCTGCACCGACCTGGGGGGCTGCAGAGTTGTCTTTCTCACATATTCTCACTCCTCTCTCTGGCTGCAGTTGCACAGGGTTTTTCCCCCCTTCTTAAATACGTTATCGCAGAGGTGCTACCACTGTCACTGATGGGCTCGGCCTGGGCCAGCAGCGAGTCCCTCTCGGAGCCAGCTGGCATCAGCTCTGTCCGACATGGGGGACGCTGCCAGCAGCTTCTCACAGGAGCCACCCCTGTAGCCTCCCCGCTACCAAAACCTTGCCACGCAATCCAGTACAGAGGGATGAGAGAAAACTAAGTTGCAGAGAAGGAACCAGTATGCAAAGAAAACAGAATGGCGAACATAAGATGATAAATAGAAAGGGCAGAAAAACATGATGTTTACACAAAAGGAGTTAAAGAAAGGTCAGAATGACTCTGGGATTTATGAGCACTAATAAGAAAAAAAAAGATTAAAAAATAAAAAGAGGCTTATTAAAGTGCTTATATACAAATGGAAAGGGCTTAGCAGCAAAGATAAGAGAGCTGATGGCATACATGCAGTTGGAACTTGTGATATTGTGGGAATAGCCAAACTGGGCTAGAAAATAACAAGAATGGGGAGATTACTGTGCATGGAGGTAGAGTTCTGAGGAGACGGGGAAGGAGGGAAAGGGGGACATGTAGTGGGAAGATTCAGGAATATTGCAAAGGATAATTTAGGGAGGATATAGAGGTATATTTGAAAAATAACTTATTATAGGCATATTCCAATACTACTCAGTGCAGCGGATGAGTGAATTTCAAAATTCATGTGCAAGTTGCAAACAAGTAAGCTGATGTAGATACTTGCAAAAGAGTAGTAAGGGTACCAGTACAAATTAACTCTACACATAAAATAAGAAGATACCAGAAGTGCATTTAGGCATTTCTACTTATTCTAGCTATTAGGTACTTTATACAGTAGTAATCAGCACACTGAGCTATATGTCTACAAGAGTTTTACTCCTCAAGGCTCTAAAGTTGACTTATTGAACACCTCAGTTACCACAGACGTCCATAAGAATGGAGGTCACTTAACAGTTGAAAGGTCTTTCATTCACAAAAATCAGTCAGTCAGGAAAAAAGTGGGCAGACAGACAGCACAGGATTCCTTATCTTCAGAGGAGAGAGCATAAGTGAAGTAGAGAATCTGGAGGGCTACAGATGAGGCAAAACAAGGATGTATTACTCAGAAGGAAAAGGAGTTCTTTACCTGGTGGTTGACTTTTCTGAAATATGAATATGCATAGCAGTCATCTTAAAAAAAAAGAATGCAGTGGAAAACTTGAGAGATGAGAGGAGGATCAGCACTTGGGGGTGCTAGCTAATCAAACCCAGCAGTGCCTGCCAGCGCACTCTTCCATGTGGTGGAGTCATGCTTTAGAGGGATAGTGTCATCTCTTGTCAAGTGCCCTGGGGTAAGCAGCACATGACTTGCTCAAACTCTTGAAATCAAGATTTGTTGATCTATGGTAGCTGGATTAACTACTTACTGCTCCTATATGAAGCCTGAAGGAGCTTCTTTTGCACATGGTTACTTTACAGATGAATCTTTATTTATAAGCTGGTATAGATCTTGGAAGGAGAAAGTATAGCAAGGACACAAATGTCTGCTGCAAATTGCTTTACTAACTTTACCATGATGGCTGCTGCTTTACAAATAAGAAAATTATTATAAAAATGACCATAATCATACCAAAGCCCAGCTAGCCTGGTATCCTGTTTCTAACAGGCATTTCTTAGGAAAAGTAGAAAGAGCTGACAAGTGTGCAATGAAATTCCTACAGGAAGCCCTGCCAGTTCCAGCAATCACCAGCTCAAAAAGCCTTGCTAACAAAGACATTGGGTGTTTGTTTAATGGATTTTTTTTTCTTCCTTGAATTTGTCTTAGCACTTTTTCAACCCATTTTTGCCTTTAGTATTAAACACAGTAGCAATAAAGTCAAATTGGATCCTGAGCTGCATACATAGGGGCATTAATAGCAGACACAGAGTTGTGATCATCCATCTCAGCATTGTCAGGCCACATCTGGAGTAGTGTGTTCAGTTCTGGTCTCCAGAAGTCAAAAAAGACATTGACAGACTGGAGAGGGCCTAAAAGAGGGCTACAAAGACAATCAAAGTGCTGGAGAACCTGCCCTGTGAGGAATGACTGAAGTAAAGTCTTTTCTCCCTGGAGAAGAGAAGGCTCAGGGGACACTTTATCACAGTATTCTAGTACTTAAAGGACAGCTGCAAAGAGGATGGAGGCTCTCTCTTCACAAGGAGCCATGCAGAAAAGACAAGCTGCACAAGGAGAGGTTTCATCTCAATATAAGAAAGATTTGTTCTACAGTGAGAACCACCATTTACTTGAACAGCTTCCACAGTGATGTGGTAGAGTCCCCATCACCAGAGGTTTTCAAGATGCAATAGGACAGGGTGCCAGATAATCTCATGTAGGCTCCCTTTCCCACAGAAGGTTGGACTAGATGATCTCTCAAGGTCCCTTCTGATCTGCCTGATATTATGATATCCTATGGTAATGATTCCATGGTTTGATTATGCACTATGAAAAAGTACTTTTTGTTTGCTTTAAGCTTGCTACCTGATAATTTCATTTGGAGCCTCTTTAAATCTTTCATGAAACAATGAATAAATGTTTCCTGCTCACATACCTTATGAATAATTCATTATTTTATAGATCTCTGTCTTAATCATCTTTTTTCATATACAGAGAGCTCTAATCAACAATAAGCCATTCCTTACCTTTGATCTCACTAGTTGCCTTTCCTTCTACTCTTTATAGTTCCCTATATGTTTTTAGTGATAAGGGACACAAGAACTGTACTCAGATACTCAAAGAGTGGGCAAACCACTGAGCTGCAGTGTAGCATAATGATTTTTCTGTTTTGTGTGGTGGTCATGATTGTTTTGTGCTTCTTAATGACTCCTAACATTTGTTTTGCTCTTTTGATTGTTGTTCAGTATGGAGCTGTTATTTTCATAAAACTGTCAGCTATAACTCTGACATCTTTTTCCCACATTGCAATCTGCAATATAGAGAATATCTGTGTTTATTTATAATCTTGGTTTTTTCCCAAATGTACTACTTTGCATTAATGAACACAGAATTTCATCTGCCATTTTGTTACATTTTGTGTATTTACTCAGTAACATAAACAGTAGAATTCCTTTCAAACAATCTGTTTTCATAAACCCCATATTTTGATAACTTTGAAAAAGCTGTTTATGCCCTCTGCACCCACTACGTCCTATGACACTGAGATAAGAGCAAGTTGAGAAGAATGTAGGAGAAAAGAACTTGAGAGAGAAATACATATGTCTAGGTTTTCCAGAGCTTCTCTTCATAGAAAACCTATTTGCGGATTCCAAGTTGGCGTAAAAATAACCTGTCAGTCTCCCTTGTGACTGTGTAGCTGGCACTACTGAAAAGTACAGATTCTTTCTATTAGGACCATCCTATACGATGTCTGAAAGGTGTTTTTTGATAGAATTCAGAACATAACCCATGTATGAGAAACTATATATATCATCTTAAGACTTTGAGTCGCCTAATTTTACAACAGACATTATGTCATTACCTTGAAGGTCTCTGAAAACCTAGATTTAATAGCTAAATTGTATATCTGTAGTGAGATTGCCCTAATTGCTCATCAGCATAAGGGAATTCACAGAGAAAGTGCTAAATTTTGCATTTTGAGAAAAATTCTTCATCTGTGTTGAAATACATAACATTATAAGTATTACGTTTTCTGGATTAAAGCCCTGTGGAAGTGGATAAGCCTAATCCATCCAAGGCATTGTTAGAGTGGCCTAAGATGGCAGAATTCCTCTCACCTGAATCTAGAGAATTGCCTTAAAACCACTTACAAGCTTTACAAATCACCATCAAATGTTACTGTCATGAGAGAGATACACTTTTTAAGGTGTGAATCGTATGACTTGCTGTAGCAAGGGGTGAATCTCACATCTTCCTTTAACTATACTGACAACATCTTCAGTGACCATAAGGGGATTTGGGGTGATCAACTCAGCTGGACCCAATCCCAGATCAAAATGATGCCAGTACTCCACAGCAGCTATTCTAGGCTGTAAAGCATGCTAAAGTGTGTTCCAAAAGATCATATTTTCCCATCAAAACGATTTAAAGTCTTAAGAGAGTAAGAAGGTAATGGTCACAGAAGGAACAGCCAAAGATGTCAAATAATATAGTAGTACTCCAGGAATTAAACTCCATTTAGCATTCAAGCAGAAATCTGAAATACTGGCAGTCGTGGACTGGAGTTTAAGGCATATTCTTTTCTTGATAGTTTGAATGTGTTTGTCTTCCTGCTCAGCAGGAAACACATTAGTGAAAAAATATCAGATGTGGTCTCACTGGAGAATTAGTCTAATTTATACAAAGATCCAATAATTATGAGGGAGTAACAATGGCAAAACCACTATTGGAATAAAATTCTCTTTCCTAGGCTGGGCAAATTACAGGAATGCTCTCCTTTTTTCTGCATACATTCAGAAACTTTGATTTTTTGTTACAATTTCATTTCTGAATTTTCTGTTTGGCTGATTTTGGTTTTAGCCTGGCTTCTGGAGGAATAAAGACTATTTGATTATGTTGACAGTTTGTCTGTTCTTTCCTCACATATTTTTTACACAATTGTTCTTGAAAATAACAAAAATCTCAGTGAAGCTAAGCTCCTAAAATCTCTATGAAATCTGGAAGAAAATGGAGAGAGACTTTGAGTTCTTGAAAGCCTGCAGTAAGAATGCAATTCTTATTAGATACCAGAGAAATTATGCAAAAAAGCAAGTATGACAAAGTGTCATAAGTCTTGTCTTGAATGTCATGGGTATTTTTCATCTTGTAACAAAATACCTAGTTTCTGTTTAGAACATTTTACCAGAAAATAAATGAATGCAAAGGCAGTCTAAGATACCAGTCACAATGATGGGAATGATGAGTTGACACCACATCTCCCACTTTCTTGAGAAATAAATTATGTACATATGTGCATACAATAGATGAATTTGCTGCTCATTCTAATAAGACCAATACATATGTTACTGTTAATCTCTAAAAGCTGAAAGTAGGAAAAAAAAAAAAAAGAAGAAGAAGAATTAGAGCAGTGTCAATTCCAAAAATTCCTCCATATTAAATTTGCTAGATTTATATATATATATATGTGCTGCTGAATTGTTGCCAAAAAGCAATGTGACAGATTAAATTTTTCTGGATTTGCAAAAATCTTTTGTAACTCTTTGGATGTGCTTCAGTGTCTCTTGTCAGATTAAAAATCTAATGTTTTTAATGCATGAAAACGGTGAAATAAAACTCAGTGATTCTGTCACCCTAAGGACTTACTACAATCAGTAACACCAGTCTTGATCAGACAAAAACCCAGACAAGCAAGGAAACTGAAATTTTCCCAGATGTTAATTTTTAGTCATTAAAAAAAGTTGAATTTTTTTATTTTCTTTTTTCTAAGTATAACATGGCAAACCTGATCCAGAAATATGAAAGAGGCCTCTTGAATTCTGATATATGTTTTGAATCAGGAGACAGACCACTGAAACTAGCTCAACAGGAAATACTCTCCCAGAATGAAGAGCATCCATTCACATCTCCCAGCCCTTTAGGAAACCTGCAGGACTGCATCAGTGCATGGTGGCATCAGTGCAACAAGTATCTGAACCTATCCTAACTATAACACCATCCTCTAAAGAAAAGAGATTTGGATGGACTAAGATGCAGAAACAGTATTGCAAGATTTTATGAGAATAACTTGTTAATAGCAGTTTTCCTCTGCAGGTGTGTTCACAGCATACATGCAGGCTAGCAAACTCTTAAGATACAATCACATGGTCACTGTATGGTTGTGTTCCACTGAAATCTTCAGGGAAAGGATTTAAAAAAATGGAAACGATGCATGTATTTGTGTTCCTTCTCTCCAGCTGAGGACAGCAACAAAACCATTCAGTAGATGTTGATGAAGTTGCTCCATTAACTTCATAGGAGATGGAGCAACTTTCAGCAGCTGATGAACTGACCAAATGCCAGGTGGCATAAGGAGAGTAACAGGGAAATTGAAGGCAACTGAGTCTGACACAAGCCCTGTTACTGCAGAAGATCTGTGTGTCATGTAGGCTCTATTCCTCTGTGAAGACAACCCCACCAGGTGCTTTAGCATTTGACTTTGTGCCAGTCCAGGCTTACATGCATGCTTAGCTTTAAGCTTGCCTCCTCCTTTAGCATTTTACAAGATTTCAGCTATAGTGCCTGCAGGACTGATCCTTTTTTCTATTGGAATTGCAAAATTCATGTTAAGAACAAAATCAAACAGGTCATGGCAGCTGACAGAAAGGCAAAACCTCAAGCTGTATAAAAATGACTGGCAGGATATTTCTGGTGTTGTCACATCACCAAAAGGCTTGTAAAGCTTTCAGGCTTTCACAGTGAACAGCACCATCTGATGCCAGCTATATTCCTGGGACTGCTCTTCCTTTTTCTGGTGTAATTCAGAGACAAGTTAGGCATTTCTCAAAAGACTCCAGTTTGCTCTTTGATTAATTGCCTCTCTCCAGCCAACTTCAATTCAGAGAAGACAAGGGCCTCATTCTTAACAATGTTGCATATTTTATCCTCTCCAATTGTTTAGCAAATCCCTTATTCTGTTATAAGTTTTTCTTTCCCCCCCCTGACATTTCACCCACTATATTATGGGCATCATCTGAGGATTTAAATCCAATAGCTGTTACTGTGGCTCCAAAGCTTCAAATCAAAATTGAAATATGTAGTTCAGCTGTTCTTCTATAAATATGTAGCAATTATAAAGAAATAAGGGTCAATATAGAATCCCAGAGAGCTTTGCAATAACCTGCATTCACTATATTTAACTAGAGACATAAAAGCTACTTAGTTTCAAGGAAGCATTTAAGTATTACAAATGATGAATTTACAAATTCATGAATTATTGATGAAATAGAAACCTCTCTGGAATTGAGCAACTTTTATTTGAACATATTCTCCATATTTATGTACAGGCATCTTAACAGTGTTTTTCAATTCCAGTTTTGGATTTTAAATATACAGCAGGAATCTCTCATTTTGTAAGCATCTGGTGAATTTGCATTACAAGTATGGTTTGCACCAAAGGTTGTCAGTATATTGTCATCCCAGTCTAAAATTCTCCAGCTCAAAACCACATCCAGTTTTCCTCTATCCTTCCTGCTTTGCTCAAGAAGGTGGCATTTGGTGTACAAGGGTGTCTCAGTGGTGCGCCGGCATCGTTTGGGAAGAAGTATGTGGTTTATTGTCTGTTGGACTCACAGCCCTCTTTGTCATTCCAGAAAATATTTCTGTTACTATTCCCATCTACAGGATTCAGATTGAACCAGTTCATGCACTTCAGAAACTGCTGGTGCAATTTGACAGGATAGCACCCCTTATTAGCAAATATCAGCATCCACTGATAACTTTCCAAATGAAAAATTAGCCACTTTGCAACACCTATTTAAATATACAGTGTATTCAACTCTCAGAAAAAAGAAGACAAATCCTGTGTCTGTGGTTCTCATGCCAGTGGAATATGAGCACAGGAAAAAACAGTGCCTTGTTAAATTATGAAAAAAATCTCATTTTGGTATTCTCTTGAAGGAAAATCTCAGATTCAGGTGTGGAATGCCATATTCAAGGAGGTTTGGGGCCAAGATTTCCAAGATTTTTATCTGCTGGAATAACTTCATGCAGATGCAATTTCATCCAGATGCAAAATGATGTCACTTATGCATCAGAGACATTGATTTTTGCAGCTCACTGAGAGGGCCATGAAGCTCAGATTAAAACAAGTTGCCTATAGGGAAGCTGTCATTCCTAGAAATCAGTTGTGATGAGGACCAACACACTGGTTGACACTGGGCCCCAGTCACCCTTTCTTGTTGGTTTTCTTTGAAAGCGGTCTTTTTGGCAAACACATGAACCCTTCTTCTAATGGGGAAAATGACTAGTGAAGGAAAAGTTGTGAAACCAACTATTTTTAAATCCTTGTTTGGACACAATGAAATGGATCTTTGACAGGGATGAATGAAATAACATAAAAGTGGGAAAGCCTTTCATTTTCTTCAATTGTCTGGAAATTGACTCTAAAAAGGACAAAAATCTATGAGCTACCCATTAGCTTTATTACCGTTACTACTGCAAGAAGCTTATCAGGACAACATGCAGACAAACACATAATTCTGAGCCTTGCTTCATCCCCAACATGACAGTCACTGTCCAGGTGCCCTCAGACTTTATTCTTATAGGACACAATATGTGTTACATCAAAACTGGCAAGAGAAGTCAGAAGAGCTAGAGATCTCCCATCCTGTATTTAAACAAGTCATGGTTTCAGCCACACAAAGTCAGAAAAAATTATCAACTCTGGTTTTCTGCCCTCTCTTTTCATCACAGGTCATCTAATAATGCTTGCTTTCCCAAATTTAATTTGGAGCATTAGCCTTTAAAACGCAAGATTTACACCTTCCATTACAATTTGCATGTGTCAGTTAGATTCCCCAGATGTGTATGTTTGTCCAGTCAGGCCAAAGGCACCAAACTTTGTTTGATTGGTGTTAGTTACCATTAGTTACTCTGCAAAGCTATCATGATTACCAACATGTGGGCATCACGAAAAGAGATATCAGTTGGATTCCGCACTGCAGCCTGCTGTACAACTCCCCAGATTACTCTTTGACAGTCCTCAAGGCTCTGCATCTCTTGCCTTTTCTCAGTCCTGTCATTGTTCTGTGGAGACTGTTTTCCATGATTTCTCCATCAATATGATGGTTTCTCCCCTGATTTTTTTTTTCCTGTTCCTGCTATACTGCAGCCTTTTACCTAGGGCTGATGTTGCTTTCTAGTATTTTCACTCCTGGGTTTTGAGATTGTGTTCCTTCCCCAAGTTCAGAAAGAAGCTGAGACAAAGAAGCTGAGGCTTACCAGCCCAGGCAGAGGGTTTGGCACCTTTTCACACTTACAATCATTATTATTTTGTAAACCACCTACCACCTTAGGCTCTGCTAATCAGAAGGAATTTGAGTGCCCAAAATTGCAAGGACATTCAAGGCTACAAATGATTTGTGCACATCAAGGGATGAAACTGTACCTTTTGTACCAGTGCCGGTGACATTTCTTTTTACTAAAAGAAGGTGCTATGCTACGCTGTGAAATCCAGTCCTAGCATGGCTACCCAGCACAGAACGATGTCTGCTCACAAGCCCTGCCTGTTGCTTGTTGCCTCTTTACCTCCATAACAAAAGTCTTCTGAAATGGGGAATATGGAGAATGTCCTTGTGTCCAGAGAAAGACTGTAATGATACAACCTCACTGAGTGTGGCAAGGGACTTCTTGTGTTGTAACAAAGACAAAAGGGAAGAAGCTGGGTTTTGTGGCTGGTTTCACATTATAGTTTTAAACTGAGGCTTAGTAGGAGATTCAGAGAACACTTGCTGAAAAATTTGAACAACTTCTGTGCTAAAAATGAAAGAACTCTCTCCCTTGGGTCTTTTCATCCTCGATGGTGAATGGCCTGGCAAAATTTCCCAATTTTCTCTTGCATTGCATGTTTCAGCTAGTATGTGATATATTTCTGTCCCACTGGGGTAGCCTGAGAATTTGACAGCTTCCTAAGCTATGAAGGAAGACCAAGGTTTTTCACCATTCCTTTTGTAGCCCCTCAGGCCATCCTTGCCAGACACGGGAGCAAAAACAATGCTATTCTTTTGGTGAGTCTATTAATAAATACAATGATAATTAAAGAAACCAAAACCAAAAACCAGTAGTACTTTTGGAGCGTAACAGCAGTTTCCTTTACAGGGCAGGATGAAGAAAACAGGATACGAGAGGTCATTGCTGTAAGGAGAAGAGCAAAATGTCAATTTGGCACCCCATTTCTGTGACCCAAGAACTAGCACAGCTGTTTACCATTTCCATCCCACAACTACCTGACCAACTACAGACCTCGTGGCCTCAGGTCTGGCTCAAACTGTGTGCAGAGCTGTGCCAGCCGTTCTGTAAGGCTGACTGCAAAGTGCAGAGCACATGTAGGACAGCAGTGGCAGGCATGGTTGCTGGCAGAATACATTGCTTAAAAGGTTAGTCCCTTCAACCATCCCTCTTCTGTTCCATGTTTTATGATTATTTACTCTGCTTTTAACAACAAAAGAACTAAACCTCACAGGATAATGACCTGTTTTCAAGTAGGTATGAATCAATGGAGGAAGGAAATGGAGGAAGGAAACAAGGTGTATAATAGGGGTTACATCTTAAGCAAAAATGTGATGGCTGCTGGCCCCATTCAATCCTTGGTCTAAGGCTGTACAATTTCTCCTTTTGCCCTTCATCCCTCTGCAAGATGATTCCCATGCTGTGTTTCTAGAGGGAAACAAAACTGCATGGCATAACTCAGTCTAGAATGACACATTTCCAAGCATTCATCTATAAAACCCTTCTTATTAAATGAAAATTTTGCACTGATAAACTACTATTTATTCCATAATGTTTGCTTAATTTCTGTTTTTATCATATGAAGAGGAATTCTGTAGTTCTGTTTATGATATCAAATGCTCTGATTTTTCATAATTAAGAGCTTTGTTTGTCAAATTGTTGATGTTTGCACATCACAGCAGTGGAGAGAACAGTGCTGTGTACACATAGAGGATGTTCAAAGAGAATGCAACTGCAGGCTGTTGATGTTTGCACAAGCTGTAGCTCTCAGCAAAATCTGCAGTTCTATATTGGGACATCTTTGTATAACATATACTCATCCCAAACTTTCTCCCCTTCTTGCATTAGGGAAATCTTTCATTCAAATAACGACCTCAGAACTATAAACCCATTTCCTGCTTGACTTAACACTGTGGTTTTGTTAATCTGGTGTCTAGGATTATCCAATTTGCATGTGAAGCAGGAGTATTTTCATTCTGGGACCTGGATGAAAAGTTTTCCCCATGAAGTGAAAATGACCTTTCCACAAAAAGAAACAACAGAAGAAGATGTTTTTAGTCTGTTACCACTCTGCAATCAGGAGAAAGACTTAAATACCTTGTATGATTCTTAGTTCTTTAAAAGAAAAGGGTGGGTCATGCCTCTCTGTGCTATGGTGTTAGAGGGAGATGATCTTCACCGTGAAGTGTGTTTTAGCTTCTGCAAGCAGAACTCCTGAATTAACACCATTCCCCTACTGCTTTCTATTATATAAAGAGTTGTGTATATGTATAAAGATAGGTTGGTTACAGTCAGTGAACAGCACAGGGCATTCCTGTTGGTTTTCTTGAAATGTGGAAAAAAGTCTGCCTAAAACTTTTAACTGTCTCATTAAAGGAAATCAGTGTTTCCTCCTGCTGCTACAGAAGAGGCGTGCTGGAAAGTACAGTTGGGGACAGTCTCCCACGCATGTGTGGCTGTCTTCAGGACTGTCCATAACAAAATCCTGATTTTCTGTGAAAGTTTTGAAGAATGCTTCATCTCTTCTAGATTCTGTTCTGGCAACCACCCTTTCAGAAAATTAAACAGTTTTCATAATTTTCTTTATTCTTCAATGTCTCTTAGTGATTCTTGTCAATGCTTATTGTGAAGACAGTATTCTGGAAACAGAAGTCAAAGCTGAGCAATCTCATCCACCCTGTATTTTTCATGAAAAAAAAAAAAAAAAAAAAGCCATCCTTTTTTCTTGCATATATTGTCATGTAGTTTTGAAATGTATTGGTGCACAGAGCTTCCATTTCTCATAGGAGACACCTCTGTGGTCTTAGAGGCCTCATTATTAACCATTTTCTTAATAGCCAAAATTTACTTAATTTCTGGTTTTACAGTTATGACTCAATGAACAAGCTTTAAAGTTTCTCATCCTTCACTGGAGCAATAAAATCCTGATCCTATACTTCCATGAAAACTTTAAATGGTATGAATTGAATTTCCTCTTGTAAAAATAATGATAATGAGGCTATAGATAGAACGAGGTAAGCCTATGTTTTTCTAAAGGGTTCATGTGAGTGACCTGTCCTTCTTCCTTTGTGTTGTGTGTAATTTGTTACACCATTAAATTTATGTGTTTCAGAGTGCTGATATATAGTTCTATTCAGTTTTACAGCTAAGGACTGAGAGGTCCCACTCAGGGAGAAAAATTACTTGTTCCTAAGATGATACACAAAGTTTTTGCAGAAGAGGAAATCAAAACTCTTTAGAGATTCCAGATTAGTATCAGAAATATTACAGTATTTTAATTAGTGTATAAATCCATTTTGCACTTCTGTAATAGAAATATTTCATTTAAAATTATTATCTGAAATCATGGATACCAACTTGTTAGCAATTTTGGCAGCAATGGCTGTCTTTGTCCAGGTGGTTATCCACAGAAAATTGTGGAAGATACTCTGACAGGGCTATGACACCCTTGACACCCTGCTTCCTGACACCCTGTCCCTTGACCAATACCAGCAGCATAGACAGACTGCTGACACCCTGACCAACATCAGCATACTCATGTACAACAATTCTTTCAAATCACACTACCATCGGTGGCGCCAAGAGGCACCGTGACTCTTACCTGCATTCAGAAGATATTTGCACTATTGAAAGTTGCTGCCAGATGACCCAGACACCAAGTGTCCCTGGCAATCCACCAGAGCCATGGCATTCCCGTGTTTACTATCGGTGACTGGGTGAGTCACCTCATGGGTATGGTTTTGCTCATCTTTCCTACTGCCTCAAAAAAGTTTTGGTTTCTAATGTATTGTCAGACTCTGTCACTGTTCAGACCACAGACTATCAGTTTGAATAATTGAACTGAATATATGTTGGAGATGTTCCCTGGGTTGAACAGTTCCCACTCTCCAGTAAAAAGCAAATGTGTCCCTGACTGTCCATGCTAAACATTCACCCACTACTACATATTCAAGACTTCAATTTAGAAATTATATTCTAGCTTTAACTGTCATAATAGAGCATAAAAGTAAATAATTCAACAGCAAAGTTCTAGAGAGAACTAGGAAAATTGCACCAATATAGACTTAATTATATTTAAAAAAAAATAATATGTAGTTTTGGATCCGTGTATGTTTCAGATTTCAAAGCTACAACTAGCATATACAGTATTTTAAAATATGCTTTTCTTAAAAGAGCACTTGGAATTCATTCTACTGGAACTTTATGTTTACAGTGTGAACATTTTTAAAGATCCTTGATAAACATTAGAGGTTGCTGCTCATTCCCTGTATAATTGTCAGTTTTACAGAATATTGCAAACCTTGTTTTTGAACTGTGTTAAAACCTGTGCATTTTCATTGGGATTCCATAATTTCCATGTCATCCAAGGAAACTCATCAACTCCTAATTCTGAGCAGTGATACTGTTGATGTAATAAGAACACTGAAGAGCCAATTAATAGCATGATATAGTCTTATGACTTTTGATATACATTTGAATATGATGCATTCATTAATTAGGCTGAGATGCAGTATCTTTTATTGATGTTATCCTCAATTCTGGAAGAACTTTCTGAATTACTTTTAATAATTCTTTAATTAGCTCTTAAGTTTGCAATAGAGAATTCCATTCTTGTTAGCAATAGAACATCAAAACAATATCTCATCGGAAAGTAGAAGTTAATCCGTAGATCATGTTAACTTGGTTTCTGAGTCAAGCACACCTGCATTTTCGTGTACAATACATGCCCCAGTTCCTGGAAAGCTTTGAATTCCAGTAGTGTCTATTGTGATACTTCCTGAAAACATATGTGCGCTATCATATATTTAAACTAAATGCCCTTCAGCTAGAGCTAAATCATAAAGATTTAGTAAAGATGCCAGTGCAGGACTGATTCATTCTTCTGTTTTCTCCTTTGACATGAATTCATGCAACTCTTCTTCAATAATTGCAATTCAGAGCTTGACTTGTTATCTTGCATTTTGAGGTTTATAGTCTTTGAGGTAGCCTAATAACTATTTTTTTTAACATTTTGGTGAACATTTAATATTTCTTAAGGTCTTGCAGGCAAAACACAAGAGATCCAGCAAATATTTTTGTTATGCAATATTACAAAAATTTGGGGTTTTGGAGATGTCATTCTGAACTGAAAGTGTGAGTAGGTGGTACTGCAGATATGTTTAATTTACAGTAAAGATTTTCTGGTACAAATATTTTGTTCATATTATAATTTTCTAATATAATATCTTTTTGATAGACCAATCTTAAAACAATAGTATTCTTTCATTCCTTTTTTTTTATTTTACATTCTCCATTCTATATTTAATCTGTGAGACAGTAAGACAATTTTTATAATCAAAATTTGAATCAATTCTATAATAATAATATTAATTTTTTATTATTATTTTGCACAATTGTACAATTATAAAATGTGTATTGATGTATTAAAAAGGTCAGCATAGCTGTCCTGGAAAATGTTTTGACTATTTCTTCTTCAATGGAACTCCTATCTCTATGTCTTCTCTTTCTGTAATCAGCTGTTAGAACAGTACTTTTAAAAGCTGTTTTTTATCTTTGATGATCCATAAAGCATCACACTTCAGCAAATTATTGTTTAATAAGCTTGTCACAAAGCCCTAAGTGCCAGGAAGTTTCATTAGTCATTATATAATGGATTGATACTCACTGGTGTGGAAACCACAGTTCAGAATTTTACCTCCATATATCAGTATTTAAGGTTGATTGTTCTGAAAAATATGATGCAGTACTGTTTTGCTTTAAATGGGAAAGACAATTTTTATAAGAAACTTTTTCATTGTTTTGTGGGGTTTTTTATAAACTAATTCTTTACTCCATCACTCTTCCCTTTTCTTATTTGTTACACAATTGAGTACTTGACTGAAACCTGAGTTATTTGAGCCACTTCTGAAGTCGTTGGCACAATTGTCCTACTTTGTGCATCATGAATGATCAGCGACACTGACAGAGAATGGGCTGTTCTGTCTCAGGGGAGGATTTTGCTTAGTGAATACTGGTTCTCTGGGTGTATTACAGTAACTGCTAGCTTTCACATTGTTATGTAAAGTGAACCCTAATTAATCCAGCAGTGAAAGATGTGCTTCATCTTCTGAAACTAGCTCATTATGACAAATGTAAACAACTCTGTCCAAGCACTCTGTGTGCATACTAACTTCTGCCGTAATGATGCTTACTGTCTGATTGACTTAGCTTTGTCTGATTTTTTACTATAAATACACAATTTCTAATTTTTGTTCCCTTTTCATCTTTAGCATTCAGTTTGGTGTTTCATAATAACCTGCCTTAAAGTAAACATCCGTTTTAGTACTTTCAACTGCTTGGCATCTGTGCAGTACTCCCCAAAATTGCTACTTTCTCACTGGCCAGGAATGGTCCACCCATGGGCATGCAGTACAGCAAAGAGGTGGCAGTTCCCAGTGATGGGAATCAACAGGTTTAGGGAAGATTCAAAGAGCAGTTTATTTCTTATATAACCTTACATTAAGGCAGCTTTCTAATAGAAACCAAGTCTAGTAAGCAATTTTAATGGAATCAATAGTAACTTGTCCTTGGTGCCTTCAACCCCCCTGAGGGTGCAGAAGTCATCCAGTAAGAGATTTAAAGCCCTTAGGAAGTGGGGTTTTTTGGTTTTGCCTGTAAAGGGTTGAGAACACAAGCTAGTTACCAAGGTAAGTCAGGATACCCCATCTTTGATATCTATTTGCTGGATCCTCTTTCCACCGTGTGAAATAAGTCTATACTACCGCACAGTCATGTAAAAACCAATTAATGAATGGAAGGCATAGGAACAAGTACATCTTCTCTTTCCAAAGGAATAGAAGCCAGGCTTTGGCTCTTTCCTTCATTCATTCTGTGACTATTCAGGGATAAGAAAGAAAATTAACAGAAAGGAAAAGATCACTGGAGAAAAGAAAATGCAGAAGGGAAGAGGAGGCACAAGTGAAAACAGTCCCCAGTTCTAGCATGAGCACTTGCCAGGGCTTTCCTTTCAAGCCCAGCCACTTCTCTTTTCTGCTCTTCAGGATGGGAGCTGCTTTCATCTTCCCTTTCCCTTGTCCACCTCTTCTGGAGCTTGCTTGTTGCCAGAATACGAAGCAGCTTGGTTCAGAGTGTTGCCACTTAGAGGTTGTATTATAGATCATTTTGATCTCCGTTTAGCTGTACCTCATTAGAGGAGCATGTTTTGTTTAAGTAGAGATGAGGTTATTCATAAGTAATTCAGTGCCACTGAGAGAAAAATCAATTGTAGGAACATTAAATTTTCATTAAACATGTTAAATGTAACCTGACAGTCAAATGGTCTCCAGTCGTATAGGGTTTACTGCAGTATTACTTTAAGTAACAGATGAAAGCAGGATTAGGTGGTAAAGAATACTTTGCATGGCTTAAGATAAAGGATAAAAGTGGGGTATTTTTCCATTAGCATCCACTCTGCAGGGATCCTCAATTACTTACAGGGCCATGTGAACTCCTGGAGACATTGTGAGTTTGAAGTGAGTAGTACATGCAAGACAGGAGCAGATTGGAACTGTCTGGGCAAAGAAAAATCAGACACACTTGTTCTTGTGGAATATGACATGTTTTGTAGCTCTTTTAAGCCTGAGAACACTCCACACCACAATTTCTTGTGCTACATTCTCCCTAATCTCACAAAGATTTCCTCACTTTTCTTTTGATGATTTTGACAGGACCTCCTTGTTTTCCTGTCCCATAACATTGATCTCATCCCACTCAACACAAAAGTTTCTAGGTGCTCTCCCCCACAAACTAATTCTCGACTTCACACAAGTGTTTTGCCTCCCCTCTCCTTATTCTCTGTGATGCTAACTCTCTGCTAATATACCCAGTCATCTAGTTCATGGCCCATACTTCCCTCATAGCCATTAAACAGTCCTCAGTCCTGTGAGAGTGCCACACTTAGCCCACACTTAGCTGTACCCCCGACCCTGCTCCTGCAATTTGACTGTGCCCCAGCTTGCTTTCCTCCCATGCTCTTCCTCCCTCCAATGCAACTTCTCTTTCCTCCCACTTCTGCTGCTGCTCCTGACTTGCATTTGTGCCTGTACCCCAGGCTATTGCTCCTCCATTCCACTCTCCAGTCCCTTCCTTCCCTATTCTCAGTCACCAGCTTACCTAGGTCTTTTATTTTTGCCAGAGAACAAGCTGCAGATAACCCCTTTCCTGTGGGAAATTACGTTGCCGCTGGTTGTACATCCCTTGGCTGTAGCATGGGGTGGTAAAACTCCCCAGCCTGTAGTGTGGAGGACTGTGACTGCCTTCCAAATAGAGCTTTGCAGATGAAGCAGCACCATCATTAAGCTTGTGCTGTCAGATGTTTATGACATTCCCAGAATCTTTTACAGCTGGCCTTTCCAAGTTTGGCGTGTAACAACAGCATAGCATGATCCTATTAATTTGAGTGTGAGGTTTCATTCAGCTCTTGCCTGTGATGTTTCATTTCTGTTTATCTACCACAACTAACTGACTGCTTTTCAGAATGGGATGTATGTGTGTGACACATCTTTCTCTGGTTCCTCTGATAAGTCAGTGTGTAGCAGTCAATCATCAGGCACAAGTATGAGAAGAATCTGAATTTTATTTCACAGTTGCTGCCTGTCTCTTTTGTTCCAATACATCTACCTAAGCATAGAAAGTGATATTGTAGAACTACAGAAGATCTGATTAGATATATTACTGTTTTTTTCTGCCATCACAGATAACTGCAGTAATGCAGCTATCATAGTGTTTTGTTACTTACCTGTTCCAGCCTTTGGAAGACATCAGCAACTGCTCTTCAGAACAAGTCCGCGTTGAAGTTTGCTCTTGAATTCTATGTAAAGAGAAAATAAGTGTACATATGCTGTTAGTACCTTGACTGACTCTTCTGCCTGGATAGTTTCTGGTAAAAATCTTGATCTTGATTGACCCAAATTAAACAGATATTTTTCATGTCTTACAGCAGACCTCTACTGGTTTATGTAGAGCTGAGCTGTGATAAACATGTCTTTGCTCCACAAGTCATCTTTTTAACATCATTATCTTCTTAAAATAAAGATGGTAAAATAACAAAACTGGTTGAATTCACAGGGAAAAATTCTTTAATTCACTTGAAAATAAACAAAGCTCCATTTCAAATACAACTACTTTGTAATAAAATATGTTAATCAATGCATTGTCCAAGGTTTCATCTTTAAAAAAGCTGAAAGCATTTTTTTTTTTAAAAAAAAAAAAAGATCTTCTGCACTCTCACTTAAAAATTTTATGGACCCAAAACCTTTTATTTGCATGTGGAAATCAGACTGATAAATGAACTGTCAATTGGCACATTATCAAGTGGTCTGAAGAATTCAAACTAAACTATTTGCCTTATGAAGTTGTTCACATATATCCACCAAGCTGTTTTGAGAAATTCAGGGTTCTGGTGAATTTGTATATTTTCCTATGTGTTCCTAAGAATTAACCTGTTCGCCTGAGTGAAAAACCTTCGAGTTTCACAGGATCGCTAAGAGTTAGCAGACAGCCAGACAGCTGAATCCTGAGTGCTGTGTATTGCACTGCAAACTGCCCAGTGACTGCTCAGTGACTGTGAGGTAGACTGTGGACTCGTATCCTTTGCCTACAAACACTCTCAACTAACTGAGTAGCACTATTGATAGACTATTGCTAAGAATAATTGCTTCCACACACTGAAAATAAGGGGTTTATGCGTACTCTGGTTTGAACAGATTTTTTCAATTCAAGAATATGCTGTTTTGGCTCCTTCCAGCCTGTTTTAATGCTGACCTCCCTGGAGAGTTTCTAAATAGTTATGATTGTCAGTTCAGGAAAGCAGCAGAATTTCTGCCACCTTAGAGGCAATGAAGATGTCACAGCAGGTTCGATCATGACTGCTTCAAAAAATGTTGCAAACTTTTGATGGATGGCATTTCGGAGCAGGGGGTCATGTCACTTAACTTGCTTTTAAGGGCAAAGAAAGGTGGGCTTGGGGTTTGTCCTTTTTTGTCCTTTTTTGGTGGTTGTTTAACAAATAAGCTTCTATTCATATGCCCTAGCTTTCAGCATATTTATCTTTGCATTGGTTAAGTGATGCATAGATGAAAGATGATTTCTGGTTTTGTACATGCAGCCCCCAGCAGAGAAGAGCATCTCATGAGAGAGGAGAGGACTGTCCAGCAGTGCTCTTCTGCGCCCTCCAATCAGCAGAGCATTTGCACGGGTATCACTTTATCTGCTACAACTTAGACTTGTAGATTAGTTTAATATAAGCTTAGGCAGTTTCTGTGTGAACAGAGGCTGTGAGACAGAAATGTGTATTACATCCATCCTGTTACCAGCATAGGTCTATTATTAGTCATGTCTTCTGAATATCTTTTTTTTCAAGGTAGTCGACAAGTTTTTACAAAAATCCTAATTAAGAAATTAATTTTCTGTCTTTTCTATAGGCAGTGAGTAAAAACTGGGTAAAGGCTATCAGGATCTGATCTGTTTTGAACAATTTTCTATTTCACTTTCAAAGAAACATGTAAACTTTCTTCATTTTGAAATGCTAGAAGTTGTTTTCATAACGAGAATGTTGGTATTTTTAAGCTAAGCCTAGACAGGCGCATAGAGGGGCATTTTAGGCTGTTTGCCACATCAGTCAAAACAACTTCATTGGAGCTGAGTAAGGCAAACAACAGAACAGCTGAACACAGGACACGACTTTAGAATATACAAAATGTGCTGGAGTAAATACGTTTCTGTGTTGGTATGACAGCAGATAAAGATACAGTAATGTTCTTTCAGGTTTATTTACAATTTGAGTATATCCCAATGCATAAAATCATACATGGTACCAGATCTTCTGAACTAAGGCTATTGGCCATAGCTCTAACTGAAGTACAATTGAAGTATGATTTAATTTGCTGCTTGCTAAATTCTGAACCATTTCAAGTTTTATAGGGAGAAATATTTTCAAAAGAATATCTATGGTATAACTTCTATATTACCTTTAGTTTATATGTACTGCACAATGCTTATGACAAACTCACAAATCCTTGGAAATGCATAGTTGTAGGAGCATGCGGCCAATCCTTCACATTAAAGAGCACTCTCACAGAAGGTAAATTATTACCACCAGCCTCATATTTATACAGTGAAGCTGAGGATGTTAAGAAGCCTGTGTGCTGTGAAGCTGTTGTGGGATACTGCTCCAAACTTAAACTGTGCAGGCACGATGGAGCCCCATTATCACGAAGTAACTCATACTAGCAGAGGATTTGAATTTAGTCTATGTCTTTGTATTTCCCTGCCTTATGGATTTATAATTCATTCTTACCATATGTTTCAGTCAGATTCATTGTGAACACTTAGTTTTAATTTTTATACTAGATTGCTGTCAATTCCTATTGAAAAAATTAAACTAAGCTTCAGAGAGGTGATTTGTATGTAAGAGTTCAAAAGTTCTTAGAACAGCCATTCAGAAAAGTTGATATCCTAAGCTAAAAAATTCATTGCAGAAGTTAAACTTAAGACTTGTTCTAATATGAGAAACTGTAGGCAGGCCTTTTCCTGTCCCTCATTATTGTATGTAGTTATGAATATATCTAGCACCTCAGATCTCGCACTCGCTTCACTTTGTATTTTATGGTGCAGTTTTATGATATTTTTTGTATGTAAAGCACTACGTGATTTGGGATCTAAGTTCCAGTGCTCCAGAAGTGCCCTTGTCACCTTCAGAGATTCCCAGACTGGAACAGTGCCCATAAGAAGGATTGAGGGTGGAATAAAGAGTGATGTCCTTGGGTCTTCTGGTTCCATTTGCTTTCCTTCCATTATGCTGTCCTGCTTACATTTCAGAATTCATTTTTCCTTTGAAGACATCCAAGAATGAAGTTGACTTGTTGGAGTGAGAACTCAACAGGGTGTCTTTTAGATTGTTGTTATCCTAACCACAGATGGCGGAGGGCTGGGATCTGGACCCTGAAAGCTTTCAAATCCATGGCATTTACTGCCCAGACAGCTGCCTTTACTGCTTTATCTGACCTACCCTATTGAAACCAAGGTGCGGTGGGAAATTCAGGAAGGACCCTTAAGAGGAAATCTGCAGCCCAGCAGATAAGGTAGTAATGAGGGAGTTTGGGGCTCAATTTTCTCTTTCCAGCACTATTTCACCTTTCATAAAAACCTTTGTCCATGAGGGAGTTTGTATACTTCAGTCTTTGGAGGGCTGTGTATCTTCTGTCTTTTGGTGAAGACTCTATCTAGTAGGTCTATATTTTTGCCTTCCAGCTGTCTTTTCAAAAGCAGTTACAATGAGGTCTGACTCTGCTAGTGTGTGACAAACTCAACTTGAAAGCATGTAGGTCCCTGTAGGCTTCCCTTTCACATCCTAATGAGGTAGAGAGGCGTCCAGAGCCCATAGCTTCTTGAGTTAGAGTGAGCCTGTAGATCCTAAAGAAACCAGAAAGGCGTTGAGGGAACCTTGAGATCAAAAGGACAGACACATAGTGAATATCATCTGACCAGTTTTTTATGGTGCACCATTACTGAATTTGTTGGGTGTTTGGAGGGAGTCTTTAGGGTTTTCTTCCTGTCAATTCCTGTTTAGTAGCTCAGACTAAAGCAGAAACTGAATAGCCAAAAGAAAATAGTTTCAATATTTTTAAGGAGTGAAATACTGTCAAAAAAAAAAATCTTTTTCTTAATTGCACTAGATTAAAAAGTGCAATTTCCCAGCTTATTTCCTCATTCTTTTTCTTTGCATTGGACAGAGCTTTTCTGACATTACAGACTGGCTTCAATACATAAAATCTTTCTAATAAATCTCAGTCTTGTTTCAGATATTCCCACTAGAACTGCTGGAACTGCTTTTGTGGGGGTTTGTAATGAAGATCTGTTGCTTCAAGCAAACTGAGAAGCTCCTTCTTTCATTGTCTTGATTTATCAGCAGCCTTTGATACTGTTGACCATGGGGTCCTATTACATTGCCTTCAGCACCTCCTGGGTTTTTCAGGCTCCACGCTGGCCTGTTTCACATCTTATTTAATGGAACACTGTCTCTACAGTTATATACTGCAGTTCTCTCGTCATACTGATGCCTAAAGCTGTGTTGTGCAATTGGATTTTGATGGTGCAATTTGCCATGACAGAACTGCAGTATAGTAAAACTCTCACTTTTCTTTGTTAATTTTTTGTATATAACATACACACCAGGTGTACAAGGGTGATAACTGTTTGAGAAATTATGCAGCTGTTTGTTTATAGATCTGTACGGTAATGAGATCTCTAACAATACTTGACACTTGCATGTAACTGATTTAGGTTCTAAGACCATATGGTATTAAAATTGCTGGTTTTATGCTGAGAAGAAGCTATTGTAAAACAAAAAAAAGTGACTATATTACTAAATATATTCTTTCCTTCTCAATGCCATGCATTGAAAGAAAGGTGTTCTTCCTGTTGGCAAGCAGTGTCTGTTACATACAGATTTTTTACTGTTTCCATCAGTCACTGATGTTAATGGGGAGCCAGTAACTTGGTGACAGAGCTTGGGCATCAGAAAGGTAAATGTGGAAAATATCCCAGGGTAAAAGTTTGTTCTGTCTCTGCTTCCTGCACCTGTAGGCCAGAGACACACTTCCTTCTTTGCTGGATTTCCTGCCATTCATCCATTTTGCAGCATCCTGTGCAGCAGAGGAGCTATGCCTCCTCTCTGCTGCAGGGCTTCAGCAGATGCAATGTAAACGCCACTCCAGGCCTGACTGAAACTAGCCCCCTGCATGTGCATGTGCATGTGCATGTGCATGTGCATGTGCATGGGAACTCCTTTGTAGTTATCTGGACGTTATGAATCAGGTTTGATGTATTTGCTGTAAAACTGCCTGAGCATCACTACCAAGAAAGAACATTGATTGCTTTTACTATTTTATATCTCATGAGTTTCTGAGATAAGTATTCCCTATTCTGGTAATTCTAGAGCTTTATAGCAGTGAGGATATGAATCTGAGATTTGTATCCACTAATTCAAAATTAACTCAGTCTATATTAGGTTGTCCAGTACTTAGAACAGAAAGTAGTAATGAGATTAAAAAGGTTTGGGTTTTGTTGTTGTTAAGGGGAGTGGGGGGAGTTGTTAGGACAGGTCCATTTAAAATATTTCCAATGAAAAATCTACAGCCTATTTCTCACTTCCACCTTAAGTCCTTGGATACACAAAATACTTTTTAGTAAAAATGGGAAAGGTAAGAATTATCTACATGACCAGGTGTGTTTTGCTGGTTCCATTTTCCTCTTTCCAGTTTATCATTTCTCTTGTGGACAACCATGCCAGGTACAGTGATGTAAGAGAAATGGTGAAGTTTTCAGTCCTTGATTTTGCAGTCACACCCCCCAAGACCTCCAACATGCCTTTGCTCACAAGCCTATCACTGTTCTTGCAATTAGGATTGTGGCAAGAGCACACAGTGCTGCATCCATTTACGTTGTGTCCAAATTCATAGACATGGTATCTTGGGATTGAAATGCTACTTCCCTAACCCATGCTGAGTTTCTGGGATAGATCTTGCCTTCTTCCTGTATGTCTGTGTTCATGACCAAAAAATACATGTGGAAACCTCTTCATGCTTGATATGGAAGTTTTTGCAGTGTGTAAAGAATAGCTTTCATTTAAAGTGCCATCTTCTGACCTTCTTTAAACCTTGTTTATTCATATAGACTCGTCTCTAATCTAACAGGGTATTATGCCCAGTTTAATGCTTGCTTATAATAGCATGATAAAATTTCCTATTGCATGCTATTTGATGGATTCCAGCAATTTTTCTCTGCTAGTTTAAAAGCCTGTGCTTGTAGCTGTGGAGGGGGGCTTTCAATGGACCAATAACTATGCCCACACTGCTAAACAAAAGCATCAGGGAATAAACCTAAGATCTGTGTCCCAGACCACTTATTTCTTAAGTATCAATATCTTTGTATCTTTGAGTCAGAGAATGGCCCCTTTCAGCACTACTAGGCAGCTCGAAGGACAGCATGCACAGAGGACGCTGGGCTCTGAAGGGACGGACCCAGGGGCAGGTGTTACAGAGTGCAGACCTGACCAGCCAGTGCTAGCTGGTCTCAAGGCCAGCTACCATTTGTGCTTCATTCATTTCAGACACAGCTAATGAATCTGCCTCTAACAGGGAAAAAAGCCTGTGGTGACAGCTGGTACCTGTTAACAGAGAAAGTCTAAGGTAGTTTGGGGTTAAGAATGGGAAACTTCCTAGGTTAGAACCGTGTCTGTTAAAAAACATAGGCCACTAGAGTGTATTTCTATAGGTTTGGCAATTCAATTTGGTTTTCTGTGAGCTGACATCAGAAGGGGAAAAGATGTAAATAAATGAGGCCTACCAGCCTTCCCTGTAATGACTCTTGTATTCCTGCAGGCAGAGCTTCCACCCTGGTTCCTCACCTTCAGCTGGGCTAACCAACCAACTGCAGTGTTAGCTTATTGCAAATTAGATGAGATCTCTGGTTTTGTGGGATTCTTCTGACAGCAGCTTGACCTTCAGCAACCTACATCAGGGTTTTTTCCATAGTAGAGATGGGCTTACAGAATGAAATTCAGTGAGATTTGTTAAGGTATTTAGCTCCAGTGTTTTGGTTCAGCCTCATTTCTGCTGCATTATACTTCACACTTTCCATTAGGTGAAGTGTAATTTAAAAATGTTGGAAGAAGCCCTCTTTTGAAAGCACTCCCTTTATCTTTGCATGGCCCTCACTTCCAAATGTAGCAAAGTAAAGCGATGTGGAATCCATTCATTAAATGACACATTAAGCAGCCAATGCCTTTTTTCTATATTGCCTGCAATAAAATATATTCAAAGCACTCCATATTTCATTAAAATTATCAGCAAAATGATTTTCATCTAATGTTATTTCTGCTTTTAATAAAAAGGCCCTGCAAAATGAATAAGTGAACATTTTTCCTTCCTTTCTTTCTCTTTTTACAATTATGATATTGAAAAAATCCCACAAGTGAGGGAATGACCCATAAATTGAGTTATGAAGGTCATATTCTATAAAGAGCAGATATTTTCCATATATCTTTAAAGGCACAATCAGTCCTATGGGGTATAAGCTATTTTAGTTCACAGTGAATCTTAAAACTATGCCCTGAGCATGATATAAGACTGGTTACAGTAGTCCATACTGACTCCAAAGTGCATGTTTCAAATACTTGTACGTACTTGATCGTTGTGAATTTTATAGGTGCTATGGCCATATTAACATTGTAACAACAGGTTTTACCTAAATTGTCAAGTTTAGAGTAGTCTTGAAAGATTTATTTGAAAGTCTGAGCTGTGACAATTAGATTATTTCACTATGATGGTGTTCATTGTTTACTGATTAGAGAGAGACTTTGAAATCTGAGAAATTATTAAATCTGAAATGGTCATTTAGAAAAAAAAAAGACTTTGTAGACAGAATAATTATGTTTCTTTTGATCTTAAGCTTATTGTGAATATAGATAAATGTAAGCTTTGCTGCAGGTACCTCAGATGGCTGCCACATACCCTGGAGAGCTTGAAAGTAGGAGTGCAGCTCATCCAGAAGTTACAAAGAATAGTAAATCCATGGGGTGTGTGGAAATTATCTGTATTTATAGGAATTAAGGTAATTCATAGAACTGTGTTTAAAATAATTATACAATTGATAAAAATAATGGTTTCCATTTAAACAGTTAAGAGATGCTTATAAGGTTACAAAAGAGGTACGTTAGAAGTTTTTTAGCTTTCAATAAGGTTGTGAGTCAGGATTCTCTCTTAATTTTTAATGTTAATGTAATAGAAACAGGTCATATCATAGGAAGGAAGTTATGAGAAACTGTTTGCCCTGAAGCAGAGCAATGGGGATTAATATAAAGCACGTAGGTTTATCACATAATAATGTGCTATTTTTTAACAGCTTTAATATGAGCTGTAATTATAAGTATCCCATCTGCAGAATTAGGAAAGAATAGTGAGATAAAAAGTGGGGAAAAAATTAAATTTGGGTCTAGAAATTAAAAAAGAAGAGGCAAAGAACAGGCAATTATTTCTAGGCACTATGATTTGGAAAGTCACAGTCATATTTCATTCCAGAATCCTGTGAAGACATACAGACAATGAAGTACAAAGCTGGAGTAGTACAGAAGAATTAACGTATTGGAGGAAATAATACAATCAGATAAATTATTTTGTTGGCTACTTCTTTAGGAAGCAGAAACTAAATGTTATGTCTTGAACAATCTTCCTGAGCTAAAATGTGATCCTCTCCATGTGCTAGGATTTCGAACAGCAGTGTTTCAGGGTCTGTGAGGCTGTTGAGCCCCACACTTTGGTTACCCCATTTGTTCTGTTTGAATGTTGCTTATCAGATATTTTACAGACCACCTTAATTCCTTTCTCTTAGATCAGCCTGCTTAGCTTCTGCACCTCACATGCTGCAGGTGTCCCTTTAGAGATACCAAGGCTCTAGCCTCATCAGTACCCTGCCGAGACCTTTATCAGTCGCAGGCAGAGAGTTTTCTGATTGGATTAAAGATTGATTATACACTAATCACACCATCTAGACAGGCAGACAGGCAGCTTGTGGTCAATGGGATCTTGTAATCAGTGCTGGGATAATAACATGCATGCAGCTGGGATTGTTGAACAGCAGGTTTCAATGCACAACCTCCGTACTCTGAAAAAGACCATTTACATCTTAGACATCTTTGAGAAGAAATGGATAGTCAATTTGCCAGCGGGAACATTAGTTGAAAGTATTTCCCAAAGCATTAAGACTGCTATCTAATGGTGGTAAGTGCCTTCCTTTCCAAAAGCTATCTGTAAAGGTCTCCGCAAAAGGTCCATGAAAATAGCTGCAGTCTACCGACTGCACATTTGTAACAGCCTTGGAGATACTAAAAATTTGCCAGTTTCCAACTGTATCAGCCAAACACGACGATGAAGTTTTACTTACCTTGGATCAACTCAATATTCACTTCTGAAGACAGCAAATCTCCTTGAGGTGAATTTGCCCCTGACACCTCAGCTCATTGTGGAATGCAGCCCTTGCTCAAATGTACAGGTGAGATAAACAGAGCTGCAGAATATATCGCCTCTGAGGTTGATTTAGGTAGCCATATGTTCATATGCCTCTGAAAAAGAAATTGACTCACACACAAACACATCCTTCCAGAAAACAGGTGGCTTTGCAGCTGAGAAAGTGTGTTAGCAGCTTACTGTTTGAGCCTGTTTCTGTGGGGAACAATGATGGATGAGTAGCCCTTGGAATTGTCACTTTATGGCATTAAAATTAGAGGTCTAAATGTGTTGTGACATTACTGACTGCCACTTTTAGCACAAATGTTCTGTTTGGGAGTATCAGGACTTCCTGACTTTTGGGGGAGCAGGGGTGGGTGGGAAACAATCACCTGGCTATCTCTCTGTTCCCCTCCGGTTTTATCGCAGGACAGGCATTCAGCAAACAGAATTAGGAGCTGCTTTTGGAGGAGACTGTCCTGCTCACATATTATTTTGCCAATATGTTAGTTAAAAAGATACATTTTTTATTGTTTCAAAAGTTAGTAAAATAGCATCTTCTTGTAGGATTCTGACAGCTGTAATCAATGCCTAAGCTCAAACATATGAGGGGTTTTAGGATTTTTGTCAGAAAACAATACTAGACATGGGCAACAACTCGATGGCATTTCTAGAGAATTTTCTTTCTGTCAACCACCGTATGTTAAGTAGACCCATGCTTCAAATTACACGTATTTGAAAACACCAGCTAGAACTCTTAGGATTTGCCTCCGCTTCAAAGCCAAGCAGAACCGTGTATAGAAAAACCTGTAACAATCTATAGCATGGCTTTTTGTTACCTACATGTTTAGGAGAATCTTCTGATTTTGCAAGAAATTGCACAAGAATAAGTTTGGATAGGTGGCTGTGCAGCAACACCAAGTATTACTATAATACAGTTGGACACCAAATGTGTAAGATTATTCACACTTTCAGTAAGGAGCAATAAAATAGATTTCAGCATTTCTTTTAACTTGTAAACATGTGCAGATAATGATTATCTTGTGCTCTCCGTTTGCAAGCTATAATTACAATACCTGCATAAAGGCAACAGTGAATAGAATCCTAATCACCAAGGGTGGCTGTTACCTAGCAGAGATTCAAGCAATATTTATTTCATTTTTAAAATTGAGTGTTTCCTTAAAAACGTAAAGTATGCATAAAAGTCAGAGCTAAGGGATACTCTATTTTCAATTTCTTATTACTGAATAGAAAGCTTTTTTAAATTTTTCATAAACATTTAACATTTAGGCAAATTCAAAAAACCATTTAGTTTTCTTGATTATGTTTTTTCTCGCTAGAAAAATCTGAAGGTGTTTTTTTTTTTAATTAGAGGGAAAACAAACAACAACAACAAACCCAAGAACAACCCACCAAACCCCCTGTGGCTTGAGTGAAAATTGTGGACCTCAGGCTCTGACAATTGGTTTTGTCACAGTCAGGTTTTGTTTACTACAGGAAGATTCCATGCCGTACCACCATAACTACTATTTCATTTAAAGACTCAGGTTTTTACTTTCTCTAGTTAAAGATGGGCTAATCATCCAAGGTTTGGAAATCTTAAAAAAAACCCTGTAACAACTCAAACTGTTAATATCTACATGTGAACACTGACTACAGAATTTCCCATTTTCTCATTTCCCAAAGGGAGAGAAGACTGCCCCTGTGAGATGCAAAATTAGTTTTGCCCAGCTGTCTGTAAGGAGCTCTGCAAGGGAGAATATAACTTCCCTTGGTACCAAAGGCAGGGACAAGTGACATCTACTCCTTCCACATGGTCTCCCAGGTGTATCTGAGGAGCATCCCCACGACCATGGCTTGCTTCCCCAGGACCACGGAGGTAGAAGGCAGAGAGCACAGCAAGGAGATGACAAAGCACCAGGAGGCTTCCTGAAGGAGGTGGGAGCAAAAAACAGCTGTTATGCACATCCTCCCCTTCGTGAATGGTGGCATAAAAGGAATACTGAGAATTGAAAACCTGGGAATTATCAGTAACATTAGATCTATGCTGAAGGGTTTAATGTCACACTTGGTTACTACATAGAAGGGAATGCATCTAATCAGAGCATCTGGCAATGCAAAAGCTTGTGATTTCATTTATCTTTTTTATTTTATCTATTTTGGGAAAAAAAAAAGAATTCCTTGATGGTGGTTTCACATGTTGAATTAATCTCTAAAATGAAAAGAGGTGTGGGTTTTAAAAATTAAAATAATTAATATCCTTTCTGGCACCTTGAAAAGTCTGCATAGGTTACTATATATTCTGATTACCCTATCCTCCTCTTTTCCCTTGAATGAACTTTTCCTTTTTTATATTGTCCAAGCTTTAAAAATCCAAATCTGAACTTGAAATGAAAATAGAGAACCATTCTCCCCATGACTGAAATACCATCAGTACAACTATTGTAGACTTCAGTAAAGATCAGTGAAAATCAAACTTGTTGTCCACCTCACCTTCTACCCAAAGGCCACAAATACAGGTCTCCTTCCAAACACCTCTAAATGAGGAAAGTTTCACTCTAAATTGTGTCCTTGAGTCCTAGAGCCCATCTCTGTCACTTGTAGTACGTACAAGATCTGACTCACCAATACTGGCAAGTTTCTTATTTCTGTACTAAGCAGAAGTGTTTGTGATAGCATTATCAGGAGGAATTTATTTCTGTAAAAATAAAACATATCTGATTAATGTGGATAAGTGAAGAACCTGAAGATGGAGATGATCTATTCAGTGCAACAGTGCAATGACTGAGGCAAAGAAACTTTCTTACTAGAAGAGGGAGAACTATGAGAAATTCTATTTAAAAGCACATTGCTTAAGCTGATTTAATTAATTAAAATCTCCATAATGAAAAGATTCCAGGGATGCATACATACATGCCTGTGTTTGCCCAGGTCACTCGTACCAATATTAAGTTTTAATCAATCTCATTGGGCAATTTTAAAATACCTAATGAAAGTCTATATAGAACATTTCCATTAAAATCTCATCTCCTGAACAGAAACATCTCTGATTGAAATCTACATGAAATTCCTTTACATAGGAAAGGTACAGATTTAAAACATGAACTGTCTATTTACCCTCATTTAGTTACAGGTTGCCATAAATTCATATATAGAACTTTAACTCAAGTTAAGGTGAAAAGGAAAAGTTGGAAGTCAGCATAAGATATGAAAATATGTGCTAAAAATTCTGTAGCAATGATCATTGCCTTCTAATAGAGTCATTGAAGGTTAAGGTAAAGGTTGTCAAAAAAAGAAAAGTTCCCCATCATTTAATGTTCTGCTGATGAAATGACAAAGTAATAATTACACTCAGGGTTGTGAAATTCTACAAAGTTGGAGAATGAAATTATATGGAAGACGTTGTTGAAAAGAATAAAATACCCGTTTCACTGTTAAAGACGGAAGAGCAGAGACTTTCAATTCACTGGATGATGGGAGCAAGGTAGGCTTCAAGCACGAACCCAGCAAGAAATAAAAGCTGAAGCCAACAAGGCTCTATACTAACAAGTGCTGAGAAATCATGTGAAATGCTTGAAGTGATACCGGGAACTGGACAGGATGAGTGAGTGAGCAAAGAGCTCCATCAAATTTAAGTGGGAAAAGTCTGGGTAAGGAAAGGCACTATCTGCAAAAGGAAAAAAAGGGAAGTTTCAAGGGTGAAGTCAGGTTTGCATCTGGTGAAAAGCCATAAAGCAAAACGATATTATCTGCAGATTTGAATTTGAAGTGGACTAACTGAATAAAATCCAGAAGACGCTTCTCTTAAAAATGTAGAGCATACTCTGCCCTTGGATTGCTATTTCTAGATAACACGGTACACTTAGTAAAATTAAAGTTCCTAAGTAAATACAAGGGTAGATAATTTATAGTTCCATTTGCTTCTTTTATATCTGAATGCAGTTTCCCTAAGCACATCACCAATGGATGTGGCTTGTTTAATCAAAGAGATTGCTAGCTTGTACATCTTGTGAGGAGTTTATAAATGTTTTTGTTCCTTGGGGAAAAAAGGCAAGTTCGGTTGCAGGGCTGTTGTACGACTTATTCCAGACAGTTAATGTTGTTTGATTCCTCCCCACAGACCTGGCACCAGAACAGTGTTTGCTCTGAGGGAGGCTAAGCCCAAATGGGACAACGTCTCTTATTACTCTTAAGGAAAACATTTACTGAAAACAGTGCTTGTGGTAGCCAGTATAGGAAAAAACAGCAAGATGCTGTTTTAAAACAAAATCAAAACATATTGTAAAGAAACAGTAATGCCATAGGGATTTATTTTGCTCTTAGAACTGCTGGGGGTGTTGCAGACAGGGAACTAGTATATAGATTTGCTGCTTAGTATATTTGTTTGTTGGTTTGTTTTTAAGCTGAAAAATCTATTTACATCCCTTAAGTCTTCAAAGAAAACCTTTCTTCCAGAATTGTTTTAGAGAATGCCAGAAACAGAGTGCCACTGCATAGTACAGGGATTACAGAAGTCAAATAAATTTATTTCCGGTCTCTAAACATAAATTACATTAACTTTCTACTTTTTTCCTGGTCTTATTAAATGTAGCTCTGTGTGTCATGCAGAAATGCCAGCTGTTGTGTAATGAAGGCACATGAGGTGCTAGTTCTTTAGTGAGGATGGTCTCAGTGGTGTTGAGCTACGAGATTATGAAAGACTTCTCTCAACTCTAATACCAAACTGAACAGGTTCTTGTTGGATGAAGTCCATCCTTGCACTAAATAAACAACTGAGGAAAAGAACATTTATAGTTCAGTGATAAAATGGAGACAAGTTGGCTTGGGTTACTTAAACAAAAGACTGTTTACTTCAGAAGTGTTCAATATTATTGCATTTGGAAATTGCATTTGGAAATAGGAAGGGGAGTTAAGCTACATAACAAGATTTTGTTTAAAGTGTAAGGTAGTTTCCTAATGCAGTGTAGTATGATTCTCACATGAACATCCAGCCTGGCCATCTATAAAGATGCGGGACAACTAAACGCAATAGAAAAATTTCATTATAGAGATCCAGAACATGACATATGTAGTGCTTATTGGGTTTGGACCATTATGCTTACACAGCAAACATGAGTGAAAAATTAATCTAGGCTTTTTATTCTTTGTTGTTTTTTTTTTTTTTTAAAGCAGTTATGACACTTTATTATGCACTGTTTCCTCTCTTCACTGTCATAAATATTACTACTTGTCCTACAGGATGGCATGGTTGTGCGTTGCTAAGCAATCTCTTGATATTAATGGAAAGAATCTAAATAAATATATAGGTTGCGTGGAAATACATACACAAGTAGTCACATAGCTAATGTCAGCCCTTCTTACCAACAGCATCTTGAGATCATTGCTCTGTGTTTCAGTGAAAGAGCCAGCTTCTGCTAATTTGGCATCCCATTCTGCAGTTATTCGTATTTACTTGTATGTTTTTGTACAAAGGAACCACACTGAAGTCAGAAACGTTTCCTTGATTAAATATTAAAGCACTGGGATCTTGCAGAACTATAGTATCTTTTACTGTGGAAAATAATGCTTTAGTCTTTGTTATTTAAGGACAAGGCCTTCTGCAAAAGTGTCTGCTTGTGGCTAAATGCAGGCAATGTTATTCATGTGTATTGCCAAGTGCAATTCAATGATGATCTTGTGTAACATGCAACAAGTTTTTGCCTGTTCAGTCCCTGTTAGGTTCAGGCAACAGCTCAACACCCACCAGCTCCTGACAAAGCCTACTCCTGTCATGTGCCTTTTGAGTGCTCAGCATCAGGGAAGAGATGAAACTCTGACTCCACTTCTGTGCATCAGGCCCATATGAGAAGGCCACAAGGCTCCAATTAAGTAGCTGTATAAACTCCCATGTCTCCTACAGGAATTCGCCTTTCTGTTTCCATTAAGAGATGAGCAAATGCCCAGCAGTAAATAGTGCTGCACATATGCCTTTAATCTAATCAAATGCCTGGGAAACTAAGTGGTCTTCAGTGGACTTTGACTCAGGATAGTGCTTTTGTTGTATATGAGACATCTTGGGCTCCGGAACTGTTTTTGCTTAAAAATCTCAATATATTGAGTCTTTCACCTAGCTTCTTCCTCTGAGACAGATCTGTAATGCTGAGGTATTAACTGGTAGAAATGACGCATTAACTGCTCTTCTCTCAGCCTGTTCCTTCAATGAAAGTCTTTCCCATTAAAATGTAACTGGATGCATTTCATAATTTATACCATATCATGGGATTTGGACCTGATGTCAGATGCTTCATAGTTTCTTCTCTGTATTAAATCACTGCTAATACTTCCATTCTTTATATATCAGAAAACAGATATTTCTGGAAACAGAACTGCATGATGCGATAATCTCACCTCCAAATAGTGAGATAAATACAGAAGTCTTAAAACCATTCATTAAAGAAGTCTCCAGAGTTGGGCAACCCTGAAAAAGTCAGAAAACTCATGGGAGGCTGAGTAGAATTAAAAAAGAAAGTGATTCACTAGGTTATGATATTCTTTGACCACTATTAATTCACCCTTTTTAAATGGGTGAATTTTCTTTCTAGTGGAGGATTTTATGGCCTGGAAATAGGAATGATTTCTACTCAAAATCTGGACATCTGTGTGTCAGAACAAACACAAACCAGTCTGTAATCTTGAAGACTGGCAAGGTCAGTTAAACGCATTTAATTTGATTTTAGCTATCTCAGACTCCAATGAACTCCTGCCTAATAGAAATGGATTTTATAAACAACCCAATACATACGGTCCATAATGTTGCCTTAAAAAGTACGACAATCTCAACCAATCCTTTCCTTAGACAAACTTGGATGTGTTTCTTTAAAATCAGAATCTGGCCTTTATCTTTCCTGCCACCCTATACATTTTCCCTACTTAAAATGGGTTGGAAAGACACATACAGAAATAAGTTTGTAAGCAGCAGAACAAATTGTATTGGATTGGTTGCTTTAAATAAAAGGTATTTTGAAAACAAGGATTCAATATTATTATTTTCAATTGAATGTATGAATAGGCATTTAACAAGATAATCAGACTTTTATTAAAAAATAAAAGTAGTTTTATAATACAGGCATCTAACTTTTTCTTCTATGTGATAATTATAAATGAAGAATCTATAGGAACCTTTAATAAAGGCTTGTAAAAATGAAATGCAGTGCTGGAATTTCAATATAGGAGCCTACTGTGTGACACAGGTAATCCTTATTGGTTTTGAAACATTGTGCAAACACATCAAACAGTAAAAATCTGACTTCCTGTGGGTCTGTGACTTACGGTCACAAATATATTCTGTTGTGTAATAAAGGGCTCATATTGCTGCCTTTCCCTTGCAAACATAATGATAAGGTCTTTGATCTGTAGTGGCCACCTTTTTGCATAAAATATGTAGGTATGAATATCTTTGAAATTTCTGCCCATTAGCTTTGGCTGAAATTGGCCAAAGAATCCCAGAAGCTTTAAAGGTGACAGTTAGAGGAGTAAATACGTGCATAATTCTCAGGAAACTAGGTGGAAGAAATGACTGCCCAAAATAGACTGGGTCATACAAGAATGAGATCAAGCTTGTGCCAGTGTCAATTGCTACATAAATTTAGTGATATGATTCACACTGACACATTTTATATTTGTACTGGTGATTTTCACTGACATTTAACTCAAATGTGTAGCTCTGTAGAGGCAAAGAAAACTTGTGCGTGAAGAATAGTGAAATCCAGATTGTTTCTTAATACTGAGTGATAAATTTAAACTACTTATTTTACTGTTGAGGGTTTGGCATGATCAAATTCTATGTGATAAAACTGTCTCCCAGACAAAGTCCATCACTGGGTCAAATTCCTCTTTACTTTGAACTCATAGTTTTATTTATGGCTATAACTTGATCGATGATTTGAATAGGAGGCTTTATACTGTATGTCTGTAATGCCAAAAAATAGAACATGATTTTCACTGTGTGATGCATGTGAGGAGCTAACATCAAATACTGTCATCTATTACACAAGTACAGCTCTGCTCACTGAAATGCATATGTGTAAATTTGGTGTGTAGTTTCATTTTACATCTGAGATATACTGCTGCCAAAAGGGGCTGCTCCACCCTTTGCTAATCACACAGTCTTTTTGTCCTTTCGTTGGATGCAGTAATTAGAAGACTGCAGGATGGAACAGAAATATATGTTTCATGGCTTACTTTTCTGTCACGTAAGCCAGTCAGGCTGTCCTACATTGTACTAAATGTTGCTTTCTGGCAAGACTCCTCAGCACTTAGATGGAAGCAACTTTTAACTGGCAGGTGAAATTAATTCATTGTGCTCTTGTTTTGGGAAGATAAAGGAAAGGGGATGATCAAATAGGGAACACATCTTCTTAAACTGCCCAAATATGAGGCATTTATAGTTCCTGTGGCTGAACTGAGGTATTATCAGCTTGTCCTATCAGGTCTTCGTGACTTTGTAGAATGTATCTATCTCTGTGTGGCTCTGTCCATCTAGGAAAAAAAAAAAAACCACAAACAAAAAAAAAAAACACAAACCCCACACCATAGCAGGTCTGGAGATGTATCTGAATCTATACATAAGCAAACTGAGCAACAGTCTAGGGCAGCAGGCTGTTGGGACAAAGTGATAAACTGTAGCTTCAAAGACAGAATTTCCCAGAGATCTTTTTAAGAGATTTTGATCTCCCCAAGTTTTAATGAGGCTAGTAACCATCATCCGGAACAATCATGTGTTGTTGAGTTTTAAAGAAATGTAGACGTATCTGCGTGTTGATACAACAACGTACGTGAAATTCTCTATACAGTTGGATGTTTTGTGTTATGATTGTTGGGGTTTTTTTCCTGGAATTCAAAGGCAGTTTGTATATTGTTCACCTTTGTAACTGAGGTGGAAGCAGAGTGATGAAGCGTAATGTTAGCTCAGGATCCATTCAAGACTCAGGCTGGTGGGAGCAAGGATGAGAAGGTGTTGCTGTGTGTCCGGCCAGTTCTGATACTCTTCTTCTAAGCATCTTTATTGGAAAATATATAGAAAGAGTTAGAGTAAATCCTTCTAAATAACAAAGAGCTTTTGAAAAGGGGATGGGGCTCAAAACTGATGAAAATTGATACAAATATGCACAACAAGTGTAGAAAAAGACAGAAGGGAGGTTCAGAAGAAAGAACCAGTAAGGACATTGAGCAGAGTATCCCTGGCTGCGCAGCAGTCCCTGAGAGCATCTGAGGATCCTGTGGGTGCCACCCAACAGAGCTATGCAAAGAGGTGTGATAATACTGAGGACCAGAATTAGACTGAAACCACCCCATTAAGTTCCTTCCTCATGGCTACAGTTTGAAGGAGATGAAGGAGAGAAGTCCTTTGATTTTCTGAGGGAATCTGTAAGCACAAAGATACAGAAAAATGTTCAGCCAGAATATCAAAATGTCCACCAGAGGAGGTAGAAGAAGGCTGCAGTCTGGTGCAGAGAACATAAGTAAGCAGATTTTCTTTTTGCTACAAAAGGGACTAGAGAAGTGCAATGAATTTCCACTGACCCATGTTTCCAATGGAAGACTGTAGAATTAAAGTAAAATAATATCTACCTAAGGAAGATTTTTTTAACCTTTTTGGTGATAAGATGCCTTGCCTTTTGGTGTTTAGATGATCACAAAGCTGTGAAAATTGAAAGTATTGATGATGCATTCAAAATGCAGTCTAGAGGTATCTGGCTGGACAATATTTCTCTTTCTCCACTAATTGCTGGTATGACCTTATGAGCTCACCTGACAGTGATCTCTGTTGGACTAGGAACCAGGACCAAATGAAGGCTTCTCTTCCTCAGAAAAGAATTATTTGCCAGTCATGGTCAGAAACAGGACATAGAGATGTATTTTTCAGGTGACATACTATGACAGTTCCTCTGTTAAGCAACAGAAAACTCAGAATGTATCTGACTACTTGCCTCCCAGGCTACTCATATCACAGCACATATAACAGGAGCATCCAAAATGCATTATGGCTTTCTAAATGCAGGTTAAATAAAACAGTCACAGTGTTGCTACATCTCCTGCTAAAAGCAAGCCTTGGGTAAAAACTTTCATTCCTGGCAAGTTCTCATTTTCTGACATTTAATAGGAAGTACAGGATGTGATGATGCTGATTTCTTTTTTAAGACAACTTTGTTACAGAGACTTGAGTGGTTAAAGTTGCAAATCCCCAAGCAAGTAAGTCAGGAGAATGTCAAGTGAACAGAGGCAAAGCCATGTCTGTGTTAGCCTGTCATTACTTCAGGCGTCAGTCACCAATGAAACCTAACAAAAGTCAAAGTAACCTGTTTTCAGACATTTAAATCTCCAGTGAAGCACATGCACTCTGGTCAGAAAAAACCACAAATTTTCACTCTTAGAGACATTATCTGGATGTAACAAACAGGTTTTTTCTCTGGATGTAATAAACAGGTTTTTTAACTTCAAATGAAACTATTTGTAAATAGACTGATGTTAAAAACCTGCCATCATACTGTTAGAAAATTCTTCATTGGCTAACAGTAATAATTTTCATAGACATTTGAACAATGGATTGCATCCCTCTTGAACTTTAGAGTAGATGACCTTGAAGTGCAAACTGTCAATAATATCAAGTAAAACTTTTTTTTTCTTATAATTCTGAATTATGGCAATGATTTGAGAACACGAACAAACCTGTCAAAATTCACTGATATTGCAATAATGAGGATCCCTACTCTTCATCTTGCATGTAAAATAAACATACTATTCAATTTTTGATGCCACTTTAAAAGCAACTTTCTTTCCAAAGGCACTTTCTGTGGCCTTTTTAATCTCCTTTTCAAGATTTCACCTGTAATTTCAATAGTAAGATTATTCAGAAAACGAATTTCCTTTAAAAAAAGCAAAACCTTTTTCTAGCCATGCAGTGAATTGAGACCCTGTGTGCATCCACATTGCTAAGCATGTGTTGTGAAAAGAGCCCTCAGCAGTGTACCAGTTTCCTAGGCCTTGTCAGCGGTGTGATACACCATCACACTCTGGGAAAAACAGTTGTATAATTTTGTTCAGAAAAAGTCTTCAGGGATATTTCACATAAAGGGATTTTATTCACTGACTATGATATGAGTCAAAATCTCTTAGACTTGTTACCATAGCTATTCTTGACTGCTACTGCTGGTATTTTCTATACATATAAAATGTACTTTCCTTCAGAATTCAGGAATGAATTCTTGTAAAAAGCTTCAATAAATGATAGAAATACATTTCCTGCCTTTACATATAATTATGTAAAATAAGGATCTTCAATTTTAAACTTGCTCTTCATTCTAGCGCAGAAAATATGCTTAAGAAAGGGGAGATGATATTATCAGTTGAAATACTGCCGTATAACTAAGGATAAAAATTGGGGTTTCAAAAGATGTCTATCATTTATTGAAAAAGCAGGGATGTACGGAGACTCAGTCTATTAAAAACTTCTGTAGATAGTGTTACTCTACGCTTGTAGAAAACTCGGGTTTTTGCTGCCACTCCCACCTCCACAAACCACAGGCAAGCAGGGATATGGGGAGATTTCCCCGATGGGCTGGCAGAAGGAGGCAGCGCTGCCCGGAGAGTTTGCGGCTTTACGAGAGTTTGCAGTGGAAGCTGTTCCGTTAAGTATTGCTTATTGAGGGCTTAAAATGAGTAGATGGCAGGATAAAATACCTGCAGTATGAACAAGAGAGAAAACTTAAACATTAAAAAGAGAGTTTGAGTTTAATTTGTGGAAGAGTGAAAGCGGGTTAGAGAAGCATATATGTTATAGCAAATGCAAGAATCCATTAAGTCAGTTAATATTGTCCCTAAGGTTCCCACTGCAGAGACTTAGCCTGAAAGGTTACAGTGCTTATTGCTCAACAAATCTCTGAAGGAGCTTCCCCAGGTACTTAGTATAAGCAAACATTAGTGCAAATGTATGTTTTAGAAGGAGTGCTAATATCTCTCTCCTGATCTCTGCCAGGGTCTGCACTGAAATACAGAAATCATCCATTATGTAAATGAGATAGCCAACAGTTAGGAAAGATTTGTTTTTCATTTAATGTTATAGAAACATTTCCTGTGGCTTAAATCATAGCAGTTCTACCTCTTTAAACAAAAACTGTGGAGAGGAAAAGAGAAAAAACCTTCATGGAAAATATGCTGGTGCAATTGTGAAGGGAGCATTGGCAGGTGCTTCATGAAGCTTCAGGAAAAGCTGACTGACATTGTATGGGTAAAGGAGGAATTTTGTCTTCAATGGAGCTTCTTCTTTGACTGTTCTGCCCATCTAACAGAAATCTGTCCTCGATGTGAGCCTCTGGCTGCTGAAGCTTTTGTAACTCAGCCACATGTGCTGCTCTCTGCACTGTTTTGAGCATTAAAGTGAGTTCTCCACCATTAAACTCATTCCTCTGGCAACTTTCCCTGTATTTCTGACCTGTCCAATAATTTTTTTAGCCCTCTGGCCGATTTCAACCAACTTGGAGATAGCGGTTGGAGAAAATGAAGTTCCTACGAGTACTGTGAAAAGCAGTGACAATATGGCAATTTTATGAAACTGCCACCTCACACTTCTGAGAATATCCTGCTTTCTTTATCTGATTTTGTACTAGGCAAAATAATGGGGGGGGGGGATGTTTAAGACTCAGATGTTTACATTCCTGAAGAAGATATCTGTACACATCTCTGTGCTGCTGTGCTGTCTGGTCCTCATATTCTCATGTTAGAGATTATAATCTCCTTGGCTGGAGCAATACTGTTAACAAAACAGAACTGGGACCCCACTTTGCTTTGACACAGAATGAAAAACTCCATTACGTGAAGGCATGAAGCAACTCTGTGCAAGCAGCACAGAAACAACAGCTCTCATGCCCAGTTTAAATAACTCTTTAAAACAAAATACAACAAGCATCCAGCAGTCTGCTCAGTAATGTGACCATTTATTTCCAACTTCATAAAGCCAAAGAAAGCCTGTTAATATCAGCAGCTAATTACAGTGCCTCCTTCTCTCTCCAGACACATAAAAGAAGCTGTGAAGTGCAGAAGGGAGAGACTGCAGCAGTGGCAGATTGAGGCTCTTCTTGTTAAATTAAATCTGGCTGAAGATGGAATGTGTTAGAGTGGACAGCAGTGATAATGCGTACTGTTTCTTTAGTGTGTCTATGTATAAATTAACTACCTTTAAGTGCTATTTGGACAATAAACCTTCAGCAGTTTTCCTTCTAGTTCCGCATATGCTGCAATAATTACAAGCATAACTTTATTTACTCCTGGCAGTAAAAGTATGAATAAATGATGTCTCATTGCCATGGTCATGTTCTTTCTTTGGCCTCTTCTCTCATTCTGCTCTATCTCAGATCACGTCCTCTGCTCTGGTACTGCTATGAAACACAAAGTTGGCAGAGGTCTTGCTGCATGACATATTTTCCTTGCACTCAGGTCTTTAAACATTTGGTCTACCTATTTTCTGAAAGAAATGTGAAGCTGTGATAGAAAAACAGAGCACCTGTAGTGCTTGTGCAATGCCATGGTGCTGTGTCATGGCCCATGTTATTTCCAGATGATTTAAAACATTGCTGACTATTACCTCTTTCTTACTTTATCAGGTTTCCCTTTCAAATCATAGCACCTTGCCATCAGTACTGAAACTAATTTGGCTGTGACCCTTGTGCTCGGTGGCTAAATTGATTTTTCTCTTCCTAATTCTTGTTTTCCCTTCCATTACAAAGTACCACTAGGATTCCCACATGGGTAATGCATCAGAGTTTTTAGACAACTGGGTAAAATAATCCTGTATTCTCATGACTTGCAAAAAAGTGGTCAAAAAATAACAATATCCAACAGAAGAAAAAGCAACCTAGGATTAAGATGTATATAGACTATGTCTTGCTAATTTTGCACAGGAAATTTGGAGAGGTAGTTGCATTTCTCTTTTGTGCCTGTAATGCCTGTAATTACATTTTCAGTTTGTTTATAAGATTCTCATTATTTAAGAAGCACATTAGGCCAGTATTTGCAAATAGATGAATTTTTACTTGAATAGACAGAGTACAGGAAAAAAGATACTGTAATGCCAGTAAAGTTGTAAAGCCATCTTTATCTGGAATACTCGGGTGATGTAAAAATTAGATATTCCAATTACAGGCAGAAATTTGGGGTTTGAGTTTTGTATGTGTGCATGTGTGTGTATTGCATTTGTTGCTTTTAATTCAGATTTCCTAAGCTCAGGGTTATATAGAAAGCCACTGATATATTTTGGGAACAACAAAGGCTTGATTTTCAGTCACCCTTCATATTCACAGCTTTCAGTCAATGTGTTTTTCTCTGAAAATCAAATTAAGGTTCCTAAACACAAGGCTTTGCTCCTAATTTTAGGTGTTCAAGCAGTGGTTAATTGGAGCTTAATGTTGGATTTACATTACATTTCACTGTATAGGGTTGCTTGTTCCTCCCCTCCTTGTGATCAAATACTTAAAGGCACAAACTCCAAACCTCTTATGTTAACACACTCTTCAGATGAAGGTAGGTGCATCTAGGAATCTTTGCAAAAGCAAGACAGGTTTTTTATTTGCTTCAAAGTTTCATCAGAATAAACCTATTTTTTATATAAAAGCAAAAGTTTTACTGTTTTTCTCTTCTGGAAGACTTGGAGGGGGGATAGATTTTATTTTACATGGCAGGAGTTCTATCCACAGAGCCTTACGTGGCATCTCCCTGCTGCTGGTTGCTGGACCTCATTACAGAAAGCAGCGTTGGAGCCTGCCCTGCTCTGCCGCGGTGGGGTGGGAGCTCTTTTCCACACAGGTGGAGCTCTGTTAAGCATCAGGGGGTAGATACGATACTCTTGATTTTTAACTCCCATTTGGAGATTCCCTCAGCCACACTGCACATCTTGGCAGTGCGCAGCAGTGTGCTTTTCCCTTTGTTTGCTCGGTGCTTAGGGGCAGCTGGCTGGCAGGTTGGTGACGAGTGCCTGGGGTATGGCCAAGGAGAAGGTAGGGGTGCTGCTTCGAGGAACACACACCTGCTGGAGGAATGGGCCAACGTGACCTCACCTCACGTGCATACATATACCTGCCAATTCCTAACCGGCACCCGCCTGCGTCACACTCTTTGCTCTATACATGTTATATATCAGGTGCCTACAGATTATACTCCAGATCTGCGGAGTGAGGCTTGCTCTTGTGACTGCAGAGATCAGGAACCTTACTCCTTCCCAGGGAGGCTGCGGATGCTGCAGAGCAGAGTTTTACTTTTCCATTGACCTCTTTTGTGCTGTGATAATGAGTGCAGATAATGCTTAAATATTTTTGTTTCAATGAAAAGAAAGACTATAGATACACTGTGACTTTAGGAATATGTTTTGCTGTGCAACAGTGGACACTGAACTAAAGATCATCTAGACTAAGAGGAGAATGTCCTGTCAACCAACACAAAGCATCAGAAAGAAGGGGAAGCCTTCATTTCCCGAAGGTATAAAGAGGATCTGACTCTTCCATCCTGGCACAGAATAACATCACAACACGGACAGATATTTGGTCCTAAACCCTGTATCTTAATTTCTTCTCAGTCGAAATAAGTTTACTGCCAGCTTTATAGCACATTCTATGATTCTTTGATGAAAAATATTTCACCAGTGCAAATTATTATTGTATTACTTTTGGCAGACAGAATGTTTAGCAAGTCATTTGAAACGTACGCTTTTTCAAAACCCGCTAACAGCACTGGGAATCTTTACATAGAATCTTAATTTATCCCTTTATACTTCAATTGTTTTTTGAATATTTCCTTTGAACCACTGAGCGATTTTAAATCTGAAAAGAGAATTTGAGGAACAATATACAATTTAAACACACATCAGGTTTTTAAAAAATTAGGTTTATGCCTTTGATGTAGCCTAGACAAATGAACACATTTCAGAAACATCTCACTTCTTTAGCTACTGACTGATGAAAGTGCTGCCTAATTTTTAAGCAATTAGCTCTTCTAGTTACTGAGATATGAACAACTGCAAATGAGAACTTTATGCGGCAAGTAAAGTCAGTCTCCATACAGACTTTCAAAGCTGGAGAGCAGATGCTGCTCACCATCCCATGCTCTGCAGTTCGGAATATTTCAGCTAAGCATTGCGCTCCTTCTCCATTGGTTAATAAAGGCAGGCAAACCACAGGGAATGACAGAAAGAAATTAAATGCTATATGAACAGGCACTTGATAAAAAAATCTCTCCTTAACAGCATGAATATACTCATGTATTTATTATATATATATATATTTATTTGAGTGAAAGTGCATTTTATATTGCAATGACCTTTTGGCAGCTTTGTACTTTCCTGTATCATAAGGCTAATGAAACAGTCAATTAAATTAATCCTCTGCAAAATTAAAGTGAATGAGAAATGAACACAGCTATAAGCTATAGAATTCACAGCCAGAAGATACTGGCAGGGAAACAGGTTAGTGCTGTTTGATAAAGAATTAGACACTTAGCCCAAACTGCAGATGCTCTGCACAGAGATCCTCGGAAGTCAATGGGGGTAGTTTTGACAAGGGTTGCATTGTTTACATGGCAGAATCTCTTGTTTATCTTCCCACTGACCCTTCTAAAGAAATGGCTTTTTCCTTAAATTAAAACTGATTCTTTCTCGACTGGAAAAAAGTACAAGACTTTCTATCTTTGCCAAAATCTCCAGATATTGTGATTCTGAAATTATCCTTTACCTCTAAGATGTAGCTCCTTTTGGGAAGAAACCATTGCACTGGAACAAGAATAAGCATATGGAATTGCCAGTACAAATCTCATTAATCCTTTAACAGAGTAACCTTCATGACTGGATTTGGAAATAGGGAATGCAACGTTGCCTCCTTTATTAATTAGTGGGTGGAATCAATTAACTGCTAACTACTAACTAAATAGCCAATCCTGCAAACACTTAAGCATCTGCATATCTTTAGGCACAAAAGTAATCCTGCTGACACTGATGAGAGAGCTCTATGCTTAAAATTAAACCAGGTTGTGTTAGAAAAATAGAGGTCTTAAATTACAATATTTTTCTACAGAGAGCCTGTGTTGCCAACTAACTCGTAGAGCAGTGGGTTTTGTATTTACCTGTGACTATTCACCTGTTTATCTGAAGAAAGCCCTATTGAAAATAGTACGCTAATCAAGACTGAAATGCACAGCCACATTCTGTACTGGTAGAGGGGGGAAAGAGGTGTGTCAGTAATTTAAAAATAGTGAAATAAACCAACCATATATTGCTTAACAAATTTCTGTCTTGTTATGATAAAATTCAGATTTTAAAAATACAAAGTAACTCCAGGAATGTAACACAGAGTAACAACACTACGATGAAAGTGGTTGTTCATATGTATTAATATGTTCCACTCAGTTCTCAAACTCCGTGCTTTCTCCTGCGCTCTCCCCTCAGTTTCAGTTCTCACAGCTGTCAATAGCTGTCTGTAAGTGTCATTGGCCTGCCTCAGGCCATTCATCATCATCTAGCAGATCCAAAATCCTGGGTACTCTGCAGCTTGTTGATATGATGACCATCACCAGCAAGATAGTTAACATCACCTCGCTGAGTATATTTGCCTGGTAAATTTAGAAGAGATTTCTGGTGCTACTCCATGTAGGCCATGGTGAGCATTTGAGGCTTTGTACAAGGAACCAACTGCAAACATCAGCCTGCACCTATCTTGCTCCCTGTAGTAGGAGCAAATGTGTAGTAGCTTAGGAGAAGTATAAACTGTGCTCTGTCATTGGGGTTTTATTCTTTTTTTTTTTCCCCAACTCTATCACAGAGGATTGTAAATCAAAGTACGAAGAACACAACAAACAACACTGAAACAGGCGACAAACTGCATTTTGCAACTTTGGACTTAATATTCTTTTAATGCCCAAACAATGCTATGTCTTAGGAACAAGATAAAAACGCTAACAGTGTATCAAATTCCTGTGAAATGATTCCCCTACTTTGCATGGTATAACATCACCTATTGAGGAATGCATTTGTTTAAGACACTGCTACATCTGATTATAAGATTATATTTAAGAAGATAAATATACTTTACCAAGTATTACTTTAGCACTTATTTAGTGCTAAACTATAATCCTGTTCTATGTAAATGGCTAGAATACAAAACAGATCTGCCCTGACTTAATGAAAAATATTTTCTCCTTTCAGTTTATGTGCTTCTACAGATGTGGGCTTTTCTGAGTTGCAAATGCTTCCTTTTAGAGTTCTTCCTCTTCACACCCTGGAGGGGCAAAAAGCAGATTAGGATTTTGGGGTTTTGTTGTTTGTTTGGAATAGAATTTTTTCATGAATACCAAAATGAGAACTGTAGCATGAAGAATAACTTAAATAGCTTTCTAGCATTGTACAAACAAACCATGAAAACCTGAAATAAATGAAAAATATTGAACTATGGAATTGAGACTCTGGGTGAAATTAGGTGCAGTATCAACTTAATATCCAGGACACATCTTCCATATGAGATTACAAAGGTCACCTGTTATAAAGTCCGCATTTACCAACAGTTATATCCTGCTCTGTGAGTGTGTGTTTATGTGTGTATTTCACATGTTAAAGAATTGCAACTGTTGTAAATTATTATTTTTTTCTATGGAAAACAATTTCTATTTTGCACTGTGTTTACATACACCAAATCATTAAATCTGGGGAGAAGGCTGGCTATTTAAGTGCTGAAAACACAGGCTTCTAGGTTTAAAATGTATGTCTTAATGAGGGAGCTGCTGGAGGTAGCAGCATGGGATGGAAAGGCACATTGTACTGATTCAGCAATATTTTTTTTTCCTTCCACGCATGTGAGTTCACACAGACTGACTTTCAGCCCTAATTTCCCATTCTCCTTTCAGTGGGCTGCGCCCCCTCAAGGAGATAATACTCCTATGGCTGCACCATCCTAGAGCTGTACAGCTATTGCCTGACAGGCACGTCATTGATGTCAAAAGCTAGTTACATCTAGAAGGTATAAAATAACAGAGAGTACTTCAGAAAAGATGCTATATATATAGACCCTGCCTCACTCCTGTGGGCCAGCTCCCTCTGCCAGCCAAGCTTTTCAAAAGCTCTGCCTTCTCCTGGGGAAGACATCTGCTGGTTGTAGCAAAGCATCTGACAGCTGGGAAACCCAGAAGTATTATTCCAGGCTGAGGTGGTGGTGGTGGGACGCTTTCCACCTGGGACTAAGGGAGCGTTATGGATGAATCTGTGTGACAAATCATGCAGGCAGATCATCTCCTTCTCCTTGGCAAAAGGCTCCTCTGGAAGCTCTGTGCTGTACAGCGGCTCCAAATCTGCCCTCAGCATTCTGCTGTCACATGTGCAAATTCAGTACTTGAACTAAATTGAGGTTAGGTATGGTCTAACATGAGCTGCAACAGTCAAATGCTAACTGTGTTACACTTCCAAGTCCTGTAGTTGTGAATTTCTGTAATATGGCCTCCCTTCCTCCAATTTCCTTGTGCTCAATCCACAGTTTGATTAGTCTTCACCATTTTTTCCTGTGGGCTTATCGTTCCCAGTAAGATATATCTGACAATGCAGATTGCAGTGTGACTGCTAGGTGTTAACAGACACGGATCAGTTTATACCTGTTATGGGATTACATCCTGCAGTGGTGCAACAAGGTCCTGGTTTGCTGTTTGTCCCACTCAGGGTCAACTCAAAAACCAGGCAGATGGGTTGACTTGTTGGTTGTTTCCATTTTGGTAAGAGTCAAAGCTTCCCATGCTAAAACTTCTTTGCATGACAGACCTTCTCAAATAAGGCAATCCATAAGAATATTTTTATTTCTTTTGCTCAGAATGTGAAAATATTAGAAACACATGTGGCACTTATATTTCCACTTCCTCACCTCATTTACCAGCCTTGCTCACAGCCTGTATCAGCCATTAATTTGTGCAAGGTACCACTGAGGCACATACTCCTGGCAGGGGAGAAAGAAAATTTTTGTGGTTGTTTTTAATATAAGAATGTCAGCTTTAGTTTGTCCCTGTGTATACAAATTTTACGTTTGAATAGTGAGTGATACACATAATACTAAGAAGTTGAATTTGTGCAAGTTCTCATGTTCCTGAAGCTGGGATTCATGGTGAAATAAGAGCGAGAACAGAGAGCAAGGAGAAAAGTTTGTCTGAATTACCAGTGTCTGAGACTTCTTTTAATAAGACACTGTTTAAAGGACTAACAAGCAGCTCTGGTTCCTGCTGCTAATATAACTGTATTTGAACTTAGACTTGTTAATAATACTATCTTTGGTTTATTACATCAATATTTTTTCCAAAAAATGGTGAATTTTTCTCTTCCTGACTTTTCCTGATAAGCTTATGTGCTAAAAAATACAATGAGACTATTGGTGTAATTTGCTGAGCAGATAATATTGTGTGACTTTAAGGTCAGCAGTGGTGTTTGCAAGAGGGAAGGTGGCTACATTTAAACAGAAGATTACACAAATGTTATTGGCCAGTCACAGGATATAAAATTGTAAATCCTCTTTTATAATAAATTAATTTGGATATTAAGGAAGCAGTGAAGAAATATAATCACAGGTAAATGTAGCTGGAAGATGTAAAATTATTTTTGGATGCTTTGTCTTTTTTTTGAGTAACCATATGATGTTGTAAGGGGGGGGGGGGGGGGGGCGAGGGTGGAATGCACACAAGTTATCATTTTTCCTTGTTATATGGACATCCAGTAAGTAATATTACCCTTTTGTCCCAAAGAATTTTTGAGACAAAATTTTGGTATTTCTTTATTTTGAGCAGACAGTAATTGCTTGGACATAGGCTGGATCTTATATATATAAATTTTTCGCTTTGTTCCCTTGTATATGCAGCACACAAAAGCAGCAAGGTCCTATATCATTTGGCTTTTTCATTGGCAGCATGAAAGAACACTATTTTGTTGAAAGTTTAAGTCTAAAATTATCTTAACCTTTCCTGTGCTGGTTGTACCACTGCTTTACAGGTTTTAGAGGGCTATTGGAGAAGCATCACGGTTTCTTCCCCCAAGACAGTTTAGAAAATAGCCACAGAGCTTTCAGATTTGATTTTTAACCAAGATGACAAATAAAAGTTGGAGAAATCCTAGTTAAATTAGAAGAATGGGGTGAATGATGCCCACCCTGGTTCAATGAATTCTTGTGAGACCAAACAGACTAAAAAAGTTGGCTGAAGTCCTATTCCTCCCAAATATGCAGCTCTATCCCACTAGATCATATTCCTTATAAGACAACATGGGTGCATGCGTACATTCTCGGAATTGGCATAATCTCATGTCACAGTTTTTTCTACAAAAGATGGAGGCTAATGATAAGATTTTAGGTGGCTCACTTCCAGACCTTCAAACTTCTTTACCTGCAGGTTGAAAAATTATGATTTCTCTGGGGAGAATGTCTTAAAATCTTAACACGAGATATATTGAGCCTTACTAGAGTATACAGCTGCTGGTAACAGGGATTGTCCAAATTCATGGGCTGACTGGGCCTTTCTTATAAAGGTATATTATAAGGAGGGATGAAAAATGGATGTAGATTCACCAGCTTCTCAGCTGTTTTATGTATATTGGGGATAAGAATGGGAGTTGATATTTCCCTTCCCAGTAGTCAGCTTTCCTTTCCTGCTCCCTACCACTGGCCCTAAGGTCTAGTGCAAATTGATTAATGAGCTCTGCATTCTCACAGCTGCAGATTTTATCATATCAGAGCTGTAGGGCTGTCCCGTCTCCCCATCCATGCCCCCCTGCTGCCCCCCACAATAAGAACAGCTCAAAAATTATGCATGACTGCTTATAGGTTTTGCAGACATTTTTTCCTCTTACCAGGATCCCCTCCATCATGCACTAGTTTTAACTAGTTGTTCTTCATACCAAAGCTACATGTAGAAAGAATTGCTATACTGTGCCAACTCTTAAATTCACAGTGACTGAATTGTGAACTAACAGTTGTCTTTGTATAAATGCAGCATATAAATACAGTTCAGGTGGGCGGGGGGGAGGAGACCAAAAAAAACCTGGTTCATTTACCTAAGCTTTGTTCATGATGAAAGTCACTTTCAGGGATTCTGTTATCAAGGTTATTTATTTTGCAAACCAGGGTGCCATTTCTCGACATTTTTTCAGTAATCCATTAAGGATATTTTGAAAACAAGATCTTACTTTTATATAACACGTTATTTTTTCATAAATAATCCTGAGTTCTCTCTGGCCTCAGTAGCCTGCATTGCAATTCTGTTTCAAGTTTTGTCATACTACTGAAGTAGAAGGAAAAATAAAACTGAACTCTGCTAAGCTATTTTCTTTGTCCTACAAGAATACTAAAACTGAGTTACACAGAGCTGTGTATTCCTAGCTGGGTTGTAATCACTTGCAGTTTATTCTTTTTATTTATGGCACACATCTAGGAAAAAGTAAAAAGAGAATAAGCTCTCAACAGCCTCACATCTGTCCCCTTCTATTGTTACAATAACATGGTAGAATTCTGTTTTCAAATGTTTTACAGATCCAAAGTATTTCTAAATTTAATTAATATTGAAGTTTAATAAAATTATGCACAAACCCATTATTTTGTGACATTAATGAAGTCTACTTTTTGAGCACAATTTGTATAGACAGCACTAAAATACATTAACATTAGGTCACCTGCTTTCCATTTATAACAATAAGCTCACATTTTCAGAAAGGGTAATCTTAAACAACAGTTTTTCAGTGCAAACTGTACATCTTTATCTTAAAATTCCAAATGTTTCAACAATAGAAGATGATTAAGAACTACACAACTATTCTTCATCTCTCAATGATTTATGACACAGAGAAAGACCTTTTCTTGAGAGTTCAAGGTGCTAAAGAGGAGTATGTTTAAGTTGCCAGCTCCCTGCCTTCCCCTTTATTTACTAGGCACAGAATTTACTCCACTGTGCCATCATACTAGAAAATGAGCCTATCAATTTTATTGCATGTTTGGCCTTTGGCGTGGACATACATATATATATATACGGTTGGGATCTCCACCATTTATATAAGCACATGCAGAAAATGAAAATAAAGCATACACATTCCTCTAGCAGCTAAAATAGAAAGACAAAATGCAATGGCAAGACTCATCTTCCCATAATGGGCTTTAGTATTTATTTACAATAACCTGTACAACATGTTATATGATTTCTAGTCACTGAAATAAGTGGTTTGCTTGTCCCAAGGAGCTCACTATTTAATCATGGAAAAATAAATAGCCAGCAGTGAGAAGAAAAGCAGTAAATATTTGAGAATGTTAACAAAACCCTCTGCTTTTTTTTTTTATGTGTATATAATTTCAAGTTCATTGTTCTTTAAATTTTGAGCATATTTGCAATAAATTGCACGGCTACTGATTTTAGGTTTTTATTAAAGTTGTGGTCAGTATTAATAAAACAAGTGGTACAACTGAGTACTACTATTTCTGGTTGTCTTGATAATGAGGTCAGTGAAAGTTTATAATTTACCTGAAAAGGGCTAATATATCACCTCAACATTCTAATTGAATAAAATAAAAAGGAAATCAAAACACAAATAAAAATCTGATAAGATTAAATAATCCACCCATGCATTGAAGTAACTACCAGCAAACTGAGGGTATTTTTAAAAATGCTGTTAATATCCTGTGTCTTTCCTTCACCTACTTTGTTTCCTCTTTTTTCTTTTCACATGACATCTCCTACAGTAATTGTCATTCTGAGGAAATCTAACAATAACTAAAATCATGCCCATAGGTCTTAAGTTCCCTGTTAATAAATTGGCGTATGGGCTGGGTACAACACATTAGGCCAGAACCACAGGACCTTCATTACTTGGAATTATGCAGGACATCTCTGTAGCATTCACCTGTGGACTGGCTGCTAAACAGTGGCACAGGACGGTTGTGTCCTGGTTTACCCTGACTCGGTGTTGCACTACTTATCACCTTGGTGTGTGGACAGACGGGCAGAAAACACGTGCACGTACTGGTCTTTAAAATTCTCATCTGTTCAACCCAGTTATCTAGTAAAGGATAATAGTTGACATGCAATTGATGAGTTTGCAGTGGTGAGTGGCAAATCAAAAAGCAGTGAAGGAGATACTACTGTGTGTAATCTGTGGGGTCAACCAGGGGAGGCAGCGCTGGAGTTATCCCTCCCATTCCTTCTCTTTTAATCCCATCCTTAAGGAACCAGTTACTGTATTTTATATGTTTCTGTTAGCTCCTTTGCCTTCTTTCCGTGGATGTGATGTTACTCTTGCACGTTCTTTGTTTCCTCTGTCATGCCCTAAACCCACATCTACCCAGCTCCTGCACTGATCAAGAGCTGCCCACTTGTGTTAATACCACGAGGACCTCTAGTTTTGTCCTGGGTTCGTATGCTCCAGCCCACCATTCTCATCCTAGGCTTTCCTCTTGGGGGGCCACTTTTACATTCCCCCCCCCCCAGGATTAGCCAGCATCACATGGCGTATACATAAGGAACACCACATTGAACAGAACTCCCATGAAGAGTTGTCAATGATGGGAAAGAGGCTTGGCCCGTTGCCTTTACTTTCTCATTCATTTACTTTTCACTGCCTGGAGTTTGATGGCAGAGCTCTCTTGTTGCTGATATTCTCTGTTGGATATAGTAAGTATTTTCATGTGTTTCATCCAGCAAGTTTGGTGTGTTGGAGTTTTTTTCCTTCATATCTCATGAGCATGACTCAGATTTGTGTGTCTACCTCCAGCATACTGAGCAGCTGAACCTGTGGCCGGGCTTTCTGGGAAAAGCTATGATAAAAGAGCTGTTCTTGGTTTTGTTTATATTCTAAGGTTATTTGGAACAGCCTGAGGTAGACTAGAGGGCATTCAGATGGAGCGCTGTTCCAGACAACTTCTGTGATCTTCACAACCAAACCAGTGTGCTGCTAGAGCTGAGCACAGCTGATAGAGAAGTTAGATGATGTCCAGTTCTGTGGTATTTCTCTCAGAAAAAAACCCAAACAACAAAACCAAACCAAAAGCCAAACTAAAACTATTCTGTGTCGTTTAGGAACCTGAAGCTTTGTAAGAGTTTCCACAGAATTTCCCCAGTCTATATGAAGGTTGTCAGACAGATCGCCTAGGTGAGTCACTGAAATAGGTTGTTACAGACATGTATTCCTGGGTGATTTGTAATCACTATGTGCCTTTTATGTATATCTGGCATCAAGGATAGAAGTACAAAAAGAATATAATTCTTAAATTGTATTTAATGGACTAAGAGTTATCATTATTATTATTACCAAAAAGATTTTGTACTTCTATTTTTAAATGCTGTGTAATTCTATGATGCTTCTCCATTTAATTAATGTGCCAGTACAATAAAATAAGACACAAAATCATTATTTTGTGACATTAATGAAGTCTACTTTTCGAGCATAATTTGAATAGGCAATTGAACAACAGTGCACTAAAACATATTAAAACCAGGTCATCTGCTTTGCATTTCTAACAATAAGCCCACATTTCCATGAAGGGTAATCTTAAACCACATTTTTTTTTCAGAGCAGCCAGTACATCTTTATCTTAAAATTCCAAATGTTTCAACAATAGAAGATTGTTAAGAACTAGACAATTATTTTTCAGCACCCATTGATTAATGACTTAGTCTATGACACACAGAGAAAGTGTAGAACAAAGGAGTGCATTATAATAATGCACAAGCATTAAACCATCTTCATTAATAGGGTCTTTTTGGATTCTGCTTAGCATAAAACAAAATATGCCATAAAGAAAGTGAAGTATTAGCTTTAAATATCTCTTTAAACTTGCTTGATAAAAATAAAGCTTACATTGTGCCCTTAATCTTAAAAATATTTTGTTTTCCTGGATTTACACATCCTCCAAACTAGGTGAACTGTAGCAGTATTTCTGAGCTATGATTTCAGCTCAGTTCTTATAGGCCACATCCTACATATTTCATATTTTATATTAGGGCTTTACATTAAAATTTGACCGTTGTTCTTTTTCCTATTCTGTGCAAGAACAGAGTTAAAGATACTGCTTGACATTACTAGGAGTAACAAAATCTGAATATTTGAAATTAGTTAACCTGTTGAGATTTTGTAATACAAAGAAGTTAAATCTTACTGATGAACATAAGAAATAATAACATAGCAGAAGTACAACATTAACTATAAAAGATTCAACTTTGTTAATGCTTTTTCAATTTTTTCAATTTTCAAATTTCATTTTTTTCAATTTTTTTTCAATTGCCACAATCCTATAGATGCTTTCATGTTTTTATCTGTGAGCTGTTTTGGCTCCTCCTTTTACAAATTTATTTTTAACTCTGGCATCATGCCTCCTCCCATTGATCTTGTCAAGGTTGATACTTACAAAGTGCATGCCCACATGTTTCCAAGACTGGGACCTTAGGTATGTTCAGTGTGTTCTCTATCTTTTTACAACTATTTGTACTTAGGGCTTGCTTGTTTGCTTTCTTGTTTTTCAGCTATTAAGTTCATTTGAAATAGAATAATATTTTTTCCCTGTGTTATTGTGAGTCTGTGCTCCATGTTCACAGTTTGCATCACACACATCTCAAAGAACGAGGCTAAAATATGAGCGAGGTATAGACCGTGTTCATAGCACTTGGGATGGACGGAAGAAGATGGATTATGGAGAGGTTGTTGGAGCTAAGTGAATAATTCACAGTGAATAATTAATTTGACAAACTTAGCCTCTTTGTAAGTACAGACCAGATAACAGTCTCTTCTCATTCATTCATTATTCAGATTTATTCAGTAAGTATCTTTTGAATAGGGCACAGCACAGAGAAGCTAAGGCATCTCATCATGGCTGTGAAAGCATGAATTAAAATCTCTCCTTGGATTCATATTTCATTTAACTCCTCTGCAAATGGAGACCTGCTCATCTGGGCCAAGCAGACAGTCAGAAGAATTGCTGTGGTGTGGGCCAAAAGCCCATCCAGCCCAGTCTGACACCTAGAAAGCTGCGTTTGTCTCCTTTCCTGATTTCCACCTTCAAAAAAGAATTGCTTTATAGGATGAGGCTGGCCGCAGAGGATGATCACAGTTCACCCTGGCTGTTTTCAAAAGTGGCAGGTTGACAGAAAGATATGGGTTTGTTTCCAGGGATTCGAGTAAGGTAAAAGGGACATTTTCTTTTAAATTTCTATTGGAACGGCAGGCCTGAAGAATGAGGTCCCACTCACATGTACTACCCCAGCTGCATGTTGCTGCATGTTCTGCACACACCTACAACGTGCAAGCCTGGTTAACTGGGATATTGCTTTGGAGGAGAATCTCTTCTTGGGCTGAGACTCTTGACGCTTAATGGGAAGCAAGAAATACTGGGAATCACCAGCTGAGGTACCCAAATGTTTGGTGGTTGACAATAAGCAATGTAACTGTTACTGACTGTAAGTTGTTCAGTTGCATGCAGGGTCCCAAAATAAAAGATTTCTGCCCCAAAGAGCTTATAGACAGACAAGATATGAAAAGTGTAAGGGAAAAAGGTTAAAGATATGAAACCAATATACAGCAGGAATTCTGCCAGACTGGCTTTAATTGATGAAGCTTTTATTCTTATTTACTTGCCTAAGAAACTTCCACACAGAAAAAAAAAATTTAATTTGAATTCCATTTGATGTAATGTCATATACTGTACACTATATCTAATAATGGTAATTAGTATTGTTTTTGTTTTCTACCCAGATGTAACAATGCTTAGATGAACTGTTTTTCACTTTAATTGCATTAATTTAAATATGTGTATCTGATAAAATATTTACTGACAGCTTATCTGGCAAGGACATACATGGTTCAATAAACACGAATCACACTGTAGTTTGTACATATTTTATAACATTAATTTGTTGGTCGATGTTTAACAGCTTAACGCTAGAACCATTTCATCATGCATTCTATTAGTTTATCAATAAACTCTCATATCTCCTAAATGGTAAGCTGTAAAAAAAGAAAGAAAGAATAATCCTCCCCATCTCTATTAGCATATGACTGATGAAAAATAAAATTAATGTTAATTAAAATGTATTGATGTCACAAAGCAATCATGATTTTGAACTTGCATATGAAAGAAAGTATTTTTCTGCAAAAATTTATGAAACACTTTCTTTTATAGTATTAGAGGAGAAACTCAGTGTCATAGGTACTACATTTTCATCAACTATTTTGATTAAAAAGAACGTTAAAAGCAACAATTCAGTTTTTTTCAGGCTTCTAGGCTTCACTTTGTTTATTTTATTTTGTGTCATGTCAATGACAAACTCTTAAGCACTGACATAACTTTGCTTTTATGTCTGTCCCCTTCATGTCCCAAATGGTCTCTTACTGAAGCAAAGTTAGTGATAGCCTCTGGTCCTCAAGGGCAGACCCATACCATGTTGAGATAACAGAAGAAAGCCTCAGATATTTATCTTAGCTCTCAAAATTTCTCACAGCAAAATGGAGTTGGATGATTTTTAGGTTTTTAAGTAGCCACTTTAGGTATTCCCATTTAGGTCATTGCTAGACTTCAGGTTCTTCCTCCAATCAGCTCTAGATGCTGACTACCCTTTAAACCTTGTCCCCTCAGTGCTGGTGCATACTTGAATTAAACCCAAACTAAATCTTTAGAATCAACAATTTGAAGGACATTTCGCTAAGTGCTGAGTCAGGGCTAGTGTTTCTGCTCCTCTGCAGGATATCCTGAGCCTTATGGCCAGCGAGACCTTGCTTACACCTCAGCGTGGCATCGTGACTATTGCAACTACTGCAGGATCAGGATTTGGCATTAGAAGTGAATCCCACCCAAAGCTCACAAGTAACTTGGATGCTTAACGTCTGGTGCACCTACAATTTCATTGCTGTCACAGCACAAACTTGTTCTGTTGTTAGGGTTTTCTTTCATACAGTTCTTGAATCATCTAACTTGATCGTATTTCTTCAGTGACAGTTAGAGGGAGCTTAGATGAAACATTTTCCTCCACGCAACAGGAGATGGTTTTAAGAATTGACCAAAGCCATTTAGTGTAGCTTTTGCTGCAATTCGCACAGAAAGAAACCACCAGCAAGGCATATGCACAGTGATGGCTTATCTAAATCGTCCTCAAATTCAGCTTATTGTTTTATATACTTCAGAAGAAACAATGTAGCTTTGGCACAGTTTTTACTATATTTGAATTGTTTTGCTGTGATGCTTTTGTACTGTCCATATATTTCAGTGATTTATTTGGACAGAAAATAATGAAAAATTTAACTAATTAAAGTGATTTCACATATATTCCTTGGGCAGGAGAACTGCAGCTACAAATGTTGTTGTAAGTGAAGTTGAAAGTCTTGTATGTGTTTGCAGGATAGTAGATGTAGCTTGAAATACAGAGCAGGCTCTTGCACATCAGCATCTTGCCTGTCCCTCTGCTGGTCTATAACCACTTTCAAACTCCATGTCTTCTCTTTATTTTTTATTTTGTTTTGTTTTAAAGGCATTACAAAAGTGTTTGTATGAACATAATGCCCATGAAAAATGATATAGTGGCTCGTTTGAAGACTGAAACGCACTCTTCACAGGTTGAGTGACTCCTAAACATAAGCAATAGATGCTTCCAGGGAGCATCTGACTTTAACTTTGGAAGCCCAGAGGTAATCAGAATGAGGTATAATCCACATGCTCAGCTTTTGCCATGCCTTCCTTCCATTCTGTCCCCTGCTGGAAGAAAACAGTGCCATATCCTGTACCATAACATTTGGTGGCTCTTTGCAATTGTTACTGTTTATAAAGAAGGGTGTTCAAATAATAAGAGATACACAGAGACCTGATGCTGTAATTTTGAGGCTTGGGAATTTCATGAACAGTCATCTTGTTGTAAGACTGGGTTGTGGGGTAGGGTTTTTTTCTTTCATTAAGTTACATTAATTGCTCCTCTTTTTAAGCATTTACAATGATAATTTACATTAATTCATATGGTCTGTTGCTTACCCCTTTCTCATCCAGCAGATGCTTTCCTTCCTTGGAGTAGTTGCAGAGGACTGCGTGCCACAGCACTTGCTTTGCAAAGAAAGAAAACATCTACTGTTGATTTGTTCCTCTCAGTCAGCCCACATACCTGTGTGATTTCATCCATGGGTGTAGAGATCAGACCATTTTTACTGAGTGCTCTTTTTCAGAAGGTAACTACAGTGCCTAGTAAAAGTGGGCCCTGATTTGTAGTGGACTCTGCAGCAACAGAACTGGTTTCTGCCTCTCAGCTTGCCATGTGAGTTTTATTTGTTACAGATGCATAAATGTTCACAGCAGGGAAACAACAACAATCTGCTCTGACTTTAAATTTCCGACATCTAGCCCAATTCTTAATGCTTTCTAATTTGCTCACTGATATCTCTTCATACCCTGAACAGCACTCAAATTTACAATCTGGTATCAGTCCTTCAGTCCATTCTTAATTTAGCCTATAGTTCCATTGTATGTCTTCCCACATAAAAACCATCCACTTTTTTCAGGCATTCCCTATAATTCTCTGTTCATTTCAGTAGCTTTACTGTAGACATTTTTTCCCCTGTGGTCCATATTTTTCCTGAACATGCAGCGCACAAAACCACACACATTACCTGAGGACTTAGCAGAGCTAAGTAGGTCAGAAAGATTGCTTTCTGAGCCCAGTAGATGGTACTCCTGTTTAGATAGTTCAATCCAATATTTGCTAGTTTTGCAGCAGAGTGATGTTGCTGACAAATGCAGGCTGATTGAGCCAAAATACTCCAAATATACTACAGAAAATGATCCTACAGTAAGCAAAAGAGATGACCTAGACAAGCTCATTGATATTCTTCATATTTTTCACTGCATTATGAATATTATTCATATATATATGAACTATAACTATATTCTATATTATATCTAATCCTGTTCTTATTGAAGGTTTGCAATAAACCTTTATTGACTTCAACATCAATGGGAATGGGTTTGTCATTTCTGTTGATTATATAGAGGCATTTAGTTATACTTCTCTTTTTTATAGTGTACTTTCAATGAACCATAGATGCATCCATATAAGATGATAAGAAGGTATCAAACTCAGTACTTTCAATGCCAAAAATATAAGTTGATGCTCTTTCAACTAAGCAGAATGCCATTAATAGAAATTAGCAGTGTAAAGGCCATGCACCACAGGGAGATGCAAACTTGGGCTTCACAGACAGATATCCTGGAATACTTTTTATTTTACATAGCCTTAAAAACTAAGCAAAAGAACTCAAAATGCCTTTTATGAATTTGTAAGTCTTAGTCCACTATTGTATACAAGCCTCAGAGGAATAAGAAAGCTTTTCCCTTTTGACTTGAACCCTCACCGTCCCTTTCCAGGAGGCTAGGTAAAGCTTCAGTGCAATCTGAATCTTTGAGATTAAAAGACTGATTTATCATTTGCTAACCAAAAGAACCATGCTGCCATAGGAAGATGGTGGGTTGATTTGGAATACTTATCAACCACAAAGAAAATCCCTGGAAACAAATAAAATCACTAGGAAAAAATACAAGCTTATTTATAAATTCCTTAACATTTTGCCTGTACTCTAACACAACAATGATTTTTGACACTAGTAGCTTTACCCAGCGCAGGCAAACAAGCTTTGAATTATTGCTCTGCTGCAATGTAACAATTCCATTGCTCTGACCCTTGGTGTCTTGCAAAATACAGTAGAACAATAATTGTCAATCCTTCCTATACAATGTGTTAGATTTGACAGAGGCCAGCATTAGCTACAAGACCTTTGGCTGGTGCTCAGAAAGGTAATATCTCTTCTCTAGTTCAGCTGATAAAATGTTAAATAGAATCAATGTTTGCCATGCTTTTGCAGAGAAGGAGATAAAAACAGTTTTTACAGTATAACATGTTTTTTAATAGACAGAAAGTAGATGCCAGTATATCTCAAAGTGCTTTGGTAAATACCCTATAAAAATGTCAAAAGTTTTAATTTTTCTAAAGAGAAAATGGCATAAATATTACTTTCTATTCGGAGTGTGAATAATTTAACAAGGCTTTTCCATGTGCAGAAAATAGAGGGGTTTGTTACGTACCTTACATGAGTAATACATGAAGGAAAAAGACTGACTCATAGACATTTTGTGTCAGCATGTGATTTGTACAAAGTGAGCACATAATCTGATGTGAAAATGAAATGCATCAGCATGGTAGATGCTCCTCTTTGGCACTATGAAGGAGCTGGTGGCAAGGTCAGCAGTTGCATCTTCTAAGCCCCTCACGTTGTAAGCTGTTGGTAGTTAATATTTAGCTTCGGTCCTAGAGCCTGAGTCTTCTGTCTGTCATCTCTGAACATTTTGATCGAAAAAGTTAAAGAGAAAGAGACAGATATGGCATGAGGCAGTGCTCCGTATCTAAGGGGGAAATAAGACTTTTAGACCAGAAAGAAAACCAGCATGTGAAAGGAAAGCACATATTTTTGTAATTCAATTTAATAAAATTATTCCTTTTGGTACATTTCTAGGCTGTGCACGCAAAAATGTATAATGTTGAAATAAATAGCAACAAAGATGACTCCTCGTGATTAAATTTATTCCCTAATCTCTACCCATATAAAACTAATTGTGAACCATACAAATCTTTGCTTCCTACTTCTGCTGCATGTTGCTGACTATGCTGTCAGCTCAAGTTCATGAAGACTGGGGCAAAGAAAAGTCACTGTTCAATCAAGAAGCTGCCTGTGAGAAAACAGCTACTGCACAAGACAATAATTTGACACTGAGCTTGAGTATCCATCGTGATCTTCATGAAAAAGATGAAACTAGGATGTGCTTGAATCCTAGAAATTCAAACTTTTGAATTCCTGGGAATTTTCTCTGTGCTGGGACATTGAGGGTCCCAAGCAGTTCATCATTACACAGCGAAGACATGCACATCTTCAGAGCAGTAAGTATTAACAACAAGGTGAACAAGGTGGAAAACAACCGCTTAGAAGATCTTTCAGGTTTTGAGAAGAATTTGTATTGTGCTTATTCACACAGAAAATACACTTCAATTGGCAAGCTGCCTTACCTGTTGCATTGTGGATGCTGGTAGAGTAAAGCACTATTTGTGCTGAGTCTGTGTGGCAGGATTTAGGCACTGCTTCAGCTTTGTTTGCTCTCCCATTTCACCCCACGCATATCCTTGCTGGTGTCCTTATCCCCATCCCTGTCCCTGCTTCCTTCATCTTCACTTTCTCTAAACTCTCCAGTGACTGAGGCGCCGTCTTTGCTGGTACAAAAGTCTGGTTCTACAGCAAGATAACAAAGGAGATAATTATCTAACTGCAAAATGTGATGGAGACAAAAGACTCTTGTGATGTTTACTGAAAAATACCTTCTGGAGTTCGTCTTTCTGCATCCTTCAATCTCCCATCTCCCCCCCCTCCTTGCCCAAAGGTTGAGTCACCTAGTTTTTACCTTGCAACAAACCTCCCATGCCTTCAGTATGCTGTCAGTGACATGTTTGGTTTTCAAGATGGGGTAGTTACAACATTTTGTTTTTAAGGGTCTCCACTCCCAGTCTTAGTCAGCTGGTCTCTGACTGTGAATTTTAAAAGAGGATTGAAAAACATGTTAGCAGACACTAAATTTTGAATAGTAAGTATTTGCCTCAGAAATTAAATGATGACCTATTATTTGCAGGATAGAAAAGCAGTACTGCACTGGCTGGCCCCCTGTCCTCAGGAAAGGATTCATGTTTCAGGGTTTCATGCTTCAAATAGGAACAGTCACCAGTAAATCTCCCACAAACGAGTTGGGCTGCAAACATAGTTATGCTTAAGGAATTCAATTTCATTTGATAAACAAGAAGAGCAGCAAGGTATCCTTCAGCAGAGGCACATTAGAAGCAGCCAGGAACAGTACGGGAGAAAGCATCCAGAAAGACAAGCAAGGGGAAAACTAGCTGAAAATGTACTGAACGCCCCTGAAAAATAAATAGGTAGAGAGATGCATAGATACATACATACATACGTACACAGATAAATAAAAGCCAACCCCTTGAATGTTGGCTAAATATATTGTGTGGAAAGAGGTAACAGTAAGCACGAACATTTATTGTTTGAAAGCATGGGAGAAAGGTTTATGAAGCAAAGCAATCTGTAACCAGTCCTTTTTTTCTCTTTCCTACATTTCCAAAAGATTAGCCCAATGCCAAACCAGTTATCTATCCTCCTGCCTCTGAAACAGGCACCTGGCAATTACAGCTTTGCAAAGGTGCCGGCTTCCCTTTGTGGCTGTGTGTGAAAGAAACAAAATACCCACTTTCATCTTTGCATCTGAGTGCATTTGTACTACACACATACATGGGATTTTTCTACAAAGACAGAAAGGCAAGGTCTGATTTTTCATCATACATTTAAAAGTGAACTCTCACTGCAGGCACAAGGCTTTGTAAGCATGGGAGCAGCTAGCTCTTGTCTTCGCACATTTATTCCTGAGGAACCCAAGCTCGCTGAGGAAATATGCACATTTTAGTACTAATGCTGCTAGATTGTGTATACTGGTGGTTGTACATATATATTCATGCATTTACCAACAGCACTGCTTGGAGGTAGGGAGAAGAAACATACAGCAAAAAAAGTCTATTACCAGGAAAGGTAAAAATTTAGCGACACAATTTAGTAAATTGTATGAAGCGTGGCGTTCAGCACTCAGGAAAACGCCCAGATATTCAGCTCCTTATCTAAAGCATGTCCAAACTATCTGCACTTCTTGAGTCTGCAAAGCTGAACTGGAAATTGGACAAGACAGGCTTTTCTGGTATTGCCTGTTTCTGGCTTAGACAGATAGGGGATGATAGCATCTTTCTTTACACACTTTTGCAGCCTTCCAGGCTAACCAGAAAGCACAGTGATGTGCAGGAGAGATAATGAAGCCCAGGATTATCTTCAGCAGGCCCTTGATTTTATTCCCAGTGGAGGTCTGATCCTGCGTGACCCTTTGTGTGAGGAGTGCGGCTAGTCTGCCCTCCGAAATGTGTCCTTCCCATCCAGTGGTAAGGCGGCGTGGATGGCTGCGTGGTCTTACTCAGGGCTGCCTCTGCAGAAGATGGGCAACCCATGGATTTGTTTCCTTGATGACTTCTCCTACATAACTGAGGCAACAATGGAAAAATTAAAGCAGTGGATTCCACAGATACCAAACCCACTGTCACTTGTAGGTTTAACTCCTGGAGCACCTTCCTGTGTCAGAAAATGTGGGTACCTGCCAAAACTGAGCTTTTGTGGCATTTTGCTTAATATTGGAGGATGCAGACCCTGCTGTGGACTCCTCAAAGCTTGGGAAGTACACCTACCCTGATTCAGCTGAAAGCTGTCTGGCCTAAAGAAACTAGAAGAAAAAAGGCAAGGTTTGTTCACTGTATTGAAAAGGGGGAGGGGGGAAACCAAACCAAACCAAAAAAATCAAAAGCTTGAATTTGTTTGCCTTGAGCTCATTTTCGTTTGTAGGCAGATGCATTTGCAAGAACCAGATTGGTTCTTTATAACAGTGAAAGCAAGCAGCCACATTCAATGATTGAAAACAAGGTTACAGAATAAATCTGATCTACATTTAAAGTGCATTAATAAAGAAATTGAACAAGTGTTTTGTTTAGTGTACATTTTACTTTAACCAGAAAAATGGACATTCCAGGGCTCAGGTGAAGAGAACCATAAATAAAATTACCTGGTATTATGAAGAGGGGGGAAGGGATGTATGGAATGTTCATAAATAACAGAAAGCATTGATCAGTGATGGTGAAATATCAGTGAACTCTGCAGAGCACTTTGAGTTACCTCCTTGTCTTCGATTATGTTCAAATGTAATACTTAAACTGTAAACCTTTAAATGGGAATCAGACCCAAAAGTCTTGAAGACCTGAGGCTTCAGAAAACGGTCACTGAATTTGATCCAAATGTCAGAACAAAATTGCAGAGAAGGACTTCACATCGCTGGACTTGGAAATGAAATTAAAAATCAATTAACACTTTTTATCCATTCTTTCTCTCCTTGAATATTAATGAGTAAGTAAGGGGAATAGTAGCATCTGAAGAATTTGCAGTATTAATACTGTATGTAGTCAAAAGCTTCTTTTCCAAGTTGTTTTTTTTAAAAAAAAATCATATACTATAAATATTTCTTTAAATGTAAAAATAATAAAGTCAGCGGGTTTCTTACTTTCTACATATGATCTTTTGCTTCCTGAAAGAAAATGCTTTAGGCTACTGTGTTTCTTTGGCTGCAAACCATGTTTTTTAAAAAACAAAACATAGAGGTTTCACCCTATTTCTTACAGGACCAGCTCAGATATTCGGCGTGGTTTCAAGGACAGCCTTGTTTTAATGACAGCCTTCCTGATTCTTAAGGAAATGGAGTTTTCTCTGGTTTCTTGGTCCACTTGGGAGGTGGGCACTGACACTCCGGATCAGCTGCTGGCGGCAAGGGCTGCATTGTAATGCAGAACAAATGAGGGTTGGATACATGCCCTCATCACATTCAGCCGCCACTGCTGCCACTTACAATTACAAAGGACAAGAGCAGGAGACACTTCAGCAGCGGGGAAGCATGACCTGCGAGCCGCAGCTCATTTTGCACTGCACTTATTCAATACAGCACTGCCCTATAATTTCCTATAGCATTGTTATCTGTTAGCCGTTTACACAGTCACACCTTCATTATGTCCCCGGTTGCCAGCGCCGGCTGCTTGTCACATCTATTGATTGCACTGAGGCTGCAATTTGCATGGATCAGTCGTGAATGTCCTCAGAGAGACTGATACCCCTTGCAGGGGCTGATACGCCTGCCGAGGACTCATACCCCATAGAGGGACTGGACTGATACCTCTTAAAGGAACTGGTGCCTCTTATAGGGACTTTTGCTCCTGTCAAGGCCTGATACCCCTGCTGAAGTGTGACATCTCTTGTGGCAACTGATAACTGCTGGGTGCTGATGCCCCTAGCAGGCACTGATCCCCTTTCAGGCAGTGATGCCCTTGGGGGCACCGATACCCATTGTAGGTACTGATACCCATTGTAGGTACTGATACCCATTGTAGGTACTACTGCTTCTGCCAAGGACTCTGCCAGGACTGACATACCTGCCAGGGAACAATATCCCTTTTGAGGGAACAGCAGCCAGCAGGACCTTGCTGAGGGCTCTGGGTGGCTCCCCCCAGCAGCTGGCAGACCCAGGCAAAGATCCCAACACCCCAATGGGATACCCCACACAGGAGGGTCTCAGAGAGACCGTCCTTGCCTTGGAGCAAGCACAGTACTTGGTAGATTCCAGTCACCGTGATTGCCTCATAGATAGGCACAAGGGGCTCAACATCCACATCCCTCTGTCGACTTGGCATTAATCTCTGCAATTATTGGGTGGGTGTTTTAGTGCAGAGGCTTGAGGAAGGGCCGAGACACAGAGCACAAGAAGGGGAAATGGTATTAGATGAATGTCAGTGTTGTCTGTATTGCGCTAGGTTTTCTATTACCCGACCGTAATGAAAGAGACTCTCAAAGGGTGCAAGTATGTGCGTGAACCTGAGGGTGTCTCCCACAGATGCAGGCTGATATGTCAGCAATCACTGCTGGCACATCCAAGAAAGACAACACCCCACAGCGGGGGTTGGGGTGGGGGGGTGGGGGTGGGGGGTGTCGTATGTCCTGAGCTGGGGATGCTGTGCTCTAAACACTAAAGTTGTGTGCATATGTGCAAACCTCACTGAGATGTGGGTGTTTTGCTGGAATCAAACAGATGCAGTACTTAATTCTGCTCGTGTTTTAAGTCAGTAGTAATGGTCTGCTGTCTTTGGCTGGAAGCAGGACTGGATCTGATATCCGAAGTAGCTGAAGATCTCTGCCTAAAAACTGTTTAAGTGGGTGCACAAGCAGAAGACAACAAGGTCATGAGATGGGGCTCAGAGAAGCGCTAATTGCCACGTTCCAGGAGGAATATAAATAGCCTCCTGAAAGGTTTGGTGATTCATTTGCCCTTTCTCTCCTGTACCTTTGTGTTTCAGGGAGAGGTTTTGTGAGATTTTGGCTGCAGAAGGAAGGAATACAAGCTATCTGAACCAACGATGGTAGCTCAGCTGGATAACAAAATCCTCACATTATTGCAGAGCAGGCAACTACGCAAACCTTTTCAAATCCTCTCCACAAGTAGAGTGCAGATAAAAGCAGGCAGCAAAATGTTTCTGAAATTATCTGTGATGGAGTAAAATCATGCATCATTTCATGAGGGATGCCGAATCAATGCTTATTACTAACAAGTAAGGTGTTTAAATCTTTCAATGGATATGGGAAGAAAAGAAAGAGAAGGAAGTGTCTGAGATGAGCACAGTAAATTGTAACATGAATTTAAAATAAATCCATCGTAATTATTATTATTTTAAGTTGTAACATATGTATTCCTGGTCATTCTCTATCCCTTCCTTTCAGTTTATGACATCGGTTAATGTACTTATCCGTTCACTTCATTTGTGTCTTGTATTCTCCTTTTCTTTCGCTGTCACACACAGCATTTTAATGAAATGACACCAGTACATATGAGAGCCACCGACTGTAGAAAAACAATCTAGTGCCAGTAAAATGTTGGTAATTGAGAATTTTGCCTTTGTCTTCAGGGGGAGGAAAGTCAGGTATCCTAGTCTAAAAACAAGAATTAGCATAGCTGGTTTTGAGAACTAATTCTGAAAAAAGCCAGGTATGTCCCAGTGTGGTGTTAAACATTTCACAGTTGCAGTATTAACTAATGCATAACAATTCTCAGTTTCAGAATTTTTCAATATCCACAGTAAATTATTATCATTTTATTTATTATTGCATCAAAGTAGATGACATTAAACGAACTGCTTTCTACATACAGCTGGAGCTGTTGTTTTGGTTGGATATTTATTTTTTTGGTGAAGTATTACATTTCTGTTCCCAGTCAGAAGGTCATGCAAGCCACAGTACAGCCCGGACACTTACCTTTCACTAGTCCTGCAATACAGAACAACACAGTGTTGCTTTAAAAATTTACAGCTAAGGTCAGGGCCAAAGGAATCAAATCAGCCCGTGCAAGCAGCGGAGCACAGGGGTTGGTGCGGCGGGGTCATCCATGTGTCAGTGGTACTGCAAAGGGAGGGCGATGGAGCTGCTCAGGCAGATAGTATCGCACATGGTTACCTGAATTTTGATAGCCATTAATATTTATATTTTTAAAAGGGTACTGAAAATAGCTAACTCAAAAGTAAGACATCGTGGAAAAACATGCTGTACTGAACGTAGGCTTCTCAGACAACAGCACAGCTCATCCTGAGACAAATCCGGCCGCAATTTCAATCTCTCTGCTTGAGCAGCATCGCTTGGGCAGATGTAGAAAGAGAGAGGAAAAATCCTGCTAAAACTTCCAGAAGTCCTGACAGGCTCTGCATCGGGCTATCAGCGTGAAACATGTTTTCTATCCAGATTGTCCTCTGAGCTCAAGGAAACTATACTCCCAGCCTTCTATCTCAGTATGATTAAGGAGGCATCCCGTACAATACAGCCCACTCTAAATTATGATTTTTCAATGTTTGTAGTTTTACCCAAAAGTTTTTATGTGAGTTGTTTAAATCCAAGAATAATGGTGAAGATAAAAGAGCAAGAAAGCTTTCTTGTGCTTTTTCAGTATTTGCTGAAACTAATAATTCAGTGTCATATGTGATGATGTAGTGAGTCAGCAAACATGAAATATCTCTAGGAAGCTCTTTGTTCTGCTATTTTTTTTCACCCAGTGCTTCTGGTTGTCAACAGGAACACATAAAACAAATTTTCAGATTCTAAATAAAGCATCTTACATATGAACCTAATACTTCTTGCTGGGGGGGGGGGGGGAAGACAATTAAGAAAATTAAGTAAAGCACTGATGTGTAATTTTATTTAACTGTTTTCCCCTTTGATAAAGATGTTAACAGAAATCTTGATCATTTGATCATTTGATGAGGATGTTTATGAAACTGATTCTATAAATGGGAATGTCTGGTTTATAACTCCGGATTCAGGAGACTATTTTGTATTTTACATTTATGTAATTCCAACCTTCCTTTCCTTTGTCCCTCTCTTATTCTTATACTGGGTTTGGTTTCTAATAAAATCTAGGGAGAAACAAGCAATGGTCATCAAATTTTACCTATTTTTAAGGCAAGGTCCACTTGTACCTATGTTGGCTGGTTTTAGGATTCAAAGAAATGCTGAAAAATCCCATATTGCCCAAGATTCACTCAATATTCAATTCACTTGTGGAAAAAGAGAAAGATGTTTCCAAAATAAACTTTGTGCTACCATCTGGAGGCCTGTCTTTTTGCGGCTGTGTACCAAGGAGCACAAGTGACAAGGCTTTTCACTCAGTTCTTCACCTGTTTGAAGTGTCAAAATTAGATGAGATTAATCCAAACTCAGGTCTCCAGCCTTGTGATTAAACAACGGATTTAAAACTGTATTTCCACTGAATCTTTCCCTACCACTAAGCCTGGCAGAGTTCACATCTGCCAGTTTTATTCAAAAACTGTCCAGCAGTAAAGAGAAGTTCATTATTTTAAAATAACTCATGTCAGTTTGGCTACTGTTTGATTTGAAACAGCACTTGCATTTTAAGGCTTCAGTGGCTGCCTGTCATTGTCATCCTGATGTAAAACTGAACTTTACTGGTATGACACGTAGAAATTAATGCCTGAATGTAGATTCAGTGAGAAAAGCTAAGGGAAGAAAGTTTTGGACAGAGGGCAGAGGCAAAAACCTTAACGTGAAGGGCTCCTTAGCTACTACTAATTAACATCGTAACTGGCAGGCCCACCATGTCACTAGTGAATTGTTATGAAGTACAATGAGTTTGTCTTTTTCTTATATGAAGGGAGGCTTCAGGATTCACCACTGAGATGGACATGTTGGGCTTTAACAGGTTTACCTGGGGTCCTAGAATAACATCTTTGACTTCCATCTGTTTGTTGAGTTTGGAGTGAGACTGGTTTGCTGAACCATCCAGAGATGTCATGTTGTTCTTTGGGACTTCTGGAGTGAGGGAGACACAGGCTAATTACTGTTGTCTCTGTGTCTCTTGGTGCCTCTGCTTCTCTTAATGTATGTTTTGGATCTGTCATCTGTCTTTGCTGCTGCTTGAGTTTCCCTGACTAGTCTGTGGACCCTGGGTGGAGCAAATATCACTCTCCTTCAGTGGCTCAGTTGCTGTAAAAGACCCACATGCAAGCACCTCTAGCTACCTTTCTTTTCTGCAGACAGATGCTTCAGCACCTCTACTTTCCTGATGCCTATCTGATAGGATTTGGATGAGCGAAAATCAGTAGTAGTGCAGAAGAAATAAAATTAAGGGGGAACTGATGTGGGAAGTAAAGGATAAACGTATAACAGTATTGACTGCATTGGATTATGCCTTCCCTTATTCAAGATAATTCAACAAATTTTTTGATTCAAGAACTGCTACTGTTTTCTCAGTGGTGCTGATGGATACTTATTTAGGTCTGTGATGGCAACTATAGCTCCCTGACATTCCTTTATTCACATTATGGCATCATCTAGACATCTCAAGCAAGAGTTGGGGGTCCATATTTGTAGGAGCTTTGAAACAGAACAAGGTCTTAAAAAAACAGATTAGTCAGGATGAGTTTGGTACAATGCTCTGGGTGATGCTCTGTTTGTGTTGAGAAAGGAATGTACTCTGAATAATTAGAAAAGACAGGTGGGCATCTGAAGGAGAAAAGGAGACCATCAAGTCAGGAAATCGTTTAACAAAGAAAATTGAAAGGTCTACTCCATCTAGATCTCACCTATTGTGAATGAAATGATTAGGTGTCAAAATCAAATGAATATGTATGTAAAGATGTTGTGTAACCTCTCACGAAAACTGTATAAAATACCTAACTTTTCACTGAAAACTTTGGAGCTAGTTTGTCCAGTGCGAATCAGCTAGCTCCCCAACATTGCACAAAATGAATACCTTTGCTGCTTAAAGACAAAATTTGTCTCTGAGCAGTTACTCTGTGCTGTCTTGGCATCAGCTTCACCTAGACACAATCAAGAGACAACATTTATCTCAATAGTTTACTGACAAACCAGTGAAACAAAAATGACAAGAAGCAATATGGTTTGCTGAAATTTTATAGAACATAGACATTTAGATGACTTACCTAAGGTCATGTCCTTCAATGTCAGTTAAGGCCTGACTTCAGACTTGGAATGTTCAAACCCTGCACTAATTCCATGATGATATTCTAGTACAGTAAGGTTGTCTACAAGAGGAGTCTTCAGCCAAATGATGCCTGTCTACATTTAGCAACATGTCATAATTTAGAACCATCCTAGCATGAAACAGAAAGGGACCCAAACAGCTGCTGAGTGTGGCAATCAGGAGGAATACTAGCCAGAACTTCAAGCTACATTTAAACTGTTCTACATCAATTATCTATCATATAGGAAATAAACCCCACAGAATTGTTTAATAGCACTAGGTAGCCTTTATGTCACTTGTTTTTCTCTGCTGGCAGTATGTATCCTTTCTGTTTCTGACTTCGAAATGGCCATACTGTGCAACACAGACAACCTTCTGCAGGCAAATTGTTGTATCAGATGGTTTATTAGGAGGATGCACAGGGACAAATAATATCTTTTCATGATCTTCATTATAGACTTTTTAGGCTAGTTCATTCAAAAAATATGGATTATTTTCTCAATGGCTTCATTCTGACTGTCTGTTTTAGGGTGCTTAGCAGAGGCTGTAGGGCCTTACAGATCTTAGAAAGCTGTAGGACTGTTACTGCTGGCCAAGTGTTGGAAAGCATATGTAAATACAGAGGTCCTCCTTTGTTTTCATACAATTTTGTTCTGCGTTTACATCCTGAACTGTTCCTTTTGGGTTTGCAGTGATTATATATCATATAAACCAGAATGACTTTTGAAAGATATGTTTAAAAATAAGGTGACAGAAAAATGCAGTGAAACACCTTTTGTAAAGTAATAGGATATCACTGAAACCTGATGAATCTGCCAGGGAATCTAACCAGAGGTTAATGCAATTTAATACACTTCTCTTACACTGACCATTATTATACCTTAGCCTCAGCCACTGTCACTAACAAGGTCAGTGACTGGTGCTGGAGGTCTAAAGGGAAAGGCTGTAATACTAAACATATGTATGCTTGCAAACGTAAACTTTAGTCAAATTATAGTTCTATAACAACTTCTTTAAACTCTAACACATTGTATTACTGAAATAATGCTATACAATAACTATGCTGTAGTATTTTTCAGTACTGCCTTATTTCTGTACAATGCAGTTACTGCATGATTACTCTATAAAACATTTTTAGAGTCCCTGAGAAGTTGGTTAAGGTTTCTCATGACATAGGCTAGCAGCATTCATTTTAAAAGATGGTAGAGTCTTTCATCAAAAATTTTGGAAGTCTTTGTAAACCACGTGACTGCTAGGGGGAGAATTTACTAATTGTTTAACTTTTGGAAGATTTCCAAACTGAAAAGATTAGGGGAGCAAGTATATTGTATGCAAACAGCCCTGGTCACTTTAGCTTTCCTTAATCCCTGTGGTATTTGCATCTGTATTTTACTGATGAAAAAGCCATCAGCACAGAAAAATTAAGGTCTTCATTTTTAAGCCTGGTCACTGTTTTGCACAATCCTCTTCTCAGGTGATGAGAGTTCCCAGTCTGAGGCAACTGCATGATGAGGGTGATGCTGCAGTCCAATCTCTTGGGAAATCCTTGCAGACGTCCACCCAGAGAGGTGAGCTGGGGCCACAGTGGCACCCCTGCACCCCTGCCCCACTGAGGGCTGACCAGGTGCCCCTCTCCTCTGCCTGTGGGTGCTGCCAGAGCCAGGCAGTGCTGGTCTGTGCCACTGCCCTTGGCTGGTGCCGGAATGGGCACCGGGCAAACTGGGCTGCAGTTCCTTGCACTGAACAGCCTTGCTGCAGCATGGGGAGCTTTCCCCCAGCAGATTCATTGTTTTAAATGGTTTATTCAAATAATGTAGAAGGACTATAACGACTTTTCAGCTTTTCAGTATTTCAATATTACAGAGTGAATATTTAATCATTTAAAAATAATAATAACTAGCTGTTGCACCTTGATGCATTTTCAAGTGCTTAAAGGAAAAGTGTATTTGATTACCTGCCTGCATACTGGGACACTGGGGCACAGGAAGAGTCTGGTCAGTGGAGGCCTTATGGAAGGTCTGTATATGAACAAACCGACTATGACCAGTCGTGGCCAGGACCGAAACATCTGAAGGGAAAATCAGGTTTCAGCCGTCCCTGCTTTGGGGATACTTTCATTCCCCTTTTTGGTTTAGTGTATTACAAACACAAGAAATCCTATTAAAATCAAAACTGTTTCTAGTGATGAGCTGTATCTCTGGTCACCTCAAGAATCAGAGCTGCTGAGTTATATTTTCATATGCCCATCCAAACATCTTTCAGAAGAGTTTTGTTTCATCCCCAGTGACTGCTGCTGGTTTCTGTGGTATATACAGACTTACTAATTACAATGATTTGCAGTCTTTGGCATCTAGGTATTTTCCCCATTAAAGTTACTATTGTCTGAGCAGCTTTGAAATGTTTACCTCATGCTCATCACGGAGTTGGACGTCGCTTGTTGCTGGCATGTTGCACAGAGAACCCCCATCAGAATAGATGTGGGGCCTGGAAGAAATGAGGGGAAGAGGAGGAGCTTCTCCTGTGGGAGATGAAACTTGGCTGCTGTGGCTTTCCCATAGCAGGGAGTGTATTGCATCCCAAATTCCTTCTGTTCTGTTGTAGTTCAATGAAGAGGGAAAATCCTTTTAGCATTGTCCCGCTATCCAATGCCACAGCATTACCCAGATGGGCTATTTCATGTGCAATAATATGCAAAGCAGACAGGAAGACCTGTCTGCAGTAAGGCGTTTTGCTGGCAAACTTGATACACTGAATATGGATCCATACCCTCATTGCTTCATCACCACCCTGTGATGTTTGGCCCCAAAGCTAAAGAGGCTGTTGCTGAAATAGCCACACTGACAGCTCCTTGTAAGTAGGGCAAGAGTGGATTAGTGCAGGCATTTTGCGGCAGAAGGCTCTGGAGTCTCACCTGTGCAGCCACACGTTTGCATTCATGTCCTGCTTTAATGCCCTTGAGCATCTTTTGTCTTCCAAATTTTAAGGGCCTTATTTTTTTTCTCTCTACCTGTGCAGACAGGAGGGAGAAAAAATAAGCAGAAATGGGGAGGGGAGGATGGGAGAAAAATAAAGGGTGGCTGCTACATCCCTTTCCCAACTCAGGAGCCTATAGGGCACGTCTGCTCCCAAGCAGCAAATTACAAAGGTCTCTACCATGGCCTGCTGCTCTCAGCATCCACAGCTCGTTAAGGAAGGGACAGTGCAGCTGGAAACTGGGGAATACGGCAGCCAGATGGCCTCTTCTTCAAGGGTTTGTGCATATTCTGGGAAGTGCAGAGTCTGGAGCTTGCTTCTCCCATTTGCTGTGCTGCTCACCAGGACCCTTTTTGCTCTGGCAGGAGCAGCCCCTGCAAATGCTGCAATACTGTTGTGGAACATCCTTGGTACATCTTAGATGCTCAGGGTCATTTTACATATTTGCATTTCTGTAAGTTCTATGTAGCATTATTTATTTTTTAAAAATCATTTCACCTGCAATTTTTGTGATAACAGGTTATTGAAAATCAAGTTACTCCAACTTTCAGAAAAACAGAGGGATAAAGAAAAAACAGATTTCATATTGATTTTACTTCATCTAAATATGTTTGTACAGAAAAAGTACTGGCCACCCATAATACTCATGGGGTTACTATTCAGATTTGGATAACTGTTCCAAAGATTTATTCCTCAAGTTGCTTATCTGAAGTCCTTAACTGAAATAAGGGTGGGCTCCTTTTTTTCTTCAGCCATTTTCATTTTTCTCCATTTCTGTTGATTACTAACTCTACACTATATTGCTTAGGCATAGAAATTTAAATGGTAATGTATAATTAAGGTGTGCAACCTGGCATCCAGTTTCACACTCTCTTTCCCCGTCATACTCTCATGGTCACCATCACTCTTCCAGTTAATAAACTATTTGAACTGCCCTTCAGCTCTCCTCTTTGGAGAGAACCTGAGCGAAGTGAATTGTCACAAATCCTGCAAAGCCTGGACTCCTTGCTTGGGTACCTCCAGTGCTGAGAGAGATCTGTCTATCTCACAAGAACAGCAATATAGGTTTTGATGTACTGGCTGAGATCAGCAGTTGTGATGGGTCACGAGAGGAGTCCCAGCTCCCCAGACAGAACAGGGAAGAGTATTTCACATCAGGACTCACACCTTAAACCCTCCTGCCTGTCTGATTCGCCTAGGCCTGAGCAGGTGGCTGTGCATTGGTGTGCCGTGCGTTTCTTCACGGGCTGTAAGTCAAGGTGTGTGAAGTTATTGCCTTTAGAACAATCTGAAATACTTCAGCTTGAAGGTAATAAACAAAACAACCTCCATAGCCAGGCCCATGCAGATGGGAGAAGTCCTAAGCTCCTTTACTCAACAAAAAGGAGCATGAAATATCAGGAATGATCATTACCAGGGCACTCAGGAACAACCGTAATTTCTGTGGGGTGGTAAGGTTATCAGGTGCATTGGCCATTAGTAGACATAAGCATGTAACTGAAAGCCAGCTAGTCTTATTTTATAATTTAGCTTTTTTCCCACCTTGTTGATACTGCTTTCTTTTATTTCCTAGACTAAGTTTATGCCACTTTACCATAGCGCTTGAAATCATATACCTGTTTGCCTGGGAGGAGAGACAGACCCATTTGTGTGGGACTGGTAACCTTGTATTTAAGTTTAAAAAGGGTGTTGAAACAGGGGATGTCACTGGGTGAAGAAGCTGACTCCTTCCATTACTGAGAACAAGAGGAATAAGTACCACACATTCCTTAAATAGGAATCCTATTGACTTTGCAGCTGGGCAGTATAAAAAATGACAGCCCTTCACCTCTCCTCATAGCCAAGGGGACACCTTCCACCAACATGACTTCAGCTGTCTTCATGCCTTCACCAGTCCTTCAACCAGGCTAGGAGGGAGCTATACTACCAGTAGAGCTCAGCTGTTGCTGTTGGCTTGCTGATGCCGTGCCTATGCCTAGAACTGAAAAGCAGTTCAATGAAATTGTTAGCACTGAATGATAGTTTCTGAGAATCGGTGGCTTTTCGGGTTGGGTTGGTAGCACAACTTCTCTAGGGACTGGCAACGCCAGTCTATCTTCTTAGCACCTCAGATCCCAGTAATTTTAAGAATATAACAAAATGTTATCAAAAAGAAAGTCTTCAGAAACTTTAATGAATGTGTTAAGCTTGAAGCCACTCCTAAAAATGAATGAACGTTGCAGGATGCTTATTTTCTTTCTAATTGGATCTTGCTTCTCTTTTAGATCCCTAATGGATAGAACACAGATTGGTACTGAAGCATAGAAGACACTTTTCTAAATGTGGCTTTTAAATTGAGTGACTTAAATTCCAGACTGGTCAGAAGTTTGATGTGCAGCTGAATGTGAGGTGGGTTTTGTGGTAGCATTACTACCTCACACACAGCTACAAGATTTTGCCATGTTAATAAATGAGGGTCAGCTGTGGTCAGGACAACAGAAACTAGAAGGAAAAGGGGAGAAAAGTTAAAGGCTGAAGGCTCAAACGAAAAACAAAAAATAGTGAGCACCTCTCTGTTTTCCTGCAGACCTGTTTTTCTCCCTGAAACAGAAGCAATTTAAAGAGGTGTTTACTTAAGCTACATAGCAGTTGAAAGGTTTGATTCTTTTGGGTGATGTGTATGTTATAAAAAGAAATCCAGCCAGTAACCTGTAAAAGGTAGGCATGTAAAAATCTACTTTCACACAGGGCTTCCTGAATTACATCTGACATTCAAGCCATGTGGGTCAGAATTCACAGGCTCTCCAGCCTTAGCTGGTAAGGTAGGGAAGGCAGTTCCCCCCTGTGCTCTGTGCTGTGCCACATAGCTGGAAGTGAGGGTACATAGGGCCTTCTTACCATATGCAACCTGCTTCGTGAAGGGTGGGCTCCAAGAGGTGACATCACCTTGTCACGCTTGTGATATCCAAACCCTGGTTTAATGAGCACTTTTAGAGACTTTAATGGAAATATTTTTGTTTGTTTAATTTGAAAATCTGTGCAATGTGTAGCTCTGCCTCATCCAAAAATGACAGAGGCCTAAAACTGCCAAACACAGAGGGTTTCTAATAGCTGGGAGAGTTGCAGTGGAAGTGCTTAGCAGCAGGAGCTGGGTAACCTACATTCCAGCAAGAGGAAGTTTTAGATTAAAGGAGTTCTGATAAACAGGGTTTTACTGCGCTCCTCCAGCCAACTACAAATGCAGTAAGCACTAATGATGACATTAATTATTTAGCATGATTTTTTCTTGATATTCCTCTGTTTTCCATCTGCTGCGTAGGTTTCCAGATTCGTAATTTTAAGTTAGATAATAACTAAGGAGGACAGAGCACAGAAACAGTAGGTCCCTTGTAACTTAACGCAGTATCTTATCTGTTGCATATCTGGGCTTTTTGTAATGAACGTGTAATGCTTTGTAGCCAAGCTTTTCATAGGAATGCTGTTGTCATCTTTCCTCTCTGTAAAAGCCCCTCTGCTCCCGACACTTTAATTGCACAGTTGCCTAAATGAGGCACTGCGGAGTGTTAATGTATGAGTCTGAGCGACAACACACTCCTCTTTTCACAGAGCTTTTGCCCTTGGTCCTGAATTTAGCAGAGCACGTACCTGAAAAATAACCGGAGATTCAAGGGGAATCGCTACACTTATCCGCTTGCATAAGGTTTGTTGACACAGGGATCCTTCAACAGAAACTCATACTCTTTCCCTGGGAATAATAAGCAACGCAATTAGTGAACTAGCTACTTAGTGTGTGGCTGGGGAAGACAGCAGCGGCATTTCTGTATTTCTGGAAGCAGTGTTCAGTGTCCACATGGTCTAAAACAGAAAAGGGGGAAAACAAGGAGGGGGGGGGGGGGGGGGGGCGCAAAAAAGAAAACCAGAAAAGGCTTGCAATCCAGCCTGCAGCCTCCCTTCTTGCAAGCTGCCCCTCCGGCTTCTCCCAGGCAGGCGGCAGGATGCTGTCGGTCCCTGCGGGGCCGTTCTCCCTCGCGTTCTCCCGGGTGCCGGGCACAGCCGGCCGCCCAGGGGGAGCGGGGCTGGGGGGCGAGGGCTGGCGGAGCTGATGTCAGAGCAGGGCGGCGGGAGCTATTGGGCTGCGGGAGACTTTGCAGCAGCAAATCCGCCCCCCTCGCCTCCCCCCACCACCCTCCACCCCCCACCCCCGCACCGTTGGCTTCAAAGCGGCCGGTGCCCAGCAACTCGCAGCGGTGCAAAAAGTGGGCGCGGGGCCGGCAGAGCCGCCCCCGGGCATCGCCCCGGCCGGGCCCGGCACGTCGGGGCGGAGGCGCGACCCCTCGCCGTGAGCGCTGGGCAGCGCCGAGCAGCCGGCCCTACCCACCGCGCTATAAAAGCCGCCTCCAGAAAGAGGAGAAACTCCGCGGGAGGAAAACATCTCGCTGCCGTGCCGTGCCGCTGAAGTACGGGCATGACATCCGTCCTGGGCAGCAGCAGGGCGTCGGGAGGGCCGAGCGGGCAGCTGAAATGCAAGTCCAAGAGAAGGAGGAGGAGGAGATCAAAGAGGAAAGGTAAGGGAATTTTCACCTTTGGCTTTTTTTTTCTCCCGCTCTCTGCCGGTCTCCCGCACGACACCGGCTGCTCCTGTTTTTATTGTCTGGGCATGGCGCACCGGCACCGGCCCTGCCGCTGCCCCGACGGCCGGTGCGGGGCGGGCGGCGCCTTCCCCGCTGCGCCACCGGCGGGGTCCGGCCGGAGACCGGAGGGGCCGCGGCTCTGCCCCGCAGGCGGGTCCTCTCCGCCCCCTCCCCTCCGTTTGGGGCTGAGGCCGAACCCCCGCGGGGGTGCCGGCGGGCGGGGGCTCGGTGGGCTCTGTCCGGGGCAGCGCGGCGGAGCCGTCCGGGGATTCCGCGGCCCCGGCCCCCGCCGCGCCCGCCGGCCGGGCCCCTGGCAGGGCAGAGCCCCCCGGGGCAGCGCGCAGCCCGGCCGGCGGGCCGCCCCCCGCAGCTATCTCTTCTTGTCTTTTTGTAGATCAGGTCTACCGAGTTCGGCTGTCTCGGTGCTGTCCCCCTTCCCGGAGCGACCTTCCTTAGGAAGGCGCTACTTGCCCTAAGCACGGAAAGTGAAGCTACAGGGTGTCATTGCGAACGGGGACTGTGCCCTGGATAAAGGCTCCTCTCAAGGCTGTCCTGTTTCCCCTCCCGTAGAAGGGATGACACACTACTGCCGGGTTTTTGACGTTTTGCCTGCAAAAGCTGAAGTTAACAGGCTGTGAACACTTTAAAGTGAAATAAAGGGACAGGAGAAGCAGGGTGCCGAGGGTGCCCAGCCGCAAGGCGCTTCATTGCGGAGGCGCCAACTCCAGGTGCTTCCCTAAGCAGTAAATAGCGTCTAAGCTGGAATTGTCATCATTGTGCGGGACTAACACAAGTTTTAGCTAGCTGGTCAACTCGGGCTGAATATGCTATATCTTCTGCTGATTTTAGAAAACCTGATTGTAGGTGCCATTAGCTAAGTGTCTTTTAATTTTTGATTACGGTAAAGCCGGTAGGCGCAGTAGTTGGTAACTTTTTAGAAAGGTGTCAGAGCAGCCTTTGTCTAGTAGCTGGTCAAATGCTCCATGCTAGACTGTCTCATTGGACTGTCACTGTTCTAACTTTCATCTCTGAACTCTCTCCATTCAAAATCACAGTAACAAACGGTGACCTGGCCACACGTGAAAACAGCCATGCAGATATATCAGGACTTCGAGTAGGGGTGTAACCTTGACTGTTACTCTGTGTCTTTAGCAGACACCTGGTCTCTGTTACTCTCTGTTACAGAATTGATTTAAAACACTTAAGTGAAGAGACACTTTCTGTACTCGGTCTCTTTAAATCTACTTGTGCTGAAGTTGTGCTCTGCAGACTTCTTTATGCTGTATTTAATCTAGCAAAACTACTTTTTTAGGGACATGCAAACTTAGTCTAGCTTTAGCGTCCCTGCACTTGGCCAAGAGGAAAGAGTAACCCATTAACCGATGCAATGGAGAAAAACTGCTTTGTTGTACATCATAAGTGTTAATTTTGTTTCTAAAAAGCAGAAAAAAGTGAGTCTTTCAATAAGACTTTTCTGATGTGTCCTTTGTTGCTCTATGTTTTGCCAAAATAAGTTGGAAATTGAATGTCTTTAAAAACCCACAAAAACTTCCTAAACAATAACTTGGTAGATGGCAGCTATTTGCAGAATACACAGCTGGAGGTTGATGGCATTCTGGAAGGTGCCTGGCTGACCAATATCAATAAGAATGCACTTGAAAGGCTCATTTTTTTTTTATTTTATTCCTCCAAATGTGGTACTGCAGCCACTTTCCAAATAATGTAGTTGGTTAGTACACTAATTATGGGGAACAATGCTTGTGTTCTTGTGATTTTGATTTTATGTCATCACAGTATATATTCATAAAAATACACATTCCTGTAAATTTGTGCAGGCAAAAAAATGCATGTAACTTCAGGCATGCCCAGTATAAAACCTGTTGGATTTTACTATTATGCTAGTTTATTTACTGATCATCTATTTCTGTGTCTTTTTTTGGTGGTGTCTAAAGCAAAGGTGTTGTTTAAAAAACTGACTATCCTGGAGACTGGTCAAGAAAATGTTTATTAGGCTCATAAATTACTATGCCTTTATAAGAATGAATATGGGCTCTACTATTTTGCAGGTTTGATCTGTTTAATAGATTGTGAAAAATCCTTGTAGCGAATTACACCAAAGACACTTGCCTTTAACTATTCTCCAGCACATATTTTGTTGTTTATAGCAAGAATACTTTTAGTAGATGCTTTAAAGTCTGTAATTACACACATATATTTACACACACAGAGATACCTATGGACCCATGTAGCCAAAAAATAAATAAATCACTGTAGACTTAAATTTAAACTGAGCATTAATCAGAGCAAGGAAATGAAATTATCTGTCACTTCCCCACTCCTTCAGAAGATGGACTCAAGAAATTACTTATACAACTTAATATATTTTATTACACGTTACATATGAACTATGCTTAAAATAAGGTTGAGACATTGCCTGATAGAATATCTAGGAATGTGTAGCAGTAGAAGTAAATATTATTCTCTATTTAATAGCGTCATTTTTCCTCTTCTGATTTTCTTTCTGTGTTTTCAGTCATATTTTTGTCCTGGTTAGTGTGAATTATAAATTAGTGTGTCTGGCTATAACACTTTACTCCATTTCTTTTGCACCTGAATATTTGGTTTTAGGAGTTTCCTGGGGGCAGAAAGCAAGTTCAAGTAAGGAAAGCAAACAGTGTTCTCTGAATAGTGGAATTTCCCTGTGCATTTAGGCTAAAAAACAATAAAAATTTGCTGAAAGAGAGAGAGAATTTCCATATATGCAAACTGAACACTGAAAAGTGTAGGACACTGAGTGTGATTCCAGTGTACAATAACATTGTCCAATAATTAATTTGCATGCATCTTATTTTTGCGCTTGTGAAATCCAGCAACCCTTTCAGTATAAAGATCCTGCCTTGAAGACTGAACGTTGAATGTCCATGCAATGAATATCACATTGCAAACATAGATTTCATTCAGTTTCACACTACACTCACAAAGTGTGTTAAAAAGCTAAAATGTGAATATTCATAACCATTTATTAAATTAGTATAGGTAGGAATATTTTCATTGTCTTTTAGAAAATAAGTATGTTAACTCCCAGTGGGAAGTAAAAATCTTAGTTTCTCAAAGACTTAATGAAAAATAAATATGGATGCTTGCCAGATTGTCTGCATAGTAATTGTGTGTAAAAGCATTAATAAGTATTTTATGTTTTTCTCTGTTTAATCTGCGTGTATAAAATGAGTAGATGTTAGAAAACTATGCCTAATGATTTAGAGAAATCCATTGAAAATTTTTAGGCTTTATAAAAAGTTACTGTATTTGTGGGTTCTTGTTGTGTTTCATCCAGGGCTCTCGAGTATGACAAAGCACTGGCAGAATTCAGCACAGTGGCCTCGGCACGATTTGTGCAGATTTTATAGCCTGTGGTATAGATTTTGAAAAGGAGGCTTGTTTTCTGAGATAAATGATTACAAGCAGACCAAACAAAAGCAGAGTTGCCTTTTAGTGATAATACTAAAAAGGCCACACTTCAGCAGCCTCCGGCAACTTCTTAGAAATCAACATATAGAAAGTTAGTGTGAAATGGGTGATTGGAGGTATGCCCCTTCTGGGTTATTTTACACTATAAGACAACAAATAAGCCACCTTATTTGTAATGACATTTTATAGAGCTAGCAATTAAAGTTAATTACTGGAAACGGGAGGGAATATGGTATCCCTGATGTGGTGGAAAGCATGGCTGAGGTTGCTGCTGGTACAATAGGACATGAAACAAAAGTTGACAGAATAAACTAAATAAAGGCAGCAAGCGGGTGAGAGAGGCAAAGTGATTGTGAAATGAAATTCCATGAAAAATTAATGAAATAGAAAGATTGTGCTGAGAACGGAGGGAGGAAACCAGCTTGGTTCTTCATCATCCTGCAATGCCAAAGTAATAAATGAGCGTGTTTCATCTTGGCGAGGTTCAGGGACACAACTCCTTCCCCACAACAGGATTGCGCCGTGCTTCAGGATGTGTTCCGCTTATCTCAACCCCTGACAGCTCGAGAGGAAGGGACTGGATTTAGTGATAAAATTAAATTGATTAAACCTTTATCCATCATTTAATTTGGTACCTTTCTTTTTTTCTTTTCTTTTTTACTGTTACCTCCAATTTCCAGTGATCCATGTAATGACAGCAATTTGAGATAGCATCAAGGACATTAGCTACAATGACTGAACTTAAATTTAGAATAAAAATATGGGATTCATGAGTCCATATCTAAATAGCAAGTGATTGGGTTATAGCAGAGTTGTATCTACCTAGCAACAGCACGTAAGTGTGAGGACAATAAAATGGTGCATTTTACTTTCAGAGGGAATAAAATATATCAACTTTTATCTCAAAATATTAATTATGTAAGTATAAAACCCACTGATATAAATATTGACCATCTCTTACATGAGCAAGGACTTATATAGCCATTTTTGCCTTTTTGAACACAGAAATTAAGTCAGATATTTTGCTTTTTTCAGAGGTGATGCAGAAGTGTATAAAGCTAGTGGCAAAGTATCATACTGTTGGAAATTGCTTCATATTGCTTAAAATTTTGTAGCTTCTCCTTGGTGATTTGGGTAGGGAAATTCTCCCATATGGTGAGAGCTTTGCTTACAAATTCCAGTTTAAGTGGTATTAATGGAGTTTTCAAAAGATTTAACGGCATCTCTTTTGAAGGGATACCCTACAAATGGGAAACACTGCACTAAAAATTAAAGATCAGATGAAACTGCCTTATGAAATATTGAAGTAACCAAAGGTCTGCGCAAACTGTTTTCTTAGGTTCCTTTAATGCACTTTAGGTTAGCAAGTTGCATTAAAAATGCCAACATTAAAATGTCTGTCTGATCTCTGTTAATTGTACTACTTTTGAATTACTGCTGGCCAATATTATATATGTTTTGCAAGTAGTAATGAACCTGAATTGATCCCTGTGTTTACAGCTAACTATCTCTACAACCTTTCAGGCAGTTTACCGTTTTTTCCATGTAAACTATTAGTTATCCAGACAAAAAAAGCTGATACACATCAGTAGATAAAACATTCTCAAGGCATCTGTGATGAACTTGATGTTTTCTGTGTAAAACAGCTCATTTTGCTTGCGAATTATTGAAGTTCCAGTAGTAAAACGAAGTGCTTACCTTTCTGCTCTAGCCGACCTTTGTTCCCAGCTATATGAATTTGAAACGAAGCAGCGAACCCAGAGGAGTTTTAACAGCATATTGTGATATATAATATATTAAAAAGACTGCTTTCTTAACTGGTGGAAGCAGCTTGTCAACCCATACTAATAGGCAACCCTCTCAGAGTCATAAAATAATCAAATTTAATGCTATAACAGAAAGCATTAAATGGATGGTGTTATCACCTTTCAGTCAGTCTAGAATTTCTTACTACGTATGATAGGTTTGAAATATGAAGGTGTATGTTTGGGTTCTGAATTAACAATACCCACTTTGAACTAAGGACTGGACATCGCCATGGATGGTTTAATGAAAATCTCTGTTAAATAAAGCGTGATAACAGGGGAAGCACAGAGCAGGGCAGAGTGCGTGAAGAGCAGCGTGGCTAATATTGAAGATATTACAGTGTCGTTAATGAATTAAAGGTTTATTTTCACTGGGTATATTCTGTTTCATTCTGGCTTTACTCGCTCCAAAAGGAATACTAGAAATAGTGAGGATTCAGAAACATATGGCAATATGGGATTAGAGATGTGTAAAATTTCAGTAGAAGAAAATTGTTAAGATTTATATTGTTACTTTGGGGATAAGAAAGAAAACAGTAGAATTATATTAAAGAAGGAAAGATTTTTAAGAAGGTAAACGGGCTACTCTGATTTATTTCGGATTCTTTTATTCACAAAAACAGGGGCCTTTAAGGAAACAGAATTTCAGCATGTTTAATAGGAGTGAAAGGACTTTTTCTGTTGATACAGTGTGTAGCTGGCCTGGGAAATACATTCATTCAAGCTATGGAAAAACAGAACTTATGTGTGCATAGGGAGTTGAGTTATTTGATTAGCTCAGCTGAGACTAACGTTAGAAAGTTTGCTGCTCGCTTCAGTGGATGTAGGCTTGGGCTTTAGGTAGGATACATTAAGAAGGATTTGGGTTTTTTAATATGAGATATGAATCCTCTTTTTCAGGAAAATATCTGATTTCTGACTCACTTGGATTACATGGGAAGGTGATTTGTAGGCAGTTTAATCGCTCCTGTTCACTGTGAGGCTTGTTGTACTCTCCTGTTGTCACAGCTGAAGCTGTAGCACGGCAGTTCAGGAGGTGCCTCTCTGCTTGGCTTCGCGGCAGTGGTAATGTGCATCCCTCCGCCCGTGTGCCTCCCAAAACCGGGAACACAGCTGTCAGGAAGGCAGGCGCATTTCCTTGGAATATTCCTGATGGCTTTTTAAGTCGCCTTCCTCTCTGTTCCCACTCAACGCCCTGCATGATGTATGTAAAAAGAGACTGAAGTTGAGACTGATTCCCAGTCTCTTACTTTGATGCTGTAGTGAGGTTAGGAGGATAACGGCCTGTTTCTTATTCCCTTGCAAAAAGAAACAAAAGAGTGGCATAAAAGGGGGTACAGACAAACTTTAAAAATGCAATGATTTGTTAAGCAGAAAAAAAGCAGTTACTGGCATGACTGCTTGTGCATCATCATCAGATGAATATTGTGTAGTAGGAGATTACCCCTGCAAACCAATAGTCTGTCTTTGTGAAAGTCTTCCTGCTGGGTGAGGTTTTGGTCCCAGTGCTGTACCAACTATTGAATCTGATTTTGGAGGTGTGCCACTTGCGAGTGCTGTTTCTGAAACCTGCAGTACGTTCTGGTGGCGTTTTATGTGCAGTTCAGGACTGAGGAATGGGCAGTAAGTAGATCTCAGCAAAATACTTCATGTTAAAGTGTGATATTCCCCCCCCCCCCCCCTTTTTACATTATCTTTGTTCCTTATAAGAGAAATGGTGCTCAAAATTATTAGCAGAGTCACCTTTCTCTAACTGCTAATGAAACATCAGCATGAAGAGTCAAAGCTGCTGGGAGGAGTGGGGAGAAATAAGTACAAATTGACAGATATTTTACCTCCATCTCCATAGAAGAAAACTTACACACAACTAATTTTATGCAATTGCCCGCTTCTTGCCACTTCTCAGAGACTGTGACTATTTAAGGAATAAATAGTGGGGTTTAACAAATGCAAAATGACAGCTTTCAAGCCAATTCTAATAATGTATTACCTTTGCATAAGGCCTGCTGCTGCTGCCCCTACTCCCAGTAAAACTGAAATTGAAACTTCCCAGCATGAGTCAGGGTGGCAGAACTATGCTCCTATATACATGTGCCTGTGCCTTAATATATATGTACATATATATATTTTTGTATGGAATATAAACTTTTGCTTCACTTGTCTAGTAGTATTAAATGAATGACTACAATAAACTCCAAGTTACATTAGACAAAGGGTCTTTAAGCCTGTAGAGTCCAAAAAATATTTACATAAGGGATTTTTGTATTGAAGTATTTTTAGAGATGTAAAAAAATACGTTTGTATAATTTGTGTGTTTATACACATCCATCTGTATGTGTTGTATAAACTTGTGATTTTAAAAATATGTGTATAAACATTCTCATAATATTTGTGTATGATCTTCCTCTAAGTAATACTGATGGTCTTACAGACAAATCACAGGACAGAACTGCACAAGGACTATAACATTGTTTTTTTTAGAGTGAGGAAAAAAAAAACCAAATGAAAGAAACTTCTTATAAGTGAGATTTTAAAAGGGTGGTTCTATATTCTATATTTGTAGGTATGTTTTTTGAGTAACTAAGTAATTCAGAATGCTGAAGACAGATGCTTATGTCAGGAAGCACCTGAACCTTTACCAGAGAGGTGGATTTGGGCTTAAGTTTCTTTGTGTGCTGATCTTTCTCCAGCTGAATCTTATGGAAGAACTGACATAACTGGGAGCAGAAGCCAACCCTGAGCTTGTGCTCTGTATTACACCCATGCCAGCAGCCCTGCCACAAACCGCCAGGCAAAATGCCTATGGATTCTTGAACAATATTTAACTGAAATTAGCTTTCATTAGCTGATTTCCAGGTTGTAATTTTGCTCCCTCATGCCAATGGTGAATTGCTATTTGCATGTCAGTATGAAGGGTGATTTGGGGAGTCAAGGGGCAGAGCCGCAGTGGTCTGTCTTTCTTCCATTGTTGAGCAGCGCAGATGGTAATTAAATTGGAGCTCAGCTCTTGCTGCTCCTAGATTTAGGAGTTTAAAAGAAACCATACAAAAAAGGGAATGTTTTCTAGTATCACTGACAGCAGTCTCCTCCAGCTGCAACTGCTCCAAAGATTATTGATTGATCTGTGTTTATAATTTATTTATGCTAAAGCATCTGATGTGTGTCTGTAAAATCTGTTTCTAAAATAAAGATACTTGACTCGTTTTCAGTTCATGTTTATAATGGCCAGTTTTTACAGCTGTGTGACAGAGGTTTGCTTTACCTGGTGCTGTGCCCACAAGGAGCACTTTTTGTGCCTTCTGCTAGAATCCATAAGCACAAGTCATTCGATCCTTTTTTTTTTTTTTTTTTTTTAAGAAAAAGAAAAAAGTTTCACTGCAAATCCTTTAGATTTCATACACAGAAAGAAGAGGGAATATACAGTACTCAAGCATAAATGTGAAGCATTTTGGTTCTGCCAGCACAAGCCAAAAGCTAGCCTTTCTAGGTTAACTCATATGCTGCCAATAATACTTTTAAAATGAGACTTTATTTCTGCATTTGTTTTGCTAAAAAAAAAAAACAACTGAAGAATTTTGGAATCTTTGCATGGTATAATACAAGGTGTGAAATGTAAGGTAAAAACAGGCAGTGAGATACTAACAGTGCCAGTTACCAGAAGATGGTTATTAGGTGTCAAAAAAAAAAATGTACACTGGTTTTGATTAGTCAGAAATGAAACTGCCTTTTTCAGTTTAGAAATGTGATTAGTAATAGAAGTAGTTTAACAGAACACTGCTTTATAGATCAGTTAGCTCAGGCACATCTTTAGGCAGGTGATACATTCTGCTTAAATGAGGTAAGAAACCATAGACAAAGAAGTTTTGGCAGATTTTCCTGAAGGCTACCAGTGAATTCCTTATTAAATTTATACTTTCATGATGTAATGCACATTGGACTATTTTCCCTGCCAGTGATGAAGATCATCCTTTTTAGATAATTCCAACTCACCCCAGCCAGCAAGGACTCTTATTGCCCAGAGTTAATAAAAATGCATCAGTGTAATCAGACTAGGTAGATGCTCAAAGTATTTATGGAAAGTCATTATTAACTCTTACAGACAGAGAGAGGCCACATTCCCCCTGTTTACAGAGAGGGAAACTGAGTCAGGGCAGTTAATCGTTTGCAGAGTTAATTAGCAAGAGGTACGACTTCAGGAGGCAGCAGCTCCCGTTCCAAGTATCAAAAGGAACTGTTTCTCGTTCTTACCCATCTTTTCTGTCTTTGCATCACATCGCTTAGGTCTATCATTGCAAAATACTCGTGTGACATGGCAGGTCCCTGGGAGCACCGCTCATTTCAGGGCGGACGGTGTGCCAGGCTGCATGCAGGCAGCCAGCACTCGCAGGCAGAAGCAGGTATAATCCCTGCCTGCAAGGCAGCCTGCTACAGTTGTTTGCAAAACAGTTCTGCCTGGTGGTGTTTGAAAAAGGGCTTTTTATTTACTTATCTATTTCGTGTGTAAACAAATGCATGGGATCAGATTCTTCTTTGGTGTTAAATCACTTTTGCTCTTCAGTTCCTGGAGACCTTTGATTTCTGCCATGAATGGCTTGTTATACATGCTGAGGGCAAGATTTCTGTGGATCCGAGGTTATATTTAAAAGGAAACTTTCTTCAATATTAGCAGCACATTGCTGACATGTGTGTAGAATAACTCTGTTTTTATAACATGCATTAATGCCTTCAGATGTTACGAGAATTTGCTTATGGAATTGATTCAAACTGTTACAGATTTTTTTTAAAAAAATGAGGATTCTCCTTTTAAATGAATCAATTTTAGTAGGATTAGATCGTATCTATATTTCATAACTTTCCATTAAAAATCTTAGTTACAGTGCCTACATTTGTGCCTTGCCTGTAGTTCATCAATTTTGTATATGCACGTGCTTCTTGGAAGACCAGCCGACTATTCCACTTTAGCTGAAACTACTGTAAATTGACTGTACTCTTTAACCATAAAATAATCTGACTAGAATGTGGCAGAGAATTCTAAGATGAAAAAAAGAACCAAGCCCTGGTTTCTAAGTCCAGGAAAGAAATTCTAAAATTTAAAAACAATTTAAAAAATTCTGTTCCCTATACTTTAATTTTGCCTCAGAAAACTCTAAGTCCTCATCTTAGAGTCTCCAAAATTAACTTAAAGCAAGAAGTAACAAATTACATGCTGCTTTGGGTCTTGTAGAGAGCTGTTTTAACGGGAGTATGAATTAAACAATATAGAAGCTGTCTCAATCTATTGTTAATGATTAAAAAGATAACCGCAAAGGCTCCAAAAAGCCAGTTGGTCTTAAAATAAAACATCATGTATGTAACACGGAAAATCCATGTGTTTATCACATATTTGCACTTTTTAAATTTGTTTCTTTCTTTACCAAAACACCCTTCTCTTTCTTCCCCTTGTTACTATCTTAAACCCATTGTTTGTATCCTCACCTACTAAAGCAGTTGTTATTCATACAAATTATGAAAATGAAAGTATATGTGAGATTGCTATCTGGATAAGACCAATAATATATCATTGAAGGTCTTTGAGGTAACGTATGGCCTTAGAACAGCAAAACCACTTGTTCGGTCTTTCTATTGCTGCTCAGAAAAACAGTAAATAATAAGTAACAAGATCTGCATACAAATATGCAAATGTTTCAATTTTTTGTGGAATCAGAAACTGAATAAGAAGTTCTCTTTTCCAAAAAACTGTCTACATATAAAAATTCTTTAATGCACTTACTTGCCAGCATGTATTTCTTAGGGCTCGTTCTGTTTTAGCACGTCTAAACGTATCTTCCTGCCACATTCTGAGCTGAATAGATGTTTCGCTGACACTGGCATGTAAAGCTAGTTTCTGCGCTGTTTAGGCAGAAATAGGAGACAGCAAAAAGTAGTGGTAAGGGGCTGAGACTATTACTATAATGGCCATTATCGCAAAAGCAATGTGTGCTTCATATGCAGGCAGTTGGATGAATAGAATGGTTTCTTAATCTTGGTTAATCTTGTTTTCAGGTAATTTTCCTTTTGTTGGTTTGCCCCATGCTATATTGTTTCAAATGCTGGCGTCGGGCACATACCTGTCTGCAGATGCAATCATGCACAGACCTCATACAGACAATTGACTGAATTTCCATCTGTCATTTCCCCGGGCTCCAGCAGGTATCAGTGAGTTTGTGCATTGTAGAAGAGATGATGATGACTCACTGAAACCCACATGGCAAAAAGAGACTTCTCAGTGATTGTCAGCACAAGCTTTGCATAGAGATGAAGTACAGGTGGGCAGGCACGCTAGAGGAGATGAGATGCTCGCAGCACATCTGTGGCCAAAAGCATGGCTTAAGCACAGCAACAATGCAGCTCCCTGCCCAAATGCTGGAAACTGGTTTCTATCAGCCCTTTCTAGCAGACAGCTTGTCTTTGCCGAATGTTGACAACATATTACATAAATTTCCCTGCAACAGCTTGTTCCAGAAACTTTCCCCAGTAATGTAGATTAAGTTAGAATTCTGTTTTGACTGCTGTAATGCATATTCATTAGATAAAAGCCCAGACAATTACTGTTATAGTTTCACTAGCAGGTGGAGCATGTTTTAGGATTTGATGGGCATAGGATTTGCTGGAATAATCTCAGAGAAATTTAGGGGATTATTTATGTGAATGGGGGGGTTGTATGAAAAGTGAGAATGTAAGCAGATTTGAAGGTGATTTCATTATGGTTTTATATTAGTTTGCTTTTACTATTTTAAATCTAGAATAAGTTCATACTTTGAACAAATGAAGTCTCTTAGGGCAAGTAACGAACCACACAAATAAAAGCTACCTAAGTAATATAGTTTAAAATTGTGTAGATAGTAAACAGCGGTATTTCTAAAGGAATAAAACTTTATTGCGTTCATTTCCCAAAACTCGAAAAAAAATATTTTCTCTTTTCACTTGTATAATGTTCACTTTCAACCATTACGTACATTAAAGTTGTAGATTAATTTTTGTTGAGTAGGCAATATTACAGAAAATATGCATGCATCACCATTGCTGAGAATTTGTGAACAAAAGCACCATTTATTTGTTTATTTCCACTAGAAAAGAGGAAAAGGTTGAGAGCAGAATCGAGACTAAGAGAATAGGAGCCCGATCTTGTGCTGTTACATGGGAATCTTTCTTTTTCAGGTGCACCAGCCCCTGCTGCTTATGGGACCTTCATCTCATAGGTCATCCTCACATGTGAGGTCATGTTGTCTTCAGTGGAGATTGACCTTGGCAGTAATTTTTATAGGGGTTATGGTCATGCTAACTGGCATATCAGTAGTAGTTCACTGCCAAATTAGAGTTTCAAAAAGAAAACAAGGAAGATAAAATTGCATGCTCAGGAAAGCACTTTATTTTGTCCCTGCAACACAGCATCAGAATTTCACATTAAAGGAGTTTTAAAAATATACTTGCATAGCACAGAAGTTATCAGTCTAGACTCCCCATCTGTTGAACGCCTCGTAAGTAAGAATCAGTAGCAGTTCAGTATCTGGTTTAAACAGAAATCATAATGTAAAAATGCTAATAATTTCTCTACGCTGTTTTGTTAGTAATGGAACTTCAAAGCTATGAATGCATATGTTTATATTCAATTTCTATTTATATACTTAAACACAGTCACTCTAGTACTATGCATATTAATGTGCCAATATGTGCTCCAGCAACGCGTATATTAACGGGTATGCATATTTATATAAAGGGCTGAACTCACTGGAAGTTTTGTCTTAGGCTTCATAAGAAGCTTGGCTCAAACCCTGATTTTTTTAATAAACATTGGGCAAATTTTCCAGGAATGGATTTAGATCATAACATTGTCTTTTTGTTGTAGCTGTTTTTTGATTCTTAAGCACAAGTTTTTTACAAGCTGCATCGTTTTCACCAGCTTGTGTAGAGATATTTCTCTGTTGACAGAGCTGCTTCCATACTCCCTTTGCCATCCTCTTTTGTCTTTCTTGTTTAAGTGTGTTTTAATCATGTTTTGTAATCCCCTATGCTGTTATAACTGATTAATTAGCAAACCTTCAGTTTCAGGCTCTGAATTTTTCTCTTAGGCTCAGACCATTTATAATCTTAGCTGAAAAGACAAAATTGAACATCTGCCTTGTAATTCATCTCTTTGCATCTTGTACCCATCGTGATTATTGTTTGTTTTTTATTAAGGGTGAAATGTTACACTCTGTGTTATCTGGGCTCTTCGCCTGAAAATAAATCCATGCTGATGGGCTACAGGGAAATGGTGAAAGTCAAGGAGTCCACAACTTGCATTCTTTTATAGAAATTTTGGACCTCAGATGTCCATTTTTTCAAGAATCAACTTAGAGAAACTGTGGCTGGGAAAAGATAATGATAGAGATGAATTGTTTGTTTCAGAACTTTAATCAGTTTATATTTTCAAAATTTTCTTTGCAAAGGTGAGAGATAGAAACGTACATTTATTTGTATATTTATGAAAAGTAAATCAGAATTTCATTCAATCATAGGATGCCAGAACCTATGGTTTTCAGAAAATCACATTACAAGACCTGCAGCTGTACCAACTGCTGGTGGCAGTGAAGGGACCATGCTTCTTCAGAAGTTCAGGTCTGAGCTTCCCTCAGCTCCTTGTCAAGATTTCCACATGAAGCCTGTTTTCTCAGATCTTCTGCAGGGAGCATTTTTTCTCTGCTGCACTTGCTGTGCATTTTTGCCAGAACCAACCAATTCCCCTAAAAATAAGTCCATTCACCACCACCCCCCTTTCCCCCCCCTTCCCCCCCCCCCCCCCCCCCGCCCCCAAATGCCAGCCCCAAGCTGGCATTTTTGCCAGAACCAACCAATTCCCCTAAAAATAAGACCATTCACCACCCCCCCAACCCCCCCATGTGTCTTGGTATAGCCAGGATTGACATTTCAAGGGATTGAAGGGGGATTGTGTATCCATTTGCCATTACCTATTTACAGCTGGAAATCATGGGCTGGCAAACTTCCTCTCCCCCCTCACAGCGTGAAGGAATAGTGGAAGAGAAATTCTGCCAAGATGTTGTACATTTGTCAGGACAGCTAGAAAAGTGGCACATACAGTTATTTCTTTGCTTATCCAACCTTCTCTCCTAGTCACAGTCTCAAGCAACAGGCAGCAGCACAGAGAGGACTTCTTTACCCAAAAGTAAGGGGGTGTCTCCAAGTGTCACATAATTTATGCAGAAGTTGCTTGTTTCTCCTGATACCCACATGAACTTAGTCATCCGAAGGACCCTGTTCTCTTTGGCGTGAACTGGGCCAAAGTGGGGTATTAAGGCTCTTCCGTATATAATGTCTTACATTGGTTAAAGGCCTGATGGTGGTAACCAGCTGCTGGGGTTTCTTGCAAATACGCATTTCTGTTATTCATGCAATGTGAGCCTTTCAAAATCTTTGAGAGCTCCCAATGCTTCCCAACAGGGTTACTGCAGGTTTTGGAACAATACTGTAAAATAATATAGTTATAAATATTTTCATTATGGAAATAAAAGAGGAAAGAAAACAGCTAATGTAAAAAAAAAATCAACTGATTTTTGTATTTCTTTCACAAATCTGTGCTATCTTTGTAGATACTAGATTAAAAAATAATTGCAAATATGAATAAGAAATAACATGTGCAGAAAACTTCATTTCAGCTAGAATTAGCAATGTGAAGTGCCTTTCTGAGGCTGTGATTCCAGTCTGCCAGTTTTCCAGAGTGCACAGAGCAAGTGTGTCTGTGACTAACGGAGCCCGTGAAGCATTTTGAAACAGTCTCTAGTGCTCACTTCGTTCTCCAGGAAGAACTAATTTTAAATGTTGCAGGCCTTTCAGGAGGTACAGCATCTTCCTCTCAACTGCCTCTTTTTTTCTCTTTGGTTTGTTTTTTTGGTGGTGTGTTGTTTTTTGTTTTTTTTTTAAAGAGATCTCATCTCTTGCAGATGTTTATTCACTTACAGCCTCCTATTGTCCAGCTGCACTGTTCTCTTCTCGGCCTCCCCTCAGCTGCTGTCTTTGGAGAGCAATGTTCAGCAAGGAGCAGCTGGCTCTGATGCTACTTGGTTAGGCTGAATTCTGGGGCAAGAGAGTGTTTCTTTAGAAGAAGCAATGTCTCAAGGGTTGATGGGGCTTAGGGGAGATGCGAGACCCCACCTATAACAACGTGTCCTCCACCGGGAGAGCTGATGTGAGGCTCGCACGCAAGGCACACATCTGTGTTGCCTCTGCATGTGTGTTCCATAGCGCTGTTTTAGGAAGTCCATGAACCCTGTGTGTGTCTGTCCAGATGCAGGTCAGGGACTTCTGTCTGGTGTGTGTGAGTGAGCTGCTGAAATTTTGGGGTCACAGGATGGTCCAAATAGCAGCCAGCTCTGCTGGATGTGCTCACATGAACCTGTGAGAGGTTTGTTACTAGGGAGACACACAGCCGTGTTTCTTATGTCTGCTGGTGGCATGGTGGGAGCACAGTGGCCTGTTGGCTCCCCCAGCCCCTTCAGCAAGGAAGACGTGTCTTACCTGACTGTTATCTGGGGTCTGGGGGCAGGTTCACACACTTGCAAAATGAATTTCTGCTAAATGAAGTTCTTTTCTGAAACTGGCAAAGCTGAAACTTCAAATTATCTCCTCCTTTATTACTAGGACATATTTTTAGGCCCTAATTCATGTCTCATGTGAGCACAGTCCTCCCACTCCTATGTTGGGAGTACTGAACCGGAGGCTGAGGGCTGCGTGTTACATTTTCTAGGAATAGATGCTACCCAAGATTTTGAATATTTACATTCTTTAACTTGAAACAAAAAAATCTGCCCAGTGGTTTTAGTCCTGCATATGGTTTTAAAATCGTGAAAAATCAAAGCATGAACTGCTATCCTTTGTTTTCTTGTTGCTCAATCCTCATTTTTATTTTGGTTGCGTGGAAGGGGATCTTTGCTTAGTTAGTTTGCATCTAGCTGCTGCAAATGGCAAAAAAAAAGTAGAATATATGCCCGATTCCTATTAAAATATTTTGGATGTCTCCTGTTTTCTGCACTCTCCTCTTGAGCTGCAATACCACAGCCATGGCCCCCCATGAGTGCCTGGAGCCATTTATGCCCTGCTGGGTTCGGTGGGCAGCGTGAGGGCAAATCCAGCAGCACACTTGTGTCCCCTTCCTGCCGGCGCACTGCAACCAGTGTTTAGGGAGGTAAACTCTGCTAAAAATTCCCTCCTGGGAGCCCTAACGTGCAGCAAGGGCAGCCTCTGGTCTTCAGAGGAGGCTCCGGCTGCTGTTGTCAGGTGGCAGTGAGAGGATCTTACAGAGGGGGCTTGGCCCCACCGCAGCCTGGCCAGACGCGGTGGCTCAGCACACTGGTGAGCTGTGGGAGCTGTGGCTGCAATGGCACAGCCCCTGCCCTGCTGCGCAGCCCCCCGCCCAGCGCCCCTGCGGACATGGGCCTGGAGGTAGCTGCATCAGCGCCAGTGGCTGTGAAGCAAGGGACTCCACTCATTAAAAAACCCTGCTGGTACGTGATTTAGCAAGCTACCGAGCTAGATGATGAGCTCCAAAGAGGACGGGGGTTTATTTATTCTGCAAAGGCAGCCACAGCCCCCATAAGCACTGGCCCTGCAGGGGGAGGCAGCCAGGGCCGGTGGGCCAGGCCCTGCCCTCCCTGCGGGCGCACGCTTGTGCCCATGTTATTCCTCTGCTGTTGGACATCCCTGTCCTCCACCGCCTGGTTATGGTGTTCATGCTGTGCTGACACAGGGTGGCCCTGCAGCCTGCATCCCATGGAGCTGCTCTCAGGCACACAGGCTTTCCGTAGGATGCCCGCAAGCCCAGGTACTGCAGGAATTCGCATCAGAGTAACCATGGTCTCCTAAGGCAGGGTGCTCGGATCCTGAATGTTGTCTGGGGCCATGGTGCTCATACCATTCCAAGGAGCAGAGAAACAAGGTTTTATCAACAAGGGAGGGTGGCAGGAGGGCTGTCTTGGTGCCTCTGTGTTTGGAAGGGGAGACAAGTCAAGAAGGCTCTGGGTACTGCCACTCCACAAACAAATTATAAAATATATATGTTTCGCTACAGAACAGGGATGGAGTGATACATCAGATAAAACCTAAAGTCAGTATTTTATTTTTAAAAATAATAAAGTCTCTTGTTCTGCCGGCATACTTCACAGACTAATATGATCTACCCAATAACTACTGTCTTGAAAAAGAAAAGAAAAAAAGTAAAACCAGTGTATAGAACCTGGGAAAGGTATGCTTCATACCTTTACATAAATCAGGCAAAAATAAATGAGACATTTAGAAAATGCAAATCAAATCTGTTCTTTGTTTTAATCTGTTATTATAGGAGCTTGCAATGGTGGGATTAGAAAATGATCACTGAAAAATATTATTGGTGTACTGAATTTCAAGTCACTGAGGACTCTTTCATTTAAAAAAAACCATCAGCAAAAGGCTATATCAATATATGAATGGAGAGGAATCAGATATTTCTGTTACTGCAAAAAATTAATAACATAAGTCATTAGCATTAGTGCAACTTGCTTCTCTTTCTAATTTACAGCCACAGATCTAGATTAACTGTAAAATATTCCAGGGTTTAGGACACACTGTCCTCTATTGAATGCTTAGCCTGGAAAGGTTATTAACATTGAATGGGGACTGTTCTCTCAGGAGAGCTGCAGATAAAATGACCAGGGAAAGAAATAGCACAACTTCTTAAATTAGCATAATTAGTAATTATCTCTTAATAGCCCCACTTGGCTTTGGAGACTTGGCACTTGAAATTCCGCTTAAAGTTCAGTGAGGAAAAACAAATTTCACGCTGAAATGTCTCAATAACACAGCTGAGCTGCTGAGGTAATCGTCTGGTTTAGGTAAAGGGAAGGAGATGAACATATGGATAGGGAAGATCTCTCCTGCTTTCCTGTAAGCTCTCTGTTTATGTTTGCATATGTAAAGCACTCGAGGCTTAATGGTACAATTCCACTTTCTCTGGCGGCCAGGGGAGGGCAGGAGGATGAGTGGGACTTTTCTGTCTTCTTTAGTGGAGAGAAATAGATGAAGATAATAAACTGAAATGAGGAAATCCCATTCATTTTCCACTAGAATAGTGTAATTCCTTTTGCCATTCTAGCTGAAATAAAAACCCCGGAGACAAACAAGCCAAGCAGTGTATAGAAACAGGAGCCTTTATCCTAGCCAGTGGCAGAACTAAAACCTTCTCAAATGGGGATGGTTCTCTAACAATTAATTCAAGGTAAAATCAGATAAATAAGGACAGGGAGCGTGGTAACCCTAATTTCTTTCTTTCTATGGCAAGAAAACAGATGGCGCTCTTAAGATGCTTTTGGCTGGGAAAGAACAAAAGTGGAAGATAAATATTTACCAATTTTACATGCCTAAAGCCCAGCCTTCTTTATCCTCAGGCTGAAATCAATTTATCAGTCCTTCCTGATCAAAACAAGCCCTTGTTATTAAGAAAGCATGTTTTGATTTACATGTTGCACAGCTGAGTGGAAGCTTTCCACTGGGAAACACTTACACATTTACATATACAACTGATAAGCCTTCCTAAACTAGTTTGAAATAGGAAAAGAAGTTTAACTCTAACCTCTTTGGCAGGCAAGGAAATTCATGTTGGGTGCCAAAGCATCAGTAATGGATTTATTGAGGTGATAGTTTGTTTTTTTGTTTTGCTTGTTTTCTTTTTGTTTTCTTTTGGTGTATATATACACACACACACACACACACACACATATATATATATATGCACATATATTTTTTTTAAGTGCCAGACTGCCATATCTTGAAGGTGCAGAGAGTTGAGGGTGCAGTGGTTCATGCCATACATGACCCCTCCTGAGGTAGGGTCAGCTGCCCTGTAGAAGAGGTACTTTTTGTTCCACCAGCAGAGCGAAGGACCCCTTTGCTGCAGGGAAATAACTTTTGGTGCCATGTCAAAGCACAAAATAGGAAAGATGAAGATAAACTAGTCAGAAGAGGTTGACAGCTGTTATAAAACTGATCGGCTGACACATTCATGGCCAGAGGAGGAAAAGGTTTGGCTTAGAAACTCTAATTAAGGCTGGCCAAGGTCCATTAGCTCATCTTCACTAGTAGCTTCGCAGCCTCACACCCTATGTATCACCCTTATTATACAGGTTCTAGGTGATAAATGTGATTAAGCAAGCTGCTATGCTGTGTTTCCAAGGCCCAGCCTCTGAAAGCAATTCAAATTCTTCTATCAACCAGCAAAATCCATTTCAAAATTCAGAAAGAGCATGAAGGCAAAGAGGGAGAAGGGAGAACAGAAATGGAAGCAGATCAAAAGGGATGAAATGACATTTGAGAGGTATGGAAATGAGGAGAATATTGAGACTGAATTAATTACAAAAAATCCTAAAAGATGCAGAAATCCAGCAAGTCTGATGTAAATATTTGCGTATTGATAAAAAACAGGGAGATGGGGCAAACTGAAACAAATGCATTTCTCCTTGTTCCCCACCACTCAGTCCTACTCCCAAATGAACACTTGACAAATAAATTAAACTCAAGCACTAACAGTGGAGAGAGTGCAGAAAAATACTCAGATGGACACCTGAGATATCTCCTGATAGGCTGCACGTGGGCAGCTGCTGAGAAGAAAATGCTACAAAAGAAAAATGCCCGCTCCTTGACAAGCCTCTTTGTTGAGTGATTGATATGTTTCTCCTTTCCTCTTTCCCTGTAACATTGGGAATGTGAGCTGTTGCTTTGAGGTCAGAACTATTAAAAAATAATAATCTGTGAATACTAGCTTGACTTTTTTTTTTCAGTGCATATATATGGAGGCAGCGGGTTGATTTTTCTTCGTACCTTAGACTGGGTTTTTTAGAGTAGATTTTTCAGAACAAGTCTTTGTCATTTTGCTCTTAAGTTTCATCTTAAGAAATACAGGAGAACCGGTTGGGTAGTTGCACACACATCTTGTTTGCTTGCAAAGTTCATTGGAAAGATGATCACAATTGTTAAATTCAGGAACCCTGACTTTGATTTTTGACTCTGCTGCTGGTTTTTTTTGTGACTGTGGCAACTTGCTTGCCTCCCCTCTTCATAGAGTCCATGAGGGCAGACAGAATACGTTCATCACTATTATTTATAATCTCTTTGCACTGTGAGACCTTTAGAGAACACAAATTATGTCTGAAATGACGTGGTCTTGATCTAATTTGGGACTTCTTGGTTACTATTGTAAAAGTAATAGCAATGTAACTAATTAGCATTAAGTTTTATTTCTAGGCATGGAGGAGGCTGAGTGTATAATCTGCAGGTGAAATTCCAAAGGCTACTTTTTTGACATTTGATCTTGTCTGACAGTGATTAATCATTTTGCTTAATTGTGCGATGCTTGGAAAACCTTAGTGACGTGCAAAAGGCATTTCTGTTCTGTTAAAACCAGTGCTAGAGAAGAGTACTCGGCAGTTCAGTCAGGATTGGATCTTTAAAACTGGACAGAGCAAGGAAGAGAAGAAACGCACAAAATTACCTGAGTAGAAAAATGCCTGAGGATAATTCATTCTCTTAAAAAATGCCATTGGGTTATATCAGCTTCATAGGTAGCATTTAATTGTGTCAAGCTGATCATCTGCCACCTTGTTCCATTTTTTCTTTCCTTTTCCAATTTTTGGAACCACCAATTTTGACTATTTCTTGAATTGCTGGTAATTCAGAACAGGGGGTGAATAAGAACATCCTGTGTATTATATTTGTGTTGCTTTCAAACAGAGTTAAGCATAACCTACATATCTAGATCATGGTAAGGAAATATCAATAATTTTAAGTGGAAGAGTAAATTGGACAACCTAACAGACCTATAAGGTCTATTCTCCTTCATTTAATGGAAGTAGGTCAATGTAGGTTTTATGCTGTTCACATTAGTGTCATTCATTTTAGCTTTTCTAATAAAAGCTAATGGCTAGTTAAAGGATTATTGGAACAGAATATCAGAAAAGAAATCAGAAAAAGATAAATGGGTAAAGAAACGTAACAGAAAGGAAAGCCCTAAATCATTGGAATGTTCCTATAAAATTTGTTAAATAACATCAACTAACTCTCTGGTTCTGAAACTCCTATTTGCACCATGACTAAAGTACAAATGAACTGGAACATGAGAAAAAAGATATCTTGTGTACTTCTTTGGCTTCAGATCAATTCTTTAACACTCAGGAGGTGCTAACAATGGGCTTTACAAAATCCTGCCGTAATTCCCATTTAAGTCTAAGAGTGGTTATTAGATATTTGAGACTACCAGGATCTGGCTCTATCCTGTGTGGTTCTGCTTTAGCTATGAAGAACTTGCTGGTTTAGCTCCTACTCATTTTGACAGCCAGGTGCCTGCCTGAGGGAATGATCAGTGGCACAAGGAATGCTGGGTCATAATTATAAAATAAAGATAGGGAGAATCTTGTCCTGTCTGCTGTTACTAGCACAAGGAAGATTTATTGAAAAAAATCAAAGGGCAAATCAAAGGAGTATATAAACTTATATACAAATGCACACACAAAAATCCCATAGCAGTTTTTTTCATTTGCCTTCTACAGTTTTTGATAATATTGCAATTATTCTTGTCGTTAAGAAACTAGTACTTTAATATTTCTCATTCAGGGACTTGGAAAGTCATGAATGACAAGAGAAGGAATTTGGATTCTTTTTATTTGCTTTTCAGCTTTCGGTTAAGGCATAGACTATGCTTTCATATCTTTCCTGAAAGACTAGAAAGCTTTCAAAACTCTTCAGAAAGGGTGAAAAACTTGTTCAGCTTCACACAAAAAAGCATACAGATCTCCTTCATATCCTGCACTTCAAGTCACTGACTTTTTCTCAGTCTTTTCTTAATAATACTTGAAAGAAACCAATTTAACATGTGTACCTTAAACTAGTTCATGTTAAAGTGCATTTCTTGCGCTGAATTCTCATTATGGCACTTGGGGAACCGTTAATATTTAGTATGTTTGTCTTAGACTCCTGCCAGGGTACTGTGAATGGTTCCCCTCTTGGGCCACAAGCTCCATGCAGGCTGTGCCTTGTCCCTTCTCATAGTCTGGAATGGCTGTGGGATGTGGGAAGACTTTTGGCTGATGGTGTCGTCTTTGACTCTTCATTGCCCCACTTTCATTAGGCCACTCCAGCCCCCCAAAAAAACAGAAGAAGAAGAAAAGAAAAAAATCAGCACATCAGCGATAGTAAAACCCACTAACAAAACGGGTGAAGAGCATAAGGAAATTTTAGGTGGTTTAGATTCTTTACCTCAAAAAACTGTTTCAGGACATACCTTAGATTCAGTCTGAGCCCTTATGGACTTGGCATACCTTAGGCTTTGCTAAATTTTTTCCCAAACCAAGAGAAAAAAAATCCCGTTCTTTTACAATTGCCAGAGTCAAACAAATTTCCCATTGCATGCTGAGCTAAGGATATCTCTTCTTTGTCCCCAAGCAAAATACTCTAGTAGCAACTGGAAGCCTTATAATTAGGAGAAAGTGGGAGAAATTAGTTATTTCAGTAGGTCATACTCTAGTAAATGGAAAACTACAAAGCGCTCTGTGCTCCTCACACAGTTGTGAATTCAGTTGAGGTCCTCTAGGCTGCAAGACTGAGCATGTTTGCGTGGTTAGGAAACCAATGAAAACACTTTTCTTAGTTGCTGTGAAACAGCAAACCACAGGCAGATGTCAAGAAGAATGAGTGGTAAAATTTCCTCCAGGGCTGCTTTGTTTTGGAGTAAAACCAATCCCTAAGTAGCAGTCATCAGTGGCTGACCTAAGAGATGGTTCAAGATGCAATGCGCACTTTATATTAGGAAACATGGGAAATAGAAACAATGTTTTGCATTTTGGGAGATGGCAAAATTTTGGATGAACTAAAAGGTGAGTAGATAATTTTGTAAAACCATTGAAAAACAGTCTCTGGAGCAGTAAGAGTGCATTAGTTCCAATTAGTGGTATTGTAGAAGGTGTTTGAATTTATTTGACAATCGCTGAAGTCAATCATTTTAATTTTACCCCTCAGTATGACACTGTTTTAAAAATTCTTTGAATTCAGTTTTGAAAAGAAGTCCCAAGTGTTTGCTCTCACTTCTGAAGGAATTATTTTATTTTACACACACACACATATTGTAGTTTCAATTCTGTTTTTCTTTGTTTCTGAGAAGAAACTGAGAAGTTGATTGACCCTCAGATGACTTTTCTTAATCCAGTCTCTCAGCTTGGTGAGCCGTTCTGGAAAAAAACTAATATATATATATATATTTATATATATGATTTCAAGGAGATGCCAGTTTGCATCCTGGGCTCATCAAAAGCATTGTGGCCAGCAGGTTAAGCGGGGTGATTCTCACCTCTACTCTGCTCTCATGAGAATTGACCTGGAGTACTGCATTCAGCTCTGGGGCCCCAGCATAAGAAAGACATGGATTTGCTCGAGCAGGTCCAGAGGAGGGCCACCAAGATGATCAGAGGGCTGGAGCACCTCCCATGTGAGAACAGGCTGAGAGAGTTCGGATTGTTTAGCCTAGGGAAGGGAAAGCTCTGGGGAGACCTTATAGCAGCCTTCCAGTACCTAAAGGGGCCTGCAAGAAAGCTGGAAAGGGACTTTTTACAAGAGCATATAAGCAATAGGATGAGGGGGAATGGCTTTAAACTGAAAGAGTGTAGATTTAGATTAGATATTAGGAAGAAATTATTTACTATGAGGTTGGTGAGGCACTGGCACAGGCTGCTCAGAGAAGCTGTGGATGCCCCATCCCTGGCAGTGCTCAAGGCCAGGCTGGACGGGGCTTGGAGCAGCCTGGGCTAGTGGCAGGTGTCCCTGCCCATGGCAGGGGTGTTGGAACTAGGTGATCTTTAAGGTCCCTTCCAACACAAACCATTCTATGATTCAATCTATGATTCTATGTTTTGATACCACAGAGGTGCCATTTAGTGTACATCTTACCTATTAAGGTCTTGAAGGATACATAAAGTTGTATACTAACATTGCAACTTACTCCAGGTGAGCAGCTTGCAGATGAATTCCCTGTAGTCTGATGAGTCATGTGCAGCTTCGATTTCTGCAGTGCTGTCTGAACCATCTGTGGCCCAATGCACTTGTGCCTATGCAGCATAACTCCTAAGTTGTATATACCTAAGGTTAGTCAACAGTATTTTAAGTGTATATTTATCCTCATCCCTTTAGGGGTTTGATAATGAAATCGGTCCTTTGCTTTTCCCTGCCGTTCCCCCAGGCATCTGTGGTTATAGAAAGAATCCGGTGTCATGACAGAGATGAATTGTCATTGCATACTTAATTCTTAAATATAATGTTTATCTTTAACTCCCACTGACTCCAGATGGATTTGTATGAGACCTTATGAACTTTGAACTCCTAGACTTGCTGTACCCTCCTTAAAGAACAGGTGATCATGAAGCTTTTATTTTGGAAATAATAATTTAAAAAACTTGGGAGAGAGGATCAAAACCCAGAAGAACTCAGCCCAGATAATTACATTGAGATTTTATAACCAACAGGTTGCATCAGTCACAAAGAAATTAATCAGAAAAAGTAGCAGTTCAGCTTGCAGTGGCATGAGCTGCCAGTTTTCCTTCTGTCTCCCAATGAAGAGCGAGCTGAGATCTGCTTTAAATTCTGACGTCTGGTGAAGTGTAATGATGTATGATTCGGTACACAAGCTAGTACATTACACAACTAACTCTGCCATTTATGAGGCTCTCTAAATACAGAAAAGCAGATTTTTTAAGTAATGCAGTAAATAACAGAGTGGATATTTTGGTTCAAGGAAATGTATAAGCCTTGAGGCTGAATTCAGGCAAGGACATTTTTATGGGGATACAGATCCTGGATCATCAAGACCATATGCCTACCTGTCTGTAGTTTCTGTATTACCCAGTGATCATTACTGCTTGACATCTTGCAATAAATATTCATAATTGACTAGACATAATACAAGAAACAAACTGATCTCATTTAATTTAGCCAAAAAAACCCCCACCAAACCAATAATCTGAGCCGTCAGTTTCAAAACTTTCTTATACAACTGGTCTAGTGGAAGATGTCAGTGCCCGTGACAGTGGGGTTGGAACTAAATAATCATTAAGGTCCCTTCCAACCCAAACCATCTGTGATTCTATGATATGTAATTGTGGGTCTCTGTTGTTCAAATCAGTGGAAATTAGATGTGTCAGCATCACCAAACATCTTTAACTGTGAAATCTCAGTGAAAATAATTTCTTTGCTCATTCCTTGGCTGAAAGGAGAGTTTGGCCATTGATTTCAGGGGTGGAGCTTAAGTTCCCACAGCCCTGCATAAGACTTGCTGCGTTAGCTCAGAGCTGGGAGTTGGCCAGCCTTTTGCCTCCAGCAGCAATCAGCAGCAGACCCTTAGGAAGGGGCTAAGCACAGGACGGGCAATGTAGGAAATCTTCCTGTCCTGTATGTTTACATTGAGGAGGTTACGGGAATGCCAGAGCCAGAAGTTACATCGGCACAGCAGTGTTCAGTGGCCACTGGTGGGCATGAATGTGTCCCATCCTTTTGAACATGTGTAATTTAATAGATACATAGTCTTGCTTAAGCCAACAGGTTGACTGAAAGGTAGGTATTATGCAGTTGTTTGCTAGTTCCAGACTTTTCCTATCAATTACCTTTGATAAAGTTATAGTGATAACAATAGCATCTATAATTAACTGTTCAATTCTTTATTTACCAGCAGGACATTAGTTCAGCACAGCTCAAATTCTGCATCCACAGCACAAACAGAAATAAGTGATAGAGTACAGCTTCTGGACCCCTCGCCTTTTGCTTGCAAGCTGAAAACAGCACATGAGGCTGTTCAGGTTTTGGCTGATGAGGGACCTTCTGCCATGGCCGTGCCAGGGGGCACCCTTACTCTCCCAAATTCCACCACGAAAACGCAGGTGGAGGGTGCAGAGGTCTCCCCGTGCACCAGAATCCACAGGGAGCTGCAGGACACCTCACACTGAAGGAGCTCCATCCTTCAGCTGCAGTGCCAGACCCAAGCTTTACTGGGTTTCACTGGGGGTGAAGACAACTTCTGCTACATTGTTCTTTGGAACTGTGAGGTTTTAAATGAGAAACTGATGGGATCACAGAGGAAAATTGACTCCAGTGGAGTCAGTAGATTGCATTGACTTGCACCAGTGCTGCAGTTACCCGTAATTTTCAAAAAGAGGTTCTGACTCTCCAGTTTCCCTATTAAGAGATTTAAACTTTTTTTAAATGTTATTATATTACTACATTTTGCTATTTATTTTTGTTCTACCATGTACTAGGTTTGCATATACTCCTAGGCAAAAAAATGTTTACTTCTAAATTTACTGCTCTCATGATTCCTTTATTTAATATCACAACATAATACATGAGGAAAAATAATACATTTCTCTTTTTATATCAGCTCCAGAGTTTTACTATCCATCCAGCTGGCAAGGCCCACAGAAGTCACTTTCCCATGGAGCAAAAGCAGCTCGGAGTCTGCGGCTCACAGTGCCAGGGGACCTGGTTCCCTGTACATGGTCCTGTACCCAATTATCCTTGTAACGCATCTGCTCTGTGTGTTTCCACTGCTGATTACAGGTCCCCCTTACCTTGACATTATTTTCAAAAATCTGTTGGACTGGAATGGGCATTTTGTTATTGTCAAAAAGCTTAGATCAGATGCAGACTGTTGATTATGACCAGCAAATAGGCAGCATACGTGCATCCATACGTGCCGTCATGTGCTTTATTCTAACTACACGCATAGTCCTGTTAAAATAAATGGGACAGTGTTGATTTAAAATAAGTATATTTCTAACAAGCTGTGTAGGAGTGGGGGTTATGGACACACACATTGTTAGCTCATAGATACCATGTGCATCTAATTAAAAATTTTTTTTAGCTTTTCTATTCAATAGCTTAGCTTTTCCTGTGCTGCAATATTAGAAAGCTGGGAACTGAACTTACTGGCTATTACTGATAAATCATGGCTTATAATTACTTTTAGTCGATTTATGCCTTCAGATTTTGGGGGAAAATGTTTTCTTTTCAAAGAAGAGCACATTTTGACATTTATAGTGAACTGAAAATCTGGAAAAATGTTTCTGTCAAGAAGCAGTAATATTGTTATGACTGAAAGAAAACATGGCATGGAGAATAAAATGTTTATTTGCCATTTATAAGACTAATGCAACATTTAAAAAGTTTTGAACTGAACACTTACAGATATTGACACATTTGTAAAAAAAGTTGCTGTTGTCAAATCTGTAGGTTTTCAGCTGAGAAAACAAGCTCTTCACTGTACTCCAATGCAAGCTAAGGTTCTGTCTGCATCCTTGTTTCCCACAGCACCTGCAGCTTATATAGATGTATCCAAGAGAAGTTGTTTGGGGTTTTTGTTTTTAGTATTCCTAGCAACACAGCCCTTTTTTTTTTTTTTTTTTTTTTCTTTTTTTGTCTGAGCTCTGTTCTATTCCAAAGACTTGTGCTGCCAGCTGCACTAACTAGTTTAAAGCTAACAGGAGCCTGTCTGTGACTGCAGTGACAGCCGTGGGGCTGGGCTAACATCCACGGCCCTGAATGTGGAACATAGCACATGGACGGGGTGAATGCAAACACCCCTAATAGCAATAGATGACAGAAACCAGGTGGTTTCCTGGGCTGTTTGCTGGCCTATGTGCTGCAGGTATTGCTGCATGAAGCCCTCAAAAGCAATGTCAAACTGAAGCAAAGGATGTTGTCTCTCAATGCCTTGCTGAATTCACTCAGCCATTCCTGTATTGGCTGCCCCACGTGAAAGAGGAATGCAAGAAAGATTTAACAGTGTTGTAAGCCCAGCTTGTCCTGCTTTTCCCAAAGAAGCCAAATGAAAGGCAAAAGGTTGGAGGAAGGAAATGTGGCTTTTGATTTTTTTGTTACTTTGCCCTTATGGCCATGTACTGCTTTGCCAAACCTATCATTCATAGCGCTGAGAAATTCTGGCGTGTTGCAGTAAACCAATGGAGACACTTTGTGCATTAGCTGCAGACTTCTGTTATAATCCAAACAACATTTAACTTGCTTCCAGTTTCATACAAATTAGCTGCTCATCAACTCCGTTATTACACAAATGTGTAGCAGCTGCACTGCAGAAACTGATTACTTTGAAACTCCTTCAATTCAACTCTCTTATGCAACCTTCTCGTCATTTTACTCAATTGATTAACTCAGTCCAATTTTACTATTAATTTAATTTCACTGTTGTCCAAGGCCTCATATAATTTTTCATATGTTTGTATCTTTTGGGCCTGGCTGTGTCTAATACACCCTTAAATCAATTATCTAAAGAACTCTGTTAGGCCTTAATAATTTAAAATATTATCACCAGGCAGCAAGTATCCATTAAAAAGAAATATTGTAATAGGTATAAAACCTGAAAAATTTAATGGCATAGAAATAACATGGGTTATTTTGCTGATTCAAAATTTTATTGTCTACCCCTTCTTGCCATATCCAATAAAACCTTAAGCTAACTTCTGTGAAAAGCTCAGAAAGCAGTAAACAAATAAATAAATAACATTAAGGCTTGAAGAACCTTAGCGGTGGTATCTGTGGTTAGAAAAAATGTCAGTTATTGTGGAACTTGTCTCTTAGATCTGATGCATTCTGGACGCATTCACTCAACAGATGAAAAAAAACCCTTGTTGTTTTCATTGGGAAATTCATTGAAATGTGAGTCAGTTCTCTGCACACTTAATTTAAACTTCATTCAGGCTTACAAAACCTGTCAGGCTGGTCATCACTAACTATGTTTAAGGTCAGGATAACTTTTCTTCTCCTTTCCCACTTACTTTTTCTGTTCCTATTGCCCATCAGCCATCCAGACAATATTACATAGCACTGTCATCTGTGATGATTCTTCTCCAGATTGACCAGATTGCATGTTATACCTCCGTTAATCATTGGACCTGCTGGTACCAGGTTACTGGCTCAGGGGCAGATGTTTTTCTATCTATATATTTAATCCCACCACCAGAAATGGGCCTCAGAGCACCCTGACCGCCAGCAATATCTATTGCTGTTATTAGGTAGTGATAGGCCACAGAAGGTCATTCAAATCAGAGGCCCTGAACAATGGATGATACATGTTGGTGGAAAGGGTATGGAAAGCAAGAGCAACAGCTGTATACAGACAAATGAGATTGGACTTATTTCTTCCGAAGTGACTGTGGGGAAAGGAAAGGAGAAATGGAGAGTTGGGCAGGTTACTGGGCTTCTATGGGGAGCACTAAGGTGCTCATCTGAGATGCTAATAAAGAGTCACTGCCAAGAGACAGAGTGGAAGGTTGGGCAGTGGGAATGGGAGGGAGTATATGGGGGAGCTGAGCAGTCAGAAATTGATTTGTTGCTAGAAGTGTGCTATAGCACTACTTGTATAGTTCAGCAGAGCCTTGTCTACCTAAAGCAAACACTGAAACTCTTATCTGCGCCCACTGGAAATCACCACAGGCCAACTGTGGTGTAAGAGCCCATGTCAAGTGATTGTGCCAACACCCATTTGATGTCTCCGTTTAAATTAATCATATAGTATAAGGCTGAAGGAAAGAACATATAGCTAAATGTTCGTCTTCTGCTTTGAAGTTAACGTCTTTGTTTCACTTTTGCTTTTTCTGTTACAGCAGGAGACCTGTACTTTAATTGCAACAGTCCATTATTCTGATCTTAGCCCATCAAGAGGCCCTTTATTAAATAATAGGAAGGATGATTTTCTGTAAAATCTATCCTCTTGGAAATAACTGATGGCCTGATAAGTTCGAAAGTGGGTGATTTTTGTAGTCCAGTTTTCTACCAGGAGATAAAGCAAAATTGTCCTGCATTTAGAAGTTAATCCGGTTCTTCTACCCCTCTTACCTTCTCTGTAGAAGCAAAGGCTCCCCCAGGCACGTGTTTCCAAGTTCTCTAACAAGTCTGTGAGCATGACAGCCATAGTCTGACTGCACAAGACCTTAGGGACAAGCCTATCTTTTCTGTTTTGTGTTATTTAATGCTTATCATTACAGAGTTCCTGCGTTATACTGTGATATAAATAATAATGATAAAGTATGAAGATATTTTCTTAAGTAAATCAGCAAGCAGTCAGTTCTAATACTGTACTGCTATTTGTTTTACGTATTCTGTGCAGATAAACCACAGGTGCTCTTTTTCCATATGAAAGGTAACTTATCTATAAAACAAATAAGATGGGCACCAGCTGCCCAAATTGCTCTCTAATGCTGTTTAAACAGTGTTCTTTGTGTTTCCAGGAGAAAATCTTCTTTTTAAGCCTATAAATGGCAGCATAAGTTCACTTAGGTGTACAATAAATATTCTGCTTAAAAATAAACCCCAAAGCTTTCCTCATCAAGCACCAGTAGCTTAGGTCCTGCCCTTAGGAAGGTGCTTTTTTGAGGGTTTAACTCATGAAGTTGTTGATGAAACAAGAGACACTGAAGGGCCCAAAAATGTATCTGAGAACCACTTACATTTTGTATGGGACATAAGCCCCTAATATCCTCTGTTCTCATCCTGTGACCAGTATAAGAGTTTTGGAAACCCCTTCTGACTTGATGGAGAACACCACGGCCCAGACAGATGGCAGAGGAGAAGGTAATAGGGCTTATAAAATGTTGGGACCCTCTTGATACGTACAGGAATATCTTGGGGAGTTCATTCTCACTTACTGTGTTGCGCTGCTTTAACCTACAAGCCATTCAGACAGATACCAGGTTTTAGTTTTCCTCATTCAAAAAGCTGTTTGTTTTCCTTTCCAGAGTACTGAATCAGCTCCCTGATGTTCCTTTCTTGCTCTTTCTTGCCCCCTTCCCAAACTAAGCAGTAGGAGGAGATGAAACGTTGACAGCATGTCCATCGTACAGGGCAATTTCCACTGATGGATGACACGTCCATAACAGGTGAATCATCATTCTCATTTCTGTCTTTGAAAAACATTAGTAACTATAAGTCAGTGTTATCACTGGACTCTCCTTTGCAGCAGCTGCACTGCTCTGACTGCTCCACTTTGTCACTGTCTTTGCCCCTTTGCTTGCCTAGCATTTGACATTATGGACATTGACCTGCCTTGGCCTCCCTCTTACAGGTATAAATTATGCTATTCTAATCCTCTGGCTTCTTTTCTCACTTCTACCACTTTTGTGCTTATTCAGTTCAACAGATACCAGTTTACCTAGACACAGGTGTGGTCTTATCCTCTTTGGGTAGCCTGAATCCACTATATATATTAGATGCAACCAGACTGAGAGAGTTGTAACCCAAATTCTGAATCTTCTGGCTCTTCCCATAAGATGCTGAGTATCTCTTTATAGCCCTTGATGTTGTCTGTTTCTTTCTAGAAGGCTGTTCTGCTTTTTTACAGTATGAAATGATAATAAATGAGAAGGGAAAAGAAAAGAAGTTAGACAGAAGTGGTAGTAGGTGTGATCATGCAAATATTTGAAATGAAGGCATTTAAAATCATCAGCTGTTTTCACTGGTGTCACTAGGCTTGTGATAAAGTTTAAAATGGGAATGACCGGGATCAGGTCTTTAATGATGTCAGATTTATTAAAGTTTAGTACTTATCACTGAGAGTGCACATGAAAACTTTTTTCCCACCTTAACCAATAACGAGGATATAATTAGCATACAAAGAAAATGAAAGATAAAACGAAATCACATTTTAAATAAAGTTTGGGGAGGTTAAAAAATGCCTCTTAGAAGGCTCAGGGCATAAAATTCAACAAGAATCAGGATCCTCTTCTCCTCCTCTTGTCCTTGAGGTTTTTGTGTTCCAGGAGCTGTGGAATAAAGTGATAGAGCTCTTACCAAAAGGATGCAACGTACTTGAAGGTCTCTCTCTCCCCTATGTGCTCATCTGTCACCTGCACTCCTAAGTAAATAGCCAGGTCACAAAGAATTAATCTTGGAGAGGTCAAAAGTGCCATAGCATTTGCCAACCAGCCTTTCAGTTCAGAGTACAGATTAAGCAACCACAATAGAGAGGGAGCCTGATGAAATCGATCATTCAGCTTGGGAGAAATCATAATTAGCTTTCCTGTAAAGCAGCTCCACAGGAACACAGCCTCTGAGGCTCCCCAAGACTATGACAGATCTCTGGGAATGTCATCTTCTTATCCCTTCTGGGATTCAGCTAGTCTGCTGCATTACGTGCGTGAGATGTGCAAGCCTTTATCCTTCTCAGGGTGCTGACCAGCCAGGTGGGAAGGGTCACGTTCTTGCATAGTCACCACTCAAAGACTTGGTCCAGTTTCCTTTTCCCAGCTGTAGCCCCATACTATGCAGTGAACAGCAAGGAAGGGAAGCAGTGAGGGAACCAAGGAAGAGGCTATTTTTAGCTCCTTGTTGTCCAAAATCTGTTAGCTGTTCTGCTGCTACATTATTCCTGAGCATGTATTTGTAACTGTACTGGATGCAATAAGAAAGTACACTGGTGCTCAGTGCAATATGTGACAGACCCTTATTCCTGCACCTGCATCAGTTTCTCTCTTCAGCCCTGCTGGAATAAAAAAAATATTTCTTGCAAAGTCGCTTATACTTGCTTCTAACTTTATTGTAATAAACACTGACCTTTTAAACCACTAAGCCTATAGAGGGCTAAATTATAGAGTTTACCTCCCTAGATGCTCCTTAACTGTCATAATGAAGGAAGTTTACAGTGGGAAAGTGAATGAAGCAAGCATGTTTTTAACCATATGGTAATTATCTGCTATCTGTACAAAAGACATAAAGTGTTGTTTACCGGATGTGAAAAGACCATCTGAGAAGGGATTCCCTGGAGAGGGAGTAAGGGAGATTTGGCACGGTGGCTGCTCTTCAGATGGCTTGTAATAGACTCTATAAATTTGGAATATGCTATTGTTAATCAGTAGAGATTGGAGATGCTTGGCACATAATGTTTTAGTTTTAAGGAGCAGGTGATTGTCTTGCCAAGCAGACTTTTTTTTTTAAAAAAAACTCTAATTGAATCATGCAAATGCGTAATTGTTGGTCGAGCTTTTAAAGTAATAATAAAGAAAAATGTGTAAAATCACATCCTTAACTCTTTTATATCAGTGGCACATTAAATACGAAGGAAAAGTTACTCTGGTAGTAGAGTTATCCTAAGATGAATAAGCTGTAGGCTGTATTCAACTCACTTAAAAATTATAACTTAGTTTGAATTCTCTTGTCTTGCTTCTAGTACCTAAGTAATATATCCTTTGCTTCCTAAAAAAAAAGAAGGGAGGGGAGAAAAGAGAATGTGTCATGGTTATAATTGTAACCACACAAGATTGCAAATAATTTAATTTTGAGTACATTAAATTATTCAGAATAATTGCCAAGGGTCATTTGCACAAATATACTTAAACCGCTTTAGCACTTTAATACTAAAAAAATTAGTTGTGAAAATCCAACCAAATCATTTGCACTAGAGCAGCTGAGTCTGTTGCACACTTACAGGCCCTTAAAACTGCCCAGAATTGCACAGAGACAGTCAGCCTCAGACATGTGAAAAACAGGTTTTGGTGAAAACTGATGTGCTAAGTGTCAAGTAAAGAACATTAGTTTCATTATTTTATTTTTTGACCGATTGTTTAGAGCTTTAGTCATAAAACCAAAATTTTTTTATGTGCTGTATGTTGAAAATATTCACTCTATAGATAATGCTGATTTCTTATGAAACTGTCTTTGATGTGGTAGGCATACATACTGCAGAAAAAGTATTGCAGTTTGAACTGAGAATGTGTCTGATCAGGCCCTGCATAATTTTTCATTTTCATTTGTGTGTTTCTCAAAAACCCTCTTCACTGAAAAAGGAAAAATATGTATTAGTCACTCTTATTTGCTGTGTTTCATACTTGGCATGCAGAAGGATTCCAGGCTGAACATGCCAAGTTCAAGCAGTGAGACCCTCAGGTGGAGATTTCAGAGAAGTAAAATGAGAAGCTGAGTTGTATAGATGGAAGGAGCTCATGAATAAGAATGTAGGAGACATGAAGAAACAGGCTAAACCATGAAAGGATATGAAGGAAATAATGTGAAGAAAATGGAGATAAGATCCGAAGACAGAGCATGATCCTTAGAGGAGAAATGAATGAGCCAATGAGAAGGCTTTAAGAGAGCAAAGCTGGGAAAGAAGGTGGGATGCTGTGACGGACAGATTCAAAGGCAGCAACAAGGAAAAACTTGAACAAAACCCCACACTTTTTCCACACGGCTATATGCTGTCCCTCAGCAACTCCTAAAGATGTAGGATGTCAGCCTTAAAGTCCTTACTTGTATGAGAAGTCCTTTGGTACCTGTCAGACTTCCAGTTGGGTTAGTCACTTGAGTAGGTATTTCAAGGAGTAAGTCCTTAAGGTATAAAGTTTTTATGGCAATTTTTCAAAGCAGGCTCTAAAGCCCAGTGCACATTTATGGTCCCATTTAAATGAAAAACAATAATATATGATGTTGTCTGAATATTATACTTAATGAGCTATATTTTCTTTTAAAATAAAGTTACAGACTATAACCAGAACATTATGCTTCTATAAATTTCATGAGACTTTTTTCTAAACACCTCAGTCTATAAAAGTCAATGACTCACAGAGTAGACATAATCTAAGGGAAACTTTGACCTTTTGCATAATAACAGCCTTACAGCCTGTCATGTCAATGCTCTGCTTCCTCTGAGTGTACTCTGAAGGCCTCAGTAAAATAACCATTACAGCAATTTCCATCTGGAACTTGCATTTTAATAATTCTGTAATTATATCTAAGTAGTAATTGCCTTTACGTGATGCTTTTTTTGCATTGTTACTCAATAGCCCACATGATTATGCACCCCTTAACTCAGAGCAATCCACCTTGTAGGACTTGAGGAAGCAGGTTGCGAGTGGTATGATGGAGCTCTTGTTTCTTATGACTGTTAGAGCAAACTGGATGTCTTTACTCAAATATGAAAAATACTACTGTTCCACTGATCTATCTGGTTATAGGTTATTTAAGTCTAACTGTTCAAAGCTGCCTAGTTCTCATTGTCCATCAAACCCCCTTCTGTCTGACGCAGCTGCCATTCGCAGCATCTTTGGTCAGGTGCACAGAGGCTGAGCTCAGGTGACATTTCTTTTTACTCGAGAGGAGAGACAAGATGTGCTCACATCTATGAATTGCCTCTTCTCACTTTCCTCGTGTCTGACTTTTCTTGATAGATGCAAGAATATGATACCTGTTCTTCCTTCTCCAGTTGTTAATTTTTATTCTACATTTCCCATATTGTAGAGTATGTTCTGTTCTCAGGTTAAAACAATTTACGTAGATTTCAGGACTTTACAGAAAAAGTTTTTGTGTATTTGATGTCTGTGGGTTACACTGGGAGTAACTGTGGCAGAGGACATGTGCAGATTTGCCGAAGAATTTTGCCCTTTACCTTTCCTAATCTCAAAAGTCATAAGCCAACATTCCTCTGATATCAGGTTATATACAGTAGACACTGATAAAATTGACTTTCAGTTACTAAGATGGCATTCAACAGGAGATGAAAATTAATTTTTGTGACTTTTTGTATGGAAGTCCTTGGGTTTCTTGAAAGGGCTTTTTGTGAAACCAGGCTTTGAATGCTTATTTAGAAAGTCAGGAAAGAAGCTTGCTACGTCCTTCATGCTGGAGAATGTCCTGTCTTGGTAAACCGGTTACCTTTGTCTTATCAAGTATCTGCTCAAAGAGTAATTAAATAAATAACTTGTGCTAAAGTGTGGGTTGATCCCTGCAAAAATACTTACCAGTCTATGCTAATTCCATGAGTTACGGGGGTGGGGGGGTGAGGGGGCAGGGGTGTGTAATGTGTGTGTGCGAGGAGGAAGAACAGAGGAATTTAAAAATAGCTAAACGGATTATTTTGAATTATTACCCTACTTGAAAAAAAAATCAATATATTATTTTGGCTGTATTTTCCTGTTTTTTCAGAAGATTCTCAAATTATACTCAACTTTTTGTCCTATACAGGGTTACATAGTTTGCTTTGTTCATAGTTGTGTCCTTTCTTCAGCAAATAAAAAATAGAAATACTGCTTTTCTTTGCTGCAGAGAGGACACACAAAAAAGTGTTGTGAGTAATTTTTTCTTCTGATTTATCTACTAAGCCAACCCTGGAACTGAGCACAATTCTACATACAATCTTGTGGGCTCCAGCATATCATCTCTTTTGTATTTGGGTGGAAGAGAGTATAAGAAGACATGAACTCATGCATGATCTGTGTAAAGAAAACTCCCTGAAGAGAGAACAAAGATCTCGAGTAGCCTTGCTATTTGTTACTTACTCAAGTATCTATGTTTGCTTCACTGTAGACAAGCTGTGAGCTCCACCAAGCAAATATCTGGTAAGCTGTATCAGCATTCAGGGTCTTCACAGTACTTGAAGTGACTTGAGATTGGATTCGGTACTGCTCCACCTGGTGAGTGATGCTGGTTTGAGGTTGATTGATAGAATAACACGACCAACCAAGAGCAATGTTTATTACCTATCCTAATTCTAAGATGCTAAGACTGAAACACTGGGAAAGCTTTGTCAGGCGTATTTTGGAGCTGTATGTGATTTGTCAGGCCGTGTAACACTGACGGTGTGATCTGGAACAGGACATACAAACTGCACTTCTTTCACCTATCTAGGCAAAAATGCATCCACTGTACTTCACTGAAACTTCCTTTATCTATATTCTGCTTGTTTCTTTCCTGTGTCCTTTATTCATGCTTTCTGATTTATTCGATGTTTTATGTTTACTGACCCCCACTGCTTCACTGGGAGCCTTTTTATTAGCTTTGGATCTCAGTCTAGTACTTCATTCTTATCCTAAGTCCAGAAATCAAGATAATATTTTACTCCTTGGATCTATACAATCAAATACAAATGTTTGACTTCATGCATGTTTTTAGTCCCTTTAAGTTCATTGGTACTTTCACATTCATTTCAGTGAAACTGATGTGCAAAGTACTTGCTTGAAGTTAAGCATGCATTTGTTTGCAGAAAGGGAATTTAAGAAATATGATTATTAAGTTAGGTGAGAATTACTGTAATGCCTGATCTTTTTATTTTATAACCTTCTTCACAAAGAAATTGCTTCCTTCTCTTATCATTTAACAGACTAACAACAAAAGATTTTATCTTTCCCTGTACACAACTCACTTCTGTTATTTCCAGTATATACTCAAACAGTGTTTTGACCTCTAAATGGTGATGTGCACAGGTTAGTAACATTTATCTTGTAAAGTTCTAACCTTCAGGTTCCATACAGATCATCAAATAGGAAGATGAAGAATGCATACAAAATGTTTAATTCCGCTTTGCAATGCAGAGCATTCAGGAAACTGGCAAAAATAATTGCAGGAGGGTTTTTTTTTATACTTCAAGTGAATAAGCCTGACTTTGGGATGTTTGTATTCTTTTTTTTTTCCTGTAGGAAGACCAAGTGGCTGAGAATTCTGGATGGAAATGATGGGGTTTTGTTTTGCAGTAGTACGATGGGTCTAGTGTGTTTTCTGAATGTGAATGTGGTCTCACTGGCAGGGTTCGCACACAGATGTGTGGTGTTAATATAGTGGATAATTGGATATTGCAAATGAATTATCCAAATGTGGTAACTAACAGGATAATGACCCTAGCTGATGTATTCAACACTCTTTTAACATGAAGAAGGAAAAAACCCCCACAGTTATAAGAATAAATGTGCCTCATTACATTTGGATTTTTTTAAATCAGTAGCAGTCTAAATTACCATGATGTAATTCAGAATATTTCTGTATGCACATATATTCTCATATGCAGAATATACCCACACAGCAATATATATACATGTGTAGAGAAGTATGCTCATGGTATAGGTATTCTGTTATAGTAGATATATGATATATATTAAAATAACAGATTCTCTGAGAGGTCCTTGGCACATCTTACAGCACAATGCCAGAGAAGCTCCCATTACATCTGTAAGAGTTATGATTACAATGTTGAGATAAATTAATCAAAAAGCCAAAAGAGAGGAAAACTGGGAGATCCAGCTATCAAGGATATTATTACAGATATTGATCAATCGGGAGATGCACTGATCTTACCAGCTGAAAATCTAAACATGATCTTTTTCCTCCACTTTTTTTTATCTTTAATTGTTTTTTTTTTGGTTTGGTTTTTTTTTTTTTACTCCTATTATGCAGTTGTCTGTCTTGGTCACTTCTGTCCCTTGTTTCACACAAAACTACACTATAGCAAGAAACATTTTGAATTTTTTCAGTAAAATACTGTTTTCTGCTGTATGTGGTAGGGAAATTTCCCCAAGCTTTATTTTCCTTCCAGTTAAAATTAAATGAAAATATTGTGATGAGTTATCATTTCAGGTCCTACTGAAAACTGAATTATTTTCTTCTCTGAATCTTTATTTGTAGAGTATTATTCATTTTCTTAACTAAATTAACCAAGGTTCCCAAAACCGTGATTACCTTCTGCAAAAATGGCTTAAACATAGCATAGTGTCTGAGTTCATAGAGTACAACCAGCATCTTGTTTCTTATTTGGGTACTATGCTTGCAATGAATATTTCTGGTTATTATTTTGAGGGATGTTTCAGGGGTCAGATATCCTGCAATTCTTGTAATTTTTCGTTGAAATTTAGCTCTGGAAACAATTTGCTGTTTATCACTATAGGTACAAAAATTGCTTGGTCTGCATTGTCCAAATGCAGAATAACTTCTCCAGTCACCATTATTGTCAGTAGAATTCACATGCTTTCTAAGGTATTTGACAGTGCTGCTGACATCTCACAATCTGTAGGCAACCTGGGTAAAACTTAAGACATATTCCCTTGCAGTATTTTTAATAAAAATAGCTACACAACACATTCAGTGATTTCATTTCAGGTGTCACAGTTTGTTTTATTTAAACCAGAAAACAAATCAGATATTACCTTGGTCTTTTATTGTTTGTGGCATTTAATATAATTTTGGAGGGCTATTTGGTGTGTAATTTTAGATCATAACAATATGAACTGTGATATCAAATAAATTCTCCTTGACTTTTTAAAGGATTAAAATATTATTTTACAAAAATGGTTTTCAAGTTTGCTTGCCGGACTGTGCTTCAAAAATAAATTCAGAAAATAGATGAATTGCATTTCTATCATCTTGAAAATTATGCACAATATTGGACATAAAGGTCAAAACATTTTTAACTATTTAAATTCGTAAGATGTACAGGGCAGACTAAATCCATCAAAGGACTCACTCCTGGCTGACTTACTACACCAGATGGATGTACATGCTGTTACATTAATTTTAATGTGTTTGCCTTAAAAGGTATGCATTTAGGTGTGCCAAAGACCTAACATTCGTATGCAATAGGAAAAGCATAATGTTTTACTTCTGGGGTTAAGAGGAGAAGGCGGCAATAGTAATGAAAAGTTGCTAGGCACAAGAAAGGGGTTTTAAAGGTATGTGGGGCTGTAAAAAATCATGTGTTATTATGAAACCCATCTTTTGTAAAAAGCAAAACCTTCCAAAACAACTTTCCTTAGAGATTTTTAAAAATAAGGCAATAAATGCTGCACCCCTATGAGTTAATAAAGGAAGCTCCTGTCAGTACATGTACACGGCTTAAAATGGAAATTTAAGACATAACATAAAATAATGGTTTTGTTTATTCCAGACTGGGTATACTTATGACTCTATGTGTAGTTGTATTGCTTACACACTGCTAGAGATCACTAATGCTGATCCCATAAAGGATCAAACTTTGCACTTTCCTTCAACATGAGGAAACTGAAATATAAATTATAGCTGAACTCTAACCACCAAAACCATGGAATACAGACTACTACTGTTTCCTTAGTTACAACAGGTTTGCAGACACAGCACACTGAATCTTTAAAACAATGTCTGGAAACCTTTGCCCAGCTTGTGATTTACAACCACAAGCTTTGTGTGTGTGTGTGTGTGTGTGTGAGTAACAGAAGCAGCAGTTTCTGTGGGCATCCTGCTTTCCCCTCTCCACCTGTTCCCTCCTCTGTACTGTCAAGTCCTTGATTTTGCAGTTTATTTTACAAGCAGGAGTCTCTTTTTGACGCAATCATAAGAAAAGCCTAAGTATTACCAGAACTATTGTCATGTATTTGTGAAAATATGCTTAATTTTGAGATGGACAGCATAATCTGATGTATAGATGTGTAAGGTAGGACCTGATTTACACTCCTTTCTATCTTGGATGCAGAGTTTGGTTATGAATCATGTTCCTTTTGCCTCTCCTTGAGTCTGCCCTGATTTCACTGTTACCTGTGTGGGTCAAGGACTAGCCTTTTTTTGGTGTTTGTGCTGGTCCTAATACTGTCTGAAGCTTTTCAACAAAGCCATAATATAAAATAATAAAAGACACATTATAAAACTTAATGGGAAATGAAAATATGTTTTCATCCTGGGGTGGAGGGGGGAATAAGCTTTTGAGGAGTGGAAGTATAAGGCATGATCACAATGATCAAATTCCATCTTAAGCCATACTTGACCCTTTCATCACAACCAGCAATTTAAAAAGTCTTAAATATTAACTTAGCTGTGCCTTGCTAATATGCTATGAAAGCTTTGCAGTCTCAGAAACACGTCAGAGACCTATCGATGAATTTTATCATAAAATACAGAAACTGCCTAGTTGCTCAGAATGTGCTAAAATGAGAAGGTGAAGCAGCGCTGCATGCTGGAAATGTCACTGCAAAATGAGAACCATTAAGACAGTGTCACAACACGTCTCGGGGAGAGACGGCAATTGCTGCCACTCTGCCAAGGACATCATTTTAAAGGGTGTACTGAGTTCAAGACAGGCACGTAGTTGCAAAGCGTGTCTTTGTGGAAATGAACAGGGAAGCGTATTTTGTTGGTTGGTCAAGAAGCAGCAATCCATGTTGCTGCCATTGGGGATTAAGATACAGCAACAGCAACCTCAAAAGACGTATTTCCCAAACTTTGGAAAAGCTGAGTCCTTTCCTGAGACATGTAACTTCTCCATTCAACCTCCTTCTTTGTCTTCTCCCCAAGTTGAGAGTAATCCAGGTTTTCACAGAGGAAATGACAACCAGCTACTTATATTCATCTTCTTGCTCCAAAAACCTGAGCTGTTGTTGGCCATCAGAAGCGGTCTGCAGCTCCCTGAAAAAAACATAACCTTTAACACCATCTGCCTTCAAGGGACGAAGCAGCCACTGTCCAAAACTTTGCAGTTCTTTGAACTAAATGGTGTTTTGGAAAACAGTGGTTTGGAAACGCTGCTGTTTGTGGTCATATTCACTGTCCTGTAAGCTACAGAAGATCATCATCTGTCTGATCAAAGTAAATATTTAAGGAAAAATTACAAAAGTAAAGTACTGGCTTTCAGCTCTTTAGCTCTTATTTAAAGGAAGGAAGTCAATAGATGGGATAAAGGAAGGAAGTCAATAGATGGGAATGATTGGACTTGGTACTTGATTTTTTTCTAGTTCATCAGTGTACTTAAGTCTGCCTGAAACAGAGGAACCTTAGAAGGATGAGACAGATTTGCTCTTTATGGCATGAGAAAATCCAGAAGATTTTTTTACATTAATTCACTGTAAAGATTATTCTTTTTTATCACCATAAAGAAAGGAGGAGTTAATATATACATTTTAACATGGTGCAATCGATTTCTTGTCTGATGTTGGTAAAGGCAGGATTCTAAGTCTGATTGGCAGAAGAAACCCTAGGGTTAGCCACTAAAGATAGCCATTATCATTTATTAAGCAGGTGTTGAAATGAATTGGTCTTTTATCGTAATGCAGATTTACAGTGCATTAGGCAATCCATTTTTCAATTTAGTGTACTGCCTCTGATAAATTAACAGATGTCGATTGATTTTTTTTTCCTTCAGTCCCCCTGTTTACACCTGACAGCCAGTGCTTTATAGCTGAGCAGTTATTTGAAGTTATAAACATTATAATTAGCAATTTTTTAATTAGGCTGACAATTAACAGGAGATTTGCAAAGCTGCTAATTTGACATGTCATACTCTCTACAGTGTTTATGTTAACCACTACTTGAGTGAATTCAATTGAACAGAACTACGGTGTCTGAAAAATCAATCTCAAAAGAACTCTTTTCCCCACTTGGCTAACATTATGGCACTTCAGGCAGAGAAGTGGGACTTCCGTGAAATTTTACAATATGACATTTCCAACAATTGAAGTTTAAACAATGTGCCCATGTTAGCTCAGAGATGCAATTAAACATGATTTGCCAAACACAGGCATGTGCTAGACCCTTTTACTAATAGTAGGCTTTTAAGGTTTTATTTTTTAAGGACTAAGACCAAAAGAAAACAACCAGCCACCCACCCACAGACAACACAGAGCCTCAGCCCTGAAGATAACCTTTGTTCTTTGAGATGAACAAAGGAAAAAGAAAATAAATCATTCTAGTAAGCGTCTGTGTGGTCATGGATGAAATCCATGTAGCTTTTCCAGAAGAATTCTGCATTTCCCAGTACAAACTGGTGTGGTGTGAATAGAAGTGTTACAGCAGTCCAGCTGCAGCAGGTCAGAATCTCCTGGCTCTCTCTGTTAATCTGACCTTCCTCTCAGGTGGTACAAAATGCCCTTCTTTGTAATTTGATTTTTTCTGGGGTCATGATCCAGTGAATGCTATGGCCAGTCCTGACACAGAGCAGGCTGGGTGGACACAAGGCAGTATGGGGGTTGGAGTGCTCAGTAAGAGAGAGGAGCCTGGGTATGGGAAGAAACAACTGATAAAAAGTTGTCTGCCAACACCAGGGTTAAGATAAATTGGTGGGGCAGCTGAGAAAACATGTTTCTGGTTGGCTGCGGTTGAAAGGACCAGAAGTGATGTGTTCTTAGGTCTCTGTGAATTAAGGTACCTCATCACATGCACTTTGTAAGGGAAACAAAGCTAGCTTTTAAATGCGAATGAACTTGGCTTTCACTGGGAAAGCTTTCCTTAAAGAACAAGGGTATTTCCTTCTCTTACATAGGCATTTTCTTAACTTTATTTCAAGGGTTTTTTGCATCAAGTTATGTACTTTCATCAGGGACCTGCTTCTTTTGTATCCTGTTTCTGAATTGGCTCCTCATTCTCTCTGCTTGATGGCTCATCTGGTGGAAGCACCAGATTAGCCCTGAAAGGAGAACAAGATAACAATAAAAAGAAAGAAAAAAAATGCAGCCTTTTGCACACCTTTTTAAAATCCTACTTCTTTAATCCTCTGCAGCCATTGAGAGATAATCACACCCCTTCCCATGTCAGCCTTTCTTCTCTGAGGTCCTCACTTGTGATGGAGGTGAGACACATCCCTAACTTGACTGATGGTGAAGAAGTACCAGGAGGAACCAGGATGTGCAGAAAGTGCCACTCTCCGAAATACTCCCACCCTGCAGTCTCCCCACAGGAGCTCAAAAGAAGATCTAGACACAGTTATTGAAAGCTTTTATTCTAGCAATACCTCTACCTCCACGTATCTGTGGTTTTCACCACTTTCTGAACTCATCTGCTTCCTAAAAGCTGCATGAGAATGAACAAGATGAGGTACTTATGCAGATTTCACTCCAGTCCAATAGGAAGGTAAAGAAAAGGGCTTATTTAAAGGGTGATCTCAATAAAGGTCTCGGGAGTTGATTCAAAATGGGAAAATACTTTGTGTATCCTCACCTTTAATGTGGGATTTAACAGGTAAATAGTATCCTGCTAAAATTAAAAATATGGTCCCTGATGGTGACATGGCATTGAATTAATTTCATTTGAATAGTGAAGATTTTTACTACCTGGAAGTCTTACATGAAGTCACTGATGAACAGATCCTTGGCTGGCGCAGACTGTGACAGGATCTGCCTCTAAAATATCCTGTTTTCTCACACAGAGTTAATTACTTCATTTTCTATTTTTTTTCAGTGTGCAAATAAGACATAGTTTTGGGATCACAACCAGATATGTTTTATAACTTAGAAAACTTAAATGCCAATTTCTTTCTGGAGCAATTGGACAAAGAGTATCTTAAAATGGCTGTATCAGAACAAATGGGGAATCTATACCAAATGAGTTATAATTAAATATGTAAAGCTGTGGTGCGAGCATCTTACTATTTTTGAGCTCAAACAGTTCTAATTAGTTACATGGATATTACCACGTTTGACATGAAGTATATTGAAGAATCCATCTACTACTTGTTTTATGTAAAATCCTCGTTGCTCATTTCAAACAGTGAGTCAAGCACTGCTGCCAGGGAGTGCTATTAAGGGGTGAAGTATCCAATTTTTTCCCCTGTGGGACCAACACCCACCCCCTAAGCAGTAATTCTTCTCTGAGAATGAGTCAGAAAAAACATATTTAATCACGACTAGCATTCACAGCAAAGCTCATCTTCCTTACGTTAATTGGGCAGGGAAGAGAGAAAGTTCTGGATTATGAAGATGTCCTTGGGAAACTAAGAGTCAGGGAGAACTCAAGAAATGAGTAGGAGGGGACTTTCACATGGAAATTTTTGAAAAAGGAGAAGAGATTGTTTAAAATCTGGAGTTCCAACTGGGTTTTTCCCATTAAAAACCTGAGACACTTGTGGTAGATGGACTGATTTCTAGATAAAATACATACAGGTCACAACTGAATCAAGAAGAAAAGGTTTATCTTGGGAGAAAACGGAGAGGGGGAGGGGGTAAAGGTGGACCCTGAGGATAGTTATTAAGATAGAAGTTAGTTCTAGACAGCAATTACAAAAAAGAGAAGAGAGTATCCCTGCCAGCATGGGAGATAGGATCACTATTTGAGGACATCTGGAGGTGGTGTAGGCTCCAAGGGCGGTACATGGGGCACTGACAGTCTTCAGCCCATCAGGGTAACAAACCCTACAGCCAGGATGAAACTGCACATCATAAAGGAAAATATATCTTTACCATAAAGTCCAATAAAATAGATACTTTGGGAGAGGATTTAACTCCTCAAAGCAAACTGCTTAATGTCATTATTGCCCTTTGGAACTCTTGCATAACATCAAGACCCCATCCCATTAGGAAAAAGGAGAGAAAGGAGACACTCTGCTAATGAATATCCCAGAAAAGGACGTGAACAACACTCTAATTGAGAAAACTATTTATTTTGAGCTGTTTATTTAAGCACAGGAGGATTCCTAATGGAGCCATCAGACCTCACTCATTGGCTAATAGTTTAATTAGGCCCATCTGGTGGAGGCTGTGGAGAGAACTGTCCCAGCTCTCATATTGGCAGAGAGGTAATTTGTCATCCCGTGGCCCAGTGACTGGCACGCGAACATCTCTAAAGCCAAACAGAAGCTCAGCAATCTGTCTCACATGAGAATAGCTGAGAGCTGTTGGAGGCATTTGTGTGGTTCACCTTGGCACACCGAGGAGAAATGAGACTATTGCACAGTATCCTTGAGATAACCTCAGCAGAGAAATTCAGACAGAGTCCCTGAAAGTCAAGTCAGTCTTGCCATTATCAGCCAAACTGAATATAGGGAAAAGATTTTTCCTCTCTTTTTCTCAACATCTCCTCTTCTTTGCCATCCTGATAAAACAATATGGTAAGGACGTTTTCTATTAGTTTCTGCTCAGGAGCATCTGTACTTCACATACAAATTCACTCCTACAAAGTCTTGAAACAAAAGAATTTTCCTCTTGGATAGGAGGAACTTGCTGGTTTGAAGATATCCCGTTTCTACAAAATGGTATCAAGTGATGAAGCTGCAAATAAAGAACAGCACTGCAGAGACTTCACGCAGCTGTAACCAGTCTGTAAGCTAAGTTGATTAAACTATGGGTTAATTCAACTAAAGAAGGAAAAAATTTCAAAACTGTAACAGCAACTGCTTTAAAAGCTGAAATTGATATTTTCTTCTCAGTTTGGTGTTACTGTTAGTATTGGTGTTAGAAGATGTTAAAACTAGCGCTGCCTCTTTAGGGGTAATACCTGAGAAAATATGGGACAACATACCAACAAAAGTTGTATCTCACATTTGTTTATCCACTAGTATTTATGTGGTACTTTTTCTTGTTCTTCATTCTATTATAATGCACTGCCTTTTCCAAAACCTCGAAAGCACTTAATATGTCAAATATTTTATCAGCTTTTTTTTGCAGGCTCATAATATCAGTGCTGACTAAAGTAAAAGAAGCAAAAAGCTCATCCAATGTAAACATAGCAGTTTCCATTATAAATGACACTTGAAGACTGTGACTGGCCTCAGAGGAGGCATCACAGCTTATAAAATCTGTAAGTCAATAAATCATTCTGCTTTATACATGTCAGGTACCTATCTGTACCTTAAGAAGAAAAAGGTGGAGACAATATAGAGATTAAAAGGAAATGATGCTTAAGAATTGAAAGCAGCTGAAGTGATTGTTTGAATTAGTCTCATGGGCAAACAGTCCATTGTGATCTCTTGGCCAAAACATATTAGTATCCTTAAATTATTTTTCTGTACCTGGTGATATTCACCATCGTTTTCTCAAGTGAAAGTTAATGCTCCTTTTTTATGGTAGGATTTTTTCATGAGCTAGACATTGCAGAATCAAAATGCTGTGTTTTAATATCATAAATTGAGCTTGAGCAACCTGATCTAGTGAAACATGTCTCTGCCCATAGCAGAAGGTTGGACTAGATGATCTTTGAAGGTCCCTTCCAACATAAACCATTCTATGATTCTATGAAATTGGATTTTGCTGCTCTTCTCACCTCATCTAGTAGTGCATGCTATTGTAGATGCACAGTCATCTGTTCATACTTTGTAGAGGCTAAGTCCTGTGTATCATTCTTACAATGGATGCAATGCAGTAACAAACAAAGAAGGACTGGTTGGGGATGTGAAGGTTGGGAGCAGCCTTGGCTACAGCGACCATGAGATGGTGGAGTTCAGGATCCTGCATGGAGGAAGCAGGGCAACAAGTAGAATTGCAACCCTGGACTTAGGAGACCTGACTTTGGCCTCTTCAAGGGCCTGCTTGGAGGGATCCCATGGTTTGGGACTCTGGAAGGTAGGGGGGTCCAAGAGAGCTGATATTCAAGCATCACTTCTTCCAAGCTCAAGATCACTGCATCCCTATGAGTAAGAAATCAAGCAAAGCGGGCAGGAGGCCTGCATGGATGAACAAGGAGCTTCTGGCAAACCTCAAAGAGAAGAAGGAAGTTTGCCAAGTGTAGGAAAGGGGACAGGCCACTTGGGAGGAATATAGGGATGTTCTCGGAATATGCAGGGACTCAACGAGGAAGGCTAAGGTCTATTTGGAATTAAATCTGGCAAGGCAGATCAAGGACAACAAGAAAGGCTTACTGGAGGCCTGTAGATAACGATGTTCTCCAGGGACTACTGAGTCCAGTTCTGGGCTCCCCAGTTGAAGAGAGACGGGGAGCTAACTACTCTAGAGGGTCCAGCAGAGGGCTACGAAGATGATGAGGGGACTGGAGCATCTCTCTTACAAGGAAAGGAAAGGCTGAGAGACCTGGGCCTGCTTAGCCTGGAGAAGACTGAGAGGGGATCTTAGCAACATATACAACAACTTGGTCTACAAATATCTTAGGGGCAGGTGTCAAGAGGATGGGGCCAGGCTCTTCTCACTGGTTCCCAGAGACAGGACAAGGGGCAACAGGCACAAACTGCAGTGCAGGGAGCTCCACCTGAATATGAGGAAAAACATCTTTACCTTGAGGGTGCCAGAGCCCTGGCATAGGCTGCCCAGAGAGGCTGTGGGGTCTCCTCTGGGGACATTCAAAACCCGCCTGGATGTGATTGTGCAACCAGCTCTAGAAGACCCTGCTTTAGCAGGGGGTTGGGCTAGATGGTTTCCAGAGCTCCCTTCCCTGACCATTCTGATAGACATGTTTTGAAATTTACACAAGTGAGTTCAAAGAGTTTCAGTCTGCAGTTTCAAACCTAGGAAATAATGCAGTTTACTAAAATTCTGCCAGTCTAGTTGCCCCTTTAATTAATTTTGCTTCATATGCAAGTACAAGCATCATTAGTTTGTATCATTTTTAGCAACATCCCGAAAGAATCAGCAAGTCAGCTTTGTGTTCAGCCTGATAAACTGTCAAGACAATTTTGCCGGCAAAGCTAACTCGCGCAGTGCAAATATTTACCAAGAGATTATCTATTCTTAAAACAAAGTCACTAATCCAGGTTGTCTCTTCCAGACATAACTCTGAACATGTATACTGAGTGAGCTAAAAGCATAGTAACAAAAACGTTTTGCAGTGTAAGAAAGAGCCTCGTGATCTTCTGCTGCCTTCAGCCAAATCTCTTTTGAAAGCTCATTGTTGTGTGTCTTACTGCATTGTGAATTCTGTTGTTTACAAAAGTGGAGGAGACAGTGGGTAAAGTGGAAATCTTGTTCTATTTATATATGTACTTGACTGGTATTAACTGGTGTTTTTTACTCCTACTGATCAGTTTCCTCTTCACTTGCCTGTCTCACTTGTCAATACCACCTAGGACAGGTGACAGTCTTGTTCTTGTTCCTTGTATTCCAGCTAAAATCTGTTGTGTTTTTTGTCTGGAGTGTCTAATTTTGGATTTGTATTTGTACTTCTATGATACAAGTACTTTATAATATGTGAAATGCTACTGGAATTACTCAGCAGCATGACTACTTGCTACTGGAAAAGCACAAGAGTGCCTCACATAGTTTGCAGAACACGGAATTGAATTGATCTGCCATCATCTTTATGCTGGTAAAGTTGACATATAGAAATGAGGCCCTGGAGATAAGATCAGCCTGAAGCTACAGCAGAGCTCCATGGACCACAACAGCCACATCCCTTCCAGCTTGGGAGGTGTAGGAGGGGTTTCTAAAGGAGGGGTTTCCACGGGAGCCGCCCCCCTGAGTCCTGGTGCCACAAGGAGGGCAAGAAGGACGGGTGTCCAAGACACAGGACTGCCCAGCTGCCCACCCTGGGGGGGTATAGAGTGGCTGTCTAACACATGCGGTGAAGGGCAAAAATGGTAGCAGGATGATAGATGACTCAGAGCAAAGTGGTGTATTACTTCAGGGAACTCAGGGAACCCCAAAGTAGATTAGAGGGATATTTTTCCTGTGAAGAATGAGAAAAAAAAGATATCAAAGGTTTGTTCACTCTTATATGTTAGGAAAAGGCAATCCAACAGGAAAAGGCTCAAGCTATCAATTTATCTTTGTGGGAGACTGTATGGTTATTTATCTTTTTTAATTATGCTTCAAAAGAAACATGGTGCTGCAATAAATAACATTAGGCAACAATAAAGGGAACAGCACAGAGAGCTGACTGTAACGTGTTCCCCTCACCCTCTTTGTTTTAACCTCCATAAAAGTATGGGGTTTTCCATGTTGTTTGAGATGTTCAAGACTGTGATATTTCTGGAAGCAAGTGAAACACAGCTGCTCGCTGATTAAAGGGATACAAGAGATGGCAGGATTACATTAGTATGATGCATGTGCTGCTACTCAGGGACCAGTGAGTTTGCAAATTTAGTGCCAGATACACACACACAGTCGCACCTGAGCACATCTGAAAATGTGCCACTTTCACCAAAGCCTGAGCAGAGTTTATCATCGCTCATCTACTGGAGAAAAAACATAAAATTCCTTGATGAGGACTGGGAAAGCACTGATACCTCTTTTAATAAAATTCCAGTAACTTTGAAGGATCTTTTTCTCTTTTAACTCTCAAAATGCCAGCTAGGAAAAGCACATGAGCCACAGTGTTTGTGTTGGGCTAGATCTACTGCACAGTGAAAGCATTTTCAGAAATAAATAATATTATAGGGCTTACTTTGAGAGGTTTTCACTCAAGACACTTATGAAGAGGTTTGCTTTCCAGAAGGTTGAGTAAATGGCATCTCTCTGAAGTTTGCATCTTAAAGATTGACACAGCTTGGGCAGTCAAATTCACTGCTCTTTCATGTTGTTTGGTATTTGGAAGCAAATTAAAGGGAGTTAGTTAAGACTTTTTCTGGTATAACTTCGGGCCTAAAATTTTTTTGTAATCATGCTGGCAGTAATGTAACAATTTATCTTGCAGACAAGTTAACAACGTCATAATTTCAAAAGCTAAACAGTCTTTCATATTTCTTTCAGTGGGAGAGAACTGTTGGGATTTTCATGTATGTTTTGCCTTTGTAAAAAATTCTTTCAGCAGGAGAGAACTGTTGGGGTTTTCATGTGTTTTGCCTTTGCGAAAATAGAAGTTGGAGTGTGAAACATAGATCATCCTTCACACTCATTAGCATTTAATGGCTTCTCAATTGTTAACAGATTTGATGTAGCTATTAGGAAAGATAAGACTGGGTTGTGATTTACATCTACATTTTCCAATCCTGTAGCAGTCAGTTATATTACATTTTCCTAAGTGTAGTGTCAGATGTCTGAAATAAATTTTCAATTCTCTGAAAAAAGTAATACAGACAATGATAAAGGAAAATGCTAATATGCCCTCTCCAATGTCTTTGCAAAGTGATCATTCTGATATTTTTTCAAAGCACAGGAAATTTTCCCCAACAGAAATAATAATTAATTGTGCAATTTGAAAATGTAAGATGAATGTATTCTGCACAACTTAACCCTATAGCATAATAGCTTAAAAAACTATAAACTTTCACAACAGAATGATTTGCCTAATTTGTAATACAGAAAAGTTATTTGAAGATTCATATTTTGCTGGTTTTTTAATGTATGACTTTACATTTTTATCAGGAACAGAGTATTTGGTTTGGCTTATTGAAAAGCAAACACCCTTCTGTACATGTGCAGATGGACTAGGATGTAGCTATTACACTTTGCATATATTTTAACTTCTCAGAAGCTATCAGCTCCAAAAAGAGCTGTCAAACCCAAGAGCACCATGGCATTGTATTTAGAAATATTTTTAGTGTCAGGAATGATTTGAACTATCCAACTTGAACCACAGAGTATATGGCTAGCTGAATCTTAACATCCAAATATAGGCTACTGCAGTCCCATGTGTTCATGGCATGTCCCTCTTCCTTCCTTGCCCTCAAAGACAGGGCTGAACCTAACCCTGAAAGAAATACAGATGTTTAGGATCTACACACTGGCGATATATACTTGACATGCCTCTCTGGTTTGATTCCTTTGCAGTCCAGCACTCACTGCCCAATAGTTGTATGTCCTGTAGCACTAGAACAAGCCAGACTCCAGAAAATCACCGGGATCACCAGAAGGTCCGATAGAAGGTGTTTTGTTGGCAGGAGTGTCATTACAAACATAGCTGAGACAGAGTCAGGGCTTTCAGATGAAGGAAAGGTTCCTCTTGTCAGAGAAATCAATATGCCGCCGCAATATGGGAAACAATATTCTGAGGGGGGTTTATTTGGAATTTTCCATTTTATCTGCCATCTCCTTCTGCAGGCAACTGTACTCACAGAACATTGATGGGCAACTACATACCACTGGCATTTTGACATAGGATATTAATGTACTGTCCTGTGCTGGCTGTATTATGGTCTAGACAGTCTCCGGTGGAAGCTGAACAAAACTCTTGCCTATGTGGTTTGTTTATTGCAGCAGAGGAGCTTTAACAGGAAAGATAGAAACTTTTGGTATTATTGTGCTGTACTTAATGTATGGAGGCAGAGGATTTGAATTTTCGGGTGTGCTGATTCAGTGTTTCATGACCTTTGTGGACTGAAGGCAAAAGTACAAGTTTTGATTGCTATTTTTAAAAGAAGGAAAATGGTCTGGAAAGTTCCCTTGCATGGTTTGTCCAGTAGGTTAATGATCTAATGGCTCTTTTGGATCTAATGATCTGCTAATCTTCCTCAAACTGAGAGGGTGACTTGAATGCATGGTATTAGATATTTCAGTATTGACTGCAACCTTCTGAGGACAGCCTTTACGTCCTGCTGTGTTAACCCTTGCTTTGAACCATAGTATCAAAAGTTTCTGCACTTGTAAATCCTCAGGCTGGTGTTATTACCTCTCCCATATTGGGGGCAGAAGAAGGGAGTGGGGAAAGAAATGAGTCAGGCAGCTTTTCTTAGAGAGGGCATAGCTTGAGATGATATTTGCACGGTGCTGTTAGAAAGTGCCCTGAATGCACTTTTCATCACATGGCAAATTAGATGTCTTCCTGTCAGAAAGATAGACTCTAAAAATGTAAAATGTCTGCGGCAGAGATTTCCAACTGCCAACAAAAGGCTCACTTTCATGAGGAAAATAATTTAAAATGCTTCTGAGTCATTGTGAAAAATACGGGCCATGACTGTGTCTGCAAAACCCCATTGAGCTGAGGCAACGCAGACAAGAAAAATTGCATTCATACCACTGTGATCATCATCTGTCCATTCAGCACGGTGCTCTCCAGGAAAAGACAAAGCTGGAGTGACAGCTCAAGGAGCAGCCTGCACCTTTCTGTGTCACTGCTTGTGCTAACCTGTGGCACCGCGTGGGATTGGGTGGGGGGAGAGGAGTGTGACAAAGGAAACCCTCCACGCAGGTTGCTTTTTCCTCCTCTCTTTCCTTCATCCCTGAAGTCTTGATGTAAACTTGCTGTGATAGATGCAGGTGGCTAAAAATAGTGTGGGTTTTGTGTACCATACTAGCAACTGAATAATTTTCTGCTGTAAGCAGGATGCCAAGGGACAGCAAAAACCTGATGGTAATGGCAGGTAAGGTACAATGATGGAGTGCAGCTTCCAGCCCACTAAATCAGTGGCAGAGTACTTGGCACATTTGCCAATGCTGCTGCAGCCAGAGAAAAGCCCTGGGGAAACACTCCCTACATTTAAAAATTATACTTGAGGTATACATGTTTTATACTAGGAGTTTGATAATTTATCCTTGCAGCTTAGGAGGCCTGCAGTAACAAGTGATAGTTCTTGTTATATTACTTGTTGCAGCTTCTGCCTCCTGGATTTTCAGATTCTCTGCTTCTAGTCAAGAGTATACCATATATATTCCCCCACAAGTGTAACTGTCTTGGGGCATGGAAGTTTAAAAATTACAGTAAAGGATGGACACAATCTAGGAAGAAACCATCACAATCAGTTCAGCTTCTCCTGTTTGCACCTCTCATACCATCAGCACTACACCTGGAAGTTATTTCATACAATTACAGCAGATGAGACAGTTCTTTGTACAGGATTGTCTCTGACTTTTGGACAAGTAGGAAGCCCACTATAAAGATTCCCATTTTGACACTTCGGTGAGTATAAATCCCATTACTATTTAGAGTCCTAAGGCCGTACTAACTGTGAGTAGGGACAGTTTCCATCATCTGGAATGAAATCCCGATCCTTTTGAAGTCAAACAGCAAAATTCCCGTTGACTTCAGTAGGACAGATTTAACTGCTAGAGCTGTGCAAGATTGTAAGTCACCTGCCGCTAGTCAGATCCTTCAGCAGTGGGTATTTTTATTGAGTCGACCTCATTTATGGAGTTGCCTCAGAAAGTCTGCTTAGACTCAGGAAAGATACAACGGGAATAAAGCAGGTGCCTTCCTAATTGGAAAGTGGGGGAGGCTGAGTTTTTCAAGAGGTATTTAGTGCTAAATAAGGAATAGAATCGTTTCCCTGGGGAGCTTGAAATCCTTTTCAAACTTTTATAGCTTTCTGTTTCTTTGCCTCTGGTTCCCACTGCCAGATGGAGCATTACATGTCCCAGAAGGATGCACTTCTGTATCCTCACCAGGCTTGCCACACAAGGGACGATGGAGGAAGCAGCCGGGAAGCAAGCCTCCTATTTAAGGGGTGGTGGGCAGCGCTGCTGCTCATGGGGTGCAAAGAGGCAGTGCAGAACAGGGTGCCTTGCCCCTCCTGTGCCCAGTATTGTGAATTGTATGGCAAAGCATGTCTGAATTCCTGAGCTGAGTAATGGGCTGTGAATTGTATCCCCGCTGCAGCAGTATGATCTGAGATGTATAAATTTTCTACTCAGCATCTTTGTTTCTCCCACCACTGCAAGAAAATCAGATTTGGGAGGGTCCTTAGATCCTTTCCTCTGGATGATGAATGCAGTCTATAGCCACACTCTCCTTCATTATGCAAATGGTTCAGACTAATCTTCCTTCCCTCCACTTCCCTATTTAAATGTGCTATTGTGAACAAAAGACCCAGTGCTGTTGCAAGGACTAGTATTGAACTGTTCACATCATTAGTTTAAATGAGATTACGATTACACCATCTGCATTCGGTTGTACTCCATTCAAACCTTGTCATTGCTTTTGCCAAACTCAACATCTTTTGGGGTGTTTCTTTGAACACCATTTATCTGTATTTCCAGACCATTCAAAGACAGTTCACTGCCTGTAATGGGTGCATTTAATTTCCTTTACTTAAACATTGCTGATTTGCTGGGTCTTCATGTCAGATTTCCTGTTCCACATTATTAGTATTTAAACTTGCACCTTTTTAAAATCAGATGTCAAATTAACCTCACATTGCTCTTTTTCCAAGCATTCCTTGCTTGCTAGAATACCCTGGAAATTAGCTAATTTTCTCTCATGCCTGACACTGGCAGCCAGATACGAAAGCCAGCTTCACCAGCTGCCAGAATTCACCATCCAGTTGCTGGCCCTGCTAAGCACACGTAGGACTCAAACCAGAAACCCTGTGGTCTCCTGGCAGCAGATCTGTTGATAGATGTGAAAGGGAGCCGTGTCCTGTGTCACAAATCTCAGCTTCCATGAGCTGGAAGCAGCTCTTCCCACATCTCCTCCCGCCATGGCAATGTGCTGCTTGGCACACCCATGGTCCCAGGACCGGTTGACATCCAACTGCCTGAGCGGTACTTGCTCTCCTGGTGTGATCTGGCTGAAGTCTAAGGTGCTCTTTAGTTCTTAACAATGAAGTTCTGCCAGTCTGACTGATGCACCTTCAATAGCCTGCTTTATATGTAGTAGGACATTTCCAGCAATGCCCTCAGTTTTTATATCAATGTTTGCATTTGGTGACGTTTGCCTGTCGTGGAAGTCACCCTCCATGCCCCAGCTGCATTTAGCCACTGTGCTGGTGGCAATTCCCCACCGCTGTGTCCTTCCTCAAATCCTTTCTCAGGACTGGTGAAGGTTGCCAAGCATGGCATGCCTGGCAGCCTGCTCCTGTTCTGTTCTGTTCTGTCCGTCTCTATTCCCACTGATCCGACAGAGCACCAGAGGGGTCACGGGCATTTGTCCTTTGGCTGCCAGGGGTGGCTCTGGTGACCGGTGATTAGGCAGCTGGGCCTTCTTTTCCCCTTGCTCATCTGTGTCTTGCCTGAAGTACTTGCAGGGACAAATAAGAGGCTTGGGGAGAGCGTGCTGAGATATGGCTATAGGAGGAAAGAGGCACTGGACCAGCCCTTTCCTTTTTATTTAAACCAGCTGTTGTCACATGAGCTGTCTGCTGGCTGTCCCCTACCTTCCAGAAGAATTTAAGTTGAGAGCAGCCTGTGACATGCTTTGCATCATTTCTGCCATCGGAGGTAGAACTTCCGATTGCAGAAGACTGCATCCAGAATAAGGTTACAGCCATGTAACATGTAACACTAATCATTAAATTTGCATAAAATTGCACAGGGAGGACAGCACAACGTGGCTGCTCCGAACAAGATACATTCAGTGAGAACAAAAGTAGTCCCATTTATGTACGAGCACACAGGAGTTATTTCTTCCTCCGATTTTGTAAGTATTTCTTTTCCTTATTAGAGGACTATCCATTCAGTGTAAGGACTTTATTTTCTGTGTACTTTATGGCTCTGTGTGTTGTGGAGGCTTCAGGAATAGCAATAACCATACAACACAAAGTTACAACACGCACATAGTATACAACACAAATCTTTTATTAAAGAGAGATGAAAGATGGCCAGAGTTAAATTACTGACCTGGGTCTCCGTAGAGCTGAAAAATTCCCTGAGGTCTGCGCCATCCGTCCTCAGCATTTTCAGTTTCCCGCATATAAAATAGAAATACTCATTCCTTTCTGAGTGCTCTAAATATTTAAACTGTAAGCTCTGTATACTGTCTTATGGCATATATATACTCAGTACTTAGTTCAGCTGGCTGCAGTCTTTCACGGGGCCCCTAGATGCTACTAAAATTTAAATTATGAATGAGTAATGTTGCAATATTTTCTGTCACATTCACCAAAGATCATCCTACCGAGGTTTGGAATGCCACTTATTGATTAGACAAGATTTTAAATGTCTGCTTGAAGTGTCATAGAAAAAGCCCACCAATCCACATGGCTTTAATCAAATGTATATCAAATAAAAGCAATAAAAAAAAGGTAGCCAGCGTCTGTCTGCATTCAGATTTGAAATATAAGGAGCATTTGGAAGATGAGAACAAGACCTTGAGCTTTGGTGTATTACAGCTTTTGCGTAGACCACTATTAAAGTTGGCTTATTAAGTCAGAGATATAAGTAAACAACATTTCTACTTTTTCATGACTGTTTTGCCAACCTACACACCTAGAAAATCATACCTTTTCCCAAGATGTCCGACTTTTTGTTATTTTCTGGGGGTGAAGTCCCTATATTAAGCTGCTTTCCTATGTTGCAGTGTAATTTCTACATCAGTCTTGCCATTATAAATTATTAGAAATCTGTTCAATTTTTTCTGTTTAGCTTCAAGTTTAACTAGTCCTTTGAGAACAGTAATGGCAGCTAATGAGACTTGTGAAGACTCTTCTGCTGTTTCAAAGTGCCCGTATAGCGAGGAGTGGAAAGCTAAGATTCCCTTATCCTGTTTATGACCTGACTCCAAATGATACACACTGCTGGAGAGAAGGTAATTTAGTGCCCGTTATTACCATACAATCCTGCACCTCCTTTGAAGCTGTCAGCTTCAAAATCAACTCCAGTCGTGTATGTTCATTTGAAACCTCTTCCAAGCTTTTTATCAAAGCATGACACAGAGCTGCTTCCTAAACACCTTCCCTTTCTCGCACACCCAAATTAACCACTTTCTCCTCATCTAACCAAAGGGGGAGATACTTTGAGGTCCAAGCATATATAGTAACTGTTGAAACATGGCATAAAAAGAGAGAACATGCTAATTAGATTACTGAGGCACTTTAAAAGGATTTGCTTCCCTTATAGAGTGTGCAACACGGCTGGCATGTTAATTCAGTTGTAAAGTAAATTATTTAAACTAATAAATCATTAACTTCACATTTTAGTGAAGTATCTCGTTAAGATTCAAAACATGGAAATTTAATGCATTTATGAAAGTACAAGACAATGCTCAGGTTGTTTGTAAGGTGGCGGGTTTGGCTCCTCCTGTGCCTGAAGTCAGACGAGCGGATTCTCAGCTGTGGGGTTGCTATGATCTACAGGTGTCCTCCAGCCCAGTTTCTTCCTCTGCTGACCTTGGTATCTGATGTATGGGCACATCACTCAGCACTTGGCTGCAGAGAGGCTGGAGTACTTGTAAAGGTTTTACAAGTTATGAGGGAATTTGGTATTTGAAATAATCTATTTGTGGAAGGACATGGGGGAACATTTTATGACCCTTTGCTTTTTTTTATAAACTGAGCCTTCCCTGTGAATTTAATCTGTCCTCCCTTCCCTGTTTCTCAGCTACGATGAACGTGATGCTAATTCTGTCTGCGTGGAGCTATTTCTGTTGAATAGTGTTCTGTGCTCTGCAGCAGTCCCTTGCTCTTTCAGGCCAGCAATGGCCAAGTACACCTAGAACATGCTCCTTGATGGGTTGTTACCAGGGGATGCAGGCATTTTTCATTAGTAGGTGGAAAAAAAAAAAGAAAAAAATTGGGGAAGGCTGTGGGATACCTTAACTGTATTTTATACAAACTGTATTTTATACAATGCCTGAGGGAGTCACAAAGTCACCAATGCCCATGGATGAACCAGGTAGCCAGCAGGTTAGAAGAGATAGCAACATCTCAGGCACAGCAAGAGGGAAATGAAGACTTTGTCCATTTCTGGATCTCTGATGTAATCTTTAAGTTAAAAGGGAAAAGGAAGCTGAAGCAAAACAATGTGAAAATTAAGGAAGGGATCCTCACAGGTTCTGTTACCCTTCCACTCAGGTTTCTCCTCTAACTCCTCTAACAAAGGCACACAAGCTAATCCATATAGAAATCACCTTCTAGGTAATACAGTAAAATCAGTATATATCTTTGGCTGGTTTCTTGGCAGCTTCAGAAAGTAAATAAGTCAGGAGGTCAGGGAACCTTTCTGTGATAGGGGAAGTCACAGGAGCATGACTCCTCTAAGGATTTGGACTTCTAATTGCAAATCAACTTGAACATTAGCAAAGCTGAGATCCATGCAGCAGATTCCCATAGTTTGTATACAGACAACAGCAAATCTGGCAGCTGAATCAAAAGAAACCACAAGAAGGTTATCTCTACTGGTTGTGTTCTTTATCATATGGAAGTTTACTATCAAAAGCAGCTGTACATACCCTTCAAAGAGCATTGTCTCTTCATATGAAATTTTGCAAGAGATGGGGCTGACTTTCTACTTGCTAAAGGGAAGGAGGAGGACGCCTATCATTAATATGTACCAAAAATGTTAAGTGCTTAGTGCTACAAGCAGCAAAATCTTGTAACTGCTCCATGGAAGTGAATTGTGAATTCTGGAATAACCAGTTTCAAATATTTGACAGCAAGTTTCGTTAATGTATATATTCCTGCTGTGCAAAGACATAATGAAACCAATTTCCATAGAAACATCACCAAACATTAGACTTCTTCATATGTGTGGGATTGGTATGCAACTATTGGTAATAAAGCAGTGTTAAAAAAAATAAGAGATGGCCATATAAAACCAGAATAAAAAGAATGTGCTTAGGATGCTTTGCAAAGCAACTGTGATATCTGGGGAAAAAGTGTGTGTCCTGTTCTGACTATGCACCAAACCTGAGGAGAAAACCTGTGCACCACTTGGAAACCATACACAGGGATCTCCACTACAGCCAGTTTTTAAGTACAGCTGCCAGTAATTTAGAAGTTTTATCATTTTATGAAGAAGTTACTTTATATTTTATATACTTTTATATAAATATAAATATATATACACGTAGAGGAATTATAGAGGAATGTATGAAAAATTTATTTGTAAAAAGGTTGTAATGATTGTTAAAAACATAAGGTATGAAATGTTAAGAAAAAAAAAGAAAAGGGGAATTGTAGAAGAATGAAGCTGGGTTAATTAGTATTGATAATATACAGCTGTGGGCTGGCTTCAGGGGTGGCGGGTTGGTCGATGTAGATAAGGTGCAGCTGTGGCTGGTTAAGTGAAGTGGTTAAGAGCCAATGAAGAGAGAGCAGCTGAGGAAGAAGCAAGAGGAGCTAGAACATGTGCTCTGAATGAGGTGAGATGGGGAAAAGGTAGCAGAGGAACTGGCATGAAGAGTATGTTGGTATGGGATGTAAAAGACCATGTTGCAGCTTGATAGTTTGGAGAGTGCTGTGACATATACATATATACACACAGACTTTTATAGAAAGCCTGAATAGTTAGGCTGCAAGTATTGGATCACCTCATAGCGACAACGAAGCTGCTCTGAACAGACAGCTTGGTACTCAAATGTCGGTGCACCCAAACTGTGCTGTTCAGATCAGTATGGCACTGTGTGCTGGAAGTAAATATTGCTTTGAATCCAAGCTTTTAAGACAGTCTTGTGACTATTTGGGTTTTAAAAAAGTAGCGCTTCTTACCCAAGCACTGCATTACAGTACTTCTGTAGGAGCACAGGATGTATTTTGATCTGTTCCAACCTGTTACCTCTTAAGAAAGTGGCTCCGTCCGTGACTTGAAACCTAAACTCTCAAAACTGCTGTCCTGTTGGTCATATAAGCTAACCATTGCTGGATGTTTTAAATAGACTCCTCATTTCTGATTAGAGTTGCCGCCTACATCTGGATCATCACTGATTTCAGTGAGCCATATCAGAGGCTGCCATATCAAAGATGCCTGGATCGGCAGAGTCTGGTATTATCAGAGACAGAAAAGGACCAGCTTTGTGAAAACATGACTGAGTGTATGTGAACATATGTGGAGGTTTGTTAGAATATAAACGTTAAGCTAATCTTTCCTGTTTAGAAATCTGATCTGCCTAAATTACTGGGAGGAAGAGGGAAACAAGAATACCATTAAAATAAAATCCTGTGGTATTATCAACAGCAAGCCTACTGCACTTCAGAAATGTGTTACTTGCAGTTAATGTGCAGTGGGTGTTAAAGAAATATTTAAACTATCTTTCAAGGATTTAAATGAAAATTGGCTTCTATAAATACCAATAGGTTTACTTAAATGCATCCAACTGTGACAAAGAAGTGGTAGGAGGGGAAGTAAATCAGAAGGAATTAAAATGCATTTGTTTTGAGAAGTGACTACTGATTTCAGTGAAAAGCCATATTGGGTTGAATAGAAATGGTGAATATTTGCTCATTTCTTTAAACCACATTCTTTCCATATATCAGTATCGGTTCCACTGTTAATGAAATGAATTCAATTAAATGGATTCAGCAAAACCTTATCAATTAGAAAAATTAAACTGGCAACAGTAGCGGTAACACCTAAGTCTTTGATGCAAAAAGAATAATCCCATTGAAATTGATAAAATAAGCACAGAATTAATCCCAGGTACTGGATTGAATATAAATGAGTTGAGGACGTATCCTGGCTGTAGCCTGTGTGTGTTTGTACTACATAGAATATAACTGCAAGCAGCAATTAAGCATGGTACTAGAGCATGGCTGTAACTGTTCATATATATGTATAGCTGTTCCTTAACAAATTCATCTAGGAGATGCAGGAGTTTGGGAGTCTGGGATCACATTCATTGGAATAAGAACAATAGACAATCAAGGCATTTAGGGAAGGTCAATTATACAGTAAGGTGTGTTCATGTAATATTTTGCCATATTATTATCTTGTCTTTTATGTAGTTTTAAACCCATGCATAGATTTTTGTGCATTAGACAGTGGATTTTTCTGTGACTTAATAGAGACATAAGCAAAGTGTATTACAGAGCCACAGATTTAATAGAAAGAAGAGCTGATCCACTGTGTGACCTTCCTGCTCTTTGTCCTTTTCTAGGCTGGAGAAACGACAGCTGTGGTTGATGCAGGGCCACACTGAGGAGCGCTCTGTGCAAGCGGGGACGGTCCCGTTCCTGCCTGGAGCGTGACTTGCCCCAGTTGTGTTTCCTTTGGCTACAGTAATGAGCTCACAGTAAAGGTCAGGCAGTACATAAACCTGTGGGAACAGTGCTCTTGAATTCAGGAAACCCCATATTTGTCCATGCAGTGTAGGACCTCAAAGAGCTCATAGGGAGTGTGATTAAAGGAATTTCTATCTCAGTCTCCAAGCTCAGCTCCATAGCTCTAGAGCTGCATCTCTGCATCCCCCCTAATCAGAAGCTTCCAATCCCAATTCTCGCTTTGGTGGAGTGTTTGCAATTGGATTTGTAGGTGGCAAAGGAAAACATTAAAAGGGATGCATTTTTCTCAAGCTGGGGAAATTTCCTCTTTTGTTTCTATTTCCATATGTACTGCATAAAGAAAGGACCATGGGATCATTTTTATAGGATCAAGACATTCTGATTTTGAGAGGTCTCTGCCTTGTCTCAGTGGACTTTTAAGGTGCATTTTATATGTTTGAGATTATTTCCGCTCCCCACCCTCCCCGAAAAAAAACCCCCAAAAACAAACAACAAAAAGCAAACCTGATTTGTCTACTTTTATTTTGTAACATACTTCCTATGCTGGGATTTTACCTGGTTAAATCAGTAGATCCATTCTTCAGCAGATGAAACTGTCAGAGATGCAGAGATAGTCACAGGCAATAGTTTCATGTATTGCACCAGTATGACACCAATAAGTCTCCAGTTTTACCCCAGGCAAGGAGCAGGTCATAGTTTTCTTTGCAATAAACTTTTTCTGCTACCACATCCCTTTTCCATAGCTTAGCATCTCCTTGCTTCCACAGTAATTAAATAACTGAGCAGCTATTGGTGAAGTACAAGTATATATATTTGAACTGGGGTCCCTTCTCATACCAAGAAGAGATGTTGATCTGTTCTGTAACATCTTCTTTTCCAGATGGCTAGGCAGAATGTGCTGCTGGTTTGGTTCACTAATGATTTTATAATGTATTTTAATCTGACATGACAATTGCCTAGATCATTCTTACAGATATATTTCTTAAAAGCCAAATAAATATATCTAGCAGTACCACATCATCTGAATGTAATTGGAGGAAGCCACAGGCTTCCTACCTGCATTAATCAACTGTAGATGAGCTTAATTAATCTCTCAGATTTAAATGGAGAAAGAGAAATGAGAGCTATTTGCTTGAAAGCCAGTATAGCAGGCTTTGAAAACATAAGAGCTGTCCTGTTTACAGGTAGGGATGTGTAATGGTTGGTGTCTTGCTTAAAAACTCTTCATCTCTGTGAAGGAAACACAGTCAAACACTTGGGGCTTGATTTTGTTCCAAAACATAATTTTTTTTCCCAAGACAGAACTTGCCTAAAGCTCAGTTGTGTATATGAAGCTCCATCACTAATAATACCTCACAGACTTACCTCCTTCAATAACTCTTTATCACTTATTTCCTAGGAGAGTAAAAATGTGTCATTTTTATTAATATTTTATCAAATTTATAGGGGCTAAAAGAGGTAGAATAATAACAGGATACCCAACTACAATCTCCTTTTAGGCTGCCCCATTTTCTCTGTTACAATTTGGGTAGCTGAGGTGATGCTTAAATAGAAATGTAAGTCAGAGGTAAAATTTAGATACAAATAACAAATTATGTTGATAACAGGATTTTGTGCTTTAAGCATAAGACAAAGAAGTGCCTCTTTTTGTAATTTTTACATTTGTTTCGTATTTTGTTTGGGGGTAAATCTGCCAAAACTGTAACACAGCTGGCAATCTCAAATTTAGGAGCTTTTGTCTTCATCTTCTTCCTGACACAAATAGTAGCTTTCTTGTGCTTGCAGATTCATGAAAACTAAATCCAGGAGAATAATTATTTTGTCCAGTCCAACCAGTATATTACAAACTATTAGATCTCATTGACTCTGAGTTCTGCAATTTGTGTTCAGCCAAAGCATGCTTTCCATCAAGGCCTCTACGGTTGCCTGGAAGAGATACAAGGACAGAAACTTCACCACTTCCTTTAATAATTTTTTCCAGTGGTTAGTCAGCCTCGCTGTCTCAAATTTCTCAAATTGCTTCGTTCCTAATTAGAACTTGTCTGACATCAATTTTCAGCCAGTGGTGTTGCTGGGCACAGAGGTGGTCTGGCCTCTTAGGTCTCTCACTTTTTCTGTCACGTAATTGATTTTTCATGAACAGCACAAAGTAAGGCTGAAATTAGACCAGCAAAGCAATAGGGGACATGGTGGATCAGAAAACCTTTCTGCGAGATATGAAGGTAATTTTTTATCCTATTTATTCTAATATTTTATTGAGCTTTGCATCGTTAGTGGATACTCTTTAACCGTGACTTCCTCTGAGGCAGCACATTGATGATGCTAATACTGAGAAAATATATTAATCATTTGGCCTCTGGCACACTCTGCTGTAGTTTTCTCCCTAGCTCATTCTCCCATTTCTCAACAGTATGGTAATCAACCTGCAATTTTGATCTCTTGGTGATGGTTCAGACACATGTAATCCAGATCTCCGTTCTACAAATCTGGGCTTGTGAAGCTGGTTCCTCTGGATTGCTTTAGACTCATAGAATCATCACAGAATCAGAATCATTTAGGTTGTAAAAGACCTTTGAGATCATCAAGTCCAACTGTTAACCCAGACTACCAAGTCCATCACTAAACCATGTCCCTAAGCACTGCATCTACGCATTTTTTAAAGACCTCCAAGGACAGTGCTTCCACCAGTTCCCCAGGCAGCCTGTTCCAATGCTTGACCACTCTTTCAGTGAAGAAATTTTCCCTAATATCCAATCTAAACCTCCCCTGGCACAACTTGAGGCTGTTTCCTCTTGTCCTGTCATTTGTTATCTGGGAGAAGAGACCGACCCCACCTGCCTAAAGCCTCCTGTCAGGGAGTTGTAGAGAGCAACAAGGTCCCCCTGAGTCTTCTCTTCTCATGACCAAACCACCCCAGTTCCCTCAGCTGCTCCTCATCAGACTTGTGCCCCAGACCCTTCACCAGCTCCATTGCCCGTCTCTGGACACCCTCCAGCATCTCTACGTCCCTCTTGCAGTGAGGGGCCCAAACCTGAACACAGGATTTGAGGTGCAGCCTCACCAGTGCTGAGTGCAGGGGGACAATCATTCCCCTCTCCCTGCTTGCCACAGTATTTCTGACACAAGCCAGGATGCTGTTGGCCTTCTTGGCCACCTGGTCACACTGCTGGTTTATGTTCAGCTGGCTGTCAGCCAGCACCACCAGGCCCTTTTTTTCCAGGCAGCTTTCCAGCCACCTGCCCCAGCCCATAGTGCTGCATGGGGTTGTTGTGACCCAAGTGCAGGACCCGGCACTGAGCCGTGTTGAACCTCATACATCTGGCCTTGGCCCATCAGTCCAGCCTGCCCAGATCCCTCTGAAGAGCCTTCCTGCCCTCGAGCAGGCTTAGGCTCCTCTGCATGTAGGCACGTCTCTTGTACATGTAATCTCATTGTATAGGCATAGGTATGCGCATGCAGATGCTCTCAGACACTACATCTCATTTAGATAATAATGGTAGTTGATAGCAGGAATTGATTTACAAGGTCTCTTGATGTTTTCATTAAATGGATCATTTATGCGCTTTATATATTTTTAAATATTTGCTCTTTAGGTCTAGTGGTAGCTCTTCCCGTATGGAACTGACTGGAGTTGGCTTATAGATTAAAACCTAAGAAATAAAAATGAAACACAAGTTCCACCAGCTTTGAAGGTAATTTGCTAACTAGCAGTGCCCAGTGCATTCCCATGCACCTAAGAAATCCAAACTGACCGAATGTCTCTAAAGCCTTTTTCCAGAAAGAGGTCAGTTGGGTTGTAAATTTAATCATGACAGAATAAATGTCATGGGATGCAATCTGTGGTCAGAAGGATCTAGTGATGGCATCTCAGAATGGGCAAATGCCAGTAACTCAGATTTTATGCATCCCATATATTCCATTTTTGGTTCTTCCTGCTGTCCCACACCCAAAGTATGTATTCCAGCAATTTCAGCGTGGAGTCTGTTTCTTTCAGCTATTGGATCTGTTCCACTTCGTTTAAATAAAGGTCCCAACTCTATTCTGATTCAGAATCAAACCAGTTTCCAGCATGCCAACATTTCTAGACTGTATTTCAACATTCCCTGTAGATAAGAATTAACAGAAAACCTTGTTTTGGAAAGTTTCAGGACAAATATATTGAAAAGGATTTTTAAAAATATTTTTCTCAGTTTTAGATACTTTCCATTATGGGGACTGTTACCTAAAATTTAATCTTGCTTTGAATTATCAGAGATAATTACTGATTCAGATTACTAAAGGGCATAGCAGCCTATTACTGCTGTTGTGCATTGCACAGCAGTCTTGCATGTCTTCCCCACAACTGCACCATGAATAAATGTTTTAGGGCTGGCCATTATAAAAAGAAGGACATCAGCAGAAAATAATCAGTTGCATGTGTTTTGGTGAAGTTAGTGCTAACTTTGAAGTACTGGCATAATATAGAGTGAGTGGCAGACCTTTTATCAGCAAGCAACCTTTTTTGTGGTTTGATAACATAGTATTTTCTCTCCTCTGAAACGATCATTAGTACCATGCCCATCTCCTTAATAATAATAATAAAAATAATGTGGGGTGAGGGGTTTTTTCCAAGTCATGAGGGATATGCTATCAAAAATTTGATTAAAAGATTCATTCCAAAATTTTGGAATCTGAATGAAACCTTTTTAATTTCACTTGCCTCATGTGCCACAGGGTATTGGTTTATGTGTGAATGGATGAAAAAAAAAGTTTCAGTGAAGTCTAGATAGCATGCCAAATGTCAGTGCTGTCTTGGAAGCACCTTTATTATCAGTGATAGCTTATCTGGTTTCAGATAAAGCAGAATTATTCAAAATGTCTTAATAAAAGTATCTCTCTTTCATCTGCTAAATGGCAGCTTATTGATTTCTTCGCTGTGCTATTACAGTAAAAGAATTTGAAATGTTTTGAAAACATCCCTTAGAGCCACACAACAATAACTAACAGCATAGCAAATGCTGAGCAGCAAGTAGCTGATAATGACAGAGTCTAATGTCGACTGAATGCAATTAATCATGGATACTACCCATAGAGCTTTGGATTTATACTCACTTATTATAAAGCACTGATGAGGTCCCCTCTCGATCTTTCACAATGTATGTATTAAGAGTATCTCTTCACCCTAAGCAGAAGCAAGCAGAAGGAATGCTTTGAGACTTGTATTTCTTAATATGTTTACTATCGCTCCATTATGCAGTTAGTGGCTGGTATTCTCCTAGGAAGGCAGTATCATAGAGAAGCAGGAGCAGTTCACGCCTCTAATCTTTCCAGCAGACAAGACAACAGCACAGTTGTCTGAGATTATATATATATATATATATATGCACAGTCGCAATGTGGCAAAGAAGTGCCACTATTTTGATACAGGATACCTTTACACAGCTTGAAAACAACCTTTCATTGCCCAGCTTTGCTGAGGGTAAGCAACCGTGATCAGTGCTGTGTGCATACCGGTGGCTTCATAATTCATATAAAATTGCATTCATTCTTTTCCTCCTTTGTTGTTCCTGCCATCATGTTCCACTTGATCGATCCACTCTTAACAGCTGTTTGGCACTTGACAAAGTGACTAGACTCTTAACCCTGAAGTGAGTTCAGAGCAAGTAAAAGGGCACAGGAGTTTGTCATGTTGCAGCACACTTTCAGTTCGACCTGAACTCTTAATGGATGAGTAAAGAGGATCTCAATATTTAGAACTGCAGCTCTCCAAACTCAGTTCAAACACAACTCACAGACTCACCTAACCCCCAAGAAAGGAAACAGGAGGAAATAATGACTCTTAAGCGGAAGGATGTATGCATTCCTAGTCCTTAACAAATTCTTGGTGGGAAGACCACCCATATCTCCTCCTCTGCGTACAAAAGAATTTAATTTCAAATTTGAATGTGAAGGAATAACTCCAGTGGTAGTCAAGGCATCTGGCTGATAGGTGTGGTCATTGGCAGACTGATCAAAAGGCTTAAATACGCTCTTAAATGTTTCACTAAATATGGGAAATGAAATATACTGGTTGAACCTTACTGCTCCTTGTTCCTCACCAACCAATTCAGGAATGAATGTCTCCTGACGAAATCAAATCATCTTCAAGGACTTGCAAGAAAAAACACAGCAACAAAACACTTTTTAGAAGACAACGGGGCCAAAAGAGTGAATAAAAATTCTTGATATGGGTGGAAGGGTTCTTTAGGAGTGACTGAAGCTGGGCCCTCAAAACTCCATTGGTGCTGAAGACACGGCTATGGAGTCAGATCCCTTTCTGGCTACTGCCATCCACTCCTTTTTTGAGTTCACAGTAAGTCTGTGGAGCACATAGACATGAAATGTTACCTAAGATGACGGTTTAATTGGATTCCATACCTGACCTGATACTTCAGCAAAAAGTGAAAACATCCACTGAATTGATGTGGTTTTTATTAATTTTGGAGGACTCGAAACTACTGTTCTTAAACTGGAAAGGATGTAAGTTTCTGGGGTTTAGCCAAAAATCAGTATTGGAATGAGAGAATGGGAAGGAAACCTCCCACTTGGCCAGACTGTTCCCCAGCTGAATTTCCTCAGAATTGGAGCATATGATATGAAAAGTTGTTTTCAGTAGAATATTATATTATATGATATTATATTCAACTTTTGTCTTTCTGAGGTAACTCCTATGAGATAAACTCACCCTGAAAAATTTTCATATATGAAGTCAAGAAAACAAAGCAAAAAATGTGATTGACAATATTTCACTCTATCTGGAAAGAATACTGGGGTTTTGTTCCTTGTCATCTCTCTTTTAAGGTATTCCTCCGTAGCACTTTGGTGAGTGATAGATGGACGTTGCTTTCCTAATACCTTGCTTTAAGTAAGTGACTCACTTGAAATCTGATTTTCAAACAAGAAATAAAACTTCAGAGCATGGGTAATAATTGCAAAGAAGTCTTAAGTAATTTTCCATGTAAGTAGAATGCCCTTGTTTCAATATCTTAATCAACTTATATTCATGACTATTCAGTACTCCTGCATATTCAAATGGATTTCTTTTAATAACACCTTTCTGATTAAAATGCTTTTTTTGAAAACAGGAAAAGAAGGAAGCAGTTTGTGGGGCAAGTACTATATGACAATAAATGAAGAAACAATAAAAAAACCCAAGCAGTAAAGACTGAAACAATGGTTACCTGGTTGACTTTCTGGAGTTGCCTTCACAAGTTCATTTTCTGCCTGCAAGTGAAACAGACAAAAATGTTTTAGTTAGGCAACTGGGAAACCAAAAATTTTATTTTGTTTTCCCAGAAAAATAAACTTTTCAAAAATCCTCTGTGTCCCTGTAAATCAATAAATAATAAGCAAAACCAATAGGAAGTCAGCAAAATAATCATAGTTTTTGAATAAAGGGGAAATTTCAGTTATTCAGGATTTTTTTTTTTCCTAAGGATGACATTTGTCATGTGTCATTCTAGTCTAATTAAAGTAGAAGACATCTTTAAAGCCAAAGATACCTGGAAGCTGAAATGATCATTTTCTTTCCTATCACCCACATTTTCTGTCTTCCCGGTTTTTTTTCCTAAAGCCAGAATTGAATGCAACACTCCTGAAAACCGGAGGACCATACAGGCATTTTTTCTTTCATGTGTATCTTTTTGATTTTACTCCTAAGTGCACTGAAATCTTTTGGTTTGCCATTGGCATTAGTGGAAGCACTAATGAGAATGCCTATCAAATGTCTATCTGTCCAACATCAACATAAGGTTCATATTTTGCCCTTGTTTCCATACCAAAAACTATAGAAAGAGAACTGTTTGTTCAAGACAAGGTGTTACAAAGTATCAGTGACATACTAGTTATATAATCTGTTTATTTTCTGCCTTATCACTTATTATCAGTGCTTGTTTCGCTTCTCACCACCACAGAGCAAATGCCAGGCAAGCAGCAGATTTTTACATAATTTTCTACTACACCTAGAAACACTGTCCCTTTACTTCTATAAGAGCGGCTGTCATGAGTCTGAATTTATGACTCTGTATGTGTGTTATGTTCATGATAGACATTAAGTCTTCCAGGTATAATTTTCTGTAAAGAAAAGTAATTTTATTTCCAGCTGAATAGGCACTGTATCATACTACCCAAGTCAAACAAAGTTATTATTTGGCTTTTCGCCAAGTTGTACAGTATAGAAAGGTCATATTTTTAATAGCTTTGTACTCCATGGTAATCAAATTTGTAAGCCTGGAGAAATAAACTACTTGAATGTATCAGTGTTCGCTGTGCATGTTTAACCACTGCTGTTCTGTTCATGTGGTACTCCTCCTCCATGCTGCCACAGCAGAGCAGGCTGGGTTTTACTCTTATCTTGGTTATTAGCTTTGTACATTAAGGTGTAACATGCTATTTATGTAAGAGCAGGACTACTAATTTGAACTGTTTCTTGCTAAACTCCAGTTTTGAGGACTAAACCAAAAGATACTGTTCTCAATCAAATGTCTGCTGACAGGCAAACAAGGTTACATCTCTGTAAACCTGGGTGCACGTAAGTGTTAATAACTTGCTCGAATCAACAATAATTAGAAAGAACACCTGCTTTTAAAAGTCATTTTTCTTCTGCTTGACTGGGCATTGCATTTGCAGGAAATGGATGCTGATTACATGCAAATGAAATTTCTAAGGGTTTCTTGTGTTTCATTTTTAAAAATGATCATGCCCTGTTGTGTATCAGGAGCAATCCAGCTCAGTTATTGTTCAGCAGCACCTGTTATGTCAAAAAAGAGCTGTGAAACCTTGAAAAGTCCAGAGGAAAAGAGAAAATTTTGCATCAGCACTTGGGCTATCTATCTTCTTAAACATTAGATTAACCTGAGGTTTTTGTGATTTTATAATAGCAGTTGTTATGAATTGGCTTAGAGTCAAGGTGCAGTCTGACTGGTGAGAGGAGATGAATTATTAACCTGTAACACAAGGGTTGGGAATTGGGGCTGCCAGACAGGACTGTTTGTGCGATGTGTATTGATGGCTTCTTGACAAGGAGCTTTTTGTCTGTCTCAGAATAGCTAAGGCTAGTTGCAATAGCCACACTGCTTTGGTAATGATACCTTTCCTGGTCATTGCTTTCATTGACCTTTTCCTTTTTCTTTCTTGAATTTTACCTTGCCTACAATGTGGTGGTCAGAGTTGGAATTCTACAACCTTTGGCCATGCTGCTTGACCTCTACAATACCGCGAGACTCAGAATCTAACCACTATTTTGAATAGTCTCTCTTACATTTAATTGCTAAAAAAGGTACTAAACACCATTTAGTACTTAGCCAGAAAACCTAAGCAATATTGTCATGGAGACAGAAATCTTCCTCATTTGTTACAGATTTCATTGCTACAGCGCACTGCTAGAACTGGGCTTTATGTTTTGCCTATACAACATACGCTACAAAATTTGAATCCAAATGAATTAAAAATGTCAATTTAAACTGCATTGTTAAGTCATATGTTGTAAATCCCTTATTTAAAATTAAAGTGGTCTTCATTGGCTTTAGCTTAATTCACTTTGGAAATGTCCATATAGAACTGCAATGTATTTTAATTAGTCAACTTAAAAAGCTCATTTGCTGTCATTTACGTGGGCATTGCTTGTACTATCCTTTGCCTAGAACATGTTCTCTGACAAAAAGCCTTTACTTTGTCAAACTGGTGCTTTTCCTAAGCATTAGAGAAGCAGCAAGACGTTTTACCTCTGTCAAAGAGTTTTTACTTCATGACTGGGTTTCATCGTATTGTTCCCAGGACTCACCTCTAAAAGGCACACACTGCTGTGTGTTCTAGTGTGTTCTGGGCCCTCTCCTGCACCAGCTTTCACACAGCAGGGATCCCCAGCCCATCAGAGCACGCTGCTCCATCTACGCACAGATCTGTCAGCTTGCAAGTGCGACGGGCTGGGGGCCCTGCTTTGCATTTTGAGTAAGTAGGTCACAGAAGCAATGGCTTTTGTGAAGTGAGCCTGCATAACTTAGAAAATTATTATTTGTGGAGGATGAAATGGTTGCTTCAGTATGTTTGACAAAGGTTCTTCAGAAGTAGTCTTTGGGCGTGCATTGAGAAATAAAGAAAATGTAGTGCGTTTTGATTTTTACTCTTTTTTTCTTAACTCTCCAGTTTGTAGCCAACTTTTCTTCTAATGACCATTTTTTTCTTGCCTACTGAAATTTCTTAAATATAACCCAGAAAGAAATGCTTTTTGTTCAGAGAAATTTTTTCCCTTTCTTTGAAAAGTTCCTCTGCCAGCTTATTCTAAAGTATTAGTTTCAATTAATTATCAACAAGTAACTTGTGTCATCACATGGAGAATAGGATTTAACAGAACAGAAATATGAGCAGATTCTTGATGTTTGAGATCAGGCATCACAAAATTTTAACAGATGAAATGGTGTCATGAGCATAATTACATTTAAAGTTCTATGATTTCTTGTTGCCATGTTCATAATAGGGTCACCATCATCTTGGTGATGACCAGGTACCAAACATCAAAACTAATTTTCTTGAGATGCAGTTACAGACATTTACAAGACGAGATAAATTTAAACTTGCACAACTTTGTTCCAACAAGAGGTATGTCAGGACTGAACTGGATTGAAATCTTTGAAGAGGCAATTCATTTTTCCATTACGGAGGAAGTTGTCTTCTGATAATTTTAACAGACTGAATTAGATCTCTGAGTTAAGATTTGAAATGACAAAAGGCTGATTTTAAATACTTCCTATGTTTTGCATGTAGGGCTCCAGGTTGTGACTGCTCTGCTGGCAGAGTGGTTGTGTACGGCAGAACAAACAGCCCATGGCAGGTACACACCACTCGTGTGGCAGCTCCATTCTGAATGAGATGACTGATTGCAGTCCACTTGCAAAGGATATTGTGGATGGGCTCAGTGGTGGCTGCAGCCAGGCAAAAAAAAAAAAAAAAAAAGTAGCGTCAAAAATTTCCTCCTTTAAGAGATGTAGACTCTGACTTATGGTTAGGCTTTGACTGTATGATCACCATCTGATACATCCATCTTTGGGACCAAGTCCTGTGAAGGCAAGTGTTGGGATACCTTACCTTTCCATATGTTTTGGTATTTCTTTCCAAAGATGTCTGTGAATCTGTTCCTTATTGACACATGTACGATACCTGAAATGTTACATGATGTCCCTCTTTCCCTCCTGTTTGGTGCCTGCTATTTCTCCTTTCCTTGGACTAGTGCTACAGGACAGGGATGGCACATAAGCAACAAGGAGGCATTTTGCACTCTGGTGGTGTTTACAGTTTCAGCACAATCAGTCAAACATTTGGACTGAAATGGCAATGTCACGATGGACCCACTTCTATTGCCTCCCAGGAAAAGCATCCAGTGCCTTATGGATGCCAGTCTCAACCAAAGAGACATTAAAACCAAATAAGGTCATTCTCTGAAACTTTCATCCAGAAAAATCTCATTAAAATCAAACTGAGATCTTTACCTCCTTACAAGTGCAGAAAACAAGGGATTTAATTCACTCTATGCAGCTGTTATCCCCGTGCAGCAGCTGGAGCAACCAGCCAACTGCAGGCTGTTCTCCCAGCTTGTGACCTGGAACTCCTTTAAACCACACAGCATCTTTTGTGCAGTGCTGCACTAGCCTTTTGGCCTTTAAGTCAACAAGACACTATCCCAACATGGGAACATGAAAATCTGGAAGCAAGAGCTTTATTTTGATGGGTGGAAATGTTTGGGGTTTTTTTGTTTCAGGAACTGTCAAACTTAGCTGGGAATGAGCTGTAATTCCTAAGCAGTGCAGTGTCTGCACCCTGGTAATGGTAAGGTGGTCAAAAGATTGTCTGGAAGTCATGGAGGAAAAGGACAACAAAAGGGACATTAACTTAATTAAGTCAGTAAAGAGTAAAAGAAGGCCACATGAGTGTTTGTCTGTGTGACAACGTACCTTTTCTTTATATTCCCTTTAAGGTTAAACAAGGGATGTATCATTGGAAAGGCAGGTTGATTGTCTGTGAAAACGTCAGTTAAGCTTTAAAGGAAATAGTCAATGAGCATAAAATTCACAAATTCATAAATCAGTAACTTTGTATGATATGAAAAGGAATCTAGTGCTGCATTTTCCTTATAAGCCCTGTCTCATTATGGGTGGTTCTAAGGGACCGACTGTGGAGAACTGAAAAACAAGAGGTTTGAGTACAGCAGGAAGTTAGAAGGTAAGTACAGGGACAAACAAGCAGGGAAATCTGCAGGTCCCAGCAAGACGGAACAACTGGCGAAATTGTGTTGATTACATGATGAGAGCCTGTGACATGGGCAGAGACTTGATGGAATACAGGGAAGAAACCTAAAACACGGGATTTCCAAAGCCACTAGAGGGGATGAATGTGTTCTCAACCCGCTAAACTCCTGCACAGTACTTGATCTTAACAGTTTGATGTTTTCTCTTGTTTAACACCTGTAATATAGTCTGTGGTCACTGAGACAGAAACGGTTTCCCAGGATGTGAAAGGGCAGTGCCTGAAGTCAGACTTCCCACTACCCTTCCTTCTTCTTACTGTTCCCCTGGGCCAGGTGGAAAAGGACAAAGCCAAATCCTTAAAATTCTTAACTCATATTAAGTAACTGGCACATAGGACTTCCCAATATTTCCGATGTATTTCATGCCTGTTTTTGCTGTGCCTAGTGCTGAGCACATTTTTGATGGCTAGCGCTGCTGTGGGTGGCTCTTTCCAGGGGTATCCAACCAAAAGCAATGATGATTTAAGGTAAGACAGAGGTGAATGAGAAGGAGTGGTGCAGGATACAGATATATGTTTAAAGGCAGATATGCAACTAATTTGCTATGATGCCTAATCTGTAGTCCCATACATATTAAACACTGAGGTCAAATAATTTCTAATGTATTTTGCACAACTGCATTAAAGATTTCTCTGAACAGAAAGAGATGGCGCTGTCAAGTGTCAGGGACAACCTGTCCCTGCCTTCCCCAGGCACTAAGGAGGGCAGTTTCCAGCATGGAGCAGCTATGCAGCTAATTGTTTGCCTGTAAAAGTCTGGTAGACTGCATGATAGTGTAAGTGATGTGTATCTAAACCGAAAGAGAAATCACTTAGTGATTCCTTAATTGCATTCATTTGTATGGATGAAGAAATAAGTTGTTCCCTTAAGATTTCAGGTAGCATTGTCTAATGTTGGGCATCCCATGTATGTATTTTGTAAGGGAACAGACTCCAGCCCAGCCAAAAAATGAGTGAGAAGTCCAGGAAGGAACTGTCATACTCTGAAGCAAAACATTTCAGTGAACAAAGGAGAATATGAACTGTGCTCTCAGGTCCAGAACCAAACTCAAATATCATTGTGAATGTGCTTCTAATTGTTTGGATCATGCGAGGTATTACTGATCCAGGAGCTGTCTGGGAAGGGAGTACTCATGTCTACAGGCATCTGAGGAATGCATGGAGTCACAAAATGGAAAGAGTAGAGCAAAGAAAGGGGGGTGGGGGGAGGTACAACACAAGGTTTCTTTTGCTTGATTTCCCTTCTTTTTCTACTTAAATATTTGTATTGCAGCCCTGAGACAGCAAATGGTTAACAGCCAAAGACAAAACCCACTGTGACCGTCAGGTCTCTGTGCAATCATCAGCAGAACTAGCTATTCTAGCCAATTTAATAGCTTGAAAATGAACTCATTAGTGGTCTTTTATCAGTGGAAAAAAGTCTATTAAATCCGGATGTGTGAAGAAGCAGTACAGAGGCTCATTTCCATCCCACTTGTGACCTGAACAAATCAGAGAAATGCTTTTCAAGGAACAGGGTCAGGCTTGACTGCAATAAGATATTTTCTACACACAGCACCCAACTTGTATCTTTCCTTCAAGTTTCTGATGCAGTTAATTTTAATTTACAGTCTATTTGTCACTCCCCACATCTCTCCCTCTCGCCTCCTTCCCAGTACTGCTGTCATCCATAAACATCTGGGCTGTTTATACTTTATAAAGAGAAAACGTACTATAGTCTGTTGGATTTCTTGGTATACCTTCCCAGTGATAGCCCTCTGACAGCTCTGGGCTCCGCTTCTCGCTGATCGAGGCAGTAAGTAAAGATTCAGATCCTCATCTGGAAACTAAGGACCACAACAGAATGGTCTGGCTGGAGACCTGGTCAGAGCTATGGGCAGAGGGAAAACATACTCTAACCTTCTTTCTGCCCCTTTGGAGAACAGAAAACCACATGTGAAGTGTTTGAAATTTAGTTCCCCAAAAAGAGGCAAAAGCACTGTTTATGTCAGGGTATCGACATTGCTCTGGGACTATGCTTTAAAATTATCTATAAACAGCTGTTTCTATATTTCTTGCTTCTGATGTGAAACACAATGTTGAGTAAGCTGATGAACCTGGCACTAAAATACACGTTTGACTCAGAAGGTGGTATATCTTGTGGGATAACATTGTCAGGCAGCTGTCTGCCTTTCAGCAACAGTCCACAGTGAGTTTTAAGAGGAGATGAGCATTTAAGGACTGTTGTTGGTAGAAATACTCAAAAAACATGTCATGTCTTAGCATGAATGAGTTAATTATCTTTATAGAACTAACTGTACAAACAACTGCTTCAGACACTTCTGGAACACTGCATTTCCACGAGGGATGCTATCGTTCCTAGAGAGCTGTACGCTGCCACTGCACACACAGTGAAATAACACTGTCTTCAACTCAGTATCGGAAAGACTGTTTCCCTTCTTCCTTGCAACTATTTGGTCAGAAGTTGAACTCGTAATGGAATTAAATTATTTTTTAAAAAATTTTAATTCCAGACATTTTATGCACATGTATTTAAACTTACATTACTTAATAATATACTAGGATTACTAAGTGGCCTCTCATCCTGCCCTGAAACATAACCCTATTATTCCAGTCTTAGCTGTCTTATGAATAGAAAATCCCAGCTATGGTAAATTCCTTTGAAATGACTCTGGGATTTTACAGTGAGTCTGTGGGCTAGTTTGAGACCACCGAACTCATTTACTGTTGTCTGTTAAGCCAGGCATGAATCACAAATCTCTGGGGTGAAAATTCACTTTATTAACCCCCTGGATCACCCAGCTACCAAGGCAACAGCTTGCTGCAATGAGTAACTCCATAACTAAAGCATCAACCACACGAAATTGAAATCCCTTGATTAGAACAGGGGCTGGTAAACCGCAGACTGGGCACATAAATACTTCCCAGAAGTTTGTTTAGCTCTTAGCAGAAGCTGTTCTCCTTCACTTGCTTTGAAAGGAACAAAATTGAAAACTGTTCCCCAGATTGCTTTGCCAGCCCAGAGCCGGCCTGATAACTTGTTTTGCGTGGTCCCAGCCTCATGGCACACCGTGGCGATTCTCCTGTCATTGCCTTGCATGCTCCTTCTTGCGTTCCCCTGTCCTGGGGGATGCCCGTCAGTCCAGGAGGTCTGGACATCTTATTAGCTTGTCTTGTAGGTGCTGTAAGGTTTGCTGAGAGCCTATCATGCACTTTATTGTGCAACAGAAGAAGAGACGCAGGTGATACTTTACCCCATGCAGTCCAAACGTAAATTTGGAATTAAGACTACATATTTATTTAATATTTTAATGTAAACAGAAATCTCATTTACCTAGGAAAAAGGTTCTACCTTATTAGGCCTTCTGAAGTCTGGTTTAATTGCTGTGTCTCTCAAAGACATAAAAAAAGGTCATGGAATTACAAGAATATGGCAAGTGATTGCAACAGGAAAATTTTGTTGGAACGAATAAGTGTCTGTCTGACTTAAGGTATTAAGATTTGTATCCCTGAGCAGCAGAAGGTGTCCTGCAGCACAGGCAGGCTGCGGTGGAGCACTCTTAGGCAGGTACCATTATTACAGAGCATCATTCAATCTGCTTTCTCACTGAAGCTTTTGACACGCTGAAAATTTGTTTGTAAAATTCCACTGTGCTTTGCTTAGCACATCTATAGACCGTCAGATGTGTGCATTTGTTACTAAGAAGTAATTTTATGTTATCTGAAGTCCCATTTTTATGTTTCAAAGTCTTTCTCCACACATCACTGGGAATGTTAAATTCTCACAAAGGAAGGGGAGAGAACCATTTAAATAACACGCATACAGATAACATGCTGCCTTTTATTCTTTGTTCTCAGAAAGTATGTACTGTACAAGAAAAGAACATGGTCACCTATCCCCTTACTGGAGAAACTGTCATTCCTAATTCATTTAAACAGGGTACTTAAGATGCCTTGAGCAAACTGAAATAGCGTTAAAGGAAAATTAATCTAGTCTGACTGGAGAAAACTAGGGTTTTTTTTCTTTCTAGAAGTGTAACACATTTGTTAAAGAAAGAGGTCATGCTGCTTTTGTAGGCTCATTTGGGAGGAGTGTTAATCTTTGCCGTGCTTTCACCTCCCCATGGTGGGAGGATGGCAGCACAGCCAACACTGTCCGAGCCATAGTGATGGGGTGGATGCTCCTGGCGTTGCTTGCATTTGGTTTGCATCTGGGCAGCACTGCAAGTTGAAAGGGGATGTTCTGCCCGGCTGGGAAACAAAGCCCCTCATCCCTGCCTGCCTCGGGAGGGAGACCTGATGATGGCAGGGCAGCAGCACTGGCTTTGGATGTCTTCCATAAAGCAATCGTGAAATAAAAGAGCAAGTCCTCTGTGCCCAAGAGGGTGAACCAGGCTGCAGGGTTATGACTGCTGAGAGGCTGAACCACTCCGGAGTGAGCCTCCCATAATAACTCTACAGACATTATCTGTTGGCCCTGCCTGAACTAGGCGTGTTAAGCAGACACCTTGAAGGGCAGAGTTTAACCTCTTCTCTGCACCATAATTGTTGGAAGAGGCATGTGTTGGCTGAGAATAACTTCTCAGCCTTGTCTTTCCTTCCCACATTCCAAGGAGCCCTGTTCCTGTAGCTTTTTGTGTTGAAGGATTTTTACGTTGTTGCTCTGTAAACGGGAGATCTAAAGCAGTGATTTTTCTAGGCACCCTAGTGAAAGTACTTTGTAGAAATCAACATACTGTTTTGCATTAATCTTACAAATTTACTCTTTTTCTGGAGAGGGGAGAAAGACAGTACTGACATGCATGGTGGTTTGTTGTTTGTTATGATACATACTGCTCGCTGTCAGCTGGGTGGCAACGTCAGTGTGCTATTCCTCAAAATAACAGTTGAGATTAATTAATGGGTAACGTGTCAAGGTAGAAACCCTTCTTTATGTGGCTGGGTATTTTCAAGAATACCACAAAAGTCTTTCTAATGGTTGTGCGGTGGTATTTAATGATGTTGTTGTATAAGACTAATATCACTACTTGTAGAGTTTTTTCCTACGACTTTAGAAGCACGTTGATTTTTTGAAGGGCTAATTTCTGTAATCTGTATTCTTGGAAAATGTTTGCACCTTTGTCCTGAAAATGTATTTCAGGGAAAAGTAAGAGCCACAGTCAATTCTGAAATTGCAAAGGTAGGTAAAAAAACCCAACACAAACAAAATCCCAAGATGTAAATTTTTCATTGATTATATTAAAGTTCTATAAACGTGTCAATGAGGGAAAGGTTCTTTTTTTAAAAAAAGAGAATTATAAACTCACATGATTTCTCATTAAAAAAAAACGAACTAGATATTATCCTGGTTATAAATAAAGTATTTAGAAGAAAGGTGAACAGACTGCAGTCTTTATTTAGGGACTAAAAAAATATTCCCAAAATTCTATCCTGGCATCAATGGAAAAAAATTTTTTGGAAAATACTGAGGTATAAGCTGTTTAGAAAAATAAAGGAGTTTGTCCATATACATATATTTAAAAATTCTGGACTATATATGTGTAGCATTTTTTAATTTTCTTTATAGATTTACAAATCACCATGCCATAGTATATCACATGGATATTTAGAGCTAGACATTGCAACATGGCTAAGATACTTATCTAGTACTACACCCCAAAAATACATTAAGTGAAACCTTCCAGAAGTCCAGGCCAATACTTACCGCTGTCATGTTATCTTCTTTGTAAACTTAAGTGGTCTATACATGCTAGCATAGCTTCATTGTTACACAGGTTGCACAACACCTGATGTGTAAGTTAATATGTTAGATAGCAGCAGGACAAAACTGGATATTTTCTGGACAGAAGTCTTTCTGGGTTCTGATTTGAATCCTCTGAAATACCCAATTTTATACATCATAGCTTGAAGAGTGTGATGCTCTTAAAGAAACACATCATACCTAGGCTGACACAGTCATCCTGAAGGTCAGATCTTAATGTTTAGTAATTACTGGTTTTGAATGCAACCTAACATTACTTTAAAGTGCTTATAATTATGTGTGTTTATAATTTATTGTCATATTAGAATCTCATTATTATAGTAACACCAAGAACATTAGGTTCAAACGTCTTTTCTCTGTTCCCTGTTCTGCTGACCAAATTGTTGCTCCTTTTGCAGTTCAGGACATGCTTCGAAAACATACCTTCTGTTCTGCTTCAGTGGGGAATGAGCAGGAACCATTAGCCTGTCTGATGAAATGGGATTGAACTCTTGCATAAATCCCCAAACAATGGTGAATTCCACCTTGTAAGAAAAAAAAAAAAAAAGAAAGAAAAAAAAGGCATGTCATTAGTTCTCTGCTGCCATTTCCTGCAGGTTATCAGCTTTAGAGCACTCCTTTGAAGTGTCATATAGCTGGTTTTGAAATAGGAAGAAATGATCTTGGAACTTTTGAAGAATATTGGCATTTCTCCTTTAACAAATTAGAAGCTGAAGGAAAGCAATTGAAAAAAAAGTGTCTTGTCTCGCCTCCCTGCTCCATCAAAACGCTGTCCTTTAGGCAAGATCTTTCAGGGATATACTGTCTCCTGACTGTCATCACTTATACCATAGAGAATCACCTATGCAAAGCTGAGAAAATCTGAGAAAAGCAATGTTGTTCCACCAGTCTGCAGACTACTGTAAGTATTAATATGGTCATGTAAAGATTCCTACATAAATTACAATGGTACTGAAAGGATGACAGTAGCATCTGATAATGACTTACAGTTCTGAGACCCCAATGTCAAAATTTTCTTGTTCAGACAGATGAATTTCATAAAACTGTTATAGACAGACAGAGAAAATATAGTAGCTGTGACTCTTGTGTTGCTCCTGTCTAATAAGACTGAGCTTTGAAAAAGTCATTGCATGATTATTTTGATTTAAAGGAAAGAGAGGTCATATTTTTCCTGTATAGAATTGTGTCTATAGAGGGACATGTTATGTAATGCTGGCTGCATTTAAGGACCAAAAATCTTAAGATAATATTGATTTAATCTGTTAAGTAGGTTTTCTGTTGCAGTCTTTTATTAATTGAAGTGGTCACTGCAGCACTGAATGTTCTTATTCCTGAAAATTATTTTGGCATAATGGGTTCACTCTGACTTCAGCCTACCTTTTTATAGCCACTGTGAGTCCTGAGTAGCACAGTCTGAAAGGTGAGATACCCAGCTCACAGACACGTGTCGCTGTACTGGAGGAATGCACAAAGTGCAAACACATGTATCTGTACAACAGTAAATTACCCAGGCATCATTTGAGCTGCATCTTTTAGCACTACAGTTCAGCTGATAAAAAACACAGCTGGGAGCCCCCATCCCAGAGATGCTGCTGCAGCTGGCAGCCATGAGCAGGGGGAAAGCATAGCACAGCCTTGAGTGAACTCAGCAGCTCCTGAAATAATACTGGAACTGGGGTTCAAGGCTGCTCTCTCCAAGATTGTTTTCACCATAGCAGTGGGACACATCAGCTTTCAGCTGACTAAAACCCATTCAAGTATCTCTCCTATTCATTCCGATAATTTTCATTTCTCTTCTATGTTTCCCACAAAAGATGTAACGGAGACTATCTAGATGAGTAACATAAATAAAATTTTACCTGTGATTGGAAGCCCAGCACTAGTTTGTAAGGTGTAAGAACAGATGTGATGTGATCCACTTTCTATCAGGCCTTTGTTCCATTTATTCTCTTTGCTTTCCTGTTCAGTTAACTTTTAACAAGAGTGAACTCCTTTGAACAAGCCCCTTGTTCATTCATTTTAGTACTTTCATTTATCTCCTGGTGCCTGCTGTGGATAAGAAGCCTAAAGGTATTTCATTAATGAAGCATGTGAAAATGAACCAAGTGGACAAAGCTATTAATTAATTTTCATGTTTTTGCTTATCAGGGTTGTGCAAGATAGTTTGGACAGATTAAGAACACATTTTAACCTTATCCCAAATGCTAACTGAATGAAACTGGAAGTCAAAGTATTTAGCAGCTTCTGTAGCACACACCACTCACATCTGCCCACTGCGGGTCAAGAGCAACACAAGGATTGCTGGCTTTCGGCTCAGGAAGTGCAAGCGACAAACACTCATCCGAATGGGGAATACTCACTTGCAATAGCAGGAGTGTCTGTAATCTCGGGTACGCAACTATTAGCACGTAGCTTCTCATATCAACATTTGAACAGGTGTCTTAATGTACAGACTACAGAGGAAAACTCTAGCAATACCCCTTTGCAGGTTAAAAGGGGACATATACATCAGAAATACTAGTCTTTCAATTAAAAGTAACACAGAAATTCGTGAATACTACTTTTATTGTAAAAACCTAGGAGTGGCCCTGTGGCTCACAGCAGGTGTGTATGGAGCTCAGTCCTGTGCCTCTGCCAGTGTGGACACGAGGGCAGCGCATGTGCTGCTCTGCGTAGTCTCTCACCACCCACTGACCCGCAGCTGAAGCAGTTCCGGAGCTAGACATTGTGTTTTCCACTGCTGCAGGAATAACAGGAAAAAAAAGGTGCGCAAATGACTTGACTAGTGTATATAAATTGTCCAGCTTAAGCCTAATTGATATGATTGCAAAAAAACGCAGAGTCAATTGATTTCAGAGCTCTTTTGAGTTTACTGTATATGAGCTATTCTTTCTAAAGCTGCCTTGGTGCAGTTGTCCCAGGTTTTACCTGATTTATGGGTCCATGCCTATAAGGGCTAAGTGCCCTTCACTCCTCGTTAATTAAGTCCAACTCAAAGTCACCCATTAGAATTTCTCTTCTAATTCCAGTCCCTGTAATCACTTGTTTTCTTATGCACTGTACGTTTCACTCCTTTGCCTGGATTCCAGTTTCAGAAAACTCTCCCTATAATGCTGCTCCTACTCTACCTCCTGAGTTACATGAAGTGTCTCGGCATCTCATTTCTCTACACTGCATGTTACTTTTAGAGTTCTGGTCAGATCTTCCCCTGCCTAGAAAGCTGATCTTCTTTAAAAATCTGTTTGGATACTGTTTTCAGCCTCTTGAATGTAGATGATATTCCATTTTTTGTTGGTATCTGCTAGTGCATTTTATTTTCCTTGAACAAATGCTTCAGTACAGGTCCCTATTCCCCTCTTACTGTAGGTTGCTATTTAATGAGTTTTGGTAAGCTTAGATGCTGAGATAGATAGATAGATTCTGCTTCCTACATTTAATATAATGTGTTGCCATGGAGATAACTTCTTCTCTATCTGACAAGTGACAAATAAGCCAAAGAAGGCATTGCCAAAATAGTTCAAAGACTGGAAATATGACATTAAAAAAAATCTTTTTTGCCACTGAGCTAAATTATTTATTTTGCCGCTCTTTTTGCTGTTCTATTTTATCTCTTCTTTCTGGAACCAACTTTCACATCTCTGCTCCTGCTAACAGGACTGGCAGGCATGTCCCTTTGGAGCCCGTCCCTGTTCCGCTCCATGAACTGGATTACGGGTTACTCAGGATGGAACTGGCATTTGCCTCCCTTGTCTTGCTCTCTGCGCCCTCATTGGCAAACGCTGAAAAGATTTTCTTCATCACAGATCCATTACTTGGGTTTTTCATGATCCCACATCTAGCAGTTCACTGTGCAGCACTGCGGGAATTGTACCAGTTGGGATAACTCACAAGCTTGTCTCCTTCTGGGGTTTACAGCCTCATTATTTTAGCTTGTCCTTGGTATTTCTCCAAAGCTGTTTGCCATTGTGTGAGTAACTCCACTGGATTAGCAATTTAGGGTTTTGTTCTTGGGGGTTGCTAGTTTAATTGGTTAGATGGATTGAATAATCCATTTAAAATATCCACCTGTCAGGGTAGAGCTAGACAGTCGCCACCCTATATGTGTTCAGACACATGCTGAAACACTGAAGTCAAAATTGTTCTCTTTTGCCTTATTAAAAGCCCTCGGGAGCATTGCCATTTGATTTAGCCCCTGACTCAGCAGTGAGGGCAGTGCGCTTGGAAAGCACAAGGCAAAGGAGTCTTCTCAGCAGTGGAAATGGCATGAATAGTGGGAGCAGTGCATGGAGCTTCTCCGGAGAAAGAAGATAGAAACTCTGTTGACCTTGAATGCTTCCAGTTGACCAATGAGCTCCATACTAAAAGATACATTTTCTAAGGTTATCATTCATTTTCACTTTGCAAAGGCTGCTACAAGGGCTGTGCCTTACTGCACCAACCACTACCCTGGCTTGTCTCTCCCGTCTCTGGTGTATTCACGTCAGCACCATTTATTTGTTTCCAAAAAGGACTGACTGAATTTCACGTCTGTGATGTAAATACCAACATCTTAAGAAAAGCTTTGGCTGACAGGAATGCACATGGTAGAGTTTTCAGAGCAAAGCACAATGAACCACTAGGTTAGGAAACCTGAAATCCCACCCCGCTCTGCTAGGAAAGCTCACCGCTCTCTCCATTGCATATTAATTTATGGAAGGCATATGAGTTTGAATATGAAATGCCAACACATCTGAGTTGCAGTGAAATGGTGCTCCTGTAAATATACAAGTTGTATTTTTCAAATTCTTCAGAAATGTAAAATTTGCAAACTCTAATTTTTTGGTTTTTTTACCTGAATATTGAGTAATCTTCAATTGTATTCTTTCCATCAACAGAATAATTTGTCACATACCTCACAAAAGTTACTTTTTTCCCTAGCTTTATGATCTAAGCAATATAGGAAAGGCATATCCAAATGGTTGCTCCATTATTCTGGCCTCCACCAAAATTACTCTAATTTGACAAAATAATTTTATTTGTTGGTCAAGTAGTCTTTTGAAATGTGTTGTTTCTTTAAAAAATATCTAAATGTGTCTCAGGGAATCCAAAGTAGGAAAATTGCAGCTAAGTAGTCAATTAAGTTCTTAATTGCATGTAAGTATTGACAAAAGCACTACTCTTTGGTGTTCTCCATAAGAAAGAAATGACAGAGAGCTGAGAATTCAGGAGCAAGAAGGTGAGAACAAAAGGATGGGTATATGCCATGGAAGAGGAAAAGAACATTTCTGATCTGTGCATTTAATAGTTCCTGAATATTTTTTGCTTGAAATTAGTCACATGAGAACCTGGTAGTCCCCATTAGCAGCTCTTCTTCTAAGCCTTCTCTCGGTTGTGAATGTTCACATTTTTTGAATTGATTTTTCATGTTTAAATGTATCAGTTGAAACCACTTAGTTTCACTTGGCTTCACACTAGAACTATTAAAATTCCTGTCATTATCTTTCTTTGCTGTAAATTGGAAGAGATTTGGAAAATAGTAAGTGCAACTGAACTGAGATTCTAAAAAGGATTTCTTGTGAATATTTTATGTAAGGATTTTTAAAACAATGGTCTAAAATATGTGTGGAAAATATTCTGAATCTTTTGTATTGAGTAATGTTGATGTGCCGGAGTGAATTGCATTTGGCCATTCCAAAATAAAAATTCTGTATCAGTCAACTACCGCAATGATGAAGCTGCATCTGACTGTAAGAGAGAGTTCTCACTTTAGCAATCTTTTGTGTATATTAGAAAATTATTATATTAGGGTATACATTACAAAATAATAAAATTTCTAAAATGGTGGTTGAAACAAATGTCATGAGGTCTCCAGTCCAAACTCCTAGTCAAAACAAACCTGTTGCCAACACTGGATTAGGTCAGCATGGATATGTCTAGCCAAGGATGGCGCCTATACAGCCTTGCTCTGTCATATTTTCCTGTTAAGGAGAATTTGGCTCTTCCACCTTTGTAAAACCCCTTCAGGTACTTGCAGGCTGCTACTAGATCACCTGTTAGCCTTCATTGCCCCAGACCAAGCAACCTCAGATGTCTAGTGTCCCATGCTCTAGGCCTTGGACCATCTATGTAGCCTTGTGGTGGACTCTGCCAGTTTCTCAGGGTAACTCCTAAACATGGGGACAGAAACCTGGGCACAATATTCCATTTTTGGTGTCACCAGTACCAACTGGAGGTAGGTTGTAACTATCCTGACCTGCTAGCCAAGTTCCTTCTAAGGCAGCCTTTTGCGCATTTTGCTTTATTTGCTTTATCTGGCTCACATTCCGCTCATTGTCCATCACTACACCAGGACTTCTCCAGCAGAGCTGTTACTCTCAGCAAGTCAGTTCCCAGTGGGTAGTCCTGCCTGCTGCAGAACAGTTCACTTACTGAGCCCCAGGAGATTCTCCAGGTTTTCCAAAGTCTGCTTTCTCCAACCTTTACCTGCTGGAGGACAAGCCATTCACCTTAATTTGGGATCATTTGCAGGGACGCAGTGCTGACATCATTTGGGTTGTAGAGGTAGATATCACACAATGTAAGACCTGCAGCAGTCCCTGGGATATTTTTGGCAAAGCAGTGGCTGTCATGCAGTCCCCATGATGTAGCGCATAGCCTGATTTCACTTTGCTGAAAGAGTATTGAATAAAACATAGAAAGGACACAATCCTAATATTCTCTTACATTAGGGCAGAATCGTTCTTTGTATAAGTCTTCTGTATTTGGAAATTATTTTTCTCGTTATTTGTGCGAGTTGATAATCTTTCACATTTTAACAATAGTAAACAATATTATTAGAAAGGTTTAATGTTTTGTATTGAGAAGTCATAACTTTGAGAGAGTGGAATTGATATTTGTAGATCCTTGCTAGCTAATAAGTACCTTCTTTTTTTTTTTTTTAATTTAAAGAAATGCCTCTTCTGTCCATCTAGGTACTGAAAAGCTTCTGTGAAATGTTATTAGTGTTTAAGAAGAAGCACTGGGTATCCGTCAAGAGCTTTACTGCTAGCAAACTACTGGCGTTTACTTCAAATCTGTGCATTTGTATATTTTAGTATTCACCCTGTGCTAAGAAAATAATCTGGCAACTAATTATCTGCACAACTTTGTACAAGTCACTTATGCCAGCTCCAGTGCATATTCATAGAATATTCAGTATATCTGTTCCGAAGGACTGTAATTCAGAAAGGGACTTATACAGCCCAGACTGAGGCAGATGCACATCTGAATGAAGCCAAGAGGTGCAGCATGCAGCGTGCTCTCCCCTGTGCTTATAGTCAACAGACTTCAGCCACGGCAAGGTTCAAACTCGTATTTTCTTTGTTTTTGATAACAAAAGAGAGGACTTACATCATCCAAGTCTATTGGAAAAACATCTAATATGTGAAAAAATCCCACATATCACAATAATAAGGCAAACGTTTCTCCTCAGGAACACAGGCGGAGTTCAGCTTCGCTTTAGGGCATGGATATGCAGACCCAGGGTTACCTGGACAAGAAGTGGCTGTTGGGCCAGGTGTCCAACATTAGCTGCAGGAGAGCTGAAACTAAAAGGTTACCCTTTTGCCAGTAATATCCCTCCTCTCCTCCTAGGGGAGAACGCATCCCCCTCAGTGAGGGAGTACAAATGAAGTTGCCTGATCTCCTGCAGACTTCTCTCTCTCTCCTCTCCACCCCCACCCCCACCTCATCCTCTCTCACACTCATGCTCATCACTTTCTGGGAGCAGGCATGCTCTTGACATTTTACTCATAGCAAAGAGGGCAACCATCACCTTTGACTAAAAACTTTCTTTAGATCAGTACCTAACGTGAAGTGTTGACTGCCTGCACGTCAGATGGCTGTTTTCCTAAGGGTTTTGGAGAGCAAGGATGTTAACCTGGAGGGCCTGTACGATCGTGTAACGTTGCTTCTGTTGTTTCTTACTGTTTGTTGATGACAGTAAAGGGATAGACTGACTCGGTGCTTTAACCAATACCGTAGCCATAAGACAAGTTTGCTTCTAGTTTATTACATCTTCTGGCAGGTTGCGTATGTAGAGGGTGTCTCTTGGAGAGCGAGCAGGTGGACTTATCCACTGTTGTTTAAAGTTGGCTCAAGTCCTTTTGCAGAACCATTGCCATGTTTTTATCCAGGGTAACTTGGTAGCTCGAGGGCTGGACAGTCAGTCCATGTGATTTCTCCCAGGATTCACTTTCAGGCTCTTTGCTGTTTTATATCCACCTGCTTCCTTTCGGAAATGTGGTTAGACTGTAGGATTAGAGCCGTCACCACTCTGCCAGTGATGAATAACCAACGTGCTTGTCATTCTCCTCAATCGTGCCATGAATGCTTTATGCCACCCTTAGCAGATGTTCTTTGATGGAAAACTTGCAAACTAGTTAGGATAAAAATCTCATCAAGGAAGGTTTAGTAAATATCTCTAGACCCAAGCTTTAGTATTCAGTTGAAATGTGATTCTTGATTTTTTAACAAACACCACTGGAAAGCCTGGAATGCTTCCCTTCTACTAAGTTTGAATGCCCTTCATTAAATATCAAAATATCGAGTGCCAAGTTACCCCTAAAAGGTAAAGGCTGTGTTTTGAGGCATTCATTCTTTATGTACAGTCTTATCTCAGTGAACTACCTCAGCCAAATCAGCTGCAGTCGATCACTGTGGGAAGCCGCCCCGTGGGACTGGGGCTGCGGTCCCCCGGGGAGGGCAACATACATTCTTGGGCTAGTCACAGTCATCAGAAATGGTTGTCCTCAGGCTGTCCAAAGTAAGGCTGAGGTGCTCAGTGAGGTGCCAAAGGCTTTTATTTGGGTCCTTGGCTTTGTTTTATGTGGTCCCCTGCCCCTGACACTGTTTTAAATTTTCAGAATTATTTTAGAAGTTCCTGGCAAGACCAAACAACACTTTAAGGAAACAGCATCATAATTTTGGTGTACATTCGCCCCATGCCTCCGTGTCCTTCATGCTCTCATAAGCCCCTTTATCTAAATACCACATCTTTGTCCAGAGCCTGCATAGCAGAACTTACAAACAGAAATAGATTATTACATATCCTTCATCATATCTTTGAAACAGTTTCCTTCATCAGCATCAAAGCAATCTTTTCATGCATTTGGATCAGAACAAAAGACTTCTGAGCCACCTTTCCTTCCATTTATGTAGGTTTTACTTTAATACCTGGAGAGCTACCCTTATTTACAGAGGACTAATCAAATGGATTGATCTTCTGCCTAGTTTTGCTGCTCCTGTTTTACTTGGTAATGTTTTCTTATTTCCCTCTGTTTAAAAATAATGATAGTAAGTATTTTTCTCTGCTGTCTCTGGTGCAGCACTTATAACAAAAGTATTGCTTAGGTTTTCACACAAATGTCATCTTCCTGATGAAGTCTGACAGGGCAATTGTAATTCCTAGAATGGAAATGTTTCAGGGATTGTATATGTTCGGTGAAAGTCTTTAAAAAAATTGGTGAATGTTGGGTCAGATATAAGGAGCCATAAACAGTTCTGGGAAATGAACTGTTAACTATCTTCCAAACACTGCAGAGGGAAACGTCTCAGTGCTGATCCTCAGGGATTACTCCTGTGGGTGATCTCCACAGGCATTCTGCTCGCCATGTTTCTCATGGTTTCTGTAATCAAAATGCCAGCTGGTATTGCTTGGGGCACCACTCTGTTAAGAAACAATTTAAAAACATGATGAGTTGAACTAGGAAAGGACCCCTGAACTTTTAAGGGTATTGAGTACCAGGAGAGTGGAACTCCTTTGGAAATGGTCAGGCTTGGTTCTATGGGCATGAGGAGGAACTCGGCTGAGTTTATCATTACTCTGCCTTCAATAACCATCCATATTGTCATTTTTAGTTATATTCTTAGTTACCAAGGGGCAACTAAGCCTGATGCCTTGCATACTTTCACATTGATGTGGCTCTGTTGACTTTCCTTTACAGGAGTGTGAAATAAAAAATTAATGTATTAAGGAAACATTTTACTCTCTCTAATCACACAAAAGGTAATATTTTTAGAGTGACGTAGGGAAAATAAAAGAGGAGTAGCATAGCTGAATGTCAGACTTGAACATTCAGTAGAAAAATGAGGCTTGGGATGCATAAAATTTCTGTTTAGGCAACTTCAAACTAATTTTATGAACTGTTCACCCAGCTCAACTTTCTTTTTCTATCTCATTTTCCTTTACCAGCTAAAAACAAATACAGCAAACATCAGTAGACCTTGAAAAACATTAAAATTGAGCACAAGGTTCCTCCTTTCTTTCAATATATCTCAGCTAAATTGAAACACCACTATATTTTAAGACGACAGCTTTCAAGAAAACATGATATCAAGTTTAACTTTAAAAAAAGATTATGTTTTAGTTCAGTCTAAGAAATTTCTGTAATGATATACTCCAGAATGTGTTGTAAAGAACTATTAAAATACACCTTCAAAAATGAAATGTGGTATACCAAATTATTTAAAGATCTGCATGTGTGCTGCTTTGTCTTTACAAGTTGATAATTATAAAGTTATAAACTGCAAAGAAACTACAGCCAAAGGCATTCATTATGGTGTTAGATTGAAGTGTATACTATTGCATTTGTAAGCACTCTTTTTTTCTTTTTTTTTTTTTTTTTTTGTTACTGCTTTTTGGATATGAATTGGCATTTGCATCCCTTGGAACAAAATGAGTTCCAAATTGATTCCATAGACCACAATAGCCGAGCAGCTCCAGTGACTGCTCGGTGCCAGAACCATTAGATTTGACATGGCCTTTTGTATGAGCAGATCTGAGTTAGAAAAGTAGATGCTATTAATTGGTCCCAAAATTCAGAGATGTGGGTAGCTGGCCATTTAACTAGGCTTCTCCACTTTAGAAGGCTTCTCAAGCTGTATACCTGTGCACTGACCTCTGCAGGAGAGTTTTGTTTCTGGTATGAGGCACACTCAAGGATCTGTTCCTTTATCCCCTTGAAGAACCAGCAAAGAAACTGGCTGTCTTAACCAGACAAGCAAACAGCGTGTCCGTCAGCCAGGGCAATGCACAGGAGCTGTTTGGAGCCATTGGGAATGGTTGGTGAAGCTGTCTCAAAGCAGCTCTGCTGCGGTGTCACTGTCCAGATGCAGGTTTGTTTCTCTGAGAATTGTTGATAATCTTCAGTGATGGGAGCCGGAGTGTGCTTTGAAGAAGAGGTGCAAAGACATACTCTGAATTTCATGGGTCAATACCCTGCCTTGAAACAGGGGTTAGTTACAGGAAAGACAGGCCATAAGCTTTGAGAAGGGAGGGCTTGGGGTTTTTGCTGAAGCTGCAAGTTCTGTGTGGCAACTCGGACTCTGCTGGACTTTGGGTGCTTTGCTGTTGTCCTCAGCAGGATCAGGATTACACATCTGGATTTGCCTCTCATGGCCCAAAGATCACGAGGGATGCAAAAGGAATGAGACAAATGCCCAGCTGGTGCCACCAACTGGTACAGGTACATGAAAGCCCATATCATTGCCTTGATTTACATTGTTTGGAGATTTAGTTCTGAACACAACCACCTTGTTAGAATTAGGACAGATGATATCTGCTGAACCTCATCACTGCCATTGCTGCACTGCTTAGATATGAAGACAAACTTCACCTCGTTAAATGAGAAAAACACACCCTCGCCTGGGGCTGCCCAGCTTCTCACAGGATCTGAACCTCTGCCTCTCTTGCCTGAAGCACAAGGCAGCCTGGCTTTATGGACTGTCAGCAAAAGATCCTTATCTTCACCCCTTCTCTGTCCCTCCTTGTCCTGTCTGAAGGACATAGCAAAACCAGGTTTGCTAAAACTCACCTTATGCATTGCTTCCATTTTGTTCTGATTTTGGCATGAAAAGCTCTCTTTTTCTGAACCCCATAAAAATTGAAGAACTGCTTAGGCTGATTTTATTCCTTCCCAAAAAGGCTGAAATCCAGCCTGTCTTCCTGTCTGAATGAGGGCTTAGGACATTCACTCTAACAGAAAATTGTTTGCTGCTTACTGTCTTAACCAGCTAGAAACATATGTTTTAACCATTATTCTTCCAGAGGGTTGTTAGAAGTTACTGCACAAGCATAAGCCAGCACGATTCCATTTTGTTTCCAGGAACTTTTGCATTTACTCTTTCCAAAGCAATTCAGTGAAAAATATGCTGATACCATAAGCACCGAGAGACAGAGATCTAATAATTCAGGATGCAAAGTGTTTCTACTAAAATTTACCAAAATATGGCTTTAATTGATGTCGTGACTGAGTACTGCTATGACTCATGGCATTTTGATGGTGTCTGTGAAATGGAAGGACCTAAAGCTTCAGACCATCCATCATATGCAGATGTTTATTTTACTGCAAGGATTCCCATTCCTGTAAAGTGGTTTGCGTGGGTGGGTTATAGTTGGGAGCACCAGCATTCTCCATGCCATCCTGACTCATAGCTAACTGGAGAAACTCAGCACTGCCAGGTGTGATGCCCTACAGAAGTTGTGTTTATTTCAGAATTTGTAAAGTATAAAAAGAAATAAAATGCTGACATGCAGATGATGCAGACAGGTCCACTGCAGATGACCAGTGGAGATCACTTGGGCAGTTATGTTTTCCACTTGGTTTAGTCAGGGCAGGATTGTTTTATGGACTCACTGTTGAGGTTAGGGATGGTTATAGACTGGGAAAAAAGTTAGAAGTTTCTTGATTCCAATTGGAGTCCACCTCTAATGAGAGTATTTTTTTATTGAGCAGTAAGGTGCTGTTAATAAAACATCAGTGATGATCCACTAGGGTCTTTCCTGTTCATATCGATGCTCATGTAAGGGCTTAGATGACTACACTGATAGGCCCAAGATAAGCAGGCAATATGAGAGTGCACAGATAAGATCATATATTTGCCTTGTTATTCTGCTATATTGTGTTTGTAATAAGTTGTGCAGTGCTATTTAATTTGTAGTTATTATGCACAAGATTGATAGATTCTCGTTATCTTTTATATAAAGCAGAGTACACAGACAGGGTCAGCCTTAGGTAAAAAATTCAAGGAATTTTTTGAGACCCTGCAGGCCTGTCCAGTCCATCCAGGCCAGTTTCCTGATGATCAGGTTATTTTCTTGGTACCTGGCCACATATACGGCTTGCCTGGTCATATCCCTAGGCAAGGTAAACTCTTCAGATACAAGGATGCCCAAGGAGGTAGCAGCTGCAGAGCTGAGGGGTAACCCCCTCCCACATCTCTTGTTCTAAACCAGAGACTAAGCCAAGACCTGTGCCCTTAGTCTGGGATAAGTGGTACCAGCCATGAGAGGCAGGAACTTAGGGATGAGCATGATGAGGATGTGATGGGGGACAGGAGAGTGAGGAGCCAGGGGCCCAAGTCATGGCTTGAGGACTAAAGTGCAGTCAAGTGATGTAGGTTGGGATAGAGGAGATGACAGCTACCACCACCAGCATGAAAGGTGAAGACAAATTTGCATTTTTCAGACCCACCTAGGTCCTAAATTTCGGTGGACTCCAAAATGTCTAAAGCCTATCCTGAAAGTGATTTTCAAATGTTAGTTTTTTTTAAAAAGGATATATGTTGATATTACAGTTCAGTAATACTAGACACTCACCTGGAGGGTAAAGTTAAGATTACATGTTAAATTTTCGGCTGTCATAACTTGAATGTTATTCAAGAAATATTTTTATAAAAGGGATTTGTATTTGCCTGCGTGACTTAGGGTGCCAGGTGGCTGAAGGTACTTCAGCTTTGTTTTCTCTAACACTGACTGGCCGCAGTTGCTCACTCTTTTAAATACTGCATGTACTTAAGGAAAAATACTGCTCTTTAAGAAAAAATAAAACATCTCACTGTTGCTAAAAGACATATGAAAAAGTCAGTTCTGTATAAAATCAAGAAGCACATCTCCTCATCTGACGAGAACCTACTTATGCTTCAAGCTCTCAAAGAAAACACCTCACCAGGGTCCACCTCTCCTAAAGACCTTGGTGATAGGATAAAGAGCCTGAGACACCTATACTAAATGATTAATTTAGCTTGAGAGAATAATGTCTTTGCCCCAGCTTGGAGATGTAGATGTGACAAAGGTGTACAGGATCAGATCTCCCTGTGGTATTGACCCAGTCTCAATTCACAGCTTTGCGGTCTTCACAGGACATGCCATCTTTTGTACAGTGCAGTTTCATGCCACTATCCATGTAGCCCTGCAACAAGTATTGCTATTGCGTGTAACAGGCCGTAGGCTCTGTGTTGAGTTTGTAAGGCCTCAGGACTGAGTCTTGATAAGTTTATTCTGTCTGAACTTCTCCTGACCTGCCTGCAGCTTTGATTTCCCTGGTTTAGCTGTGACAGCAAATTCTTTAATTGACCAGGTAGCTATGGCTAATTTGTTTTACTTTGTGTGGTAAAACCAATAGCTTGATATAGATAGCAGTAACAAGCACTTACGCTGCGTAGAATGAAATATTTATGGCTCTAACACAGCGATGTCATGCAGACAAATGCAGACTTGGCATGAAAGTAGGTGCCTTGAGAGATGGGGACATAGGATGGGCACAGAGGCATGCAGGCATGGGGTGACAAGAGACAGGGCACAGGTAAGCACTGGGGTCCCCATGGCTATAGACAGCTCAAAAGTGGTCAAAGACATGCAGACATGGAGATGGAAAAAAATGGGTTTGGGGTAACTCAGGGAACACAGAAATAGTATCTAACATGCAAAAGTCTTCATGTAATGAAATTTGGATGTGTATAGCTGCAGACCAGCAAAAAATGAGCACTGGCACAAAAGCATGTCACCAAATATAGAAAAAAAAAACCTAAACAAACAAACTCAAGCTCATCCTGGAGTTAAGAAGAAGACACTACATGGACATCATATTTGTCCTAGTGTACGATGTATAACAAAAGTTGTGTGTCACAGCAAGGTGGAAATATATTGCTTTGTTTTGCTTGTAATCCTTGTTGAGTAATACTGGTATATTCAGCCCTTAACATAAAAAACAAATACTGAGAAGCTGGTTTGATTGAAGGTGATCTAGAGTTCTGTTCTGCTTCAGTGTTGCACTAGATGGGAATAAAGTCAGATGAAACAAATGTTTGTTTGGTATTAATGAAATAAAAAATCCCCTACCTTGGCACAAGAAAACTAAAATCTGAATGGCAAATAGTTGCATATTTTTCTTCCTAGTGTACCATCATGCATGAACCACAGCTTTAATTCCGGTGTTAGTCTTCATTATGTATAAAATGGCACAGTTCTGCTGGTATAACTCTCTTACCTTTAATAAAGGAATAGGATTGGGAAATTTGGCTTAATTGCATAGTTTTAGGTCAGAGCAGTATTTCAAGCATCTAAGTCGTGTTAGTTGAGACATCCCAGGGTCTGAAAGAGCAGAAGAGGCTATTAGTTGTTCTTCTGGGTACTAAATTGGTACAGATGTGAGATACTCCTGGTGTAGTTCAGTACCTGCTATGTCTCTGGCATGTCTCTGAAGTCCTCCCCCACAGTGGGTCTGCATGCAGGTGGGCAGGCAACGTGGCTTCGACTGAACTGTATGCTAATCAGGCTTTTGGATGAAGATGGACAATAATTAAAGTCAGTGTAAAATTATCCAGAAGGCAGTAACACATTTTAACAGGCCATATCTCTTTGACATTTATAACATAGGAAGAGTATGTTTTCTCCTTAGGGGTGCAAACCCAGAAGGTGTTTGATCTGACCTCGCTGGGGACCTCACAACCTCCAAAAAGATGTGCCATGCCTTGCAGAATTCAGCTATAAGGCGTAAAAACATGTTTGTGTTTCTTTCTATTTCTCTGCCACAGGCATCAGCCTGGCTTGCAGCCTCACTCACATGCAGAGAACAGCAGCAGAAAATAATAATTCTGTTCTGCCGAGGCAGCAGTGCAACGGTCTTGCTTTGAACGTCACCTCACATATCAGCTACTTTTTTTGCTTCTCATGCATGGAAGTACTTACACTCACCAGAGTGGAAGAAATTTTTTTGCCGGCTCTTGTGGACTCATCTGTTTGAGCAGAATGGGCTTTCAGGTGGTAAAGGTGTCTAAAAAGGTACACACGAAAGGCCACCCAGGAGTTTTCAGATCTCCAGGGAGACATCTTTCCAGCTTGGACTCCCATAGAACAAAAATTACGGCCAATTCAAAGCAACTTCTACTTACCCTCTGAATGCATAGCAATGGGTTCCCTGCTGTCCCAGAGGAAAAAAGCTGATTTGGGATGAATAGTGACGCTGGTGTACAGGGAACTGCACAGAAGGAAATGCAGATGTTTCAGAGGTCATGTCATGCTTTTCTGTTCCACCAGTGCTGTGTGGTGGAGCACACATGTTTACCCAGAGTGTAAAAAAAATTTGTCGTTTGATTTAGAATGGCAGCTAAGGCAGGAGTTACACTATTGTGCACATAAATTTACTCATGATTATTTCTCCAAAATGAGATGTATGCAATGGGCCTAGAAAAATATTAGTGGGGGTCTAGAATATGGAGGTAGCAGTCCTGCACTAATACAGCTTTATGGCATCGGTCTGGCTGGTTTGGAGCATAGGTGGGACTTCATGAGTAAAACTCCTCCTGGGAGAGATATTAATCCAGTCTACCATGGTCTATAGGAACTTTCACAAGGTGGAAATGATGAACAAGGTGGCAGTGTGCTATTCAAAAGAATTCCCTACACAGATAGCAGAGGCACTGGGGCAGTTCCCTTGCACATAAAGGGTTTGGGGTGTCATGGGGTTCCATAATTTTCTGTCTATCCCAAGGTGATCAGCCACCACTTAATCTATTTTCCCATCTCATCATCATGTAAATGCAATGTAGTGTGTTTCTTTAAGAAGCTATTAGACTGCTAAGGCAAATATTTTCGATTTGATTGGATAGACCTCAGATTCCAAACATACTTTCCATTTTACTTACAGCCAATATACAGAAAAAAAATTATGGAATGTAATCAGGAATGAACAGAAGCCTCTCAAAAAATAAAGCAGCATTGTCACTAGGGTTGATATAATAAGGTCAATAATTTGGGAATAATGCTACTGTGTCAGTATTTCTATGCACTTTTCTTCTCAGGGGTTCATAAATCTCTGATAAAAAAGCAGTTGTCTCAGAATGAAAAAACAGTGGGCAAAATTTTATATAAAATTAGTTCAGCATTGGTTTTAATCTGAAATATTTTTGTGCTTTCCACTGCTGGTTTGCTCATCTTTGACAAAAGAAGACAAATAGTTACTTTTATAAAATAATCCTGAGGAGGTAAAAAGCTCTCATTCGAGCTCAGCTGTTCAAATTTAGACTCCTCTGAACTGTGCAATTTCCCTCCCACTGTCATGCTGGGAGGCAGCAGGAGGGAAGGCTTGGAAGGAAGAATCGTCTTCACTACCTTGACTGCTGGCCGCAGCGCGCGCAGGTCAGGGCCCTTTGCTTGCACCTGGCCTCCAAGCATTTTGTTTCTGCTGAGACAATGCCCTCCACATCTGTGTGCCTGCTAATGGGCATATGTAAAACTGGCGGTGTCCTGGTGACGGTGTGCTATTTAATAGCCAAGCTGAGCAACAGCCCTCCAGGTGGGCATTGTGTTGCCTGTTCTGCTGGTAGGACACATCTGGACGGTTGAGGCCACAGAAGACTGGTACAAGTTGTGTGGCAATATAAAATAGCAGTGGAAGCAAAGGGAGAGGAAAAAGGATGGAAACGGTGCATTAGGGTTTTCGTTTGACAGCATAATGCTGTTAGGGTACTAAATTTAGGGTAGTAGAGACACAGATGGTGTAAAGATGTTCTCAGAACTGCATGCTCAACGTATCTTGAACTAAATGGGCATAAATAAAAAGGACACAGCTCAATGGTATGCAACATTAGACACCGAAATGCCTTTTAAAATCTGTCCTTTTTATTTAACGTCTAAATTGTAAAATCTGGACACCTGTAAACTTCTAAGAATTTCAGCCTTTGCATTCTTTGTCCATTTAGGCATTTCTGGATATTTTATCTTTGGTATAATTAAACTATGGGAAACTAGCAGATAATTCTGTAGTTTGAATGTTATGGATTTATATTTTCTAAACTAATTTTTAAGAATTATGAACCTGTGCTGGACTTCATGGTCTGTAGTTGATCAAGAGCTCTAAAATAGCAGGTAATGTTAATTAATTCAATCAAATGCTTATTAGTGTGTTTTACAAGTAGAATAATTTCAGTGGTTTTGACTTTATTAAAATAATAATAGATGTATTTTTACTGTGACATAAGAAGCTACAATAAATTAATGGTTATGTTTCTCATCTCATTAAAAAGGTAGCAGCTTGATATTGCATTGTTACTGCTGATTATTTTTACAGTGAGAAAATGTATGGCTATTCCTTGCAGGCAATAATGATAGATAATAATTGGTTTTAAAGATGCCACCAGAAAACCCTAGTGACTGGAGGAAGTAAAACAGTTCCAGCACGACCAAATGAAATAAAATATGCTATATATTGCAATGTATTATAAAACTACTTCTGGTACCTGAATGCCTGCTCAATACCACAAAAAATGCTTATAAGGTTTTTCAATACTTAGCCAAAAGTCAGCATATGTTTTCATCTGATGTATAATTGCATATGACAATAATGTACAGGAAAGTGAACCAGTATCTGCAGTTCAGTTGGATTTGCACAGATACTATATTCAGACATTGTGAACAAAATCTATTATTGTCATACAAGCACATTTAGAACTCAGCTGAAAACAAGATTCAGTGGAACATTTGTACTATCCAAAAAGAACGGTGAATAATTCTGCAGAAATTAGGAGAAATGCCACCAGAAAGAGAATTGCTACTTCAAGTCTAACTATATTTGCTTGCTTTTCCTGTGATAATTTTTAAACTAATGTAAGGAACATATTGCATTTGCTGAGGTGTCTTTGGAAAATCACGCTTCTTTTTCTTATGGAGAGCAAGGGGTTTTTTTACAGAGGACTCTACCCAGATAATGCTTTATTAACTGAACTTTATTTTCTGCACTATATTAATTCCATTCGTTCATCATTCTTCCCTGCACAGCTGTGTTGCTGTGGGAGCTCTGAGAAAATGTGTAGAGAAGGAGTGTTGTTGGTTGTCATGTGGGGCTATGGTGGAACAGAATTTGGCTTTAAAAAAAAGGAAATAATTCCAGACATTTTTGTAGAATAGGTCAGTGTTCATGCCTCGTAAGCTAAACAAAATAGAAGTAACCAGACAAAGCAATTATATTGTGGAATAAGAGATCCCCAAGGGGTTTTACACAGGTTTAACTTCCGTGTCTGTAACTATACCACTAAAATGCTTTGCCAGATTAGGCTGAACAACTGTTCCGAACCTAAAGACAGTCTGCGGTAGCTCTCTCAGGATCCCTTCAGTGTTGCTGTGAAAACAGGAGTGTGGAAGTTGAACAGAGGTCATATCCTGTGAGAGAAGAGGGTAGCCTTTTAACCCACTAAATGGATCTCCTCCAGGGTAGAGAGGCCAAGGCATCACCCTGTGATTACAGTGGGAAATGTTCTCCTTCCAAAGCCATACCCCTGGGTACCAGAATATACTACTGTGTGCTTCTAAGGACCTGCTCCCCCTAGTCTGTTCTTCAAGGGCCTTAATTTGGTTGGAAAAGAAGGATTAGACACTTCTATGACTTGGTAGCAGATGGTCATGTTGTTGTGTTGGCTACACCTGTCTTCTAGCCACTGCCGTCAGAGGCTGGCCTCCCTGCAGGGAGACCAATCCTAGGCTGAGCTCAAGCACTGCCTTGTGAGTTGGGATGCTGAAGATACCAGCACCTACTCCCTTCTGCCCTGGCAAAGGGTTGGCAACCTCTGGGAGACATCAGAATTGAAGAGTTTTCTTTAATTAAAGCTAAATCAGCTAAAAATCCACTGTCAGAGCCCTACCTACACAGTGGTGGAAGTGGTCAGATTTGACACCTAAAGGCACCTAGACATGCAGATCCATTTCAGATCCAGCCTTCTAAAAATATCCTTTGCTGCATCAGTTCTCAAATTTGTTTTTCATTAACTTCCCTCTTAAGGCAAAGATTTTCAAATTTTTCTACCTTAATATCAGATCCTAGGTATCGAAATCAGAATTCAAAAGACATGAGCAGGTTTGAGTGTGTTCTGGATACCACTGGCTCTTACTAAACTAGTCAGAGCCATAGTCACTTATTTTGAAGGCAGAGTTTAGTTTTATGTGTCAGGATGTTGTATCCAGCAGGTTTCAAAATAACTTAGGGATGAGTAATGTCAGGTTCACCTCCTTTCATTTTTGCCTTCCAATAAAGGTTCATTGGAAATTTATCTTGCCATGATTACAGAAAGTAGAGCAAAATTGCATGTTTTCTATCTGGGGAAGCCTTGTCGCTTCTAATGGGAAGTTGGTTGGGAAAATAATGACCATCTAAAAAGCCTGATAAGCTAGGAAATGTCAGACAGCTATTCATTTCTTCACATTTTTAATATAGAACTACAGTGAAATACTTAAATCACTATCATTTCATTATTTTAGAGCACCATGTTACGTAAGTAGCCAGAAATATCTTGCTATCCAGATGCAACAGCTAAAATGTTGAACAAGAATTTTTTCTAAACCTGATGTATAGAAACTCTGTTAAGACCTTCCTACAGATCTTTTCCATGCAGTGCATACTGTCAATACACTTTTTATAGAGACTGTGCCTCACACAAAAAAAACCCCAAAACAAAACACCAAAACCAACAAAACACCAAAACCAAACAAACAGACTATACCAATACATGACAAACTATCTTTGTTGTAGACTAAAATAATTGTATCCAAAGTGATAACTATCACACCTTCCCATTACTTTTCTCTCCCATCTTTACCAACTATACTGTAGTAGTGGGCATAATACTGGAAATTTAAAGCTACCAGAAATTTCACTGAAATCATAGCTTTCACTGTGTAATTGCAATCTCTAATTGCCTAAATGCAGCCTATTTGCACTGTTTGGTTAGGCAAGTATACCACCTAAGGCATTTGATTCCTAGTCACACAGTTTATATTTTCCAGAACATTTTTGGTGAAAGCATCTCTTTCCAGAATAGTTTTTGACACAATGGGATCTTGATCACAGCTGGGGTTTCTGGTTGCTGTTGTAATGCAGAGCATAGTAATGACCTCACCTCCAAGAGAGGACAAATGAAAAACTATCAGATAAAATAAATTAAAGGTGAAGAAGAGGACTGAATTTGGTTTGAGAGTCATCATCTTTGGAGGGATATTTTCTTTCTTTTCTTTTCTTTGTTGTGAACCTCTCTTGGTTTTGCCTGTACTGTAGGTACAGTGTCATGTGGCTTGGTGCTTTTCCTTTTGAAATCAATAATCATTCAAATTACGTCGCACTTACCCTAACCCAATACATTTTTTTCTCTGTACAGAGCTAATAAATAATATTCAAAAAAATTTCTCCTTGGCACATGTTTTACAGAAAATTCTTCATAATTATGCATCCCTGTGCATGAGGAAACATATATCTACATGTTCTTGAGTTGGTTTACCATGTAAGTTAGAGTGTCACAAATACACAAAAAAAACCCAAAAAATTAAAGGTTAGCTTTGAATTGTGCAAAAGACCAAAGATTCTGTAATGACTGCTTGTTGGAATGGGGGTTGTCAAACTCATTGTCATGATAATTACTCTCGTGTTCAGTCTTCTAACTAGTATTAGTTAGAAAGTGTGACATTCAAGGGGATTGCTTATGATAAACACTGTCAGCCTCTAGCGACCAATATTTCCATGCTCCAGCACTTACCATTTAATTTCTCCAAATAGAGAAAAAAAATTAATATTTTTAAAAGAAAAGGAATAAAAAGCCTTAAAATTGAGTGTTTAACCTGTTCTGTCTGCAGAGCTGTCTTGTTGGGTAGTTGCTTTGAAACACAGCATATTACAGCACCCAGTCACAGTTTTTCACTTTTGTAACATCTTCCTTGAAGAGGCTTCATAGTATTTTGTGAATATAAGGAAAGTTCTCCTTGTTACCAGAGGCAGACAAGTGTCAAATCTATTGTACTAATTATGAAATCAAAGTTTCATTGACGCTTTTAGTCCTTTTAGAAAGCAGAGTTGAAAGACACTTTCAGGCATTACACCTGCCTGTTGGTGACACTGACAAAAAATAAGGTTTTACAGTTGAATCATAATCTTTAAAAAAAATTTTTCCCATCTTCATTGCTCCTCAGGCAAGGGCTTACATGAACAAGAGCAATACTAATACCAGGAGAGAGCAAAGGAGTATTGACTACACTCAAACTGCTGTCTAATGCACTATTAAACAAACTGAAAAGGGTGGGGGAAGAAACTCTTTTCCATATTTCTTTCCATTAAAAGGTTTAAGGGATTCTTTAATATATAGAGAGAATATTCTTATTCAGGGTAATGTGATTTTTCTTGCACTCTCTGAACCACCTCTTAGGCTGTTTGGCAGATATTTCCCATATGGTCCAGAGTAGGGTCTGCACCTCTAGACCAGCAAAAGCTGTCTCTTCCTTCACAAGGCTATGAGGAAGCTAAGAACAGCACAGCAAGGACCTCCTTCTGCCCCTCTCAAAGGCCATGCACTTGTGTCCTTCGGAGCCCAAAGCTCAGCCTTATTTGAAGCTGGCCCTTTGCAGTTTAAGTGGTGCAGACACCACGGCGTTGCTAGCATGGTGTCCTTAATGGATGCGCCACAGAAAGAGAGTGACTCCATCAAACCCAAGTACAGGCTTTTAATTCCCTTTGGTCCTGAGCGCTCACTTATCACTATCTCACAGCATCCTACATCCAAATCAAACCTGCCAGCTGCTTGGAGCTTGAGTTGTATTTAATTTAGTTAGTTAAAGCGGCACCTCAACTGTTCCCTCCCAACTGCAGACAGGTTCCTTTCAAGCTATGCTGAGTGGGCGTTTTCTCTCCTGACATGAAAGGGCAGCCAATTTGTAAGGGGGAAAATTAAATGTAGGACACTTAGTTCATATGAGAGGAAGGAAGATAGAGCAGGGGGGTGAGACAGGGGTATAGCATTTATAATGTGCGCTACACGCACCCACATTCATGCCAAAACAGTAGCAATACTAGATCAAACAGCTAGTAATTTTTGAGCAGTTGGTAATACTTTGAATCTTTCCACAACAAGCAATTCTGCATCTGTTGCTAAGACTTGATAAGTTTTATGATTTTTTTGTTTCCCCAAGGAGAAAGAAAACTCAGATTTCCTTCTACCCCTGGAAATCCACTAAAGCCCTAAACCAAAATATTTAACTACAAATGTGAGTGATCTGAATTCAAATTTTTATGTGCTCAAGAGTCCCTTTATGACTTTGAGCAAGTCACTCAGCAGTTACCACTACAGTGCTCCAGTTCTTCGCCTGTGAAACAGGACTAGATCATCCTCCTTTTAGGTCTCCATTTACTGTAGTTCACTCAGGAACCTTCTGAAGCAGGGACTGGCCATGGATATATGCAGCACCTACCAAAATTAACTCTAAGGTCTATTTTCCTTTCAGTCTGCCTGCTTGAATCCCCTTAATGCTAGTCTCTACAGAACTGTGACCCTGAAGCAGGGGATTATAAAAGAGGATTTAACTGTGGGAAAGAATAAGAGTGGATATGTAAATGCTAGAAGACACCGAGTGATTGTGCAGCAGGAGGGCAGGCATGTGCTGCATGCCTTAGGAAAGACAGCCATGAGTCCTGCTGAAGTTTTACCTTCTGAGATGTTTCCTAGAGAATGACACATTTCAGAGGGTAGATGTGTGTAGCTTGTACCAACGCATGGATCAAGCCTGTTTTGGCACACAAACTTTCTGCACGATGGAGAGACCACTGTTGTGGAGGCTTTTGTATCACTAATTTTTCTGGAAGCCTGGGAGTGAAATGCAGTAATTGAGATTCACATGTGTATTCATTGCATTGGTGTTCCTCACAAATGGCAAATGTGTTTTCCTTGGCGAATTTAGACTCAGTACTTGCTTTTTATCTTTTTGAAGATAACAAGCTCATTCACATCCTCACCCCTGTCCCATGCCTTCCTGCCCTGGAGCATAAGCTGCCTCCAAAAGCAAGAAGGCAACGAGTTCATCCAAAAGGGAAGAGCAGAGGGGCTGCTTGATTTTTTCCTAAAGAAAGCAAAGGTCTTTTGGCATCTACTGACAAATCCTGAAGCACAACTATTGCAGTATTAGCTGCTACAATCAGCAACCAGGTCCTCTTGCGTACAGTGTCATCCATACACCCTTAGGAGATCATTCCTGTATTAAGACCTTACTGTCTATGTAAACCAAGTTGAATGGCAAACAGATTTTGGAATTTGTGCTGACTTAGGTCTGTTGTCTTTATTCCTATGGCTGTGTCCTGAGTTTAACTGATTAGATTAGAGGTTCCCCATGGGACTTTGGGATAAACAGCTTTGTATTACTTAAAGTTCACAGAATTCAATCCGCTCTTTTGATATAGGAGGTCAGAAAATATTAAAAAGATTATGCACACAAATACAGTGTTTGATGCTGATTGTTCCTTTCTCCACGATTGATTTGCCATGGTGTCTTGTAATTTAGTCATGCAAAGGAGCGGTGATGGATGATGTAAATTATTTTGGTTTTCCCTTTTGACTTAAATAGTAATTGCCAATATCTTAACGCAATATGGAAATAAGAGGATAAGACTTAGCAAAGTATTGAAAAGTTACTTTTTTTTCTTTAAGGCAGCAGCAATTAAAAGCATGAGTTTATTATTCAGAAAGATTTTCTTAAAGAGAGTGAAAATATCACAGTATAAGAACACCACCTGAACGCTGACAGGCAATGCTACCAGATGCACATAGAAATAAAAGACAAACAAATGGAGTTATCTCCTTTTTTTGAGCCAGTGGTCCTTTTTTCAAACCTTAACTCATTGCAAGAGATACAAAATTAATAGGTTCTGAAGATGAAAATACAGGTTCTGGCATTGAAGTGAGCATTTTGCAAAGCTGCCTCTTATGCATCTCTCTAGGGATGGAAGCTTAGAAACACAAATTGGAACTGGAAAATAGAATGTAAAGCAGCCCAAGACAACTGAGCTGGACCCTGCAGAGCTGCATCCATCCCCACTATAAATCACGGTATTTTAGTGACCCTACGCTTGTCTTCATTACTATCTTGATTTGAAAGAACTGTTTTCTAACACAGTCTGTTGTACAGATTGTATGTATGTTGTACAAACCATACAGTTTACCAGAAAGATCACAGGACCCTACACTGAGGCAGGAGAAGTTTCTTATCCAGGACTTGTCATCCAGGTTAAGGGTGGCCAGACTTGCTGACCTTGAGCTTGTTTCCCAGTGCCTTTGTATTAACAAGCCTCATTGCTTCTCCACCAAAGAGGCTGGTCTTTGAGAGATGTAGATGACAGGAGGTAACAGCAGTTCCCCAGGTGTCCCGTGGCTGGATTGTGTGAGGACGTGTCCACAGGAGTGGCACAGGCAGTGAGGTTTCAGCAATGCCTGGTAGCCAACAGCAGCCAGGGACTCGGGTCACCTAGCACAGGTCGGCTGCCAGCTGTGCAATGTAGCCCTGACATGTGAGCCTCACTTGAACCATGGCTGTGCTGATAAATCTGAACAGATTGACTGTTTTGATGAAAATCAGAGAAAAGAAGACAGGAAGTGGAACAAAAGAAGCAGAGGTCTCTGAGGTCGCTCGTGTGAGCTCAGTGAAGAACTGCAAACCTGTATCCTCATCCCCTGATGCCCAGTGTCCCATGCTGCCTGCGGAAACCACACTGCCAGTTTTCTTTCATCTTCATACTGCAGAACTTGAGCCTCCCAAAAGTACCAGTGGAAAGCTGTGAGGGAGCTCATATTCCTTTTGTTCCTTTAGACCTTGTCCTTTAGAAGATATCTACTTATAGGCTACACATCTGATTTCAAGTTTCAATCTACATGCTGAATCCTGTTTCATAAGACATCAGTCTCTCAAGTTCATGAAATTCTCATCCTTAATGCTCACTCTTTGGACTATATACTGTAGCCAGGACCCTGTGTAGATGATACGGTGGCTCTGTTCCTGTTCACACAGAATTGCAAGACAGGAGAAGGCACGTGATGATAAGATGCTTTTGGTGAAAGCTTGTTCCTACATCTTCTGTTTTCTGCTGTGACTGCCAGGTACCACTGGGAGAGGCAGGACTTTTTACAGCATCATGCTTTTGTCGGTGTGGCCCCTTGATGAAAGGGGATGGTGCTAGGTCACTGCAAGAAATAACTTTCTCTGTTGGGATATTGTGTTCTGAGCGAGGGCTTGCAAGGACAATAGACTGACCAAGAGGGTGGAATTTAAATAGTTTCTTTCTCCTGGCTGAGGCAATGCTTCGAGTACACAAAAGGCAGCTGTGTGTCTCTATCAGAAGCAGCTGTCTGCCAGCCATACAAAGGGTATTGTTCCTGCTGTTTCCCACGGAACAAAGGCACACATATGGGAATCACAGGATGTGATAAAAAAGGGGGAGATAGCCAGGAGCTAATTGGAAGTGGCAAAACCCTTCATACACTTTCTCATCCTGTAATATCTAAATTCACCACCTCAGATACAGAAAGTGCTCCTTCGGCCAAGACAAGGATCAGAAGATCAGATTCAAGTATGGAAAATAAAAAAATGATGTTTGATGTCTGATTCCTCTGTGCCATGGAAACATGAGACTTTCAAATAAAAATCCACCAAAAATAAGTAAGCTAGCAATGCATTAGAATGCGTGAAACCACAAATTATTCTGGTAAACCTGTTCTTACACTGCTTGTGCAGATAATGTGCACGTGCTTTTACAGTAATAAGCATATTCCATGGATTTCTGTATTACCTGCAAAGCACTCAGGCTGATTATGACCAAGTTTAATTTGGTCCTAATCAGCTCCAGGCAAGTGGACCGCGAAATTAGCTTGACACATTAATTTTATGTTTTATAGTAGGTAGCCCTGCCCAATTTGCCTGACTGTGCTAGACCAATTTTATAAGTCTATCTATAAATGCATGAATATATATATATATATATATAAAGCATTTCAGCTGTCTCGAACACAGGTGCCATGATATAAGATGTTCCACTTTTTCTTTGGACTACAGGCAATCCCTCTTGGGCCTCACATTTAAAGCATCACACTTTCTTTTAGTTCCAGTCTGCTGATGGTGCTAATGTTTAGTGACAGTTACTCAGTACTAATGATCACCTTTGGGGATTTTCAGAGTGCTTTCCTCTTGCTGGTCATTGGTGAAATGTAATCAATAAATCTGCCAGCCAGGCTTTTCCTCTTGCCTTTCCTATTGGAATTAAATGAACATCACAATAACAGATTTGCGATGGAGTTCCCTTGCCATCCAGAGCCATTCTGTACATGAGTAATGCCAGTTTAACTGATCTATGAAGTGTACTATAAAATTATAAATACATCGAAGAAAACAGATGAGTAATACTTATATTAAGATTGTTCTTGGGTATAATTCTTGACTGGAAAAAAGGGGGAAAGTTAAAAATTGTTTAAATATTTGTTCTGTTTGGTTCTTGCTTTTTTTTCTGATGAACTGCTCCTATCAGCTTTTCTTTCTAACTTGCATCTATTGGCATGAAGGACCGTTCCTTATTTTTCTTTTCTGACAAGTTGTTCCAACCATTTTTTCTTTCCATTTTAAAGTGGCGTGTTACTGTATTTTACATTCTGCAACTGCCTTTAAAAGTTTTGCATTGCTGTTCACCAGGCAAAAGCTAGTTGTGTGTTCTCATTATGTAATTTATCAGTATTATCAATTAAGAGTTAATAATCTTTCATCTGAAAAATTACACTGTTGATTTTAAAACACTGTCCTTAGTACAGTGACATTATTTTCTATCTATGATTGTTAGAGTAATTTCTCATGGTTTTCCATCTGTCTGATACAGTATTCAAACAGATGTTAAACGTTTCCCGCGGAGAGTTCTGTGCCTTTGACCAGAGGTAAAGCAAGATATTGCAAAGTACCATGAGAAACTTCCATGAAAGATTAAAATTTTCCTCAAATTTTTATGCAAGTTTCAGGAGAACTGCTTCTGGAAGACAGGGTCTGTGCTCATGTGCTAAGAAGTAGTATAATTCGAGAGCTGCCTGTGTTTGTGTTACAGGGCTGTGGGGCAATAGCTAAAAGCATCTCATGTGATAACAAGTAAAGTGGGTGTTTCTGAATGTTTGTAACATTGTCACAGAGTGAAAGCTCCCAGGCCTTTCAAAACCAACGGTGGCTTTCATAGATAACAGGGAGGAAGAAAATCAGAGTAGGAAACCTTGATTGTCTACCTTCTGCTTCTTTGCTTCGCCAGTGGGAAAGCACAGAGTTTATGTCCTTCCATAGCTCATTAAGCTTTTCCAAGGGTTGGCAACTTAAAAGCTGAAATCTGTAAATAAATGGTTACAATAATTACTGTCTAAATGTAGTCTAAAATAGCTACACCTGAGGAAGTCAAGAATTAAGTAAAAAGAGTCCTCTCATGGCAGTCACCTCCTTCCTTTGGCTGATCGCTTACCACTTTCTTGGGTATATCCTGGGCAAGCGAAGGACAGTTGGCTCAAGCACTTGTTCTTCCTGTCAATAACTTTTCAAATGCAAGTCCTGTGAACACCTTTTCCTTTGAGAGCAGCAGCCGAGGAGCATGGGAGCCGCTGCCCTGGCTGAGCATCCCGGGCTGCCCACACGGCTGAGCTCATGCTGTGCTTGTCCAGCTGGGCACAGGTCTGTGGCCAGGAGACCTTCTCTTTGGCTACTCAACAAGTGCTGCCATTTTTCTCCTGCTTCAGGAGCCAATTCTCACAGTGACTGTCTTGTTTGATACGTGGGTTTGAGGCACCAGCGAGAAACCAGTGTCAGAGCTGTGGCAGCAGAGTGGGCGGCAGGGGGCTGATAGGTTACATTCCCCTGAGCTTGCTATAAACACATTTAGAGTTTCAATAACTCTCAGTTACCAAAATCAAAATGACTCACACTCTGCCTTAGTCCTTGTAGGATGAGGGGCAACTTTTCTGCCAATTAAGAAAAGTAAATGCTATCAACTTGAAAACTGCAGTTCCCAGGACCGTGAGTTGTGTGAGCAGGGAAAGGAAAGGAAAAGCAAGGGAGACAAAAGAGGGTGAACTTGTGCCGTCTTACAGTGTTCTGATCCGGTGGTGCCCCAACTCCTACAAACTCAAACTGAGTCATCTTGAGGATTTAGGCCTATTTTGACATCATTTTCTTGTAAAAGCAACTATTGCAATTCTGCCAATCAAAATGTTTTCGATCCCATGTCTTTTTGAACATGTTAATCATAAATGTAATGCATTTTTCTTAAGCCAAAGGTAATCAAATAGTGAACCTGAAAATGGCATATGTGTAATGAAGTATTTCAGAAACAGAACTTGGGAATAAGCTACGAACATATGCACATACGAAATGTGCAACACCTACGTTTGTGTTCTGTATCACTCCTCATATATGAGTTCTGTCACACACATGTGAATAAGGAACATATGGCTTTCAAAAAATACTCCTGTGGATGCTCTTAAAATACATCTCACAAGAAGTGATTCCCTTCTTCTGAGGAAAACTTCCATAGATTTTCTCCCCCTGTGCACAGGTATTTTAATCTTTTCATCGACGTCTTTGTTGTCTGAACAGGCTAGCATGCAGAGGCTGCCCAGTTAGTCCCCAAAACAGCAGGGAAAAAACCTTCTGTGAACCCAGCCCAGGTGCTAACCAGGGGCTGTGACTTACCATGGGGAGGAGCTGCTGTCCCCACCAAGGCAAAAGGACCCTGGGAGGATTAAACACCAATCAGTGAGGTTACATCTTCTCAGAGCCTCCTTCTCCTCCTCTGTTTCTGACGTGGAGGAGGCATGGACATGAACAACTTTCCTGCCTCACAAGGATAGAGGGGAGAGAGGATGAGTTTTTAAAAGCCCAATGAGATAAACATTGCTGAGGTTATTCCAGTTGCTGCATCCTGCCATGAAGTTTTTAAGGAAACCCTGACAGCATCACTCTGAGAGAGCAATGCATGACCAACCCTGCCTGCTCAGCCTTCTCCCTGACCTTGGCCATGCCAGTCATCTGGCAGAGGGGCTGCCCTGTGATCTGAATCATTAACACGGTCCAGGTTAACAACAGGCCTCCAAGAAAAACATAGAGGTTATATTTAACTCAGAGCTGTGATTAGAGCAGACCCTGCCACGGGAACAGCAGCGTGAGGTGGGAACGGTGAGATGTGCTGCAGGGAGAGGTGACATGGTGGAGTGTGCAAGGGAAGGGCTTCAGCTGGGCTTGTCCCTGGGGTATACCCTCCAAAATGTCTGCAAAAGAAACCATAAACAGCAGTTGATTTACGCTTTGATACTGAAGTGTTTCTTTTTAACAATTATGATAAATTACTTGAAAAGAAAGACTTCCAATGCAACCTAAATCCTGTATGTGATGCAGCATTGCTGTGCATCAGGGCCAGAGCTTTAGCTGGGACAGTGCAGTGCTGCTACCCCACAAGCATCACCCTCTGCAGCAAACACACCGACTCGGTAGGAACTGTCTGAGCATACCTCCAGGTAGATGTGTCCTTGTGATCCTTCTGGCATAAATGTTAGGAAGGTAAAGACTTGCTGCTGGGCTTGGGTGGTTTCTGAGCAGTGAAGAATAACTGCATGAGGCTCGGCTGCAGGTTTGTGATAGGCAGGTCCATTAAAGCTGCTCTTTTCTGTTTTGTCACGTTTAGGTTTTGTTAAGCACAGAGAGTTGTGCTGCCAGCACTTCTAAGAGGGCATAATGAGAGCAAAGTCAGTTGCTCACAGGAGTAAGTGGCATGTCCAATAGAAAATACTGACAGGATCAGGCCCTGGTACTAAAAAAATTCTCATTAAAAGGTTTTCATTTTTTATCACTTCCATTCAGCCCTGTCACCCTTGTTCAATAACTTAACACTACTGACTTCGGCTGAGTAAAGATTACACGTGAATGCCATGACTGATGGATTAGGCCACAACATGTGAGATATATTTTCTCTTTGGTCTTTTTACAGATGACAATTATAGCATTTGTGCAGGCTGATAAAACTACAGTGCTACAAATACTAAATTAAATATTTGTTCTAGTTTTTTTTCCCTATTTTCAGTAATTGCATGCATGCCAACATATTTTGAATCCAGTCCAGCATTTTTTGCACTGTATAACTTTCAGAAACGTGACAATTATAAGCCATTAAATTGACAGATGCCAATTTATAACGTAAATCAGTGCTTGTGTTATAATACTGAATTGACATTTATTATGTAATTAATAATTAGAACGGGCATTCTTTCAAGCCATTCACCATTACAAAGGGCTAAATTATGTCCCTAAGGAGTAACCTTAAGTTAAGAAACTGCATAGGTGCGCACCTCAGGGGAAGCACAGGAAGGTTGGGAATTTTGGGTGGGGTCTCCCGTACGGAGATGGCACAGACTTTCTGCAGAAAACAAAATCTGTCCACTGGTGCAGAATGTGCTTAACCAGGCTGGAACATATTTCTGTACAGCCCTAAGTGCATATAGGTGCCCACTTATTCCTAGTGGATATCTCTATAGGAGCAGGACATAGCTTGGGCTACATGATACAGAAAATATGCATAAGAAAATAAGTTGCTATAGGCTATTGCTGTTTTAACATGAGTGTTGCATATTTCCATGTTAACATAAGAAGTATTTCCATATGCTCCACAACTTATTCACAGTTATCCATCCTGAGGCCATCTGCCCAGACCTCAAAGGACAGATATGGAAGCAAATTATTTGGCTTGTTCTGAGAGAGCATTTTGTATGGGAGCTCACTTCCCATATACATGCCTGTGTTGTTAACAGAAAAGCCAGTTTCACTGTAATCTGACAGCTGCTGACAGAGAAACCGTTATCTGCCCATCCTGGGAGGGCTGATAACACCAATCTTCATAGCATCTAAAAACCTGTGCTGAGGGATAAGGAAAGAAATTAACACACTTGGAAAAGAAAATCATTGCAAGTTACTAACATTTAAATCAGCTTTCATTAATGTGAACCATGTTCTACTGGGACATAAGTCTAGGACCACCCCATTACCTTTGTCTGACCAAATCACTTTGGGCGCAGTCTGACTTGCAAAAGGCAAGGCTTCTAAATAAATGCAGCTTCCTTTTTCTTTTTCTTTTTTTTTTTTTTTTTTTTTTTTATTTTATTTTTGGTAGTCAGTTTTTTTGTATAGAAACCCAGCTCGGCCTGGAAATGAAGGCATGTAACAATTTTGCTGTGCATCAAATGAGCATCTAACTTTTTCTGTTGTCATAAAATAAAACCAGAAGAAACAAAACTGCAAAAACATGCTGTTAAAGTAACTGTGTTTGGATGAAAGCAAGGAAATTCAGAGTTAAGTGCCTCGTGTCCTTTAACTCAACCCCATTGTGTCTAGAGAGATTGCACTTTGCAGCACTTCACTGTGCGATTTCCATCCCTGCAATCCCAAACACAATGGGGTGAATTAAGACTGGAGAGGAAGCATTAACTCTTTGTTGCTGTGGGTGCTGTCAGACAAGCTGGCTATTTGTGTAATAACTTGCTGAAAAATGAGATTCAAACTGCTAAGAAAAGTCAGGGCTTGGTAGTCCCCTCAGAGTCCAGTCTGCTGCTGAAGACCAAATTAACACAAATCAACAAAGCACTACAGCATAGCCCTATTTTTACTCTTTTTTTTTTTTCTTCCCTGTCTCTCATATTGCCAGCCCCCAGGCAACAGAAGTGTGAAGTGAATATTTCATGCATATCCTTATACACAAAAAATTATATACATAATACATTATAGATCCTTTTACTTCCATACATAATATCCCACATGGTGATTTCTTCTCCAGAAAGGGACTTGTGAGAAAATGGCAAGTCTATTCTGGGTTGTAACTGTAGGCAACATGTTACTAAGCCTCTTGCCACCAAAAATTGAATATAAAAGAAGCTGTGCACTGATTCAGTGTAATAAAAGGCATTGTTGGTTTTGTGGTTTTTAAACAACTCTTATGTGTAGTACGTTATTTTTGGAGTTGTTGGCAGCAGTTGCTAGAGCTGCTAAAGCCCTACAATCAATTCTGTGTTGCTGACATAAGGAAACCAGTGCTTGATGTGGCTCATCAGAGATTCCAATTGTCCTATTGCTCCGCAAACATGGGTACTTCCAGTCTGCAACATGTGTGACAGAGCGTTTACCTGATCAGATATTCCTACAGACTTCCAACAGGCTGCAAATGACATTGGTATCTCTGAGAGCTCAGTCAAGAGCTTCCTCTCCTAATATGATGGATATCATAAAACTGGACATAGCGGGATTCACAGTGGAGATGGAAATGGCCACATGAACTCAGATGTGGCGAGCAAACCACGGCCACACATAGCCCTGCCAAACCAACTGGGGACAGACAAGGAAAGACACCCTGTAGGCTAGCTGTTAGGGCATGCCGCTGGAGGCTTAGCACAAGACCTTCATGTAACTATTCTCAAAGTCTGTCTCCTCAATGTGCGTTTATAACCCAAAGTGATGGCTTCATTTCCAGCATCAAACTCCTGCCACAGTCAGAAAATCAGGCTGCAGGTTTGATGTCATCTTTTTTTTTTTTTTTTTCCCTAAGCAGGTAGTTTAACTTGAGTCCTCTCTAGCCTTGAGACTTATTTGTGTGACTTTGGATATTGAGGCATGGGGAGATTAAGCGACTTTGTCAGTGACTTTCATTACTCAGGTAGGCCTTTCATTACTTTCATTACTGTGGTAGGTCTAGGAATTAGACCTTGATGTTGGGCATTCAGAGGAGTACTTTTCTTCCCTAATAACTAAGTGGTAATACACCGCATTCTTATTTGGAAGATTCACATTTGATTTTCAGTTCTTTCATCTCCAGAGAAAGGAGTGCTCTGGAGTCTGAGCACTCAGCATCTGAAAGTACACAAGCCAGTATTCCTGTCAATTAATGGATGTTACAGGAATGGAGAATGTCCACTCTGACAGACACATTTAAAGGAAGGGGTGAAACAGTAGGGAATATTGCAAGCTAATTGTTCCCATCTGAACTATTTTTCCCAACTACTTTTTCTTGTGCTTCTATTACAGGTTGAATTCAATTGCTCTTTAAGCACATGTCCTACATAAAGGGCATAATGGCTGAGTTGAGAATAAACATAAAAAATGTGAATAATTTTAAGATAAGCAACCAGCCATCATTAATTCACTTGGTACTCATTAAAGTAATATTAATAATGACTTATGCATTGGATATTAATATAGTCTTCCACTAAAAAGCTGGTTCGCTTCTCATTTTATTTCAAAGAAAATAATTGATACTTAAAACTTCACCTATTCTGCCTTGTTTCCAAATCTTTTAAAAGTTAAAATCAGGAAAATAAATTATCTGTAAGGTGAGCAGTGAGCTATGAAGCTTTTTTCTCCCTAGGTCAAACATCAAATGTAAACCAGGGTAAAAATGATGAGGATTTGGTGGAAATTCAATAGCCCACCTAAAAGGAACTGGTAAGTTGCCTCCAGCTGCTGGCAAGCAGGTGTCTCTGGTGGCTTCTGCAGGGGTTTTCCTTGCAGAAGGGCCAGTGGAACTGCAGGCACACATTAGGGATGGTGGGAGCCAGCCTATGTAGGAGCCAGCCCACACAGTTACTGCCCGGTGTGTCTGTTTAGGTTATAACCCATGGTGGGAACAAGAGTTTCATTTCCATGGTTGTCAATCTAGAGCATTTCATGAGCAATATTACTTTCCAGATGCAAGGGTCAGGCTTGGCGATACTGATGTTTGCAGCAAAAGGCACAGTAAAGGCAGAATCCATTGCCTTGCTTTGTTCTGAGGGTTTTTTCAGGTGCTGTGTTCCATCATAAGAAAGATGAGAAATGTTGACATTGTTTTGCCAATAAGTTGAAATGACAGTCTCTCCACTAATATGCTCACAGTAAGTGCAAGCTTTCAGTTATGGGAAAAGATGTGAACAAAAATTTTTGTTTTCTTTCCTGTTTGAAGTAAGGAGACTTTATTGGGTATGTTCCACATTTCAAAAATTCGCCTTCATCTGGTAGTTTTGTATGGAAATTTATGTGTACCCTGGTGCTATCTGAAATGGAATGCATTCAGAACACTTTTATTCAATGTGAATTCTTTGGGGAATAAACATGTTTAACAATGAGTACTATCATCTGTAGATTGCTGAAGTTCTTAATTGGCCTCCAATTAAGCCTAAGATTATTGAGGATGCTATAATTGATCTCACTTTCAGATGCAATAAACTATTAAAAGCCAAAAGCAAAACCAGAATTCTGCTTCTGGACATAATATAAAACCAATTGAAAATTGCTTGAAAGGGAATGCCCTGCTTAGTCTTTACTCTTAGTCTAGTCTGACTAGCCCTCCAGGAAATCTCTGTGGTTTTATAAAATCAGTTTATATACTCATTAGTGTTTAATAGCCAGTATTTTCCAGCAAGTTTTATTTTACTGTAGAGATTAGTAATATGTTAACTCCTTAAAATTCAACCATAGAGCAGGCATAAGTAAAACCTGCTGTTGCAGGAAGGCTCATTGGGATGAAAGAGCAGCTATTCCTCTTGGAAAAGGAGAATATGAAATAGTGGGGGTGCACTTTTGCTCCTTTTGACCTGAAAAAAGCATCCACTTTGTGATCACAGCCTACTCCTGAAGGGTGTGACTTGGGGCAGTTCCCACCACTAAGCAGTGCCTTGCCCTCCTTTTGGGTAAACACGTGCTCTCGGTTCGTTCTTCCGTCTCTCTGGCTGGACTTTTAGTGGTCTTGGCAGCATGCAGCCCATGGATATACCACCTTCATCCTGCCGTGTCAGACCCTGCATTGAGGTAGCAGAAGTGTCACCCGTGTCTTACCCACCACCCCTGCAGTGGAGCAGAAACTGCTGCCCAGGGACAGGGAGAAGGCTATGGCTGGGCTTCCTTTGCCCTAGCAAGATGTGGCTGGGCATGTCTGCCAGTTTGCTACCCTAGCTATTTGTTTCCCCTTGTTTTCTTATATTTTTTTTCACATGTACATTCTCCAGACATTGCCCTCTAGTGCATAATAGTTTCCCATGTTTGCACTCCAGGGCCCAGTGTCAGACATGGGCAAGGGATAAAAAATAACTTATTTTTCCCATTGTTATTGACAAGTGGGACACACACACACACCTTTATTTGGTCCCTAAACAACAAGAAGACAAAATTAAAAAGAGTAGCTGCCACTGCTCACATAAAAATCCAAACTGTCTGTTAAACCTCTAATTATCAGCTTGCCTTGTGGGTAAAATGGTACCATTCAATTATTGGTTTTTGTTCGCCTGTCAGCTGCAAAAAACATATTATCACTGCTTTTCAAACCAGCAAAAAGAGCAGAAATTCTGCAAATTGCTTTCTAAACGTAGTTACTTTAAACCTAATACCTCTCTGCAGTGTGTCAGCAATTGTATAATGCGATGTTGCATGCAAATTGTATTTAACGTAGGTATTCCAATTATTTGTTTTACATTATGTAATTTTAGTGAAATGATTTCCTTTGTTGCCACATTATGTGTGGTTCAGTTTGACACATCCAACTTAGCATGTTAAAAATAAACACGCACACACACATACACACTTGCCTGCATACATTTTATCAAGCTACTGTAAATACAAGCAAAAATTGTCAAATGATAGTTCTCTGCAGCCATGGTGAGGTGAGAAATAAAACCGTTTTTTCAAGAATAATCTCAGGACTGATTGTATTTGACAGTCTTTCTATGTATTTATTTACTTACTTACTTAATCGTGGAGGGCATAGGTGTCTAGGATATCCTCGATCAATTCATTTCCCCTTTGCTTGTGTGTGGTGCTGGCAGCCGCTGCCAGCGAGCACCACAGCCCACACCCTCCCAGCCACGGCAGGTAACGCGGTGGCTCTGTTACACAGCTGAAACGACTGAAGCTCCACTACTCTCATGATAAAATACATGACACATTTACATCCTACTTGCCCGGTGGATTTTGGGTGTTTCACTCCCTTAGCTTTCCATTTTTCTATTCACATCATGTGAAATCTATTTTAGTAAAGCAGAGGGAGCTCGGGGAATATTTCCCATGGAGGGTGTTAAGACCTCTCCTTCCCCTCCCTGACCTCTCCCTCTGCACAGCCTTGTAAGTGCTCTCTGCCATAAGCAGGGATCTGTAACACCATCACTGGTGGCAAGTAAATACCATTTTTGCTGAGCTCCTAATTTGTGAGCAATGCATCTTATCAAGGCAGGCTGAGAGACAGCTCTGGTTCAGCCTTTTTGTACCACATATTGCTTCTGCCGTTCTATAGGATCCTGCAGGCAAGGATTCCTGGCATTTGCTTTCTTTGGCCAAAATTGTGATTTTTGAGGTATTCTAGCACTTGTTAAGATAGAGGTTTCTGTAAGGTCCAGAACCCTCCTGCTCCCAGTGGGAAAATTCTGTGGGTTTATTTGCAAAAATAATGCTGATATATCTTACCGGCTTGAACCGGGTCCTACTCTTCCTTTCTAATGTTAGCCAGAGCAATTTGTCCACTTATTTATTTATTTGTTTGTTTGTTTGTTTGTTTATTTATTTATCTATCTATTTAGGGGTGAAGCTGGAATACTGCAATTCTGCTTTAAAAAGCTATCAGGAAAAATTTCAGTTTAAGAACATAATCTATTATTCATCTTTTGCTATGGGAGGAAATACTTTGCTGAGGAAAAGCTCAGTGCTTGACTTGCCAGTTAGAAAATCTGCTTGCCTTAGGCAAGTGGTGAGGAGACTATTTCAAGGCTAGTTTAACCCCCAGATAGGCTTTCGTTTAGTTTTCACAATGATGGCGCAAGATGCTTTTTCCTGGACGAAGCACAGCAAAACAGAAGTACCAGCAGAGTGAGTTTCTCCAGAGTTTCCATGTCTAATCATTGCCTGTCCTTACTCAAAGACAAATTATGGTTTGACTTCTAGTGACTGAGAAGAGACCGCGAGGGGTCAGAGGCAAGGAGATTCAGCGAGGCCAGGCAGCCAGGAGAGGCAAGTCACACCTCATTAGTAGGCATGCAGGTAGGAGAGCTTTAGATTTGTTTCAGGCCCCTTGCAAAGGTGCCTTGACAGCTTGAGTTATGCTGACAGCCTCCCCTCAAAGGGAAAGAGAGTGTCAGGCAAGAGAGATGAAACATGTTTCACTGTCACCCTCCACACAGCATAAATGGATGGCCCAGCATCTTGCCATCAGCGACGTTCCCATCTGGGGAAAAAATGGAAGAGTTGAGTTTGATGTTATAAATCACCATAATTTGTTACAATTTCCAAAGACAAATATGACAGGGTGGAATTACTTTGCGGTGCTGAGACAGTCATTTGCAGAAGCCATAAAGTGCCAGTATAAATCTGAGGATGAGATATATTTAATCTGAAGAAACAGAGCACAATATCACCTCACTATATTGTGTTTACCAAGAATTTAGCTGCAGTGATGCTATGGTATTGCAGATTGCTCATTTCATTTTACCCTTTGAAATCAAAATTACTATTTTATAAAAATTTTAATGAGGCAGAAAGATTCTTTTGTATAGTCTGTATTTGCTCCATTGAAAGGCGGAATTATTTATTATGTCCTCCAACAAAATGATGCAATGCTCAGTTTTGGCAATGGAAATATTTTGGGGGGTTTACAAGTGAGATTACAGGGAGCCATGATGCACTGTTATGCATTCGGGGCTGCTTCTTCATGGTTGTTCCTGTTTAACAGCTCTTAAAATAACAAACCTGCTGACATACTACTCTTTTTGGAAGTGTCCAGGTCAAAAAAGCTGTCTCTTGAAACCTTTTTTTTTTTTCTCCCCTCCACTGATGATGGCAGAGTCCACGAAGAGATTCTGAAGACAAGTTGGAAAAAATCAGAGATGAATTGGTGTTACCTTGTGACATTTAGCCTAGTTTATCGATTTTGTCTCTTCTGTAGCAGACACCATTGGAGGTAGTACATAGAAAGGAATGTGAGTGTTCAAAGTATAGAAACTGAAGACAAAATTGCTAATCATTGCCTGTATGTCATGGGTAGTTTGCTTAGCCCGTCTATACCTTGATCTACCCACACGTAACAGGACATTGCCAGTCTTTCTCACCCTTCCTGTAAAATGATAAGTGGCCCATAAGTAAAAGGATTTCCAAAGAAGAGTGCAAAGTCCTTCTCAATAGTATTCACTTTAATAGCAATCTTTTTATTTCCCAAGTGAGGGGATGATGGCATATTATGCATCTTTTTCTTTAAAGGCCAGAAGAAGAGAGAAATAGGTCTAAATGTTGATTTGGCACTTACTTAGATAAGCCTCCCTCAAGCCCTGCTTTTTACTTCCATAAATTCCAGCATTTTTATGTCAGTGAGTAGATGACGATATGTTCACCCATTCCACATTTGGGTGTTATCAGGAAAGAGATGAAACACATTTCGGTATTTCAGTTGCTACTGAATAAATCAAACCACTGTGATGCAGTGTGATGGTATGAAAATTTCGCAGCCTGTGAAGTCAGTCACTCATACGTGATGAAACTGGATCACTTTCCTTAAAACACGCTCTTAGCCGGAGCTCTCAATATGTCAGCTCGCTGCTCTGGAAGAAACTGGCAGGTGTTTGAGCTTGTTGAAATGACAGTAACTTTAGTATATGTTAAGAAGAAATGGCTTAGTGCTGCCTTTCCCTCTTCCTACTGTCCTACGGGTGGAGTTTAGCTTGTTTCAGCCCTTTGAGGTGTCATTCATGAAGTCTAACAACTACAAGCAGGCAGCCCACAATAATTGCCTGTACAATTTGTACCTTTGCTGCTTTCTAATTTTCTGAGCTCTGCACTTGTCAGTGCATCCAATACACAGCAATAATAATGGGACATTTGTTTTTATGCTTGTGTTATCGTTGTGTTTTCATTTTGGTTCTTAAAAGAGGAGCTAATGTGAGTGGCTACTACCCACGGAAAGTGAGGTGTGTTTCTGAAAGGGTGGCCTTTCAGGAGCGTGTGAACTGGCATGTCTCTGCAGATGCTAGGGGACCTGCAGTGGGTTTGTAATCCTGCTTTAGACAGAATGAAAATAACATGAGTAGAAGGGAAGAATATCCTTTTCCTTGCTGAAATGATGTATAAATAGCATGTGAAATCTCTTCGGTGTGACTGCACAGGTAGCTTCTGGTCTACTTCCAAAAATGCTCTCGCCTGTTTCCCACACCTCTTCTAAAGACCTGCTGTCTCTATTTAGAGGGAAAAAAGTTAAAAAATTACTGAATAAAAATAAACACCTGACTTCCATCATGAGGCAGAGGTTAACATAGGAGAGTTTCAAATCTTTCTCCTGTTATATATTCAGTTTAGAAGGAAAGAAGCAGTTCAGCATCTCACCACTCCACACTGATTTACTGCTTCAATGGAGTAGCGTTGGAAGGAAAATTAAGGCAGTGCTCGCACACACACCACATACTGTGAACATCTGCTAAACTAAACACTGAAAAGCCAGGTGAGCAGAAGTTACAGCTTGTTTCCTACAGCCTGGCCTAGGCTGCCTCAGCGATGGTCAGACCTACTTTGCCCCGAGAGCAGCATGGTGCGAGGTGAAGGAGCAGCCAACAGGCGGGAAATGCCCGGCGGCACCTGCCGCGCCTCTAGCAGGGCGTGCAACAGAAGTGGGCGGCTGGAGACAGCTCGGGTTTGCACAGCAGGATATTTCCTTTCAGACAAAAACTGAGTTTAGCAGAGGAGACGGTACAGCTGGAGCCTGGCTGCCCTGGGCTGGTGGAGGTAGGCAGGGTGGGACGGAGGTTTGCAGTTCTCCCTGGCGCAAAAAAGGAGAGAGACACAAAAACTGAGGAAAAGAGTTTTGTGCATTTGTTTGTCTAAATTTCCCCACTTTTTTGCCTCAGCACTGACCTTCAAGTCATACCGAAACAATCCTGAAAATGTTTCAATCCATTTTGCTGCGAGTGCTCCCAGAGGAAAGTGGCTGGACATTTCTCCGTGTGATGGGAGGGAGACATAATCACCCGTCTGGGGCACCCCGAGGTGCTGCGCAGCCGTTAACAGAAGGTGATAAGGGCAGCCATGCCTTTCTCCAGCAGAAACGGCAGCTTTTTCTGAGTGCCAGCGGCCTGCGCACTGCTGTGCAAACTGCTCCCCTGCCATTCCCACCTCTCTGCCCCCTCAGGGCCCAGACAACCTTTAACTCCCAAGTTGTCGGGGTTGGGGGCGTGGGGTGGGGTGAGGGTGGCGGCGGGAGTTCTTGACATTTTCAGTGTTTTAACAACAACAAAGTCCTTGCAGTTGTATCACTTTGTGCAAGCTGTTGCCTGACCTTGTAAAGCTGCTGCCAGCGTGGAAATGGTTTGCGGGCAATGTCAGCAAGAGGAAGAGGGAGCTGTAGGAGAGAGCGGGGAGAAGTATGTGAGCTGCCACCAGTGCTTTCCAGAGCATTCAGGGTGAGGAAGTATGGTGAGGAGTTCTTGGCTGGTAACTGCTGCTTCACCAGCTTGGGCTGGTCCTGCTGGCAGGGGCATTGCCCACTGACTCAACCACCTGCGTAGGGATCTCCTTTATGTGTCCCTTTGTCACCACACGTTTTACTTCTCTTACTGAGAATCTGTAAGACAACCCAAAGGGTTTTTTTCCCCTTTTTGTTCTGTCACTGTGTGACCATAGCTAAGTGTCTAACCATGCTGGCTGTGTTCAGATCTCCTGTGGTAAGACATCGTGACTATATCTTCATTGTCATGCTCTAGCAGCTCTGGTTCATAGAAAATATGAATTATTTTTTCATCCCCTTGACCTTAAAAAACAAGAGTAGTCATGATTTCACAGTTTGGCACATAGAGTGCACAATGTGTGTGTAGCTCCAAGAGCACCTGGAGTTTTTCAAGTTCACACGGTGACCTGTTGCAGATTCCTGGTATCTGGGGTTGGAGTAGAACCACTTATCCAGCATCTCTTGATCTGTGCAAACTGGTGGATGTTTAGGGAATTGACTACAGCCACTTTACCTAGAAAAACTCACCCCAGTGAAAATGAAAACAAGTGATAGACATTTGCAGCATGCACCAGATGAAAAAGAAGCTGCCTTGCATTTATATACCCACTGCACCTCTTCTTTCTCATCGCCTGATCCAGAGAGGATCGCTGTGTTGTCCTCTCTCCTCATACACCCTTCTTTACAGCACTACTTCACGGAAGATAAGTTCTCTGTAAGCCATTTTTGAGACAATTCCAACCTTTGTGAATCAAAGTGAATGGAGGAGAGGGGAGACCCTAGCCTTGCAGATTACTTTTCTTGGTTCAAAGACAAAACCTGGAGAACGTATCTTCTGGGAGAACACTTCCATCAGCAGAAGACCCCTGTGCTCCAGGAGGATGGCTGACCAGTCTTTGAAAGACAGAGGAGGAGCAGAGGCTCTGTGGCTTAGTTCTCAGATCTGGTGGTGGGCATCCCATTGCACACCTATTTCCACTGGTCCAGTGTAGATAGCTTCACAGGCATCGTGTCCTCCAGCACTTGCCATAAAGCTCTCTACAGTCCAGGCTGGGGAGAAGGCAGGGGATGAAAGGGTGCTCTGCTAAGCTTTCCTGTGCTCTAGGGCCAAACTCAGTTTCACAGTAATTTAATTTAATGCTCATTCAGTACCTAGCAATTGTACAGCCATTCTGAATTTGCCCTTTCATCAGTCTGATAATAAAGAGCATATTCTGCTCTGAAAATTACTGGGAATGTGAACTTCATTAGTGTTCATTTTCCTTGGGAAATCCTCTGTTTCTCTCTGTCTGTGGTCTCACCACAGGAGTTCTGTAAAAGGATAGTTTGTTAGAGCAGAATAACCGTGTTTGAACTACAAGAAGTGTATTTTGTTCTGAGAAAGCTGATTACAGAAGCACAATCACTTACAGTATCAACAGAGGATTCTTTTGGTGTAGCCTTGGCTTTTCAGTGGGTTTTACTGGTGCAACATATCATATCATGTATCATAAAAATGCATACCGTACAAGTGAATAAGCTTTTGTGGGTTAATGTGTCTGTTTCTCCTCCACGGTGTCGGTTTATTGCTTACTGTTTTGTCTTGTGCTTTTAGTGTCCCCAAAGGTCAGACTTCAAAACTTCCCCTTGGCAGATCCTTCTGCAATCCAGCAGAACTTTCAATTAGCAAAATGTTCATTATATGCAGCTAATACAGTATGGATTTACTCATTCACTTTCATTGCTGCTTCTTGGGACACTAAATAATAAGATATTCCATCTCGGAATAATTCAGGGACTCTTTGCCTGAACACTGTATCTTTCAATAATCAATCTAAATTGCAAAACACCTTAAGCAACAGCATTGTTTGCCTCGTGCTACTTAAAAATCATAAGAGCACTGGAATGAAGGATGAGGGAGCAGATCCATTCTCTACTCTATAGTATCATCCTTGAGAAGGGGACACTACAGACATTGATATACAAACGGATGATAAAAATTGAATTTTAACATATTTGGGAGGAGAGTCTGAGGTGTGTATCATGAACAGTGATACAGCTCTTTAACAAATAACAGTGTATATTCTAGAAAAGCATATAAGGAAAAGGGATATAATCTGTATTTCTGAAGTTAATTTAGTGTCCTAAAAGGTGCCATACTGGATGTAACCTGGGTATGGGCATTTCCCAGGTGAACTACACTTTCTGCTGTGAAGAGATGAGATGGACAAAAGAATAAGTGTTAGTTACCCTTCTCTAATTTTTCTGCCTTTATGGTGTCTGTAACCTTTCTAGGTGTGTGTGATGTTCTGTAGAAACACAGATTAAAAGCAGAAGGGCCTAACTGGAGAGGTTTTCTCAAGCCCAGTGAAATGGAATTGTGTGTCCCCAAGACAGGTGGTAACAACTTAAAAGGAAGGCAACCTCAGCGTGGTGAGGAGCGGCCTCAGCATATGCTGACGATGCTGCTTCTGCCAAGTGTCACAGAAGAGATTCACCATTTATTTCTGTGTTTCATTGTGGTTCCTGTTATACTCAAAATCTTGTTTGTGTGCAGAGAGAAAGCACACCTTATATATAAAGCCAGGAGTTTATTGTTAGTATAACTGGATATTAATACTCTAATGCAAAAATCACTACTGGTCCAGATCTTATCATTACAGAATGTGTCTACGCAGAAAAAGAGAAAAATTTTCAATAATAATATAGTTAACATTGTTATACACTCACTTCATAGTTTTTACCCCTTTTGCTGACATTATTCTCACCCTTCCTCAGATCCTCTGGATCATTCTGGTGATGGCGTGGGCACTATGGTGGGTCATCAGCATCTGGACTCCTTGGGAGAAGTATGATGTTCATGTTGATAGTTTCTTCTTTTTTCCTCCAGGAATCATTCTGGATCATTTTTACATGGTTGATAACAGGCTTTTGCATCTTACACTCTCATTTGTCTGCAGCTCCAAATTACATCTAAATTTCCATATATGCTGTCTTTTGCATACGTTAGGAATTAGTTCTTTGCTATCTTTGCTATGCCTAAAAGCAGCTTTGTCCAGCTCCCAGGCTGCATCAAGGGGCTATAGGTGAGTTGTTTATAGCCATGTGGGAAGCCTGTGCCAGCCTGTGCCCTGTTCCCTTATCATCCTGTGTCTGAACTCTTATATGCCCTGCTCTGTTTCTGCCTCTCAAGACCTCTGTTGTCATACCAAGCCTGTACCTCTCTTGACAATGTCATTGTCTTAGAGTCATAAAAATCCCATTCTGCACAGAATAATTGTTTATTTCTGTTATCTACATAAAACTATGGCTGTACAACACAGAGATAAGCGTAAGTGAAACAAATTAGCCATAGGCACCTGTTCAATTAGAGGAATTGCTGTCACAGCTAAACCAGGGGAAGCAAAGCTGCAGACAGGTCAGAAGTTCAGGCAGAGCAAACCTGACAAGCCTCAGTCCAAGTCCTTTCAAACTCAGTACAGAGCCTATGGCCTGTTACTAGCGATGGCAATACCTGTTAAAGGGCTCGGAGCAGTGTTATAGCCACTGCTGGTGATGTTAAATGCATGTTTGGGGTAGATCAGCCACTAAATTCCTGCAAATGGCAGCAGAAAGAGCTGGAAAGGCATTAAGTTTCTGCTTTGCTACAAATAGCTGCTGCAAGTCATTGTGGGAAACATATAAACTCCAAAGATGGTCTTAACCTTATACTTGGGAGTAAACACAGCACCTGAAATGTGGATTGTTCCTGTAGAAGTAAAAAGTAAAAAGAAGCAAGACACACCTTGCTGCCTACCATCCTCCCAAAGTAATTATCTTAGTCCTAAGAAACCATGTGTTCCTAAGAATTTACAAATGGTGGGATTTATTTCATCTAATATTAGAAATCTCTGCATCTACACTCCAGCTAGTCACCATAGGCTCTCTTTTAGTCTGCAGAAGAAACAGGCACTTTCAGTGCTACCCATTTGATCTCTAGATTCTTTGGAAATGGCAAAGGCAAACAGGAAAACTTAGTTTTCTGTACTGTCTACAAGAGAAGGTAACTAGCTCAGACGAAGACTGCAGATGTCTAATTTTGAGTGAGATAAATAATTCCCAGCATATCCACTTAAAATGTATTCCACAATTCCTGTTTTAAATTCATGCTTTGGAACTCTACATTGTTCTGAGCTTTTTACTGCGAAACAAAAGAAAAGACACTTGCATAAAATTAGTAGAGGGCAACAGAAAATTTCAGCAGTCACAGTTCCCCATTGCTGTCCTGTCTATTTAAAGAAAACTCACTGTGTATATTTTTGGTCCTTCCCTCTGTGGCAGAGAAGTGGATGTATTACCAAAGGTGTGTACGGGTTAAATTTACAACATCAACCTAAGCAAAAAAGTAGTCAAATATAGAAGCACTGTTTCTCAAAGGGAATAATTGAATAGGATGAATAATCACACCCTGTATTTCTGAGTTCTGGAGGACTAAGCCTCCTCTAATAAAAGATGCAAGGAGAACAAATGATTTAGCACAATTATATGCAGAGCCAACATCCCAAGAAAAATAATCAAAGCAAAGGATAGCTGGAAAGCCTAGAGGGTTCACAGCTGCAACTCAGCAAGCCCAGCTACTGGCTAAATCCAGACCTCATATATCACTGAAAGAAGGCCAGTAGGACAATGTGTCCTGACTGTGACAGCCCTTTGTGTGAAACTTATGGCAGAGCCTCACTTTCCATAGATTTATAAAGCTCAGGCCAGAAAAGATCATCTAGTCTGATACCTTATATATCAGAGAACATTAAATTTCTTCCAGTTAGCTCTCAGTTGAGCCCAATGACTTAGGTCAGCCAAATGCATTTGAGTCTTCAGAACATTAAATGACACTGTGTCAAAGAAATTCAGTAGCTTGCTGATACTTAGAACTATTTAATAATGAAGTTTGGATTAAACAGCACTGCAGAAGATAGTAACTGATTTTGCAGATTCACGAACTCTGAAGAGTCTTGCTTTTATAGTGTAGACATAAATTCATCTGTATAGTTTTATTTCAAGGTTTAAATAGCTCGGTTTCACCATACAGTTACCTCTGTCTCCTAGCAGTGCACCTCTGCACACTCCGTCAAAATCAGAAAGTCTGGTCCAGGATCCTTGGGATCCTTCTTATCTTCTCCTGCACAAAAGACCTATGTAGAACATAGAAGTTTCACAGAAACTTTTCTTCTTGATACCTTTTTTTTTTCTTTGTCTTATGACAAGGTGATTTGGTGCCTCTCTGCCCTACCAAAGCAGGAACAAGTGGAAGGCTGTGTTGATTTGTGACTGTGTCCCTGTGTTCTTATGGTGTTCCACATTTTGATCCAATCAGGAATGAGACGCTAATTTTACAACCCTTGAGTCATTCATTCTTCCTCAGTCTACAAACCATTCCTGGGTTATATTTGATTGGGCAAATTTTCATCCAGGCTCCTGCTATCAACAAGGATATCCAGGGAGCTCCTACAGTCTTCTCCAGGTGAAAAAATGGACAGTACCACATCTGTAGTGTGTAGCTACCAATTTGTTATCATGTCATGGTGATATTTTATGATGGTATGTAAGTATAGGATTAGGTGGCAAGACCTTATGATCCTTTGGGGATGCTTAATGTAGGAGTTTTTGCAAGTTAAAAAAGAATGGTGGAGTGTGATTCTTCATAATGTAGTGGCAAGGTGGTGTGGAAAGCTGGTGTCCTTAGATTCAATGCCAATGGAACCGGGACAGCAAATGAGGACCAAATGCGTGGGAGCTTGCTGTGAAAAAGTATCGTTCACCTAGGCCTATCACCCCAACTTTTATATTTCTTGGAAAAATGATGATTGGGACTTCATCCACCTAATTTGTAGATCTGACTTATGCCCAACTATCACCTGTTTCATGAAGCAGCTAAGTAAGTGTCCATATTCCCCATATGTGCAATACAAGTAATGAGGTGCCTCTGGAGGCCTCCAGAAAGGGTTCCTTTCTACCAGTTTTAGGTAACTAAACACAGGCAGACAGAGTGCACTCCTTTGGTCCTTCAGAAGGTAATCACAATAATCTGCTTTTCTCCATTGGTTATATTAGGAACTCACTCCATGTAGGCTGCTTTGTTACGTGCCTAAAATGTAATTAAGCCTGGATGTTTAAGTTAGGTGGATAGGCTCTTCTATAGGTATGTTCTTACCATACGCTAATTACCTCATGTCGTGTAACTCCAGATAAGAGCACACCTTTAATAAGACTGCACCTTTTCCACTGGTGCTTGGAAGGCAAATGTGAAGGATGTGTGGTTTTTTTCTGAAAATGGACTGTGTTCTGGTAGTCAAAGGCAAACCAGAAAATTGTCTTGGATCCATTACAGCAGAGTACTAACAGGCTTCATAGCTTTGTATTTTTCTTTTCTGAACCACATAGTCGTACTGGGATTGCAGAGCTTCTCCAAAGTAAAAGAGAGCAATGGCTCCTTTTAAATTTGACTGAGTATTGTTCACATAACCCAGCAGAGAAATGCTAATTAGTAGTTAAATTAGATGCCTCTATCTGCATTTGTCCTTGGAGAGATGGTAGATATAATTTTCTAGCAACCTTGTTAGCCTCTTCTCATTCAATGCTCTGGATTAAAAACCAATACAATGACCCAATGGGTGTATCACATAACAGAATATCTGTTATGAGCAAAATGCAGTTTAACAGCCAGCCATGCAGACAGTGATGCTTTACCCTCTGTAATATAGCCACGTAGCTACCTTGTGCTGTGGCAAAACAGAGGACGAGGAGACACTGGGGACCACAGATTTCTTACCTCCTCACAGCCTCTTGACAGCTAAACTATATAATCCACGTTGCGGTATATTGCCTTATTGTGAGAAACATACCTTGGAATATTGCAATAAAAAAGAAACATTTGAATATTGTACATCTCCATTGCACATACCGGTCAAGTTTCAGGTGGCCATTTAGATGATGCTATTGCAGTGGGCAAGTTAATACAGGAAGCAACTTACACCTTCATTTTTCAACCCAGCCCTGCAACCGAGTAAGAACTGTCAAAGGCTGGAAACAGTATCTACAGAGTCCCTATGCAGAGTTGCTGTTATAATGCCATGAGGGTGGTTTAGTCTGACATGTTTTACTTCACGCTTGCTGTTGTCTTGGTGCATGCCCCAGCTGGTTATGACAGCTTAGTTTATTTGCAACAGCTCTCTGAACAGTGTTCACTTGATTGTATGCAGGCATCTGGGCATAACTGCAGGAATAACTTGCTTCTAAAAGGGGACCCAGTTTCAGTAAGAAAAATACTCCCAAACCACGTCACTGTCACAGCTTTACACCATAACAGGACAGGCAAGTGCTCTGCCTTGTCACCACACTAGAAAGACCTCTCCATTTCTGGCAAATGAGAAATTGCTCTGGGAATTTGAATTTGAGTGTTTACAAAAAATAGGATTACATTTGCAAGATATGTAACTCATTGGCTGTATGGCTTGCACTCCTGAATCACTTAGGTGCTCATAAAATGCAATTCTTAGGCTACTTTTCTTTACAACTTCTGCCTAGCTAATCTCATAATAGAAAACGGAGGTATATTTCATAAAACAAAGGAAAGATAAGAAATACTGCCTTCAAGCTATGACAGGTTAGTCTGTAAGAATCATTGACATGGTATCTTTTTGGCCAAGAATACATCAGGTTTCAAAAACCATTTGGTATTTATAAAGACAACACAAATATCCAGCAATATTAGGATTTTAGAAGATTTTAGTAGTAATACAAATCCTTGTGCTTCAGGGCACAAGCCAATGTCTAATTAATCAAGGTTAGAAAGAAGTCTTTAGGAAAAACTGCTCTATTGTGGGATTTCTACAGCAAGTTTTTAGCTTGTTACTCTCAAGTATTTGATGTTGAAACAAGCCCAGACTAGAAAGACGAGTGATCAGGTTCCATATGGGATTTGCTGTTTCTGTTCCTCATTATGTATTTATCACACAGACATATATAAGTCCCTCACACAGTATTTCTGTGTTGTTCCCCATTTTCTGGTGTCACAGTCTATACAAACTCTCATTGAACAGGATATTCTCTGTGCTCTCAGGAGCACATCAGTGTTGCTTCCTAACTACATGACCCAGCTGTCTTCATTACATGCCTGATCAATAAATATCGAAAGAAGTAAAGTGAACAAATGAAAAGCACTCACTAAACACGTCTTTTTCCCAGGAAAGTCATGATTTCAGATATTGATAAATATTTATATCAAATTCATTATTCCCATAGACTATGGAAGAATGGGGAATTTGCATTGTGCTTCCAGCAACCCATGCAAATTACTTCCCTGTTTCTAAAGTTCTGTGGTCATTCTGCACAAGAAGTAATGCTCCCCTCATGTGAGTGCTTGTCCTCTGTGCTGCCAGCTGTTGCTCCCAAGTCCCAAATCACAGGTCAAGAAGAGGCAATATGCAATATGCAACCCTAAATATTTCAGAACTGCTCCTTTTTGTCTCCTTTCCTCACACTGCCATCTGACAGCCAGAGCTCTTTTGAAGTATTTTCAACTAAATTATCTCCCATGTAGTGGTTTCTCAATTCCAGAGAGAACTTTTTCATGAAAAGAGGGGTTGTACAACATTGATCTGGTGGTGAGATCTTCAGCCAGAGTACCAGAGACAGGCATTTAGCTGCTTCCTTTGCCTGATTTAGATCAGGGGCATGACCCTGGTTTTCCCACGTTTTAGACGAGTGACCAAATCACTGAGCTATCAAGGCAATCACTTCTGCTCTCTGGCCCTATTAGTATTTCATTAGTGAATCAAACAGAGCGACATGCTGAACCAGGGGTCTCCCACTCCCCTGTGTGCGCCAGGCTGTCCCATACTTGGTGGTCAGGTTCTATGGCTTCTGTGACACAAATCCAGGAGATCTTGGCTTCATCCCACTGGGAAAGAAGATAATTTCCAAAATGTCAGGAAGTATGACAGGCTATAAAACTCTTACTTGGCTCCAACCTTGAGTTTCTCATAGGCTTGCATCCACCTATCAAAGTCTGTGTAAGTATGACTAATGGATAGTCTATATTTCTCTCATCTTGTGTGCTGATTTTTGCAGAGCTAGAACAAATGCTATTTCATCAATTTAAACAATGGATGGGGGTGCAAAGAGATGATGGGTGCTATGGGGTCTGTAACCACTACTGAGGCCACCCAGTAACATGACAGTCCTATATGAGAACAATCACCCAGACCCACACAGCCACAGAGAATGTGCACAAATTCGAATTTGCAAGTAAAAGACACAACATCCAACAAAAACGTTACCTACTTTGGCTGCCCAGTTGGGACAGAAGAGAATGGCACAAGGTGAATGATATGGGTGCAGCTGGACATGTGTTGAGCTACAGACTGTCAAGGAAATGTGCATACATATGTGTGCTGAGATGTCTTCTGTCCACAGAGACAAGACTGAAGAGGAAATAAAGAAGTGTTTTCTTTAACATTCTGGGAGTTAAGCAGACATATTAACTCTGTGGAATTGCTGAAGCAAGTTGTAAATTATGTATGAAATGGAAAATCCTTGTCCACTGCACGGAGTATATGACAAGCTGTGCATTCGCTGCTGTACTGTGCTGTTTGCTGTGCTAATCAGTTCAGACAGAGCCAGAAAACTCCACCAAGCTCAGAAGTTTTGCATAAAAGAAACTAAGGAGGCAAAACATGAGTATTCTATTTTGTGGGATGATCTAGTGGTTTAAGCATCTGATCTGAAACACCTAGGCTCCGTGAAACCACAGGTTTAAATCCCATCTAGATTCATTTCACCCTTTTATCTCTCAGAAAGACATAAATCGAGTACTCTGTACTTTTACTCTGAAAGGGTTCCACAGACAACATAATTTAAAAACAAACTGAAAATCTTCATATTTTGGAATATTTTGTTTCCCTGAGTTTTAAAAAACATTGTGTTAATCTTGATGGCAAAAGATAGGTCCCATTTACTCTTGAATGCCATGGAGTCAGGGGAGTTTGTGCTCATACTGCCCATGATGAACACCTCTTTGGCAATTCCCGTGGTTAAAATACCCCAGGTTACATATCACTGTATTTTGTGAGGCATCAGTAGGAATCAAGGACTGACAACCATTTGGTTAGCACCGACCAGCCTGGATGTTTCCAATGAGCCCAGCTGGGCTTATCCAGAAATCAGAAGCAGCACTGATCAGTACATGTGTAAGAACCTGGTACTAAAATACTGAGAAAATTTCATCAAAGATGAAAAAATTAAGACAAAGAAGAAGAAGAAGAAGAAGAAGAAGAGTGCATAAAAAATTCTCCCACCACTTTTGAAGTTTGATAAAAAAGATATAATCACAAATTTAAATTCTGATGGATCAACCATCTTTAGGCACACCATCCCAGGAAAAATAGGACACAGTCAGATCCAACACCACAGAGAGCTGTGTTAATCTCCTCCTCAGTTAAGTGCCATTCAGGTGAGTGAATAAACAGCATTTCACATTTAAGTTGCCATAACCACATCTTGTACTTCCCCTCTTGCTCCTCCTTCACCCTGCCCTCGCCTCTCCACTTCCCTTTGTATTGATACTCTTGGCCTTTCATGGTGGCCTCACGATCATGTACTTGCATGGGAGTAGCTTGGACTAGAGAGGTAAACTTATGCTTTTAGATTTCTGTCTCTCTCTGGAACCACAGAAAAATGTAGGTTGGAAGGGATGTCCATGGCCCAACCCCTGCTCGAGGTAGGGCTGCCTTCACAGGACACATTCTGTCAAGGATGAAAACCTCCAAGGACAGAGACCACAAGCTTTCAGCAAGCTGAGGCTCCTGTGCTTCCACTCTCATACAAGGAATTTTCTCCTTATGGCCTGCCAGAATTTCCCCTGCTGCAATTATTTCTTCCTGTTATTAATATATTCTTTATTATAATTTCCCTTATTGATAGAAAAGAAAAAAAAAAACACTTTGTCTTTTTTGTGAACTTGTTCACACAGCAGTTTCTTTCCCTGCTAAAAGGTGTGATTTTCAGTGCTGTCACCCATCTCTGCAGCAACGGGGGAATCTTCTGAGCAATCAGGGCTCAGTTTGTCAGCACCAGGTTCCCCAGGATGCAGGAGGAGCATGTCAGTGCAGTGCAAGTCGAATGTAGAGTACTATTGCTCTTGGGTTTGGATTTATTACATAGGTCTTTCCTTTTCCTCTTTTTCCAGCCAACCCAAGCAGCTGGGTTTTTTGTGTTTTGGTTTGGGTGTTTTTTTGAAGTCATCCCCTATCTGAAAACAGATTTCTCCTCTATCCATGCTGACAATGGTTCTTCGAAAAATGGCATCAGTTGCTCTGGTATTTCATGTTAAGCCTAGGTCAAAGCAGAGTGTGAACCCTTAACTCACATAGTACTCAAATATCTAAACAGCGCAAGACTTGGTGCTCCACTGCCAGACTGTGCAAAGAGGTGCTGGACACCTTGAGGTGGGAGGAAATTATCTCAGTCAGTTCAGCACTGGATGAAGCCCAGATAAGTTACCACCAGCATCCCAGAAACAGGTCAAGAGGAGAGCCCAGCCTGGAGCCCTGACCTCAGGAGACCTCCCCTTCCTCGGTTTCACCCTGGCCAAGGTCAGCAGTGCTGCTCAGCTGGGACTGGATCCTGCCACCTGCAAGTCCATCATGCCGTCAGCCACCTCCAGCCACATCTCCATGCCCGACCATCTCCATGCCTAACCTGTCTCAAAGGTCTCTGCACTCACATTCAGGGCATATATTTCCCAGTTTCATGATTTTTGCTGTTACATCTTGAATCCTTTGCTAAATGGCTACCAAAGCAGAATGCCAAGGATGCTAAAACACATGAAGCTGTACAGGTGAAGACCTGGTAACGCAGCAGCTGAGGCCTTCGTGCAGCAGAGAAATGCTACCTGCACCGAGGATGAAATGAAAAGTACATCCTTGTGTTTAGCACTTCAGAAGATTTCCTTGGGTGGAACAGCTTTTGTCTCGGCCAGAAGCAGTGTCATCCCCTAGGAAACAGTCATCCTCTTGGAAATAAAGACATATTTAGATTACAGAGGCTTCCAATAAGAAGAGAAGAAAAAAAAAAAAAAAGAAAAAAAGAAGAAAAAATGACAATACAAAGCATTAAGGTTAGAATGTGATGTCTGCTTTGAAAAAAAAAGGATCAAATACTTACCAGGGCTGAGAGTGTTCTGCCTGAAAGAAATGCCTTTATGAGAGATATAAAAGTAATAAAAATAGCCAGTACTCACAAGAAATGGTAAAAAATTAGTCTTTTCCTGAGAGCAGATCTAGCTGTACATTAGGTTAAAAAAAACCCCCAACAACCTAGAGCAATCAAAGAGGATTTTTCCCTCTAGTGTGTATTTTCGGGGCAGTTGTGCTCACTTGTGGATGGTGTTAAAGCACTTTAGTTTTCATTGTAGAAAATAGAGTTAGAGAAAACAGAAGTGGAACGGACCTCGAAAGGTCATCTAGTCCATCTCGTTGCCCAAAGGCACAGTCATCTACGCCGACAACATCTGGACAGATGCTTTGTTTCTTAAACAGCCATTTCACACATTGATAAAGGCTGGTTCAAAATTAAACCACATTAAACACCAGCTATTTTAGAGATAACATGTCTCTACATTGTCCTAGAAGCACCTGAGAGAAGGAAGGAGCTTCGCGTTTCTGTTTCTCCTCTGATGTCCTGCTTTGCTGTCAGGGAACAGATGCTAGTTCACTGTTCGTAGGCAGGAGAGGGGGTGGCAGGGATGGGGTGAGCAGTGCTGCCCCCCTGGCAGAAAAGGCAGGCAGAGCAACCACGGGGGCTCCACTGGGAGAGCCACCACCATCTGCAATGACAGTGTGTTGACGGCCATGCAGCCAGAGTTCCCAAATTTAGCCAAGTTGTGGTTAGACCCGAGTTGTGAACCCACCAGGAATTCAGTCTGAGAACAAGAAGTGACCACAGGAGGATGTCACTAGCTCAGAACTGAGACAGAAATGAAGCTGCTGGGACATTTGGGGAGGAGATGTTCAAGCTGTACTAAGACTAAGCAAAAGGTCAAGCAAATGAACTGTCATAGTTGTTCACTCTGGGACAGTTGTAATTTATTTGAGGCTAGTTTCTGCTGACTTTAATGGAATTTTGCACCTTATGCAAATATGTACTTTATTTGTCCTTGTCCTTTAAATATTACACTTTGTGTTGCTCTTCACAGCGTTTGTGGAATAATTTGTTGAAATCAGATGTGAGCAGAGAAGACGTTTGGTAGAATGAAAACAATTAGATATGCAAGTGGCAGAAAAGTGATACAATTATTCTTTTCAGCCAAGTCAGTTTCCCTAAGTGAGATTAGTTAATTTTCACAACAATTCTGCTTTCTATTTTGAAAGTTAACCTGTTGTTTATTTAGGTTTTTTGGTCAGCCTAAGCTGTGAGAGGATCTCACACACCCCCTTTGCAGCTGATTCAAACCCCTAATTTAAACAGTTAAATCAAAACCTTCCTTGACTGCTTGTTTTACAACCATTTAAAACTAGTACTGTCTAAAACCTTAGAAAATATTCAGATGGACACCTGAAAAAGTATCTTAAAATAGTTTCTATTTTATGACATTTAGGCACTATATAATTGGATTGCAATATAAACTGCTGTGAACGTGTAACTGTGGCTTGCGTGATGCACGCATGGAGTGCTGCATGCATGGCTGACAGAACAGTAGGACCGTAGCAGGGTGTAATTCTTTGCAGTATCCTGGAGTGTTTCAGCAAATGATTCCCAAGTAAATTAATGGATTTTGTCCCTTGAAGGTCAGCCCTCTTCAGAGCATCTTGGTTTGGCTATGAACACTGCGAGCTGCGTGAGTACCGCGCGGGGGTGTGTGTGTGTGTATGTAATGGCAGCTTTTAGCTGGTCACAAGTCAGTCACCATACATTGACTTTCACCAAATTTTCATTTCTTTAGTGAGGACATTTTTTCCAGACCAAATTTCAACCCCCAGGTATTTTCTCTATGGAGGCATTGTAACTTTCTATAACAATGGAAATAGTTTTACCCTGTGTTTGGGCAGAAGGTCATAGCCACAGTGGAGAAAAATCCTCCTTGTGCTGCTATAAGCCTAAGATTTTATTTGGACCTCCTTTCAGCTCCAGCTCATGTGTCTGTGTTCCAACATCTGCTCTAATGAGAAAGCAGCCCTCAGGATGGTGTTTCCCATCTGTAACAAAGATAAAGCTCTATCTTTGAGACACATTTGTTGCTGCTATTGTTTTTTGCAAGGACATAACCCAAGTCCTTTTAAGTCATTGTGAAGACTTCACTTGCTCCCTGGAGAACAGGGCCCACCGTGAGGAAAAATGCCATAGGGTAATTTTGTTGTATTTCATTTTGATGAGGCTCATCCTTTTTAGAATTATCATCTTTGGGATTATCTCCACACATCTTCCTCCTTTATTTTCAAGACCGTTAACCTGCATGAATGATGATCTTTTTAATATTTCCTTCCAGAAAATATGTTTCTTTACCAATATCAGCTTTTCAAGGGCAAGTTTGAATGTTGATTTTCAAAGCTAGAGCATTATGGTGCTTTCTGTGGCATCACAATACAATGACTCATGTTATCAAAACCTGTGCTTAGTAAAGAAAGTATAAGGACAGAGAGTTTCCAGTACGTATTCCAGAGGTGGGAAGTTTGGAGTTGTCTGAAGAGATTGTCACTTCACATTAGTGTTGTCAAGATGAGTTAACTGAAGCATGATGTGCACAGAAATTACTTTTTCAGTTAATAGATATAAGGAAAAATAGACGTAAGTGTGATATCATCAGTAAAATATTTATTGCATAGCTGTTTAGGTTCTATGTAAAGACTAGAGTTGATTGAAGATGGGATGCTCATATGCAGACCATAGCTCTCAGCACTGCCCAGGCTCCGTTATTGAACCCACTTCAGTTTTGTCTTTACTGACTATTCATAAATTATTTTGACCTTTAGTCCATGGACTTTTCCAATACCTTGCACATTTTCTGGCAAGGAGAGAATTCCAAAAGATTAGGAGACTCATTTCTTTCAGTCAAAAGCTTATCAGTACCTTTTGTACCTATCGAGCTGCTCAGAAAAAAAACCACCCACACTTCAAGACAATTTTTAAAGTGCAATTTCTGATTGAGTTAGAAAAGCTGACAGACAAGCATTTGTTTTATCTATTTGTTTTATCTATTATTCTTTAGTACTCCCATCCAGGACATCTGGATTCAGCAAAAACAGTCTTAACCAAACCTGATCTAAAAACCTTTGGACTGAATTTTGCACACATCTTTCTGTTGGGTTTCACCTCATTCACACTGACCAGTTACCTCCACAGCTGAGCAGCAGACACTCCAGCCTCTGAATGCATTTTATGGAAATTGCATTTGTAAGTGCAAAGTAATCTCATGATCCTCACAAGGTCTATAAGCCACTTGCCTGTAAGCCACTTGCACCCAGTATTAGCATCCTGTTAGCGCCTTTTGCACAGCAGTGAGTTTAAGCACACTCTATGGTCTTTTAGACTGGAAGGATTTATGCACGTGAACTGTGAATAGGTCTATAAAAACCAGGAATGCCCACAATGCATGAAATTAAACATCTTGTAGGACCAAGACCCAAATTCTCTCCGAGCATCAATTTTCAGTTTGTTGTTTTTCTTTCTTTAGGGGGGTGGCGGTGAGGAAAAATATAAATATTAATCCCTTTCTCACTGCAGCACACTGTTACTTAATTGACTGTGATCTTCCTTCAGGCTATCAGAGATCTCTGCTGTCAGGGAACTTTCCAGGGCCAGAGCGAAGGAGTCTGGAGGGATGCAGGGAAGGAGAAAAGGAGCAAGGCTGTGGAGAGCCATGCTGGGGATGCACAGGGGAGGCCAGGGCTGAGACCAAGCAAGCAAAGGAGGAAGGCAGAGGAGAAGGGGCCATTTCATTTTGAGCCCAAGGCTCCTCAGAGGTGCAGTGGAATCTGCTGGGAAGTGTTTTAATGACTGATTGGAGAGCTGGCTGTGATTTAAAGTGGTGGTGCTACCAAATCAAACCAAACCGTATAGCCCATATAACCACATATAACCATGTTTCCAGGACAGCCCTGTCTCCTTGGATTGAATGAAAGTAGAATCACAGACCTGTTTTAATCTCCTTGAAAAATATTTAACTTTATGGAAAGTCTCCTTAAAAGAGTCTTTCAGGAAAGGGACTTATTCTACTTTTTTTCATGTTCTTCCTGAGATTTTGCACAAGATTTGTGTCTCAGATGGCGATATTTTCTACTGATGCAAACAGAGTCCTATTATAGCTGAACTGATTTACAACAGCTAAGAATCTGTCCATAAAGCCAAATCAACCTTCAAATTAGACTCAAAAGAAATACTACCAATTAAATTTAGTCTGTGACCTCTAACATAAGTTTAACAAGCTCAACACATTATGGATATCAGTAGGGGAAAAAATCAATTAAACTTAAAAAAAATATCAAATCCCCAAAGTCTAAATCTTGACAAAAGTAGTTCAAAAATCGTGTAGCATCCAGCTGTTTCCATGGTTTCACATCCTGTGTTCCAGTTTTTAGGGTGCTATATAGGATATGAAAGCAGCCTGGAAAAAAAGCCCTCCATGAGAAAAACCCTTATTTCAGTTCCCTTTTGCTTTGTTTCATTTTTTTCCAGATGCTAGAGCTTATGGGTTTGTGCTTGATTGGGGTGGGGGGGGGGGGGGGGGGGGGCAGGGAGCGGGGCATGGAAGTGGAGGGGGGCTCGCTCGCTCTCTTTCTCTGAAAAAGCCCTGTATTTTAATTTGGATTTGAACACTTCAAAGCCCTCAGAGATCCTGGGACTGTTTCCACTGTAGGCAATACCAAACCTTTCATTGCCTTTGGCAGGAGCTGGATTGGGCCCCAAGAAAGAAACTGAGGGAAAAATACATCACCTTTTCTCAAAGCCCCTTTCCCCCCAGAAATAAGCTAACATAACCACCCTGATGCAACAAATTTATTAAAAGCAAATAGTCATCTTGTGCTACAAATCCTTCTGAATACAATGTTTTGACTAAATGACATTTAGCAGTATTGTAGCTTTAATGGTAAAGAAAACACTAGCAGCTCAGTACTTAAACCTCTGTCCCATGGTGAATATCATTTTCAATATCCTGTAAAAATTCTTTGAAGTGTTTGTACCCAGACTGCCCCAATGGATTTACTCAGAATTAGTTAATAGTGAGAAAGCATTGAACTAAATTTATCGGTTACAGTCTCTCATGATCACATAAAAAATAAAATTAAAAGAAACCCTCTATAGAATACTTTATCAGGCTTGGTAATGGCATCATCTCTGACAGTGAGGCAATAAAAGCATATTAGTGACCCCCTGATGAAACATGTTTACAGGCAAAGTCAAAGAGATTGATCATTCTATCTGGAAAGTGGCATTTTCCTTCTATGTGCTGTTACTGCTAGCTGCAGAAGCATACTGATCCACTAATGTATGACAAGAAGGAAATGTGTGAAAGGGGATGCAATTATCAAGTCCTGTTCAGCTTCTCAAAGAAACTTGGGAATCCCTTCTGTTCCCAGCCTGAGCTCCCTTGTTATACCGGTAATGTTACTAGCACTAAGAAAGAGAACGAAAAAGTCAGAGCCAAAACTCCAGGTGTTGTTGTGCTGGGCTTCACCAGGTATCATTTGTCCCAGAAATATTTGCAGTATAAATAGGTAAGAGAGACAAGAAAAATGAGAAAAGAGAACAGTTAATTAAGGGAGAAACTTTCCCAAGATCATAGCAAGGCCAAGAAAGAATCTGTCTTCTAGTGCCATGAGACCATGCTGGGCAACCTGTCCTTAGCAGTCACTGCTGGGGTTTTGAGATATGGTCTTTGGGATATTTCCTATATGTTCATACTCTCATATTCAAAATCCCAAGCCCTAGTGACACACCGATTTGTTTCCTGGGGTAACATTGTCTTGTAGAGTCCTTTTAGTCCATTGCAGTTTTTCTCATTTTAAATCTTTTTTAGTCTGTCACTCAGTCTGCTATATTTCTTCCTGTTTCTCCAGTTGCTTCATTTATTATTTGGGCAAGAATGGCAATTTTTGTATGACATACATGACAGTGGGAATTGCATTTTTTCTATTTGAACAGTTCACCTCTTAAACAATGGACCAGGGCTCTATTAGGAAAGGATTGGTCTTGCTCAGAAACTGTCCTGCTTTCATTCGTTCCCATCTATATTTTCTGTAAAATGAAGCAAAAACAAATCTATGCATTTCTGAACCACTTTTAGCCCTCAGCTCATCTCCTATCTAAATATGTAAGTCAAACATCACCTTGAGTGTTCCACAGTGCCTCTGAGCACAAACCAGAACCTCGTGCTTTCCCAGTCCTACATCTCACCCTGTCCCTCATTACACAGTCAGTGTGGCAGGCATGGCTGCAAGAGAGGGTAATTAATGTAAATATGTTTTTCCTGCTAGTTTTCACAAACAATAAATGCTTGATGATTAGCCAAGTAAAGTGGAGCTATTACTGCTGTAAAGCTCTCTTCTTGATTTCCTTGAGCCTTCCCCTTCCCCCATGAGGAAAACTCCAACATCAGCTCAGCCCTTCCACATGGACCTGTGTTGCAGGGTGAGCAGGGGAGATGGGCAGCTGAGGCTGCGTGCAGAACGGGAAAAGGGATGGGCTCAGGGGGATGTCTTTGGAGCACTGCAGTATGTGGATTGGCAGTGGGAACAAGGCAGGATGATGTGTGTCTTGACAGAGAAGGAGGACTGGGGAGGGGTCAGGAGTCACGGCCCAAGGACTGGGTGTCATTGTATATGAAGGAAAAGCTTCAAAACATTGAACATTTTTAAAGCCTTCTCCTTCTGTTAGTTTACTGATTGCCTTAAAAGTCAAAATAATCACAGTTCTTGGTTAGTCATTCACTTCTGTGTCATTATCCCTGTTTCTGTGTTAAAGTCCAGCTGAGTCATTGCCTGGCTGAACTAAAAAGGACATTAAATATGAACCACATAGGTGCAGGCAGGAAGAAGAAAAAATTTTAAAAATTGATTTACTACAGTTTTCCTTGGTGTAAGGGATCCATTAAGGTTTTGCCATCTCAGCTGGGTCCCATGTACTTTGTTGCTCTTGAGTGCTCAAGACATGCCTAAGACAGAAATATCTTCTTCTAGCTAATCAAAAGACCATATCTTTTCCTGCCATGTGGCAGGAAGATCAAGCAGCCACGTGTTTTTCACCTTTGCATTAAATTACCAAGCGTTGCTGTACAATGGGTTGATGGAGAACATGATGAAGAGTATCCAGATGGTCCAACACATGGTGACCTGTCACATCAGCAACACAGATTGATAAGAGTTGATCAGTTCAGTTCATCACAGACCACCCTTGGCTCCTTGTTCAGTACTGTGTTTTATTCTTAAGACATTTATTTTCACGGCTTTCAGCTGTCTGAATCTTGACTCTTTCCTTGACCCCATTTCTCACTGTGCTGATCACCTATAGCAATAATCATCCATGGCAAGTTCTCTGGAGCAGCAACTGATGGATACCAGAGCAAGACTTCAACAAAGATGACAGGACCTTCTAAATGGACCTTGAACCAGACTATGGCCAAATGTCAAATCAGCCATGCTCCTGGCAACATCTAGAATGAGGTATAGAACCATATAAAATGCTTGTTTCAAGACGTTATTTCCAAGACTCACAGTCTGTAGGGAAATGAGAGAAGAAAATAGAATATTAGTGAGAAAAAACAGGTATAGAAAAACAAACAAAATTCAAGTTGTCCCTAAAGAAACATTTTTAGAGGGGCATAAGAGAATCTGTTACCTTCTAATATTAGCAGACTTAAAGCTCAAGTGGGAAACAGTCACCCTTTGTAACTGTGGCTGGGTAGAGGAGATTTTGGTTCATATATCTTAATGAAGAAGATTAGGAAATATAGAAAACATAAGGCTTAAAAGCATTTCTAAATAGAAGTTTCCCAAAGACTGTCGTGAGGCTTTTGCTTTAACACTTTATTACTGCAGCACAGAGTTGTACTGTGGAAAGCATTTTATCATTTGCAAGGCAAGAGGTTGTTGGCTCAGACAAGTGTCATTATCAAAGACAATTTTCACAATGCATTCAAAAGCTTCATTAAGTGCCTGTCTGACAATAATATTGGCCCTGCTGTGTTCAGGCACTGGAATTCATATCCATAGCTGACTACTGTTTCAGGCATGAGCTGAATATCCATCTTTGACCTGCAGATTTATCTGAATCCGTCACATTGCCTGCAAGACACAGGTCAATGTGGGTAGATCTCTGTGGTAAGAACGTCCTAGTACTATATGCTTTTTGGTTAAAAACAAAAACAAACACAAAATTACATCAGAACTGGACAGTGAATTGATCATTTTGGTAGGACTGCCTCAATCAGAAGAGAGCAAAGGAAGACAAGATAAGGGCAAAGCTGTTTAAGGTTTAATGTAACTCAATAAATAAGATCTTAAATGCTTTCCTCACCCCATACCTTAGCAAAAAATGACCAGAAATCAGGGAAGGTTATTTCCTCTATTTAACCGAAAGTGAGGCTGTTATGTTTGCGATTTACGAGAAATGAGGAAAAATTAAGCAGAGATACTTAAAGAAACAAAAGGGGGTTATATACCCAAATTCATAACCATTTCAGAGGGATCTGGATGCTCTGGAATCTACGGCTGTAAAACAAAATAAACAAGTGTCTCTGAATTTTCAGGTAGCTGGGACTGTGGCAAGTCACTTAATCTTGTGTTTTAGACAGGCTGCATGGTATAAAACCAATTGGAGCCACATGGGCAGGGATCAGCAGGGAATTAAAATGTCCAGGCTTGTCCTCTGGGGACTTTGAGTGGCAAAAAAAGAAACAAAGAAGTAGGAATAAGGGGGCAGATTTGATTGAAAGGGAATGGGACATTCCTTTTGAAGGTTCATGAAAATTCTCATCTTAAATGCTAAAAATTTAGTGGATTAAGCACAACTTAGGGTCTGATTCAAGTTGCGTGAGGTAGAAATTAACTTCATTGTCCTCAGTAAGACAGAGTGAATGTGGTGATTAATGAAGAATTGGTATATTGTGCCATTAGGTTGAGGAGCCCTGGTATGACAGCCCTGGTTGAACTCAGGTGAGGAGTGCTTCTGCACCCATCGGTATCTGCCTGTCCTCAGCAGTACAGGTTTCTGCTGGATTTTCCTGGAAACAAACAGTGGTGCTGTTTGTTTCAGTGGTCTGGAAGCCAGGAACTCCCATGCTCCTGGCCTCGAGGCTGGTGTCCTGGTTTCGGCTGGGATAAAGTTAATTTTGTTCTCAGTAACTGGTGCAGTGCCATGTTTTGGATTTGATAGGAGGCTAATGTTGATAACACACGGATGTTTTAGTTGTCACTAAGTAATACTTACTTAATCAGGGACTTATCTAATCAAGGACTTCTCAGTTTCCTGTGCTCTGCTGGCGAGCAGGTGCACAAGAAGCTGGGGGGAGCAGAGCCAGGACAGCTGACCTGAGCTAGCCAAAGGGATGTTCCATACCACAGAACACCATGCTCAGTGTATAAACTGGGGGGGAGTCGTTCAGGGCTGGCTGATCACTGCTCAGGGACTGGCTGGGCGTCAGTCAGTGGGTAGTGAGCAATTACATTGTGCATCACTTGGGGTTTTTTTCTTGTGTTTTATTTCTCTCCCTTTGTCATTTGTTGTTGTGGTTTCTTTTATTATTCTTATAATGTTTTATTTTCTTTCAATTATTAAATTGTTCTTATGACAACCCACGAGTTTTACCTTTTTCCCAGTTATCCTCCTCATTGCACTGGGAGGGGGTAGCGGGGGAGTGAGCGCGCAGCTGCGTGGTACTTTGCTGTCGGCTGGCATTAAACCACGACAGGCAGGATGCCAAAACCCACCCTTTTATCTCAGTTTGTCCTGAAACAAGGTGGGGGAAGTTACTGAGAACTATAGGCTGTATCTAAATGAAATCTTCATCAAAAGATACAGAAGTGTTCCAGCCAGGCTCCCGTGTCCATATTATAAAAGTTTACTAGAAAAATACTTATGTTAAAAGAGTTGTACTTTCAACAAGTTTCTGAGCCCTATGTGAAATGAGGTATTTCATTCTACAGTTAAAGGCTCTTTCTGATAACAGACTGCTCTCTATTCCGGCATGTTGCACAGTGGAAAGCTTGGGTTCAGTCCTCAAGGGACATTTTCCTTTCAGCCCAAATAACATTTCTAGTCCATTTAGGTTGTGGATTATGTATTTTGCTCAAATATGAACTCCAAATAATTTTGTTTCATTTTAAGACTTTGTAAATATGTGTAGGGATCATATCTCCTTCTTATATATCATTGCCTTTCATTTTATCATGCTATAACAATAATACTTTGCACTCAGTCCCTCATACTCTGACATCTTAAAAGAGATAAAAAGGACTCTTCTTTAAACTAGGAGAGTCAAAACACGTTGGGGGAATTTCAGTTGGATATTTAGGCCTTCTGAGCACCTGAAACTCCTTTATGAGTCATTCACATAATTTGACAACTGATGCATTAACAACATGCCCAAGGTTGCACAATGAGTCCCTTGGTAGGATACAGGACCAAGCTTAGAAGAAATTAATCATAAGTTCCATAGCAATTGGTTAGTATTCTCCTACCTAGAAAGCATCAGACAGTTCATGACAGTCATCCTTCTTGTGGTTTCAAGAATTCTAAATTAATCTCATCTTATATTTAGAAATCAGAATGTACATAATCCACTCTGTCTTGATGAAAATAAATAAATTTAAGAAAAAAAGTTCTAATGCTTAGTAGCATTGATGCCACACAAAACCCATGAGTTTACAGGAAAATCATCCCTCCTTTTTACAGTTCTAATACCAGCATTTCCCCCTTTATTTTTCCTGATCCATTCAGAACATGCCTTGCCTTTGACTCCACCTTTAACTGCAATGTCTGCAACTATTGCAATGTGATGGGGAAAGAGGATGGCAGCAGCACAGTTGATGACATAGGCGGAAAGCTGTGGCAGCTGATGTGACAGTACTAATCCACTAAAATGACACCAATTTATTGCCCTGTTTTTCACACAGTATTACCAGAAGCACTTTTGTTACCATTTGTGAGTAAAAAAGCCCTGCTCAAAAAATCTACAAGAGCAGTATGTTCATTGCCTTTGCAAATCTTTGTAAGCCTGGTTTTGTTTTGGGGGGCTCAGGAATAAACCTACCAGAGCTTCAGTCCGCTAAAGGTCATCTGTCAGCTAAAGATGCTGAGCCTTAACTTTGCTGTCACACTGTCACAGGTCGGCACTGGGGAGGTTGGCAAGGGAGTACAGTATTTCAGCATTTTATCACTCGGGCTGGCTGAGACACTGTAATATTTCTTCCCAGCTTAGATCTTCTCATGGGATGCTTGAGCAAGTGTCACCTGTGCTAAACCCAGCACTGTAAGTCCCGGGGGACATGTTTTGGAGATGCTTGTTCTGGTCCTGGCTAATGAAGGTTGGTCCCAGTGGTCACTCCCAGCTGCCTCAAGATAACATTGGGTGAAAATCACTTTGGGTAGACAGAAGAAATCTGGGCTGGTATCCATGTGCTATTGCATAGCATGAACACTCAGTGTTTCACCTAATTTTAGACATCTGCCCTGCGAATGTCCAGAGCTGAGCTAGTGTCCCTTAGTGTCAGGAGACAGCTAGTCACCAGTGGTTCCCTCTGTGGTCAATGAAAAGAAATAAGCGCTTTTCATGTGGCGTTCATCTTATCTATTTTAATTTACTTCTTTGAGAGGAGAAAAATCATTCCCAACTCTGTTTTGGGTATATTGACTCTTTGGTGAGCTGAGCCAATTGAGTTCCCGGGTTGCTCAACTGATCTGCACAGAATTAAGGTGGAGATGAGGCGGGAAACACTGCAGTGCCTACAGCAACACTGGGCACCTAAGTTTAGGACACCGTATCCCATTCATTCTCACCTCTGATGCTTGCTGACTGCCTGTTAGCATTGCTCTTTGTCAGGATTTACTAGCATGGGTGTCAGCCTCCCATGAGCAGCCCAGCATCAACCACACTGGTTCAGCTCAATCACTCATATTCCTCATGTTCTTCAGTAAGTTGTCTCTGACGACAGCCTTGTTGGATGTCTAGGGAAGAGTGTAAGAATAAGGAATGGATATAGCAATGTTTTCCTAGTGTACATTCTCAGTTTCGTGTGATCTGCAGCTCAGGATCATGAGTATCTATCTGTACAACCTCAGTCACTCCTGTTAGAGTTTTCTTCCAGTAAGTCATGTAACTGGTTTTGGAAACCATTTACTATGCAAAGCATCATTCTGCAAGAATTTCCACAGCTTGACTATGCAAGGTGTAAAAGTGTCACCTTACCCTGTATAGCGTCTGTCCTTTGACAAACCTAAGTCATTAGCTGCAAGTAGCTAATGATTTTACCTAAGACTGAGCACTGTATCCTAAGGGACCGCCTCTACCTCTGGGAGCCAGAACTGTTCTCCTGGTCATACAGCAAAGCAGAGACCTGCTTTTATTCATGCAGTAATGAACAGGAGGTGTGGGTTCTCCCTGGTGTTGCAATGGCCACTCTGCTGTCCTTGAAGAACATAGGTTTCCAACATATGACCCCTAGCATAGCACTGCTCTCAGCGCCTAATAACCGTGCTTCCATTTGTTTTTGTGGAGACTTGGATTTGAAAACACCACCTGTAAAATTCCCTGTTCAGCTACACATATTACCTATTAAAGAATAAGAACACGTCTATCTGTACACACAGATTTGTGGTTGTGCTTTTCTATTTCTGGTAAGCAAGGGTTCACTTTAAAAAATAATAATAATAAAAAAAAAAAAAAAAAGGCAACATGGAGAGGTTTGGAAGGCAGGCAATGAATCGTGGATGCAAGGGAGCCCAGCATGCAGTTTTAGAGTGCTAGATTCGGGGAAAACAGCTTGCATCTCTCAAGCATATGCTGCTGTAACAACGGCTACAGTACAGAGAGCTCTGCTCAGAGGCACTTCGGAGTGGCAACCTATAGGGCTGCCATCTGTCCTAGTTCAGGCAGGGAAAGCTTATCTTTTCACAGGAATGCAAGCTGCAAACTGATCGCAATCATGTGGGGCTGGGCTTTCCTTGCTGGTTTATGTTTTTAAGAATGAGTGGCTAGATAACCCACTGTTTTGGACGAAATTATAAATGTTCACAGTTTGACTACAATGGTCACATTCCAGCGATCAGCATCACAAGGGTACTCAAGCCCTGTTAAAACAGTTATGATCTACATGGCATTATGAGAAAATCCTGCACTGGTGATGTGCACTGGCTTTCTGGATGAGTCTTTTAAAAATTATTTAAGATAAAAAATATTTTCTTCTGGGATAATAAATGGCAGAGAAATGCACTGGGTGACTCTTGAGGTCCATCTCTCCTGCTCTGTGGTTATACAATAGCTAGAGTTCAAGCTCAGGGCTTCTTCAGTTTTTTCCAGAAAATCTTCCTGAGGCTCTGAATAAAAAATAACAGTGAATCAGAAAATAAAAAGTAACGCTCAGAATATAGCTGATATGTCTTATGTTCCTGTACCAGTACCCAGGTCACTGCTAAGGATGAACCCTTGTGTGTTTTTCCTGCCTCCTCTGCAGGAGCCTCGGTGTGTTCAGCAATCATCAGTAACTTCTCAGCACACTTGTGGTTATAAGCCCAGGATGCTGGATTCGCAAGGTACAGAAGATCCAGAGGATGATTAAATACCGTAGCTTCAATTTACTGCCAAAGTAACAGGAATACGCTTTAAATAGGGTTCATTTTCAGAGTTGCGATATTATTGCTTTAACTGCAAACACTGTCTCCCTAACCAGGTCATCTGACTGTACAGAAACATGCTCTCTTCCTTACGAGATACAAGCAAATGGGTGAAATTAAGGCACAAAGGTAATAGCATGTATCAGGGGAAGAGAACTAAGCTTTTGCTTCAAAAATGTTCTTCACAGAAGGGTCTAGTGGGATTTGAAGTTTTCTTCTGAAAGTAGGAAAGTTAGAGCTTTCATTAGAGTTCCACTTTATGTTTCGTGTTCATTTCAACCTACAGCTCAAAGTGAAACTCCAGGATTTGTGGAAATGAGTAGAAAACTGAAGATGTGCATTAAAAAGTCACGTGCAGGAATATTCCAGTTGGGGCCATAAGGCATCATCACTTTTAAAACTACAATGGAGTTTTGATATTTGACCTGCAAAGACTGCTTTGAAATTCCAGCCTTAAGCATCCTGTTCAATACTGGGCAGCTGTGAGGGTGCCGGACTGTGTCCTTCCTTTTCTACTGCAGATGTGTCTTACGCATATTGAAGGTGGAGCAGGAAATGTGCTAAACACTATAGTACCTGTCATCACCTCAAAAATCATTTTCCAGTAGCAATACAGATGATATACAGACATGAATGCTTGAATATACATTTTTTTTGGTGTATTGTGATATTAGAAGCATATTTGAGGTGATGTCCAGCCAAGCAGGAAAAATCATATCACATCAAATATGCATGTAGTGACAAAGGGAGGGGAGAATAAAGTCTGGGGGGGAGTATCACAGTTCAGCAGGAAGCAAATATAAATACAAAGATATTTGTGTTCTTTAAGAGAACAATACAAAGATATTTTATGTGTGTTCTATTAAAGAACATAATGGCCGTGTTCCAGAAGCAAAAAGCTCAATTTCCAGCTCAGGTGCCTGAGCAACCACCTCTGGGAACCGCCTGGGGTTGAGGAATGACAGGGTGAGTGGTTGCTGAGGAGGACGGAGTGCCTTAAGGGTTCTTGGATGCTGGTCTTCTTCCCAGGTGTTGATCTTTTCAAGGCAGCAACTTGTGCCTGGATAAATAGAGATTTCTTAGTCTTGGGCAGATCCCTATTTTTTGAAATGTATGTGTGTGCAAGAGGTCTTCTGTGCCATTAGCAAGCTGAAGTTCAAGTAGAGGAGTGTTATTTCTTACAGCATAAAATTTCATGAGCTCTTACCATCTCTTCAGTGAGAGGTTGATAGAACTTTATACATCAAAAAAAGGAAAGGCTATTCATTCTTAGAATGGAAGTCAGATAATAATTTCCAATTTTTAATTTTGAAAAGAAATGTCCATAAATACACACATTTTTTATTTTTATTTACAACTATTCAAAACCGGTAAGAGCTGGGATTACTTTTATTTATGTTGCCTCCCATCAGCTGAATTCAGAAATTGTTGGGATTTTATCTACCAGCTTTTTTTCATTCCAAAAGGCTGAATGGGAGTTAAAGGTTAGAGTTCCAACCAAGCTTTCTTCAGGAAGTTTCAGAGCCCCAAGGGGGAGGTTCTGGTCAAAACCAAAGGTACTAAAATGGTGCAGGAAGCAGAAGACGCAAATCCTGTTGTGCTGTTCTTGCTGTTTTGTCGCATGTCTGAATGGAAACAATCTACCCTGTGAAAACAACTGCTTCCCGCAGAGCAGTACCAGTCTAGCAGTGGCTTTGCCTTTCTTCCTCCAGTGGCACTAAAGCTTCTTTCTCCCATTTTCTCTTAGACCTGTGTTTTCCTTGTCTTCCCTGTCTGTTGCTTTCAAAAGAAACCCCTCCTACAGTATTAGAAGCTCTTCGAAGTTTGCTGGTTCCTTTAGTCCTTCTAGTTTTGTGCTCTTTTTCTTTTCCTTTTGTTCTCCTGTTCAGATGGATAAAGTAGTCCCAAGTCAGTTCATAAAAGCAGATTGGCACACTAAGTATGGCCCCCAGCTGCATCATTTCCACTGATGACCCCCCTCAGCACTCATCATGTTGGAAACTTCCTCAGTTATTCAGAGAATAAATATGAATTATTTCCCTGCTAATCTGAAGCCTAGTGTTGTAAAAGGGGGATGGAGACAAAAAAGGGAGTTCAACATTGCCAGCCAGAAATGGGAAACCAACAACGTCCCCTTCTCTGGTTTAAAGTCACTAGGCAAGAGGGAAAATCTGCAAATAAGACCACTACAACCTCTTCCAGAAGCCTTGGTGTCTTTGGTGGAGAACGGTCCTTTTCACCTGTGAGAGCAGCACCACTCAGTTTGTAAACGTAAAACCTCTTGTTTGTGCAGTTACTTAATCACTGTAAAATTGCACATTACTGTTGTCACATGGCTATACTAAAAGGAATATTTAACAGGAAAAAGAGCTTAAGGGTAAGCTAGGGTTTGGTGATCTGCCAAGCTGAAAATAGCATTTAACAGGCTTTTAATCTATTTCATAGGTTATTGTCCCCGTGAGTGCTGTTATAGTCTACAGATAAGAAAAATGAGAAGAAAGGGTTATTTTCACTTACAATTCAGCAGCTGCTGGTATTATTACTGTGTCATTGGTAATCAAACAGAGGTACGCTAATAATTGTATCCTTTAAAATGCAGTGTGCAGTAAATATTTGTTGATTTAAAAATAAGCAGGCTGTAGAAATAAGACAGCTTTTTCTGTCAAAGTTAGTAGATTGAATGCTCAGAGAGCCAAGCAGCGCCAAGAGAGAAACGCCTAGCATTTGTGGAAGATTTTGTTGATCTCTGCAAGATTGCTCAGGTCTGTTTGCACCAGGGAGAAAAATAGATGTTTGAAGTAAAAATGCAATTAAAATTAAAATTAAACACATGTTTTTGCTTTTGAATTCTGATTTGTAGATAGTATGTAATATACTGTTTTATACCTTTGAGACAGGCAATTACCAAAATAACCCTCTACTTGCATCCGTTTGACTCGCTGTAATTAGCAGGATACGCAAGGCATGAGAAGAAAAACTTTTACACCTTTCAGCTCATCAGCGCCACTTGGGATGGAGAGCAAGGCTTTCCTCACATGTTGCAGAGGACAGGCAGATGGCCCAACAGGATGCTTTTCTCCATGCTCAGCAGCACAGGGGAGCTGCTGGAGACTTTATTTGGCCTTGTAAGGGCAGGAGAACAGAAAAGGGACTTGCTAGAGTCTGGCAGGTTCCTTTGCCTCTCCAGTGGAAAAAGTGATAGTGTAGGCTAGGACGGCAAAATGTCTTGTCCTCTTCAGTGTCTGACAGTTGTCTTCTTAGGACTTGCTCATGTTGCTTTTGAGTGTTACATCCTGGAGAACCTGAGACAAGACTAGAGCCTGCTGTGTTCATGGTGCACATTTATAGGGTTGGACAGGCCTTAGCAGGGAGAAGTGATGCTATGGAGATGGGGAGTGTTATCTTTCTGGCACAGCAGGACACAAGGTGCATGAGTGCATTTAGCTTAATATTAGATGCCTACAGTGCAGACTTCTCCACTGGAGCTGTCTAGAGTCGACAAGGAGAATCTGGCGTTTCTAGTGCCTTTGTTGGCTCTTACTCGTGCAGAAGAGGATGCAAAGAAGGATCTCAGGGAAGGCAGGTGAGTTGTGTTACAGTCTTACAACTGTGCCTTGTTTCTGACCAGTAACTGTAAAGGAAAGAGAATAATTAGCTCAGATGAGTTCATACATTCTGGAAGTGCCAAAATTATTTAGGAGACTTTCCCTCATTTTCAGACACATATAAGCCTATACGTTCTTAGCAGTTGGGAGGATTTAGGTTCTAAAAATGACATTTCAGCTTTGAAAGCACTGCAGACTTATGAGAATGTTCCCTAAGGTGACTTGGCCTGGTCACACAGTAAAACTGGCGTAGCTCTAAGGTACAGCACATGGCTTGAACAGCCATCCTGGCTTTGCTCTCCAAGGGGTAACACACCATCTTACACAGAAACAGCAGAAAGTCTGGCTACTCTGATTTGATGAGGTTTCTTTTGAACACCTTGAACTATTTGGGGGTCTTCGAAATTTGATATGATAGCCATAATAATAACAACAACAATAATAATAGTAATACAGCAGCAGGCTCCAGACAGTGTTCCCGCTGTGCTCCAAGCTGCATGCAACAGCTACTGCAACTTTCAGTAGCCTGGGGTTTTCCCCTTTAATCACCCTTTGGTTTTGTAAGTGAGGAAGGTTCAGACAGTAATAAACTGAATCTGAGCTACACATCTGCTTTTTCAAGTAGTGTTTGGTGCAGGGGCAACACTGACAGATTTCATTACAGCCGCCTTTGCAGGCGTTGATGTATTAACGCTGTCATCTTGCATGCAGTTTGGATGAGAGAGCCCCTGAATGAAGCTGAGAGCTTCTGATACCGATGTGGCAAATGATTCAGCGCAGATCATTATACGCATTGGCCTGTTATCTCCTCAACGACGTGTGAGGCTGAGAGTGAGCTGTCTCTTCGGTTCATTATTTATTTTTCCTTAGCGCAGGGTGCTGCCAGCTGAGCAGCCTGGAACAGAGCCCGAGAAGCTGTTTTGGGTACGGCAGGGCACGTGGAGGAGGCGGTGTGAGATTACGGCACTTGCAGCACCCCCGCCCATGCTGGAGCACCAACCCCGTGCCTCTGAGATGGCAGGATGGCAGGGATGTCGCAGGACATCCTGCTGGGAAGCATGGATGTCTTGCAGCTTGTTTTTTCAGCTGAGGCTTTTACTGGGATTGTTAGCAGGTTTTGCGGTACCATGCTTCGAAGGGAAGGTCTGCTGTCATCCTCCTGTGCATCTGTTGCATCTTGCATTGGAGCAAATTTAAGCTCTTTGGCAAGCATAAGGTCTTTCCCTGCTACCGTCAGATAAGCTAAATTAACTCTGTTTTGTAGGTCGGAAAAGTGTAACAGCAAGATGAGGTCATTTTCCTCAGGTCATGTTTGAAGAGTGGTAGCAGAACTGGGAATAAAAAGAAAAATTTCCCACCTGTCCCAGCATCCCAGCCACCCCAGGGATGAACCCCATCTGGCTGGAGACTCTGGGACCTGCCGGTGAATATTTATTTATGGAAAAGTGTGGTGGTAAGAACAGAGCATGGAATATTAGAAGCATTTCATGCAAATCGCTTGGACAGGAGCTGGTGCTGGGAGCAATGCCTGTATCGTGCTGTGCAGTGTATTGAGGGCCACCCACAGGCTGGTGCCAGCAGTGTGGCTGGTGCTACTGGTCAGACCAGTGCCCAGCACACCCGTGTGGGGGCTGGAGCAGGATTTGGTGAGTCGGGCAGCTCAGGCTCCTCCGCACATGCCATGCCCTCCCCTCCTGGGCTGCTGCGCTCCCTGAAAGCACATAGTCCTTCTTGGTACAGCCAGTCCCTTGGCTCGTGTAAACTGATAGTGCAGTCTTATTTCAGTGGAAATAAGCCGGGTGAGTCTAGCCAAGAGTCTGGTTTGTATCACTCACAATAGGCTTTAGCTTTAAAAAGCCAGAGGTTTTCTGCTTGTCAAAAAAAGGAGACAAAAGCCCTGTCTCTGACAAGAGCTCTCTATAAGCTCCAGCAGCTGTGTTGTAGAGCAGGGTGGGGATAACTTGTGTCAAAAGCTTTTTAAAAGTTGCTTTGAAAGCATATTTCACCTTCAAAATTTAAGTGGCTTATCCAACTTATGGCAACTGAAATCGGCTTTCCTTATCTTGATGTATGGTGTCCCTCAGCCAGTCACCAAAAACCATTCAGCTGAGGCAGCAGTTTTGGGGATATCAGAAGTGCCAGTCTGGAGCTGAGACTGCTGAGAACGTGTATTCTGTGACATGCCACAGCCCCATAGAGGGTGTAGGGCTGCCAGCACTGCCTGCCTTCTCCTGTTGTCTCTGGAGATCAAATCCAAGCCTGGATCCACAGCAGGAGATGAAGCTGGTGGCCTTATCTCAGCCCCTGTGCGACCACAGCACAAAACTGCCAGGAGGTCTGACAGTTTGTTTTGGGTGGAAGAAATAAGAAAAGCCCATGTCTGGCACCATAAGGATGTTTCAGCTGAGAATTCATAGCAAAACAGCCTGGAAATACTTGTACACATCCCACTAGCATCCGGCATCACTGTAGCTACTGTTACAAACTCTTTATTGTGAGTAGGTTTAATTTGCTTCCTAAGTGCTCTCTACAATCCTCTTCTCACCCAGCCAAGCCTGCCCAGATGCCACTGCATGCTGGATATGGGCATTATTGATGAAAGATGAGCAAGACACCACATGTGAGCTAATTAGAGGGATCCCAAAACAGTGAATATCCATGAGCACAGTAAAATATGGATGAATAGAGTCAAGGGAGTATATTCTCAAATTAGACTTGCAACTTGCATTGGAAGTGGAGGGGAAGCTATGTATCTGAGCTCTGCACACCAAGTTGCAATCTATTTCTGTACACGTTAAGGCTGATTGTTTGCTGAAAATGCCTCACAACTCATTTGATAATAGCAGCAAATAATCATTGTTTGTGTAGACGAGGTGGGGAAATGTACATTTAACTCCCTAACACAACTCCCCTAATGCTGTTAGGGCATTTGTCTATTTTTACACCAACTCAGAAATACAGTCCCTGAAGGTCACTCTTTAGGAAAGGCCTTAATTAAGATTTCTGCCTGCAGCAAATCGTATGAAATATAATACATCACGCTATAGCAACCCAGATACAGATCATTGGCTACCTTGATCCAGTCATGTGGTATGAGAAAATATTACCATTTTCTTATCATCAAGGATCATTTTACAATGTGAATAAAAAAAATAGCAGCATTCAGGTTTTCTTAAAATGTCCATGAAAAGACAGAAAAATGTCTGCCATTCAGGCTAAATAAAGCGTTCACTTAGGGAGTGAAGGTCAAATGGAGACATACACTTTACTGAGAGAAAAATGCAAATCTTGTGTGCATCATAAATATTAAAAACAATACTGTTTAAAAGGTCTAATTTATTTTTATTGAATTAATTTTCTTCCATCTGTTTTTCTGCTCTTTCCCTCTAGAGCTCCAAGGGCTATTCTTCCCAAACCAAGGACAAATCCTTTCCACGTGCCAAGCCTGAAAGTTCAGTTTGGATGCATTTCCAAATCAGAACTATTAAGCTCTTTTTTCCAAAGCACCTAAAGCTCTAGCTATGGTCAAAAGCAAAAGCACCTATGCAGTACCACGTTGCTGTGTCTGTGTCCATCTCTTTAACCCCTTCCACTCTCACTTCCAAAGCTTCCCCTGCAGATCTCTATGGGAGAGCCCCTGTGCATTCGTGAGGTTGCACAGATGCAAAAGCCCCTCCTTCAGAGACAGCTGAAAGATCAGTGCCAGAATAGCCACCCCTTCATTTTCTGATTCAGTTCTGATTTTCATTTCTATTCAGCAGCAAATCTTCCATTTTTGCTTGGGATATTTGTGTCTGTGCATCATGACCCAAATAAACTTCTTGTGCAAGAGAAATTATTTCCACTGTGAAAAGGAGCTTACTTTGGGTAGCTCTTACTTCCCAAGGATAAAGTATTTTCTGTTCAGATATACTCAGAAACACTCATTAGTTAGAAAAACAAAAGCACTCACCTGTTGCTGATGGCCGTGCCTGTGAAACCGCAATCCTATTACTAGGAGTGAGGAAGACAGAGATGCTTATTAGTGGACTGGATGAGTGGTTTAATTAAACAGAAACTAAGCCCAGCCATTGCTCTGAAGTGTCAAAGGTTTACTTATTAGGGACACTTGAATCGGGGGCAGGGGACTAGAAAAATTCACACAACTACTGATCCTATTTCCCCCATGCAAATGACACGGTAGAGTTAAACCAAGCCCCTGTGGCAGGTTGATCATGGAGTTTGTTTTCAGCTGGAATCAGCTATCAGCAAGGCGGGAGGATCTCCAGCTCCCCACTTGGAAACCAAGAATCTCTCTAGGGGGAGGAGGGGTGAAATTGAAGCTTTCAGTAGCTGGGATCTGTTCCCTTCCACTCTCACTTGTTTGTTCTCCTCACTGCTGATGTCCAGCTCTGTCCCAAAGCAGAAGTGACTAAGAACTAAAGAAAAAAAACCTTTTCTGGCACATTTTCTCTCCTGGCCAGAGATTTCCCTGAAGAATCTTTTGATTTGAAAGCTTCCCACCAAGTAGTCCCATGTTACCCCAGTAACACATTTGCCCAAAGATTAATATTTCCCATCTGTCCTTCTCCTTTCCTCTACTGCCTGGCTGCAATGGTTTTGGCTTTCTGCTTCCACTATGACAGCTGCAATTACAGGGAGCTGGCTCTTGCAACAAGATTCTCAGGGCGCTTCCTCAGAATGCCTCTAGAAAATACATGGCAGAAATGCACTGGCTACAGCAATATGCAGCCATCTCTCACAGATCCCACCTTTCCCTAGAAAGACCAGGGATTCCAGCCTGCTAGATTTGGCCTGGTATACATCAAGAACGAAATGCTCTGTAACGTCAACACCATCTGAATTTTTTAGGAGCGCATCAGCCGGTCTTCTGAAACACCTGATACTGTTGAAATGCACAGGAAGGGCGAGGAGGAATGCACATTCATACAGAATGGCATCTTGGGCTGTATCCCAAGCCCAGTCTCTGCCCCTGCTCTGAGTTGCAGAAAGTTTACTACTTCCTCTGCATAATGTGAGCACTTGAAAGGAAAGGCAAAGGCAAAGGAAAAAAAGGAAAAGGAAAAGGAAAAGGAAAAGGAAAAGAGAAAAAAACCCCTGCTTAGTCTTTAAAAATTTGCTTGGTTTTTAAAACTAGAACTTACTCTAAATTAGTTTTCTGTTTTTATTTGTTTTGGAGGAAAACATTTCCCATTACCAGCTGACAAGATAGTGAAGAAAAAGTGTTTTAGCCTTGTGGGTCATAAAAGGCCAGTAACCAACCACCCCTAGAGTCCTGGTAGCATTTAATATTGCGTTTTTATAAGGTATGGCAGCATATGTAGCCTTGAAAATGTGAGGGTGAATAACAGCAGTGAGTATTTAAAAGATGCCTGTCTCTACATACAAAACAGACACTATTATTCCTTTCCTGATATGCAAAATGCTCTTGTGATACAAAGCAGTTAGAAACATATGACAGTTGCATTTCACAGCAATCAGAAGCACAGCAGCCTGCCTACCTTCTTGTCTTCCTTTCATTATTTAACTTCACTGTCATGTTCAGGGAGGGTTTTAGTAAATGATTTGCTGCAAGAAAGATGGTAAATAGATAGATAAATAGATAGGAAAGTCTTCACATGAGCAAGAGGCAGTTTACCTATGACTTTCTTGCATGTCACTTTTCAAACAGATTTTCAAGGATTTTTTCTCCCCTTTGCAGCAGAATGAGAGAAATATAGCCTGCACATAAGAGATAATATTGTCCTGGGAAATATCCAGTGGATTAATGTATTTCTACTGAAGCTAGCAGGAAATTGTGTTTCAGTTTGTGCTTATGGGCTTATTGTGAATACGTCATATTGAGAACAGTTTGTTAAACAAGTAACATAGGGTGTTAAAAAAATCAAAAGGGAAAATAAACTGGGAATGTCAGGTTCTATAATAGGTTTGATGTGTATCTGTATTGTCAATAACCCTGATGCCAAAGACTGACTCCCTTCATTCTTGTTTTATAATGAAACAAAGAACACTGTGGTTTTGCGAGTTATTTACAGTCCATCTCTAAGCTTTTCTATGTAAATTATACCAGCGCTGTACTCTAGCAAACAGACTTTTGATGACATCATTATAGGCAATTAGTTCTATACCTTAATTAAGTAACAAAGCTTTATCTGTAATGCAGTTACTCTTAAGCAAGATTCATCTTTGGGATGGGAAAATTCTGAGCATGAACAGGAGCCATGAGAGCCAGGTCTGAGTCAGGGATGTTAGGGCACAGTGGATGGATGGCCCTAGTGAGTCAGACCCCGGGGAGACAGGATCAATAAGAAGTTGAAGTAAATTATATACCTTGGGTCAGCCACTTATATGTGGCCAGGATCTAACGGAAAATGGCTCCTTTCTTTGTTGTTTTTGCTGAAGCTATGACAGTGTTCATTCCCTACTGGTAGAACATACTATTGATGGGACCCCAGGCTTAGTCACTGCTGCAGCAGGGTGAGATGTTTCCATAGCCACCTCCTGCCTTCTGTGCAGGAGCCTTCCTAGGATTTTGTCAGCTTATTCAACAGCAAGTGGGTTTTGCAGCGTGTAATTAAAGCCTCTCTATTTACAAAAACAGACCTTGCCCCTTTGGTGTAAACTGTAGACATATATATGATATGAAGCCAAGGTAACCCAAAGTAACTAGTGATGCTGGGCACCTACATTTTTTCCTGCCTAGCAGGATATGTGTCTGAGAGGCTTGATTTACAGAGGGCAGAGGGTCTGGTCCTCCTGTTCTTCCTTTGAAAGTGAAATATTTTGCTTCAAACCACTGACAGCAGATCTGCATTGGCACTTTGAGCTCTCAGAGTGCTCACACTGGGGTGTGTGCCTATGTTGGGTACCAGTTCCTTTCTGTAGGTGACATCTTTAAGTGAGAGTTCTTCCTGATACTGATGTGTCTGATCCTGTTTCCATGGAAACCAAGGTCAGATAACAGAAGAAAAGGTTAGGGGATATTTTTTTCTTAATTATTTCAAAATCTTCACCTTATTTTCCTCTTTCTGCTGTCCATTTTCATAGAAGCACATATGTTCTATCTTGTATTTATGTAGCACCATCTATATGCGGGTGTACGCACACGCGCGCGCGCACACACACATGTATATGATGAGATCACTCCGAAATTTACATGGCATTTACTAGAGAGAACCTTAACTCAACTTCAAATGTTTTTTCTTGTTTACATATTTATCTTCAGATTAGAAGCACAAATATGATACAATGCAACACAAGTAACACCACAGTGCTTGTATATTTTGACTGCTCAGCATTTGAGACAAATTACTTTGACATTGGAAGTAAATTAATTACTCCAGGCCAGGGTTGTTGTACCATGTAAGGCACTTTTAAGGACCACTTTCTGGTTGCATCATCAGTTAGGTTCAATCTCTAGTCATTCTTTTTTCCTTCCATGGGAAAATAGCATATTTCTAAGGGGCCTGAATAAAACAAGTTCTACCTGCTGCTCAGCGATTTGAGAATATGGCATTGAGAAAGTGACCCATGTCACCACTCGAAAACAGACTGGAAAACATGTCACCACAACAAACAGGTTACTAGAGCTGATAGTGTATGATATTTCATGTGTTTCCAATGGGCTCTGTCTCAGCTAATGTTAGGTAGGGGGTCTGAAGAACTTCTTTCTGCAGTAAAATGATAAGGGAGACAGACACTTCCAGAGGGAGTCTGCCCTGTCCTGAGCCAGGGGTATTCAAGGCAATTAGCTTCAACATTGACCTTTCAGGTGGGTAAGGCCAGATAAAATAGTAGACTAGGGTTTCAGAAATAGACTTTGAACAGTACATAAAAGAAATGGATAGAGATGGCACATACATTGGAAAATCCTCCTTACAAACATCTTTAAATTGGAACCAATGCTAAATACCAGAGCTTGCCTTCTTATATGTAATGTCTCACATTAGCTGCATCTCATATTTAGCTTTTTCTTATCCTTTTATAGCAAAACAGAAGTGTTTTTGTAGATCTGTCCATACAGAATATTTTCTTTTCCTGAATAACACAGCAAAATGTCTTTTCCATGACAAAAATCAATTGATTTTTGCAAACAAAAAAAAAAGGGAAGATGAGGCTTTGTCTCTGCGTTCATGCTGGCTGGCAGGAATTTTTATACCTTGGCTTTTTATTTTATCCTGAAACTCATATTGCTATCAAGGGCACACTCTACACTGCAATCAGTGTATAAAAAAGCAATTAAATTCCTCCTGGGTGTCAAAAAGTAACCTGGCTGTCAGCACTGAATGTGCAGACAATCCCACGTCAGTCAGTAATGCCAGAGATGTGACCAAATGAAGAAGTTAGAGAAATGAATGTATGGGGGTGACACTTAACCCGTGTAGGTTACCTAAGTTTGCAACCAGCCAAGGGAACAGACTGTTTGGATGCAAGTTTTGAGAGGGAGGGTAGTGACTGTGGGTGTTCTTGTGTGCCAGGGATCTCGTTGGTGCAAAGCAAGGAGACAAGTAGTCATGGGTCCATCTGTTCTGCCAGGTGAATGGTTCATAAGCATATGCATAAGCACGCAAGGGGCTTCCCCTATGCCTCAGTCCTTTATGGGTGCAAGAATAAATGGAGCCAGTCACAGAACACAAGTATGGGTCAGAGTCCGTAAGTGTCCATTAGCTGGCTGCTGGTGAGGGTAAACCATCCTCAGGGTCTCCGGGATGTGTCTGCCGGGATGCGTCGTCAGCCTGCCCAGAGACCCTTCCCTGCGTTTCAGCTTTCTCCTTGAAAGTGCTCGGCTGAGTGAATCTTTGATACAAGAAGCTAGTTAAGGTGAGTGTCGTCAGATCACTGAGCTGGAACAGCACAGAAAACCCTCTTGCCTGCTGAATAAGCATCAGGCTCCGCCAGAGCCCGAGCAAGCAAGCGGTGCAGAGAGCTTTTGACAAAAACTGTATCGCTTGAATTTTGAACTAGTGTATTAATTAATTGGGTATGCAAGTCAGGATTTTGCAGACACTAAATCAACTTCATAACACGTTATTCATGAATAATTTCAAGCTGTTTTTCCATTATTAATAATTATTTGTACAACAATATGACATCAAAAGCCCTAATAAATGCAAGGCTTCATTGTGCTGGACACTACAAACAACGTAATCAGGGACAACCTGATAAGCCTTATTAGTGGGCTGAAGGAATTGATCAGCATTACCTGGAAAGACTCGCTTACCATAAAAAGACTTAACTGTGGAAAAATGTTCCTCGTGTTTCCCACAGAATTGTCTGAGTGTAGAAATGTCTTGACCCTATTCCCAGAGGAACCATAGGCCTTTTCAAGCTGCCCAGAAATATCAAACAGAGGGGCAGGGACAGGATGACACGACACTGCAGTGAGGGGGAAAGGCATCTTTTGGTAGGTCTGGAGACATGGGATCCCTAAGCGGTCAGGCAGGGGTCCAAGCCTCAATACAGACCAGGAGGGTCAGACTGTAACATAAGGGAGATCTTTCGCAAGAGGGACGCTTCTGTAACTAGTGATTTCTTGCTTTTCTTCCATTAGATTTTTTTTCTCCCTTTGGCCATAAACTCTGCAATTGGACACAAGAAAACTCTCCTGATGGAAAGTTTAGTGTTGTCTGAAGTCCTACATCCCCACAGAAACCTTTGGTTTTATCCAGGTGATGGTTTTATCCAGGTGCTGCTTTCTTACAGCCAAACTTTAGAAACAGTAACATACATGGCTTTCTCTACAGTTAACTGTGTAACAAATGTCATTTGTAACACATATTTCAGCTAGTGATAGGAAAGACTGGTGATCTGGGTAGCTTACAAGTGATCAGATCAGAAAAAGCAACTAATCCATCCCTGAGGCTCATTATTAGATGACTACTGTAAAACTGTAACTAAAATATTTGAAGAAGAGAGTTTAAACAGCAATTTTCAATGAGGTGGCTGGACTCATGGAGTGCTGTGAAATGCTTTGGCTTGGTAGGCTGACCTTGAACCCAAACCTACTGTCTTAACCTTGTTACATACCATGGTGTTTTGATTTTTGTGGGTTTTTTTAAATGTACATATCTTATTCCGATGTTTCTTTTACCTTATTACAGAGGAAGGACCAAACCTAATCCTTTCTAATCCTGATAAATTTCACAGGTTCTTTTTTCTTTCCATTAAAAATACTATAATACTGTAAGCTTTAAAAACAATTTGCATTTTTCAGCCATTTTAGGCAACTTATATTTATTTAAAAAAAAAAAAGAAAGAAAAAGGACTGTTTTGGAAAATCATACCATCCTAAAATATTAAAAACATATTGCCTGAGAAGTGATGATTATAAATAGCTGGCATTATAGCTCAATACATTACTGTGCTAGTCTTTGATTCCTCTATAATTATAGAATGAAAGCTTCAATCTCTGCATTGGGTGAGCACTTAAAATTACAGTTGAGGTAGTAAATTACTGGTCCTCAATGTCCTAGCCAGACAGATTGCTTTCAGTTCATAAAGAGAAATTCAGTGCTGTGTTAGAGGCAGATTCCCCAGCGAGATTATTGTCTTCTATTGAAAACTAGTCGGTGAAGTTAAAGGAAATACTAGAATATTTTACAATGTACCAACATAACCAACGATTCTTATTTTCAAAAACAAGCAGCACCAGTGCTGCCTCACAACGTTCATGTTGTTCATATTGATTTTCGTTTTATACATCCCCAGGAACAAAATGTACTGGCTAATAGATTGCTTTTATTAGTTTCACTGGATGCTGTATCAGTAATGGGTTTAACTCTTGCATGAAGGTAGCGTGCTGGGCCTTTTGAACCTGTTGATGGACATTTGATTTAAAATGTCATTCTGTCAGTAGGAATCCTGATAAGCACAAAAAACAAACAAACCAGGAAACACCCCAGTGAATTCTCATTCTAACAAGTTTAGTCTTGTGACAAATGATTATCTTCTAAGGATTGTTTCTGAAACGTAAAGTAAAAATAGGTATGAGTCCTAGAGGTTAATTTCACTCTTTCAAAGCACTGCAAAATACTCTGAATGAAATCCTTTTGCCATTGTCTAGGGCAACGTCTGATAATAATATAGCTAAAGATTGAAAAAAGTCATATATGCACTGTGTCCACTTAAGCAAATCAGATTTGTGCATCGATCCAAAAGTGTGTTCTCTTAAACCTGTATTTAGGTGTGTAAGTAGCTACCTAGTGCAAAACTGAGTAAATTTGATGGGCAACTGCCCACCGAACGTTCTGGCTCACAGTGTAAAATGGTCCTGGTTTTCACAGCGGCGTGAATTTGAGAACAGGCACTTCAAAAGCCAGAGGATGTGGGTAATTCGAGTCAGACTTCCATTGATGTGTTTGGATGCTCTGGCTGTAGCTCTTGGAGAGGTGATCCCTGCATCCGCAGCACAAGCCCATGTCCTTCTGCCTTGAGGGCACACAGGCGAAATGGTCATGGAAGGCAAATGTGCTCTGGATATATTTGCTGAAAAGAAGTATTTCCAACTTTTTAGACTGTTAGACCGTTCTAACCATGATTCAGTCTCAGCAGTAAGGTCAAGAATTAACTGGCATTGGGATGAAATTACTTTCAGAAATAACCAAGTTAGTGTTGAAATATATTTGTGCAGTGCTACGAGGAAAAGTTCAGAAATTCTTAAAGGACACAGGAAAACGTAAGTGCCAGTGGAATCTGCCTATGAAAATCAGAAGTTGCTTTGGAATTTTTGGAAAATATACCAATACTTAAGAAGTCAGACATCTACCTTATGAAAAAATCTATCAGATTAGGTTAAACAAAAGCTCAGCTGAGGACACATACTTTTAAGAATGCCTGGTATTTTTCCCTGTCCTTTACTAATATGTAGCTTATGTGCAAGAAGTAGTAGTTACTGTCTCAGATCAGTTAATATCTTGAATCTTTCACTAGAATTATTAAAAAAATAATACATGACTGTAGGGATAATGCAGAACATAATCTTGAAAGATGAAAAGCTCAGTTCTGAAACTAAAGAGATATTAGATACAATATTAAATTCACAGAATTATGCCTTTTAATAGGAATGAGGAGACTCTTTTGAACAGGAAAACTGGAAGATCAAGATGTCCAATCTGTCATGAGATCATTTCAGCCATGAAGCAGCTAGGCATCGGCTCAGATTCTGTGAAGAGTAACTTTGTAGTGCATGCTGTACACTCTCCACTCCACAGCTGGGACCAGACAGGCAGCTCTGTCAAAAACATCCACAGAAATACCCACAGAAACTTGCCTCTTTAGTCTTCATGTTTAGATGCTTGTGGACAAATGCCGTGCTAAGGGAGACGATAACCAGCCTATGTATGACCAAGGTGCATGTTTGCATACAGTGGTAAAAACAGGGCTTGGAGAGTTGGGGTTTTTTTAATTGCTTTAACAGAGAAAGTTGAATAATTCACAAGAAGAAACTATAGTAACAATACAAACTGGAAGATCAATTGAACTCTTATAATTTTGGTTTTTGTTCTCTTTATGCAAGCATTGGCTGTGGTATGTAGAAATGATAAAAACTTGCTCATCTGGATGACCTTTCACACAAAAGGTCTTTCAATAGTTATCCGGCAGAGTTAAAGGATCAGAGCACTACTCGAGATGAAGGTGACTGCTTACAGTTTGAAACACCTATTTTTAGCTATAAAAAGTTAAATGGGAAATAAAACCAAAAAAACCCCACCCACAACCTAATCCTTTTAAAATAAATACCCATTGTTTTTCAACATATTAAAATAGACTGGGAGCTTATCTCTTGCTGTTGGATTGGCTTGTTTTTTGCAGTGTGCTCCAAACCTTATTGTTGTCTTACTCTGGCTTTGTAGGAAGCCTACACTTAACAGCAACAGAGAGCGAGCAGTTGCTCCTTATATAGAAAAACTACATTTACAGTGGGAAGCATTGCGTCTTTTCTCTAGATCAGGATGTATGTAAAAGTGCTAAAGCAAGACACGGAAAACTACAGTGATTCCATAATATTCAGAAACTGCAGATATTTGATTAAATTCCAGGCCACTGAGATTTCTTTACACATATGTTTTTAAGTCAGAGAAATATTCTTACTTCTCAGGCAAATGGATTAATCATGCTTCTGAGGTCAGCATTTTGGACTTTGCTTTGGATTTGTAAGCAAGAGCTTGATAAGAAGAGAAACATTTTATTTTGTTATAATTACAGGCAGAAAAATCCACTTTACTGCAGAGTTTTATGTAGCAAGTGAGATGAAAATAATGACATCTTCCCACAAGATGGATGACTCTATGCATTGAAATACTTGCCTTTGATGATAAAGAGTAAAAGTTAATTATTCCATGTGGTTGAGTCTGAGTTTCTATTTACAACACATACCCCATATTAACAGAATCTTAGCACAGAATAATTTAGGTTGGAAGGGACTTCTGGAGGTCATCTTGTGCAACCCGCTGCTCAGAGCCTTGTCCTGTCAAGTTTTGAAAATCTCCAAAGACAATGTTTCCACAGCCTTTCTGTGTTACCTGATCCAGAGCTTTCTACCCTGGCTGTGTTCTGTTTTCTTCTGTGTAGAGAGCAAGAATTTCCCTTGCTGTAACTTGCAGCCTTTGCTGCCCGTGCTTCCACTCTGCCCCTCCCAGAAGATTCTGGCTCTGCTTTCTCCAAAACTCCCTATTAGGGAACAGGGACAGTAAATCCCTTCCCCTTGTGTTGCCCACCCTCGTCAACCTCTTTGCATCCATCACGTGCACCAGCGCAGTGCCTGAATGCACCAGCTGCGTGTTTCAGATGCAGATTCAGAAGTTTCTCCCAGGTGGAATAACAACGTCCCTTGATCCACTAGTTGTGGTCTTGCCAACGACAAGTCTCGTAGCAAATCTGTCTGCCTCAGCAGTTTTCTACTTGTGTAGGAAAAAGCCCTTTAACAGAGATAACTTAAGACTTCAAACAAAACTAAGCATGAAGCACCAGATTCTCTTAATTTTGAGGATAGTGAGGACAACTTTGACTGTCTGGCCTGAGACCCTGGAAACAGATGACAATCCTGCATTAGTACTATCTTTAGGTGCAACAAAAATACTTGCATTACAGCACAAGTATGAACCTTGACTTGCAGTCACCAGCAAATCCCCATTACTTTGATTAATTTGTTCCAGCTGACTGTTTTAAAAGTGTGTTTTCGTTTTATTTTTAATTTAGTTTCAAACTCTAGACTTCAATTTCTTCATATAACTTTGCCTGCAAGGTTAGAAAGCCTTCCAAAGTCAAATTTCTGTCCCTCATTTGGGTTCTTAAAGAGTGTAATAAAATTATTCTATAATCTCCTCTTTACTTAACCAAATACTTTTCACCCCTCAAATAATGCATAATATAGCATTCTTTCCAGTCTCAGAACTGTTTTCATTATTCTTCTCTGAATCCGCTTAAGATATCCTCTCTGTAACACCAGAACATGCTGGAGCTCTCTGGCACCAGCTGTACCATATCAAAACCCACGTACTAAATTTACTAAATAGAAAATGTACATTTCCTATTCAGTGCTTATGTATCCCTAGTAATTCCTGAACCCTTACTAGTCGGTAATGATGGCTTATGCCAGATGTTTTCTTGACTCACTGTTTCTTATGCCAAAATCACCTGTCCTGTTAGCAGTCAGCCTTCCTTGTTTCTCCATATTACATTTGAGCAGCTTCATCAGAACAACTGTACTTACCCACAAATGACCTAAATTCCATTTGCAGTTGGTGGAGAGAAATTAATAATTTTAGGGTGCAGTTCATCTCTTTATAAATTAGACATCTTAATTGGTTGAATGAATCACACTAAAAATTCTTATATCTCCCTATTGTCTCTTCATATGGTTAATGCATTCCTTTCCCTGAGGAGAAGAGGAATGTCTTCCATTGATTTCTGTAGAAATCTTATGTCCCTTAAATATAAATGTGGATGCGTTTTTGTGCAGACACATAGGTGTACATACAGCTATACAGATAGCTTTGTAAGCATGCATGGGATTGAAAAGTGTTGCTATGCGGTATTGGTGAATGTAAAGATAAATAGTTGCGCTGGAGAGTTTCTATACAGCTTCCCCACATGCACCAGCAATACAAATCTGATGAGATAGTTATCTGGTTCATACCAACACTCACTGTCCTGTGAGCAGCTTGGGCTGATGAGATGCTGAAACAACTGATCTGAAAATATACCGTAATCTTTCTCTGATCTCTTTTTTTTTTTTTTTAATGACCTTTAGCTAAGCAGCTATTTAGCTCATTTTTCAACTTTAAGTAAAAAAATAGTAGGGGAAAAATCACATTACTTTTAATCGAGCTCTTTCAATTTTGGAAAACTGAAGTTAATCTTTCATTATCATTCTTCAGACCTGTGCATTTCTTTCAGTTTACTCAATTAGATCTCTGTAATTAAGCAGCATATAGATTGAGCATTGGAATATTTGTATGAACATATAGAAAGAAAATACCTTTTCCTCTTTTAATTTTGTCAGAAGCTACTAAAGTTTCTTTTGTACTATTTCAGTTCCAAATACCAGAAAGAAATATCTTGTAGTAATTAATTTATTATATAGCCAATCCAATCTATTATTCCCTATAAAAACCAGTCTGCCTTTTTCTACCAATTTGTTCTTACTAGTGACTTCGGTGGTAGCAGAACTGACCCCTGTAAATAAACAGAAGTGATGATTGTATGGGTGGTTTTTTTTTTTAATAAATACACGTGAGAAAAAAATCTAAATTAAAATAAAACTAAGTGTAACTGTGTGATCAGATTTTATGAGAATAACAGTTGTTATTCATTCCTTAATTATATTTGTTTATCAACTTGAAATATATTGGTGTGGCTTACATAAAATACCTCAAAACTTGAAAAAACAACCATTTATCTTCAAAAAGTATGAAATTAGGGAAAAGCAGGTAGATGAAACTATGCGAAACCATATACTTCAATGGCATTTTCACTCACATGCTTTATGTTTTATTGCTGCTAGCAGGTTTCGGTCTAGCAGCAGGTTAGCACAAAGTGCTTGCTTTGCACATGGGATTCATTTGCAGGAAATCTCGAGTGGAGGTGCACGCTGCTCTTGTTATGGAGCTGCAAAGAGTCACGGATATCTATTAAGGGCATAACAGGGAATCTCAAAAGGCAGTGATATGTTACCACATATTTCATCCTCGGGCCAGCTGAGGTGTTTTGTAATGGTAGCTCGTGAAAGAATGACGACAGAGAAAGAAAACTGCCCTCAAGCAGCCTTCGTTAAACTAAACATGTTCCTGGCTGCCACATTAGAAATGTTCTGGGTTCAGCTCTGCCTTTACAAGCATTTGTCTCAGTAGTGCCCCAAATGTGCTGCCTCACAGACCCCAGTTTTGAGCAAGGCAAGCCATCCAGCAGCACGGGACTTGGTGCTTCCCTTCATCCTCAGTTTTAAATTCTTAATGCCTTTTGTCAACAACTAGGTTTGGACAGACTCATGGGCATGGGAAGTGGGAGTCACTGGCTCTCATATTTGCTGCTCTAGCAAGTGCTGACAGACTGGAGAAGACCAGAGGCAAAGCAGCTCCTCTCCTCCAGCCCTGTTGGCATCGGCCAGGCTCTTTACGGCCAGGCGTTGCACGGTTGCAGCCTTCTTTCCAGACTGGCTTTACATCCACGGTCCTCCTGGGCTTTATAGCCTCAGCTTTCCTCAAGCAGAAGGCCTGAATTTCTTCAGAAAACTTGTTTTGTTATTTTTTATTTTCAGAATACATCAGGATTATAAGAATTTTGAAAGGAAAAATCTATTTGATAAGACATAATTACCAGGCAAACATGCCTGGAAATCCAACAAATGTAATGCCTTTTACTGTCTCCCATGCTCCTGAGACCTGCAAAAGATGGTGCCTTATCTTCCTTGTGGTGAAACTGAGAAGACTGTATTTTCCCCTGTAGCAGGAAAGGTTTAACATAGGAAGGTTCAGTGTTTCTTGAAAACCTCAGGCAAAGTTTTCTGTTTCACTGTGCCTCAAGTCTTTTCCCTTGACTTTACATCGTACCCAGGTGCCTGCTTGCTTTGGCACGATGCAAGGGCACTTCTAAAGCCGCATCTCTCTAACCTTCAGGAGGTGTTGCTTCACCTTCAGGGGTCAGAGTAAGGAGGAAGAGAAAAGGAACATTATATTTTAAAACTTCTTATGGGCTGAAGCCCTGGAGCTACGCTACTACTGAAAATAAGTGATAGCAGAAAATCCATTCTTCTACACCCACTTCTACAGAGCACATATGACATGGTTAGAAAATAAATGGACATGGAAGTATCTAAGGAGTATCAATTAGATAAGGAGAAGGTCAAACAAAAAAAGACTTCCTCTTTTTTATAATGAACTTTCATTTCATAAAATACTAAGTCAATAAATTAGATCAAAATTCTTTGGTCTTCTTGTAATTACATATTACAGGTTATCCCATCTATTAATTATCCAAGAAAAGATCCAGTAATATAATAATCAGAAGTGAATTATGCTCTTTGGGAGCTGAATACCAGTCTTATAAATGAACTCTTTTCCTGGAAATTCTATTTTTCGCTGTTGTTGATGTACAGATTCAGATCAACCCTGTGGGAGAGAGGATTGTTATATTTTAAGAGGCAAAGGAAAAGAAAACCTACGCCATTAAGGAAGTAGGTTCCTTTATTCCAGTTTGAATACCTTATACATGATATATTTCATGTAAAACCCAGATTTTCTATTTTGGATAAGTCTCCATGATCAGGGTTTATAACTTAGATGGAATTGACTTATGCTTAGAGATTTACATTCACTCCTACAAAACTTTTTTTTTAACTTATAATAAACTGAGGAAAGGACAAGTAGCCTCATTAAAAATAGAACCCCAGGAAGGTAAAATGAAGGTATTGTGAACAACTCCCTCGAGATCTTCAGATTGTCACATTATGGTGAGATAAAGTGTTAACAGAAAGAATACAAGCACTTTCTCCAGCTGTTAACAGAAGCTTAACTTTCCACCATGAGCTTCAGTTCAGCTGAATATCTGTGACCAAGAATCCACCATGCCCTTTATTTACTAATAAATATGGGAAAAGATTTTTGCTATTTTATTGTATTAGATTGACAATGGCTCTTTCATTTGCAAACCTAGAAAAGTAATCAAATATTATAGCTACTAGCACTACCAGTCACAGCAAATTAGCATTGTATTTCCTCATCAATTACCTAGTCCTTAAAACATTCCAAATTAACATTTTAAATTCATCACATTGCTGTTTTTTAGAGTAATATCTAATGAATAAATTCCTGCCAGGTGGTGTCTGATATGCAGCTGGCAAAAAAATATCGAAGCAGCTGCACTTTAACAAGTAGCCTTCTTTTCACCTGCTAACAAGCATCTGTCAGCTGGCTGTATGGATAAGCAGGACGTGGATTTTGCTTGTAAATAAACTGTACCTGTGAAAATCATGTGGTGCAGCTCTTCCCTCTACAGGATGAAAAAGAAGGGGAAGGACCCCTTCAGGAAACTCTTTCAAGCAGCGTTTCAGCTTTGATGTAAACTGAAGTCCTGCTAACCTAGAACTTCCACAACCCCTCTAATAAATGGACACCTTTTGTGTCAAAGCCTTTAAAGGGCAGAGGGCATTGGAGAACTTAGAAAAGGGAAAAGGGGAATACACAGATACCACAGGTTTTTGAGGGGAGGTAAGGTAGAAGCTGTAGCTGTGAAAAGGGGAGTGCTTTTATTCATTGCAAAAGCAAAGACCTTATGTAGAAGAAAATTTATTTGATCCTTCATGGAGGCCATCTCAAAGCTTATTCTAGCCTGTGCATTTTAAGAGCTTTTTGCTGGTTTTTAAATGGATTTGAAATTTGCCTGAAATTATTTGAGCTTCCATGTTTGAACACTAGTTCCTGTGATGGGGTCACTGTGGCCTGAACTCAGATCACCTGCTACCTGTACCAGTGTAAGTCGTGAAGCTTCTCCTCTCCCTCTCCTGGCAGCCTCTGAGGAGAGGCAGCCCACAGTGTTCTTTGCCTTTTGAATTTGGCTGCTAGATTAATTGGCGCCATCAAATGTACTCCTAGAAACTGGTTTGGATGCTGCCCTGCGTCCCCAGATTTCTGTGCCTTTTGAAGGGACAGAAAATTTACTGGAGCAAGGACTGTGCTCACTATCTCCAAAAGCTTTATTTGTATTTAGGAAGGTCTAAATTCTGGAGAGAACCCAGAACTTTAGATAATGTCCACAGGAGAAAAGTTCCAAGCCCTTCCCACTTTTCTTTACCCAAGCAAAACCTGGGGACTGTCAACTGCAAATGTGTACATCTTGGGAGTGTGTGGGATAAAAGGCAGGGGCAGCTGATGCTGATTGCCTGCAACAGCATCCACCTTACAGAGATGCGCCTTCCCACCCCACCGCACAGTGCCAAGTGCAGTCAGTCACCACCAGCACCAGCCTGCTTGGGGAAGCCCTCCCTGAACACTGCAGCGAGCAGACCTTGCTGTGACAGCAGAGCACTCAGGTCATACCCCACCGGTGCCCCAGGGACAAACATCACATTTTTTTCGGAGGTGACAGCAGTCTCAGGGCTTCCACACCTCCCACAGTGTGCTCTTGGGCAGAGGACACAGCATAAAGCTGTTGAACTGACAAAACCTGTGTCATGAAGAAGCAGTTTTGAACGTGTATAAAACAAGAACAAAATAGAAGACAAAAAGTAATCAGACCACAGATCAGATTGCCAAGTGATTTCCAAGTGTGATAGAGAAAAACTGGAAAAAGCTGGCTGTGCTTTCCATAGGGAGCTGGTACCTTCGCTTCCATCCTCGGCACCCTCACTCTCCCCCTCCTTCAGCCCATCTCATTTTTGTCCCATCTCTCCAAACACCCTATAAACAAAGTCATGCTTAAAAAACAGGACACAAGATTTCCAGCACCCAGTGGTGCTCTGGTGGGGAGCCTTTTGCCTAAGCACAGGACAGTTCCATTGCAACTCAGGAAAATATGAACCCATCACAAATATTGAAGCAATCCCCGTGAGTCACTGATGCATGCTATCATCATTAATTGCAAGGATCGTTGCAACAGCTCACAGCTGGCTGAGGGCAAAATGGTTATATTCAGTTGTTGTTTTATTTAAGGACCTTTTCTTTTGGCAGATAGTGTTCAACTCTGCAAAGACAAAATGCTGTCAGTGTTATTGACAAAAGACAGATTTGAGGTCAGAAATCCAGTGTAAGCTTTCTTGTCTTTTTGCATAATAGAATACTCTATGGCTTCTTCCTTTACAGCAAGCTGCTAGTCAACAAAGAAGATGATAATAAAAATATTTACACTAATAAATGGGAAAAATAGCTAAATGTCCATGTAGTCTCACTAACTATGCAACTTTCTCATGATAAATTCCATTGGAGCAAAAGTAAATATCAGGTCTTGAAGGTTACTTTAAATAAATAGGTAATTTAAATGCAACAGTAACTTCCTCACTGCTTGCTGTTTATTTTTAAAAAGTTCATATCAGGAGTATGAACTCTCTCTCCTCTTTCACAGCATCTGAAGGCACATATCAAGGTCGCTCTACTTTTAACAATGTGATTCAAAGTCTGTCCAGCCTTTTCTAAATCTAACCTGAATCAAAGATTCCCTAAAAATTATTTCCCTTTTAGATTAAAAATCAACTAAGTTTGAGAAGCTGTAAAGTGTAGATCTTTGATTGCAGAATAAAAACTTTTCTAGTCTGCATCCATGAATGCGTGGTTGAATATTCAACATACAGCGAAAGAACAGTGGAGAATTAGAAGTTTTGATAGACTGATGACCCTTGCACAAGCTCCATCAACCTGAAAAATAGACACTCAGTTTCAAGCTGTTTTCTACCAAAAGTGTTCCAGGCAGCCCTCAACAAGTCATATAATTTCTTTTGGATTTAGATAGGCTATAAGTATGATGGATTTAATCCTACTTACCTGCCCAGGGCATGCCAAGATTTAAATTGCTTTTATTCAAAAAAATTATATATAGATATAAATCAGTAAACACACACACACACAGAGCATCGTGCATGTAACTCCATGCATGGGAGCCGAGGTAGTTTTGCCGTGGGTTCAGCAGGGGAAGATTTTCAGCCATCATGTTTTGAAACCTCTTGTTAAAACTATTGTGGAAAGGAAGTAGCAAAAGTGTTTGCAGATGTGAGGTTTGCTTTCTTGCAGAGCTACCAGTTTGAGATAAGTCTCTGTTCTCCAGCCAGGGGAAGCCTGTTTGCTGAGCCCTCTTTTAGCTTTGTTTTTCATTAGAAACGGATCCATGTTCAGTAGTACAGTGTATTTTCTATGCAGATCTTCGTTTGTAACCACTTATCAGCTCAAGAAGCTCAGCAAGCTATAGGCATAGTTTACCTGAAGCTTATTACTAAAACATAAGCATGGTGCTGATACCCAGATAAGACTTCCACAGGATTTTTTTTAGCTCTCCCAAGTGTATTAGTCTCAGAGTTGTCAGAGCCATGCAGGAGGGAGGAGAGGAAAGCCTTCCTTCAGCAGCAGCTGGGAGCGCTGCAGGCAAAGCGCCGTCCCTCGCTTTGGCAGTTTGCAGTGTCCCTTGGGACAGCTAGAAACATCAGTTCAAAGTTGCGTGAGTTAAAGGTGGCATTCCCAGCCTTGGTCTAACACTGCCAGGGTTTTCCCAACAGCATTGCAATGTTAGGGAGCAAGTGAGGTGATGGATCGCCCTCTCGGGTGTAGCAGGAGCCCTCAGAGACCAGCTGGTATCTGCAGTGCATGGTCTTTTGACCCAGCAACATCAGCTTGCAGGAGTGCATCACTCAGGTCACGCTTGGCCTTTTCTCATGGTCAAGGCTTGAGATGTACCCTTCAATTTTCATTAAGCCACTCCAAGGAGGTGCCACTTGTACCTCAGCAAGCGTGAATTAACATGTCATTGACAGGTCAGACTCTTTGGGGTCAGACACAAAGGGAAACTCGGGCTTGTTTTTAAATGCAAGTTTGGGGGTTGTTTTACCAGTATTCCAGGATTCAGAGACTTCCCTAGGTTGGTTTGGTTAGAGGTGCTATTATCGATGGCTCAGGACTTGCACCTCTTGCCCATTAACTTACTTTTCAGATGTAGGGGACTCTGCCATTCCCCACACAGCTGGGGGATGGTAACAGCTGCTTTACCTGAGGCTGTGCCCTCTCTACCATGCTCTCCTCTTTTTAAGCTCTTGTTCAGTAAAAACCGAGTCTAAGCTCTACAGTTTAAACATTACTTATGTTGCCAACAGAAGCTTCATTATTATTTATGAACTTATAACTCTACAACCTCACCTCAGATAATAATTCAACATCTTAGATAGGTTTTCTAATGCTGTTTTTTGTATAATTTATTGCAGTCTTGATATTATTTTACCATTAAAATATAATATTACTCCCTACTTTGATTATAATGATTTATATTTCTGTTTTTAAAGCTGCCTGTCTAAGACTTGGAAAGACAAGAGCGGAGGAACAGAATGTTTTATAACTCCTCATGATTATCAGGAGTTTATCCCAAGGAAATCAGTAGAGTTTTCTTTAAGGAAATTGTCCTGTTTATGATTTACAGTAGTGCTGCTGATGCAGTCAATTTTCATTCCCCCAGTGTTCCAGATGATGATATAGGGATTAGTACATGTCATTTCAACTCTTTTGAAGGAATTCATGACCACTTCAAGCTCTTGTCTGCTATAGATTACTCTTTTGCCCATATGGGAGATGACCAGCTATGCAGCTTCTTGCCATGATAATTCTCTCACTGCAAGTAGAATATGTAACTGCTCTTGTCCTTCATCTCCAGGCCTGGCTCAGAATTTGGGCAAGGCTGGTAAGGATATGTCTCGCGTCCCACATACCCATAGGCATCCCACATGCCCATAGGTGTCCCACGTACCCTGCATGGTCTTACTGTGGCCTTGCCAGGGAGCATTGCTGTAGCTAATGGTCTCTGCATGTTTGCATTATAAAACCTGCTCACAGAGGTTGATGAGTTCATGGTACTTACATTTTGCAGCTTTGTACATGTCAAAAGCTGAGCAGTGGTCTGTCCCTGGGCAATTGTTTTACCTAATCTTTTAGTCTGAGTCTTCAGACTGCTGCCAGCCCTCCTGTGTGCCTTGTACGGTTGTATTTTGTATTATCTTCTTTCCTCTGTCTGAAGTTAAGGTTTTACAGCAGCTGCTGCAGAGCTGGTGTTTCAGCAGGAGCATTTTTTAACAACCTGGACAGCAGTGCATCCCTAGTCTATCAGGGAATGTCTGGTTATGGTCAGAGAAGTATCTCCACCAGTCTTAGCTCTTTCTGACATGAGTGGTTGGGCTAAAACATTTTGGGAGGATCCTCTCATCTGCTGTGTCAGTGTAGCTGCTTCCCTTTCTGTCAAGGTTCTGGCAATGATACAGTAAATATCAAGGCCCAGATGGGACAGAAAGCTGTGGATGGAAGATGCAGGTGAAATCACCAGGACCGTGCCTTTGTCTGAGCACAGCTTGTGTCAGCACCATCTCCAGAGGAGCTGCTGCTCCCCGTCAGGAGGACACGGTCCAGTATTTCTTCTGGAAGCAGAGAGACTGATGTCCTGCATTAAAAGAACTACTCTGATATTAAGGCAGGCCACTGACCCATTTCAATATTTCTTGTGTTTTTCTCTCAGTTTGAAAGGAAACAGCCACAGAAATGAAATGAAACAGAATGAACATAGTATGCAGAGCTCTAAGGTGTTTCTGTCACTGCTCCATGTGATAACGTTGTATAAGATCTGGTAAGAGTTAAGTATCCAGTTAATAACCTGTCCAGCTTCTTAATCATATAAATAACAGGAGTTCATTCTGGTGCACATGGAAGGCAAATTAAATTCTCACTGTCTGCCTTTCTGAGGTCTGATTCCTCCAGAAATTGTAATGTATGTTTCTTTTCTGAATTATACAGTGTTTTTTGAAAACAAGCCCAATCACTGTTTGCAATCTAGGGCACCTGGAAGCCTTCCTACTGGAGTTTCTGCTCCATAGGTTTTACCAGAGTGCATCAAAATGTCCCGCTAGTGACCCAGCTGACTTCTGACCCGTGACGGGATGAACACCTCCTGCCATTCGCCCTACTTAGCAATGGGAGGGAAGGCAAGGCACTTTCCTCGGCTACGGCAAAATTACACTGATCAGAACTTAAGGACAAGCGAGTTTTAACGCAGAGATCCGAGGGAGATGCTCATCATCATCTCAACTGCTGTAGAAATTAAGATGTTTCTTCAAATCTGGAGGCAGAGGATATGAATGTAAATGAGGATTTATGATCTGAGATGTCTCCTAAAAATAAGATTTGTATAATAACAATAAATTAGAAGCAGCAGCCTCTTCTAAAATTACTCATCTCATTTCACAAAAGCGCTAATTTGCTTTGCATGTTTCTTTTTAAGTAATTGGGACACACACACACATATTAAAATAGTTTATTTTAAGGAATGTAATATGAAAAGCAAATTAACATAAGTTGTGTACAAAAGGAGAAGAATGTGATTTTACATTCTTCTGAATTCCTATAAACACAGGGATTCCCTCCCCTGTGCATTTGGAAGGAAGTGGTATATGGGACTGATATTACTAACTAGTCTATAACAAATGAAATGAGGTAACAACGGTACAGAGTCTTACAATTGTCTGCTAGACTCGATAGTTCATACTTAGCAGTGATTCAACTGACACCAGCAAGTAAGCTTGAAAACTAGGCTGTCACACTACATAGGGAGAAGTTTTATTCATTAAAGACCTGTATAGAAGGAGCATTTGTAACTGGTCTGCCCTACTCGACACGTTTGACTGGCTGTATTTGGGTTGAGTTCACAGCTATAAAAAAAACCTTTTTATTTCAGTGTGTCATATTCTATGAACACTATGTATAAAATAGCTCCAATATTTATCTTAAAACACCATAAGTCAATATATACTATAGTAAAATACTTTTTGTTACAGAAATACCCAATTAGAGAAATATTTTTTTTGGAATCTGTATCTCATTTATCTTTTTTTTTTATTTCTCTTTTTCCTTTTTCCCATTTTTCTTTTTTCCTTTTTTTTTTTTTTTTTTTTAATTCAGGCAATAAAAGGAGAAAATTGCATCTCTAACATGCTGGTATAACAACATTTTATCTTAGAAATTACCTGATCATATTCCAACAACACACTTCTGCAGGGAGATTTTATGATTTTAAATTCAGGTCTCCAGGTGAAAGCAGTGAAAAGACTGATTTAGTGGGACTGTTAATTTAAAATTGCTGCTTTTAAGCAGTGACATTTAAGAGCAGCTAAAAATCTAAGATGTGTTTAACTTTTGTTTCTTTCCCACGATTCATCTGCTTTTAGGCCAAAATAGACGTTGCTGTGGCAGGGAATGAATTCTTTTTTTCATATTGATCCTGCAGTAGCAATTAGTACATCCCAGACCATTATAATGTATAGATATACACACAACCCAAGCAAGACCTAGCAACTGCATAGTACTGGAAAAGTCTTGCTCTTTATTTAAAGTACAGCTCTTCTCTCAGGTTGCTGTTGGAAGCAGACCACACTGTGTTCATGCGCAGTAGTGATGATGGCTCCCTGATTCCACTGAGCAGATAATATTAACAGCCTGTATCCAATTTTACCTTTTGCTGTTATATATGAGAATGAATTTCATGAGTTTCAAACTGCCCTGTTGGAGGAGGACCTCAGGTTGTTTTTTAACTGCATGAATTCTCCTCCTAGGGGAAAAATGGGAAGCAGCAATGAACCGTGTGCCCACCCTGTGTGAGAAACCACAGCCAGTTGCCAGCTGTCCCTCCCCATTTCTTCTGCAAAAAGCCTTTCCTTCAAAACCAGAGACAAGGAAAAACATGGTGTCCAGGAAGGACAAGTGGATTTTCCTTCTAGTTCAGTCTCTTTCTCCTGCTTCCCAGCAGCACTAGGAATCACAATGGCAGTGTCCTGCACTAAGCAACAATTAGATTTTGGCCAGTACAGTCTGTTGAGGAACATTATTAGGCATTGAGGTATATTAACATCGTTCAGCTTCAGCTGCTTATTTACATGCCTTTTGGTCCCAACAATCCATATCTAACTCAAGATCCTGTAGTTCACGGTCCTTCCCTGACAGCCAAACCATGCAGAAGTTTATGAGTCTGTGCAACCTTTGCTTCAGCACAGCTGGATCTTTTTGAGCAAAAGACATTTATGATTTGAAATTAAAAAGCATCATCCTTGTTTCCATCATAGAACCATTGATTGCAGAAATATGTAGTTTGAAAAAACCTCCTACTTCTTTCTTCTCAGAGAGCCAGACTACACAGTGACCACCCACTTCTGATTTACTATTAGAGCTCAGTTCAGTAAGATTTTGACTGCACATTAATTAACACTGGAACTGTTAGGACAGGCACTTCCTTAAAAATTAATGTGAGCTGCTTACACTTGTTCCAATACAAAGGCAGGTTTTCCTGTGTGCGTGAGTGCTTGCTGGAATTTACAAAGTGCAGTTTGTGCATGAACGAAACCAGTGTTAAGTTGGTGAAAAGTTATGCTAACCAGCCTTGGGAGAGTTCACCCAATTTTAGTGCATAATAATCCTTTTTAAGTCATGATCATATAAAGGTATATAACGATATAGCCTTCGTTTTAAAATTTAACAGGAAAAGTGCAACTGGAAGCATTTTTTTCAACACTTGAAAAGCAAATGTAAAGATTCTCAGCAGAAAGAGGAAAAAAAAGACTTCCAGAAGTCTTTTTTTTTTTTTTTCCAAAGGTACATCTTAAGCCTAGTTCTCCTGACAGTTACAGTTTTGGAAAAGTAAAAGTGGAAACTTGAAAAACTTTTCATTTCTCAAATTATGTGGAGAAGATGCTTTTCAGATAGGTAACTTTTCTCTTAACATCTCTAGTAGCAGACAGCAGAATAGTTTATTCATGTGAACACAAAGCATTAAATCCTGCAAATGTATTTATCCAAATATGTAATTACCTTATTTTCCACTTTTTCCTCCCAAATTTCATGGATGCGGATACGGTGAGATTAATATAAAGTGTTATGTAGCAAGAAATATGGGGCTGGGTGTAGAATGTCTTCTTAAGGAATCTTCTCCTTGAAGGAGCATATAGTCAGTAATAAATCAACATGCTGCAGGGTTACTTGAAGCAGCTGCATTTCCATCCCAGAATATAGAACCTTTTTATTTAAATGAAATAGCTGATTTAAAGGAAGAATGTAAAACATGAAATGACAGTTAAGTCATCCCATCCCCAGGGGAAATTTAGATGTACCTGGATGCATAAAGAGTTCCAGCACTGATTTTTTTACCCCCTCAAAGCCATTGCAATTTAAGATACACTCTTGAAAGTCCCAAATGAAGTGCTACTTCCCACCAGCATATTTGTCTCAAGAGACGGCAAAAGCCTGTCCTCACTGTTGTTAGTAACAAACGTCCTGTCAGATCCAGTATGGCCAATGTTCCCTTGTGGCTGCTCCTGTAAGAACCTTAAGTCTTAACAATTTAACCATTTCCATAAAGACGGTAGCAAAATTGCAGGGGCAGGGATGTGGCAGTCCTGAAGAAGTGCATGGAAGTCATAGGTGCAGAAGTTCAAGTGCCTACATATTACATTCCATATAAGGAATCACAAGGTCAGTCCTCAGGTTTAAAAATACCATTTAGTAAATATGACGCCACTACATACCGTCCACTGAAGCTGTCCTCCATGTTATGCTGGTTAATAGATGCAGCCAAGTTTACGTACTGTTGCTTATTTTTCTTCTGTCTTTACCAAATGGAAAATGGGGTTTCAAATACTAGCCCTAGGTAGCTCATAGGTGATCTTTGCAGCAGGAATAAAAATCTTGAACTACAGGAAGGCATGACGCATCTTCCAAATTAGATCCCATTCTTGTCTGTGATCACTGCTATGAAAACTGCTGGTGGCTTATGGTTGTATCCTGGTACTGCAAACCTGCAGGAAATTTATGGGTGTTTCATAAATGTAAGTGACTTCAGAAGAACAGCTCATATTTGCATAACTTTTCATTCTATTCACAAAAGATGCCATGAGTTTTTAAAGATTTAAATCTGCCATAAACTGAAATGACATTGAAAGAGATTCTGGTTGGTGACGTGAACCTAAAATATCTTCCTGCCTTTCCATGGTGAATAAACCATTTTGGCCAGTTCAGCTAACATTTACTTGCTCAACAGGACACGTGCACCCAAACCAGAAAGGAGACTCGGCAGCAGAGTGAAACCATGTTAACCACTGCCGCGAGCCTTTCTGCACGACCGTGCCAGTACAGGCAGGCAGAGCCAGCCTCTCCCCGCTCCCAGCTGGTACGTAGGGCTGCCCCTTGCAACACGCATTCAGATGCCACTTCAGGGTACAGCTGGGAGTGACATTCAGGGTATAATCCCTTCACAGGTCAGACTCAAGAGCTGCGGATCAATTCTTGTTGTTGTACACTCTCCATTCACCTCCCAGGTTTCCCATCTTTTGCTTGGCCTGAAAGAACGAAGGTGGTAGAGAAGCAGGAAACAGTAGAAATGTGGGATTTTAAAGACAATAAAAATCCAACCTGGAGGTCTCCCGTCATGCACCAGTTTCAGCCCATGGTGTTTTTGTCTTTCTGTTTTCACTGAGAACTGACAGCAACTACAGAAGCAAACGGCGTGATCATTTCCATAGGTGCTGTAGTCCTTTTTCACAGCCAGCAGAGATTATAAAAAACCCTAACACACAGAGTCCCACCAGAATTAATCCCTGCAGGAAGAAAGGGTTTTCAGAAATCTCTGTCACATCAATTTTGCACTAAGGCAAACAGAAGTAGACAGTAAGGAATTTTCAAATAAAGTTTTATTTGTTTGACCCTGATGGAGTCAGTGTATGACACTGGGAAAAAAATGTGCCCAGACTTTCAATGTCCTATGAAGTTTAAATCAAATGATGCTAAAATTGGGTTGCCTCTCAGGTGCCTGTCTTGTGCTGTCTAGCTTTGGCTTTGATTGTAAGCAGTATCAATCAAATTCTCTCTAAATTGACCCTGATTTTCTGTTCCACTGGATGTAAAATATACAGAAAAGTCTCCTGGTAAAAGCTCTTCTCATCAGATATCCTCCAAGGCTTTGAAGTTCTACAAGGAATGGGATGTGTAACAGAAAGACCTGCAGGGTAAGGAGAGAAGGAGGAAAGTGAAGTCTCTCAATTCCTGGAGTCCCAGCTCCTTTGCTGGGATTCTTAGATGAGGTACGGATTTATTTCTGGTGCATGTATAACCACCTTCTGAAAACCTGGGAAATTATTATCTTCCGATGTGAAAGCATCCCTCAAACTAGTTGGGTAAGAGTCAGAGCCAAGGCAAAATACTTCAGCACAGACATTACTGGCCTTATGCAGCCTTCCTCTGCGAGCTGCCTGCCAACACCTCTGCCTCAGACCCCAGTCATCCTCCTGGGCACCTGCAGCTGCCACTGCTAGGACCGGCTTTAGTTGCAGAGTCTCCATCCCTGAAGATATTCAAACCCCAACCAGACGTGGTGCTGGGCAACCTGCTCTGGCTGCCCCTGATGGAGCAGAGGGTTGGCTAGATGATCTCCAGATGTCCCTGCCAACCTCAACCATTCTGTAATGAATCCTGCAACCTCAAAGTTGATTTTCAAGCCAAGACCACTAAGTGAGAGACTCAGCGTTAACGTTAAGGTGAAAAAGGAAATAGCAAAAGCAGTTGTTTTGAGCTTTACAAAGATATAATTTTGATATAAATCCACGGTCCAGCATCATACTGCTGCTTTCCACCAGAGCTACACGCCCAATGCAAGTATTTTTTAGAACACAATCTTATTTAGCACACACCACACCTCTGTGTTTAGCAGGCATGTGAAAAGCTTAAATTGTGTGAGAACACTTCATTATCAAATTAGACTTTCTGTAAAACCAGCCACATTATGGGCTGTTTAATCCTCAAATTACTCAGCTCAAAATGTGCTTTGCAGTCATGGAAGGCTGTCTTTTTTTTTAAGGATTGTCTCAGCATATCTATTCTGGTATACTAGGTCACTGCTTCCTCCCCCCCCCCCCCCCCCCCAAAAAAAAAAAAAGGCAAAATAAAAGTCTGCATACGCAATTTAAGCAAGGTTTACCCCACTAGAGACATAAAATGGATTTAAGAAAATAAGACACACTGGCAGCATTCTCATACACTGTAATTTAGGTATTGGTAGGAGTGAGGAGCATGCTCTTCCATCACATCTGATTGCCAGTTCTGGGCCCGATTCTTGCACTGTTTGCTCACAGAGGGAGCCCTTCTTGCAAACAGTCAGGATCATGCTGCATCTTGGGGTTTGTTGGCTGTCAGTCAATACCCTCCTGAGACATCTATCTGAGGGTGAGTCTCTGACACCAAGCCAACTTCTGTTTTGCTTTTCCTTCTCAGGCTTGTTAGTATTGCACCAATTACACTAAGCTGAATTTTGCGTTTAATAAAATTAGTCACTATTTTTCTTATCTCTGCAAATTGGATATTCACAAACCAAAGACAAAGTAAAAAATCCGAGTATTAAATGACCACATCTTCTGAATATTGTAAATTGGTACTGCTTAGATAGTATGTTTGGATAAAAGGAGTGTTGTCATCTAGTGGTTAGGGGACAATTCACATGAGACACTAGGAACTGAGGCAGCCAGTTTTTTAGATGATGCTAAATGGCATATATTGGCTCAGACCATCTGAAAAATCTGGCCCCAAATGGCAGTAAACATCTCAGGTTACCAGAACATAATGAAGGTCTGCCCATCTTTTTGTCAGAGCCCTAAACTATTCAATAACTGTATGTATTGGAGAGGATAACACTTGTCTGAAGGTGTTCGCCTTGCTAAGTTGGTTTTGGGTTGTATCTTTCATATGTAATTCAGTTATTAGCAGAGAGAAAGTGTGAATGCTTTTCTTTCTCTTCACACTTACAGAAGCCTCTGGATCACAACACATCATTAAATTAAGGCAGAACTCACTTGGGACTCATTTTTAAAGCTTAGGAGCACAACTTGGACACTGTGTAGTCTTGTGAAAAGCTAGCAAGCATACACTATGTCATTATCGTTCCCATACAGATAAGGGGCTAGTTCTTCCTTCAGTAATGTTAGAGAAACAAGGCATGGCCTGTTACTTGGATCAGTAGTTTCCAAGGATTATATGCCATTAAGTAGAAAAATCTTATCATTATTTGAAAATGGCTGTCATTAAGTGCCAGTTACGCTGGTGTATTGCTGATCATTCAGATTAATTATAAAAATGCATGAGTACTTATTTAACTACAGACAGTTCAGTCCAGTATTTTTGGAAGTTACGTGCCCATTGAATGGACACGGGAATGCTTCCACTCTGTTTCATAGGCTTTCTCATATTTCTGAAAGCCGTTTATGTATATATTGCCCAATTATTAGTAGAACCTGAAATTCACACCTTCAAGCAGACCTGCACAGAATAGCTCTTGACTGAAGAGAAATGCCTTAAATTAGTCACACAATCAGAATTTAGTGTAATAAGACATTTATAATAAGAAAATAAAAAAATCAGACTGGAAAAGAAATTGCACCCAACACTGATTCATTGGTAGGGAAATGAGGCAAAATAAACATAACAAATCATAAATCACAGGACTGTCTTTCAAGAAGATGATCAGCATGAAGAATGATGGGAGAAAACATTCTCAGCCTGTATTGATCAATCCATATAAACACCAAGGTTCCTTTAGGATCTTTACTTTTCCCTGACAAACCAATCTATTTATGGTCAGGTTCCTGACATTAAAAACCTAGCATACAAAGATGAGTGTTAAGATCACCACATGCACACCACCAGCAAGTGCATTTTCTGCCCCCTGCATCCCTCCTGTACAGTCAAAGAAAACTCACCCAGCTGTAGAATGGAAAAGCGTACACGGATAGCGAGGACAAACAAACTGTCCCTTGCTCAAGTGATTCGGTTTCTTCTTGCAAATACAAAACGTCTGAGGAGAGATTAAACTGAAATTTCCACTTGTAAAAAAATACAGAAAGACACAAACACACCACTGGTGATCCTTGGAACAGCTGTTGGTTTCTACCAGTTAGTCCCAAGTGGCCAGCAGTCGCAATTTGTGACTAGTCTTGTCTTCAGACATCTCAGGGCAACCAAAATGCGACAGGATGACAGATAGTCATTTCAATAGATACTGACAAACAAATTAGTGCAAAGATGCTTTTCATAGCATACCAGATGTGTTGAGTTCTATCATATGGAACAAGGAATGAAAAACTGTCTATGTCCCATCTGTGCTTTTTCAGTAATCACTGATGCACTCGTTGTGGAGTGTAAGGTACAGTAAACATTTGGACTAGGTTTTACGTGTGAAATAAATGGAAAACCCCAGGCCTTGGCCTCATCATCGATGTCTAAAGCTTTTATATTAGCAAGAATACTTTAAATGCCTGGGAGAGAGACGTTCAGGAGTTATCGTCCTGGTGATTAATTGAAAAAATATGCAAATACCAAGAGAAAGGTTTATGCAAATCAGAACAGACTGCAAAAATGCACTTTGCTTCCGATCGCGTGCAGGACTTCCAGCCTGTCATAAAAAAAGGAATAGGTTAAAGAATTGCTGTTTAGATTTACATCATTTCCTCTCTTGGGGCTTATCTGTCCTCAGACGGTTAACCCAGATTTAATTCAAAGAGGCTGCAATTGCAGCTGCAAGAACAGCGTTAAAATGGAAACAATGAAAAGTGAGTGCTCTCAGTGGGTGATGGAAAGGCCCAGGGCACTGCAGCACATGCATTTCTAGCCCACTGTAAATTAAACCAATATCTCTCAGGAAAAATGGCCTTTGTGAGCGTTGTCCTTCCATTCAGAACAAAAAGCCGCTGGGCTGGGGCAGGAGCAGGAGGTGGTGGGGGAGACATACAATAACGTATGTCAAATACCCATAATGAAAGAGTGCAAATAAAAGGAGCAGGAGGCCTGATCCAGACCCTCGGTGTAGGGGTAAGCATTACCTGCTTTTTGCTCTTTTACCTTAGATTGAAACGTTGTGTGTTTTCCCTAGTTTCCTCCCAGAAAATCATTTCCTAACAGCTTACAACTAAGGGACCTGCTCTTCGCTCCCAGCGCCATTGTTCTCTCTACCCTGCCCAGCCCTGTCCCTCTCTTCACATCCACACTGGACATCACATGGGGATGTGAGAGGACATAGCCACCTAGCCCACCTCCCGTCCCACATGAGCCCCTTGCTGCAGGATCTCCTCTCGGCATTGCAGCAACCACTTGCCCTGCCTCCTTTCTGCCCACATCCAGGGCACCCCAGGAGGCAGCTGGGCGGAGGAGACATGCGACCAAGTCTTGTGGCTCATTGACACCCTCTCTGCTGTAAGTCCAGGACACCAGAAGAACTCTTTCCTCACTGGCTGTGCTGCTTTTGTAGCTGCTGATAGATGCTCACCCTTTTGTCTGCAGTCACTCTCAGCCCTGCAGACATCCAAGCCCCCGCCTCTCTCCCACCGTGAGACTCGGTCTCCATTTCTTGTCGCTGCCCTCTCTTCCTCCCTCTGCTCTATTGCACAAGCTCCTTCCTATTGCATGAGAAATAATCTATTTCTCTGAAAAATCCATTTTGCTTTCTCTTTCCTTTTTGGCTGGTTAGACATTTATTAATCCAACTCCTTTTCATAAAATAGCCACAGCCATAATAATAAAGTCAAAATATGGTTTCCCCATAATATGGTATAATCTCTCCCTTTTCTTTATTCCTTGCAGATGGTACACCTCTTAGCATAAAAAGCATGTTAGTGTACTGGTTCCAGATGCATAAAATACGTACAAATCTTCACATTTTCTCTCTGTCTCCCCCCCGAATGAGTGTGTGTATTTATATTATCCTTGCCATTTAATTTTCCCAGATTTTCATTTTGATTTCTCTTTTAGGACGACACGGACTTGTCATAATCCATCTGGGATTTTATTCTTCATCATACAAAAATGTTGCTTGAAGGCCAGTTTTTACTTGGCATTAAGAGACTGAAGATCAGCCTAAATCAGAGTTTTATAAACCTCTTATAACAAAATCCCTCAGTTGTAAATGTGTTGTCTCAATAATTAGAGGAATATACCAGACCACTTGTTACCAGAATAGCACAGGAACTGCTTACATTATTTCCTGTGACTGCATGTGATGCGCCAATTCACCATCAATTAAAAGGCTCCAGTATCCCTCTGTCTTCTTCTGACATTGTTGAAAATAACTCTAGTTTTAAAAACGGGTTACAGCAAAGGCACTATTAGAAGCAGAAGGCATTTAAACAGAGAAACCTAGGAATATGCCGTCTGGACTAAAGGATAAACTGGATGTATTTTGCATTGGTAGGTGAGGGGGTTTAAAATTCTCATTTGATCATTCACAGAAAGCTTCTGACTTGATTGTGAAATGTTTTCTCTTGTGCTTGAATTTCATGCCACAGATTATTAAAAATTGACTTTGCAGTATTTATTTTACTTATCTACCCCAGCCAGGCTGTGCTTAACCATAGATTTTGTGAATTATTAAATTTTAAAAGCAATTTGTGTTGGATTTTATACTCGAGTTCCATCTGGAGTGATGTGCACCTACAGTCCTATCCCTGAAGCTGAAGCGCTTTGATTCATCTTTAATATGAACAGTTTTAAAAGTGCCCATTCCAAGATGTGAGACATGATTATAGTCTCCAGTGTAATGCTTAACTAACTGCTTGTTAGTTTTAACATTTAACATATGATGAAAAATAACTAGCTTCAATAGGTTATCAGAGCCATAACAACTCTCAACGTAATTCATTCAGTCAGATAACAGGAACTGTTTTCCAACATAATGAGAAGCTAATAAAGGTCGCTGTGCCTACAAACACACATACATCACTATCAGTTTAACAGTACCAATGCTGAATGCATGCATTTCAAGTACAAATCTCTTTAACTGAAATCACTTGATGTTAGAAGGAGGCAGGCAACTGAATAAATCTTCAGTATTGAAATTAAAGCTAAGCCCAAGTTACAAAACTTAAATCTAATTCAAGAATCAGACTGGTACTAGAATCAGACTAGATTTTGACTAAAAAGCCTGAATTACCCAATGAAGATGTGTGAGGTCTAAAGCTGAAAATACGATCTGCATTTTTCTGAACTTCGAGGTTAAGATCCATTTTGCCTGTTAAATTTAAGGACAAAGCTGAGGGGTTTGTGTGTAAGGTTTGGTGCCTCCTTTTTGGGTTATGTAAATAGATTTCCAGAAAAATATTAACACTTTTTCAGGATATTTTTAGACTTCTTTAAACTGAGCCCCTGTGTGAAGGTGAGAAATGTGTAATGCTAGCATTGAAAATTGAGAAATCTTTTAAAAATTCTGTCCTGTCACTCTCTAGAGGACAACAGCAGCAGCTCTCTTCAATGCTGTATGCATTAAATGCAAATACAGATTTGGGATTTATGTGGAGTTTGCCAGTACGTTGGTCTCAATGACTTTGTGAAGAATTTTGCTGCCAAGTGAGATGCATTGTGGCATTTCCCCAGTCATACAGGTGCAGCAACAGAAAGAAGCAACAACTAATATGCAGCAAATAGGTTGTGTAAAATAATTGCTAAATGGGTCATAAGCAAAACCATTAGAAAATACTTCACATACAAACCTCTGTTCTAACCAGGTCCATAAAGACAAACTAAAATGCTGCAGCCTGGAGGTGCACCATATTGTAATTAATGCTAGATTTCAAGGTGAAAGTGTTTCAATTATACAGAGCACTGGCAAGATTAGAACGTTCAGTGTTGACCTCATTGGTTTTTGTTTGTTTGTTTTCTGGTTGATTGCAAAATTGATGTAATTATTTACAAGAGGAATTTTTATTTTAATGGAGGGTTTTTTTTATTTTGTGCCACAGAGCAAACAGTAAATCCCTGCTGTCCTGTTGAGCAGCCTGTCAGAACAGAGCAGCATGTAAGAAAGAGGAAAGAACAGAAGGAAGCCTTCCTTTTTCTGGTTCTAAATTGTTTTGGGTGAAGCTATGATATTTTTTGCGCTTTCAATAATACTTTAGAGCACACCTTCAAAAACAAAATCATCTTTGTGAGCCAGGAAATCCCATTCTTCTGATGGGCTTAAAGGCAGTATCTGGGATAGTTGTGCATCTTAAATCAAAACAGAATGTCTTTCTAAATATGTATTCTGTGCTGCTCTTTATGAAGCCACCATTCATCCACATCATCCTCTCCCCAGATCTCTGTATGGCCCTGGTTTCTCTTCCGCAAGCCTAGTCAAAATGGCTTTAAAAACCAGTGAGTCTGCCAGGTCTTACTCTTTAAAACGAGTATGAAGATTTTCTCTTGGACTTCTTAGCTGGATGCCAAGAACTCTGAGGTGTAGGTGGCTCCTATATGTGTTTAGGTGTTTGGAAGTGATTTACAAACCCAGTGCCTGTGTTTGGAAAATCACAAAGGTTCCTGTAAATACATGTGTGCATGCATGCAAAGGTGATGTATATGTACACTCTCTCATAGACATCGTTCATAATAGAGCTCCAAGGCTGTCCACCGGAGTTGATAATCATTGTTGTCCTGTGCTAAAATCCTTTTGGATAACCTTGGCTCGTTTTTGTAGATGGGAGGCAGCTCATGGAAGAGATTTTCTAAACGGTAGAGGATTGCACGTATATCCATTAAAGTTGAAGATATGCGGCATGGCTTTGAAAATTTCAGAGCATCTTTTTGCCAGCTTTTTCTGAGTCACACCTTGAAACCGGCTTACGGTATCTTTCCATTGACAACAGTGCACATTGAAAGGACAAATCTACACAAAGGGCTATAGATAGTAGCATTGAAATTAGAATGTTACAGAAAAGCCTCTGTCAGCAGAGTCTTCAAAATAATAGTGCCAAATGACCTTCGTCTATGCTTAAAAATACATGCTGCCTGTTTTAGGTCAGATATCTTTATTTGCTTTTAATTATGCCACATTTAAAGATGTTACCACAAGGAGTCATAACAAGGTATTTTGAATTATGCACACTGTGAGTCAGAGGTTGTCATTTCTGAGAGGCTGGAAGCATCTGGGGGAGGCCCCAGTCTGGACATTAAAAAACGCAAAATATTCTAATCTGTACATACATATCTAACTAGATTATGAGAAATAAACTTGTCCCCAAGAGGTGCCTGGGACTTCACTGAGATCATATGTGGAGCTATGACAAATGACGCACGTTTGGGAGCACTGTTCTGTTGCACTCCGAACGCTGTGGCACCTTTGCCCGCAGAGGTGTCATTAGCAGCTGTATTTCTACTGCAGCTCCTTTCTAAAAGCCACGCTAACTAACCATAAAAACGCCACCATTGTTCTATAGGGGACTGTCCAGCTGGACGCAGTGATACTTCTGTACTAATCCACCAGTCTTTTAGCAGCCTGGCACTGGGTGTTTCCACAAGTCAAGACTGTCAGAGTGGGGATCATCTCATCTAACTTTAGCCATTACTGTGCTAAGCATCAAGTTGACCAGAGGAAAGACTCTGGAGCAGCCAAGGGATTTGTTGTGGTTTAATCTTGAGAGGGTCTCTGTTCTTATTCACTGGGAAAGGAGGTCTGCTGCCATTCATCAGGAGCAGAAATCACATCTCTTTTTACACGGTAAAAAACATAGGGCATTGCCATAACTTGCACAACAGATTTGAACTGGGCATGTAGTCTTGCCATCCAGACCTCCAGATCTCTTCATCAGCAGCCTGATTAGAGATATACCCAGCAGAGACCTAATATGCATCTATGTTAGAATAGAAGCTTCGTTGTACTTATTTTCTATGAAGACTTCTGCAAGCTAGCATTTGTATTTATTATTAGTTTAGAAAGAGATTTGGAAGTGAGATTTACATTTGAAATGAGTTTGAGTTTAAAAGAACCATGAAAATGTTCCTTTTCTTACTTATTTTGTGCAAATCACTCCATCATTGTTTTCATTTCTGTCAGGACACTAAGCATATCTGTTAAGAGTCAACAGACGCTGGCCCTTGTTATGTGACTGAGAAATAGCTTTTGGTAACCTTACTGGGTGACTGGAGACAGATTACAGTAGAGATTTGCAAAGCAGTTCAGGGGACTTCAGGGATCAGTCATCTGAAAAAGCACTGGAAAACTGCAGTTTGCCTTAGGTGGCTGGTTATACAGCATAAGTAGTGAACAGTCAAAACAAATAGTTTGCGTAGGCTGAAATATGTTTACAAAGTGCATTTGAGCAAATTCTGCTGACAAGCGTATTCAAAAAAATCAAAGTCTGATACAATCGTAATAACTACCAAGCGCATTAGGTACAAATCACTCTCTCAGCAGTAGGTGTGAGCTAGGCAGATCCCAGGCTCTACACATATCAGTGACACAGACCTCAATCTATAGCCTGTACCACCTTACAGTACCAGGGCCATATGGAGCATGACTTTATGTTCTTGTCCCTTTGGGGGGAAGATATGGTTTTGTTTTTCTCCATTTCTTTTTGAATTGAACAAGTTCAGTTTTTTGCTAGTAAGTCATTTGTGGAAGTGGCAAAGGTCACATTGCAACTCTGAAGTTATGTCACTCAGGGCCAAGGAAAGAAACGATGGAATTGTTTGCATTTAAATCATCAGCATTGGACAATTGCATTTATCCTGAAAACCATCTATAAAGACTGGAAGCAGAATAGTGGAAACTGACTTTCTCTCATAAAACTCTGTTCACTGGAGATTTACTATGTGGCTACTTCTGGAGACAAATTGCCACCTTTTCTTTACCCTTCTCTCTCTCTCTCTCTCTCTCTCTCTCTCTTTTGTTAACAAACATGAAGCAGAACCATCTGCTGAAGCTCAGCCAAGGCCAAAGTGCTTCAATTTTCTTAGCACGAGTTCTCCTGGACACAGAATGGTCCTGGACAATCAAATGCCTTGGGAAAGTTAATAAATATGGTTGCAATGTCTTGGTCTTTAGCCATGGCACTACAGATGTGACCCTCATAACTCCAAATACATTGCACTGTTCTGGATTCAGAATTTGAACAAGAATACTGCAGAACTGAACAAAACAGAGCACAGCAGATTTGTTCTGAGCGCAGAGCACAGAACCCAGCATATTTTAATCAATAGCCATGGAAGTTGAGCGAGGCTTTGGCAAGCACGGTCATCAAGTGTGTGATTACTGCAAGGACTTTTGGTGCAAGGTATTTTGGGCATATTAGTGCCTCCTATAATTGGCAGTGGGGAAGAGCAGGATTACTGTTATTTTTTCATTATTATTTTTCCAACATCGGAAACTCTCTGTTAAAATATATGTAGAAGAGCATTAAAATATACATAGAAATGGAACTGTGTGTGCAGGTAGCCAGGTTGTATTAAAAGCCTGGTGCTTGTGAGGTCCCTGAGGGCACTGATGGGCTTCCCCACCCTTCCCACCACCCAGGACCCTGTTTCAGCCTCCCCCAGGACCATCAGTTCCAGCCCTGCCACAGCGCTGCCCTGGATAAATGCAGTAATTGTGTCAGGCTGGGTGAAAAGGTCTCCTTTCACTGTCATCCTCCAGCTACAGTCTCTTAAAAGACGTGATCCCTGCTCCCATATCCTCCCAGTTTGAAAGACAGGGCCTGTACATCAGGAAGAAGTCCCAAACAGACAGGGTCCCTCCCAGTGACCCCAGGCAAGCTCCCCAAGCCCTGAAGAAGGGTGGTATTTAAGATACACTCTAATCTTCAGTGTTTATTACTAACTACTTTGATTGAAACCTCACTAAGACACATCTGTGTGTCCCTTTTTGAGGTATCTGATGCTCTCCAAACCTAAGTAATTCTCTTAGGCTCTGATGCAGGGTTACAGGTTCCACTTTGGAGGCCACAACCCTATGCCTCTATCTGTATTTCTATACCATCTAAGTACAGGTATGAGCCTCAGCCACCTTCTGATGCCATGTTGTGCCTACACTCTGGTGCCATTATTTTCCCTTCTGCTGCCACCTTGTGCCTGAGATTCCACAGGAAGAAAACCTAGATGCAAGCCAAGCAGGACATTTCTTGGAAGCAAGTGTTAGGGGTCTGTGGATGACCAGACATAGGACACTGGTTTCATCTGGCCAAATGCTACCTCTGTATCTGAGCCACTCACATAAGTTTCCCTTTGTAATCAATGGAGTTTGAGGCATCAGTCATCTTATCTTAAAATTCAACTCATTGCTATTAGAGTTTGCCACCAGTGGCAGAACAAATGGTATATAACATCAAAAGAGTAAGGTTTCATTGACAGTGAGTATATCCACATCTGCAGCACTTTAAGTCCTGTAAAGGGGTAGCTTGTATTTTCTGGTGGCTTAGGAGAGGACTGCAGTCATGTTGCCCTACCGGCGCATCCCTAGTTTGTTAAGAGCTCATTAGCTATGGCAGATACTGTGGTCTTTTGAATCAGTGCAGTTCAAATCACTCCTGCTTTACCAGTAAAGAGGATTTTCTTTGTTGTTGTGGAAAGAGGGAAGATGGCTCCTAAGCGGGAATAAAAGATACTGAATTCACGTGACTAATGGAGTTAGATACATTTGAAGAGTGTGAGCTATACATTTTCTAGTAAAGGGGCCCTCTCCTCACCAGGATTTCCTGTGCCAGAGGGAAGATAGTTTCAGATTGCTTTAGCATTTTAAAATGAAATAACAGGGCATGGGAGCTGTTTTATAATCTCTTGCTGAGATCAAAGGAGAAGGGAGGTAAATGCGTATGTACTTCTTTCTCTAGTGCTGCACCAGCTATTTAGTAGAATTAATGGAGCCTCCAGTGTAGAAGAGGCAGAGATTAGCCTCTTCATCTCTGCTAACTGTGAAGAGTCCGAAAGGATTAATATTATTAAGAGTGAATTTCAGCTAGAAAGTAGGAAAGAAATTATCTCTCTCTCTTCTTTACCTTTTCATCTTTGTTTCCAGAAATAACTCTGAACCATGGTTTTCAACCTCCCACCCATTCCTATTTTTTTCTTCTTGTTTCTTAGTAAAAAAAGACTTGCAAATATCTAACACCTCTGAGAAGGTTTGACTTTGTTGAATTTTTGACCAGTTTGCATGAGAAGTGTGAAGGACTAACGAGACTGAATAGTCATGATAAGTTTATGAGATCAGATACTTAACTGGTTTGAAACAGTGTAATTCCACTGACCTCAGTTGGTATGACTCCGTGTATGTTCATGGACTTCAATAAAGCCACACAGGCTCACTCCAGCTGAGGATCTGACCCTTAAAAATTATGAAGTCTTATTCAAAGCAAACTGAACTCTCGTGAATTGGTCTTCAAGGGAAAATAATTGCTAATTCAATGACCTCACTGTTTTTACTGCAGCTGCTAGTCATTCTGTGCTGCAGAAAATCTTTTACTTTTAACTGGTGAATCAAGAGTTTCCCCAGCAGCTTCAATACATAGATGATCAGAAGCACAGAAGTGTATACACAGTCCTCCAAATTTTATGTATTAGAGGGCAAGCTCCAGGGTTAGTCTATGAAGCAAAAGTAACATATTCAGGAGAAATCTTCCCAGCTAGACATTATACCTTAATGTCCCATGAGCTTTTTGGGTTAAATGGTAAGAAAAAATCCTAAAATTCTGGTTTAGATGGTACTTTTTGGCACATAGAGGGTTATAGTCAGGGTTAATTTTGTGTAGAAATAGCCTGGAAAAGCTCACTGGGACCAGTTTTCAGCGTACCAAAGCAATAACCCTGGCAGGTGTATTGATGCTGCAGCACCATCCAGACAAATTAGTCCTCAGAATTGCAGAATTTGGATCTGAAGAAAGCAAGCAGCCTGCTCAGGAGGTTACAGTACTTCTGTTCCTCTTGGCAGCCACCGAAGGGAGATGAGTAGAAAAGAAACGTGATAAAAAGTAAATGGCACTTTCCTGCTAAGCTAATCAGTTCTGTTTGAGAACAGAGGGCTGTGCCAACTGCAAATCAATGCACTAAATCACTTTCATTCTTGTGCGAGTCCTGCTGCCATGGCAGCTGCTAACAAGGGAATAAAGAAAACTGTTATTGGATATTTAGTAGACTTTTTAAGTGCTTGTGTAAAATAACATATTTAATTTAATGCAAAGTTATAAATGTAATTGGAGTTTATGGACATTATAGCAGGGAAGAGAAGAGTAAGATTCCTCTTCTTTCTGCATAAAGAGCTGCTTTATGTTACCAGACCATCCCTATCAAACTCTGCCTGCAGTGTTAAAGAGCAGCTTTCCTATTGGATTTTACCACTTCATCAGTTTATTAAGGAGTAAACACTGAGGTAATAATATGCCTGATATTTCACATGACTTTTAACATGTTCAAGTTACAGAACAGGACTAACACATACTTACTTTAGGATGAACTTAATGTACTTTAATGCCATAGGCTATATTGACTAAATCTCCACTGACTATAACGAAAGACTACAGTGACTGCTCCAGATGTGGGTATGTACAAAAGCATATGTAGATCTAATCGGATAATCCCACTACTTAAGACAATAACAACTGCACCCAGTGGATTTATTCAATAATGTAATATTATATATATTTCATTTTCTATTATTTTCTAAACAATTCGCAAATAATAATCTTTTGGGTTTCGAACTGGAACTAGTCCCTTCCTGTGACTAGTCTTTGGGAGTTTTCAGTGATGTTATTAGATGGCTTATGACAGGATTGCAGTTTTCCTAGAAAGCTCTATTTCAGGGTTCTTTTAGCCCAAAATATAGGCTTCACATCTCTGAACGCCCAATTTGAATCACTGTTGCACATACAGAGCAGCCCAACTTTGTCATCATTTAAATCATCAATAACAGCTGTGCAGTGAAACGCCTGATATAAAATACCCATGGGCGAGCAGTAGACTGCCTTCTCTTTAATTACATCAATCCTCAATCACCCCAAAGCAATGCCATCCTTGGAAGTACTAACTCTGACAGGTAGTACTTCTGGGAATGCCATAAAAATGCCAGCAAAGCAGCAATGGCAGAGAAAATAAGCTGCCTCATCTTTGGAGAATTATTGGACTGTACTAACATTCAAGGGTACAATGTCAGCACAATGCAGAAACAGTTAGATGCATAGCCCCCATTATTATTGTTGATGGGAGTCAGATGTCAAGTTTCTTCTGCATCACTCTGAAAACTTAGCCTTCTTTGTAAAGCTTTAGCCAACTTTTCCTTTGTTGCCACTGTTAATTGAGGGATAGTTTTGAAGCCATTTGTGCTGCGATTGAATTAAGACTGAAAAGGTAAAAAGAAAATACTAACAAACTAACAGTGATGAGCTTGATGCTTTCAGACTCTGTACAAACAGTGATAGAAAGCTTAATAAATATTAAAGGCTCATGCCTTAACAGGGGAAACTGGAGCAGTTGCTTTGTAGTAAATGGCACTGTAATACCAGTAACACCTGGGACAACCCCAGAGCAGCCCCCAACTCCTTTCAGCTGTCTTAGCTCCCTTAGGGTCAAATGGGAATTTAAGTGCTAAATAACTGGCTTAATTAGCAGACCTAACTTCTGTCAGTAGCATCTTTTCTGAGGAAGCCCTGTAAACCTCTGCCCCTTTATATCACCTGGAGTTAATTGTTTGCTCTCAATAAGCACATGTATCTCAGTAAGAGCATTCCTAAATTGTGAGGGTATTGCCTTTAACTCTCTGCACACAGACCGATTGGTTAACACAACACTGCCTCGTGTTATAAAGGATAAATCAGAGCAGGATTCTGGTTCAATATGCATTATTATGGAAGTACAAGAGAGAGAAGTCATACTCGGCTGGCTTACACTAGATGAACAGAGAGCAGATTAAAAGAAGCGTTTCATCACTAATTGCTGAGTGGACCTTTCTGATGCAGGCTATTCATTCCCTAATGCTTAAGCAGGTATTCGGTTTGGGAAGGAGGGGGTTAGAGCTCAAAGGGGAGTGCTGACAGGCAGTGTCTGCCCTCAGCTGGAGCTGTTTCAAGTTGGTCCCTTCGTCGGTTACAGAGGGGAGATGAACAGCTATATCTGTATGTGCATTTGTAGGCATTACTGCAGGTTGGAGAATGATAACTTAGAAGAACTAAAAGAGCAGTTTGTGTTGAGGTGAAGCACGTTATGCCCATGTTAGGTGATCCACACTTTAAAATAAAACTATTATCTTAAAAATTATAAAAGAAATACTTAGCTGTTCATCTGTGCTGCACCTATACAAACGTCCTCTTATAGTTTCCCCATGTAATAACTCCTGTCCTCAGTGTGAGCTCTGTGAGCATAAAGGCATCCTGATCCCTGTTTCAGAAGCAAACCGTTCAGTTCATTACTATGAAGATCAGGGACTATGTGAAAAGCAAGGACTGAAACAGTATCCAGAAAACCTGTCAACAGCAGTGCCTTCTGGTTGGGGCTGCATTGCTCAGGGAAGCAGGACATGTCCCTCTGCACCATGAGATCTAGCCACAGGCAGTAATAATGCCCACCAGAACACAGGTCAAGACTTCCTGGCAAGGTAGGGTAGAAATCCTGCCTCCAAACTTTGAAGATCTACAAATTACTCTTCTAGTCTAAATCAATAGTCCAGGTCCCAAATAAAATTAATAAGCACCTTCTGGGAGGAATTTATTGTACTTATCTCAGAAGGTATTTATCAGTACATATTCATGCTGATGTCTCCTCTCTGAAGGCAAAGTGAGAGCAGCCCCTCCTAGGGTTGTTCAGCCCCTCTTACAGCAGATGACTGAGTTTGGGGAACTGAAGTTTTTCTTTAACAAATCAGCCTCACCTTAGACTTTATGTACCTGAGTGGACTGCTGGTTTCAGAAGGTGGAAAACCCTTTTAAAATCAGGTAGTGAAGCACAGAGCTTTGCATCCTCCATGTCCTTCTGCATGCACCATCCTGAGATGCAATCTGTAGTAGTGCCTGCATAGGCAGCTGCTTTGCTTCCCCAGACCTCAACTCCACTGGCCCCAGACATCCTTTTAAATACCTTTGCTAATGCTGATACTCTTACTTTGGCATAGACCACCCACATTTCACACTCATAATTTAGTTAACCGGTTTCAATTAGTGATGGGCAAACCTCTCTTAAGCTAAATTGAGCATTTTCATTTAGTTTTCTCTCCCAGTTTAGCTAAGTCTCCTTAAGTAGTGCAGACTTGAATGTAGCCACAGCCTAATGAGAAATTAGCCTGTTTACCTTAATACTGGTCAAACTAGTTTCTGATGTAACTGAAGAAGCCCTCCAGTTTGCCTTAAATGTGTAGACAGATGCTCTTTGATAATACTGTTTGATATGCGGCTGGCATGCAATCAAATAGTCATAGGTAGTGTTAATCATGCAGATTTATTATATGCTTAATAAATCCACTGACCATTTTTATGATCTTCATTGCAAGACTTCAGCACACAGAGCTGAGCACTGATGGATTTTATGCAATTATTCTCTCTTGTGCTTCTCCTGTTTTCTAAAGTAATGGCATCCCGAAAAAGGGAGGGAAAAAGCCTTTCACAGTTTATAGAATGCAAAATAAAAATATTTGTAAAATGAGTGTTCCAATATCTTAAGAAGCTGGTGAAGACATCATTTTTAAACTGCCATCTCCAAGCCACAGCCAGATCACTTAGAAAATACATAATATAATATATTCAACAGGCAGATGGAGATGCACATAAACAGATAATAACTCAGGAGTTTTTATCTCTGTGTGTCCTCAAGCAAGGCATCAGGAGAAAAAAACACTCTTGCAACAAAATTAAATAGTTTTAGATCTAATTTTACTAGGCTGAACTAGATTTCAGATTGATTTCTGTGGAATCTAATAGAGATCAACACACATATACATTGCCTTTCTTATAAAAAATCCATCAACCACCTTGTGTTTTTACTTATTTTGCTCTTTACTAGAAGTAATAAGAAACTAATATCTCACAACACAACATGTTTCATTCTGTAAATGATCTTTCATGGTAAAGAAGCTTGGAGTGGGCTGTTACGGAATGCCTGAAGGAAATGCCCCTGAGATTTTACTCCTCAAACCTGTATTTATATTCATATGGTGAAACTGCAGCTAAAACCCACAATCTCCATTCTGGAAAAGGAGGAGAACAGAGCTGCAGGACATGCCACTGTGGAAAGAAAGAATGTCCCAAGTGGGCTAAGGCCCATGATGCAATCAATTAAACATATCCTATATCTCAAACCATATTGGATGGATCAATGCAAACGACATGCACGGCTTCATAGCTGGCCCTTTCTGCTTCATAAGTGATAAACCAGAAGTTACTTTGACCTCAGAGTGAATGATCATGGCTGTGTGCAGAGGCCCTGGTTGGGCTGGGGGGCTGCAGAGTGGCCAGAGCACCGGGCATTAACCTGCTGCTGCCTGTTAGGGGCTGGATCATCACTGGCAAAACATTTCACAGAGCTTCCCGAAAAGCTTTCCAAGGGTAGTGCTTCTGGGTCAGTAAACAGCCAGAACAGGATGCACAGAAGTAAAAGGATTAGCCCAGTTGCCAGCCCCCTGAGCTAACCAAAGTTTCCCATTGAGTGTTCTCTGCAGTATCATAATACCATAAATTGGTATTGCTATTTAATATAATGGCATTTCAGAGCTCTTGCCTTGGGCAAGGATCCCATTCTGCTAAGCACTGAACATGAGTAGAGCAGAAAGATATTCTCTGCCCCAAGAACTAGATAAATAAATGACAAAGGCAGCAAGCAGACCTATTTACAGCAGACCCCTGCACTTGGCAGGCCATGACCAACTTCCAGCCGAGGCACGGGGACAGGTGCTTCTGTGCCTGGGCACCGCATCATACTGACCAACTGGATGCCCTGTTTCAGAGGAAGACCGCATGGCTCTGGGCTCACACCTCTGACTTCTAACTCAAGGCACAACCTGCCTTGTGCAGCTGAAAGTCTTTCCCTGAAACACTGACTATCCAACTGTTCCCTGGTTTTGTCTTCCCTTTGGTTATCAGACAAGTAAAAAATGTGTTCTGATATTTTACACCTTCGTTTCAGGTCCCTGCTGAAGCAGAGAACAAAGGCAGTAATGCTGAATACTTTTTATTTCTTTTAAAAACCTAAATTACTTAATCTGAATATTCCCTTGTCTCCCCGCTTTTAAGAAAAATGTTCCAAGCAAAAGTCTTGTTCAGCCAGAAGGTTTTTCTCTCAGCATATTCCTCTGCTACCTCCAAGAGAAGCTTTCCTTACTGTTCCCACGTGGGCCAGGGTGGGATACAACTGCAAATGCCTTGGATTGAAAACCAATTATAAAAAGCAGATCCTTAGTGACTGTCCACATCAGAGGCCACACTCTCAGGGGTGCCAAGCAGCATACCTGCAGACGGGAACAGTCCCATGTATTTTAACCCTTTCATACCCGCCAGCACACAAGCTCTTTCCCCCCTCATATGCTGCTCAGTTAGATGTGCTGCTCTGATTGCATTGACCAGTGGTTCTCAAGGGCTCATGATTCCAGCAAGGCTTCACCTTCAGGCTTCACAGAGTAGGAGTGAGAGAACAAAACCAAGGCGGAATAAGCCAAGGAGGAACGGGCATGTGTTAGGAGCCCCTGTCAGATATATGCAGGCTTGAATTTATCCTGTGCAAGGCACAGAACTGGGGCCCTGCACCAGGCACAGCTGCTGCTGTGTCTGTACAGAAACATGAGCCCTCCAAAAGTGTTTAGGGCAGCCATGCTTCTAACTTAAACGTGCCTAGAGGGGATGGATAGAGCTGGTCCTCCCAGCCCCACTGGTGCTGTGGTGGTCATTCACAGGCACCCCAGCACAGCTTTGTCAGAGTCGGTATAAAAGAGCGTTGCACAGAGCCTTCCCACTTACCTGTGAGGCAAAAAGCACTTGGGCAATGCTGCTGCAGCCCTGCAGCCTCAGTAACTCGTGACTCAACAGCTGGTTCTTGAATTCAGCTGCAAAGGCAAATTCTGACACCGGGCAAGTAAATCGCTATCTGGAAACTGGCTGCTTAAACTAAATGATGCAGCGTGGTGGCTGTACAAGCCATAATTTATAAGGCTGCGAGGCCTTCTCAGTAAGTGCTGTGGTTTAAAGAAAGACGTAGCTATTTTCCCCACAAATTTGCCATATTTTTCTTTTGTGTGAAGAATCCCTTCTTCCTGTCAATCACTGTCACCCCAAGCCTGAGCGGACTAAGACACAAGAAGGAATATAGACAATAATCTCCTGATGTGCAGGCTCTCTCCCCTCCCTATATCCCCTGGCCTTTCAAAATAAATCAAGACTAACACAACTGTAAAAACTGTACAAATGGAACTATTTGAGTAGCAGCAAATACTGCTTTAGAGAAATAAAAATAATTTTTTTCAAGAGGTTTTGCAGCTCATTTTACTCATTGCATCAGAGTTGACCCTGACTGAGTAATTTCATACTCCATGCAAACCAAATGAATTACTTAGCACTGGTTTATAATGTCCACATTGTGGTTTTAAAAGAATACTGTTAAAGAAACCTCTGACAAGTAAAGTAGCTTACAGTAATCAATTAGAATATAAGAATTAAACTAATTCTGTAAAACATTGCTAATGCTGATCTGGCAAACCACTGGTAGCCATCTGTCTAATCCTTCTTGTGTTTGGAAGTTGCATTTAAAAAAAACAATTATTAATAGTGCTCATTAGGTGCCAAGCAAAAGAGCATGCCACAAGCTTCTGCTCAGAGATTAGTTAATACTAGGAAATACTACTCACTTTTCCAAGTCTGAGCTAGAACCTGCTCTGTGATCTCACGGTGAGGACAAGTTTTTCTACTGGGGTCCACAGGAATAGGGGAGACTCTAAGGAATGGGCCCAAGAACAGGTGCAACACCTGAAGATGCCAACTCTCTGCCTACAGCCCTTCAGAACCAACAGGTCCTCAGCCTCCCCACTAGACAATCTGTACCAGTGCCGCACTATTCTTACTGTTAGGAAGGGTTTTTTTAATGTCTAAAGTGAATTTTCCTTGGTGTGATTTAAGTCCATTACTTCTAGTTAACACACATAGGATACAGTTTGCTCCTTTCTTCTGTGCAGCAGCTTTTTATGTATTGGAAGACTGTTGTTATGACCCCGCTCAGTCTGCTCTTCTTAAAGCCAAACAACTTGTCCAACATGTATAAGGCCTGATTTTTAAAAGTGTTGAGCTCCTGCCGTTCCCATTGCTTTTGTTCAAGTGACTGAGAGTGAAAGAACTTCAGCAGAGTTGATGATCAAGCCATATTGTCTGGTGCCCTTCAAATACTGATAGCTATGAAGGGCATGAATGCTGTTTATAGCTGTATGTATGTATTCTTGTCTTCACAATAAAAGCATTTTTACAGGACCTGTGACCAGGGTTCTGACTGCATCCACAGGGCAAGAGCAACTTCACAAAAAGAACAGATTTTACTGGAAACTTGTCTGCCTTATATGCCAGCCTTTGCTGAATCCTTTGTACCAAATAATTTTCTGTTTTTCATGCAAAACATATCTTGGCCAATGGGTTTTTTTATTTGTTTTTACATGGCTACTATCAAAACAGTGTTCATGATTATTTTTTAACTATTTTCTATTGGAAAATGTGTACTTAAGAAGCGTGAACTGAAATCCTTTTCCATCCCAAATCAGAAGGGGGGTGGGGTGTGTTCTTCCTATAATGGGCTTCTCATCAAGAGAAATGGTGATTTTTGTGCTTAGAATACTGTAGCAGAGTTCCACTTGGCATCACTTGGAAGGATGTTTTTATAGTGAATACACTACGAAATATGACGCTATCATCATGCCTTAGTGTTCCAGGGTAGCTAGCACTAAATCCCGCTATAACCTGCTCTTTGTCTTTCAATTTCCATTGTAAATACAGCTTCCTTCATGTCCATATATGCCTCATGAAATTGCTCCTTCATGTCATTGGAGGCTTTTGGTACAATTTTAATGCAAGCAATAATAGCTTCTTGTTTTGGTTCTCATAAATGTAGGGTTATGTATTCTGCTTTTGAGAAAAGAGGTTTTGAAATGTCTTGTTTTCTTCTCTTAGTCCCTCTCTCCTAGCCTTGAAAAATAATTTCTCCAACAAATACAGAGAACGTTTACAATTATATAGTACAAAAAGCTGGTCTAATTTTAGGCTGCTTGCCACTGCTTCTTTTTGGAAAAAAAAATCATTGAAGGAAAAGAGACTGAGAGAAAAAGGAGACTTTAAAGATATTTTTCTGTATGGCTTTTTCATATCCAGACATGTCCTTTCTGCTAATTCATAAGATTTCATCAAACTGTTGGAAATAAGATTAATTGTGACAGACATTAAAATACATGGGGACTGTAAATTGTGAATACACAACTCTCCTAATCTTGCTCTCAAGTGGTAAACAAAAATAACACTGAATATCACCATTGACAACAAAGATGAAGTATGTGGTCCTATGGTACATATAAGGTAATAGGCAATAATGTGCAAAAGATGGAAGTGCACAATCATACCAATAGTTTTATACCTAGCCAGATTATTTCCCTGTAAACACCTACATTTAATTATCCTGTCATCTATGTTCCCCTCCTCCATAGGCTCAATAATTCATCTGTGCAACATGCATAGTACAGCTTTTCTCTTCTTGCATTGCTCACTCAAAACCCCTGCCCTCCTCCTCCTTCCAGACACACACTAAATCTTCCATTGCTCAACCAATGGATTGAAATATTAAATTATAATCTTTATCATCTGTATTGATTGAAAGATATCCTGTTATTAGGACCTGCCTGAGTTTGGTTGACATCAACCCATCCATTGCTGCTCTAAAAGTGCAGTAAATTTTACAGGCCACCCCATTTCTCTGCCACACAAAACAAAGAAATCACCAAGGTCTTTATGGAAAGGTAGGAAACACTAACAAAAAAAAGCTTAAGATGGCTAAAGATTCTCTTAAGGCAAAAGAGAAAATATTTTGATACATTTTAAATCCACCTTGTAAATGTCGCCTATCAATTGCACAAAATCACTTGGGGTAAAAGGTAAATCATAGAATTTTCCTTTCCTTAGTAATAGTATGGTATAAAATAACATGGTTTTGCTTTTTGATTGGTGGTAGGAATAAGAATTAGCAACCTCAACAAGAAAGCATGTGTCATCATTGCTTGGTTAATGGATTAACTCTCTGTGAGAATTGAGAATATTTTCTCAGCAAATAAGCTTTAAGTTTCTATATGACACCCAGGGTCTTGAGGGTTAGCCCTGAAGGTCTAACAGCCACCAGCGGTCAGCACAGGCAGAGCACGCCTCAGCTCACTGCACCTCAGTACCCAGACACAACAGCCAGTGCTGGTGCTGAAGCCCAGGACTGCCCTGATCCTACGTCTATCATCTGAAGCATTTGCCTTACCCTATGTAGCCTTTGGATCAGGTCCCAAAAGCCTACACTCATTTCACTTTAATCAAAGAAACCAGCCGAGAAAGTCAGGAGTGAGGATCAGCCTTTATCCTGATCACAGCCCAACAGTCTCTCACGCACTGAGATAGTGTCGCACAGAGATGCCACGTTTCTCAGTGAGCAACACCTTAGCAAAAAAGTGTCAAAGCGTTCACTTAGGAAAATCTTTTTGGCTAAAGCGTTCATAAATAGCTTCATTCTTTTGCTTTGTGACATCACTACAATCCCTTAATGAAACTGCCATTCAAGGAGGCTAATTTGTGCTCTAATTATATATTAGTCTGGGCTGAAAGGTTTCTGGACGGAGAAAGGTTTTCTTCAGGCAATCATTTATTCTGCTTATTGTATTTACTTAACAAAGAGCAGTCAGCTTTTACTGTGATTTCTCATAATAGAGTTGAGCTATGGTGTTACCTAGCTAAGGGCAAACATATGCAGTCATTTTTGATGGATTATGATTAGAGTCTTTAACCAGAGCAAGGATTATTTGCAAATGTAGGATAAACCAGGCCAAAAAGCTAACAGATGTGCTGCTGAAAAAGTTTAAGAGCTTTTTAGCTGGAATGCCTTCCAGACCAGTGATAGATTAGCAGCCAGGTAGTTTAAGGAAATCCAGAGGAATATTTTCTCACCCATAAAGTCCCCATGGACATAATTTTTCCTGTGCTACTTGAAAGAAGACACGCTTGGTTTGCTATCGATGCTTCTGCCACAGGATGAAGGTCCAGAGTTGTTCACAATGTGCAGGATTCAGAGCATTTCCACCTAACTGAGGCTTTCTAAGCAGAGAAGTACTTTAGGAAAGCACCTAAGTCCTTCAAAGCTGTGTATCACCTTTGTAAGGTTGTGTTTCTGTTTCTTCTGCTACCGAAAGCAGACACTCTGTTAATGTTGGTCCCCAGCAAAGCACCCATAGTTTTTCAGGACGAATTCAGCCAAACAAGCTAAATAACAAACTAAATAAGCTAGTTGTCAAACTAAATAAAACACACATATTCAATAGATCTGTTTCTAGTGTTTGTGTTAACAGCACCTTTTCCCTATAGATAAATCTTGAGCCAAATTTTGGACTAGTATAAATCAGTATCAGTTCTCATTTTGCTGAATCTACCCTGGCACCTAGTGTAGAGCCTGTTCACGGCACTAGAAGTGAATGTCTGTGCCACCTACTCCCAGCAGGATAAACAGAAACTGCAGGTAGAAGGAACTGCACTTAATATGAATGTGAATAAGAAGGATCTCAAATAGTATTCTTATTCTTTGGATAATAGCTTCCTGTGCACACCATGAAGGTTTTCCAAAAATCAAATCAACAATTTGTAGAATTAAAAGCTGATGTAGTCTCTGTGCCATCAGCGCTTGGGCTTTCTCTGGTACTTCTGCTTCAGCCTCTGTCAGAGAGAGGAAATGAGAGGAGATGAGCTGATTGTCTCATCCATTAGAGCAGTTCTCATGTCCCCCCTCCCAAGGCTGACTGCCTCCCCTGTTCCCAGCTGGACTGGCTCAAACATCCCACATTTCCAGCTCTGTAGTCCTTGGGACCATCACTGGGAAGCACAGCCAAGGAACACTACCCAGGGGCAGAAACCAGGAGGAATGTGTGTGGTATTTGCACGTGCCAGCTGTAATACAAGCATTGCAGTTCAGTGAACTTTGGCGGGGTTGTAGAGTCCAGAAAAACAAGAAAGAAATGCACTTGCCAATATGTTTTGACTTGAGAAAAAGTGTGGAGTAAATCAGGATGCAATGACAAAATACTGATTTTATATGTATCTTTTCTTTTGTTTTCTTCCAGAAAAAGTAAGCATACTGTCAACATTTATAGCACCCTTCAAGTACCTGAGTCCTGGCGCAACCACCATGGAGGATGAAGACAATTTAAGTAAGCAGTCTTTTTTCTCTATAGACAGATGAATAATAAAGTTCCAAAATAAAAGCTCTACAGTGTAGGTGTAATTCTGGAAGGGAGGTGGATTTGCAAACATTGGCAGACCGTAAGTCCAGCACTCATGTAAAATGCAAAACTCTCTGATGCTGAGTGCAGATGTTCTGCGATTTCCAGTGAAGCAAGGGTTAATCTCAGCTCACCTTCCCAATTTTCCCTGTGCAGACCCTGGCAAGAGGAAGCTGTAAACAGTATGTCACAAATAGAAAGGAAAAACTTACAAAAGGCGGGTGTTTACACTCAGGTTTACAGGACTGTGGAGCTCCTTTTCCTTTCCTGTTTATGTTACCTTATTTTGCTCACTTGCTTTTCTCACAGTCCCTAAAAACGAGGTCATTTTGATGCTGTGTCTTCACCCTGTTTTTATTTCCTCGATCATAAAGGGACTTTTCCAAAAGGAAAGATTTCAGGACCGAGCCATCTACTTAAACTCTTTTCTCTTTTACTTCTGTGATATGACCTGGAGAACAAAACTAAAAGAAAGAAAGGGGGAAAAAAAAAGGAAGGAAAGAAAGAAAGAAAGAGAGAGATAAGAAGAAAGAAAGAAAGAAAGAAAGAAAGAAAGAAAGAAAGAAAGAAAGAAAGAAAGAAAGAGAAAGAGAGAGAAAGAAAGAAAGAGAAAGAGAGAGAGAAAGAGAGAAAGAAAGAAAGAAACCAAATCCAATTGAGAAGAGATGATAAACCAGACCTAAATAAACTAGTTGTAACTGAAAAATTAGCCACCAGATTTTCCTGAGCCCTTATGTTTGAACAAAGCCACTGACATTGCCTGAATCCATGACTGCTGGAGGAGCTGGAGGAAAGTGCTGCTCGGTTTGAAGGAGTTGTGAAGCCTTCAAAACACCAAGAAGTCTGTGAATGTGCAGTTAGGACTGAATAACCCTCAGTAAGCCCTCCTATTTATCAACTAGAAGCAATTATTTTGTGTTTTCCAGCCCTACTTATTGTAACACATCTTGAATCATTAAAAAAAAAAAAGAGGAAAGCTTTCTGAAAGAAATGAACAACTATTTGAGTTTTAGTATCACCTACCAGATGGGTTTCTTTTCTAGCCAGACACACTTTGACATGTTGCCCTATTAGAACCAGTTGGTGGGAGGAGTGGGGTTTTGGTTTTTTCGCTGTTGTTGCTAATCTGCCTTGGTTTGATCATAGTGTGGCACCAACGGGAATAGCTGTTGAAGGACTGAGGGAGCACAGTCCTCTGTTCCTCTGTTTTCTGCTGCTGGGTATCACATGGACTTCACACCGTTCTGCTGCACAGGGACCGGCAGGATTTTACATATCTTAGCAAAGGCAAAAAAATCCTGAAAATCCTTCAAAATTAGTCCCAGGGAGGCTACATTTTCAGGAAGAGATATCAGAAGTACACACAGGAAACATATTATGCACATGATGAGCTTGTGCAAGCACCTCCTGCATAATGTTTCCCAAATGTGCTACTCAGTTATTTTTAGATAATGTAGGAAGTTTGTACAAGCCAAACACTGTAACACCATTTTCTTATTGCTACTGTAATGCCCATACTGCTTGGTGCTTGTGTGGGCTTTAAAAGAGCTCACATGGGCAGGGTAAGCTATGTTTTCTGAAAGGGAAATAACAAATATCACTGTTTTCAGGGTTATCCTGCCTAGTCCTTTCTTGCGTCAAATATACACTCCAGTGGTAAGGCAGCAATTTGTATCTTGGCACACATAACACATTTTAGGTGTTACTATTGGAATCTTAAAAAAAAAAACCACCAAAAAAACCCCACAAACAAAAAGATTAGTTTAAAATCAGCCATATCTCAGTGTTCACTTCTTGTAGAGCAGTATAAATCCCACTAATGTCTATAGCACACATGCACCTGTGTAGTAGTTTAGCGTTTTAAAGAGCTTCAGTGATTTCCTCTGAACAAGCGGAGGAACCTTCTTCTGTGTTAACAATTTCACAAAAGCCTAGAAGAATGCTGACCAAGTAGAGAAGTGGTTTGCTTATCCCTGTAGCTTTCTGCTTACTGAGCATCCTATGAGAGTGCCCCTTCCCAAACTGTGCTGTATCAATAGGCGGTCCCACTGGCTGGAACAAACACAAATCTTGTTTTACATTCCTTTAGGCCTTCTTTACAAAGGGAGCCATGCCAGGTTAACTGTACATGCATTTTCAGCTAGTGATTATTAGCCTTTAGACACTATTATTGTGCTTCATGATCCATGAACTAATACTAGAAAAAATGTATCAAAGGCACTATGCACCTTTGGAATGAAATTTTTGGGTAATTCAGTCTACGATGAAGACCTTATCTTGAATGTGCGAGAAAAGGACCACGCTGTTCATTCCCAGAAGTTAGCGTAGCTAAGAATGTAAGAAATGTCACACAGGATTAGAAATAGGGAGTTTAGCTCTGCACACTGCCTTCAACATTTGCTGTTAGTGATGCATTGAGAAAAGGAAATTTAAATAGGACCTTCCCCTCACTACGTCTTTCTAGCACCCAGCAAAAAATTTACTCAGCTAGAGTTTGCACCTGAATCGTCATATTTCTTAGACATCAACAGGCCTGTCTAGTCCTCTCCAGAGCCCACTGATACTTCTGATCTCAGTAACAACCAGGAACAGGGACTGATTTAGTGTGTTGTCAAAAAGTGCACCCTTTTATTGCTTCAAGCTTGCTGTCTCTAGTGCTTGGATTGCATGAACAGTGAATAATCATTCCCTGTTCACTGCCTGCCTGCCTGCCTTTCATGATGTTACAAACCTCTGCGGGTCACTGATCTTTAATCGTTCCATCCACGCTATGCCACGGCGTCAAGGCGGACTACCACCAGGCACAGATACTTGCAAATCTAGGCTGTATCTCTAGCAGGAGTGTATGGTTCCTGGCGTTCTCATTACGCAATGCTGCCATATGCACAGACGTGGTGTAGCACCATTCTTCACGCCTGTACCTCTCCCCAGTGTCTGCAGAGGAAGCTCATGGTGATGGTCCCCAATACGGATTTCAGCCACTACAATAGTCTTGTAGGATGAATCCCAGCCCCAGATCCAGTGTACTGAAGCATGCTCGGTTATAAGCATGTTGGTTAAATTCCTCCTCAGGCAGCATGAGGCCCCAGAGTTTTTGATTGCACAGTGTGAGATACAGCAGGGACCCTGCCTGTACAGAACACAGTGAATATCCCCTTCCACGCAGTCGGAGCCCCAAGCAATCCCCTACAGGATCAACCCTCCTGGTTTTGTTTTGAAAATTGTGTCTATTGCCATTTTTTTTATTTCTCCCATGCCTAAAGGTAAGCTATGGCCTGTCCTGATTTAGGAAAACATGTACTTGGATCTGTTTCTGCTGTGGGCTGACCATGCTTTTTGCTGCATGCACTTAATTGCTAACTTGGACAGAGAGCATTGGAGTCCGAGTACCGTCTAAGTCAGATCGTTATGTCATTTGAGTAATCTTCCTAATTGGTAAGAGTTATAGTATATATGCATGGATTTCACAGTTATTTCAGATAATAAGGTGGGCAAAGTAGAGTATCTTCATTGTGAAACAGCTAAAGGCAATGGCAATCACCTTTCACAAATTTTCCATCTTCACTTTCAGTGAAGTCCTGTACTTTTTTGCCCTGGTAATCATTCCCCTCATAGTGTGGTGTTACACACCAGTAAAGTTTAATGATATTGCTTTGAACAGGCTTAACCCTGCAAGCTGGTTGGGACTATTCAGTAGCAACAGAAATATCATGGCAGGTTTCCCTTAAGCAGACTTCTTTTGTGAAGGTTTAAAAATACATATCTGTGTGTTTTCATGTAAGAGAGGAAGGAGCGATTTCTGTTGTTAGCTACAAGTTTATAATAATAAAGTTAGCAGTACAAACCTAAGAATTGCAGCAGAAGAGCTCCCGGTCCTCCATTGTGCATTCAGTAAGTGAAAGAAAATGCTAGCTTGCTTGCGAGGAGACTGCCCTACATTGCATTTGATGTACTAGCTGATCTTGGACAAAGATGCCATGGCTCTGGCTCTTGGGTTCATACCTATTGCTTCTAATTTAATTTTTTTCACTTTCAAGTATGCCAGGAATTACAGAGGTCAATCCTTCTAACCTCTGCAGTCAATGCGATGTAGATGGACAGCAAAAATGTACTCTACATAAGCAGGGCAAACAAGGGTTAGATACTAAAATGCAGAAAAATGAAAATTATGTCCTACCTGTATTGTTAAAAATGTGTTGGTAGCAGTCTGGTGTTTACCAAACATTTCTAAAGACAGTAACTTCTTGTGTCATAGCTCTCAGCTGAATCAGAAGTTTACTATACTGCAGAGGCTGCAAATTCTTTCTTTCAATACCATAGCTTTTCAGTAATGTATTGCTCCTTCTAATCCAATCACAAAGATGCCAGCCAAAATGAAGGTGCCACCTACCACCTCTCCTTTCCCATCCTCCCTGGAAGTTGGCTTGGCAGCAGAATAACCTTCAAGAGGAACAATATTATCTCTTCAAATGTAGCGTGGAGTATCGGATGGCTAGTTCTGCAGAGCCCTTATGACCCAGAGACATAGGCAGTGTCATTATTAGTGATGCATTATAGTTCTGAAAAGCTCTTGATGATGCAGGCTCTCTACGTTAACTGTACTGTGCATAATGACCAAAAGGACAAAAACATGAAAGAGCAGACAGAAGATTGAGGAATAGTGCATAAATAAATATATTTCACTAACTGCTTTCCTCTCTTCCATTCAATTACTGAAGCAAATACAAGGCTGCAGTGTCTCCTCTTGCTTGTGGAACCGCAAAAAATCAATGAATAAAGTTACCTGAAAAGATACTATAATTCAGAGATGTGGGGCTTTTTAGAAATCTTACACAGTAAATCAGAAGCTATTGCAAAAAAAAGTGTTTTTCTTTCACTTTTTTTAACTTCTTCCCCTTAAAATTTTATTATTCTCCAACCTTTCATCGTAGGAGAACCATATTTTTTTATCTTTTTTTTCCCCCAAAATGTAGAGAATGTGTTTTGGCAACTCTAGAGCAAAGACTTTATGAGAGATAACAGGACTGAAAATGATCCACAGTTTTGCGTTTTCCTGGTGTGCATCCTCTGACTTACCCTTTTCCTTTTAGTGCTCTTCATTTCTAAAATTGCTTGTGATTGTTCTATTACAGCTGCTTACAGTATTTATCTTATGTAGTTTGGTGTCATTTGCCTGCTTTGTCTGATTTTTGCAATAGAAGTACATGTGCCACCATTAGAGCGGTAATCTTATGTCTGCTACACAGAGGTCTCATAAAAGACGCATTTCAAAGACCTCTTATTTCAGAGACCTGAAAGTATGATATAATTTGTTGTTGCCCAGCAGCTGCCAGGTATCACACGAGTCCGTCAGGCTCACAGACGTTCTGAGGCACTTGCTGAATTTAGGCTGCCTCTGATTTACATGCCATGATGACTTTTGGCCTGCTGCAGCTCTCACTGAGGTCTGTGAAGAACCAAGATATTTTCTGGTGTGTCAGAATCGGGTCCTCTAGAAATCTGATGGACTATAAGGACACTTGCATGGGTCTCCTTTGCTGTTACTAGGCCCCAAACATACCATAAACACAGCCACATACCCGCTGCACATGCCCAACATTGTCCCTGATCTCTGGTAAGTTTTACACTTGCATCTCTGCATTTTTTTTTCACTACATCAATGCAAACTCCCTGTTGGCCAAAACCTGGACTAGACAATTTCACAGACAGAATTTAAGCAAGTAATGTTTATTTTATGTTGCCATGTTTTTTAGTTAACTGCTGTGTGAGAGTGATTAAAGTAAGATGTTAAGGTCACACATTCATGTTCGTTAATCTGAGGTTCTCTGACGATGAAAGAAAAAACAGCTGGAGTAAGACAATATGAATTATAAATACAAATAACCCCTTCGGTTTTCCTATTCAGTGGCGCATAAATACAAATTCTTTTCAAACCTGGATATTGTGTGAAGCAAGAGCTATCTTTCTTTTCATGCTTCCTGACTACAATATCATTATGTACCATAATTGGCTCTGTAAAAACCTATTAGGTAAGATGAGAGAGGAGGTGTGACATACAGAACCAAACCTGCTTCCTGCTAAAAAGTATGTCTGAGTCAAAATATTTCACCTTTATTAAAAAAAAAAAAATATGCATGCAACCAAAAAGGTGTATCCTGAGTGGGATGGAAACATGATAAAGGGTCACAGGGGAATATGGCTGGCCAAAGCCACTGCCAGGATAAATAGAGGAAAGTTAAATTTCTCATCTCCTTCCCCCTCAGATCAGAGTTTCCATAGAGTTGTGAACTCAATGAGAAAAGACCACATTATCCCTGTGTCTTAGTTAACCTGACCTTTTAAATGTCTTATTTCCAGAAAGGCTGGTTTAAAGATGTCATATTTTATACAGCTGAATGCCATATGATGAAACTTTTTTTTCCTATTATGTATTTCTTTTTCTTTCCTTCTTCGCCTGTCTTCATTCTCTTCCCTTAGCTTCAGAAACTAAAAAGTAACTAGTCACTAAGACCTTAATCTGTCAGTTCTGTCTCAGCAAAGCTCTGCAGCACGTAGCTGTGCAAGTAACTGTGGTGAGACATAGATGCAGGCTGGAAGCTCGGTGTGTGCTGAAGGGTTTTCAGGACAGGGAGCCTAAAGACTCAGTCCTGCAAATGAGTCCACACACATGCAATTAAGCCACGATTTTTACTCATTTCTAGCTGCTTTCTGTGGAACAACTTGCATGAGTGCAGACTTATTGCTCAGAGAGGAAAAAGTTTTTGGGTACTTAGTACAAAGTGCAAGAGGATATAAAGGAGGATTTAATCTTGATTGTTGGCTCCACATAATTCTCTGCAAGCTCCTGTGCATCTATTAGCCCAGCCTAATACTGGGCTGCTGCAAAGGCACACTGTTCCAGCAGAGGTTCCTCGAGGCATAGTTAGCAGCTCACCCCTTGCATCCTCGCAGCCAGCTTGTACATCAGGGTAGAGAGAAAGCCAAGTAAGACCATGGCCCTGCAGAAAGTAGGAGGACCATTCTCTGTCCTCTAAGGACCACAGGACCTTCTGTGTGCTTGGGATTCACGCAGCCTGCACAGGTGGCATGCTCATGTCTGACAATAACAAACCATGGGAAAGGCTCCACGATCTATGCTGACTGGAATGCAGCAGGCAGCCAGGCAGTGCTCTGCTCAGGAAGGGATCAGGTGCATTGCCCCAGGAACAGGTTGCTTCACTGGTTGGTTACACTCATGTTTACTTCCTCAACTTGTCTCTGCCCCAAGGAACACACAGGAGGACTGGAGAATGTATCAGAAATGCAACGCATTTGAACAAACTCATAAAAAAATGACAGAAATGTTATAGGATGCTTATTTAGCAGCACATTTTCTGTCTCATTGAGGACATCAGCGAGACGAATCTCCATTCTCTGCCTGTAGCAAAGAGCAGTGCCTTGCAGCATGGGCGTTGCACAAGCATAGCTCAGAGCAATGTGTGATTCATTGGCTCAACAGCTACGGAGTGTTCCTTCCACAGCTCCCCACTGTCATTTCATTCCCTTCCTGGTACTCCTGGCAGTCACTCACCCCAATTCCTTTTCTTTGACATAGGTAATTCTTTACTTCAGTAGTTACTCCCATCGTGATGCTCTGGCTTTTCCTAGTCTCATCTAGATTTATCTAGAACTTTTGCAATATTAGTTTTGCTGATGCAGAAACTAGAGTATCTGCAATTGAATTTGACAGAAAGATGCTCACTTACCGAACTGGAATCTAAGTCCAGAACAAATTATTGTTTCAAATGCTAGGAAAGTCTGTCATATCATTTCTTAGGCTTGCTTTGTGATGTTAGCAACACGAAATCCTATGGTGTGAGTAGAGCCAGTCAATGTATTCATTGCAAATAGATTATTCAATGCATTTGCCCATTTTTCTGTTTGTGAATCATTTGTGAATCATTTATGATTTCTAGTAACGTGTTCATAAGCATTCACCCACATGGATTATAGAATAAATCTCAGCCTAAGGGGACTTCACAAACTATTCACTTTTTACTAGTAATTATCCAGTGTGAATGCAGTAGTTCATTTAAGTCACATGGCATCAGTTATGCTTCATCTTCGAATGATGTAATCTTTTTTTAAAACAGGAGGCAAGTGACTAATACAAGTAGAACTTTAGGGACAAGTAAACATTCAGGACATGCAGAAAATCTGTGCTATAAATAATAAACCAACCATTATACAGATATTTGAGGAAAAAAAACCAAAAAGGGCTGAGCAAGGATATCTATCATTAACTTTTTATTTCTGTTTTGGCTATTCTGCCAGCCCTAGGCATAATGTCAGCTACTACTATGACAACTGTAATGTGAGATTTTTTTCTTTCTTTACTGACAGGTACCAGTAGTGCAGAAGTAAAGGAAAATCGAAACATTGGCAACCTGGAGGATCATCCGATACCATCTAATGAGAGGGCAAGAGGGGGAACACTTAGCAGTAAGAGAAAACGACCCTTAGAGGAAGGCAGTAATGGCCATTTCTGCAAACTCCAGCTCATCTGGAAGAAAGTCTCGTGGTCAGTGACGCCAAAGAATGCTCTGGTTCAGCTACATGAACTTAAACCAGGTTTACAATATAAAATGGTTTCCCAGACAGGTCCAGTGCATGCTCCAGTCTTTGCTGTTGCCGTGGAAGTAAATGGACTTACGTTTGAAGGCACAGGGCCCACAAAAAAGAAAGCCAAAATGCGTGCTGCAGAGCTAGCTCTGAAGTCATTCGTTCAGTTCCCCAACGCCTGCCAAGCTCACTTTGCCATGGGCAACTGCATCAACCCATCCACGGACTTTACTTCTGATCAGGCAGACTTTCCAGATACTCTGTTCAAGGAGTTTGAACCATCTACACACAGCGAGGACTTTTCAGTCTACAACCCCGTTAATAATGAATTGCTTTCCACCGCTTATCGACACGGGCGCTTACTCTGCCATACGCTGGACTTAATGGGCCACGGTAAGCAAAGCAAGCACAAGATGGCATCCAAGGCGGAGAGTGAGAAGAACCCAGTGGTGCTGCTAAATGAGCTGCGGTCAGGCCTGCGGTACGTCTGCCTGTCAGAGACAGTGGAGAAGCAGCACATCAAGAGTTTTGTGATGGCGGTGCGAGTGGACGGGAGAACGTTTGAAGGCTCAGGACGTAGCAAGAAGCTGGCCAAGGGTCAAGCGGCACAGGCAGCCCTGCAGGCCCTCTTTAACATTCGGCTGCCCAGCCACATTCCCAGCAGGAGTAAATGTCACCATTTGCCACAGGTGAGAGCTCCTGGGTAGCCACCACCACATTGGAGTAACTGTTTTGATGAATGGCATCAGTATTGCTGTAGTTGTTGCTGTTCTACCAGATGGTTCCTCCGATGTTATAGCAAGTGCCACCCACAAAATAGCTCTTTGTCATAGAAAGAGCCAGATGCTACAGGCAAAAGCTTTAAAATAGTATCCTGAAATCATTGGGTACGATGTGCAGCCCTTTCCATAGGAGGCATAGATGAGAGGGAAAAATCCCAGGGAAATACCAATGTTTCAATTTGCTACAGAATGATAATATTGACACGGGCAGAAAAATCAGGTGATACTGCACCTTTCTTGACAGAAGGGAGCCCATAAACAAAGGGATGCCCCATATCATCTTCTTAGAGTTAATTTTTGATGAGGACACTGCCATTCAGAGGAGAGTGCAATGACAAGGAATGTGCCTGTTTCAAAGTAAGCTGTCCAGACAGTTCTGCCACTAGAAAAGTGAAGGATTTTTGTTTATTATAGATAATTTTGGGGGGTTGTTGGTTTTTTTTTTGGGGGGGGGGAGCGTTTTGTTTTCAAATATGCCTCCAACCGTACAAGGGATAGTGAAAGCTCTGAAGAATTCCTGGAACAAATGTAGAGATTACTGCTGTATTCATACAGAAAATATAGATCTGAGGCACATACTTAGCATATCAAAATTTCATAGTTGGTCATATGCCAAAGGCTATCTTAGCATTACTCAGACTTGTCAATTTTCTAAGTTCAAAGGAAGCCAGGATTTGCAGACATTGGGAAGCATTACATGGGTTCAAGTAATTTCTTGATTTGTTTGCGCTATCATAAAAGGTTTGATCCACCAGCACCAGGAGGTGATCTACCACTACAGAGCTTCCTTTATGAAAGGAGCTGTTAATGTCCAGGATTTAATGCAAAGCACCGGGAGCACTAAGAGTCATTCTGCTGCTGGCTTGCTGTGAGACCCTAGGCAAGTCATTTAAATCCAATATGCCTGTAATAAAAATGAGCATATTATATGAAAGAACACTTCAAGATCCTTAAGTAGTGTGTAAATGCAAATTATTAGCAATTCTCATTAACGTTAGTAAAGATGTTCATTATATGTTCAAGGAGTGTGATAGATGAATCCTTTAGCTGACACAATTGCCTGCAGGACCCAGGAATTATATTTGTTGACCCAGAAGTTTCCTTCCTATGTTTCCAAAAAGAAAACATGAAAAAAGTAATAAATTTTAAAATACATCATAATCCTCCATATTTTCCTTTTAATTTTGGTTTGTAAACTTCATGAAACAGTGGGATAACAACATAATTCAATAACAGCAGTGATCTTCACAGAGTGCTTTGCAAGCATTTTGGAAGCCTTGGCCAACCTGGCAGTTCCATCCTCCTTCCATCCTCCCAGTACTCTTCTGAAGTACAGATGGTTTAAAATGAGAAATCTGTGCTGTTTACTGCTCAAATTAATTCTGGTAAAGAGTAGTTTGTTTTAATGGACATGCCTATCCTTCCTCATGGAAACCTAGCACTTGGATATAAAGAGGAATCTCTAGTCCCATCCTGCTGGCTGCTTTGCTGCCCCCAGTGAACTTTGCTGGGTGGGTCAGCAGGTAAATACCATGCATTCATCGATCGATGGATTGCCATGTTCTAGAAACTGCGCCACAAGTTTCATTGCCTAAGTTCCTGAGCTCTCTGAAATATTCCCTGGTTGCTTGACATCGCCACTGTCTTCTGCCTGAATATCACATCTTACCTGGATTCCTGATTATTCGCTAGGTGACACATTTTTTAATGTATATTCCCTTTTTTTATGGCCTTTTCTCCTTTCTGTAGACTTCCGCCCTCCTTATCTTCTTCTCACTGTTCAAGAAGTATAAATGTCACTGAAAAGGTGTCACTGAACTTTCTGTCGGTATTTTTTGGGTGGTTATGTATTGTCCAACTAAAAGATTACTCAGGCACTTAATGCCAGCATTCAGCACATTAATTGAGATATAAGCCTTAACGCTGATTTCTGCTGACCTCCTTACTAGCTGCTCTCATCAACAGCCATAGCAGCCATGACACAAAACCTGAGTTTGTGTTACTCAAGTTATCACTTCCACTGAAACCAACTGACGTATTTCCACTGGCCTCAGCTGAACTATAGTTCAAGCATTAAATCCAGAAGCATCTTTACTTGTTCTTGCTGTGTGATGCAGTATCTTGTCAAGTAACTGGTTTTGCTCACTGCTTCAGTCAGCCCATCTGGCTGTTTGCTCAGTTAAAGTGGTGGTAACCGTACTGGGGAGAGTGTAGTTCTCATTGAGCTGTGGTCAGAGCCAGCTGCTCAAAAAGTTGTTTCGGCTCCTTCTTGTCTCCCTGATCTTCTATGAACCACATTTTTGAGGACACATTTCAACCCAAATTTTCAAAGCTATTCTGACTTTGTACGCTTAGCTTGGTTTGTGTCCAAAACTGTTTAAAATCAGGAGAGCACCCTGAACCCCAAACAGCTTAGGGATAGAATTTGAAATATTAGCAGGGGGGTTGATTTCTTCACAGAATAAGGAGTAACTTCATCGTATTTATTAGGATATCAGATAGTTAATTCACTGATAGTAGAGACAGGCAAACAAGACCAGGTGTAACAGTTTCACCTATGTTTTGAATATTTTGTAGAATTCATGAGTATGTTTATCTCTGTGATTTCCCTTTACAAAGAGTATTCCAACTTTGCATGTCCCTGTTCATGTTCCTGTTGCTGTTATCGGTGGTGTTAGGGGGCCAGAATTTGCCATTTCCTGATTACAGCCTGACTGGAAACAGGAAAAGCCAAAAATCTTGTAACACTGGTAGTCCAGTTGTGTTGAACTTATGGATTTCACAGCATCCAAGAAAGCATCGAGAAAGTTCAGATGTTCTTACAAGCTGGCTCTTCTGACCATTGACATTTCTGCCTTGCTCATCAGGGCTCCCGGGGGACTTGGCATCCCTCAGCCTGGGCCTTGGGCATACCCTCGGTCTGACAGCCACTTTTCCTGCTGACCAAGGGAGATTCAATGTAAAATGTCAAAAGAGGTACCATATCCTCCAGTCTGTCCTGAGAGGTGCTGCCTACACAAAAGGCTTCCTGAATCACCAGGGAATTCAGAGCATAGATGTAAAATACTGCCACCTTGATCCCTTCTGATTTAGGCAAAACAAAGAAATGCAAGAATAGCAAAGCCAGAAATAGATTAATTCCCTGGGGCAGCTACAGTCCAACTTGCTTCTTCAGCTGCCTCTCCTGCTCCTCACCTGCCAATGCTGAAAACCCACAATGAAATTGTGAGCACTTTACAATATCGGTGCTGTCTTAAAAGGACATCACTGTGCCTCTGATTTTCTTCCCTGTGATTGTTCCCCAGTGTTTTTGGGCTGACTGCAAAATTATACCCAAAAAGCAAACCGAAGCATACCAGACTTTACACAAGGTAAAAATTTTAATCCCATAATTTAAAGCCAAAATAATTGAGATTGTGGCTTCTTTACCACCATCAACAGTGTTTTGATCAACTTCTGTAATTCTCATACAGATGCAGTGATGGCTGGGGGGCCTGAGCTTTTTGCCTATGTGTAGGGTGAATAGAAGGTAGCTGAGACAACCCAAGAATCAGCTGAAAAGGCCACAAATTTGCCTGTCTATCTGCCTGCTACTCTTCTTCCTCAAACCAGATGCCTTATCTGTGCTATGCCACTAAAATGCAAGATAAATACTATTAATGGTCTGAAGCTGGACACACCATGTTGATCACAGTAGCTGAGACAGGAGCCTGGAGATCTGCTAAACTAATGGCAGAGATAAAGTGAGTCAGGAGAAGGGAAATTACAACGCATCACTGTGAACCTTCGCTAAGTCACTAAATATTGCTCCTTGTTTCCTAGCATACTTGGTCTTGATTAATTTTGTTTATCAAATAATGCACAATTTCTTCAAATACCAGCTTTTATGGAAGTCTAACAATTGTTTTTACCCATCTTGGGAGCTAATTTTCTTACATTCCAAAATAGGAGACAACAGCAAAGGGTGCTGACCTATCCTGTCCTAATGAGTCTGCACTGGCAGAAAGACATCCACACATTCTCAGACTTTCCAAGTGCAGTGTACTCACTTCAGGAGATCAAGGTGACCCTCAACTGCATCTGACCAGTTTACAGATTGTTTTTCTAATCTTGTAGACCTTCTAATCTATCTCACTCAGTCTAAACAGCATTCTCTACTGCTGTAAAGCAAAAACGTTAATTAATATTGCCATAACAAATTAGTAATAGAGGGGTGGTTGGATTTCAAATGGACCTAAATTAAAAAAGAATAGGTGTGAAAATCACATTCATTCCGCTTTGCAATGGCTTAACACTGCTGTTACTAGTTCACATCCAGAACTGCCAGAGCAGTGGTTGTCAATTTATTTATTTAAATGAAACCTCATTGTGTTTTGTGTTGTGTATCATCCAAAAGAAGCAGGTTTTTTTTTTTTCCTTTGGCAAATAAAGCTAACCATTTGAATCCAGTTAAATCCCATATTTGCCAAAGGCTTTGTCTGCAGACCAAACCAATCTCAATATCCCCATTGTACTGATCCTTTACCCTGACCAGGTCAAGGATCCCTGCCAGCTAACTTCAGTGTCACCTTGGTGAGCAGTGTCATGGGAAGAACAACCACCGTGACGGGGAAAGCCCCATACCCTACACCTCTCATTCACTTCCCTCCAGAAACCTGTGTTGCAAAACTGGTTCATTTTCATGCAGTATCCATTGTTCCTGCCTCCTTCCCTTTATTTCTCTCACTATCCTCATTTTCCAACTTCCTTGCAACCAGGCCCTCTGGCCTGTGTCACAATTAAGGCTGGGGCTGAGGTTGGCATTGATAGATTTGATTCCAGTGTGAAGAGGAACAGCACACAGAGCAGGCATTGAGCTTTAAGAAGCTGTTCCAGCATGTTTCTGTGAAAAGCCTTGTCTGGTCAAGTGACCAGGCACATTTTTAATAACCTTCTCTGTTGTCTCCTGCACCAAAAGAAACAGCTGATAGGTGTGTGTGTGTGTAGCTCCTGACAGTGAGATGCAAGAAAGGGAAATGGTGGGGACTGGAGAGATGCCTCTGCAATACAAATAATGTTTGATTTTCAACCATCTATTTCTGACTCTGTAGGTGGGGAAATTTGCTTTTTATAATCAGAGCAACGGGCAGTTGAGACATTTATAGGATTACGGTTTCTTAAGCAAAACAATAGAAAAAGAACCTATTTAGAGGCACAGCATTAGTGCCTCGGATACTGCTATTATTATCCTGGCTGCTAATAAGATTGCAGTCGCTTGTAGGCTCACAACTGAGGAACCTGGACCACCTCCTCACCCCTCATACAAGTCCAACATAAAACATGATTATTGCCCTAGAGAGATTACAGCTTGAGTCTTAGATGAAGAAATTACCATGTTTTAATGTATATGATCCATGCAAGATCAAAGGGAGATACAGAAGGGTTACCTACATGGAGTCACGGGAAACAAATTAACAGGGTAGAAAGCACAACGGTGGATCCTCTTGCACCCCTCCTGGAAGATACGTATGCTCAATTACCTCTCTGAAATGCCTGTGCACCAAGACACACAGCATGGGAAACAAACAGAACAATTAGAGATCTGTGTGCGGTCGCAGGGCCATGATCTCATTGCAATCACAGAGAGATGGTGGGACAGCTCGCATGGCTGAAACACTGTCAGGGATGAGATGGACTGTTCAGGAAAGACAGTCCAGCAAGGCGAGGTGCTGGAGTTGCTCTTTATGTGAGGGAGCAACTGGAATGTATCGAGCTCTCCCTTGGGGTGCATATAAAATGAGTCGAGAGCTTCTGGGTGAAGATTAAGGGGCCCGTCAACATGGAGGACACTGTTGTGGGTGTTTGCTACAGGCCACCTGATCAGTCAGAGGCAGTTGGTGAGCCCTTCTACAGACAGCTGGAGGGAGCCTCATGATCACGGGCCTTGGTTCTCATGGGGGATGTCCACCTCCCTGATACCTGCTGGAGAAACAACCCAGCCAGGCTCACACAGTCCAGGGGGCTCCTGCAGAGCATCGATGATAACTTTTTGATGCAGGTGGTGGAGGAGCCAACAAGGCGAGGTGTACTCATAGACTTTGTATTCACACACAAAGGACTGGTTGGGGATGTGAAGGTTGGGAGCAGCCTTGGCTACAGCGACCATGAGATGATGGAGTTCAGGATCCTGCATGGAGGAAGCAGGGCAACAAGTAGGATTGCAACCCTGGACTTAGGAGACCTGACTTTGGCCTCTTCAAGGACCTGCTTGGAGGGATTCCATGGATTAGGGCTCTGGAAGGTAGGGGGGGTCCAAGAGAGCTGGCTAATATTCAAGCATCACTTCTTCCAAGCTCAAGATCACTGCATCCCTGTGAGTGAGAAATCAAGCAAAGGGGGAAGGAGGCCTGTGTGGATGAGCAAGGAGCTTCTGGCAGACCTCAAAGAGAAGAAGGAAGTTTGCAAGGTGTGGAAAAAGGAACAGGCCACTGGGGATGTAAGGATGTTGTCAGAGTATGCAGGGATGCAACGAGGAAAGCTAAAGTCCATTTGGAAATAAATCTGGCAAGGCAGATCAAGGACAACAAGAAGAGCTTCTTAAGTACATTAGTAGGAAAAGGATGACTAGGGAAAATGTGGGCCCACTGCTAAATGAGGTGAGTGTCCTGGTGATGAAGGACACAGAGAAGGCAGTTACTGAATGCCTTCTTTGCTTCAGTCTTTCCTGCTAAGGCCAGCCCTCAGGAATCCCAGAGCATGGAGGCAAGAGAGGAAGTCTGGAGAAAGGAGGACTTTCCCTTGGTGGAGGAGGATCAGGTTAGAGATCACTTAAGCAAACCTGACACCCACAAATCCATGAGCCCTGATGGCATGCACCCCGAAGTGTTGAGGGAGCTGGCAGATGTTATTGCTAAGCCACTCTCCATCATCTTTGAATGGTCATGGAGGACAGGAGAGGTGCCTGAGGACTGGAGGAAAGCCAATGTCACTCCAGTCTTCAAAAAGGGCAAGAAGGATCCAGGAAACTACAGGCCAGTCAGCCTCACCTCCATCCCTGGAAAGGTGATGGAACAGCTCACCCTGGAGGTCATCTCAAAGCATGTGGAGGAAAAGAATGTTATCAGGAGCAGTCAGCATGGATTCACCAAGGGGAGAAATCATGCCTGACTAATCTGATAACCTTCAAGGACAGAATGACTGGCTGGGTAGACAAGGGGAGAGCAGTGGACGTTGTCTACCTTCACCTCAGCAAGGGTTTTGGCACTGTCTCCCGCAACATCCTCACAGGTAAGCTCAGGCAGTGTGGGTTAGATGAGCGGACAGTGAGGGGGACCAAGAACTGGCTGAATGGCAGAGCCCAGAGAGTTGTGGTCAACAGCACAGGGTCTCGCTGGAGGTCTGTAGCTCACAATGTTCCCCAGGGGTCAGTACTGGGTCCAGTCCTGTTCAACTTATCCATCAGTGACCTGGAGGAAGGGACAGCGCATACCCCCAGCAAGTCTGATGATGATGCAAAACTGGGAGGAGTGGCTGGTACCCCAGAAGGCTACGCTGCCATTCAGCGAGATCTGGGCAGGCTACAGAGCTGGGTGGAGGGGAACAACAAAGGCAAGTGCAGGGTCCTGCACCTGGGGAGGAATAACCCCATGCACCAGTACAGGCTAGGGGTTGATCTGCTGGAAGACAACTCTGCAGAGAAAGAGAAAAAGACCTGGAAATTCTGGTGGACAGCAAGGTGCCATGGGCCAGCAGTGTGCCCTTGTGGCCAAGAAGGCCAATGGGATCCTGGGGTGCCTTGAGGAAGAGTGGCCAGCAGGTTGATGCAGATGATCCTCCCCTTCTGCTCTGTCCTGGTGAGGCCACGTCTGGAGTGCTGGGTCCAGTTCTGGGCTCCCCAGTTCAAGAGCGACAGGGAGCTACTGGAGTCCAGCAGAGGGCTATGAAGATGATGAGGGGACTGGAGCATGTCCCTTTAAAGGAAAGGCTGAGAAAGCTGGGCCAGTTTAGCTTGGAGAAGAGAAGACTGAGAGAGGATCTTAGCAATGTCTACAACTAGGCTGTGGAATCTCCTTCCCTAAAGACACTCAAAGCCGGCCTGGCTGTGATTCTGTGCAACCTGCTCTAGAAGAACCTGCTTTAGCAGGGGGTTGAATAAGACGATGTCCAGAGAACCCTTCCAACCCTGACTATTCTGTGATTTTGTGACTCCGATCGGTTGCTTTCATAGCATCAGCACATATGTGTAGACACATTAAGGAGTTTGCACATGCAAACCAGTCATCACTGCAAAATAACACACTACTTTGCATCAGCTGGGCCACAGTATTGCTCCAGCTATCTGCTGCAGGAAGTGTTTGAGTTGGTGTATCCATCTCCAGCCTCCATACCTCTCTCTTTTGCTCCTCAGTTGCCATACCCTGTAACTCCCTGCTCTCCCCTAGCCATAGGTGACTGACAGAATCCCCAAAAGATTCCCCTGCACTTGTCTTTAAGTCTTACATGATACAGAACATGCTCAGGGCTTTTACAGCATTAGGTATGCTAAACAAAACTCTTCTAACAAGATGATAAAGTCTAAATATACTACTCACCCAATTAATAATACTTAGGGGAGCTGTAATAATGGTGATAATTAGTTAATGAATGGCTGATCTTCATTTAAAGAAGTGAAAAAATAGTATCTTGAAGGGAAAAACCTTTAAGACCAAAAGGCATTTTTCTCAAGTGTATATATAATCATGTAATTTAAGCTTATAAGTGTCCCAAACCCCTTGTTCTTCTGAAAAAAAAAAGGAAAAATAAAAATATCTAGCTTTACTTTATACAGACTCTGAAGAGTCCACTGTGATTACAGTGCATTTAGAGTGGGGTGAATCTCATTTAGCCATCTGACTTGGCTGCTGGCTGCTCTTTCAGCACAGTTGCAAATACTTCATACCATCCATACATCCACAGAACCAGCATTTGATTTCTTCCCTTTGGAGTCTAGATTGCTTATTAAACATAGCTAGTGAGACACAGTGTGGGCTCTGCTGACTTCTGCCATTTACCACAATGAACCGGCTTTGCCAGTCCGGGAAGCTGGTGGTGTGGATCTGATTTGTCAAAAATCACTATTTGTGCGACCCATTATGGTGAGACAGTTTGTGCAGAATGATTAAGGCTCCATCAGCGAGCAGAGTGAGTTAGTACATAAAAGCTGAATCCCAGCCTGGTGTCATCCACACATAAAACTTCCTTCTAAACCAGACACTCTCGCAGCTGTCAGAGTCGTCTTTGTTGCTTTCTGGCTTTGTAAGTGAGCTAGGGACACTTCAAAAAGCTCCCAGTAAGCTGGACCTCATTAAAGCTCTCGCTTCATCCTGGACTTGCATCCTGACATAGTTTATGATGCTTCATTATTATCTACTTAATACAAGCCATGATAGTTCTGCTCCGCTAAATGGAGCTGTAATACAAGTGCCTGCAGTGAATTTTTCTTTGGTCGAGTTCCATGCAAAGCCATCTCTGCTTGAGCTGAAGTGTTATAATCATGCCAAAACCACGTTCTTTATCTATTTTTATCTGTAGTCACATCTAGGAAGCTTTAATTATTCAAACAGATATTTTTTTCTTCTATATACAGAGTATCAGAAGCAAGCTCCTACCATTTGTTTTACGATGACTACCTCCCTCTTGTGGTCCTTGTGCCAACCGTGTGGCAGGCAGATCATCGCGCGAGAGGAAGATTAGTAGCATAAAATGCCAGCGCACCTTGGAAAGGCAGCAGCTCAGAGCCTGCAGTTTCCCCAGTGATGCTGCTGAGAAGCCCAGTGTCACATGCAGCAGAGGGACCACTCCCTTCCTGCTGAATAACAGGGAATGTCTTTGTCCATTTTATTTTATTGCATCCGTTAGCCTTTAAATAGTGCATTTGTATAGTATTTTTAGAGAAATCCAACGTTTCTCCTGCCCCTTTATCTCAGCTAAACTGCTCACGCATACTGTAATGTGAAAGGATTATATACATACACACACACAAAATAGTATGCACGTCATAAAATTCAATAGGTGGAATATATTTAGGGCTTAATCTTAGGATAGTTGAGAATTAATGGACAGAGCAGACTTCAGACTTGTTATAATGGATGTAAAATGTGATTTATGTGTTTAGCCATTTATGCAGCCAAACAAAACTAGAGAACTGGTTCATGTTCTTTGAGAGTAAAATCCTTTGTTGTTCATTTAGTGCTTTCTTTATATGAGCATCTTACATGTGAGTTTGGATCTCTAATGGGAGAAAAAAATATTTCATTCATGTGCATGATGCATGATGTAAACTTTTGTTAAGATAAAATATTTTTGCAAACTCCTGAGAAATAAAAATGGGAGATAAATATGCATATTCACTGGGAAAGTGAGTAAATTATCCATTTCCTTTCATCACAAAGTTTTATTCCATGAAAACTATCCATATTGTCTATGTCTCATTATACCCATCAGCTTCTTAGGCTGAATTCTAAGACACATAAAATATTAATGCACCCATAAACCTCTCCTCCTTTACTTTAAAAGCTTCAACATTGTCTTTAGACAAATTCATTTTGCTTTTTCATCCTTTCAAGTTTTCTAGTTGATAGTTTACTTCCAAGCAAGCAACTGTTATTTCCTATTGTCTTCTGAACTGGAGTAGACATTTGGTATGAAAACACCTAAGCGTGATTGCTCTTAACCTACTTGTCTTTACATCTACTGCAGACACCAGCCTTGTAATCAGCTCCGAATTCAGACAATGGTACCTTAAAATCAGTGCTACACTGAGACGTCATCCAAATAAGCCCATGCTACTGAAACCACAAAGATTTGCTGTATAAATTCTTTGTGTGCTATTTCTTCTCACTCTCTATATCCAATTCACCTTTAAAAACTAAAGATGGAAAGAGAACAGTCCCTGAACAAACATAGATAAATGAAAAAAATGAATGTGTTTTGGTTTGTTCAGAGAAATAGCCTAAGTGTCCCATGACCTCTAGATTCTTTGTTCATGTCATTTAGTTGTTGAGTTCCTATTTTTAGGCCATCTCCTATGAACTTAGCACTATTATTCACAGAAATAATTACAATCAACTCCTTTCCCTCCTATGTGTGTCATTGCTTTATTAGGTTAAACACAAGGAATAACGTGAGTCTCTGAGGTCTTGTGAAGAGGGTGAGAACGGCAACACTGGCTAAATTTCTTGTCTGATAATTAGCTTTTATCCAAATCAACTCTGCCCTGTACTTTTAAGGAATAATCCTCACAGGGATATATAAGAATAAACTCATTACTTCTGAATCAGTCTCCTCTTTTTTTCTACTCTCCTTGATACACATACAAGTAATTCTAACTCTTGGTGCCTAATGACCCTTGTACACCGATCATATGGACAACAGTTCATAACAGCACCACCAATACACTGTTAGGCCTTGGTTATCCTGGTCATTGCAGACAAACACTGTCCAAGAGAGGTGCAGAAATTGAAGACGCTTGTTTAAACCTGATCCAGCTATACTGCAAACCGAGGGAGTGGCCATCAACATGCAGCAGCCAAAAAAGCCAAGCTAGAAAATAACAGGGAGCAGTGGTTGATAACACAAGAGACATAAAATCGAGTTCCTTGAAGGCTTATGATTATGGCAGCAATGCCAGCCAGATGAGCTGACTGATGCACACCAGAAGATACAAATCAGAGCCACACTGAAGCTTTTGTGTCTGAGTATCAGCAATTCAGATGACCTGGAAACAGATCACATAGCTCTTAAAGCTGTTCTCTGAACCACAAGTTAGCAGGCACCACTTGGAAAGCAGCATGATTTGCCTCAAAACAGTGTCCTGTAATAATGTATTATGGTGACTCATAGCATGATAACATGGAGAGAAGAGGAATGTCCCATGAGGGTCACTGTTCTGGAAAACATCTTCACAAATGCTAAAGGTAGTTATCAACTCCTGTCCAAGAAAAAAAGAAAAAGCCCAGGCACGTACATTTCTATTGATCATATGGATCATGAAGCTTGCAGGTCAGCCCAAGGGTTTTGCTATTCCCAGCCAGGACTGACAACACATTAAAACACTGACATATTTTGCTGCCTTTTGTGGCATTGCATGTTCCTCCTTCAGTGGTCAGGATTTTTTCCTATATAGAGTTACATGGATGTTACGAGAACAGCAGGTACAAGTTCTTAACACAGACATATCTTTGCCCATTCTGTACTTGTCTTCTTCAAAAAGAAACCTTCTTCAGTGGTGTAGCACATTCCTGCTGATCATCATTCATCCACATCTGTCTGGTTCTCTGATGGTTTAGGCCAAACATCAACCATCAACTCTGGCAAGCATCTCAGCCTGACTGCAGGAGTCTGTGTGTTGTATTTGCCCTTCCACTAGGTGCTGGCTACTAGTTAGACAAGACAGCAAAGCAACTGAAAACCTATTTATTTACTAAAAAAGCAGATGATTTTACTGAAATCCACAAAAAGTTCTGAAAACAAAAACACAAAATATTGCCATATGAACCCTCAAGTAGAAATTATTTTTTCCCTTCCTTTTTTTTGTTTTAGTGTAGGATATTTTTGGTGACAATCATAATAATCCTACTGATAGGAGATGCCCTCTGCTTCCGCAGGGCAAGAACCTTCAGCTGCATGTTTTACATTTTGACTTTGAGGGAAATCAATGTACAGGAGGGATGAGGCTGCTTCTGTCACCACGTTCTGGAGAACACTGATGGGAAGAAATGAATAGCATTCCTCAAAACACTGACAAGCTACAATGCATAAATTTTCATCTCAAATCCTGTATTCATAAAAAAAGAATGTAACAGATCTTTCAGATTTTGTCTTTGATGTAGATATTTTGAAATTTATCTCTCTATGAATAGGCAGGATCCTAAAATGAGTGTAAGTTTTCAGAAAATTACATCTTTGCCTCCATCTTTCCTTGGACATTTGTGGACTTAGAGAGATCTTAAGCCCTCCCTCTCTCAAAAAGAAAGAAAAAAAAAAAGGAAGAAAAAGTGATCTCCTTTATATATCAAAAGTCGAGCAAACAAGCTAAACTAGAAAGTCCTTACAGGCAGGTTAACACCCTTACCATGTAAATGAGCTGAAATCAAGGAGATATCTGAGCAAAGCTTCACCATGGTAAAGCAGGAGTAACTTGTGCAAATCCGGGGGATCTGTTGGGGAGCCTTTGATAACAACAGGTCACCAGATAAATGCAATGAGGCTGAACTGAGCAGCAGGAGAGAAAGAAACATTGCAAAGACAAGCTGGGAAAAAAAAAAAAAAAAAGCCTTCCAGGCTGCCTTTGACAGAAATTGATCTGAGCAAATTAAACACTCATACTGTAGCTGTTAGCAGCCTAAGGTTTTTTTCCTTCTCCCTTTCGAAACAAGAGATGCTTTCAGGGACATCAGCACAGGCAGATTTGCCTTTGCTAGGCAGTGGTATCTGGTGTGTGGGAGCAGGGCTGCTCCCAGCTGCAGATGTGAGGGAGACTTGATGGGGTCAGGAATAGAGGCTTAAAATACAGAAATTACTCCACTGAGGACCTAGGAACAGCTTTTGGTATGAGAAGCAGAATTGACACCTTTGTTAAAAATCAGGCAAAACCCCCAAGTCTGGGAAGGAAGCTGTTGGAGTTACAGCACAGTCCTGAAGTGAAATCTTTGCAAAGGTACACATAGGGAAACGCTTTGGTGGTAGCTGGGAGCTGTGTTTTGCTGCCTATGCCACGTGCTATATTCTGGGAGCTTATTTCTTTGCGCATATACATGCTAGCATTACAAATATTAAAAGTCTTTTTTGTGGCTGGGAAATTAAGGTGAATAACTGAACCAACATAAACTATTTGCTGTGATATATGTGGGCATGAAGACACAAAACAATGTGGGAAGCTAATACCTTTATTCCATATTCCCACAGGCATAAACCAGAGCAGAATTTGAACCTGTGGATTTATAGTGAATAAAATATAAAACTTACCCTGAAATATGTTGCAGCTGTTTCTCATTCCATCGTGCAGCTGATAAATAGCTAATCTCCAGTTCAGGCCTCTCTATTTAAATGAACACAGTAAAAAGTTTAAATATCTCTGACTGAACTACTTCAGCTGAATATTCTGAGTTCACTGCTTCTGGCCCCTATTAAATGCAATTCATATAAAGAATTTTTTTTACTAGTATTTGTCTCTTGACACAGACGGTATCTGCTCCTGCTAAAAGCTTTCAGACTGGAAGAAATATATACTAAAAAATACATTATTTTGTAAGCATAAGCATCACTAATGCTAGGAGGACAAAGGATTTCTTCTGTGTTAACTGTTAACAAATATTTTGCTCTCCACAGGCAGTCTCACCCCCACCACTAAAACTGATGATTTCCCAAAGCTGGGACCAAAAAAGAAAAAGGGGACTACATCTTTCCCTGCAGCACAGCAGACAAGCGAGAGCTGTGAGACACCTCCAGTTTGCTGCATATTCTGCTTACTCGCTCATCTGCTTTCTCAGCTGCCTTCTGCCCTGACAGTGTCAGGCAGCTGCCAGCCCCACACACCCGGCTGCAGGCAGCGAGCAGGCAGCTCTGCCGTGCCCCACGCGTGGCCAGTCCCCCCTCCCGTGACACGGCCTCCCACAGCATGGGGTCACACGCAACTTCCAAAGTCCTGAGCCCTGATTCCCTTTCCTGGCTCTGGTTGTCCTGTTGCAGGTTTCCATTTTCCCTTCTGACACTGCTGTTCCTAGGACTGGTCTCCTCTCTCCTGGCACGCCTCATCCAGGCAGGAGCAGGCTGGAGCTGGAAGTAAGAAAGCAGCTGTATGAACAATTCAGTAAAATTTTAGGTCAACTGTTAGGTGCCCCGTGCTTGTGATAATTGCTTGCATTAGAGCACATTAACGTGATTGCACTTGCAGCAGACTAACAGTGATCTGTGCAGAGGCACAAAATCAAGTGCAATAATAATACACACGTATGAAAAACAACATGATCACTACCTAATTAATTAATAACCGGTTACTGATTAAAGGGGAGCATTTGGAGCTAAATGTGTCCTTGACAACACTAACAGGATTGGTTTAGCACTGATTGTATTTTACAATAAGACATACAAGTGCAAATAATTGCTTCCACTATATCATGGAATTACTTCCATGACAGTTCAGCTGATTACTTCGAGGTTTTATCTGCGTTTTGTAGCTGCAAGATCCACTACCATTTTGCACCTTGCTAGCCAGTAGTGGAACACTCTTGTCTGTTTACATGTATTGCATGTAATGTAACAGGAGAGGCAGAATCAATACTATAGATATATACAGTACCTGCATCACAAAGGTTACCGTGCTCAGAAAATAGCCGATGAAGACTTGAGGTAATGAGCTGAAACATCCTGAAAGTAATTCCTAGCAGCACTAAAGACAATAATATAACTTCTCTTGACATGGGTAATCCTCCACAGACTGAGGGAAGCACAATTTTTTTCTGGAAGGGAGTTTTGTGGTCCACTGGGAGTTTGAGTGAGATATGGGATATACCCTACAAGTGAGCAACGGCTCATAACTCAGGAGAGGTGGAACCTAAATGAAGTCACAGAGGTCATTCTTATTTTATCACTGGGGGAAATATGCCCTGTATATCACTCAGCCTTCTCATACTTTCAGTTACTGGGATAATTCTGGGTACAGCAAATTGTTTGTGTTTTTTTCATCTAGTGTTTCATGAACAGAAAGCTTTTACAACTAAAAACAATTGCAGAGGGACCGTTTGCCCTGTGAGTCCAAAGCTAGGCTTCTTTACAGATAAGTTTAATGAATACATGGGAACTTTTGGTTCCTGTAGGGCATGGAGCTATCAGCTAAACATTTTTGTCCTCTTTCAGTAAGTTTTGTGCTGCTACTGCAGTGCAGAACCTAGAAGGGCCAATGAAGCAGTCAGAGAAATTTGCCAATCCTTTTATCTTCCTTCACGGTAGCAGCCATTCGTGTGATGTGAATATTTCTGCAGAAAAGACTTCTGTGCATGTTTTCAGATGGCTTTCCTAATAAAATTGGTTTTCTGTGATCAGCTTTCTGCTGCAGCTAGTAATCCTTGAGACTGTTCAACGATATTTGACAGCAGGAGATATCTCAAGACACTCGGTCTTTATATATTCAATATAAAAATGGGAACTTTGTAGAAGCAAGAGCAACCCAAACTAGTCCCACACAGAGAACAATGCAGTTACCCCAAATGCATCAGTAAGCTGGCCAGGCAGCATGTTGGCAAGGTGTACCAACACATACTGGTGTCTCCATTTGGTCCTGTTGCTTCTCTTCTTAATGCAGGGGCCCTGGGCGTCCTCTTTTTTAGAGTTATGAGCCTATTTGAGCATGCAGAGTGCAGAGTCACAGAGGCTGTAAGGGGAGTCTTGGGCTTTATAAGTGCTTCCTTGTAGCTGCATGTTATCAAACTATTTCTTAATTAAAGCCTACACAATGGATCAATTCTGTGGCTGTGACCTGAAACAGGTTTTGATATGATGCATCTCAATTTGTTTTCTTGATGAGACAGCTGTACTTTTTCACTTAAAATGGAATTTTTCAGGCTAGATTGTGAGTTGCATAAAAATGCAGGCATCTGGCAGCGTCATGAGCCACCCAGTTCTGACCTCAGCATCTGGCAGGAATACTTTTGCTGGCAGTACAACACCGACCCAGACTTTGAGGGTACCACAGGTTCACTAATGCCAAGCTGCGCCTGTACTGAGCCCAGAAGCCCACAACAGTGCAGGCCTGGCTCCAGCATATACACACCCAGAGCCTGTGCAAAAGCCCCTCCTGCCATGCCTTGGCAGCTCCCTCCTCCCACACCTGAGAAGGCGGCTGGAAGAGGAGTATTTGTGGCATTTTTGCAAGCACGGGGTCAATGGGATAGCAGAGGCATACCACTATGAAGGGATGAAGTCTCTGCACTTTCTTTTGGGGCAACCTGGCTGCCATGGACACCTCATACTTTCTGCAGAGGGGTACATTGCATCCAGAAGTCTTGTTTCTATAATGCATGTGTGGGCCCTCTAGCATCAGTTAGCTGTCAATGTAGGAACAGAGAATACCAGGAGGCAGCAGATTTCTGTTGTGTACATTTGGATTTGACTGTATTAATTATTTTCATACAGAAAATTTTTCTTTTTTATGAGATCTGTGGGCCTCTTCTTGCTTTATACTGTACAGAATGAAGTAGCGGATGACATTGTGCTAACGACTGGGGCACAGTTCTACTAAACCAAGGAAAGCGCACTCTGACGGGTTCCCTGTGGATGGAGAGACTGAGCCCACATGTCAGTCTGGGAAAAAAATGGAAAGGGAGAATATGAGGGCAGTCATCTCAGTGCTTGATTGGTACGGCCAAGGGATCAGGCAAGAAAAAAGTACTGTTTCTTTTATTTGTACCTATGATGGTAACCTAAAATTTATCTTCTGAGTTTAAGTGCATTCTAGTAACAGCTGTGAACAATTTCACTGTTTTTCAATGCAGTATGTTGCCAGTTCAAAGGACTGCTAGTAATCCTAACAAAGCTCCTTCTGGTTCTCTCAAATGCTAAGATAAATTCAGACATAGAATTATTAAATTCTTTTTTTCTAACATACCTGGTTCTGATTTCTGAGGGGCTTAATTAGCAAAAAGCAGAAGGTTGAGAAATGGTTGATTAGAGGTTCAGCTGTAAACTGGAAATATAGTAAGTCAGATGTCTGTTGATGAGTCTACTGTGGCACATTTATTATAGGATAGATGGGGCAGGTGCTAAAATCCTTACTTAGCAAAATTGAAGCCAATCAATGTTGACACTGGATTAAACAGCAGCATTTGTTGTATTTGGCAGCTGTGGAGGGGTTTGCAGTTTGTTAGAGAAAGGGAGCAGTCTGCAATGCATCTGAGGGGTTTGTGTGCAATACATCAAGAGATGAATGAGCCAGTGTTAAGAGGAAACTAAGTGAGTGTGCTGGTTTTGGCTGGGATGGAGTTAATTTTCTTCATAGCAGCTTGTATGATGCGATGTTTTGGATTTGTGACCAGAACAGTGTTGATAACACAGGGGTGTTTTAGCTACTGCTGAGCAGTGCTTACACAGCGTCACAGCCTTCTCTGCTTCTCACCCTTTCCCACCAGCAAGAAGGCTGGGGTTGGGCAAGAAACTGGGAGTGGGCACAGCTGGGGCAGCTGACCCCAGGTGACCAAAGGGATATTCCGTACTGTATGATGTCATGCCCAGCAATAACAGTTGGGGGAAGAAGGAAGAGGGGGATGTTCAGAGTTAAGGCATTAATAATAGACCTGTTAAACTGTCTTTATCTTAACCCACAAATGTTCTCATTTTTACCCATCCATCTGGGAGGAAGGGAGGGAGCAGCTGCGTGGGGCTGAGCTGCCTGCCAGGATAAACCCATAACAGTGAGTAACACTGGGACACGACTGTGGGAAGTATATGAAGTCACCATGTATAAATCTATATTAACATACTGGTTTCCACTGAAGCTAGTGGCAAATTTTTGTTGGGTACAGGTTCCATGTGAGAGGAGCACATTTAGGGAATATTTGGAAAGGAAAAGACTGAGATAGTACAATTTAAAAACCACATTGATGGTTGTTCTCAAATAGCTGCCTGGTTTCCATTCATACCTTGAAGGGCTAATCAATAAAGCATAATTATCTCTTCTGTTTATAGGGTGATGCTTGTCCTCAGTTGAATCGAGAGCTATTGAAAGGCCATATGAGGAAGACCTGAATGTATGTGTCAGGATCAATTCAGAGTTTAAATTGCTTATAATGGCTTTTTAATATCAATGCAGATATCTCCAAGTGGCCTAAAAAGACAGTGACAAAAAAGTAACTGGCTGTGTCACGGGCTGGTTTTGCTTTTGTAATTTAAAGCAATATTGTCAACTGGAAACCTAGGCAAGGAACTAAGAGTAGTGCTAAATACAACACTTTACATCTTTCTGAAACAGCTTGTGATTGTTTTATTTATTTTAGCTTTCTTTGCTGCCTGATTGTTGAACAATTCAAATTTAAAAAAAAAAAAAAAAGATGACCACTATGAAATTTGTTGAAAGAATTAAGTTATTTATAAAGTTTTGATAGATGGAATCACAGAACAGTTGAAGAAGGAAAGAATCTCTGGAGTTCTTCTAGTCCATCCTCCACTCAAGCAGGCAAGCAGGATGAGCTACAGTAGATTGTCCAAGCCCATGTCTGGTTGTGTTTTGAGTATGACCACAGATGGAGAGTCCACAGCCTCTCTGGGCATCCTGTTCCAGTGTTTGACCATCTTCACACACACACACACAAAAAGTGTTTTCTTGTATTCACGTTGAACATCAGGGTTTTAATTTCTGCCCATCGCCTCTTGTCCTGTCACTGGGCACTACTGAGAAGAGTCTGGCTCCCTTGCCTTCATTTCCTCCCATCAGGTTTTTATACGCATTGATGAGGTCCCCCTGAGCCTTCTCTTTTCCAGGCTGGACAACCCCAGCTCTTGCAGCCTCTCCTCATATGAGAAGTGGTCCAGTCTCTTGATCATCTTAGTGGACCTTTGTTGGACTCAGTCCAGTATGTTCTTACTGCTCTTGTACTGGGGAGCCCAGCAGTAGACTCAGCACTCCAGATGTGCCCCACCAGTGCTGAGCAGAGAGGATCACCTCCCTCACCCTGCTGGCAATGCTCTTTCCAGTGCAGCCCAGGAGGCTTTTTGCCGCCTTCATCATGAAGTCAAATTGCTGGCTCACAGCTTGTTGTCCACTAGGGCCCTAAGCTCTTTCTCAGCAAATCTGCTTTCCAGCTGGTCATCCCCCAGCCTGTCTGGGTGCCTGGGGCTGTTGCATCCCAGTACAGGACTTACCAGTTCTCCTTGCTGAACTTCATCAGGTTCCTGTCAGACCATTTCTCTGGCCTGCTGAGGTCCCCCTGGATGCCAGCATAATCCTCTAGCCTAACAGCCCAGTGTTGTATCACAGCCAAACTTGCTGAGGGTACACTCTGCCCCATCATCCATATCATTTATGAGGATGTTAATATTATTGGACCCAGTGTTGAGCCCTGCGGTACACCACTAGTGACATGCCTACAACTGGACTTTGTGCCACTGTTCACAACCCTCTGGCCTCAATCTTCCAGCCAGTTTTCAGTCCACCTCACTGTCTACTTATCTAACCCATACATTGTCAGCTCGTCTATGATGCTGCTGTGGGAGATGGTGTCAAAGGCATTTCTAAAGCCAAGGTAAACAACATCCATTTGCTCTCCCCTCATCCACCAAGACAGTCACCTCATTATAGAAGGCTATCAGGTTGCTCAAGAACAATTTCCCCTTCTTAAATCAATGTGGACAGCTCCCCAGTCTCCTTCTTGTCCCTCAGGTGTTTGGAAATGCTTTCCAGGAGGATTTTGTCTACCACCTTCCCAGGGGTGGAGGTGAGGCTGTCAGGCCTGTAGTTGCCAGGATTTTTCTTCTTGCCCTTCTTGAAGGTAGGAGCGACATTTGCTCTCATCCAGTCTTCAGGAACCTCTGCCAGTTACCATGAGCAGGAGCAGAATAGAGCAGGGTATTTTCATATTGGTTTTCCTCTGAGCTGCAAGCTACTGAGCGCATTTCAGGAAAAGTTGTTCCAACACTTTCATGGTAAGCGCTGTGCTGGAAGCTCGATGAGGAGATCAAAATGGTCCCTTCTGGCTTTAAAATCTTTGGGTTTGAAATTACTTATAATTCTGCCGAGTGAAATGCAACTGATACAAATTCAACACCTTTTTTATAAGTTGATCATGTCCCTTTAGCACAATTATTTAATAGTCCTAAACACTCTTGTTAATAATGTGTGACAGACAGCTGTGGTGGGAATGCTTCATGATTGCTCCTTATGCAATATCATGCTGAGATTGCTCTGCTGTTTATGTTATCTGTACTTCAATTCAGACATGTTTTATTATAGTACTTTAAAAGGGAGAATGGAACATTTTATCATATTTTCCTGCCAAACCCCTTGTGTCTATTTTTTTTTCTTGAAGAATTGTTTTTATCATCTATCTCTTACTGTGTATCATAGCATTATCTCCACCTGTTAAGGGAAAAAATGAATGGACTTACAGTGTACAACAGACTGACAGCAAATCATAGCATGGATGTTCCCTTCAGAATGACAGTTATACCCTAGATGGCATAGTGACTAAATAACTCATTGTGAGAAACTCCTTTTCACAGACAGTTGTTAAATTGGAGGTATTACCAAAACAGAACGTAAGAATTATTGCTTGCTCTATGGTCATTTTTCTTTAAGTAAGGATATCCACCTCTTCAGGTTTTTTGTGTTGGGTTTTTTTTTTTCGTTCTATAAGAAACAAACTGAAAGAACCAGCCCAGTCCTCAGCATCATTACAGCATCATTATGGTTTTTGCTGACCTAGTGTTTTCACTATAAATCCTGTTTTCCACATGCCTTGAGATCAGGGTTCATTTGCAGTCCAGGCTTGTGTGTGGGAAAGCGTTTTTTAAAACACTTTGAGGGCTAAGCCTAGCCTTGTTAAAATTTACAGGAGAGTGACATAAAAATAAAAATGAATTATTTCAGATGCTTTCTAGTACTGCTCTTTCATTCCTGTAGCAAAGATGCTAAATCTCAGTTTGAAGCTGAGATTTTGCTAACATTTAATGGGAAATTTCTATAGCTCTGCATAGATTAGAATCAACACATTCAGATGAATGGCTTAATTTATATAGAAAATTTTTCATAGTGAATAAATATTCCAAAAACATTACTGTATGGATATAATAAAAAAACCCTCTGGTAGTCCAAAGACTAAACACAAAACCAAAAAAGGGCATTTTGTTTTATTAGAAGTTCAGCAGCAGATCAGTAATGCAGATGGGCAGATCTACCAAATTTAAGCTGAGTGCTGACATAAAGATTAACAAAACAGCATCCACTGGAAAACAAAACGAAAGAAAGGCAGCTTGTTCCTGCTGAGACACCCTGCAGGAGTGCACTGAAATCCACTGGAGATGGAGGGTTAACCTTAGCGTCCACAGTCAAGGTGACCTGAAGCCTTTGCTTTGGAACAAGGATCCCTGCTGGCAGCAAGCTGGGCCAGGAGGGGCTGCCGGGGGTGGCAGGTCTCCAGCCAGCATGGCTGCCACTGGGAGAGGAGGCCTGACCACAGCCCCAGCTCCCGTTGAGGTCCACACAGCACAGCTCAAAGGAGGGAAAATCGTGCTTGTAAGCATATTTATAACACGGAGTCCACCGCGTGCTCTGGCAGTGCTGTGGCAGCCTGAGCAGCTGGGTATGGGCTCTGCAGTTCCCTCAAGCCCAGAACGCCCTTGCTGCGTGCCACCATGGTGGGCTTCACGGGAGGGCCCTGGCTGAAGACACAGCATCTGTCAGCTCCTCAGCAGGAAAGGGCTTCTACCTGCAGCATCCACAAACACCAGATAAACCAGACTCTCATCCAGCCCACTACCTGCCAGGACAGTACTACATTCTGGACAGGCTCTTTCAGGTCCCTAATTAAATCTAGCCCTGGTTATTAATGAGTGGAAGGCCCCAGGTCAGGCCCTGTTGCATGGTATAAGTCATCTGGATTCAGCCAGGGTTTGTTCCTACTGCCCATAATGTGTTGGCTCAACAGTGTCAGTGTGCAGAGGCAGGAGAGGGTGCCAAGCAATTCTCCACGACAGCTCTTGTGCCTGCGGGGTGTCCTCCCCTGGGCACTAGAACAGCTCACACTGGGCAGCAGACTTTGCTTCACCCATCAAGTGAGTGCTCAAACACACAAAAACCTGTCCAGCAGGATAATGGGAGGCATCCTCTGGGCTAACTGAGCCTTGTCAGCCCAATTCCTGCTTTCCAGAGCCTGACGATGAAATTAAGATTGACTCTTGCTTAAAAATGAAAATGGGAGGGAGGAAGAAGCATTTATTCCTGTCTCCCTGCCATCTTGTAAGTACATGACAATAGCGTGGCTGCACATGGGGTTACACTGGTTTAGCTTCACACAGTTTAACAGCTGATTTAAATTCAGCAGGTGCAAGTTCTCTGTGTGGACAAGACTCAAGTTTATAGGAAATCAATGGGCTCAGACATTTCTGAAATCTTCCCCTATGCCAGATACTATGAAATTCTCTAGCACTGGGGTAAGTGACTACACGAGATGCAAGTCAATTCCAAGTCAGGCCAGCTGACTGATTCTGATAAAATCTGTTTTCTGCCTCCCGTTTCACATCCTCCCTCATTTATTTATTTTTTTCTCTTTTTAGATACCATTGTTAAAATGACATCAGGATCCTAGTTTCATCTGACAAAGATTAGGGGCAGAGAGAGACTGAGAGGGCTGTTTACGAAACCGTCAAGAACACAGAGCAGTCCAAGTGTAAAATCTATTCACCTTCACTTTATGCTGCTAATGGGTATAATAAGAAAATATTTTTCATTCATCCGTCAAAAAAGTTAAAGCTGTTTACACATCTATATGCAGAATGCACAATGTGATTCGGCATGAACGCTTTAATCACAGGCATTTCGGATGTAACCTACTTGTAGCTCCACACTGGGACTGTAAGGCATCTGTCTCAAGTGCAGGCTGATAATAAGAATCATGAATCTTCTCTCCAGATCCCGCAGCACTTCCCAGACAAGGGGCATGATTTGGCCTGGGCTTTCATGCAAAGCTTTCGCTGAAGGCAAAAGCAATTCCATGCACAGAAGAGCCCACTGCACCACACAAAGACAGCCACTTCTGGGCGGGCGTGAAGTGCTGCAACTTGAGCCAGAGCCTTGTTATTGGGAGAATTACCTTTTTTCTCCCCAAAACATACTTGAACCAAAAAATTATAAGTGAGCGTAGAAAATGTGATGCTATCATTAACATCCAAACACAGAGGACACATTCTGTGAGACCCCTCTGTAAAATTTGTGTGGCTTTATCATGCTTTCAAAGAAAAAAAAAAGCATCTGCTGCTCCAGCACACCGCAAAACACAACACAAGGAGAATGATAGAAATGCATGGAATAGTCTTTTGTGACCTGCAGAACAGGCAAAAAGTCAGTAAAATAAGAAGCGGTGATCATTTGTAAATGGAGTATCATTTTATTTCCTTATATTTATACCCCAAAAATATTTTCTTTCCTATTTCAACACTGACAGGGAGAAATAGCTTAAATCTGATATCATGGTTAATCAAATGAAAAGCAGCTCTGTTGTAACTGATTTTGCTAAATTTCGCATGTACACACACATACATATACTCATAATTGCGGAGATACAACAGGCAAATTTGCAAGGTAAACTCATTTTCTAAAATAAATCTTTAAAAACAGCTTTTCTTTTTCATAAAAACTCAAACAGAAAAAATAGATATTAAAGGTGTCTAGAAATATGATTTTAAATCTTAAATACTTGCAAATATTTAAATATTTACAAAATTATCAGAAACACTCCATGTACCTGGTCAGATACTGATTGGTGATAATTTTTTTCATTGCTGCCACTGGAATTTGATTGGGTCATATTTAAACAGATGGATCCCATTTGAAGGGGGAGGCAAATACATTTTGTTTTCAGGATTGTCAAGTTTTGATCTTTTTTTGTCTTAGCTTTACAGGTATTTATGAAGAAGGATTTTTTGCCTGGAAATCATGAATATAAAATTCAGTATATTTACATTTCGTGAATGAAGCCAGGTTGAAATAAGTGCTACAAAGTAAAGTTCATACATGGTAAAAATCTCTAGCATTAATTACTCCTGAATGTTTGTGAGTACCCAAAATCCTGACATAAAAGCTGTAATTTCTATGCAAAGTAGATAGGATGATTGAGTTATAATTAAAATGGTAATTATACCCTTAATGCTCTGTATTTGACTTCTCAAAAAATGTTATGCTCCAAGAAAAGCCATTTAAAGATCAGAGAAAAATGTTTGAAAAATGAATTTATTCAAGACATTCTAGATCTTTTAAAATCCAGTTATTGATTTTTACATGCTTTCATGTGTAGTCTGAAACATTTTCTTCATTTATTTTGGTCGATGGAAATAATAAAAAATCATTGGAACGTGAAAAGCTTAAACGAACGCAATATTCTCCAAGTTGATATTTAACACGATAAATATTTGAAATGTTGGAGGGCAGGCAACAGTATTCATTTGCTGACTAAAAGCCTGGCCTTCGTCCTCTTTACTGGGTGACTCCAGGGAAAGAGCCAGTGGGGAATTCAGCAGCTCTGTAGCTCCTCCCTCGCCGGTTCGAGACGTGTCACTCTGCACCCTGCACAGGATAAATACATTTCCTTTGATCCCTCATTGACTCCTCTGAATTAAAACAAGAACACCTAAAGCTATACATCAAATGTCAGGAGTGGCAGCCTACTGGAACCGTATCAATATTTGATAATGTATGGCTCCCTGGGAGGCATAGAAAATGCTGGCTGTGGCAGTGGTGACATGGGTTACTTTGCACTCACCCGGTCGCAGTGCATGCCCAGAGCTGCAGGAAGGGGTGGGAGAACAGTGCCTGTGTGGTGGGATGTGCATGCAGGTCTGAGAGGGGACTTCCAGCAGAGCAGGGCCATTTTCCAACCACTGCCAAGCTTGTTTTATTCAGTGCATGTCACTTGCTTGCCTGCGCAATTAGTATGTCCAAACTGGGATTATGAGCATCTTTATTCACTTTGGAGTTGGTACAGTAGTCCCATCTGCTGCTTGAGTAAGCAAAAACATTTACAGTAAAATCAGTAAAGTTGTGAAGTCTTAGCTGCTTGGGGGTTTTGTAGCACTAGTCACCAAAAAAAGCCTTTGCCTCCATCCATTTACCCTGTGTACCCATCACTTAGAATCATAGAATCATTTAGGTTGGAAAAGCTAGTTAAGTGCAACTATTAACCCAGGACTGCCAAGTCCATAGCTAAACCATGTCATTAAGCACAGCATCTATGTGAGTCCACCACCTCCCTGAGCAGCCTGTTCCAATGCTTGACCACCTTTTCAGTAAAGAAATTTTTCCTAATATCCAATTTAAACATCCCCTGGTGTTACCTTGAAGCAGTTTCCTCTTGTCCTGTCATTAGTTATCTGGGAGAAGAGACCGACCCCACCTGCCTACAGCCTCCTGTCAGGGAGTTGTAGAGAGCGATAAGATCCCCCTGAGTCTCCTCTTCTCCAGATTAAACAACCCCAATTCCCTCAGCTGCTCCTTGCAATAATTGTTCTCTAGACACCAGCTCCGTTGCCCGTCTCTGGACACGCTCCAGCACCTCTACGTCCCTCTTGCAGTGAGAGGCCCAAACCTGAACACAGGATTTGAGGTGCAGCTTCACCAGTGCTGAGTAGAGGGGAATGATTGCTGCCCTTGTCCTGCTGGCCACACTGTTTCTGACACAAGCCCGGATGCTCTTGGCCTTCTTGGCCACCTGGGCACACTGCTGGCCCATGTTCAGCCGTCTGTCAACCAGCATCCCTAAGTCCTTTTCTCTGGAAAGTAGGCACTTACCTTGGACTTCATGACTTTTCATTCATATTAATCTCCAGATAAGGATGGATTTTTTTCTTATGTCCCACAAAAAACACGATAGGGACATTTTAGATCAGAGTGCTGAAATTTTGTAATTTCTGTAAAATACACAGCAGTGATTTCCTAGTTTCTAGCTAGCATTCTCTAGCAGTAAAAGATAAAAGAGCCAGGGACTTCACTGCTGCTGTTCTATTTTCTGCTTTCTCATTCCACCCATAGGTAGTGGTGAGGAGCTTTGGGCAAGCTCTGAAATTGGGGTAGAGCTGAAAAGTCACTGAAAGAAATGAGCTTAATTCCTGTTATGTGCAGCCCCTCTTCATCCACTACCTGACCCAAAGCCAGGACTTGCATTCACCTCGCTAGTGGATAGTCCTCCTACCAACCCACAGTATCCATCCATCTGCAAAATGTCTTCTGCGCAATGGCAGGGACAATCACATTTTCTAGTGTATGCACAGAGTAACATCCTTGGCTAAGTGTGTCATGTCTCTGCCCAATGCTAGGTCATACCACTCAGGTCCAGAATTTTAGATCTTCCCTTCTTATGCCCTTATGCCATGTACCTGTACTGATCAGGATACTCCTCTTCTCTGAGCAGACTAGAAATGGTAGCAGAAGAAAAAAGAAAAAAAAAAAGAAAAAAATGAAGGGTAAAAGGGAAAGAAGTTCACATGTGATAACAAGAAAGACAAACCTTCATAAAGAGCATCTGAGAGTTATTCAGAAGAAACAGTAAAAAGCCAAAGGGTAAACAAGCAAGTAGTGCATGAGAAAGAATGGAGAAATCTGGAGGGAAAGGCAGGAGACAAGGACAACTGACTGTCCTTTTCTCTTGCATTTTTGCAAGAAACACTTGTAAAGTTTTTGTCCTATTGAGTGAATCTGTTTCAATATCCCATCCCTTGTTTCATACAGTGGGTTTTAGTCTGTCTGCATTCCATAATTGAGAGCTGCTATTTCCAATCCCCTGCTGTAAGTTCAGAGTCACTTGAGTTTCTTGCAAATCATTGAGATTTTTAGAAATAGTACTAGTTAGCAAAAGACATGCTACAGGTATACATCAGGGCCAGTTGGCCTGAAAAAAATGTGTTGGTAGGCCTCACTGATAGCCATTACCTATTCCAAATTTCTACAGATGTAGACTGAAATCAAATGCACAAGCAATTTTTTTAAAAGCTTTGCATTAAAAGTTGAACTCATGAAATAGAAGAAATGTTCCACTTTTAAAGACACAGGAAGTCCAAACCAATGCCTGCTTCAGCAAAGGTAAATGTTTCTATGGATTTCTCCAAGGTTTGGTTCAGAGTCTGAATTCTTTCCATGCGTAACACAGCTACAGTCTGGCAGGGAGGTTTTGTGGAGGGAAAAGGAAAAGCAAAAACTTTCTTAAAATTATCAGTGATGGTGGATTTAGAAATTGGGTTTTGAAGTGCTTTACCACTAAAAATAAAGCATTTTGGATGGCAGTCTCATCCATGTCCAATTGGATTTGCTACATGGAAATGAATGTGGCTCGCCCTACTCTTACTAATTGAGAACCTCAGCAGCTGTGGTTCCTTTGCCAAAACTGGCATGAGCAATGTTCCAGTCATTAATAATTATTTCTCCTTCATTTTGTGCTAGTCTAAGCCTTTTGAGGTGAGTTCTATGTTTGAGGCTTTCTAAACTAAAATTTATGAAGTAGTTGCACTCCCTTTAAGGGACTTTGCTAATCTCTTAAGCAATTTTTAGAAATTTTTGTGATATGAATGCTCCTGGATCCTCAGCCTTCCTGGGGAAGAACAAGACCACCAGCCAAGGAGGTTCCTTCTCCCTTAGCCTTCATTATGTACAATACCTGTGAAGCTGGTACAAGCTACAAAAGCATTTCATTCTTGCCAGGTACTGAACTAGAATCAGAATCAGCCCTTGGTCTCCCTAAGCCCAAGCAAGCCATTTTCTCCTTAAAATAAGTAGCCCTTAATGGCACTGATGTCACTGGCTGTGATGGAGGCTCATGCCCAAACAGTCTCCCAGAGGCTGCCTCTGACCAGTGATATACAAGTCAATGTCTGCTGTATCCTTCTGGTGGGGCAACTGTGTACCTCCCCAGAGAGCTTGCAGCTGTTTATTTGCTACCAGCCAGTACCCAAAGCAAGCAGCTGCTGCTGGACCCACGTGGTGCAAAGTGGTTGTCCTCCCGCCTGCAAGGTGCGGCAGCCCATGCACACCTGTGCCTTCCCAGAAGGGCGATCAAGAAGGCAAAATCAGCACCTTTCCATGTTATGTTAAACACAGGGGAACACAAATGGAAGGATGGTTTTGCAGTGTCATCTCCCATTGGTGTTGAATGTGTTGAGTGACTGGTTTTATTGCTGAATTTCACCTGCAAAAGAAGTAAGTGTTAATTTTGTCTCTCTGATGCAGATGAGCTGTCCCATGGTGCTAACATGCTAACGCTGTGATGGCAATGCTTTGCTTTGCCACAGAGATTTATGTACTGAGACCATGAGAGAGGTCATCCCTGTTGTACTGCAGGCAGATAAATGCAGGTAAAAAACCTGAGGTAGAGGGATTCCATAGCTGCTTCACAAAATGGTCGCAACTTCTGACCAGGTCTGTCATGTCTATACCAAAAGGCATTAGAGACTTATGTCCTTGACATCATATAACATAAAAGGACAGCCTTATATCTAGTTTGGGCCTGCAATGACACTGAGCTTTCAAAGGACTCCAACCATCTACCTATGTAAGTCTGATACTTAAAAACCCAAGGGAAGCTCAGGTGTTGTCCTTTTCTGTGGCATGACAATACATTTTGCAATGACAGTAAATTTCCTCAAGTGTCTCCCCATTTTATACCCTGATAGATTTCCCACCATGCTTACCTTGAAAGACATCTCTGTACCTCATTGATGAGAGTTTGTTCTGAGGGTTTTTTTTATTTTTATATGCACAAAAATGTTAAGGACAAAATAAAAGTAGTAAAGCCTGAGATGTTAAGTTTGAATAGAGAAAAAAAGGGGTAACACTACTACATCCCTGTTAGAAACCGGTGAATGTTAGTCTTCCAACAGTTAAACTCTATATGTGCAAAAGAAACCATAAAACACATGATACATGGCATAGATTCTAGCAAAACAGTTGTTGAGATGTGTTGGAAATGTCAGCTAAAAAAAGCTTCCTTAACCACCTTAATATATATATATATAAAATGGCAATCTACAATTTGGCATGACATACGCATATATATATATATAAAGTACATGACAAAATGCAGCTGTACCACATCATTTTAGCCAGCAAGGGTAAGACTGTCTTACTCTGTTTGTTTTCCAGGTCGTAGGGTCTGTGATAATTTCATTAGCTGCCGAAACATATTTTTAGTGTGTTCCAAGGACAACGTTAAGTGCACAGGACTCCCGTTATTGGCAGTGAAAATTAATATCTAGGACATTCCAATAGGATCTGAACATTTCACTACAAAAGCATGTCAATGTAATGAATGTAGAGCTAAATGGGATTTAGGAGAGGGGATTTTATTCCATTTTCTGGCATAAGGAAATCACTCTATTCTGATCACTTACTACTGGTGCCTATTCACTATCACTACAGCAATGAAATTGAAGGGTTAGACAACCTATTAAATCTGCTGCAGAGAGCCAGTAGATCTGGGCACCCCATACGACCAGGGAAGAGTAATAGTCTCTTACGGGAAGAGATAGCCAGAATATGGCCATCACTTAGGACTCTTGCATGACTGCAGGCTGAGCGCTGTAGATGAGGGTAGTTACTAAAATGTTCACATAAAGATAACAACCCCAAACATTCAAGAAAAGGCAAAGAGTGCCACCAACTGCCTAGACACCACTGCACTGCTTTCCATCAGGGCACCCTGCCCCTAGGGATTAAAGCTTGTTATCCCTGACAGAGAGGTGCTACAGCTCGCCACGCTGTTTGGCTCAAAGTACGTTTTAGTATGACTAATCAAGGAGACAAAAATGTATGATGTAACACAGCATCCTTTCACAGCACAGTCTCAACTGAACAACCACTTGATTGCCTGTGGGAGCAGAGGGGTGGACTACCCCAGGACACAGATAAAACAGACTAATACACAGATTAGTTTTTAAGAACATACTGGATTATAAGAAGAAGGAAGAAGAAATATAAGGAAGAAGAAACAGAGAAAGCTTGTCTTGACTGTGGAGGACAGAGACGCTGAGGTACAATTGTGTTGCCCAGCCATGTATCACCCAGCCATTTGTTAAGACAGATATCTTGGGGCACAGTGTGGAAGTGGCGAGAAACCATCAAACAGAAGAAAGTGGTTCTGTGGAGCTCAGGGATGGCTTGAAGGCATACAGCTTCAGTGAAAGGATATTTTGGCACTTTGACACAAGAACCATAGAATCACGTTTCCCAGCTTGGTGACCTTGCAGAGCATTGTCTGCATTGCGAAAAAGAAAATGTGCTCATTTTAGCTGTCGCTGCTGTATGGGCAAAATATTATTATTATTACTGCATTACTTCACAACTAACCAAATGTTAAAATGCAGTAAATCACCTGCCATTTCCCCACCAAGAAATATGACGGCTTTTCTTTCTCTCTCTCCCCATTTCTTTTTCTTTTTTTTTTAATCAGTTTCTTTTCTAAACAGACACAGAAGTTGTTGTGTGAGTCACACCAGCAGTGCTCAATCTTGGCAAAGGAACTTGGGGTTTTTAATGTTTTGTCAGTTGTAATCAATGACAGCAAGTCTGATGCTTTTAAATTCCTGTCTGAGGTTTCCTTCCATTCACACTGCAAAGCACAAGAGTTATACCTGCAGCATATAACTCTTCCATGAGGAAGGAACAAACGGCTGGCCAGGTCTGAGAGTGTGTTGTGTACCCATGTTCACACACACACACACTTTCATACCCCTGCTGCTCTGAAAAGAGAAAAAAACAAACCCACAAACCACTGCTAGAGGAGACTGTGCCAACCTGCTACTCACCTGTGAAAATGAACTACCCAGATTAATTACCTGACAAAGACTGGACCACAGCTGTCAACTCAAAACAAGAGTAGTGTGTCAACAAGAAACAAAACCTGAGACATGCTGGAAGGACTTTGTGTAAAACAGGTTTCTTTATTTTTTTCCCTTTTCTCTTTTTTTTTCTTTCCTTTTTTCTTTTTTTCTTTCTTTTCTTTTTTACTTTTATTTTTTCTTTTTTTCCATGCCTTTTCTTTTCTTTTTTTTTTCTTTTTATTTTTCCTATTCTTTTATTTTTCCTCTTTTCTGAGAATTTACCCACTGTTGTTATCATTTATTATTTGCCTTGCAGTTGTACCAAGGCTCTCCGGTCCTGGAGCACACCCATGTTGGCAGAAACTCTACACAGACATGGAGCAAGAGTGCTGCCAACTGAAAAGCGACACAATTTTAATGGAATTGGGAATACTAACAAGGTGGCTGCAGTATTAACCACTACCACCAGTATCACATGCATGGTGGTTAAAATGGTGATTGCTGCTTAAGCTTCATACTGGTTGGAGCTTTGTCCTCTTCTTGATTCCTTTAGAGAACTCAGAAGTCGTACCAAGAGAGCAGTTTTCCTCCTGGTGTAGACCAGACAGACACCTTCCATGCTCGTGTTGCTGAGTGCAAGCCCTGGCTGCTATCGGGGCTCGGCACAGCCGCAAGGCCAGTGCTGGCTGTAGCAGAGCTGTTTTACTGCTCAGCCTCCCACATTGCCTAGGTCTAAAGCCAGGCACTATGCAGAGTGGAGGGATGGGCAGGACAGTGCTAATCCCATGGTGACCTTGGCCATAAATTGAAGTAAAACAGTATTTAACCCTCACCTATATCAAAGAAGTTACACACATAGCTTCACCAAAATGTGCCTGCAGGGGATCCAGGCACAGGGGCAGAAACTCGGCCCAAATCTCTGCGCCTTCACCCACCTGCCTGCCTTCCTGCCAGGCTTACCATTTCTTCTTTGTGCTAATTTGACCATAGTGAAAACAGCACTAGAGGATCCTGCAGTCTGAAGCCTACATACAGACTTGGGAATGGTCCTGATCCTGTAGTTGAAATATTTGCAATGCAGGCAGGGGCGACCTAGAGCCAGCAGTGAGTGCATAAATCACTGCTTACCCTGGAGCTGCCTGAACAGCTACCCCATCCGTTACACCTCCAGTTGTTTGCAAAGCCTTTCTCCACCAAGGGGGAATTTTCAGTCAGATGCATGTAGAAATTCTCAGATTAATTTGATGTTGGGGGGAGGCAAGGGGATTTATGTGAGGGTTCTTTTTGTTTGTGTTTATTTCTCCCCTCCGAGCTGCCTTTCATTGCGCATTTACTAGTTCTGGAAGACAACACCCTGCTGACACTTAGAGAAGCATCAGTGAATAAAGTCTGTTGTACAGGCTGCAAAGCCATCTGGACTTTCTACTGAAAAGGTTGGACATGGTTTTAGGCAAGATTTTATCACGTCTGAAAAAAAAACTTCTGTACTCAGTACCTCTTCCAAGGTTGATGTCAGATATTTTTTTTCTGTTGTCGGTTGCAAAACAAAAAAATTGACAAACAGTTGGAAGGCAGTAAGGATGGAGATATAAATCTCTAGAGGAAGCTTTGTCAAAGGTAGTGGAGTATAAACAAAAAATAAATTAGTTTTGGTGTTATCAGAAACCGGACAGACTTCGATTTGAATAATAGTTTGTCTGGGTTTCCAGACCACCTAGACAATGCTTCTGTGAGGCTAAGCACAGATTTACTTAACAGAAGAAGTGGGGGAAATGGTTAAATACAGAATCATAGGAGGAGAAGGAATGAAGAAACACAAGAAGACAAAGGTGCAAAAGCAGACAGCCTTGAAAACCTTCACTTCTTTGCTTTTGTTGTTTTCAGGGGCTCCAAACAGCATGTTTTACCTTGCTGTCCATATTAGTCCGTTCTTGAGTCCAAGAATTTTGTGTAGCCCTCATGTGCTACACACAGAGAGACCGCACCAGGTTCTGGCAGGACAGTTTCGTAGACTGAAAAGGGTAGTTCAAGGTTTGTGTGCCAGCTCCTCCTCACTGAGGAGCCCTGTGAGTCACACAGGAGAGAGAAAGATGCTGAAAGTAATTTATTGGAATGCCCTTTAGGTTATGTGTATCTTCGCAAGTGAGCTAATATCCAGTGATTACCTTAAAAACACAGTTTAGTGACATAATTTTATATATTCTGAGAGCTGAGTATGAAGCTGGTTATTCCTCTTTTTTTCTCTGGAATTGTTTGAATTTTGGGAGAATCTTTCTTACTCCATGGCTGTAAATAGGAGCACAGACGTACAAAGCCAGACACCATAGAGATCCTTTAAGGTATCCTTCCAGAAGTACAGTGTGCTAATAAAAGAAATTTATTCCTATTAGTATTATGCCTTTTTTTTTTTTTTTTTCTGTAAAAGAAGAATTGCACATTCTGGTCTTTGGCACTGACTTACCTAAACCAAATATTAAAGTTCATCTATTTGATCATCAGTTATATAAGAATAAATATAATTTCCTATCTGACATGAATTTTATAGGGTTTGGTCAATTTGAGGGTAAACTGCTTTGAGGTTTTTGTGTGAGTACTTAAACAAATAGAAATATTTTTTAATTTAATTACTGGGTTTATCCATTTACTCTTTGTCTTCTAAAAGCAACTTTTCCATGATGAGGAAGTTTTCTTAGATTTCATTTGGCATAAGAAATCTGAGCTGTAAGTGAAAACTGTAACATTGCACATATCTGTAGGCAGATTCTTTCCACCCCTCTCACAGGTATGGTCCTATGGGAGAGTCATCCTGTGGAGAACAGCCCAGAGAGCACGACTCCACAGCCTCCTGGCCTTATGCTCAGTCCTTCCCTGGGCTCTTGCTTAAGGACAAGTCTGATGAAGCAATGGGATCTGCCCAAAAGTGTTGTCACAGGGTTTAAAAAAGGCCATTCCCAGGTTCTAGGTGTGGACTCTTGGTTAGGTGTTTCTTGACCGGAGGTGGAGGGGAGGGTGATGGGGAAGTGATATTTGGGGTTTAGAGCATGGGCTAAGAGTAATGCTGAATATTTAGCTTCAGATGCAGGTTATATTGGCAGATATATAACAATAAAACTTTTTCTTCATTTCAGCAGTGTTACGTCAATCACTTGTGTTTGTCCAGTAAGGAACAGTAAGTCAGGGAGGGACTGGTTTTAGCTTTGGCCCCAGCCACACAGCAGTCCCCAATGGCTATGCTGGGTGCCTGAGTGGCAATGGGGATTCAACCGCAATCATGGTTCTGCCTCTCCTGGCACAAAGCCATCACAGATGATGAGAACTGTCCCTGCTAATTACACATTTGAGGAGAGGCCCAGAGAAGAGTGAGGTAACATGAAATGTAGATTGCCTTACCACCCCTCCCAGCCAAGGAAAGGGTTGTTAGCAAGGTTACAGATTGATTTCAAGTCATTACAGCAAATGACAGCAAGATCTTTAACAACAAGAAAGGAAAAATTCCAATGTCTGTATAGTAATTGCCATGCAGTGTATTATATGCCTTGCTCTGCAGTGATTCAGAAAGCTGAATTGTGCAGTGCCTTGCTGGGATCAGCAGTTCAGAATAGATTAAATTTGTTTTGGACACTGCCTGCACCCTGCTTTATCTAACAAAGCATATGTGTGATGGGGAAGGTTCTTAATAGCGCAGCCCCTTAATGAGAACCATAAACACACAGGCGTAGATTTTCAAAGTGATGCTCAAGGGATTTGAGCAAGCACTGTTCTCTCCCTGCTTTGAACATTTACCCAAGAGCTGCTAACTGGTTAGGCTTTGGGAAGAGTGGACCTCGAACAGCCAAGAGTATTGTATGTGATGAGGGCTTTACCACCGTTAGTTTCCAAAAGATATTCGTTTTAATGCACCTAAGAAAGATAAAGCCAGGAAACAGAAAACTGAAAGGACATTTCTCAGATAAAGCATTGATTTTATTAAAGAGAGACAGCTCATAATATGAATCTAAAATCTAGGTTTTTATAGAGAGCATAAAAGCCTCTTTACAGTGTTTGCCATTCCTAGGCACTGGTGGCTTTATAGAGCTTTTATCTAGTTAAAGAAAAACCATTCGTGCTAATTTAATATCTGTAGTGTACGACAGCTTGACACCTGAGGCTTGTCCTAAAGCAGGCACAAGGCTGCAAAGCAAACACTACTTCATTGTTTTGAATTATTCAGCACTTGCAGCCAACCTTATGTGTGCATCTGTAGGAAGACGGCTTTTGGGTTAAGGATCAGTAAAAGAAAAGAAAAAAGGCAAACAAACAGCCCCTCCTTTCTGGAGTTTGTTAGCAGGTGCAGTATTGACTCCAAGAATGATTCTACAAGATTGGTATGGACATTCTTCATTACTGGAGCGATAAATGCAGAGCTGTACTCAGAAAAATCAAAGCTGGAAACTTAGCATGGCCTCCTTTAGGGAACAACTGTTCATGTCGGTGGAAAAAGCTTGTTTCTTTTAAATTCATTGAAATGATACTTATTGGTACCATCTTTTTAGAGCAAGATGAATGCAGACAGCAATGAATCAACCTCAAATAGAGGGGCTCATATGTTAGCATCCTAACGTTAACACACTAATGTGAATTTAAAGATTCTAATTAAACCTACAAACAAAATGTTTTCCTACTAAATAGAAAACCATACTTTTTGGAGGAGCTGGGGCATTTGAACTTGACAGCATTTCCTTTTTCAATAGTATGCTTATTTTATGTGTTCTATTTTCTTTCAGTCACTCCAGGGGTTTCTGAAACAAATAAAAAGATACATTATATTACATTTGATTGATTCCCTGTAGTCAAGGGATATATTGAGAAAGCAGACCAATTTTTTTCACTGAGCTTGTAGAATAAATTCCTGTTGATCTTTGTACTTTCTACTGTTGCTACAAATTTCTTTGGAGATATTTAACATTGATTCATCTCATTTACAGGATCACATAGTAGCACTCATGCAAAAATTCAGAAGCTTTTTTATTATACCAGAACTCACATCATAGCCACCGGTTTCTAAATTTGTCCCTCCCTCCCTCCCCAAATGCCCCAATAAAACTTGACGTACACCGCATTTCAAACTTGGTATTTGTGTGGAAAAATTCAACATTTTAAGAAAAGTTCTGTGAACATTGACACAGTACCTGGTTCCCAGTCATGACTGAAAGTATCATTGAGGAGATTCAAAACAGAGTTTAGTGGGAGACTTTTGTGTTCCTAAGTAAAAAGGTTTCAGATGGATTGAAGGACTCTCAGCTTACATTTAGCCCCTCAAGAAACATCACAAGTGAGAAGCTTACTGCAGCCTTTAATCGCTGCTGGAGCATATGCTGGAAATACGAAGAATTAATCAAAATCTGATAAAATGTTTTTTTAGCGGACCTCACTTTCATTAGAACAGACTTGAATCCAAAGTTGAATCTAAAACCTAAAGAAGTCATTGGGAAACCTCCCAGGTGTAAAGGTACTGAGATCCACCAAAGATGGACCTTACCTAACCCTCCCATTCCACCTCTGTCTCATCTTAATTTCTCCATGCATGCTGTGTCCTCCCAAGCACAGGTGGTGGCTGTCATTTTCATAAAGTCCAAGGTTTACTGGGAAACTCAATAAATAAATGGGTGGGAGAAAGAATTTTCTGTTCTGACTCCCATTCTAGGGGTTTTCGGGGCATTTTGTCATTCTTCCATCAGCCACACAGGGACTATCTTCAAACTCTGCCTCATACAGCAGCCAGCACAGTGCTGATGTTTAGTAAATGATCAGTAATGATACAAGCAACAGCATAGAGGCAAATATGTTTTGTGGGGCCTGGGAAATTAGCAGAGCAATCAGCCTCCAGCCGGGGTGAGGGGAGGAAAGGGAAGTAGCCAGCAAATAATTGCTCTGAGCCCAGGAGCCCGTTGCACAGTCCGAATGAGTTGGCCAAGTCAGGCGAGGTCAGCCAAGCCACTGAGGAGCCTTCATGAGCGCAGAGCAAATTCAGGCCGTTGGATGATTATAGAAATCAGGAATTCATTGTGGTAGCTCAGCATCATATGTAGCTAAAACGTTTGTAACAGGACTATGAACAGATGGGAGGGGTTGGTGAAAGTGATTCGTATGGCTGAATCAGTAGGGGCAGTTGATCTTCCCCATCAATTTTGATAAGAAAACCGTGAGGCTATTCAGTGTCAGAAGTGCGTTATTGGAGTTTTCATTAGAAGCTCAGTGTGTGAACGTGTACCCAGCTGCTGCCTGTGCAGCACGCGCCCAGTCTCCTCTGAGAAGAATGAATGAGAAGACCTCTCTGCATCAGGATGTGCACAGGATATATAAACGTGGTCAGCTGAAATGAAAACAAATAGCCAGACAAAATAAAGCCACGTCCATCTAAGATAAAATAAAGCCCATATACGCTGGCCTTGGGGGATAAGCCAAAACCAGACATAATGATCAATACTGTAGGAGTTATGATCAGGGTGAAATAATTACTGCACATCTCAAGGAAAGAACCACAATGAATTCCCTAGCAGTGCCTTGTTCTTTGAGTAATACTCTGTAAATGCCTGTGCATGCTGAAGGAAGGATGAGTTATGAGGGGCTGTGGACTGCAGCCTCCAGTCTGGCTGCAGAAGTCCTTGCATGACCCTGCTTGGAGAGTCTTAGCAGCATCAGTACCATTTGCCTCACAGCTCTCTTGAGAGGTGGGTAAAAATCATCCCCGTTTACCTCAGGAGAAGTGGGATTGATGGCAAAGCAAGCGGTTTGCACCGAAGCTGCCAGGAAACAGGGCAAGGAATGAACCTAGCCTACAACCCGCTGCCTATGACCCGCTGCCCTCCTTCCACAGGTCATCCCTGCCTGTCCATTCCTCCAGGTCCTCATTCAGCCCTTTCCACCCTGCTGGGGGAACTCCTGGCGTTAAATTGATGCTAGAAGACTGATGGTGGAGGGCAGCCCACGACCCTCAGCTATTTCTCTTCTCAAGGCTGCATCCTGAAGATGATGTAGTACCTGGGAAGAGCCTGACTAATTCATTGGCTCGAGGGTACAATCACTTAGCGATGAATCTCCAGCTAGCTACAGCAAACTTATTTACAAGCCTGGGAAAAAGTGTGTTGTGTAGCAATTTGCTACACACCCTGACCAGGAGCAGCGCTTCAGGATTGATATTCTCTGTGCTGTGTTTTCCTCCCCTCCTGTTTAGACAGTGAGAATTCTCTGCAGGAAAAAATACGAATTTCCACTGTCAACGAGTGCGTGTTTCCCCCTCGGCCAGTAAAAAGAACTAGGTGTGCATCTGCTTCTATCTGTGAAGAGAGTTGTGAACTTAATTCAACCTGATCCTCATTCATTGTGTGCAACATTTAACCCCCAAATGTCAGTGATTTCCTGGAAAATAAACTACTTGGGAGACAGGAGAAACAGAGCCCTTGGTGATATCTGTATAGCAGAATATTTCTTCCCATCCATATGCAAATCTAACCTTTTTGATATTTCAACCTTATAAACCCTAAGACAGGATTTCAATAGAAAATGTTTACTAAAGGCTTTCTCCTTTATAATCTATTGATTTTAATATCCTTACTACTCCTGTTGAATGTCAGTTTTACCCTGAAGACTCCCATTGCAAACTTGAACACATTTAATTATTTATGCCATTTGAAATATTAGTGCCAAGAAATGACTAAAAGTTTTTGGTTGTGTAGTGGTATGATCTAAACTTTGATTTTCCTTTGTGAATAACACAAGTAATTTGATATGGTAATCAAGGCCAGATGAATACTTCAGACAACACAGTGAAGTTTTAATACTAATGACATCTATTTTTCCTTTTTTCAGCTTCCTTGTGTATGTTAAATTATAGCTCATTAAGTACCTCAGGATCTCAGTCTTTTTTCACAATGAACAGTTTAGCAATAGGTTTTCTTTCTTCTGCCAGGCGCCTGACCAAGCAACTGTTGCTTCCACCAGAGTAGGCATTTAGGTCATGGGCATGGTTGGAGTGTAACTGCGAGTAGATTTGCCCCTCAGTGCCAGCCTAGCAGTCTTGTTTGCCTTACTCACATCACTCCCCATGTTATCAAGACTGAGCAAAGTTTTGATCTCAAAGATATTGCTTTGGAGACAAATACAGAACAATCTATGTGAGGGCCTAGGAAAGGTAAGACTTTGATAGCAGGCAAACCAAAGCAGGGGATCTGAAAGAAATGCAGCACCCATGAGGTCAGTTCTTCCCTAGAGTCATGGTTTTTTTCCCCCAAACACACCCCCAAAGCCAGTATGGCTGAACTCATCCTGCCTGGCTGGGGCATGGGCATGCCTGAGCTCCCACCCTTGCTGCTTGAGCCTTACGTGGAACACCTTAGAGTCAGGCACGCTTCCTCTGGCCTCAGTGGCATTTTGTGGCAGATCCCAAGTTAAGGTTTTCCAAGTTAACCCCCTAAGCAAAAGTCCTTCCTAGGTCTGAAACTAAAGTGGTATTTGATCATTTATTCTCCCATGTGCCTTGGTAAAAATTCTCAGTGTTCTGACTGTCTGTATCTTTACTTTCTTCTGTCCTGTCCCCCTGCCCCAAGCTGCCATTTCTCTGCCATTATGTGATCAGTGCAATTGCATGCACCTCTACTAATTGCACCAAATGTCTTTCACAAGGAAAGTTTCTACTCTTCTTTTCCCCCTCAGTCTTCTGAAATTTTCCCTTTTTCTACTACTAACCTGATAGTTCAGAAGCTGCCAAGACATATTTGGCTCTTATACTTACGCCAGATGTAGACTTTTATTTTCACTCATATCTGGCAGTAGGAACTGTGGTATCACCAAATACAACTTTTCTCTGAGATTAATTGTTTTGATAGCAGAGAATAAAAAAAGAATGGTTCCTTTTGTGTATGGTTTTTAAGTTATTTCTGATGGAAGATAACATAGTCTAGCCTGTATCTTAGAAGTTCAATCAGGCTCACAATAGTCATCAATAGCTGGATTTTTCCAGTTTATATCCTATCAGGAATGATCATCTGGTTATCTAACTTTTAGTAGCCTAGGATTATTGTTTAAAGCAAGACAACCTCTGGAATGAAATCTCTGATTTTAAACTGAGCAGTGGTAGATGTGCCTGCTCTTATCTCCTCCGTATTTGTCCTGTATGCATTAGATATGTGTGTAACCAGTTTTGGTTTCATAGAAACATTGAGAAGCAGTCTAAAAGCTCAAAGGCTCTAAATAGGCAGAAATGCTGTTACTGATTTCATTGCACGTGACTGGGTCAGGCCAAATAGCTGCGCTGGTGTGCGTCTGAGGGGAAGGCAGTGTGCTGCTACACCTGTTGTAGCATATGGGTATAGCTCAGGAATGTTAACACTATAGCCAGCTCTGCCACAGGGCCAGCCTTCAGGGCCACAGTATTCAAGGCCCTGAAATCGATACTGCACTACACAGATCAGTCCTCGGGGTACCAAATTTCTTACAGGGCTGACCCATGCATCTCTTGGACTTCTTATTTTTCTGCATCTGCAAAAATAGACTGCTCTTTCTCCTCCTTTCCCTTTTACTTTGAAATATCCATTTGGAAACTTAGGGTCATACGATAGCCTGCAAATGACCCTCAGGTTAGACAGTATGATTCTGGTTGGTTTTCCTGCATCCTACACATATTCATGTATGTTACTCTTTCACTTCTATTAATTTCGCTGGCATCCTTTTAGGCAACGAATTCAAGACAGAAAATATTCGCCTGACTTATTTTAGCTAAGAGGCTTCACATTTAATGGATTTGCTATTCTTTAATGTCCCAGGTCACTCCTTGAGATCAGCAAATGCCGAATTCCTTATCGTCACTAAATGTTATCTGAAGTCATGTCGTTATTTTGCCTTTAGTGAGTCTCTTTGCTCTCTGACTTTGGAACTTACTGCCAAATGAAGTAAAGAAAGCTCTGACTGTGGGGATTTCTAAATCCAAAGTTAAAAGTTATTTGTTCTATTTAGCATTTTTAAAATTATTCTTTTAGGAATTGTATGTGCCTCTAAGCTAATTAACTCTTAATGAGCACAAAATGCCCTGGGATACAGATTTGGAGGGTATGCTAGAAATGCAGGCATGGAATTGGACTGCAATACTGCAGGAGATGAAATTTATGATTGGATTCTTTTTTTAAATGTTGGTGTAGATAGTTTTATTGAGATACACTTCTTTTTTTTTTTTTTTCCTAGTCTAAATAAAGCTGATCAGATTTTCAATCCACCATATGGGGCCCAGTTATATCAGTCCTGCAAGTACACTTCAGTTTTCCATTATGGATGAAGTCACTCTTCAGTAGGGAAAACAAGTTTGTTTCTAAACTTTCATATTATGAAAGACAGGCAGTGTTCCAGTGCTGAGCACTTAATCGGAGCATCAGGAAATCAGAACACCTGGCTGTCCCGGCTCCATGCTATTCCCTTGGACCAGTCCCTCGCCCCTTTTAGTGCCTTCACTCATTCATCTGTAAAGCAACTATAATTGCATTTATATCACAAGGGTGCCTTGATGCTTGACAAATGAGAATTGACCCAAAATTCATCCTTCAGAAGTGCTGTATGAGCAATACCTTGCTCACATGGTGGTTGTGGACAATTAGATTAGAAGAGGTATAAATGCAGTCAAAGTGAAATTCCATATAGGAACTGTCAAACTGCTCTTGATAATTTTTCTTAGTTTTCATCTAATTCTAACATAGAATTTTGCATGCATCTCCCCGAAAGTGTTTATATGCTTCTTTCCTTCTTTTGCAACAAGCCAGCATATTTTATTCCATGTTATATTAAACTGTCTTTTTGGGCAAATGGTCTGTTCCTAGAGCAATACATTGGACAGCTGCATTTAGTAAAACAAAAATTATCATGTCAAAGAAATCCTATCCTCTATATAGCCAAGCAAATTACAATCACTTACAAGGATTGTACATAGGAAAAATATTCCAGGTTTTATGAAAAGGGGGTTGCCTAACTGTTGTTATGTTTTATTTAATTAGATTTTTTATATTTGCTATAATAATGTTTAAAAATAACGCTGACTTTCTGCAACAAACTGTAGAAACATATGGTGTACAGCCTGCAGAGGCCTTCAGTGGCAGTAGTATTACTGATAATATTTGTGAATTAGAAGCTGCTTTCCTCTGAAAAATAGCTCTGTGTTCTCCCAGTTTAAAACACTGTGTTTTCACCAACATGTTTTCATCACCATTAAGAGTTTTGGGAGAAAAAGAATGGATATGATCTTTTTAAATACATTTCCTTACTTCTGCATGGCTGTGGATCTTTCAGGGTGAGGGAAGCTGAACATCAGACTCAGCCTTTCCTCCATGTGTGCCATGAACCCACTTAAAGAAACCAGGTGAAATCAAGGGGGCCTGTTTTATCACCACCTGGGGGGGGCTGGCGCACAAGTCTTATGAGGAGCAGCTTGAGGGAACTGGGGTTGTTTAATCTGGAGAAGAGGAGACTCAAGGGGGATCTTATCGCTGTCTACAACTCCCTGACAGGAGGCTGTAGGCAGGTGGGGTCGGTCTCTTCTCCCAGATAACTAGCGACAGGACAAGAGGAAACTGCTTCAAGGTAACACCAGGGGACATTTAAACTGGATATCAGGGGAAAAAATCTTCACTGCAAGGGTGGTCAAGCATTGGAACAGGCTTCCAAGGAAGTGGTGGAATCATCGTCCCTGGAAGTGTTTAAAAAACTGCAGTTGTGGTACTTATCTGCATGGTCTAGTGATGGACTTGGCAGTCCTGGGTTTACAGTTAGATTTGATCTTAAAGGTTTTTTCCAGCCTAAAGGATTCTATGAATCTATGACCTCCCCCAGGTAGCTTAGCCCAACACCAGGAGAAAAACTGGAATTGTTGCTTAGTTGAGCTTCTTTTCCTAACAAATGTGAGATCACTCAGGGCTAACTAGAATACAGGATGTCAGGAGGTCTGTCAGCACCCCAGAATAAGCTCCAGCCCCCAGGAACTGCTCCTGAAAATATTTTTAGGTACAGCTTAGTTTCCTACAAGAAATCATACAGCTAAAAAAAATTTAAAATAATAAACCTTTGGATCTTACTTTTTTTGTGTTCTGACTTGCAAAACACTTTAAGAACAACTCATGCTCACAAAGAGTGTTCTTCTGACTTCTCTCTAATGTGTACAGCTTCGAAGGCTCTATGCCAAACAAAGTGCAGAGATTAAGTAAATTAAAAGATACTAAACATTGCATCAGGGGAATGGTCCAAGTAGTGGTGTTCTCAGGAGCACCAGAGCTGATTTAAATTCACATTCATCCATATGCAGTCCATAGAATTCACTTTTCAGACCTTTTGCCCTGCTTGGATTCAGTTAACCGGCTTCCCAAGGCTCTCCCTGGTGACTGGACTCACTCAGACATGAGGGTTCAGACCACACAGTCTCTAGAGCCCAGTCCATAGGAAAATTTGACCTCTCAACAAAGCTGCCATGCTCAGGAGGAGACCTGGCAGACCAGTCCCCCAACACTACCGCACACCAGTGAACCCGTGCAAGCAACATCTTTGGCATGATGCGCACACAGAGGCTACCCTTCCCTTCCTCCTAATGGTTGTTGAGGGGGAGGCAAGGCAGACCATGTACTCCTCTGAAAGTATTAAATGCAGCCCGGATTTCTCAGCTGATAGTTTTGCCTCAGTAGCTGTGAGTCACTAAAAGCTCACCTTGAATGCAGAAGTAGGTGTTCTTTACCTAAAACCTGGGCCTCGGCTCAGGTAAAGTGGACTAATGGAAATTTTCAGTGAGCTCATGGAAATAAGTGGTTTGGTGGGACACGCGTCCACCTCTGCAGCTCACTACAATAAATTGCTTTAAGGACCAACAAATTTCCTGTGAAATATTCCTGGACCAATATCTAGGAGGCTGAAAAAAAGTCAGCCTTGAAAACTTCTCCCTTTACCACTAATCCTAGTCAATACAGGTCTCTAATTCCATTCATTTGGCCATTTCTGAGGGTGATGTGGGTAGTCGACAGAGAGATACTCCTTTTATCTTTGCTCAGGGAGGTGGTGTCTAATTCTAAAAGGGACCTCTCAGCAGCTGACAGCAGGTGACTAATTTGCAGAAACGCCCAGGTTCCTCGATCAAAGAAGTGAAAATATTCTTTCTAACTGTGTCTTTCAGGATTTTGCCGACTCTGTATACCAAATGGTTGCACAGAAGTTCCAGGAGCTGACAGACAATTTCACTTCCATGCATGCACGCCACAAAACTCTTGCAGGCATTGTGATGACCAAAGGTAAGATATCCTCTCATTTATTTCCCTCTGGAATTTTTGATGACTAAGTAATACATTATTTAGCTGGTCCACAGTATTGAAGGATGCCTTTACTTCCACACAGAAAAATAAATAGTAATGCAGAGAAAAGAAGCATTAAATATTTACACATCAAGCAACTTCACACAAAAAATATTGGCAACAGAGGTAAAGATTTATTCATAAATATGTCTCTACACTGCTTTGCTTACAGGAAAAAATACAGACCTTTCTGATTTTGCGTTTCCTAATAGCTGGGGGGTTTTAGTTATCAATAAAAAGTTAGGTTATTAATTGCTTTTTTAGATCTGGAGACACCAAGTTCTTGTTGTACAAGGCTGCCATAAACCTTGTTTTAGACTGACAACAAAAGCAAATCTCAGCCCATTTCCTTTCCCTTCAAAAGAAACAAACCCAGAACATATGTAGTTTTAATTTTTCTTTTCTCTAACCATGGGAAATACATTTATCATCAGGGCCAAAACCTGATACTCACTTCTGTTAAGACTTGACTGGTAGACACATACTGTACAGAAAACTTTAGCCCATTGATAAAACTGTTGCACAGATGGTCTTTCTTTCTTTGTGAGCATACCTCAGTTCGGGCACCTCAGTATTTATGAGGATGTCAGCAGTGGAGATGCTGCCATAAACTTCATTCTCACTCAGACACGTGGAGCAGTGGATTGAGTTTAGAAATGAGAGGATAAGCTCAGAGGGGAAAGTCATGTATAATTCATCCAGGTTTGTCTTACTCCTTCCTTTCAACAATCACATTAGCTAGATCAGTAGGGACAGTTGTGAATATTGCAAGGCAGCAGGATGGAGACAGGATTATCTGCTGGATCTTTTCCAACCACAGAACCTAAATACAGCTAAGAGTTCTGTGCAGAGTAACTTAGTCTCCTCCTTTCTGGTGTAAAAAGAGTAAGCAATCCTCTCCTGAAATTAGAAGTAGAGAAGTTGACCTAAAAGTCTTTTAGACCTCTGGTTGAAACTGAACTGCCTCTCAGCGAAATTTGTTATAATTTTGCCTTATCTGCTTTGGTTAGGTATTTTTTACATTGCTTTAGGATCTGGAATAACGGATAAGTCTTCCAGTTTTAAAGTGCTGCACAGACAGAGTGTTGTAAAAACACAAAACATAGTTTATAAGTCCTATAGACCACAGGAGACTTAGTACAAAGAAAAATAAAAGGGAGAGTGTGATTGATTTGGGATGGGGAAAATGCACGCTAGACTCAGCATTCCAGCTGCCTTGTCATAGCCAGACAACTGTGACACTCATCAGATTTAAACAAAATGCAGTAACTTATTTAGAGGAGCTCTTTCCAAGCAGGACCACAAAGAAGAATGTTTAAATATGTCTTTTATAAGAACCTACATTGCAGGAGCCGAAAGTTGTTGTTTTAACCACTTTTTGAAGCGAGGCTGTACCCAGCTCAGTGACCCTGTTCAGTTTTCTTACACTCAGTGTTTATTTTGCCTGTAAGAATTTCAACCCATTCTATCTTGCCCAGGCAGTACTCCCGCATTCTTTAGCCCAGGTCTAGACCTGCTTTAAAAAGCATTATGGAGCCAATGCAGCCTCATTGCTATATGACCAAAGAAGCATTTTAAAGCCTCACACAATATAGGAAGAGAAATCACCTGAAGGAGTCATAAGTTAGAAAACTGTGGCTGCTGAGTGCATGCAGTCCTAGGGGAGGGAAGGGGCACCTGCAGACCCCTGCTAGCCTTGTTGGGTAGTTGGGGCTGTCTGTGTTTCTTCTTTGGGGAAAGGAAGAAAGTGTCCTCCTGCTGTTTTGTTTTGTTTTGTTTTATTTTTTTATGAGTTCCATGCCTTTAGTGGAATTTTACACATTTGTATTTCATATTTCATCTTAGTCAGCGTTAAGACAAATTATAATTTTACTTATGTTCACAAACCATTTCCCTCAAGGCTTCTCTTTTAATTCTGAATTCCCTTTTATTAATTCCTTCAATCTGCCAGCCATCCAATCTGTCAGTATCTTACTGGGTTTGTGGAGCCTAGAAAGAAACTCACATATATGAAGTGATTCACAGAAGATGCAAAGTTAGAAACAGCCTTATCTTGGTACATTTTTCAGGAAGATTTGAGTTCTTTTCAGCACAAGAATGTCTGCCAATGACAGCAAGACAGACCATTTGCCATTTGTGTCATTATTTTTTGTACTAAAGTTGTAGATTTGTTGTCTGTTCCCCACCATCATTCCCAGAAGTAGCAAGGATCTTGACCTACTGTTCAAAGATGGCACAGACAGGTTTTCCACATCAAACACTCAAATAAGTACAATTTCCTGTGTTTTTAACATAAAACTTGGCAGAAAACCCCTTAGATCTCTGCAAACAATTTACTAATGACATCAACAAAACCAAATCTGGTAATGTCTTGTTGCATTTGGTACCATACACACCCATAACAGACAAAAATTAATTCTTTTTTACATTCATTTCAATTTAGTGTCATCCCAACTTGAAACAGATGTATCTGTGCTTGTACAATTCTCAGACAAAGCTGGTAAAAAGCACAATGTGATTCTGTGATAACTGCTGTTAAGATAATACAAAATCTCTACAGACAAACAAGAAGTGTGCTAGATTGGTTTTCTTTTCCTGAACTCTGACATTTTTTTCTGCTACTTCAGTTTCTGAGGGAAACCAAAGAGAGTTACATTTGGGCACTGTAATTGACTTATGATGTAGCACCTAGGGCAAATTTCAAAGTATGAGGAAAAAAAACCATAGAAAATTGTGCTATTGACTGACTGTGAATGTTCCACAGTAATAAATTGGTAGTCAGAAAAACAGGCAGTCCGGTGTATTTAGATATGTTTTGCTCTGAACTGTGGATGACAAGTTAAAATCTCTGTATTTTTGTGAAAGTAATTTTCCAAAACATTTGATTAGTAGACATCAAGATAACCTTGAAAAAATCTGCCTAGTTAGGAGCAAATTATCACACTAGATGCCAGCTAATGTGATCTTATCTGATATAATAATTAAAGATTATAATAATAATTAAAACAACATAACATAGCAATTCTTGAACTGTTTCAAAAGACGGAATAGTTGAAGTAAATTATTTAACAGTTCTCCAGTTATAATGTATTTGAAATCTACCAGTCCTCTAACACATTCTAATTTTGTTGAAACAATTTCAGAGAAGATTGTTCTATCAAAAATTGTTTGATTGACCCTAGGAAAAATTGTTTAACAAGTAAGACATTGCATTCAAATCTTCCATGTATAGAAAATCATATTCCCATAGAATATCTTCAAGGAGATCAGTAAGTACACTTATTATCGCAGCATAGTATTAATGAGAAGTTAAGTGTTATTGCATACTGACTATTCACAGTAGTTCTGACTTCTCTGAAGATATGATGGGTTCACATATGGTAAATTAAGAACATCAGTTCTCCTGTGGAAAAGACAGTCCAGATAACATCATTTGAAAGACAAACCATCACCTCAGAACATGCATATCCAGGCATGTGATGCATGGGGTTAACTTTCCTCATAGTGTATTGCATTTGTTGGTAAAACACAGTTGATAATGCCAATGTTTTGGCTATTGCTGGACAGTGCTTGCAAAGTGTCAAAACCTACCTTCTCTCTCCCATCCCCACCCCCAGCGAGTAGGCTGGGGTTGGGTAAGAGGCTGGTAAGGGGTGTAGCCAGGACAGTTGTCCCCAGCTGATGAAGGGGATATTCCATGTCATATGACATTGTCCTCAGCAATAAAAGTTCAGGGAAAGAAGGAGGAGGGATAGCATTTGCTTGCCAAGCGACCACAAATTGTCATTCTCTCAATCCAGGAGTCTTCTTGCCTTATTGCCGTTTTCTCCTGATTCCACAGGAGAAGGGAGTGAGCGAGAGGCTGGGTGGATGTTTGTCTGTTGGCCAGGATCAACCAATATTTCACTCCAGGGTGTTCAACACCAATAGCTGGACATACTGTTTCTTGCTGTCGCAGACTGAGGCAACCTACCAGCTCCCCCTCTTCCTATGTGACTCTGTGTCTCACGTGCAATTTGGACATCTTATTTTGACCAACTGGTCTGCTGAACCTTTTTACTAAAAAGTTTGCAGGGAGAAATAATTTATTGTTGTTATTATTATTGTCATTGTTGCTGTTATTACTGTTGTTGTTATTAATAATAATAACAGTAATGATAATAATAATAATATGCCAATTGACACAGTTGGAAAAAATCAAGGTCAAGCAAGCTAATTTTTTCTCACACAGGGCAACAAATGTGAAACCACAACACTCTCATGTACCTCCACCCTGATGCACAGTCACAGATTATCGGATGACAAGAGGCTGTGCAGCTGCTGGTGAGCAAGCAGCTCGTGCAGGGCTCGGGGAAGAGCATGGTCCCACCATGGGTGACGGGGCAGGGCAGCCGGCTTTACCAGTGCATGGGTCATCAAGGAGAGAGCGTGGACAGTGCTGCCTGGCCTCTGGAGCTGGGAGGTAGGAAGCCCCAGGGCAGGGCAGTGTGGGGTGGGAGGTGAAGGTGTGAGCTGCGCACCAAGCACTGTGATCTGAAGGATGCCGGCATTCACACTGTTTATTTGCACCACAGACAGAGTTTGCCTTTGCCAGCTCTGAACAGATATGGGCATACATTTGTGCTCTACCTGAAATCACTGGACACGGTAAAGAATTCCCGTCACTCAGTGCAGAGATGATCTATTATTGCTGAGGTCCTCTTTGAAAAAAAACCCTCGCATAATCATTACGGACAAAATGAGACTGCTATTTAAACACTATTTTCCCATTCATGTTTGACAAATCTTAGCAGTTTAAATACTGATAGGAACTCTTTGTCATGCTTTCTGTTAAAAATGAAGCATTAAGAAAGTTCAGTCCTTTTCACAGGAGCGTGGCATTCACAGAAAAAGGTTATGAGTTGATTTCTCACTTCAATTTTCTCTCTTCTTCTATCTTTTTTTTTTTAGGCTGACAATCATTTTGATGTTAAAAGCAAACTAGGAGGTTTTCTCAGTTATCTTGTATGAAATAAAGATGAACTGGACAAAGCAGCCCTAAATAGCAATTTCATGCTGTGATAAAAGATGGGAAATTATCATCCATATCTCATGGAACGGATCTTAATCATTGCTAAGTGGAATAACAGAAAAAAGTAAAGTTGACAATATGTCTCCATGGATCTTTACAGTCATATTAAGACTCATAAAGCCTGACGTCTAAAGTACAATCAGGAATATTGATGGCAAATTGATTTCTGATCCTTAGCTTAAAAAGGGAAGTTGTAAAGTAGTAAAATACAGTAGAAAATTCAGGCCTTGCGTAGAGTATCAATCTGTTCCGTCCCAGGCTGGATTCAAGTAGGCAGACCAGTTGGAGGAAGTGTGAATAATTTACAGATTAGTGCCCAGGGCAGATCCCTTCAAGAAGAGAGTCACAGGAGTAATTTAGGCTTTCCAGTCCCATTTGCATAGTTAGACAGATGCTAAAAGCCTGGTCCCAGTGAGACTCAGTGTTTCAATGAGACTTAAATTTCTGAAATTGAAATTGGGTGCCCAAACTGCTGACATGCTTTTGAAAATCTAATGAGGTCTCTTTATCTTCTGTTGCCTGATGCTCTTAAGGACATGTCACAAAGTCATTTGATATTTTTGGAAACATTATCCTTTTCTTACATGTGTCCAGGTTGACACATCACCAGCAGATGACAGGTTTTCTCAAAATATTTTAAAATAGATAAATAGATATGTATTTAGTAACCATATATGTCACTCTTTCTCAGAAATCTGTTTTTCTCTGTTTATAAACCTTAAACCAATAATCTTCAGATTCTCTCTCAATAATTCTGAACTTTATGAAAGCATCCCTTTTCCACAGCCACCACTCTATTCCTGGATTTTGTAATGTGAATCTATAATGGGCAGACTAGGATTCCTGCAGCCCAACAGATTTTGTTTTCTAAATTTCAGCTCAAATGACATCTGAGGTTTTGCAGTTAAAACTGTGGCTCCACCAGGTTCATCATTTTTTTTTAAATATGGGCTCAGGCGTGCCACTGCAAGTACTCCCCCTACAAGAGCAATATTGCTCCTTTGTGTTAAATCGGTGCTATGGAACAGAAAATAGTTGAAGATACTTTACTTAGAAACAGAAAATATGAGATGGGACACACAGCCCAGCAGCCTCTCACAGAGTAGGGAAAAACAGGTTCAAGGTCATCTTTCCAGGTCAAATTGTATATTTTACACTAAATGTGACAAAATGCGTGCAGCAGCTGGAAGTACAGAACAAGGGCTTCACTTCTGGAGGTGAGCACCCCAACCAGCACATCACACAGCCCCTCCTTGCTGTTATTGTCGAACCTAACTCTGTCCTTTTAGCTGTTTGGTAGCACAGGTTCAGCAAGAAGAGTGGAAAACATCCCTCTTATACCAGCAGTTTTAGGCACTCCCATGGGAGAATGACGCAACTTGGGAAGGGAATTGAGCCCCCATTTTCCACCTGCTGCACCAGCTGTAGGTGTCTCCAGCACATCTTCCTGATGCCTTCAGGGCAGCTCCAGCAGCAAACACCTTCCCCACCGTGCCTGCTGGTTGTTCTGGTTTCCATTTCAGAGCAGCTAGCTCTTCTCAGACACTGAGCCTTTTATCCAAGACCATTTACTGTCTTTCGACATAGCTTTTGGTTCTTGCTGTTTAAATAATATTTCTAATTGAAATAGCAATTGGCATCTCTCAAAACCTGGATGCAAGCAAGGCCCTGGCTCCGTGTCACATATAATTGCATTGGCCACAAGAATGGGTATAATAATTAACATAAAACATGGGAATGTTTCTATCCCTAAGTGTGTGAAGCAAGGAGCTGGAAAGTTCAGACTTTCATTCTCCCCTGTGATAAGCCAAACTGGAAATTGTCCTAGTCTCAATACAAAGAGTGCATCTCACCCTAAAACCAGAAGTTTCTTAGGTGAATAAAGGCTTAGTGACATCAACCATTGTTTTTACTTTACTGATCTAGTAAAACACATAGGAAGTAATTTTTTAAAGGCAAGTACACAAGAAAAGAAAAAAAGAAAATTAAGAATAAGTTTGTCCTCTACTTATATGGCAAAATCTACATTCAGGATTTCATCCTTTCTCACTGTAATTAAGGATCTCACCAGCATATAAGACTGTCAATTTACTTAATGCTCACTTATCAGTGGCACAGCATTTATTAGAGAAATACAGACATCTGCACTCAGGACCAGGCAGGAAAAGCGCAGTTTAGTCCTGTTTTAAAACTAAGATTTACCAGTAAGCCCACATACAGCTCTTTGTCTCAGGAGAAAAGCAGTGTTCAAACTCACATGAAGGGAAAGGATGCTCAAATAACTTTGATACTACCACTATCAATTTAAGTGGAAAAAAAAAATCCTCATGGATTTAGTATGGGAAAGAACCATCCAAGGGCCTGGGCTGACTGTCCCTCCTCTTGCTTCAGAAAGGAAGGGAAGGCAAAGGGAACCGGCGCTTGCAAACACAGCACTGTCTCCTTCCATACTCCTCAGAAGCAAAGCTGATGGGATTTCATCTTTTCCATCCGCTAAGGGGAGGAGGGAAATGGACCATAGAAATTAGAACTGGGAAAGACCGCTAAGTCATTCAGCCCATTTCCCTGCAAGCATAACATTGTTCCCCATGGTACATTCCCCAGTGCTTTTTCCAGTCTAGATTTAAATGAATCAATTAGCAATGGGGCATTCAACACTACCTTGGGAGACCATTCTAGTCTAATGGATCTCATTGTTAATAATTCTCACCAGTTATTCAGCCTGTCTTTCATTTTCTGCGGTGCCATCCCAGGTCCTCAGTTGTACTGCTCTAAATTTAGTACCCATCTCCCTTCTTGGGCTTTGCACCCTTCAGACACTTGGAAGAACTTGTACCACATTCATAGGTGTTGTTTACCAAAGATTTACATATTTAATTTTTGTACTCTTTCCTGCTGAGTCATACCCTCAGCAGTTTTGTCCCTTTTTTTCTGATTCAACTCCACTTTGGCAACCTCCTGTCCATTCATTTGTGGGCTGGGAAATCCTCCTTGTGAATGAGGGTTACTGGAAAGTCCTGCATAGATCTTGCTAAACTGATTAGTGCAACAGTCCTTTTTCAGGTATCTGAAGATGTGATTGAGCAGTTCAAAACTGGCTTGTATCAGAGAGGGATTTTTCTTCCAAAGGAAATGAATTTGGTTTTTGTTCTCAAACCCACACCCCATGGTATTGGGGGAAGTTTACTGTGCCTGGCTGAGAAAGGAGCACCACGGCTGCTCTCAGACAATGCCCTGGCTCTTGTTTCCAGCACAGAGGGATCAGAGGTCACAACAGAGAGGACTGCTCCTCTGTCCCTGCCCATTCACTGACAGAGATGAAGAGCACTGCAGAGAATGACCTTCCCCAGGCAGTGCCTTCGGGGCAGGATTACCCAACACATTAATAAAGGAAGACAATACGAGGGTCTCAGAGGCTCCCTCTGCACCCTCTCTTTTCACAGAAATACAATATATTCACTTTCACATATCTCACAGTTTGACGTCAGGAAAAGAAAACCCTGCACAACTCCAGTTTTTCAAAGACTACATTTCATTTATACCCCAAAATATCTCTAACCTCACTGCCAGCCACTTCTTCGCTCCCGATATTTGCTACCTATGCAATTGCCTTTTTTTCAGACTCCTGCTGCTACATTTCATAAGCCCTTAACATGCTTCTTCCTTCCCAGTTTTTTTTGTCAGACACTTTTTCCCATCAGCTGCTCCCACCTCCCTCAGGGCTTCTTCTCGGGACACTCAGTTGTGAGCTATGGGATACAGCTGGGGTGCTCACTGAAGTGCCAGGTTCCCATTTGTCACTGAGATTATCACAATCACCACCACTGGTACAGTAGAAAATGGAGAGAAAAAATGGAGTTGCAGCAGAGTCTTTATGGCTGGCAGATAAATGCATACTGTTAATAGCTATATGCATATGTTAATCATGCCTGCTGTACACAGTTCTTCATTTATGGCTACATATTCCCTTTTTTTTTTTTTTTTTCAGTCACGAGTGTGGCTTTGTTGTCCATGCAGAGCTGCCTGTGTCAGGAGTGCATATTCTACATTGAAACTGAAGGGCAGGGTACACCATGCTACACACCCCAGTCCCTTGATCCTCAGCTCCCTCCTTGCATGTGCATCTTGATTTCACACCCCTTGAAACCTCAGAAAAGAGTTGCTTGGGTTATAGATACATCATCAAGCTACGGGGCAAATGGACTGATAGACCTGGTTAAACATATCCCTCACTTCTAATCATAGACCTACATCTGTGAGAGCATTAACAAACAGGGAAAATATTTTCAACTTCTTTTCAGAGAAACGTGTCCTTTCCTTGCTTTCTCTCAGGGAGGAGATGGGGAAAAGAGCTCTTCACCTCTTTTGCAGTAGCATTTTGCATGGGGCATTGCCCACTGCCTGGCAGTGCAGTCCCTCGCAGGGCTCTGCAGGGGTGCAAGACTGCCCACAGCATGTCCTCACAGGCAGCTTTCCCAGCATCACTGCCCTTTCACGCCTAGACTATCTCTTATTGCAAAGTTAAAACCATTCTAAGGATGTGGCAGAACTACTAGGGAAGAAGATAAGAGAAAATAATGTGGGACTTGTCAGTGCTATGTAGCGTCAAGAAATTTTGCTTCCCTAAACAAACCTGAAACAGAAACCTGAACTTACTCAGAGTAGAGGGTATTAAAAAAAAAACCCAAAAAAACAAAACCACAAACCTCCTCTGTGATCAGAACTCTATTAAGCTGCCTTGAAAATTATTCCAAATACACTTTTTTGCAGATAACAATAGACAATCCTTTTGACTGATTTGTTAAAAAAGGCAAAGGAAGAGCATAAAATTATTGCTTATCAGAGAGAGAAACAGCACCGTTTAAAATAACATGAAATTGTACCCCATGAATTATTCACAAGGGCTGATGTTACACTATCATTATTTCTGGCTTTCCTTTTTACCACATAGGATTTTGTGTCAGCTGCCACCAACCCAATAAAAAAGGTGGGGGTTTTTCCCCCCTTTTTTTTTTTAGTTAATCAAACCTGTTTTTTTCTGATTATTTTTTCTAATTTAAAAGGAATATATTCCAAGCAGTGAGTTGTCTTCACAGTGTCATGTTGAAAAAGAAGATAGATTTCATTACCACTAGCAGGGTCTAAAACATGCAGAGAAATAGACGTTTGCATAGTGACTGGTGTTTCTTTACGTGTTGCACCAGCTGCTGAGAAGCTAAAGTGTGATCCCAGTTGTATGCTGGTATGAGCAGTTGCAAACTCCATCCTGTTCAATGTGAATGAAGCTCAGTGAATTTCACAGAAGCTCTCAGATAGACAACCAACGTGATTCCGCTTTCTGATTGCACGTAACAGTCAACACCTCTTGCAATTACCTAGTGATTTTGATTTTCCTTTTCCAACACATAAATATGCAGGACTACAGATTCTGTATTATGGTAGGTCTTAACGATCACAGCACATTAGAAGTGACAGTAACTCTATTAAAGTCAGTAGAACCACTGATTAGACTGGCCAAAACTCTCTGGTTTTATTGGTAGAGCTGTGTCTTGAAGCAGATGGGTGTAGACAGTTTGTGGCTATGGCTATGGCTATGGCTGACTTAAAAGCACAGCTCATAACCGTAGTCTGTAAGACGTCAGCCAGTCCTCTCTATCCAGCCTATCTGCTGGGAAAACCTTATTTTTTCTTGCTTACTGTGTCTTCTGTCAGCATCTTTCTGAATTATTTCTATTGCAAGCTTTTTGGCTGCAGGACTGATGTTTTGGGAGGCCATGTAGAGAAGACGGCATTGTTTGCTTTATGTGTGTAATAGCCCAGCTCAAGGCAATATAACCATCCATTAATATATTAATATTAATACAAACAATTATCCTTAATTGTTCTGGGGGGAAAACTGGGAAAAAAGGTTGAACATCAGGAGAATTTTTGTGGAAGGCACCGGGTTTGCTTTGCTTACCATCTTGCAAATTGGGGAGTGCGGATTCACACATGGTTTTTGGTTACTTGTAATAAGAGAAATCTTACTACAAGCAGCTGTCTACAGTTCAGAAAGCTGTACTTCTGCTGGCGGTCTACAGGTCTTCAGAGTTCATGGAGAGAAGCTGGCAATGCTGAGGTGTAACGCGGACTATCCAAAAGCAAATATCTAAAATAGGCCAAATGAACCACCTCCCAGGAAAATTCCTCTCCTTTGACTACACAGCTTACAGCAATTAGCTCAGCTACAGACATCTGAATGCTAGTTATCCAGAACAGCTGAAATGGATCTCACCACTGGTGTCAGCAAACAAAGAGGCTTATAAGAAAACCTCTTTCTTTCCAATGGCTCACCTGTGACATGAAAGTCAACAACAACTGTGACTGTTGTTCTATAATGCAACTAATTAATTGACCGAATCTTTGGAAATAAAAGGCAGCAAATCCCCTTCCCCCTCTCCCAGCTGTCCCCGCCAACACAGCATTAGCCAGGACCCAGCCAATATGCTGACACAGCTCCTCAGTTCCCTTTCCCCTGCTCCATTTCCTTTTCAAATTGAAAACTATCAGGGGTCTTTAGGCAAATAATAGAGACCTAATGCAGGTGCCTGTTATAAATAGTTCACTAGTTACTTTTAACCTAATGTCTCCTCAAACATTACTTCACAGAAGGTGGTGAGGGGATGAAATGCCTCATGAACTCCGACAATCAGTGGATTAGGAGTTAAGGTCACAATAATGTAGCCCATTTCTTCTTGTTTGTCAAATGACCTGAGCACAAATCCCTGGGTCTTTCACCTGAGACTGGCTCCCCTCAGTAAGAACATGGGTCTTGGCGAGAGCAGTCCTCACCTGGGATCGTACACACCTAGTCAGGGAAGGTGGTGTTTGGCTGGTGGTGCTAGGTTAGTGCTAGTTTAGGATTTTACCACACCCAACACTAGCTTTCCTAGGCACAACTTGATGGTGTGCTTGGTCTAGATCTGCCACATGTCTAAGGTTAGATTAATCAACATTTAGGAGGTAACTTGGCATTCATATATAGAAATCACTTGAGAAATTTGAAGTATTCTGCAGGCAAAATAAAATAGGAAGCAAACATTAATAACAAGAGTTACTAATGACTGGTTTTTATGCAAAACAGACAATGTACAGAAATGCCTATTAATTCTGAATCACTGAAGCAAGTATCTAGGCTCAAGAGTTGGAAATGCTGCCTAAAATGCCAATGTGATCAGTCAATGTTAAAATTTGCTTTCATCAACTAGGCATCACGTGTCCTATTCTCAGAGACAAATTCCTTCTGTGTTCACTGGAAATAATATCAAGCATTTCACAGGGGATAAAACTCCAAGTCTATGTGTGTACAAAACAAGGCATGCAAGAGGACAATCTGTTAGCATATATGCTCCTGAACACATCAGGCAACAGTCAGGTTGTTGGAAATATTTCTCATCACGCTGGGTGCCCCCACATGCAGCACTGAACGGTGCTACATTGGTCACAGATCACTTTCCCCATTTGGCTCCCCAGTGAGGTGTAAATATTTCAGAGCTAATGCATAAGTCATGTACACCTGTGTTTCTGAGTACCACAGTAGTGAGACGTAACTCTTGGGTATTTCTGAGCATGGAGGAACATGGGTTATTTTCTGTCATTGCAAATGGAAAATACATGGAGATTTTTAATGTTTAACACCCAGGCTGGTTCTGCAAATTCTTGGAAACCATTGCCTGTAGCCCCAGGCAACATCTAAGTGATGTTCTGCAAACACATGCACCTTGCCAGGACTGCCAGACACCCCAGGCTGTGTCCACATGTGACTACCTGCTGGGTCCCATACCACTGAAAGCCAACATATGGAGTTAATTCACCCAAAAATGAATACCCCAAGCACACTTGCTACTGCTGTGTGGGTGGGTGTCGCTATAGCAAACAACATCAGAGGGATTCATATTATTGCTGCATCAATAGGGGTTGGGGGCCTCTGTTTAATTTCTGAATAAATTTAGACCTCACAGAAATTTTTTTCATCATTTTACGAACATCTCAAACTAGAAGAGGGAAAGAGTTAAGCTTATTTATAGATAAAATATTTGAAATAATAAAAGGCATCACAGTGCACTGGACTGATGGGGAGGGGTGAGTAAGGTATAGCTCCTGGAAAGCAGGAGAGCAGGATGGCTGCCCCAGATGGTTTGCTTTGTGTTTGCAGAGCCTTGTGCTTTGACTGTGAGGTGAAGGGAGAGATGAGGAGGCACATTAGGGGTATGCTAATGTAAGGAGAAGGAAGCAGTTGGTCTCACTGCCCTGAGGAGTATTGACAGGGGTCCTCAGGTGCAAGCAGAGAGGCTCATAGGTTTCTGAACAAGGAATTGTCTCCTGGTGTATTTCTGCTGCACTGAGGAAAATAAGACTGTCCACATCGGTAAATAAATAAAATAGAACAAAAACAAACAAAAAAAAGGGCAAAAAAAGCTGATTCTTATCATGTACCTTCCAACCAAGGAAAATACTATATACTGTTCAGGAAAGTATACTGAGTGGGACTTAAACATAGTTGCAGACAGGGGCTCAGGAAATGTTTGGTGTTAGTCCATGTGAAAGACACAGTTACCTAGATGGACATGTGTCTGATCTAAAGATATCCATTATTTTTCTCATGAAAGTAGTGACCCTTTAGCAAAGTGACACCAAAGCAATTCTGATGTACACACAGTCATCGTGTACAATGTCAAACACAGTCCAACACTCTTAGGCTACTTTGTCACATCTAGAAGAAGCACCCATCAGCCAGAAAAATCCTCTTTCTCCAAGATCTGCTCCTTTGTTCTTTGGTATTCAGAAAAATGCATCCTGAAATGTGCTGTGCAATAAGTGATTTCAGCTTGGGCTCAGTTCATTCTTAACTCTTCTTTGAAATTGTCCACAGGGCTGAATGAGCTACATTTTAGAGTGAAACACAGGTCCCATTGAAGTCTGTAAGCATTTTTCCACTGACTCCAAAGAAATCAGGATTTAATCCTAGAAAGTGTCTACCTGGAACAAGAAAAGCGTGCCTTTCAATTGCCATCACCATTACTTGGAGCGGCAATGGAAGAATAAAGCTGGTCTCAGTGATGAATGCTCCATCCCTGAGACTGCAGTGGAAAAGGCACCAATGTAGCTGCTCTTGGAGACATGAAAAGGAAACCGGACTGAAAGCCAGATCTGTTTTTTCTCCGAGATTTTAAAAAAGCAGCTCCAGAAGTGTTGCTTGCATTTTATTTAGTACTTATAGTGCAACAGCAATGAAACCTAATATTACAGGGAGTGTGTGTTCCCACTAGAAAATATCTTGAACAGCTCATAAAAACCTGGCCATTTATCAGCACTGCAGGAGATCTTTATTACCTCCCTACAGCGTATGCTCTCCTATGATGCAGTTATTGATTTAACAAGTAAACTTCGTGGCAAGCTTTTATCTTGGAATTAGTAGCAAGACTGAAATAGAGCCTTCATTATTCTAATAACACAGAGATGTGAGATTCCTGCATATTCCAAAGGCCATATCATCACCTTAACAAGCATCCCATTAGGGCTGTCTGGGCTGCCACATCAAAGCGTGGGCTGTGAGAACTTTAACAATCATGATATCATACTCACCCCCGGCAATTTCACAGCCCTTTTGTTTTTCTTCCTACAGGTTTGGACATCAAGCAAGCTCAGGTTATTGTGCTGTCATCGGGTACCAAATGTATAAATGGGGAATACATTAATGACCAAGGGCTTGCGGTCAACGACTGCCATGCAGAAATTGTGGCAAGAAGGGCATTTGTTCACTTCCTCTACTCACAGCTGGAGCTACACTTAAGGTAACTGAATTCTGTTGATGCTTGGGGAATGTTATATGGCCTTCAGTGGAACAGATCTGTCCTCCAGACATTCGAACTATTTGGGGTTTTATGTTGTTGTTTCCAAGTCTTTAGCTGATAAAGGACCGATACACTGCACAGAAAAAGATGAGAGTTAGATAGTTTAGAGTGTCGGGTCATGAGCTCCTTTACTTCAGCTGATTTTCTTTCAGTAGCTATTAGATATGACTCATAAAGTTGGGGTTTATGAAGCCTGATGATTTTGTACAAATCTTTATGTGCAGGCTTATTAGCACCATTCACTGGCCAGAGACTGAGAGGGGGTCATTTTGCTCACTACAGCTGTTTTGCTGTCTTCCTTGCTGCTGCTGAAATATCTCAAGGGAGTGATTTATTGATCATTAATGCCTTCATTGACTCCCTAGAGTCAATAGTACAGTAAACTTTGTGCCAAAGTGCAAGATGCCATCACTCACTCCTTCTTTACCATGTTTTAAAATGTAGAACCATTACAGAGGAATGATCATTCCTGTCTTCAGCCAAACCCACCCTGTTACCATTTAAATTGTTAACGGGTCATACACTTCCTGAAAGCTGGTAATGAGTGGGGTACCACAGAGGTCTATCCTGGGACTAATCAAGTCTATCAACAGTCTGGAAAAGGCTATGTAGCGCTTGGTTAGAAACTTTGCAGAGGACACCAACCTGTGGGGAGAACCAATTGATATGCTTGAGGGCTGAGCTGGAGGACTGGGCCAGCAGGAACTTTGACAGAAATCTCAACAAGGACAAATGGAAGTCCTGCACAAAGGAGGAAAGAACTACCTGCAACAACACAAGCTGGGGTTTTACTGGCTGGGAAGCAACTCTGCTGAAAAGGGACAGGGTTTTTAGGCAGGCAGCAAGCTGAACATGACATAGAAGTGTGGCTGGTGGCAAAGAAGGTCAACAGGATCAAGGCTGTATGAAGAGTCAGTCAAGGGATGTGATCATCCCTCACTACTCAACACTCATTAAACCTACATCTACAATAACATGTGCAGTTTTGAGTCCCACAGTACAGGACAGACATCAACTATCTGAAGCATGTTCAGCAGAGGCCACCCAGACACTCAGGGGCCTGTGTGGAGGGGCTGAGGGAGCTGGGCTTGTCAGCCTGGAGGTGGGATGGCAGACCCAGCAGAACATATGTCAACAATACAATGGAGGTGGCATCTTTACCAAGGTGCACAGTGGGATGATGACAGACAACAGGCACACACTGAAACAAGAGAAGCTCAGTCTGAATATTAGGATAAACTGTCTGCGTGGGAATAGGCAGCCAGTGGAACAGGCCACTCGACAGGGTTGTGCAGTCTCCCTCCTGTCTTGCAGGTTTTTGAAACCTGAATGGATAAAGCCCTAAGGAACTTGGCAAACTGCTTTGAGCAGAAGGTTGGGCTAGAGCCCTGAGGTCCTTTCCAGCCTGAATTATTGCATAAGCCTATGAATACTGAGCAGAAGTGAAGCTGAGGTGGCATTTCTTATATGGAAGGAACCAAGTAATGAAGGAAGCAAGGACAAAAAACAAACAAACCCCCCTTATCTATAGGTCATTCTCCTGCCCTCCATTCTTGCTTGCATTTTCATGTGACTTTATCTGAAGGCCATTAACCTTAGTGCAAAAACTCCTTTGACTTCAGAAGATTTTGCATCAGGTCACAGACACAAGGATTAACCTGAGCAGGATTGTGTGTTCTTGTGAGCACTTACTATGCTGTTGCACTGAAGCAACAATAATAGGAATAGTGGTTATTTTCACTTCAGGCTGGAGTTGAAGACAAGAGAGTATATCGAGTAGATGAGCTTGACTAACAAAGGGGGACAAGAGCCTTGAAGGGTTTAATCAAAACCAATATTCTCTCTATTTCAATCTGAATTGCTTTCAAGTTTACATTAAATTATTATGTTTTCAGCAGTGTAGCAGCCCTAGTACTTGCTTCGTGCTGTGGTCTCTTGGGAAACAAGTGCTACCACTGTACATTAAACTATTGTATTGATTCACCTCCCTAACATGTTCAGTCATATTATTATTTTATTTGGATCAATGTTAACAGTCTTTTGTTAAAAGAATCCTCAGTGCAGCACAAGCTCTGTTGACAATAACTTCAAATCACTCTGTTCAGCCAAGAGCAGGCACCACTGCTTCTCTGACCAGCACACACAATAAAATTCTCAACCAAAATTGTCAAGGATAAGCACCTTTGAAAGACAGAGATGGAGATATTATCAAATCAGATTTTGCTTCCTTAAAGTCTGTAGGGAAGCAAGGCTGTGTGTTATAACACATTCTTCAATTCTAGTATTTATTGCTACACTCAGGTGTATGCCATCATCAGAAGCTTTGTCATATGGTGAGAAAATGGGAGTGTTCAAAATTAAATGAAAAATGCATTTTGTGCACAATGGAGTCACGTTTACCCCTTTTTCTCTAGAAAAAGAGAGACAGCTCCCACTCGCAGATAAATCACATGGTCCTACCACATAGCTAAAAGGACAGGGTTTTTAGGATAAACATGTTAACTCAGTCCACTGGGACCCCCTGCACACCAGCTCCTCAAGCTTGGGGGAGACACAAATGTGGCTTCTGCATTTTCATGCATTTACATTAACCTACCCCAAATTAATGTCCTCTCCCAGGCCAGGAATCTGTTGCACAAAGTCACATATGAACAGAAACTCTAAAGATGGTTCCCTAATGCAAAAAAAAAAAAAAAAAAAAAAAAAAAAAAAGAATGCAAGCATAGCAAGCATAGTTCTTGCCTCAAATAACTTAAATTTTCCATTCCTCCCTATGGAACAGGCAATTTTGCTGTGTTCAGATTATTCCCTGTTTTCCACATGGCTTCCTCAAACCAGCTCTACCTGCTCAAAGTGATCTCTGTAGCTGGATTTCAAACTTCAGGTATTTGCAGCACAGGAATTATTTTTCTATATGATGCTTTCCTTGAAAAGGAACCACTTTTCCAGAATTTACAAATAATAGCATTGACATCAGTAAAAGCAATACGAGTACTTGCCTGAATGTAGCATGAAGACTTCAAGGGACAAGCAGGCTGGAGAAAGCAAGGGCCAGGATAGAGAACTAATGTCCAGGAGAGGTGGATTCATTGAGTTGAATTTACTTCATGACACCTCACTTGAGATGTCTAAAACTTAGTTGAATGTGAACTAGATCCTCAAGGATCCTTTTATCACCAGCAGAGAGAGATGGGCATCTCTGGACTGGGACTCAGCAGACCTATTAAAGTATCTGTTGTGGGTGGGATGAATTGCCAGGTACTGCGGCAAATTTTTCCCCACTCCTACAAAGAGAGCATAGGGTGACCGCTTCAGATATATAAACTGTAGAACAGTCTCATCCACAAGACAAAGCTGAACCAATATGTAAATTACCTTTTTTTTTCCTTCTTTTCATATTGCTAAATGTTAGAGGGGTGACTTTCCTGACTTTTCTTGGGAGAACTCCAGAATGGGAACTTTATCCTCTCCAAGAAGCAAGAGTGACAAATACTTCAAAAGGAAACTTTCTTTCAACAATTCATTGTCTAGAGGTCGAGTTAAATAAAAGCTAAAAACACAACTAAAACCTGACAGCTTCTAACCAGTCTGATTAAAACCCTTAGCCCTCCAAGATTTCTTTTTTATGACAACCATAATCCTCCAGTTCTCAAGACTTTTACGAAAAAGATGAAAAGTAACACATAAGTTTTCTAATATACTAAAGAAAGACAAGAAAGATCTTTTGAGAAGCTTTTTCTAAAAATCACCATCAAAAAGTACACAAATACCAAGTTTCATTTTCTTGCAATGATGGCAGCCAAGTTCCCATTGATTTCAGTGGGATTATTTATGCCAACTGTCCAATAGGGAAGCACAGAAAATCCAACTCTTCTTTTTAAAAGAAAAATAAAACTAATAGCCTGTTCTTAAAATAAATCAGCACCATAGCAGTCTTGCTGCTGTAGTGGCCTTGCAGGTGCCAGAGGGATGATTTTACCTGAAGTTAAGTTTTTCCAGCAAGTCAGATGCAAACTACTGTTTATTTTATACATAAAAAGCAAGGAATAGTCTTTCCCCTCCCCCCCCCCCCCTCAGGAAAATGAGCTGCTTGTTATACATCTACTATTTCTTACTTTTGTCCTACTAACCTCCTAATGGGCACAGTTCCTTCCCTTTTAAGCCTGCTGTTAGTTTTCTTAGGATGCCCTGCTGTAGCATGTAGTACTAGAAACTTCCTGTACGTGCTAAATAAAAAAAGCATACATGCTAAAAACAGCTCCTCTGCTTCTCTTTTCAAGAGTAAGGCCTTGTTTCAGCAAAACACTTTGCATATATTAAACCATAAGTATGTTCAGTACCTTCTTGAAGTCAGCTCAAAACATATGCATGTTATGCTAAATAATGAACTTAACCACCAGATTAGAATTTAGCACATTCTTAAATGTTCCTCTTGAAACAGCCTCAAATCCTACCTCTCCCTAAAAATTAATAACAGGCAAAGGATTAGGGGCAAATTCCGCTCTTTTAGCCACTGCCAGCATGTGGAAATGACACTTTAATGCCACCTCCTGAATGACTGACATCTGTGAGATCACTGTGGGCTTCTCTCTTCATTGATTTGTGTAGGTGTGTGTGGCTGTGCAAAGCATCTTCACAAAGGACTTATACTGCAAACTCCTTCTGCCCCTCATAGCTCAAAACAGCTCTCCCAGAGGGAAGGCAGAAGTGTACTGGTGCTGGGGGAGAAATGACTTTGCAGAAGTGAGTCTCATGCTCCACCCGGACCATTGTTACAAGGTCCCTGGGTCCTCCCGGGCTTTGAAATCCTCCAAGCATCCCATGTACGAGAATCCCTGCTAAGCCACGGCAGACAGTATTGCAAACCAAACTCTTTTTTAACAATACTCTCAGAGTTTTGTCGTTAAACTTATTCAGCCACTGTGCAGGAATGAATCTCATGTCTGAGTTCAGACCCCAGAAGACCATCCCAAAGGCAGGTCAGGACCATATGTGATATGGAGGATCTCAGCCTGCAGGAAGAACCAGACTGCCTTGTCCTCCAGCCCTGCCATCTATTTTTAGAGCAGCTGTCCATCACCCAACCCATCAGCCACACTGGCCCCAGACCCTTCTTGGTACTCGGGGAGAGGGAAGAGAGCAAGGTTAATCAGTGAAAAACAACAACTGGTAAAAACAGGATGGGTGCTGATTACTGTGAAGTCCTGAAATCCAGCCCAAAAATGACTGCTCCAACCTTGCATAGCAACTGTTTCTAAGTACTGCAAGCTGCCCCCCACTCTGGTGAGGTTTAACATAATAATAGCAGACATTAAGACTGCACAGCTTTGTATTCTCCCAGCTGATTTTGCAGTGAATTATTTAAAACTAACTGCAATTGCTCTAAAGTCCAAGCAGCAGGACTTACAGGTATTTTATTATTTCAGAGGCTTGTATCAGAGAGACAATATAATTAGTGCAGTTGGGAAATTCCACCACAGCCAGCAGAAAATGAAGGAGCTGCATGTGGCAACCCCGGCTAGGCAGCCAGTGTGGCTCCCTGTCCCTGACAGGCGAGCTAATGTGCCTGTAAATTCCTCCTGACAGCAAACGCATCCTGGCATCAAAAAATGACAAAACACCCAAACCATGGAAGAGTGACAGCCAAACAGCTTCAATAGCACAGAGGCTGCACCGGGAGAAAACAGGCAGAGGCAGCTTGGATTAAAGCCAAGGACTTGCTCCAAGGCTGAGCAGAAAGCACCCCTGTTTACGCTGACAGGAGGCAGAGAAACCAGCAGAAATCACCTTGGTTAATGGGCTGTCTTACAGTGAATTAAACAAGTAGGATTCTGGCTTATTAAGAGCCTCCTAGGAAAGTCATTACCTGCAGGTGCCGTTCTGTTCAGAGATATTCCTGCAAAAAGACCCTTGGGTTTCTGAGGGAAGGACCGAGGCGTCAGAGGGAAAGGAGTCTCATTATAATTTCACTAATCACATTTTCACCTTCAAAATTGTAATCATGACCATCACCCAAATATATGTATTAGAGGCAGCTGCCTGTCAGAGAAATCGCCCCTATCTTCCCAAATGTAAATCATCTGAGGAAGCGCACGGCAGCGTAGCCCTAATGCGAGCTATTGCTGCAAACTGCAGGACTGGGAGGATTTGGCCTCCCGGGCAGCTGTTGCTAATGGAATATGTGCGCTGTGTCCCCATCTAGCTGCTGAACCACTGCAAAGATAAAAGCTTCATCTTAATAAGTATCTTTTTCAACTCTGCTGAGAAAAACCCGCACAAGTTTTTTCCCCACTTCTCACGATGGCTTATGGTTTCCAGAAATGCCAAGTGACCAGGAGGACAGTGCTGGCTTAGATGGAGCGCTCGTAGGTGGCTCTGGTTGAACGGGGAAGAAAAGCAATGCCTGGGGAGCAAGGAGAGTTGGCAGGGGTTGTAAAATGTGGGTGCTTCAGTACAGGCCCTTTTCAGTGGAGCATACAAACACACATCTCAGCTGCAGTGATGTTAATGGGATTTAAACACGTGCCTGGGCATTGTGATGAGCAGAGCTGATTTGTTCGCATGAAAGACTAAGAGAACTTTTCCTTTCTTCATGCACCAGAACCTCTTTAAAATCACTGTGTTTATGCATCTGTGCATGTGAGGAAAGAGAGTTACCCTTCAAAAATCCACACATTTTATCATTAGAATATATTATAAGTAAGCAAATCAAAAGCATTTTGACACTTTTGACCCCCTTCACACATTTCTTCACTTGGAGAAGCTTATTGGTTTTCTCTTGTTGTCACTAGGCAAAATATATGATGCCAGGTACTAATAAAAACAAACAAACAGAGGGAGAAAAACAGAGAGAGAGGGAGAGCAGAAATGTTTCTGATTTGGAGTGTAACAAATGACCTGGAACCTCTTTTGTGATCATAGCAAACGGCGAGAAGACTGGGAGCGATCAATCTTTGTGCGATTAAAAGAGGGAGGCTACAGGCTGCGGGAGAACATCCTGTTCCATCTGTACGTGAGCACTTCACCCTGCGGAGATGCGCGCCTCAACTCCCCCTACGAAATCACAACCGACTGTAAGAAAAAAAAACTAAAAAAACTTCCCTCTCCTTTTTCATCTTTGCATGGGTTTTTTGTTTTTGTTTTTTTTTTTTAAGGTCAGTCCTTTCTTTTTTTTTCTTTGCTTGTGGAAAATGTTTCACTTGAGAGCAGGAACACCATGGGCTGTTTGGTGCACACACTGTGCAGAGTGTGCGTGTCTGTGCAACTGGTGCTTGCTCCCACGTACGGGGGGAAGGTGGGCAGGGAAAATCAGAGCTGGGCAAGGCAGTGGGAGGCTGTTCTGCATGCCTGAGGCTCAAAGGCTCATCTAGGGAACATGTCCCAAATAGCCTACATTGCCTTCTAGGAAATGCAACCCCAACAGTAAACAAATGCCTTGGGAAGGGTCCTCACGAGCAAAGAGATCCCTGAATCCCATAGGCTTACCCAGAGGATCAGGGTTCAGACAGTACGTACTGGTTGAAGGGCTGCATTGACATTATACCTGAGCTGTCCAGGCTGCAGTGGCTGGAGTCTGAAGCAGGTGATGGTACGATACGATACGATATGATACAATACGATACCATACGACACATCTGTGGTGTTGGTTGAAGACCACACTGTCTTCAGATACTACCTGCCCTTGCAGCAAATAACGTTAAGAAAGACCCTCCCAGGCCATCCTGCCTATGTCAAATCAACTGCGTAGTCACTGCACAGCAGATGGGCTAGATGTAGTCCACCAGGCCAGCCTTGGAGTCCCTGGGTGCGTACCTATAGCATTTAAGCAGAAACATGGTTTTCCAGGGATTTCTCCTTTATGAGGTGATCCTGCAAGTGGGATAAACAATTCAGGTCTTGAGCCAGTGAGCCAGCGTGTGCCACAAAGAGACCTGCAGAACTTACTGTTCATGAAGAAACATCCCATCTCCACCACATGACCCAGCACTCTCATCTTGTCCCCCCCTAAACTTGCATGTCCCTGTCATTGCCCTGCCATCACAGACACACGTCTTTATTGTATTCCCACTGCACCAGTTTTGCCCCTGCCTAGCCACAGGGAATGCCCCCAACAGGGACAGGGGGCTCGAGAGGTCTGTGGCTGGTTATCAGATGTGTCTGTCACCACATGATCCAATGCACAATGCTCAAGGTGCACTCTGATCTCTGCCCCTAGTCATGCATGCATTTTACAGTGCTGTAATACCCATAGTGCTGGCTGCTAAATGTACATATAATGAGAAATAGTCCTTGCCCTGACTACCTTGAATGTGAATCAGGCAAGACAGAAGAATGGATGGAGGAGGAAGCATAGACACAGAAATGTAAAATTAATCATCCAAGGTCACACAATGACCTAACTTCCACACAGGCAAATCCATCAGAGAGTAGTTTCAGTCCCGGTTCTTATTTGTACAAGTTATTTATTAACAGTTAGGTATTATTCTCCCCAAACTGGAATCTTTTCGTCATGTGTGAAACAGCAGCTTGCTGGGGCAAGAAAGCAGAATGCACCCATTGGGGAAGGAAATACACTTCCTTACCCAACATGATTTCTACATTCTGTCAGCAGGGTTTATGCAATGAAGAAAAGGAAGTAAATGTTCAAATTGCAAACAGCAAAATGGCAGGTTTCTGATGAGTTACAGAATGAGGAGACATAGCATCATCTGAAAAACAGAATAAAAAATAAAAAAGGAAGTGCCTATGAATATCAAAAACGAATGGTGATTTTTGGCCTCCTAGTTTATGTGTTTATCAAGAGATATCTAAAAAGGCCTTATACTTGAATAAAGGCCCTCATGCTTTCCAGAAGACAGGCTTCCTGGTGCACCCCTGACTTCACATAAGAAGTGGAAGCACCAAAATCTGTACTTATTTTTAAAATGTGGTCCATTCTCGAGAATGAGAGACCAAAGGCTCTACCAGCTATGTATAACTCTACCAGCTATGTAGAGGCAGCGCTTCTTTAGATAACAGTACAGCCAGGAAGCTGTGTTTAAAGATATATATAATCACGCAATGCCTGACACATACAGTGTCACAGAAATACTTTTCCTGTTGGTTATTACACCAATTATTGCGCCAACACAGAAGGTGAGGCAGAAAGGGCTGTGTAGCTTACCCAAGGTTACACAGTGACTCAGTAGCAGGACTTCAAGGGGCACCTCATCTGGTTTGAATTCACTCTTTTAAGCAGGTCTCTCTACCTTTGTCCTGTGTTCTTAAAATAATTTAGCACTCTGTAAAAAGCCATATTGCCAAAAGCTGTCCTTCAGTGAGATAAGCATTTCCTTTTAGCTTACATTATCCCAGAGACATCTGGGAAGATAAGTATTTTATGATGTTTATCATTCAGATCTTCTCTTTTCTTTTTTTTTCTTTACTAAAGAAATAACCTTTCTTTCATCCAGTAATGACAAGAAACTCCAGATGAATGCTGTTTCATTTCTTAAACAACAAAGAAGCCTCTCCTAGAGCTAGCGCAAGCCATCAAACATTACTGATTATTCTCTAAAGATGCATTAACATTTAAAAACTGTGTCTCGCCATGTGGTTTCTGGTTTTGCGAAGGAGTATGATAAGCCTTTATCAATATAGGGAATGAGTAAAATCCACTTCTCAAATCTCTTTCCAAAAATTTCCTATTATCCACCATGTCTTCCCAGTACCCTCAGGGAGGCCTCACATTTCCTTCTTATGAGCTTTGTTCTGGTAAGGGAGGAGATAAGCTAGCAGGCACTTGAAACCCAGTTTATTTCTTACTGGATAGAGCAGGGTACCAAGTTAGCAGCATGTGTAAAAGTCTGACCTTACTGCGGTTCGTATGAACAGCTGCAATGCAAAGGACAGGTCCAGGGAGCCTGCACCCATGCCAGGTTCATGCAGAGTAATAAGAGATTAGGGACAAAAGGATAAAATCTCACTTTGATTTGCAATGATGCCTTTCTTGGATCAGAAATTGTTTGTTGATACATCCTTGGGCAGCTCTAAGAGAGGCAAAATCTAGCTGGACCGGGGCTGCTCTGAGCATGGAGGGGGTTTTAACTCTTTTTTGGTGCCTATATGTCAGGAGGCTGGAAGAGCTTATGGAGAAGTTCAAGTGAAAATGAAGCTTTGGGAGAGGCAGGTACAATCCAAGAGAGTACGGGAGAAGGGTGAGGGGAGAGGTGCAGGAGCAGGTGACAGCAGGAGAGGAGACCAGCCAGGGTCCCTGGCGTTGCAGCAACAGGATGCTGGGAAATGCCAGAGGGGTTTCAGATAGTTGTGAGAGTTTTTATGGGTTTCTCCTGGGTCATTCTCTCTGGCCAGACTCCTTCCCAAGACTCTTCCCATCATTTTCCAAGGTCACCCACAAAGCTGTCGCACAGCTATAGAGTGAAGAGGCGGCATGTTCCCAGTGTCCTCATGACTCTAATTGCTCCTTCATATACTCAGCTTCTGCCCCTGTTTCAAATCAGCACTGTAGGTCAGGGAGCCTGGGACAACACCTCCTTTTCTGATTCCTTCTCCCTTTGTGTACACCAGAGTAAGGTATGCCCCGACTTCTTAGGGCGCATTAACCTGGGATTCCTGAAGGTTTTGAGGGGGCTGATACTTTCCCATTGCAGCACACACACTCCAGCTCATGAGGTGGAGCCATGGGGGCAGCTGCTACCCCTGTGGTATTTGTCACATATTTTACACCTTCCCCTGAATCTAGGGCCAACCACAAAATAATCAAGTCCTTGATCTGCTGAAGTGCCTTCCTAGCTGAAGTGCCTTCCTAGCTAATTTAGGGCTTCTTGACTCATTGGCTTTTTTTTTTTTTAAGAGTCTCTTGAAAAGCAAAATGAATTGCTTAAAATATGGAGCTAATAAATCCTCCACTTCCCCACTCCTCCTTCCCTGGCAGGATTTTACCTCATTGTCCATCTTTCTTCTAGAGATACACTCTCTCTTTTTCACTACACAGACTGCCAAAGAGACGAACAGAATCTGCCCCAGGGCTTGTCTCCATTCTTCTCCCCTGGGCTGCTTTCCTATCTCTTGCTAACATGCTGTATTGCCTTGTACCATTGACTTCTTGATAGCCCAGCTCCTGTTTTATCCCACATTCCCTTTAGGTCTGAAACACACCATTGCATCTGCTCCACATGGGGTCTTCCTCCTGCTTGTCTATTAACCTACAGCTGTGCTGAAGCTCTCATGCACACACATTTGACAGAACTCTCATCTAAACAGGATCCACTTGTAACCACGTGAGCTGGATCATTGCCTTGGTAGGTGACGGGATGGGATGTGCAATCCAGTTTTCGAAGAAACTGGGGAACTGAAGATTACCCAGAAAACCAAGTTTGCACTTTCTACTTCAAGTGTGGTTTTGGTGTGCAAACCTGTGCTTTCCTTGCCTGTGGCTCTGGCTGCTGGATTTTACATCCCATTCCCAGATAAAATGCTCTCTGATAACTGCCAAATCTGGGTCTGTCTTGAAGGGTTGCCCTGCTCACACCAGAGACTCAGCACTCTGTTCAGATGGGGCTGACCCAGATGGTATCAGCATACAATCCCCAGATCAGAGTCCCTGAAAGACATACCCTGAGCGGACTTGCAGGAGAGAGCCCAACTCAGACAGAGGCCATCTAAGGAGCCTATCCATCTCCAAGATACGGACAGTAATGATCTCCCGTGGCTGTCCAGAGACTTCCAACCTCGGAACTCCTCATTCAGTGTCCTGCAGGCATGTATCAGGATGGAAATACAATGAAGATGCTTATGGCAGCAGCTGGGCTAGAATCACTCCCAAAAGCATTGGCTTTGGTGAACACTATTGGACATGCAAGGAGAAGAGCTCTCTGCCTTCCTTCTGCCAATCCCATGGGGTTTTTAAATGGACAAATTCTGTTCTTGTGAGTAGATGGTAAGGGGGAAAGCATTTCAAGAAGAATCATCTAAATAACTCAGTAATCTAAAAAGGAATTCGATATTTGTAACTACAAGAAAACGTAGGTGCTTAACGAATTGATATACTGCCCCTGTTACAAAAACTGAGGGTAATCATAGGTCATCCCCTGGGCTTGGACACTGTTATTTGTTTCCATTGTACAAGTGCTCCCTGGTATCATATTGCCCTGTCACGGCTGCTGGCCTGCTGCAGCTTGGAAAACCATATTGGAAACTCGTAGTTATTCAATGCATGGAGCAGCTTCCTCCTGGGTTGTAAAGTTGATTTTATGCTGATGAATGGCCTGTCTGTGGAACTGGCATAAAGGTGTGTTATTTTCCTATTTTTCATATGACTGAGCAGAACAATACCTTGGGGGATCTCAGAACAAAATTATCATAGAAAGCCATGCCCAAAAGTAACACGAAAGAAAAAAAATGCACGAAACACTGTAGGCTGTAGTGCTGAACACTGCCTCAGGAGAAATAATCCTAGCACTGGATGAATTACTGTGGTCAGCCCAGATTGCTTTGTCACGTAAAGGATGCTGCAGGAATTGCAGACACAGCATGAGGCTGTTGGGTTACTTCAGGGACTAGGGAACTGGTTACTAAAGAAGGTGAGGAGAAATTGTCATTTCACTTCATTAAGGCTAGACTGGGGTGGAGCCAAAGTCTGAGTTCATGGCATGAGCACAGCACCCTTTGTAAGCCTCCTTTGAGATCAAGTCCTGTTGGAGCAAGGGCCCTTTCCTGCTTGATTTACCACAGTAAATACAGAGGAAATGCAAAGACTTTCTGCAGTTAACTAGAAGCTGGTCTGTCACGGAGCTTACAACCCTGCTCAGGACTGTGTGCAGTTATCAGTTTTAGATGTAATTGCCCTGTTTTCTAACCCAGTCCTCCCAGGCTGCTGAAATGCTGTTTCAGAGTGTGGCTGCTTTCACTCAAGTTAACTCGGTAGGGAAAGCACAGTCACAGGACTGTCACCTCTGGTTAAGTCTCTCCATCACTTACATACATCACCCATGGCTGAGAGCAGAGGTGAAGCGTGCTGCTGGCTGAGATGGGCAAAGATGACGGCAGAGCCCAGCCCAGGTGTATTGGTCCTCCGTTCCCCCAAGCACTGCAGGTCTGAGCACTGGTCTGATTTAGGTCAGGGCTTTCTGGGGGTGGAGGTGGTGCTGCGTGTAGTCAGTTCAAAGATTCTTCCCAACATCCAATATAAGTCCATGCTGGGACGGTGGGGGAGCCTTTTTCTTCTGGAGAAGGTGAGCAAAGGGATTTCAGGAGAAGGAAGCGTGGCTGAGAGGGATCAGTGGGACCCTGGGACAGGAGGGTCACAGTGAGGATAAGAAAGTTCAGGCAGGAGGAGGTCTGTGATGCTCAACTTTGAAGAGGAAGTGGGTGAAAAACAACATAAAGCCTGTGAGGGGAGTCCAGAAAGCTTTGGGATGAATGGAGCCCCTCTCCTTCTTCTAATGCACAGCACCCACACAGGACCTGCAGACACTGGCTTGAGCCAACTCCAGTGCTGCAAGAAGCTTTTCTGCCCCCAGCATCTCCTACTCACTCTTTGCTCATCCAGGGCTGCAGGGGAGGGAGAGAATGGAGGAGGGAGGAAAGAGTCATGTCAGAGGGACCAGAACATATAGAGATGGGGACTGGCCCAAGCCCTTTGCTGTGAAGCTTGCAGCCCTTCCAACGGCACCTGAGGGAGAAGCTGCAGAAGCAGTAGCTGTTGCATCCCTATGCTCAGATGGACCCACCCAGTGCAGCACTCAGAGCAGCAGTGCCAGTGGGTCTGCAAGTATGTGGTCCGTGCGTTCTGGCCCCTGGAAATCCCATCGCTTTTTGTAGTCCAAAGGAGAGGTCCAACGCCCTACGCAGCCTGCCATGCTAAGCCTTTTGCCAGTCCCTAGGGTCAGGTCTAGCTCCTAAACCTGGCAGAGAAACCAGCAATCTCCTGACTTAGAAGAGTTGCGAAAGCATTCATGGTTTTATTGTTGGTGTTATCATGCTAGACCCCCAGAATGCTCCTCTGAAAGAGTCTCTTGTTTTGCTACACTAGAAGTTGTAAAGCTTTCAGTGCCAATTAATCAACCTGTGGAAGTTTGCTATTGCTTCATATTTCTTTATTAATCTCCAGCAGGCTGGGTAGTTAAGTTTTTAGTGTTTTCCTAGAGCTGACTAGCAAATAACCCCTTCACTTCATTGACAACTTTCAGGTCTCAAAGTACTGACTGGCTAGAAAGAAATCAAAACCTGTCAGGCAAATGTTTAAAATAAAATATTTGTGTGAAATTGGGATCACATCCGATATTTTTCATGTCTCATGGTCAGCAGCACAGTAACAAGGGGTAGAAAAAATCATCTTTCATTTCCTTCCATGCCTAGTTCAGGGTAAGCTTTTTCATTCAAGGCCACTTAGACTCAAAGGAAAACTTGAACCTTTATCTCGCGAGTCCTGGATCGGGGCTTCAGTGAATTCACTATCAGCTGAGCTAGACAGCTCCCTTTCTTCAGTCTCTGTTAGAAAACTTCGTCAGAACTGATACATCACGAGAAAACTCTTTGGCTTTGACAATGCATTGAAAATGTCCCAGTTCCCTCTCCTGGTGATATTCTTGGCTGGTTTTGCTTATTTGTGTTTTGTTGTTTCGGGGGGAGTTTCAAAGTAGCAAATAAGATTTTTTCAGAACAATGTGTCAGCACAGTGTGTGCCTATCTGGGAAAAGAGAAAGAATATGCTGGAAACTATGGATTGTTCAAAGCCAGTATTGGCCACAGCTTTGAACAGCTTTCATGTAAAGCAAAATGTGTTTGTTAGGATTCAGGAAAACAGGTTTCCACAGCTATAATCAGATCCTAATTTTAACAGAATGCTTGAATCGCCAAAGGGCATTGCACTGTATTTATTGATTCTGCTTTGTTATGGGTTTTGCTGCTTTGTAAAACACTGCATTTGGACACAATGTTCAGATGTGATAAAAAGGCTACATTAATCAGCAAAAGGCCATGTCTGAGAAGGTTTCAGAACAGTAGTAGAAAATTTCAGCAAGAAAAGCTGTTTGTTCGCAAATTTGTTCAGCCCAAGGAATGATGTCTAAGGTTCTCCAAGGTCCTCTGCAGCAGGGACAAAGGAACCACATGCTCCTGGACATGCCTTCCCCAGTTCCACCCCCAACATCCTATAACCTGTTAGAGATACATGCCTAATTATGGCTTGTATTTTGGGTGGAAAATATAAAACCATAATTGGAACAAATCTCTGTGGGCAAAAACTACACCCACTCAGATCTGATTTGGTCTAATTTACCCTTCCACTGAGTGGGAGTCACAGGTAAAGCTCATGACCTGAGTTTTGTCAAGCTTGTCAGGCAACTCCAGGTCCAGTTCAGATCTCTGTGGGACTTTTTAGACACCTGGGGAGCTTCTTTGAGTGTTGTGAAGAGAGAAATCTGAAGATAGCTGTGTAAGAGCAAAAAAAGTCTTCCTGACCGTGACTCTGCTAGCTAGCTTCTCTAGCTGGCACTGAGCAACTCATCTCACTCTGGTCATTTCTATTTCCATACCCATAAAATGGCAATGAAAGGTATCCAGCAGTCACAGCTTTGAAGAAGGATGATTAATGTTCAGGGTAGGATATTAAAATGGAAAGCACTATATATTCTAAGCGCTATTATAACATTAATCAGAATAAGTTATTAACTACAATCCATAGATTTTTAAGGCCAACAGGGACCATTTTCTGATGATCTACATTGAATTTCTCAAGCCAGAGATCATAGGACTTTACTCAGTAATTTCTATCTACAGCTCCAGAAGCTGAAGTTGAACTAGAGTGTGTCTGGTGATACAGCAGGAACAACAGCCTCTCTAGACTCACACCAGCCACAGAGGAGCTGAGTATTTGTCAATATTATTGACAGATTACTATTGCTTCTGTCTCACGGGGTTCATTTTTTGTTTTCACATTTTGCTGACTTCCTTCACAACATATTTCTTAAATCACTCTTGAAGACTTCAATTTCCAAACAAAACCAAAAATCCCAAAGCCATATGAATAACACCGTGTTTTGTTGATAAAAGAAAAGGTTATGATGAATAACACATTCCCTTTATGTTTGTGTAAACTTTTTGATTAAAACATGGCAGGGGAGAGAATTGTCACCAAATGGGCAATTCCAGTGGTGTTGACAATTTTTCCACACAAAACGTATTTAAAAGATAAAACCCAGCTTTAACAGAAAGTATTTTTCATTTAAAAATAACAGGAATAAGATACAATGATGCATAGGTTGGGATGTAGGTGAACAACTTGTCTCCCCTGGCCTCCAGCTGCTGGAACATCTTGCCCTCCCCACACAGCCTCCAGCCACTGCCCTGGCTTTGCTCGGTGGGCACGACCAGCAGCTCCCCACACTGTCAAAGATGAGCTGATCATTGCTGGAGACCAGCTAATGTGCCTCTGTGACTCGTGACAAGGCTCATGAAGGCTGCAGAGCAGAAGTTCTCTGCACCACGGGATTCACAGCGCCAGCACAGCCCTTTGCCCAGTTTCCAGACTTTGCTGTGCAGGAGCAGCTGCACTTCCAAAGCAACAATGTTGCACATCTGATTTTAGCTGAGAGGAGAAATTAGTAATTAAAAATAATAATCTTGAGGTGTTGGAGTTGTACTTTCCTTGATTGCCACATGCACAGACTCTTAATTCCACAGATAAATGCTGTGCTTTTGACTTCCACATACTAATGGATTTGTACTCCAGAGCAGGCTGGAGTCTGCAGCCTGGGTTTGTAGGTGGCATGACAGAATCTCCACCATGCCTGACCCAGTGCTGCTCATTCTTCCTGGCCTGGAACAGTTATTTATAACTCTCAGAGGAAACAGTGAATGACTTTGTTGGCAATAAATTTTTAAAAGATAATCTTAACTACTCACATTTTGATGCTAGGTATTCCTCAAAGACAGACATTACAGAAAAACAGTTTGTAGGGTACATATTTTAATCTGTTTCTCAGATATGTTTTTTTTTTTTTCCATCCCAAGGGCTTGCTGAGAGATCAGAGCTTACTTAGAAGTTAATCCAGTGGCAAAATGGGTTTCACATGTTATAGTGCCATTCTTTGCTCTAGCAGTTAGTTTTGTAAGGGTATTCTAGCAACTCTCCCTAGGATGAGCTTTCAACACATTTCATATTATTCTACAAAAATAATAAAAAGTGTTTTTTAAGGGTGCTATGTCACCTGAACAGATCAAATTTGGCCCCTCGTGATTACATATGGAGCCATTTTGATGGATCAAAATGAATAGTTTTCATTAAAACAGTGATGAACTTTAATATGATGGAATACTGTTCTTTCACCATTCCTACAGTTACTGTCTCTAACACCACAGCTCAAACCAGAAATTCTTACGTAATTATGGACAACATAAGGACAAACAAAATAAGGACAAGACAAAATAAGGACAAAAAAGGACAAACAATGCAGTCATTTCTTTTCTGTTCTTTTGGAATTGGACTTCAAGTTTTTCTCATACTGATACTTCTTCTGGATTAAATGCCACATATTGACAACCCATGAACAGGCAAATTGCCTTTGCTTTCACACCTTGTCCATACATCACTTGAAACAATTGGCAGATGAAAAACCATGGAAGAAGTAGAAAGACTGAAACATGTTATTTGAAGATTAACGATGAGGAGAAAGAATAACATGCAGAAGGTAACGCCTTTGATCAGGTCATGGTATACCCGACTGCTGTCCAAAGCCAGGATTTCAGGCAGGAAAGACACAGGGAGGAGGGACAAGGTAAAGAAGTTCAATTTCAAATGTTAATTTCAGTTCCATAAATTACAGACGTCCCAGGTTTTGTAACATTCTCAGGTAAAGTATTATATTCAGTATTTACACCTGTATATAGGGCTTAATGATAAGGTCCACAGCCCAGACCTGAACTGAACTCTGCCACGAGGTGGTAAGTGGCCACATGGCTCTGGGGGTGAGTAGATCTCCCCCGGGGCTGCATCAGATGCAATAGGCTTCCTGGCCTGTGTTCAAAAGCCAAGTCTCAACTTTAAAGGTTTCATCTCAATGTACTTTCAACCCATGCAAGCCAGGTGATTGCGTTCCCTCCTGGGAAGGATGCATCCCAGCGCTCACCATAGAGACAGCTCTGTAGACCCTCACACAAAACCACTGATTTTACCTGTCTACCCTCCTTGTGATGGATCCTACCCTCAGAAGCTGCAGTTCAGTGTTGCAAGTTGTGAGGCGATGCATTCTTTTTTCCTAAATCCAGACTCCTTTCAGAAGATCCCTAAAGTTTCTCATTTTCAAGAGCTGCCCCACTGCATTTTAGCCTCCCTCTCTGCTGGTCCCTAGAGCACAGCACAGCAGAGATTTGTCTGACCAACCAACCTACCCAACAAAGGAGACATATCCAAAGCATTCAGCATGCCACGACGCTCTCTTCAACAGTTCCAGAAATAGTAATGTTGTACATTTATTCAGCATCTGCTTAAGGAAAGCGCACCTCTAATAACCATTGAAATACAAAGGCAGTTGGATGTTAGCACTTCTCTTTCCACCCCTTTGTTTCAAACAGCTCTAAGGAAGCTTTATAAACCATACTGAGGAATGGAGGGTCCGGCACTGAAGAAAATGCAAGATAGGCTGGTTTATTTCTACCTTCCTGAGGAGAGAACTGCCTCCACTGAAGCAGGGAAATAGAAAATGAACCTCTGAGGCAGTCATGCAAAATTTCAGACAGAGCCTTACTCGTGTGATTCTGTTTAATCACCGTCCATTTCCTCTTCACTCTTCAACTAAATAATAAATATGGAGTGGCTTTTTTCATTAACATTTGAGCCAGAACTAGTCCTGGAGAAAATGTGAAAATAAGGGGTGAGCCTTAAAATCAGTGGGTTTCACTGATTTTAAATACAAGGCACCTGTGTAAATTTCTAATCCAATAATTAATAATCCAGCACCTTTTTATCTTAGGAACTCTCAGGAGTAATTTCCACATCTGAGTGTAGCACACATCATAAATCTACTCCAAATGATTTTTAAATTTGTCCTTTCCAATTCCAGTTTGAATTGACATTTTGTTCTGGTTGAAGTGGCATCCTCAGACGCCTTCTCCCCTGCAATTAGTTGAGATTAAGCAGTTGGAGAACCAGCACAGCAAAGATCAGAAATGCTTATAGTCACTGATGCTTTGATCATACTGAACAGCAGAACAGCAGTAGGCTGTAGTTTGGGGCTCTAAGTTGCATACATAAGTATTTTTCTGAGTCTGCTTTAAAACGATCCGTAGCAAGCTGTGCCAGCAAGTGGACTGCATTTTTTACTGCCGGCAAGCAGCTTATGTGCCAGAGTCTGTCTGCAGCTTCAGTGCAAAACACACGGAGCCTCATTTTTTCCTTTATTCAATATTTATATCATCCTGCACTACTTAAAGACACACTAAAAAAGAACTAAGTGCCTTTCAATTGCGGATCCGGATTTATTTAGTCATTGGCAATCTGAAAGTATTCAGAGCTTTGGGTTATTAGTATTTTCTATAAATGCTATAGATCATCTTCTGGAGCATGTGTGCCGGCTGTCCCAGCAATGTGAGCAGCCTGAGACAGGCAGTACAGCGCAGGGCTTTAGTCACACCCTATCCATTGAATTTAATAGCAGTTGAGCAGCTAAAACCCCTTATCAGTGCTGTGGAAGTGTATCCCAGGGTGAGCATACACTGGCCACAGCTGCCTGAATCCTATCAGCTAATGCTGTCTGCTTGGCTGCACCCTGGGTAGAACGCACATTATGGGGAGCAAAGTTTGACACGTGGCCTGAGTTAATATGAGCATTTGGAAACTGAGATGATCTCTGCACTTGCACACACTTCCTAAATGCTTTTAAAAACTTTATTATTCGGTTTCTTGTACTTGCAGGCCAGGGCTGAGATGCTGTAATAACAACCAGACGCGGAGTACTTTGGCCTTTGTACTTCCTTCGGTCCTGAGGGAAATTAAGATCAAATAGACAAGAAATCAAATAAGCGGACCCCCTCAAACTCACAGAAATGTTTCAGACCCCTCTCCCTGCAAATTGTTGGCCTATGCATTAAATTCCCTTAGTGCTCAACAGTTCTTTGCAGGGCTGCTGCTTTTTCTTTCCCTGAACTGGCTCCTTATCTCTGTCAGCATATTGTGGGATACTTTGCCCCTTGCTAGGTAATATTTATGTAGTGAAATCAAAGTCATATAAATGATGGGCTGCACATCTTGTCATGCAGTCACTAAAATTCTTTAGCGGTTACATGTGCCTTATGAAAAATATAGGCATATCAACCTGGTGAAGTGTCTGAAAAAGAGAGCAAACTAGAAGACCAATACACCTGTAGGGGACAGTCAGAATGGGAACTGAGAAAGCAAGAGGAATGTAGAAAGAGATGGGAAATGGGGAAAGGTGTAGCAAAACAAAATACTTCTCTAAGAAAAAAAAAAAAGATGGAGAAAGAAACACTAAAAATTCATTTTCTCATGGGGGGTTTCCTGCAGGTGGACTCCTGTGGTAGATCTTTATTGAAAGGATAGCATCTGCTTTTCATAAACCGTTTTTGAGCAGTTACCTTTAAACGAATTAGCAGAGGAAGGAAGCAACATTATCTTCATTATACCTGTGGGAAACCTTAGGAACAGAGAACTGATTTGCTTAAAGTCAAACTTTCTACCAGCCAAAACAGCAATAGTGTCTTGAGTCACTCTTCACTGCTTCCCTGGCAGAGGTCTAGCTCTGCTGTGCCATCAGTTCTCAGTGTGTGCAGACTAAGACAAAATGGTTTTGCTATAAGGTTCTCGCTGCTGCTCAGCTAGGTGTGTTTACTAAGCAGAAGTGATCACTTTCTCCTTTTGTTGTCCAAATTTCATGGTACCTTTCCCATGACTCTGTAGTTTAATAATAAAAAATGCTGCTCACCACTGCTTGAAGTTTTTTAAAAATTAGTTTCCCTACAGAGTCCCAAGAAAAATATGGACCAGTTCCCAGATAGCTAATCCCATCCAGAGAGCATCCTCTGAATGATACTGCAGGAGGCATCCCAGACAAGAGGGATATACAAAGGATCAGCACACATGGCCGTGAAAATGGTTTCCCAACAGTGTTGGCATAGCCCAGTAATTACAGGGGAGAGGGATCTGAGACATTTCTGAGTCTTTGGCATTTTTGCTTATTGAAATTTTTATTTGTCCGTTGCCTCTTACCAGTTTTCCTCAGAACTGAAGCTTGAGAAGCCACAATACGTCTGGTGGTTACTGCAGTGTCTCAGTTTGTGAGGTGCTCTGTGACCACTGGCACAAGGACCCCCACATACCCCACCAGGGCACGGCTGCTGATGGGGATGGCAGTGCAATGACCGCTCTTCCCTGCTCAGATCCTGTAGCAACACAAACAAGCCTTAGAGTATTTGCAAACATTTAGGCTGTGATGGAGCCTGGGTTTGGGTGGGAATCAGTTTTCACCATGGCCAACCAATCCAACTGGTATCTGGTCCAGTCCATTGCTGGCACACACATCCCCATCTGAAATTTTAAAAGAGCGCGAAGGAAGCGAAGAGGCAACAATCAGTGGGGGCTCAGCCGCCCGTCTGCTGGCAGGTCACAGCTCACTCTGCTGTTCTACATGTGTTCGCTGCCGGTGCTAATCCCAATGGGCTGAAGCGATTTATTTTTCCATTCCCTTTTTGTAAACCATCCATTGGCAGCAGCCAAAGTCAATCAATTGCTTCCACCAGAGCTTGCAGCACAGACAACGGTCGTACAAAGCAAAGATGGTAAAAAAGTGACAGAGGGAAAGAGCGGGTGGCTGGGGACTGTGCGCACAGCCAGCTGCTGGTGGCCAGAGGTTCCATCAGCCCCACAACCTGTGACACCCCGGCGTCACTCAGTGCCAGGAATGCAGGCAGCCCCACAGCCTGCCGAGGGCTGAGGAGCATCACCTTCACAAGCAGAAACCTTCTGGTCTGGCTGAGGGGCACGTCTTGGAAAAATACACAGGACAGATGGAAATATGGGCAAAAGTCTCATGTCTGTAGAAGCAGCACTCCTTTTCCTTGAAAGCAGAGGCTATCCTGTACTCTCATTATTTTCCTTTGGGCTAGAGAGAGACTAGGAAAGGTCTGCTTCACAGAGAAGGTGGCCTCCGGTGAAACTGGGAGGGGAAGACAGTAAGCAGTCCCAAAGGATTTCCTTGCTGTTCCTTGCTGTGCTTTTACAACCAAAATACCAAAGTACAGCAGCAGTATAAAGAGGGTATGAGTGATTTCGATAATGAACTTCAGTTTTTCTCTTTTCATAAACATGAAGGTGAAGTACTTTAGAAATGACATTATCTTCTGCACTTACTGCTTATCTGCAGGACTCAGTTAAGTTCATTGCAGTGCAGAAGTGTGTTAGCTGCTTGCCCTGGGCCACCCCAAAGGCAGCTGCTGCCTCGCACTCAAATATACAATATCACTGAAGAGACGGATGGCAATTACATAAAAGATATCAGTATGACACAAGGCAGGAGGATACCTGACTTCATGGAGACTATAGAGGGAATTTAAGCAAGTAATTAATAGCTAGCAAGTTTTGATTTGGTTTTGATCCAGATATAAAACTTCAGGGTTTGAGAATTTTCAGTGAATCTTTGTGATAACAAACCAAAACCTCAGTTCTGAAATTATTCAGAAAATGCCACTGAGTATCACAGTAGAGCATGGTACTGGACTGTGCCACGCAGATGAGTCTTTGATGACACTTGTTTAACCAAGGTTTTTCAGATATTCCCCTGACACAGCTCAATCCTATAAGCATGGGCTAAAAATAAGAAACTGTACGGTTTCTTTAAACAACAGAGCATCTCTGTTCTTTTAAAATATATAAGAGAATGGGAATGTGAGCTCAGTGTGCGCTATGTGAAAGTTTTGATTGACGTGAAAAGGCAGCCATGCTAGGGAGCGCATACTTTTCTCCACTGTGCTGCTTTCTTGGGCTATAATTTCATCTCATTTTGCATCCAATTTAAAGGACCTCTAGAGGTGGTTCTGCAAATGCAAGTTATGGCATCAACACAGCCCCTCAGGTTCTTTCTAAAAAAAAATTTAATTGTTGCCATTCTTGTGTTTATTTTGCCCAGTGAACAGCAGCAAGCACATAGTGAGAAAATACCGTGGACACCTCCGCACAAAGATTGAGTCTGGAGAAGGAACCATACCTGTCCGGTGTCATAACACAGCTCAGACGTGGGACGGCGTGTTGCTGGGAGAGCAGCTCATCACCATGTCCTGTACAGACAAAATCGCCAGGTACCTGATGTACATACGTCGCAAAACTCTTTGCATGTGGAAGCGAAATGTGGTGCCACAGAGGGCTATGGATGCTGGTGGGGAATAACTAGCAGGTGCTGACAAACCCTGCAGAAACAGAGACCTCCTTTGTATGCAAAAACAGGCCGTATAAATAGGACGGAACGTAAATAGGACATTTTCCCAAATTCTCCATGGGTTGTTAGTTGCTTTTTACAGTGTGACAAAAATATAAACTGTCTTTGCAGCATTTTTGCCAATAGAATTTCAGTGTGCAGATAAAATACATCCACTCTGCTTTCATTGGATCATTTACCCCAAAAACTTGCAAACCAACCATCACACAGATAAACTTAGTTCGTCTACACCCTGCTGGACAAAATGCCCTAAAAGCTGCTAGGAGTATTCCAACCACTTTGAATGTCATTGTAGAACTCTCGTGTCACAGCCCCTTCTGTGGCTTTCTGCTCTGTCCCGTAAATACAACATATATTTATGTAGAATAATTGCTGTATAATAAATATTTTGTGATTATTCTGTGGTGGCACATAAACACATTCACCATTCTCAGTCTAGGGTGTTAACTAATTGCAAATGATGGCTATCCCAAACTGAAAACAGTGTGTGCATTCAGATGCATACTTACATTATACTTATGCTTATTATAGATACATTATGTGCATTAGCTATAGATACAGCTCTACGTGTAACATACATTACATTATAGCTATAAAAATGATAATGTTGTCATCAAATTATCTGCTGAAATATCATGCCTAAGAATTCAGTTAAATTATTACCTCGGCCAAGAATCTGGCCCAATTATTAAAGGCCAATATAAACACAATCTTTAAAAAAAAGTATAAAGCTTTTATTTAATACAAATGCATAAATTCTGCTCTTAGCTTTAACCGGATGACCTACTGAAGTTAAATTAGCCTGTAGGCCTAGCAAAGCCTGCCATTTTGGCAGGAAAATGTATGACTGAACCAGCAAATGGAAATACTAACAGGCTCACAAAATCCACCCTCTGCTAAGTGTAACCATCACAACCGGTGTGTTTGCACAAAGGATAAAGAGCAACTTCTCCTATAATGTTTTCATTTATTCATAAAGAGATAACAGAAAACCCAAACTGTTTTCAGTGGATGTCCTGCACTGCTTTTAGATGCAGTTGGGTTTTCCATATTCAGACTTAGCTGGACTCAAAAAATTAAACAAATTTGAGAATGGAAATACTACACACTCTGTGGTTTTGAATGACATTAGCCAGTGAATTAAACATCAGCTTTGCAAACAGTATTATATTTTTCTATTGATGGGGATGTTGACTGTAATGCACAGTCTCAGAAGCTGGGTTTTCTCCAAGCACGTCTGCTAAGCACTTTCACAGAAGCCATTCCTTGTGGCCACATATCTAAACAGCATTAAAGTCAGTGAAGAAACAAAGAATCTACCACAATGTTTTTCCAAGCTAAAAAAAAAATCTTTCAGCTCTCATCTTTGATATTATTATTGCAACGTTGTATGAATTACTGCAATATTTATTGTTTATTTGCACAATTCAAATGGGCATGGGATTTTCCTGGACAAAAAAACCACCGACAATCATTATTCCCTGCTTTGAACAGCAAATGTTTACTCTCACCAGGAAGAAACAGTTAAAAAAGAGGCTGAGAAAAGGGGTGGGAAAAGCAACTTCTGTAGGAATGGTGGTAGCAGTGCTGTGGCACTACAAGTGCCTTAGAAGTTTGGACACTTCCAAGAACTGCGGACTCCCTGGTCAGGTTAAGAGCTCTGGTGCAGGGAAAATGGGTAGAACAACTGTTGAAGAAAAAAGATGACGAAAGCATGGAGATTCCGAAATCGATGAAGGTTGTAAGGAAGGGGAAATGGTCATTCCTAATAAAGAGGAAGGATGAGATGGGAAATTATCATAGAAGAGATTATTTGTGGGTCTGATACGGCCAGGTCCAGTAACTAGAATTGCTGGAAACCAAACAAGAGGGACCCAAACAGAGATTATGGGGAGAAAAATTCAAAGTTAATAAAGTAGAAAGAATGAAGTTGAATATAAAGGAGAAAAAAAAAAAAAAAAAAAAAAAAAAAAGCAAAAGCTTTTCACTAAGGGAAACTGAGAAAGGCAAATGAAGTCCAGAGAGTACTGGGGGCATCACCATGGCATGTACTACAGGGAAGGGTGTGAAAGCTTCTAGAGAGTGCCCAAGGCTATCTATAGATGTTTGCAATCCTGGCTGCACTTGGAGGTCATGCACCCTTCCTCTCTTTCCGACAGTTATATTGTGAGAGACGGTTCTGCAATTTTATTTCCACTGGGCTCCTAATTACATACATTCATGGCATAACTTCAGTTTGGTTCACAAGTTCTGGTTTGGGGATCACTGTGCCAGTCAAAACAAAGCACTGGTAATGCAGGAAGCGTTAAAAAACTATCTCTTGCATGGCAGAAAGTAGGCAGTACCCTCAGGACTGGCCACCAGTAACAACATTGCTGGAGATTTTTAGGTGCTATAAATTTTATGTAAAGCTTGGCAAAGGGTCACGATAAGAGGTTTGGTTATGGCATCTTCCATAAACTTTACGCCAAATTTCAGTTTACCACATTAAATATGATCTAAAATCAATTTTTATCCTTATTATTCTCACTAACGGGAAGAAATCAAAGGTCTCTTCACCTGACCTTTGTTTCAGCACATGTAGGGCTGGTTTCTGCCTTCTTTGCCTCTGGCCATAGAAAGTACAGGCAGGAAAATTGTTCAGCGGACAAGGAGGCTGCTGTGTGAGGGCCCTTTCCCTGCTCCTGCCCCCACTGAAGAGATCAGTAGGTGGTTCCTGTGCTGCACTTTGGGCTCCAAATATTTGCTCTACCGTGCAGACAGCTGACTTTTCAAATGTCTACTGGCGGCAGGAATCTGGTTGCACATCATCTGGACCGGACTTGCAATGAGAAAAAAGTTCTCCAAAGCTGAAATTCATGTTTGTATAAGCAAGATTTGACAAAAAATTGGCTTGTATATTTTGGATTTTATTGCTTGTAAAAAACCCCTTAGGAGCACTGGGCTATTAGAGAATGTTTCCTCTTGAGCACCTAGCCAGTAGCTGCTAAACTATACATCATTTTGCATTATTTGCAAAGGACATTTCTATCAGAATATCAAAGACCCATGAACAGAGAGTGTTACTCAGAAAAGTGATTAATATTCTATAAATCATGTATCTAACGATTTATGTTCTTTCTTGCTCACAGGATAGCCATAAGCAGAGAATGGTTTAATCAGGTTTTTTTGTTATTCAAAGGCATTTAGCAATTTTTATTACTATGACCACGATTTCAAGAGAATTTGATGCTTGGTATGCATTATTTGGGCTCTGTGGCTTTGTTGAGATTGCAGGATAAACAGCCTGGTATCATATACCTACTCCCTCACTGAATTAAAGCACAAACACTTCTGGCATGAATACTCGTGTTATTTGGCTCAGGCAGGGAATTACGAGGTGAAATTCTGCAACTGCATTATGAAGAAGGTCAGACTAGATCTTGGTGGTTCCTTCTGGCTTTAAAAACCTATGCATTTATATGTGCAAATTTAAAGTTTGGGCTCTGTGAATCCCCAAATAACCCACCCTAAGAGAGTGTTAGCTTTGACACTCACAACTTCTGTGAGCCTCACAGTGCAGCTGAAATGACTTCAGCCTCTCAGTGCCATAGATTTTAGGATTAAACCTTGTTCTTCAGACCCGTATTTCATTAACTACACTAACACCCAAGATTTCAGCCTCCATTTTCCTCTGTAATGTACACTGTATACACTTCTGAAAAAGCAGCAATATCACAAGCAAAATAATTTTGAAAATGATCAGCTGTTTGGGGATAGATTTGTGTCATTTAACATTTTCTTGATGCTAATCATAACCTATATTATGACCTTTATGTCGAGACACCACAGCCCTAAGAGAATTTAGGCTTTTTGAGACAGCAAACCCCTTCATACAATGGGCCAAATTAAACCTCTTTTCATCTCCCTCCCTCACACTAAGGCTGGACACAGGAGCAGCTCATACCTTTGCTTATTGCAAGGTTGGTGCAATGTTAATGCTGCTGCTGGTGGAAGTCTCTACAGCTGTTGTTCAGGAGCAAAGAAAGGTTTGAAGGAAAACTGAAATATGTACACACAAGCATGCATGTGCACTCACACACACACATATTTAGGTGAAAACCAAGGATATCTCTAGAGTTCAGGTCTTCTTTGAGCATATAAATGCAATAAACAAACATTAGGAAGGTTCAGCACCAAATTCTGTCTCAGACCCTTAAAAGTGTTCAGACCAGTGAGGACTGAGAGGTGCTCAGGTTCCTATCGGCCGCAGGGATGGGATTCACAGACCCCCACCCACCCACCCTTGCTGCCCTGGGGCCACAGGGACAACAGCTCTCCATGTCCCCTTCAGTGACAGGGTCTCCAGCTGCACAAAGCCAGCCCAGCACCCAGCCTCTCCTCTCGCACTGCTGGCTTCCCACAGCACACAAAGCGTGTACACGTATGCCAGATTTTCAGGCGATAGTTCACACAATCAAATGCATACATATATAAAATAAGAATTTCCAAATATCTCTACTTCTTATTCCTCCAGCAGAAGAAACATGAAAGACGGAACGAAATACAAAAGACCTATGCATTTCTCTTACTCAAGTCCATCACCCCTCTGGATAGACTCCTAGGGGAAATTTGGAGTCTGCCAGGGAGTACAGAAACCACCTTCCCTTCCATATGCTTTGTTCTGTGACTCATGGGAACAGTCTGAGCTTCAGGCCAGTTTCCTTCCACCGTGACCCATCCCCTAGGCCACCATGCCCCTGATTTGTTAACACACACCTCCCTTCTGCATAAAGTTTCCCGTTCTATGCTCTGAGCTCACCGAGTTTACACATCTTGTCACCAGCACCTGGGTCCCATCTTCTTCTATGCAGAGAAGCTGGAGAAATTATTTCTCCCAGCATCAGCCAATCCAAATTAACAGGGCATTCTCCCCCGAACAGCTGCACAGAAAGGTTTAATGATCACCATTGCCTGTGGTTAGGCAGGGAAGGGCAATAGTGCTGGAGCACAAGGGTTTATTTTAAAAATTAGTTCTTATCTGGGTGTCTCATTAGACACAGAGTTTTGCAGTGCTTTGCTCTTTCCCAAGACCCTCTTCCTTGGCAGAACTTAGCAAGGCGACTAGAGACCTTGTGCTATGGACAGGTCACAGCATGTTCACGCACACTGAATATTTAGCTGATGCATTTATTTTTGAGAGATGCCAGCCTCCTGTGCATCAAACTTACATCTACACACACTGATAGTGTAAAGACTTACTTGTAAATGCATGAGCTTGGGCACTTGTCCTTTTTCAGAAGTCCCCTTGCAGGGTACAGGCTTGAGGAACTTACTTCGCAGGATGCAGGACTTGGATGGAACAATTCTCACAAACACTGTCTTTATACAGCAAATAAAAGCCAGAATTCAGTGTTTATTGTGTAAGCTCTGGCCTTAAAATTGTTTTCTTACTACCACTTCTCAAAAGGTCACCTTTAAAAGACTGTGTATTTTCTTGCCACCAGGTTAACGGTCATGCACTTCCTCATGCTTCACAAAAACAGTGACGTTAAGCCCACAGGTTAAATAAGACCTTGAACATCTAAACTAAACCTCACCTGTAAAATGACACAAACAGTAACAAAGGACCTCCAAACTTCGCATTACAGCATTGCCAGTCTATTCATGTCCCATGGCTAAGGTTTGTGGATTATTTGGGCCCACGAGCTAGAGAATAGGAAGGAATCTTTATTGACAACCCATTCAGAGTATTGCAGGGTAATGTTGTTAAGTCACTGTTTCAGGATTTAGCAGTGGGAGTCTGAAGTAGCATTTCACGAGATGAGTTGAGCACATTAAGCTGTATTTAAATGCAGTATATAAAAATGCAAGACTAAAAGTCAGTGGTAGAATTTGTCATTCTTAGCTCTATTTTAGTTTTAGCCTGTTGACCAGAGCCATAACAGAAGACTGAGCCTAACAAGGTAACTCTTAAGAAACGCTACTTCAAATGCTGCATATTAATGTAAATGAAAATCAATTAACACAGCTAGATCTTCAATTAGAGATGATTTGTGCACATGATTTGTAATTCTCTCTCTTAACCCCTTTCTGCGTGACTGAGGTTTCAATTTTAATCTTTCACCACAAGGTATGTTCCAGAAAACATATATAAACCACCTACTGTTAAAATACAGATCAAAAACTAATGCACTAGTTCCAGTTTCCAAACCAATAATAGCTAAATGGTCATATAAATAGGAACACCACAGGTGTTCTGCTGAGCACAGGCCACCCTGTATAACAATTTATATCGTCTGAAGCATAGCTGGAAATACTGGTAATAGAAACCGTGGTACAGGAGGTTAACAACACCCCAAGTGGGTAAGACTTAAAGCTCTTAATAACGACCCAAAAAAAAGCGTCTTTTGTAAAAAGCCTTAACAAAGTAAGCTTGAAATTCATCAGCAGTACTTTCTAATGGGCGAGGTCCCGAGGAGACACTTCGGCCTCACTGAGCTTCAATGGCAGGTGGACACAGCTCCCTGAGATGTTTTGAAGCGTTGCATGAATTTCTCCACATCTCAGCTTTGAGGGGCTCCAAGGGCATCAGCACATCAGCATTCTGCTTTGAGTAACGCTGTGAGCAAAGCCATGCTGGAAATACTCAGCCAAGGGGTTCCAGGTGTCACACCACATCTCAGCGACGGGCAAGGAGCCACATGCTGACCCGAGAGAGGCTGCAGCCCTTTGCACCCCCGCGGCTTTGCCCCCGAGCCCCTTCCTCAACGTTTTTACCATCCATACTTAGGCTGGCCCTGGCGGGGGGGGCACAGCCACCTCACGCGGTGCGTTGGTACTACAGCACGCAGGTGTGGGGGCTGTGATGTGGTTCCCACTTGGGGACATGCTTCCCGGCACACATCCCCGGTGGTCCCTGGCTGCCAGGAGCGTGGGGATGCACCAGTGCTCTGCGGGGGTCGCCCCCAGCCCACGCCGGCAGGGCTGGGGGAGCACAGCGTCTGATTAAAGAAAGGCTGCCTGCTCTGGGATGCCTGCCAGCTCATAGCTGCTGTTTCTGTGGCTGACAAACAGGCAATAATACATTTATTCAAGGATTATCTATATTGAAAACTGGACACAGGATTTTGTCTTTGTAAACAGTGCAGTAATATCTGCTGTTTGAACAAAAGGAAGGGTATACTTTCCTTCCATTTAAAGCACCAGAAGCTCCTGTATTTAAGTGAAAAGGGGAGACATTTGGTTTTATTGATTCTGGTTGCTGACAGTTTTGGTTTTTTTAAATAAGATCTGTGACTAAGGGAGCAGTGGATTGATTTTCATTTTATTGGAAGGGTTATTATGAAGCGCACAGCACATAAGTTATTAGAGAGATACGTGCCCTTGAAAACAGCCCTTAAAATCTTGCACAATTAGGAAAATTCAGAATGATCCAGCATATTTCCTCATAGCGAGAAAAGTCACTTTGATATATTGAGGACCCAAAATGTAACACTGCATTGCTCTGAATAGTAATTTTATTTTGAAAAGCCACATTTGAAGAGAGCACTTTGTTACAGATGGGAACACAGCTACATTCATGGACCTAAATTAGGCTACAGAGAAATAGCTCCTTCAGAAATGGACACCCTTATTGACAGTTTCACTGTTGCTCAGACAGATCTTTCCCTATCATCTACCTGAAACGAATCCCCTAGATCTTCAGATATCAAAGAGCCGAGTCAGTACATTAACAATGTGTGTTGGTCAAGGGATGAACAAGACACAGGATAAAAGACCTTGCCCCCAGTATTTCTCACTTAAATCTATTGTTTATGCAAAGTACTGAACTGGCTGCCCTCCAAGATAGGTCTTTTTATCCACAGAAAAGAAGCAGAATGAGTAACCAAGAATTTCCCCCATCATTAATGTGCTTTGACTGTGCTCTGAAGGACAACAGGGGCAATGAAAGGGTCTTGTTTTGGCTGGTTCAGCACAGGACCCCTCTTTTCCTAGGACCTGTGCTGACTTAGTGGGACTCATGCACACACTCAAAGCTGCTTTCCAGAAAGAAACAACTGGTCAAACCTGGGCTAGACTTGAAAGCAAAGTTCCTTCTCTGCTTTCTCATCCCTCTTCTCTGAGTAGATGCTACTAGAACAGTGCTGTGTCAAACTGTGAAGCGGCCAGTGTACACGTGGAGGTGCCATCACTCTCATCCCATTTCCCCACCACCACCATGGGGGACACCAGCCTCGGCATTGCTCAACAAGACCCGGCAAGCAGTCCCCACTGAATATTGCCTTCCCAGTGTCAGCACCTTTTCTGCCTTCTCCATCCTTCCTCCCATGGGATGCTGTCTGGGTCTGGGACAGTCTCTTTCTACACCACCTTCTACCCATCAGGCATAGCTTGGTTTTCTGCTCTGTATTATTTGTTATGTTTCTTCTCCTTTGTGTTTTTTTGGTCTGACCCCTCCACCCAACCTGCCTTGTGTCTACTTATACCTGGAAGTCAGAACCCTCCATGGCTGATATGGAAGTTTCATTGCCACCTACACCTTCCTGGGCCTTCTCTTGGGAAGGGAAAACAGAGCTGTCTCAAGGAACAACTATTGCATCCAGAAGCCATGGACTTTAGCTCAGACTTCAGCAAAACATACTGCCTTTCTGCCTTGATTCCCCAGGGTGTATAAAAATGGGGCTTTACCTCACAGCAGTATTGTGAGAATTCATTAATGTTTATGAAATGCTTACAATACATAGGGGATGGCCTGGTCATGCTTATACAATGGTTTCCAATAATCTAATTTCATTGATATATGAATCCCTTTTTACACTAGAATGAACATGTTCAGAATTAGGCAGAGAAATATCTCTAAAGAAAATGCAGGTTCTTTGCAAAGAATTTAAATTAAATAGTCATTATTACCTTGTAATTTATGATCTGAACACAATCCCCTATTTTGGTAAATAAAGCTCAGATGATTCCTTATGATGTGCATATCGCTAAAATTCAAATATTGTTGAACATATGTTGTTTTTCTGTTTAGCTGCTTTTTTCTCTCCTTCAATCAAATATACAAGGGTTTTTTTTAAGGAAATGTCAAATGTTGAAAACAACATTGATATCTTACAGGTTTCCATCTGGACGAAGACATCACTGTCTAATTTTTTTACTCGCCTTAGAAGCTGGTCAGAGGCATAGTATCATTAGCTGAACTCAACTCTGTTTCTTAAGCCTGCATTATTAATTTTGCATCATGATAAGATATTTACCCAAAGAGGCAGCTAGTTCTTTCCTTTAAAAGTGATGTTATTTGCAGGAATGACCACACTTTTTTTTCCCCCAAATGAAGTTATGCAAATCTGATCGACTAAAGTAAATGTTTCATAAAACCAATGACTGTTTAAATTGTGGGACTAAATTGTTTGTATATAAATATTACCTTTTATATTCCATTTGAGTTTTATGTAGATGAACACATTACTTTAATGACCTGCATTTACAGAGGGAGACGGGGAGAGTCTGACTCTGAAATCCTCAGCAGCCAGATGGCTGCCTTTTCTTGCATGAGATTAAAAGATGTTTCTCATTCACAGCCCTGCTTCGGAGGCAAATTAATATAGCCAGCTAAATTGCTTGTGTTTTTGGAATAAAATTTAAAGAGAACTTTTTAAAGCAATTGGTGTCACAGGTTCCTAGAGCAGATTGCTCTCCAGGTACAGCATGCTGGTTTTAAACATTCAGTAATTAATGGAAAGTATTCCGTGTTAATTGACTGCTTCAGGAAAGGGAAATATAATGACTCCTTATTAATCATGAAAAGAGACATACAGCACGGAGGCACTGCAATAATTGCACTAACGGTTGAGAAATGTTAATTAATGAAAAGAACAATGATGTAAGAAATTAGCTACATAATGTTTGCTGCTGATGGAGATTGTGCTTTAAACACATTATTTAGCATGGCAGCCACTGGAAGTTGTCTTAAATAGCAGACACCTCTTACCCTTTCCTTCAGTGAGCTCTGGAATTCCGAATGTTGCTGGTGTTTTGGTTTTTAATGACCCAAAATATACTCTCCAAAACTACATTTTCTGAAGCATTTTCAGTTTGAACTTCTGAATTCAGATTGACAGTGTTTGACTTACATAAAAAATATTATCCAAGTGTAAGAAAGCACGTTAGTGTTTGTGTGGTGGGGAACTTCTTGTTAGATGGGCTGAGCTAAATCGGTTTGCAAAGATAACTGCATCATGACTTCTATCCCCTCTTTTAATTTTTCCACTTTTTAACCAATAACCTGTCCCCTGAAGAATTTAGAGCAAGCATCCTGTCATATTTGTGTCTAGCTTGGTGTAAAAATTCATCGGCTATTATAATGCAGAGCAGTTCTGGCAAGTAATCCAACACCAGTGGTATGGAGCTCCCAGTCATTAACAGGCTGAAGACCCCAAGGTTTCTGCCATCACACTGTTGTTGCACCTTTAAGACAGCAACAGGGTGAGACATACCCATCAGCCTGAAAACCTTAGAGCCAGTCTAACTATTGGTTACAAGTAAATTGCCTAGGAGTGTAACTCTTATTTTTCTCTTCGGGAACAGGATTTGATTCTTATGGATGTCCTTGTATCTGCATGATCATTTGTGCAAGGAAGAGTCAGCCCGTGAAGCTTTCAAGAATTATTCACAAGGGTTTTGTGGGAATTTTGGCCACCTAAGTCATGTGTTGTCTTGGCTGTTTGACTAGGGAATGGTACTAATGTATGAGAAACGGTAAATAAAGATAGAATAAAAAAAGCTCTCATTTTACGTCTACCATTACAAGTGTAAAATTACAGGAAAAAAAAAGAAGATTCAGCTAAAGACGTGCTAAGTGAACATTCATCAAACAAAATGCTTTTATAAAGAACAGCTCTCAACAAGAGGCTTCTGTTTGCAGTAACACAAGACAGAAATACATCCCTCAAGTCAGTGGCATCACAGCAATCTAAAACCATCACAAAGGGAGAATCAGCCCGTGGGGGTACAATAACCCAACAGTGCAGTGCTTCATGCATCATAGGACAGTGACAGGAATGGTTTCATCCCTCCAAGCCACGTGCTGGCCTTTGAGGATTTTCCCAGGGCAGCTCTCTTGTGGCCGTTCCTCCACCCACGTGTTTTATTGCTCCTTTATTTCTTTTCCAGATGGAACATCCTTGGGCTCCAAGGTGCTCTCCTCAGCTCCTTCATCGAACCCATGTACTTGCACAGCATCATTGTGGGAAGCCTCTACCACACTGGTCACCTTTCCCGGGTAATGAGCCATAGAATAGAAGACATTGGTCAGCTGCCAGCGTCATACCGGCGCAATCAGCTGCTTCTCAGTGGTAAGCAAACACCTACCTGCAAGACAAATGATCCCCTCTCATCACTATTTGTGCTGGTCACCAACAGGAAAGCTTACTTGTTTGTAAGTAAACCGTTAGGTCCTGCCTTCTTTTTTTCCTGCAGAGTATGAATTTGTAGAAGGAAGAAACTGATGCATTTAAATCCAGTTCCATTTTCATATGCAGTGACCACAAAAAGGATCAGTAGTGGATATAAGCTCACTAGGAAAGCAAACACTGTACGAAGAATGCTCAAAGTGGAAAAAAGTGTTTGACTAAGTAAAAGATTCCTAAAAACTGGAGAGGAAGTTTTTAGTAAATTTTCAGTTTAACCCTCTCCCAACCTGCTCTCCCTCACCCAGCGAACATACCATGCCAGCCTTCGCATCTCTGGCGCCGTGCATGCAGCCCCCCACCCAGTGTCCCTTACTAGGAGCCCCTGCTCCTTCACCATCGTGTTTGTAGCAAACGGCCATGAGAAAAGGGCTGTTCATTCGTGCAGGAGACCCTGCTCAGCCCAGGAAGGCACGGCTGCCATCTGATGAGGCTGCTGCCTGCCGTGTGAGCATCTCCACAGTTTCCAGCTATCTTTTGGGCTACTTTCACTGCCACGGCTTCTCCTTCCAACCTCGTGTCCCTGCCCCAAGTCTCAGGTCCTTTCTTCTCCTTTCCCCTGACTCTTACTTCCTTAACCCCCAGCAGGCAGCAGCTGTCTGGCCTCATCCCAGCAAAATCCCACAAAGTCTTGAATGCCTTCAGATCCTTATGAGACGTGTAAGTGCTAAGGGCCTCCAGTTCTGCACAGGATTAGACGTTTGTTTTACTCTTAGACTCTGATAATTGTTCTTCAGGAGGATTCACCAAGCCATTGATTGGATGTCAGGGTTACAGAGCTGGGAGGTCAGGATGCTTTAGTGGAGTACACCATTGCCTTTCAAAGTCCTCTAGGTTCCTCAGTCAGAAGACTGGGTTTTTTATCACTTATTTATTTCATGGGTTTGGGGATTGGTTTTTGTTTGTTTGTTGTTGGGGTTTTTTTAATATTTCCTTGTGACAAAGTTAGTTTGGCTGAAGCAGAAGTGATAGTTTAGCCACTGGGGAAATTCTCAGGTTCTGTGTGGTTTAGTACATCTGGCAAGTGTAATGTGCATGTACATGTTATGATGTGAGTAGGTCAAAAGCTGTTCCTTATTGGAAGAGCTTGTCTCCATTTTTTAACTCTTCAGTGCAGCTAGCCAAAGACTGCGCAACGCAAGTATGCAGGAAACTGTGCTCCACGCCCCTCCTCTACCTGCGTCCCCTCCTGTCCCTCCTGCCCTGGTCCAGTGTGGGCATGGCTCAGCTCCCTCTTCCCTCCTACGCCACATCATGGGAGGGAGGAAAGGACTCACAGCTGGTCAGGAAAACTCTCCCTATTTCCCAGACCTGGCTGTTATTTTGGCAACACACCCCTGTCTGCCAGAAGCCTCTGGATGTCCTGCTGGGGCAGCTGCTCTCATCCTGTGCCAGCCCTACCTCATTGTAAGTCCACCCATATATCAAGATCAAAATGACACCCACTTCCACTGTCTGCAGGATGTACAGAGGAACCACTTGACCAGTTGAAGGACTGAAAATACCATAAGGGATTTAGTCAGAGATTTCACTGCAGAACAGCTATTGCTTTGCTGGATTGGCCTTGCAGAGTAAAAGTAATGGCTCATGCTCGGCACAAGCACGTATTTATGTCCAAAAGTCATTGTGAGAGATTTCAAGGGAGTTAGAAATGCATCAGAAGGCCCTTGTGTCAGTTTAAATATCTGCATGTTTCATGGCTGGCTTCCTTCTTCCCACAGGCTTCTGTTTGGAAAAGCTTTTGTTTTGCTTTCGGTTGTGTTTGTGGATTTTCTTTCGTCCAGGAGAAGCAGTGGGAGGAATCTGTCTCTCTCTGTCTACATTGTTTTTGTCTCTAAAGCCATTATTTGTAATCTTCCCTCCCCCACAAATCCCAGGGAGCCAATACTGCTTAAAAATTACATTACTAAGGCTTATGTTCATTTCTCTTACCTGAAAAACTGTGCTGACAGCATATCCAGTGACTGAGGAGATGGGCACCTCACAAAAGCCATACCAAATGCATTAGCCACCAAACCTCAGCAATGTCAGCCAGGCAAGTCCACCTCCCACACTCGTCTCAGAGATCAGGCCAGCCAGGGGTTTCAAACCACAGGACTCTTTCAATTATAAGGATGCCAGTTACTTTGTCACTTGGAGCCGTACAAACATTTCAAAGGAGAGGAAAGTCATGTTGTGTGATGAGATATCCTGAGATAACATCGTTGCCCCACAGAAAAATAATCGGTGAGGTTTTCCACTCACACCAGTCCTTGCCAGGTGGAAATCCACTCATTCACTGGGATTACTTTTGGGTGTATTTTTTTAAATAAAGAAAAGCCCTGTGTCATATTTATTTCCCATTCTATCAAGATCAAGGCTATTCTGAAGGGTATTCTGAAGAGGCATGAGGTTTTGCTGGGGGAGAGAGAATGAGGAGAGTCTTCAGTTGATAGCCCACAGTATTTAAGATCATATTATTTGTACAAAAACTTTTCTTTTCCTTGCAGTTTCTACAGTCTCCTATTATACTCTTTATTATGTTGGTTTTAAGGAGGATGTTCTATATAAAGGAGATAAAATTATGTAGATTATTTGGGTGTTACCTTTCAAATCAAATCAGAACAATTATCTGTCAAAAGAAAAACATGAAAAAAGTGTTAGAAAAGGATCAAAAACAATTGGAGAATATATTTAGGCTCTATATTTGTGTCTGTCATGAGTCTTATGTTTTTTTCTTTAAAGCCTCTTTTCTTGCATTTAGAAAATTATGTGAAAATATCTTCTACTTACCTAAATACATGTACTTATATATGATAGCTGGGAATAGAAAGCATGCAAGCCAAACCAGCACGGAGGGTATTCCAGGTACTGGGACAAGCTCTTGGCTCTCACAGTAGTCCACGAGAGCTGAGAGAGTCCCCAGGCTGGGAAGGGGTGTAAAGCCCCCATCTGATGGGTGCCCCCTCCATGCAACCTTTCCATCTTTTCCTCTGGTCAGTGTTTTCACAACATTTTTATTCATTTACTGGCCCGTGGCAACTTTGCACGGCAGGGTGTTCGCTATCATGGTTTTTGGCACTTAAGTCCTCTAAGCTTTTGGGTGCTATCTTGACAGAGAGTAGTGCATAGTGTCAAATAGCTGATTTTGATCTGTTTGCATCTTGTTCTGTATAGAAGCGTTTGAATAGCACCAGACAGCTATCTGATTTTCAGGCTCTCAGTTTATATCCTGTTGCCTAGGTGAAATGGAGTTTCAGATGCAGACTGATCTGTTATCTCAGGGGGGAGAAAAATTGAAAGAAGTATTAATATGACATGAATGTGTTTACAAATCCAAGGTGAGGTTATGACTTAGCTGTAATTCTCTTCTACACATGGTAGCGAGTTCAGTCCCAGTGACTGACAGGATTTCTGCAGTTCCAGCTTTGCCACCAATACACAATGGTTGTGCCATATAATTTTTTTTCCCTTCAAAGGCCACCTTTCTCTCTCCGTGCATGCTCAGTCCCACCTGGCTCTTGAGCCTCCTCCCAGGGCAGAAGGGACAGGAGGAGAGCATGTCCCTCACTGACATTGTTTCCCATGGTGCTGAGAGGTCCCAGGCAGGAGGCAGGAGCTGGCAGCATCCCTGCCACAACCAGCTCTGCACAGCTCTCCACTTCTCCCATGGTCTCTCTCAAGGGCTTACCAAGATCAACATGTTTAACACAGTGATGGATGCTGCATTCCCACCAGCTCCCATCTCCTCCCATTCTGCCTGAGATCCACACGTGTTCACGGCACGCAACTGTTCTGAAAATGAGATTCCTGAGTGAGAAGGAGCAGTTTGGAAAGGAGGGGCTTTGATCTCTCTTCTTTAATCTCCTCCTCTCTGAACAGCCCTTACCAGTACTTCTCCCTCCCTGCAAAAGTTCTTTGAAACCCTTCAGCAGAAAATGCAAAGGACCTTTCTCTGTTGCCTTCCACCCAGGAGTGATGAAAGCAGGTCCCGCCAAGCTGTGCAAACCATGAGCTGTTACTGGAGCTGCTGCAGGCAGGGACTCCAGTGGGAGCTGCCATTTGGAAACAGAGACACAGCCCTGGCGCTGGCCTTGCTGTGGCAGCTGTGCCAGGCAGCTCCTGCCCACCAGCATGGTCCCCACCTGCCTGCTCACCACAGTGGCTTTTGTTGTCCAGGTTTGCAGGCTAGTGGCCCACACAGCAAATTAGTAGAGATGGACTCAACAGCTGGATCCAGACACGTCATCCAATGCCCATCTTTTCCAAAATATTCAAACTGCTTCAGGTCACTCTGTCTTTTCCAGCCTTGGAAGCTCCCACTGTTGATTCTTTGCTCCCAAAAGCACTGAGCTGGGCAAGGCAGAGCTCACTTGGTTGCATTTATCCTGAGCTGGAAAATAAACCAGGCGCTCCCTTTATTCCTCTTGTTTCCTTGGAAAGACTCATCTTTCCCTGGTTTCAGGTACAAGAAATGAGAAAGCAGCAAGACTCATGGAAAGGTTGAACTACACTAAATGGTTAAGAAGAGACGGGAATTTACCTGATTAAAAATAACTGCCTCTCAAGTACACACCCACACCTGGCCTTGCAGCCCTGATCTGCATTTAGAGCCAAGGGAGATCTCACCCACGTGGGCAGTGGACTCCAGTGTGTGATGTCCAAAACTGGCCGTGTGAATGACACAAAGGTCATACAGTTACCCCAGGTGACCAAAAGCATCATCATTGTAGGTGTCTAAAATTAAAGAAGGTGCATTCCACTTAAAAATGTCCAAAATATTGCTGTTAGGACATGAACTAGCTCTTGAAGAGATTGTTGCACCCGTACAGAGTAGGAATCTTGCATGTAGACACAAGGTGGGCAGCAAGGGTTTTCTGTGTAGGTTTGTGATGTCTACAAGGTCATTATTAACTTGGATCTAATAATCTCTCTGTGATGATGAAATGCCTGTTGTATATTTTCTCACCCACCGTTTATACCCTCTGTGATCCAGACTTCCCATCACAGTGAAGGCCTCAGCAGTTAATAGTAGATAAATATGCTGGACCATGGATATCTCACCAGAGGAACTCATGGCAAAAGTACTTTGCTGCTTAGTTCCTTTTAAAAACCAGTTATCCCGTTAAAGCCTTTCTGAACGATTTCACGCGGCGGCAGCCATCACATGGCTGTCAGTAGGATGCACTACAGTCTAATGGCTTTCCTTAGGCTAATGAAAGGTTTGCCTGCAAGGTGGAAAAAGATCTATAGGAATTGCTAAATTCTGTCCCTCTAAGGTACTCAGCCAAGTAACATTTAACCGATGATGACAACAGCACATACAGTGCACAATGCCAGCGTGTTCGCTCAGAGATGTCTCATGTACCACAGTGACCCACCACATGTTAGCAGCCTCTGAAGGCTTTGAGCTCGAGATGTTACTGGGGTCCTTCTCTCCTGCTAGGGGTTAGCCATGCTGATGCTCGGCAGCCTGGAAAATCTCCCAGCTTCAGTGTGAACTGGATTGTGGGGAATGCTGACCTGGAGGTTATCAATGCCACGACGGGGAAGAGGACCTGTGGGAGTCCCTCACGGCTCTGCAAGCACATGTTCTTTGATCGGTGGGCAAAGCTTCACGGCAAGGTAGGTCTGATGCACTGACAGGGCACTGCTGCCAGCCCTAGGTGGGCTAGTCCTTACCCTGGAGTCAAGCCTGTTTTAGCAATTTCATGATGAAGCTGAAGCCTCCACAGGTGCCCTGCCTCCCTCCTGCTAGGGCCTAGGAGGGGGTTAGGAGCTGAGAGTCTGTGGAGTCAGCTATGGGAGCTGAGAGTCCAGGGAAAGCCAAGAGCAGAAACCCAGGCAGGTTTGGAGGGAAGATGGCTGTTCTGACTGTCCTTGGTGATGAAGCCATGCTCAGACCAGCACTCAAAAGCCAAGAGAGCATTGAGCATCCATACAAGCACAGCTGGGTAATTTTTTATCCATCTCACCCCAAGTATCCCTTTGACTTTAAGGGGAGTCTTCAACTCACTAAGTCTTAGAAAGCCTGAGGGAAGTTTCTTTCATCACCTTGGAGGCATCTACCTCACTTCATTGTTCCACAGGGGTTTAGACTCCCAACCTAAACTGCTCCCAGTCTCACCTAACAAGAGTGAGATGTGCTATGGATTGCCCATTTCCCTCTTTTTCCCCATTGTCCCAGATGTGCTGATAAATCCGTACAATTCAGCTGCTCCTCTCAAGCTGCATGGCCAGGTGCTGAAGGATCTCTGATTTCATTACACTCAGCAGCAGTACAATTTAATGGCATTAAAACTACAGGTTGTACTTAATTAAAATGACCACCACCCCTTGACAGCCCTGCTTTCTCAAGGGAAGATATCCATGAACTCCCCTTATTTGAAATGACACCGAAGTCAATCTGTCCTCACGCTTCAGTTACCTCCTGCAGACAGGAGACAGTGTCAGGACAGAGAGATGGCCAAAAACTGCAGGGTGGAGCCTAGGGGTGTTAGACATATAGGAAGAAGTGTGATGTAGAATAAGAAAATTTTTTTCTTGTTATTTCTGATGCCGGAGTCACAGTTTCTGCTCTTGCCTGACCCTTCATGGAAGTGCTGGGGAAGAGAAGGACACAAACATCAAGGTGGTGAGCCTGAGCCCGTCACTTCCAGGAGGAGCAGCAGGAAAAATGGAAAGTGTCTCTTCAGCCCACTGCTTTCATGGCTACAATATTAATTTGCTATAAGGAGGCCTGTCAAGAATTGTCCTGCAGTCTATGTAGAGTGGGAGAAGATGATGAGGAGAAAAAATTGTTTTATGAAGCACCAAAATCTCTCTCCTATTGGGAAATGAGTGGAAAACAAGGCATAGTGGTGGCAGGGAGGTCTGGAGCCACTTCAACCTTCGAAATCATTCAGGAAGGCAAACAGCCAGGCAGGGTGGGGAGGTATGAGGACAAGCTCAAAGGGATTGTTCGGCTCTTCAGTAGACTCCAGGGAAGGAGGCTGGTGGGACTCATCCCATCCCAGGCAGAGGCATCACCTGTCTTAGGAGGGACCCTGAGCCTGGGGGTGAGCAGAAGGAACCAACCTGGGCTTCCTGCCCAGGGCTCAGTCACACTTTGGTGGCACAGGTCACAGCCTATTTCTTGCGCAGCAGGCGGCATGGGAAGGGGGGTGAGAAACACTCCCGCTGCCCCCAAAACACAGGGATCCTCACAGGATCAAGTTGGGCAAGCTGGGCTCCAGGGAAGACCATGGCCAGAACTGTGGCCAGGAGAGCTGGACTGCCCCTGGCTCGCACCAGGGATGGGGCTGGGGTGAGCTGGAGTGAGTAACTCACGGTGAGCAGGGCACCTTGTTTTTGATGAAACTAAGCATTAGATGATAATATCATTGGTGTCCATGTCTGGGGAACAAAGGGTGGCTGGACAGAAGCCACCACCTGCCAGGCCAGCCTGTGGCCCATTGATGCCTGGGCTGGCAGCACGGTGCTCCCTGCGCTGGCTGGGGCAATGCACCCCTGGCCAAGCAGCCCCACAGTGTGCCGGCACCACGAGGGCTGGGGCAGCTCCTTTCAGGGTACACGTTCACCTTTTCCTTTAATTTGTCTGCCAGCATCTCTCCTGTTTAGGCAGAAGGAAGAGAGTGCTCTTTGCTCACCAGGCTGCGCTTTGAGGGTGCATTTTCCTTCAGGATGCTATTTCCCTGCCTTGAGAGTGTGGGGCTTTCACCTGCCTGCTTGTTCTAAGGCATTTTCCAGGCTTTGGGTTTTTTCATACAATATCAAAGCCTCACTGCTGTTTCGGCATGGTTAAGTCCTGGGCAGGTCAGAGGAGGTCATTTATTTAGTCCTTCTGCAGAGCGAAGGGTGCTCGCTCCTGCCCACGTGCTCCGGGTGATGAGGGGCAGTGGGCATGTGGCACTGTCCCCAAGGCAGCTCCCGGCAAATGGCTCCAGTGTCCTGGCAGAGCACGTGGTTTTCCCACACCAGCACAGATCCTGATGCCTGATTTCTGCCCTGTCCTGGGCAGGTTTTGCAGCATTTCCAACCATAAGAGACTAAGGAGAGAAAAGGGGTGAGTGTGGGAGGGCACCCTCCTCCTTGTGTCTCTTGGCATTACCCTGGAAGCACCGAGCTGCTCCGCTTCCCAGGCTAAACTGAGCACATTCTTTAAAGATCCTCAGAAAGGACTTTTTTCTTTTTTTTTGTCCCTAAAAATCATCTTAACTGAGAAGTAGAGTTTTGCCTTTGTAAAATACAGCAAGATTTGCTACTGCCTATGCCCACTCCGAGGCAAAGCTCTTTACCCTGTTCCTCTTCACAATGGCTTGAAACCATGTCACAGGCATTTATTGCTTCCCTGTTTTTCTGTTGTTAAACCCAAAGCAAACACACAAAGCACAGTGATAGTTTGTTTGTTGCTTATGAAATTTAGACAGGAAGATTATACAGCTACTGAAGCCTCCTGTTTCTTTTGGCTCATCAGTTGATTTTTTTATGATTTTTTTTTTCCCCTTCCCTGATTTTTGTTCTGCAGCTGAGCACACGAATACCAAGCCATGGAGACATGCCATCGGTGTACAGCGAGGCAAAGCTGGTGGCTCAGACATACCAGTCTGTCAAGCAGCAGCTGTTTAAAGCATTTCAGAAAGCTGGTCTGGGCACCTGGGTGAAGAAACCCCCAGAGCAAGATCAGTTCCTACTAACTGTATAAATCACTTGACACCTTTGCTACATGACTGGATCAAATCAGCTGGAGAGAAGGCTAGGCAGGATGCGTGAGCCAAGAGAACTGAAGCCGTTTGAGATCTAATAGCAACCTCCATGGGAATATTTGCTTTTAACTCTGTATTGGAAATACGTAAATAGAAATGTGTCTGATGCACTGAACTCAACTTTAGAAAACTGCTTTTTCATGATCCTTTCCCAAGAATGTACCTGCCCAAATTATAATGCCACCCCCACCAAGATTCTGCTTTTCATTGTTTATTGCTGTCGGTTATTGCTGATTTGAGGCATTAGCAGGCCACCTGTCTGATCCAAATTTGAGTGTTTTCCCTCACACAGTCAGTGCAAGAGTCATTACTGAATAATGGAAAATAGTGAGCAAAGATGGAAGTACCCCAGGCACACGGCATGACAGCAGGTCTCAGAGCATCCATAACCATCCACACAAAAAAGGTGTCTAACCTCTATGCAAAAATCATCCTGTTAGCTGCCTAAATCTGGGAGAAAGAATTTGGACCTCAAAGGTATGCAGCATTTTTAAACTCAGTTTTCCACTGCTGGATCTGAGCACAAAGCCTGGTGTCAGGATTCCCTTGGTTTTCACACTTATTCCCTCCGACATCTTGGACAAACCACTTCCCACCATATCTTCAAATCTGGCTACAAGTTTGGCCTGCTGCAAATTTTAATTATCCAGGCCCAGTTCATCACACGTGCCCTTTAGACACAGCCAGGATGGAGATGCTTGCCAAGAGGGTGATTCAGCCCTACGCTGCCTGCAGAGGTGCACAGCTCCGCAGCAGCTGCTGGTGGAGACTGGTGTGGTGATGCTCCTAACTCTGGAGCTTCAGGTAGCTGCCTAAAATCAGGCAGGCTGGAGACAGGACCTAGAGCCTCAGTTTTCCAAGCTTCTGATGATCCACAGCTCTAATTTAAGTGAGTGTGAGCTCAGGATGCTCCGTACCTCTGAAAAATTGCTGAGTTGGGTAGCCACAACTAAGACATCCCAAACGAGACAGCACGTTTGATACTTGGCTCGTTCCTGCCTCAATTTCTCCACCTGTCAAATGGGGATAATAACACTTACCTGCTTCACATCTAAGGAACCTGGCAGGGTCAAAGTGCTCTGGTCATCTGCAACTGCATAAACCAGATTCTGTCAGTTTTGCAGAGTTTTACCTCCCCACATAATCCAATTGAGTTAAGTGCAGCAGATTATAACTACAGGCTTGGGTAAGGTCTTACTTCAATGGAAGAGCTTCTAGAGTCTCGCTCTGTGTAAAAGCCAAGCAGTACTATTACTCATGTTCGTCTGCAGCCTGAAAAGCAGGTGGGCTTTTTTAGTTAGGAGACGAGTATCACCCAACAGTTAAATATTTTCTTCATAAATGTGGCTGGGTCTGATAGAATCTCATCTTTGAGATATCCCAAACTTCATCAGAATGTAGAAGATACAGTCATGGGAGAACTGAGCTTTGACAGTCCCACTGCAGAACCAACCTTCAAATGCCCTGTACATTTCTTTCAGTTTTTGGTTTTTTAAATGACAGGATTTGCGGGTATATAACTACTGGTTTCTTTTTATTCCTGTGATTCTCTTTAAATCTGTATATAACATGCTGCTACTGATTTGTGATAATTGTCTTGGTATTTTCTCAGAACTGTCAAGCTGAGTTACTTTTCAAACAACACAAGGCTCATATTTTTCCATGTAATTTCCTTTACACGGGAAACTGTTCCTATCAATAAAGATAGATGCTCTTTGTATAGGGTTTATCATGTTTGGAGAGCCATATACAGTAAATACATTGTTTATTGATGCCCACAATAGAATAGCTACAGTATTTTGATGAGATTTTATTTTTAGATTATAAACTACAAGATGTATCTATAGTGTCTTGTATAAAAACAATTGTGATAAACTAGAATTTTTAAATTAGATAAAACAAAGCTCTCCCCTTCCAGAAACCTTTTCAGCAAAATAATACATTCCGTATTAACTACCAAAAATATTTAAAAATATATCCTTAGAGTAGAAATAGTTACCAAAAAAAAAAAAACACCCAACAAAAAAACCAACACACACAAAACAGAAACTTGAGACATTTCAATAATGGAAACATCTTGTGTTCACCACTCTCAATTCTTTGACCACTTTGTCATCTCTTCTGATTAACATTCAGAATATATTTGGCACCTTCTGGGGCTTCCCAGTGCCTCCACATGGTCCCATCCTCCAGCGCAGCTGTCACTGGTGCAGACCTTCAGCGTGACCTGGGCAGCAAACGTGCCCAGAGGGACAGTGGGCGGGCAAGGGGTCAGGCTCATGACTGGATGTGCAGGAGAAGCTGCAGGTGACACTGGCAGTGGTGGTCCCAGGGGCTCCAGCTGCTCCCACCGAGGGAGAGAAACCACAGGGCAACCAGATAGGAGGACAAAGTTTTTCATGTGGAGATCCACAGGGCAGGGGGATCTTTTCCTCTCCAAAAAAAGAGGTCTTTATCTAGCACACAAGAGACCTCAACAGCTCCTCCTTACATCTCCCTGCCCTCATTCATCCTTCCTCAGTCCTGGCATGACATTAGCTCAACTAAAGCATATAGCTCCACAGGCCAGTGTTAGAGCTACTGTGCGAACAAAACACTATGCCTGGTTATTTTTAAGGACAAAACAGAAAGTGTGATGGAGTTGAATTATCCTTTGTTGCAAGAAACACATAAATGCAATCCTGGATTCAGCTGCCACAACAAATTTAGTATTGGGGACCAAACCGAGTCCCCACCACAAATGGGCATCAGCTGATCCCATTGAAGGCAACAGAGTTGCACCTGCTTGCACTAGGGTCTAATATGACCTTAAATGTCTACTTCTTCTCATTACGTGCAGCGACAGGGTGTGATGGGACCACATCCCAGAAGCACACGACCAACACGTAGCATTACCTGAAGGAAAGGAAAAAGTGCTCAGTAGTAATTCTTTAGTGAAGATTCTGTACATAACACGCATGAGTGAATGGCAATACTGTACTAATGGATGTACATTTGTAATATTTGTAAAAAAAAAAAAAAAGAAACAAAAAAGACAACAAAAGAAAATAAATCTGAATTTACATATGTGAATTTGCTGCTAAGTTCTGTAAATTGCACTTCAGTGATACCTGATAAGTGAATGTTTCTGTTAAGTGAATAAAATGCCAAGTAAAATTGTTCTTTCACTGTTTGTTGACCATTTTTCACTGTGGCTTAGCAGTCAGTTTGAATGTGCTCCAAAATGTTAGTATGTATTATATTTACACACACCTTCTGTAGAACTACAGGCAACACATTCTTACTCAGTTTGTATTTGATACACTGTAGGAATCACACACTTCCACTGAGAGATGGATGTGCCCATTCATGTAGAAGAAGCCATACAGGGACACAGCCTTATCCTGGAAGAAGAGTGAACTGGGTTCCTCTCTAATTCGATCCCTGCAGCTCCAAGATCTTTCTTAAAAAATGTTAAGTATGTTTTTGTAAACTCACACTGCACGGGACTTGCTGCTTAAGGAAACTAATGTGACAAACAAAAGGTCAGTACATCCCTGCAGATTTCTTCTTATTGGTGGGGTGGCCTGGGTTTGTTCTTGCTTTAAACTGCCAGTGTTCAGCTACAGCAGAACAGTCACACTGAGCCCAAATGACACCATCCACACAAAAGTTTAAAATGTATTATTGTATGAGCATCACATGGTGCCTCAAGGTGATTTCCATTGGCCAGTCCTCATAGAGATCACCAGTGTTACCAAAGCCTCCAAAGCCTTCCAGAAGCACCTACTGTGAAAATATAAATAGACTAACAGTGAAAATTGCCTAAAAAGAGATTCCCCTGTCCCCCTCCTTGTGAAGATTTGGTTCCAAAATGAAATTGAGCCCGACAGCTCACAGGGAGCCCCACCAGCTGACTGGCCCTGCAGCTTTTTGCGTGGTCATGTTGATGTTCATGTTCATGTTGAAGAAGTCAGTGCTGGACCCACACAAACCATCCCATGGGTTTCATTCCTCAGCATAGCAGGGCAGGGGCTATGCATAGGTTTATTTTCAAGCTAAGACTTTGCTGCAGTTACATCTCCTTAGCTTGGTTCTATGTCTTTAGGTACTGGGGCAGGATGAAAAGAAGGAAGGAGAAGAAAGCATTCGCAGGGGGAGGATGTCTGTGTGGAAAAAGTCACCGTGACCTGACCTAATTCCACCACCCACGGTGGATTTTTGCCATGAGTAATAAAAGCAAAAAATTTTCAGTGTTTGTAAATCTCAAAGTGTGCTTGCACACATAAATTTTACTGCTTTAACTGAGTACAGGGAAAACAAACCCCATAGTCCCTCCCTCACCAAAGCCTTGGACACAGCATGCACTTCCCTACTGGTAAAACTGGTCATGGCAATGTAGCACTGTCCTAAACAAAGGAGAGAAGTTACACCAGTAGAAAGGCAGTTTGTTCTGCTATCCACCCTCCAAGTGATGAGCTTATCATTATTTTGGTGTTATAAAATGTAAACACCCAAATTCTTCACTTGGCAAAAGCCATGCACAGCATCAGCTTTCCTCGCAGAAGGGCTCTGGAGGGCCCACGCTGAGACCAGCCCCACTGCAGATGCAGGGAGCAAGCACAGCCTTGGCCATGAAGGGCAAAAGATGGTGAGTAGGTCCCTACAGGGGATTCCCAGCAGCCTGACAGCCCCCCAGACCACTCCTGGGCAGCTGGGCCATGGCTGACATCACAGCAGGAGGCTCCCAGCCTGTTTGGAGGATGACTCCAAAAGTAGCTGCTACTGCCTGACCATGGCAGACAACATGACACAATTTGGCTGCTGAAAACAACTACAAAGCAGTCATTAGGGTAAATTGTATGGATGGATTCTGTGTTTAATCTCATTAAGTTTAAAGGCTAAATACCAGAACTGCATTTAAAACTCTACAGTCGTACACCCCAGCGTCGTCAGGAACAGTCTTTTCTTTTCCAACTGTATATTAGAAAAACAGCAACATAAAACATGAACAAGCTGATGTATCAACGAATAGAGGGCTTCAGAGAAGTGCTTGTTTCACAACTAAAGTAAATAAGTCCTTCTGCTGCAGTTAAACCTTGATAGCCATGCTTGTGTGTTGAAGAATGAAATAGTAATTTAAGAGCTTTTTAAGCCATTTGATTCATTACCATTGTGCCTACTTTCCAGCCCTGACACCTGATTACTTTGGCTGGTTTCAGCTTGATCACATGGATACACCAGTTTAGCTGGAAATCTGGGTGAAGTCAGAGAAAATCTGAGGCTTTTTAAAAAGTAGTAACAATCTGTTTGGATACAATAAAAAAAACCCCAAAACCTAACCAAAAAAAAAAACAACCCCAACCCAAAACCAAAAAAAATCCAAGACAAAGACATACAAGCACATGCACACATATAGACACGTGTGGTTTCTTAGTACTCCAGCATCCTGAATAAATAATGTGGCCTTAGAGAAAGAGGCTTAATAATCGTTGCCTTTTCAGCAATGAAACAGTTCTGCTCAAATGCTTCATTCAGTCTGGCTTTCCTGGTAATTAAATCCTCTATTAGAGAAGTTTATGTTCTATTTTATCAACTTCCTTTGCAATACAGAATTACTTCCACTAGACCATTAAAGTCTTGTTCTGCCGTGGAGAGGAAAAGGTCCTGTTCATTCTCCTCTGGCCCTGAACAGATGCCTTCACAGCCTACATTGCCATGAAACGATCCAAGCCAAGAGGAGACAGCTCCTTCCTTTACACCCAATGTTACCAAAATAACCTCCCCCAAAGGAAAATAAAGATATGAAGAATGGTACTTACTGTTGGGTCTGATTAGTTCCTATGATAGACTAACTGGTGCCTACTCCTCCTTCTCTTGGAACTTCAAAGTCACATTCAGGCGTTGGCAGAGGCTGTTATGTGACAAACCACAAAGGAGGTGGTTTAGCTGCAGTGCCCTTCCCTCCCAGCACCACCCACTTAACTAAGTAAAGTTGCTCACTCACTGAAGAGTGTTAACTCTTAAATCTAAGACATTTTTACTGTGGGTTCTATAGTAATTTTTTTTTCTAATTCAAATTCCTTGTTCACATCCTGGTCTCAGTAGTAAAAAGAAGCATTTTCAGGATTAGCAACAGGTGCCAGCATCTCCTTGACACCACAGACTCCTAAAATTCTGACCATCACACAGAACAGCAGGACTTGGGCACCTAAATCTCAAGTTTCAGTGGGAAATGAGGTGGTATAAAAAGGGACTTGTCATCCTGCCTCTCACTATCAATACCTAAACCCCATATTGCTGGGTACCAATCTCTGGCATCAAATGTCCTCTAGAACCTACACATCTTCTTCTGGACATGCCTTGTCTTGGTTGCCTGGTGTGTGGCCTGGTGCTGATCCCCACCGTGCTTTGACCTGTCCAGATTCATGAACTATACCTACACATCCCACCTGTGGTCCTCTCAAAGCTTCCACAAGACCACATCCCAGCAAAAGAGGAGGGTCCTTTTTCATTGAGTGAGTCAACTGATAAATCCTTTAGGCTGATGTCTAAAGGGACAGGCAAGTATTGTAATGACCAGAAAGTCAGGCACTTGAGAAGGAAGGTATGGAGAAGGTGTGTCTCACATTTATATAATTTCACAATAAAAAGAAGAAGGTAAATTATTTTTTATTATCATTTAATAACTTTTTGGCCTGAGAGAGAACAAAAAAGACTTGAAAACAGCTGGTTTAGGGATAATTACCGGTGAAAGAAGCAGATCTGTGTTCTAGTCTAGATTTTACCCTCTGAAGTGGGAAAGAAGTGTGAAGACCCCAGATAGGGAGCTCCTGCCTTCCAGGTGATGAGTTCACAACACCCAAAACCCTTCATTGTGCAGGGACCATCTCCACCTTCACCACTTCATCCACCCAGAGGATAGGTGTTTAGTTCAAATCCATTTTCTAAGCTTTCCAGATAGAGAAAAGTGGTTCCATGACGTGATTCATGCCATTTAACACGGTGTCTAAGAGTTGTGGAGAACTTACCCTCTCAGAGGTCTGGCCTCTCCCCACTGATGGGAGAGGGAACATGGATTCAGAGGACTGTGCATGGGGAGGTGACTCCCAGCCAAAGAGTGTGCAAGCCACAGGACCTTCTGTTTCTCTGTTTTAAAAACCAGTGACTATTCCTTGTCACAAGGAGCTGACTATTGAGTATTAATACTATTAGTCTGTAAGAAAACAATATAGTACATATATATTATATGAAACAGATGAAACTGCTTTTAAAGTTAAATGTGAGCATTTCCAAATTCTGGAAAGTAGGCCTTCCAGCCATAAGTTTTGGTGGCTGACTAAATTAACATATACATACATATTCAGAGATGTGATGAGGAATTTTATTCTTAACAACTTTGTTGCCATCAAAATCATTGAAAGAGTCATTACTGGCAGCAAGCAACAGGGTTAGGTTGATACCAAATTCATGTTTCAACTTGAGAACTAAGAGAACTAATTCCATATGAACCGTTTTCCTGTGCCACAACTTGGTTCCTAGCCCTGACGCATCTGCACTCCCTGGAAAACCAAAACCATCCATCACTGCCAGCTGAGCCTTCGCATTAGAATTTCCTTGTGGTGGCTCAGCATTTCCCAGATCTATTTTTTTCATATCTGACCCAGTAACTCTTTGACCCTCTAACAAGTGGAAATACATTTGAAGAACCTTTCTCCTTATTTGAAACATTTGCTGTACAAGTTCAGCCCTGTTTTCTGTGTGTGGCTTTCCTAAAATACTCTTTTATCTTCTTGTTCAGTTATTCAAGGGGTGAGGCAGAGATCAGAAGTAGCTGGTTTCTCCATCTATTTGGCTCATTGCCTACTGGTCTCTCCTGAGGAACTGTGGCAAAAGCAAAGACTGAGTCATTCTGAAAACCATCCCTTTTCACCCGAGGGGTGATGCGGAGAACACTCTATCCCAAAAGTGTCAGTGAAATGTACAAAAAAAAAAAATTGGCTCACTGCACTACGGGATTGTCCAACTAAGGTATAACTCTGCCACCTTAATGCAAATATATTGACTTCCAAGGACTCAGACTAATGTAACTGAGCAGAATTCCATATATGAAGGGAATTGAGGGGTTAAGTTCACATGATAAAGGTACATGAAAACACTCCATCATTCCCTCTCCTTGTACTTTTGCAGTGCAGCTCAATGATTTGCACCACTGAACACCGAAGCAGCCTGCTAGTGTCTCTAGACAAGGCTGGCTGAAGATTACCCTGTGAAATGACATTAAACTGGTGAAGCATTTTAATGCTTATGGGATTGGCCAGGGAGAGCCATACATTACTTCTGCTGCTAATTTCTCTCCCCTTTTGTCATTCTTCCTCCAGTTTTCATGGGAGGAAAGCTCTATTCAGCCATTGCAGTAAGATTAGACAGACCTTCATGGGAAGATGGACAGTTTAGTGTGGTCCTCCAGATAACACAGCAGATACCTGCCCCAGGACCAGGGCTGTAATGCCATTTTAAGCTTCCATAAACATGCTCAGTTTCTACTCTTACATCTTTCTCCTTGCCAACCCTCTCTACAAATTGCCCTGACAGAAAGCTACACGACCATGTTCCAAAACAACCGTTTTTGGTGTCACCATGCCACTGAGGTCAAGTGCTTTTGGGTTCCCCTGCTAGGACTGCTGAGTGCCTGCTGCTAATAGAGATAAATGTAAAACAACACACGGAGAAACAGTAAACCAAACTAAAAGTATGCCTTAAATGAAGCAGCTCTCTCCCATCTTTTACAGGGAGGTTTGCAATAGCTCCTGACTTCACTGTTATTATTACTGGCTGAATGGCGTGACAGTCTTTCCACTCTTGAACCTGTCTGGTTTTACTGTGAGAGGGGTCCTGAGACACATGGGGACAAACTGCTGCAGAGTTGCTAGGTGTGGAAATTTCTTGGGCTGCCCTGTGCTTGTTGCCTGGTGTCTGCAGCAGCTGGAGAGCTGCTCGTGATCCTTTGCCTTCTCCAGCCCTGCATGTCTGCTCCCTCCACCTGCAGCAGGGCTGCAGGAGCCTCCATCAGATGTGATTACTGTATTACTGCCACTGATGATAAGACAGATCATGCTTATGAGTCATACTTTACTATGTGCAAGCCAGAGAAAAGAAAACTGCATTAATTTATATTCATTAAAATAAATTAACAGACTAGAGCCCTTCAGTCCTTCGCATCCTTCTCCCTGAGCACTGGCAGCAGGATCCTCTGTACTGGGAAAATGGCAGGAGCTGCCCAGAAAAAACAAGCAAACAAACCAGCCACACCTCGGAGGGCCTGGCTTCGGCTTTGCTTTTCAAAAGAAAAAAAACCCTCACTGTACACAGGGAGCCGCTGCAGCCAGTGGGCTGGTAGCTTTAGCATACATATATGTTTGTGTGTGTGTGTGTGTATGTATTTATATATATTTGCTTAAGGACTGAATCCCACATGCTGAACTAGGACATGGATGTGCTGAAATAGGGCACATCAGCTGCCCTGTGCCTTCCCCACCAGAAAAGGCAGAGGTACAGGGCTATATATCCTGCTGTTTAAGCATTAGTTTTACTTGCACTTAAACCAGGACTGCCTCTGAAAAAAAGTATTGCTCCCTGTGTCATTCTGTCATTCCCCACCTTGTCCCTGGCGCTGGAGTCCAGGCGGGTGCCCAGTGATGCAGAGCAAAAAAGCTGATCCTGCTGAAAACCTGGTAGCCTTTTCTTTCTCTTTTTCAGCCTGGGATATTGTTTCAGTGCTTTGCCTGGTTCACCACAGCACCACACACACACCTGTGATGAGAAAGTGCAGGGGACAAAAAGGAAGGCAGGTGAAGGGACCTCTCTGCATGGTTATGGTGACAGTGATGCTGCAAATGCAGGTCCCCCTACATGCTGATATGTACACGCAGACCACCAGCCCTCACCTCCCTGCGAACACACTGAACTGAAAAAGAGCTTACAAACAATGCTGGAAAAATGCACATGTTCACTTGTGAGGTCTCTGTTTGTCAGAGCTCCCCACTGGAGAAACTGCTGTTCTCCTTGTGTCATCATTTCCCTTCCTTGGAAAAAACTCTTTATATGTCTGAATACTTTGTGCGATGGCAGCACCGCTTGCAGGGTAAGAGATGTTAATCTATTGGAAGAAGCTGGAAAGTCTGCACATTGCAGCCCATCGGCAGCCTGTAAAGCATTCACCTAGGGCACAGTGCAGGGGGGTATTCATGTTGATATGTGGATGGGGGTTTCTTGCTGCCTGTTCCTACTGAAATATAATGGAGTGGTTGCTCAGACAGGCACCATGACATGAGCACCTTTATTTAATACGTTTCTGTCAACTGGAAAATTGTGTGCATTCGTGGATGTGGCCATTTAATGTATTTTGGTTCTTTTTGAGACTTCCCACCCCTCAGAATAACTCACTGCCTGCTCCCCTCCTGTTGTCTTCCACAAAACTGGAGCAGGAATATGCTGTGAGGAAGGATGCGTGGTTTATAACCCAGGAGAAAGCAGGAGGCAAAGCAAGGCCTATTCCCACATGCTTCTTTCCAGGCTTCAGGAAAGTCACACAGACCTTATCCTTATCCTTACCCTTATCCTCTGCAGGGCCAATAAACACTGAACTGTTGCTGAAGTCTCTTTATGAATGCGCTAGGGCTAGAGTTGCAAGGGTTAGACCAGCAAACAGAAAAGTTTTTTCCGCTACATCTGAAGTCGAGTCAGTATCTGCTATTAATCAATCAAATAAAAAACTGAGCCAGTCTTCTCTGCCTCTGTGTACATCCCCAAAGGGCACAGCCCCATGAGATAGGTTCAGTCAACCTCACTGCTTGCTGCCCCAAAAAAGGGAGATCCCCTTTTCTGCTTCTCCCTGCCTTCCTTTCCCTGCATCTGCCTGCACCTCCTGCCCTCACCCTTACATCCTCCCAAACAGCTTTGAATCACTAAACATGCAGAAAATTGACCCAACAAAAAATAAGATAAATGTCTCAGGCTAGGGAGCTGAAGTCATCTTCCATGGGGTCAGGAGGCTGCAGAGCCAGGGAGGCGGGGAGCGGGGCAGGGGAGGTGAAGAGGGATGGGGATGGTGACATGAAGAGGGATGGGAATGGTGACATGGAGAGGGATGGGGATGGTGACACAAAGAGGGGATTTTCCTCCCCCATGGCAAAGAGCCATTAGCTCTGTAGCCTTATGCTTAAGCACCAGTAGTTTCTGACTTTTTTTCCCCCATCTTGCAATGCTGCCTGTCTCTGTCTTCCCTCACTGCCTTTGAGTGCCCTGGAGCTGTCCTGGGTCATCTCCAGCCCCAGGGAAACTTCAAGTTCCTACGGGCACTCAGTCAGCACAGCGATGCCTCTGCCCTGGCAGCAGCCCCAGGCTCCAGGGGAAGGGGAAAGCCAGCTGAGATACCAGGGATGCCCAGCCCAGATAACAAATGACCAACAGCAGCATTTGCAGGCATGGGATAAGGCCAAGCTTTTGGAAATGCTGATCTCTGCATACAAGATAGTGCGTGAAACACAAGTGACAAGAGGACCAACCTCACAGCCCTTGCTGCCCCTTCCACTTCTTCTCCCCTCACCTTCACTGAGTGTGCCACAGCTTTTCTAGGGCATTTCTTAGGCCACGTTGAAGATTTTTTTTCCTAAAACTAGGTTTTTACACATAGGTTAGGTGTTTATTGCTCCTAATGGACCCATATTAGCTGTAGTACGTGTAATCCATCCCCTGTCCTTGGTAGCAGTGGATGGCACATAGCTTTTATGTTGACCCCTTACTGATGGGAAACTGAGGCACAGAGTGCCGAGGTGGTCATGGGAAAGTCCTGCAGGTGAGAAGTGCCTCGGCCAGGCCATGTGCCCTCCAAGCAAACACCGCACTCCACCGGGAGCCTTCCTGCCCTCCAGTGTGGAGCACGGCAAGGGAAAAGGCTCTGCCCTGCTGAGCCACACATGGCGTGCAATGCGCCCGGGCAGCAGGAGTATCATCATTTCTTTACTTGCCCTCAGGAATCCACTGTCTAGGAAGGCTGGGGAATCTTGTTCTTGCAGGACTTTCAGTGTAACCCAGACAAAAACCGGTGAGGAGCACAACACATGTGTCTGACTCAGCCCAGTGGTGAGACCACACTGGATCGTCTGAACTGGTACCCTAAGTCACCTGAGCTACAGCACCAAAATGTTTCCTTTCAATGCAAATCAAGCCATGAAAGAAAAAGGATGGCAGCTAGCCAGAAAGGGTTTAAAATAAAACACAATAAAATACATTATGGAATATTTAAATGTAAAATGTATTACTACGTCATAGCATGTTATGGCATGTAAGTGATAACCATAGCACATCAGTAATATGTATTATCAGCATGTATATATACACGTGCACACGCATATTTTATAATAGGCACAAATAATATACCATTATGCACCACCTGATGTAACCCATATTTTTGGCACATCAAAAAACAAGATTGAAAACCCACAAAGATAAAATTCCATGGAGTATCTTAGCACCGCATAACTACTTATTTATTTACTTATTTATTTGTCTCTAAGAAAAAAAGACAACTAAGAAACGTCCCAGTTCCTTCCCAGTGGCAGCTCAGCACTTCAGTCACCCTCACATAGGTAAGGCACAGGGAAGCAGCCAAAGTGGGGAGGTGGGAGCCAGAGTTGACTCTCATGGGCTCCTCAGCACTTCTGTGCTCAGGACTGATCCAAACCAAAGCTTCCAGGTGTACGTTTCTCCCGGCCTGCCAGTTGCTATCTGGCATCCTCTGTGTTTCACTGCTGCTGCATTTAGGTGCAACATGTATTTTTTCACAACTTTCTATCCATCACCCGTAATGTATAGCTAAAGTGTTTGGCTCCAATGCATTTACATGGTAATCAAATCATTAGCCTGGGGGAGGCATAACACATTAATGACTTTAGAAATGTTGGTTAAACTCCAGTCCTGATCAAAGAGACCAAAATTTATTGTCATTCCTCTAATAGCCATGTGGTAACCAAAATGAAATCAATTTGATGAAGTTAATTATGTTCCCATCTCCATCAACACGCTTAGTACAATTAGGTGGAATGAGCTTCCCCTGCTAGCAATATGATACTGTTAGCGCAGACTAAAACACTTCAACAGCACCAGCCAGGAAACACTTACTAAAACAACTTTTTTTAAAATTAGAAACTGCTGGTTCACCTGAAGCTGAATACTCCCAGGAGTCTCCATACTTCATGCATAGGTCCTGGGCAGACCTCGCAGGTGGACGCTAGCGGAGATCTCCCCTGGAGCACAGAGCATCCTTCTAAGACTTTGCCTGGGCTTTTGGACATGCACAGTCAGGTCCTGCATCTCCCTCAGGGGCTTCCTCCTGTTACTGTGGAGATGGTGATCACCCCAGGGGCACTGCTGGTCCCTCCCCGCTGAGCCATGACCAGCCATCATAGTGAGTGGGGTCAGTGGCTTTTTGGTGATCCAGCTCACTGTGTCCAAGCCAGGTGCAGAAGGATGCTGAGGCAACGCTCTGCAGGGAGGTTTGGGGGCAGGGAGGTGGCTGTTTCCAGTAGGGATGAGGCTAGGATGCAAGATCCTCTCCAGGCATTCGCTTCTCCCAACAGCTGGAACGTTTGCAGACTTTACACCCTGTGTCTCCATATGCTGACACCTAAGCACAATTATTTTTCTCTCTGAGAGGCCTTTGTATCAGCTTGGTGCTGAGCAAGAAAAGCAAATTAAATCTTTGCAGAATAAGAAAACCTTCTTCCAACTCTGAACTGACTGGGTTCAGCATTCCTCTTAGCATCAGCTTTGCAGGCAGAATATATCGGTGCCCATGCTAATCAAATAATGGGAAACCTGATTTGTTAACATACTCATTCCATTTGTGAATATTCAGCTGATACTAATTTAATTTATTCTGAATGTTTGAAAACTTCAATAATTGCAGGGATTTTAGAAGAAATGACCCATATCTTTTCAGTGCAGACCTTCAGCTACCCAATAACTTTTGCCAGCACTTTGAAACAGAGGTAAAGATTAAGTGACTTAGGAACCTGAGACTGATTTTTGATCAAAGCTTTTGAAAACTACTCTCAAAGTTTCATTCCCTATCTTTCAATAAACAAGATGCTTTGTGCCTGACATAATCCTGCCACTTGGAAATAAAAGTCATTGTATTTCCTTAGATTTTAAACTCCTACACAGTGTTCATATCTTACAAGCCAACTTTCCAACAGAAAATTATTTATTACATTTCTATGCAATTTCTCTCCTCAGATTTTCAAAAAGACCCTTTACAGAGTCATAGTCCTGTGTGGTACAGGACATTTGACACAGGTTTTCCAATAGCATCCATTGACATCATAGCAAAAAGGATTTTATATATGCAGGAAAGAGAGGCCCAGAGAAAATATTTGTCTATTTTATGTCCTTTTCTCTTCCAGGTGTGTCCCCCTGTGTTGCACTCAGAGTCCTCCCTGGGCGCATTTTGAACAAACGCAGCCTGTATCTCCTCTGCAATTTCCAGCAGAGCAGGTCTGGCTTCTGCAGAGAAATTCTGAGGTCGAGCTAATGGAAACTGGTGGGAGAGGAAGATGGGGAGATAGGAAACCACAGCACCAGGGCAGCCAGGGCCAGAGATACACACCAATCCCACCCTGTGACAGCTGTGGAAATGGGCCCCACACCTCCTGATCTGCAGGCTGGGACTGTAGGCAGAAAATCATCTGTTCCTCGTAGCACTGAACCTCCTAGATCCCTCTCCTGTCCTCATGAAGGACCATGGGTTACTCCTCTCATGATGTCTATAATTAACAAATTAACATAATAAAAACCTGTCTAAAGCTATGAAATATGAAGACAACCTATCTGGCTCAGGAAGGTCCTGCTGCTGGAGGCTGGGACAATATTCCTGAGAAATATCACTGCCTGCTTGCCCGGTTCTTACACTGTGCTCTATAGGCATCCATCGCCTGTTGCCAAAAACCAAAGTGTGGGGTAACTGGGGGGGTGTCGGCCCAACAAAGACATTCTGTAATGTTTTTACATTAATCTTATGCATCAGGATCAAAGCAGGTACTCCCTTGGGTTTAATCTGGCTTGTTTTGTGGTTTCCATAATATTTCATTAGACCTTGCCAGACCTTGAGGCTTTGAGGTATTTTCCAGGTGGAGCTACTAGTCCACGGTGCAAGCAGAAAATAACCTCAACAGAAGCTGAAGAGCAGAGTTGATGCGCACGGTGCTGTGCATTGCCACCACAAGCACATCCGGAACTAAGGCTGTAAAACAATTAGACCCCAAAAAGGTGATAGAAATCTCAAAGAAGAAACTACATGAATTATTCCTGTGCTTAATCACAGTCGCTGGTATTCTCAGGGGAAATACTATGATGAATAAGCAGAGCAAATGATCAAAATTCTTGTGTAATGAGCCCTGTGTTAATTGCCCTGCTGCCCATTGAAACACAAAAGGTGCTAATGAAGCACGCAGTCTCATCAGCCCCCAGACTGGCTTTCGTTAGGCCTCTGTCTAAAAGTCATGTATCCAGGAGAAACCGCAGGGTACAGGGAACTCCAGTAAAGGAACTCATCTCTCACCTGGAAGTGAAACGTCCTTCATGGGGACCTGACTCTAAACGGGCTGTATGAGCTAAACTGTGCTGCTAGTGCGCCATCGGCCATCGGCCGCGGCCTGGAATAACGCTGGGCTCCTCCTGGCACCAGGTGGTGGTGCCCATCGCTCCCTTACCACCCTACGGGCCACTCCAGACTTCACAACAGCAGGAGGGACAAAGGCTGGATTTTTTCTCTGTATCAGTGGGACAAGTCACTATCGCTGGAGTTCTGGGAGTTTTTGCTGGCTGTTGTATTGTGGGATTTAGGACATATCCATCCTACTGAGTAAATCAGCTGTAACTCAGATACCCATGCCCCTGTGTGAAGCTCACCAGGGTTACCATAACCAAAGACCATGGCAGGTGAGGAACAAATGCCTTCAGAACAGAGGCTGGGCAGCAGAGTGGCCCTGGCGATGCTGAGCATCTGCTATTTTTTTGACATGCAGGGGCCGGGGAGGGGGGCATCTGGAGTTTCTCTGGACCTGCGTGAAGGTTACTTTGATCATCTGAACGGAAGCTCACTCTGACTGAGATTTCCCTAAAAAACCAATTGTTTATTTTGGCATGGCACCTCTGGTTCTCCAGTCAAATGCCCCAAAACAGACAACAAAACCTTTGTACTTTTCCCACATCACGGATTCAAGCTGCAGTGATAGCTCGCAGCAGGGAGAAGGACATGGAAGGCAGGTGTGGGCATCCTATGCATACACCAGGCCGTGGAATGGACACACCAAACCCACCCCCTCAACCCACACAACACCGAAATTGGGTCTGGAGGAACTGCCTTGAAAGACTCAGCCATCTGCTGTTAGTTGGCAACAGCCAGCAACAACAGTTATCCTTCCCCTTCCTGCTAAAACACTTTGAGATCCCTAGATGAAAAGGTACTTCAAGTGCAAAGTATTTTTGCTTATGAAGTATTTAAGGCACATCAGTCTGACACACAGAACTCATTTCAAACAAATGAACGGCCTTTGAAAACATTTTATGGACATTATTTCCTCTCCAGCTGAACTTCATCTCTTGAATTTAGTCCTATGTTATGGTCTGATTATTCTCAGAAAGAATTAAATTGGAGGAGGGAAGAAATGAAGGTATTCCCTGGAAATCCTTTCATTTTATTAAAGCCTCTGTTATTGCTTGTGTTGTGTTTGTCCAAGCCACTTGTCAAGATTTCATTACCCCAATTTAAAACGGCAGTGCTATGTCTAAATGTGGTTATGACTGAAAATTAAGGTACTCTACAATATTCCCAGAGAGACTAGAGCGTGCTGCTTTTCTGGGCTGAGCTTCAAGAAAATAGGTTATAGATAACACACACATTCATCCATCAAATATCACGCTACAAAAGAGTGCTAATGTGCTAAAAGAGAATTTACAGTCCCAAAACATTAGTGAGTCAGATAGAAGTTACCCTTTTTAAGCCAGGAATGACCAACACTAATCAGTACAAAACTGAAATAAATGCTATTGATCATTAAGGGCCAAAAATGAACCTGGCCCTCTATGAGAATAATTAGCAGCAGCAACTTCTCCAAAAGAGCTTGTGAAGAAAAACTTGAAAAGAAATCAGCCCCAAAATGTACTGGGCCAACAAGTCACAGCACCTGCCCACTGACATCCTTGGGCCCAAACCACATGCGAAGATGAGGCTTGGGCTTCAAGGACCAGGAAAGAAGGGTACAGCCCAGTTTACTACAAGACAGGAGCAGAACATGAACAAAAACTGAAATATTTAAGAACAGACAACAAGCTGTCTGCCCAGAGCTGGCTTTCAGGAGCAGTGGTCTGCACCTTTCCCTGGTGTGACCACTTGTCTGAGATCTGCAACAGGGAGGCTCGAGCAAAGCCTGTCACCTTGGGGTGATGGCAGTGGGCTGGGCCCCACACCAGCTCCTGGATCACACATATGAAAACAGCACACGGTGAACTTCATCATGGTCTATCTCCAAGCTCTAGAAAGGTCTTGTGCCATTGTTCTTATCACTGTATGAGGTGCTGCACAATAAGTTTTGGAACGCAAAAACTGGGAAAAGAACATTTCAGAGAAATGTTTTGAAAAGCCCCATTAATTTAGCTATAGCGGATGTCCAGTCTGAAGTGATAAGATTGCTGTACATCTTCCAAATATACTAGATATTCATATTTGATCTCTGCAGAACAAGGTTTATATTTCTTTAATAATCACATGCTTCAAGATAAGCATTTAACTTAGATCTGACACACACATACACAAAGTTAAACTACTGCTTGGGATGATGCATATTTCAATGTTATTATTCATCTCCAGCAACTATGTGTTCTTGGTATCAATCAAAAGCAAAATTCATGACTGCAGTTTTACTGTGCCCATGCAGTTCGTCAAGTTTAATTCCCATTCCCCATAATTACTGAACTTGTTATCATTCTTTCTCTGTAGGAACATATCATCTGTATTAACCACTTACTAGAACTGTATATATAATTATTCCAGTTATTTGAAACATACTGCAAATGTGTGCCAGCACAAAGGTAGCTACTGTGAAATTCTGAACAATATACAATATCCAGAGCACAGTCAAGTGTTTCATTCCCACCTAGTGACTTAAATATGCATACTTCTACATTTTGTTATAGCTTTTGTTATTGAAATTAGCTGGAGCCTGGTGTTGACTTCAATAGGAAACAATCAAATCCCAAAACACCTGAATTCAACACTGTCCTCCTACAATAGCAGTTTTGGTCCCAATTCAGAAAGTCAGCCCTGCTTAACATGTAGTTAAATCGATGCTTGAACGCTGGTCAATGAAACTGAATCCGCTTATGGACTCCTGGTGGCAAAATCATGGGATTTAGATAAAACTAAGAATTAAAACTCTTGGGGGGGAACAAGCGCCAGCTCCACCACAAGAGAAGGCAACCCTTGAGCCAGGGCTGAAGATGAGGGTGGCAGGCAGCAACCCCACCGATAGGGGTATAGTCCCACCATCCCTGAGCAAGGAGGGTCAAGCAGCTCTGGTGATAGAAACCAGGGACAGCCACAGCACAGCAGCTGCTGGGCAGGTCCGAGCTGATGAGGCAGGTCCATGGTCAAATCAGGAAGACAAGTCCTTGGGTCTGGGCAAATAAGGATCAAGGGTGAAAGACTAAGCTTAATGCAACTCCGGACCCCACGGGTGCATCACTGATGGATCGGCTTCTCACTGCTCTTTCTTGCATCTTAGCCATTCTCAGAGACACCTCTCTTAAAGTTACCTCAGCACCATACCCCAGCCATCCCTGTGGGGGTGCAGGAAGGGGCTGCCCCCCTGTTACACAGCCACCAGGCTGGGCTCCAGTGGTCGTGACCACTGTGTCTTAAACACAGCTGAGGGGGTGGAAAAGCTACACCCACACCCACACTTTTTTATAACAGACATGTTCAGAAACGAGCATTTAGAGACGGGCATCCAATGGAGGACACGTACCATGTGCCTCTGGCCACCCTCCCCAGGCCCTGCCAGCTCGCTCTGATTCCCACCTACCTCCCTACACCCAGGCGCAAAATTGGGTGGTTTCAAGCAGCAGCATCCTTAGAAAACTAAAGGTCAAAACGTTGCTCACCCTCAGCGCAAAGGATTATCCATCCTCTCTGCTCTGCCCAAAACCAGGAAGGGGAACGGCTCGGTCCTGCCCAGCAGAGGCGTTTTTGTGACAGCACAGGTGACAAGCTGTGTCACCATTTAAACCCTCATCCACTCAGTATCTGGGACAGGCAGGAACAGAAGCGTCAATTCTGGAAGGCAGCAGAGGCTCACAGATCTCCTCCAGGAACCAGCCATGGCCCCATCTATTGGACTTCAAAAGCGTGCCTTTCTGCGGGGGGAAAGCTATTTACAAGAGACTGCTTATGATCTACCAGCTTACATTTTTCTCTTTCCAGGAGCTTTGCATGATTTGCCAGTTAGAGGAGCACAAAATAGGCCTAATGATTGTATTCCAAGTTTTCTAAGGCATTTCTGAGGTCTGTAATCTATAAAGAATATACAATAGCTTCAGTTAATAGTGTAGAGTGGCTGCCACTTAGCCTGGGACTAAGTTGTGATAAACACAGACCCAGCTCACAGAGAAGAAAACAAGTATATGAAGGGTGGAAAAAAAGGAAATAATTATAGGTAGATATTTTGCTTTTTTAAACCACCTCCTTTATTTAGGAAAACCACGATAGCTTCCTATAGTTCCTTCAGAACTGCCATTTTGCTGAATACATATATTTTGCTATAACAGAAAGAGATGTAAAAATACAAGAGACTCTTGAATTTAACTTTGTGATTTTTCAAATGTTTCATAAATCCATACCAGTTACTCCTCAGCTGCTGGGAACAACACATCTACTTAAAACATCGCATATATACCTACAAAGTGGGAATTTCTCTCCCACGACATTTGCCTCCCACAAGCCACACGCTCGGTGTAAGCTGGGCGTAGGCACCTACCGCCATCATGACACCTCCTTTTTGGAGGGAGGGAGGTGAGATGAACTCTCTCTGTTAACACAGCACTGACACAGCCCCTCGTCAGCACATGCCGTCAGCCCAGGCCAGGTCCTGGGTACCCAGTGCCAGGCCAGAGGCATCCTGATGCTGGGGGTGGCTGGGGCGTGCAGCAGATGCCCGGCAGGAAGGCACAGGCAGCAGCACAGGCTATTTCCCTGATTACTCTATTGATTGTAATGATCGTTTAAAGCAGGGATCGAAGCGAGCTGCAGGCATGGCAGCAAGCAAGGCGGTGGGACTGCTGGTTACGCTCAGCTGCTAGTCCTCTTGCTGCTGGCTGAATTTCTAGGAGTTTATCCTGTTTAGGGAATTACAGAGCAAGAACTTGGCAGAGTAGACGGCATGAGATGAAATTGGTCCATAAGTTTACAGGGCAAGGTTTAATGAACTCTTGTAGAGTCTGCGGAGGGTACCAGTGCCTTAGGTGTTAAACATGTTTGTTTATTGCTCCACCAGTTCCCTGTTAGTTAGAGTTTATATAAGTTTTGGCCAACCAAAACAAGGTTTTTGAGGATTTTGTGGTTCTTGTTTTAATTCAGTAAAAGGCTTTTATTGGGAGATTGTTTGGGTACCAAAAGGCAGTATTGGAAATACTACTGTGTCTGTAGTAAAGAAATCTTCTCTCATGAAGTGCATGATGCTTTCCACATACACATTGCTTTTGCAAGCACAGTTTGGACTATCCGAATATATCTACATGTCAGGTAATTTCCTTTCTGAAGGGAAAAATGAGAAACTTTTGGCTGGATTGAAAAAGATTTTTTGGTTGACTTCAAACTCCTCATTTCATTTGGGAATCTTTTTGCTGCTTAGCTAATAGAATCAAAGACTGCTTAGTTACTTTGAAAAACCACATATTACTTCAAAGCAATGTAACTTTTCAGGGGTAGAAATGGATTAGATGTTGGAAATTGATGGATTTGCAAGCTATGTCGGTCAACCATAACCACATCATGTAGTTTTGGGTGGGAAATTTCTCAAAGAAATATTACCTAAAATGACAGCAAAGACAAAGACTTCAGGGCGTCCTTGAAGCAAATTCTAGATGAGTAACAACAAACACCTTGGAGCTGCTCTCACCCATGGGCTTGTGCCAATAACCTCCCAGCTGACAATTTAAAAAAAAAAACAACTGAAAAAACCTAAGTCAGGTACTGCTGTGGACTTTGTACAACCATCATGCCTAGGTAGAGGCTACGGGCAGGCTGGTTTACCTATTTGCAGGTTTATAACACTAATGGTTCCTGCAGTCAGGTGCTCAATTCAAGCCCATGCCAGTCAAAGAGGGAATCATCAGAGGTGTTGGAGTTACCACCTCCTCAAACAGGGTTGTCCCAGACATTTCCAGCTGACCTCAGGTGTCCATCTGAGCACACAAGGCCCTCCTGGTGGAGGGGCCTCCCCTCACTCCATTACGAACACATACAGATAGTGTTTCTTTGAATGAGGCTCTTCCCATCCAAATCAGGATGGGTTTAGCCAACTACTATTTTGCCTGGAGGCCAAAAGACAGGGGTGCAAGGCTGAGGGAGAGCCATTAGACATTTCACACTACACAATATGGAGTCTTCGCTATGCTGGGAGCTTGCAGAAAACATGTCTTTTGAGGGAATTTGAAATTGTTTACATGATCTGCTCTCCCTGGACAGAGGATTTCCCTTAGGAAAGCCCTGTGCTAAATAGGACTCCCCTTAGCGAGCTCCATCCCACCAGGCGGAGGGAGCTGGCAGGGGGCCAGTGCTGCCTCTGGACATTTGCTGGTGGGTTGAGACTCCCTGCGTTTTGGCATCTGGGCATTGAAGCCTACCTGCTGGCACTGCCTGTGCTCTCCTGCAGCTTTGCCAGGCCATTTTGCCAGGCGAGACTGGCGCTGCCGTCGTGACCCAGCACCAGCGAGCAGCAGCTGTGCAGGGAGCTCCATGTCTGGCCCTTCCTTGGGTTTACAGCATGGCCCTGAGCAATGCAGTGCCTGCTCCAGACTGGTGTTAGCTTGATGCAAGGAAGGACCAAATCCTGTGCATCCACCTGCCGAAACAAAACCACATTTCAGTGACTCTGAGGTGAGAGTTGTGTTCCTGACTTACGAGAAACTGAAGTGTAGGGAAGTTTGATGGAACACTTTGCCTGATTAGCTAAACCATTTTATTACCCTTAAATACTTAAAATAAAAGTTTATATATTTCTTTGAAATGTCACAGGTTTTCCATTCCCCTCTCTGCCCGCAGCGAGCATCAGCTCCCTTGCACCTGGGTGGATGTGGGCCACGGAGTCACCTTAGCACCTCATCCCCCCAGCTCCTGGTCCCACCACCAGCAGCAGTGGCAGTGCAGCAGAAGGCAAACACCAGCCTAAAGCATCAATCCATGGACACATCGGGCAGGGGACACCCAGGACTTCATGGCTTTCCGTGGGGCCCTCTGGGTAAAGCCATCCATTGCATGGTTTAAATTTACAGCCAAGGAATCAATAGATTTCATTAATTATTTCTTTTGGAGGTGATTGTATATTGGTGCTAGCTAGCTGCTTGCATCTACTGGTAGACAGACATTTAGGGGATGTCTTCTTTCCCAGGAAGATTCACATTTGGGTATTCGGTGTGCATAATCTCGCCCAGACTAGCGCATTAAGCTGGAAAACATGCCAAAAACCTAGATAGTGTAAATCTAGCCCCGAAGAGCAACAGCAGCTAGTCCATATTGAATTAAAATAATATAAAAATGAGAGATATACTTATTAAAACCCAAAAAACAATCTTCTGTCTTTAAAACTGCAAAACTCTGCTTACACTATTACCTCTTTCTAACTGTTGTGGAGGAAAGGTTAATAGAAGAGAACCAGGTGAGCCAGGGGAGGGGAGGCTCTTTTCTTTCCATCAACACATCGAAAATCATGTTACATTCATAGATGTTTTAAGATATTTTGTTGATAGCATTTTTCAAAGCAAAATACCACCAATGCCCTGACAGACCAATTATATTCTCTTACAATGTCCTACAGGCACATGAATTATGAACCAACAGTTTTGCCTCACTCCTCAGAGAAACCCAACACGCGTAATTTTATTTTTTTCCCGTCTGCATATCTTGGCGTGCCCTCTGCTGGCATTTATTCCTAACAACATACCGCCGTGTGCTCGGCCTTCCTCAGGGGGAAAGCAGCTCTGCTCACCCAGGGAGAGGTTTTTTGGTAAATGCATGCAATACAATATTTCTGGGAAAAAAAAGAAAAAAAAAAAAAAAGAAAAAAAAAACTGGAAAAAGAAATATCAGGTGCATTAGCAATAGAGCAGAGCTTCAGCAGAGCTATGAGATAAGGGCAGGTCTCAGGTGGGTGCTGAAATTGCTCTCCCCAGCCCTGAGGCAGAGGCTCCGGGAAGGCTCGATGGGCTGGCTGGAGGTGGTGGTCCCAAGGGTGGCCCCCAACGACTCATCAACAAGTCTTTGACATGGGTAGGAGATATGGTTTGGCAGCCACCAGGCACTGGCAAACACCACCTCCCGGCACAAATCAAGCACGTACCTATTGTCCTTGCACAGCCAGAACATTTCTTTCATTCATTCATTCATTTCTTCCATCCTTTAATTTCTTCATTTCTTACATAGCTGGGTGCTGATTTACCCTTTGAAAATTAGTTACATTGAAAAAATTGAAAGATAAATACCAAAACTTAAGAATTCAGCCTTGATTATTAACTAATTGATAAATAAATAAATAAATTGTTAAATTATGCAGCTTTAGGGGCAGTGTCAGAGATTTCCTCATTTAACGCCTTCTAAGTGTATGTAGATTCCTGAAGAATCGCTCCTTTTTAAGACAATTAGATCTTTCCATCAAAAGGGCCAGGGAGCATATGGGCAGGAAACTGCAATCTTTTCCCTGCAGAGCCATTCCTAATGAAGAAGAAAAGACTTGTTTTCTTCCCAAATAAGAAAAAGGATCTGCCTCTGTTCTCAAATATCCCATGTAAAGCTGATGTTGCTGATGGAGCTACACCAGTATAAAATCGCTGTCACACATAGGAGATGGGCTTTCTTACAGGGAAAAATGGTGTGGCCCTAGAGCAGCACTCCTGGCTTGCAGCACATTTTCCGTGGAAAACCCTTGGACAAGGGTTATTCTCAACACATCTGTGAAGGGCCAATTACTCAGTGAACACATGACACTGTCCCAGCACCTACAGCTCTCTGATGGCCAGAGCTCACCTGCAAGCCTGGCAATTCACCAGTACGCCATGGGCCCAAGAAACAAAGGACAAGCCTCATCACTTCACATCCCCCTGGCCCAAGTAGTCAGATCCCCCGGAGCAAGTAGTTTCCTTCCATAGCACCTGGGTGCTAAAAAGCCCATGCTCCCATTCGTCTTCTAACTGCCCCTCCAGAGGCTCCCAGAGGATCCCAACCAGGTCTCCATGTCCCATTGCCACTGGTCCCCTGTCCTCAAATAGGGGCTGACCCACATTTGCACCAACTGCTTGAGGTCGCCCCCAGGAAAGATCCCTCTCTCCGCTGCACCATGGGCAGCACAGAAACCCACAGCCCTGCTCCCCCAGAGACAAAGTGCCTGTATCAGAGGCTCCAGCGCACCCGCCACCATCCAAACACACAGCAAGGGGGTTGACCCTGTCCAGGAACTTACCATGTGAAAAAAAGAGATGACTAAAGGCTGGAGGGAATAGAGGCAGGAATCCAGGATGGCCAACAGCAGCACCTTTGCTATCCTTGGGCTGAGCACCAGGCTGCTACACTGCCTCTAACCCCAGCCGGGGGAACTACCTACCCACGGTACTTACAGAGAAATCACTCCGTGATACTCACCAAATATTTTGTGTAAATGACCCAGCTTACTGGCAGTTTCCTCAAGCCAAAACTTGCACACCTGATGGAACTACAAGACTGAAAATCTATGTCTTGATAGGGATCCACCAAGCTCAGCTGGACTTGCACGATGGTTTGACTCACAGGACCAAGGTCTCCATCTGCATTTTGACATCGGTGATTTCCAGCAAGAGCTCTGTAACTTGTTGGCAAGACTGACGGTATTTAGAGGGCATTTGTTCTGTTGCATCTGGAGAAGAGGAAATAACTTTAAATACTTGTAATCAGCTTATTAATAATGTGGATCAGAAGTTAGATACCATTTCTCCTATGATTTTATACTTGTAAACTTCAGGAAAACAGGTTAGAGGAAAAATCAAAAGGGTATTAACTGAAGATCAAGATCAAATTAAGCCGGATTAAAATAGCTCCACGTGTTATCAAGTATAACACAAAGCTGTGTTGCAAGGTGGAGTGGACGTCCAGATAAATTAATCTCTGGCCTTCAGTATGGCAAAATAAATACAGAGGCTATTGACAGAGCATCTTGGTTGCAGCATCACAGAAGCTGCTTAGGCAAAAGCGTGATGTGGACTTGTTCACGTGTTCAGCTTCAGCTCTTTCTGCCCCCTGTCACTTTGAGACAGGAAGACACTGAAGGGGGAAACTTTTTTTGGTGAGGGGGAAAAGGCAGTGAAAAGGGACATCTCAGTGGCTGTGGCTTTCTGGTGGGAGAGCAGAAATATGTTCTAGTCCAAAGACAGTTGTAAGAGGTTCAAGGTAGAGACTCAAATGAGCAGATGAGGCTCTTCCGAACACTTTATTGCTGAAGGCTTGTTGAGGCCAACAGCACTGCACGGAGGGATGGGGTTTGGAAGAACCAGAGCACAATTCAATACTTAAAAACCTAACAAATGAGACACTTAGAGGCATATAACATTATATTCCTGGCACATATTTGGTGCTAGCATATTCCTAGAGCACTCAGGGCAATGCACAGCAGTGCTGCAAACAGTTAATTTCTTGTTGGGGGAGACCTTATCTGCAGAGAGATTGCTACAAAGAATGCTCACCCTTTTGGCAAAGCTGAAACTGCGGTCTCCTTGGTAAATTCCAGTCTTTCTTGAACCTCAGTCACAAGGCAAACCTTCTAGGAGTTTGGGAAAGTGGGTCTTTTTTAACACTCAACCTGGTTTCTCAACCAGTGAAAACACTAGTCAGGGTCTGCCTGAGCTGCGACTCACACCCACACCCTCAGCGAAGTCCTCCTCAGACACCTGGGTCCTCCTGCCCCCGGGTATCGCTGCTCTGAGTCACACCAGCTGCTCCAAAAGAAAACGCAAAAACACGATGTCACCCTCCCTGTCCCACAGCCCGTTCCTCCTCTCTCTCACACAGACACTGACTTTATGCTGCTTTTTCACCTTCTAACTCCTTCGCCCACCTTAGTGACTCGCCGAGCCCTTCACACCCTCTCACTCTCTCCTGTGCCTCTCATGCCAGAACCGACATCCCCATCCTTGGGGTCCTTGGCCCGGTCCCATGTGCAGCCACCTGTTACCACCCACCCCAGCCCTGCCTCCTGCAGAGCTCCTGGGGGATGTCAGGCACGGTCCTCCCGCAGCACCACAGGGCCCTGCCGTCGGTCTCCTTGCAAAAGGCATTTGAGCTCATATCCTGATGGCTCACAAACCCGTCTCTCTCCAGATCTTTTACTTCTACCCAAATTTTTGTTGTCCTTATCTCATCCAACACTCAGCTGATGCTGAAGTAGAGCAGAGATCTAAGTTCTGCCTTGCTCTTAGCTGTCGCCCTTACTTCAGGTTTAGTTCTGGATTTTTTTTATTTATTTTTTTTTACACCATCAGTGAAGCACAGCCTTTCCCTGTTCAACCAAACTAAAATAATGGTTCTAGTCACACCCCGACTTATTGCCAACTCATTTCCTTTGGTCTCTCATGATACAGCTCCAAACGCCAATCTCCTCTGAACATAGCAAATGTCTTTTTAAAAGCTCTGCAACAATAAAAGTTCATTCATTTGTTTGTTTGTTTTAAAGGCTGCACAACTTCACAGGGCACTTGTTTTCACTGCAAAGGGCATCTGCACTGATTCCTCCCAGCTCCCCCTCAGCTGTTTGGATGCCCACCCTGACCCACCCTGGCAATTACAGACACTCGTTACCTTTCCAAATGAGCACTTTTGTCCAGTGCCTCATGCAAATCCCTCACTATTCTCCTTCACCTTCTGTCCCTGGCCGCACAGCCTGCCACAGTGCAAAGAGCTGGTGCGAAGAGGTGGAAGGGGAAAGCGGGAATTTTCCAAGTCCTGAGGAGCCTGAAAAATGTAAAGGAGAAGCCTCTGGCATCTGTGTGTGCCTATGAGTACCCTGACTGTCTAACACTTCAGCTGTGGAGCGGGAGCAACCCTTGCCATGCTATGCTGGCGGGGTGTTTCGCCCAGTACTCCCTTACTGGCTTTATACATGGTTAAGGCTGCTATATATTATGATAACAATTATGATACTGGGCTATCACCCTAATTTTCTGTACATCATCCCCCAGAAGTACCTCTACCTAACTTGTCTCTATTTCCAGCAGAGCCAAATTTAAGGATTTTGCATAGTCTTGCCTGCTGATATTCATATTTTTCCTCATGAATGCTGGCTTTATGTGGACCACAGCTAATCTCTGCAGAGACATGCCTCTAACGAGCTCTTGGTCTTAAACTTTCCTTTAATGCGCTGTTCATAGTTGATCTGTTTATAGCTGCTTCTTTTAAGACCTTGCCAGGCTGTTTTTTAAAAGAAAATACCAGTTTGACAAAATAAAACAAATCATTAAAAATACTACTGCAGGCACACACTTGCATAAACATAAGAGAGATGCTGCAGCTGAGCAAGAAAAGGAGAAAAAGTTCAGGGTTTCGAAGGTAGATACAGGGGCCCCTTCCAGCCTAGTTATTCTCCAGCTGCAAAATCAAACTTTGCTACAAGGGCTGCCGTGACGCCCCAAGCACTAGGCACAGGGCATCAGGGCTTTAATGTGGGTAAATAATGGCCAAGTACTGAGAACTGGGCTCAGTCACCCCTGCGGGTCCCTTCCAACCCAGGCTATGCTATGATTCTGTGGTTGAGTAGGGAAAAGACTATGAGACTAAGTCCTTGAAGGCAGTCTCAAAAATGTCTCTCCCCTAAAAAGAGGGACTTCTGGTCAACAGAAGCGCTGGGGAGGGATGGTGCACCACCAGCTCTGCAGACAGCTTCCCAGAGCCCCATTTCTTCCACCAGTCTGGTACAGAACAGGTTTTTTCCTTCTGATTTCTGCCATCTGGCTCCTATTTGGCCTGAGCTGCTATAGAAGGCAAAGCCCTTCACTTTATCTCCATGTGGCTCCATCTCTCACTGGCACAAAAAGTTACGATCCAGTTTGATTTTATGCTATTTCAGGTACAGTAATTGATATTCAGGGTCAAGCCCTGTGCTTCCACCAAGGTAAGTAAATGACGTGCACTTGTCACTTCAAACAAGCTGTATTTTCTGGTCAAAACCCATGTGGAGATGGAAGTCTGTATCTCCTCTCTGTCACTGCCTGCTTTTACAGTTGTTTTTAGACACAGAAGATCCCCCTTGGCAGCACATCTGCAGATGGGCATCCAGTAGTGTCCTCACGTTAAGCACAGGAGAGATCTAACTGTAACATCAAGGTTTCACAGAAATACAGCATCAGTTTGAATGGTCAGAACCATATAAATACATTCAGATTTGATTTCCTTGGTTTTGCTCATAATGGCAGAACTCGGGGGAGTGGGGGGGTGTTACATTTAAAAATGTAACTTCAGCTAAACCTTTAGCTCCCTTTGCTATGGAAAACTTACACTGTTATTTCTGCAGGGGTAAAAAAGATTTTTGCAAGAGGAGCAATGAGCATCTGAAATTGAAAGTGTTTGTTTACTGATCAGTAAGTAGCTCTATGTGGAACTGACACAATGTAGCTTCAGTTTCCCAACAGAAAACTCCAAGTAGCCCTATGTAATTTGGGAGAGAAAATTACCTCTCTGACTTTCTTGTATTTCAGTAAACCAGGCATCTGTGTCCAAGAACTTTTCAGTTCATTAATTCAGCAACAACACAATATATATACAAAATTAGGGTATAGTTTTAAAAAACAGGCAACTAAAATGAAGCTCCTAGATACATATTTAGGCCCATCTGAATGTGATTTTCCCAACTCTTAACCACCTGCCAGACTCCACAGAACATTGATGGGAGCTCAGCACTTCTGAAGGCTGCACCACTCAATGACAGCATCCAACTTTTTGACAGCCTTCTGGCAAAGACAGTTTTTGCAAGCTTCATAGAACACCAAAGGCCAAAACAACATGTCCTGCAATTATCCACACTGAAAAACAATCTTAATTAACAATGATATCATCACTATTCCCTCTACCCTTCAACTGCTGCTGAAAAGTTTTGGGTTTCCTTCATTTCTCTCCCTTTTCCCTAATACTTTAATCCTGTACTTCAAGTTTTTATCATACGATCAACCTGATTTCAGTGTTTGTTCTGTACTGTGTCAGATTTTACACTTTTCTATTTATTGTTAGGATTACTCACCTTACCAGACACTCAGCAATTACAGCCTCAGAGGACACACATTGTTCCACTAAAATACCCGGGTTCTGTTTTCATCTGTACAAGGCTGATCTTGGTGACAGAGCAAAGATTTAGATAAGGTCTAAAAAACTAACAAGAAAATTAAAATCAGACTTCTGCCTTTATCCAAATCAAGCACTTAAGAGGAAAATATATTCATTATTAAATGCTAAACGCACATAAGTTTAGAAGATTAACTTAGGAAGTTACCCAGTTACTTGTTCTCCTTTCCATCAGGTAATGGTTTGGATGAAGGCACAAAATGCCGCCTTTGCGTAAGACTGATAATGTCTGTAATCTTAGGGGTGTATTTTGACCAAAAGTCATTTGCGTGAGCTGGAGTTCGAAGTTTGATCACCGAAGCCAAAAATAATCTTTTTACTTGGATTTGTGAGGGAGGGTATCAAATTTTGACATCTCAACAAAGTGAAAATTTGAAGGAAAGGCCAGTTTCACCTTTTCCAGGACTAAGACCCTACTGAAAATACAGCAGTGTCTCCCTGGTGTAATCTATCCATTCAGACACCTCTGTTTTCGCTTGGCTAAAGAGATTCCCTAGTCAATTCAGACTAAATTGAATTAAACAGAATTAAGAGGCAAGTGTTCAGAGCATTTTGCTCCAAAGTCGTCCTCAAGCTTAAAATACTGAACCTTACTTTCCAGACTGGCCACATATTCTCAAAGGGATCATGTAAAAGAGCATCTCCTCCTGCCAAATCAATTGTTCACTCAAGCGATTTCCACTCCAGGAGTGACTCCTACTCAGCCACATGCCCTGCTGTCATACCTGGAGTCTGTAGGGTAGAGCTCGTTTGTATGTAACATTTGCAACCTGTGCTAAGGTTACAAATCCTCGGAGCGAATGTATCAGCTGCTTGAGACATCTCTGCACCATTACAACACTTGAAATAGAGAATTGAATATATACAGTTAAGATCGGCTCTATATAAGCAAGCTTTTCTCCAAACCAAGGATGCTGAAACAAACAAGCCTGATGTTTTAAAAAATACAAAGATCTTTAACTTCCAGACGATTCCGTATCAGGGTCTGGACGGAGAGCACATCCAGATATCCGTGTTTCCCAGCAAGCTCACTGCTTGCTGCTCCCCCCTCTGCAGGCTGTCCCTGCCCTGTTCCCGTCTCTCCTTTTCCTTCTGCTCAAGTCGGTGCATCCACTGGACTCCGGCTTCCCAGCACAGTTTATCCGCAGCTGACCAGCAAGTTTCACCTTTCGGACATGCACCTCCTCCTAACCACTCCGTGCTCTCTTTTCCACCTGGCTCCCTCAGCTCTCCCATTTTTTTTCAGCTTTTCATCCCCTTCGTTATTCTTCCTTCGTGTTCCTCATCTGCAGTTCAAACACTTTCATCACAGATTTGCCTCTTTAGGTTTCTCCCAGGATCTTATTTCGTTCTCCAATGCTGGGTCACCACTCCTGCATACGCCACAGACTCCTTCCCCTTTCTCTGTAACGCTTCCACAGCATTTGAAATCATTGTCTGCCCCTTCCTGATGCCTTAAGTCACCTACAGCAGCAGCACTGCAAATCTAGTTTCTCTTGTCAGTTAAGGTGCACAGGCTTGATTTAGCCTTCAGTAACCCCAGACCGTTAATGCGGAAAGTCTTAAGGAAGCTTCATTACTAACAATTAAAATGAACAAACATGAAGATGACAAAAAGCACGTCGACGTCAAAGTCAGCTCCAAGCACCAAGCCCCTGCTCCCAGCACAGGGCCGCCAGCCTCCTTGCGTGGACCTGTGCACAAGGGTTTCTTTTCATTGGCGCTGTGCTCTGAGATAAACACGTAACTACATTTGTTCTACCCTGGGGAGAGGAGAAAGATGACAAATACAAGTGGGAGAGGGGAAACACAGAAAACTGGTGTTAAACTAAAGCGAATAGCAAGTATGGCAAAGTCTTGGTGGGAGCCGGCAGCACCATGCAGCGAGCAGCAGCTGGAAATCGGGCCTCAAGTAGCATCAGGCGACATGGTTCCTTAGCAGTGCTGTCATTCTGCTGTGCAGCGGCCACCAGCCAGACTAAAACCATTTCCATTTACAAAATAGTTCCAGCCAGAACTTTTTTTTTTTTTCTACTTTCAGCTCCCTTCTACTGCGCATGCCATCCCAGACACTTTGCACCGTTTCCATTTTCCAGCACAAAGTCTGAACGCTTGTGCTCTATGCGGCACACTGAACCACCCTTCAGAAAGTTGCAAAAATCATCCAAGATGCTCCAAGTGCTAATTCAGGCACTTGGGTTAGACACTGCGAACACTCACCAGCCTCCCCTCTTCACTGGGAAACGGCTCGTCCTGGTACTGATGAATATTCTCACTCGCAAGACACTGACAAGCACATCGGTACAACCCACACTTCCCCAGTATGACACCTCTCCCAGTCACTGGTTCATTTTGACCAGGATTTACAGTTTGAATTAAACAGGATTTCTTCTGTAAGCTCCTGCAAATTACTTATGTTCTGAAGACTATGACCTGTGGGAATTAGTAAAGGTAACAACACTACTTAAAAATAAAATATCGCAAGGCTGAGTAATTTTTCAGTGACATACTTTGGTCTCAGTGGAGCATTAAATAAAATTTCTACACCAGTCTAAAGAGCAAACTGTGATGCACAACAGAGTGGTTTTCCTGCAGCCCATCCTCAGGCTAACACAGACATCCTACTGAAACCACTTATTTGTGCACACTATTTACTCACAAGTTAAAGAAAAAAAAGAAACAATACCACCACAAAACAGGCTTTAATGCATACTCATTTTCAAATCCCCTCCCTCCAAAATACAGACAGAAATGGCCTTTGTAAAGGGTATATAACTTAGACCATCAAAAGATTTAAGGAGGTTACAAGCATCACAAGTTTAAACCAGCTGCAATAAGCTCTAACTCGATTTAAACCCCTCAATTACAATCAACTAAAAACAAGGGTTTGGCATTCTGCCTCAACCCCGCTCTCACATCAGTTGTGCCACCTTCTAACTTCAGTCTTTTATTACTGGTCCGTATCACCAGCAACACTGAATAATAACAGTTTTCCAGAGCACCACCAGCTCTGCAGGATTCAAAATGTGGCAATAAAAGGCTCCTAAAGGACACTGAAGGAAAACAGGCGATGTCCTGCACTCGGGGGCTGGTTAGGCAGGACTTTGCCCAGGCATCCAAAACCCAACCGCATGGCTTACTACGACAACGAGCTTTTGGGAATTTATTTCAATATTGCAAAGCTTTAGGTTTTGAGTAATATGGGTGCAACAAGCAAAGACCCTTTACTTCAACCTAGAGAAAAACTGCTGGTGGGGTTCCCCCGCCAGAGAGGTTTTGCAATATTTTTGCTGTATTCTAAACATATGAAAACTGATTTAGATTTCATTAAAAGTATCAATCAGAGAGCACTCTGAAGAGTCATGGGGAGACTGTTGTATAATCTGCAGAACAAAACGTAATTACAAGGGTTTTTTTCCATACAAAACTGGAGAAGACAGTATAAATGCAGGTCTGAGCACCTTTTCAGTCTATGTTCTTTACTGGCAGCACGACCATTTGCGCTACAGAAGTCCTACTGTAAGGGACAGACCCGGCCTTCTTGCAGAACCGTGCCCATCAGTGCCTTGGAAATCAACTTTTTGAGCACGGAAGAGTGAAAAGTGGATAGGAAAATCCTTTTGACTACTAACACTGTGAAAAAAATAAGATTAAAAGCAACCTTAATGCAACACAGAAGAACAGCAACTTGCAAAAAAAAAAATTGTTGAATATTTTAATGCATTTTGAATCATAATGAAGAAAAACATTTTTACATCTAAAAACAAATCAGCAGAATAATAAAAAGTGGTTCCACATAACTTATAAAGTCTTTTCCCAAAAAGGTAGTTTTCACAGATTTACGCAACAAATGTTTCATTCCAGATCTTTCTGACCGTATACACAAACTTTGTGAAAACTGATGTGCATTGCTTGAGAGACATAAAAGCTTGATTTCGCCCAGTGATGACTTTTCTGTGAAATTCTGCACAATACTGAAACTGTAACTGCAACTCTCCTCCATTTTATGAAATGCTGGACATTGTTCAGTGCTGAAAAACACTCTTTAGAACATTCAAAGCTATGAAATGTTTTCCACACATTTAGTCTATGTAGCATTACTCACTACCACTGCTCACATGTGATTTGCTTCAAGGGGAATGGCAGCCTCAGCTTAACCTTCAGTACAGCATATAAAATTAAGCTAAGTGATAGTTAAGTGTTGAGCTGATTTAAGTATTAGCCTGCTCATAAGAACGTGGCTCTAGCACCTTGTTTGGTTGATTTTTTTCAAAGTGAAAGTGTGTAGTTGCCCCATTCCTGGTACCAGAGGACGATCCCTCTGGCGATATAAAAAGTCTGCTGCAATGATGATTAAACTGCATAGAGTCCAGTGTTCCTCTATTACATATGTATTAGAGAAGCTTAAACAGATGATTTAGTTTAGCAGGACCAAAACCAGTGACACTCTCCCCCCACCTCAGGCAGTAAAACGACCGTCATTGTTCAAGATATTACATGCAGGCCATGCTGGAGAAATGGCTTCTACTGGCTAGAGAGACATTCTTCTCATTTTTTTAAACAGCGTCAGCCTGTGTAAAGTTCTCTCTGTTACCAACTAAAAGAAAAAGTACCTTTTTTTCTGAAAGAGTAAGACCTGCAACCCAACATCAAATGGCTTTACCCAAGAGTTAAAAACCCAGGAAAAAAAAACAGTGAAAATGAACCTTGACATCACCCTTTAACCCTTGTTATCAGAAGACTTAAATTCTGCAGCTGCTTTCTCCAGCGTCCCTAGTTTTGGTATTTTAAGATTACTTCAGTACAATTATGTATATATCCTGTATCTCAAAAAAAAAAAAAGACCAAAAGACGACAAAAACCCAAGGATCAAGCTACTATGATGAACTGTACTATAAGATCACATACATTCTCCATTAAGTATCTTGAGCTTCCTTAATGTTATGCTCCAAAACTACATCCTGGACCCCCGTTTCCCTACAATTCCTCAACGAGGCATTCATCATCCCACGCCATTGCACTCCGATGCCCTTATATCTTAGTTAACAGGAGAACCAGTTAACACACCTTTCTTCATGTCATAAACAGTGCTGTAGAGGGCACAAGCACAGCTATAGTTTCACAAAATCATGATGAGATAAAAAGTTCCTGCCACTCCTCTTACGCCAACCTACCACAAACTCCATGATTCCCATTGCAAGACTGCACCCTTGGCTTACCCTCACCCTTCATCTTATACAGTGATATGTCAGACGATTAGGGGCGGTATCTCCCTTTAGCTAAAAAGAAGTGTCTGTCTGAAGCGCCTTTTTGGTCTTTCGAAGACATCAGCTGCCACTTGCATTTATTTCTGTCATCAGGTGTAATATCCCACCGCCAGTGTAAAAAAGGCTAAGCACAGTGAGGAGCAAAACCAGAGCAGTATCATTTGGGAGGAAACAGGGAGGCCTATGTTAATTACCCCCTTTTGGGACAGAAGAGGGACTGCAGCAGCCCTTGCCACGGCTGAGAACAGAAAGGTGACAGATGATGCTTACTTATCGTATTGCTCCATTAGCTTTAGGGGTTAATTATCTTAAGGATCACATTTAATATGATTGTCCTTCCTCTCACATCAGAGATAGTACTTCAGCCAGAGACCAAAAGTGCTTTTTTCTAGGCTACAGAGAGATTCAATGCGTCTTGACCAACATTCATTTTTGAGGTAGTACTCATTTACTTTGTATTGCTGGCTCAAAATAAAAATATGGGAAGTGAACACAATTAAAAGTGTGCTCACTGTAGGTATATAAACAAAAAAAAACCCAACCCCCCCAAAAAAACTATTTCCTTTCTGGGCAGATCACCAAAAAGAAGCAATCCTTCTTACAAAGGTCAGCTCACATTCACTGGTAAAGTCAAACTTTCATAAATGGTTTATAACAATAGCTATAAACTAAAGTGCTTCAAAATTTGCTTGAGTAGATTTTAGTGATTAGAATTGTAATATTCTGGATTTTTGCTAGTATGAAATGCCATAAGATTTTAGAATAACTTTATATAAGAAGGGCAGAATGATTTTTTTTTTTCTCCAAAAGTACAAAAAAGCATTCCAAATAAATCTGGCAGCCTATATTCACTACAAGTTGCTTGTACTTTCCTTGTCAAATCTACTATTTCTCCAGTAACCGGGATAAAAATGGAGTTGAAGTTGCACTACACGGCAGCACTAAAAAAAGTATCCCAAATCAGATGCAAACAGGAAAATGTTTACAATCATACAACTAGTGAAATTCACACTTCATTTCAAACTTTTAGCCCTGCAGATCCTTTTTAACACAAGGCAGATATGTAGAGTAATGGAAAAACATAACAGACATATACACTCTCTACATTAATTACGTAAGTTTCACATTTATGTCACAAATGTAATGCCCTACCATGTATCTATTAAATGCTAAATAACTTATGAACATTTATGTGCTCTATGCAACAGTGAACATATTGACCAGTGGATGCCAAAATATAAAAGTTTATACACAAGACAAACTAATTTTAAAAAAAATCACATTTTCTGTACAATTCATGCAAACTGTGCACAATGTGTAACAAGAACAACATTTGCTTAAGTCTCCACTTAAGGAAGAGCTTTTACAGAGACAGCAGACCAGTGTTCAGAAAAGTCTGCGAAAGTGTGGAAGTCCATGGCAACATAAAACACAAACATTCTTCCTGCATTTCATTTTTCTTGTAACAAAGCAGGGATGTTGATGTTCCAACCGATAGCCTGACGATCAAATCCACAAGTGAAGAGGTTACATATTGGATGGTCCTCACTCCACGCTGAGCAACATACCATTCTTCTGTGGCCCTGCAACATTTCGGGAGGCAGCAGTATTACTTACAGTATATTTTGAAAGCTTCCATGTCAACAAGTTAGCAAGTTTGCATTTTGAGTTGCAATGGGGCAAGGTTGAGTTGCAAATGTGCAAGGTGGCACAACCAATGCTCAACGCTAGTTTTTACAAACGCTACTAGAAAATTATCAAGGTCACTGTTATTTTCACCTGCAAGGGAAAAATCTTTATAACAAGGAGACTCCCTAACACCAGCACCAAATCCGTAACGAGAGAAACACACAAACAGGTGCATCAAAACTTCTGAGTTTTCCAAGGTATGCTTGCTATCGAATCACATTTTACTTACAAAAGCAAAATGAATTTTAATTGTAGCATTTCTATTTATAAAAGCAATCTTAAAATACAAAACTACTTGCTGGCAACTACTCTGTCATAAACCTGTAAGATTAGGTGTCCATCACATTCATAATTCAGAAAGGTTAATACTACAGCAGGGGGTATGTCATACTGAGGAAAGACAATGCCTTACCTATTCTTCAAGTCCAATAGGAACAAAAACACCCCAAGGAGCTTTCTGACCAACATTTTAGTTCAAAAACAAACAAACAAAAAAACCCCACCCCAAAACAAAAAAAAGCCATGATTTCAGTAGTGTCAGGCTGAATGGAAATATTAAGGGGAAAAAAAAAAGAATAAAAAAAAAAAAAGAAAAATCATCACTAAACAACACACTGAAGACTAAAAAAGACTAAACAAGTCTTAAACCCCCTTCTTAAATTCTGTCAAGAGCTGCTGAATCTACCCAAAAAAGCCTACTGAAGTGGTATAATCCAATTAACTTCACTTAGTTTATTTTGCTCCATTAGCGATGCTTGCCATGCCAAGCACCACAAACACACAACATTTGATGGCTGCAGCAAGGATGGTTTAGTATGTAGTACCAAATATCAAGAATACACGTGCAAAATCACGGAAGGAAAGAAATTTATCACCAGATCACAGAACTGACCCCTACTTCTTTTCTTTTATGTTTCATTATGTAACAAATCAAACACTAACTGAAAAAAATCCCAAACACTAAACCTCATAGTATGTCACTTTTCTGACACTATTCACATCAAGACATTAAAACACATTTGAAATGCTTTTACACATTTTTTGCATTTCATAGAGAAAGCAGATACCTCTTTCACTTTAGTAAGGAGAAAAATTAAGACGAAATCCACTTGAAACATCATTTCCAATTCTAATTAAAAAAATCGAAATATGTTACTTATTTGCATTTTGGTCATTCTCAGCAACTAACAACAGCATATATGTATAGACAACAATGTCGTTCAGTATTTGTTCAGCTTTTAAGCTGGAGAGACCAAATTCTACTTTTAACCTGATAAGAAAGAAGAACAGACATACTTTAAGGCTATAAATACTCACTTACCTGTCTATTACTGCGAGGGAGGCGTGCTAATCGCACTCCTGACATGTCAAATAACCTAACCTGTCGATTGTCATGTGGAAGGGCGATGATTCTTTGGCCAACACATACGTTAATCCTGCACAGAAGAGACAAAAGTAGGTTATGTATAAAACGGTAAGCCTGGCAAATAGAACCTGACAGTACAGGTTTAAGCTCGTGAGAAGTGATACAGCTGACTTTTTCCTGATTGAAATTCTCAAGTGAAAAAAGTATTAAACTATTTAGGTGTTTTCTATTGTACTAAATGCTCAAACAGCCTTAATATCTGCATCCTGCATAAAAAAAAATCTCAGCAAAGCTATACTACGTATTTACTGAAAATTAATGTTGACTACTCCTGCGCTTTATAAAACCACTTCAGGCATTTTCAAAGTCTCAGAAACTTCAACTTTAATTTTAGTGAGTAAAATCAAATGCATATGCAGTGAATTAATAGACTAGACTACTTCAATTGGAAGGGACCCATTGTGATCATCTAGTCCCGCTGCCTGAACAATTTAGGGCTGTCCAAAAGTGAAAGTGTGTTGTTAAGGGCATTGTCCTCAAACACCTCAAACACTGCCAGGCTCAGGGCACTGACCACCTCTCAAGGAAGCCTGTTCTCAAGGAAGCTTGACCACCTCTCTCAGTAAAGAAATGCTTCCCACTATCCAGTCTAAATCCCCCCTTGGGGCAGATTTGAATCATTCACATGCATGAAAGAAATTAAGAATTAATTTTTAAAAACTGTGAATTGAGAAAAACAGTAACTCAGAGATGTGCTTACCTGTTGACTGCAGAATCTGTACGGATCGTTGCAATAGGAGACCTCATGTTTTTCAAATCCCAAACCTTTACAGTACGGTCATCACTACCAGAAACAACATTGTCTCCCACAGTGAAAACTGCAGATGTCACAGTGCTAAACAATCAGGAATAAAAAGAAAGATGTCAAGCTCTAAAGTTCTTTATTAAACTACCATCTGATTTAAAGCTCTGTCTCCTGTTCCTGTGTTTCCTTTAAAATATGTAGCTTGCCTTTTTTTTAAAAAAAAAGTAACCTGAAATATTAAAACTCCAAAGGAGTACTTCAGAATTTTAAAAAATACATATTCTTACAAAAAGCTGTGTCACTTAAGTATAACAAGGCCTGACTGGCCCAAGTGTTAAGAAAAGAAGCCCAACAGTGGACAGCCACTCCAGACGCATCTCTCATATTCCACTATTCCTAGTACGAGTTAAACACATCCAATCTTGAAATCTTAATTAACTTTTGAAGTTCTGTATTAATGTCCAGTAGGCTTATCAGACAACTGAAACTGAATTAGTACCATACAGTACAATTCTTCCTCTCAAGTGTTTTGAGACTGAGTCAAGTTCTTTTACTTTCCATCCAAAGACTTTTGTAGAACTACCTCAGGCATTTGTCATTCATAGCACAGACACTGAAAAGATCCAAAATACCTACCTGACATATAGCTAAAGCTATTCTGCATGCACACCTAAACATGCTGTAATACATACGCAGAGCTTCCCGTATAATTCCACTAGCAACAGCTACAGCAATCTAATAATTTCTCATTTTGATTTCTATTCATATTTTACAAGCAGCTAAGTCTGAGAGCTAGTTTAAAAAAAAAAAAGGGCAAATAGTAGTAGTACAAAGCATGACCAGTTCTTCAAATTTCACCCATTCTGTCTAAAAAAGCACAAGGGCAGCCAGAGAAAGACTCCCAAGAATATTTCAAGCCATTGGAAGTGCAACATACTACTTTCAAAAAAAATTACATGAAGGATTTTATTTTAGAATTTTATCTTTGTATTTTATATTTTCAAAGAACAGCATTCTGCTGAGCTCGAATGAACAGTTCTCATGACGATGAGCTGATTTTTAACAAAAATCTTTTACCTTTATATCATATTAACTAATTAAAGTTTTTGTAGTACTATTTTCGTTTTAATACTGTGCAAATTCCCAACTCAAAACCAGTTATTCTCTGCCCACACAATGTACTAAAAAAGCATTTTTGTCTCTCCCTAAAATCACAAGGGAAGGTTTCTCAACTCTGTTTCTACAGATCTGATTTAATGACTATCTTCTAACTTGGGTCATGCACATCAATTTCTTAGAATTTAGTAATTTTAATTTAAGTTGTCAGTTGTTACTGTCACTTTGGTTGTCCTGCAGAAATCTGAATTCATGTCCTATCCAAGCTGCTGACTGAGATTAGCACTAGCCAGGTCACAATGGACCAGTTTATGCAAGCCTTTTAATTTAAATTGACACCAAATTAAGTTTTAATTAGGATGAAGGCCCACTTTATTCATCATACCAAGTTTCCTAATGCATTACTTGAGTGCATCTGAGCTAGCAGGGAGATGATTACAATAAGAACCAAGAGGTCTTCACCTAAGCTTCTGGACTTTATGAACCGGAAGTCAAAAAGTTAAAACATACATGAAGGCCACAACTGATTAGTCTTTTTCATTAGGCACCTTCGCATTTGGGAAGAAAACTCGTTCACGTAGCCAAAGTTACTGCAAAATAGGATTGGTATGCTCTTAGCGCCAAACCTGTCTTCCACCATCCTGACCTCTGTTAAACTTACCAACATCTGCATTTCTCTCCTCACTAGTTCATTATACAAGTGGCAAAATACCTCTGTAAAATGTTTCAGACTTTCACTGAGCTCTATATTGCTGTAACACATTTGCAACAATGTTTTTAAGTATAAAATTCACTATTAAATCCCCATACTTTGCACACACATTGGGAGACTTCCTTGCTCAGAACAGTACAAGGAATTCAAGTCGTAGGAAAGCTCCAGGTGAATGAATATACTGTGTTTTAGTACTCTGCTGCCAACACAGAAATCTGTTTTCCCATCATACGTTTTATTCCAGTTACAGGGGGAGTATGCTGTGAAACTGTGTTAAAATAACCCTCCAACTTTGCATGCTTTTTTCCACAACTTCAAAAAGCTTTCTAGCTTCTTTGATCTCATATTGGTTCTCCTTTATCACTTATTGTCAAAACATAGTTAAGTTTTGTTGACGCCATAGAGTTATCTCCTTCTTAGATTTACCATTTCTCAAATGAAAAATTCAAAATTATCACCATGCAAACAAAATGCCAACTCTAGGTTAGTGCAACACTATTCCTGTAAAAACAAAAAGACTCAAAAGAAAACAAAATCCTTTTCTGTACTGTTTTCAGTTTAACTATTCATCCAGGTATTACTGGGTACACTAAGAAAAAATTTGATAAATAAAAACGCAATAAAGTTCTGCCATAGCTCTGTATGGCAACTGGGAAAGATAGAAAGGCAGCCAGGTCATTTTCCGTGACATTTTTAAAGGTGTTTAGCGGTCTTAGTCCTCTGCCTACCCTGCCAACAGGTCAACCCCGTAAGGCACTGCAGACTGGGGTATGCACTACTTGCAAGCACACATGACTATAAAACCAGCCTTTTTAAGGAGCTTTGAATTCAAAGGCTTGATATAAAAGTACCTTTTACTGAACCCAGTGTTCCCCATCAAGAATTCTGGTCACAGGTTCAAAGCAAACAGCATACGGATGTACTGTGTAACAGTCCTAGATATTATGCTTTAAAAATACGCAACATTATTCTTCTAAGGGAACCTACTGATATTGATACATCTAATTCAGTCCTCAAGGGTATCTCATTTTCAAAATAAGACTGCAAGACTAGAAGTTTTAAGTAACTCAACACCAAGTCTAGAAAGGCCAAAAGCAGCATCATTCTCAGACACCTGACAAATGTGGGGAGGTTTCTCAACACTTGACTGTCAACAGAGTAAAGATCAGCTGGTTTTTCTGGTCATCTTTTTTTAAGTGGAATATACTGTGTTCATACTTTAAAAAACACAAACAAACACCACACACACACACATTTAAATTCAAGAACATGTACAACGCTACTGACTTAAGAAAACATGAGCAAATGCTGTGCTCGTAGGTTTTCTTACGCACTACAGCTCACGCTTTGTCTCCTCTGTTATTCCAAACTGGAGCATCTCTTATGGTGAGACAGATGCATCTCATCTCATTTTTTGTTGGTTTGTGGTTGGTTTTTTTAGATTAAGAAAAAATAGCAACAAGAAGAAAGGCCAATTCCTACTTAAAAACTAAAACAGAACTTCAACCCAGCTGAAGGGGGAAGGTGAAAACAAAGGGAAGCAAAGTTTGTGTGGGAAGAAAGAAGTTCGCAGAGGAGCTGATATACAAAAAATCTTTCAAAAATACTGCCTCCCTAACCCCACCCATATCACAAAAATTAAAAGACTTTTTCCTATATTTTCATGTGGCTAGTTTTACTTTCTTTTTATACTAGTCTTCAGTTTGTTCTAAGCCAGCTAGAACTGTGGTTAACATCCCCTTGGCTACATTAATATGACAACAAAAGATCATCAGACCCCGTGTTAATAGAATGCTAGAAGACATTAGGTTTTTAATAACTCAAAAAGATGACAGATATTGTAGGACATTAAAAAAAAAAAAAAAAAAAAACTGGCGAAGAGGAAGCAGTCTTATGACACTTCAAACCATGGGTCCCACAGGGAGTTTGGTGTGCTACAACTATTCTCCAGAAAAGCTTCAGCCTCCGCCAAACCCCAGCAAAACTCATTTATCTTGTCATAGGGAGCAGCCGAGCGTGTACTTCCAGCTGACAGCGTGGCACTTCCTCACCACACACCGCTGCCTGGCCTCGAACATCCTGCTCCCTCCGTGGGTCTCAATCAACAGAAATACTGTAGTGCTAGCACTCCTCATTAGGCTGAACAGCTGTCTCCCCAGTCACACTGAGACACAAAACTGTTTTGCATAACAATCTGCTGAAATTTCACACATAGGGGAAGGGGAAAAAAAAAAAAAATTATGTTGAAAACATTGGACCATGAAATGCTGATGCAGAATCCTTATTGGCAACACACCAGAAAAGTTAACACTGCTCTTTCCATTTTGATTTGCAGCCTACACTGGGATTTACCCTTGAACATCGGGAGACAACATGTTTTCGTGCCTGTGAAAAGGCATCTAATCTACTCAGATGCATTAAACTTTGTGGGGGATGAAGTTCTGGAGAAAACAGTCTAAAACAGAGCTTTCAGATAAATTCATTCAGTGTATACCAAATTTAGTTAAACAGCAAATTTTGAGTGTTTAAATATGCCTCTCATTTTAAGCAGTAAAATTCAGGAACAAAACCTAAAGGAAGGTTTATTTGGGACAGCTTTTCTGCACAAGAGTTTCCTTTAGAGAAACAAAGCGTATCCCCACACAGAGCAGTTTGCAGCCTGAGGGGAAGCCACAACCTGGGTTTAAAACCTCCAGATACGGACAACACTTTCCCCATCTTAGAGGGCGATAGCAATGGCCACACGAGTCCCAGGTGAGGAGCATACCAGTACCTCCACGTCTGATGGTGCATTCAGGTTTTAGAAGTGCTACAGACACGTGATTCCAGGAAAAGCTAAACATACAATTCCCAAACTCTGTTTGTAGATTTATCTCCAAGTATCAGCAGAGCTTTTTCCCTCCAGCTTGAGAAATGGTAAGAACAAACATGAAGCAATTAACACTGAAGAAGGATGGGGGGGGGAATTCAGAAAGAACTGTTAGTACTGAAAAGTCATTTTTTTAGCATTTAAAACAACATCTATTCCAGAGATGTGTGTTTCATGACATTTAGAAAAAAATGTCAGTATCTCCTCTTCTCACCATCTTAAAACAATAAAATGATACAGGACTGAAAACAGTAACTAGCTTTTATGAGAATTGCTCAATGGCAAGTTAGTAAATTAGTTAAGGTGCAGATATTTTTTAAATCAATTCCATTACATTTTTGATGGGATAAAAAAGGTCCATTTATCCCTGCAGTATTGCTGCATATGTTATGTAAGCTTTAGAACACCACCACACTCTAAAACATTATGCTCTGCTCAACAGGATACAAAGAAAAGGCCTTTGGCTATGCTCTTTTGTGGGTCATTTGAAAAAAAAAAAAAAAAAAAGAAACCAACATAGCACTTTTTAGTGCATGCATTCAAGAATGGAATTAAGATTCTCTCCATCTATTGCAGTGAAGCTTAAAGCACTCATAGGCAACTGGATACAGATTTATTGCCTACATCTTTTTTAAAGTGACTGACAAAACTCTAGTGGCTAGCATTGTAGTGGCTAGACCCAGTCTAACTGTGTATGTTACATACCCTATTCCCAAAAATAAAACACCTAAAGGATTTATTTTCTTTTAGTTACAGGCTTTTAATTTTAATACTCTTACAGCTAAAGGAGTAGTTCATTCAAATTTTTATATTTCTTTATTAATTGGGAAGCAATTCTTACAATGAGGAAGTTTGCTAGTAACAACAGAAAAGGTTTAAGAACATAAAGGAAACAAAACTATCAAAGAATATTATCTTTCAAATTGCTTTTTCAGCACTTCAACAACCCCATGCCAGTGCTGCGCTGGGGGAAGGTTAGGAAAGAAAATGGAGTATTCAAGCTGTGCAAGAGAGAAAAGACAGGTAACTTGGATGAGTTGAAGGCATGTAAAATATGCTGGCCCCAGTCTGTCCTGAAACAGACTCACAAAGAAGCTAAGAGCATTGGAAGTTAGACAAACTCGAAGCTAGATGCTTGAGCTATCAGCTAATAAAACTAACAACTCTTAAGAAAACTGCTGAAACCTTAACATGCTCTGTAACATGTATGCAATAAATGTAAACAAAAAGATTTTTACAGGTATGTGTTTAGAAGCACAAAATTAAAAAAACCTAACCCTAGAGCTTACAGTCCAGGCCACAATCTTCATATAAAGAATACCTAACATGTAAACGTAGGATCACAGCAGTGTCTGAAAGGCAAGTTTGGGGCCTTTTTCAATGAAATGCAAGAGAAAAAAAAACCCACAGTAGACAGAACAAGGTAGGAATACTAACAGTAATATCAGAATCATCTAGTTAACCAGTAAGGCTTGGGGAGAAAACTGTATGTTTCATCAGAAAAATTTTGCATTTCTTACAAAAACCCTGGACTGAGAGATCCACACACCGTGAATGCCTAAGGCATTCTTTGATGAGAAAGAACAGAAAAATGGTAGACAAAGCATCACTGATAGCATCAATAGCTGAAGCCAGAACAGGACTATCTTGAAAAGAACAGATGCTTTCAACTGGTCAAACTCCATTGACAGCACCCACCTTGTGACATTTTATTTGGCACAAGGCTCCCTTTCCTAGCACAGCTTTTAGTCAAAGGTGCAAAACTTGCATTTTTAGAATTACATCTAGATATGCCTTAGCTTCACCAAGAGAATGTAGCTGAGTAAGAACACCTAACAGTGACCTTGTAATATCGGGGATGTCTAGAATAAGACTACTTTCCAACAAGGATGTCTAATGACATTGCTGCCTGAAGAGAAGGCATTTCCCCCCTGCCATGACTTGGTCTTTCAAGAACAAGACAGACACACATCAGATTACAAGTATTAAATCTTGCAGAATAAAGAATATGCGTATGCCAGCTGACCTTGGCCAACGTGAGCGTCCACGAAACTAAAGCAATTATTATTCTCTTGATACAGAATGCCACTTTGACGTTAATTCCCAATTCACTAAATGTCAGAATTCAGCCCAGCATCCTAATTAGTTGTTGCTTAAGTATTTTTTAATTCAGATTTTCCAGCAAGCGTAAGAGTTTGAAGATGAAAAGTTGAAGCAGCAAGACATATTTGAAATTCTTTAATTTCAGAGTTCTCAGGATTAAGCACAACTCACCATCCAGCTGCATATTCAGAGACATACAGACAGCAAATGAGCAGGAACCTACCCTTTCAATCTCGTAACACAACCAGAGTGAAAGAAGGAATATGCTGTAGTCTGAAAGTGCTATAAGCCACCTTGTTCAGCTCTTTGTCACAAATAAGATCCACTTTCAGCAATTTTTTCTCTGAGTTTACCCAGAAAGTAACACAAAAATACACATCCAACAGTTAATGCACATTCACGCTTGACACCCTGGCTCTATCTAGCTACAAATACCAGTAAATTTGAGAAGTCATAAATAAACAAACTGTAATATTTTCTGGCTAGGTCAAAAGTGCCTGCTCTTTTTTTTTTTTTTTTAAGCCAAATATGCATTTAATCAGCAATACAAGTTGGTGCATAACTATATACTGATCAAGAAGCACTAGCAAAGGATATTCTTTTAAGAATTGCAATCCAAAGCTGCTTCTGAAGACAACATTTTATTCTTTGAAGGATGGTATTTGCAAGTCCAGTCTTGGAAGTCCTGCACATTTTTATTCAAGCATTTCAAGGATTATGTGCCCAACCACTGTGCACCTTTGGCAGTCACTAAACAAAACAAAGGTCTTTAATATTTACCAAGTAACTCATCGACTGCATATAAGCAACAACATAATACAGATAGATAGGAAAATCAATGTATGGTTCAAAAGATGTATATGAACTCATTAGCTAATAAGCATTCTTTTGCCAATAGGGGATTCACTTATTTCCAGTGTTACTAAATTGTCAGAATAAATGTATAAAATCTGTAAAGTACTTGAGTGGATCTGTGCAGGCTTTTTTTTTAAGCTACAAATGGTAAGGATTTCCAGCATGAACATTTTAGAAGACTCCACGCATCAAGACGGACCTCAGCACATGCTGAGTACTTGAAGAGATGGAAACACTCATCAAGCACATATGCAAGAGCATGTCAATGCCAGAGTTTTTCAACTAGGACACCACGCTGGAAAAAGAGTGGCCTTCAAAGCCCCGACGAGACACGGCTGCACAAGGCTCAGCAAACAAAAGCAGAAGTGAAGCTGGAATGCAAATTGCCATGTAGATGCCAGAAGCGTTTTGCTCTTTGCAGAAAAACCTTAGTTCAACTTAAAGAGCTCTAATCAATAACCTGTAAATGCAGTAATTTCTCAATAGGTGCTATATATTATCAAACATGTATTTTAGAGTGGTATCTGCTGAGAAAAAGGTGTTGCAATTTGAGTTCCCAGTATAATTTTTGGAGGCTTTAACTCAGGAAGTCAATTTAATTAACATGCAACAAGTAAGTGTCTGGATGATAATATAAACGTAACCTTTTCCCAGGGCTCTGTTAAACACCTCATAGAGGGATGTGCCTGGGGATTAACAGCACTAGTAATAAAAATTGCTATGGGTACGCACATAGAAATCAGCCTGTAACAAAAGTCTTATTTTTAAGAAAAAAATCAGTCCCGCGGCGCGCAGCCGGCAGGGCAGTGCTGCCACCTGCTGGTGCGAGTGTGACACCGCGCCGCTCGGCGGGATGGCTGCGCCCCGGGCGGGAGCCTGCGGCCGGCACCCAGCTCGCCCCCGCCGGCTGCCCGGTCCCTGCGGCGCGGAGGGGCGCGGAGAATCACTCCGGAGAGAGGCCGGGCAGCAGGGAAGGACACCTGCACTCCCGGCCACGCACCGCTGGGGCACGGTGATGGTTTGGCTCTCCTGTGAGAAGGACCGTGGGGATGGAGTAAGGTTTTGGGGGCTACAACACAATAAGCCCTGCCTGCCGGCCTCACTATTGAGATGTTTGGCATCTAATTATACGGGTTTAACGCGTTCGGAGTTGACCTGGTGAAATACACATGGGGGAAAAAAAGAGCTGCTCTATGAGCTCTAGAACAGCTATTCATCAGATCCTACTTCGAAGAGGCTATTAAAACTTATGCTTGAGGACTTTAAATTATCAGCGTTAATGGCTGTAACATCCATTTAGAGAACTGATTCCAACAGCCTATCAAAATATGAAAAACTTGGCAAATTATTCAATTAGACATTCATAGAAGCCAAAAAAAGTGTCCTGTGTGTACATATTTTCCAGTCAACAGATAAAACAGTTTCTTCTATGCTGCTTAATGTGAGAAGATTGTTACAGTGTTGATTACAGAGTAATTTAAAAATACTTTGCCAACAGGCAGCACAATAATGGACCAAAAATAAAATCCCTCAAAGTATGTCTTGATTCCAAAACACTGAACTTCCATCTCTGCTCTGACTGCATTCCTCAGTGAAATACTCATCTTCGTAATAGAATCATCTCTTTGAGAAAACAGAGCACTGAACAACCTTAGCCATTAAACAGTAAAATCAGTTTTGAGACCCTTAATTAGAGCATATTTTGTGAAAAAGCCTATGTCAATACTAGAAACTCATACATTCAAAGAACAAAATGGAGATAGATGATACAACACACAAAAATATGAAGACAATTAAAAGCCGGAACAAGAGTGGCCAAAGAGGTTGCCTAAGGTCTATTCCATTCATAAAAAAAATACACTCCCTGATAGTTTATAGGTCTCAGTGATAGAGGCCAAAATACCAGCTAACAGCTTTACCAGTATGCACCATCTCCCCAGACCAACAACGTCTGGTCTCAGCATACTTACAGAAAAACACTAATGTCAGTCATGTTCCTTTCCCTGATAAAATGTCCTGGGACAAAGCAATTAACCAGCTCAGAAAAAAAAACGCAAGCACCAATGGAAATTGGTCACAAAACTTCCAATTTTTACAAGTCATTCTACAAAAAGTAGAGTACAAAAATTATGGCATGAAACAATTATAGGATGCAGACCACAAAATTAAGCTTAATCTCCTATCAGAACATGGCTACTTATAAGGGATGATGATCATGCACATAACGTAAGTTATCAAGCTGAGGAACTCAGGGCAGGGCAGGTTTAAAGAGGTTTTATTTTATATAGAGGTTAGCCAACAGCTGGGAAAATGAAAAAGTAGATACTGAAACTGAGTCATATGCAAACTACACGTTCAAATTAAAAAAAAACAGAAACATGAATAAACATTTGTGGGGTTTGTTTTGAGCTCAGATTAACAACCACGTTTTGTTCTGAAGGAGGAAGGTGGGATTTGTTTCTGAAACATTCCAAAACCTTTTAAAAAGATTTGTTTTCTTGGGTAAAGTATTTCAAAGTTACTCCTGCATTTTCTGTGCACCAAAGCTCTGATTAACAGAAAGGTAGGTCAACACCGTAACATAGATTCCCGTGACTACATTTGCTCATATTCCACACCAGCCAGTTTAAAAACTTAAAAGTCTTAACTGGCAACTAAAAATGTTACGCCAAAACTACTGTTTTGACAGAACATGGTAATCTATGCCCTTATTTTAATTTCTTATCTCATGTACAAATTAGAAGCTTTAGCTTAAAGTGTAAAAACTAACCCTGCTTTTTTCCCCCTACTGGTTCCAAAGTAACCTTTATTTCACACCGAGTGTCATGACAGGCAGGGGTAACCTGCCCCATCAACTGCACTACAGTGATACCTGTAAACTACAGGTATAACCAATGCTGGAAACAACCTCATACCTTAAATTACCTTTAACTGTAAGGAGTTTTAGCTAGACTTACCATATAAGCAATATCACACCAAGAGCCCTGGGTGCTGTTTTGGAAATTAAGTACTGCTGTGTTACATGTGAAGGACAATTAGGGGTTTCTGTGAAAATCAGTCTCTTAAAACAGGGGAATGAACTTAGCACCTCAAAAAGAGCACAGGAACAGTTTTGTTCAGATTAGCAACTGAATACTTCATACTTCTGGAACTTGTAAAAACCTGTAAAGGAACTGTCACTTACTCTGTGTGGCCCTGAAAGACATTCACAGAATGGATAGAAGGATCTCTGAAATCCCACAGACGGAAGGTTGTATCGCGTGATGATGTCACCACAAGACGTTGGGTAGGATGTGTACAACAATGTGTTAGCTCTTGGTCGTGCCCTACAACGACAGATGAGAACACGTAAAGTAATGAAGAAAAGACTTCCCATTTCCACATACACTTTGAATGAAATGCTGATGATTTTTTCTTTTTTCTCCAAACAGAAAATAATAATAATATTAATAATAATTCTGAATTTTAATGTTACTACTGCTGTAAAAGTTTGGAATTGTATTTAAAAGCAAAAAAACCCCACTACTCATTTCACATTATTATGAAGTAGTGATAGGTTATTGCTACTTGATACACCATGAACACAGCAAAACCATTTTGCAAGAACTAAAGGTTGGCTACAATCAGTTTAAAAACAACTACTATCATAGGTGATATCACAAGCCTAAAAGAAAACAAATTCACGCTCAGAGAATTTGCAAGGTTGGAATTTTAGAAACCATTAAAAAAACCGAGCAGCAGCTTAAGTCTTGTACACACTCGCATCTTACACCAGAGAAACTACTTTTCCCAATGTTCTGCTCTCTACAAGTAGTACCACACATAAACATAAACGACCAATTTATCTTTGTGTGAGTAAACAAATACCTGTAAGAGAATGGACAAGTTCAGAAGTCTCTACATCATACAGATTTGCTGTCCTATCCCATGATGCTGTCACAGCTTGCTTCCCCCCAACAAGCCAGTCAGCTGCTATGACCACTCCTTGATGGCTTTTCAGTGAAGTTAAGGGGGCTCTGACAGTGGGACAATCACTAGAAACATCTCCATCTCCGTCAGGTTCGTCTTTATCTGAGAACTCAACTTCATCTTCTCCAGACATTTGCTATAAAATATAAGAGAAAAAAAGATTTAGAATAAAAGAGACTGAATGTCTCTAAGTTACATTTTACAACATAAATGCTTTCCACTCCCCTTACTGTGAACGTGGGTGACTTAATTCTGTAGAATCTAGGCTATTCAGGTACTTACTATCAAAAACTTAGTTGGAGGAATAATACCAGTGAGTTAAATGCAGTTGTAATAACCACTTCATTTTAAAATCTCTTCCAAACTGTTTAGCTCTGATTATCTGTCCCCTTTACTATCTGGCAAGCCTTTTTTTATTCCCCTTACTGTATTACTCTAAAGTTTCACCAGAGCGCGTTTACCAATGGACTTTTTCCCTTTCGATTTTTAAGAGAAGGAAGCATTGAACAGGACACTGACTGTTTTAATCTTTGGGAAGACAATCATTTACAGCTGTATTTTCATGTATTAGTCAAAATCAGGACACCAATATTTGTCTGCTGGTTGATACACAGTCATCATGCAGGGCTGATGTGAACTAGATGCAAAATAAATTTTTTTGCTAACCATGAAGCATCGATCTCTGAACCCTATTTCACTTAGGCAAGACAAATAGGCTTTTCTTTCATGATATTTGCGTGTGAAAAAAACAACACATTTGTACTGCTCTTTCAAAATGGAAATGCTAAATCAAATAAATTTCATCAAACATTTTCCATTCATAAATATATCTTGTATTACACAGCTATGTCTTGTCCCTACTCAGCTTACTGAGAAGCTCATGCTATAAACTATGTTTGTCTTCACAGTTTAGCATGGGTGCTTTTAAGTCAAATTAAGCATCTGACGGTCTACAGTAAATACTGACTAAATAAAAGCCTGGGGACAACAACATGAGATAGTGTGATGAATGCTGGCAAGGATCAATTAGAAATCAATAAAGATACAAATAAATAAATGCCCAAAATACAAGTCTTTAACCATCATTTTTCAACTCACAGCAACTACAGCTAATACAGGTGCCTCAGTAAGTTAAGCTACAAGAATTTAACTAGTTTAAAAAGAACATAATTATTTATGATTTGAATTATTAAAAAAAATTATTCAACAGTTATTTACACATTTATTACCTTGAACAAAACGTCAATTAATGTACTTACAGTGGCATATTCTATTCTGCACCACAGATCTTTGAAAACACGAAGTGAATCTTTTTCAAAAGAAAGGCTGAAATATATCTGTTAAACTAAAACCTTAAAATCCCACCTTTTGCAATCCTGAAATCATGTAATTTTTCAATGATGCACAAATTTAACATTCAGTCTTATAAAACTTGTATTCGATGAAATTGCTGTGCAATTAGTTTAGTAGCAGTAAGCTGATTGCTTACATTGCAGTCTGCAGTTGGCTGAGGTGTAGGCAACTGTACTATGTATCTCCAGATGTGAGCTGTCTGGTCTCCAGATGCTGCGCAGGGGGAAAAAAAAAAAAGAGGTAAAAAACCAGAGAAAATGAAATAAGAGCATTTCCATGGGCAATAAAAACAAGCTTTAACATTACATTTGGCAATACTGTCTGAGTTGCACCTTTTTCTAACAGATACCATTATGACCTTTTTGGTAAGCAAGTCTCAACATCTACCATTACTGTCCTGACTTCAATACTGATATGAACAAAACTCATGCAAAATATAAGTAGCTACCAAATTAATCATTCCTCCAGTGAAAACATCCACTTAAGTACTACACTTGCTGCTCTAATATGTAACATGTGAAGAAGGCATTTAATACATCAACAGGTGCCATCCTTCATTTGCTATTTATCAGAACACGGGGGTCTTTTTCATTCAATGATTTCTTCCATCAAATGTTTTTAACATGGTTTTAATGAGAAACCCAAAAGAGCAAGTGCGAAGCTATTCTGCTTCTGCCTTAAGCAACTCAGCTTAACTAATATCATTTTACAACTCAGCAGGTATCATCTGATTTTAGACTGCATTTGTTTTGGAAATAGACTTATCTATTATTAACTAAAGAGAATCTACAGATTCTCCTTGTTAAGGACAGAACAAGCATGCTCTAATACGTAGGGGTACAGTGCTGAGAGCTCTTGATTAAGAAGAACAGTTTGTCATGAGTATGCATCACTCTGGCACGTGCAATATACATGAAAGCACTAGGAAAAATATCTCATCTAATAGACCAAGTAAGAAAGCTATAACCTTTTATTATTTCTGGTGTCACTATTCTGGATCAAGGAGGCAGATTTTTTTGTTTTGTTTTAATCAGTTCTAAATCAATCAAGTGACACTGAAGAACAGGTCCCCTGAAAACTTCCAGTGGAAATAATTTGCAGAACCACCTTGCAGAAAAATTGTAGAACAAAAATCTAACTATGGGCAGCTTTTGTTTGGTTGGTTTGGGTTTTTTAAGTCAGCTTATATAGCAACATGTTTATGGTACTGAAAAAATAGCTACAGTTAATATATGAAAACAGGAGAATCCAAACAGCCAAACTTAAATCATTGTCAGCCTACATAGAAGGCATTCTACTCCTCACCTTCCTTTAAAGTGGTCACTGCAGATGCGGAAAGAAAAAGTGGTTTTATTTTTAACCTCAGTAATACTTATCCTTATTTTACAATGACTTACCTAATAGCAGCAAATTGAATCCAGACCTCTTTAATCCCAAAGCTAGCGCCCTAACTGCTGGACCATATGAACCATAGTATTAGCCACAGTAGACAGTTTTCACACCTGAGGCTGCACGGATGGTATATTCTCAGTCCTTAAAACACCTTTACACCAACAGTCATAATATTTTTCAGCTGTTTTTTCTGCACAGTCAGTATCTCAATATTCTCTTCCTTTACTTCTGGAAGTATGTATTTTAAAAGGGTTAAGATAGACTAGAATATAGACTATTTCAGTTGGAAGAGACCTGCAACAACCATCTAGTCCAACTGCCTGACCAGTTCAGGGCGGACCAAAAGTTAAAGGATGTTGTTAAGGGCATTGTCCAAATACCTCAAACACTGACAAGCTTGGAGCATTGATCAGCTCTCAAGGAAGCCTGTTCCAGTGTTTGCCCACCCTCTCGGTAAAGAAATGCTTCCTAATGTCCAGCCTAAACCTCCCCTGGTGCAGCTTTGAACCATTCCATGCATCCCATCACTGGATACCAGGGAGAAGAGCTCACTCAGCACCTCACTCCACTTCCCCTCCTCGAGAAGCTGTAGAGAGCAATGGGGTTGCCCCTCAGCCTCCTTCTCTCCAAACTAGACAAGCCCAAAGTCCTTGGCTGCTCCTCGTAGGCCATGCCTTACAGACCTTTCACCAGCTTTGTTGCCCTCCTCCAGATGCATTCAAGGACCTCCATGTCCTTCGTAAGCTGTGGGGCCCAGAACTGCACACAGTGCTCGAGGTGAGGACACACCAACACTGAACACCCCCAGATAATCCCCTCTTTTGACTGGATGGTTATGGTGTGTTTGATGCACCCAGGATGCAGTTTGCCCTCTTGGCTGCCAGGGCACACTGCTGACTCATGTTGAGCCTGTCATCAGCCAGCTCCCCCAGACCCCTTCCTGCAGTGCTGCTCTCCAGACACTCCTCTACCAGTTCACACTTGTGCCTGGCATTATTCTGTCCTAGGTGCAGAACCCATCATTTGGAATTAGAATCATAGAATTATTTAGGTTGGAAAAAAGACCTTCATGATCATCAAGTCCAACTGTTAACCCCACATTGCCAAATCCACCACTAAACCATGTCCCTAAGCACCACATCTACGCTGTCTTTTAAACAGGGACGGTGACTCAACCACCTCCCTGAGCAGTCTATTGCAATGCTTGACAACCCTTTCGGTGAAGAAATTTTTCCTAATATCCAATCTAAACCTCCTCTGGTCCAACTTGAGGCTGTTTCCTCTCGTCCAATGGCTTGTTACTTGGAAGAAGAGACCAATACCTGCCTCACTACAACCTCCTTTCAGGTAGTTGTAGATAGCGATAAGGTCTCCCCTCAGCCTTTTTTCCACCAGGCTGAACAACCTCACTTCCCGCAGCCACTTCTCTTAAGTCCTGTACTCTAGACCCTTCACCAGCTTTGTTGCACTTCTTTGGGCAACTTATTAAAATTTATCTGATTAATCACAGCCCAATACTCCAATCTATCTAGATCCTTCTGAGGGATCATCTTGTCCCTCAAGAGTCAACAGCACCTCCCAGTTTGGTAGCATCAGCAAACTTGCTAATGGTGCATTTGACTCCTGCACCTAGATCACTGATAAACATACTGAATGGAATCGGCCCTAGAACTGAACCCTGAGGAGCACTGCTGGCTACCAGTTGCCAGCCAGATGTAGCCTCCTTCACTACAACCCCTTGAGCTCTGCCCTCCAGCCAGTCCCTCACCCAGCACACCATGAACCTGCTCATCCCACAGCTGGACAACTTGTCCAGAAGGATGCTGTGAAGGACTGTATTAAAAGCCTTACCAAAATCCAGAAAAACTACATCCACCATTCTCCCTTCATCCACTAGATAAGCGACTATCATAGAAGGGTATCAAATTAGTTAACAGGACTTCCCTTTTGTGAATCCGTGCTGACTGCGCCTGATGACTGCATTATTCTCTAAATGCCTTTCAGCAGTACCCAGTATAATCTCCATCATTTTTCCAGGAACTGAGGCTGCACTAACAAGTCTGTAGTCCCCTGCATCTTCCTTCACCCCCTACTTGTAAATTGGAGTAAAGCTGGCTGGCTTTCCGTCAGCAGGCACCTCCCCAGACTCCCAAGACCTTTGGTAGATGACTGAGAGGCGTCCTGCATAACATCCTTCAGTACTCTGGGATGAATCTCATCAGGCCACATGGATTTGTGAACATTCAGCTGACAGATCATTCCAAGTGTCTGTTTTCGAGCAGGTAAGCACAAATTACAATGGTATGACAAACAAATGCGAAGATCTAGCTCTGATTTGTTATGCCTTAAAATAATGCAGTCAACAGGGATATTGACAAAGCAGCAGGGAGAGGGACTACAACCAAAAAGGTGCTAGCAAATGACACTTATTTTGCCATCATGATTAACATACTCGGAATATGAAAAAACTTTACATACCTGTAAGAGCCACTTGCTCAGTTGGATGAAACTTTATGGAATTTACTGTGTGAAACAAAGTAAAGTTTTAAGTGTACTAAAACCATTATTTCACAATGTTTTATCATTAAAAGCATTGAAAAATCAAGAAGTCTTCGGTTTTAATCATTTTTTGTAGTATAGCAACCTCTTAAGTGACATAAGGCAAGATGGTATATTATTTGAGGAAACCTATGTAGTATCAAGGAAAGCATCCATAACTGATTATACAACAACATATTTTCTAGCAAGTTATTTCCTGAATCTAGTACAAGTGTTTCATGTTACAGAGGATAAACAAATCACATTCAAATAATTGTAACTTGACAGGAGATAATGCTCTGGACTTCCATAAAGAGAATTTTAAATATTCATTTCTAACACAATCAAAAGTTCCTATATATGACCATCAACTTTCTGATTATTACTTAAGATTGCAAGAACAAATGCCTGAAAACCTAATGCAAATCCTACAAATTAGATTTCAGTCCTGCAATCATATGTACTCAAAACATGATTATTTTAAAATAGTCCTGCAAGACTCCTATCAGCCTAAAAAGCTGCTCTTCATTCTTTATTTCACTGTATAAGATTCAAATACCTTTTATTACTAAGCACTTTCATTTGCAAAATCCTTAAGATTCTCTCCAACAGTTCTTCAAGAAAGAACTCAGAAATCATTTCCATCCATCATACAAGTAAAACAGATGCTTATGCTGTCAGGAAGGCGTGGTGTAATGAATCTGAAAAGATACTCCTCAAACTATTCACACTGAACACTAACTCAATCGTGCGCCAACTGCTGGCATGCAACATCTTTGCTCCATTTCAAATTAACTGTCAAATGTAAGTAAAGTTTTAGTAATGAAAAATACATTATTTTAAATATAATTTATATAACCTTATGAATTACACTGTATATAATTTTATATTAAAATATATAGGGTTTTTTTACTTAGTTTACACACAACTGTTTAAATACAGGTTACAGATATTATTTTCATGGTTATCCAAATAGCAATTTAAAAAATAAGTATCTATTAGCATGAAAATGCAAGTGACTGGAATTTTTACACATAACTTTATAGAGCCTAAAGGTAACCACTCCACACAGCAAGCAACCTGAGATATCTGAATGAATTAATAGCATTACCTGTTGTTTCTGTGCATCTATCTATTAGCATCTTTGTGCTGTGGGAGGCAGAAGTCATATAGCAGGAAAAAAAAGTAGAACTCACGGCTGAAGCAGTGGACCACTCTCTGGAGGACTTAATTTTATTTGCACCTTTGCCACAAAGTTCCTGTGATGTGCTAGCTGAGTTACTTAACTAAACGCAACAGGTCAATAACTGCATTCCTCGTTCCGTGGGTGCATGACTCTACACTGCAGGGTATGATCACTCAAACTGCTCAGCTCTCAACAGCAAGTGAAAGCTATGGAAAACCTCTCCACCCTCAGTCTATAAAATTCTATGTTGTAACCCATTATGAGATAGAAGGGGGCTACCGAGGTGCTTGTCAAACCGGACACCAAAAATTAACATCAAAAACACTCACTTACTGCATCTCTCCACCCAAGCAGGGGTTTAAAAACACTGCTTCTGAAACATTCATACTATGACAGAGGAAGACAAATACCTATATTGAATTAACTGTCTCCAAAACAAGACTTTAATACTCTGCAACAAATTCTATACAGGATCACATGTTAAATAAACAAGTGCAAATAGATGTTCACCCAGCATCTGTATTTTGTATCCCAAATATAACAAAGATCCTGCAAAACAGCTAATTTGATTATATAAGCTTTTCTTCTTGTGCATATGCATGAAACCTCAATGAGTTCTGACATTTAACTTCTGAGTATCCTAACTGCCTGTAAATCTCTTTATATGACTTGTTTATTCATTTAGCATTTACAGAACTGTTTTAATATGCCTCTCCAAGAAAGAATCACATTACAAAACATTCTCTGTATGAAGATTAGTGGAACTTCACAATTGACTTGTTAATGGTGTTGGCAAACCTGCAAGTGAAACCGCAATAAACATTTCTGTAGTTGCCCAAAACACGTTTCCCCCTCCCACACAGTTTCCAGTTTTCACAACATGCCCTTATCTTACCTGATCCAACATGCCCTACATACTTGACAAGGCACTTCCCTGTTTCTATGCTCCACAGCAAAGCAGTGTGATCTACAAAGATTAAAAAGTATCTGTAAATATTGTTACAAACGTATGCTTTTCACTTTTAACCTATTCAACGAACAAGTTGTCTTTGGATGTAGAAACAGATTTCACACACACAACAGACAAGATGCTCTTGACTACCACCCTATATATAAAATATAAAAAGCTTCCTGTCATTACAACTTAATACACATCTCCCCAAAAAAGTAAAGGTGCTGTCCTAATCTGATTAATTTGCAGTGTACTGAAAGGCAAATTCTACTTCTGATATTTTTCTGACTTGGTTATACACTTGAGTATAATGCTTCAATTGGGTATCATGAGATTCAGAAAGAACATAGAAAGCATTTAGTGGTGAAAAAGAGTCAGGCAGTCACTACCAACAGGAGTTCTACGCACAAACTATTTCCTTCCTGCATGTAAGTCCCAAATACACGTAGATCACTGCAGAATACAATGAAAACTTACTTATAAAAGGAAATCGCTCCAAATCCCACTCCTTTACCCTGTCACACCCCAAAATAAATAATTAATTAAGTATCTGTAAGTGGGGAGAAATTTAAAGCTGGAGAATGGCTGTTTCCACGTTCCAGGACAAAGACAAGACATCCCACACAAAGATAAAATGTGCCCCTCAGTGGGCACAAAAATTATGATAGTTCAGTTTATGAAGCAGAGGTTTCTGGTCCATAATATTTATGTCCAGTAAGTGTCTTCAGATTCTGTTCCAGCTTCAAAAGACTGTCACTTCAAACCGATCAATTTTGACTGGCTACGGTTTATTTCCCTAATAATTTTTATTATTTAATAATAAACAAGCCTCTAGATTGATTTTTGGATCATAACAGATTTAGTGACATATTCACTAGTACTTGTTCCCTCTCAAGCGGGAAGGAAGGAATCTAGTAAGTTAACACAAACTGAAGATTAAGATTTTTAGCTGCCCCTATACTCCTAGGCAAAAGCCAGATGAATGTAATACAAGAATATGCGAACCATGACTAAGCCTAGAGCTTATACGAAACAAAGGTTAAACAATACTATGATAGAAAGTCTGCAGGGATCTCTGTATAGCACACAGCTGTACAGCATCCTGAGAGAGAGACTTCTCCAAGCAAGCAGTTCCCCAGCCCACCCACTTAAACCATCCAAAAGGCTAGAGGTGACTAAGGAGAGCATGACCTGCACAGAAGTTAACTGGCACATATTTTACAAAGGTCAATAAGGATACCTGAAACTCCTAGAAGTTAAATGCATTTCAAGGGAACTCCAATTTAAGAATTTTTCAGCTCCTGAACAGCTTTAAATTGGCTTTTTCAGTGTGTAGCTAACTATTCAAGTATGGGTTTTATCTAGATTTGCTATAGCTTAAGGACTAAACCAGGGTTTTCTAAAGATTCAAGCAACACAAAACTGCAAAACTTTACCAGCAGATGCAGTTCCCAACACCACTGGTTGAGTTTTCGCGACACTGACATCCCAAATACCATCCCTGTGGCCAACATATTCCTTTACCAGTTGACAGATTGCCCTTGATGTTGTAGTTTTAAAACTGGATACAATCTGAAATAGCAGAGACACCAACATATTTTTTTTCACATTGACCCAAGATTAAGTAATTACCTCACAAATACAAATAGATACTAACTTTTTCATAATGATTCTCAGTGTTCTGACAGTTCACTACTGTGAAAAATTTGACATGTGATGGTAGGAAAGTGAGTTTGGATGCAAACATACCTCTTAATTTCTTCTTTTTTTTCTTTATTAATAACACCCCCCTTCTTACAGAAACTAGGTAAACTATTTTGTACTACAGTAACACAATCTCACTGAAGTAATGAGTTGTACAAATGCAGTGTGCACTTCCTGTTCAGTTTGGGTAAAGGATTATAATTATTAAAAAAAAAAAAAGACAAAAATCTCAGAACAAAACCAAAAGATAACATGCTCAAAACTTTCCTTGCCTATTCCTAAACAGGTACATCTGATAACTTAAAGACAGTCCATGCTATCCAATGTGTCTTTGAAAAAAAAATACATATTACATAATTATTGTAAATCCAGAAACATTCTCATTTTAAAGACTCACTACTGTTTTTCTTCAAAACCGCACAAAGCTAATCAAATCAAACATTAACCTGAGAGCATATGCCAGTTGTGTAATAAAGCTTAAAAAAAAAGGCGTCAAACTCATCTAAACATTTGATAAGCACATTCCCTGAAAGTCAGTGCTATTAGAGGAAAACAAAGAAGACTCACTGAATCCAAATTAGTACACATGTAAGGAATACCAAATGAAAGGAAGAAAAAGTCTAGCAAAAATAGTAAAACTACAAGGCAGTCAGTATAGTCCAGGAAGGCTGAAAACACTCAGTATCTACAGAAAGACACCAAATTGCAGAAACTACATTTTCAGATAAAGGGGAGTACAATAATTAAAAAAGTAAAAAAATAATTTTGTCTTGCTGGAACACTTCCAGAGACAACTGAAACCAAGAGTGGCAAAAGATTACTTCAAAAAGCAAAACGACTGTTAAAAATACTTTATTTTTACCCCACAAGTCTTGAGGCTCAGAGAACAGTTATCTGAAAAGCTTTCCAAATCTGAAACAAAAAGATTACTTCAATTTACCAGTGTTTTCCTCCACATGCATTTATGGGCAGGTATCTCTCTGACTAGTTAAGTCAAAACCTTTAAATCCTTCAACACAAATCACATTAAGACTTATCTACAGCTTAGTAAAACTTAGCAAATTAATTAAGTATTCATTTCAGATACCATAAACTAAGGTTAAAATCCTATCAAGTTTTGTTATCAAAAAAGAAGGTCTTAAGCACATCCTTAAAGCAAATTACTTCCAAAAACGTTTTTAAAAGTTAAAGAATATCTGCAAGAGCATTCCAAATCCTAAGCATGTCACCTTTCCAATGATGAATGATAACGCCCTATTTGAATTCCAAATTAACAGCTAATACACAATCAGTTTCACAGCAGAAGGAGAAACAATCATTAAGGACGCAATGAAAAGGAAATGTGTTAATGGTAAAGATTATTAGTTCAACTGTACTGCAGAGTTTCATAAACTCGGAATACAATCCTACAGGTGCAACGTCCACATTGAATATAGTCCTTAAACTAAACGGAGTCAAGTATGAGAAGTGGAACAGCAGAATTAAGCAAGCAGTTAAGGACTAATATAGTGCTCAGCTCAAATGCCAAACCTTAAGTTTTTCAACTCTCAACTCCACAAGCTCATACGCTTGTGTTCTGTCTTTCTAATTTTGAGTCAAACGCTCATGCAAAGGTTTTCTGGGAGAAACTATCTCTTACTCATAAACAAGCACAGATTTTCCAAAACTGCTGGATAGTGGTTTCATTGATCATTTCATGGCAAGACTGTAAAACTCCTTTTCGAGTATTAGCAGTCTCCATGGAATCACAGAATCATTTAGGTTGGAAAAGACCTTTAAGATCACTGAGTCCAACTGTTAACCTCACACTGCCAAATCCACCACTAAACCATGTCCCTAAGCACTGCACCTACACCGTCTTTCAAATACCTCCAGGGATGGTGACTCAACCACTTCCCTGGGCAGCCTGTTGCAATGCTTGACAACCCTTTGGGTGAAGAAATTTTTCCTAATATCCAGTATAAACCTCCTCTGGTCCAACTTGAGGCTGTTTCTTCTTGTCCAATGGTTTGTACTCAGGAGACCAACACTTGCCTCGCTACAACCACCTTTCAGGCGGCTGTAGAGCTGAACAGGCTAAACAACCCCACTTCCTTCGGCCACTCCTCTTAGGAGTGCTCCAGACCCTTCACCAGCTTCACTGCCCTTTGCTGGACATGGTCCAGCACCTCAATGTCTTTCTTGTAGTGAAAGGCCCATGGAAGATAAGAGCTCAAGAACACTAACACTGGATATCCATATAGATATTTAATGTACACTTTTTCTGTACTTTTTTTTTTTCCCCCATCTTTCTTTTTCGCTGCCCTCACCTCACATACCAGTAACTGGATAAACCAGATAGTGCCTCGATTAATTCCTGGTCCCTTAACCATACATAACAATTTTCCAAGATGGGAAATTAAATACTTAAATAACATGCAACTTGTTAAAGAGAAGCCTCTGTACTGCAGAAATTTTTTGAAATAACTGCAGATTTCAGATTATCATATACAAACACAAGTAAATGGGCAATTGTATCTTGACTGTTTCAACTTTGTCTTCTTTCTTATATCCATAGTTTCATGTACGTCCTTCTATATAGAAATTTGTTAATAAGGAAACAATTGTTTACCATGTAAGCAATTGAAAACTCAATATAAATTGAAACAACTGCATGGCAAACAAATTGAAACACCCTGTAAAAATGCCTCTTAAGCAGACAGGACACATTAGAAATAAGAATGAGAACTTGGTCAACTCAGGACCAGTCCAGCAACGTGACACTGTGACTGCTGAATGGAATTTCCTGTGGAGCAACTTTAAGCAGCGAGGTCAAAACCTACATATTTCAAAAAGTTTTATTCCTTTCAACTGCTGGGTGAAGAAATACCTTCCTTTAAGAGTCCTTTTCCTGATCCAAAAGGATCAGAGGTCCTGGAATTTAGTTTGTGATGGAGAAAGTCATATCATTTCAGTTTATTTTAGGACTCTGCATAAACTCCTAATGTTTTCCTGATGTCTTAACAACTGTCACAGCCAGGGATTGTTAACATCAGCAATACCACCTTGTTAATATCAAAACACAAATTTCACACAGTGATTCCTGCATCTACAAACAACTGCAGTTAAATTACAGGATCTTGTCCATTAACATACACAAAAAAATATTTTTAAGAGTGCCTAGCACTAAATCTACTCTATCTCTTCAGGATTTGGGCACTGGTAGATACCCTCTGCTGCTAAAAGCATCCTTTTCTGCTATGAGTTTTGTCAACTTAATATTCAGACTTTCAACACAGCTAAGGGATGAAAAGTATCCCCATATCGGTATTTTCTATGAAAGATTTGAATTAAGTATGTTTACCTCAGCATTTTCCCAAGAAAATTAAAAGATTGCTTTAGCCTTAGCATATTTTACCAATACTAAAGCAGTTAAGGATCAGCCTTCACATTAGAACAAGCAAATATTGAAAGCTCTTTTCAGAACAAACCTAATCCCTTCAGAGGTTGACAATCAGAAAAATGTAATCATTTGCAATTACACAAAACAACTGGTTTGTAAAAAGTTTCTTCTAAATTCCCACAGGGCAAAAGGAGGAAAAAAAAACCCAATTTTTTTGGTTTGCCAATAAAAATGCCAATAAAAAAATTAGGCATACAGTAACAGTATAAAGAATGGGCTGAAAAGAAAATTGTGATCACTACCCCACTATATTTAAAACAGAACCCATTTTTGGTGAACAACATTGTTCATTCAGTGCTCACAAAAAAACACAGACTTAAGAATTTCAGAACTCATATGTTGAACTCATAAGACTCTTCAAATGTTATTTTCCCTGACAGGGTATTAGGGAACTCTAACTGTATCCAGTCAAGATACAGAAAGAAAGATCATAATTTGTCAGAAACTTAGTTACAGCCTTCTCTGAGTTTTAGCTATAGTCTCCGTGGGTCAAGAGACAAATGGTTACAGCTTCAACTCTTCTGTGTAGGAAGAAAGAAGCTGCCAAAATAAAGCCACTCCTATGAAGTGCAGAAAGGTTTCCATGAATACACTGGACAGAGATGCTCTCAGCTTTGTCATTTCCCTCAGTTCTCCTCTCTACCCCCTATTAAATTCAATTCAAAGTCATGGAAAGAAACATGTCAGCACATTCCAACATCTCTTGGTTACCAATTGGTATAATAGCTATGTACAATGTCTATGATAAGGTGTTAAATTCTTCATGTTCCACTACTCATGACTACTTCGCTGTGCATGCATATCAGAACACCAGGAAGCAAAGCAGTTACCCAGGAGTCTCCACCCCATACTTCCCAGCTTCCCACGCTGAAGTTGCAAGGTCCACCTGCCTTGCCCAAGAGAGAAAATGAGCACTATATTGCAAGCAAGTGAAAGATGACAAGCATGTAACACCAGCCTTAAAAAAAAAAAACACAAACAACAAAAGCCCCACCACTAAACTAGAGAAAGTACTAACTCACAACTACACAGTAGGTGTGCTAATACTATATTGTCCCTACTAATAGCATGTTGCCCCTATTTAAAAGTGGCCTCATCAAAAAATTTGTGTATCGTTAACTCTTAAGAAAAAAAGGCACCTGTATGCATCAGATTGGCAAGCATAAAAAAAGTCTGAGAAACAATAAAATAAAAATACCGAATAAAACATAGTAACTTAGATCTATTTCACCACCCTATTCTTTTATTCTCAGACCTTCAGACTACTTAACAGATGGTACTTCCAAGACACCTACAGTCATTCCATAACCACGCATTAGCCTGCAATACAGGTCACCACAGAGCTTCTTATATAGTTGGTTCATGTACAAGATCCCACTGTGGTTCCCTCACATCTCATTTACGCTTAATAATGTATCATGAAATGACCCTGAGGTAGGACAAAAAGAGAAGTAGGTAAACTCTCCATGAAAATTGTAAAAGGGGAGAGAAAGAGGAAAATAAAAATATCAGACAGATGCAGATATGCAAAATGTAAAACATGAGAAAGGTTAACTGTGCTGAGAGACCAAGCAAAAAAAGATCACCAGCTACTAATTTGCAAGGCTTGCAATGTAAAGGAAGGAAACCGTTCTAGTCTCATAGCTAAAAATAAGTAATAAAAAAGCCAAAAAACCTTAACCTATATTAGTACACTTACAGATGCCTACTGAAATTCCCATTTCAACTGCAATACCCAAATCTTTATTCAGAAATTCACTACCTACAAAGTTCTCTATTTCCCTCATGAAATTGCATTTTTTTTCAGTTCTATTTACAAAAGAGAAATCCCACATACACATGCGGGTGCACTCTCTCCCCTCCAACATTCATCCTTTAAAAAAGGTGAGCAATAATTGTATAAATGTCATATAGCATGGCTGAAGTAGTGGGTATTTGATGAATCAAAGACAACCATACCATTCCTCAAGAGGCAGATTTACTTAAAGAACAGCACTACTCAGCTTAAAGAAACGAAAATTTACAACTTAAAGACAGTCATGTTAGTCTCATGAGTACACATTGATGAGTAAAGGTTTAATTTGTCTCATACCTTGCTAGTTGAGGCCTTGTAAGTTGTCTTTAATTTCTGAGAAAGCTGACTGGTACTATGACTGGCTGTTGAGACAAACAAATTCAAAGGAAGATATTTCAAATACAGTATTACCTGGTTTGTATAAGTAACTGCTATTAACTCCCTTGATTAAGATTCTAAGTTTTGGCCAGCAAAGTACAAAAATGTGAATTCAAAACCACTAATTTAAGATTCTTTGTTGCTCTCTTACCTTTTGTTTTCAGCTGTCCTTTGCTCAGTTCGGCTCCATCAATTGTCTGTCCTTCAGCTGCTAAACGCTCATTCAGTGTATCAATCTCTCTACGTACTAACAAAACCAAAAATTATCACTAATACAAAAAATTGAGTATCTTTAACAACATCATTAACATACCATTTAAGAATTATTATGGTAAGTAATCTATTTTATGCTTAGGACAGGAGAAGAGATCAATTGTGACTTTATAAAAGCAGGTCTCACCAAGACAAACCAAGAGTCATGCTGGATTTTCCAGAGATTAACCTTGACCCAGATTCCAAGGAAAAGTATTGGTGGCTTCTTACTACTTTTACATGAATAAATGTGGCTAAGAATTAACAAACCCACTTCTGTGAAATACATGGCACCCCTGTATTGAATTAGATCTAACAAAAGACAGAAAACTTGCAGCATCAGAAAGATTTCAGCCACAGATTTAGTATGTAGTATCTTCTCAACAAAGATTTTATTAATCACAAAATAGTCCTCTCCTCTGAATGCCTGTCCACTCTCAAGAGTTTCAGTAAGAAGGGCAGTGCAGCAAATGTATTTATGTTTTTTATACTTTGAAATACATTTAAAAACATAGAATGACATATACATTTCACATTTAGCTGTTTTAGAAACACATTAAATAAGATTGAAATATTTTCATTGCACATCAGACAAAGCATGTATTTATAACAAGAACATGCTTTTCTGTCAATTAATTATAACTCTCACCAGTGCCATTATCAACCCAGGACAGAGTGATGGCATAGCTAGAACAAATCAGGTCCTCGCCAATGATTTCCAGTGGCTGGGCTGGGTTAAGGTTGCTCAAATTCATTCTATAAAGCACATTTTCAGTGGTTTATAGTTTTTTCTCAAAATCGGGGCTGATACTCTAAGTCCAGGCCTGTCTCTCCACAGATTCTTAGGACTTCCTTTAGAACTCCCAGGCTTTGAAATGTGGGAGAATGTGATACATGAGGAGTATGACTCTTGCCATTTCTGAGAATTTCACATAAGTCTCAGTTCTCAGCACCAGAAGAGTCAGTTTACACTTCCACACCACACCCAAGTGCTTGAAATGAGCAAAGCAAGATTCTCTTTTCTGTCTTCCCAGTCACATAAACATAAACTTTGATAAAGCACAGACAATATGAAAGAGAAATAAACAGAGAGACAGGCTTGTAGTAACAGATAACTGAAACAAACAAACCAGGCAGATACAAGACTGCCTGAAAGGATTAAGACTGAAGCCTAGAAAGAGTAACAAAAAGAAGAAACTGAAATTAAGGTGTATGGGAAAGGGAGCATATGAAATGCCAGAGAGGAAAAAACTGAGATTCTTTACATATAGTAACTGCAACGCTAGTGTAGGAATTAGAGCAAGAACAAGAAATAACAGATCAAGCATCAGAAAAAAAAAAATTTAGAAACTGTCTAGGGTGTGGAAAGAGATCACAAAGGCCAAGAGTGAACTAGAACTTTGAAATGAAGAAAGAAGATGAAGAAGGAAGAGAAATGGAACGGAAGGAAAATAATCAGACTCTGGAGGGTACAGACAGATTCACCACTTGTTTTCTGACAATTTTTGAATGCTGGAGAGGGAAACCCCTATTTTTTTTGCTACCATCCAAGTTCTCACCAGGAGGCTGTGAACTCAGTTGTGCAAACTGTCCCTAAAAAAAATGTGTAGTGTTGATGATAGTCTTTAACCAACACTATCTCAATTTTTAAAAGAATAAAAACCCAGCACATTTTCAAAAAGCACACAAGAACTTTTTTAACATGAGTGTTTGGTTTAACTGTGGGAACAGATTAGGTGTGGAAAAAAATTTGACTTGGAGCCAAATCAGACAGACTCCACAATTCAGAAGCCAAGCCACACAAAGCTTCCAAAATCCAGCAAGGAAAATGGAGCAGAGGTTATACTGTATGACTGTCTGTGTTACTTACTTTGGATCTTCTTATATCACCTTGGATCACAAAAATTAAAATACGACTGCCCTGTCATTAAACAAACAACATTTTTTGCAGATAACACCTGCAATTTTTATCTGAGTGCTCACCTTCAAAATTAATGAACAGTTGCAGGTGCTAGTTATGCAACGTACTAAGTAGCAGTACCACCACATTTTAAACTTTTTCAAAGACACTTTTCCAATTTTATTTACTGATATTACATCATTAAATTTAAGCCTGTAAATATACAACAAAGCCACAAACTTCAATGACTGAAAGGAGTTACTCCCAGATTAGCATGGTATGTACAGAGCCTACAATGAATGACAAGGAGACAGCCACTTCAGTTTCTTGGCCTATGAGCCAAGGAGGATGACGCACATCAGTTCTCACTACTTGTGGCAAAGAGCTAAGAAAGTGATTTTTACAAAAAGGTACAAACTCCATCTTTGACAACAAGTTCAAAACAATTCTTAAATTCCTCAGAGAAAAGCTATGTTAATTACACTACAGTATCCAAGGAAAGCACCTCAGTTACCACTGCTACATCCTAAATCCAAAAAAAAATCATAAATTGCTGGAAAAAATAGATACTCACATTCTAAATTTTCAATATACAGGTTTTCAAACTCCCGTTCAATTTGTCCAAAAAGTTCAAGGAGTGTATTCCGGACAGATGATGGTAATTTAGAATCCTAGGAGGCAAAATATTGGGGTTTATATTTTTCTTTACATATATTATATGCAGTTACTCTTCAATCTTAAACCGATTTTAACAGTTCTCTCCATCTCCCAGCAACAAGGGAAATTAAAACTACTACTGGTGTAGAACACAAAATTTAAAGCTCTGTGCACCACACAATTACTCATTTTACATACTCATCTTTCAAGGGACAGAATTCAAATCACCTGGGGGGGTGTCTTCATTAGAGAAAATTTATAAAACCAAGATACATGTACAACTTGTTAAAAAAAAAAGTGGAAAAAAATTACAATATAATGTCAAGGTGCTTCCAGTTCAAGGAAGAAAGAATACCTTTGGTTGACAAAGTAATTCAGAAGTTGACTGCATTAGGATAGGAAGTTGTCATCACAAAGCACTTTATTACCAAAGCCTGAGACAAGTTTGAAAGGATAGTTTATTTTTAACATTTACCTACTTTTGTCACTAACCACAACTAACTGTGAAGGAAACAAACTACAATTTCTAATCCTCCCCTCCCTAGGAAGTGATTAATCAAGCATCTCATCTTCACAGAAAGTATTTTGAAGCAAATTCACAGAAGGGGACTGATTATTTCCTTCACCATAATCAACATAGCAATTCTGAGGCACAAAACCAAGTATGTAATAAAACCACTAACACAGGATTTATATGATCTGAGCTCAATACACAGCTTGACCAAGTTTCTGTTGGCAAGTTACTTAAGTTTTATTAATCTGCCTATAAAACAGAGATCAGCACCATATTGTCCCAGAACAAATGCATACCATATCCAAAACAAGTAAGTACTGATTTCTGTTGGGAGTCAAGGTTCTCACTGTATCAATGATTCTGTTATCAGACACTGTTGAGCAGACAGCGAGTAAAGCAGAAAACAACTGACTGCAGTATTGAGAACCTAGTACTAACAAACATCTTTAAATTTAAAGCATAGCATGCTACTAAAAAATGGCAAATCAGAATGGACAAATATTGTCGCTACTCTAATAACTATAATCAATTAATCCACTACAAGTGAGAGCAAGGATGGATCATCTTTTGATCCATCCTTGCTCACTACACAAATTCTACTAAACCTGTTCCACTCTTCAGTTGTTGTTGGACCACAATACGTAGGTTGGCTTACTGCACTTATTTATCTAGGTAGCCAGCTAAAAATGTATTTTAAAAGAAGTTTCCACTTAACTGAGCCTTCCCCTAACAATGAAAAAGCTCAACTACTCCTTTGTAGCATATCTAACCCATCACCTCAGAAATCAGGAAGACAACATCTTATTATTGGAAAAACCTGTAAATAATGCAGCTATATTAAAAACCTGAGAAATACCTATGTAAGGAAACAAGTTACCAAATTTCAAAATGAAATTAATATGGTATCTTGTATATCGTATCATAAATATGTCAATGTTTACCTATCCAATATACAAGGAATCTGCCCATCAGCAACATCTACTTTTTTAAACAAAGCAAAAATATGTAATTTCAAAATCTTAACATCATCAGCTATGAGCAAAAAAAGAAAATGAGTGAGATTCTGCCACAGCACAAACCACTATTTCAGGTCTAGAAGTACCGAAGAAGCATTATTGGAATGGAAGTACAAATGTTATCACAGGACACCACCCAATTTCGAGTGAGCTTCATTATTCAATGCAAGTTTAAGGATGAATATAGCTAGTTTTGTTCTTCAGTGCTCCTGTACACCTAAACCAAAAGAAATCCGATCCATTCCCACAGTGACTGGATCAGGAGGAATCGTGCGCACACTCGCCAGGCGAGGGCAGCACGCGCCTTCCACCAAGCCAGCATCTAAACACCAGAATTTAGTATCGCTCACATTTCAGTTCATACAGTCATGATTATTTCTTCAGAAACAATTAGAAAAGCCTATCATGATCCTGATTTTATAAGTTCTTTCTGAACATCAGTTTTAAAGCAAAAAGCAAGACAAACCACTAACAGCCATGACAGAGCACATCTGCTTTGTGCATAATTCAGTTTTAGACCGGTTTCACAGCTACTTTAAGCTGTGGCACTGTGCTGAAACAGGCACTGTGCTCAAAGAAGTGGCACTATGCTGCTTACGCCCCCCACGATATTCCTTCCTGCATCTTCATCTGCCTCCTCCTTGAGACAATACTTTTGTTCATGCATTCAGTGTCAACCAGAATGTGAAACAGATCCTGATTAAAACCAACTTGAAACAAAATTGATTAAACAAGAATACTATACAAATGAAACACTAAGAGAAACACTAAAGTTGGAAGAATTATTTCTGCTTCAATTACCCAATAATCCCATACAGCAAGGTTATGAAAGAAACTAAGTTGTCCTACAATTTTTGAAATAGAAAAGGAGAGGTAGGAAAGGTTTTCAATGCACTTCTCAGAGCCTGAAAGCGTAAGCAGATCTAAACCCATCCTCAAGTAACCAGCATAGTAAAACACATCCACTTTACCATCTTTAAAGTTGGCATTATTTAAATTAGCTTATTAAAATACCATGCAATAATGTTATCTGTTTATCTGCAAAAGTACCTATGTAGATCTCATGCGGTTCAAAGCTACACTGTGAAAGGGCATTAACACTCTCGTTAGAATCCGCCACTGGCTGTTCAAGGTTAAAAGTCAACAAAATTAAGTGAGATGATACATAACACACTTAAAATATGTAAATGTTTTAAATAGTACAGCATAATACACCTACAGAGTTTGACAGAAGTACTAAAACAGCTTAAAATTTTGATTTACTAGACAGAAGTGACAGTACGGCTTGACCTCTCAGCCACCCTTCACTCCTTCCCTGAAGTAAGGCTGAAATAGTCCAAATACGTGAACAGTTTTCCATCCAAGTACTTACATTCTCCAACTCCTACAAGACTAGAAGCAACAGCTTGGGCTCCGTTAGTTCCCAGAAAACTAACAGTGTAATTTATGAATAATAGATTCAATTAAAAAAAAAGTCACAAAACAGAGAAAAGACAAGGTTTTCCCTTCAGAGCATCTGCAGAGTCCATAAAGGGAGGTTTCTCGTAGCCAAACATTGTTAGCATTTCAAACCACTTCTCTGATAAAGTTTTTTGCATGATCTTTGCCAGGCCTGCATTAACATTGCACACTCAATTTGACAATAAATAGTTTTCAAACTGATATTTGCTTATCTATGGCAGAACTACTTCAAATACTTCCTACAGGAACCTTACCTACAGTTAATGTCAATATTATGTGGAACACTCCCAAGTGGCTCCAGACTGCATCCGCTACACAGACTGACATGATTAAATAAACTCTGTTGTTGTTCTTCCCTTAAATTTAATACATAGAATATCACACCTTCATTTGAGCCAAATTTAAAAAAAAAACAACACAGCAACCAAACAAAAACAAACCCACACAAACAAAAATCTCAGTTAGCTCATGCCTCTGTCAAGCAGGCAGTATTTGTTTACTTTATGGAAAGGAATGCAGAACAGCACCACTAATACCTTCCCTATCAGAGTCATAATAACAAGTATTTTGGTATATTCATATTCCTGGGTTACTACTATTCCAAATTCAAACTTAGGAACTATCAAAAATCAATCTTCAGCTTTAAAGGAAAGGGGGCAGGGGGGGCCTACAGCAAAATAAACAGGCTGTTTCTTTGTATTTCTTCATGATTTTATCATTCATGTATGAACACACAAAAGCCAACATAAAGCTCCACAGGCCTGACTGAATACAATCTGAAACACTGTTAACATCCACGGCAGTCTCCGAAGACAGCACTTACAAGCAAGACAGTCTGCTGGCCCTGAAGCTTTACTGGGCGTATTTAATTACTTAAGGTTTATTTCATTTCTTCACATAGAAAACACTCATTAAAAAGTTACAGAAGTTCCCTGAGCAGCAGTGTATGATCGTACCTGTCCTTCCAACATGTCTCTCTGCAGTCCTGCCCGTTCTTGCTCGGAACTGTTGGTTCTTCGGATTGAAAGACTGTGTGATTTACGCTTCTGCTTTGCTTGGCGAGCAGATGCACAACTTCCACTTTCTATTGGCATTACTTCAAAAAAACAGCTTCACGGAGGCTCCTATGATAAACTAAGGACAAGCATTACATTTACAAATTGCTTTGCAAACTAATCAGAGTTTAACATATTTTTTTCTCAAAATAGAAGTATTTAATTCTACTAAATTTTGGTGTTGTTTGGGTTGTCATTAAAAGGAAGGGTTCCCTATTACTTACAGCTATTCTTCAAACAACATTAAGTTCAAAAACATGTATGCATGTATGTAAATAAAGTGGAATCACTTCTGCATTACTTATTCATTAGCTAACAAACCTCCACAAAAAGAAAACAACTTCCACTACCTTGCCCATTCTGGAGAGCGCTAGCAGAGACAGCCCCAAATGCTTCCAGGAAACAACTATTACGCATACTATATTCCACCAAAATGCATGCAAAATTAAAACCCAGCTGGAAAATGAAAGCAAACAGACATGATAATTTAGGGACACTGTCAGGTTAAAAATGTAGTATGCAAGATTAAGTGTTAGTATACAAAATTTAATGGATGTGCTTGTCGACACATAAGCAGAAATTAATTTTAATGACGGAAGTTCTGAAAACTACTTTCCACAATTTTTGGCAGCTCACAGTTTCACTTTCTTGGTAGTAAAAGTGCCTATGAACTTACAAGAACAGTAAAAGTGCACCTGACTTACCAGGCTGTTGCTGTTAATTTTTGTCAGCTTGTTAAAGCCAAATAAGCATCTTTAATATCCCTAAGAGCACCTGACAGTATCACCAATTAATATTACCATGCATGATATACTGCTTTCCCCTGTTTAAGAAAAATCAAATTATGTTTGATTTCTTGCATAGATGTGGAGAATATGTACTTTACTGTCAAAATCTTATTTTTAAAAAACATTTAATTACTGGATTTTTTTTAAACCAGATATTCAACAGATTTTATTTTATTTTCATGGGGTACCAGTTGTTAAACATTTCAAATGTTTTTGAAAGTTTTTGAGTAATCAAACCTATCATGAACATTGAGAACAAAATAAAAATTCATTCTCCAGCATAAATGATTTCTGAAACAATTACAACTTAAAATAGCTGCAATAGTCTGCAGAGAAATAGGAGAGCAGAGTTGGCAAAGCTAACAAGGCAACTGAGCTTCCTTTTAAGTAAGTTGATCACAGAAAATTTACAGCAAACCCAGGGCCATTTCCAATTTAAGATCCACCGGCACACTAGATCTCAAGCTAGGAATGAGCACCATCACTATTAACAAGACTAGGCATTAACCAGTTCAGTGGTTTTGTCATGGTATTTTCAGCTTTTGAACATATCATAAAGCCAAGGAAACCAAAGAAAGCATACCTTGCTAAAAACACAGTATGTGCCATAAATAATAACAACTTTAAATTTGCTTTGGTTTTTATGTCATGAAAATATGCACAGATACATAAATTTATATCAAAATGAGACAGATTTAGTTAGGGATTTGATGCCCATCTATCCTCAAATTTTCTCATTAAAAAAACTGGTATTTTAATTAGCTTTTGGAACAGATGATTTCCAGTAACCTGACACCAATTCCATAGTGAATCTAAAATAAAATTCAGGTTGCACCTGTATCTTTTACTGCACTGAAATGATTTTGTTCATTTCCTCTGGACTCAGCACAGTCCTCCCCTGCACCTAATCCCAGCAGAGCTTTTTATGTGTGATTAATCAGGAGTAACTAATTAGCTATATTCACAAATTAAAGAACTAAATTAACTACCATTGGGCAGTTTCTTCTTTGACTGGATATCTTTTTTCACTGTGGCTAGATGCCTCTACCACAGAAAGACAGGATGAAATTAAAAAAAGCCCATCCCATAAACAAATTATTGCCAGTTTTCTGGGCTTCACTAAGTATCTTCCTATTCTTGGACATATGGTCAAGAATTAGGAACAGGTTTTCAGTGCTCACCACATTTCTGTTTCTTTTCAAAACATGATCATATCCCAAACACATATATATTCTCTTCTCTTCCACCCTCCTTCCTACCTCCCTTGAGAGCCACTCTTTCAATGGCTCAGTTTACTATTTCTGCAGTATTCAGGATTAATTTTTAAGGCCCAAAGCACCAAACTGTGTGCACACACATAGACAGCTATACATACACAGTTACATATCATGACATAAACCACTTAACACCATTTCAATTAAGCTCTGTGGGAAAAAAAAATAATCTTAATTTCTTATTCCTGCCAGATACGGCTCCTGAGCTGTACACAAATATGTTAATATGGTTTATGCCTTAGCAGGCATTGTTTTAACTACGTTAACTTCCGTTTGCCCTCTGGTGCCAAACTACTTCATCTTAGAGGACTTTACCAAGAAATACCCTTTTCTGGATGGCTTCATAAAATCATGTAATGATTTCAGTTGGAAGGGACATTTAAAGGTCATCTAGTCCAACTCCTCTGCAATAAGTAGAGTCATCTTCAACTAGATCAAGTTGCTCAGAGCCCTGTCCAGCCTGACCTTGAATGTTGTTTCCAAGGATGAGGCATCTACAGCCTCTTCAGGCAACCTGTTCCAGTGTTTCACCACCCACATCATAAAAATTTCTTCCTTATATCTAATCTAAATCTACCCTCTTTTAGTTTCAAACCATTATCCCTTGTTCTGTCACTACAGGCCCTCGTAAAAAGTCTCTCTCCCTCTTTCTTAAAAGCCCCCTTTAATTATTGAAAGGCCACAACAGGGTCTTCTCCAGAGACAACTCTTCCAGGCTAAACAACCCCAACTCTCTCAGTCCCTCTTCATAGCAGAGGTGTTCGAGCCCTCTGATCGTTTTTGTGGCCCTTTTCCGGAGTCGCTCCAAAAGGTCCATATCTTTCTCACACTGCCTTTCTTGTACTGCACATTCTCAGCTTTGTGGGCTGCAAGCACACATTGCTGCATCATGTCAGATGTTTCATCCACCAGTATCTCCAAGTCTTCCTCTGCACAAATGCTCTCAACCCATCTATCCTCTAGTCTGTGCTGACACTGGGGATCACCCCATCCAAGGCGCAGGACCTTGCACTTGGCCTTGTTGAACTTCATGAGGTTCGCGCGGGCCTACTCCTCAAGCCTGTCAAGGTCCCGCTGGATGGTATCCCTTCCCTCAAGAGAATCAACCGCACCACTCAGTACCAGTACGTACAGATTTGGGAGCTATACATTCTAGCATATAGAATTTAAAGGGACACAGTCAAATGGGTGAGATTACATGTTTACATACTGAAATTCTCACATCGACTACATAAAAGTTTCTACTGTCACAGCTCATAAGCAAACAGAAAAGATGAGGTAAGAAGGACCTCCGTTACTGTATTTATTTGGTAGCAGCACTTCATCTGCAGCCAGTGTCACTGACCGTGACTGCGTTCTCCTCATGCACCAGCATGACCACATCACTCATGCACTGTACTGGAGAGAGCAAGCATGCACGCTCGTCCCCAGGCTCTGCAAGAGGGCGCACACAGCCATACCAAAGCTGAAACCAAAGAGGCCACAAGCAGTCATGTGCACACAGAGGATAGGAAGGAGAAGCCAAAGGGGATGAGCTTCACTGCCTTTAATATTGTTCTGAATTCCACCAAATAGCCTGACAAACTTTCCAGTAAGGGAGCAATAACTAAAAGTTTTTAGAACCAGGATGTAAATTCAGGTTTTAAAAGTGACAGTGTCCCTTTAAATATTAACTTCACTTTGACAATTTCAGATTTATTTTGATGCTAATTGCAACAGTAAGAAGCTGTAGATTTTTCAAGCGTAGATTTCACAAAACAGATCCTTGGCAATATGATGCTAAAAAAATAAATAAATAAGGTGCTCATTTCTAGCAGTTACCTGATTCCCCTTATTATGTAAGGTTTTCAAACAATTAAAATTACCTGTCCAGAATATCAGTGTCATGTTACATATCCTATGAAAACCATATTAAATATTGATTAGTGAAACATTCAGTAGTATACAAACCAGTCAAAGTCTTTCACAGTTTTGAAAATTTTGTAGTTAAAACACACCAGACAACAGGGAAGGGGGGTGAAGGAAAACATCAAAACAAGTCAAGGCTAAGCACCAAATCCCAGTCAAAGTAAGAAAAAAAGACTTCAAAATGACCCATTATATACTGTTAGTTAGATGTACCTAATCATAACTTTTGAGTGCTACAAATGGGTTCTGAAAAGATAAATTCACTTTCCTTCTACTTAGTAATACTACAAGATGAAAAATTACAAAGTACAGAACTCTTGTTCCCTGAACCAAATGAAGCTGAATTCACAAAAGCTAAAAATCAGCAATCAAGAGTAAAAAAAAAGCGCTAAACAAAAGTACTTTCCGACAAAAAACAAACAAGCAAAAAAAACCCACAGAAAATGGGGGGAAATGTTGTATCACTAAACAATATTTATTAAGGGGGGCAATTCACAAGTACTGCAGTATTAAAAAGTGAGCTTATGAAACATATTGAGCTATTCTGCTCAACCGTTTTGGAAAATGCTGCTTTTGCATAGTGTTCTTCACACAGCGATCCATCAAAGCCTCAGGAGAATGGTACCAAATGAATTTCTGACAAATTCAATCAGCATAAGTAGGGGAGAAAAAGATGTCCTAGAAAACATCTAGACCACAGGTGATTACAACTTTCTAAATGCAAAGATACTTCAGTATTTCAAGTACTTTAATTAAACTCGCAGCATATTTTAGAGTGTGTTAAATTAAAGTTCTGCCACCTACCTTTCTGTGACAGGTGTTACCATGAATTCAGTCACAGGAAATATTTCATCAGAGTAACAGTAAAGAGCAGATGTGTAACCAAGTGCTGTTTTATTTAGCTACAACAAAGAAATGGCACTAAACAGAAGTGCACACACTGGTCTTACTAGACTTAAAAATTCACTGCAGCTATCAACTAATTCTACTTGCCTACTACTTCTACTCTTGAACACAGAACAAGCAGACTGCTGAAAGGAAAGAATTCCTGGAGTATGCATGCTGCTGAAGCCAGGAAGAAAATCTGTTTTAAGAAGTGTCAGGCACAGACAGAACGGCTACAGTATTGCATTTCCTTTTTTGTTCATACAAGACAACACAGAAGTCTGTAAAGGGAAAAGCATCAGGAAGTTTCAGCAACATCTTATCCAAGATTTCCCTGCTCCATTTTGTTTAGAGTTTCACAATAGTAATACTTACTATTTAAAGGATTGTATTACAAAAAAAAATAAATAATCAAAGAACACAGAATTTTTTTTACTGTATTTGCTCTTAAATGTCTTAGTCTCAGGTCTCTCATTTTCAAACAGTTTAGAACAAAATTTCAGTGTATACTATGTAAGAAACTAACACTTTTTACAATAGTAATTATTCTGTGCAACATTAAAAACTTAAGATACAAAGATGCCAATTAACATGGGTGAGGGGGTTTGGGGTTTTGATCTTTTGGTTTAGGTTGGGGATTTTTCCACAAGGCAGAGAGGGAAAGGCAAAAAAAGAAGAGAATGATTACAGTTATTACCTTCTTACTTACACATAACTCAATTTGACAGCATTACTCATGAGTTAAGGGAATTTAAGTACCAATGTTCGCCTCTACAATCTTTATTAATATGCAAAGAAACTGGATTTAAAAGAGCAAAACTTCCATTTTGAGGTCTTCAGTGAACAATTTGTTTCAAAGATGCTGTACATTCAAACTCCATTAATTCAATGCAAGCTCCAAGCATACAGCACACCTGAGAAAGACCAGGCTAAACAGACTTCTTTGTAAGAGTAGTTGTTTTGCTAAAGATAAATATTTAGGAAACAAAACCATCCCAGATCATGACAGAGGATGCTAGAACCACTGTCAAGTGTGCTCAAACCTTATGAAATCTCACTCAAGCACTACAACATTAATTCTTCTTCTAAATTTAGTGCAGCATACTTCAAACAAAACTGGATGTTCCTCGAAATGTAAAAGGGGAAAGCATCCACCACTGAAAAGGTCGCAACCTCCCTTCAACAGAAAGCATAGTAAAAAACTGTACCAATGAATTTGAAGTATGTTATACATCTGGAAATCGACAATAAAAGCTTTAACGCATTACTAAGTACCTACTCTGACCAAGCTTCTAGCATCAACATCCAAGTGTAAGCCAGCCCAGTTTTGCTGCTAGCAAGCTTTTATCTTGCTAATTCAACCATGACAGCAAATGCTGCAATCACACCAAAATGCAGTGCAGACTTAGCCTGCCAAACAGTCTCTACTAAAGCAAGAAATTGTACTCTCAACCAGACAGACTCATTTTGACTAACATTAAACAATAATAAATATCAAACTTGGATAGGGGTTTGTTTTTTTTAATTTATAATATAGAAAAAACCTGCCTGGGTCCACTAATAATCACGAGACCGAGACCTGTTAAGTGAACTTGCTGATGTCCTGAAAGCATACAACTCCTTCGAGATCTGTGCTACCTACACTCACTGAGTGTGCTCACAGTTTCAACCAGTTTAAATGGTACAGGGTACAATATAACCTTACATTTAACACTAGTTAATTACCTATGAGTATATATCGTACTTTGTTTTATCAACAGGTATTGGTTAGCTGACTTTACTGAGGAATTCAAAAGACAGAATCAGGTCCTGCTAGATTACTGCTGGTTAAATGCTAAAATATGTTTGAAGGCTACTCTATTTCCTTAGCTGTTTCACAGACATTTTAGCTCCCATTCCTGTATGAGCAAATCTGTAATAGCCTAGAAGTAGTCTAGATGCATGTGCAGGTATGTATGCAAATAGAAAACCTGAGGGTGAAGAATCCAAAAGAAGTTTAAGAGCAAAGGCAGTTTAATCAGGTATTTGTTTAAGGAAACACCGCACCATATTCAGAGGCCAGAATCTTATTGTGCTAGTCTAAACAAACAATATGTAGGTACTTATTATGAAGTACCAGACAAATTGCAATTATGCTTTTATGTAAGCAGAGTGACCTCTAATATCATTGCTCTTCATTTGGGAATATATTATTTGCTAATAAATTAGCATCTTCTACTGCTTCAAACACCAACAAAAGCAAGCAACTTTGACAGTAACTATAATACATTTAGCAAGCTTTTCCGACACACCAATAAATAAACTTTGTACAGCACATCCTTGAAGCTTTTCCTCATATGGCCTACCACAGAGAACTTACCAAACTTTCCAATAGCACATGTAACAGCACTGCAAGTACCTAGTCCTATCATCCTGAGACACTAAGACAGTCTCAAAACAGTCAGTAGGTATTACTCAAGGAAATAACAAACCACTCTGGCTTGTAAGAACACCATCGCAATTCTCATCCATTCCTCAGTACTAACAAACTCTCCACCACAGGGGTTTGAAGCAGTGGCCTCCAAAACAAGGCCCTCACCCTGGCCTTCAACCCACAAAACAAGCTACTAGTCTTAGCTCCAAGACTTAAAAATTCCATGACAAAAAAACATTCCAATCTCATCTCAAACATATAACTTAACTTCTCCTTACTTGATGCATACTAGTCCTGGCTTGCAGTTTCTGGATTTTGTAGAAGCAAGCTCTTCTTTCAAGACACTATCACCACACTCACAATATTTCTCCCATGACTGTACCAACATTCTCAAGCACTTCAGTCCATACAAGACTGCATCCTTTAAACAAGTCCTAAATTTAAAAGAAAGATGGTGGAAGGGCATATCTACATTAGAGAGTCTCATCTTAGAAAGAGTTACCCTTAGATTTAGCATGATAAACTAGTTTAGGGACAAATGTACACATAAACAGGCAAAAAAAAAAAAAAAAAAAGAAACCAAACATTACAGTGGCCTCTGCCTTAAATTCTGATGTTTGGTGCAGGCAACTTTTCTTAAAATAACTGCCCCAGTCCATAACACACAAAGCTACACCTTAAAGTTATTACAAGACACGTTAGGGCTGACACACGCACACACAAGATTTTATCTAATGTAAACTACTCATTAGAAAACATACTTGAGTATTCTTGACGTTACCAGCTCACTTTCAAAAACATCACATCAGAAACGCCAACAGCAGGCTTGTTCGGAAAACAGTTTCCAAAATTTGCTTCAGGATAATGATACTACTGTGATGTTGCAAAATGGGTGCCTGAACAATAGACGTTTGTATAATTTCAAGGTGTACTCAATGACACTGAATCATTTCAAAGAAGCTGTTCCACCAGTTCTTTACGTAAACCTTCCATGAATTATTGTTATAGGAAGCATACTTTAAACCTCTATAACAAAACAAACTTGGACAAGCTGGAAGATGTAACAAGAGGGATAAAAAACACATGTAGAAGTTTCTCTTTTTTTTTTTGCAAACACCAGTATGTTCTTGAACAGTTCAAGGCTTAACTTGACAAGTTTTCCTTGTCTTTGCATAAGCACAGTCTTTTTATTTAATTTTCTTCTATAACTGGAACCTAATATCTACTCAACCTCTGAATACACTAAGCATATTAATTCTTCCCTCAAGTTTGTCTTCACTGTTTTTAGCTCAGGAAGAGAAATACTGCAGAGAGAAATGGCTCCCTTACAGACGTAACTTTTACCCATCTCAGATGGTTCCAAGTCATCCTCCCGCTGCAGAAGGCCAGATCCACCCTGCTGTCCACAGACAGCACCTCCCCTCCTCACACACTCGTGCCCCCCTAGACAGGGAATCTGGGCATTTCATGTTTACTCCATTTGTACAGATATCAGAGGATCTGGACTTAACCTGTACACTAATGAGGTACGACACCTGGCTTGTCCTCAGGACATGCAGCAGCACACCAACAAAGCTGGCGAGCAGAGCCTCCTCAGCAGGCACCCTGGGTTCCACTAGCTGCACACCTGGAACCATCCCCACGGCCTCGGGGTGGAAGTGTTAGGGAGGGAAAAAAAGATGAAAAAACCCAAAACAACCTACACCTAAGAGAAGAGGAAGAAGGGCTCGTTTGCGGTTATTTCGGTTTTCTAGAAAGAACGTGCAAGTCATTTCACGCGGAAACAGACGGGAATGGGACGGGTTGGGAGGGGGCGCCGAGGCCGGAGCCCCGCGTTCCGCCACGGGCCTGGCGAGCGGCGGCACCGCGCAGGTCGCGCCCGCTGCCCCCGCCGCCGCGCTGCCCCCGAGACCCCCGGCCCGGCCCTGCCCCGCCCCCGCGGCTCCCCCCGCACCGGGCCGGGCCGCGCCGCGCCCGCACCCCCTCAGGGAGCCGCCGCCACCCGCAGCGGGGGGGACGCGCCGGGCGGGAAGATGGCGGAGGGTCTGCGCCCCGCTGAGGGGCGCGCCGAAGGGGGGCACGGCGGCCGCCCGCACTCACCTGTCAGCCACAGCCGGGGCGGCGGGCGGGAAGGGGCAGGGCCGCAGGCGGCGCGGGAGGGTAAGGGGGACGGGGAGGAGGAGGAGGAAGAGGAGGAGAAGAAGGGCAGGAGGGCCAACGGCGGCAGCGAGGAGCCCAGCGCCGCGCTCCGGCAGCCGCGCGCCCGGCGGGTGAGGAGCCCTGGCGACCACATCCGGCGGCGGGCGGAAGCGGCGCGCGGCCCCCGCTCGCCGCTATGGCGACGGGCCGGGCTGTGGGCGGCCGCTCCAGGCCCCTCTCCCGCCCGGTGGCCGCAGCCGCGGGTGGTTTCGGCCCGGAGGCCCGGAAATGCCAGCGGCACCCGGGTACGGGCCGCCGCCGGACGGCTCGCTTGGCGTGGCGGCGTGAGCCCCGGTGGGGCGATGGCAGGGGTGCCGGCGCCGTACCGCTGCCGGGCGTGTGCGGCCTTTAGCCTGTGGTGCGGTCGCGAACAGGGGACCGGCACGCGAATCCCCCCGGCCGCAGGCCCGGGTATGCTGCGAGGGACGGGGCAAACGGCCCCGCGCCCACAGCCCCACGCCTCAGTGCTTAGCTGGCCACCCGGCGTCCCCCAGTTTGCACCAACATCAACACCTAGGGCTTGATTTAACGCCGATATTCAAACATCTGAATTGCATTGCAGCCAAACTGATGCCCGAGTGGATGGCTGTGGACTGGCAAGGGAGATGGAACTCCCCTGAAACACGCTGGAATTCCTTATTTTCTAATACAGAATGGCTGGAAAATACTGAGCCCAGACTTGCTGACTGCATCTGCAGATGATAGGAGAGAAGCAGTGAATCAAAGCTAACCACTACATTTGCAAGTAGGCTGTTCGCTTTGAAGCTTACAACACATAATTGAAATGTGATTAATTCCTTTGCTGATTAACACTTAGAAGAAACGTTCACCTAAAACTCCCATTCATTGTAGCAGACTGTGAAAGTCAAAAGAGGCCTTTGCCTAATTATTTTCTCTCTTCCTGCAGATTATCTGGCTGCCTTAGAAGAGATCTGTGGAAAGGCCAGAAGAACATGTGCCTCAGTGAGGGCTGAAAATATTACATTTTCTTTTCATGTGCTTCCCAGCTACAATTATGCCTGCTGCTCTTTCGTCTTCTTTTTCCTTTTTACCTCATCCTGTGCAGTCATGTCTTAACTGCAGCTGTATTAACACTGACAAAAATGGTGTGTTTTACCTATTTACTAGCATCGCTGTAGGTTTTCCATCGCTGGAGGTCATTCTACAAGATAAACGCCCTAACTGGTTGAGAACTTCCCATAATTTTAACCTATTCCCTTCTTCAAAGCCACCAAAAAGAGAAAAGGAAGCAAAATGAATGGCTAAATGGCTTTAAGGAGAGGAAATGGGGGAAGACAGAACAGGCAAAAGATGGACGAGAGCTGGAACAGAGTTGTCTAGCAGGAAGCCTGAACAGAACCTGACCAAATGCAACTGTTTGATGCTTTAAATTCTCTTTATAGTTGGTGCAGTTGCAGTTATCTCAGCCATCTTAGCCAAGTCACAACTCAAGTCCTCAGCTATTCAGTTCCCAACCAAACATTTTTTAAAGCCTCATTATTCCTACCAAAATTACTTCATCCAAATATAATTCTACTGTACCATAACAGCTTTAGCTATAAGTATGAAGAAAAAAGATGTCCAGCGAGGGCACAATGATCTGCATTTGAGATTTGCCTGGGAAAACAGGTGGCAACTTATCCTCTGGAGAAGTTCACTCTTTACCAGCAGGGGGAAAAACAGACGTGACCATTTTATTCCTGAAGAAATGAAAAATACTGTAATAAGTAAAGACAGGGGCTTACACAACTTTTTCGATGATACAGGGTGGCTCTGACCTGAAAATTAACAGGCCTTGCATGGCCGCAGTTGCTTTCTAATGAGAAAAGAACAGGAAGCAGCCCATTGTCACTCTAGCCCTGTTACCAGTTTGGTTTTGTCATGGCACTACAACAGTAGCAGCCACTGTGTAATATAAGAACAAAAGACTGCACCTGCTTTTTCACAAACTACTTGTTTTAAAATGAGACACAGATAGCAATACAGGAGCCTAGGGAAACAGTGCAGTACAAGTTGGTATCATATCTAACTAGCAGTACTAGTTAGCATCTGCTCTCGTGAGACTCGACCTGGAGTACTGCATTCAGCTCTGGGGCCTCAAACGTAAGAAGAACATAGACCTGTTGGAGTGAGTCCAGGGCAGGGCCACAAAGATGACCAGAGGGCTGAAGCACCTCTCCCATGTGAGGACAGGCTGAGAGAGTTGGGCTTGTTCAGCCTGGGGAAGAGAGAAGTCTCCGGGGAGACCTTCCAGTACCTAAAGGGGTCTGCAAGAAAGCTGGAGAAGGGCGTTTTACAAGGACAAGTAGCAATAGGACAAGGGGTGGGGGGTGAGGGTGGCTTTAAACTGAAAGAGGGTAGGTTTAGATTAGATACAAGGAAGAAATTCTTCACTTGGAGGGTGGCAAGGCACTGGCAGAGGTTGCCCAGAGAAGCTGTGGGTGCCCCGTCCCTGGCAGTGCCCAAGGCCAGGCTGGACGGGGCTTTGAGCAACCTGGTCTAGTGGAAGGTGTCCCTGCTCATGGCGGGGGCGGTGGAACTAGGTGATCTTTACTGTCCCTTCCAACCCAAACCATTCTGTGACTATCAACAGCTAAGAAGCTTTTTTAATACATATTGCAGTAAACAGACTGGCAAAAGTTAGGTTAACCTGGACATCACCTTCCAGACCTACTTCTGCACATTTGGCTGGCTGGACTCGAGAGGACAAGATACAAGGCTTAGGAAACCAGCAACAGAATAATAGCTGAATCTCCTAAATTAAGATTTTCCAAACCTGTAAAAGTAGCAGGAAAAGGCAGAGCATCCTGTCCAGAGAAAGAAAGAAAAAAGACAAACAGATCTAAAGGAGAAAAGGGCTCAAGGGTTATTTCTTCCTTCATACAGGAAACCTCCTAATAACTCCTTCCTAAAAGAGTTGTTTCCTATATCATTAATCATCACCTTATGCTGTACAAAAACATTTGGAAGCCATCCATCACAGCATTCTTTCCATTATGCTTGAGATAGCAAAACTGAATGCAAATACAAGATCCTACTTATATATATTTAGCATACATGTATTACATTTTTTACTACAAAGCCATCTGTCTTTGAAGCAAGCTGAAGCAAACCCACTTTCCTGAAATAGGCCTTTTAAGAGAGAAGGGTCAAGTGAACAACAGCAGATTAGTTAGGACTGGGAAGTATTTACCTCCCAATTCAGATAAAACCTGGGCTGTTGTTTGCTCTGTACATAAGTGGATCACTTAGATAAATGTTTTCTGAAGAGCTATGACTCCAGGGCAGGAGCAGACTTCTGAGAAGGATTCTTCAAGGAGACCAGGAACACGGATAGCTCTATTGCTGAGAAGGGTGAACTGGAAGTCTTAAACATTAGAGCCAGTGAACAGGAAGCTTAAAAAGAGGCAGGCTGGATTTGAAGGGTGCAAAGAAACCCTTAATTTTCCTTGGCAAAGCTGAAAACAGAGGAGAGGCATGTCTCAAGAGTCTATGCTTTCTAGGCTGGGGTCAAATCCCAAGTTTGTTCAGCATTTGCTTCATCCTGTGGTTTACTGTGTACTTGTTTAACTTGCTGGAGAATTAAGATGTTTTCCTCCAGTTTGATGGGGGTTGCATTTCCCTTTATCTTAGTAGATAGCAAAATTCTGTCAGTGATTTGCAGCTAGTTGGATTTTCAAGGGAAATGAGAAGCTTCCCAGTGGTGCCAAGAAACTGCTTTTCCCTTGTTAGCAGAGCGTTTGGAAAGTCAGCAGACTTCAGGAGATGCATAAATTAAATGAAGTCTCAAGGGCATGTGTATGTCACTTCAGGCATGTTTCTGTTTATGTGGGGAGGAGTAAAGTTCTGAGGTTTCAGTGAAATGCATACCATTACAAAAATGAGGATGTTTTATTTTCAACACAAATTGCTTCTTTGAAGGTACAGGGCAAGTCTGGAAGGGCACACAAGGAAAGATGATACAGGTGACATAAAACACCTAATACTGAAAGTGTCTCTAGTTAAAGGCTTGGGAGGTCTCTCCCTTGTCTGTTTTGTGAAAAGGGTTTACTTTGTCTCTCTCATCCTTTTTGGCTGCTTTTTACCTCTCATTATCCACTAGGACTTGTCAGACGTGGTGCTCACCAACATTGCTCCAGGTGAAATGCTTTGTTTCTCTGCTCAAGACGGGAACTATAGTTGTTTCTGAGCATCAGGTTTTAAAGTGCTGATATAGAAGTTCTCAACAGTTACCACTAGGAAAAAAAGTCTCTTTTCTCCATTATCTATAGGGACATTTTTCTGGTATCCCTCCACCCTGCAGCCTGAACATCACTGTGTAGACCTGCTCATTGGTGTATGTCACCAATCAGCTGTGCCCCACCCATGTACAGACACTATCTCTCTCTTTTAGGGCAGAAGTTTCTGTTGCAACAGAGCTTCTCTCTCAGGAAGGGTTGGTTAACTCTGTTGTCTTAATATGAAATGCTGGTTTGCATGTCCATCTCAGTAGTTAAGAGCATTTTTGATAGATTTGTGTAGTTTGTAATTGGTTACATTAGGAGAATAATAGAAGATAAATTTGATACGATTTTTTTCACGTGGAACAATGAAACTAGCAAGTGATCAATATGGTAAAGGATGTCCTCAGTATTTCCGCAAAGCTCAATTTCCTGTTACTGTGTTTTCATGCTTAACAGCGACTCAGGATAAAAAGTAATCTGTGTACATTTCAGTCCTTTCTGAGACGCTTATTAATTATTATTAGTGTTCCTGTGATAATACTACATTTGTAGTATATTAATGAATAACAATATTAACATTAATGTTCTTACGTTGTGTTTTCTATAGTTAAAGGGATACGCAGCATCTGGCACATTCTCATACTTTTTTTTTTTTTTAATTTTTGATGCTCTCTGCTGGTTTCAAGTGGCTTCTACTCAAACCATCTTCTGCCCTTACTCTCCCTTCATCAAGCTCTGCACAGGGGAACCCTTGTAAGATACCCATCTTTTAAGATATGCACTGTTAGTCTGAACATTTTGTTCTGCTACTGGGATCTCTAAATGGCCATCTGTCCTGTTCATAGGAAAAATCGGAACAAACCAGACTGAAATGCTGGAACATGAGTTGATAGGCAATCAGAAAGAATAATGCCTCACAAGACAACACATGAAATGTCATTTCTAGGCCTTTTATGGAATCAAAACATAAATCCAAATCTGTGGAAAGGCAATAAAACAGCAAAATAAGTCTTGCTCAGAAGGTACTCAACTACGGTGAAGTTTCTACAGAGGCTGGTATTGAAGCTCCTCTGCCTTTAGGCTGGGTGTCTGTGCCTATCTGGAACTACCCTATCTGAGCAGCTCATCTTGACATCTCGCCTACACTTGATTCCTGTCCAGAAGCCAGGCATTTCATTCTGTGTCCCTTAAGAACTTAATGAGTTAGGCAATTCCAGAGCTTGAGTAATACAGGAACTGTTTTCAACAAACTAGCTGTCAGTGAAGGAGACAACTGACCAGTACGCCCCACCTCAACAAGTGCCACAGGTTGTCATCTGTACGGCACAGACTTAACCTCTTGAATTCAAGGGATTCTACTATGGAGCAAAGAAAAACATCAAAGATTGCACGCTACAGAGGCTGCCGTAAAGCCCTGCAACTCTACAGTCTGGTGGTTATGGCATCTACCTGAAAGAATGCTCCCAGAACTGATCAGAAAGGCAGTCCAGGAATGGTTTGCCACAAACGCAAGAACATTTGTAGGAGCTGGTGCTTTGGTGCGGTCCTTTGGTTTTTACGGGTGGGTGAAAAGCCAGTAAGTGGTGCTTCACGTTAGAAATACTCAAACCTCCTTATTATAAAACAAACAAAAAACCCAACAAAAAAACCCCAAACCCACCATATTTCACCTTTGCGAGTCACAGCAAAAGGCTCGCTGCCCAGACGAAGGCCTGCAGGCCGCTCTCCTGCTGTGCCCGGCCCAGCCTGTACCACACTGATCAACACGCACCCTCGCCCCAACCTGGCGAACCTGCCCGTCAGCCTTGGCGCAGGTTCCACCGAGCGGCTGCGCACCCGGCACATCCCCCGCAGCCATCGGGCCCTGACGCTGCCTCAGGGGCGGCTGGTGACGAGACCCGAGCCCTCCACCACCCGCCCCGCCCCGCCCCGCGCTGTCCAGCCTGCCGGAAATGGCCGTGCCCCGCTGGGCGGGGCCGCGAGTCATGCGGCGTCCCCCTTCCCATTGGCTAGCCCGCCGTTAGACCCTCTCCGTATTGGTCAGTGCCTCTACTTAGCTGTGTTGCGGTTGGCTGCGCCCGATGCCTTTCCCCTCTGTTATTGCTAGCCCCGCCTCCTGGGCAACCGCGCCGCGGTGGGGCGATCGGGCGATGCGGTGACGTTGGTGCTCGGGGGCGCTGCCATTGGCGGCGGCGGGGTGACGGGCCATGTGGCGCGTGCTGCGCCGCGCCGTTACCGCGGGCGGCCGCCGAGCCCCCGTCCCTCAGGGGCGTTGGTGCCGCTGCCGCCAGCCGCTCGCGTCCGCCGCCGGCCGCTGCAGGGGGCAGGCCTGGGCTGAAAGGTGAGGGAGGGGAGCGGAGGGGCGACGGCCGCCCCTGGCGGGGAAGGGGCTGCCAAGGGACGGGGCGGGGGAGCGGGCCTGGCGGGGGAGGGGGCTGCGGGGCGACGGGGCAGCCGCCGAGGGAGCGGGCCCGGCGGGCGAGGGGGCTGCGGGGTGGGAGGCTGGCTGGAGTGTGCAGCGGGGCCGCGGTGACGGTGTGGCTGTTCTGGAAGTGCCTTGGGCTGCGTGTCCCCATCAGGGAAGCCCTGTTGGCTCTTACTGGTGGGGAGAGGGAGAAATACCGGTGCAGACGGTGTCTGGCGTTGTAAATGTAACCCAGCCTTAGTGCAGAGCATGCACGGGCTGCGGGAGCAGGCAGGGTGAGCGTTGTTGGGGGTCACGTTTGGGGTTCCCATTCTGCCAGCCGATCCACATGTTAACGTTTGGCGCGGCTCTCCTGCAGCAGCTGCTGCATGGGCCTTCAGAGAAACAAAAAATCTTTCAAGCTCCTACAAAATGTTGCTATGTGATTTGTGTTATGGATAGGAAACGTCTGAAATCTAAAAGCTTGTAAACCCCCCAAAATACAGTTGGTGCACAATTTACACTGTGCTGGAAAACCTAGCCATTGGATTATTTCTCACACTGATCACAATCTTATAGATGTTACTATAACTGAATGACTTTTCATTGTTTTTTTAGTAGAACCTCTGCTACCATCAGGATGCCTGAAGTAAACACGGATCACCTGGATGAGCAGCAGGTGCAGCTCTTGGCAGAAATGTGCATCCTTATCGATGAAAATGATAATAAGGTTGGAGCAGATACCAAGAAAAACTGTCACTTGAATGAAAACATTGATAAAGGTACAGCTTGCTTACCTTCTAATTGAACCATTAAGTTGATTGAATATTATCAGAAGTATAGTCACGATTAAATGAAAGCCTTAATCTTAGGCCAGACCAAGTACTTCCCCACATCTTCCTACTCCTCCAGCATATAATACCTAATTTAAAAAAATACTGCAGTATGGAGGAACACACAATTGGAGGCAGCAACAAAGGAGAGAAATCTGTGATTTGGGATATAAGCTGTACGTCTTGATGAATATTTTTGAGTCACATTTTAATGACAATATTCTTTTCCTATTGTAGCTACCTGATTCTGTGTAGCCTTTTCTAAAGAATGTGACTTGCTTCTTTGCTGAGTTCTTCTCAAGTAGAAGAGTCTTTGAATTTTAAATAGTACACACAGAGTTCTACTTCATATACTGCTAATAGGAAAGGCTCTTTTGTTGGTTGTCATTCTAACTGATTGTGGGTTTTATTTGAGGTTGGTCAGATTCTTGAATCTCATAGTAGTTTGTGACCTCCTTTTCTGTACTTGGGGGAAACATCTTCCTGAAGAGTGAGGAATAACAAACTCAAAAGCTGCAGAAAACAGCAATTGTACTGTTTTTAAGGGAGCCTATTTTGCATTGTACTTTTCTAGAAGCATCTTGAAATTCCATACAGTTTTTTCAGAATTTTTGAGCCATCTCCTTTTGATAGTAAATTCATGGATGCTGAGCCCTCCTTAGCTTGCTCAAAGGTGCGTGTTCAGAATGGTGGGCTGACCAAGTTTAGTAGAACTCTTCTGTTGCATTGTTGTTCTTAGCATTTCATGATGTTTTGCATAAGCTGCCATGGAAACCTAAATAATAACTGTGAGTTTTTTATTAAATCCTTGGGTTTTAACATATATGAATTCTAGATTCATTATCCCAAAATGAAGCCATTCTAAGCTCTTAAACTGTATTTATGTTCTTTTTCTCCTCTGTTAAATAGTGCTTTCTGGTTTTTTTTATTTTTAGGTTTACTGCACCGAGCTTTCAGTGTTTTCTTATTTAATACAGAAAATAAACTGTTGCTGCAGCAGAGGTCAAGTGCAAAAATAACATTTCCAGGTTAGTACTGAAATATGTATTTATCAAAATGTTTTATTTAAATCAGTATCTTAAAAAATATGCCAGTCTAATCTTGCAGTGTTAACTCATTCCGAGGTTTTAGAATTTACTACTTTGGAGAGGAGATGGTTCTAAATAATCTTAAAGAGTTCAAGATGTACATATCTTGTGGATGAACTAAGGTAATGAGAACGCTAGCTTATTGTTATAGGTGTTCCTAGGAAATGATTGTTCCCTGACATGTTTGATCCTATTTACGCAAGTGCAGAGTGTGAGTTTACCTCCTCTGCTGCAAGACATACTTAGCGGAGCTGAAGAAATTGCTCTGGTAGCTGTGGAAGGTGTTCTCATTCCACTGGTAAAGACATGTAGCTGATGCATAGCAGAGCCCTACTGTGTGGAAGCAGTTGCATTGTGCTCTGGTGAGGTCTGCAGGCTTTTATCTGCGTATTTCTTAACAAATGCTTTTTTAACTATAGAAGAAATGAAACTATGTGGCCAAACCATATAAAGCATGATGTTTGAAGACTCCTGAGCTATTACTATCAAACACAAATGGAGAGGCATAAAAATAAGAAGTGGAATGAAAGAAAAATAACTTACATGAGACATGTTGGAGGAAGCATAAAGCTGTCTGTTTCAGCACTTCAGAAGGAAAACAAATACAGGTGTTTCTAATCCTCTTCAACTTGAGGAAGGAAGACCTTTTTTTCCTTCCAAAGGAATCTTTACTTTAGAGATTGGTTTTAATTTTTTCCTTGACTACTAACTAATCAAAATGCTTGAGTGTAGTTTGTAGGTAATCTGACTCTGGCTTAGATGATTTCAAGCTAGACTTCTACAGATAAAACGTTGGCCAATCACAGTTATTCTACGTAACTGAGAACAGTTTTCTATACTTTGAACAGAGTATAGTGGGTCTGGCCTTTAAACACAAGCATAAACTGCTTATTTACTTCTGCTGTCAGCTGGTCTTGAAGGTCTGGGAATATTTTCAATATTCTGTTGCATATAAGCTCCCCAAAGTAATTTCAAATAGCATTTGCAGGATAAACAAGGTCTTTATCAACTTTTAAGTTGATGCTATCTTGGGTGTGAGAATGCACATCTTTCATGTGTATCAAACACTAACCTGCAAAGGAGTACTTAGTAGAGGCAAATCCTCGTGCAAAATGTGTAAAGAAAAATAAGAGGTGAAAATATCCTCCTTCTCTGACTCTTCTCTGCAACTGTGATGTGTTGAATGACTGTCCTACATCTCTGGGGATTTTCTGGGGGTTTGTTTTGTTTTCCCCAATGGTTTATACGTGACAAAAATGTGCCGATACAAACTTCTTGCAGATTGTTTTACCAACACTTGTTGCAGTCATCCTCTAAGCCATCCACTAGAACTGGAAGAAAATAATGCCATTGGTGTTCGGAGAGCAGCACAGAGACGACTAAAAGCAGAGTTAGGAATTCCGATGGAGCAGGTAAAGGAGGGAGGGAGAAGCAATTTTTGCCAGTGTTTGCCCATTTACAAACTGCATCTGGCAGATAGGGTCAGCCTGAAACCTGAAAATGAATTTGGCTTTGGAAATGTAGGGAACTTAGTCAATTTGAGACTACTTTGTCTATATCCTGGAGTCTCAAAGCTTATCTCTGTAAATGGTATTTCAGAATATTCCACTGCTCAAACTAAATAGGAGCCAAAGAGGAGATTGCACTGTAAAGGATTGCATTGCTTCGTGTCTAATTTTGGGTGCCTGCATGTTTTCCAGCTGGTCAGGCTGCCCCGCTTGGCTAGGGGAAGGGGCTGTGCCATCCTTCCTCCAGGCTGACGGCTGAGCTCTGTCAGCATTCTCTGATACAGGAGCTCTTGGAGAGCATCACTGCGAGTGTGCTGCCAGCATCCCTGTACAAGTCCCTCTGCAATCCCAAATTCCCTACAGGAAGTAGGGTGGCCTGGGCACTCGGTGTTTCTTCCAGAGTAGTCACGCAGCTCACTTCTGGTACCTTCCTTTCTGGTGGCAGTTTGGGAGTATGCAGAGAGCAGGTTGAAGCTAGCTGAATTGTGCTCATGGCCAAAATCTCTTCCCAGGTTTTATAACTAATTATGTTTGTGCCACAGGATGTGGCAGTAGTGTGCTACGGGGAAACACAATGCTCGGGTTGTGCCCAGAACGAACTACCCGGTCTGCAGCCTGTGCAGATCCCTGGTAGGTCAGGGTTCTGTGGGGCCTGTCAGTACCAGTTTTGACATTGGCTTTAAGTAGCAGTCAGGTGCTTTCCTTGGGAGGTGAGAGGTGGGTGCAAGTGTTTGTGTTCATCAGTGCTTCAGTAAATGTGTATTAAAGTCTGGTAAACATTATTTGAAATTACTGTATAGAAGAAATCCACTCAATTATACTCCAAAAATATATACTCACTCCAAAATACTACAAAGTGAGTCTGACTAGAGGAATGCTGTGCAATTCATGTCATCAAAGTGCAGTATATATATTTTTATTCATAGTAATTCTTCACAAAGAACATGGCAATTGTGCACTTAGGGGGAGAATACTTTTTAAGGAAGAGCCTAATAGCTGTTAATTCTGTAATGCCTAGTTATGCACTTGTTCTGCTTTGGCTCCGGTTCTGACAAGCGTTCTGGTTATAGGTAACTCCAGAAGAAATCTCCTACCTGACGCGGATTCACTACAAGGCCAAGTCTGATGGGATCTGGGGTGAACATGAGATAGACTATATCCTGTTTGTACAGAAGGACGTAATGCTGAATCCCGACCCTAATGAGATCCAAAGCTACTGCTACGTGACACAGAAAGAACTGAAACAGCTCTTGGACAAAGCTTCCAAGAATGAAGTTAAGATTACTCCGTGGTTTAAACTAATTGCAGAGACCTTTCTTTTTAAGTGGTGGGATAACTTAAGTAACTTGAACAAATTTGTTGATCATGAAAAAATACATCGAATGTAAATAGGTGGGATAAAAGATGCTGAAAGCTAGCAGTGATGTGCTGTCCTGTTAATACTATGGTAGATTATGACTCTTGAGTGCAGAAGATTTGCTCACCTGGAGCATGTTTAATTACTTTACACAGAGATGGTTATAGCCAATGAGTTTTTCTTCCGTATTGACCTCCCCTTCCCCCCAGCCCTGTTGTCTTGGGTGAGTTAAGCTTGCTGTCATGTGAAATGGGTGATGGTAATGTAAGAAACCCCTGGGTCCATCTTCCTCCGTTACCTGGTGTGACATGAGATCCTCAGTCTGTGTGTGCCTGGTTTGCTCTTACTCCCTCACCTAGCTACACACGCTGGCAGGGCAAGTTGGGCGAGTCCTGTCCAGCTTGTTAGAGCTGGTACATTCTCAGCTGTATGTTACTATGCCTTCTAAAGTAGTGATTACAAATGAATTTGAGCCCTGCATTGATGGTGAGATGACTAGTTGCCTGAAAAAAACCCAACAATTAATTCAAAGTAATCAGGATGATTTTAATTGCAGACAGCAAATCTCTTCAGCTACTCTATAATTAACCAAACACATAAAAGCTTAAGTAATTGGATTATCTGTGTGGACTGAGTTTCACTTTGACGTGCTGCAGTGTCACACACAGCTTTAGATAATAAACATTGCAGGTTTTGTTTGGGGTTTTTTTCCCTACTACCTTTTCTGGTGAGTTGATGGCAGAGTACTGGACATCTCTTTAAAAAAAAAAAAAAAAAGGTGGTGTTGGCGGTGTTTAATTATACCAAATGTATTTGGTACCTATCTAATATAGAAGATGGCCTGCCTTTGGAGAAGGGATGTGCATTAAATGACTCTTTCCCATCTTCCAGAAAACAAAGGCATCTTGATAAAAGCTTTTTTCCCTGCAACACCCACTGCAAATCATTCCTGGAGAACTCAGACCCCTCAAACTCCAAAATTTAAGATTGACAATTTATGAGTTTATACCAGGTCTTAATTTCAGTTACTTGGAAAAGAGCTAATCCTCTGATTGTGCAGTCAATTGCTAGAAACAAGTAAAATGGAAGGCTTTTTTAAAATCAAATAATCAACAGTATCTCACTTTGAATTTAAAATTCTTGGATTTGGGTTTTCTCCCCCAAAAAAGCGTAATAGTGATTTCTTCTGTGAGCAGGCAACTCCACTGAGATTTCAGTTCACTTCTCGCAGAGGTGTCTTGATGAAATAGGATGTTTTTCATACCACTTCTCATTGCATGTAAAACATGGTTGTAACTAGTCTGTGGTTTCAAGGTAAAGCTAATTTTTTTACAGTGGCTAAGATACTTCTCTTTCTTGCCCCAGCTGTGACTGCAGCACTGAACCTTCTATGTGCTGCCATCTCTAGTGGTTCAGCACCTACAGGTTTTGGAGCCCAGTTTGTTGTAATTTGACCTGAACTGATTTATTGTTTTGAAGCAAATAGTGGGTGAGGGAATAGTGATGCAATGAACAGCTGTCTTGAACTCAGTGCAATCAGCCACATTGTACAAATAATGTAATTGAGTACGTTTCAAATACTTAAAATACTTTTTAAATAAAACACTATCTTAAATATAAGACTATGATTAAAATACCTAACCTAAAACTTTGGATTGTCATTTTTCTTTCCAGACTTTGAGCCACATGGAGAATAATCCTGGTCATTACTACACTATGAGCAACACCATCCCTGTTGACCACTGAAGCAGTGGGATGGGGGGGGGGTGGGCAGCAGGGCACGAATTTCCTGTAACAAAGTTCTGCTTTTCTAGTTCAAGTGCTCACCTTGGAGCACAAGCTGACAAAGCATATCCTCAAGTAGAAATAACGTGCATAAGGAAGCTGAAAGCAAAGTTCTAACAGTTCTTCAGAATCCCTTTAAAGTTTTGATATTAAAGTTTTTGTTGACATTGGACTACTTTGCAGCATTACAGTATGTTTTTAATACTGAATTTGTTACGTGAAGTAGATGAGGGAAAGCGTACGCATGTACACCCTGTGCTCCAGTATGCTAAAGGTGACATCTGAACATTTTCCTTCCAACCCTCCACAGCAGGGTCCTTGGAAACAGATGATCTTTAAGGTCCCTTCCAACCCAAACCATTCTATGATCCTTACCCTGTTGTATTTAAAAAGCAATAATAATTTAAGGATTCTTCCCTGTTACCTGGTTGATTGGTTGTTTTTTAATATGCATATTTCATTGGATACCCATTTAATCTTTAAAACTGTACATTTTAAGTGTGTTGTTCAGGCAACACATTTATAATGCACAATTTTATGAAACCCTAGATAATTCCTACCTTGTTCTTGACCAACTAGGGACAAAAATGGAATATTTCACATTTGACAATGTACTTTGCCTTGAACAGATGCAGAATTCTTGTCTATCAGCTTCTGAAGAGCAAAGGCTTCCTAAGCAGAAGATGATGACAGTAGCATAACTGACATGCACTCAGGACAAAATTTCAGTCTGATTGTCATTTTCTACATACCTGAAATATTTACATTGATCTGAAATATTAAAAGTTGTAACTTGTAACCTTCCCAGCCCATGCTGGTTTAGGTTTTAACAGATGGCAGGTCAGTGCTAAAGCTGGCAATTACTCCTTGAGCTTCAGTCACCGTTCAGCTCTGTGAACTGGCAGCGTTTCTCCTGTCTTTCAGAACAGGGTCAGTGCAGGAATGTGGACTTCATGCAGTACTTTTCTGTCTCCCATTACCCCCCCCACCAGTTTCAGCCCCTACCTGTGACATACACTCATCGCTGACTACCCATCAAAGAATTAACTTGCACACAGAAAACCAAACCTCCCTGATGTGTTACTTTATGAAGCTGTGCATTTTTAATTCTGAGGGTAGCTTCATGAACAAATATTTCACATTTCTAGATTTAACCTCATTTTAAATCTAGTTTTACGTAGAACTTTGAATGCTTTACTGCTACGTGAAAGTCAGGAGTAAGAAAATGGAATGATCAACCACTAACACAAACCACATACTTTTAAAACACTGTATTACCAAAAAGGAAAACAGGACTAGAAATTAGTTTTAATAAACTGAGATTTTAGTTTTATTTCTGAAGACGGCTTATCTTCTCTGTGTTTTACCAGATTTTCTTTTTCCAGCCAGCAGATGTTTTGGCTTCAAGTCATATATGTGTCTGTCTGCCTCTCCTTTCCTTCCCAGGCGATTCATTTTCTTTTGAGCTTTCTTTGCCATAATCTTGACCTTCTTCACCATCTATTTAAAAACAAACAAACAAACAAACTCAGGTAGCTAGCTTTACCTTATAAAAACCCACTAAGCTAGGTGATTTTAACAAGGACATTAACTAACACCAAACATAGACAGCCATCTGCAACTCCAGAACAGCATCACTGCAAGTGACACCAATCCTTTTCCAGTACATTAACAAACAATATGGTCGCGCTGTCCCTGGAATTCCTAACCTACTAAGAGAGGAACTCCACAGTTTGTACAACTCCTCCTTCATACTTGCATTTACAGATAAAAAATTGACATGTACTTCCTTGGTCAGCATCATTACATCGTATTTGTAAGAATGAACTAGGCATTTCTGCAGTATAGAGAGTCCAAATGAACAGAAGATGAAATTGCAAAGAGAAGAAAGGTGAGCTCTGGACAAACACAACCAGCCTAGCATGAAGTTTCCCAGAAGCTGGTTTAAGTACAATCATGCTGTCTTCTACTATAAAGGTAAATAACTTTTAACAAACCTTTTCATCACGAAGGCCAGAAACATCCCGTGGTGTGCGAGAGGAGCTGCGACTGCGTGCTGTGGATTTAGGGGTTTCGGACTCATCACGCTTACGTTTCCTTGTAACACTACGGGACCTTCTGACATAATGTGCCTGAAATTCAAAATACCACTTTAATCATTATAACAAGAAACAATCGCTCAACTATGCTCCATTTCTAACTAGACTAATATGAAAAAACAGGAAGTGGACTACTGAGATACATTATATTGCTTATTCCATAGTAACAAAGACCTTATCAACTCTTGGTCACTGCCTTTCTGTCCTACAGTAATATTCAAATGTTGCTGACTATTAGCACATTATTTTCATTATCAATATTATTACTAACTCCAGTTTTCTGGTATTTTTTCTGAGTAGATTCATAAGTAACGGATAAAAAGACACAGACAAATTAATGGATAGCAATACTGATGCAATTTTGCAACAGCACAAGAGCAATGAAGAAACACCCTGCTTAGTGCCCTGTTTACAGGACACAGCCCTAAAGAATTTCAGACATGAAGGCTTATCATCCTACAGCATATGTATTAAATTCCTTCTCACTGTGTCAGCTCTGAGAAGAATAAATGCTTGTTTCAGATGTGTAGTGTTGACATTCCTTGTTTCCTAACTCCTTGTTTAGTTAAAAGAATTTGAGGTCTTAAGATCCAGATAGCCATAGTACTGCTGAACCTGCTGTACAAAATTGATTTTGTTTTAATTTCTTGTAAAATGAAATGTCTCCTGAAGGCAAATCTGTTTGAAGTCCTTTAGCTGCCTTACATCTAAAGATGCCAGTTGCCCTCAAAAACTTCAATTAAAACTCTACAGAATTAAAAAACTGTAGAAAGGTAAGCCTGATGAAGCAGACTTTGAAATTAAGTACGTTTAGCCAAACCTCATTCTTGATTCCTATGCAAAATCCAAGAGTTCTAATAGAAAGCAGTGCATATATATGTGATCCTTGATAAATGTTAGTTTATTTTTCTGCCTACCCAACATGTTTTGATTACATCACTCAGAAATTCCAGTATCAACTGGCTCATCTGGGTTCCCTACTTTCTCCCTAATAGATTCTACCTCTCTCTTGTGCCAACTGTAATACGCATTTTTAATGTGTTCAAAGAAATTTAGCATATAATTAAATTGATCTTTTAGATAAACATTGTGTTTAATTAGCAAAAACTTACATCATCTTTATTAGTCATATCAAGCCCAAGATCAGTCATTTCTTTCTCTAGCACCTTCCTCTGGACCTGTAAAAAGATAGTTAAGAAAACACATTTCTTTCCAAAAAGTATGGTTCCATCTTATCTTTTGTCTTAATATACCACCAAAAGCCCATTATATTCACTACATATTTATTCCTTTGGTATATCCCACAAGCAGATAAAGAAAGTCATAACTTCCCATTTCATTTATTGCAACTTAATTCTCTTCACCCATTAATACTTCTTCACAGGACTGCAATGTGCCAGCATTTCCTAAAGATCTTTCAAATAGTTTGCCTTTTTTGGGGGAAGGTGACAGGTATTTCAGTCAGAAATGTTTCCTTCTCTCCCAAAAGGCACACGCTCTGGGGAAGGTAAGAAATACCGGGTGCAAAATCAGCTAGATTCATTTTCTCAAAATGTCTAGTTACCAGTTTATTACTTTGCAATCGTCCTGGACTGGTCACAAAAGATCCTGTGAACACACCACCTTTTCCAGTACAGGGAGGGGCCCTTAACAAATTTTTCATGATTGTGCTTTTAAGAAATTAAATAAATCTCCTAATTATTTGAATTTAAAATAATCGAACAACTGTAGTAACAATATACAATGCAACAACACAATTAAAAGAGCTGAATCTTATTCTTCAAAAATTTTTCTGAAATACATACGGAATTTAACAACAGATGTGCTGTGTGACAGAAAACAAAAATGGCTACTCTCACTCATTTAGTTTGGCCTCCACAACTAAGTAGTGACCAGAACTCCTAGGAGGACAGAAGGAAGCATGTAGCAAGTGAGAGCATGAAACATGAGAAAAAGTGATCAGTTCCACTACCCAGTACTGTCACATGTTTTCATAAAGTTATTACACATCAGCAAGACTTTGGTAGCAGTATGTTCTATACTTGCCTTTTTAGCTGTTCTAGGCATCCTTGGACCTCGAGTATCTTTTTCCTTTGACTGCAGGATTTTCAGTTTCTTCTTTTCCCGGATCTGTTGCGCCAACCGTCTGATTTCCATCATTTCCTCATCTTCGCTTTCTGGTTCACTGTCGTATTCTCCAGCAGCTTCTCTCAGCTCTTCCTCTTTCTCCAGTTCTTCCAGTTTCTTAGATTTTGAAGAGATGAAATGAAAATCAAGATGCTCGTCAAATCCTTGACTTACAATCCTCAACATTACATTTCTGTATGGCCCAGGGCCATGACAGTATACAGGCCCTTCAAAGAAGGAACGACATTACTTGATAATGACCCCTTCAGCCACACTTAACACAGCTGGTGATACAGATTACTGTGAACTTACGGGGCACGATACTATGCCGACTTAACTTGATCACATCACTTTATAGTTTGGCTGTATTTTTGTGACTGCCCCGACACTGTCTACTGTGTGAATGCAGATGTACTGTGCTGTGAACTGTGCTAGCTGTGTCATTTCTGGAAACACACGCTGAATAAAAACCTCTTTCTACACTCAGCATGAGTCTGGAACACCAGCAATTCAGATGAACCCAAGCGTGTAACCGTCAGGCTCCACATTCTGCACAAACTACTACTCCTTAACAAACAGCAAGAAAGATGGACAGTGCTCGTTATTAAATAAAACTGTTATAAACTGAGAATTCAGTCAATTTGCTTTAACATTATACTCCAGTAGACATAAATTTGATGGGTGAATTTCGTATTAGTAATAATACATAAACTTTGCTAGCTACATTCCTTCTGGCTGTAGTCAAAGAATGAGGAAATACAACTTCTGCAAATCTCCTATTTTAGGATGGAAAAGATAAGATCACCGTCATTCAGACAAGGTAAAGCAGTTTTTCCGTTCTTCTGAAATTCTGTCCTTGATCATTCAGAAAACAGTATCTTCTCCCATGCAAGTGCAGATAATGTAAAAGAACTTGTTCTCACAACATATTGTTTTTTAATCTACAAATAAGGTAATTTACACTAAAATAAAGGAATGAAGAGTCAAGAAAAGTGTAAAAACAATAATGGAAAACTCACTCTCATTATATCCGGATCAATGTAGTCAAGGATATTATGACCTTCCCATATCTCTGGTATCTTATCGTATTTCTCAGATGAATTCATTAGGTCCCAATATTCTTAAAAACATAACAAAATGTAATAAAGAGTCAAAAAATCATTTCAAAGAATGTTCAATGACATAAAACACTACTCAGATCACAGTTAAAAAAAGTGCCATATCCCTAAGTGGCAAGAATTTGGTAGCATTTCTGACAATTACAAATATTTCTGGGCACCTTCCTACCACCAAATGCTGTTCGATGACACGATTCACAGCCAAGCCGTAATATGCAACAGATATCCAGCTGAAACAGAATACATGCAGCCTCTCTCATACTGATACTTTCTTAACACAGAGAGCATCAAGAATTAATGAGGTAGTGCAATATAAAATGGATGGGAAAAAAACACTCATCAGACCAGTCATTATACATCTGTGACTCTAAAATGGGAAACAACTGAGTGACATTACAAAACAAAGAACAGTCACTGAAGATCACCAGTTTCGGAACAGAAGTAAAAGACACTATGCAATAAAAGGGTGCCATTGGTACACAGTTGAAAGGTGTCAGGTTTAGGTATTCTCCCTTAAGACTGAAATAGCCAAACTTTACTACTTAATAATACTACTATTCTTATATCACACACTTACTCTGAAGATCCAAAATATAATCATCTCCCAGTTCAAGTTCAAGATCTCTCTCCTGCAAAGACACACATGGCTTTATATACCATCTAATTTAAAATCTATGGGCTCATATAGCAAATGTAAAATCCATCTGCTTATTTCCTAATTAAGAGATGCCACCTACCAATTTTCTCTTGGGTGTGTCTACTTCCATGCGCTTCTTGCGTGCTACTGCTCCCTCAGGTATAAAAGGCAGCCGCTCCTGAAATTAATGCAATGATCCACCCCAATAAAAAAGTTTGAATCAATTTTTTGTAACACTATAAATCACTATTGCAAAGTAATGTATTGCTAAAGAATACAAATATCCCAAGCTAACTCTCCCACCAGCAAAGGCAATTATAGATATAAATTTCACCATATTATTCTGTTCACATGTCAAGATGACAGAATTCTTATCCTACTCAAGAGTACTGTGAAATACACTAGAAATGCTGTAAACATGCAGCCTACCTTGTCATCTCTCTTGGTTGGCATGGCCAAGTGTAATCTATTCAACACTTCATTCACTTTATTTCCCTTCATTTTAGTATCAACACGATGGGCCAACAGTCTGTCACAGGCCTGAAAGTGTATATGGCAACGTCAGGTAAGGAATGAGGCCTTTCTGATACAACAAATGATATAGCAGGCTTTCAATCCCAAATACCTCGCTTCACATTTCATCTTCTGTGTTATCTCACTAGCTCTCAAGAAAGTACTGAATTATTTTAATATAAAAAGTGTCATGGAAGATGCATGTTTTTGTTTTTTTTAACAATGAGCTGACAGTAAAAGAAAGCAACAGGACTCAGAAAAAAATGACCTATTTTTCTTAAAATTATGACTTGTATTAGACACAATTTTCCATTTGCACCTAAGTCCATTGGGGCTTAACAGGCTATAAAGGGTAAAATGCTTAAAGTTTAACTATAATGCAAGTTTAACTGAGATTAAATTCATACAAATAAGGCAAAATGTTAGTTCTTCATTTGGAATTTAACAGAGAGAAAAAGACACCTACCTCTGTTTTAACTTGGATTACACCTTCTTCTGTTAGAGTACTTGTCTCTATTACAGAAAATCCTTCTGCTTCAAAAGTTTCAAATATTTTCTAAAATAGAAACATTATCCCAAAGAATGACATTCTGCCCATTTCTTAATATACCGATACATCAAGAACATAATCCCTAATCCAGTACCAATACATGCAAATTATTACCATTTTATTAGAATGTTTCTGAACAGATGACAGAAACTTCACAAATACAGTTCTGTATCTTTCTTCTTTTATGAACAAATAACTATTTTCTAAAAGGCCACCATAAATGACCCATAAGGAGATTAAAAGAAAGGGGGGAAAAAGAGTGAGAGAAACCCAAATCCTATGTGTCCCTGAATTTGTAGATACAAAAGAATTAGCCCCATATATACACAATGTGTTATCCAGTGGGACCTTCTATTGCAACTGTTCGGCAACACCTCTCAATCTAGTGCTCACTCTCCCTGAACTCTTACTGAAATTAATGAGCAAGGCTATTCAGCTTTACTTCCAACTACAGCAGTAATAGGAAGTTCTTACAGCATCAGAGATTTCTGAAACCATTAGCGACTTGCTTTGTATTTGGCGTTTATGACATTCGCATGTGTATCTAAGAGAATAGCTAGAACGCATGGAGCTCTGCCTCAGGATTGATGATGAGCTAACTGAAAGCTTATGGGTAAGGATTAAAGAGTGGATCAATATGCAAGGACATGCATTAAACAGTACTCAAGAAAGACACAGGTCAAGATCTGGAAAGCTACTTTTCCATTACATTACTAAACAGCCAGATAAAGAAATGATCATGTAGAAGTTTTTGCCTGATACAAATGACAGCTGTCCACGAGACATGTGCATGATATTTTTGTGAATGTCAGCAGAGAGATGAGAGTAGTAGTCTAACCTGACTCTCTTCAGGAAGTTCTGCAATCCTCTTCACATCACATTTGTTTGCAACAATTATAAGTGGCTAACAAGAAGAAAAAAAATAATTATAATTCAATGCATAATGTTATAAAAACCTGGAGCTTACTAATAATGTAAACCAAACCTACCTTGTTAGCAAACAATGGCTTAATATTTCTGAAGAGGTCTACTTGCTCCTGCAGGCTATGCCCACACTGCTCAGACACATCCATCATGTAAAGCACAGCTGCACGAAGATGTGCAAGCGCAGTTATAGCCTGCATCTCAATGGTGTTCCTATCCTCCAAAGGATGATCCAAAATACCAGGAGTATCTACTACCTAAAATTAACATAATTAAGTCAGGCATTATTACCAAATAATCAAAACACTCTTTTAGAATATGTGCCTGATTTCTCATCAATATTGTCTTTTTTGAGACAGCAATATTTTTTCCTTTCAGTCATAAATAAGACTGTAAACTCAGCCAAACTGAGTGTGAAAATGAAGTAACAGAAGAATGAGGTTTCAGAATAAATAACACTCCAAGTATTGAACAAGTAGGGAAAGCCCTGGCCCAGAATTTGACAGTGATAAAAAGTAGAGCTGGCTTGAGTGAGTAATTCCATTTCCATTCTTCCCTCAAACTGAAAACACACCGATACATTTTTAGAACAGATTCTGACTACTGCCCTTATTTGGCACACTGCACCTTGCACAGCATGTCTCAGACACAAGCATGTCTCATCAAGACACAAAAATATAGCTCATATTGCTAAACGGCAAATCATCTTATACCCAGCTGATTCTTTAGAGAAAATGCAAAATAGTAACAGTTCTTACCTGCCAACGCAGATATTTATAATCCATGTGTCCCACAAAGAGAGATTTTGTGGTAAAGGCATAAGGCTGCACTTCTACATCTGCTCTTGTAACCTTAAAACAAAATTAATTCACACACACGTACTGAAAATTTCCTGAAGTTGCAAGCAGCATATCACAATTATAATATACTTCGTTTGCTACAAAAAAAGTTAAAAAATAATTATTCTTGCTTCTCTGCCAGCATTTCTCTATCAGAAAATATATTACTGGGATACATGCTATTTTGGAAAAGATAATTTTTAAGCATGAAACCTATCACAATTTTCCATTTATCCCTCCAGGAATTTCATTCAACCTCTACTCGCACATTTGAATTTGCTACCAAATTTGCTCACATAAGACAGTGCCATCATGGTATCAGATTGTTTAAATGTTACCTTATTTCAGTTAAATATGGTATGGTATACCATATAACCCATTCAGTTAAATAAAAATGGTATCTCAGTATTATTTCCAAAAAAAAGATTCACATACCTTATTTATAAAGCTTGATTTTCCAACATTTGGGTAGCCACACAACAGAAGAGTTCGTGTATTGGGATCAATGGTTGGCAAACGAGACAAATGTTGGCGCACTGAAATTTTAAAAAGATTTTTCAAACATTTGAGGTAAGTTTTACTGAAATGGAATAAAAATTCATATGCTGAATTGTTTATATACAAATTAATAACTTCTCTGACATTCCAATTTGATTAATCATTTATGAAAACATTTAACAGTTTGCAAATTCCACAAGTATCTATACAACAAAAAAGGGAACTTAATAAATATTTAAAAACTAAAGACCACTGTCTTTTAGCTAGAATGACCTCACCAAATCAGGCAACATAACCTGTAGGAATAGTAAGCCTGAAGTAAGTAGTAATGTTTGGCACTATTTTTCAAATATATGTTAGTGAAAATCAGGAGAAATAAAAGCATGGCTGTGACATAAGCAAAAAAGCGTGTTTTATAACTGTTAGTAACACCACAAAATTTAAAGAATTTTCAAAGAAAACAAGGTTCTAAGTACTTGGGGATTTTGGAAGTATTTGTTTCCTGTGTCTATATTCTGTGTTAAACACATTCTTCTAACTGTTATTAAGTGTAAGAATAAATTTTACATCCAATTCACATGCCTTATTTTAGCCTATCTATAACACAAACCTTGCTCCAAATACTCCAAGCTTTGTTTCTGCCTTTTGATAATTGTGCACATTCGCCCCAGAGCAGCACGTTTCAGCTGCTTGCAGCGGTAAAGAGAATCACCGTATTTCATGAGTCGCACGTAGTCTTTAGCAACACTGTGGAGACAAGTAAGAATTTAGCCAACAACCAACCAGGCAGGTACAAGATCAAAGAAATCAATGTTCCTTACTTGTCAATCAAATTCTTAGCAATATTAATCTGTCCCAGAGCCAGCTTGTAGTGATCTTTGTCATAGAGAACATTCATCAAGTCTGCATAAAAAGGATGAATATCCTAAAAGGAAAGCATAAAATAAAATTAAGCCTAATATTTTCCTTCTTTAAGATGACTATTTCTTGGCAGCTATGTAAATTCTTTTTTTTTCTCCAGTACAGCAACAAAAATGACAATACAAGCCAGTTTTCATTATTATCTAAGAAAAAATAACCTGCTTGGTCATTACATGCACAAATCTTAATTGCTTTAAATTTCTTTTGCAAACACATCTTGGACTGCTTATAAATGAGTTTCCATTTGATCTGTTGCTTTGTAAAATACTTCGTATTACAACTCTGAAGGCTTTTTCTTTTTTTTAGTAAGAAACTGGAAGAAGCCTGCAGCAGTAGTTTCTAAAAGCAAATTTATGCTATACCAGAAACACAGAACAACATTAATTCTTCCCTTTTTCTGAGTGCTACATTAAATTCTGTGAAAGACTGGATAAAAAAGGTTTCTCCAGTACCCAAATAAATTCTTCAGCTTTCCAAGGAAGCAGCATCTTTCATTCAAATCTTCTAAACAAAATATTTCAGCTACTTATGTTATTTATTTGCAGAAATTTCATCATGCGATGTTAAACACAACACAGAAGATATTGTGGGAATTCTGCAGTAATACTCACTGGATATGAGAATATCAGGAAAAAATATGGTTGTGGGTCAACAATTTAAGCATGAGCAGAACACTGCCTATTAAAAAGCCCCACTGAACACATGGATCCAGTTGCAGCTGTTGGCAAGTCAAGACTATGTGCATCTTGTTAGAGTGTGTTTCCAACACTATCCTTTACGGGACCAAGAACAATGTTCATATTGTCAAAGTAACTTCTGAAAAACTGATGATAGGAAGCAATGTGACCTATGCGGACATTTGTTACTTCTTGCAAATATTTTCTAGGGAAGACTAACCGTAAACACAATTTACATACGCGTATGCCAAGAAGAAATATGCAGAAATAACATACTTAAAAAAATGCATGCATTCTCTTCATTCAGCAGCAACTTCTGGCAAACCTATCTGATCAGCTAAAACCTTGTAAAACCCATCCTTCAATGACCATTTATGGGCACAATTTAAGTCTTCCTTTCTTAGGAGGAACATACTATTTTTGCAGAACAAGTTTATCTAAAATTATTCCCCAGTAAAATCTACCAGGAATCAGTCAAAATAATCTATATGGTGCATCAGCAAGATGTTACCCAGGCTAAAATAAACTCGAATAAAACCGATAAACTGCTAAAGAAGTATTCCTGATGCCATGAAAGCAACGCTCCTTTATGATTAAACAAGAAAGCACTTACATCTAATTTGGGGAAATCTGTTAAGATTTGAGTGAGTCGATCGTGGTAGTTTTGTTGAGTATATTTGACTTTTCGCATGTAAAAATGTCGAATCCGATGGATTTGATAATGTTTATGAATGACAGTTGGGGTTTTCCGCTGAGTCTTTGACAATGTCAAATCTATGAAGTCCTGCAATCAAGGAAACACTATTAATTACAGGAATCGTCAAGTTCTTATAAAGCCATACATTTTGTTTTGGTGGAGGAGTACACAGACCAGTTAAGCACATGCCCTCCATATGTGGTTTGCAACATGTTTTAGGGCAGGCAGTAACAGGCATTCTGCACATTCCCCCTCTGGGTTTCACTCCATTGAGGGGTGCTCCCCCGCCCACAAGCTGCCACAGTAGCAGCTCGGGAAGCCACCCCAGCTCCCCCGGAGCCCGAACCCGGGGGGTCGGCGGGCCAATCCCCTGCCCCCCCCAGCGCAGCACAGCAGGCCCGAGCCCCCCGCGCCGTTCCGCGCACCAGACCTGTCACTAAAGCGCCTCCATTAGACTAGGAGAGAACTTTTATCTTGAATGCGCGCAGCGGTGGGGCTAAGCATGGCACGGGTTTGAGAAACGGGGGATTTCTGCGGGGGCCACCCCTGCGCGGCTGAGGACGCACAAGGCCGCAGTGCTCCTCTCTGACAAGACCACCGCTCCCGCTCCCCCCTCCCCCTCCATGGTACCGGCCGCGAGGCCCAGGCGCACTACCGCAGGGCGAGTCCACGGCCTTGCGGGGGGGGGGGGGGGGGGAGGAGAGGCCCGCGGCCACGCCGGCAGCGCCGTGAGGGGGTGGGCAGCGCTGTCCTCACACGCGGCACCAGCCGCCGCACGGCGCCGGGCTGAGGGGCCACCTCGCGCTGTGGGGCGCTGGGGGACGGGGAAGGGGCAGCGACGGCCGTACCTTGGCGGACGGCACCACCGTGATCTTCTTGAAGTTGTAGAGCGCCATGGCGGCCGCCCGAGCCCCGCCGCACGCCGCCGGAAGAGGAAACGCCGCGGTTCCGCTCGCGAGAGGACGCCGCTTCCGGCCCGGGGAGGCGCCGGGGCAGGGCCCGGGGCAGGGCGGCCGGGGCCGAGGGGCTGGCGGGGCGTTGCGGCTCTCCTGCGGGCTCCAGGGCTGGGGCGACCCAGCCCCGCTCCGCCTGGGGCCCTCCCGGCCCGCCTGAGCTCGGGGCGCTGCGCGGCCTGCGGCGGGGCCGCTGGGGGCTGCGGGGAGCTGGGAGCTGCGGGGCTCCGCAGGGCCCTGCGGGGGGGGGAGCAGCACGCTGGATTAAGTTGGGGTCTTGCCAGAGAAAGACCTGAGCGTGAGCGGGGATTCAAACAACGACCTGTTGGTGTGATTTAGAGCAGCGTTGTTCTGTGCCCTGTAGGACCATGACGGCGAAATACATCCTCACCCTGTTGGCTTATGTGATTACAGGCTGGTTTCCGTTAGCACTAAGGAGAGTAAGGATGGGGGAAGGGACCCCAATAACCCTACTAGTGCCACATGGCCACATGACCCGTCTCCTCCCCAGGCTGTCACAGCAAGCAGGCAGCTCTGTGGCCCAGAAGTGCCACCCGCTAAATGGGTCAACAGGAGCAGCTGCCTGGGTCGCCCTGCGGATTGCAGGGCTGTGGGACGCCTTAGGGATGCTGGGTAGAGCGTTCTGGGATTGTACAAAACTATGTAGTGGTTAGGGAACAGACCAAAGCTAGAAAAGGGGAGGGATTAAGGTCGTTAAGGGAGGAAAAAGTATGGGAAACTGGAGAGAAAAGGTGGTAAGAGAGGCCAGTAGCACGTCAACAGGCTGCAGGAGCGGTTCTGGAAATCAGGACCATGGGTGGCAATCGGGTAGCTGAGGGGAATGTGCTCGAGCTTGTAGGTCGCGAACCCTGGGAGGACAAGGAGTGTGAATAGATAACAATTAACAGGATGAACCATGCCGAGATGGCGACAAGGAGAGGTAACACCTTGCAGTTAGCTAATTGATGACTGTAAACACTTTACTTAAAGTGTCCTTTGTTTGTAGTTAACCACCAATCAGGGATTGCCTAGTATGTAATGCTTAGCTTAAAGACCCAATCTGTTTAAAGCGTGAAGCTTCTGAAAACATATATAAACTCGTGATTGTGTACAATAAATCGACATTTGCTTGCATCAAGCAGTGTCCCATCTCTCCATCGTGGCAACAGGCTGAGCAGTGCATGTGACTGACCGTGGCCTGCACACCAGGTCACCGTGGTCTGTCCTGCCTTATTTAACTCCACTTCTAACCATTTTCCTGGTTGACGGAGCTGTCTATTCTGCATCTGTGCATAAGGAGCCAAGTGCCTGCTAGAGGAAAATGGGCAAAGATTCACAGCAGCCATGTGTCTGGGGTGTCAGGGACCAGAGGGATGCACCATACTGTATGTCAGTGTATGTATATATGCATACGTACGTGTGTGTGCACGTATGCAACTGGGAGACCAGGGGCACCAGGGGCCAGCTACTGGACAGTCTCAGCATCAAGGGTCTGTGTGGCTGGCCATGTGCACAAGCATAACCATACTGTGTGCGTGTGTTCCCACTGGGGATATGCACTCTTCTTCCTGCCAGCTGGGCCTGGACCATGGAGCTGCAGCAGCCTCACCTCTGCCAGGCTACTGGATTCCTAACCCCAAACACACTTATTTCCCTTTTTCTTTCTTCCCCCGCCCCCCACCCCTTTACGTTTTTTCATAGTAACTTTCAGGGACTTGTCTCATACTAAATTGTAAAACCTTTCAGATAAAGGCAAAGCCTGTGTGAATTCTGGAGCAGTTTATGATCTCGACTGCACCCCATGCTCTGTTCTTTTTCCTGTATCTCCAGGAAACATGGGATCCAAACAAGAGACCTAAGACATAAATATCTGTAGGATACCAAGTGTAGGGATGTACTGCAGTCTGCATGTCTGTCCCCATTTTCTACTTGATGCTAATAGTAAGTGGGCACGCACTGAAACACATCACTTTTAAATAAATTACAAATTACTTGATACACTGTGGAAGGCAAGTTAGATTAAAAATTACGAATTCCCTTGGCTTCCACACTTTTTTCTTCTCTCTCCACACAAAGCATGATGACATTTTCCACTTGAGAGAATTTAGTCATGTATTACTCTGTCATTGCACATTTTTCTACAGTACTAGAAATTTAAATGTGTAACTCCTTCCATATTTCCTTTATTTCGTTGCATTCCCAATTTTGCTGAAGTGCTCCAAACAGCTGTCCAATACACTGAAAATTGGTAAGGTGTTTGAAAAGATAGAATTCATCTATCAGCAAGCCAGTAGCTAATCCTTTCTGGAAAACAATTTCATTAATGACTGTATGAGCACTATTTAATTGTAAAGATGCTGTTAGAGTCATCCCTGTTTTTACAGTCTCTTGATGGTGCTGCAGCTGCCCCATTATGAAGGGGTGTGCTGCTTCATAAACATTTTGATACGACCACTTCAGTCTGCTTTCTTGAAGTGTTCTTGAGCAGCGAGATTTGATTTCACACTTTATTTATATTGTGTTTTGCCTGCAAAAACATTGTTTTATAGAGTAGAAGGAGCTTTTCTCTAAGTCTCCACACCTCTCCAGTTTCTGGAAAGATCCCTCCAGTAGCTGGTCTGGGACACTCAGACTGCCCAGCAGCTGGGACTCAGACATCCTCATTTGTATTTATGACAAACTCCAGGCGTGTAACAATCTTCATTTCATGTTTTAAAAACACCACTCCAGTAGGCTATAACCCGTATCACTTTGAAATTAAAAAACAACACAAAATTACTCTTGTGCCTTGTATAAGAGCAACTAATGGCACCCAGCAAGACTCAGACCATGTGCTGTGCTGATTGTCCAGAGGGGTGCTCGGAAAAATGCACGAGAATGGACCTCATCCAGGGAGCCACCCAAGCATTCCTCCGTCAGAAATGCTTCTGCAGGATACATGTAGCATTTGTGTTATGCCTAGATATGGCATTGGCTTAATAGTCAGGGTTTCTCTAAAGTCTTAGCTGAAAATTCCAGAACTAGCCTCAGATCTGGGGTACCCAATCTGAATCTCATTTATGCCAGGGTTGATTGAGTTGGACGCACTTAGGAAATCGGTGCATTTCAATTAGAAAGACAAATCATTGCTGTCTAGTCCCACAAAACGCAAAGGCCTATTCATGTAAGATTCTTCTACCTGTAAGCGTATTCATTCTGTAGAACCTCATCCAAATTCAGCTAAGTCTAAATTGAGATTGTCTGCCATTTCAGCAATCTGCTATTGTAAAGCTGTTTTCACTGTCCGTCCTTATGTATATATGTGCTAAAGTTTTAAAGCTAGTCTATGAAGCAAACACTGCACACAATGAACCTCGCATAAGCGAAAAGCTCAGCCTCCAGTTTCCTTAACAGAAAATACTTTTAAGGAGGGTTTATTTGATAACCTGTTGGTCTGGCAGCAGTATACAGTTCCTCTCACCTTTTGATTTCAGCAGCTTAACTCCAACTAACAGGCCAATCAGAAAATATTTCTCAAGGCAATTTTGCTTCAGTTTGGTTTCTTGGTTTTAAGTAGCTGCTCCGTGTCAGCAGCCAAGTTGCAGAAAAATGGTCGGTCCCATTCTGGTCATCACAATGAAGAGACACGGGTCTGAACAGACCTAGCAGCTTCCCCCAGCCTCTTGCTCTATGGATGCAAAAGGTCAGGGCCTTTTGGCCAGGATGGATGCAAAAGTCAGGGCCAAGGGACACTGGTAGATGGCAGTTACAGAAACTACTGCTTCTTCTCTAGTAACTCCTCCAGACTTCATCAGAGAACATCAATCTCTGAACTGCCAATGCAGTAGTATCACATTAATTAAATACAGAAAATAAAGTTATAAATAGGCAATAGTGCTTACAAATAACTGCAGTATCTGAAATAACAAGAGCATGATTTTATTTTGAAACAGTGCCATTTCATATCAGCACACAAAAGACAGATAAGGGGAGGTTCCAAAATGGAATTATTAAGTATCAGACTCTTACTAAATTAACATTACAAAGGGCACGCATGGTGATGGATCAAAGAGCTTTGGAGAGCAACAATAACTGCTGCAGATGAGTAATGTCTTCTAATCTGCCTTGGTAACATGGCTGAGACACGCTTAGGAACGCTCTCAGGAATGCAATATATGCATGTTCATAGTTGTAGTTACCGTGTAATCCTGGGAAAACTTTCAAGTTGTTAAAGAAGGTACAATAAAGACATACTGTGATAGTCTTTCCCAGCTGCTCCTCTTTATGGTTTGTTGAGGAGGGAGACAGCTTTACCAAAATGGAGAAGGGGGAAGTGTCCTTTTGGTAGGTGATTTGCCATTGTAGCATTACAGCGAACAGCTATGGCAGGTGGAGGATTCACTCCGTGTCTGGCAGCAGCCCCTGCTGGAGCCTGGCAGAGGGGCTTGTGGAAGGAGCCCCTCACCCTCAGCATCAGGATAAGCAGGGGCACATCTGTGCTGCTAGGGTCAGGTCAGAGTCACACAGGCAGGGAAGGGCTCATGAAGAGCTGCCCTTCTGTGTCCTGTCCTCTGCAGGCATTCAACCATGAATACAGGCTGGGAGAGTCCTCCAAAAGCCTTAAAGAGCCCCAGATGGAGCTTCTGAAACATCTTGTCTCACACATCTTCCCTGAGGATCCAACAGCCAAACTGGAAGAGCAGAGACCCTCAGTAGATCACTTACTGACACTTACTACACCATACTTTCCTGAAATTAAAATGAAATCCTCAGGAACCATCTGAAGTCTGGTGATTGTTATGATCAGGAAGGAGTTGCTTTGCTAATCCCTCTGAATATGGATGCTCTCAATCTTAGGGCTGGCAGAGATTTGTCATGCTTTAAGGAACAGGTAATTTCTCTGCAAAAATAGTGCCTCCTGTCAGCCCTGCCAACCCTCTGATCCCAACGGAATGGTATCGGTGGGTTACATTTTCAAAAGAAGCTGCACCCAGCCTTCCTTTACTGGAAGATTCTCATCATGCATAGCACAATGCAGTGTGCCCTGGGCAGCTCTCCAAGACCCCTGAAGGGCACAGTAGGTTATTGCCTATTTCCTAGGTCCAAAAGAGGGGTTTTTACACTCCACTAACTCACCTTCTAGTATTGAATTATCACCCTGATTTTAAATTACTTTACATCCTAGGTTGCTGACCCATCCGTGACTCACCATAGCTCCATGGAAATTGAGTGTTGGCAGAGACCACGCTGAAACTGCTTGTGATCAGAGGCTCTTGACAGAAGGGCCCAAGGTGTGGAATCCATTGGCACTAATGATTAAACTGCACTCACAAAACGCTCATCATTTCTGCAAGCCTTCCCTGAATAGCGATGGGAGGAATCAGCCTAGGAAAATTTTCCATGTGAGAGAGAGAGGAAAAGGAGAGAAAAGGAAAGAAAATAAGAAAGAACAGTAGTGGCAGTGATGGGAGGTAGCACAGAGGAAGGCTATATTAATATTTTATTTAATTATTGTTTTATTTCTCCTTATTTAAGACTTAAAAGCCTTTAAGATCCGGAAGTGTAAATATCAGAAGGGTTGAGGATTACTGAGTGGATAGCCCTTAAAGTGCAAAAGTGGGATGTGCTTTGTATTTGCAATAGATACTCATGTTCTACTTTTTTCAAACTTTCTATGGGAATGTGTTTCCCAAACACTAGAAAGTGTTCTTAGATTTTTGCACTTGACAACATCTGCAGGTGTAATTTTTGCTGGCACATATAATTGCAGGCACATTTTATTGTACTTAGCTGTCTATTTTGTTTTGTCTTGAAAAGTGAGCCGTTTGACATCTAAATACTCCTGCAATCAGCTATCACATAAACTCTATCTACAGATGTGTTTTTGACATAAAAATGGAAATGAAGTTGACGTCCCTTCCAAAAGCAATGCCTTCATCCTCACATTGCTAGACTGAAGATAGTAGGTTTCAGGTTTTATAATAATACTAAATCTTTGTCAGCATGTAGTTAAAAGGTATTAGCAATGACATTTTAAAAATATCGCCCTGATATTGCTAAACCCTTTGAAATAGCCGAGTAGCCGCAAGTAGATAAAGCAGTACTTGATGAAGATGGCACTTGGGAAAGCTCAGCTGCTGTGTGGAGTCAGCAGGTGGTGCTTTTGAGTCACAGCATGGTCACACTGCCAAAAGCAACACCGTGCACTTCTCCTGCTAGTTTCAAAGATTTATGGCATTCTGCAGGAACTTTTGGTTGTAGCATATAGCACGGTAGTAATATTTTTGCCATCTATTCTATTTGAGCTATTGGTATCGTTACAATTTACCCTAACCACTCACTCTGCATGGACCTAACTTCTGTAGGTGGCCCCAAAATCTCGTGTTTGTAACCTCTGTGTGTCCAGGTAGCAATTGCTGGTTAGGCAAGTGCTGGAACAGTCAGTTGTGTTCCCTGGTGCAGATCCCTCCAAAGGATCATCAGAGCATCTGCCAGCACCACTGTTTTTTTGGCCCACAAGGCACTCTACCATGTCGGGCTGTCAGCAGTCTGCAAACCAAGCTTAGCTGCCGTAGCAAAGAAATGAAAAAATTAGTTGCAGCCTGTTTTTTAGCTAGCCAGCAATATTTCTGCAATTCCCTATTCTTGCAGCCACAGAGGTGAGAGAAAAGACAGAACATTTCTCTTGAGATGAAACTGAGACTTCCTCAGATGACGGGAGCTTCCCCTCCTCTGAGCTCAAAGCCACCAAAGGAGTCTACGTTCCACAATTTTAATTTGTATTTTCTTTACTTTCTGCTCACTGACCTCCCTCTACCACAGCCCTTCAGCTGCCAGTCTCTCCACCCATGACAAAGCCTTTCTTTCCACATCTTTCACTCTGGCCTATACAGATTCATCCATGTATCATTCACACCAGCATTGTCCTTGTCAATCACGTGAATGCTGACTGGCATTCTTTCTGAAGAAAAACTAAAAATACCTGCTAATTACATGGCTGTAGAATCCTTCAATCTTTTATGAATTTATTTATTCAAGTGTTTTTTAAAAAACTCCCTGCGACATAAAAGTGAATTGGTACTGAGCATTTCAGGCTTTCCTTTGCTGTTGCTTTTCCTGTATTTCCATATGGCACACAAACACACTGTGCTCTGAAGAGATGGCATTTGTATCACAATGGGATGAAGGAAAGAAAAAAACCTTCCTCACCAGTTTCTGTCTGGTTTTTATAAGGTCATCTTGTCATCGTGCTGTTAGAGAGCCTTCCAGAAGTACCTGAATGTCTTAACAGTTTCTTTAAATAATAGTGGGCTAAATCCGGGAGGGACTGTGGTGGCAAACTATGATGGTGACTGACTCAATGTGTGTTAAGTTACACACAATATATATAATTGTGTGTAAAATATACAAATACACACAGATTTTACAAAATATAAAAACACACACAAATATAATAAAATATTATATTTGCTATGAATCATTGCTACTAAGGAAGTGTCAGAAACACAGGAGCTGTGGACCTAAAGGGACCTGCATATTATTCCTGAGGGAATGTATTACCACAGCTTCATCTGTGAAAAATTACTGAAGCTTCCCTTTATCAAATTCCCCATTGTTCCTATACATCATATGTGGATAGCTGTCTGTAATACATACATATGTAGGTGTATATATATGTATACACACTCCTTCATAAATATATATTTTATGTTACCTAATACATAAGATACAGACTATGTTATATATCTGCTTATATAATGACAAAACAGTCCTTGTCTTTAGAATTTACTTCACATATTTTTGGGGGAATTATCATTTGGCACATGGCATACTGGACTATTACTGATAATTGAAATTTGTGTGGTACAAGATAGGAAGCTGAAGTTGCAAAGAAATGTCAGAAAAAAACCAAGGTTGTGAGCCATTGCTCTGTAATACTTGATAATGCTTAGGAACACTTATATAGCACTTTTCATTTTTCCAATGGAAAAACCCCACCTAATTAATTAATCTTTGCAACATTCCTGCATACGAAGCGGTATTCTCAAATAACAGCACATATCCAAACAGCCCAAAAGGAGACAGGGCTCCAGAGGGCTCCAGAGACAAGGTCGTTTTGGATGGAGCTGTAAAGTTGCGCAGCAGGGCTGCTGTTTGTCCATGACCAGACCCAGAGCGTGTGCTCCCCTAGACTACACAGTGCAAACAGAAGGGCAGTTACTCCTATTTTCAACATAGTAACGGTAATGATTGGGAATGATCCTGTGCATGTGATGCAGAGAAATGATCCTGAAACATTCAGTCACCGGCATTTTTTTAGAAATGTGACAACTGATGTGCAAGTTACTGATAGAGAGGAACTTTTCTCTTTGTAGGTGAGTGCGGTGCCACTGATCCCAGCCCTGCTGCTCTGCGAGCAAGGTTACAAAGCCTGGGTTGCCATCTGCTCCCAGTTAATTTCCTGCAAGCTCTCACTCTCCCTGCCATTTCCAGTGGTTTTCCACATGCCTTGTCCTCCACAGTCTAGGCACGGGGTCCTCTCCCTCTCACCCTGCAGCATCAGCTGTGTGAGAGGCAGAAGGTGCTGTGTTTCCTTCTGAGTTCCATGGGATGCTGGTGCTGTGCAGCCAGCTGGCAGGCCAAGCTCAACAGGTAGGTGCTGAGCTCCTGCTCCGTTAGCAGAGCCTCCCCCCTCCTTTCACCCACTGCTTTTTGTTGCTTGTAGGAAATTAGTTTCTGTAGGAGCAGAGCCTGCTGGCAAATTCACTTTGAGCTCACCAACAGACCTCAATCATTGGAGGGTCTGGAAGAGACAGACAAGAAGCAGTGTGGTTGTAAAAAGACCTACTATCTGTATGAAACGAGGCTAAAAAGTACTTTGTAGGGATTCAGCATCACTGCCTCTCTCTGCCTCAGCATCCACTCTGTTCTCAGCAATAAAAGCACAATCCTACCAGCTGCTAACATTGCACGCTCAAGCCAGATATCACATAGCACACCAGGGAATATGCAGTATGTGGGTACTATTGCAGTCAGAGTAACAGCATCTTGAAACACTCAAGGTGACAAGAAAGAACTTGGGGCCTCATCTGCACTGTACTTTGAGAGCAGTCTCAAGCCCTCATGTGAAGCCCTTGTTCTCTGGCCCACTTCATGTACCCTTAGGAACTGGGACTATGATTAGGGCAAAACCAGGCAGGATACACAAAAGGTAAATGGTGTGCTTTAGGGTGTGCATATAGCCACATCAACTGCATATGTTCAGGCTTTGGAGCACTGTGTCAGGTCCAGCTGTTTTCTGCCCCCTTTTCCACATCCTGTAAACTCCTTCTTTTTGAGGTTTGCCAGAAGCTCCTCGCTCATCCATGCAGGCCTCCTGCCCCCTTTGCTTGATTTCTTACTCATAGGGATGCAGTGATCTTGAGCTTGGAAGAAGTGATGCTTGAATATTAGCCAGATCTCTTGGACCCCCCCTACTTCCAGAGCCCTAATCCATGGGATCCTTCCAAGCAGGTCCTTGAAAGAGGCCAAAGTTCGCTCTCCTGAAGGCCAGGATTGCAATCCTACTTGTTGCCCTGCTTCCTCCATGCAGGATCCTGAACTCCACCATCTCATGGTCACTGTAGCCAAGGCTGCTCCCAACCTTCACATCCCCAACCAGTCCTTTGTGTGTGAATACAAAGTCTATGAGTACACCTCGCCTTGTTGGCTCCTCCACCACCTGCATCAAAAAGTTATCATCGATGCTCTGCAGGAACCCCCTGGACTGTGTGAGCCTGGCTGGGTTGTTTCTCCAGCAGGTATCAGGGAGGTGGACATCCCCCATGAGAACCAAGGCCCGTGATCATGAGGCTCCCTCCAGCTGTCTGTAGAAGGGCTCACCGACTGCCTCTGCCTGATCAGGTGGCCTGTAGCAAACACCCACAACAGTGTCCTCCATGTTGACTGGCCCCTTAATCTTCACCCAGAAGCTCTCGACTCATTCTACATCCACCCCAAGGGAGAGCTCAATACATTCCAGTTGCTCCCTCACATAAAGAGCAACTGCAGCACCTCGCCTTGCTGGCCTGTCTTTCCTGAACAGTCCATCTCATCCCTGACAGTGTTCCAGCCATGCGAGCTGTCCCACCATCTCTCTGTGATTGCAATGAGATCATGGCCCTGCGACTGCACACAGATCTCTCATTGTTCCTGCTTATTTCCCATACTGCATATGTTGGTGTACAACAGAGTCCTTCTGTCAGTCTCAGGGTGAGCTCTGGTACCTCAAAGACATGGCTTCTGGTACCGCAAACAGAAAGGCATAACCTCAGAGGGGAGCACACGGAGCAGGGTTCAGCAGCTTCCTCCCTGCAAGCCCAGTTATGGGATGCTCCTCTGAAGGACAGTACTTTTTCAGAGCTCCCAGAGTCAGCCAGGCTGTAATGATGGAAGTTGACCTCTAGTGTGAACAACAAAGTATGCCAGACAACTAAAAGTCAGTTGACATCTCCATTAACCGTAACAATTTGCAGGCAACACAAAAGCTAGTGTGATTATAATTAATAAGGTCAGTTCCCATGAGTGATGTTGTGATCATGGAAACTAAGACTCACCTAAACAGCAGGCGCTGTAAGGAAGTCAAAGGCAAGGTCATGGATGTATGAAACAAAAATGTAGGTCATATTTACAAATCGGCACTTGAAAAAGAGATTTAATAAATAATTGTGAAGGCCTGATGAGTCACTAAGAGCACATGAGCTCCCAGTGTGTTGCAGCAGCCCAAACGTAAAATGTGAACTATAAACAATGTTATTTCCACTGAAAGCAACAGTACTGATTGGAGTATTGGCTCCTCACTTCCTATTTCCTTTTCTTAAAAGAATGCTGGCAAGTGTAAAAGGGTTCAGAAAAAGTCTGTAATAATTATTTGAGATCTGGATAATTCCTTCCAACGAGAAATCAAAGGAACCCGATCTCAACAAAGAGAAGATCTTATAAATACTTGTTCAAAGAAACACCTGGCAGTAGAAAACTCTAAGCTAATAAGGAAAAAGCTAGAAGCTGAAAGTGTCGAATTCAGACTAAAAGTCGAGCTAATTGAGGATATGTAATTAGAGATTTCTAGTTGGGGAATTCTCTCCAAATGTAATGAGTAACTTTTCATGAGATGTCGTTTATCTCTGGAAGAAGCTGCAAGCCTGAGGAAGTGCATACTTGATGAGACTGTATGGTCCATGCTCTGCAGGACATCAGAGCAGATCATTGCAATGTCTTGCTGAGGCATTTCCATCTCATGCAGAGTGTCAGCTTGCCGGGTTGTCTAAACTGCACCTACACCAGTTCGCATCCTGTCTTATTCTGCAGAGAAGTAAGTTGTCTCCTAGCCAGGGAAACTCAGACACAGACCAAAGAGCACAAAAATCCCATCCTTGGAGTCTATTTCCAGCTCAAAGTATCTCCCATTGACCTTTCCTATTTAGCAAGCCTCATAGTGTCCCATGCCTCTCCCTAATCTCATATACACTATGCCATTATCTACATGCTTCACACTCAGAGTTACTCTGTGAAAAGCCCCATCTAGCTGGCTGGGAAGCAGCTGTGCCTGTGGCCAACATCTGCAAGGACCATGCTTGCACACACAGCTTCTTTGGCAAGAAGATTTGCTAGTGGCAATATGAAGAAATAGCAGACATACGAAGTACAGAAAACTTTTTGCAACTGAGCTGGTTTGCACTAAAGATGTTGGAAGCTGTATACAGACAGGGAAATGTCAGAAACCAGTCCTTGGCTGCAGCCAGGAGTGGCCAGCTTTTGTGCCACACTACATGTGGTATTTGCAAAACTGTGTTGGTACCCCATGTGATCAGCAAGCTTCTGCAGTTAGGGCTGCATGCCAGAGCTTGACAAATGACAGACATCTTCCATTTCAGACTCTTCAGTCACTATAGCAGCTGAAGAGAGAGCGAGGGAGAGAGGGAGAGCAAGAGAGAGGACCAGGCAGCCACATCTCCCTCCTCCCCACCATCCTTGGAAGCAGACTTGGAGACATCAGCAAAGAGCACACACCCAGTTCATGGGGCAGAAACCTAGCTTCAGCACACTTTTGGTAAGGTTATCCACGTTACTGTATGATAAAGAGGGAGTGAGCTGTGCTTAATGAGAGCATCCTGACATGTGGTCTGCACTCCTGGCAGCCAGCCAGCGAGGATGGGCTGCATCTGGTGCCATGAGGGTAGCTTCCAAAAGTACTTCACCTTGCCCTGAACTTGCCATCACACACAGAAGGGGGCTGCGGTCTGTTCACAGGGGTGGTCTCCTGCCTTGTTTGCTTGCAAAGCAGGGGTAATGGTTTAATGGTCTGCTGTTGTTGGTCTTGCTCATGTTTAAAACCTTTTCTTTGTACTAAACTGAATTGAATGGTTGTATCCTCCACGCCAGTCTTGCATCTCACAGCTACCACCATATGAGGATAGACTTGCCATAATCCATAGGATGAGTTCTACCCTCTGGGGTATAGGGCATGAGGTTCTGCATGGGAAGTGTTAACCTTCCAGGAAAACGGTTGCTGGAAGGTGGTACTTCTCGCTCCAGCCACAGACTTGGCAGATATTTGGCAGCATCCTGGAAGGGGTATATCTGGCTTTCCTTAATGTTCAGGATGAGGGAGAGGTCTGTTATTCAAAGCATCTCCTCACCCTCCATGGACTGTTGTGTGCCATCCTGTATGATAGGGAACATGCTAACTAAGCCAGTCTTCACCGCAGCCATCAGCAGCAGTAACAGCTGGTACGGCATGTGGCAGGTGCAGAGGAGAGGCCGAGAAGTTCCCTCAAGTTTTGATTTTTATGTTGATCGTGTTGGCCATGATCACGACCATGACAAGGCAGACATCAAGGGCACAGGGCAAACATGCTTGAGTTTTCAAAGTGCAATGTGCGTAGACAGGTTTTTCACCACAGAGCACTACTGCCACAGAGACTATAGCTGTACTGTTAAACTGAACATGGCCAGCACCCCCCTCAGGCATGGACTCCCATCTCCTTGTGATTAAAAGCTCCTTAATTTCCAGAACAGTTACATGTGGTCAATCACATGCAGGTCACCTCTTTGGAAAGTGTCTTGTGCCTTACCTGCTTCTGAACTACACTTGGAAACTGGTTGGGAGAGGACTGCTTTGCATGTCTACAACCATACCTTGGGCCATCCGTCATAAGCAATGTAGGTGCAGTCCCTGGGTACGTTCCCTGGCACTGTTCAGTGTGCTAGTACAGACATACCCAACACGTTTCACCAGCAGGTCTCCAGAGCTCAATGCTACAACCACAGCCAGGTCCACATATGGTCCAGCACACGGCCTTGGCACTGCACAATGCATGTCATGGGCCCTCTAACAATATGGGCACAGCCAAGGGATTCCTCCTGTTTGCCCAGACTCTGTGTAACCGCACAGGTGTAAACCAGACACTGGTTTTAACCCCCAGAACCCTAATGGCTCTGGATTCGGTTACCTGGGAAATGTCCTTCGGCGTATGAGCAGGGGTGCTGTGCAAGGAGGGCACTGCCGGTGGGCTGTGGTTTCCAAGGGGCTTGGACACGAGGGTTCACTGTCCTTTAGCCACCTCCTGAGAGCTGCCACAGCCCAGACATTAATTCTCTCTGCTTCAGTGTTTCTTCCTTCTCCCACCCAAGCCAGGAGGCGGGCAGGCAGGACGGGGGCTCCTCTTTGTGGGTCCCCAGCATAGAAAATGCACTTGGGAAGATCAGGCTCTCTCATTAACCCCAGACAAGTCCATTTATGTGTCTGCACTCTTCCCTACCCTGCAGCAAAGCTGCTGGGCGGGAGGTGTTTCCGTGTCTGCTGGTACCGAGCTCAGCTTGGTTAGGCCCTCAGGTGCTACACAGTGCAAGTAAATCATAGCTCAGAAATGAGCTACCCCGTGCAGCTGGTGGCTTACCAAAGGCTGGATGCCTGCTGGTGGTCTTTGTACATCTGGACGCATAAATACAATAAAGCTACCTAAGGATGAAATTGCAGGGCATAAAACCCCCTTGAGTTTGTGATGGATCAGACTGCATTCCCAAGGTCTGAAGGGATCTGATATGTCACATCATCATCATCAGTCCCCAAGGCAGCCAGTCGCACAATCCTGTCTAGGAGAGATGATGGAGTATGTTGTATAACAATACCACATAAGATGGGTTTTCAAGAGGTGCTCTACCAAACTGTATGCAATTCAGTTTTCTTTTAAATAAAGGCACTTCAGAATTGCGCAAGTGCAGAGGAAACATCTGATGTTAATTCTTTCTTTGTAACACCAAAGTTGAAAAAAGAAATTAAGCTTCACTAACAAATAACTGAAATACAGCAAAGATTATTATATATCAAATTACAATTTGCAGTAATCCTTCATCTCCACATTATGGATTCATAAAAGCAATTGCAGTATGTTTTTAATTATTAACTACCGCATAATGGAGCAGGCAATGCAATATACTAGAGCTTTCCATATATATATAAATATTTCTATATACAGACACATCGATATAGATATTAGAGTTTTTCCTTATGGGAGTTCTGAATTTAAATTCTGAATATGGCTACAAGTTAAAGCCCATTGTCAAATTTCAGTCTCACATTTCACTATCCACATGACAAAAGCCCAATTAAAAGGAATTCATCCAGGAATGATTACAGCAGTGCCAATGCTATCCGTTTTCAAGTGCAGATCAACAGATCCATGTGAAGGGATCTTGCACAATGCTTGCATATTAATGTCAGCAACACCACGTAGCTCATCCAGAAAAAATAAAAAGAAATCTGATTACATCATTCATCTTCCCTTTCAAGTGACCCACAATGCCTAAATAAATGGATATTTCATAATACATATTTGTAACTAGCAACCAGCGTGATGAGTACAGTATTTTCCAGTCAACAAAATTGGAGTCTAGTGGCATTTTATTTTAAATTCTATATAGGTTGAACACATTTCCTGCTCAATTACCTCTAAACATGATGGACATTGGATGCAGATGACTATCAGTTAAGCTAAGGTGCTTTTTTATGACACTTGATTAGTCTAAGGGAATCTGGGAGTGAATGGAAATGATGCTCCCGTGATGCTCTCTGCTCTGAGGACCTTCTTCAGTGCAGGGAGGACTCACACCATCTTTGCTGCCACCTTGTCACGCAGGTCTTGGGTGCTGTTCAGGAGTGTGGTGCCACTGCCTGTGCGCACACCACGAGTGAGGCACAGTCCTCCATCCCCTGAAGCTAGTCCCTGGCTCCGGGCAGTGGAAGGCTGGGTCAACCGTGCATCAGATGACAGCACTATATCTGGTAACTTCTACATAGGAAAAGAAAGAAATTTCCTACTGTTTTGCTACTATTTGTTTCAAGGTAAAATCCAGTTTGAGTGTTTAAGATTAATGGTGCTTGGTGTCTTGACATTTTACAACAGCGGAAAAGTAGAGATTGACTCTGTCTCTACTGAAAAGCAGAAAATGGAGCAATAGTAACCCAGCCTGCCCTCACCCCGCACCTTCAGCCGCCAGGATCTACCATCTGGAGGGGATGGACCATGACAACTTGAGTGGAGTTCTCTGTGAATATACAGCCTGTGCCAGAAGATTATCTTCCACAGAAACAAAATTGGGACAAAACAACCTATGCTGATAACTAGATGAATCTTCAGAAATATTATCTAGTGTCCCCACAGCAATCTCACAAATCCTAGAGGTTAACCACCACCATTCACTTTGCCTTTTGCGTGCCAGGAAGTAGATTTTAGGAGGGCATTGCCTTGACCTGCCCTACCCCTTGGCCCTGACAAAACAGCATGGTTGAAAGCTATCTCATGATTTAGGCAAAACATAAATCAAGAGAAACTTGCAGAGCACTACAAGTTAACATGAAAGCGTGGTTCTACTGAATTCAAGGGCTAAGTCCCTTTCTTGAAGGAACTCTATATCCACATATGTGATTAGGGACTCCTGAGTGAGTGCTCTGGTGATGCCAAATAAACATATTTACTGATTTCAGCTGTTTTCAGCTGATTTCAGCAAAGGAAGAATTTTACCTCACCTTCTATATACATTCATACATTCAGAAATATATTGACATGTATTTTCAGCAACTGAACTACTCCCTACCTGTAGACCCCACTTGTGTGGCAAAAGGGAATTAAAGAACTATTTTAAAGTCTGACGTTAGAGATGGAAGAGATATATGGAACAGCTACTCTGTCATCCTTGGGCACACAGGGGGAATTCTCATTGCACGTGTATTAGAGCTTGGTCGGGTGCAGCTATAAATAGTGCATAGAAAAGGTCTCCCATGCATGCCCAATGTTCCTCCACAGTCCGAATGATCTCACTGTAAGAAAACCTTCCTGGACATCCCCCTGTTACTTTCCTCTGCTTTGTCTTACCTCCTGCATACCTTAAAGTGGAAACTTTGCCGGTCATTTTTGCCAATATACTCCTATGAGTACTGCACCAGCCAAGGGGCTAACAGACAGCTCACAGGGGTTTCTCTGGCCATGGGTCTGTATCTATAGCAAACAGCTGCCCAACTATCTCCAGGTTTCCCCCTTTTTTTCATTTTCTGGAGAATAGGACTTGATTGAGGAAAGAAATGGAGTTTGTGATTTATCTCTGCTATTTCTGAGGAAGGTGTCTGACAACACTGAATTCTGTATTAAATTTTCAGAGAACTGACACATCTCAAGGGCACAAGTGTGAATCCCTGCAGTCATTTTCACTGTAGTTTACCAAGAAAGAGTTTTCCTTAATGAATTTTTGCTTGTGAACTTGTTACGCTCTGATATAGTTAGTGAATTATCCCTCTTAATGGTAATTCTTGAGGGCTAAGTTTTGAGGTATTAGAGATTATGCCCAGGATCAATTTTCTAAAAGGTGCTATGGTATTACAGCGTACTACCATTTCTTTACTCCAATTTTCTTACACACTCTGTATTTTATATGATTTCTGAAGCATTAATATGTGTTGTATAGTTTTAAACCTGCCTGAAGATGCATTCTAGCACATAGACAAGCCATTGATTTTTTTTTTATACAGGAAATGTATTTGTTACCTAAACAGCTGAAATCTTACCCCGTGCTTTAGAAGTTAGCTAGATGGGAAAGAGAACCCCCCCCTATACTCAGACTGAGCTCCTCAGAAGACCTTCTTCAATATGGTATTAGCATACTACAAAGAGCATCATAGTAGAACCTAAGCACCGCATGTATGATCTAAGACCGTGGGGGTATGGACTTCTCTCCCACCCGTGTGTGCCAAAATGCACTCAGCACATCGTTAGTTCAAAGCAGAAACATGTGCTATTCCTTTCAGTATGAGAAATGTCTTTTGTATCCCCTGACTGCACTTCCTCGCATTATCAGATAGACCAAGTGCAGAAACCGATATGGCCAGGTACAAAGGACTCAGAGAACAAAAGGCAGGATTGGGCCACAATGCATACAGAGCCTCCAGGCACAGAGTTAAACTTAGTAAAAGCAGCACGTCCAGAGTGGCTCCTTATAGTTCCTTTTTTTTTTTTTTTTTTTAATAAGGAAAACTGCCAGGCAAAGCAATAAAGAACATTTCCTGTCTTTTACAACTTCATGTTACGGCAGTGGCTCAGCAGTGCTGATGTTCAGCTGGCAGAATGATGGGCTTGCTGGAATTCATCTCTCCAGGGTAGGAAGGTACCAGTGCTCCCCTGCTTCATCCAGTCGCCCCCCCCCAGAGGGACTGGTGTGGTCTGCAGCTCCCATTGGCAGGGCAGAAGTTAACGGAGGAATTTGCTTCCTTTAAAATACAGTGCTGTCAAAATTCAAAATTTAATGGAAGAGCCTAATGTAGGAGGAGAGGAAAAGTGTAGTTCTGCCACTCCAGTGCTCACTCAGAAGAACCATCTGCCAGGAAGGGCAAGGGAGGCAAGGCTGGAGGGATAGTCCCCCAGGTCTGATTCTGCAAGAATAATCTGGAGTGCCAGGAATAGACCAGACACACTAGCCCAAGATGAGCAGAAATTATTAATTCATTTTTGTTCCTTTTGCATTTTCTGAAGCCAAGAAGCCCTGAGTCTTGCTCCTTTAAAGGATGAGAGCAGCTGATATTCAGATGCAGCGTGGCAAGGGACAGCATTCACTTGGGAATTTCAGGGCTTGCAGGCTTGTCTGGAAGTGCAACTGAAGGGCTGGAATATGGAGGATCCAGCTTCTTCTGGTCCAGAAAAGCTGGTAGTGCCAAGGAAAGGTACAATCTGTGATGCTAAACCTACCCGGAGTGGGTTGCTCGGGTAGGGTTGCAAAGGGGCCAGCTTTTGCACCGACCAGTGTCCCAACACAACTGTGCTGCTGGCCTGTCAATCAGTGTAAAAGCAAATCTCTGCAGTGCCCCGACATCCCAGACCTGAGCTGTGCATGAAACCAGAAGGGTGCAAATTAACTGACAATAATTTGCTCAGCAAGAAATTATTACCTTTCATTGCATTTTTGCTCAGAAGGAGGGCAGGAGCCAGAGGCGGTGGGAGCCGGGTGGGCGCACATGGAGCTGCTCTGCTGTGCTGGGCTGCAGCTAGCTCGGCGGGAGGGGGGCACTGCACCCCAGCTCCGCTCCCCCCCCAGATCCCAGGGCTAGGCAGGATGGTCTGTGCCTTAACATGGCACTGCTAGCAAACTGCCTCCACGTACCACTTTGTCCTTTTTCTGTGTTACATGCTGCTTCATTTGATGCTGCAGTTAGTAGAAATACTGCCCTACACTACAGTGTCACTTCTACCAGTGAAAAGCCTGCCCAGCCTGGCAGCCAGAAGCAATTTTTTGTAGGAAATACAGATCGGTTGCTCTCCTGATGGAAAACACTCAAAGAAAGGAAGATATAGAGGGTGCAGGGCTTATCAGCAAAGGCTGCTGTGCTTCACAGCACCAGCCACTACTGCCGAGCTCAGAGGGCAGCAGAATATAAAGAACAGTCTTCAGAGGGGTGAGATCCTTGGTAAAAAGAGTTCCTTCTCTTCGACCCAGAATGAATCAGCTGGGAGTTGCTTCTCACTGAGAGACAGCTATGTTCTCCTGCCAGCACTGCCACCTGTCCTGTCTTGTGGAGGACACTGGGTTCACCAGGACCAGAGCTCACCATGAGGGGAAAGGACCCCCTAGGGGAGAGCTTGGGCTGTGGGCTTTCACTTTTCCACCTGGGAAGTGAGAAGGGCATACTCCTTGTTTTCCTGAGGTGGTGGAAACGAGAGATCAGCACATTTGAAGGTCTTTTTCTTTTAAATTAAAGACTCTTAACGTTAGAGAGAGAGAGAGGTTTGGCTGGCACTGTTGCAAGGAGGGTAAGATCTCTGCACAGACTGAGTAGTGGAGGTTGGTTTGATCTTGCAGGGTACCCAGAAGTTTTTTTTAATTGCCTTGTTGATCTTTTTTGGATGAAAAAAGGGCATTTTCCCTGATACTGCTCTACAACCTCTTCCCCCTCCTCCTGTTTGCTCTGTGTCCTCCCACTGTGACTCCTGCGTGAAGGATGAGCTGAGAACTTGCGCAGCCAGATCAAGCTAACAAGGAGCAGCTGTTGCTGTTTTGCTCAGGAAGATGCCCTGCTAACTTCACAGGCTAAATGGCGCGATGTGTGCTTACGAGTATCCCTGTCAGCAGCCTGTTCCTCACCCACTGTGGGCAACCTGAGTTACACACCATGGATCCTGGCACTGTGCCTAAATATCTTCACTCTAAGTCCAGTCTAATGAAGCCAATGGAGTATTTAATGTTTCCAGTTAAGTATGAAATTCAACTTACTTCGCTTTGCCTCCTAATTTGTCTTGTGGGATGATACTAAGAGTAGATACCGAAGCTATACTTTACTAGATGAGCACCATGGCTTGTGGTACAAGCGTGTACATCTCCAGTGACTCATGTTGATAATTACTGTGCACCTCCCATCAGCAACTGCATCTCTGTGTGCCTCCAAGGAACGTCACCTTCCATATGCCTCAGTAGTAGGCTTCACCCTGCTGCTCTGTGGAAAAGATGATCAGGAGGGAGCTATTAAAGCTCACGAGGTGGGTCAACAGAGATGACTGAGAAAGCGAGGCCGTGAGCTTTCCTCTGCCAGGCAATACGAAGTGAGACTTCTGCCCATCAATGATTTGAGCAGCTGGATTCCCACGGTGGCTCTGAGTGTTGGAGCCTGAAAAATATTGCAGATGGGCAAGTCTGTCTTAGTTTACACCCTCATTTCTTTCGTTCATTACCTAGACACAACTGTGACAGAGAAGGAAATGATCTTCAGCATGAACCAGAATTTAGGAGTGAGAAGTAATTACCCCTTGGCAGACAGGGACACCCCTCTCTAAAACTGATCTCCCTCCTTTGACACTGTTAATTTGCTGCTGCAATTTCTCTCAGTTGTCCTTACTCTGTTATGTTATGTTCAGCCAGGGTTATGGCTGGAACTTCATCATGCTGAAATGTCCCCACAGTTTGAGGAATTTTATATTTAAAACTTATTCCTTCTGTCTCAGTTTGGCACCCCGTGATGATAAATTCAGAGGTGTTTCTGGGAAGGCAGCCAGTGCTGTCAAAGCCCAAGAAAAATCAATCTTCAACAAAGAAATAAATTAAATTCTGTTACTATCTATCAATATTTGCCTCTGACTCCACATAACAATTATATGAAACTGGACCATTTGCTTTAAATGTGGAGAAGGGAACTACACACCGATGTGTTTTGGAAAAAAAGAGATTTTTTGCAGCACAGAGCTATTCCCAACACACCATATGATCTCCTCGTAATGGGCACTGCAGGAACAAACACAAAGTCAGTCCTAAAGAAACATAGTACTGTCACCTTCAAAATTCTTCACACCTATAGAAATAATCCTTTCAATTTTTCAGTGGTGCATTTGATAAAAAATTCATATTGACTTATAGTCTAGATAAAGAGAAAATACAGCACATGCCACTTAACTAGGACAAGAAAGCCAGTGGGGCATCTCCTAGTCAGCTGGCGCAGCTGCACACTAGTGAATAGTGTAGATTCATGCTCCGTGAGAACAGACTCAGCCAGGTGCCCATGAGCAACCGCTACATGCACAGATACTACCTCTGGCTCAGGAAGTCCCTGAGCCGCAGATTGCTGGAGGCAGGGCCGGACTGTATTCAGTTCAGGGAGGTAAAACTATAAACTGTCTTGTTCTCACAGGCCTTTCCGGAGATCTGCTCTGAGGTAGCAGAAGAGGCAGAGTACAAGGCTGGGCAGAGCCTTAGCCCAGCCCAGGCTGCCCACACTCACGTTCCTCATAGAGCTACTGCACTTGAAGAGCTGTTCACTGCTGTACCAGCCTGGGGGGAAGCTGTTTTACAGATGCACCCAACTTCTGAGGGCTTCCCACTGGCTGTATGCATATTACCTCTACTACTGTTCATATTTGCATGTTTAAATTACACTTGCCTCATTAAAATATATACTTAAATTATTTCAGACCTTCTTCCTTTTTATGCATGTTGGGGTATATGTTTCCTCACTAGTCTGATCTCCAAACTGAGAAAGATGCGCTGTTCCTCAGAAGAAAATTAGCAAATGCATTCTCAGGTGTCCCTGGCCCAGATCTGTGATAATCTATACATTTTTCGATCTTTTCTCTGCTTTTCCTGGCCCTTTTTCTCATGCTTGATGAGGGGAAGGTCTTGTCTTTCTTTTTTTTGATTGTTGGGAACTCTGGTGTCCTCTGGCTTCCTGCCATATAATATATAACAAATGTTATATGTGAGCTGTATACAAGGTCTGCTTCCACAGCATCTATGTTGAAGCTACAAGAGAACGTGCAGATGTAATGGGACACACAGATCCATTTGTTCAACCATAAAACCAATAACTTATCCTACTCCCAGAACAAATACAAATGCTCCCCTGAGCCGTTATCTGATTTCACTATAACAACCAGATACACCTGTGATACAGTTCAATGACTAAACACTTCACCTGTCAGGAAGGAGAGGGATGGAGAGGGAACTGGTAGGGGTCTCGTATCTCGCACCTGTAACAGGTTCTGGCTTGTGTGAATTTCTTTTTCACAGAACATCTGACAAAACACAGCCCGAGGTAATCCTCACCCCCCTTCTATATTTTGTTGCACCAGCCGGCATTTTTGATAAGATGGCTTTCCCTAACACCAGCCAGCACTACACCCGAGGCTGCTCCCTGTCGCGTTACGTAGTCTGGGCAGGAGTGCAGAGCCAGGTATGTCTCTCCTGTTCCTCCCAGTCCCCTGCTTATTGTATTATCATGGTTAATTGGGAAGTCTACATATAAAAATAAATAACTTCTCACTGCCCCAAAATAGGTCAAGAAACCCACTTAAGTGTGCATAAGAGGGAGGCAGCTTTAAAGCACTGCCTAAAAGAGATGAGGCTCCAAATATAATGTAGTTGTAATTCTTGATGCAAGTAATGGTGACAGTAATTACAACCACAGTCCTTCAAACACAGCCAGGTCTCCGGGCTAGCCTGCCAGCGCGCTCAGTCACCGGGCCTGCTTTCATGCAGAATGTTTATTCAGATTTCACCATGAAAAAATTCAGTGTCCTCTGACATGCCCACGCTCCCCCTCGGGAGGTGAGCCTCCCCAGATGGGGGGATGGTGACACCTCCACACTGCAGAGGGAGTTGTGCCATTAAAAAATGAATCCTAGGTGGGCTTGCTTAGGGGGCGTAGACTGGCTCAAATCATGCTCCAGCTGCTTTCCTTTATTATTTGACTGTATGTTTTACCCCCCCCCCCCCCCCCCCCCCCATTAGTAAGCTGTTCAGCTGTGTTATTCCAGTTTTCCTTCTGGAGCTGAATGTGCACAGCTGGATCCCAGCAGCACGCACCAGGTATAGCCCCTTAGCAAGCCATACCCCGCCAACCTCCTGCGATGCTGAAGGCTGCTGTTATTAACAGCCAACAATCAGCAAAACGTTAATGACACAACGGTCAGATTTGGTGGCCATTAGTATTTGTGACAGAGACAACAGGAGGCTGGGTGGTTTTGGTGGAAGATTCCAGGCTCCATTGCAGTATACAAACTCATGGCTACCGGTGGAAATGAAGGTTGAGCACTAATCGCTGATAACCGCATCCCTGTGTGTGTGTTGAGCGTGGTGTGATCAGCCACCAGGAGGAGCCAGCGTAATTCAGGTCACATAATTAGTTTGACGAGGGTGGAGCAAGGGGAGCTGCTGCCTTCCTGCCTCCTTTTCCCTAGGAGCACCTCGCAGACTGGTTTTGTTCTAAGCACTCACCGAGGGTTTCATGGCAGAGACCTGCCATCCCCTGAGCACAACGCTTCCCGGCTTCCTAAAGAAGAGTGCATCAGTTCTCGGGTACCGACTGTGGTCTGGGTGCTCAGAAGCAGTCATCACACGCGGTGGGTGATGATGCACAGCAAGGTCAGTAGCTAGTGCTGGATGAGGAATCGAGGCCACTTACTTAAATGAAGGTGTCTCAACCTTTTCCTTTTTGTACTCAAAGAAAGAATGTGTGCCTAAATCCAGGTCTTGGCTTAACCTCATTTCCCTTCATAGACTCCCAAAGAAAATGAATATAAAATTATAGTGTATGAAAACAGGGTACTGTTGTTTCAAATAATTTGAGCATTCTAGAGATGATTCATGCCATTGTGGGGGCTACCAGAAACCACCTGAGTAGCAGAACACGAACATTGAGGTTTTACATGTTTGCAGCCAGTTAACACGGTATTTGACATCCAGCCAACACGGTATTTGACATCCAGCCATGCCTCTGCGCCTCCTTTAAACTTTCGGTTGAAGAGACAAAAACGTTTAACGCTAATGAAGACAATTTCCCCACTTCATGTTACTTGTTGCCAGCCAGAGAGTCAGTTTTCTTAGCTATGGGTGCAGCATTACAGCAGGGATGGTTGCAGTTCCCCAGCAGTGCTGCTGGTGTTTGCTCTGAGCCCTGTGCTGATGCACAGCTCCTCTGTTTGTATTCATGGGGCTTCCACCAAAGATCTCATTTTTGGAGAAGAATCGGATTTTTACCATTTTAGTTGTTTTCGGGTTTCAAGCTCATGCACAAAACCAACGGCGACTGAGAGCTTGGCACAGGCTGAATTGCACACAGGCTGGTGGGGTGCCCATGGCTCTGGCCACTCCTCAGTGCCTGGAGCCTTCCCCATCCTCATCCAGAGCCTTCAGCATGTTGTGAAACAACATGATTTAGGTATGTGCTTTACCAAGTGAGAGGCTGTGTTTATTTTTAAATATTTTGCTCTAGGGAAGTTTTGGGGTATTTTTCTTTCTCAAAATGTGTTTTATGATGCTGTGGATTAGCTGGAATGATTGAAATGCTGAAGAACAAGAGAATGTATGACTCCATGGGATTATTTTTAGATGTTGAGTTACATTAATTGTTTTAAAGACAAAGATGCCACTTGTGGTTTAAGGAGACCTAAACTTCAGACAGCTTGAGGCTGGGGTATTGTATGGGAATGCGGTTGTTGGGAAGTTCTTCCATACATCTGCTATAGGCCACTGTCAGGAAGGATACCAAAAAAGGCACTAGTGTGTATTTATATACCTTTGTGTGTCAGGAATACCATCCTATAAGGACCTTCCTTTTCCCTGTGCTGTGGGACTGCCCTCTTGACTGACTAAACAGGATGGTCCTCCAAAGCCTATTTTTATTGTGCTCCAGTTCTCTTTAATGAGAGTTCTGCATTTGGAAATCACACAGGACCTAAATTCAAAGCTGAAGTGACCAGCCACAGATCCCAGCCGAGCTGGCTCCTGAGAAGGTAGCTGGGAAAGAGGTGGAAATTACACCTAGAGTAGTCATGCCTTGGCTCACCATGGATGGTGGAGGGCAGAGCAGAGGAGTCTCTGTCTCAGTTTGGGAAGGGATGGAAGAAGAAGTTTTGTGATTAAATGCAAAGAGAAGACAGATTTTGCAGAAATTGCATATTTGGATCCTTGGCCATGAAAACTCAGTGTGATGCCTCAGCTCCCTGCAAGGGAGCAAGGCAGGCGGGGGACAGCAGGGGCAGCCCCAGACCTGGGCATCAGGCACCTCCCTGGAGATGGGGCCACCAGGCCTAACACCTGCAGGACTTGTTGCTGTGGCAGGGACACCACAACAGACTCAGCTGGCATCCCCCATCTTTTCAAAGCTGCCAGGATTTTATTAGTATAGTTGCTGCATCTCTTGCATTTCACAGTGGCAACTAACACATATGATTATTGTATAAATGCAATAAGATGCCTTCTGAATTAGAGCTGAGGAGTTATCAATATCCCATCCCTAAGAAGTACTGCTCTGGGGATATGCAGGTAAACAGCTGGGGTCATCCTGCACAGTGCAAGTCTTAACCCTGAAGCATGACCTTGCAAAGCACCTGAGAGGCAAAGAAACCTGGTGCCTGGAGCTCACTTCCATCCTGGCCTGGCCGAGGGGGACCAGTGCTGCTCTCTTTGAAGGAAAGAAGAAGATTGCCTTAGCTCTCAGCTGAGAAAACCCCCATCTGCCCTGACCTAATCATGTTGTCTTAATCATATTGCCCTCTTCGCCTTCTCCAATGCAGCTGAGGTTTTAATAAGGTTATAAAGTAGAGTCAAGTGAATACTAAATGAAATGTTTAGCTTGCTCAGGTTTAAAATAGGTTAGTGCTTATTATTTGAAAGCTTTGTGCAGGAGTAATCATTAAATGAAACATAGTGTGTTGAGTTGAAAAATTAGTTTGTCCTTCTGCAAACAGTACATAACTAACTCACGGGATCACTTCCCAGTATTACTTTTACGGTGCTTCCAAACAGTGTAAAGAGAAATCATCCTGGCTTTACAGTGAAGGGAAAAAGGAGTTTGCTAGATTGCATCATCCTTACAAGCACTGCTGATGGCCCTGGTAGGAGTCTTCCCAGAGGAGCAGGAGGACATACTCTGACGTATAAAGTGATGCCATTTGCTCCAGTGCCACAAATACTCCTGTATGAGTGTGGCTGCATTGCACGTACTCACAATTTAGGAAGTCCCTGTTGCAGGCCAGTTCCGACACATACTCCTTTGGGAATGCAGAGTGCTTTGGCGCAGCTGGCAGCTGCATGCCAGTTTTGGATCTTCCTTGCAAACCATCTGGGTGTGGTGGTGGCCCTTGGCCATAAGCAGACTGTTGTGTGCAGCTGTAAGACAGTCAGTCAGTAGCTGGGCTTCACACACCATTGCAGGAGATGTTTCCATAAGCTCCTTCCTCCTGTGTGAAGGTATTGATGTGGAAATCCTTGGCTGGGCTTGGCTGCACGAAGGTTCAACAGGTTTCCAGCTACTGGCCTAGTTACACTTTACAAAGAATCACTATTTCCTCTTACATCACAACCTAAAAAGAAATGGGCCCTTATTTGGGTAATATTTTATTTGTGACCCCAGAGGTTTTGGTGATGGATTATGACAGAGTGGTCTGCCTGGAGCAGGGTCTTCCTGACCCTGGCAGAGTCAGAATGTTCCCCACCTTCAGAGGGGACATGTTGTGGGACCGCTGCATCTTTGTCCAAGACATCGTACACAGGTCTGTTGCTCTGATTCCCTTGGACTTCTCGTATTTACAGATATTGTTGCCATTTATCTAGGTTTGCAGATGTTTACCGTCAAACACTGCAGGTGAACCAAGACAGATGGAAAAAAGTGAGGCACATCAAAGGTTTTTAGAAGTTGGTACAGAAGCTTGGTTTGCCTGGTCTCAATATCCACTGCCTTTGAGAAAGTGATAAACAGCTTTGAAAGCTGTGCTACAGAAGTTCTAACATTCTTTAAAATAGAATAAAGATGATATAATAATTAAAATACAATATTTTTAAATTGTCCTTTTCAACCAATTAACATTCTTTTATGGATGGAAGGTAGTTATCTTAAGTAATTACCCTGTTATCCTAGTGACAGACTGATGGTGACCTTTATACTGCAATTGAATTATGCAAATAGGTATTTTCATTAAACATTAAATAACTCCCTTGGGAGGAAAAAATGTTACTTACTGTGCATTGGCTATTAAAGTCTAATGATATGATTTACCACAACTTTGTTTTCCAACTCCAAGGGCTCCAGAGGAGAAGGGATTAAATCTTGGTTTGGAATTTGAGGCTTAGACATGTGTAGACAGGTCAGATGAATTAAAAAAGAGGAAAAAAAAGAAAGAAAGAAAGAAAAAAAGCAAAACAAATCCCAGTTATTTCATCACATTTGCAAAGGCTATGTTCTGTCTAGCAGAATATCAGTATTCCAGTAAAAAGCCTCCAGTCACACACTTTCTAGGCTCCTACGCACCTCAGAGCCAAGATGTAGCCTTCCCATTAACTTGGCCTGCTCCTCACCACTGATCCTTACTTCATATCAACTTATTGGCATGCCTCAAACTTTAAACCACAGCTGGTTTAGTTCTGCTTTCAGCATTTCACATGGACTGTGCATGCTCTCAAAACCAGCCCTGTGCCACTCGGGCTGAATCAGGCTCAGAGGCAACAAAACACTGATAAGTAAAGCCTACAGGAAAGTTAAAGTCACCTGATGTACAGATGAGCACTGGAGAGCATGCTTCCAGCCCAGTGGAAGTGTCAAAATTTTACTGAGTTATGTCAAAAGCCATTAGGAATGAGGCAAATAACACAAGCTTTAGGAATAAGAATTACTCTGTTTATTTTTAAAGAGTCCTGTTGTACAAAATGGCCCTTGGTAACAGCACAATCTATACAGAAAGTGAAGCAGACTTTGTCAGTGGTACAGTAGAAAGGCTTGGTCCAAAAAATGTCTTTTTGGAAACTTCTGCCATTGCACTAAAAGGGATCTCAGCAGGAATATACTTTATTGAAGGTAACTCAACATCCATACCAAGACAGCAAGAGTGTGCAGGCTTCTGGGAAGTACCATGAACTACACACAACAAGGGAGCTACAACTGCACCCTGAAAGAGCTGATTTACTCCTCTCAACACCAGTCTTGGGATGTGTGGAACCATATTGCAGTGCTTCACATGAAAAAACAAAATATTTGATCCATATTATTTGGTGCTTTGTGCTGAAGATAAAACAGTAAATAGATTTCTCTGAAATGTTTCTGTTAATACAGCCATAGTCTCATCCAAAATGAGAGAATCTGGATGCCTGTGTATATGTGCAATGTATCTTAACACTGGAGAGTTAATTTGCTTTACAAAATACTAGAGCATCAACAGTCTGTCCAGTGGATGCCAATGTAACAGCTTTAGAAAGCATATTCGACATTTTCATTCAACAAAGTTTCCTGGCCCATTAACTACAGTTAGTATGTCCTTTAAATAAATAAACACACACACACACACACATTATTTTAATTATTTAACACCTCTCTAGTGGGCTGTAGAGAAATTTCACTTTGGAAAATTTTGTGACAGTTACTACAACCCATCAATAATGAAGTTTATTTTAAATCTATCAGGCTGTTAGTACAGCAGTGCTGTTGTGTGCAGCCCCTTTAGAAGACTGAGCCAAGAGATGGGAGCTGCACCCTTGTCCATTGAATTGAGTGGAGAAATACTAAAGTCTCAGTCACAAAAAACATGTTTATATTACAGTGGGATCCAGTCTGCTTAATTTAGGGAAGTTCTTGCAGATACAACATCTCTGAAAAATCATTAGCCATCTAAATTAATCTGAATTATCACTTGTTTTCCTTTTAGAGCCAACAAAGAGAGATAATTACGCAACGGTGATTAGGGAACTGTTAGGAGAAAAGGAAACTTTGGTGTTCTGGTCTTTGCCCCCAGGGCAGGTCACCACATGTCTCCCTCAGCCTTACAGAGTGGTCCAGGCACAAGACTGTTACAGAAAAGGTCACTATCACTTTGACATTCAAAGGCCTGATTTGAAGACAAAAAGTAATGGAGAAGCCACCATTTTCACTGGGTGATCTGTTCAAATCTTATTTGCATGTGTTGTTAAAATAGTATCTATTACTAATCAAGTCTTAGCTTTTCTTCCATGTTATTCTTGTCTCTGCTAGATTAAACAGCTCCTAGTTTCCAGTGTTTTGTTCCTCTGATAATGCTTATGTACATAATCAAGTCATCTCCTAAAGTAGGGACAAACTAAACAGACCCCTGTAATCTCAGTATACTGAAACAGCTTGTAAGGCAGGACAAATGATGCACCAGAGACTTACATTTGTGTCACAAAGAAAAAAGAAAAAATGTAACACTGAGCTTTTCCCACATTTTCAGGTTTATTCAGAATTAAGTATTATTATTCCTATTGTTATTGTTGTTGCTGCTGTTATTGTTATTTTACTACTACTATTATTGTTCTTATTGTTATTAAGCATATAGACTTCGTTTCTTGATTGATCCTATCACCTAGAACTGCAATAGCTCATTCCATAATTAACATATTCTAGAAAATATTATTCAGTCTGGTTCATGATGTTTTCTTGTAATGAGGTTATACTTTAAAGAAGTAAGATTGTTTTTTCCTAAAGAAACTCATTTAACTTCTGCTTTCAAGCAAAGCTATATTAATGCTTTGTTGTTGTTATGTGTCCAAAATTCTTAATAGACATGAAGATTCCTATCAGCTCCTGGCACTTGGTCACAATAGAGAGTTGGTGTAAACTTAAATTCCAAAAACCAGAAAATGAGAGGAGAACATTCCTACCAGGGTTACCGTTGTCCCCACCAGACAGGTAATATCTCCTCATCCACTGAGGTGCCACAAAATGAGCAGCAGGGACCTGTGCAGTGGCCACTGGGTTCTGCTAACGGCAGCCCAGTTTCAGGTAATTCATTATCAGGGAAAACTGGCTGGCCTGTGGAGCTGGCTGCTGTGCCTACGGTCCTCCCTCCATTCCCAGAGTGTGTGGTGCACATCTCTATCCTTACATTCCACATTGTGGGAGGCTCCTTTTGGAAGTTTTATTCCAAGTTCTGGGCAATCCATTGTTCAGATTCAAGAGAAAGAATTCATTTTCAATTTAAGTAATTTTGACTTAAACTTCCACAGTTTCAACACCTTTCTGGAAACTTCTGACAATACACTAAAAGAAATCTTAGTAAGAATATATTTTATTAAAGATATCCCAACATCTGTACTGAGAAAAGCAATGGTACTCAGGCTTCTGGGAAGCACCATGAACTACACACAAGGAAGCTACAGCAATTGTGCAATTGCACTTGAGTAACAACTGATTTAACTAATTTTAACTTATATCTACAGGTGGGCCACGCTTTTACCTGGAGGTAATTAGGCAGAGCTAAGGCAAAAGTATCTGCCTTGCATGGTAGCATACCCCATGTATGACCCATGGTCTTCATCCACCCTGTGAACGATGGTGCTGCAGGTGGGCAAAGGGAAGGAGCATCACACGGGGCAATGAGGCTCACAGCAGGCTCATGGTAGAGCTTCCTCACTGCCAGCTTGACACCACCTCCCCACTCCTGTTTTCCACTCAGTCCTGTCCCCACCTCATGCTCCTCTTAAGTATGCCAATTCAACTGACATGGCTCCATTTCCAAATACCACTTTTTTGTAAACCACTTCCATTTTTTAAAGGATGGGATTTCATGGGGTGTTACATCCAACAAAGCCAGCAAGACAGAGCAGGCCTGGAAGCAGGTTCCTTACCTGGGGCTGCAGATCATATGAGGGGCCATACTGATAAACCTGGTAGCAAAGTGCCTAAGACCTGGCCACATGCTTGACAAAAGCTTAGGATTGCAGAGGAGAAGCAAATAAATACAAAAATGAAATCAGGAAAAGGTCAGAAATTATTTTTGTATTCCTCACATGGCCTAGTGGTGGTCTGAACCCTTCAGATGCCAGCTACTGGAAGAGGTGCTGGCTGGTGGGAAACCCCTCTTTCTCCACAGTGGCTTTATCTGGGACAGTGGTTCAGTCACCGGCACTGGGTATTCCGTCTTTCTCACTAGCAGTGATAGCCTCCAAGGATCCAAATGTCCAACCATGGAGTATCTGCTACACTCTGGAACAAGGCAGACATCCCAGTTCATGATGCCACCAACCCATTCCAGGACAGACAGACCACCTTACCGTCCCTGCAGCACATACTGCTGTGCTTGGCCTTCTTACAGATACTTTTCAGCATTTCAGGTCCCTTCGGTGTCTGTGTTAAAACATCAGTATGGAAATGGGATGCAAGCTGTGCCACTACATGTACTGCCACCATGGCAACTGCTGCAGAATGGCTTTCCCCCACAAAACCAGCAGTCCCAGTACCTCCACCCAGATCCTGTTTGGATGACAGTAAAAAGAACAAGGCAAACCCAAACAATGCACAAATGAGCTACCGTGAACACGATTCTGACCTGTGGCCCTGGTTAGGCAACTGCACTTTTTGAACAAATGTAATCTGACAGAAGGGCTTTATCCCAGATCAGCATTTGTGTAGCGGAGCGCTTGTGTATTTTTTTGACATGGTGCTGGGATTCTGCAAGCTAAAAGTACCGACCACAGCCTCGCAGAGAATAATTATTTAAGGTGAACAAGGCACTGAGGATATCCTGAAACCTCCTCTGCTGCAGATGAAAAAGCAAAACCCCTTCTGCTCACCCCAGGAGACACCTGGGGCTTGATTCAGTCGACTAAACGCAAGCATGTTGTGCCCTTGGAGGCACCACCGGACACCTGATGATGAGATATTCATGTAGATGTGACACAGAACCTATGACAGATACACATCCTTCTGAAATGACAGGTCAGATAAACTATGGTATCCCCAAAGGCACTGATTATATCTTCCTGCTTGGTTGGTGAATAGTCAAACAGCTGGTTCATCTAGCAGCTGGTCAGCTGCACCACTCTCCATTAACCGTGCTGACTAGGGGCTGTGATTCAGTTGCCATCACATAAATATGTGGAGACATTCGAGATGCTCTGGAATAGCTGCCTTGAGTTACTGATTCAGACAAGTGCAGGTCTTCTATGAACTCTAAAAATGTTGATTGGAAGGGACCCCAAGAGGTCATCTGGTCCAGCCTGAACATCCCAAGCCAAAATTCATGACCACTGTCTCTCGTTATATTACCTGGTGCCAGTGAAGCCAGGAGAAGAACAATGATTCTCCTACAGCACTACTCCCTGGAGCAACAGCAGAACAGCACAGCCTCTACCAGACAGACTATGAAATGCTACATAACTTCTTTAGAACATGGGCATTAAATGCTGTCTAAAGGGTTTTTTTTATGTGGTAAAAACAGATTTAGCTTAGGCATTGCAAATATAGCTATCTAAGCTATGTTTAAACACTGCACCGACAGCAACCATAAACCTTACAAACTGCTGTCCTCCCTGCAGCTTTGCCAGAAGGATTAAACATTTATTCCGTGATATTTTCTTCCCACACCTATTACTACCCCCTGGAGACCAATGACATGAACCCCATACACTGCTGGAAAGCCCCATGTCACCTGTACTATCATGAAGGATAACAGTTGGTGCTGCAGAGGCCTAAGAACATAAAACCAGCCACACAGACCAGGCCAAGATCCATCTAGTGCAGTAAGTATTTCATCTCTGATATGTGGCCAAAAGTGGATGCCTAGGGAAAAATTTGCAGAATACAGAAAAATAATGGTATTTTCTCAGAACAAACACTCAGTCTGCCATCACTGGTGGCTCAGGAACTTCCTGAACCAGAGGAGATACTTTTGGATTTAATACTAGCACATTACTCTTTATGGACAGTTCACACTTAAATCCACACACATCTAGATACCTCTGACTTAGGTTGGTCAGAGCTGGAAAGCGTGATCTTGCAAGTCCCTGCCAAAGTACTCCAAGTAATCTCTTCATCGTTCTAGACGAAAATTGAACTAGGGAGCATACACAGATGTTATGCTTCAAAGCTCTAGGAAAAATGCACGCAGTGGCACGTTCTGTGAACTTACCTCATATCTACTCAACGTGCATTCGCAGATATTGAGGCCAGAATGAATCCATAGATCATCTAATCTGATTTCCACTCTAATAAATAACTGTATTCAATTATCGTGCCCATTATTTGGCATGTGGATCAGCTTGCAGATTAAAAAACTTTAACACAGGTTTTTACACCCAAGCTGAGCGTCTAAATTCATGCAATAGTCGTTGCCAATGCAGCTAGTACACTCCAGGAGTCTGGGAGCTCTTCAGCTCACCCTGATGTACAGACCTACATTTGCTGACCTGAGCAGCTCTCCCGGCCCCACGGTGACACAGATGACATTGCCACTGCCAGGAATGGGAGCCTGGGAAACTAGCCCACCTTTGGGAGTCTTGACCTGCAAGGTGAACCAGACTCCTTATGACTGATAAAATCGGCTCCCAGAACAACATCTGAAACTGCCTGGAAGTTCACATGTTTTTATGACTGGGTATCACGTCAGCCTGAAGTTTCAAACTCTACAGTTATTAATTTTTGAAAGACTGCTTTCCAAAAGGGTTAATGAGTCATATCACTAGCTGATAGAAATGCCAATCATCAGGGATCAGCTGTAGAATAATTAGATGCAGAATGTGAGCATTAGGTATGCACAGAAGTTACAAAACCCAAGAGGATAGTGTAAAACTGCAGTTCCTAGGGAGCTGAATAGCTAGAAACCCTCAGTCAAATTACCCCAAATTTGGATCCCTTTCCTCTACTTTCACAATAGATAACAGTTTCCAATATAATTCGAATTAGCTTATGTATTTTAAAGTATTTAGACACTCAAATAGGCATTCAACTTTTCTGTAACACAGCATCACTCAACTGAATATTATTTGATGACTACATCTGGAAAATGCATGTATTTTAGTGGCTGATAACATCTGCAGTCACCTAGCAACATATTTGTGACAGTGACCTGGTAAATTGTTGAATGACATTTTTAACTGTTTAGCCACAGGGCTGAATAAGTTTTTCTCATTTCAGTCAGATCTGGTATTAGATTGCATGTATGGGGAAAAAAGGAATTAGTCATATAAATGCACTGAGAGCAAATACTATAGTATTAGAAAAGGTATTGTGATTTCAGAAAAGTATTCCTGTGATTCCAAGGAAGTAATGCTGAGAAGTTTTTCCCATCTTCCTTTTTTCTCATTCACAGACAAAAATTATTAAGGCCATGGATCTGCAATCACCTCACCACCAAACAGCTTTCATTTGCCTACACATCAGGTGTGTTGATTATCTGACTTTCATTCTATTAAGGATGCAATAAATTTATTAAAACACAGACTTCAGTTTTGAATGCATTTTCTGTGCCTTAAGAGAGCAGTATTTATTGCTTGTATTTCAGCTGAATGGTATTAACATAAAGCAAATTAACACATAAACATGATCTATTTATAGATAACTATTAATATATAGGGATATAGTGTGTGGCTCTTTTTGCATGCCTTTATGCTGCATCACTTCAACCCCTTCCTATTACTTATACAATAAGGTAAATGATGCACTAATCCTGGAAACAGTCATATGAAAAATTCATGAGTCACTGTACCTTCCGAGGCTTAGCTATAGCAAATCTGTGCCTTTCATCCTAAACACAGGGAAATGACCTTTCAGTTACATAAAACATGATTTTCAGCTTTTTATGGCCTGTGAGTTTGCCTCTTCATAGCCTTGTTACAGTGCGCTCAGCAGCAGCCGAGATAAAACTTCCACAAGCACATTGTTTCTCTGACCTGCTGACAATACACAATGTCTAATGCACAGTTTCAGTTCAACTCATATGCAGCTGTATCACTGAATACATATGTCCACCAGCTTACTAGCTATGGTGGGATTTAGATCTCCCCAAACTAGACACAGAGGCTGGTCAGCCAACTTGTGCTTTGTGGTCTGCTGCCTGTATTGATTAAACTTCCATTGACTGGAGTGAGTTAAGACATCTGCGCAGTCTTTAGCAAAGATGAAAGAATAATGAATGCTGAATCATGCATGAATAATGAATTCATATCCCTCCCCTGGTCTCTTTTAGGTTTTTACAACATACAAGAGGCAAATGTCCCTTCCAGGTCAATGTCATAGGGAATTGTTCAACCACAAGTTCTAAGTTGGCTCAATGGGCATTTCAACCCACTGAATTTGTGCAGGAATGTTCATTCCTTGTTGGAAAAGAAATTCACCCATGAAAATTTATGAATGAACATGCAGAAACTGCAAGGTGAAAAACTACTCCCAAAATCTAGCTTACTACTTAGTGGCAGTGAATGTAAAGCAGAGGTGGGTAGCTGAGATGTGCTAGAAACCATCGTGAGAAATTTGGATGGACCTTGCCATAACATGTTAATGAGTATTTGAATTAAAAAAAAAAAAAAAAGTTTGTTTGTGAACAGCAGATGTTTCCATTGGCTAAAAGGCTCCTCTCGTAATATAATCATCCACTGCCTGTATTTTCTAGACTTAGAAAGACCAGGTGTAATTTTGGTTCAGTCTGGTATTGCATGTAGGAAGCTATAAATGGGGATATACTGAATCTGTGCACAGGAATCAGGGCCTTACTAAAGCATTAGATGGGCATTAGATGGGAGCTCACAGCACTCACTAAACAGGCAGCGCTCAGTTTGGGTATATCCCAAATAATTGTTGTTACTCTAAATTTAATTTAAAACCATCTCCTATAAACCTGCATTCATGAGTGGAAAAAGCTTGTCCTGAAAGCAGTCACTACCTAATACCTCTATCATCTCTCTTTACAATCATGCTGTTGCTGTCATGCCCATAAAACTACATGACAATGTTTAGGCAGCTGGTGTCATCTGATTGATCTTCATTACACTAATTATAAGTGTCTCACCAGTGTCTTCTACTTCCCTGCCATCAGCTGGGCCACGGTCTTGTCTCTGGAACTTCTTTGGGGCAGGAACTAACTTCTGGGAAAAATATCCCGTCTTGCACAACAGGACCTTCACCTTTGACTGGAATCTCTGGACACTGTGGCTTATTGTCTAAGGATACACACAGCCTGCATACACCCGGGCAAAGCAGGCAAGGGACAAACCCGGCAAGAAAGAACATAGCAGAGAGCTCCTTCCTATGTGTCTGAAACCACCCACGGTAAGAACAGACCATAAAGGATATATGAACACGCAGGACTTGCACTGCTGGTGTTCATTGATATTTTTGGCTGAAATTATCAAAAAGACAGGAAATCTTTATGCAATAAAGTTAAAATTCACCTAGAAGAGAGGCTCATTGCCCTTCTCCAAAATGAAGAAATTGATGAAGAGGATATTCCAGACAAATCCTCAATTTGGGTGTTTCCTACCCACACATCTTGACCTTTCTAGCAACCACCTTTCCCGCTTTCCCCCCAGCTCCCTCCTTCCCTCCTCCGGCACCAGTTGTATTGGTGTATATTGGCCATGGAAGCTTTTGCCCATCCCCTTGCTGGAACCTCCATGAGGACTCGCAGCCTCCTCTCGCAACCAACACAACTCAAAGGCTTCCAGCATTCCATCCCCTGTGGTAGGCCTGGGCCACAGCTCTTCAGAAGAGTCATATCCCAGTATGATTCCTAAAAGGATGCTGTGGTGTGCTGCCATAATGCCAGCGAGCCACGAGCAATGGAGCTGCCCCTATGCTTGCAGTGGGTGGCTGTGCGGCAGGAGCACAACCTGGCTGCACGTCAGAAGCTTTGCACAAGTGACAGGTGACATCCTGCAGGGTCGTGTCAGGACTCTGAAAGGACACAGTACCAAACAACACCGCAGTTATGAGGCACCAATACTACCTGTAGTGCTAGTAGTACTACCTGTAATACCAGTCGTATGTCCTACGTGTGGCCCTGCTCAGAGCCACCCTGATGGCATGGTTCCTCCCTCTTGTGCTCCTCTGTGGGAGCATGCAAACTGTCTTTCCCTCCAACCCCGCTTGCTTCCTTATCAGCAAAGTATCTTTCTTTAATACACAGGAGGAATCAGAGGAGCCCAAAATGGTCCTGGGTCAGGATGACTGATGGATTCGAGTCCTCATGCAAGCAAGTGGAGAGGGCTGGAAGGCAAGTGGTTCCTCCTGTCCCCCATGACATCCTGTACTATGGCTTCCCATGATGAAGTCTCCAAGGAATGGACTGTGTGTTCCAGCAAGATGAGATTAGCTGATGAACTGAGAGTTTGGTGAGGAAAGGGAGCTTTCCATTTATGCCCCGAGCCCCAAAGGCTTACTAGCATTTACCACTATTAGTATCCCTATAATTAAAGATGGAGAACACACAGCTGCAACAGCAACAGCAACCCTGCGGTGCTACTGAGCTCAACCGAAAAGCAGGATGAGCATAAGCACAGTCACAACTCAACAATGTCCCAGCTCTTCAGCGCACGAACAAAGCTAGTGCATGACTGCACAAAACACGTGCCCCAGGTTTGCCTCTGGTTCAGCTCTGCAGAGGATTTTACACATCTGTCTAGGTGAAGTGGAGCAAAACCTGAGCCAAAAAACCCCCCACTGAACTGAACATTCTGAAACTCTGAGAGGTCCAGATTAATTTTCCCAGCCCAGAAATCCTTATCCAATCTTTTGTGAATTTTGGATCTGGAGATCAAGTCAGAGCTGTACTTCATGGCTCAGTCCCATCTTTAATACACAGAGAAAAAGATATGTGAGGCTTAAAGCAATTCTTTTTTGTCTTGCTTGACTGCCTTTCTGATTTCAGGACTTCAGTGATGACTAAAGACATGGTTGTTACTGACTTGACCTCTCCCAGTGGAGGCATCTTCTTACCTACGTGTTTCTTTGGGAGGCAATTATTTTCTTCCTGCTTCTGAGGTTTGCAATTTTGGAGCTAGTGCTTTCTTTCAAGCTCCCACAACCCTCTCAGGAACCTCTCCAGGTAAAAGCAAATGTCATCTCAAAGGGGTACTGAGGCTTTTATTACATCCTGACTTCACTTCTGTAATTCGTTATTTGCTGATCTGCTTGCTGTTCCCTGAGGCATTTGCAGCTCACATTGAACTTCACTGTTGAAAACTGGATTTCTGAGCATTTTGTTTCTTTCCTGAGAGAACTTCTCTGATTTCATCCTGGTAAAGTGGTAGTTTCAGACTGAAATTAATTTTCTACTTATCAGGTTCCAATAGGTTCTTTCCACTTCTCGTAATTTTATTTTCCTGTTACTTCATTTGCAGTGTCTTGTCTACTACTGATGAGAGCCTTCTGCTTCTGAGTTGCTTTTCATCTCCTTCTTGTTCCAGAATCGGTTTTACTGGTGAACATCCAGAAAACCGCCAAAGCCCCATAATGCGTGCAAGCCTCCCAGCGACTGAGTGCCCTCACTTACCAGTTCAGGTTACCCAATGCAGAACTTGGTAAAGAGGGGTATTGACCAGGGCTGGTTGCAGCCTCTCCTTCAGTTCTTCTGACATGTTCTTCTTGACTTTTTCCTCCTTTCCCTCTTTGTCTGTGATGAACACCTGTACAAAAGCCAAGTGCACGGCTTACTTGCCACATGGCTGGTATCATGAACAACTTCTGCTTCAGTTGTCTCCAAAGGCATATATATATATATATATATATATATATGTATGTATATAAAAACGTACTGTGAAAGACGTAAATGCTAAGTCTAGCATATGTATGCTCTAGAAATAGCTGGAGAACCTTAGAAGCCTAGTTTGGGGAGACAATCCTTGTGTAAGGACAGCTGCTTTGTTGCACAAGATTTGCTACTAGCTAATGAGCAAAGTTGAGAAATTCCTTTAAAAGGCTGTAGGTTTCTTGTAAGCTACATGCATAAGGTCAAAGCCTGCCTCCAGTTCCACCTCCTTTGTGCAGGTCCTTTCAAACTGCAATGGGAAGAGAGCACTTATTTTGGCTTCTCCAGGGGAAGAGTCATGTAGCATAAATATGGTGTTGCTTGCCTCAGCCTCTCAGCCACGCTGAGAAGGTGGATGCATTTGGTGGGAGTTCTTGGCTGGGAGTTCTCCCCAGCCAGTGACCAAGGCTGTTCTGAGACTTCTGCTCTAGGGGTGAATGGTGATGGGAAGTTAGTTGTGCCCTACTTTTTGAGCATGCTGAACTCACTTCAGCAGTGCTTACAGACGATTTAGCTTCTGGAAGGCATTCAAACAGTCCAGATGTCTGTTCTTGCATGTCTCCACCTGAGAAGCAGAGAAACTCTGCTGGCACGGGGCCAGACCCATACTACCCCCATTGAACAACTTGGGGCATGTGAGCTCACCCACTGTGACCCAGCAGGGTGTCCCCAGCCTGTGGCACCAGCATTGAGCATGCGTTCCAGAGGGTTGAGTGTGGTGTAAAACCTAGATGGAGACAGTGGAAGGGAGCAGGAAAGCCCGGGATGCCATTCCTTAAGCAGGCATATCCACACCACTCTTCAAAGAGGCCTGAAGGGTTTCCAGCCGCTGCCCAGAAATGGGGCCCAGGGTAGTCAGACCTGCCATCTGCTCCAGCTTGCTAGAATGCTAAATATGAGCATTTGGAAACCACAACAGTTTGCTTCTAACTCTCCAGGCATCTGCTTCCCAAGCACAGATCAAAACCACCCAGGCGATCGACTGTGCCTCCCCGGTGCAAACCTATTCCGCACTTTCTTCACGCTTGGCTGTGCCTTCATGCATGCGGACACCCGCACCCTCCCTCAGGACTGCACAAACATCTAACTCTCCCTGGTTTGTTTGGCCTCCACCTCCTGATAAAGCATGCCTGTCTCCCTCTCCTCACAGAATCCCAGACATCTGATTCCGTTGCTCCCGTCTGGTCCCTGTTGCCAGCACCACCAAGTTCTGCCTTTTCCCATACTCGCTCCACAACCGAAGGGGCAGCCTGACCACGGAGACTGCACTGAGCACACCTCCAGGTCACAGGCCTAAAGGCAAAGCAGGGTCATCTCTTCTGCTACTCCCTAAGGAAAGTGAGGACCACAACACACCACAAGCATCTGCCTGGCGTGTCCCGACAGCCAAGCGGAGAAATGATGCGAGATGATCATTCTGCACTGGGGGGCTGGCAGGATTCCTTAGCCGTACTTCCAGATTTTCTAACATTTGGATGGCTTAGGGAAGACAGTGAAAGTCTGATTTCAAAAGCTGGCTGGATTCCACAGGAAAACACTTTTAAATTTAGCTCTTTTTAACCACACTTTCACATTTCAACAGCTGCTGTATTGGTAGCAGCTGGGCTTAGCACCTAACTCCAGACTTGGTTTGAATAAACCGAACACTTACTGATTGGTCCACTTCCAGTCTTCACATAGAAGCAAAATACAATAATGAATGGTAAAAGGTATGTACAAAAGCTTTTGGGGCTTTTCCTTGATGACAGCAATGACAATCCATTTTTATTAATATTTTTAATTCTTAGCACGTAGCCAGAATATTTAAAAAAATATGTAGGTCAGATCTAGGTCTTACTTAAAGTCAGGAACAGCTTTACTACTAGTTTTGTTGAAGTTAAAGTTTAATGCATTATCACTGGTGTATCAGTATCTTCCAATTTGTATCCAGCATCAGCATTGCTAATAATTTTATGGTGAATGTTACGATCTATAAAATAATTTTTTACATTCAACTTACTACCAGAATATGGCACTTTAAAATGTTTCTAGCTGATACATGTGTGGATAAGATCTCAAAAGTGTGAACCGTCAGTATTTTAATGCAGAATATAAATAATAACCCAAAGGTAGTATTTTCGTATTTCAGTCCTTAACTCAGTTTTGACTTGTTTTGGGGTACATGCATGATTTTTTAAAGCCCGTATTTGGCAGGAGCAGCTGATCTTTGTTGTGAACAGTTGTAATAATTATTCCAACATCAGGATGTTGTTGTTCATTAGCTCAAACTACTGTAGTTGATTTTCATTTTTATTTCACAGTTCCCTGATACAAGCAGCCTTGATGACATACCAGTAGCATCCTAAATTTTAGACAGGTCTGTCATTCGCCCCAGAAAACAGGCGGTTCAAGAAGTCCAACAGCCTTGCCCACAGCTTCTCTTCCTTTTGCTGCTAAAGGCCACTTCCACAGCAGACATCTGCATGGTACCTACAGTGCCAGGTCATCCTTGTGTGCTCTGAGCCAGGCAAGGCCCTGGAGTGGTCTGACCCAGGCTTGTATATCATACAGCAGATGCCTAATCCCAACTACCAAAAAAGAAAGAAGAAAGCAAACAAGAAATGCACCCTAGGAAGGGAGCCCCTTGTAATGCTGCAGGGTTTGCACCTATTTACGTACCATCTGTTGGTCAGCATTGTGCCTACAAGTACAGACTAGCATTTAACTTGAATGGGCCTGGAAAAGGAGAGCAGAGGGGTAGTAAAGCAGCGTGGAGAACACAGGCATCATTTTTGCAGCGTGATGCCCCATCAACTTGATATCTCACTGCATTCATTCATTCATTCATTGTAAGGGGAATTTTTCAGCCGTCTTTTCCTTCCTGTCTGCAGTGTGAACCACGGCACCGTTCCGCAGCCATCTAACGAAAGCTATGCAGATCTCACCATGGATACCCATTTAAATAGAGAAGTCACAGGACAGTTATTATTTGTGTGCCTGAATGGAAGTCTATTGTGCTATTTTTTTTGCTCCAGTGAAGCAGAACAAACCCTTCTTTTTCTTTGTTTATATGAGGTGAAAAAACATACTGGTACTGACTTTCAGATAAAACCTCTCAGTGGTAGTCAGTTCCTGCTCACTTTGAGAACATCTGGGAATACAGAGACAGTCAGTCCAGCTGTCCGGCTCCTACACTTTGGCAACACACCTGGGATGTTAAATACTCTTCTCATTGCCTTTGTCTGATTACACCTCGTGCTGTAGTCCCTTGTGGTCAAGAACTGTTTCTTTTCTCCATATATATCTAGAAAAACCAGCAACTTTCAGGCACTACCCAAATACCAATTTTTGATATATAATATCAGCCACGGAAACAAAATTTTTTTCAAGTTTTTTCAGCTAAGGTATTGAATCAAACCTCAGAAGACCTCAGCCTCATCTCAGAGGGCCTGTGTAGTCTTTGGCACATAACCTGTCTGCACTTCGGTTTACCATCTGTATTTCAATTTGTTTTGCCACAGTGCCCTTGTCAGAGACTAGGTGCTCCTTCTGTTTTTGTTTTATAAACATATAAGCAAAAAATTGTTCTTTTTGCACTAAGGTCACATACTCAGAAGGTAACACTTTGTGAGAAAAAAAAATTAAAATTAAGGCGAAGGAAAGGAAAAAAAATGGAGGTGTGTAATGAATTTTGATTAACATCTGAGAAGATTTATTCTCTGTACAGCCTTCTGCACAAGTCAGTGCACAGTGCAAGGCCAGTGGTTCTCCACGTGAGCTAACTCTGCCCTGCCTCTCAGCATGACCGGTTAGCCTGCCTAGTACACCAGCATCTTCAGACCGCTCTTGGTGCTGAGCCAGCTCAGGTGTCTACACAGTGTGCGCTGGCTTTATTCACCTATTCGGAGAGGGCACACTTGCTCAGAGCAGGTCTGAAGCCTACACTCTCACATGCAACTTCAGCTCATTTTAAGACCTCTGATTTTTAAAAGGAGGTTAAAGCACTTTCACACTATTAGCATCAATCAATTTTTTATATATTATCTTAAAGGACGCTAAGATAAGTCTTGTCTTGGAATGCATCTTAAAGGACACTAATATTCCCCTTGCAGATTAAGAAACCTGGTAGGTATCCACATGTGAACTCTATGTCCAAACTTTCGCTTCAGTCAGTGGAGTCCAGAGATCTGCCACCTCACCCTAAAGCAGACCTCTTGGCATACAAACCAGCTGGCTAAGCTCCGATGTCTAGTCCCAGCTTTGCCTCTGGTATCCAACACATTTACACTGAATTGCCAAATATTAAACATGGCCTTTCTCCTTCCAAAGCAACAGTTGCAAGCTGGGACCTATTACAGAGCATCTCAAATGGTACTTAAATTTATGTGAGCAACGGAAGCAGGCAGCTGGATAGATCTCCAGGTTTCATGGCCTCTGATGGGAGTTTGGATATATCTCATGCATAGATGTTTCATTGATGGGATAAATGCCACGTAAGAAGAGGACTGTTTGTCAGGCTTTTTCCTTCCCAAAGGGTGGGAAGTTTGGCTCCAAGTTCCAAATCAGCTTCTCCCCAGAGAATCTTCCCTCCCAGAGGGTATCACGGAGCTCACCCAGCTCTTCATGACTTCCCATACTTTCAAGCAGTATCCAGCCTGCCTTTAGCCAACACACTGACATGGTTTGGTATACTGTTAGAATTAATTTAACTATAATGTAAGTTGCTGGAGAAGAACAGTGTTTATCCAGGATTGAGCACCTCTCAGGCTCTCTCATTATTTACATAGTGTTTATATTGCTCAGTGGTGCCAATCAGGGTAAGTATTTATTGCTGCCGGGTGTTTACTGCTCCATATCTGAATACAGCTTCTGCCCTGAAGAGCTTACAATTTAATTATAAAACAAGATGTCAGGGGTTTGAAAGAGAGAGTTGTTGAGCAAAAGAGCTGACAATACTAGTCACAAAGTCAGGAGAAGCAAAGTATTTTTTATCCCACTCTGTTTATTCTTAAAAATCATATGCTTTTAATTAAAAAAAACAACCCTGAGTGCTTCATTTCTCTTTTTCCCCTTTCTGGTTCTTAAGGCAATTTATATTTCTCAGTAGAAAGACTGCACACTTCAAATAATTTAAGATTTTTCATGTTTATAACTTCCGTCTGCTTACATAGCATTGATTCAGGTCTGTCTCTCACAGGCTTGGGGCTGGATCATCAGCAGGGACATAGGAGGCCTTTCCCTCTCTGGTGGTCTATGAACCGAGGCAAGTCACATTCATCCATCTTGCCTCAGTCCTCTCTGCTTGTCTGCTTGTGATCGAGCCTCCAGGCCAGACCATGTACCAACATGTAGGATTCCTACTGGCCTCTCAGCAAGGCCTCCTCTGGATTTTCTGGGACCATCAGTCCTGCTGCGCCATCTTGGGACATCACCCACAATTATCCCACACGCTCCTGCCCTGGGAGTTCCAGCTCGCCTCTATCTGCCACCCAACTCACTTCACAGGATCCAAGGATGCATTTCCTCAGACACAAGATCACTTTTACCACTCATTTAAAAAATAATTTGCATTATCTCTGCAGGATACCCCGCCCTTACTACTCAATTTGATGAAAATCAGAAACAGACTACAAATATTATCCATATTACAGCAGGCATGAAAATGTGCTACTACTGTGCAATATACAGGAGAGGAGGTGCCAGAAGTGCAAAAAGCATTAAAGGCAGCATTAAGGGTTTTTTTATTAAGTCACTGTGTATTGAAAATCAGGGTTTAGATGTACACTACATGCATTTGCACAGTTCATGTCCCATTCAAATTTCACAGCTGTACTCTCAGAGCTCTTCTCTCTCCAGACACAGAAGAGGCACCGAAGGTTGGAGGGAAACACTTTGTTTCTGTGCCAGAAAGCTGGTTGCGAAGAAAACATCTTTTAGATGCATAGGTCATATAGCATTTGTCTCACCTGACACGTATTTGTCCAGTACACACTGAACCACCTGCCCATTTCACAGAAGCTACCAGATACATTCCCAGCCCACAGACCTAACTCAGAACTGACCTAGACATATTGAGGAGAGAAAACCAGTATAAAAATATATTTTTTAATACTGGGTAGTTCTCCTGGTGATTTTATCCACCTATAGTAATACCAAAAAGATAAACAGCAATAAGTTTGTGTCCAAAGTCCATTAGCTGACCACACCAGTAACAACAATCATGGCTGCCTGCAACCAGGAGAGAAAAGCTATGTTATTTCCATGACACACTGAATTTTCCATGTTGCATTTAGCATAGTCAAGAGCCAGCTGTAGCTTGTTATTCATATAGTATAAACTGGTTTTGCTTTTAAAACAGATTCCTATTTCCTCTCTTGGAGGGGAAGCTAGAATTGAGATTGCAAAACTCTCCACAAACGACACTGTCTTTATGTGCACCTTGAGGTGCACAGTGATTTCCACACTGACCTAAGTATACTCAGTTTAGATGTCTAATACGTGCCAGTAGGTTAAGAGACGTCCCTAGCCATCACCATTCATGGGAGTTTCCTCCACTCCCTTTACAGGTCATTCTACTCCCAACATCTGGCGCACATGACCCACTTGGGGATGGCCACAGCCCTCAGCCTGGTACACCCAGCTAGATGTACCTTCATTAAGTGTATCCTTGCTGATTTATTGTAGTTCAGTTTTGGTTTATCTTGATGCACTGGGCTGAAAACCGTAGTGATACAGAAACTCATTCTCTGATAAGCAGAACCTTGTTTCATGGGGGCAGCAATACCTGTTAGGGCAGTCTGGGCATCAGTGTATCTTCAGCTCCAGAGTTAATCCATTGCCACCAAGTGCTTGGCCCTGATCAGCCGGTGGATGATTTAAAAACCCACACTTTTCAGCCTGGGCAATTCCATTAACCAGGCAGGAGTTGCAAATACTAATCAAACAGCAAACACTCCTTTCTGCCTGCTTGGAGCCATGTACTTTGATAAAGCATGACAAAGGCATGGGTTAAAGAAAGAACCTATCAATATGATTGAAAAAACCCACACAATCCTAGGAAGGGGGAAACTTCTATACTGGAAGAAAGACAGCAAGTTTTCAAGTACATCAGCTGCCATTAAGTGTTACCATCAACATTTAGAAGAGAAGAGAGTTTGTGTTGATGTCAGCATCACAGCTGAGTCAAGGAAGCACTAGGAAGACTGGAATAAACTCTAACCCCCTGCCTCCTTAGAGATAGTTGCTTTAGCGAGAGGTCCCTTTGAGAGTCTTGAAGCAGCCCACAGCCTGAGCAGAAGTCTTTGTGGTAGATGCGGAAACAGATCAGTAAAATTTTTATGAGGGCCACCACAATTTAGATAGGAAAATGCTTCCTCTAAAAAATACACTGAAGATCAAGGCCCTCTGATTAGGGATGAATGTGTGTGAGATGCCAAGACCGCTACCTGAAGCTTAAACTGAGAAGAAAGCATTGTGACATCTCAAACCAGATTTAACCGTATCTTTCTAAGCATTAGAAAACAGGTGTGGAAACCCTCCCTCTTACTGGAATCTTTTTACTGGCTGAAAACCAGAAATCAATCCCCATGTCACAGAAAAGGGCTCTGCAACAGGGAAAAGGAGTCACAAGGCTGTATCGAATAGATCATCTTGACAATTTCAAGGATTCAGCACCATGAAGGGATTTTTTTACAGGCCTCCAGAGAGTAATCAACTTCTCTGACTGAGGGGGAAGAAGTATAAAAAAACCAATCAGACATGACTTTACAGAATATCAACATCTAATGGTCTTTTCCTGTGGAACCATTGTTCCTTTCTCTGAGGTTCTGCCTGCTTTTGCAGAGCACAAGAGACACGTCAAAGAACCTGATCAGAGTGTGTATATGTAAATTATGGGCATAAAATGTCTGAAGACAAAGCAGCAGAGGCTCCTCTAACATAGATAAACCCAAAGTAACTATGATGTATGGCAATTTAGAAGTATTTACAAGCAAAGCTAGCCAAGTGAAGACATAAAGCCACTCTGTCCCTCCATGCCAAGGATGACAAGGGTAGGGATCCTCTTAAAAAGGAGCTCAGAGACAACCAGCTCTGCTCTGTCCCGTTTTTTTCTCCCTTTTGTTAGAATTATACAGAACTTGGAGTTGGTTAGCAGGCAGAGACTGGTGGGCACCTCTGGAGCAAAACAAAATCTATCTTGAAATCTATGTGCAAGTGCAGGTAAAATTAACAGTAAAATGAATTTAATTAACTAAAAGTATTCAAGAATGATCTTTAGATTTTCAGGACTGGATGTTATCGGTTCCCATGGACTACAGATCCTGATTTCATGTGATTCATATTTATGATGCATAAGCTGCCACTACCTACTTCTATTTATATACCAGAGTACAGGTGATCTACAACAAAATTAGCTTCTAGACACTTCAGCATGTGAAGACAGGACTTTTTTTTTTTTTTTTTAACTTATCTAATAATCAAGTTGAGCTCTGCAGCTTCAGGAACAGTAAGCCTGTAATTCAAAAGGATATGTGAAAAGAAACAAACTAAAAAGGCCTTCAGTCCTTCCTGATGAATACAACAGCTGAGGTTTTCCTGCCACCTTTGCTACTGTCCTCCCTAATCACTTCCTCCAGCAAAAATACTTTTCGCATCACTAAAAGATGTAACCTCATAATTCAGCTATAAGGTGCAAAACTCTCACAAGAATACCTTTTGTGGGTTACATTTAATTATAAGCAGTAGGGTGGATCAGTTCCTGAAGCCATGAAAAAAAACACCAAGGCCAGGAGCAACCAGCTTAGGGGATGCTTGAAAAGAAGTGTCAGGTACTATACATCCAGTACTTTGAAAAAAGGACACATGGTCTTCATGTTCAGACTGAGCAGTTTCAATGCATCTGAAGAAGAGTGTAGCACAGTTGACCAGAGCCAGTTTTACAATTCCACTGTTCTTGGCATCATCTGGGCAGTCCCCTCCCAATTACACCAGCTGCCAGTGGTCTCAAAGGAAAATAATAATGTAGAGGAATGAAGGCTGTGGGTTGATTAGCTTTGTCAATATAGGGTTTGTCTCTCTGTCTACTTCTGATTGTTCTAGCAAATCTATGATCCATCTCCACATTAACGAGGCTGTGGCAATTTTGTCTCCCCTCAAGACAGCCTCAAAAAGTATCTTTCCAACGCTTTGTCATGTCTGAATGCTGAAAATCTTTTTTACCATAACTGGCAAATCATACTTTTTACACCACACTAGCAGAATCCTTATTGCCATTTTGTCATACATTACACCTCTTTTTTCCAAATATATCCATGAGCATTGCAAATATAGAATTTGTCTCCTTGTTCACTTTTAATTGTTCTAGTAAGTCTCAGACTAATCTCCATGTTGTTAGTTTTCCAGTGTTTTGCCATGCCTGAACACAAGAGACCTTTTTCAGCATAACTGGCACATCATTTACTTCACACCATCCTAGCAAAGTTCTTATTGCCTTCTTGTTATACTTTATGCTTCTCTTCAAATATATCTATAAGCATTGCTAACATAGAATTTTCTTCTTTTGCACCTATATCAGTTAGGCCCCATCTACGCTGAGCACCAGAAGTCACCCTTTGAGTTAAGATGGGCAACAAGTACTGCAAAACACCCATATCATTTAGTTGTCAATGGCTCACCCCTCACAGTGTCTGTTATGAGCCACAGGTTCTCCTGCTTGTCTCAGCTACATTGAGCACCAGTTGTTGTAGTCAGAGTCCAACTCAGCCAGCCTCACATGAGGCACCAACTGTTGTGGCACAAGCAAACTAACAGGCCGCAACAAGGCTTTACCATTGATAAGATTCTATCCTTGCTGCTTCTCCATCCTCCAGAAACCAAACCACACTCCTGAGGGCTATTTAATCACTTAGCAGGAACGAGCTACAGCTGCACATCATCCATGTCAATCAATCCACTGCCTCTGAGGCAAGGCCACAGCTGCAGGTTATCGATGCTGATCAACCCACTGCCTTCATTTCTACATAATAACAGCTGGGAATCACTAGCAGTGAAGGGGTGTTTTGGACACACTCCTTTCTATCCTGGGTTATAATGGCCCTGAAAAGCAGTAGTGTCAAGGTGATTACTGCAACCTGCTGTGCCCTTAGGAACTCCTGACTGTTCAGCATGCTGATGTTAAAACATCTCTTAGATCCTACAACTATCTCATAGCATTTCAAAGTATTTTTTAGACTAATAATAGTCACTGTTTTATGGCTTTTTAAACACTAAACTGTGAATTTCTTGTATGCTTACCACAGTCTCCATCAAGTACTCTTTATTATAAACCTGGAACTTTCAGCCACTTCATTATACTTGACCTGTCTTGTATTCAACACACATAAGAAACAGCAGTCCACAACAGTTGTCTTCTGCAGGGTTAGGGTAAATTTACACCCTCGGCACCCCACTATTGCAGGTGTTTGATAGGGAAGGAGAGGAGGAAGAACATCAGAGATGCCCAGTTTTACAACATCACTTGGGCCATGAAGGTTATGCAACAAATCCTGACTCTGAAAAGCAAAGGACAACAGTCCAGTCTTGTCTGCTAATAAACCAGGCTGCATCGTTACCATGCTGCAAGTATGACCTGTTGGAAATACCAAAGTCCAACCCTTACAGCTCTATTACAAAAATCACACTATCCCAGCTTCATAATCCATCCATAGCTCAATTTGATGGGAAAAAAACCCCTTCTTCTCCCCAATACCAACTCGGACACCTGTGTGTAAACACAGGCGCGAGTAGGACACACACTCAGCACAGATCTGACGATGCACATATCATCTGAGAACATCCATTTCTGGAAAAGACAAGGTGAGGACTCTAATTTCCCTGTCCTTCAACACTGTATGTCATGTACACAAAGAGAATGGAGTATCTCTATAACCAATTAGCAATATAGTTTCCAAGTTCAAATGAACATTCAAGAAGAGTGAGCAGAGAATCTGCTAACTCTTCATTACTGAGTTTTACCACCTTCAGATGCGCTTCTTTATCCATTGAGGAATATATGCCCATGACTAAGATCTAGAAGGATCTTCATTATGGCTATAATTGAACAGATACACTTCTGATGAATTCTCTATTAAAAACTTCTGCATTTCTGCATCACAGAGAGATTATTTGCTGCAGTTAAAGCAGAAAACGACATTTCTCCAGGTTAATTGAATATTTAGGACAGCTCTGTGATTTAAAAGGTGTTCTATATTAATAACACACAATAATACGTAGTGAACTGACTAATGCTAGATTTAGGGAAAAGTGTTGCTTTAGAACTACATTTTTTGTAATTAGTATTTCATTTGCCCTGAACAAACTTCAAAAAAGAGACACCTCCTGAGTTCTATGTTTTGTCTTCTTGTACATAATACTCTGTAATGATGGGTGGGTCATATTAAAAAGTCTATCTGATGCTAAATTGACTATTGGCCAAACAAAATGTTAATATCAGTCAAGGAGTATCTATTCCTGAATAACTGGAAACAAAAGTGCCACAAACATGGTTCTAAAGAGGGTATTTGCTTATTTTTCGAGTCTTCAATATTTAAGTTATTATCTTCCAACTTTTTGTTCCACCTCACTACTATGCCTTATACAATATATGCCTTGTATAACTAGAAATATTTGATATCCATAGCTTTGCAAATCATTCATTCAGTGGCCTGAAATTTTTCATGCAATTTTCTTCACAGAGCTCCAACAGAGAATAAATCAAAAGAAAGAAAAAAAAGAAAAAAAGAAACCTTTTTATAATCTATGAGAACAAGAGCAGGAAATACAATTTAAGATGCTCATGTTTGAAATGGGATGTTTGGGGAATAAAAATATATGCATATGTGGTCCATATATTATAACCATTTTTCAAAGCAGATGCAACTTTTTTACAGGACCAGTTACAACACTGAGCTCAGACATCTTCACGCCTTAGTTTGCCACCTGTTGATTGGGATTAAATACACTCAAACATCACACAGTGGTTACAATGATATTTAAAGAATGTTATGAAATGCTCAGAAACAATAGTGATAGAATAATGAACATAAGTACAAAGGCAGAAAACTGCTAACATGCTTACTGCTAAGAAAATTTGAGTTTATTTCAGATCCCTTCAGAAAATTCTTACTCAGCCATAAAATTTATATAATTTATACAATTTCTTGCTATGATTTAATTAGCTGTTAAGAATTAGTTCAAGCTAAAGAAACAAATACTGTCACAGATGAACAGTAACCAAATTGATGACACTGTATTGCTCAAACCTGGAATGTGAGAGATCTGCTTTGAAATCCTGGCTCTATGGCAGAGACGCTACATATGGACTGAGTAAGGCCTGTATACTAGTCAGTTTGATAGCACTGTAAAGTCCATGAAATAGGATGGTAATTTTCAGACTTGTGATTATGTCCAATTAACAGTAATTACTGTCAAACCGTCTCCTGAAAGTTTTTAATCAGCAGTTGTTAACAATGGTTGTAATATTTATGGTACCATCTACAGCTTAGACTTTTTTACACTGCGTTAATGAAAATCAAAGTTTAACGATGGCTGGCACCTACACTTATTTTAAAATGGTCTTTTATGTCTCAAAGAAATATGACTAACCTGCCAAAGGGAGAAGGCTACAGGGAAAAATCTGCTAAGTATAGTTTTGTTTGAACTAGTTCTACAGCAGCACTTTACAACGTTTGTTAACAAACATAGCAGCTGATCCAAGAAAGTCAGAACGCACATGTTCATGTTGTCAATCACATGTGTAGGTTCTCAGCGCTGCTATCTGTGCATATCATTTCAGTAAAACTGATTTTTGGCACTGGATATAATTAATAAAGTGTCTCATGATAGCCTCGCCATTATGCTATAAATGATTCTTCAACTAGAAAAGAAACAGATCCAAATTATCACACCTGTTTTTTATCAGGTCTGTATACTCTTTATTACACATCTGCGCTTGGTGGAGAAAATGAAGGTTACATCATTAAAAATCAAGTAAGATGTTATATTGGAACATATCTCTGGCTTACCTCATCTGAACCTGAATCATTCCTATCCTCAGAGATGCATGAGTAACAGGGATCATAATTCTATGTGCTCAATAATGGACTTTTGGCATTTCACTTGATAATGAATTTTCATTTAGCTACAAAGGAGGCCTGAACATTTCACTATACTATAGCATTCCACACAGAGCTGGGACTCAAATGTAGATATCTTGTATAATCTTTTGGCAGGTCACTTCATCTCTGTTAGTTTCCTGTCCCTTTGGAATCAGTATTTAGCTTCTCTTCATCGTTGTCTGATTTGACTGTTGAGATGGTAGTCTACTTGGAATAGGGACTGTCTTTGTAAAAGATAGTAAACTATTTACTTGTGACCTATGAAAGATACTGACATAGAAATAATATATATTTAAAATGCCACTCATCAAATCAGTGCAATGCAGAATTATTACTGAATTCTATTTAAGTCGCAGTTTTATGACAGGAATAACCCATTGTGTGCAATCATTTAGCATCTTATGTTTGAAAAGATCTCTCTCTTCCTGCAAAGCTGGGTAACAGCATCAGGAGTTGTAAAATATCACTTGGCTCATAAGGTCTCACAAACTGCAAAGTAATTGAGCGGTTTGTGGGTTTTGGCAAGTGTTCCAGGTCAGCAATTCTTAAATACTGGTGATCCATGAAGCCTTATCCCATAGATCTGCAGGATAAAATATTTTGAGAATGCAACTACTAGAGCGTATTTTAAAGGAGTGAAAAGGGGAGGGGGGGAGGGGCGGGGGGAGGTAGCTCAAAATAGGAACTTCCTTACAAAGCAGAAATCTAGTCCTGTTTCAGTGGAAGTTTTTATCATGTCACCTGAGTGCTTCACAAACTTTAATGAATTAATTCTCTATGCTCTTGGGAGGGAGGAAGGAAATATTATCCTTTGTATCATACTTAGAGGAAATCATGAAGACTGTAAAGCCCAAGTATTCCAGTACATTTAGTCATTTTTAAGGGTTTGAGTTTCTGACTGATAATTCTAGGTTTAGCTTCCAGGAATACTGTATTTTTTGCAGTTCCTCTTTGTAAGGAGTTACCTTCTTAAGTGTACCAAATACCTCATTCTTTTTTGCTGAACTAGGAATCCAGATTTAAAAAAAAAAAACACTTATGAAATAGAATTTTAACAATATATTGACAAGTAACTTACATAGTTCCTTCTACATCTGTTTGACCACAGACCAAGAAAGAATCAGCCAGTTAGTCTAATCTTGGCTTTAGTGGACTAACAATCCTATTTTTCACGCACACTGTTCCTTCAGAGATGCATTCTCTCTCCAGACTGCTGAGTTTGAGCTGCAGAACAAACAGGAGTAGTTTCTATTACCACACAGCATCCCTTGTTGTAGTATTTTACTCATGTCTGTACACACATTCCTCAGTTACCAGTGCACCAAGGAAAAGGTCAAATCCCTTTGATCTCAGCAGTGTGCCATTAAAAAATGGAAGCATTCAGTGATTAAGTTCTACATCCCCCACACCGAGAAGAGAATTAGGAGTGGCCCAGGCAAGTAGAAAACTTGTATTACTTTATGGAAAAAGTGCAAGAGTTTGACTGTTACTCAACCACAATAAAATTTAAGAATAAGGACAAAAAAAAAATCATAAACCAAATACATATATAGGACATATCTATCCATATATAACACTTTTATAGCATTGGGCTTTTTAAAAATTTAGTCTCAAGGGTATTTTTCTCCTTTAATAACACAATTAAGCTGCTTTGGGCAAAAAATCCAAAACAGAACAAACTCTGTCCATTAAAGAAAACTCCAACCTATCATGTGGCTGGTTTTCAGAAGAACCGGTTGTTTTCTTTCTCTCTCACACGCTCCTTCAGTTACAGAAAAGGAGAAGATGAGCTCTGCAGTCATGAACGCTGAGTTAGCAGAAGGAATGATACAGTGCAGTCTTACTGGTCAGATGTGTTTGGTTTTCTGCTCAGGTATTGCATGGGGGTACAGCCTGGAGGAGGCATGAAGACAGTATGTCCAGAGGGCTAAGTATCAGGGATGTTGAGGCCCCTCTAGAACACGGATATAATGGGGCTCGTGATGTCAGAGAGCTTAAAATTAGACCTTTCTTTTTTCCCTTTTTTTTGACAAGAACTGTTGTTTGATGAAAAATAGTCAAGTATTAAAGAACAATTTTATTGAGCTCCTTTGTATAAGTATTAGGAATAACAATTGTTTCACTGTTTGAGACTCAGTTTTTGTATAGCAGCTACATGGTGACCACCTAATACTTCTTGCACTACTTGAGGCACTTCCTGCTGTTCTAAATACCTATGCTCAAAGAGAAGTTTTATTACTTTTCCTGATCAGGCTCCGCCCGATGGTTTGCTCAGTGTTTTTTCCTCATAACAGTTCTGTGAAACTGAAACAACTTCCTAAGGAACACACCACCTCTGCTTGCAGAAACAGTTGTCTGCCCAAGAATGAATGCTGAGACACACTCCCCTTGGATGAACAGTAAAGCTTCGTGTCTGGGAAGACCTGACCTCATTTCAGGCACTATGATGTGCTTTATTGCCTCTAGTAGCGAGGGATTTGGAACAATACATCTACCTCAAAAACAGTTCCAAAGGGTACTTGGGTGTCCTTAGAATAGGTCTTCTCAGTTAATTGCAGTATTGTCTCTATGGGAGTTTCTAGCAGACACTCTGAAGGCAGGAATATGACTCTTATCAGTAAGGATTAAAAACAGAATGCAGAAGGCTCTATCTGGAGTAATTTCTGAGATGCAATGATAGGCAGCAATGCATGGTACAGATAATTACTGCCAGCAGGTTGTACGGTGATGTAGCTTTGCCACGTTTGAGGTAGAAGGCAAGCTGAGGACCGGGAGAAGTCCTAGAACACGACTCTTTCTAGTGGATTTTTTTGTTTGGTTGGTTTTTTTAAGTCCTGAGAAGAAACCATGTTTTCCATTTGCCTAATTAACTATAGTTAAGAACAAATTATGATCTCCACTGAGTAAGCAGAATTGTGTGACAAGCCTTGTTTGTTCTTTGGTCAAACAAAAGAACTCTTCAATCTCACTTCAGTTTTATTAATTGAAGATATAATCTATTCCCCCACTTGGTAAACTGAGGCCAGGAATTCAGGAGTTCTACCGAGACAAGGGTCTTGTAGCGTTCACAACCCACATGAAGCAGAAGGCTCTTTCATGGCATTTTCTCCTTAAACCCTACTGACGTTTATCACTTCCTTTTGAAGCCACAACGGCTCAGCCTTACCCCAGTAGAAGCTGCCATTTAAAGACCTAGCATATTTCGCTGGCAGGGTCTGGAATTTCGGGACAGGCACCTGCCTGCTCCCATCGCTGTGTGGCGGCGTTTCAGAAAGCAACAACACGCCCCGTGTCAGCGCAGGGAGCCGAAAGCCCGGCCTCACGGCCCCGAGCCAGGGCCGGCAGGGGCAGGGAGGCCCGCCCGGCCCCGCTGCCCGGCCTGCTCGGGCCGGCTCCGTCCCTTCCCGGCGTGAAGGGGCACGGCCGCCGCACCGGCCGGCCCGCGCTGCCCTGAGAGCCGCAGCGAAGGTCTGTCAGGGCTCCGGGCACCGGCCGGGCGCTCCCTGCCGCAGGGTGCTCGGCGCGCAAGCAAACGCCATTTCCCCGTCACCTGGGAAGGCACCGATGCGACCCCGCGGCGGCGCCGGGCGGCCTGGCGAGGCCCCGCGACTGGAGCGCCAGGGGCGGGGCGGGCGAGGCGGGGTCCGGCGGAGGGGCTACGGCAAGTGCGAGGAGATAAAATGCCTGGAGTGGGCGGGCGGTGTCGGTCCGCCTCCGCGCGCGCATTCAGAGCGGGTGACGTCAGGTGCATCACGTGCTTCGACTCGTCACGCCGCGCGCGGGGCCCACTCCGCCAATCCGCGGGCACTGGTGCCGGCAGAGCGCGCCGCTCCGCGCAGTGTCGCTGGCCAATCCCTTCCGCCGGCGGAGGAGGGACTTCCGCCGGGAGCCGGAAGCGGGTCTCTCATGCGAGCGGGTGGTTGAGTCTCGGCTGGGAGACGTTTCGGGCCCCGGAGCCGCCGCCGCCGCCTCCTCCTCCTCCGCGCCCCCCCCTCCCCGCTGTGCTGCCGCCGCCTGCTCCTCCTCCCGGCCCCCGCCCCGCTCTCCGCTCTTCCTCTCCTGGCATCCGGCGGCGGCGAGGCCCCGGCGGCGGCGGCGGCGCAGCGAGCGGCCCCGACGCTAGCGGAAAGCCCGGCAGAAGCGAGAGGCCTCGGCGCTAGCGGAGAGCATCCCCCCCCCCCCCGTGCCCGCCTGTCTTCTCCCCTTCGAGGCCCAGCCCGAGGGCGGCGGCGGCTGCTGGTGACAGGTGAGTGCGAGGGGCCTCCCGGGGCTCGCGCCCTCCTGGCGGCGGTGCCCGCTTGGGCCGCCCTCCCCACCCCCCCCCCACCCCCACCTCCCCCCCCCGCCATCTCCCGGTGTGAGGGGGAGTGGCAGAGCGGGAGGGGGGAGACACCCCCCCGTTCCGCCACCCGCCGCCCCCCTCTCACCGGGGAGGCGGCCGGAGCCGCCATCTTCCCACCCGAGGCGGTTCCCGGGGGAGAGGTAGGAGGGAAGAGGAGGGATCCCGGTTCGGGGCCTTGCTGGTGGCGGGGGGAAAGGCGAGTTGCCGGGCTGGGCTGCCGGGGCCGCTCCCGCACTGCGGTCTCACCGAGCGGCGCTCGCTGCCCCGGTCGCAAACGGTGGCCGGGCAGCGGCCGAGTGAGCTTTGCCCCCCGCGCCGGTTTGGCGTTGCCGAGGATCTCGGTGGGCAGTGGGTGCGAACGCTGGTGGGGACGGCGGGGAGGGGGCGAGCGGTGCGAGGGCACGCCTGGAGCACCGGCTTCATGGCGCTTTCGGGCCGTGCACCCTTGGCGGTGAGGAGCTGTGACCCTCTCGGATGAGCGCGGCTGGAGGAAGCGGCAGGCGCGGGCGGTACCGGCCCCTCGCCGATTGCTGCGGGCAGTGCAGGGCAGCGCTGGCTCTTCCCGAGAGCTGTGCCCTGACCGGGTGAGTGGCTGGTGCAGGAGCCAGCAGGCCAGCTGTGCTCGCAGGTTACGAAGCAATACTTGCAAAAGCAGCTACCGCACAAACAGTGTTTTGCCCCTAGGATTTTGTTGTTGTCGGGCCTTCACTAGCTGCCTCAGCCAAGTTGTTTTCACTCTCAGTTTCAGGCTGTGCAGATGCTCAAAATTACTACATAGCTTTGTCCACAGTTTAAACAGATGTGCAGTTGCCAAACAGTGTTGTACAAGATTCCTGTGTGGCAGATAAGTATAATTATTTTATTCTGCAGGTAAGGGAATTGAGGCAAAGTGGTTAAGACTTGCCTGTGGCCACAGAGAGCGAGCTGGTTTCAAAACCACTGTTTAAACTTGAGTCACAGTTGGGGTAAAACCATGGGAATTCTGGCTTCTGATCTTGCGTCTTGTCTCTGGCCTAGTTTTGTCAACCTCCGTCTGAATCCTTAGTAAAATTGGAGTAGAAATCTTAAGTACTGCCTCAGGATGGCTGTCGAAAGGCTTTAACCTTTCATGTGGTTTAAGTTTTGTGTCAAATGAACTTGGTTTTTATGGATTGGATAATTTTTCAAAGGTCAAAGCAGGTTGTTTTCTTTTTTTTTAAACTGGCTGAGATTTCACAACTCCAGGGTTTTGATTCTGATCTGGTAACTTTTTTATCAGTTGAACTTTCACTTGTTTCCTGCTGACTTGTAAGCATTTCTTCAAGTTAATTCTTGAGATATGAAGCTATTCAGCTTAATCACCTTAGCTATTAGAAAAACATTGATATTTTCTGACTTTTTTATTATTAATTCTGCAAGAAGTGAAAGGAAGGCAAAAACTAGGATGAAGCCTGATAAAGCATGTACAGAAAACATATGTAATGTCTGTAGGAAATTTTATTCTTCTAGGTGTGTTGTCATTTATATGTGTATGCTATTTATATGGAAGCCAAAGTTACTCTTAAGTTTAATTGGTCTTACGGGTTTTTTGGGGAAAAAAAATAAAAGCTTATTGAAACTGAAATAAAGGATTTGCATAAATGATGCATTTGACCTCTTGGATGTTCCTAAATGATTGTATATTTTCATGGTATATAATCGGGTCCTTAAGTGCACAAGGTGTTCTGGGTTAGATTGAATTGTTTCCCTTGTAATTATTCATGTTTTTTCAAGTGTTTACACACAAATGCCTTAAGGGAATAAAGGTGTTGGCGCAAGTGTGTTCTGCCATGGTTGCTTTTTATGGCTTGCTCTAATGCAAATATACACATAGAAAGGTATGGATCACTGATATGTACATAGATATATTGTTTAGATATGTGGCTAGGACTTAAATCTGCTTCAATACAGAGCAAGATGGAAGATCTAGAACTGGAGGCAGTTGTGGGAGCTTTAGGGTTTTTTTGTTTCTGTGAGACATGTGGTAACCATGTAGGCAATTTCTGACTCTTCCTTGTTTAGAGTGAAATGAACTGCATGCTTTATTTTACTGAAATGCAAAATAAAGTGTCAGGTTTGTCTAATACACATGTTCTGTGGGGATCTGTTGCTGTGTCTCAGGTCTCATATCTGGCAGTGGCTTTGGCTTTAAATCAGTTGTGAGCTTAATTGGCATGGTAATATAAACTCTTTGTTAAATATTTATTACATTACCTCACAAAATGCACATGCTAGACACGGAAAAGGCATGTTTCTGGCCATAGTGTGTGACAAATCCAAAGTGACAGCTGAAAGGTAACAAGGACGGACTTATAAAGAACAAAGTAATTAGGTGTAGATGTGTTTCATCAGTTTAATTTTCTTAAAATAGGTGGCTTTTGGGCCCTTCAGTGCTATTAATCTTTAATTCCGTGGTGCCTGTATATATTCATCAGACATTCACATTCTCATAAATTAACAGGTAAAGTACATGAATAAGCCTGTAGAGCAATTGTCTTATCTTTTCTTGTGCCTGTGTTGGAAGAAGCAGTTTTTGTTAAGGGCAGTGGCCTTATTGATCTTGAAAAGCATTCTTGTCTTAGAGATGCTTGGTGAAGGAAGGTGTAAAGGTGGCTTGAGAGGTAGCTAACAAATGCAGTGTCAAGAAGGCACTTGCCGGCACAGAGAAAAAGGCAGAAGAGACCAGATTAAGCAAGCAAAGAAGCACAGTTTCAAGTCTAGAGAATATGAAGCTTTGATGGTGTGATTTTTTTTGTTTGTGGGTGCATGTACATGCACCGTGAGGAACTCTTACATGGCTTAAGACATTGTAAAAAATGCAGTTTGCATAGTGTTCTGTTCCTTCAAGCATCTACTAGCAAAATGACATTTTTATACAAGTTTGTGTAACTCTTAGACATAACTAGAAAAGACTCTGGCTGTGTTTATTCCTGTATGTAATCAGTGATACTAAACCAACGTGAGTATTGCATGTCTCTTGTACTTGCATTCAGAATGGGCACACAGGTATGAGTAGGAAAGGAAGGATGTTACAAAACAGGACGTTGTAAGAAAGAAAACCCTCCCCATGCAGTTTTGAAAGAGGCAATAGTGTGTGGAGAACTGTATAGCAGATGACAGCAAAAGCTACTCTTGTAGTAAAGGCCCTGGAAAGGTATTTGAGCAGTGTTGTTTCCAAAGCAAGTCATACACATGCTGAAAAATAATACTGTTATTTTAGTCAATATAAAACAAGATCGAGACAGGTGGATTTCGCCATGTAAGCCAGACATTAAATTAGGGAGGGAAAGTGATGTAGAACATGAACTTTGAAATAATGCTGTTTTATTGTGATACCTCAAAAAAGAGAAAACGTGCACGCACACCCTCTTCCCCCATGAACTGGTTATATGCTTTACCAAAGGTATGGTTTGAAAATGTTGTAAATACAGCTGTAAGCTAATGCTTGGGGAACATCTGTTTTCTTTTCCTATGTATTAACTGTGCTGAATTCGAGGCAAGCTAGTGTGTCATAAGTCAAACACAAAAACAGAATACTTCTGAAGCACTTTCTCTGAATGTGAAACTTGGTGATACTTCACCTGGTCAATAAATATAATTCAGTGCTGTAAATACGAAGCAGTTGAAGACCCATTGCTATTCCAAGAATCTGTTTCTTTCTCTTTAAGGATATGCTGGCTTTGACTGGCTCATGATAAAAAATTATCTAAAACCAGTAAGTTTGAGGAACTTGTTAGAAACAAACTAGAGGTTGATTTCTGTACCACCCATACGCTTAAATTAATCTAGCAAAGTTCTACAAAGTAGTGTGGGAGAAACAAGTTCTATTAATTTGTTCTTAGTTGATAGTTCTTAATTTTTGGTGATGTGATGGAGCCAAGGATTTATAATCCCTTTTTCACTGATCTTTCCTGTTTGTGTTGTCTGTGTTTGTTGCTGTTAAATACCCTTTTTAAGGGGGGTGTCCCCCCGTATTAGGAAGCACGCACTACAAAGTAATACCTGCAGACAACAGAGGTACTTTGGAGTACTTAAATTAGGTGTGACTGTAATACAGCATAATTGTGCGATTAGGATAGCCGTGACAGTATTCGTTCTGTGATGTGTGCTGGTGCAGGTATTTTGTGTCTGGGTATATGTTTCAGGAACAGCAATTACCTCCAAAATTGAAAGACTGACAGGGGTTACTAATATGTGGCTAGCTACTTGGCCTAGAACATTGCAGGGAATTGGGGAAATGCTGTTTTGACGCCCTGATGAATCACCAATTTCTTTGAGCCTTAATCTTTTCTAACCCTCGTTTACCATGGAGGGCTGGGCTATGCATATTCTGGATCCTGTCAGTCCAGCTCCTTAATGGGTAGTTGAATGATGTAATACAAAAGGAATCAGTTGTTCATAAGCTGAATGGATTGCCACCTCTGCACTTCCAGCAGCTCTGTTGTTACTAGCATAAGGCTGTTGGCACGTAAGGAGTTGGTATCCCTGAGAGTGTATCCTACAGTACAGGTTTATTCTGGATAGCGTTTGTGGCCATCTGGGGTTCATAGGTACCTCGGGTTCAGTGTACGTGTATTTAAGGTAGTAGTAGCTATACGTGACTTTTAGTTCTGGACTGTTACGCAGATGGATAAATAGAAAATTAATGCCTCTAGATATCTGTAGAAATCTATGTAGCGTGGTAGCTTATGATAAATTAGACACAGAATTACTTCATCTGTTAGACTCCTTCCTAAAATGCCTGCATCACTTTCACTATTGAAAATAGCCAACACTGGCAAATACAGACTCTGGAAATGACATCTTCAGATGCTATCAGTAGTTCACATGGGACTTGTTCAGGAATATACTGAGTCTTGAGTGTAGTTGTAGATCAGTTATTTTAACTAAAGCTAGTGCTGGGCTGTGTGCAAGTGTAAATACTGTATCATTTAATTTTGCTGTTAGATTTCTTCTGATAATTGCAAAGAAACAACAGTATTTTTCCCTTTGCTTAAATTAATTCTCCCTCAGCTTCATACTGGCCCTTCCCTGCTATCTTCTGGAAATAAACAATGATGAATATTAACACTTTATTGATGGTATTCATAAAGCAGACTTCCATCTGTCTTGGTATTGGAGTTACACACCTACTTCAAAAAACTGTAGATTTGTTATTCTATTAAAGTGTTTCTCTGTATTTCTCAGCAGACCTAATGTTCTGCATTCTATTTTCAAGTGTTTTATAATCACAGGATGCCAGTGATCTGACAGGGAATCTTGACAAATTAAATGTTAGTTAAATGGTAATTATGTTGAGGAAAAAATATTTAACCATTTGATAAATCTCACGTGTCAGAAAATTAATGAAATGTTTGAGAATCTTTACAGTGATGTTGGCAGCTTTATGGTTTTGTTTTCGGTCAGTGTTGGTATCCATAAGCATATTTTCACAGGTTGTGGTGCTGTCACAGGTTGCCTCACAACAAAGCCTGACTGACTGTTGTTCAAACAAGGAACTGATGAATCAACAGACCAATGTCCAAAGTAACTTGCTTTTTCATATCCTGGCTCTGAAGGCTTATGCTCACACATTTTGATGGATCCTATGGGCTTCTGCTTCTTGTTCTAGGAATTAGAAAAATAAAGCACAAGTGAAGAATGCATTGGGGCACAGTTACTTTAAGTGCTGAGCTACCTATATGTGTGGGATTTGCAGTCTTATCTCAGAGTTTCATTCCCATTCAGTGTTGCTGCTGCCCAACAGATAGGGGCAGAAAATGGTCAACATGTTGCTGTTTAAAGCAGCAAGGCAAACAGTTTGGCCAAAATATCATTGTCTATGTTGGCATGTCTCCAGGATCTTAGGTTTGTGTCCCTGTTCCTGTTTAAATCTTGTTGTCCAATATTTTGTAGTAGATGTCGAAAAGATTTGTATTGTAAAGAAGGGAGGGGGATCTTTTTTTATGAATAGTTTCCAGCTTAGTTTGTAATTATTTTGTTATGATTATAATTTTCTGTTCCTTAATTAATGTTGTGTATTTTAACCACCTGGATTCAAAGACTGGAGCTTTTAGGAGAGTCTGTACACAGTTATTTTGACTTGCAAGGAAGAATTATTGTTGTTAAATCTAAGCTCAAATATTGGAACAGTCCATACTTAACAGCAAGTCAAAACCTGAATTACCAGTAGTTTTGATTACAGTGATACTCTAAAAAGGTGGGGTTCTCTAACTGAACAAATGTGCACCCAGCAGGTGATACTCTTAAAACAATGTATGAAACACTAAGCAAGAATTGCTTCTGATTTCAGTTAAGCTTGTAATGGAGGATGGTGGCTTTTTTCGAAAGAGGAAGTAATACTGAAGTCACTGGATTATTTGGGTTAAATTCTGTTTTTGGCAAAGAGGTTAATGAAATAATCATTGGCAAAAACATTAGCTTCCTTTTCTTATTACAAAACCTTAAAGTTACATGACACTTTTTTGTAAGTAGTTTAATTTCACTTCAGATTTGGTCCTGAGCATGTTTCAAAACTTAAGCTAACATATTTTAGGTAAATTAATGCCTTTCAAGTCATCCAAAAACACCCAGAGCCAAGAGCTGAAGGGGAGTTCATCCTAGGCTCTTTGTTTTGCAGAACAGCTGTTTATTAAAATAGTCTTTGCATAGTCAAGGATTACTGTATACATTTGTGTTGGAAGAAATCTTGTAATTGTATCTTCTCATTTATCACTGCAGTTTATTAACATTTTATTTGGTTCTGTATATGCCTCTCAACTGGACTTTACGTAGATGTAGACTGTTTTCTTTCTCACTTTCTCAGACCTGTTCTGACCAAAGATGTATTCTAGGAGTACTGTAACAGCTGTCCCATCAGTCTGCATCAAATCTTTTCTAGTATTCTAGTTCTGCACGCATTTGAGTTTGAGATCCTTGTAGTAAGATTTTGGCTTCCCTGAATAAGACATTTATTGTGTGGTCCAAGAATGTGATGATAAACTTAAAAAATTTCCTTTGAAGCTATGTGTGTGTCTTAGAGTAATTCAAAGCACTAAAAAAAAAATTGCATCCTAGAAGTTCCTAATACAGTTTTTGACCTTCTCTTGCTTAAGCATAGCACTGATTGCAGACTTGAAACGTAGAATTCAAAAGAATAAGTGATATTCCAAGATGATAAGCCTATTAAGACCTTTTAAACAATGTCAGACTTCTAACCTCACCCTTGGAGCTACCTTAAATATTAACCATATAGCTCCAAGTGATGCTTTTAATCTTGTCTTTCATTATAAAATACTTCATCCTGTTCTGCCAACTTCAGAATTTTTCTGTTGAAGGTGCTGTCCATAAAATCCTACCCAGCAGAGCTGGGTTAGTTATTTCCTTTACTTTTATGAACTGTACTGCCTAGAGTCACAGGCAGCATCATGAGTGTGCACTGGCCGCTTTCTGGTTAGTGGTGTAGTGAAGTATGTGGAAAACTTAGATTGTATTAGTAAATTGGGAGGAGGAACATTCGGTAATTGAAACAAGGAAGTTTGTTGTTCCCAGCATTGCTAAACTGACATTCTTCATGCACAGCATTTAACTTGTTCCCTCTAAGCAAGTGCTAAAGCTTCTGGTATTTTGTCATGTGTTGTATCTTTTGAAGCGTTAGTGTTTCTTTGAAGAATTTGGAAAGGTCAAATAGGCCATCAATTGCTGCATCTTAACTTTTAAAAATTTGAAGCAGCTGTTAAAATACTGTAGAAATTGCTGTTGTTTTGTGAAATAAACAGAATTTATTAAGTGACAGGTCCATTTGCTGTGACACTATCACACTGAGATGCTGGTGAGTCTGTTAGCCAGCAAAGTACAGTATCTTTTCTAGTTTTCATTCCCAAGTCAGGAATTACTTTCAGTCTTAGAATGAAAACTGCCTTTCCTGATGAAAGTGCAACAGTTTCCATAACTTTACTGCTCTGTGTAGAGCTCTTAGCATGCCTTGTTGTTGTTTCCTTCAGTAGTGGAATGGGAAGATTAATCTGTCTGACTTCCATTCAATAGATACTTTAAAGAAAAGTGAACACCAAAAAATCCTGCTTGGTTAAGTGAGAGCAAGCCACCTATGTGGCGAGGGAAGGGAAACAAGGAAAAATAAATGATATTATGCAAGATACTATCCTTGCATGATAAATCCTTGTGTGTGCGTGATTTCAGAGAAGATATGATAGAATGAGACATACTTGGTATCCAGTGTGCCAGAGTAAACTCACCTGCTGGAAATAAGATGTGTGTCAAAATGAAGAACTATACCTTTATAGGAAAAAATATCTGAAGTCTTTCAGGTGGCTTTTTGATAGCCATGTTAATCTCTTCATGTGGTGCTTGGTTGGCTATAAGAAGAAGTAATATAGGCTGAAGATAGGTGTAGGATTTTGGAAAGTTTCCCTTTAAATAAATCAGAGTTCAAGCATTTAAGTTGCCATCTGGTGTTCTGAAAATGCAGATTTAAAAAGGAAATTAACAATAAAATGAACAATTTTTTGTGAAATGCATAGTCATTAGTACTAAAAGGTATCATCTCCTGCCCTGTCTACTCCAGGGCAAGCTTTAATTTTCTTTCAAATTCGACTTACTACTTCTAGTCAATTTTGTCTTGGTCTTCTGTTTTCTGTGTGTACAGAGGTGGTGTGCAATTGCTACACTCAGGTGACCTCAGTGCAGACAAGCAACATGGATGATGATAGTTGATAAATTAGAAGAAGTTTTGCATTTGATGGTCCTAAACTTCAGAAGTAGTTTTGTGATGCTTTCCTAATATTTGCATTAAGTGAAAAACTTAGTTTCCATGTCAGCAAACAGTATTTGACATTAAATACTGGTATTGCATTAAAAGCCTGTAATAGCTTTCCTGCTAATTTGTAGGCATAAAGGTATGTGAAGTTACTGAGAAGCTGTTATTTTCAGAGAAAAATGCAATTAGCCTATCAAAGGTCACACCAAAGCATCTAGAGTTAATATTTATGTAGTAGGTAAACAATTTTAGCGGTTAAAATGATGTATATTAGTAAAAATACTAACAATTCTATTTGCATTACCTCTGTGGTGGCTTGTAGTTGCGGATCAGAATCCCATTGCACTGGACTCTGTGCAAGCAGAGACTGTTGCCTTGTAGCTTAGTCAAGCGTAACAGGTAAATGCAGGTGGGATGGGAGTGTTACAAGAAATTAACCTGAGCAGTGGATTAGTATAATATATGATGCCAGTCCTCTGATGAAAACCTCATCAGTTTTTAAAACATACTAATTGTAAAAAAATCTTGCAGGAGGAGGGAGTTTCTGTCATGTCCCACAGTTTGTTAGGCAAAAACTTGTTTTTTATTATATTTGGATGTTATTTAGTCTGACTGGTTTCAGAAGATTTTATGAAAAGTTACTCTATAGTCAGGCTCATTTAAAAATATGTATTCTTTATTATACAGCTTGGAAGCAGAGGCAGATGTGAACTGCTGTGCAGAGTGTGGGGTCTGGAACTCCCAAGCTTGTCCTTCTGTAGGTGCTTTGAATCATCATCGCCCCGTGTTCAGGCTTAATTGGTTTTCTGTTTTGTTTTTTATTCAATGCAAAAGAGCAGTGGTTTGCATTGACCTGTTCTTTCACTCTTTAATTCAGTGCAGGCATTCTGCTGGGATTTCTCTCGTGAAAGTCCTGCAGGCATGTTACTGTCGTCTTTTGTTTCTTTTTTTCTTTCTCTTTCAGTAGAAACTACCTGTGATGCTTTGTAGGCAAGAGTAATAGCAGCAGCAGAGAGCGATGTAGACTTGACCTGTTAAGTTTCACTCAGAACTGCATTACTAGGTTTGCAGTACTCTACTGCTGATGATTTCCTAGAGAACAGGAAAGGAGGATTAATGGCATGAGTTGTTCAACTGGGGTCATCCTCTACTACTCTTCTAGTGGTCCCAGAAGTAAAGCATGTGTATGAGCAACTATTGTGTAGTTATCTGTTTAACTATTCATAGAAAAAATGGTTTGTTCAAATTTATAAAAATCCTGTTCTTGCTAGAGATGTCTTCTGTCCTGGAAAAGCAAAAAACCCACTGGGGCTGGGAAGTAGAGAGGTCAAATGCTCATGAATCTAACAGAGGGCAAGTGATGGAATATTTTACTGGAAAATCAAATTTTGAAGTGCTAGCCTGATGTGCTTGAGGGGCAGATTCTTGATCTCTTTCTGGAGAAAGATAAAAGGCCTTTTTTTCCAGTGTGAGGTGTTTTCTGCTTTTTGTAGGCGTTGGGTAATTTATGTAGAACTTGTGGTTCTATATTCAACTAGATAAAGCAACTTTTCAAGAGCAGATGGGGTTGTGGAGAGTTACAATCCATAATGCTTAATATTAAGGTGGTATCCCACCATTTGCTTCAGAATCGCCATGGTTTGGCAAAGCTGCTAACAACTTTAACTTTGCCATTTGAGGGGTTGTGCAGATAATGCACAAATGAGAGTAAAGGATTTATTTTAATTTACGGTTCAGTACTTTTTGAAATCATCATCTGATAAAAAAAATCTGACATGATAGTTATAATAGCAATTAAATATGCATCTTTATGGATAACCTGCAGGGTGTGTGCTGTTAGTCCACTTACAGTGATGAAAACAAGCTTGTGGCTTTGTGATGGATGTGCTACATGAAGCAACCCCTGTTAATTAATGAGCTGGGTTTCTTAATGTTACACGCTTCAGCCTGCAGTCAGGAGAATGCTGCTTCAAACTTGAGAGCTAAGAACAAACTGTAAGAAAACTGAGAACTGCTCATGACACAATCACATTTGTCTTCAAGGCACACAATGCTTTTACCCGGGCATAAAAATTTCTTCCCAGTGGGTTACTCCTGTCTTGGTAGAACTCCTAGTATTCTTAAATGGATTTTTTTTTTTTTTTTTTTAGATTGTGTACTACCAATCATGTGGTGCATTGCATTACTGAGGAGGATATGATCCACAGACTTATTAGTTCATTTCTTGAGTGCACATCAGATGATACCTGTGTATACCTATCATCTCGGGGTGCAGGGTGACTGCGGAAATTCTTTGTAAGACCTTTCAGTATAGTGAAAAAAATTCCTTTTATTTTAAGCATATATATTTAAAATACCATGCATAAAAGGCTAGACATAAAAAAGGTAATCAGGATTATTTGGTGGTGGAGTAATCTTGTTATCTTCAGTGTACTATAAAGATCTTTCTTCCTGTTGTTTGAGATTTTGTGAGTAAATAAGACTGTAATTTTACCCCCTTCATGTTTTTCTTGCTCTTGACTGAAAGTTTTTTGTATACCTCTGTATAAGGTCCTTATCATTTACCACTATCAGGTCTCTTTACTATTTTATCACCTTGCTTATAACTTCTTGCTTGGACAACTAATTACTATAACAATCTGAATTTCTAGACTTGTGGAGTAATCGGTTCTGGTGTGCAGTTCCATCATGTGGGATTTTGTATGAGTTAGAAACCTCAGTAAATGATGGGAGTTGCAAATGGCATGTGAAGCCTAGTGCAGAAATGTTTTTGTAAAACTTCAAATAAGGAAATGCAGTGTTCCCTTTAAATAGCAGGGTTTACTGTTTCTCTTGATCTCAGCAATTCTTAGAGGAGAGACTGGGTTTGAAGAGATAACTAACAGAATTACAGAACAGTTTTGAAGGCTATCAACCTTATAAAGAACAGAAGGGTTTTTTTTAAAAAAAACTTGTGAAGTAGATGCAGCAGCAGCTCTAAACCATTTGAGCTGGTATTTTTAATTGCAAAATGTTAAAAACGTACAGCATTAAGGTTTAGGTGGTTTTTCTGAGACAGTGCGCTTCTTGCTGACACCTCACTGCCCATGTGGGTTTTAAAATGCCTTGCACCTGCCAGGTACCGTGTTACTGGTTTGCCCTTGGTGCTTGTGTCCATGCCCTCTTCAAGAACCAAAACGCTGTGGTGTTCTGGGTGCTGCCTGGGAGGTGCCCAGGCATAAGTAATGTTCTTGGCAGAAAGGAAAACTGAAACAAATCAGATGGTACTTTTCTTGGGTTTTTTGAAATCTATTTTTCCAGTCACCATACTGGCACATACACTGGATGCATGTACATTTTGAAACCTTCATCTGGCAGACTTTGATGAAAGTACAGGGTCACACTAAGCTCCAGAGGTGAAATGTTCAACTTTTTCCCCAACTGTTTAGCTAATTAGCAGCTAAATTTAGAGCCTTGTGGTAATTTTTAATAGTAGTGTATTCAATATTTAACTTCTGTAGAGACACGCTGTGACTAAATATTTATGTCATGTCAGCTGTTTAATTGCTGTTGTGTAATACAGAGTTTACAACTGACATAGGCACAATGATGATTGCAGAGATTGCCAAAAACAGATGTGCTTTTTGGGGTTGTTAGATTATTTATTTTTTTCATTTGCAGCTATTATGTCCAGTGTGGTAATGTAACTGCCTCACAGTGTGTTTTCTTTTGAATAATGCCATCTTTTGAATGATAGGTTGCTTGTCACATCTACTCTGTAAATAAGCTGATTTCCTGTTTTGAAAGGAAGGATGGAAACCCCTGAGTTCTGTCACAGGCTTTCTGTATCAGAATGATACAGCTTTGTATGGTTATTCATCTACAGAATGGTGATGTGCCCCATGCAGCGGGATGATGGTTCAACTCTTAACGTTAGAGCTTAAATCTTTCTTTGAAAGTCTTTTAAAACAGCCATTGATTAAAACTGCAAGCTCAAGTTTGTGTCACTGCTCATAATGCTAACAGAGGGAAACTTGCAGCTTTTCAGAGTTGATGTTCTAGGGCTTCACTATCCTGTGTCTGAGTTAGCAGCTTTACCTGGGCTGACAACATGATTAACTTCTGACAGATTACATATGCCTTGGTAATTCAGAACACATGTGAAACTAATAAAGGTAAACTTTTAAATAGTGTACTTCTGGAAGAGGCATCTGTTGCTTCTTGTATCAACTATGTGATGTATTCAGCAGGTGCTAAAACTCTTTTCAAAGCAGAGGTCAGTGGTAGCTCTGTTAACTTCTGCTGTGGGGTTGTGATCCCTGTGAATGTGTAAGAGTGTGAAACACGGTGAGAAAGTATGTTATCTCTGACCCTAGAAAGAGGATTTCTGTCCTGTAACTGGAAGTTTGTTGTGAGACTTAAGTTAAACGATGCACCTGTTAGAAAACACTTTAGGCTTTCTCATGTTACTCGAAGGGTATTTCTGTATTAGCCTTGTGAGAAGTTTATCTTAATCTGTGTTTAAAGTTTCTAAAATGTTTGCTGGGAAGAGTTCTGCACAAAGCCAAGCTCAAATCTGTTTTTGTTTGTGCTTGCTGGAAGAGCAATGAAAAGGTCTTTTATTCTAGTGAGCTTTTTTGTTTTATGGTGTTGCTGTTTGCAGTGTGAAAGTTAGTTGTCAGCACTTGCATTTGTAAATCTCTTTTTAAGGGCTGATTACTCTGGGCTGAAAGTTGGCAGGCAAGATCTCAGCCCTAGAGCATTGTTTGGGGTTTTGCATGTTTTTAAATAACAGATCTATCTGACAGGTTTGATTGAGAGAACGCATGCTGCTACTCATACTCTTACAACTCTAGACAGCAAAACAGACTGTATCAAAGCACGCTTTGAATATGAATTAGAGAAATTAGAGAGGAGTACTAATGAAAGCAGGAGAACTGGGGGATACACGGGGGGGGGGGGGGGGAGGTTTGGGGGGGGGCAGTAGTGGTTTTGTTGGCTGTGTAACAATTGTGTAGATGTCTCTTCTGAGCTGTTCGCAAGGTTGTAGTGTATGTGGATGCAGTGTGTGTTTAAGTATCTTCAGACAGTTGAACATTAATTCTGCCAGTACTATAAGATACCTAAACCTCAACTAAAATGCGGTGTAAAGGTTGGCCTGATGTTGGCACCATAATAACACACAGGTGGCTTTTTAGATGAGAGCAGTCCCAGCTCTGTTTAGCTTGGCAGCCAGACAAGAGTGATCATATGGTTGTGTGCACTTACCTGTATAGTTATCCTTTATATCTGGTATGTTCTGAAGTGATGGAATTATAACAAGATGCATTTGACAGTATTTCCCAATAAAGAACCACGTTGTCAACTTAAAAACTAAACCAAACCAAACAAAAACCACACACTAACAACCCCCAACTCTTTATTTGTGAAGATGGTTGTGGATGTTGCAGAGGGAAACCAGTAGGCTGAAATATGTGCATCTGTGTCACTTTGCCAGGTCTCAGTCCCTCCTGAGAATGTTCTTCTAACTCCTCAGATTAACCGCTGCTGACCAGGTGCCCACAGAGACAAGATCTGTACAAGTAGGAGTGAAGAGTTACTGCCCTGCCCCCATTGTCTTCTTTCTACTGAGAAAACAACTGTATTAAGGTGCCCTTCTCTTTCCTGTTGCAATTGCTAATTTAGGAGACTGAGCAGTGTATTACAGTTTCGGGAACAGTAAGGACTTCATGCTTGAGTGTTGTGCGGTTTCTAAAGAAATGTAGTTTTACCTATACTTTAAACATCTGGGGGTAAGCGTCTTGACTGCTTACAAACCAAGTGCAGACTGCTTTTGATAAGCTTCAGAATAATCCATGCAGTTTCTCTTCAATTAGGTAGTTCTTCAAACAAGTATTTGCATGTCTCGAGAGTAACTTTGCTCTTGACATAATATATCTGAAGTTGTTGAACTTGACTAATTACTCTGTGATGACCAAATGGCAAGCCAGAAGGAAAAATAAAGATTTACTATACATACAGAACTGAAATTATATATAATATTACAATGTTAAAATTGTGTACTTCTAAATCAATTCATAAATGGCAGCTATTCTGTAGAGTATGTGACTAGACATAATTTGTGGAGAAATGAATATTTTTTTTGTGAATCTGCTTGCTATAGACTACAGATATTATTTAAAAGCTTACTTAAGAGTTTGTGTGCCTCTGAAGGTTTTTCTTGTGGGTTTGTTTTTTTTTAATAACTTGAATGAAAAAAATTGCAGTCTACTTCTGACAGCTTAGTGTTCTGCCATAGGTATTGCTATCTCTATCCCAAATGGGTCTGCTGACTTGTATTTTCCTCTTGAATGCCTCCTACATATTGCAGCAGCGTGTATGTATGCAAAGATATGGTTTACCAATCAGCAGTTCAGTGCATCTTTTGAAGTGGTGGGCAAGTTCACTGTTCAGTGAGATAATGAATTTTATTGGTGCATTAAGATGCCACATTTAACTGGCTTGCGAATTTGACTATTAAACTAGCATTAAAAGAGGATAAACTCTCTTCCAAATGATCCATCCTGACCTGCAGTTTCTAGTACTACCATATAGTGATTATTGTACCTCTAAATAAGCTTGTGAATGAAGGTATGTATCAATACTAAGGAGAAACATGATAAAACACATCCTGTGAAGAGCCTTTAACATTTTGTGACTTTCAGTGTTTCTCTACCTAAAGTAACACTGCCCTTTCCACACTCACTGTATTCTCTGACATGGTAGTCATGGAAGCCTGCAGTCACATAAGTTTTATGCCTTAAGAGACTGGTAAGTGACAACTCTGTGGTGGAAAAGTTGATGTCGCTAACTTTCCAGAACAGCCCTGCACATTAAGTTGTGAAGTATATCACAACAGATGGGATTTTGCAGCAGAGCACTTGACATCCTGAGGACTTGTAGTAGTGTGACATACTAAGTGAAGAAAATTGCAAAGGAAACTTAAGCATTTGGGGTCTTTCTGTATGGCTTATCAATTTGCTGAAAGGCAATAGCTGGCTGATGTTTAAAAACATGGGACTTAGAAGGCAGATCGAATTTTCTGTTTAAACAGATTATGATAGTATCTCACTTGTTTTGGAAGTAATCTTGATCATTAAGGATCAAAATGCAACTTAAATATATGGGTTTGGCATTGAAGCTATTAAAAATTATTTGTTCACAAGGTGAGTGGGTTTGGTGTGTTGTGTATCATAAGAAATCTGTGTAACTAAAGAGAATATGATTATTAGTTTGACTAATCCAAACAAAGTTAGGTAGAGCTTCAATCTAGACCTAGCTTGTGGTGTCTTGTGTAATCTCATCTAAAGGACTCCTGAAAAGCAGTAGAATGATGTGGTGCTCTGATTGTGGCTTGCCTAAGAAATTGAAGTTGCAATGTGCACATTGCAGTCATGCATCATCTATCAAGTTGGCTAACAACTTGTCTACACTCAGCTGAAATTAATGATTTAGCTGAGTATTTTGTGCTTGATGGCCAGTCAGCAAATGCTTTAAAGGATATAGGTGTAATAGAACTTTACTCTTGTTTGACTCACATGATCTTAGCTGTTTTCCTTCCATAATCCATAGGTTTATGAAGTACTGGTGCTAAAACTACATACCGGAGGATGGAAGATATTGCAGCATGACTGGGGACAAGTTGATCCTACAAGGGAATGGGGATGTGTGAGATAAGCAGGTGACATAGAGGGGTGCAAAGAAGTACCTTGTCATTGATTTGGGGGTCAAAATACTGAGTAGATAACATCATTGCTGACTGGAACACATTTGTCTTTCTGTAAAGGAGACTTTAGCTGGTGAATCTGGACTAATGTACGTGTTCAGGGTATAGTATGAACAGCAGTGGAGATCATATACAGTCAGCACAAAATGTGTAAGAAGCCTTGTGGTTTTTTAGAAAAATATTAACCTAAAATTTTAGAAGGCTAAAACCAGTTTCTTTAAAGAATATTAGCAGAAGCATTCTCAAAGAAGCTTGAGACACCTTCCACAGTGTTAATGTGCATACAGCTTCTAATGTGTGGGTTTAAGTAACAGAGTCTAGCTATTTAATACTTGCTTTTGAAAAATTGCCTTAATCCTGTGAATGGTTGTTGGTTATTTTATAAAATACAGACATCTGGAATGAATTCCAGACTTCCTGCCAGGTAGAGTCTGTGTATGTTCGTGTGTGTGTAACACTGCGAGGGGCAGTATAATTTTGTTCTGGTGGGTTTTTGTCTGTATCACTTCTCCTTTCTTTAAGTAGTTTCTATTCCAAGATGAGAGGCAAGACGTTAGGAAAGAAATTTCTGGGAATGTAATAGTGACACAGTGCGTGTGTTTGTTTCAAAAAACATGTTTTTCATGCTGACTTTGCATCAATAGTGAAGTGATAAGCAACTGTTCATCTAAGCTGACTATTTCATCCTGTCGGAATGTCAGTATATTTGTTTCTTCAATGGTGCACGCAGAATATCTTATCTTCTGCGTAACCCTGTAATAGAATGCTTGAATCAGTTCAAAGGTGAATGTCATAATTTTATTTAAAATTTTTGGACTGTATTCAAGCAATTGTATAAAAGGCTTTTGCTTTTGTCCATTTCAAAAAATAGTATAGAAGAGATTCCATGGAAGACCATAACACCATAGACTGAAAGAAATACTTTCCAACTCCAGTCTTTTCTGATCAAGATACCCTGAAAGGTGCTTATGCTGCTAAAGAATAGAATTGTGCAGTCGCCTTCTGTGTACTGCAAATCTTGATTGTTTTTTTTAAATGAGACCATAGAGGATCTTACCCTGAAGTTTGGTGTCACCAATTTGGAAGCAATACATTTCTGTCATGTTCTTACAGATGCAGTACTGGAATTTCTGCGTGAATAAGTAACTCAAAGCATATTACAACTTTCTCATAGTCCTTTTGGAAAAGATAAAATAAATTACTCTGATGTTACACCCTAGTATTTACTTTCTGAATCTTCATGCTTCAAATGACTTTCTATCTTCTAAAAGACCAGTAGTTTTGGTTTTTTTTAAATAAGAATATTAAATAATAGCATCAAATTTCAAAGTGAAGCTGCTGTCAGTTTTTCAACTCTACTTAGTTTTCTACTTGTCTAATCAAATAAGGCAACACTTTAGGATGATGGAGCGGTACGACTACTTCAGTGTTACTAATCTAGCAGAACTGTTGTAACATGCTTCTTAAAACTTGCAAAGATTCAGTGACTGTCAGAGTAGAAGACAAATGTTGGTTTGTGCCTAAATGCTTTTTAGTAAGTTAAGCAAGTCCATCAGGTGGTATGAAGAAGTCATGGTTTGAAAACCAATCTGAATAATTAAGATGAGAATAAAGTGAAACATTCCCAGTGGAATTTCCCTGCCCAGTGCTGTGGCAAGTGTTCTTCTGCACGAAGGCAGACAGTGACTAGGAACTGAGTGTATCTGCAAGATCGCTTTATCCTTGCCTTCCACCATAACGTTTTCTCTGAATGTGTGATCTTGACCATGTTGTGTGGTAGCTCTTTGGACCATTGGTCTGAATCACATGGCACATCTGGAATGGCTGTGAGTTCTCAGGAATTTCAACAACCACTTACAGAATCTTTTCTCTTCCTATTTCCACAGCTTACAAAGGTGACTGGTAAAGTTCTCTCTGAGCAGCCAAAAAGCAGACAGCTCATGACTTCTGATCAGGACACTAAAGTTGTGGCTGAACCGCAGGTGCAGCAAGTACAAGAAGTTAAAGACGGTTCTCATCTGGTGAGTATTACATATTCCCCTGGTGTAAGTGTTGCATGAAACAGCTTATTTACTATGTCTTAATCAAAATTTTATCTCAGAACGTTTTAGAAGTTGGCTGATAGCATTGCAACTTAAATGCTAGAGCCAGAGCAGTTGAAGGTGGCCAATTCTCCATACCGAGTAGAAGCCTCGACTTAACATTTCTTCAGCCCTACAGGAGATTTAAACAAAAAGCAAGTTACAAGAGTTTGCACTCATTTAAGGTAAAGGGCTTTTTAGACTGCAGAAATTGTACTACCAATCTTGCATTACGTTCTAGCTCCCAGATTCACATGTGAGGAAAATGCAGGAAGTGCACTTGGCATGTATCTACAACTGAAAAAAGTACAAACCCATACAAATAGGAAATTGGATTCTGTAGCAGGAGTTTTGCTCAGTCAGTTCTGCCAAATGGCACACGTGCTGCTGCTTTTGTGCTCCTGTGCAGGATCCAGTAAGTTGCTTTATGGGATGCTTTTGGCAGATCATACAATAGCTGTTACTGTGTGTATATGTATCTGTGTTGCAGTAGATGTTACATAAGTCTTCAAGAAGACTGAATACTTTGTGTGTAAGCTGTAACATCATATTTTCATCTTTGAAACTGTTTATTGGGAGGAATATTGCCTCTTGGGACATCTTGAAGGGTTTGGTTTTAGTGTATGTTCTGCTAGGCATTTAGCCTGTGCTATACTAAGCAGCAGATGCTTGCTGCTTCAACTTACCTCAGAGCAAGCGCGAAGGAGCATTTTGGAAAACACTCTAGACATGTGTTTTTCTGTTAAACAAGCTAGTGGGGTTTCTTTGTTGTCCCGTCCCCCCACCCCCACCCCCCACCCTGTTTTTTTAAATCCTGTCTTCTTTTCTGCTCTGTTTCACCTTTCAGGTGTGAATTTTGTCTGTTTATCAGTAGAGGAGAAAGTTGAACCCACTATTGGGCCATGCTTTTGGAAGTTGAGCTTTTGTGACTCTTGTTTTTTTACTGTACTCAGAGCAGTAATGCCAAGAAACCAGCATGTAAGCCTGAGTGAGAGGCTTTTGTAGATTTGCTTCAAAATCTTTGAACTGTCAGTGTACTTTCAATAGGTGCATTAGTATTAAAGGTGGTTTGATTAGTCTTCACGTGGCTAGTTCTTTTAATCTGGCATACTAGAATTTTTATGAAACTACATATAAAGTTAGATCTAAATCTTAGTTTCTGTTCTTTAATACTTATTTGGAGAAAGGGAGTAACCATTTCATTCTATTTCAGAAAACCTGCCTGCTCTTTTCCTCAGTAGAGGAGACTTAACGTCAATTTAGATATCTTGGAATGTGTCCATAGTGCTATAGTGGCACATTTAAAATAACTAATTCTTTTGAGACTAAAACTTTTCTTTTGCTAAATATTCCAGAAAGATGAGACCTGTAGTTTATTAAGCTTTTTAAAGTTATACCAGTAACATAGTCTTGTATTCACAGCACCAGAAGGTAATTTTCTTGTATAAGAATCATCAGCAATACATGCTGTTAAAAGTGGTGTTTTCAAGATGGTCTCTTCCATAATTACACGCTTACATGAGTATATTTTGCCAGTGCTTCAGGACTTCACTTGCAAATTTTGGGGACAAGGCTATAGTTTGAGGAAAAGCTTCACAAAGTACAGGAAGAAGTTAGAAAACTAAAATCACTGAGACAATTTCATCTTTGCAAAAATGTGATAGGCATAAGAAAAACTTCTGAAGTCCTGACTCAATTGCATTTAGCAAGTACGTGCTTCAGGTTATCTGAAAATCACCTGCTGTTCCTTCTGTGTCTTAATTACTTTGAGAGCAGAGGGCTAGACTGCATAAAGGTATAGATTCATGTCTGTGGTAATCCCTGGTTTTATGTATATTTGGTATGGGGCCATACTACCATGGTATCTAGTGCGATTTATAGGGATGTCATCTTGTGAACGTAAAAGAAATTTGCTGAATTACATTCCCTAGCTATTTTGGCTGTGCTGTTCTAGAATCTGGTGATACCTAGTCTGATTGCTGTTGTGGCAGTTCAAGAGGAAGGTTGTAGAATGTCTGCTGGAAATTTTGATACACCTCTATAGACCCTGGAAAAATAACTCCCTGTATGCTAGTCTTACCACATGTAATAGCTACAGAATTATTTTTGTTACATCTTTTTTTTAATACTAACAATAAATAAATCATGCAAATAGTCTATTTTCTGTGGCAGAAATAAAACTTAACACATGTTCTCCTGTCAGTAATGTTGAACAGATAGTCAGTAGTCACTGAATTAAAATGAAAGTTTTGATGTTGTGGTGGAACCCTTCAGAAATCACTTTCCAGGACTGCTTATGTTAATGATATAGAGGTAATTTATTTACTAATAGTTTAAAAGGCTTAACCTTGTGGTGAAGGAGGCAAAGCAATTTCTTCTGCTTTGAAGTAGCTATGGAACTATATGCTGTTTAATGCCTAATGTAGATTGATTGCAAGCTTAGTATGGTTCACTTTCAACAACAGTTCCTCTTGAATGGCTGATATTAGTAGTACTTAACAGCAGAATGTTAGTAGTTTAGTATGCAAGTCCATTGAGGGAAATTGTCAACTTGAGGATCCTCATAAAGTGCTTACACATGCAAATTGGAAGTATATGATTTAGAGTATATAAGGAAATTCTTAGCTTTGATAAATTTGGGAGTTAAATATTTGTTGGGTTTTCTGGCTTTCTTTTTAACCTAGAGGGGTGGGCTTTGTCACTTCAGGTATTGTCTGTAATTGGATATTTACCTTTTTTTTTTTTTTGTATCCTGATGACAGCTGTTCTTTCCAAGAAAGCCCTTTTCAGACTGGACCCAGGAAAGTCAGTATTAAAGAAATGTGTCACTCCCTTTTGACACTCTTTCCTTTTCTATAAGTAATGCTGTGCTGCTAGAAACTTGAGGTTATTGTTGGAGGGAAGAGGGCAAGACCCAAATGCCATGGTGGAGGTAGTTTATATGACCTGTCTCTGCCAGACAGGACTTAACTAACCTTTAGTGCTAAAGGCATGATCTTTTTCCTTACTTATTGATCCTAAACTCTTCTCCTGCCCTGCCCACGTTTGGTGTCTTGGAGCACTTTCCAAGGGCAAAAGAATTTTCTTTCCTTGATTAGCTGAATCGAAGACCTGATCTGGAAATTTGAGGTGAACTTTAGAAGGGAGTCTTGTCATCAAGTGGCAACAGGTTCTGCAAACGTTGGTTTGTTCTAGTGGAAGATATTGCTGTGGTGTCATTTGAACTTGCTGTCTGATTGCAATATAAGCATTGCCCTAGTTAAATCTCTTCCTAGTTGAATAATTATTGGGTGCTGCCATGGGCTTCTGTTAATGGGAATTCAAACTGATGTCATGTGCTGGCTTTTGTCAATGCTTATGGGTGCTGTAATATACATTCAATCATATTGTTGATTCTAAGCGCAAGAAAAATAGCTAGCAAGTCAGAAAACTTAAGATGGGACTTAATTGTACTTCCTAAAATGTTTTTCATAGGAGGTAATATGGAAGGATGGCTAGGGCTTAGAGCTTCTGGGTTGTGTTGTTCAAAAACCCTTTTATAACCCATTCAAGAATAAGCTTCAGAATAAAAAGGGACTGAGGAAGTTACATTTACTAGTTTAATATAGGACCCTATGTAACAGTTCAGTGAAAGTCTGGTATAGCATATAATCCTCAGATCATTTGACAATACACAGTATGTGCCAATTAAGAGCTAAGTAGCAGTTTGTATAACAAGTAGGTGATATTTAATAATTCTGAGATCATGAACAGCTTTAAAGAAGAGATGGGAGGATTAGATCTTAAATTGAACATCTATGGTGTCAGCATCATGTAAAGGATCGATACTTGTCAGTGTTTGCTCTTTCTGTCACATTATCATAGATTTAGACCATAAGTGCTGAATAGTTCTGCACCTGGTGGCTTGTAATGCTAATGTTTAATTGGTTTAATGTGTCAAATGTCTATTTAAACTCTTTAACAGTCAATTTAACCTTGATGTTTTGGAGGGAAAGTTAAGCAATCTGATTAGTTTCCAAAAACCTTGCAGTAATGAAGCTGTGATGTCTGTTGTGATGCTGCTCTTCTCCCTCAGCTGGAGGTGGGCATGACATCAAGTATGGCCTAGGAATACAGGATAATTGCTTTCCTCAGAACTGGTTACAGTTGCATCATCATAGAAAAAGTATAGATGAAGTTAGATGTCTGAAGGTTGTAAGGACTTTAAAGCTAGACTGTATTTTAAAACTTAAGTATGTAAGACTGTATATGGGATAAACCCATATTCCTTGACAAGAATTAGGGACGTGTAGAAATGAAAGTAGCTAGGTAGGTATATTCCTATTAATAAGCTTGTTGACTTCTTGCCTTCTGTGTAGGTGTGTGCAGAACATAGGACTAAAACGCTTATTAAAATTGTTCACATTACGAAAGTGCAGCTTCTGCTTCAGAGCAGTTCTTTTTCATGGAGAGGGAAAACCTATTTAGGCTTCGAGTAGATGAGAAATATACCTATAAAGGAAAAAAACTAACAAAATAAACAAACTCGCCCCCAGCTGAGCTGGGCACTGAAGTGGCAAAGCAGAAATTCTGGTAAAGTGCTTTTCAATTCCGGTGGTGGTGTTTAGCTTAGCCAGAAGGCTTTTAAGTCTTACTGAACCTTGCAAGTTAACCAGCCAGCCTTGGGTAATGTAGCATAAATTTATGTTGCTGTTTTTAATGGTGATCCCACAATAACCAGTATTGAGAAATGTAACTTTGTGAATGTGCACTATAGGTGCTTAAAAATAGAAGTTATCCCTGGAACTCTTAGATAAAACCAGGGGAGCAAGTACAAAATGTGCCTTTGCACATAAGGTTATGGGAAAACTGGAAGTCTGCTTGCCTGAACCACTTCACCCATTTTTCTCCCTATTAGTTGATAGCAAAGTGCTTGTTAAAGCACTGAAAAAGTGGACTTTGCCCTGGTCTGTCTCTTAAAAGCACTTTGTTCCCCTCTAGAAAGCACATAGTTAGTAATGGTTAAATAACAGAGGGGAAAAAATCATGCTATTTGTTTATCCAATGATGGAGTTTTCTGAATAGTTGTAAACTTTGCAAGTATTACTGTGACTTTATGCTGACATTAAAAACAGTTGAATTGTTTGCTCATGGCATTTGTTTAAAAAAAACTATTATAAGTAACTCCCTCCCCATTCCCTGATCTTGGTTCCAGGGAATGCTGAAGAGAGGAGTGATTTGGCATAGCTTTAAGTCTGGATCTAAGCATGTTGAGTAACTTTGTCCCCCTGGAGAATTAAAAAAAAAATGCAGCAGATGGCAGCAATGATGCATCAGACTTCCGATTCTTAAGAGCAATGTATCTGGAGGTGCTTTGAGGCTTCACTTATTGGATAAGATGAGGGGGGGGGGGGGGGCAGGGTAGTCTTCCTCTTATACTATGCAGTTTCAAAGCAGATTTGCTGTGGAGGGGATGTGTCCCTAGCTAATTCAGCAACCTTTCTTTATGGTCAGAGGATTAGCAGTGAATAGGTTTCCCCTGAAAGTTAGCCAATATGTTTTTTTCACATATAGAAATCTGAGTCTGCCTATGGCATTTAAATATATGGCAACCTGTGTTTAAGAATCTAAAGCACGTTATTTTTTTGTTTCATTTGTCCTATGAGCAGAATACTTGTCTGGGGAGAAAAAGCTGCATTGGCAACTACATTAGAGCTTTGCTCTTTTGTGTGTTACAAGTGTTTATAAAGAGAAGTAGGGTAAGGAATGACTCAAATATTCTAATCCATTGTAAAAGCTTCAGAGAAGAGAACAGAAGCATTTCATGCTGTATATGGAAGAGATTCACTGCCAGTCTCTGCTGTTACATGGGAACTCCACTGTTACTGCAGGAGCAGTTCATAGTGGCTGCAGTGCAGACTAAAGTGAAACATTTGAATTTCTAGAGTGATTCTGCACTTGCTCAGTACTACCTTGTAGTTGCAAGCTATTATAAGATTGCAAACAGTTAGGGATAGCAAGAGTTTTTTTTATTTTCTACCTGATTTTAATGCAGCTTGATTCTGCTTACTGTGGTTCAGTGCAGCAGCATTTGTTTTTTTTCTCAGTCTTCAGATGACAACAGGAAACAAAATGCTTGCTTCTCTTTTGTTACTCTAAACAGATGTCAACTTAGTTTACTAACAAGATAGAATGAGTAAAAGAGGAACTGATGCTTGATTTATTTCTATGTTTATAGTAGTAAATTTTCTGTATTTTCGGTCAGAATTAAAGGAAGAGAAGGAGATGGAAATGAGAAAGTGACTGTGGGCTTCTCTGGTAAAGATGGAAATTTTTTGTCTTGGAATTTTGGAAACAAAGCAGAAATCTTGCAGTGTGGTGGTGACTGAGACCATATAGACAACATAAATGAGACTGAGTCATTTCTCAAGCCTTATATAGGCTTTGTGACTTGCCATGAAAGCAGCTGTAAAATAAGTCATAATGACAATCATGCCAAAAAAAAGTAAGGGTAGCAGAGTATTAGAGCATGGATCTCTGTGTATTAAGCAGCCTTTACCCTGCAAGTGGGTACAGTAGAAAATAAAATAGATTTCTTACTAGTTAACTTAAAGCTGTAGTTCAAGTACATCTTTATTAAACTAGCCGTAAAGTGCACAACCAATTGAAAAATAATACTTGAGTTCAATGTATAGCTGAAAGAACATTTGAAATAGAGTTTAAGGGTCTGTCTTGTTTTACTTTCTTCTGTGTTTTCAATACCTTTTAAGTAACAGAGTAGAGTGGTGCTGTAGTGGTACAGTCTGCAAGCTCTCTGAAGGATGGGGTCCAAATTTGAAATGAGAGGAATGGATTTGAGGAGGTCTGAGTGATGTAAGGTTATGTAAAGGCAAAGAAGAACATCTGTTTAGAGCAGAAAAGATTGCTAGGTGTTTTCAGCTTCTTTTATTGGGTTTTCATTTTTGAAAAAACAAACACTTTTTTAGCAAGTAAAGGGACTTAGTAGTAGAAGTCTTTCAGTATGTAAATACATGTGTATAAAGATGTTCTAGCTGTCCTAAGGTCAGAAAGAAGTCTGCCTATGTACAACAAAGAAGACTTACACTGGAGACAGACTTTTGGAAGAAGTAGCGTTTAGTCAAATCACCTTTTAAATTTGTCTTAAGTTTTTTTATAAAAGAATACATACTTTTTTGGTGCTTAAGTATAATTAATCCTGCCACAGTACCATAAGATGGCTAGATGATCTTCAGGCCCCTTCCAGTGCTGTAATCAATGAAGGATTATGTATTTTCTTGTGTGCAGATAACAAACAAAAAAAAAGGGCTTGGAACAGAATTAGCTACTGATAACGTACAATGTCTCCTCAATGGAATACATGAGGTCTTATCTATCTTTAGCCTGCTTTTCCTAAAGAAGTAATCTTGCTAGAGGTTCAGCTCTGGGGGAAGGGAGGAAAAGGAGAAAATTGTCCAAAATGTCTTTGATCTAATAGCTTCCACTGGTTCAGTCTTAAAATCAGATTTAAACGTGTGAAGCCAGAATGCATTTATCCTTGTACAGAAAGGAGGCGTTGTATTAAACATGAAGGCAAGCAGGTTTTTGGCAGATACAGACATTGTGAAAGATGTCATTTAAGCATTTTAATGATTTGGATGAAGGAAACTCTTCAGGAAATGAAACAGTGGAAGTTCATAAGACTTGGTAATACTTGTAAACAGACTGTAATCTCATTAGGAGAATTATTTGGCTTGAATATTACAGTGCATATGATGAAATACTAAAACATGGCTCAGCAACTGGGATTTGGACTTTGAGTGGCAATGACATATGAACCCCTGTATGGTTTTAAAGTGTGCTATTTTTGGCAGCTGGGTGTTGGCTTGTTTCCTCAGTAGCAGTAGAAAGTTAGTTTAGTGTACAGAGGAAGGTGATTTGCAATGAGAAGACTCCTCTGACGCTACTTATTAACCATGGGCTGCTGCTTCAGTAAAGAATTGAGTAACAGCACGAATGAGGAGAAAACCAGCTTGTTGCAAAAATCTGTGGAAGAGGAAGCGCCAGAGTCAAGGATAAGTAAAACTTTATCTTCAATTTTAGGAACTGTGGAAAGCCAGGATCTGCGTACAGTGGGAAGGACAGTTAATGGGGCAGCTGCGATGGTCAGCATTCGGTGCGTTCGTAGTGATGATTGCGCAGCATCAAATTCTAAATCTGGGTTCTGGGATAGAAAAGCAAAATATCAGTCATACAAAACCATGGAGAATACTCCTCGTGAGAGCTCTAGGAGAACGTATGACAGACCTTTTAGCTTCTTTAATTCCTTTAGTCGCCTCCTGAAGGTCTCTGGTACATACAGAAATCTGCAGAAAAGTGAAGAAAATAAAGACAAGTTTTTTAAAAAAAGAGCACCTAAAAAATCTAGTAATAATGGTCAGTACATGAACAATATAGAAAATATTAACAGTAATATTAATGAAAATGTAGCTGCAGAAGAGCATTGCTTGTTTGATCATATTTCTACTTCACATGTACCAGATATCCTAGACAAAGGCTTACAGAGTGAAATTTCCTTAAATAGAAATTTTCTGGAGGGTCATGCAGTTACATGTGACCATTCAAGGCAGAATGAAGTAACAGCAAATGCTGAAGATAGCACGAGTGACAGCCTGCAAAAAGGTTCAAATTCATACGGAGAGAGGTCTCCAACATTTTCCTATCTTGATGTAGACAACAGACAGAATAGAAAAGATAGGGAGTTTTACAGTATTTGTGTTGTAGATGCTGAAGATCTGAAAGGGGATGAAGAGGTGCCAGCTACTGTGCATGGAGAGGCTGCAGCAGACATAGATAACTCAGCTGTTACTGATGAAGGAATGTGCAGCATGGCACGACCTCTAGACACTGGGGAGGAATTTCCAATGCAGCAGTCGGCACAAGTGGAAGCTAAGCTTAATTTGCAGAAAGAACTGTTTGAGTTTAAAAAAAAGGATAGGTCAAACATGCAGAAAAAGGAAACAAAGGAATATTGTAGCATAGATACCCAGTCTTCTTACGATAACTTACTGGCTAACAGATGTCAGGTGCATAGGTTAAGTACTGACAATACAGTAACAGATGGCTTAAGGGCGAAAGTATATGATGAAGTTGTCCCTGAGAATCAACAAGAGGTGGTATGTGCTGTAGATGATGCTGTCAGTTGGAATGAATCGCCCCATACAGCTAGTGATACTTTAAAATCTGCAGATGCTGCTGAAGAGAACAGATACAGCCCCGATTCAGAAAACATGAAACACACTGATTGTATTTTCAGTGTCTTGATAAACACTGGAGAATGTAATTCAGAAAAAAATGAGGGAAGTCATGATTCTGAGACTGTACCATTCGATTTAAGTAGGCATCCATTGAGTGTTGTAAGGGAAATAAATACCAAACAGGTGGCAGAGAACACAAGGGGTAACTTTAAGTTATTGTTAGAGTTACGAGAAATGGACAATGATTCTTTTTTGGTGAGTCAACATGCAGAAAATCTTGCTGAAGGCAGTGACTTCCTAAAGCCAGAAAGTGAAGTAAACTCAAATGTGGAAAAGAGAACATTTCAAAGAACATACGGCAATAGCCAAATGTTTGTACCTGACTGTAGTGAACACCACAGGGTTTTGGAAGAAATCTTGAAAGATAAAGAGAAATGCACAGGTACAGTTTTGGGTAGCTGTGAAGCTTTGAGTAGGACTGAAATGCACAAAACCTTGGGAGAAGCTTCTGATTTTCAAACTCAAATTAAGAGTTGCTCTGAAAACAAGACATCAACTGAAGGTGCAAACCACCGTGGCATGGAGGAAGATGTCTGTGTGAGTATTGTTGAGCTAAAAAACATGCTTGAAGAAGCTGGTAGCTTGAGCAGAACTCGATCATGGGTAAGCGATGACACTTTGACATCTCATGAATTACATCACACAAGTGCAGATGAAATGTTCTTAAAGAAAAACAGCCTAGAATCTGGGATTTCACAAGAGTCACCAGGGAATAAAGAAAAAATATGCAGTTATTCAAATTCAGATAACAAATCCAGCATCTCTTCTGTGTCTGTGGAACATGAGGATATGAGTAAAGTGGACATGAACTGTAGACAGGATGAGCAGCAGGGTGCATGTTCCCTCCACACAGTGGCACATCAGTGGAATGCAGGAACTGACCCAGCCAAAACAGCTGGGGATGTAATAGAATCTGTAAAACAGACAAAATTTGAAGTTCACCTAAATGAGACAATTGATAACAAGGCAGAAAATGTAAACCAGAATTTGGATGCTAACATTGTTGATCATGGTAAAAGCCTCTTAAATTGCAGTGAAGTCTTGACTCATGATCAGAATGCTTACTCTAACTCCGCTGTACCTGCAGCTTTGGACAACTGTGTAAAATTGGTAGATGACACTAAAAATCTGGAAGACGCCAGTAATCTCTTACATAAAGCCCACAATTGTTTACCTTCATTGTGTCAAAATCTATATTCTCATGTGCATGATAAACCAGTAGAAGAGCCTGAGTTATGTCACTGTGCCAGTCCAGAGCCAGAGGTCGGGAACATCCAAGTTTCTGTTGGGCCTTTTACTGAAGTAGGATCAGGAATTTGTGAAGAAAGAGTGTGTGGTGTTAATGAGCGTAATCTGCAGGATGATGAAGTAAAAGAGTGTGTCAGCATCCACTCAGAGGAGGAGAACCTTACTGGTTTTGATATGTCAACTGGGAAGCTAGAAGCTTTTACTACAGGGGATTTAAAGCAGTTAGAGACCAAGACTGCTGAACTGAAAAACACCAGTTACTTATTAAATACTGAAATGAATGACTTGACCACAAGTTGGGAACAGATGCAGTCAGATCACAAGACTTTCTCAAACAAAGAGCTTGGAGTCTTTGTTGACCCAAAGCAGGTAGACAAATATGCTGCTACTCCTTCCTATGAAATACACAGTGCCTCTCCTGGTGCCGCAGGATTTCAGCAAGGCAGTGAGCAGTGTATATTAGACCTGATGGAAGATGCGTTGAGTGACCAAGAGCACTCCTATGAACTGGACAGACAAAATCCCCAAGTTGAAATGTGGTCACATTTTATCAGTCTTCATACTGACAATACTGATTGGACAAAACAGCTGTTTTCTGGCACCGTTACTGCTGGCAATGGTGAATATCTGATGGGCTTTCTATGGAATAATGCGATTTCTAACGATACTGTAAAGAATGACAGGCTGTGTATAGTTAGTGAAAACTTCCAGAATGGACCTGAAGACTTGACAGGTACTTCGTACTCAGTGAGAAGATACCCATATCAGCTGCTAACACCAGAAAATATTGGTACTTCGGGATGGCGAGATAAAGACAAACTTGTAAGTATTCTGCAAAAGTGATTTGATGTTAAAGCTTAAAGCTGAAGCTAGGAATTAAGGCAAGTCAAACTGGTTTTATTAGGTAGCTATATTTAATGTGTTAACTTGTCTTGAAGCTGACCACTCTTTCCTTTGCAAAACTGAATGCTATACAACATGTAGTGGTTCAGGATGTTGCTGGATATTGATTATTATTTTTTCTTTTTTTTTTTTGTTCTATTTACCTTGTGTGCATGTTCAAATTTTGGGCAAAGTATCTTGATTGCACGTTCTCAATTCTGGATGAGCTTGAGATGAACGCTTAAGTATGTGGAAGGGAAACTTTCTACAGACTGGTAGTAGTACTCTTTACCTTCAAATAGGAAGAAATGTCTGTGCATTTCCTGAAAGCTTAAAGTTCTTGTTTTGTAGCAATTAGGAAACCTTTTGCTTGCTTCAGGAGGTGATCTTCTGAAGTGCTGTAGAAAGCAGTGGCTGCAGGAGGAGCATGAGGAATTGAGTTAGACTGGATCTTGGCTGGCTGGGGTAAGAAAGAAACAAAAGGTGACCCATGGTAGCTGCTGCTACTCTTCCCTGCTGAGCAGAACCATTGCTCTCCACAGTACTCTGTTACACAGCTGCTCTTACCTTGCCCAGCAGTTGCAGTCCTGGCAGTGGATCATACTAGAGTCTTAAGTTTATCTCCTGGGGGGGGAACTTTTGTATTAAAAATGGAAACTGATCAAACTTGTAATCTTTGAATCCTTACTATTCAAGCAGTTGAACACTACTACTTTTCATGTCTTTTCTCAGTCATTCTGTAGATGTGCTTAAGTTGAGATTCTTTAGATCTTTTTACCTTCTGGATATAGACATATAGAAAACATAGTGTTTTCTATACACTATGATAATGACTATTTGAGTGCATGTGTTTCAGAATAATTAAAGCTTCATGGAGTTTTGAAGTGCATGTCTTAAGCTCTATAATGTTCCTTAAATTCATAAAACAAACTTTAATGAACTTTTTTAGTATGTGTTATTTTGAGCAATACTCTTTCCCATTATAATCTTCATAATAAAATTTACCAAAGATACTCTGGGTATGGAATATCTTAATGCATTTTGCTCAAACATTAGCAAAACAAGAGAAAACAGTCTCATGCTGCTATCAAGAAAGTATTGTAGGTGCTGGCACTGCAGAGAGCAATCTCTGAAGTACAAATATAACCATGTATATAATGGTTATGTATAACAGTATATGACTGTTAAATGTGCCCATTTCTAATCCAGGTTAAAGGAGGTTGGCCTAAGATATGATTTAACTGCATCTGGTAATTCATTCTTTTTGTTCTACCTAGGGGAAAATGGATCTACATTTTCATTAGTGTTCTATTTTTCTTTTCTTGAAGTAATGATGGAAGTTGTCATTCACATCTCATTGCTTTCATTTTTCTGTAATGCTTCCTTAAAACTGTTGAATGTTTATATAAATCCAGAGAAAAACCCTGTGCGTTTTTATTTTCTTAAATTTTTTGTTATTTTTCAGAAACATATGCAGTAACATTCCACATCAAGTTAACATGTTATGTTAGAGAACTGCCTGAAATCTAGGGCCAAGTACAGGTTGAGTTAGTTTGTCAGAGGCAAAGAATGAAAGTTTGTTGTAGTTTGCTTGGCCATCCTTTTCTAGTGATTCTTAATCAGGGAAATGAATCTTGTGCTGCACATTTCGGTCATGTCTGTACCTAAAACAATTATGGGATGGCAAGTCAGTTAATATATTCGGATGTGAAAAAACTTGACAATACAGTCTTGAGTTTCGCCTCTGATACTGTTATTTGAGAATGTACATATATGTGCACAGATGTGCTGTGCATCCGCCAAGTGCATAATCAAAAATCCTTCTCTTTGTAGGAGTCAACCAAGGTTTCTGAGTTAAACCCTAATGCAAAGGTTTGGGGAAATCATATGTTACATTTGGAAGCAAGCGGTGCCACTGATGGTAGCGTGAGCAAAACGTGGGAAGAAATACCTGACCAACCTCCAGATTCTTGTAAAGAAGGTAGGAATAAGTTTCTAGCTGTTGCTCATGCAAAAGGTAAAGCTGAGTGCAGAACTTTCTTGATTTTAATTTCCTATTTAAAAAATGCATGCAGTTTTTAGTTTTATCTGCAATGTTGCTGTGATTAGAAGGAATGCTTATTTGAGTGTGTCATCTCTGCTGCAGGACTGGATGCCAATGGTGATGGCGACAAAAAGCATCAGAATGCGGTGCTGACAGAGCTGCAGGAGCCGTTACCAGCTGTTTCTGTGTCAGACCAGGCAGATATGAACCCTTTGGCTCTTGATCATTCTGAGTATGAGTCTATGCATGAAACTACCCAGACAGGTAAGGGAAAGCTAATATTTGATTGGACTTGGATTAAAAAAAAAAAAAGAAAACATACTTTGAGTTGAAAAGTGAGCATCCATTAAAAAACCCAACCAAAAAACCCACCACTTCTGTTGTTCAATGTATGTGTTCTGTAAACAGACCCTGGAAAATCCTGTCTTTTTTGCCCTCAGGTTTAGACATATTTAGAAATCAGTCTCCTCCTGTTTTGTGTAGGCCTTATGCGATACTCCACAGAATTGATCATAAGTTCTGGATATAGCAGAGTATTGTTTTCTGAAATGTTATTGTGAATGCAAGTCCCCAGTGTAGACATTTACATTTAGATATCTACCTAAGCCGCATGTTCCTAGCGGGGTCAGGTACTGAGGTGAAATTCACATACCATTTGTGTCTCAAGTAGTAATGTTAATGTGTTGGAAGATTAGTCTTGTACTTTTTTAAAATGCTAAAATAAGCAACAGTTTAGTCTTGATTTCTTTGCATTCTTTTTTAATGAACTTCCATGAACTTTTTTCAGTGCAACTGTTAGTAGCTGTAGCCTATACCAGATGGCATGTTTTAAGAAACTTCTGGAAACTAGCATAGAGGTTCAGCCATGCTTATATTTCACTGAAGGGGACAGAAGGCCTGCAAGATGCATGTAGGATTACTACTTGAACGGAGATGAGGAATGGGAAAGAGGAAAATGTACTGGCTGTTTGAGATTTGAGACATCTGTTCCATGTGCATTGTGCTTAGCTGATTTTATAACGTGTATTTGAAATGACCAGTATAGCATCCATAATAGTTGGTAATCAAGATGACTGAAACCAGACACAACTGTGGCATCATCCTTGCTTGTGTTGAAAACCGAAAGTTCTCTTTGACTTTGCTATTCAACGGTACTATTGGGGAATATTAAAAAATTACTAACTGGCAAACAGAAAATTATATTTATGGTGCCTAGCTCTCTAGAAGGGAACAGTGTTCCACAGTTTAGTGTTAGAACTTGTCAGTGTGTCCTTTACGTGCCTGAAACAGTTAACTTTCAATGAGTCAAATAGTATTGTAAAGCAGCTGGATAGCAGGTCAGATCTATGCCACTAAATGAATAGTGACATAGGTGGTCCGAACTCTGAAATCTGACTATTTTTATTTTATTATTTTTTAAAAATGCATGTAAATTTGGTCTTTGCTAGGTTTTGGGCAAGGAAGAAAGAGGAGATGGGGAAGAGAAATAGTGGTACCGGCTAGGTGTATTTCTCAGGTGTTGGCATTATCTACATCAGAATAGAACATGTGAAGGACAAAACAGTGGGAGGACTTAAGAGTTGCTTTAGGAAGAAGGGTTAAGGAGAGCTGAAGAAAAGGATGAAATTACTGAAGGGAATGGAGTTGTTGGTGTGAAATACCCTGTAAAAAACCCTAATTTATGAAACATGTCATGTGTTTTACAAATCTCTAAAAGCCACAGTGAACTTCCGATCTTTAACAGTTTAACGTCTTAAACCATTGTCTCCTTCTTAGTCAAGATATTAAGTGATCACACATCTGTTGTTAATTGATTGGATATCTGCTGATATTTCATAACTATGGTTTGTAAACACTTTTCTGGATTAATGTGGTGGGGATTTAGAGCAAGGCCAGAAGTATGAAGTGCCTCCATTATGCTGGTCGCTTGCTGTATTGGTTGCATTAGTCAGGGTTTAGTCAGCTGAAAATTGGTTTCCTAAGACTGGAAGACACATATGGGAGCTAAATTGTCTCAGTGTTTACTTTCAGATGTGTTTGTAGCTGCTCTTATAAAACTGCTTCAAATTTATATGTAGTTGGAGAACAGAGATTAACAAGTAAAGTGAGATATGGGTCTTTTTTCTGTTTTAAAAAAAAAGTGTCCCTCTGCCATTTTGGTGGGTGCTGAACTAATGAACATTTAATGAATTGGAAAAATTGTTACTAGTTATATAGACAGCAGTAGACACGATAGCTTGATTAAAATATTGTGTAATATAGCATAACAAAATTTAAACTTAAGTATTTTAATTATTAGGTGGAAATGAACAGTTGCAGCCCGAAGGTCAGGAAGACTTACGAGAATTACTGAAAAAAACACTGGAATTCTGTTTATCTAGGTATGTATATACCAAAATGTAGCAAACTGGAGGATAACTAACAAAATCCAGTACCTAACTTGGAATGTATATCAATATACTTCTCAGCTGTCACTTAAAACTGAGTGGGAAGGATGAGTAATTGGGGAAAGCAACACACAAATTTGAGTATTGTATTGATGTAACTGTTAAAGCTTGTGTGAAACTTCTGGGCCTAAAACATAAACTAGCAAATACATTGTTTTCTAGTGAGAGTAGTTACAAGCAGTTATGGATCAGGTGAATTTTAATGAGTTACTGATGTTTTTCTGCAAATTAAAACTGAGTAACTTAAGCCATTTTGTAAAGCTTTAAGCTAATAATTTAAAAATTTGCATTGATAAAGTAGGATTTTTGTGCATCTGTAGATCACTTTACAATATAAATGATCAATTTAAAAAAAAAAGGGCTCTGAATCACACATGTTGCAGTATAGACTGATGCAAGAGCATCAAAGCAGTTTAGTTAATTATTCTCAGTGCTTGTCTGGGTAAAAACAGCTTAAACACATGTCTTAATAACCTAGAACAATTCTTAATTTGTATACTGTTGCATAACCAGTTACAACCAGTGGTCATTTGAAGTAATAAACTCCCAACAGTATTATGTGTTTGTGGGGGTAATGTGCTGCCTGAACCAGAAAGATGTTGCATGAATGAAAAGAAAAATGTTCATGTTTCCTAGGAAGTGAAATTTCAGTAAGTGAACGGACTAGGGAGTTTGTAAACATGCTGAATACAAAATTTAGTGTAGCAATCTGCGTTCTATGTGATGAGTTGTTTGCCTCAGATTTGTTGGCAAAAGTTACATCTGTGACATTTCCTTGTTCTTATTTTTTTCTCTCCCAACAGAGAAAATCTTGCCAGTGACATGTACCTTATATCACAGATGGACAGTGATCAGTATGTGCCAATAATGACAGTAGCAAACCTTGATCATGTCAAGAAACTCAGTACTGATATGGATCTGATTGTTGAAGTGCTGAGATGTAAGTAAAAATCCCTCAGTGCTAGAAAGTGTTTTGGTTATTGCTGTATCTGGGTTACTGCTAATCTGGGGTTTCAATCTCTTCCTTTTTTTTTTGTTCTGTATCACAATAAAATGCTATCCTTTTTCTGTAAGCACTAAGCAAGCAGCTCACAGTGTAGACCATCACGATTATAGGACTGCGGTTTTGTCAAAGCTACTTCACATTTGAGGTACTGAGTAGTGATCTCTGTAAATGAGAATGTGAGCTTAAATTGTGTGATGTGGTGGGACACTAGGCTGTTTTGTAAAGACAGGCAAAGAAAAGGAGAAGTCATGCTTTACGTTAAGGAGAACCTTGAATGTATGGAAATCACTATGGAGATTGTAGAAGCCCCATTAAATGCTTTTGGGTCAAGATCAGAGGGGTCATCTCCAAGGGGGAATCTTACAGTAGGCACCTGCTACTGACCTCCAAACCAGGACTATAAAGCCAACAAAATGTTTGGGTCACTTAAGCAGGCTTCAGGTCAACAGAGCCTGGTTCTTATGGGTGACTCCAACTGCCCAGACATTCAGTGGAAGAAGATACAGCAGCTCACATAATCATCAAGTTCCTGGAACGCGTAGAGGCCTGCTTCCTCATACAAGTGTTAGATGTGCCGACCAGGAATGAGGCACTGCTGGACTCGCTGCTCACAAACCAAGAAAACCTGCTTTGTAATATCTCAGCTAATGACAGCCCTGGCAGCAGTGATCACAATGTTGTGGAGTTTGGGATCCTGCTGAGCACACTGAAGGCTAGTACTAAGAGAGGTTTTAGACTTTAGAAGTGCAGCTTCAGCTTGCTCAAAGCTCAGCTGGGAGGGATTCTGTGGGAAGCTTCCATGGGGGGGATAAAGGAGCTAGCAGGTGCTGGGAGTTTTTTCAGAAATGCTCTTCTGGAAGCACAAAAAGAGTTCATCCCCTTTAACGGTAAGGGAAGTGGGCAGAGCAAAAGATCCCCTTGGCTTAACTGTTTGCTTCTGAGTCTGCTCAAAACCAAAAGAGAAACGTACCAGAGATGGAAAAGCAGATGAATGACAGTTGAGAACTATGAGGGCATTGCCAGGGTGTGTGCAGTGATGCAGTTATGCAGTTAGAAAAGCAAAAGCTCAGCTTGAATTGAAATTGGCCAGAGATGACAAAAACTACAAGAAAAGCTTCTTCAGGTCAGTCAACAAGAAGCAGAAACAGAAGGAAAATCCTGGCCTGCCATTAAACAGAAGAGGTGAATTAGTCACCAACAATGCTGAAAAGGCAGAGACCTCTGTCTTTACCAGTACTGTTGAGCCTCAAGCCTTAGGAACAAAAATCCAAGTTGATGCAAAAACAGACCCAGACAGTCAGTGAAGGAAGAGTTGATATGTGAACTTTACGGGAGCTTGACCCCTACAAATCAGTGGGCTGTGACAGTATCACCTGAGGGTGATGAGGGCTGGCTGATGTCATTGTGAGGCTGCTCTCCATAATCTTTGAGAAGTTGTGGAGACTGGGGATGTCCCAGAAGACTGGAAGAAGACTAATGTTACTCCTCCACAAGGAGGGCTTAAAGGAGTATCCAGGAAATTATAGGCCCATCAGTCTTACTTCGGTCCCTGGGAAAGTTATGGAACAAATTCTCCTGGGGGCTATCACAAGTTAAATGAAGCACATTACTGGGAAAAGCCAGCAAGGAGTCACCAAGGACAAATCGTGCTTGACAAACCTGATGGCCTTCTATGACTAAGCTAGCTGCTTGGTTGATTTGGGGTGAGCAGTGGACATTGTCTATCTGGATTTCTTCAAGGCTTTTGACATGGTTTCCCACATCATCCTCCTAGAGAAATGGATGTGTTGTGGTCTGTGCAGTGGGTGGGAAGGTGGCTGGCAGGCTGTACCTGGAGGATGGTGGTAAATAGCTGCTTTTTAAGCTGGCAGCCTATAATGAGTGGGGTCCCTCAGGGATCGATATTGGGCAAACTCTGTTTAATTTCTTCATAAGTGATCTGAATGATGAGATCAAGGATACCCTGATAAAGTTTGCTGATGATACCAAACAGAGTGAGGAAGTGGATATTTTGGAAGGGAGAGCAACCCTGCAGGAAGATCTGGATAGGCTGGAAAAATGAACTAACACAGTGTAAGGTCTAGCACCTTACGATGAGGGGTAATAGGTGCAAGTTACTCCTGGGGACATCCTGATGGGACACGAGGAAAACTTTTAACAGTGAGAACAATCAGCCACTGAAATAATCAATAATCTCCCCAGGGAAGTGGTGGATTCCCCAACATTAGACACTTAAGGTTCAGCTGGACAGGGTGCTGGGCCATCTTGTCTAGACTGTGCTTTTGCCAGGAAAAGTTGTACCAGATGATCTTCTAGGTCCCTTCCAATCAGGGATTCTATGATTAAATTCTCAGAAAAGGCTATTGCATGTTACCACTAAAGTAAGAGTGAAAAAAGAACATGACTCTGTGTGCCTTCAGAATTAAAAACTAATGATTGCTGACAGCTAAAAATCATATTTTTTTTCTCTCTTAGCGTTGCCTTTAGTCCAAGTGGATGAGAAGGGAGAAAAAGTTAGGCCAAATCAGAATCGTTGTATTGTTATTTTACGTGAAGTACCTGAATCTACCCCCATTGAAGTAAGTGTTTAATTGTTCAGTAAAGAATGCTTTTTCCTTAGGATTTGGAAGTTAGATTTATTCCAGATTTGAATAAGCCTATCACATTTCTTACTACATTGTTAGTTTCTAGCAATGTGTCTAAACCCTCATCTATTGAATGTGTTTGGATAATAAATATATTTGTTAGAAGCATGTTACCTTCAATAAGACTGTGGGTAAAACCTGTAGCTGTGCAGAGGGCTGAAAAACTGGGAATGCTGTGTTTGGTAGAGATACCATAATATTCTTGGACTCTGGCTTATCCATATGCACTTAGCGCTCAGCTCCTTGGATAAATAGCAAACAAAAATGAGGTAAGATAAGTCTTAGAATGGAAAATGCCACTGCTGTGCCTTGAAGCTTGTTAGGATAAAGTATGTAACTTTGCAAATATTTCCATAATGCTGAGGGTGGAGGTGACAACAGGTTGCTAAGGATCTCTGCTGGCTTGTGGAATGAGAGCAAGAGTGGAGAACTTGATTCTTGGAAAGATATTCAATGCAACTCTGTATCTGGGACTATGACTAACAGAAAGACTAGAAAAAAAATGACTGGGCCATGGATTAAACCAACTGGAATTTTAAAAAAAGGTTCTTGATGATGAATAGGTATTTTATTTCCCCCTTTAATTTTACGAGGAAGAATAAAGATTCTGAAAGAGTTGCTTTTGATAGTCTTCATACGAAAATAAAAAGTCCTGCGGTTTAACTACAAAAAGTGGCCTTAATTAATAAACAGGAGCATGAAACAAAATGCTAAAAGGAATTGGAGGGAAGAAATTAGATATGCCATAACATGTAGCTTCAAAATATCAGCTGGTTTTAGCTTTGTAAATGTAACATTTCAAAGACTGCCTAGCTTTTAATACTACAGATACTTTTTTTTCCTCTGCTGTCATTAGTTTGTCAGGTTGGATATATTAGTACTGGGGGATTGCTCTTAAATGCTTAATGACAGCAAAGTTCTGAGGTGTCTTTATTCTCAAAAGAGGTGATCTGAAGTGTTTTATACATTGTGTTTAAATTTGCCAGTCTGGAAAATCTAGACTTAACAAGCCAGATCTAATAGGATAAGTTTTCTGCCATAGCATGATCAGGCTTTATTTAAGCAGCAGAATTTCAAAGTGCTTGTAAGGCCTCCCAAGTTGTATTGCTTTTTGATGATGCATGCCTCAGCTCTGTGACAAATAATATGCAAATGGATTAAAATGAATATAAAGTCCAAGTCTTCTGTACTAACTAGGCAATTGTTTTCAAGACAACAAACCCTGTTTCAAATATGTTAATCAGTAGTCCCTTGAGTTAGTGTATCTTTAGGTTTCTGCTGGAAGGGCAGGTTTCTACCCCATGCGGTATGCACAGGTTTTCACGTGGCTCTGTAGTTTTGGGGACTGGGGAGAAATAGACATTTTTCTGTACTTGACACCAAATTTAAGTGTGTCTCTATGGCCTAAATAGCTTATCTTCCTGGATATGAAGGAACAAGCAACTACTACTTGCCACATGGCCTTTAGACAATGCTTATTTGAATTATTTCTGGTTAGTGGGGAGACTGGAGACAGCTAACACTACTGCAGGTGTCTGAAGTTCTAAGTTCTGTTTTGTAAGGCCAAAAGGGATTTTTGTCTTTCTTACCTGGAGTTCCAGATTTCTGCACTTCAAATTGATGTTTTCTTCTGTCCATCCATTTTCTTTTTCCCCCACTCTTTTCTCTCCCTTCCTATCAAAACCACTTTCCTTAGGAGGTTGAAGCACTTTTCAAAGGAGATAATTTGCCTAAGTTTATCAACTGTGAGTTTGCCTATAATGACAATTGGTTCATCACGTTTGAATCGGAAGCTGATGCACAGCAGGTAAGACTATTTTGAATCATTTTAGAATATAACAGTAAACAAGGGTGGGATGAGAGTGGATTGATGGGTTTTAAAGTATATTACAAATATGTAAAAATTTTAAAAGAAAAATACTGAAACTTCTAAAACCAGTAGTGCTTCTCCTTAGCTAATATCCAGTTATCAGTACTATTAAACATAACCCTGTAAGAGTGTTATCTTGTTCACCTATCCTGGCTGTATACAAACAGTTGTATTTTATTTTTTTTTGTAGTAAGAATATTGATATATTGTATGACACATTGAAATGCTTTGATCGTAAAAATTAATCTTGTTTTAATGCTACTGAAGCACTTCAACAATAACTTAAATCTTGCCAAATGCAGATTACATATGAGGGTTTTCTATAGTCTAACTAGCAGATGCTTCAAGAATTAGCCTTAGGTTAGGCTTAGACTCAAGACTTAAGTTTCCTTTGTTGAAATTATTTGACAAATTTTATAATTACTTTTTTAAAGGCTTACAGATACCTTAGAGAAGAAGTGAAAACTTTCCAAGGAAAACCAATTAAGGTAAATAGAGCTTTATGGGAGGGGTGTCTTATGGGCATGTTGTGTATATATTCTGGGGCTCATGCTGTTTTCTAATACAAATTTAAGTGGTCCAATCTGAGTAGTCATTTGAGCTGGAGATGGGCTTTGAAATGTAGCACATGCCATTTACTTCTCCTTTTCTTCCCTTCTGGCGGTGGTACATGCATCCCACCATCAGGCCAACAGGGAAGCATTCAGTTGTTTCTGCCTTCCTTGAAGGAGAATGCAGTGACTTGACAAGTGTCCAGTAGAAGTTTGAGAGCTGCTAGTTTGAACCATTTTGATTTAATTTGAAAGGCTGCTGTAATAAATAATCTAATCTCCTTTGCAGGCAAGGATAAAAGCAAAGGCAATAGCTATAAACACATTTTTGCCAAAGAATGGATATAGACCTCTGGATATGAACCTCTACACACAGCAGCGTTACACAACATCCTTTTACTTACCTCCGGTATACAGCCCCCATCAGCAGTTTCCATTGTACAGCTTAATTGGCCCACAGACCTGGTCAGCCACACACAGCTACCTTGACCCTTCATTGGTAAGTCTCTTGGTTATCAAACGGGTGCATTCTTTTTAAGTCTTGGGGTATAGGAAGCATATGTATCCCGAAAGGGGGAGTTTAAGATACTGATTCTTGAAAAAGTTCTTTAAAATTCTTCCCATGGTGTTCAAGATGAATTATTTGAAGATTGTATCTGGTCTCAGGCTGCAGTGTGATTCTCTTGAACTTTTTGAGGCAGTTCTTTAGTAAAGATTATTAACTAGCCATTACCAAAACGTATCTTTCCTAAAGACTTCTTTTAGTAATGGTTAAAAGCCTCCTTAGAAATTAGATCTTCAGAAAATGTATGTGACTAGGAGAAAAAACAATTCTGATATGTACTGAATAAACTTAATGGAATCAGATAAATAAGGATACCTTAGTATATTGATCTTTCAGCAAGAAAATGAAGTTCCAGGTTAACATGCTGAATTACCTTATTCAGCATGTTCTTAAAAGCAAAATATTTTCTGTGCAAAAGTAACATCTTGTTTGGCAATAAAAAATAAAATTACTTTAAAAAATAACTCACTTTTCAATTGCTTAATTAAAAAAAAAAACAACTTTCTTAAAGGGGCTATCGGTAAGTCTTAGAGCTAGAGTGATAGCAATAAGACCATATATATGCTAATGAGATGTCCAATACATGCTGGAATGCTGCTTTCATCTTTTCCTCCACTGTGACAGTCCCATCAGAATTACCTTGGCCTTTGTAGTCTGCTGTCGCTGTTACCCTACAGAAGCTAATGTGAATATAGCTTTCTGTAATGACTGGGAGACTGTTTGCTCTATGTGGAACCTCTTTCTCCCCTCTGTAAATGCCTCTTGACTTGCAGCTAAAAAACTAGGGTAGCAATGCTCAAAACTAGAAGCTTTGTTGGAGCTTTTTTGGCAGAGGATTAAAGTGTCCTTGAACAAACTTGAGCAAACTTCTCGTGTAACAAACAGCAAGCTAATTAAAAAGTTGGTGTGCTAAATACTTTACGCGCAGGGAAGGTAGCCAGAACCCTTGCAGGGGGAGGCTTTTTCAGGGAGATGAAGAATGCGGAGGAGACAGGGTAGCACAGTGAATGATGCTGTTTCAGGAGAAAAGCCACCTTATTAAGCAGCAGTGAAAACTGTTCTACCTCTAGATAACTAAGATTGACCACTGCACAGACTTGCTGTGGGATAGTGAAGTAGTTGGATGGCATTGGTGTAGAAGACATAGATTAATTGGCCACAGGTTCAAGCACAGCACAGTGTGTATCTGCCTTATGTCATCCTGGAACTTTTTGTGTTCCAGAAAGCTTACTAGTCTTGGCCTTTGGGGGAAGACGATTCAAGTTTGCCAGCATTAAAGATCTCATACCTTTCTTAAGAAACCAGCTAGCAGAGCTCTACCTCCTGCTGTTCTGCAGCATATTGTCATTGGTTAGCTGCATTTTGTGTACATTAATATGTTTCTTGAACCTTTTATAGGAAGAGCTATATTTGAATAGAAATTGCTTGAGAACAGAGACCATGAGAGACTATCACACAGGAATAATTTCCATGAGACAGGGTTGCAGTTTGTGTGTAGACTTGTGTGCAAATATAGCAGAAATTTCTTTTGTGCCTTAGCATAAACACTAACAATGCTTTGTCTGATTTATTAGAGATTTAATACACCCATTTGCATGGACATCCAGTTTTAGTTCTGAAACTAGAATATGGTAACACTTGTCCTCAAAATTCTAAACCTACCTACTTCTTCAAGTACTTAATAGTACTAAGAAGATCTGGTTTCTCCTGCTTGTATTAAAAAAGTGTACTTTATATGAGCCAGATGAATTCTGTGGAGAAAGCAAATTTATACTTTTGCTGTTACTGGAAAATGAAAATGACATTTTTGTCTCAAAAAAAAGTCACCCTTTCTTAAAGAAAAGGGGTGAATATTGTTAGAGTCCCTTTAAGCAATGAGTTGAATTTGTTTTCCTTTAGTATGCTTAATGTCTTCTCATACAGGTTCACTAGTTACTAGTTTTGATTGAATTTTACAGTGCTCAAGTTGTAACTATTAAAGCAGAAAGCACTTCAAAGCAGTATTTTGATGAAACTTTGTTCCTAAAATAGCTTTATTAAACTTCTAATGGCCTATTTTTGGAGTCTGAGATAGCACACATGACAGCAAATGCTAGGTTAGACTAACAGTAGTTCAACATGACAGCTTTGGTGTTAAACTTTTTTCATTGATTAGCGATTTGCTTTAACTTTTGCAAGAAAGGTTAGACAAGCTTAAAGATACCTTTATAGAAAATGGTCTTAATCCCAGCTGTTTCTCATCATTTAATTAACTGTAGAAGGAATGCTACGTACAAGTCTTACTGTTCTGCATTTTGCCTGTTTTCAGGGCACAAAGACAAGCATTTGCTGTTGCTAATGATAACACTTCCTAAACGAAACTCATTCATTCATTTTGAAAAAAAGAAAGTGTGCTAGTTGAGGTTGCAGAAATTACTATGAACATGTTTCAAGTTTGTAGGTATCTTGTTAATACAAGACATGGATATGCACCCACCCCAAAAAATCTTTTGCTAATGTTGCTTCTTCAGGCAACAAGACAGTAATTCACATGTAGAATAATGTGGTAAGATGTGAAAAGAATCAGAGGCCTATTCAACATCCACTTACTCTCTAGACTTTATTTAGGTGTCACATGGAAGATACGTAGAATGAGGGACTAAAAACCAATTTTTGTTCTTTTTTGGGAGGGATTCACACATAAATTAGAAGAAAAACTTACAGGCTGTGTAGGTTACTCTTTGATGAAGGATCTCTGTAGTCTGAAGTCGTGCATAGTATGGTGTGATATAGGAGTGTTGCTTACAGCCAAGAATTTTGGCTCAACGTTTTCCAATCATCAGAGCTTGAATATGTCTTCTCAAAACCCAGCATTTTCTAAGCTGGTTACAAGGCACTGGACAAATGCTGTATTGCTGTTTGAGCCAACGTTTTAAGTACTGCCCTGTATAGAATGATGTGAAGTATGGGGTTAAGAAAAAATAGTACTCAGTTTGTAATTATGAGCATGCAATGTATTCTTCAGGTAACGCCGTTTCCAAATACTGGTTTTATCAATGGGTTCACATCTCCAACCTTTAAGCCTGCTGCTTCTCCATTGACTACGCTCAGACAATATCCTCCCAGGAACAGGCAAGTTCAAAAATCTTTTAACAATATACGTACTATTCTAGTATTTGGCTCGTGGGCTTTTAATCTGCTTATTTTTGTGACACCAGCTAACTTGAAAATACTTGTGAAATTGACCGTGGTGCAAGGTTAAGTGAGGCCAAAGGGCAGATGGTGCTGCTGTTAGTGGATGTACTGTTTCTAAATGTAAATGGACTGTCTGAAAACTGAGAACTTGTCTGTTCCGTGATCTAGGGCATTCAGATGAAATACACTGAATGATGGCATGTGATCAGCAGGAAGGATTATTTGTATAGTATTTTCAATTTCAAGTAGTTTTTAGTAAAGCCATAGTTGAAAAAAGACAGCGAAAAGGTTAATTTTGGGAATTCACATGACCTATTAAATTGGATATTTTTCATTCTTATAAATTTGCAATAAAGGACTAAAGACCTTGCTTCTTCTCAATTCTGTGTATAGCCTTAGGCCTCAGAAGATCTCTCATAGTACGTATGTTGAAATGACTTTTGAATTTGTAGGAATCCTAGCAAGTCTCATATACGACATACAATACCCAGTGCAGAAAGGGGACCTGGGCTTCTAGACAGTCCTACAATATTCAACTTTTCTGCTGATCGTTTAATCAATGGCGTCAGGAGTCCACAGACGCGGCAGCCGGGACAAAACAGGACACGGATGCAGAATGCTACTACGAGTTACACCAAGAGGGAAGTGGGAACTGGACGGATGGAACAGACCAGTGTTGACTCGTCTCCTGGATTAGGTAGAGGAAGGTGAGTGTCCTCGATGGTTGTCCTCTGAACCTGGTATTGCTGCTTCTAAAGTGCTGAAGATAGAACATAAGCAAAGTGGACTTGCATGCTTTCCTACCAAATGAAAATCGTCAATGGCAACTGACGAACAATTTACAGCTGTAAGATAACATCTAATCCTCTGTCCTTTCTTCATCTGTTGTAAAAAAGTTTTTACAGATTGTTTGAATTTAATGAAGCAGGTCTGCCCATTCCGTTGTTAAGCAGTGTAGGCTGTGCACCTGAACCTGTACTAGCAGTGCTCATTGTTAATTTTTTCAGTTGAAAGGTCAGAATTTTGCCCAAATTAGAAATTTACAACAACAAAGGTGATGGATTGGTATGGATGAAGGAAAAAAGATTACATTCAAAGAAAACTATTGTTATGCAGGTTAAAAACAACCAAACAAAACCCCAAAAAAACCTCACCTGGGGAGCTGAAAATTGGTGGCACCAATATTAATTTGAGAATTTAGCAGGCTTATCCTGGAATTTATTCAGTACTGTACAGTTCTAAGTGCTTTATAAAAGTACTGTGCAGCTTTGTTTAATAATGGCTGTGTTTTTGTCTCCAAGTAAATCACATCGAGTGACTTACTGAATTGGAAAATATCTTAAGTCTTTTGCAGATGATTCTATATTAGACTTGTGTTGTATCACTGCAAAATTAAGTGGGGATTTTGTGCAAGGATTGTAATACTTGTCTAAATCTGTTTTGCCAAATTGTGTTGTAACTAGTGGATGTGAGAGTATGATTAAGGATATAGAAAACAAGATTGCTTAAGTGGAGTATGAAAATGTACAGGAATTGTCAGTACTTAAGTCAAGTAGAAAACAAAATAGATTGAAACATTAGAACGCACTGCAGATTTCAAACTGCTGTGTGGAGGGGCTTTAGCTGAAGCAGGGCTGGGGGAGAAGTGCTGAAAATGCTTTGGAGGGGCTTTACAGGACTTGAAAATAGCTGTATTTCAAAGGTGCACAGCCATCAAAAAGACAAACCCTTTACTTTGGGTATTGAAAGGTTTTGTCTAAGCCTTATATGTAATCGGCACAGAGATGCTTTAAATGCCGGAATTATTTGTGACCACTGTATTCTTATGCTGACTTGTATAAGATCCTTACCTTTAATTTTTCCCTAAAACACTTTTTTAATAACCTGTCTAGAATGAAGATAGATGAAATAAATTTTTGAATTAATTTCTCCTGGTTTTGCCAACTGCCTTCCATTTATCTATAGGCAAGGTTCTAATAACTGCTTTCTTTCCCTTAGGAAAAACTCATATGGCTACCGAAAGAAAAGGGAGGACAAGTTTACAGTGAGTGTTCATGATTGTATTAATCTATAATAAAAGTAGGGTAACAAGGCAATAGTATGGATATTATGTGGAGTAGCAGGTGAGATGAGTTTTTGCGCAAGCAATTGTATGTCACAGTTGACTGAAGACAGCAGTCATGTGAGCTTATTGCATTTGGGTGTCAGAGAAGATTGTTAATGCAGAAGTCAGGAAAAAGTTAAAATTACCTTTTGCTCTATACTAGCAAAAAATTTCCATCTTAGTGTTACTTTGTCAGCATACCAGCTGACATATTTAGGGAGAGCTAAATAACTAAGTTCAAACCACTAATACTTGATTATCATTTGTGTAGATGTTGAAGAACATCTTATAGATTCATGTGACATAATGTATAGCAAGAATGATAGTTACTAAATGGTCAGTTCTGTTTCTTAAATCCTTTCCAAGTACCACTTGGTAGGGGTGTACTAACGCTACTGAAATACTAGTTTTGGTAAACTGAAATCCAAGGTGAATACCTAAATAACCTTGATACTTAAAAAGGCTTGACTAGATACTGTGTAGAAGAAAAAAATTGTAATTTTTTGGTAAGACTTAAGGTTTGATTTGATGAATTGCAGGAAGTGTCTGGGTTTTTTTGCCACACACAGCGTGTTCCTGAGTTTGAACCGGAGTATTCCCTTACTCATGTTACAGTTGCAAAGTAACCCCACGGCATGAGCCATAACACTTTCTCAAAGATCTGGAATCATTGCATTTGTGGATTTGTGGCTCCTGCACTTGAGTAGCCTTGGGGGACTTGGATGCAGGAGCATCAAGGTTTGGAAAGCATGAAGTGGCAAGTGGTTCCTTCCCTTTGGTTGCTTTTAGTTCTTGTCAAACTTGTCAAAGCTCAGTGAGATCAGATTGCATGTAGGACTCTCAATACTGCTTTCTCTTGCCCATTCAAAGCTGCTTGAATTTTTAGTTTGGTGTTTTCCTATAAACATTATTTTCTGTCTTTGGAAGAACAAGAAAGTGGTACAGGTTAGGCATATAAGTGAGTGGCTGGAGTGAAAGGGTTACCTTGGACGCTCTTACTGAGCAGAGATGTTCTTCTGACTTAGCTGACGGTAAAAGCTATGTTAACTTTGAATGTAAAACTGGTAGACATAACTTCTTTGGAGATCCACAGTTCCTTTCTCTCAGCCCCAGGATTTAATTGCAGCCAGGTTCCTTCTAGTCTCTTCAGACCCATGAATCTTTCGTCTGTACTGCCCAGTAATGTGACTTGAACAGAGATGAGACCTGCTGCACACCCACAACTGTGTACACTGGGCAGGAGCATACTCTGAAGTGAAGGATTAACACTTGACCCCTTTAGACTATAGAAGTAATTGAATCCAGGGTCCTGTTTCTTGTATGATGCTGTAGTGACTAGATATAGTGTACACAGGACACAACTGCAACCAGTTGTGCTTGAATAGTGGCAACTTTTGATTTTTATTTTTTCAAGGAAAAATTAGAGTATGCGTACTTGCATGAGAAAGCATGAACCTTTTTATTGGATTATAATTGACTGTAGACATAAAGACATAAGCAGGTTTCTCAACTTGTCATAAGTTGATTTGAGAAATGTTATGCAGTATGCAGCTTAAAATCCATGTAATTCCCCTAATTTAATATGTTCATACTACTTGTCTCTTAATATGTTGGGCTTTTTAGGACCATTCTTTATAACTTAAAATGTTTGTAGAAAATACAGAAGCATTATCTATTGAGGACTTCAGTCCCCTTTTAAGAAAACTAAGTGCTGTGATTTGAAGAATAGTTCCTTAAAAAAGCAAAAAAAAAAAAAAAAAAAAAGGTTGTTCCTCTTGCAGTTTGAGCTGGATTAAGTGTAGTCTCCCACTGTGACCCTTTGACAGGTCATCTGACTTATATTTTTGGAGGTTTGCAGCCTCCATTCCTGTAGTGCTCTTAAACTGTGTTCTGGCAGGTAATGCTGGGTCAGTAGCAGTCCTAGGAGCTGCAGTTGTTCTTGCCTCTGTTCTTTCCCTGCTTCCCTCTTGACACATGCTTCTTTTGACATGAACTGTAGTTTCTGAAAAGACCTTGAGGGTAGTTTTGTATCTGTTGCTCTTCACGAGGAGGAAGGTGTGTGGGGGAACAGTAAGTGGTGCAGCACATTTCTGTCCAGAAGCATTGTTCTTGCATTCAGACCATTTTGACTATATACTTATATTTTCCTTTTCAAAATAGGAATGGTCTCAAAATGCTTTGCATTTGGTATTCTGCAGATGAGATGACCTTAACACAGGCCTGAGCAGTCATGAAACAGTTACTACTTTGTTTACATGATGTAGAAGAAGTTAACAATTAACTTCAGTTACAGCATATTACAGAAGGGATTTTATTTTTTCAGTGTAAAGAGCATTTAGCTTTATAAATCCTTACAAGTGGTCCTTGCAAGTAGTCTTTAATTGTGGTACTCAACTCCTGAACTGCCTGCTGTCTGTATTGCAAAATAGTTGTGTTTAGCAGACTTTTTTTTTGCTGGGATATTGTTTTTCTTAGATTTAGTTAAAAAAATTCACATTGTTTCAGCAATAGTTTTGACATTTATCTTTGCATTTTTGTGAAGTGACCATGTAAATTCATATTAATTGCATGTTGTCTACACTACATGCAAGGCATGCTCTCTTGCCACTTCTTAATTTATCTGAACATGATAAAAGATTCTTGTTGACTCCTGCCTTTCATTTAGAATGTTACCAACCACATAAATGTGCTTTATATTTTCACTATATCATGATATCTAAACCATTCTGTTTTGCTATCTGTCAGTGTAAGTGTCCATCCTGAAGGAAGGGTTGGCAAGAAGACTTCTCTTATTCTACCAGTATCACTAAAACTTACGCATATGAAATATCTAAGGATGCTTATGCCATCACATTTAAATAACAGTTAAATATTTTAAGGGCAGCAGTGAAAAATGAAAGTATCTATTCCTGAGTGCTGTATCGTTTTCTTGGGAGGTGGGATGGGGGAGGCCTCTCTAGGGCTTCAAACTGTATTTTGCATTTGATTTATACCTGTGAAGTTCCACGTCTGTCTCTTTGTCATCCAGTGCAGTAACCTCAACATGTTGTTTCTGTTCCAGAGAGGCCAAACACAGTCTCCACCACCCCCAAAACCTCCGTCTCCTAGCTTTGAATTGGGTTTATCTAGCTTTCCTCCATTACCTGGGGCTGCTGGCAATTTAAAGACTGAAGACCTTTTTGAAAACAGGCTATCCAGCGTGGTAATAGGAACGTCAAAAGAAAGAGTGAGTAACCAGTGTTCATTTTTGTTGGGAAAACAAAGCATTGCATATCTCTTGTTTTCAGATTTGGTGGCTTGTACATGGAAAAGACTTGTGGATTTGCATGGGTCCTAAGAAATGCTTTTAAAAGATAGCGGTCAAATGATGTGCTGCTGCCTTCTTCACTTATATCTTAAAATTTGTTGAGTATTCCTTTTGAAATAGTTTGGGAGTATGAGCACCAGTATAAGTAGATGTTAATAGCAGAGATTAGAAAATATGCTCTTTGCTGTTCGTAATTGCCTCAGGCTTTTTGATAGACTCAGGTGAAAAATATGTGATAAAAGTTTTCCTCATGTTCGAAAGTTAGACTTCTGAGATTTATATAAAACACTTTAAAGTGACAGAGACAAACTTTTAAGCACTGAAATATAAAGAAGCTGCCTACATAATCTCAGTACACTAAGCAGCATAGCTGGAACAAGAACTGTTACCAAAACCAGCTGGATCCCAGCATTGTCTTGTCATATTACTTGGAAAGATAAAAATATACCAGAATGACTTGGCAACCACTGCTTTCTAGATGTAGTAGAGATGCAGTTGAAAATTAATGTTCAGTAGCTGTTCAAAGATTTGGTTTAGAACTCTCTCTACCATGCCACTTGTGAGTGACAGTTCTCCTCTCTCAAGACTCATCTAATAACCCTGTGTACTATGGAACAGTCTAGGCTATGGAAGTCTATATTGGCTTTTTTTGGTAGCTCTAATTTAATTTGTGTTTTTCTAGCTGTACCACAACTGAAGAAATTAACCCCTGGATACAGCAATGTAAAGCAACATGGTGAAACACCAGTATCTCTCCTGCCTGGTCTCTAAAACCAGTTTATTGCAGAAGTGTTTTCTTTGGTGCCCACATATCAAGGGTGGGTAGGGAGGGTGTGTGTTGGTAAAGAAAGGAAGCGGCAGGGCAGCCTGCACCAGGCGCAGCGATTGCGCAGACAAGCCATCTGTTGTCTCCTGCAGTTGGTAACAGGGACAACTGTTCCAGGGTTGCATTTAGGGGGAATATGCAGGACAGTGCCATGATAAGAGCAGAGTTTAACTTAGTGTCAGTGAGTACTCCAGACTGTAGTCTGTTCCTGGCCAAGACCTATTTTTAAAGTATTTTACCTCTATTTCTGAAGTGTTTTTTATTACCTTATTTCAGGTTTTAAATATAATTCCAGCACTTGCTGTTGATGCCACGGCTGAAAACCCATTGCTTCTCCCATTAAAAATCTAGCACTTGCTTTGCACTTAATGTAAAGAACTTACACTTCTTCTCTGTAGAGGCAGTCTATACCTCTGTAGACCTCTGTAGAGGTCAGGCACCAAGGTTTTACGATATGCGATGCACTGTTACATTAAAAAGTTTCCTTTGATGTCCTAATTTTTTTCTCCAGCTTGCATGAGTTAGTCTATACCATTGTATGGAAGAAACGCGTTGTGCTGTCTTTCCTTGTTGGTGTTAATAAGGAATGAGGTAATAGCAACTGATACCAAAGACTGATTGAGTTCTACTACAAAGGTGTTTGAGTTTACATTAGAATCTTGCCAATGTATACCGGCTGTTTTTCACTTTGATCTCAGAATTTTTTCATGTCACCTGATGTAGGGTTACACAGTGCTACTCTTTATAGATGGGCAAGTCCAACGTACAAAAGCTGAGTGAACTTAAGTTGCGTGTTTCCAACGGTTGTTATCCATGCATCATCATCTTCATGCGCTTTGCTTTATGGTGCTCTTCTAGATGTAGGTCTGGGGAATGGCAGGTGTTAATGATCCCACATTTTCTAACTAGGAAACTGCAGTGCTGACAGACCAGGGGCTGAGTGTTTTGGCCTAGGAACAGCACTTGCATGTCTGCTTGACTTGAAGCTATTCACGCTTGACCAGGCACCTACAGTTTTGAACTTGGCTGGAATGCTCAGCAACTTGCAGTCTCAAGGCTTTGCACACACTACTATAATGAGTAAAACTAAAACTTTAGAAGCTATTCTTTTATTTCTGAACATCCTACCTTTTATGGTTTTACTTTGAGTAAAACTAGGCTTAGATCTACTGCAGTAATCTATGCTGCCTGGTTTGAAACAGTGTCGTCAAATACCATTTTCCTTTGTAACAGTGACCACAGGAGTCTCATGTTTTCTACACTCTCATCTGCTACCAGAATCTGTTCTGGTTCTAGAGTCAGACAGGTCAGAAGCAATACAAAGGACACAGCACTTCATTAAAAAACAAAACAAAAAACACCCAACCCACCACCACCACCAAAATGGTTATAAATGTCAGAAATCCATTTTTCAAGATAAAGTCTTTCTCTTTTCTTATTTTGTGACAATATATATTTATGTATGTATCTTGAACCTATTTGGCTTTTACCTGGAAGCACGGTATCACTTGGCCCTACCAGAATCTTTTAAGGGCTATGAAAAAAAACCCTCTTCTGCTTCGTAGCAGATCACCCTTACAGCATAAGAAAAGGACTTTCAAATTATGGTCGTATCCTAGTTTGCAAAAGCTTCATTTTTTTTTTTTAAAAAAGGTTAGTATGTTTTAGCACCAGCTATTTGGGATGATGCAGAGCTAGAGCTTTGAAGATGATGATTCTTGGTGCGTAACTCCAGGAGACTTACACCTTAATAGGCTACCTATGGTCATGTGAAGAGGAACAAAGCCTGCTTTGTCACCAGCAGGTCCGAATTTGCCAGGTTGAATGAAGTGACTTTTGTCATCCAGATATGTCCCAAAGGGAATTAATTTTTGTGGCTCCTCCCCCAATTTTGGGGGGAGGAGCCACAGTGTGCGATTTTGTTTGTCTGTGTTTCCAAATAATTATAAAGGAAAAATCTCTTTTGTTACAATAGATACATTGGATCCTTCTGTGTCTTCCTACGGTCAATTCACCTTTATAAATCAACTTGTAAACTGTTTACTGATTGTGTTAATCTTCAGGTAAACCATATATCAGATATTAAGATTGCCCTTCTTTTTTTTCCCCTCCTTTAGAACATTAATGTGGATGCAAGTACAAACACTATTTCATCGGGAATTCCTCGAGAGCCGTTGTTGCCAGTTTCTTCTACATTGCCCAGGACGTTTGAAAGGTCTCCTTCGCCATCCCCGTCTTCTGAGTAAGCACTTAATTACATAGCTGTAATTATTCTGCTCAGAATCACATTTCCATTTTCTCTCATCAGAAGGATCAGTGGAACACTGTAAATGGCTATTCAAATCTTGATCAGTGAAAAGAATAATATTTTGTTGCATATTATACTTGTAATAAAGACAATAAAGCTTAATTTCTGAACAGTATCATAATAGAGATTCAGTCAGTCATTCAGCAGACAAATTTTGTGCTGTTTCAGTCTCTGCAAGTATTTAGAAGTTTAATGAATACCTTACTGTCTTTGAAGCATAGAGGGTAAACCTATGGTCCTGTGGGCAGTATCATTGCCCATACAATAAATAAAGCTTTCAGTAAGACCTTATTTAGAACCTGCAAATCAAATAGAGGTGTTAAGATAACAATCAAATGCTATCAATGTCGCAAATTACAAATAGTGTCAAATTCCACAGGAATATCTTTTCTTTAATATTTGATAGCATTTTTAAATGCAATGCTAGTCATTATGTGCTAGGCAAACTATAGCTGTAACTTCTTATAATCATACTCAACAGCTTTACACCCATTATTAGATTATTCATCTATCCTGAAGTTTTGCTTTTCATGAGCCTTGCTTCTTGCTGGATGCTTACAGGGACTCCAAGGTTGTGGATAAACAGCAGAGAGAGACACAGAGTACAGAAAGGCTTTCTTCTTCCACACTCAGCACTGCATGTAAATCGGTACAAGTCAATGGGGCTGCCATAGTAAGTGACCTTATTACTTCACTTTCTCTTAATGATCCAGTTTGATGCTTTTAACAGAATATTGCTTTCATTGCTACCCAGTGTTGCTTAATCATGTGAGCCTAGTATCCTTAAACTTGTGTTGGTGGCCTCGTGATTACTTGCACGATACAATTATGCAGTTAACACTGCAAAAATGTTTAAAATAACTTGGTGAATGATAGCTCTGTCTGAATTCTCTTCTTGGTAGTATCCTTGAGGTAGAAGCGTTAATACATAACTTGGTATTTAAACAAGAGTATTCATTGTCTTTCAGCTGTCTTAGTTTGCTTGAATCAGAAATATTTTGCCATGTCACAGTACCCAATTTTTCTGGCATACTGTTTTGCATTTTACCTTGTCTTGAACCTTATTGTCTGTACAACTTCTGTAAAATTCGTGCTCATGCCCTCATCTGCATATTTTACTGCAGCGGTCTTTTGGGGCAAAGATTTTTACCTTTTTTGTTCATAAAAGTAAATGATTTTTATTTTTCCTCAGGATGCCTTAACTTCACTGTCCTGTTTGCTTTTGATTTCACAGGAACTGCGAAAACCTAGTTATGCAGAAATTTGCCAGAGAACAACTAAAGATCCTCCTACGTTGCAACCCCAGAAGGAGCAGAAGCCAAACACTGTAGCATGTGGAAAAGATGAAAGAAAGCCCACAGAAACAATAGAGAAAAACAGAGAACCTCCTCCTGCAAAGTCACATCCTGGACAACCCAAAGACCAGAGGAGACAGTCAGGACGCAGATCATCACCTCCAGCCGTTGGCAAACGCTTAAACAAAGAACAGAGTACCCCTCCAAAATCTCCTCAGTGAAACTAACACCTGGGAGGGAGTTGAAAAGAGGTCTGCTTCCCACAAATTAAACCCATGTTCCCACTAAGATACCTGAGAATGAGTTGCTGGTTAGGAGCTTGCAGTGATACTAGGCATATAACAATGCCTGCAAGTTATTTTTCTGTGAAATACTTTTTCCCCTCTTGAACAAACATTCTATTTTTCTGGATATTTCTGGATAGTTGTTCTAAACCTTACATTTAGGTTGGTGCTTAATTGGAGGTGAAGCTTAGTGTGATTATTTTTTTTCAAGATGTAAAATATTCGTCTTTAAAAAAAAATCAACTTTTTATTAAGCCTCTCTGTGGCTGTGTGAGTGCAAGCTCTGTATAGTGAGTTTTTTCTAAACTGTTAAGCAGAAACGTGCTGCTGCAATATTTTTAATAAACTGGTCTGCAAGTACATATCTAAAGTGTCCAAAAGACTGGTAACGGCAGCTAGTGTGTAGAGTGCAAGGAAGTAGACATATTTTATTAATTAGTATGTGACCTTGAAGATTTTTTTTTTATTGGGCTGCTGTACTAAGTGTCAGCAAACAAACTTGCACTTTTAGGTTAAATGAGTAGTTGTTTCTAGCATTTTTAAAAATTTAATCTTCTATTGATGTTTTGCACACACAAAATGAATCCTACGGAGCACCATAGCAGTCTTTCTAAAATACTTCCTTTTTCGACTTACTGCAAGCAAGTAACCATCTTCTCACTCCAGAATAAAACTGATGTTATAATTTGCAAATACAAAGCACATTGTGAATAGAAAGAATTAAGTCTGTGAGCTTCTATGGTGGTGAAGCCTGTTAGTGGGTGTTATCAGGAGAAAGCACTGTAGCCTTCTTGTGATAACCTTAGCTTCCCTGTGCTTGTAAGGGAGTTAACTGAGTCAGCGCTGTATGTTCTGGTTACCCCTGTGCTCTGTGTAGACTTTTTTTTTAAACTCTGCCCCAAGTGCTCTTTGAAAGAGTCCATATCTTAGTCAGCTTTGTGTTGACGTCTTCCTGTAACTACGAGCATTGGCATATGGATTTGAATTTTTCAAGACGTGAGATAATGGTGTTTGTTTTGTGTGGTAGAGGAAGAGATCCCTGATATTTACCTCTGGGATGAGGTTTCTCACACTTATTTACTTTAGAAGTGATGCGCTTTCTGAAGGACAAGGATGCACTAAATTAGCGAGTTTCTAATAAAGTTGAATATAAATTATTTTTGTTTTAAAATGCCTAAAGTTTTTCTTTAAGTGTTTAAACTGCAGGAAGTTCAGACAAAAATCATTCCTGCTGATTATGACAGTACAGTTTATTCCACAAAAATGTTTATTTAAACAACTGATTTTTTTAAAGAATTATTTCCATCCAATATTTAAAGACTTGAATTTTATTTAAACTTGAAAATGACTTTGCCTTAACTTTTGTACAAGACAGCTTAGAGTTAATGAGGTCTGACCCCGTGGAGGGTTAGCATGAGTGGAATACAGAATTACTCAGTTACAGTATGTATCTATTGTCACTGGTCTTACTGGGTAAACATACTGTAGTACAGGAACTAGCAGCAGTTTTTGTAATATACCTTAAAGATCTTACACAGTTGATCTTTTTCAGATTGTTGAAAAACCTGTAAATGCAAATAGTCAATACTGTATTAAATATGTGCACTTGGAAGTGTGTGCTTTGCTTGTACAGTTGTAAATAATCAGAACATATAAAAAGGTACCCTAAAGAAAAAATCTGATAAAAATTATTGATATTATAAATGTTGCTGTTGAGCTGGATGTAGATAAACTAAATGTTGTGGTTTGAATATTACTTTAATTTGTTGTTTTTTCTTTTTCTTATTTTATTCTGGTGTGCTGAACTGACTCTGCCTCTTCACTGCAAAAGGGAAATGGAATAGAAGTCTTATTTGAAAGCCCTCAAATACTTTCCTGTGTCCTTCTGAAAACAAGTGATGTAACCAATTCAAAAGTGTAAATAGTGAATTTCAGCAGTCAAACTGTAATTTTGTCATAAAATCAAATTCAATTGGAAAGAATTTTAGACTGCTACAAAAATACACACTGAAGCTTACTTGTCTGCTTTCAAGAATATCAGTGCTTTCCTTAGCGTATGAATCATAGAACTGTAAAGTAACTATAGAAGTTGACTCCTGATAAATTTCCTATTATGAGCATCAATTGGTGACTAGTTGACCGTTTAAATCCAGCCTGTTGTATGCTGCAGAACTGGTCAAAGTAGGGCATGCTGGGATCTGATTTTTCTTGTTTAAAAAGCGCACTTTGTGACTGCTGTGAGAGGAGATAGGACTCTTGAGACAACGTCACCGAAACCACTCAACTAGTTCTGTCATTGGATTTTGAATACGCTTCTCCTTTCCCCAGCGGCAGTGAAAATGGCAGCTAGGTTTGTGTATGGTTTAGGCCAGCTGTATGATTCATTTTGTTTGTCTGCTGCAAGTGAAAGGCTTACCAGCTGCAAACAATCACAAGTGGTTCCTTACAGCGACTGTGTACAGCTAGTCATAATGCTCAACTGGTACCTAAGGTGATATGTTGACACCAGCGGGGTGTGTTGTGCCGTTCTAATGTATTCTGCTGCCATTTGTGCTAGGTCAATACACTGTAATTACTGCTTACCCAGCAACAGTCTGTTGCATTGAAAGTTTAAACCTTCCTCTGATGTGGTTTTTATAGCTTTTTTCTTAAAAAGAAAAAAAGTGACACGCCAAATAGCTGTGTAATATACAACTTATCCTTACTGCATTTTACTTTGAGATTTTTCTTTTTTTTTCCACTCAGTGACAAAATGGAGTTTTCAGAGTAGAGTTGTGAAGTTGCATGCAGGCTGTTGCTACGATACATAGAAGGATTAAACTGTGGCTTTTAAAATTCAAAATCTCCGAAAAGCAGTAGCTGAGTTAAAGGTGCAGGGATACAGTAATTGAAATTGGCATTTTACCTTGTAGGACTCTGGCCATGCTTTTAATTGTGAAAACAAGTCAAAATGGGATCTGAGACTTTCAGTTAAAAAAAAAATAGGTTGCTTTTAAAACTTACTGTTGTTTCAGATCAGTCCCCCACTGTGACGCTGTCGTTTGCCAGTTAGAAATCTTACGAACAGTGGCAATTTTTTTATGTTGCTGCATTATCCTTCAAAGACTTCAGCAGCTGGCAGAAAGGCCCTTGTTTGAGTGTGGTGCAGTGTATCAGGAGCAACAGCTGACTGTAATGGTGCATACCTTCCTCTGTATCTCCTTCAGCTAGCTACAGTTAGGGATTTTTATGTGCTTTGTAACCTATTACACTAATAGCAGCAGACAATCGAAGATTTCTAAGGAGACCTAACAGCTGCCAATTCACGAAATAGAAGTGTAATATGGGAGCCTTCTTGAGGGTTTTTGTTTTTGTTCTTCTTCCATTAAGACTGGAATCAAGCTTACATGTAAACTATCAGTAATTTAAGTTTCCTTTTGTGTCATAAAAATGTAAAACTGTCTAATTTGAAAAAAATATGTAGGTTATGAAAAATAAAGATTTAGGCACTGTTGAATTCCTGATTTTTTTAATTAAACCTTTCTTCAGCAGTATTTTTTATTACCTTTTGTCTTTTGCTCCCATTTTTGGAAATTGTATATTTCTAATTTTGGGAAAAAATCTTTGCTTGCTTTACTTCTTCAACGCAGCTGTTGCAACCATCACCTAAGGCTATGTAGCAGCAGCAGGACTACCTATAATGTACCTCTGAAGGCAGCCCTATCTATCTCTAGGTAACTGTGGTTAACTTCTTAAAACAAAAAAAAAAAAGCTGATGTGATGTTTTGTTTACTAGGGGATATAATCTTCATTAGTGCTTTCCACAAATTATTAGATAAGGTGTTGGCTTGGTCTTAAACATGGATTTTAACATTTAGGTTAGTGCTTTGCTTGTTTGGCTCTTGAATCCAGAGAAGTCCTGGGATTACTTTTGGCTTTGGCTGGTTTCGCTGCTTATCCTGGTCATGCTGCTAGGAAAGAACTGCTGCTGGGATATCCTCCCTGTAAGTAAAAGTTCTATATTGGAAATACTTGAAACCCTTTTAAATTATTTTTTTTTTTAGGTTTCTTAGCTGTATATGACAAGTTTAACAGAGGACATGAGCATGGAAGTATTAACAATTACTGTGTTCTATAAGTATCTTGGGAAGTATTGCAGTATTATTCTTCAGGCTGGATACTCTGTAAGCTTCTGGACAGGTTAGGCTGCTTGCTGCTTTATTTCCTCACTAGCGTGTGCTCAACAGAATTAGGGCAATGCAGAAATACCCATGTACACCGGGCACTGCATGTTACAATAGTCAGTTAAACATTAGGCTTTGGTGGTGTCATGGACTACAAGTAGTTGCAGACAACCAGTTTTCACTTCAGCGTGGAATATCCTGTTTTGCCCTTGGAAATCAGTTTTCTATTACTTAACGTGTGAAAACATGGAATTGGTCGGCAGTGTTGCTGTAGTCCCAGTGTGGCTTTTCAGGACCAGCCCAGCTGTGGCAGCAGTCGGGTAGCTGTTTGTTCACACAACCAGATAGGGCACTGTCCCCTTGTGCTAGTTTTCCCTAGTACAAAGAGATGTTCAGTGACGGCTGCACCAATGTTCATGTTGAAAAAAATTTTGTTTCCTCTTGGGCATGAGGAGAAAAAGTGAATATGGAAGATCACATGCAATTGAGTATCCAGAGATTACTTACTGTCGCAGAAACTGTGACTCATTGAATTTGGATCCTAAGGCTTCTTTAGAAAAAAGTTCATGAAATATTAAGTCTGTTAATAGGTTTTTACTTCAGAAACCTCTGGAAGTTAAAAGCTCCTTTTCTGTTGATTATCACGTCTGGGCTTTTATGAGTGCAACCACTTAAGGCAGGGGAGCGACTGAATTTCAGATTTTGCTGGTTTATAGATGGATGTAACGTTACCCACTTCATCTCTGCTTCTGGGAGAATAAACTGCGTAGCAGTATAGAGCCTTGGTGCCATCTGGTTACAGTAGCTCAGTTACTGCAGCATCGACTCTCAGAATGGGTATACACCTCGTAATTCAATGTTCAACCTAAGCTGACCAAGTAGTTTGCTCCTTTTGAAGTGGTGTGTGGAATACTGTTCTGAACTCGTGTGCCAAATAAGCACGAAAACGCTGTGAAGAGGCTGCCCTGCCTGGGCTGTGCTATGTCCCTCCTGTCGGCTCCCCCACAGCAGCACGCTGGCCTGTCTGAAAAGCAACCAAGAAACAAGTTTGGGTTTTGTGTGTTGTGTTTTGGTTTGTTTTTTGTTTTTTTTTAAACAGGTCAGAAGCTGTTGTTGCACCATAAGCAGAACGTAGGACGAGTCAGGACTACGCAGTCGGTGCCCAGAGGAGACTGATGTGGTAACGGTCCTGGCAGGGACAGTGCCTTATATCAGCTGAATTAAACGGGGTGTTTGTATGATTAACTTAAGGTGAATGGAAAATAAAAGGTCCTGGCTTAAACGTAGCTTTGCTTGCTCGGTGAGCATGGCTCAGCTCATCAAGCGTGGCCGGTTTTGAGCCTTATTTTCACAACGGGGAGGAGAAAAGGTCGCAGATTTGCTCTAGCCTTTTTGGTTATTCTTATGTACGAGCTGTAAATGTGCTAAATCTTAAATCTGTCTCGCATTGGCAGGCTATTAGAAGACTTTATGCATCATCTTGTCACAACTGGTTTGGGAGCAGTTCACTGTATGTACTGGGGGAAGGGAGCCTTAAGATAAAATTGCCCCCTAATCTCTCTTAAATTCTCATCAGTTTGAAAGGCAAATTGCTTTGTGTGCTTGTTACGCACGTACGGTATGGAAACCATCCTGCAGTCTGATGGCTTTACATCCCATTTACTGTAGGCAGTGTTTGCAGAGTAGCAAATCTACCGTGGCTAAGGATGCTCTGAGGCAGGAGGGATAAAGGGATGAATTTAAGAGTTGTAAAACATACTGAAGCTGGACAGATCTATGAAATCTACATGGATGGAATTGATACCTAATGAAATGTGTCTAATACCTTCCAAAACTGGAGCCAAAGTCATATGTGTGCTCTCTGTGCAGCTTGATGTGAGCCCAGACAGCAGGTCTAGCCTATCCAGCTCTTACGCCAAGGCTGGGAGTGTTTCCCAGGAACTACAGTTCAGAGGCTGTAGCACACATGAGAAACTTTCGTCACTCTTTACTTTTTGTCTCTGACTTCAACTTACGTAGCTTGGGCTGAGGCTGCCAGCGTGCAGCTCGTGCAGCGCAGCGGCTCTGTGCGCTGCAGTGGCTCGCAGCTCCCACCAGCCAGCCCTGCGCGGTGTGGGAGGCAGCTGGGGGCCTTGCTGGGATGGAAGGGCCCCAGGACACGCTCTGGGGTGGGAGCAGAAGTTTGGAGACGGGCGGTTAAATAGGCTCTCTGGGGGAGAAGGACTCTTTCCTAAATGAAATTTCTTGGGGATCCACGGTGTCTGCGGCTGGCCTTGCCTACACAGTCTCTTACTCCTCTGCAAGGAGGAATGTGATTTCTGTCTTGTTTCCCTTTAGAAATAGGATGTGTAAGATTTTTAGTCACTTTCTCTCTCTTGGTGTGTTTTCCTCCTTCTCCTTTCTAGTGATTCAGTGCTCTCATTCTCGAGCTGCATCACTTGTGGAAGATGGCAGCTGTTGATCCCTGCTCCTAAGAATTACACCTACTTCCAGATATACAATAGGCTCAGCATTTTGAAACGTCTCAGTTGGAACTTTTTTTTGTCCCACTGGTTAAAGCAGATCTGATACTCAAAGGTCAGTTATCCTGATATGTGTTAAATCTTGGGCTCTAGGTTCCCAAAGTGTAATGTGTACAATAAATTTTTAAAAAGTGTGTTCTGTCTTTGAATATTTATAGCTGTTGCTGGGTTTGTGGTGTTTGTCTGATGCTAAGTTCTCCATTTCTGTTGGCTGGAATCTTGTCTCCTTCCTACGTACTGGCAATTGCTAGCTCCTCCTCTCTGGTATGACTCGTGGTGGTACTCGGGGAAGATGCCTGCCTTGAAGCTATGGCAAAAAGGTGCTGGAAGAGACCTGACGATTCAGCCAGATACCAAAGTGATGAATTTGCTAGAGTGATTTTCTCAGGGGATTTTGATAGCTTGGACTGGCAACCAAATGCTTCCTTGGTAGCAAATCCTGTTTCAGATCAACCTTTGAATTTCACTTTCCCTTTGAATTGCTCTTCCCATGGTGACTAAAGCTCAGCCATGCTGGCTGCCATCCCGCACGCTGCTGCACACTTTCATCCTCGCCTAGAAAATCTGAAGGCAGCCACACGGCTGGATACATGGAAGTACGGTGCCAGGTTTAATGTGCATTGAGCTTGAAAATCAGGAAAACAAGAGATGTTCTTTGGAACTGGGTTTTAGTTCTGACGTGGAAAAGAGGATATGGCTACCACAAGTGGTTCCAGAATGGGAAGGTAGGGAAGCGCAATGGAGGTGGACTTAGCAAGTCATGCAAACAGCTCACTGCATGCCTCACTGTTCAGCTGTAGCAGGTGCTGCTGTTGCAGTGGTTCTGACACCCCAGGACCCAGAAGATGTTACTATTGTTTTGGTGTGAAAAGCCTCTACTTTGTTTCTGCATCAAATGATGCAGAGTTGTCTGAAACCAGAGGTACCAGCCCTTTTTCCTGTAACTTCAAGCTGTAGTTTCTGTTGAGGGCTGCTCTTTAACTGTGAGAGGGTGAGTTGCTGATGTTTATCTATTGTATCGCTGGCCATGATACATCAAACATTTATTTTGTTGACCTGAACGTTGCAGACTTGGTGATCTTGACAAGCTGGAGAAATGTGCCAACAGAAATCTTAGGAGGTTCAACAAAGGGACATGGGAAGTCCTGCACCTGGTGAGGGAACAACCCCATGCACCCAGGGGGTGACAGCTCCGCAGAGAAGGACCTGGGAGGTCCAGGTGGGCAACAAGTGGGCATAACTAGAGAGAGTCCGGTGATGGGCTGTAAAGGTGATTAAGGGATTTGGGGCATCTGTCATACGAGAGAGCCTGTGAAAGCTGGGACTGGTCAACCTGAAGAAGAGACAGCTCAGTGAGATCTTACCCACGTGTACAAATATCTGATGGGGGGAGTAAAGGCTCTTCCCAGTGGTGCTCTGTGACAAGAGGTAATGGGCACAAACTGAAATGGAATTCTGTTCAGGCAGAAGGAACACCTTTTTTTGCTGTAAGGGTGATGGTGCGGGTTGCCCAGGGAAGTTGTAGGGTCTCCATCCATGGAGATACTCAAATTCTCACCAGACACAGCCCTGATCCACCTGCTCTGCCTGCCTCTGCTTTGAGCAGGGGTTTGCACTGGATGATCTCCAGAGACCCCTGGCAACCTTCACTGTTCTGGGATTTTGGGATTCCCAGCTGCTAGCTGGGAAGGGAGATAGTCTTACTGTGGCTTAGTTATTGATAGAAAAATTCAAATCGTACTGATCATTGAGTAATTTAATTCCAACTGAGAGCCACTGTTAGTTCTTCGCACAGAGACCTTCAGAGACGGAGTTTGGTTCCTTTGCTCTGGCTTAGCAGCAGGCAGTTTTCAGTGTGGGTTGTGGGGGAGGTTCTGCCATGTTGTGCATTAACAGTTCGTATTTGATGCATTTTACTAACTGCCTCAAAGCCATCAACAAGTGTATGGTAAAGGTGAAATCTTCTACAGAACATATTATTTAAATAACTTTGTTCTAAACATCTAAACTGAATGACCAAATCAGAGTAAGAACTTAGTACCACTTTCTGTAGAGATTTATTTTCCTATATTCCAACAAATTCCATCTAGCTATTCCAGCTGCATGTCAAAATGGAAGCCAGGTTACTTGGGTAACTAGTCCAAATTCTGACTTGACCATTTCACATTTGCCTTTGTTACCCTTTTAGGAAGAAAGGTAACACAAAGTGATGCCCTGCATAGGTAGGTCTGAGGACTGACACAGGATGCTGGTGTTTCATGGCAGCACATGGGACCTGCCCCTGTCACTACCAAATAAACAGTCACAGAGTCTTGCTAGTGTGATGTGATGCTTGGATGCAGATGGGGATCTCCCTGTGCCTTCCAAGTTCTCCAAGCATGTCCTGAGTTGGAACACGTTTGTTTGTGGGCCCTCAGGCTGTGGGCAATCCTGGTGATTCAGCAGCAGTAATGGTGTGCTCCGCAGCCACCTTTAGGTGTTTGGCAGCGTTTCCAGGGACATCTAAATGTTTTCTAGCTTGATTCTACTTCTGTACAAACTGGTGGGTTAAAAATAAATAAAAGGTACTGTCCAGTAAAGAGAAAGAAAGAGTGCAGAGGGAACGATGTACTTTGCACCAGGAAGAGAATGGCAGGCTTAGCCAGGTGACTGTAGGGGCTTCTCGTGCTCTGTGGAGACGTGAGCATCATGACTGCAAGATACTTCTCTGTTGGGGTGTATAAGAAGTTTTGTTGGACTCTACTTCTTACAATGTCTTCCCATCCCTTAGCCTGACTTGGCAGCTGTGGGTGAGCTCAGCATGGTTAAAATCTCCCAAACAAATGACACTAGAATTGCCTTGTAAGCAGTTAAATGGGAAATCGTGTTAGGCTGTTGTCTGCTAATACAGCATAAAAGAGCAAGGAATGTGTATATAATATGCAGAAATTAAGTTATAAACTACTAGGCAGTGGTTGGGACTCAGCTTGCAGATGCAGATAAATTGAATTGTCTGCTTAGTCTGTAGAGCTGGGATCAATAGGCAATGGAGCCTGGAGGGCAGCTCATCTGCATCTCGATCAGCTTGAGTGGCTCTTCAGGCTCCCCTGAAACATGAGGACACGCATATACACAGCTGGTATAGACACCTGTAGCTTGGCGTTTGATCTGTGAACTCAATTTCATACATGAAAATGACCAAGTGCTACAATTCTTCGTTAATAGAGAAATACATAGCGCACTTTTAGTGGCCTAACCAATAGCCTTTGTTTGGAGAGGGCTGCAGCTCACGGCGTGTTTTTGGATTTGCTGTTAGACGCAGGGAAGGAATGTGAACCAGGCAGAAGCGAAGGAAAGACAGGGAAAAGCTGAAGAAAATCACAATCCTGAAGAACCAGGCTTTTTGCTCCTCTTGCTGTGAGGAGGGTTCCAGCACCCCGTGCGGCCCTGTGTGCCAGCCGGCGATGATGGCAGGTTGCCCAGGCTGGCTGGTCGTGCTGCCCTGCCTGGCCCCGCTAGCCTCACCATGGGCAAAAATGGGTGCGTTTATTTGAACGCCTCTCCCAGACAGAGCTGGCTCAAGTGAGGTGTCTTGCTGATACTGAAGTAAGAGGATATTCCTTGTTGGAATTTAAAAATCCAGTTTATAAAAAATAATGTAGTAGGCGTGCTGATCTGCATTTCGGCTGCTGTTTGATCTGGTCAAAGAGAAGAAGCAGAGAGCTTGTGCGACATGATTTATGATGTCTTCAGTGTTTTGGCACTTCAGCTGTGCATATTATAAAAACCAAAGACCGTATCTCTTCAACCTTAAGAGTGACGCTTGGCCAAAGATGTATTGTAGTAAACTAATGCCACAAATGCCTTTCTGACTGCATCTGAGAATACTTTGCTAGATGGAGCAGTTGCTTTCTCAAGAGTGTTCTCCTTCAAGGACCAGGAAATTAGCCCTGTCTTATAAATACACTTCTAGTGCATTAAACCATTGACAAATGCAGCGTAGCCATTCTAAACTAATTTGTCTTAAGTGGGCATCTGATGACTCAATTTATCTGAACTTAGTCATTTGGATGTAGCTCAGCTGCTCTGTTCAAAGGAAATCATCTGGATGCATCTGCTGTTTCTTGCTCTTAGCACCAGCCTAGGACTGTACGGGAGAGGGCTGAGCGAACTCAAATCAGCTTGTATTTGATAGAGAGAAAGAGCACGCATGGGGTCGATTACTGCGTATTGCCTGTTCCCTGGTGGTAACCAGGAGTCAAACCCCAAAGGTCTGGGGAGAAAGTACTCCTTTAAGAGTGTCCTTCAAAAGAAATAGCCACCAGTATTGCTAAATCAACTCTCTCATTCGCTTTACTTTTACTTGAGTCCATCCTTAATAAAAGGGATTTGCCAGAGCTAGCAAGTTGCCTTGCGATTTAGAGTATATTGATTTTCAAAATTACTAAAACGTGGCATTAAATACCGAATTACCAGTGTCAATTGTCTGTCACCATGGGCGACGTGGTTTTTAGTAAGCAAGAAATCTGCAGATAAAGAGTTGTAGGATCCTTTATATATTTTATAGCATCTAAGAGATTGTCCAATTACACAAATGTTCTTGGACATGAACTGCAGCCTGGCTCACCAGCCTTCTCTCAGCAGTGGAGAGCAGTGTGTTGCTGCTCCATGTTCTTCTCCGTGGGAGGCCCAAGTGAACTATCCACAAGATGTCAGCTTCTACCCAGAGAGATGCCGAAGCTGGTTTTCATTAGTGATGCAAAAAGTCATTTTACGAAGTACTTCACAGGGATGCCTGCAGCATGTTCTCATGTGTAGATACCTAAATGAACACCATGTATCATGTCCTTTGTTAAAGAGACTGAGCCTGTACTGGGGAAGCTTTAGTGATATCTTAGGGAGGAAGCACCGATTCTTTGACTAAAAGACTGGTGGGTTTTTTTTTATAAATACAAAGAAAATCAATGCTTTCATGCACATTTTCAATGAGTCTTTTGGCTTCTCTTGCCCTTTATTTAGGGAAACAACTGGCTGATTAAATCATCCCCCCCAAGTCCACCTCAGGCCCTGGAGTAGGGGCTAGACCCGTGCTGCTGGGCTTCAGCTTTGGATGTTTTCTGATACCGAGGAGGGAATTCCCAGACATCTCCAGACTCATGTTATTTTTGGTCATCTGGGCTAGAATGAGGCTTTTGAGAAGACTTGCTGCCAGATTTGACTTGAGCTAGTAAGAGCTAGCTTATTGCTGGGGCCAAATGAGAGTCCGCTGGTTGTGGCTGTGGGGTGAGGGGGTTTTAGTCTTTCCTGTGCCTGGCAGCGTTAGGGGAAGGCAAGATGAAAATCGAGATACACAGGACACCTTGTAGAGCTGGGATTGGGCAGATACCCCTGTGTTGTCGTGTGCCCCTTGGCTGGGAACGGAGCATAGCAGATTTCCACCTAGGTGAAGGTTTTTAGGTTCTTCAGTCTCCTGAGGCCGAGGAACGGTGATCGTGTTTCCCAGGTAGGTGAGCTGAAGTGGCAGCTTTTTGGTGGCGGGGAGCAAAGCTAGGTCTGTGCGTGTGGGGGTACAGCTACTCAGGGTGGGTACAGCTGCAGAGAGCTCCTCGGGATCACCTTAGCCATGGGGCCTGAAGGGCTTGTGAGCCTGGGGCTGGATGGCAAGGTGACAGGCACCCTGGCTGTGGTGGGCTCTGTTAGGGCTTCTCCCAGCAGCGTTTGGGCTGGCGTGGGTAGGAGGTTCCCATTATGCTCCTTTGGGTTTATGCAGGGGACTAGCTCCAGCACGGCACCAGCTCCTGGCTGTTGTAGCTCTCCCTGAGGAAACAGGTATCATTATTCTCTGGAACAAAACATTTAGGAATTTCAACATGTTTTATGGGATAGAATTATTTTCTAATTAAACTGTGAAAGCTTAAAAAGCTAGGTCTGTGTGTACGTGCACCTGAATAACTGATGATCTCCTGAGACTTCACAGTCTTCCCAAGTCTAGTCTTTAAGATTTCTGAACCTTAGTTCTCCTCTCCCTGTAAATTTACATATTTTCATAGCAGAAAAAAAAATATTTTAATTAATGCTATTAAAAAAAAAAAAAGACAGGAAAGCTGAGTCTTCGCTGGTTAGGGATAGTGCACTGAGAGATCAAGGACTTGCTGCCTGGTTGTCTATGGCATTTATCATGCAGCTGATCTAGATCACGCTGGTTCCTTCTGGACTTGAGTCTACAAATCTCTGCAGAAACACCCCCTGCCCTGCGCTTTCTCAAGCAGATGGTTAGGCAGATGAAGACCAGAGATGTGCTACTTCAGCAAGCGCTTTGTTGGTGCCAGAAATTTTAAAAAGCAAGTTGGAGGAAGGAAAATGTGCAAGAAAAGTGCAACAGAATGGGCTGAAACTTCCCGGCGAGGAGCTATGTGCTGGAAGGACATGCAGGATGGCGCCTGGGGAGGAGTGAGGTCTGTGGCGGATCGGTGAATTGACTCTGAAGGGAAAATAGGAAAGGAGGGAACAGTGTGACCCTGAGGTGTGAAGAGCTAGGATGATCTCCGCTGCCTTGAGCGTGTTGCTTATCTCTCAGTGGCATGGGGAGTTTGCACAGCTTCCCTGCGTTAGATGAGCATAACGACACCGGCCGAGAGTCCCTTTAAATACTGTGGTGCAAAGGGCATGCAAACATCTCAGGCAAGTGTGAATTTTGCTATGTCAGGTGGGAAAATTAAAATGACAGAGAAAGCAGCTGGGAAGTGGGATGGGTAGCTGAGATCACAGTGATTTTAGCAATGTCTAGCAGAGAGGAAAGGATGCTGACAGGTCAGGGAAAAACCAAGGATACAGAAAGTGGTTTCTCAGCTGAGATAGAGGAAAGCCCTCTGTAAGTGCTCTGGGATTTTTCATGGATTTAGGAGGAAGGTGACTTATAGCTGGTCCTGGAGCTCTGAGCTGAGAAAGGTGACGTCTTGCCCAAGACACCTTCAGCACTTTAAACCAAAGTCCATTAATAAATACCACAGCTCTGACTATTCTGCTGTTTATTGGCATGAGAAGTGACCTTTTTGCTTTCTTCCTCTCTCCCTGGGAGCCTGATGGGCTGTGATAACCCACTTAGCGGGCGCGTGGGCGGCTGGTGATGGCGTCAGAGTGACGAGAGGGAAGCAGCTCATGCCATATCCTTACTGCTACAGCACTAAAAATAAACGCCATCTCATGTCGGGAGCCTCTGGCTGTGCCTCGGCTGTTCCTCTCCCCGGCGTGTCTGTCAGTGCTGCTCTGCAGCAGCTGATGCGCTGCGCTGCCTCTGAAGCGTCTGAGTCACCCGGGACCAGGCTATGGGGAATGGGATGTTTTTGCACGGCAGAGGACAGAGAGCAGCCACGGAGCCGTCACTGGGCCCCGCTGCTGAAATTTCAGGGACCAGGGCACCTGCGGCCAGCAGCTCCTCTGGGTGCCCAGCTGGGAAGCAGAGGTTTGGTCTCATCCAGGTCGGCATCGGTGGTGACGAACTGTAGAGTGAGCTCATTCCATCACATCTGGCACAGGGAGCAAAACCACACTGGGTGCCGGGAGCATCTTTGCAGGCATGTGAGCAGCTGAGGTAGCTTGGGTAGGAGGAGATCCCAGGCAGGGCCTGACCAAGGACGGTACCAGAGGTGGCGGAAGCAGGGGAAGGCAGCTGCCCCCATGGGCTGCCAGGTCCCTGCTGTGCTGGCCACTGGGTGCTCCCAGCATGTCCAGATGTGGGCTGGGGCAGCGCGGCTCCTGCTGTGCAGCTGCTTCAACACCTTCCGCTGGGTGCAGCAGCAGAGGGCACAACCTGGGCAATCGGACACATTCAGCGTGGGCTGAGAAGGCTTATCTGGAGAGGCAACACTTTGTGTTAGGCGACTCATTTACTCATAGCATGGATGGTTGACACAGGGTGTAGGATGGATTCTGCAAATGCAAACATGAGAAGGGAAAGAGAACAAAGCAGAAGACAAAACCCAGGAGGACAATGTTGCTGTAGGAAAAACACGTGTGTCGCTGCTATAAGAAAAGCACGTGCCACATCATCTCTCTTTCTCCCTTGTTTTCCTTGCATTTCGATGACAGGCCCAGCGTGTCAGCCACACAGGGTGCTCCAGCCCCGCTGGGTTGGGCTGGGCTGGGGAGAGCTGCATCTGGGCTATGGTGCTCATGCCATCAGTGGGAGTAGCAGCTGTTCAGTGGGACCTGCTGCTGCTGAGATCCTCATTACCTTGTCACTGGTTCTTTATCCATCACCTACACGGTTCCTACTGCCTCTTTTTTCCAGTCCTGAGCTGGGACTGTTCCGCCTGGAGAAAAGAAACTGAAGGGGGTTCTTGTGTGTCTGTATTAGATACTTGCTGAGGGGAGTCGAGAAGAGAGAGCCAGGATCTCTTCAGGCTATCCAAGGAATGGATGACACAAAATGGGCAGAAACTGAAACAAAGAAAATTACATGGGAACATTAAAAAAAAAAAAAAGAAAAAAAGAGCTTTTTCTTTTTTTTTTGATGAAGATGGTCAAGCACTGGAGCAGGTTGCCCAGAGAGGTTGTGGAACCTCCAACCTTGGAGATATTCAAACCTGACTGGTTGCAGCCCTGAGCAACCTGCTCTGGCTGACCCTGCCTGAGCTGGGGTTCGACTGGATGATCTCGAGGGATCCCTGATGTTCTTAGCCAACGTGTGGTTGTACGGTCACGCTCTTTTATCCTTCCACCAGCTCCTGCTGGACTTTTGACCTGCTGGCACAGCCATGCATAGCTTTCAACAAGCTGTTTCTGGTATAGTCTTTTTCCCCGTGAAGCCCATGGGTCTTCCCCTTGGTGAGCGGTGTCAGGTGAGATGGATGCCTCACCTTCCCTGGGGTGCAATAAAGTGGTACGTTTTCTTTGGACTGAGGGAGATTCAGTGGTAGGTGAGGGAGAAAAGAACTTCTCTTTAATTGCCTGTGTGACATGAAGGCAATGCTTGTGACTTCCAGCACTGCTCTCACTGAGCTGCCCTGTCTCAGAGTTTGTCCCTAAAAAGATAACTAGAAAAGGCTTAGATTGTTTAGGGTTTTTTTTTAATAAAATTTAAAAGGCTTTAACTGGTAACAGGTCAGAGTTTTTAACATAATTTCAGGCTGAGATAATTGGGCAGTAGCATATACCAGCTTGCTGAGGAAGAAGGCATCAGTGTCAGGTAGGAAACACCCCTGGCTGCTGTGGCACTCGTCTGGCTGGGCAGGCTGACGGTGGGTGGGAGCTGGCACTGCTGGGCTACGGCCAGTGTGGGCAGGCTGCCGTGCCTCTGGACCTGGCTTAGCGCTGGTGGAGCCGGGACTCCATCTCATGGGCCAGGGAACAGGCTGCTGACCCAACCCGCAGCATTGCCCTGCGTGCTGCCCAGTTGCATCTGAAAATGTTCTTGTGCAGGTGTGAGCCTAAGGAGCACACGCGTGCGTGTACATGTCTTATTCTTTATGTGACCTGAGATTTGTCCAACCATCCTGAGTACGGTTACCATAAACAGAAGCAAATTATGTCGGAAAGCTCTTTTCCTGTGGTGCTACCCTTTGTTTATTCACAAAGAGCACGTACTGTTTTCCTGCATCACAGGAGTTAACTGAAGTGAAGGTAAGCTTCAACCTCTCATGGGCAAAGATGAACCTCAGAAGTGCCCTTCCTCAGCTTTTCCATCCAGGCTTGCCTGTACAAGATGCTTTTCTGTTCCCCCACGTTTCACAACCTTCAGAGAACCCCCTGTACCTTGCCTGGGCTGTGTTTTCAGGGGAGTTCAGGTCTTGGCATTTTGCTGTGGAATTGTGACTGTTGCCACAATCTGATACTGTAAGAGAAGACTGGGGCTTCCCACAGCCAGCTGGAAAAAAAAGCAATGAGCATGTACTGTGCTCTACAGCATGGTTTGTGGGGGCTGGCATTTGGAGACATCACTAACTTACCTGAAATGTCCTCCTGTACCAGCCTGCAGAAGCAGTTGCCATAAGAAGTTCCCATATTTCATCGTTTCTTCCCACAGAGTGTGTATCAGATTGTAAGTCCCTGAGAACAGTAGGGAGCGGAAGAAAAAGGACAGAAAACGAGCATCCTCCTGAAACTCCAATTTTGATGTTGGAGGAAAGACCTCAGCCCACCCCTGACTAAACTAGGGGGTTTGTCCTGTTATCTTGCCTCCACTAGCATCGTCATAGCTGACTCCTTGTATCTTAGCTGAAGCTGCACTGCTGTGCCCTCCCCTCATCTCCTCAGTTGCAGAACCCTGTAGACCCTGGGTTTGGCAGGGACTTCCCTGGAGAACTTCCTGGGCACCTTGCTCTTCCCGTGCCCTGTGCAGGCAGGAGTTCTGTGCGTAGGAGGGTACGAGGAACTAACTGAGCAAATAAACAGACTGAAAGAAGCAGAAATTCAGACCTCAACTTGTCATTGTGTGACCCTGAGCAGCTCGTCACCTTGCAGCACTTGGAGTCGAGAGGGTAACACACTGGAAAGTTCACGCCAGAGTTTTAAAACATTTTGATTAGGATACACAAGAGAAATAGATCAAAATCAAGGCTAAGCATTTTGAAACTGACATTTAGTAGTTGGGCAAAATGTACATAATCACAACTGGGTGTTTCAAAGGGAGGATGTGGCTTAAAGCTCTTATTTTGTCAAGCAACAAAGACAAGAGGGAAGACTTTGTTCTGGTCATTCCTAATTGCTTCTTCTGTGACTGCAAGATGTGCACAGAGGATGAAAAAGGAAAGGATGGGAAAGACTGGGGGAACACAGCATTTTTGGGATGTCGTTGGTGCCCAGGGCAGCTCCAAGAGAGCCATCAGTGGCAGCCGGGCCCTGGGGCTGGACAGGGTGGGTCAGGGTTTCACCTCACTGGCCCAGGTGAAAGGCAAAGCAGCAGGTGAGGAAGGCGGCAGAAAAATCGCAGGGTTTAGAAGAAATGCAAGGAGGAAAAGTTCCCGTATCCCAGGGCAGTGCCCCTTCAGAGGGACAAACAGTTGGTCAGAAACCTGCATCTGATGTGATGCCCTAAGCATCAGAAGGACGTTAGAGCTTCGGAACCGCAGCCTGATGGGAGTTGAGGCAGGTGCGGCACTGCTCCATGGCCTGGGGAGCACTGCCTGTCCTCCCGTGGGCCCCTTCTCTGTTTGGTAGGCAAGCGTACTTAGCCACATTAGCCCTCACTAGGCTTGCTTGCCATCAGTCACCTTGGGGCAACTGATTTCCACGCCCACGCGCTGGCTTACCAGGTCCTCAGCATCACCCTTGGGTGGCATCGGTCAGCCCCGCTGCTCGGACTGAGCCAGTCCTTTACCTCCCTTTTGCATTTTCTCCTGTTGCTGTTTGTACCTGGGATGTCCTGGAGCTCTCATCTACTTCTGGCAGCCGAACATGCAGGTGACAGCTCCCCTCTTTCACAGAGGCTGCTGAAATTGTAGCTGCGTGGCTTTTCCCTTACGCCTTTGGTGAGCAAAAAGATGTCAAGTCTAGAAGCATGCAAAAGCAAACGCCGGCACCGAGAGTGCTCCCCCGGCGCAGCTGCCTTTCCCACCACATTTTTGGAAGAGAGCAGTCAGGGTAACAGGTCTGACTCAGCCCCATGAGGTGGTGTTCAGAGGCAGAGATTAAGAACAAGTGTGAATTAAATGAGGTTCAAAGTGTTAAACAGGAGGCACTTCCCTAGTGTAAATATTTTGGCACAAAGCTTTGTCAGGGTTTTAATCTAAAGGAAGCAGTGAGACGGGAACAGACATAACTTTGGGCGCTTATGGAGACACACTCATCCCGACCTGCGGCACCCCGTGGGGAGCACCTGCCTTGCTTGGGAGTCTCCGTCGCCTTTGGCAGGTTTGGGTCTGGTTCAACAACAGAAGCAATAGCACCATGTTCTGTCCCCAGCACGCCCCTCACAGCAGCGCGGCTGGCTCCAAAACCACACCATAAACCCTCCCTGATGGTGGCCCCTGTGACATTGCTTTTTCGGCAATGTTTTACCTTAACCGGTATCAAAGTATGCAGCCACAAATACTGTTTTCTCCCTCCTCTTCTATTTACCTAGTGCACTGTGAGAAAAAATATCGCAGTCGTCTTTCTTTACATTTAATTTTTCTATCTGGCACTAGAGGGCAGAAGGAAGGACGGTGAAGCCTTGCAACCCAGACTTGTCTCTTCTCAGCGGCTAGCCAAAGGTGCAGAAATAAATCTGGCTTGAAAGGCTCCTCCCTTTGCCCATTACAAATGTGCATCAAGGGTTTCATGCCCCAGCCTCTTTAGTGCTATTAAAGTTTAATAGTTCAATGTTGCATTTCAGAGGTAACACAATGCAAAGCAACCCGACGTGCTCCTTGGCAGGCACCATGCCGAAGCGGCGCCCCAGTTTGCTCTGGATGTAAAGTGAGTGTTTGTGGTTTCTGCAATTTGGGAAATGACTTTGTGTCATGGAGAACTTGCTTTCTCCCCTGCAGCAAGGCTGCTTGCCTTGCCTGCCCTTAGCGTCCTTTTACTTTGAAAGCCTTGTCCGGCCAGCCCAGCGCCTGCGAGAGGGTATTTCGCAGCTCCACTGCAGGGCAGGGGGGAGGGAAGTGGGATGTGCAGGGTGCGATTTGTCCAGTGGCACTGATGGAGCCAGGTTAGGAGCCAGGAAATACCAGCTCTTCACAGGCTCGAGGGATTTCTCATTAAAATCGGTGAAGATGGGGCATTTTCATGGTGTGCACAGCTGGGTGCCTCATCACATGTTTCTTCTCTTTGCCAGAGAAACGCTGTCTGGGAGCCACCAAGGCTGTGGCACAGAGGATTAAACCCCGCCGTGATGCCCCGGTTCCCAGACTGCCTTTGTCAGGAGGAGAAAAGAGCATGTGAGCCCCGGGGGCTGAGCACCGCGTGTCCTGGTCAGGAGGTCCCCAGCTGCTGAGATGTTTGTTGCCTTCTGTAGATAAGGAGGGGTCGCCACGGGAAAGCCACGGCGGGTTTAACACTGGTTCTCCTCTGGGATGAGGAGAAGCAGAAATTAACTGAACCAGCTCCTTCTGCATGTCCAGCTGCCGCTATTTGATGGCTGAAGTGCAAGGGGCAGATGGCAGCCGATAGCAACTCACTGGTTTTACGCCCCTGTTGAACTAGTTAATTTCATTTTTCTTCTGATTTTTGTAACGTCTGTAATTAACATGCATGATATAATCAGCTATTTAATCAACAAATACAACTAAAGATATTCTTCTGTTTTATTTTTCATTTGGTTCATCTCTTCCATGTACCACTTACTAGGATGAAATGATCTGACAGTTGTGGGTAGTGGAGAGAAACTAAATTTCTTAAATTCAAATGAAACTGTGCTGAAAAGGGTTTTCACAGTCTGCCACACTTTTTGAGATTATGAGTTTTATTCTGTTTTCCACAGAGGAAAAGGAATATTTCATATGCTGACAGTATAAAGGACACCAAAAGAGCTAATAAGTAGTCCCCTGGTCAGGACACTTAATTTGTGGAAGAGCTGATACTGGGTTTGTCGTCTAGTCATTTTGACCTCTTACACACGGGTTTTCAAAAGCCCTATTTTTTTAAAGCAAAAATTTTGGTTTCAACTGATCAGCATTTCCTGCCTGGACAAAAGGACTGTCAGAACTCCTGACCACATCCTACCAAAGGAGCGCTGAATGCTGAGGGAAGCTGGGACCGAATCCAGCGCTCCCTCGTCGCACCACGCGCTGCAGCAGCACCTGGGAAGGAGCGATGTCCTAGGTCCCAGCTGTGCTAAAGCTCTGCACAGACCGACCACAACGGTGCTCTTTCCCTGAACTGTCTTGCAAGGTCAGTATGCTGATAATTGCATCCTGAAGCTAATTTAGCAGCTTGGTTTTGTTCATGGTCTGACGCATAGTGCTCCGTCCCTGGGACGGAAGGGTCCATGCTGCTGGCCCTCAGGAGCCGCTGCGATGTCCAGCTCCTTCTCCTGGCCCTAGGGGAGATGAGCAGAAGGACATTGTCAAGGAAGAAATATGTGTCGTACCTGAACTCCTCTTTGTTTGGACAGCCGACACTTCTGTAGCGAGGCTTGATTGTTGAATTAGCCTTTGCTTAACTCGAAGACTATTGTCTTTCTGAAAGAAATCCTCCGAAAGCGGTTAACAAATGATACACACTCATACACAGGTTTTCAGGTGACCGAGTAATCCATTGTCTGAAATGGGTTTATAGGAGTTATTCAGCAAATAACTCATACCTTGGTGGCAAGTAGGATTATTTCTCAAATAACACGTAAAAAGAAAACATGCTTGCCATAAGTCATGAATAAAGAGTAATTCAACAATCCAAAGCATAATGTGTGCAAGGGGCATCCAGGCTGGGGCTTCTGTTCCACCACCAAACGTTCAGGAGGTGGAATAAGTCGTGAAGTGTTTCACCCAGGGTAACATTTGGAAGATTTCAGGAATACGTGAACATAAACAAAGAGATGTGGGACAGGCATAGGAAATTATCCTCACTCACACGGAATAAGACTTATTCTTTCTCCAGTGGAAATAACCAGTTTCAGGCAGGAGGTGTTTGTGTTCAGTCCTGTTGGCCTTAAACTGCTACTGAGCATTTTCATTTGCTCTGTTCCTTAGCAAATACATTAGACCTATGGGGCCCATGGAGAAGAAACTTTTACCTCTGTTGATATTTAATTTTACCTCTGATAATATTTTTATATAGCACAAAAAGTACCAACTAACTCAAAATCACTGCAGGGAAAAAGCTAACTGAGATCACCCTCTGGGACAGGTGCACATCCTTCCGAAAATTTCTGGATTCCGAGAGCCAGCAGGACCTCTTACTGTTTGTCAGAATAAACCAGTGCTTGGCTGGCCATAAACTGCTCCAGGAAATATTTTGGTTAATAGAACATTTGCACATTTCTGTCCTTTTTCCTTCAGCTGGATGCTCTTTAGGACAGAGATATTATTTATTTACTCCTTCATCCTCAGCTCACCTTCATCCTAATAAGGTGGAAACATGAAAGAGGATGGCACAGGCTGCTTTGGTTTGTATTGCCTATGGAACTGGTGGCTCCCCAAATGATTTTGTGGAGCAATGCAAGTGTTTCACAGGAACCATGCCAAAGAATGAGCATAGCTCTTGCCAGCCAGGATTTCCTCCAGCTGTAGATGTTAGCCTAGGGCTCTGTCTAACCCAGCCGCGGTGTCTCTAGCACAGAAAAGCCATCGGTGTGGTTTGTAGCACAACAGTGTGCTCAAGACAGCTAGAGAAATGGCCGGTGTATATTAGCCAGTGTATGGTTAGCGAGTCTGTGGTCCTGAGGGAACAGGCAGATAAGTTGCTAAGCCACTGTCCATATCTGAGAAGTTGTGGCAGTATGGTGAAATTCCCACTGACTGGAAAAGGGGAAACATGACCCCCATGTTTTAAAAAGGGAGATAAGGAAGACCTGGGAAACTACAGGCTGGTCAGTCTCACCTTGGTGCCCGGCAAGATCATGGAGCAGATCCTCCTGGAAACTATGCTAAAGCACATGGAAATGAAGGAGGTGATTGGTGACAGCCAGCATGGCTTCACTAAAGGCAAATCATGCCTGACAAATTTGGTGGCCTTCTGCAACAGGGTTACAGCATTGATGGATCAGGGAAGAGCAACTGACATCATCTACTGGGGCTTGCGCAAAGTTTTTGATACTGCCCCATATAACACCCTTGTCTCTAAACTGGAGAGACTTGAATTTGATGGGTGGACCACTTGGTGGATAAGGAATCAGCTGGATGGTCACACTCAAAGAGATGTGGCCAATGCCCAAGTGGAGACCAGTGACAAGTGGTTTTCCTCAGGGGTCCATACTGGGACCAGTGCGGTTCAACATCTTTGTCAGCAACATGGACAGTGGGATCGAGTGCACCCTCAGCAAGTTTGCTGATGGCCCCAGGCTGTGTGGTGTGGTCAACTTGCTGGAGGGAAGGGATGCCTTCCAGAGGGACCTTGACAGGCTTGAGAGGTGGGCCCCTCCAAACCTCATGAAGTTCAACATGGCCAAGTGCAACGTCCTACGCATGGGTTGGGGCAACCTCCAGTATCAAGAAGCTGGGCAGAGGATGGATTGAGAACAGCCCTGAGGAGAAGGGCTTGGGGGTGCTGCTGGATGAAAAGCTCGACGTGGCCTGACAATGTGCATTTGCAGCCCAGAAAGCCAACTGAATCCTGGGCTGCATCAAAAGAAGTATGACCAATAGGCTGAGGGAGATGATTCTCCCCCTCTACGCTATTCTTGTGAGACCCCACCGGGAGTGCTACGTTCAGCTCTGGAGCCTCCAACATAAGAAGGACATGGACCTGTTGGAGTAAGTCCAGAGCAGGGGCACAAAGATGACCAGAGGGCTGGAGCATCTCTCCTATGGAGACAGGTTGAGAGAGTTGGGGTTGTTCAGGCTGGAGGAGAGAAGGCCTCAGGGAGACCTTCCAGTACCTAAACAGGGCATGTGAGAAAGCTGGAGAGGGACGTTTTACAAGAGCATGTAGTGATAGGACAAGGGGAATGGCTTCAAACTGAAAGAGGGGAGATTTAGGTTAGATATTAGGAAGAAATTCTTCACTGTGAGGGTGGTGAGGCACTGGCCCAGGTTGCCCAGAGCAGCTGTGGGTGCCCCATCCCTGGCAGTGCTCAAGGCCAGGCTGGACGGGGCTGGGAGCAACCTGGTGTAGTGGCAGGTGTCCCTGCCCATGGCAGGGGGGTTGGAACTAGGTGATCTTTAAGGTCCCTTCCAACCCAAACCATTCCATGCTTCTGTGATTCTGTTTGCTGGGGAAAAAGGAAAAAAGGAGAGCAAAGAGGATTTCTGTGAGTTTCCTTCGTGTGGGGTGTGATACTGCAGCTCTGTTGTTCTGACCAGTTTTTAGGAAGTGAGAGGAACATTTCCAGTGTCAGTCACAATGGCACCTGAGGGCACAGAGGGGTTATTGGCCTGGCAGCAGCTACCCCAGGGCACAGGGTGCCCACCCCCTGTCCCACCACCTGCCTCACACCATTGTGGCAGATGGTCGCCTCCACATGGTCCACCTCTACAGATGTACATGCCACCACTTCCCCTGCCCGTTCTGCTCCCAAAGCCCACCTGTTAAAGCCTCTTCTGGAAATGTTCAAGTGAAGAAAGTGCTTAAATGGACTGATGAGACTTAGGGGTCAGCTGCAATCCCCGCGTACTGGCAGTGCCGGTGGTGGTATTCCCCAGAGTGGAGACATGGATCTCAGAAGCCTGACCCAGCCCGTCCCCACCGCAGCTGACAGCTCAGTCACACAGGCTTCAGGAGACCCTAAAAAACCTTTCCAGGTGTTCACCACCTTCATGTGCTTCAGAGACTGGCATGGCTGTCGGCGGAGCAGCTGGGTGCTGCTGGGCCAAAGCAGTTCCTCTACGTGATGTAGCTCAGCACCATTATGTTGGGGGCTCCTTCTGTGTAAGATGCCAAGGGGAGAAAATCTGTATCTCTGAGCAACCATTGCTGTTTCTTTTTTTTTTTTTTTTTTTTAAGGCTAAAGATAGACTCCATATGGGCTGTGCGCAGTGCAGTCTGACCATACATGACATGGATCTTTTCTCTCGCCCTTTTTTCAGGCAGCAGTAGACCTACGGTGAGAGGTATCCCAGTGGTGGACCTACTCCTCCAACAGCCTTGACAATGAGCGCATCAGATGGCTTTCACTCAGGTCATGACAATAGATAAACTTTCATTTTGTCAACTATACCTTACAAATATGACCTGATGCTGCAAATTGTCACCAGTCTAGGGAGGAGAGATGCACACAGGAAGGGAAAGCAGGAAGGGTTTGTTTCCCACAGCACTTGGGATGGATGCAGGGAAGGATGTCAAAACCAGTCCAGCTACCCAGCAGGATGTGGCTGGGCTCACTCAGACAGCCCCAGCCTCTTGCACAACGCAGCAACACAACCAGCTCCTTTTCTCTTCTTCCTCTTCTCCCCCTTCTTTCTCTTCCTCTTCTTCATCTTCTTCCTCTTCCTCTTTTCCCTTTTCCTCATCTTCCTCTTCTTCTTTATATTATTATTATTATTGTTATTATTGTTGTTGCTGCTGCTGCTGCTAATATAGAAATTATTGTTATTGTTATTGTTATTATTCAGGAGAAGACAGCCAAAGCTGAAGGAGGTATGGGGTTCATGGGTGGGCAAGGGGACCCTAAGGTCTGATCGCAGTTAGCCCAACATGGGGGAGATATGAGAAGGTGACAGCGGTGCTCAGCACCACTGCCCTGCCTCTCCTGCAGCACCATGCCACAGCTGCACATGCAAGCACAGCCTCCCAGATCTGTGCGCTGGAAACTTGCAGCTCACAGCATCCCTGCATGGGAGCGGGACCACGCTGCTGCCGAGGGCTGCAATATCCAGTGGGGTGGCTCGTGTCCATCAGCCACAGCCCCTGCCTTGCCCATTTTGGGGATCGCTCACCCAAAACCACCCAGTCACCATGTGATGGTATTGCAGGGCTCCCTCTGTGGGGATGTGGACATGGGGATTGCCGAGTAGCTCTCATCCCAGTTTGAAAAGCCAAAAGGAAAACAAAGAGATCACTTTCATGTGTTTTCGCGGACGTGGTTCTGTTAGCAGGGCTTGTGACATTAGTACTGTCTGATTACAGAAAATAAAACAATTCCCACCTGACTGTTATCATTTCCACTGCAATTTTTTTCAACAGTCTTCAGCATCTTCAGTTTCCTGCTGAAGTGATTTCCGCAGTGATGGAGAGAGGAAGGTGGTTCCAGGGAATGACAGACACCACGCCAGGAGTGAGGCAGCTTTGCTTCTGTTTTGACTTGTTTTACCTTGACATTTCTCTACCTCAGATATGCAACCAGCAAGCAGACCTAGGGAAAGGTGCTCACCAGCTTCCGAGTCCTGTTAATGACCGGGAACCCAATGCCCTGAAGGTTTTTGCATGTTCTAGGCATGGAAACTGGAGCAAATGCTGGAGCTGAAGCATGCAGCCTTGCAGGCCTGGTTCTCCCACCGCCGCTGTTTGGTTTGCTTGCTGCACCCATTGCTCAGCACAGAGCTGCTCTTCTGTGTTGGCGGGCCCAGGGCAGGAGGGGGAAACCTGGTCCCAGGGAAAAACACAGGAAAAACATGCGAGGCAGTGGGAAATTGCAAAATTTAAAACCCAGGCATGGAGGCTTCCTCCTCCAATCATGCATAGCACGACATGGGACATTTTAGGGGAAAAAACCCATCATGGCTTACTTGTACCTTGAGACACAACAGTTCCAAGACTTAACTTTGCTTTTCCCTGTGTATCTGTAGTATCTATTTGCGGGTTTGGATCTCAAAGAGCCTCTTCCAGTGGGAACCACTGCTCGGTACAGGACAGTTCCTCGGTGGCTGCCGCATACAAGCAGGATGTTTCCTCTCACTGCCCATCTGATGTGCCTATGAAGGTACGTGTTCTGGGGACACCACCTGCACGCAGCCGTTTTCCACTGCTCATTTTCTTTTCCCCTACCTACTGAGCTGTGAATTCCCTTATGCACCAGTGGAGCTACCGCTCATTAAAACTAATCAGCTGAGCAGATGCTGAAGGAAAGAATGGGCTGGGAATAAAGAGGACGTTGGTCATACATCGCCAAAAATCTCTGCAACAGGCTTTTGTAGTTCACTGAGTTTTTATTCTATTCCAAATCAACATGCAAACCAGCTCCACTGGGAGGACAGCAGTTCAATGAGGAAAGGGAACTTCAAATTATGAAGGATTGATTGCCAAATGATACAGAAGGAACCCATCATATAAAATATTCTGCTCCGAACAAAACTTGCAACACAGTAATGGATGTAAATGCAAGTCAATCTCATCCTACTGCCACCACAGCCATAATTGGCAAAATGAAAAGTCTCTCCCTGCCTATGCCCTGAATGTATACCTGTGATATGGGAAGCTAAGAGGGATGCTCTCGCTTTCAGTAAATTGATATACGATGCAGAGAGGAACTAAGCTCGGAAAATGGCCTACATTAAGTTAATATCTGAGTATACAAATAACTTGGGGCCAAAATTAGCCTTCAGTTGCATTAGTGTAAACGCAGCATAGCATCACTGGGTGGGTGGGGCTTTCTGGACTGTAAGTGGAGGGAGGATTTGGCCCTTAGAAGCCTGTAACGGGAAGAAGGGAGAGTAGATCCCGTTACCTGGCTTTGCAGGGGAATTGATAGTGGTTTCCGTATGAGCGTGCTGCTCATACCAGATGGCACGCTGGTGAGAGCCCTAACACCCAGCAAAGGCAAGGCTCAGGTGTCAGCCTGCAGTGCAGGAGCACATGGATGAGCCTGGAAAAAATACAGCAACAAAAGGTGGGGAGGTAAAGCCACGTTTGCTGAGGTAATTTTTTTTCTATGGATTCCAATTAAAAGTCAACATAGCGGTAGGCACATGTTTAGCATGTCAAACATGCCTACTGTTTTTCTGGCAGGAATGTAGAAGGGGGCTTCGTCTTTCAGCTGTTTACCTTGGTGATGGTGCCTGGCGCTCCCTCGCATCAGATGCCCAGACAAACACATTTTCGCTCCTAAGAAGATTTTGTCCTTTTGCTTTATAACTTTAATTTTTGATAGAAAGCATGGAGTCTCTTTTGGTTTTGATTCACACTGGCAACTTTTTGAAAGGTATTTCTGATCAGTATTTAATTTAGTTACAGAACAGGAAGAATTTTTGGGGAGGTTTTATTTGAATACAGCAAAAAAATCTGGTGACATTTTTATCAAACTAGCTCAAGCAGCTTCAGGAATTAATTTCCTCTTTCTCTCTTTTCTTGGTTCTTTGTTTGTTGCATTTTCCTGATTTTTTATTTCTTTTTGTTCTTTTTTTGCTTATTTTTTAAATCATTTTTATAGCCAAGAACACAAATGACTCACAATCCGAGCTGTGCAAACAGCAAGTTTTCCAGTGTAGTGGCCAAGCTGGAAAATGAAGGGTCAGTGAACTACATGCATTTGGAGCTGATTTGAAATGCAGTATTTCATCAGGAGCTAATTTTTACCCCCTTTAAGAAATCAGCTTGGCATCAAACGAGAGCAAACATTTCATTTTGCAAGGTCATGAATCCATCTCTCCTGGCTGTTTTTTGTTGTCTGCAACGCTTTGCTGGGCTTTGTTCCCCAGAACTGAGCTCTGTGGAGGTGAACCCTGGAGGAGAGATGATAACAGCACAGGATAAGGAAGAAGACGCTTTCTTGGAAACAGCTTCCTGGGGCTGTAAATTAGGAGTGAGGCCAGACTGAAGGATTCAGGTCCGAGTGTCCTCATGCTTTTTATGAGTTCATCCAAATATCCATGTTGGGGACCTGTCCTTCTGTAATTGATGGGCTTGAACCTCAGGTCTGAATGGGAAGCTTGTGAACAACCCTTCGTGAAGCCAAACTTTCATAACGCTGGGGCTCGACTCTACTTGGTCTCAGTGTTGCTAAAAGCAAGTTATTCTTTTTGTGGAGCTGCCAAGACGAAGCACTCAGGACCACTGGGAGAACTGAGTCCCCAGTGCAGTCTTAGAACAAAGACTCTGAATCCCCAGTTCCCCTAAATTCCACGTGTCCTTTCCTTTCTGCTTCCTATCTCCCTCTACACGTTCCTCTCTCTGGCTTTTCTCGTTTCCTTCTTTTGCCCATGAGAGTCTTGATTTATTCCCTCAAGCTTGGTGTGGATGGAGCAGCTCCTTCCCTCCTCCGCAGGCAGCAACGGGGGGTGGCTTGGGCCCCCTTTGCTTTTCATATGAATAGTACGAGGGTCACATAGGGAACATCTGTTTCCCAGATTGTTATTCCCAATGAGGCTCAAATGTGTAAGGCTTTTTTGCGTATGTGCTGCAGGTCTTAGTGGCTTCCCGGTGGCTTCTGAAGCAGACCACTGCGAGGTCAGGTGGCCAGCATGCAGATGGCTGAAGAAGACAGGACCTCATTCTCATACCCTACAGAAGGCATGGGCTGATCCCTTTTCCTCATTCATAATACTACACCTGGTTTTTTTTCACTGCCCCATTCAGTGTCATATCCCATGTCTCTTCCCGTGAAAGAGAGAGAAAGCATCTTTCTTTCTCGCATCAGCAACTCTTTTTTTCTTTCCTAAGCCTATTTCTTCCTATCTACTTCACTCCATCATCCCCGCTTCTCTTTACAATTTTTTTTTTTTAATGTTTTGCCACCTTTTCCCTGTTTGCATTTTCAGTAACCTCAATCTTGGGGTGGGGGAGAAGGAATAAAAATAACAACAAAATCCATTACTCTTTTCATTTTTTAGATCAAAGATGACTGAGCAACTGAGGGGGAGAATTCAGGGCAGCCTTTGATGCACAGTATTGATGTTGGCTTAGCATGAAAATCTCCTTGTGCTATATTTGGGCCAATTACCAGGGGTCCACACAATTAACCTGAGACACACTAGCCCCATGTGAAGCAATGAAATTTGAGGCCTAGGGTAGTTAATTCAAATCTCAGATGTTTCTGTGATAGATTACCTACCCTGTTCCTTTGTATTTGCTAGGAATCTTTGTGACGAAGATTTTGATACTCCGTCAAAGTTGTGCTCTGGCAGCATGCCTCTCGCTGTGGTACGTGATTGCCTGCCTGTGCTGTTGGACTCTGAGCACCGTAGCTGGGCTGTTTCTACAGCAGAGGTGCTTTTTCTCTCATGCCTTCCAGCTTCCCATGGGAAATGCTTCCTAGACTCCTGAAACGGCATCTGAGCTTCTGCAGCGCTCTTCACGGCAGTGCAACACCCCCTAACCTCTTCATCATCCTGGTTCTGTTGGATTGATGCTTTTTCTTCTTTGTACAGAGTTTCCACTACCCAAGTTTTGGTCAAGGCAAGATGTCACACAGCAGAGACAGGGATCTCTGAGACCCACTTGCAGGCTGACACAGCTTTGTCTCCGATGGCTGATGGGTGCTGGGGTTTTCTGACTCCAGCCACTCCTCAGAAAACTCAGAATTTTCTGTAGCTATGAATGTAATTCTTCTGTAAATGAAAACAGCCTTTATTTCCCACCTGCCTTATAATGAAGTGGTACCAGTCCTGGCATCTCCTGCACCACATGATCTTTGTGAAAGGAAGAGCTGCTGGTTTGGGAAGGAATGCCTGACTGAGCCCCAAAGCAGCAAGGGACTGCAAAGAAGGTGGAAACAGGGACAGGCTGGTATCACTGAGTTGTGTTTGGGTTGCGTTCCTGAGAGTGCAGCTTGCAGGTCGAGGGAGGTGGTTTTCACAAGTTTTCACATGCAGGACTTGTAAAATTGCCCCAGTGTCCAATCTGTGGCTCCCCAGGATGAGACAGTGGGAGACTGGAATAGAAAGCTACCAAGACACTCAAGGAGACTTGTTGTTTTTAAATTTGCAGGCCTCAGTGTGTGATTTGATTATGTAGGACACCATGGCTCAGATCCACAAAATAATGTATCCAGCTGCCTGGGTCACTTTGAGACCATTGATTCAGAGAGGCTCTGAGAAAAGACCCCTCTGGGGCTTGCCTCCTTAGAGCCAGCTGGTGTTTCCACAAGATCAGGTGTGTCAACATCTGGAAGCTGGCACCCTGTCCCTCATACCGTCTTCTCTTGGTGTTTACTTTACAACTAGCTCTTCCCATGCTTGGAGGCAGGACAGCCATACCTCTTGCCTCTCCTTCACCTCATCTTTGAGAATAGAGCTGGTCACATTCATCCATGTTCTGGCACTGGTTCAGTGCTAAAAGCCAGCCCCAGGTACACTAGCCATCTCCAGAGGTATGGCCTGGAGTTACAGTTCAGCAAGACTATTTGCCTTTGCTGGTGTCCTGAGACTCCTACTGGAAGAAAACGGACAAGGTCTGGACAGCATCAAAGCCAGATCCTATACACATTCCCTCTCCAGGGGCTGACGAAACTCCTTTTATTGCTTGCAGTCTGGCATGGAACCTGCTGGCACACACAACCTCCCTCCTCTTCTGTGGGCTCTGAGGCAACTGGCAATGCTTTTGTCTCCATCTGACAGGTCTACAGTCAGACATCACTGGACAGCTGATGTGGTTTCCTACAAGGACCTCTCAGCACCTGAAGCTTGTTTCTGCAGTCAGGTTTCTTCTGCTGGAGAAGGAAACATTCCTCTCAAGCCCCGAGAGCATAATCCCATATATCAGTCATGGGCACACCTGTTTTGTGAGCTGGAGGCTCCTTATCTCTAATTCACACACTACTAGGCTGTGATGAGAGCTTTGTCAGCACTTCTACCTTTTGTCTTTTTTTTGCGATTTGTACGGCCAGTTGTTTAATGGGTGGTGTGATCCCACTCTGGCTTGAAGAAAGCAATCTTTCTTTCAGGTGGACTCGGGTCACTTTTGAGATTTCAGATTTTTGCATTTTGCATCGCTGGATTAAGCAGCAGTGATAGGTTATCCCTGGACTAAGGATAACACAGTCACAGTTCAGACTTCTGCTGCACTTACGCTAAGGAGCTCGCCTCAAATTGAACAGGCTTACTTTCTGTCTTGGTCCTGTGTAACAAAAACACATAAAGAAAATTTGTACCAGTTTGTGCCTTGGCATATGGCAGCCATGGATTTCCTTAGCCCTTCTCTTGTTTACTGCATCATTTTTTGTTACATGCTTGACTCTGACCATATGGACAGAGATTCATCAGCTTTTTTAGCTGCAAAGCACTATACATACACACTGACTGGGCTTTACAAATCTGAAGTGTTGCAGAAGAATGGATGGCTCATTACTTACAGGATGATAAAAGCTGGGGGACAGATAATAAATAGCCCATTAAATCATCCAGCCCCACCACTGGGAAAAGGCAATCTCTTTTTTTTACTCACGACACGACATTTCATCTTCTTGAACCAATTCAAACCCAAAGCTGATCCACCGCCGGGTTCATCAGCAACCTGCCAGCAGAAGACGGGAAGGGTGAGCCAGCACCAGCCCTTCTGCCGGAGTGGGGCTGTGCCTTGCCTCTCGCCGCACATGTTGCAGCAGCAACACCCGGGGCTGCACAGGCAGGGGGGCAAAGCAAACCCGTCCCCCTGTGGGCAGGAGCTCCGGGTCAGGGCTCAGGCAGCCACAGAAGCTGCCCATAAGAGGAGCTAGGTGAATTTGTCACTTTTTATTCTATGGAAGTTTTGCAGATAAGAGGAAGACTTAAGTCCCCAAGGCGCTCCATCTGGCACCTTTCATGAGCACTAAATAATTTAGTAAAGAAAGTCTTTACATGTTCAGTGCTCCCTTCCTATATCTGACATGGCTTGCCCAAAGCCCTCTTGAAAATAGAAGTGTCTCAAAGTAATGTTTTCTCAAAATAGACCAAACCCCAAATATTTTTAGAGTTAACATTTTCTGACCATTGGTCACTGTTCTTTATTAATGCCAAACCTATATAATATTAAAACCAGAATTACACCTGTTTTAATAGCCTTGTCTTTGTTAATTGCCTGTGCAGCAATTTGGATGTCTTAGTAGGTACAGTAAAAGTGCTTTTCTTTGTGAAGAAATTCTTATTTCTTTTTATATTCTGCAATTTTCTTAAGTGTAGTTGCTAACTGCCATTTTTCTATGCAAAACAGTTTCTTTTTTACCCCTATTCCTCATGTTCTTTCAGTTTTATATAGAGAAGGAACAGGCTGCCTGAGTTTCACATCCTAAATGCTCAAAAAAATGATTGGTATGTCTGGACAGCCAATTTGAGAAGTCTTCAGAGAAACCTGATTGGAAAACTGGGGGTGCTCAGTACTTTCTGGAAAAAAAACCAACCCTGAAACCCAGAAAACAAAAGACATGCCACTGCCAAGGTATTTCAAGCAGGGAATCTATTGCCACCAGTCTTTCTGAAAGCTTTTATCCATTTCCCTTATGTCTTCTCCAGACACAAAGGATACAAAGAAAAAAGTAATGTGACTGCTGCTTTTAAATACTCATAAATTTCTGCTCTACCTGTGACAATGGTGTCTGGCTTGTGGGAACTGGTGATGGGGTGCCTGATGTTTAGGGCCTGCCAAGAGGTGTGAGGTGTGAGGCTGGTCATCCTGGAAGCCAGAGGCTCCGGTCTCTGGGGGGGAGGTTGCTGCCAAGGAGGGATGTGAAGTCCTGCCGTGAGGGGCCCTCTGTGGTAAAGTGGATGGTCTCCTAGATAAAAACACATTTATATTCAAGGAAAGGATTCAGACAGACTGTAATCGGAGTTTGTGTGGGAGAAGGGGGCAGCACCGACTGCAGATGTTCAGAGGAGCCTTGTGGAAGACCATTTTTAATGAGCCACAAGATGTATTTTTTGAATCTGAAAGAGCTTGTTATTTCCCTGTCCAAGTTTAATCCGAGTGTATTTACTCCAGTCAGAAGCCCTATTCAGCGGGTCCTTACAGCCCATTGAAGTCCATAGGAGTTGAACACATGCTTCAGTGCTTTCAAAGCCATAGTATTATTTTTTTTCCCCCTATTTCTGTGTTCCTCACACACTGGTCCGTGCATGTGCCAAAGCAATACAAACAAGTCAGTAAAGCTGCCCGCAGATCACAGAGTTTCATCCCTGGCTCGTTTGAAACCTGTGGTCTGTGCCAACTCAAATCTCACCAAAAGTCGCGAGGAAATAGTGTGTGACATGCTTTACTTGTGAAAGACACACAAAACGGGTCTTCAAAGGTTTGGTGGTGGGTTAAGTCAGCAGACACTCGCTCAGAATGTGGCTGGGGAAGGTGGCAGGCTGGGAGATGCGGGCAGGAGTGCGGCAGGGGCCGGCGCGCGGGCTGCGGTGCCCCGTCGGGATAACCCTGCATGGGGCTGCTGGGAGCAGTCACCCTGCGTGTGACCTGGTGCCACCTCCAAATGCTGATCTTGTCAGCCCTTCTCACAAGTACTAACTACTCTCCAGGAACTTTCCCCATCTCCAAGGCAAAAGTTTTAAGGAAGCATCATTTTGTCCCTCTGTCCATCTATGCATTTCACGGTAGAACTGGCTCATCTACAGCCTAAAGTTTTGGGTCTCTTGGAAATTATCTGTCCAGTCTCTTTGATAGGAGATGTGCTGGATGAGTCTTGCCGTGTCCTAGTCCGGGTTAGGGAATTGTATCTGTTTGGAGCAGGAGCTGTGTCTTAATGGAACTGGCTGCCTCTCTATGAGCAGCTGCATTTAGAAACCAAGCAGCATGTACGGTGCTACGGTCATCGGAGCATAATGTGGATGAACTAGGCTGCACAGTGAATATGAGGTATATTTACACCACTTACCTCCCCACGGGTCAAATTCCCTCTTGGAAGGAGAAGCTCCAGCTTTCTGGCACACAGGCAATTTCAGAGACATTGCTAGGAATATTGCAGGCTTACCAGGAGATACTATCCTCCAGGGCCTTCCAAAGCTCATCGGTGAGCAAATGAAAAACAACAGCTTCTGGAAAGGCACCTTCTGGGACTGGGAAGCAGTGGAGCAGCGTAGGTAAAATGCAGGAGCTTTGCAGAGGCTTGCAAGAACCTAGGTAAAAGCCACGATAGCACAAGATCGCCTGAAACAGAAGGCTCTTGTAAATTAACATAATTTAACATAATTACACCTTTGATCTTGTCCACATTTACGAAATAGCAAATGTGGAACCCTGAAGGGATTCAAGGAAGAACTGACTTTATATGAACCCTCTCCATAAATCAAGGCCCATTGTAAATCACGTTTCTCAGCTGCCAGAACCTCAACAGAAGGGCTGAGCTTGCCCCCAGTGCTCCCAGCCCTGTTAATGTCAGCTCTGCAATGAGCTCTGCCAGGCCACTGCTGGCCAGGCTACGTTTTGAAAAATCACAGGAAAAGCAGCATAAAATGACTGCTTAGACTGCACAAATTTGGAGACGTGGGCTACATTTTTCCTGTCTCACCACCCTACGGTGTCAGGATACTTACCCCTGACTACCATCTACCTAGGATCCCAGATACGGCCCTACTAGCTATTCTTGTAATTACAGCTATAAAAATCAAGAGAAACCCACATCATTCAGGTATTTAAAAATAAGGCATTTTAATTTTAACTTTAACTTCCTTGAGAGCTGGAAGGTTATGTATATATGCTTGTATAACCCTCTTACTGCAGTGCAAAATGTTTGTTATCCTAATATGTGTTTTGAGAACACCAGGGGTAGTTCTGCTATACAAATAAACAAGCAGAGGAATGAATGGAAATACTGTTCAGTCAGGAGTCCCTCATTGATAAAATACCTGTCACATACCTCTGCCTAAAGCACACAGGCGCACTTGTATAGCAACGTGGCAAGTGGCCCACTAATCATGTTCCAAGTATGTCCCGAAAAGGAAAATTTCTACAGTCTTCAAATCTATAGAGGAGCAGATGGATGATGGTAAACTCTAAGTGCTTTACTGGCTGCCTGCCTGCCATCCTCTGAACAAGGGCTAATAATAATATCACTTAAAAGAGCCACTGAAAGGTTAGATTAGTTTCACTGCTGCAATTTGCAAATAATCCAATATCTGAGTTTACTACATCTTTTGCTATGACCTTGTTCAACAAAGCCCTGGGTACAGTATGTTTACCCACTGATACGGGCTTACGCTTACCTTTCGGGAGGAAGAAATCGATAGAGTGGATCTCGGTCCTAGTGAAGTCACTGGCAAAATACGAAGTTTCACCAACCATTTATTTTTACAGTAACTCCCAGTCTCTTCAGTCAGGGGGCAGGGAGGAAAGCTTGCTCCCACTCACCTTCTGTCTTTTTCTGCAGGTTTTTAAGCCTTTCTTGATGGGAGTTTGGAGCCATTGGTGTTGCACGTGACTCAAGGGAAGCACAGTCTCACCTTGAACTTCTGGGCAGGCATGTGGTTCACGCTTTTGTGGTTTGCTTGTCTCTGCCACCATGCAGAGCTCTGCCATGGCCAGGGCCTATGGGGACCTACCCTGCAAGCCACCTGCACCCACGTGGCCTGGGGCTTCATGCTGCTGCTGGCCTGGGGCTGTGAACAGCCCGGTCAGTGCACAGCCAAAATATTGCAGTGACTCACCCCCAGCAGAAAGTCCTGCTCTGAAGGAGGCGAGCATGGTGTCACCAATAAATGCGGTGAACTCTGTCATTGGACACCAAGCTGAGACAGGGCTCAGAAGTACTACTGAAATAACTCTGAATATATGAGTTCCCAGATTAAGAGGTTTGATTCCCCTCTTTTTTCTCCTCCTTTGTTTCTTACATGATGAGGTCTGTGAATGTTTGAGGTCAGAGCCATAAGCCACTGCCACCACTTTGCCCTCCCCCTCCAAGGGTTAATAAACTCAGATTTGGATTTTACTAACTGGTGAAACATGGAAGGCCATGTTTCTACATGAAACGGTTATTGTCAAAGCTACATCAGAGAATAAAATGATCTTGGAATGACTGTGGTTTGACCCCAGCCGGCAACTAAGCACCACGCAGCTGCTCGCTCACTCCCCCGCCACGGTGCGAGGGGACAGAGAATCAGAAGGGTAAAAGTGAGAAAACAACTTGTGGGTTGAGATAAAAACAGTTCAATGGTTAAAGCAGAAGCCATGTGCACAAGCAAAACAAAACAAGGAATTCATTCACCGCTTCCCATGGGCAGGCAGGTGCTCAGCCATCCCCAGGACAGCCGGGCTCCTTCATGCGTAACGGTGACTTGGGAAGACAAACGCCATCATCACTCCAAATGTCCCCCCCTTTCCTTCTTCTTCCCCCAACTTTATATGCTGAGCATAACATCATATGATGTGGGATATCCCTTTGGTCGGTTGGGGTCAGCTGTCCTGGCTATCCCCCTCCAAGTCCCTGTCCCCCTCCAGCCTCCTCGCTGGTGGGGAGGGGTGAGGAGCAGAGGGGGCCGTGACGCTGTGTAAGCACTGCTCAGCGCTAGCTAAAGCATCCCCAAATTATCAACACTATTTCCAGCACTAATCCAAAACACAGCCCCATACCAGCTACTATGAAGAAAATTAACTCTATCCCAGCCAAAACCAGCACACTTAATTCCAAGTATCTTCAGAAAACATCTGAAAAAAAGAATAAGGAGGCTTGGCACCTAGAAAAAAGGCTGCGGCACTTGGATCTGTACAAGTTGACTGGTGTAAGATGGAAAACACTTGTTCTGCATTTCCTGAACCTGAGATCTGAATAAGACTAAATGGCCCATCCTGCTCATTCTGTGTATTTCTTTACTTATTTCCTTTCTCTGATCAGCTCTTCAGAAATGGTTATTGCTTTCAGTTTGATTGTGAATAAACAGGAGCCACCCCAGCTGCACCCTCCATATCGGTTCCCACTCAGGTCTTTGACTTTCTTGGTAGGAGGACCAGATTCAGTCCATTTGCCAGGAGTTTGGTCACTGTGTGACTGCCACAATGTCCTGGGCAGGGCAGGCAGGCTGTGATGCTCTTGTCACCGGGTGATGTTACCAGCAGGTTTTCAGTCCCCTAGATCATTTACGTTTTGATACCAATACGACATCTCTGCCTGTTGCCAAGCAATCCGAACAACACAGGCAGGGCAAGCATTTGCTGTACAAGGCCTTTCTTATACTATTGTTTAATAGCAAATGGAAACAAAATAAATCACAAAAAATGCCCGTAATGCTACACTGACCCACATTTTACAGTCAATGAAAATTTTCTTTCCCCCTGCAGCAAGAGCTGCCAGCATTCCCTAGGGAAGAGCATCAGACCGACATAGCTCACCACATTCTGGTTCCCACAGCAGACCAGGCTGATGCAGAAGGGACACACACACACAGACCAGCACACAGGTTCCCAGTGACACCCCCCCCCACACACACAAAGCACAAGGAACCCCAGCAGTCTCACACTAACCTAAGGACTGATGACAGCAACATCCAAATGGACTGGTGCAGGACTGTGTTATCACCACTGCTGTCAATACAAGCTCATCTATTTTGATCATTTAATACTTTGTGTTCCTGAGAGGTTCTGCATTGCTGATGTTTGCAGCTGGCCTCTGAAATGTTGTGGAAGGAATCCCTGGAGCTATGGAAATGCATTTTTTTCCCAGTAAAAATTAATCTAGGTTTTGCTGAGTTATGAATTCTGAAAACATTGATTTCTCTTCTGTCCTTTCACATTTCCCCTAGAAAAAGTTATTAGTAGCTTTTCAAACTAATTGCTCATGACTCTTCCTGTGCCCCGAAGCACATCTATGCCTGCAGAGGGGGGCTGTGTAGGAGGGCCGGCTCGAGAGCCACCAACAGGACAGGCTCCTCCAGCAAGAGCATTGCTGGGGCCTCCCATTAGCAGAGCAAGGGTGGGTTGGAGTGGCCTCAGCTGCCCTGTGAGGCCCTTACAGGTCTGACAGCCAGCTCTGGCTTGGTTCACGGAAACGGAAAGAAAGAGACAAGGATTCTTCAGCCCTCCCCTCTCCTCCTGTCTCCTGGCGGGCCACCCCGCACCCTGTCAGCAGCAACCTACACGGCAGCTTTGCACAAGCACCTCCTGGTGTGACCAGGCATCAGCAAGGTGGGAGAGGTGGTCGCAATGCCGAGTAGTCAGTGTGCCCTTCCCAGTAATACTGCATAATGAATGCAGACAAAAAAAGACATAACAGACATAAAATAATTGAGTTTTTTCCTCTTCATTTGAAATTACATAGAAAGCGGTATTTAGCAATACATTAAAAGAATTCCATTTAGGCTTCAAAGTCAAGCATTGGAGATGAAGGAAAGGAGTGATTAGTGTGCAACCTTAATTCTGTCCCCTATCTGCATTATGTTACAGAATTTAATTGTTGAATCATTTGTGCCTCAGGGAGAGTCCAAAATGGAAGTTCAAGAGGCAGAATCAAGACAATTTTAATGCAGCATTAATTTCCCAACTTTGCAGTACACATTTTTGCATCCTGAGCAGCTTTTTTTTAAAATATAATTTATAAGACAAAGCAAAAAAAATCTGCAGAAAAGAATATACAATTGTTTATGAATGGGTAACTGAGATGTGCAGCAATTAAGGAACCTGTTCAGCATCACACAAAAACAAATGACAGTGAAGAGGGAACTGAAACTAGTTTCCCAGTAGAGTTTTTGATCACAGGAAGCTGATCCATAGTGAAATACTTCTGTTCAACTGTTTAAATTAAGGTGACTTTTATCAACAACTTTCATCTACAATGCCTGTATTTTTACAGAGTGTTGGACCGTCATTTTCAGTTTCTCCTATACTTTAAAAGAAAAAAAATCCCATGTCCTAATTCATATGTAATGATGGTGAGATTAATATAGGAAAATCCTTTCTATATTTTCCGTTTATTGCACATCCAGGATTTTGCTTGCATTTATTTTCTTTGCTGAAAGATGAGTAAGAAAATGATGGCACTGGGACATGCCTTTCCTGCAGGCCACCCGTTCCTCCACATCGCCCTCTTGATTGTGGGGGCCCTGTGTGATGTGGAAGGCTTTCTGCACTTCTGGTAAGTGATGCTCAGCACCATTTTCCAGGAAAAGTAATTGCTCATTAGTTTTCCATCTTTGCACGTGTTCACACAAAGAAGGAGAGCCTGACAGGCATAAACTGCATTTGGTGAAGAACAAAGCGCTACAATTCAGCTACTTACAGCCTGTACCAAGACCCCACTGGTCCCCCTGGCTGGTAGGGATGGACATGACCAACAAAACAAGTATGTCTGGAAAGCTGTGTTGTGAAGGCTGGTTATCTCAAAAGTCCTGCTCAGTAGAAAAAGGATTTTGTGGTGTGCTGGGTGTCCTCACTGACACCTTGATGAGGCTGCTGTGAAGCTGCTCTGACCACTGAGCGTGAAGCCTGGGAGAAGACTCAATGGTGGGGTCTCAGCAGCTTCAGCAGAAACATCGTTGTGGCTACATCCTCCTTTGGTCCTTTTCCTGCTTATTTCCAAAATGCCCCATCCATGCACCCTGTGGCCCACACAGTGCCTGCAGCCCCTGGGGAAGGGCAGGGTAGGAGGGCCAACGAAACGAGGCTTTCCCCTCAGCCAGTGTCGGAGGGGACACCAGAGGCGTATTGCTCCCACCGCTTTCACCCCACCCCGTGTTCCCAGCCCGCAGAGGGAGCATAACTGCTTTTCTCTGCAGCCCTCGGAGTTCAGCAGCTTCTTCTCCTTCCCCCCTTCTGCCGAGTGCCCAGCCCGGACCTGCTCATGTACACCAGCACCTGACTATCCCTGCCCCTATAGGCACCACATACGTGTGCCCCCTCCAGCAGTGAGACCCCTGGGGCAGGCAGCTGGGAGCCAGGGCAGGGCAGCACTGCGGGGACCCCCTCAAGCAACAGAAACCTCCCTGCCATTAAATCCAAACTCCTCCGGGACCGCAGCTCTGCCCTTCCTCCCAGCTTTCTCTAGGAAACGGCTGTGAGCTTTGGGGATTTTGTTCCATCCCAGGATACAGTTACGCAGCCTCTGCTTGTTTGCACAGATTTGTCCTGCCGTTAGCTTTGTGCTTTGTGCAAACAGCAGGGAAGCACAGCTGATGGCAGATGCAGAGGTTCCTGGTGCCTGGGCAGAGACACTATGCTGTGCTCACCAGGGCTAATGCTAGAAGGGTTAAGATGTATGCCTGAGCCAGAAGAGATAAATCAAAAAAATCCTGTCTCTTCAGCCTCTCTTTATCTACATATATGGCCTTCAGCTCTGCCTCCCACCAGATTACAAACATATCCCCACAGCTCCCTGCAAAAAAGCCAGGGCTTGACTGAATCTGTCAGAATACTTTAGGTACAAGATCATCCTCCCCTTAGCCTGAACTCTGAATGAAACCATCCCCATGCTCTGAAAGTGCTGCTTAACCAGTGCTTTTATTTTCTGCGTGCCTCAGTTCTGCCATCGGGACACCTGGTACACACAAAAGCCTTTATTTACTATGAGGGATTTATGGCACAGCCAGAAATGGAAGGGAAATGCTACTCCAATGCCTTGAGATCACTTTGCAGCTTCCATCCCACACAACCACCTTGGAAACTGTGAGCTGCTTTGTGTCCCCTTCTGCAGAAAAAATCCATCTTTCCCAGTCTTTCCAGGTAACCCCTCTCTTGCTTGGCCTCCTCAAGGACGCAGCTATATTTCCTTTACATGCACAGAGGAGTAACTCTGCAGAAAGCTGGAGACCCTGCTCAGTACTGCGGGGTAAATGAGGAGTGAGGGAAGCTGGGCAGTTGTGAAGATCTCTGCTGTGGCACAGGGGTTTTCCTGGAGCTCAGTACAAGCTCACTGAAGTGGCTGGGATGCTTGGCAGTGAAGGAGGATCAACCCTTTTATTTACTTCTGGAGCTGCTGTGTCTCCCTTTCAGTGAGGTCCTGACCATGGCCTTTTCTCCGTGACAGGCAATGGCTTAGAAGGTCCATGCAACCCACGGTGGGACCCAACACAGAGTTTTGAAGTTACCAATACTGACAACAGCCTAATTCAGGCTTTTCTTTTGCAGCTTACCCTGAGGGGAGCCAAGGGCTCAGGCGCACGGTGAGGACCAGCTGTGTGCTCACACCCAGAACACGAGGCTGGGCTCACTCACCCCAGCATGGCTCCCGTTGGGATGGATGACTCTCTGGACCCAAGCGACGTGTCACCCGCCTCGGACACGAGGAAGATGTCGGTTTCAGCTATCTCTGTTTGACACTGCAGATGTATGTCCAGACGTCTCCATGCTAAAGCAGTAGTAAAGGCACTGCAGAGCTGCCTTGAGCCTTTTACATTGCCACCTTTTCATGACCAAATGAAAGCTGGACAGTTTGGTCACAGACTCCTGGGAATATGTGGAAATCAGTGACAAATTCCAGCCAGTTTATAACATAATTAATGAGCAGTTAATTACCTTGGATGTGATAGCCTAGCTACAGGACTGCAGCATGGAGAGACACTGTGCACTGTAAAAATAGAAAAAACTGCGGAATTAAAAAAAGTTAGTTTTCAATGAAACAGATGCTAAAATAGTACAAATACCATGACAGAGTAAGCAAAGCTACAAGCTACAAAGGAATCACATTTGTTAAAAAGAAACGTTGACACATCTCTCTGGACTGTTTCTTCACCAACTTTCTTTCCCTAGCAGCAGGGTGTCTGAGTTGGGCTACAGTCTCTCCAAGGATGTAGTACAGCCTGTGACACAGACAAAATTAATTCCTGACCAAACCAGCTCACTGTATTTGGCTTCTGCAACAGTGTCCCACACCAACTGCAGCAGGGCACTAGCACAGCCCTGGGCTGGAAACCCATCACTTGCACTTATGCTTACCCAGGTGACCAGCGATGCTCTATCTCCGATACCAACCCAAGAGCATCTGTGCCCTCATCCTAGGGCTGAATCCAACCCTTGGACTAAATCTTCTTGGGATTTATAATGCAGTGCCTGGGTCGGAGTTTGGAGGTTGGAGGCCGAAGTTTGGAAGGGGTATCCTGAGGCACGGGGCTTCCCCCTTCTGGTCATTCTGCCCTGTAGGCACAACCTTCTGGGGTTTTTTGTGTAACTCCCATGGCAAGGACCTTTGTGGTGTGCATGTGTGAAAAAATAGCTGCTGGAGCACAGCTTAGTCTTGTGGCCTGTCTCTTGGGCCCGCCTTAAGGGTGTGGTGACATTTCCATGTTATCTAAACTACACCCAACTTCATCAGACCCAAACTGCTTCCAAGAAAGTAAGCATGGTGTCACGAGTGCTCCCTGCAATCTCCTGGGTATGCACCATCGGAGGGGTTTCTTCTTACCATGGCTTACAAGATCCAGTTCTCACTGCAGGTTATCCCAGGCATGTTTAATGTTTTATTTTCTCCCTGGATTTAAATGTCTTCCCACCTTACAGTCTGTATTTGTGACTGGCTCATAGGAGTGACTGCTGGGTGTGCCATCGTACATCCGCCTCAACTGTGAGATCCAGGTGGTTTCACTCTTCCCATTATTTCATTCCTAAATCACCAACCCATTACATGTTAAAATGTCAGAACAGATTTTGAAAGCTTTACTCACAAAGGTGAGCATTTACTCATACAAATAAGCTTCCTTATGTTATGGGTGTGCTTCTACGCCCATTGAATGAATAAAAATAGTATGACCCCTCAAGTATGCTGTTAGGAGGCAGATCCAGCTCTAATTTTGGTTTTACCCGTTCCTTATTCTTCCAAGACTCCCAGAAAGTCACATCTACCAGTGAGTCTTCCTGAGACAGGCTGGAGGCATGCAGAAATGCAGGCAAGGAGCTCAGCACTGAGGCACAATCTCTTGTGCAATCTTGCCAGTACACACATAAAGAAAAAGGGAACGTGGTAGGTTGTTGGGCAAAATTTGTCCATCACGTCAACTATGGGATGGATTTAACCATAACTGCTTACCACTTCTGAGTACCATGTGGAGCAAAATTTATGCTGTATGAATCTAATTTGAAGAGAGGGCATAATCTTTTCTTAGGACTTTCTCAAAGTCTGAGAAAGCTTAGAATAACTATAAGGTTAAAAACAGGGGGCAAAGCAATTATGGCTAACTTGCAGTCTCATACTTCTGTGGAAGATCAAAGTAATCTATGTATTCCAGGGAAGACTCATTCCCAGTGTAATGTTTCTTACCATTTCTGCAAATGTTGCTCTGTCCTTGAATTAAATTAGATTTTTCTATGGGAATTATTCTTCCAGCATCTTATATTCATCTTATATTCATCTTATATTCCCAGATAGGAATATGTTTTAATTCCAGCTGCATCAGTCCCATCTCCTCTTCACTTTCTGGAATTTGCTCTTGCTCATGCAGAAGTAACTGCAGCTTGGGAAACATAACTTGGGAAACATAACGTAATTTGGGAAAATAACTTGGCAGGTATTGTACTAGGAATATGGTGGGGGTTGACCATCTGAAGAGACATTACTTACAATGAACTCTATTTCTCTAATTAATTCAAAATGATTCTAGAGATTTAAGAAGCTAAGAAGCATCATCTTAGAGTTAAAAAAAAAATATCTCAAGATTTAAAATAGTGCTCAACTAGTTTCAAAGATGGGATATGTTACCCGTAAGAGCAGGAAACTCAGCCGAATTCAGTAGCCCAAGCAGACCTGCCCGTCTACCTCAAGTGGTCTATAAAACATCCCTGCTCCATAACCAGGCAACCAACAGCTGTGACTCATGCTGGAACTACACACAGCAAAGCGATGACTAAAGAAATCTATTTTTCGCAGTATAGATGACGGCTATGGATCCATAGGGCTGAGGAACAAGTCAGTAACACTCTGTATTTAATATTGATCTTAGTTTATGACCTCAGGTAGTTTGCAAGAGGAGCGTAGCTTGTAGTTCTGAGCTTCTTGTTTTGATTTTAAGGACACAAGAAACTAAACTAAAACTTCTTTAAAGGATTGTTTCAGTCCTTAAAAATATGGCACTTCTTTTCAAAGCACATTTTGCTAGCTGTGAGATTTACATATTGTACCAGCACGTATGTCCCATTCAGAGTTATTAGTGAGGGGTGCTAAATAAATTTGCTCTAGGAACTCAGCTGGAAAGTGTGCAGACTTTAGCCTTAATGCACTTCATGTTAAGTGTGACACTCCCTCTCTTTTCTATGTTCAAGTAACTTGGAATAACTTTATTTTAATACAGTTTGTATACAGAGCACATATTCACATGTCATCATTTTAAGTACAGATATATTTTGGCAGCAGGGTGATACAGCACATGAGATGCGATAAAAACAAAGCGTCCTTGGTTAGGCTCTAAATAACTGACTAATGCTCAGATTTTATGTCCCTATTTAACTTTCACTGGCTCGAAGTAACAGAGTGGGTCAATTAATCCTCATAACAGGAAGTAATTGCATTGCTGTTCCAATCTAGTCTGCAGAGAAAAAATGCTGTACTATTTTCACAGAAAGCAGCTGCTGTTACCAAGCCAGGGTCCTGGACAATTTATTTAGTGTCAATTTGTGACAGTCTCCAAGATCTGTGCTGCCACGTCTGTGCATTTAATGTCATGGACCTGGACATAATTGCTTGTCATGAAGGTTGCAAAGTCCATTTAAGACCTTACTCCCTCCAGGAGGAGCCAAACCTGCACCTGTGTTTTGTGTGGCAACGGCCTTGTCTGCATAGAACTGATGCAGCACTTGTGTGTCGTTTGTTCTGTGGCCCCAGATATCATGGAGATATTCCAATCAGCTTAAGCAGCTGATGGATTTGTCCTGAAGGCTTGCTGAGGAGCGTGCTCACACAATGTGCAGGCATTTCACGATTCACTATCTGTATTGCAAGAACGGTCCTATGCATTGTGTACTGCAAACTGTTTATACTCTGCTCCAGAGAAAAAGATGATTAGATAGGAAATTTCCTCATTAGTCTATTACATTCACCACAATACTATCTGAGGTCTATATCCAAAAGAGGAGGTGTGAGCACACTGGGTGTGGTGGTGCCTGATTTCTAGACAACTAAAGGACTGAAGATGTTTCCTACCTACAGGTAGGAGCTGGGTAACACCTGGGTACCCAGAGCAGGAGGTACCAACACTAAGGTGAGAGAAAGGTGTCATTTACATTTTTTCCACCTCCCTCAGATTATTGTGCCTTCTAGTCCTGAGTCACCTCAAAATAAACAGTAAGGACTAAGCGCTGCAAAAAGCAGATTGTTACATATGCTTTTCTTTCCCCAGAAAGGAGGCAGTTCTCATTATAGCCAGTAACGCAGCGTATGGAGCATTCGCCCAGGATGTAGGCGACAGGTTAAATTCCTTTCTTTTACTGTGGAAATGTCCCATTAATTCCACATACACTCTCAGTTCTTCTTTGATCCAGTGAATGTGCCTGGAGATCAAATTTGGCGTGGTCCTTGCAAACTGTCTGTGTTTGTGGCTTTACCTCCTTCTTCCCATGTAGCCTTTGCATCATGCCTCATCTTCTCTGGAAGTATTAATAGTGTCTTTGCCATTACCTCAATGCTGGGAACCAGCAGTGGTCCCGAACAGAAATCTTGCCAGAATTCATTTAGACAATGGCTTGTTTCATTTTCTGTTTTATAATTTAAATAAGCCATCTTTCACACGTCTGTCGCTCTGCATGAAACTTTATATTCATGGGCCTGTGAGTAATGCTCCAGCACAATGTAAGTCCCTGAGGTTTGTTTCCCAGTGCCTTTCCTGTTACAGGCAAGAGTAACTGGTCACTGAACAGCATCAGAGACAGGAGAGAGAAATTCCCATGACAGCTGCTTGCAGAGAGGAAAGGCAGGGCCTGTGGCTGATGTTCTATCGATTGCAATGCAGGCGTGCACTTTGCTGTGAAGGGACGCAGTGTCACTGTCGAGCAGTGTGGGAGAGTTTTCCCGCCAGGCTGTGCTGCAGGCGCAGCAGGTGTGACGGCCACCCACTGCCCAGCAGAGCGGCCACCCAGGGCCCAGCAGAGCGGCCACCCACTGCCCAGCAGAGCGGCCACCCAGGGCCCAGCAGAGCGGCCACCCAGGGCCCAGCAGAGCGGCGAGTGCCTGGCTGCAGTGCGTGTGCCACGGGGAAGCGGTAGGTGCAGAGTTTAAGGGATGGCTTTGGAGGTACGGATGCAGGAAGGCTTTTCGCAATAAAAGTAACGGCACACAGCTGAAGGTGTGTTTGCTATGCATTCATGTCTAAATTTTCAGCGGGCCAGATTCACATGCCTGACAGACGGCTGCGGGGTACCTGCAGCAAAGGGCGCAGGATCACTGCAGGTGAGGCACTCGCACCCTTCCACAGGTTCACCACTTTTGTAAACATTTCACCTATGTAAAGAGCCTTATGGGCCTCGGCAGGGACAAGAGCTCTTGCATGATGTGTGAAGCAGCAGCAAACAAGGCTGCTCAGGATTTGCCTTGGTCAGAAGTCTTGGTTCTGCTGTACCTTCAGCTGATTGCCAGTTACATCTAATTAGCCGGCACCTTAATTAACCGATGCTCATCCAGATGAGACTGAATGGAGGAAGGCTGGTGTTTCTAATTCATTATTTGCAACTGTATGAGGGAAGATTCAGATATCCTCTTATAAATATAACTGACAAAGTTTAAAAATTAATGTTTTGACAAAAATGAGCTGATGAGGCAAACAATACTTGTTTCCTTCGATGAAAAATCAGCCTTTCTGGTATAAGCCAATTTATAATCATCTGCCTTGAATTACAACACAACAGAAATTATTTCTTCCAGTCTTCTATGTAGAAATAGGGAAATAAATAATTAGCATGGGATGACACAACTTCAAAGGGTGTCTTTAGTTCAACCATGTAGTCTGCTACACTACCCACATGTGGAATGCAATATTTTGATGACAAATGAGAGCACTTACTACATTCCTTACTGTGTAAGTGATTCTGCAGCCATTGGTAAATAGGTTTACATAAAGGCCTGGCACAAGGGATGCTATATTAAAAAGAACAAATTTATGGGGAACATCTCATGAAAGGCCTCAACATTCCTGCAGACTGGATAAAATTATCAAGGAATTGCAATCACAAGTTTCGCTAGAATATTTTCCTTTTAATACTGAATGACGGACTCCCTTAAAGTAGCATGAAAGGAGGAAATAAAAAGGAAAACAGTCTATTACCCTAAATTGATTCTTAAAAGCATGAAACAGTTTAAGAAAAAAATAGGAGGAAAGGGAAAATTGGGCTGCCAGGAAAACAATCTTCTCAATTTCCTAACTAGAAATTGTCTGAAGAGTGACACAATATTCTCTTAGACTGGCGCTCTAGAATTATATATCCAATTTTCATCAAGAGTCGTTCAGAGGAAAAGACTTTATGCAAAGCTGATACTGCTACTTGACAAATCTAAGACCTGAATGGGACACATCATTGCTTTCTGAGTACTATGAAATGAAGAAGAAAAGCTACTGTTGGTGTTCCTGCTTCTTCTATTATCTTTTATAATGAAAGAATGATATCCTACTCAAACACACTTCAGTTCAATCAGGAGTCCCTCCCATTCTCCCATCAAAGATTCCTGAACATCTGCAGGATATGGGCTTTGATTTTTAAAAAAATCATTTATAGTCTCTGTTTTTGAAGAGAAAAAACCCACAACTTTCAAGTGTGAAGCGAGTGCAAACTGGTGCTATTCTCTGCAATGAGCTGAGATAGTAAATCAATAGAGGTAAGGAAGATGACTCCCTCCCCATCTCCCACCTTTCATCTCAGTAGGCTGAAGATGCTGAAGATTGTCTCTGAAGGCTGATTTTAGTGTCAGTGTTGTTATCAATTTATTTTTCTGACAAAAGGCTGTGAGGAACATGGAAACAGGACTGAGAGGTCCTTCGGGGTCACCAAATTGACTCCCCTCCCATGGCAGCACTGCAACATACAACTCTCCCCATAAATATATAGCACTATTTTTTAAAAATCTAACTCTAGTTTTTGGCACCCACTGTTCTGATTAAAGGCTTCACTGCCCCAGGGTAGCAGGTACTTTCTTCTAAAACCAAAGCTGAATGTATTCACGACCAGTTTTTATGCATTTGATTGTGTGCCAGTACCACTCTTTGGTGTAAATAGCTCTCCTGCTTTCTTGATGTTAACCCCACAATGTAACAGTAATTGCACCCCTCTCAGCCTTCATTTGCTGGACTAAACAAGCAATACTCTACGAGTCTCCTTGATGCTGACACACCTCCCCCCCCCCCCCCCCCCCCATTCCCTGATCCTGCTAGAAACGTACAGACTATTTCCAATGAACATTCACCAGTACATTGTGTAAGTAGCAATAATATTTTCCTAGTTTTGCTTGGGGAAAGCCTCCTGAGAGTCTTTCTTTTCTTAATTCTGGCAGGTCTGAGAATAAGAAACCTATAAAAACTACCCAGACTGACGAGGCTGTTTAAAATACGCCTATGGGCACCTGGCTGATGGAGTGGCAACCCTTTCGATTGCCGAGACAGCACTGCTGAGGCTGAGGTCCCCAGGCATCTCAGCCCACACACAGTCTGGAAAAAAAAAAGGGAAACAAGGAGCATTACTTCTTATTTCTTAAGTAATTGTTTTTGTAATACATATATTTTTTTAAAGCCCAAATGCTCTTCTCATATTCCTTTTCCCTGCCTTGGTGCTTGACACTCCCTGCTTCATAACAGAAACCAGTAAGGAAAACCGGGAACTGTGCAAGGCAAGGAGGAGGCTGGGGCATGAATGGACATGGGAAGCCTGGCAGGGGAGAGAGGAGGCTGGCACAGAGACGTCCGTCCTGAGGATGCTCCTTGTCCCAGTGGTGCAACCAGAGGGTGCTCCTGTCAGCCCAGCACTGTGTATCACCTATCTGAATGGTTGCCTTATGCCATCAATATTCGTTTCCCTGATGTCCCCACAATGATGGGAATTTTCAGAAAAGATACATTATAATAAAATGCAAATAGCACACTGTCTCTGAAAATGCCCATAGCTGAGTGGGTAGCATAATGGTATTAATTCAAGCTTCTAAACAACATCACTGGTACTGGTATTGATCTGACACTCATAATTGATATTAATGGGTCATATATTCAGTTTAGTTACTCCCTTCTAAAATATCACCTTGAAATTTTCCACTGCTGATAGTACGCGGCCGTGAGTTCATTTCCACAAGAGGTAATGGAAATGTGGCCAGAGACAGAAATGAAAAGCAGCAGAGATGCAGACAGAACAGCTATGAAAGAGTGTCCATAACAAGAGAGGAGAGGAAAGGCAGAGGAGAAAAAGGAACCAAAATGGGCCATACTATAGACTGGCTATATTCATATTTATATAATGGTCATATCTCTTGCTGGGGATCTCTGAGTTATGCAGATATAGGGCAATCATTTTTTTTTGCTGTCAGCTTGGCTAAGAAGGAGAGTGCTGGCCCTCTTGCTGAGGTGACGTTCCAGCAGCAGGAGAAAGGACCAAGCGTGCTCGGTGCCTCAGGTCAGACAGCAGCAGCAGGACTGCCAGGAGCTCCCCCACGCACCGCACCGCTTGGAGCACCAAGTCCCCACCAGAGAGAGCACTTCCAGACCTTTTGGTCAGACAAAACAAATCTTGGATTCAAGTACTGAGGTGAGTACTTACATTTGTGATCTGTGCAGACCTGCTTCACCAGCAAACAGTTTAAATATAACCGACGTGTAAAGTGTGCAACCTGCTGGAGTGTGCTGGTGCGGATGCAATTCAAACTCCATTATGGGCAAGTCCATAAAGACACCTTAGCCTGAATTTAAAAGCACTTCAATAAATCTTGCATCCTTAGGTATGAATTCTCAATTAGGCTTAAAACACCAGTTATGTGGTTTGATTTCTGAAAGTGAGCACTCAGGACCTCTTTCCCAATGTTTCATATTGGTCTAGGGGCAGATGGAAATACCAAGCTTTGATCTTGGGGAAATGAGTGCTGAAAGCCAAGCTTAAGTACAGAAGAGGCTCCATTACAGTATTTTCCCTGACCTTATGATGAAGCAAATTCACAAGCTTGCTTTGACAGGCTTTCCACATTAGGTGTGTTGTCCCCTCCCTCCCTCTCCCCCATTTTTCTGGCTGAATATTCATTTTCTCCACCATGCTAGCTTGAAACTACAATTGCAAAGCTCATAGCTTTCCAGTGCCTGCTTTCCATAACTATTGACCTTTACTGAGGATGATGAGGGAAACCAAGGGTTTGCTGTCCTCATATACCTCCCAGAATGTCTGATAGAGACAGAGCACTCTGGAAAATCTATGATCACCTGTAATTTTCAAGAATCCCATACAAAAAAATCATCCATGTAACCAAAAATAAGAAGGAAATATGCACATCATCTGAATGTAGTTCCAGTGTCCTCAGAACTAATTGCTTGAAGTACCTGAAGGAAATCTGATGGAGCATAATGGTTGTTGAGGTGTTTTCCCACTTCCCAGGAAACACGGTGCTGATTTTACTGGGGTTTGCATGATAATTTTGTGCAGCATTACTGATAATACTCAGAAACCTCTTGCTGTGTGGGTAGGATTAATGCAAGATGGTACTGATGCAAATATAGCCTGCTTGCTGAAAGAGAGCTGGAAAATTGTTTCACATGTTGACTAAACTATACCCTGGGCACATATCAAAATGTGTTCAGAAGTTGTTGTTATTTCTGTGCATCAAGAACACAAATCAGAATCCAGATTTCACAAAGACAGCAAGAGATGTATCTACCAGAGTGGGAGAGAGTATAGATTAAGACACACGGTTGAGTTTCCTCAGTTTAACGAGTCACCACAGACCACCTGAGCTGCTGCAGCTAACCATGGACATGCCCTTCACCTGTGGCAAAGCTGGCAGGAGGTTGCAGGTCCTCCACAACAGTGGCCCAGCTAATGCTCAGTAGCATGTCCAACCAGGAGTCACATTCTGCTCTGCACTCAGTGCAAATAAGCTGCTACCACCATCCTCAAGCTCCAGTCTGGGAAAGAAAGGAGTGCCTGGCACTGTTCACGAAAGGGCTGCCAGACCCTGTGCTGGTAGCTCAGTTGTGTGTTTGAGACATGGATCTCCAAAGGTCTTTAAAGGTTACTTTGATCCCTAGTGGTGCTGAATACAACATCTTGCTGTGAATTTAATGGGATCCAGAAAAGCTCAGCACTCCTGGAAAATAGTCTGCTTGAATCTATTGATGTTAAATATATTCAAGGGTTTTTTTCTTGTACTAGTTACTTAAAATGCTGAGTCAGCATCTTAGTTTCGGGGATAGTAGACAATGTTCTGAAAGCAGTTCTACCCCTGTCTGCACTGAACCAGACACCCTTTACAAGATGTGATTAGGGCAAAGGATCATCACAGTCAGGTTACGCTGATAGCACTGCTGCTAGCTTACACATACTGCACTGGGTATCTCATGAGTTGTTGTTACCTTTTCACTGGACAATACCATGATTTTTGTTCTCTGAAGACAGATGTGTAACTTGCTAGCTGGATGCTCCTGTGGATTTGGAAAAGCCTGGAGTACCAGCAACCCCAGCTGCTGAAGAGTGCTCAGGTTTCAGGGCTCCCTCCCTGACCTTTTGCATGTTACCAAGCATGGCTTGATTTTTGTATGAAAAAAGTCATATTAAATAATAGTCTACACCTACTTTTATAAGAGACATGGCCAAATATCAGGTAATCTACATATTAAACTCTGTTAATGTTTGTGATGAGGTCCATTTCGTGTTCTCATTTTAACTGTTATCTCATCTCTGTTTCCTGGCCCTGCACCTCCTCTGCTAGCTCCCAACATGAACTGCACCGGCTCTGATTCCATTTACTCTCATTGAAGACAGAAACTTTGAATATTCAGTGTACTTTAAAAGGCTATTTAATAGTTATAGTTCGGGAATATTTTAAGCTGATGACGATTGTTCCACAGACCAATAGCTTCTACTCATGTGTCAACCTTTTTGGCATTGGATATCATCTTTTAGCTTTTTGACAGTAAGTAAATGACCCACAAAGAGTAAAAAAACCTTAAGCTCCCTTTTGTTTCTGTTCAGTTTTTTTAAATAAACCTGCCTTCTTGCTTTTATCCCTTTCTGCTGAATTTGGCAGAGGAGGGAAAGACACTGAAGTTCTACAGACTTCACGGAAATGGATAGTGGGCAGAGGAAGGGATACAAATCCCTGTTTGTCGCAGAGAGAAGGGCTGTGGGTCAAGCCCAGGTGTGCTGAGGCATCGTGCCCTGTCATGGGGACTGGGAACCAAGGAGGAGCTGAGGCTGGAATTCCCACTCCTTTATTAGGGCAGGGAGGCAGTGAAAGGGTGTCTCTCTCTCAAGCCCTCTCGCAGGGAAAGCTGAATGTAACAATTCTCATACACCATATAAAAACAATCAGACGAAAAGACATCGTACACTTTTTATCTTATATATAAACAAAAAGGATATAAATCCAAGCCAAGAAAAAATCCCAGTAGCCACCTAGTTCACCATCCCACAATATATATAACTCCAGTTGAAAACAGTACGTATTTACTCTGTATCACTAAGAAAAACTCAGGCCCTTAATATACTACCAATTACAGTTAGAATTATATATGGATTTTTTTAATGGTTTATTGACATGCTAGTGAACTAAGTACCTTGTTTTATTAGCATCATTTAAGTCTGTATTAGAAAACATTATAGAATTTCACTCCTAATAACAATAATAATCTGAATTTTTGAAGAAAAGGAAAAACTGTCTATACGTCATTTCCATGATAGAGCCACATAACAAGACATGATCCTAAAAGTATATGAAATTCGGAGTTGATCATAGGACTGTTAGCACGGTAATTCAAGAGTTTTTAAATGCCACTTTGTTCACAGTGGTAATTTACCTTTCATGTGATATCCCTATAATAATCAATCATATCTGCATTGCACAGATCTTTTTTTCTGATGTATGCCTTCCCATTAATTTATCCATCGTAATTGTGCTCCAGTTACTACCTCTTTCTCTAAATTGCACCATTTTTGAAGTAGTCTATTAAAAAAAAAAAAAAAAAAAAAAGAAGTGTCCATGACAGGATACACTGTAATGTACAAAAAAAGCTATTTCACTGAAGAGTACCCATTACATACAATAACAGTGATTTGTTTTGCAACATCTATTTTACGCTTCAAGCTATATAAAAAGCACTCTTGTCCCAGAGTAATTAAAATAAGACAACACAGACAAGTTGTTTTACTCCCCGTTCTGTAACAGAAAGAAACCTGGAGGGACAGAAGTTTGTCATCCTTTTATGTGCCTGGAAAAATGACAGCTCAGATAACGGAGCAGGTGGTGAGCCATTCAGGTGTCACTGGCAACGGGTACGCAGATGCTACCAGGTCTTGACATTAATCTTATCCGGAAAGGTGGGTAAGCTGCAGTTCCTAGGAGCAGGAGCATTTGACACGTCTTGCTTGGTCTGAGCTGGAGTGCAGCCTCCCAGCGCAGCCCTCCTCACCCACCAGCAGCAGCTCCTTCAACACCAGCCCTGAGGAACCAGCCCACTCAGGGCTATCTCCTGATTGCTGTTTGAAGGTCCTAGATTATTTAGCTGTCCCAGCCCAGGCTGATCCCTCATTCAGGATCAGCAGAAGGTACAAAAAAGCCCCTGGGGCTAGAGATGTGCCCAGCACCAGGCTTTGGGTCAAACAGCAGAGGCTCTTCAGAAGCCAAGTCACAAGGACCACAGGGTCCCCAACCCGGTGGCCAGGGCCCCAGTGCACAAGAGGGCTGTGAGAAGCGAGGATTATGAGTGGCAGCGAAGACGAAGATTTCTGGCTAAACGACTAACTGAAAAATTAAGTTGGGCATCTCAGAGAAACAAAATTGCCTGTGAATTCTCTCTAGTGTGTTCAGAAAACATTGCTAAATGAAAACAATACATGAAAGAGTATACCAAATTTGTATAATCTGTATTTTCATCCTGCAAATGCACTCAAGCAAGGTATTAACTGACTACTCCGGCTAAAAAGGCAATAATATCCTCTTCCTTTATATGTGCGAAATTGTCGCATCAGGATTTCTTTCAGATAAAGTCCCGGAAAGCATTATAAGAAATCTGGACTTACCTCACCTGTGCTGACATAACATCACATCTTGGAGAAAGGTGACACCTTGGAAAAACTGTGAATCAAATTATTTCACGCAATACAAACTGGTTTGTTTGTTGGTTGGTTTTTTTTTTTTCTTTTGTTCCAGAGGAATTACATGTAAGAAACCTGAGGACACAACTTAACTCCAATGGGAAGATATTTTTCTTAACAATAAGAAAAAAGCAAGAAAGCATTGGGACATTTAATAAACTGTGCAAAGAAGGTTAGAAAAAATGAAGATACTTGAAAAATTCCCCTGGGCAGAATTTCATCTGAATAAATTATTTCAACAGTGCACAGTACTAAGTCTTCTCTATTACAGACAGTCACACCAATTAAACTGGTGCAACCATTTTTTTGGATTAAGGGCACTTCTACTTCATCTTAGTTTTGATTTGTTCTGAACTGATGCAAGCTAACTGATACAACTCCAGTTTAATTTGAATTAAAAAATGTTTTATATAGGTTTTAACTAGTGATACACCAGAAGGCTGTGCTGCTGTTCAGCGAGACTTGGACAGACTGGAGAGCTGGGTGGAGAGGAACCTCATGAAGTTCATCAAAGGCAAGTGCAGGGTCCTGCACCTGGGGAGGAACAACCCCATGCACCAGTACAGGCTGGGGCTGACCTGCTGGAAGGCAGCTCTGTGGGGAAGGACCTGGGAGGTCTGGTGGACAGCAAGGTGCCATGGGCCAGCAGTGTGCCCTTGTGGCCAAGAAGGCCAATGGGATCCTGGGGTGCCTTGGGGAAGAGTGGCCAGCAGGTCAAGGGAGGTGATCCTCCCCCTCTGCTCTGCCCTGGTGAGGCCACATCTGGAGTGCTGGGTCCAGTTCTGGGCTTCCCAGTTCAAGAGAGACAGGAAGCTGCTGGAGAGGGTCCAGCAGAGGGCTATAAGATGATGAGGGGACTGGAGCATCTCTCTTACAAGGAAAGGCTGAGAGAGCTGGGCCTGCTTAGCCTGGAGAAGAGAAGACTCAGAGGGGATCTTAGCAATGTCTGCAACTATCTTCAGGGTGAGTGGCAAGCTGCTGGGGCCAGGCTCTTCTCAGTGGTGCCCAGTGACAGGACAAGGGGCAACAGGGACAAACTGCAATGCAGGAAGTTCCATCTGAATATGAGGAAAAACATCTTTACCTTGAGGGTGCCAGAGCCCTGGCACAGGCTGCCCAGAGAGGCTGTGGGGTCTCCTCTGGGGACATTCAAAACCCACCTGGACATGGCTCTGTGCAATCTGCTCTAGGAGACCCTGCTTTAGCAGGGGGTTGGGCTAGATGGTCTCCAGAGCTCCCTTCCAACCCTGAGTGCTCTGTGATTCTGCTTAGAAGCAGTCTGAAAGTTAGTCCCATGTGACCTGGAGACCTCACATCAAAATAAACGTGTTCATATACAGACTTGCACCAAAACTATCCAAAGGTTTGAATTTCGGCCCATCTCGTCATTTTCCTTCTCATTATTGCCCAGACAAACCTGTGGTTGTGTACTCAGCAACTCTCAGTGGTTCAGCACTACGTACCTTCGATAACATTGCGAGTCGAGGCAAGAGTCCTTTTGAAGTGATGCAGGAGAGCTTTTTAAAGGTCAGTAAACAGATCAGCTAAAAAACAGACCAAGAAACAGTAGACTCAGAGCAAGAAAAGAGAATGAAGCAAGATCAAAGCACGTAACTGAAAGATCACCAGTTCCTGGGGTGCAGTGTTGCCCTGTTCAGAGAATACTAACCAATCCTGTTTTCTCTGAAAGGTCTAAATCCCAGAAAGCGAAGTGCTGTTCCTCTTAATTATGGTTAAAGGACACTTTTGTAAAATCTCAAGGACATTCTTCTCAAAACCAGAAGGAAATACTGGAGGTATTTTAATGCATAGAGTTGTCTTTGTTATTAAGTAATATTGCTTTCTTATATTGCTGAAGAAATGTTTAGCATTAGATTAACATGGTATCTGTGGCATTCATGGCATTTCCTAGAGAAACACACAAGTACTATTAAATAACTGGTCCTCACAACACCTGATGAGGTAAGTAAATATTATCCTATTTCTACACTGCTAGATGTTACCCCATTCTCTGGATGACGATGACCCAGAGAAATTAAGTGAATTCGTTGTCAGCTCCAATGGCCCCAGAAGCCAACAGAATTTAGATGGGTGTGTGTACTTAAAAGCATTAAGAAGATGAAGAAAAAAGTAATCTTAAACTTGGGAACTTAAGCTCCTAGCTGCCAATCCTGACCTGAATTTCCTGGACTATTCAAAACATAAATGTAAGAGCTTGTCATTGGAAGTTAAACAGTATAGGGATGATTAATTTGAGCCCCTGACATGGGGTTGTAGGCCAATGATATTGCGTTTGTGGAGTTTCAGTCTTTTCTGGTAAGAATAGCTCCCATGGCCAGAGAGGAGAGGGGGTGGGAAGCAGTGTCTGCTGTTATTAAAATGGTCTGCTGATCTCATGCCTTTGAGGAGGCTTGGATGAATAAATAGTCAAACATTAACCTTTGTAGCTTAGAAAGGAAAAGAAAACCTCCACGCACAATGAAAAGCAGTAAGGCGGTGAGCCATCCTCTGCCTGCGGCTCCGAGTGGTGCTGCCCAGCTGTTCGGTACCCCTCTGCTGCCAGATGTGGGTGCTCACAGCGCTGCTCACCGCAGCAGGCGTTTGTCCATATGTCAGGAACAGCGAGCAACGGTTTCTCATTTGAAGGGTATACTTTAATTCATTAATTGGCTTCATAAGTGAGGTGAAGACTAAATCAATGACTTAAGTAAGCCTTTGCAGAGAGTAGACAGAAAACAAAACAACTGCTGGTTAATCTTTTCAGCACTGAAATTAACTTCCATGTAATTATTTAACAAACAAAAAAAAAGAAAAGTGACACAAAATCACAAATAAGTTCCTCTTCCAGGGTGCCCTGAGGTAGTGCTAAATCACGCACCTTAAATAAAAACTGTGACTGTGGCTTCATGCAAAACCATGCAAGTACATTGCCCTGGATTTTCCACTCATAGACCAAGTAAGGAAATGGCACACGAAGAAGAAAACAACTGGGCCATTTCATTAATGGTTATGTAAACAGCAAATGCTTGCCACTTAAGCTCTGGCAGGACTTATTTTTGCAAAAAAATCTGTGAGAAGAGTTTTTGCAGGGTAAAGTTTTAAAAGACAGTAGCAGGCCAACTCTTTCTACAGTATTTCTACAAAGAAGTTTTGTACAGTTCTCTGCAAGTTTTCTCCTGGACTTAGAGAGCCCTAAAGGACATCAGCCCATAGAGAAGCTGGTACTGCAAACTTGAATACAGAGAAATGTTAGAAGACATCCTTCAGAGGTTCATGGTAAGATTGGAAGGTAGAAATGGCTCTGAGACAAAAATAAGGATGGGAGTTTCAGGATTACAAGATTTTCTCAAAAAAAAACCAACCTAAAAAATCAGCTTTCCTACAGAAAGAGCTCAGAGGTGATGAGTCTGGCCAGAATTGAGGCAAGAATCTCAGGACAACTAGGAGGAATATCACAAGTGTTGACTTGCCAGAGGGCATCCCTGCATCTGGACTACCTTTGCTGAAGGCTGAGCAAAGCATGTACTTGCTTTTTGGAACAAGTATCTGGACACTGTTGAGCCAGCACCAAGGTGCACAGACTAAAATGTGAGAGCTAAGACTGAGTCTAAGTGCTATTTATTTCTATCCAGCTGAATTACATTCTTACATGGATCGTGACGGTGAAAGCGATGATGATAGCAGCATCTTCTCAAAAGACAACTTACTGTCTCAGAAAAGAAAGGGCTTTCTAGCTTCCAGAAAGATAGAATAAAGTACTTTATACAGTTAAATAGTAAGATCAGTAATTGTCATACATTTACTGCCTATTGTGCCAAATTGCTAATGGTAGATGTCAGACGTAAGATAGTATGCAATTGGAGCAGATTGTAAAGATAATTATAACACAGCTTCTCAGAAAAGAAATCAAACTTTTTTTTTTTTTTTTTTTTGGTTGCTAAGTAAGAAAAAAAATGAAAATGTAAAGGAGGTGCCATAGACATTGTGAAAGCGTTTCAGAATGTTTCCACTATTGCTCAGAGGGTCATTTGGATGCAACAACAAGAAACTATTTTTGCTTCCAAGATTCACTGGTAATTCAAATGCTACACCTTGGTGGCATAAATGCTCCAAGTCTTATCAGTAGTAAACTAGCTTCCATGTCAGGTAGGAAAACAAGAGAAGATTAAGAAGAGTGTATTTTTTTCTGTAACCACTGATATCTCAAGTCAGAGAGTTATTCAAATATTTTGGATATATATCTGTTACTCTGCATTAACAAAGAGCAAGCTGTCATCTCCTTGATTATCTTCAAGAAAGCATGGAATTCTGCTAGAACTATCTCAAACCATCAAAAGTATTCAAAAGTGGAACGTTTTGAATTTTTATAATGCATCTTCATTGCAGATGCAAAACTTAATCCTAACTTTGGGTGACAACAATCCAGCTGAAATGGATTTAACCTATCTCAGATAGTGCAAACCAGGCAAAATGCTCAAGTTAAAATAACCTTTTGTTTGTAATAAAAAAAAACCCAGTATTTTTTCCTTGTTTCCCAAATAATTTCACATTTGTAAAGGACATTTTACATTGTCTGCTGTGAAACCAAAAAATATTAAGTCATGTCCAACGAGGAGCTTGAGTAGTCCACAGAGTAGAAAGAATCTTAAAATGTTTTCCAGGTATTAACAGTTATTTTTGTACATTAATTGAGCATTGACCTGCTGTAAATTTAATGTTCTTCAGAAAAGGTGAAGATGGGCATCACAGAGAGGTCTATTAAGTGACAGAATATTACTTATATTGCCTTTACAGTATGCCAACAGTTTTGTGTGACAACATCTTAAAGCAACAATCTGATTTTTTGTGCTAAAAAATATGCATTTACTGGAGGACAAGCTATAAAAAATTATTAGTTTCTTTTCCATACATGTATAGTCTACTTGAAAAAAAGATAGGAAAACAGGAAAATGGAAAATAATTTAGTTCAGGGAATTTACTGCAGGAAAATTGTTCTCAAATACTCAATTTCACATTTTAGTTTCAGTAGATTGCAAAATTCACTAAATCCAGTTTAAGAAATTTTGTTGAAGAAAAACTGCTGACTTTTCAGAAAACTGTCAGCATCACTGAAGTTTCAAACCTAGATGAAGGGGTGTACAATTATTATTCCTGTAAGATGCACAGTGCAGTGAGACCAGCTGTGTGTATGCATGTGTTGGGATCTTGTAGTAGAATATTGGGACATTTCCTATCTCCAGATGCCAGTTCCCTCGATTTCTCTGAACTTTTGAAATGTGTTCTCAACTCCTACCTCAAATGCAGCAGTGGAGAGGATCTTTTGTGTAAGCAGACTTCGCCAGACTGCAGGAGCCTAATAAACACTTTCTATGCAAGGCTAACTGTCAAACCAAAGTTAATTTAAACTGTGCCAGTAAAGGCTTTTTATTATATTTGTTTTCTTTTAATAAAAAGAAAGATGTAGGAGAATTATTAAAATGCACAAAATACCATTGTAAAAAATACTTTTAAATTGATAGTAATCAGATTGTTCCTCTAAGAATAAGGGAAAGGCAAAGTGGAGAATCATAAGAATATATTAAGGGAAAAAGATATTTCCCAAGGTTTCCTTTTCCTTCCTTTTCCTGTGCAGTACCTCACTTCTAGCCAAGAAAGTTCCCTTTCATGCATCTTAGCTCAAATCCAGTTTCATCAGCATGTGAACTAATATGCCAAACTATGTGCAGAAGGAGCTCAGGCATCAATTTATGTTCCCTGCTGCCAGCTGTGCTACCAGGCCAGTAAGCTCTGGCACAGGGACAGGCAGAAAAAGGAACTTCTCAGTTCCCCCACTATCAGAGCTCACCTGCAACAACACGAAGGAAGAAAACAACTGAAGATCATAGTCCCTCTCAGCTGTCTGGGATTTGCTTGCACACTTTTCTGTACACTGAGGTAGATCAGTCTATCTGCAGTACTCATTTGGCTTCCCTTGCATTCACTTTCATAAACCATAGTGAATTAAGACAGGATCATCTACATTATTTTAAAGTATTAAGGCAGAGAAATAAACGCCAAGATATGCAATGATTTACATCTGTCACACACCCACAGTAATTAAAGGGATCTAGGGTGTCTAAACAGCTTGGAGAAATGGCACTGGGCTTTTGCCCAGGCAGCACAACACAGAGTGAAAATCATAGGTGAGAAGTGCTGAGCGGCTGCCCCCCCTTTCCCTCTCCCTTTCCCTTTCCCTTCCCCTTCCCCAGGAGAGGAATTAGAAGATGAGATTGGCTTTAATTTTTACATGTTAAAAGAAATTAGAATCCAGTTTGGAATTAATTAAAGAACCATTTGCATGCCATTCGGAGGTAATTTGATTAATGCATCTAATCAATTATATTTTGCTATTTGAGGCACGGCAGCAGGTAGCCATCCAGCCACATTTGTGGTAGACACTGTAAAAGAATAATACAGTTCACAACCTGCGTATGAGACAGAAGCAGTCAGATGCAGATAGAGGGAGTGGGAGTGGAGAGGTGAAGGGAAAAAACAGATTGAGTTCGACAGGGAAAAAAACCACCACCAGCATTACATCTTTGCATAAGCAATGCCAGACAAGCATGTTCATCCCATCCCACAGTAGGATTATTTCCCTTAGCACATTCATGATTGCTTTGTCTGCTCTGGTTTTAATGTTTCAAATTATGGGGATTCCACCATTTCCTTTGAGAGCTTCTTCTGCAGTCTAATGCTGTTCATCCTTTGGAAGCTTTCCCTGATATGTTTCAGCTCCCTTTCTTATTTCCATCCGATTATTCAAAGTTGTATCCTCTTCTCCCTGCTTTTTCTCCCTCTTCAACTTCCTCGGTGCTTCTACTTTTCAAATAATCGTGGGCAGCTATCTGGGCCATCCCTTGCTGTTGCAAGTTGAGCAAGCACTCCTGTAATCTCTCCTTGTAACTCGGTGTCCAGAAGACACACACATTATTTTAGGATCTTTAGGTCAAGGTAACAATGCCTACATGAGAACTTTTTCTTTTTTCTAAATGTCTTTAGTGCCTTTCTCCCTTCCTAAAGTTATGATGCTGGAAACATTTTCTAGTATAGACCTGGCCTTGGGCTAAATATCTGCAAAATTGGATACATTGGATTTATCTAGTCAAGGACAATTCTGTGTGGTCCTTCAGAGGTTTCGCTCGGCTACCAACACCATAAGGTGACCTGTATGGAGCATAGTCTCCAATAGGATTTGACCACTACAGTAAATATTGTTCAGTAAAAGTACACTTTTTTTTTTTTTCATGAAGATACACGTGTTCAAATGGATCATTGCACACAAATAACACAAATAATTTTAACAAAAGCATTTGCGTACAGTCACTTGTAAGCTGTGTTGACCAGGGCCAGGGTTGGAAAGGCATCACTGATCATTTCTTCTTCTTGAAAGCAGATGACACCATACACCATGCAACTATCACCACGCCTATCAAAAAGCATGTCTTGATAGAAAGGTGTTCTACAGATCCTGACCATGCTAATTAGTCACTCCATCTAAAATACAAATAATATCTTGCTTTTCTTGGAGTCACGTTCCTACCCCTCGATAATTAGGATGCAGCCTCTTACCTATAAATCTGAAAGGATCCATGAATTCAGACCAGCTAAGTCAAATCTCCTGACTTGCTTCTTTTTCGCTGGAATTTCAGTGTTTCATCAAAATCATTGTGCAAATTTATAAGCTTGAGGTTTCATTCCTGGAGCTTAGGCCCTGATGCTTTGATTAAGTAAGAAATCTCTCCTTTTGAGATCACCCTAGGGGAACCAATGGGCTTTCCAAGGGAGGCTGCCATGGCCCCGCGTGCATCCCCATGCCGGCTCCATCCAGAGCCCCAGGTCAAGGTTGCCACAGTTCTTGCTCCTGTCTGCACCCAGCCCCAGGTGGTGGGATGGCCCTGACTGCCCAGGGGGCCCCCACAGCCCCCCCAAACGCCCTCCACTGGAGCCACCACCCAGCACATTGCCCTGGCAGAGAGTTTGCTGAATTCAGCCATTTCCATTTCTGCCAGATGAGTTCCAACCCCAAGTGACTGCTCTTCCTTGAGAAGGACCTGACGCTTGAAACGCGGGGCTTGTTGTGGAAGCGCCAAGAAAATTTCAGGTGCAATGATGTGAATGTTCAAATATTTCCCTTTAGGTTCCTTTATGCAACTTCACAAAAGGAAAAGGTTGGAAAGCAGGGTGAACACCACCAGTACAGATTCTGTAATGATAGATAACGAGTACAATAATCAGCTCCTATCAGGACTGGGGGACTGAAGGTGCAACTCAGAGATACATGTAAGCGAAGGAAGCTGGATCACCGCAAAGCCTTCCCTTGCCTCCCTTCTGGCTGCCTCCATCATTCCTGAACAAGCCACTCCTGCAGAAGGCTGATAGTTTCAGCCTATTTCATCCCACACATCACAACAAACAAACAAAGCTCTGATTCTCAGGTAGGAACCCTGAAGCATATTTGGATTTAATTGCTTTTCATTGTTTAGGTCTTGATGTAATGAACAAGAAAGACTTGGATAATTTTTTTTAATGTCTGTATTTGAAACATGCAGTGCTCAACAAAAGGTAAAACAATCTTTCGTAGCACAGAGCTGGGGAGAGGTGTTTGCACAGCCCTAGACGGCGTGTCACCGTGCTGCTACGAGGGATGGCCCTCTAGAGAGAAGCGAGACACGTGGCTCTCATCTTGCAGTGCATGAAAGGGTGGCCCAGGAACGGCTGCTAGAAATCCACATACATGACAATAAAAAAAAAAATAGTAGCACAATAAAACCAAGGGACTTTGCTCAAGCTTTTTTTACGGCAGGCAAGCTCACCAAAGTATCCCAACCAGTTCTGCCACTGGTCTGGCTGAAGCGATGCTGGCATTGGCCACGATCTGGGTGTAAACAGCTCTCCTGGGTCTGGGGCTAGTAACCAGCGAAACCAGGAAAAACCACCAGCCCTGCACACGCTGCAGGAACTGCTCCAGCGTTGACGCACAGCTGGTAATATGACATCATTTGTTTTCATTCCACAATGTATCAAAAAATTATATTTTGTGGTATAGTCACGGCCTAAGAGTTACCTTTTGAAGAAATTCCTGCGTCCCCGCTTTTCTTGCACCGACTGAGGCGTGCGGCGGTGGGCCGCGGCCGGCCTGGGGAGGATCACGCCTTTCTGCTGCTGGCGCTGTGTCCCACCAGGACCCGCTCTACCATGGGGACTCCCAGGGGATTTTGAGCCGACAGGTGCTGTGGTGTCTCGTCCTTCCGTCTTGTGAGGGATGAGGGACGTGAAGAAAAACTCACCCAAACCCGACCCAAAGGGGAAAACAAAGGGAGAGAACATGGACAGGGAGAACAAGCGGGGAGGGCAGGTGTTCCCTGAGAAATTCGTTTGTTGATCTGGAAAGGGCTTTTACCGAATGTTTTCAAAGCGGGCCCTTCTCCCGTTGGAGCGGTGTCGCTGACACCACTTCGGGAGGGGGTGCGGAGCCGCTCGCCGGTCGGTGCCGGGCCGCTGCCCGCCCCGGGGGCGCGCCCCCCGCCCCGCTCCCTCGGGAACACGGGCACCCGAAGAGCGGCCGGCCGGGAGCCGGCAGGGGAACGGCAGCGCTCCGCCGCCTCGGCCCCAAGCCGCCGCACGCCGGCGGAGCGCTGGGAGCGGGCGGCCCCGGGCCGGCGGTGCGGGGAGGCCGGCGGAGGCCGCCGCGGCGCCGGGAGCGCGCGGTGGGGCGGCCCCGGTGCGCGGCCGCGGAGCGCCCCGCGGAGCGCGGCCGGCGCTGGGGCGCCCCCTAGGGGCCGGCGGCGGGGGCGCGGCGCGGCGCGGTCACGTGGATGTGACAGCGGCGCTGTGCCTGGCCGGCAGCAGTCGCGGCAGCGGCACCGCAGCGCCAGGCGCCGCCGCCAGCCCGAGCCGGGCGGGAGGAGCGGGCCGGGCCGGGGCGCGGCAAGGCGAGGCGAGGCGCAAGCCGCCGCCGCGGTGCCGGGGGGTGGGGGGCGGGCCGGGCCGGGCGCGGCGCCGATGCGGAGCGATCGCGGGCGGGCGGCGGGAGCGGCCATGGCGGGGCCCCGCTGAAGGAGGCGGCGAAGGAGGAGGAGGAGGAGAGGGGAGGAGAGGAGAGGAGAAACCTCCGCATTCCCTCCCCCCGCGTCCCGTCCCCCGCGCGGACCGCCCGCCCCCCCCCCGCCCTGCATGCCCGGCTGAGACCGCGGGGAGGACCCAGCCACCCGCCGCGGCCCCGCCGCCTTCCCTCGCCCCGCTCCGCCGCGGACAAAGGGGGAGAGCGGGGCAGCCAGAGGAGGGGAGAGCCCGTCCCCGCCGCGCGAGCATGGCGGACCGCAGCCTGGAGAGCGTGTCCCTGCCCCTGGAGGTGCGGGCCCGGCTGGCCGAGCTGGAGCTGGAGCTCTCCGAAGGTAAAGGGGCGGCGGGGCGGGCCCGGCCCTCGCGCGGGCGGCGGCGGGCGCGCGGCAGCGGAGCGGCAGCCCCCGGCCCCCTCCCCTCGCACCCCTCCGCCCTGCGGCCCTGCCGCGCTGCTCGCCCGGCCCCGGCGGGCTGCCCTGCCCGCGGCCCCCGCGCCGCCGCCCCGGCGGAGGGTACCGGCGCGGGGGTTTTGTTCTGCCGGTGCGTTGCCTCTGCGCGCTCCGCTCCGCCGCGGCGCCGGCGGGGGCGGGATGGGGGCTCCGCGGCCGCCCCAGCCTCGCACGCTGCCGTGCGGGAGGTGGAAAAATCCGTAGGGCTGGCCCGGAGGGGCTCCTGCCCTGCCGGGGGAACGCGGCGCGGCGGGGAACCGCCGGTACCTGCGTGCAGACGCCCCTCCTTGACCGTACCGGGAGACTCGCCGCCGGGTCCACGCCGTGTGTGTGGGCTGCAGCGGAGCACCCCGCGATAAGGTCGTTTTGGACAATACAAGTTAGGTCGCCTAGAGGAAACATCCCCGCCCCCCCTTCCCCGCGCCCCCAATTGCGGGCTTTTATTTATTTATTTGTTTCCATGTCTAACTGAAAGCTTGCGGTGGTTTTCTTGGCGTGGTGGGTTTAGATGCTCGGCCGGTGCCGGGGCTGGGAGGGCTCTCCTGCAGCCCCCATGCTGCTGTTGCCGTGGCTGGGAGGATGAGCAGGAGCTCCAGCCCGCCCTCCCCACAGCCTGGCTCCAGCTCCCCGTTTCCATGTGTGTCAGCTCCGGTTAAGGAACGAGAGGCAGGCGGCGATTAGTGCCTGTCAGGATCCCTCGCTGATGGGGATTGAGCGTCCATCAGTCTTGGAGACAATTTTAGTGTATCAGATGTAATCTGTTCCTCCCAGTGGAAGAGACTGGGGAATATTTATATATACCGATGCTAGGGTTAGCTCTTGCCTGAAATGCAAATCTGCTGTTAGCTTCCCCTTTCTGGAAATAAACCCCCCCAAATATCAGGGTACGGTCACCACCAAGAGGCTACAGCACTTAACAGAGGGGCAAATGACCCAGCGTGTCCCAAATTAGTGATTGGAAATGGTCGATACATTGAGCTGTCTGTCTGTCTTTCTGTCTTTTTGTAACGGTTTGTAAGGGCTCCGAGCCAGAAAGTAAAATGCGCTCCAGTCGGTTTCATCAGCAGGGAGGAGCTGATGTTGACATTGTATTTTCCTTTTAACGCTTTGAGGGTGAAGAGGAGAAGGAGCTGGTCGGATGGCTTGTGGCTCTCATTTCTGTGCCTCCCCCTCCCTAAGGGTGCCCTGAAAACCTGAAATAAGAGGAGTTAAATGCAATACTGCTTTTCTGTGATGCACTGCCAGTCGATTGGCGCTTCTCTGTGGTAGTGAGGGTGGGAGGAAGGACTGTTTATATCACGGTATACATAACGGTCTTGCTTTATGCAGAAAATGCTTCTTGGTCTGTCTTGCATCGTTGTCTACACACCAACGAGATACTATTTAAACCAGCTGTTAGTAAATGCTTGCAGCAGACCAAAATCAAAGTGGCATAGACCTTCCATAAGAAATACGCTAATTCAGTGCACTGAAGTTGTGATACAGTTTTACGGTGTAGTTTCTGTTGCTGTAAGCATCATCCAAGAAGGCTCTGAGGAAGCGGGATGTGGTTTGCAATTGGACATCTGTATCTGCACTGCTGTAACTTCCCTGCAGCTAGAGCTGGAATGAATTTAGCCCACTGACAATATCTTTCCTTCTGTGCCACTGACGTTACACCCAGCAGATGGGATGGCTCGTGTTTTCTGACTGTGGCAGCCTGAATGAAGATCAGTTGGAATTGGGAAGCAGTGGAGGAAGGGTCAGCATCCTGGTTTCAGTGTCTTCCTCCAAGCTGCTCTTGATGTGCTCTTAGTCAAGCACATGACAGTGCGCAGTGCCTAAGAAAATGAAATAATTCACCGCTTAAAGCTCCTACCTTTAGGCACCCATGTTGCAACTCCTGGCCTGTTCTCAAAACTAATCCCTGCAAATAGCGGGATCAGTAAGTTGTAGAGTTTTGTTGCGCCATAGAAGACTGGGCATACTGTGGCCATGCTGACTCTGGGCTAAATGGGTTTCAAGGCAGCTGTGCGTCTTTACACCCTGAACATGCAGCACCTTGCGTATGTGCTTAACTTACGCCAGTCCATTGGCTTCAGCTGAGTGCATTCACTGAGGTACAGTTAGGCATGTACATAAAAGTTCAGAAGACTGAGGTTTTACCATGTGTTATGCTTGTGGTGTGTCAGGGTGTCTCTGCTGCCTTCGTGAAGCAGGAAACTGTTGAAGGCAGTAGACTGGCAACTGCATGCTTAAACATGTGTTTGGGTATCATTGATAACATTGGGAACTGAGTGACTGCTGCAGATTCTATCCCTTTGTAAAGTGCTCCCCTGAGCCAGACTTGCTGGGAAAATGTTTTTCAAATGCTGGATGCCTGGGTCGGTTTATCTGGTTTGTGAGCATGAGATTTTCAGTTCTGGTGCCGCTGAATGCTGTGGGTCTTACAGCTATGGCTGGTACCCAAGCAACCCAGTTCTCTGGTGCCAAAACCTGTTACAGACAGTGCAGCTTTAGGAACAGCTTCTGAAAGAAGCTGCTGCTTTGTGGCAAAGAGAGGAGCCACCAGCATGATCATTTCTTGGCTGTGACCTAAAGCCGTCTCCTTCCTAGCTCTTGGAAGTGTCTTGTGTAAGAGCGTGGGTCCTGCCCACGCGAAGCATCTCGAAACTGAACATAAAATAACTGGTGTCTGCGTGATCAGACCGCTAGTTACTGTGTCACTAGCACAGCGGGCACTGTGCAGATGTTGTAATTACAGTCTTCACTGGTAAGTCAGCATACATTTACATTTGGCCGTGGCATTTCCCCCCCACCTTATAGCCAAATTCAGAGTTCCTTGTTCAGCTGTGCGCTAGGCATAGCCTCACTCACGGCAGGGATGCTGGCAGGAGAACCTCAGGAAGTGGCTGCCGGACAGGTAGCTTGTGCTTTTTAGACGATAGAGCAAAGTGCTTATTTTTTTTTGGGGGGGAGGGAGTGTTTAGGCAGTTCTGCGCTGCTTGTTCGTTGAGAGGGAGGAGCAGTTCATCAGGAAGGTGTTTACTTGGTTTTCTGCTAAGATTGCCTCTGTGGCAATCCTAACCCCTTGGTTATTGTGGGCAAGCCACATGCCTTCTACCTCCCCTTTGTTGTGGTCTGAATAGGCTTTTTTGTTTTAGGCAAAGCTATTTAAAAGGTACTATGGATGCAAATGAGAAAAACCATTTTAGATTTCGTTAGTTTCATTATGATGATTTAGAAGGTGAAGATCAGTCAGAATCAGAAATGTTTACCAGCGTCCTCCGTGCTTGCGTGCTGGGAGCCTGCCTCACGCAAGGAGTGAGTGACGGAGGTAGCCTAGTGCTCTGATGAGTGCTGAGAGTGACTTTCACGTTGATGTGTTGGCATGTTATGTTTAGCTTAAGGCATCAATAGCACACTTCTTGACAGTGTTTTGACTTAATTTTGGGAGGGGGAAATTGCTTCTGTGTTTCTCAGAACACAGGCGTGCAAGCAGCAGTTTAAATTTTATGAATATTAGAAGTTGTGAAATCATCCCTATCTCCCTATCCCACCAAATCTTCTGAAGACATTTGTTTTGCTGTGTTTGAGTGAATGTGCGTGATGCTGGTATGTTACATGTGTGTTCTTTGACGCTCTAGTAAGTTTCCATTGAGCATACTAAAGCTTGCATTGTTCAAAACTATAACCCTTCTAGGCTGATGCAATCAACGTGTCACTCTGCAGTAGTTGTTCGTTAGGGCTGCTTAGAATTTTACGAGGCTTTAGTTTTCTAACGATGTATAAAATTGTACTGGGTGGAAATAGATGAATCATCTTGTTTTTTAGAATAGCTTGGGGGTTGTTAACTGACGAACGGATTTAATAAAACCAGGAGTCCTGAAATGTGCTGTCTTATGAAAAAAAAATCTAATTCTAACCCCTTCATTCTTAAAAGCACTTAAGAATTAAAAAAAAAAAAAAAAAGCCTCCTAAATACTTTTCTCATTTTCCCCTCAATTTAAGGGTATACAGGGTTATATTGCCCTTCCAATTACTTCCTGAACCAAAATTATTTGGGAAAAGATGCTCTTTGTATAGTTCTTCCAGTGTTTTATGCAAGAGTCAGATAACATAGCAGAAACACTTAAAGATCCACAGAGGCCACATGGAAAATGTGAAAACTGTCCTGTTGAGAAACTATTCTCCTTATATTCCATACTGTACTTCCAGTCCTCTTCCATTTTAAACATATGAGGCATAACAGGTTTTGGGTTTTTTTTTCGGAAGTCTGGACTTTTCTCCAAAGAGCACTTTAAAAAAAAGTATCAGCAGATCATTAATGAGTGGTTACTTATTCCCAAAGGCACTGGACGTCCACTCAGCTAATTAATTTTGTCCTCAGCTTTTGTTGTATTGAGTGGCTCGATTATATTCCGTAATAGTATTTGCGTTGATTGGGTCATTGTCTAGCCAGGTTTATTATTTTATTGGGTATAAGTTCTGTCTTCTGTTGTCTGCATGGAGTTACTGGGTTGGGGCCAGAGAATGGGAGTTAGCTCCGCTAGTTACTATTTCTCCGTAACATTTGCCAGCTGACTCTTCACTTGTGGAGAGGTTTCAAGGTGTGAAAATTTCAATAACTAGCACACCTCTGTGATTTGGGACACAAAATCATCCTTTTAATTCACTCCTTGAGAGATAGTGCTCTGCTTAGCAAGTGGATATTACCTGTGCAATGACAAAGTGTTAAGACTTTCTGAGTTTAGGTGAGAAATAGACTAAGAAATTATGTAGTCACATTTGCTTCTTGTTTTTTTGAGCTGTTAGGGTGCAGTTGGCTCAAGTTTTAAGTTCTTTTTCTGGCAATGAGAGGACTAATTTACTCAAAATACATGAAGCTGAAATTTACATGTAAATTGCGTACAAGATCTAAGACTTCAAGAAAATTTCCCAAATACCACGGGAATTATGATGAAATTGAGAGTGCTGGCAACAGCAACTTTTCTTTCTTTGTAAGATGAGCTCCTCTCATCAGCTGTTTTGTCTCTGGATTGGTGCTCAAGTGGGAGAGGGACAGTACTTATTTTAAAAACAGGTTAAATTCATTCATGAGTTGCTAACCATTTGCATTTTAAAGCACTGGAATGTGAAGGTTTTGTTGTTCTGGTTTTTTTTTATTTATTTTATTATTATCTGCCTACTTCACTTTGCTGTGCTATTTGGACTTAAAGACTTTTAATGGGTGGTGGTGTGTTGAAAGCATTCTCTGTCACTCATTCACTTGAAGTACATTGTAATGCCTTGTGAAATAGAGTATGCAAATCTCCAGGATGCTCCTGCTGTCCTGAAGGCATACTGTAAATATACCTTTATTGCCAGCTGATGTTGAGCAGCATTGATGCCCAAGGGTTACACTTAATAGATCGTTCAGATGATCTTTGCTGTATTACACAACAGACATACGTGGAAAAACTTTTCCCAAGGATGTGTGAAAATTGCCGACGGGGTGTCAGTTTTATAGGCAAAACAGGCAGTAAGCAACGTATTTATAACGAGAACATGCACTGTAAGGAGCTGCCTTTTGCAGCTTCAGGGTACGTCTGGGTGATTCGGCTGCACTTTGCATGGAGCAGAAGCCAGCAGCGCGATGTACACCTATGGCTGCGAGTCAACGTGCGGCTTTTCTCTAGAAGGGTATTGACCTGCCTTCGTTACTCCATTATAAGGGGAGTGCTGTCATTTTGATTTGAATAGTCTTTATTCTAGCAAACTAAATATCCTTTGGTATCGAAGAAATACAGATTTAGCACACCTCTTCCCTTTGTGTTTAATTTTTCTCAGGGAAAAATACTTCCATGCTGTATAAAAGGCAGATGTAATAAACTAATTTTTGATGCAGGGTTTGGATTGGGAGCAGCAGAAAGATCAATGTTTCTCTGAAGGGACATCAATAGGCTCCTTTAGGTTTTCATAGCTCAGAATGGATGTTTGTGGTGTGGTACAGAGAATCCTAAATGTACCATAGCTCTTCTATGCTTAAAAATGCATTGACTGCATTTTAATTTTTTAAGAGGCTATTTGTATAACGCGTCAAGCAGGACATATAATTTTTTAAAAATAACTGCTTTAATTCCCCGGCAACTGTCAGACAAGATGACTCACTGCAGTGTAAGAATTCACCACAGCACATCACAGATTTGACACACACTCTTAATCTGTGTAAAATTATGTATGTATATTCCCCTACTTTCCTGGTGGGTGAGCTTCATTTTTGCCAAAATCCTGACAATCCCATTCTGCCTGCTCTCCTCCCTCGCCTCCTTTTTTTTTTTTGCCCCTTTCTTCTTGAGAACCTCCTTGCTGCCAGTAGCCCCAGCCGCAGGGTCTGGGTGCAGCAGTCTCTCCCTGACTTGTTCAGAGCCTTTCCAGATTGTTAACGGCCCCTGATTCTCTTCTTGACTGTGGTGGTGGTGGTGGTGGTGGGGCATTTCCAAAACATGATTGCTCTGTAGGGTTATTTCTGGTCTTTTCTTGTATTACTAGGGTAAACATACACTAAAGAACTGGAACTGGTTTCATTTAACTCAGCTGGGTAGAATGCATCAGAGAATTGCTCATTTGAGGCCTGTGTAAATCAATCAATTTCCTCCGCGCCCCCCCCCCCCCCCCCCCCCCCCAAGTAATATTAGCTAGGGCTTCTAATTGCTAGCCAGTATTATTTAACACTAGGATTAAGTATAACTTTGAAACATGTATAAAACATCCGGGGGACATCATGCTCTTCTGCAATAAAAAAGCACATACAGGAATAGAAATACTCAAAGCAGTTCTGCTGGAGATAGATGCTGGGAAAATTGTGGCTTTGGCTGGAGCCTCTGGCCGCAGAAGAGGAGGCTTTTGCCCTGAAGCCTTATGGAGTCCTACCAGGGCAGCCAGCGCATGGCTCTTGCAGGATGGACAAAGACATCCATGGTGCTTCTTGTAGTCCCTTTTCTGGGAGCTGATGCGGTTGCTCATTCTTGGCAGTTTGATGGGCATAGTCTACGTGACACATAACCTGCAGTGCTTAGAGCAGCATGAAGTGCTGGGGTGTGGATAGTTGTCATGTTATTTTACAGCAGAAGTTAACATTGAAAAGTGTATGATGTCTGGTCTTGATGACCTCTTAAAAAGAGTATGGTGTTAAATGGTTGAGTGACTAGAGAAAGAAAGAATTCTTGTAAAGTATCTTGATAACTTGGAAGGGAAGGTGTTTCCGATGACTTTGAGAGGGGCCGTTTGATTTCCAGAGTGAACTGGACCATGGATAGGCCATCTTTTAGGATGCTTGAGGTGGTGTTTGCTTTTATGTGTGCAGCTGGGTCTGCAGAATGGTGGCAGTTGAGGGGAAGAAGGGATTCTTCAGATGTTGTCTGCTATATGGAAGTAAGAATGGATGTTAGGACCTGTGTGTGTTCCCATTTCTCTCTGCATCCAGAAACTGTACCACCACACTAACCATGACATCTGCAGTTTCTTCATTCAACTCTTGGCTTGATCTATATGTAAGATTAAAATATCAAAAAAAGATCTTGTAAGTCTGGTCTGGTAGGTGCTGTTCAGAAGCCAGGAAAAGGTTTCTTAATGAAATCTGGGAGAAATACTGAAATGTAAGTAATGCTGGTAGACTGGTGGTTGAGTCTGCCTAGACTAGCATAAGTTTAGAGACTTTTGGTTGGCTTAGGCACCTAAACCAAGTTTGCTGGTGCTCTTTTTTCCTAGTGTGTGGATGTCCATAAACAGCCTGGCAAAATAAAGGCCCTAGCAACAAACTCTTTGCAGAAAGCAGGCCTGTATTATCCCCTCTGTGTGGCCTCTCCAGATAGAGTTACATGGTATTAGCAGAATGATTACAAGGCAATTGCATCTATTACCATTTAATGAGAAAACTGGCCGAATTGGTCTTTGGGATTCTAGTCTCTTGTTACGGAATGCTTCTGAAACTGTACGGAAAGTTTCCTTCTAGCATCCATATACTCTATAACTACAGTCTCATACAGCTAGATGCCTAAAGTTCATAACAAATAATGAAAATTCACTTTTTTTTTTTTTTGGAGGGTATACCCTTCGTTATATTAACTCATATTTTTCATTGTTATAATTGCAAGGAGGATGAGCAAAACCTAGGATTTTGCATGCCATGCCTCTCTTATCCTTGTTGAAATAAATGTTATTCAAATAATGGGATAATATTTTTGATGAATGCCTGAACAAATAAAATGATGGCATTGCGGTGACATGCAAACAGTTCAACTTTGGTAAGGAATCTTAAAATGGAAATTGCATTTGAAATGCTAGACTTCTTTGACAGATGCCTGAGGATGAACAAACAACAGTTATCTAGCAAAACAGTAAAATGCAGAAACCTCCCTATTCTTTCCTGAATGATGACAACGGCAAACCCCTCTGCTGAATTCGCTGGAACAGCCCAGTTTCATTTGGCATGTTTTTAAGTCTAAAAAAAAAAATAATACATTGTTTAGAAGATGGCATAAGTTTTTCTATGTGTTGTGAAGTGAGGATTTAACTTTTTTTAAGGAAAAAACGAAAAAATACTGTTGGATTGTGGAGTGAGTTTTACTTCTTAGAGGGAAAATAACAGATTGACAATATTTTTAGTTGGCTCTACTTTTAATCAGCTTTATGTTGTAATGGAGAAAGTTGGTTTACTGTGTTGAGCAGCAACAGTGGATTAGCAGGAATTAAATTTAATGATTTTTTTTTTATGATGATGAAACAAAAGTATTGCATTTATGTTTATGAGTTTTATTCTGCTAAAGCATTTGACATATTCCGGTCATAACATTTTATCTGTGTCTCTTACAAACTCAGACTTTAATTGTACAAATATCCATACCGTAGACTGAGGAGGATTTGACGAAACAGTTTAAAAGAGGTCTTGAAGAGTGACCAAGAGTAGAGTCATGGATATTGGGGATTAAATCAGTCCTAATAAACATTGTTAACCAGGAGAAAGATAGGAAGTTAATTTTGATTATTTGACAAACCTTGTGTTGGGGCAGGAGGAATGCTTTGCTTCTCATAGCGCTAAGTTAGTGCAATGTTAGTGTTACAAACCATGAGAAGATCCAACTTCTGGGAATGGAAATTAGACAAATTCAGATTGGAGGTAAGACAGAAAATATTGATAAGGCTAGATAAACACTAAAACACTTGCATAGGGAAGAAGACTCAACAGCTTTCTAAAAAAAATTACCCTCTACTAGACTTGATAGAAGGGTCCTTTCTAAGAAATACTGAATGTAAGAAGTTTGTATATGTAGATATCTAAACCACTGAATCCATCCTTGATCAGAAATATACCGCTTTAAGTATGATTAAGTGCTTTTGTAGTGGCATTTTATAAATGTTTTAGTTCAATATTATGATATATATATTTTCCTGGTAACTTCGAAAAACACTGCAACAGTTGAAAATTTCAGTTTTAGTATGTTTTTGGTATTTTACAATGGCTTGACATTTACTTGCAGTAGTAATTTGTTTTAAATCAATGTTGAACACTGTAAGGATGTGCATACACTACAGTTTGAGAGGATATCAAATGCAGTTGCTTTGATAATACTTGCTTAAATACTGACCTGTAGCTCAGGGGACTTCTGTATAAGCACGAAGTGGCAGAACAGTAACATTTTTAAAAGCTCCATTACAATTTCTTAGATGTAGCTTGATCGTTGGATTTTACGTGAAGGTATTGTCCTTTTTAATCATTTGGATAAAGAGTGAGAAAGAACTTGCTTCCTCTGAAGATTAATCCTTCCTTCATCCTGTACCCCAATACTTCAGGGAGGTGAGGTCCGTACTTAACAATGGAATGAGTCGCAGTAAGACAGTGTATTATTTTCCTGCTTTAGTTGTATATTTCCTTTTAGCTTTCTTAAAGTAGATATATGTCGGGGTATATATTTTCAGTTAATAGATTTATGAATATTGTTTCTTTCATTCCCCTTCAGTTTTTCTTGAATTTTTTATAATTATTTGTAATTCTGTATTTTATTTTAACGCACCTTGAATCCATGCTTTTCCAGCATGCTAAGTTGCAGCTAATGAGAAGCCCCTTCCTACTTTGAAGGCAAACTCAGATGTCACTGGAGGATTTCATCAGGATAGCTGCTCTTTGCTCTGGTATCTTTGCCTATGCCTCACTGACCAGTCACGGTAACTTCGATGTCTTGGTGAGAGGTGAAAGGTATAGGAGCAGTGAAAATGTCTTTGTGCTTTTGTGCTGCCATTGGAAGGTCTGTGAAAACTGTTTTGTTTACTGGGAGTTTCACAAAGCTGGTAACTTTGACCTCCAGAGGCAACTACTTCTGGAGCACAGTTCAACATGGAGAGAACATATTCCTTTGTCTGCAGTGGGAGAAGTAATGTATTTCCTTTTGGCTTAGCCCAGACATCGTTTTTCTTCTTGAGCACAATGATGCCTTGGCTGATATCACCTGCTGATGGTAATTCTGAGGATGATGAGGGCTCCTGGCGAGTCTGATATTTCTTCTTCAGCTTTGAAGGTCAGCCTCCTATCTGTTTTTTGTTCCACAATGGATGCTGTGTGGCCGAGCGAGATGATGAGGGTCACCTTGTGGAAGAGTGAAGAAGCTGTGTGTGGGATGCCTTGAAGCAGAAATAGGCACAGTGGTGTTAAATGTCATCTTTGACTGCTGGACCTTTTAGAGACATTTGGTAACTGCTGGTAACCTAGTCTGTAACAGTTTTCCCTCCATAGTATACTTTTAGAACAAGTATGTGAAGCCTGGGCTCTTTTCTCATCAGTGCCAGTTTCTCTGTCCTCCTGGGAGGAATCTAGGCTGGTTCATGCACCAGCTTTTTGTACCATTCAAGAAATGGGCTGGGCTTTCTTCTGTCCCGAAGATCATGCAAAGACCACAGCATCTCTGAAGCTTGAAGAATTTCAGTCTGAGGTCCCGGTATTGTATAATGCTGTTTGTCATTCCTAGATGGTGGTCTGACTTTGGCTGACCTGCACAATGCTTTTCTGTGTATTTTGGTAGGAAAATACTACCTGCAGTGTTGGGTCTGTTGCACATCATTCAAAATGTCAAATTGCATATGTATGTTGCTTCAGATGCACTTTGCCTGTTGGTGACTGTAATTGGTTAATTCTGGTAAATAATAAATGTAGTTTCAGATTTAACTTCCTTTATGAGACATTCTGCTTCAGGATATACTAGAAATAACTCCAGTCCTCATCTGCTAGCTTGTTCTTCTGTACTTTTTTAGGACTGAAGCAAATTGAGTGTCTAGGACTATGGTAGGCTGGAATTAAGAAGAAAGAAGCCAACTCTAAAGAAGAGTTGGTTTTTTTTAGCATGAACAGCTTAGTGATCTGAATTTTACACAGTCTTTTTACTTCTGTCATAAATCTGGTCTAACTCAGCTGCCCAGAGAAGTCTTCCCTGACTTCTCCCTAGATACAAGGTTGTTTTGCTGGTAGAGGCCTTGTGAAAAGTAATAGTTTGAAAATGGCAGCTGATAGATGCTGTCTAAATGTCTTATTTAAGTAATGATAAAACATGTGATGTATGCTTCTTCATCAAAAATTGCTCACATGGGTATGTTAGGGTTAAGAGGGAGAGCATCTAAGTAACCATATCCTTCTGAAATACCGTGGCATCTGTTTTACTCCAGGCTCCTTTTGAACATACTGCATGACTGTTGTCATGGACTGGGTCACCCCCCTCACTGGTTTCTGCATTCCACCCCTGAGCCCAGCAAGGACGATAAAGTAGCCGTGCCTCCTGGAGCTGGGCTCCTTTGAGTGCACAATAGGAATTACAATAAAATTACAATAGGAATGGCGGTCAAAGGGGTGATTGAAGTCTCCCCAAACTAGAAGCATGGGAATGCTCTCAGTTTAAAAGCTGAAGCTTCATTTCCAGGGGCTTAAAGAAGGTGGGAGTCTAAGGTTTGCCAAAATATATTCTTGTATTTATTTTTTCACTCAGAATCAAGTCCAGGTCACCTAAAAATAAATGGCAAAAACTATGTTGGCATCAGGACTGCACTACTGGGTGTACTTCCACTTAAAGCTATGTCTGTGAATAGTCAAGAAACAATCTGTGGTACTTAAGGATCTGTGCCGGGGAGTATGGTAGGAAGAAACAGATACTTTTTCTTCTCCTCTCTTTGTGTCCAGTCATTGCTGGTACTAGGAGAACATTTTGCATTTCAGACAGAGCATTTACATATATGGAACAACAGGCCAGGATGTACTCCTGGTGGAAAGATAGGGACCCTACTCAGGACTGGAAAACCAGTCCATATTTAGAGAAGTTGTTACCAGTTTGCAGGATGCAACCAGTTGTCACAAAAGCTCTGTAGCATTTCTGGTCCTTCGTGAAAGGTCGTTATTTACCTCTTCATATGTGACAGACAGAGAAAGCCAGCATATGTTCCTTTTGTTTTCAGTTTTTCCTTCTTCTCACCTCTCTTTTCCCCTCATAAACTGACCTTTGAGGACTCTCACCATTAGCATCTGAACCTTGTATGGCTGGTCAGGGTTAGTCCTCTGTCCTGCCCCATGTATTTCCCATTCCTTGGTCGTCTGTCTTTCCACCAGTCCTATTAAACAGCAGACTTGTGTGCAGGATCATGAAGTAGATAATTCATGTGATAGCTCCTTTTGCAATAGCTGCTTTTTTTCACATGAGAGAGTGCCCATGAGATATGTCAGGACCAACATGCTGAAAACTGAAATCTTTTATTCTTAAGCTGATTTAAAACAGGTTTTTGTCTTGGAGTAACAAACTTGTTAACTACCGAAGCTCAAAGACTGTAGAGATACTAGGTGAAGTATATGTGTTCTGCTAATCATGCTTGATGTTTGCTTTTTTGGTTTTTGCTGTCTACTTCTACTTTGTTATGTTTGCTTAGAGCTAGATTAGGCTTTTCTCCATGCAGTGTGAGGCATTTATGGAGAAACGTGCATTTTAAAAGTCTTGCAGTCTGGTCTGCAGATAAGTCATGACATTTATTTTCCATCTAAAAATGCATTTCTCTTAATAATACCCCCAGTGTGGTTTGTGTTTTTTTGTTTGGTTTTTTTTTTTTTTTTTTTTAATTCACATGAAACCCACACTGAACAAAACTATACAACTTAGAGAGCCCGAAATTATAAAGGAACTACTTGCAAGAGCCGACAATACTGTCTACATGATGAAGACATAAAATTCATTTAAATTGTTCAGGCATATATCATGGATTAGAGACCGTATCTTCAAACCATCTTTGCATATGTATGAGTACACCTGTTACATAGGGAGTGGGAAATGCTGAGATTCTCCCTGCCCTGTGCCATGGTGAGCAGGGTGAAGAAAAACAAGATCGTTTGTCAGTTTTAGTCTTTTAAATCCAAAGTGAAGCCTTATCTGCCCAATAGCCTAATACCAGAGCAAGATACTCTTTGTGTTCAGCAGGGTTGTATTCATGTGACTGCCAGTGGCTGGATTACTGCTCTCTGTTCTATATAAAGATTCCTGCTCCCACCCTGCCCCTCCCCGGCACTGTCATTTAGCACAATGCTCAGCATGCAGTACAGCTATAAAACATCCCTGAAATAATCAAGTGTGTCTCCTTTTGCACTTGTATATGGAAAAGAAGAAACAAATTAAGAACCATCTTCTTGGCTTGTATTAACTTCCTAGCTCCGTTCCCGAGTCTTGTTACTTGCATGTATTTTCAAGCACAGCCTGTATTCAGGGGAAGAGTTGGGGAGTGTGTGATTGCTATATCCTGCGCCTCTTCCCTGCTCAGTGCAAGTGTTATGCTCAGTTTAGACTTTGGTGTTAATTTGAGTACCCACAAAATACTCCCCTGGGGAGCTCAACTTGCAACAGCAATGCTGAGGGTGCTGCATGATGTGGGGTGAAGCTGCCTGTTGAAAGTCCTACCCGGGGTTGCTGCTGCCGCGCTGCTCTTTGCAGGTGGGTCATGATTTCAGTGATGCTTGGGTTTACAAAGAAAAAAGCAAAACCAAAAGAAACAAGAAAACAAGAAGAGGAAGAAGGTCTTGTGGGTTGTTCTCCCCACCCCAAGGAAATTTCCTTTTGCAGCTTTTAGAAGTTGTGTCAATTCAGCAATCTGCTCTATAGTGCAGCTTCGTAAATAACTGCATTCTACTGAGAACAGCAATCTCAGCAGCATGGGTGGAGGCAAAGATGAATGCATTGGGGAGGGATGTGTGTATAGAAACATGTTAATCCAGTTTTGCTGCTGAATAAAATGTTTTTGATAACTAGGAAATTTTTTCTTACTGTGAGGTACTAGGACAGGTTGCCCGTGGAGGTTGTGGACTCTTTATCCTTGGAGATACTCAGAAGCTTTCCAGACATGGTTCTGGGCAACTTGTTCTAGGTGGCCCTGCTTGAGAGGGGGGGTTGGACAAGGTGTCCTCTAGAGACTCCTTCCAGCCTCAACCGTTCTGTCATAAACCCTTAAATTTCCACCCTTTCACTGATAAATAATTCTGTGTGTCCCAGTACATTTCTCCTGGATTTCACAGTGTATGTGGTTCTTGGAATGACGTGCTGAGCTTCTCCTGCAGTATGTTCATACCTGCTACATCAGTGGCTCCCTAGCTGACACCTTCTGTAACACTGCATTTTTAAATTTCGGTTGTAATTATGTCATGTGCACATTAGTGATAGGCAAGAAAAATACGCAACATGGGAGGTGAAGCATAATGAACTGAACAGATACTTCATTTTGAAACAGTTTCACTTAAAATAATGTTACTGTTTTTTATATGCAAAACTTCATAATGGCAAAAAATTTACATCTTATGTAAATGATCTAGAATTCAAGTGTGGGTAAGGTTGCTTGTGATGATTTTAATACTGTCATTATGATCATCGCTCAGGTATATGACTGCCAATTAAATAATTCCTAGGGTTTTTTTCTGTACACTAGAAGTATATGCCTGTTTATATCTGTGAAAAAGTAATTTCTTTGGTTCTGTCAGGAGCAGGGAAATGAACAGAACTGAAAGGCTTTGAAAATCAGTTTGATTACTTACTAATGCCAATTTTAGAGATGACAATATCTAGAATGTTGATGAGATCTTTTATTGAAAACTGTTTTGAGAGTTGCATGCAGCTGTAATAATGCATTTAAATATCACATATTTTTTTCAGAGTTTTATGTCAGTAATGCAATAATGAATCCTCCTGACTGAGCTGGAAAGCAGTCACCAGATAACTTGGTGTTGTAGAACCACCCACAGTAAGATCTTGCTTTGGTGGCTGTGGTCCCCTCCTGAAAGTTTGGCCTCACGCTGTTAATTCTTTCCCAGCCGCCAGGCTTGCTTTTCCTGTCTATAAAAAGGGAAGCTGGACTGTATTTTTTGGGGTATGAACACAGGTTTTAAATATGCAAGATCTTCATATCCACATCGTCTCCTGACTATTCAGTGAGCAGCTGGACATAGCTTTTGCAAGAGAAAGTTATGTAGAGTATGGTCCCAATTCAGCAAAGCATTTTAAGCATGTGCTTCAGTCCCATTGATACTGCCAGTTTAACTTAAACCAAATTGTCACAAACAGAGCGAGCATATCTGATTCCTGCACAGAAAAAACAAATCTTGTTTTTTTCCAAATCTTTGCATCTTCATTGCTTGCCTAAAAAGGAGACTCAGTGTTAATTAAAGGATCAGCAATCTTTCTGTGGGATTACTGTGTGAAAAGTTAGGGGTCTTAAAAACATTTTTTTTTAAATGACGCTCCACTATATATTTAACATTGTCAGGTTGTTAGATGAAGAACAACAGAACTTCCTATATCTGGTTCTCATTTTGTTTGCTTTCTCCATGCTTTATTGAATTCATAGATTTAAAAGATTTTGGGTGATGACATTCTGCATTTCTACAGTATGAGGCTGGAGGTCCTCAAACTTAGCTTGCTTCTGTGCCACAGCCTCTGAAACAGAATTGTATCACCCATGTTCTGTCTCAAGAAGTGTCTTTGGTTGCCTTCAGGGTAAAGACAGTGATTGCAGGTGTCAGTGTGGCAGTACTGGATTTCAAGACCTGAAATCAGGTTGATGAAAGTAAGTCAAAACCCTGCACTGCAGGCTACGGTAGTAGCCCCAGTTCTGAGACGGGCAGGAGAGGAAAGTGTGAAGTCTTGTGATATTTGAGAACCTGCTTTAAAAATCAGACTAAGCAGATAACAAGGAGAAAATCTACTTTTATTTCCATGAGATGGTGCACGTCAGCAGAGGAATATAATATAATAAATGTTTTGGTGAAGAATACATTCCATATGCGTGCAGTGCGTTGTCAGGAGCCATGTGTCACGGAGAGGGGCTTTCTGTCTGCAGCCGGAGGAGTGCAGTCATCTTCAGAGCCCAAGGCAGGTCCTTGCATTCAGTAAACCTGGTGCCTTTGAGTGACAGTGAGCGAATGAGGGCTTACAGCAATTGCCTTTCTTCCTAAATGCAAGGAGATCTAGGCACCCATTTTCTGGAACCCACCTTCTGAGTGTGTTTCTCTTTAGCTTCTGCTGCAAGGCAGGAAGAGGGAGGAAACAAGGAAGAAAGAGCGAGGCTGGAGCTGTTACTTTTCTTCTAGTACTGCCTTAACAAGAGTGGTTCATAGGTCAATTACTGTCGTCGCCAGCCAAAGACAAAAATGCCTATCTTCTGTTTTCCAGGGCTGAGTTTGCAGCTCAGGCATATGGAAGAGATAGATCCAAGCAGGTAGCTTTCCCGAAGACTATACTCAAGCCCTGGACTTTCCCTATGGGAAAGGGGCAGTTGAGGGATGAGTGAGAAGATATTTTTTCTTTCATTTTCTGGATTTTCAAAAGGTCAAAGAAAGAATGGGAGAGACCAAGTGATAGGTATCTCCATCCTTTGACATTTTATGGTCAAGGCAGCATAAATTGTGTAAGTTTTAGGAATTTGATAGCGTATTACTATGATCAGGGCATGAAAGAAAAGATTCCGTTCAGGATCACAGAATACGGTTATGACTTGTTTTGCATTTTTATATTCACCTTCCTTTTACCATCCATCATGGTGTTTTCCTCAGTGTACCTGGGATCTACTGAACTTGGTCTGAGGGATCATTGTTTTCGCACTGAGTTTGTTTTGCTTCATTAAGCTGTATGAAAACAAAGGGGCTGCAAGGTGCTTGGTCCTCTTGCAACATCCTGCGTTTATGGTGGTTTAGTCCTCTGTTAACAGTGTTTTGTAAGGTCTGAGTAATGAAAGAAGCTTTTGATCGTGCAGTAAAAGAAATGGTTTGCAAAGTCCAGTACAAAATTCTTGTTTGTACCCACTGCTATGGGGTGAGGAAGGTGAGTTACTCTGTCACCGTGATGGAATAACTAAAATTTAGGCATAAAAACTTACTTAGACAAGGACTGTGTATTCTGTTAAAGGTTAAATGTGACACATTAGAGAACCTAAGAATTTAGCTGTGGAAACGTCTCTTGAGGCAATGATTTATTTTCAGTGATATTTAAGGAAGTAGTTTCTGAAATTGTAAAAATCTGTACACAGACGTCATTATTTTTACATGCGCTGTGTGTGTGTGCAGGCATATTTAAAGATGTAAAAGAATATATGTGCAGAGAAGATGGGGAAGGAAAAACCTCACGCACTGACTCCCCAGATGAACAAATCTTCCCACTTCAGGGAATGTTATGGGAAGCAGCAACTCCCTTAGGCATAGGCATGTACAAGTTACCCCCTTCTGAGTCATGGATTTTTCCTCAGCTTTGTGGCTCAAATGTGCAAGCCCCTTCCCCACCACACTCCCAGTTCCTTAAGTAACTGCTGAGGTCAGGAAGGGCAAGGGACAGATCACTGTCACTGGGAGGCCTTCTAAATCACACCAGGGTATGTGGGGTTTCTTGATGCTCAGTCTCAACTGTCTGGTACAAGAAGATAATTTTAATCCTATTTTATTTATCACTTCACAGTAGTGTTTTGGGTTTTATACTGACTCACACCCTTTCTAATGAGTCACCGATGCTTTTGTTGTTAAACTGACTTAAGAAATATCTTTATTCCAGTTAGTTTTGTGATGTGTATATTTATACTCGGTCACATGAAATGAATTACACGCTGCTGTTGCTGAATTTACAGCAATGTCTTTTGGCTCAGAACAGTTAACCATAATAACCCTTGGTACCTCGAGATACAGAGTGAATAAAGTAAAACCCTATTGTATATATCTTGAGGCTTATTTTAACACATTGCGCCTTTCCACTTGCTGTATCTGGTGATCTCTGTAGGAGCATTTTGTTACAAAATACTTTGGCTCCCACTGAACCAGATTTAAAACTGGAGCAAATTCAGACCCTTATAATTGGTTGGGAAAATAATGAGAGAGGAAAGATCAATTTGGCAGACGGGGACACAGACGTACAGAAAGTCTTTGGATGGAAGCAAAAGAGCTTTGAAATCCAAAGCTGGCTCAAAGACTTCTCAGCAGCGTTAGGCAGAATTGAACCATAGGAGAGGTGAATGCAGCTTCTGAGCAGGAGCCCTTCCTCTGTCCTTGGGGTGGTGGCTGAACGTAGGCGCTCAAATGTCCCTGTCAGCGACAGAAGCAGTGTTTGCATAGGCAGAATAGGCAGCAAAGCTTCAGTGGTTTCACATTGTGAAGCAGTGGCTGCACCGACAGCAGCTTAATTTGCCAATGTCCAGGACTAGTTCTTCTGAAATGTCTCTGGATGAACATGTGCCCTTCAATTTATGTCTCCAGCCAACGCGTCAGTAAGTGCTCCAGCATATTGCTCCAGCATATAAATAATGACGTATCAGTAGCTCAAGGCATGAGCAGGGATTTTTAAATTTATCTTTTCTCTCTTTTTTTATTTTTTTTTTTCCTGTGATATTTCAGGGATTTGTAAGTTGATAGCTGTTTTGTTTGAGTTTTTCTTTCAGGTCAGAAGAAATTAGTATGTCTGCAGATCACACCACACACACATGAAAAGGTTATGCCACTAATTCATACCTTGGGTCTAATATCCTGTGGATGAACTACAGTTCTTGTTAGATGAACGTCCTTTCCTGTGCTGGGGGAAAAAACTGTGGTTTGTTTCCAACTTGAAGTTCTCCAGCAGTGATTCATCCTCAGGTCTTAGAAAAGGCTCTTATGTTTAGGAAACCAGTACTGTTTATGGCTTCTTAAAAAAAGTATTAGTTTTGGTGGTGAAGTTATGTATTATTGACAAACTTGAGGCTGATATAACTTATTATATTGAAGTTGGACTCTATTATACTTTTAAGAAATGGAATTGCTGCTGTGGGAGCACTGTGCTACCGCTTAAAGCCAAGAGCAAGTACTTACATCTTTCTTTACAGTGTATTGTAAAAGGCTGTGGGGCATTTTATTGTGGACTGTCCTGTGAAAAACTGACTGGATTGGAAATTGCAGTATGACATTCACATAGAAGAAATTTATATGGGAATAGTGTTGTGAAGTTGTGCAACTATGGATTATTTTATTTGTTTATGGAAGTGTGTAGGTCCAAACATAGTTGTGTGGGACATACTGTTTTTATTATGGGCTTAAGTCATGTTGAAGAACTGCGACACATGGTTAAAAGTGGGCATATACTTAGGGCATGGATGGTTAAGGACTCTGCTGTTTTGGGATGGATTACAGACCTGGAGCTAGAAGAAGAATTCTTCCACAAGGGCATGTAAAAAGAAAGGATACCTGGAAAATCCTGAAAGAGTTCAACTGGTGATGTAAGGGATTCAGTACGAGGAAGACCCAAGACTATATGAGGCATGTCAGCCATTTTGGGAGACGAAGCTGGTCCAGCATTTTTAGTTCCAGTAGTACTGTAGTGACTGCAAAACCTGCTTCTGCCCCATGATATTTCCAGTATTGATGTGATGTGGAGTTCTTCAGCCTCAAAGACTTTCACATCTGGAATAGTTTTATTCACTTTTTTTTAATAATCTAAACAATATTTGATTATAATACTGTAATACTGTACGCTGCAAGAGAAGTCTTGAAGAAGGAGTAAGCCTGAAGGCCCTTTAAATTTTGTCTTTTACTGGACTAGATGCTTCCACTTTTAAGGCTGGATAAATAGTATTCTGGATGTAGCTGTAATTTTTAGAAAATGTTCTTTTAATAGGCAGGAACCGTAGTCCTGGAAACACATGGTTCTTATTCTCTCTTGCCCTTTTTTATATCTGGCACAGGCAGCGAAGGAGAAACAGTAGTAGTGTCCAGTGGACAACAGGAAAAATACAAATTTGGAACATTCTAGCAATGAAACAACAAGCATCTGTTCTTCAGCACCAAGACTTAATTTACCTTCAGACACGTTCTGTTGTTGAGGTGGGAATCCCTCAGGGTGGCATTGCCCCTGGAGTCTGCACTGTCCCTTTGCTTGTGGGTGAAGCTTGAGGCAGGTACCAGATGTGTTGTGGTACCCAGCTGTGCCACTGCTTAGTTCTGTACATTCACTAATATCATGATTAATGTACTGAACTGTGGATTGAAGGACCTGGTGGCACACGTTCACTTCTGCCACATATACCGTGGCTTTTGTGGCTGCATTCAGAGGGAAATGGTGGCAGCTGAATCCCAGCAAGAATGAGAGCATGTCTCTGCAGTTAACTTTACCCCAAAAGATGCAGCAGGATTGGAAATGTTTAGGTTGGTGTTCCAAGAGACTTATTTGACTCTCACACTCTGTTCTTCATGGATTTTAAAGCCCATCTCTAGTTTAAATATACTTATAGGTGTTAGTTTTCATGCTGGGTATAGTACTGAAAAAAAAAAAAGTTCGATTTTTCAGACTTAATCATGGTAGTTTATCACAAGCTTTTATCATGGCTCAAAACCATTTAGTGTTCTTGAAGCTTTTAGAATTTCTTCAGTTAATAAAAAAAATGTAGGGAGTTTGGAGCATACTGAAGAGGATGAAGGATGATAGGTCAGACCTCCAGAGGCAGCTAGTTTAGGTAGAGTCTCAGAGCGCCCGGTTGTCGTCTTTTAAATGAGATATCCACATCATTCAGCTGTGAAAGATTAGGATCTGAAAATCAGGCAACAGTTTACCCAAACAGCATTTGGTTTCTGTTCCAGAGTTCAGGTTTGTATGAGCTTTGTAAGTGCAATATATACTTGATTAAATAATTCCGTAGACCACTTGCTGCACAATTTCTCATAGTTAAGATTTGATATGTAACATAAGAGTTCAATCAATCTGTTGTCTTTCCTACACAGAATATTATTTTGGGGTGTGTGTGTGTTGTAAAAGTAACACCTGAAAGCCTAAGCCCTGATCGACAATGCCAGCACTGAAAATCTTGCAGGGAGAGGAACCTGGTCCTGTGACCGAGTGGCTCAGCCTGGCTCACATGTAACTGTCTAAATCTTTTTGCAGCGTATGGTCATATCCAAACTGCCTACTGTGAACAGTCTGTGATATTCCCTGAACTGTGGCTGGGCGTTATCTGGGACAGTGCTGGCTGTCATGGGCCAAAACTGTGTCAGTGAGAACACTAACTACTAAAAAGAAGTGTGGGTCTGTGCTTGACCCTGTGCCCTGGCCCGGTTGTATTTCCTGGGTTTCTCAACTGTGAATGAAAACCTTTGTTTTTAAGAAGATAACATGAAAACAACCTCAAAACTGAAGCTCTTCCCAAAGAAAAGAAAGTCAGTGGAAGATTGCAAGCCAGCCTGAATACTGTGCCGTGGCAGCCCTGTGTGGGGCTTTTGCCATCGTATTTGCCTTGCTTCTTCCTTAAGGGGGTAAGTAGAGAACAGCAGAGAACTTACATTTCCTAGAAATTATCTATTTAACAGAAGGCTAAGAGGGATGAAATAGCCTTGCCTTGAGATATGGAGATTTCGAGTATTGGCATGCACACCTTTTGTTGAAAGCAATAAGAGGGAACATCACACAAAGGATTACTGCAGTCTGGGCTGAGCACTGTGTGGTGTCGATTCAGAATTTATGAGCCTGTAGTTGGTGACTTGGCATGAAGGTGGCTACTTGGCTTCCTTATGAGGAGAGGTTGTTAGTGAGAAGCAGGAAGAAGAAAATAGAACTGACAGAAAAATAGTTTCTGAACTGAAAGCATTTGCTTTTAATCAGAGATGCTAATAAATACTTATTCTAAGTTTTGACATCCTGTATATTGGTCAAATATATTCCCCCCCCCCCCCCCCCCTTTTTTTTTTTCCATGAGCTGATGTCATTACTGGATCCACCATGCAGTTTCAGAAATACTGCTTTAGATTGCATCACAGTGTTAAAACTTTCCAGTTTTAACCCAGAATTCCTGTTTTAGTACGGTAAGCAGATATGCCATTTTAACCAAATCACATCAGTTTTAAGCAATGCAAACTGTAGAAACAAAAGCAAGCTGGAATCAAGCTGTTTGTGACTTCAGTGGGTACTTTTTTTGGAAACTGCAATTTTATGCTTGTATTTAGTGTGAGCGTTTCCAAAGGTTTGGGAATATGGCGGGAAATAGGTGGGTATGGAAGAACATTGATTAAAAAATGCTGTCGCCTCCTCTTGTTTTTTATCACCCATTTCCTTCTGCCCCCTTGTCACATCTCTGAAAATACACACAAGATGACCCTTCAGTCCATATTGTTGCATGTTATTGATGTATTTTTCAATTTGATTAGGGTTTAGAATGTATTATTAAAAACAAGGATAGCTTATAGTAAAAATGAAGAGCCAGCCACATGCTTGTAGGTAGTTTGAAACTGTCATAGAATCATAGAATTGTTTGGGTTGGAAAAGAACTTTAAGATCATTGAGTCCAACCATTAACACAGCACTGCCAAGTCCACCACTAAACCATGTCCCTAAGCACTGCACCTACACTGTCTTTCAAATATCTCCGGGGAGGGTGACTCAACCACTTCCCTGGGCAGCCTGTTGCAATGCTTGATAACCCATTTGGTGAAGAAAATTTTCCTAATATCCAGTCTAAACCTCCCCGGGTACAACTTGAGGCCGTTTACTCTTGTCCGGTCGCTTGTTACTTGGGAGACCGACCCCCACCTCACTGCAACCTCCTTTCAAGTAGTTTTAGAGAGTGATGAGGTCTCCCCTCAGCCTCCTCTTCTCCAGACTAAATCCCCCCAGTTCCCTGAGTTGCTTCTTGTAAGACTTGCTCTCTAGACCCTTCACCAGCTGGATATTAGACTGCTTCTATACTTTTTTCTAAGAGGGTGCAATTATGCTCAGAGGGAAGGGATTCTCTCAGATATGTGCCTAACCGTGTAGGGTTGCCATCAAGAAAGTGTGAAGTCTTAATTTCCTACTGTTTTAAATGAAATAATGATGAAGAGAGTTACCAGTAAATGACAGTAATGACTGTCATAAGAAGGTGCAGCATTCAGATTTGAGAAATTATTTATCATAATCTTTCAGTCTAAAAAGTAATAATGTTTACATCTGTGGATATTGAAAATATTTCTCTTGCATCATAACACTGATACGTTCTCCTGTTTTGGTTTGTGTCCCATCTTTAAATTAAAAGAAGTGAGGTTGACTGCCACTCAGAATAACTGGAGCCCAGCTGTTGGTAGCAAAGAGAATTCGTAATATCTGAAACTATCTGGGGCTAGCATTTTGATTTTTGCTCTATTTTCAGTAAGACCAAATAAAGGAGGTAACAAAGGCAAGATAGGTCAGGAGATCTCCTGTGAAAGAGGGTGTTCATATTACCACACATCATTTCTTCGGTCCCTTGACTGTGACATGATTCAAAAAAATACTCCATTATAAGCTTACATTAAGCCATAAGAAGGACACTATTTAAGCATATTTAAAAGTTACCCCGTATATCGATGCTTTTTCTTATTTAAAATAATTTCTGTCCGTTAAACACAGGTTGGGCTCTGTCCACTGAAGGACAGTGATTGTCAGGGTATATGCCAGTGTGTTTGTTTCGGGGAGCGCGGGTAACAGCACGGAATCGTTCAGTGTTGTTATTTACTTGTTTGTGTTTAGATTCATAAATCTTCTCTGTTTTTGCAAACAAAATATTTTCAGTCTTAGCAAAAGGAAAAAAATAACAATGGAAAAACATGCCTGGTTTCCATTCTTATCCCAGATTTATATGAATTTGCTGTATTAATCTAGCTCCATTTGTTTGTGTTGGATCTCTGCATAGAAGACTTTTTGGCTCTTTTGCGTCTTCTAATTGGGTTCCACTTACCGCAACAATGTGCCTAATGGAATCTAATTCTGTGATCTGCAGTTTCGGGGTTTTATTATTATTAATGTGTGGTTTCAGATATTCTGGATATTTGTTGTTATGAACTATTACAGTTTGCTTTGTAAAATGATAAATAAAGTTAATAGTTAATCATGTTCTGCCAAGAATTCCATTTGTTTTTTGATTTTGGTTGAGTGACAGACTAAGCAACCCATAAGTATATAGCTGAATTTTCTTTTAATGTTCTCAGCCCTAGATGGGTGAGGTTGCCTCTCATGCATTTCAGTGGTATCATGCCACCACACCTGTGAACATCCTTATGCCACATCTGTTTGCATGAACTTGCAAAAATTTATTCCAGGTGTACAAAAATGCGACATCGCAAAATATCTTTTGAAGCAGTAGCACCTTTAACAACAGCGATATTTGTTTAGTGGATCTCATTAATTCTTAGTGCATCTGTGTGTGCATATCAACCTGCAATAAAAACTGTAGGCCTGACTGTGGTGCTGGAAATGCAAGTTAGTTAATTTGTCTTAAAGACCATAGAAACAGTATGGTCAGATGACATAATCCCAAATCTCATTGTTACATCATGTACGTCTTGCAGAGGAATGTTCCTACCACATGTTAATTTTTCAGTGGACAGTGTTTCTTTTTGTGTATGAAATAGTGCATTGTGTTGCAGAAAACAGTGCCATACAGTATCAGGCAGAACTATAGATGGAAAGAAATTCTTAACAACTTTCACGTTTTCCGTACTTGTTCTGGGCAACATTATCTTCTGTTGGGTTAGCTATATAAAGATCTGATGTGACAAGATTTCATATCGTCTCCTTCCTATTTCAGTACATCTTCAAAATCTTAATGGTGTTATATATATACCTTCTATGTTACTATTTTCCCTTCCTATACAGATTACTGCTTGGGGCATATCCACAAAGCAAATTTAGCTGTGTCCTAGCTCCGCTGACAGCCACAAGATTAAATGTCTGTGTTCTAACTTTGGTGTTCTGATGCAGAAAGTATCAAAGATATTCTTGAATTCTTTGAAAGAGCATTCTGCTGCCTGCACCCCCAGCACCAATGTGAGAATTTCCTTACCAGCTGCATCTGCTTGCTCATGTTTTAACTGCAAGTTTTAAAGGAACGGTCCTTAAAGATTTAGGATTAGCTGGCATTCATTGGAATTTCCTCTAAATCTTTATTAGTCAAAGATGATAGTCTTGTGGAAAGTGTTAATCTGCCTGTTTATAGAAAAAAAAAAGTTATTAAAATTTTTAACAGCATACATGCCCATTTTATCAGTTTAATCTCTAAAAACAATCGAGAACCTTTATGTGATTTGAACATTTTGGATGTAGCGTAGACTCCGCAAACTGAATATAAGAGGTCCCTAAGGGTTTTGGAGTCACCTGGCTGAGACCAGTGAGAAGAGTGATACCCTGGGTGCATGATTGCACCTCTGAGCGTGAGCAGCGGTTTGCTGGAGGCATGAGAGTGTTCTGACATCAACTCTATACCATTTGTCGTGGATCTTACTAGACTGTCCTTGTGGAAGCCTGCTGCTGTAGAAGTACACCTTGGCCATACATGGAGGGCAGTTAGGTATAGAGAAATTGGAACACCTCTACTTGTTTGCCATCTTATCTGGAGTATTGGGAAGGTCTTCAGAAATGGTTGACTGGGGAAACAAGGGTTTGAGATTGAATATTTACATCAGATACTAGATATAAAACCAAAAGCTTCTGTTAAGTTATTGTTCCCTGCATCCTTTTCCCCAATAGACAAATCTTTCATTTTCATTTTACTTGCTTTTACCTAGGAGAGAAATACCAAGAAATACTGAGGAGCTGTTAACTGGAAAATTCTGACTCTTACTGTGTTTCTTGGAGAATATTTCATGTACGCTCTTACTTTTCCTAGTCATATGTTCTGTTGCTAGCTGATTTATTTATTTATTTTTAGTATGTCTCTTAACTGGCTTCATAGATGCTTTATGTGACAACGCTAAAATCATTTAATCCCATCCTCAAAGCAAAGCCAGGCAGTTTTCTGCACAAGGTGTGGGAGGACCCATTTTCGACATTACCCATTAGCAGCAATGAGCTGTTACTCTTATGGTGCCTTATGGAGGAGTTGTCTGCATCCAAAATAACCACTGCAGTTACTCCTGTCTAGAGATGTGAAAGCCCCTTCATAGTGTAAAGGTAAACTGGCCTACATTGCTGAGAAATGCTTACAGTGTGAAATGCTATATTTGTGTCACCCAAGATAAAGATTTGAGGCTTTTTATAAGGTTGCAATCAGCTTTATATGGCTTATTGATTTTATAAGCCTTCTGTGACTGTTGGCTTAAAATGTAGTGTAAAAATGTGTTTGACCTTCAGATATTGTATCTAGTTCACATTTGTGGCTTTTGCTATAACAATAGAGTAGTATGGGGAAATTTTAATTGTATTTTTAAATTATATTTCTATTTTTAGTTCAGGTCTGTTGGACTAACAAAGTAGTATTGTAGAAAAATGGTAACTTACTGCATACTGTATAGCAGTGATGTACTTCTTATGCAAACTACTTCAAAGCAGATTGAACGTCAATGTCTGTTTTCAATCTTCTTGCAAAAATGTTATGGTCTGATGACTTGAGAAACGGAGACTTAAAGGTGAATGTGTCCAATATTGTAAATAGCTTGTATCAACAGGAAGCTGAAGAAGATACTGGTTTTGTCCAGTGTGAAACAAGAGGCAGACATGTCATATTCCTAGGTATTACCTCTGGATGCATGGGGAGATGGTGTGGATGCTCCTTGCTCATTCTTTGGGTGATAGCGTGTGAAGCTTTCAAAATTTGTGAAATGGAGACTGAAGTATTTTTCTTTGGCTATTCTTTTTGGGAGCATCCTTGCTTTTGGTGAGTGCAAGGATCAGTCAGTGGTATTACAGAATTATGTAAACACCCTGTCTCCCTTCCAGACAAGATTTATAGACCACATTTTTCCCCAGCAAAAAGTTCTGAGTGAGTCTTAGCCCAGACAAAGCCAATGCAAAGCTTTCATCCATTCCTGTGGAGCCGGGGTTTAATCCCAGTGGTTTGGTGGGTAACAGCAGAGAGGAATTGGTGCGAACCTCGTCAGGATTACTGCTGCTTGCACAGGCGTTTCTTGCCAGCAGCCTGGGAGCCATGCAGGGTACCATATGCACCGTAATGTATATAGCAGAAGTGTGGTTCAAATGCAAAAGTGTTTTCTCATGCTTCAATGTGTGTATTACTAAATCTTAACTGAATAGTCTAGAGAAGTGAATGTTCATTTAACAAAATTCACTTTTTTTTTGACACTTGGACACTGAAAGCAAATAGTTACTTGTTTTAGTATCAATTTTTTAATCTACTAAAAAATAGTCAAAATCACAGAAGCATATAAATGTAAGAATATCACTGAATGGGCTATTATTCTAGAGATGTTTTTCTTGCTGCCTTGTCAAACAGGCAGAATTATAATGCATTTGTTTTTGAAGATGAATACATTAACACCATCGGTATGTCTCTCTCTGCTTGCTCATTCTGTATTTTTACTCCAGGGTTTGGACTGCAGGGGAGATTTAAGGCAATATCATTGTGAGCATTTTGTAGATCTCAGTCTCTAAACACCAGTTACAGTAAACGTCTGCCACTAAACAAGCTTGGTTGAAGACCATGGCTTGCAAATCTGTTTTTCTGTTTTTTCTTTACTTAAAATTACCAGATCTATAAAAATCTTCCTATCCGGATTGGATGCCTGGTTGCTGGTGTGGCCTTCTCTGTAAGAGAGGACTGGAATGGTATCAGCTGGTAGCTTGTGCCTTGGCTGATCAGTAGTTTAAGGATTCCTGATGAGTGGCTTTTTGTAGGCAGATTGACTGATGTGAATAAAACAATGCTGAAAGGTATAATAAAAGCACTTGAAATATACAATGAAAGTAGTTAAACAATGTGTGTTTGATAGTGATGACGTTGTTATTCATCTTAAAAATTCTTGCTAAGATGATTTTGGAAAGTGCTAAATTACATATATATGGAAAAACAACAAAAAAAAGGCAAAGCAGAACTTTACAGCAGAAGTTCCAGCTGTTAATTTTTTGTTATGACATGCCTTTTGGCCAGATGGAGGTTTGTGAGCTTAGTGTTTGTTAAGTAATACATAGCTCTTTTTCATGTTGTGTGACTACTTTTTTTAATACTGTGGTTTTTTAGCAGTAGTCTTTGAAGTGGTGGTGGGTATAATGCGTGTATGTGCTGCATAAATATATATAGTCAATTAATCATGAGTGAAGAATCTTTTGTAGAGAAGGGAAACATTAAGTAAAATAAAAGGTAAAATTATAATTAACATGTCATAAACTTGTATCTGTTACACTGTCTATGCAAGGAAGTACGCTGCTTCAGAATAGTGTTGTAGCCTGGTAGTGTTCTCTATGTAAAATTGCAAAAGCAAGTGGAAATGCTGTGTTGCATAGAGCAGTATTTCACACCCTGTGTGCCGTGAAAGTATGTGAACAGTACAACACAATATTGTACAATAAATATAAGCAGTATAAAATGAATCATATTAAGATAATCGGAGCAGAGACCTAATAAAAGAGCAGGCTTGTAAAATAGGCTCTACTTGAGACTAAAAGTGTATCTGTAGGCAGAATGGGAATGGGAAACATACTATTGCATTGTCACAGGAAGCTCAAGATACATTTATAGGGTAGTTTATAGCTTGCAGTGCTTTTAAAAACAGCAGGGGAGAAAAGAGTTAATGTCTTGAACAGTTATTTATGGCCTTTTTTTATTTGTTAGTTATTCACATCCAGGAAACAGAACTTTAAACAAAGCAAAGCTGTTTAAGAAGTACTCAAGATCCTTGCTAGTAACAAGGGCCTTGCTATAGCCACTTAACAAATTAAATCTAGCGTCAGAGCATTCTCACTCTCTGCTTCATTATCGTCATTGAACTTGACAAAGACTGATTTGTCATTGCTACAGTAAGGTGCGGAGAGGAGCTACGATCAGGGTGCTGTTGTGCAAGGATTGCACAAGTACATAACCCCTGCTTTGAAGGGCTCCAGAGCAAATGGATGGGCAGACAGCAGAGGGGTGCTGCGGTGGGTAGCAGAAACCAAAATCAAAGACTGATTTCCTTGTTGACCTTCGTGCCTTGGAAGCGCTTGTTGGTTGCCATTTTCTCTGCTGATCCGTTGTCACAGCTCAGAGGCTCTCTTGCAGGAATCGCACATTTGTAATGCACATCCTACCTGGGATTCAGCTAGTGCTGGTAGTGAGCTAACATCCCTCCTCTTCCCACATTCCTCTTGTGTTCATCTGGCAGCCTGCATGCAAACACCATGGGTTAGGTGTTGAGAAGGCACATAGCAACAGACCCAGGATACAGCTGTGGAGAATGAAAGAACTGCTTAGAAATCTCCCTGGACATCACTGGTAAGAAAGCAAATGCTGCTTCACACTTACTGCCGGACTTTATCCTGAAGGGTTCTTTTTCCCAGTTTGTGCCCATAAGGGTATTTATCCCTTTTTTTCCTCACTGACCTTCCACAGTGAAGTTAGATGCCACATAAGCTATTCTGCTGTCATAAGATGTTAGTCAGAGACCTCCCCCAGGAGATCTAGCAGGGCTCTGTGTGAGGGTAGTAGATTGAAAGTGTGGGCAAACTACTTCCATATCTGTAAGTGATTGCTCATCATAAGGAGGATTCGGCAGTATCTGTTAAACTAGAGGGTTTTCTCCCTTTTCAGCTTAAAGAGCTTAAATATAATTCTGTTGAGAAAATCGTTCAGCTCTTTCACAAATAGTTTTTATTGATACAGCTGTTTTTCTTTGAAGAAAGCACTCTCTGTGCCCTTATTTCCCTATTAATCAAGGGATCAAGGAATGCCCTTCCTAGCTCTTGGATGCTGCAGAAATGCTGAAATTCTGATAGCAAATAGTCAGACTTGCAGTCATCTTTCCATTTAGAAAGGTGGTAATATCTGAAAATTATTCCAAAGGAAAATCTCTTAAACTTCCACGGAGTTTTTGCATTCTGGGGTAGACTGTAGTTGTCTTACGGTATGCTTTAACTCCAGTTCATTTGTTTCCACGCCTGTTTTGAATGTTTCCCAAAATGAGCTGGCTTAGAAGAGGTCATGAAAATGCCACTCTTGGATATATTTAAGTCATATAGATGCATATTAATATATTACAAAACTTGCTAAATGTTTAAACTAATTCTAGGGTACTGCCAGGACTAATGAAGGACTTGTCATGAAATCCTTTTCAGTCTCATGTCTGGCCTAGTGCATTTAATTCTGCAAGCTGCAAGCCTGTGACTGTGAGACCTTATGCTGTTCCCAAAGTCACATGCAAATCTGTTGATTCCTATGGTATACTTCTGTGAAATAATATCTTGTCCTGTCTGGAAGATCTGTTTGTTTTTCAAAAGATACGCGTTCTGCACAAGGACAGTTTTGCCCAGTATTCTGGCAAAGTAAAAAGCCTGTTTTGAAATGCATGGAATGGAACCATCTAGATATTTTTTTAACACAGCCCAACATTTTTTTCCTAATCAAAGCCTGAATTCTTAGAGGAAGACTTTAGGTTGCATCGTAGTGACACATTTGCTCTTCATCAGAGAGCAGCAGGCGAAGGAATAGTGATCTTTCTGACATTATGAAGTGCCTGCCATCCAAATTCTAACAAGCGCAATCACTTGTACTACTACTATTATTATTATTATTGTTATTATTATGACAAGAGGAAACTATTATACTGATCACACTATAGGAAAATGCTGTAACTGTTGTCTTTGCACTTTTGCAGTGATGAAATGTATTTAGTTAATGATAAAAATACAGTACCCTAGCTGGTAAAGTGACAGCGTGACATTCTGGAGACTGTGCTCAGGTATTCTGAGGTCATATAACCCATGTCGTGGGTTGCTCTCAAAATGGGCAAGCACCCTGAAAATACTGTATACCGCGTATGTGGCTTCATAGTGAGATGTACTTCTACAAAGTGGCAGTGTGCCTTTTTTATATTCTGTCGATGTAGCTAGCAAACAGCGGCTTACTGTTTAGAAACCCATGATACTGTAATTTCAAGTGTGCAGAGAGAGTCTTTGAAAGACTGGAAGTTTTTTTGAACCTTTAATGGATTTTTTTACAGCAGCAAGAAAACCATAGGCTGTGCCTGAAGTACGTTGCTGAAAAATTCTGTTTCTTGAAAACTTTTTCCCACCTTAGCTCACTGCTCTCCGGAGACATCAATAGAACCCCCCCTGAGGCTCTGCACAGCAACTAATTTTTCATTTCCATTTGTTTTCCTTCAGAGTGTCCTTGGGGCTTTGCAAACTTACAGGATGAGGGAAGAGAGATGCATCTGATATAAAGCGATAATTCCATGACGTTTAGCAATACAGTTCTGCAAGATTTTAGCAGAGAAAATCTGCCTGAATTGGATCCATTCTATCCCATCATCCTTATTGAGTGTTACAGATTAAGATCTGAGACAATATTTGGTTAACACATTTCAGATTTAAACTCAGGTGAGCTATAACAAAAAAAGAAAAATAGAATCTAAAGCTATCAAAGGGAAAAGATTAAACTTTGGAGAAAATTAAGTATTTCTGTGTTAGAGCACATACAGAATGGCACACTATTTAAGTGGACTGCATTTGGTTTCCATGGCGTCTTATCCTAGCAACACATTTTCATGTTTTGTTATTTTCCGTTCTGCCTTCCTTTTGCTGCAGAAGGTACAGAATGCAGCATGTCAGTTGAGGTCTCTGGGTGATACTATTGTAGGAGGATTAGATAATTTTAACTACAAAATATGTAGCTAGGATGGTACCTTCCACTTTGATGTTTAGGCTTCTTTAAAGTGAGAGTGCGACAATGTTACAAATATTAAATCTTAAGATATTGCACTTTATCCCATAGGAGAAATTCCAATTTGTGTAGAATATCAGCAGAATTTTATGCATATTTAGTGGTTTTGGGAAAAGATTTCCTATGATCTGATGTTGCCAGGCATCACTGACTTCTGGGAGATGTAAGAGTTGCACAGCTTCTGTGGAGGTGAACTTTGGAAGAACTTGGGAAGTATGAATGTGTCTAAGTGTTTTGATACTGTGGGCCGAAGTGATTGAAGTTAGATCCAGTACCCTTTCCAGTCTTAGGAATTCCAAGTAAGGATTGCAGAAATGGTCAAACACTCAGTGTTATGTAGCCTGGATGACTAGCTGCTGGGGCCTGAAGCCATGCTATGTAATTTGAGTCCTTTATAGTCCCTTTTTTCTGCTTTTCTTCCCCCGGGATTGCTGGTGGGTGATGAGTAGGCTCAAATGGGACCTCCTGCATTCCATGAACTCAATCCAAAGCCTTTGGAAGCGTTCCTGAATCTTTCCACTGATTTCAGTGGCACTTGAAACCGGTGTCTATGTTATTGCCTGAAATTTGAATACTAGCCCACTGCCTTGAGGACGAAGTTTAATTTAAATGAATAATTCAAATTACCTTATAGTACAGGGATCTACTCTGTTCAGCATGTTGAATCAGTATGTCATGCATTTTCTGTGTGAGTAACCGCTGCCACACTATGATTCATGGCCCATGCAATGCTTAGCATGGTAGTTTTGTCATTAGGCAGTGTGAACGAGTCTGGGGAGGTTATAAAAACAGCCTCCATAGGCTGCAACAAGGTGTTTGAAACCACCTATTTAGAGACTGTCAGCTTCCCCCCTCTGGAAGAGGCCTTGCTGGGTTCAGACCCCATTTCAGTTGAATTTGTGTGTGTAAATAAATAATGTAGTAACGGTTGCAAGGATTTGTACATCTTTGAAATGCCTTGGAGCAGGCTGAGGTGGTTTTGGTAGCTTTTGACACCAGGATCGCTCTATTTCTTGTTTTCTTACTCTTCAGCTGTAAATTCTGGTGTAAGACCTGTTGGGCCAGTGTAAGTGTTAGGGCAGTGGTATGACTGAGGCCATGTTTAATCTGGTGGAGTTCCTGCTACCTCTTGCTTTGAATGGAATTGGATTTTTTCTAGATAACTTCATCAGGAAATTGCAAGTAAAATGAGCTTTTGAAATCTCCAGTCGTGTCGGATTGGTCCCGTGGCCTGTACGTTGTGGCACAGCAATGATCGGTAGCAGCTTTGCACTGAGGATGTGGGTCCAACAGTGAAGTTTTAGCTGAGCTCCTGGTCATCTCGTCTCACAAAAGGGGCTTTGCTGTTAATGTCTGGGATCTCTCTGAACTCTGCCCAGATTGGAACATGTACAGCAGCATCCCAAGTCAGAATTCCAACTCTGGTGTTATTGAAGCTTTTTTCATTTGTCCTCATTGTAGTTCCTTAGAGGTGACAGTGTTTATTTTATAAAACAAAACCTGCAAAGTTTGTTTGGTTTATAAAATTCTCTTTAGTGTATTCTGAGATTGCTGTGTGGTTTATGCTATGCAGCAAATGAATGTTTGTTGACAGTTTGATTAACCTGTACTACTAGATTTCTAGTTCGTTTATTTTCTATAAATACATAATAACATATAAGTTAGTTTTAACTCCAAGTAATATCATTAAATCAATATAGCTCAAAATTATTGAGTCAGACTGTATAATGGCTTAGTAAGTTGGAAATTTTTCACTAGTTCATTTTTAATAGGAAGTTTTTTTTAAAAAACACCACATTCTTCTCATCTTTCATCACTTTATATATGTACAGAAATAAATGATGATTTAGACACGTGCTGGTATGAGTAACATGAGAGTATGCCTCCGGATTTCATCGAAGTGTATTTTCACTTCGATCTCTTTAATGAACATAAAGTATGAGTTAAAAAGCTTTAAAATCTGGTATTTGAGCCACAGCATTTCAGTGGAAGTTCTTGGGACAAGAGATTTAAGCTGGGCTGGCCTGCACATGTCGCTGCTGGGAAAGTGCTGAGCGAAACTTGTTTAGACCATGGAGGATGAGGAATTCCTGGTAAGAGCTGCCAGTGCTGCCAGGTGGGGGTGATGGTCACAGCAAGAACACTAGGAGGGTGGGTGTAGGGAGAGGCCAGCCTAAGGCCGCAGTGGGATGTTAGGCTTGCTTTCTGCAGCGATTCCTGCTGTTCTCTTTTCCCAAGCACTCACTGTTGTGCCATCCCTGCAGAGCTCTCCATACCAGGGTATTGGTCAGGCTTGAAAACTTTGCAGAGGTATTTTGTAGCTGGATCCCGTTCTTGGTGCAGTTAGCGGCACAACTCCACAGAGGGTACCAAATGCAGGAAGGCAGAGGGTGAGCCTTAGTGGTGGCCGAGGTGGGAGGTCCCTGGTGAACCATGGCTGGCAGCAAATGCAAACCCACAAGTTACTGGTGAAATAGGGGACACGATAGCAGCAAGAAGAGGAGAGGAGAAATGGAAGCCTATGGTGTATGCAGGACAGAAGTGAAAAGGGAGGTTAACACCTGGGGAGGTAAATGGGATCATAGGCTCAGACTGTGAAGTTAATATACATGGTCAGTTGGCAAATGGCTAGTGAAATACCTTGCTCCATCTTTCCTCAGGTACTTGTCCGTGTTCTATGTCTGGTTGGACTGGAAGTGTGAGAAACACAGAGACAGCTACTGTATATATGAAAGTATACACAGGAGGTGCAAAGCCTTTTCACTTCACTTTCAGGAGGCTGTTGTTTTACTCCTGGAATAAGAAGTCAAAAACAGAGCACACAGGTAGTAGAGAAACTGGGTGTTGGTTGCTGGGTTTGGACTTCTATGGAGTGCACATGGCATTAATCTGACCTTTTAACTTCCAACGTGTGAAGGTGTTCTGAGATAAATATTATCTATTTCTGAACATTGTTCTGCTCTTCTTTACTTTGAGACCACAGTCTTTTAAAAGACTATTTTATTTTCTAATCTTATTTTATTTTTATTTCATGTTACTTACAAATTTATCAACATCATTTGCAATCTCCAGCTTTGTATTCTCTTGAATTTTTATGATACCTTATTGCTCTATGAAAGAACACAAGCTGTAATAAAATACATATTATTTAATATTCTAAGTTTCTTACCAATCAAAGATGATTAAGAGTTACCAAGGTAAACTAGTTAACTCCTGAAACACACTTAGCAGTTGTTTTGTAAGGTTAGTATCACATAGTGCAAGCGCAGATTTCTCCATCCCTTGCTGTACTGTCCTTTTGTTTCTCTGAAGATGCATTTCAGTGGGTGTGGAGAGATCTGAATTCATGCACGTGCACTTTGTATTGCATTCCTGCATTAATTTAGAACCTCTTGGAGACCAACTGCGGCCTTATTTAAGAAGAGGAGAGGGTGGGTGTTACGCTGTGAAAGTGTCCTTCAGAGTAGGAACAGTCGTTACAGTTGTGAATGGAGGTGCTTGTTATCTTGTCTTGAAACTGTGGGGTGTGTATCGTTATTTTTTTCAAGTTCAAACGCTCATTTGTTTTTTGGAAAACTAAAGCTACCATTTCTGCAAAATTATAGTAAACAAGAAACCTAACGTGAAAAAGAATAGAGAGGGATGGATGCCAGTCTCAAGATTTATTAGAATTTTACAACTGTCTATTAAATCAAAAAGCCTGTTCAGTAGAATATAGATATTAAAATGGCAGATGTTAAGTACAGTGTTTGGCTATTGATTCTGTTAGAACTGCCCTGCCAATATTTAGTATGAAGACGCTGTTTCTGTAATATAATTACTACAAAGAAATGGAATTTGTAGGATGTATCATTTGTGCGCTTTTTTCATGAGAACAGTAGCAGAGGATTGAACGAGGTTGTGCTGAAAATTGCTCATCCTTTGAAAACAACCTTTTAGTCAAAACATAATAAACATGTGATGGCAAAGGTATTTGCTGCTTTGTTTCTAAACAAACTTTTTGCTTAGGGTAGAGCTGAGCCTGGAGCCCATGACTTCACCTGCTGCTTTTACTCTCTGAATTCTCTCACTGCCTGCTAGCATTTTATGGAATCACCCTGATTTATTTAAAACTATTAATTGTTGCTTGTATACATTTATTTATTTTTTTAACTGTCTCTGGTGTTACCTCCTGCTGCGTGACTAACCAGTTCAAATGAAATAGCGCAAAAAATCCTCCTCCCATCAAGAAGGAAATAGAGTTGGCTTTTAGTATTGAATTTAAGATTTATTTCTTCTGAGTTGGAGATGATTTTATTGGGCAGATCTTCAGGTGATTTAAACTTTTTCAGAGGCGCAGTCTCCTATAAGGATGGGCAGCGCTGCTGTCTTGTCAGGGCTGCTGGCTGACCCAGCTGGGGGCTGGAGCCTCCTCCTGTGCTCTCCACTTGCACAACCCTGCAGTTGTCAACCTCCTGCCACCCTGCAGTCTAAAACAGCCCGGTGTCACTAAAGACTGCGCTAGTGCCAAGCATATCTTCAGGCAAAGATCAAAATTACAGGCCTGGTAATTAAAAGTGATTTTCCTTTCTTAAGTATTTGGCTTACTTTTTACCTGTCCTCATCCTCAGGCTTGTGGCTTGGGAGTGGGTTCTTGTAAGAACAAGTAAAGGCAAAGGATTCAGACTTCTGCAGATGTGATAGACAGTTGAGATATATTTAAGGAAGCTGATTAGCTGTAGGATGAAATGACAACTTGGTTAAAATTACAGGATTTCAGATACAGTGTTTGGTTCCTTACCATGCTTTGGCTGTAAGCTGCAGCAGTGTCTTACCAGTAACTTCAAACATTTAATTCACGTGCTTAAAAACAGCTGTGTAGTATGTCTGATTTTTAGTATTTAAATGAACTGTTTGTTGTATTTAAAGTAAGAAGATGCCGTGAAATATAATTTGGAAGTTGACACTTCCCGTAAAAATTGATTGGCCTTTTGCTGTAGTCAGACTTGAAGGGCCAGATTGTGGCTACTGTGTAAAAGGAGGTGGGGGCAGAAGATCAATCCTCTCTGGATGCCCTAGAAAGAGTCAGGCACATTCAGACTGTAACTATGCATTTTTGTTAAAACAAAGTGGGATTTCAGACAATAATAAACTCTAATCAGCTCCTGTGGCTAGAGTCTTATACCTTGTCTTCCATTTTCTCTGCTTTTCTCTTGATTCACCCTAAACCCATTTTAAATTATACCATCTTCCCTTTATTCCTTTGGTTCTTTTTAATTAATTTTGTTTTAAATGATAACTTAGTCATTTGATATATTTAATCTTAAATTAGATCTTTTTGGATACTCTTGTCAAGTCTTTTCTTGGTGGCTTATTGGTGCTTTATTAGAACCTTGTTTCATTTTTAAGGGGTGGTGAATAGACAGATGCTTTTTGGTAAGATTCTATGATTTTTTTAACCAATATTTTAAGAAAACACCTAGAACAATGTTTGTATTCATATAACACTTTCCATCCTAATTCCCAGACTGCAAGCCTATTTCTTTGCTGAATTGCAGTCACCTCGAAGGACTGTAGCAGCCAAGAACAAGGAGGCAGGAATCTGTTTTTTTTCCAAAAAGCCCCAAGGTATCTTCTTTGTCCAAGACAGGCCCACAGGTTATGGATATTTAAGGTCTCATCTGAAATATGCAAATGAACAGACTGCCATGGGTTAGAGGTAATTAAAACCACATACTTAGATAATCGGCCAATTCAATCCTTACTTTATTGCAGTCTGTTTTCTAATGTGAGGGATATGTTTTTATGGTGTTAAATTTTCTGTACACTCACCAATGCACAGAAAAGGCAGCTGCATGTCACCTGCTTGGGCCAGCCGAAAAGAAATGTGTTTGCAAGCGTGAGTGATTGGCATGCCATCATTTGTAGGGTGCATGTGTGAAGCTGTGTATGGACAAATGGGGAACATGTGAAAACTGTCCTCTCAGATATTTCGCTCCTCATGAAATACGGAGCAGAACTGAGCCTCTAGAGTCTTTGGTCACTTGGAAATGTCCAGGGAGAGGATTCTTTTTAGTGAAATTGTTATTACAAATTTCTCTTTCCTCTGCCCAAGTGAGTCATTTCCGGTGGCTGGTAGTAATGAGTGTAATTATCTCCTTGAAAAGTGGGATGGTAACAACAACCTTTTCCACCAGCGAGGGTGTATAAAGCAGTTATAATGTGCATGTGCCTGTGTCTGTTGTAGTTTTAAACTAGTGTTTCTCATGGTACTTGAGGACATCTTCATAGGTAGTGTACGATAGACTGACTGGTTGTCATGATTTTCATCTCTGAAAAATTTGGGCATTTATTTTCTAGGCATCTCTTGGAGTCTGTGGTGGTGACTTTCCCATCCTTCTACACTGTACGGATGTCGCGGGCTGTGAACACCTCTTGCTGGGGAAGAGCTTTTGGAGCAGCAGCTCCAGTCCAAGCCTTCCCCTCCAACCCAAGCGTGGGACCAGTGCTTGGCCACACGCTGTTTCCTCTGCAATGGCAGCTGCCCCAGCTGCATCCAAGGGGGAGGCAGCAAGGTGCACTTGGCATTTTCCAACACAGTCAACAACTGCTTCCAGGGCAAGTCCTTAGTAGTTATCTAAAGCACTCCTATTTTTGAAGCTCCTTCTGTATTTAATTCACTACAGATGACATGGCCCACATGCTGGTCTATGCTTCATTTGTATTTACTTCGTGAATGAAGTCTCTTTTGCTTTGTCTGAACTTCTGTAATGAATGGCTGCTTTTAAGAAAGCTGGATCTTAGGTCTGAGAGGAATTAACCCAGAAGCAAGAATAGTAGCAATAATTGATGCCACCGTTAATGACTTAGCCTGATGTGGGTAGCGCTTCAGTACTCCTTCCAGGGCTGAGGAAATGAAGGTGAAGTGAGTTAGAACAGTATGATTTCAGTCTTCTGAATAATGAAAGATAATGTGATAGCCACACACAAAGGATTAATTTTTGCTTGGTAAGTTTGATTAATAACTTGCAGGAAGTCAGTTTCTACCTTCAGTCAAATGGATGAGGGACAGAAGATCAATTTTCCATCTGCATCTAGTTTCTGGCAGGTTTAGGACTGCAGGGGTCCTTTTTCCCCTCAGTGCTCACTACGTTTGGAGGCAGCTTCTTCTAAATGTGTGTTTCAGCCACGGTAGGGCAACAGGTGGAACTGATATTGTCAAATCTTACCTCTATTCATTAATCTTAAATAGTTATATGCCAAAGTGTCTGTATAAAAGCAATTATCATAGCCTGTCTTTCTAAATCAGTATGCCATGGCTAATGTTTTGGCCTCTGTTCCTGTGATGCTGTCATGCTCTGGTGCATCCTATGTTTTTGCCTTGAAAGACTTCATCCCAGAAGAAAACACTTGAGGGTATTTTGTTTTCTTTTTACATTCCACCCCCTAACCCCGCCCCCCCAATGCCTCCCAATGGATTCATTCTGTTTAACTGGGTTAATTGGTGTTAGCTAGAAAATAAATCTGTCCTGGCAAAGGTGTTGGATCGCAGACTGAAGCGATCTGTATTACCTAGAGATCTTTAACCCTCAGATAATGTGATGCCAGAAACCGTGTGTGGTGGTGTAACAGGTCTCCTTAGCAAGGAGGGATTTTCTGTGCACGGTAAGTTAGCTGAGGCTGTAGAAAGCCTCAGGCAGGGCTTCTCTTGCAGACAGCTCTGACATGAGTTCCTCGTGTGCAGAACAGAAATGAGGGTTCCTCTCTGGCCTTAGCAGTGTTGCCAGGTGTTTGCAGTAATGGTGTGACTTGTGCATTGAGCAGAGAGGAACACCTCAGAATATGAGGATCTTGGATAATAAATGGGTCAGTTGCTGATTGAATGCATGGGAGTATCTTATCTTTATTGTGGAGCTTAATTTTCCTCCTAACTCTTCACAAATCTCGGCTTTGATATCTGTTTAGACTGGAAGGAGAAATCAGGCATTAGAATTACTGCTCTCCAATTCCTTTTCTTATTGCCAGACTGAGCATGAGTTACTAGTTTACTCTCTAGCATTTCCTACAGAGGTAACTGGTAATACTTAATATTGACTTCTTAGCCGACAGAATGAAAGATCTGGGAGTTGCACTTTAATGCTTAAAAGTATTACTACTTGTGAAGCCTTCTTCAGGTTTGAGCTCCTTTTCCCACCTTGGTGCTTTCATAAAAGAGCAAAGAATGTAACATGATTAGATATTAGGAATAAGTTCTTCACTCAGACACTGGCGCAGGCTGCCCAGAGCAGCTGTGGGTGCCCCATCCCTGGCAGTGCCCAAGGCCAGGCTGGATGGGGCTTGGGGCAACCTGGGCGAATGGCAGGGAGGTTGCAACTAGATGATCTTTACTGTCCCTTCCAACCCAAAACATTCTATGATTCTACGACTGTATGTTTCTATGGTGATTTCTTTTCCCAAGAGGCTGCTCTCTACTGAGATGAGTGAGATTGGTGCTATTTCAGTTGCTTTTAAGTTTACTATAAGAATCCTCTGCCTTGTGTTTAGGAAATACATTGCAGTTCTTTTTTGCTTCATTTTTGTGGCCTTGGATTTGTGTGTGATGTTAGTGTGAATTATTAATGAAATTTAACTCCTTCAGCAGCATTTATATGTAATTTACAGAGACTACTAGTGCCTTGAAGCCACTGCCTTATAGCTAGTTTGGTTATCTGTGTTGACTGTGAAAGCATACTTTATTTAAGCATAGTACCTTTTGTAAATAAATCAAGAAATCAGTCAATAAATAAAGGGTAGATTCTAGGCTGAATTTAATTTTTGTTTATGGTAGAAAAACCACAGGATGCATCTATAATTCAGAGATGGTAAAACTACTTTCATACTCTTCCCATTGCGTTTTATACTGGTTTTGCAACTTCTTAATTTAGTTAACAGCTTTGCTGTTTGTGCAGTCAAGCAAACAAATGACTCTAGTGTGTGATTACAAAGAGTGTAACAGATACTTCAATTTGAACATAACAAAAACCTGATAACCTGTAGAGTATCTTCTGCAAAATACTGTTCTGTCCTGTTAAAAATTAAACAATTCATTGACCTGGCCCAGTTCCCATAGCATTGTTACCTGTGTGTGCGCCCTTGTAGTGCTCTTTCTTGTAGGGAAATGCTGGTGTCTTTGCTTCACTGGGGGACGTAGCCTTATGAACAAATCAAGAGAGAAACCTCTGGAGGTCTGTGGGCATGACAGCACGTCATTTTTGGGTGCTTGACCCCCGTAGCTGAGTGCAGAACCAGAGCTATCTCCCTCCACATGCAACCAGGTCCTGCATGAGACGAAGTTGCCTTTACATGTTACCTAAAAAGAAATGCAGAAATCCTATATACTGCTTACTTGGGTTTTATCTTACCCTGCAGATAGTGTCCTTTATTGACTAAACAATAAATACTGTTTGTTACTGACTAAACAAAACAGTATATCTGGAATTCCAGCTCTTCTGTAGTGCTTTTTCTGCTGGGGATACAAAGATGCCTCACTCCTACTGGATCAACATCTTAATTTCCTTCTTGAGTTGTCTGCAGCTCTTACTTCCAAGAGGTGTTTGGTCATGCTCTCTGAAGGTGTACACTAAAAGTAGCAGGTGGTGATCCTCCATACCTTTTGTATTCGCTTTCCTCTACTATCCACAGTTGGCACTGCTGGTTTCCACTGCCTTGATAGCTTTGGAGTTCTGGTCTGTGGCTTGATGAATTCCCAATCCACCCTAGTGTATATGGGAGTAAACCACTCTGTAATGGGCTATACAGACAAGGTAGGCATGCTAGAACAAAGAGTGCAGAGAATAGCTTGCAGAGCAGTTTGCCTCCTTTTATTATCTTCTTCTGTGCATTGTGCAGTGATGAGTTAGCTTACTATGCAATTCTGGTTTTCTCCCTCCAAAATATATTACTTGAAACATAAGATTAGACCTTGAATTCAGTTGTCCTAAAATAAGTTAACTATGCAGTTTTAGATTCCATAGATATTTTACTTTTTATGCAGAACAGGAGGAGAAAGCTTGAGAACACAGGGTCTTTTTTCCAGCTATATACAGTGCTGTTAGTATGTATGTAGAATTTAAGTGTCTGCAGCTCAATGGTGCTGTCTTTACTAATTTTTTATTTGAAAATTCAATCCATTCTCTTGTCACCTGCCAGCAAATATTAAACCAGGAGAAATATGTACAGTCTTAATGCCATTTGAATAGTACTGCTAAGAAGTGGTATGATCCTGGTAGATCCTAGCAACACCAACTGTGCTAATGTGGGTTCACTCGCTGGCAGGTCTGAGCATTACTGGAGAAAATGGAAATACTCCAAGCCAAATCTGTGTGTGTAGCTAATAATAAGGCTGATTAGGCTGTTTCACCAGGCTGCAACTCTGAAATAGTTAGCTTTCCTTTCCTGTAAATAGGAGACTGTAATAATAACTTGGGTCTGTAATATTTTTTTTCTCCCCCCTAACATCAGCAAGGAACTGTTGCATATGCTGTTACATACCATTTTTATTGGTACAAATGCTACCAAAGGGTGGATGTTCAATGACTACTCAAATCATTCAGAAATGAACAGGGTGTTTCCTTACAGCACGAGGTGTAGTATTTAGTAATCTGTTATTTATGAATAGGCATTGAAACCATTACCAATTACATGCAGATTCCCAGTTATAGACTTTCTAGAAGGGTAATACAATTCTGTAATTGTTCCAAATAAAACTTCCAGGGATTACTCTGTAAAAGGTCCTTAACCCAATGAGGTGTGAAAATTCTTTCAAATTTTTACCTTAATTAGTCATTAAATACATGATACATTTTTTTCTCTATTTTTCTTTTTTTCCTATGGAAAATGCATACAGCTTCTGCTTAAAAATACCGTCAGGACGACAAAATGCCCTGCATCTTAGGAACTCTAGGCAGATCAAAACAGGTAGTCAGGATGAGCTCTTGGATTTCTCTTTCTGTACCTTACCAAAGCTACCATTTCTTTCTGAAGATGGCATCTTCATTGAATGTAGAGCATAAATGGGAATCACATATTTCATAAAAAAGATTACATTCCTGGAAAGGTACCTGGATAGAGAGTCTTCATAAACGTGTTCTCAATTCTTGCCTGAGCCATAGACATCCTTCACGAGCAGGACTTGTTTTATTTGTGGTGTTTTTTTCCAGTTTCTAGCTCAGTATAATCTTTCAAGTAGAAATTCCACTAATGACTACTCTTCTCTGATACCGTGGTGGTGAAGATTTGGTAACTAGTTCATTGGTGAAGTATTTATGATACTTCTGAAGTTAGCAGCAGAATGCTCTAAGAGATGTATATTCAGGATCACGGTGCAGTAGGAAACTCCTTATGGAAGTTTTAAATGGATGCTTTGCCTGTCAGAATGGGAAGAATCTTGTCCGTATTTTGTAGGTTCTCATATATTCACATCCAGATGTTCTAAGTGAAAGCAAAGTGATTGAAGTAAGAGGTGGGCAATGTCAATTGCTTATTTCTTTGTTGTTAGGTTCTGTATCATGATGTTACTGTTACAAACCTTTCTAGTCAGCAGAAATCAAAAGCCTGAAAAAGCACCGTTTGTGAATCATATAATCCAAGTGGTTGGATTGGGTGGAACCAAGGTGATTCAGTTGTTGCTCTGCCTCTTCTGTGGATGCAGTAAGATAGTTTCAGTTACTCTAAATCAGACACCAGTCACATTTAAGTATTTCCACTTACTGCCCTTAGAAAGCTGTCTGTAGTAGTCCAGGAAGAGTCTTCAAGTTGACAGCAGCTGTGCTCTCTGCTTGGTAGCACAAGAGGAATGCCAGATCACCGCATCGTAGCAAAACTGCCCTGACAGAGGCACGGTCACCTCCGGTGTTCAAAGGACTGTTGTGGTTCCGGTACAGGCTCATGTGCACTCGGAAGAGACACTTCTTGCTGTGTCAATGGGACACTCAAACCAGGCTGATAAAAGGTTGGAAGCTCCTTGAGGCTTCTTTGAGAGGTCATTAATTGATGTTGTGTATTAGTTCCTCCGTAAAAAGTAGTACGGTGACAATATCTCCTTCTCCTCCTCATTTCATTAGTTTTAGGAGCCATAGCTGGTAGTAAATCTGAAGGCAAATGGGAAGGGCATATCTGGAAGTGATTTTATATAAAGTAAAATGGATATATGTGGAGAATTGTTTATATTGTATCTTTTCACCTTTTTTATGAACCTGATTATGTTCCACAGTTTAAAGTCATATTTTTCCTGTTTCTTCTTTTCATTCTTTTAAAAATTCAAAAAGGCTGTATTTTTCTCTCCTCACGCCTACACTTCAAATACACTTTGGCAGGATGCATGAATTTGAAATGTGACGTGAAGTTTTCTGAACTGTGTGGCTAGCTAATAGCAATGCAAATTGGTTACCTAACGAGAAAAAGACATCAGAAAAATTTTGTTGAAGGTCCTATTGGAAGAATAGCATCATTCTAAATCTCGGCAAGGTCTGCCTAAATTCAGCCTACAGCACGTGTGTTCTAGGCAGTATCTTAGGTTATTTTGGTTCAAGAGATTGGGAGAAAATGGTTCAGTTTTTGTTTTTCCTCTCCTGCTTGTTCTCTTGATGTACTTGACACCATATTATGTTTAATTGTTCGAATGGCTTGGAAAGACAAGGCTCATTGATTTGCTGTGGTGATTGAGCTCATAAAACATTAGGCCCTTCTGGAAATCTTCCCCGTTGGTGGGACATCTGTGGCGCTTGCCCAGCACAGTGAGCCGGTGCCCTGCCCCTGCAGGGGGGCTTCCCACGGCGGGGGGCTTTGCGGCAGGGGGTCTTACTGGTGAGATGCTGCTTTGATTCATGCTCTCCAAGGCATGGCAGGGGACCAGGCTTCAGCGTTGGCAGCTCGCTCGGCTGGATTCTGCCCTCCAAACAGTGCTGTGCCGCTTCTCTGCTTTCTCCTTAAATGCCCGGAACACAGTTGAAGGAATTAGTACAATGATAATTATGTAGGCTCATGTCTTGGTATTTCTCTGAGCTGAGAAGACTCATCTGTTGATCTTTCAGGACTGCTTTTAAAGTGATTCTTAATATATCATTGGATTTTTTTCCTGTGTTAAGAGACCATGCTATTTTGCAGTGAGGCAGTTTCAACCCAGCTATATGTTTCTTAGGGAAGAGCACTTGTCTCATGGGATGACTGCTGCCAAGATCAGTGTCCTCACCTCCATGTCTTCAGTGCAAGTTCTTGGGAAGCCCAGTCCAGGCTTGGATTTGCAGGCTGTCCTACTCCCCACTTTGTCTGAGATGTGGCAAGGAGAAGAAATGTGGCAGGGCTCCCTCTCCTGCCACAGAAAGCAAGCATCTTTCCAAGTTTATGGAAATCCAGTACCTTTCCATCTTAGCTGCATGCTAGATCACTTAATTACATTTATTTTCTAGCTTCTTCCTTACTAGTATAAGCTTGGTGCTTTTCTCCTAAAAGTAATATTGATTTATCTGTCCCTTGGCAAGTTGTCTTGTGTTCCCCACTCCAGAGGGAGGAAAGGGAAGTTCTAATCTAGTATCTTTAATCTACCAGTCTAGGAATATATCTCAATTTGTTCCTTAAATACAAACAATTATTTATGCATTTCTCAAATACAAACAATTATTTATGCATTTCTCTAAAGCTGTCGCTTCAAGATGTTTCCATCCACTGGCTAAGGTAAAACCCGTAGCACACTTGTGATAAGCTATGATGAACAGTCTGAGATGTAAGCCTCTTCGAAATACAAAATTCAAGAGCTGAGTATTTCATCTTGCGTTTACCATGAAAAACTCTTTGCAAAAACTGAGATTGAGGTGTTTTCAGGCATTTCTAATAGCTTTTCTTGTCAGCATTAACAATAATGCATACATGCTAAATATAGAATGCAAATTACCTGTTCTGTGCTGCAATTATTTTTCTAGGTATTGTATTCATAGAGCTTCATTTATCATAGTTTCTAGGCAATTAAGTGTGGTGGAATGAGAGCTTGGACTTGGAAGAGAAGTGGCTTTCAATAGTACTTTTTGATGCATTTATATTTGCTCTTTATTTTATGTCTGCATCAAATTAGATGCAAACCTACTCTTTTTATTTTGGTGCGTCCGCATTTCTGGTTCTTGTTGGATCTTATTAAAAGGGAACGGCTGTTTAACGGCAGAACAGGTTTTAATGTATGACTCAAATGAAGTGTGTGAGCCCAGAGAAGGCAGTTGCTTCTAAGAAATGCAAATTCCATGTAAGATGGGAAGGAGTAGAAATTCACCATTGAAAATGTGTTATTTTAAAATTAAAATGTGATTAGAGGCAGTGTGAAATTGTGTTAACGATGACAGCTGTAGGTATGTTCTAAGGAACACAATCCCTGCATCTCGGAGGGCTGCTTGTGTTAAACTGCCGTGATCCTTGCGGAGGGCTCCTTGCTGCACATGGCTGGGGCTTTTGTAGCCAAGTGTCAAAGCAGTGAAACTTCCAATACTTACTCATCCTGCTTTGTTTCCTGCATAAGCCAGTCCTCCTTCATAGGCCAGTTGTAACCATTTGGCTTACTGTGGTTCCAGACTTGGAGACTGGAATTTCTTACGGGTGTTCTTCGACTGAGCATCCACTGTAGCAAGTGAACAGGTAGCGTTCCTGAAGTGTAAGGCTTAAGCAACGTTGCCCTTTTTTGAGTCCTGAGCTACTTTTCTCTGACCCCACAGAATCTGAGCCCTGTGCTTTTAGCAAATGGGAAGAAAACCCACTGGAATTGGTATGGCTGGACTAGCTGTGTTTGGGACATTTGGGACTGCCCCTATTTGGGACAAAAGATATGCATGGCAAGGTAAACAAAAGCAAGCTTATGAATAAGTAAAGACAAGTACCCATTTAAATGAAGGATCTGAGTTACCTTCCTGGTTTGCTTCCTTTTGATTTTCAGTTTGAGATGAAAAATGTTGCACGGGGGAATAAGCTAGCTACTTGATTCATAATGGTGTCAAGCAGCTGTAAGTTTGATTCTGCATGTGACAGACCGAGTGCATTTTACTCAGCAAGTTTCTGATGAAAACATGCACTTCTTTCATGATAATGTCCTTGAAGTAACCTCTATGCTTGAAGGATGAAGTTAGTTTACACTCATTTTTTCTTTCTGATGTGAATGAAGTAGAATCTAACTACTGTTAGTGGTTCCTTACTGCTATAACCATGAACTTTTTGGAGCAATCTCATGAAGTAAACACGTAACTGTTTGTAAGATGTAAACAACAAGGTTCATTTCTTAGTCCGCAATGAAGACGTCATCTTAAAGATTAATGATGGGATTTTATATATTTTTTCATTTTGCATAATTATTCAAACCTTATAATTAACCTTTTAATTTAGTTGAAATAGATCACTTAAGTAGGGATATTATTGCAATGGTCTGAAATGTTTTATTATATATAAGAATTAAATATCAAAGTTATGAAAGTTATATTCTTTAAAGAACAGAGGCCTAATTTGGTTTTTTCTTACTGTTTTCTTTCCCTGACGTAAGTTATTTTTTTGGTTGTAGGCTGAAGATGTTTGTACTTAACGGCAACGAAATGAAAAACTGTAAAAATTGTGTGCATTCATTTCTGACTCCTTTTTCCACTTTAGCAACTTAAAATGGCAGCAGGTATTTTACTGAATGGAGAAAGTGTTTTGAAAGAGATAATGGCTTAGTTCCACACTAAGATTCACACTTTGTTTCCGATGCTAAGTATTACGGTTCGGATTTTTTGTGATGAATAGATTCGTTTATGTGAAGTAACCAAAGCTTAATCTGATGATAACATTTGTCTAAAGCCTGGTTGTTGCCTTTGGAAGAGGATTCCTTTTAGAAAAAACTGTTTTTATCCACTGTGGTTGTTTCTCTTGAGATTCCTTTTCTCGTGTGCTTTGAATACTGCGCTTACGGAAAAACCGGTGGGAAAAAATCAGCTAGTCCCTGTGACTGTCCACTGTACTGGAAATGGGTAAAAGACAGATGGAGGTTACTGGGGAGCCGCGGTACACAGCATTCTGATTCTACACAGCTCTGACAGAACATGAGCCTTTAATGATGTTAAACCCCAGTATCTTTAAAACAGGGAAAAAAGCTCTTGCATGACCACTGAATTGCTGGAAAAATACAGTGAAGGTAATTTGCTATAAAGATCTCTTGAAATAATTTCAGCATGTTCACTGTTGGTTGTTCTTTCTAAACCAATCCTATTACCATAATGCAACTTTGATGTGTGGACAAGGCTCAAATTAGGTGCAGGACTGAATTTTTGCCTCTCTCACCCCATGGTTTAGATGTTCAGACAGTGCTTTATCAATCAAGGTTTTATGAAAGTGAAAATTGTTTTCTATAAGGGTGCTAATTTTTTCTACCTGACCAGTCCTCAGCTTGCCACATCACCTCTTAATATTAATTTCCTTTTTAGATACATCCAGGCAAGTCACCATTTCAGACTCACAAATAGCTCTGTATTAACTTCAGTAAATCTGCTGCATTTTCTTTTGTGTAATATAGTGGTATTGATCACTAAAAGGATTAAGTAGATCTTTATGTTTTCAAACACTTTCAAAAATTATTTGGAGAAGTTAGGGAATTTAACCTGTAGCACAGTTTATCATTTAAAATGGTAAAAAAATCATTCAGAGTTAAAGATGTCACATTACTGATGTGTTTTATGAGATCTTTTTAATTAGTGGCTGTGCTGGTGACTTCCTGTGGGTCAGTAGTGATTTTATATCATGACAAGTTTTAGCTCTTAAAAAAAAATAAAAAAAATGTTGCCAATCTGTATTATCCTTCTTGCTTTAAAAAAGCAGTGATTCATATTATCCACTCCTAAGTTATCTCTTTGGATTTGCTGTGACTATAGAAGTTCAGCTGAGAGAGTCCTACAGACAAAAACTGCTGAAGCTTGCTGCTTTAATCATAATTCCAAGTGCAAGTTACAAGCTTAAGCCTATTATTAGCTTGCAAAAAAAATATGTAAAATTAAATATATAATTTGACAACCAACTCCTACAAATTACCCATTATCCCTTTCTTTAAAAACTGTGAGCACTTCTGTATTCGGGCCAGTTTCCATGCTTGCTCTTAGTCACTGTCATGAGGCTCTGTGTTAATTTGACTGGAGCTGGCAGATGCAGGGTGTGCTGCTTAACGTGCTAGCCAGAACCCAATTGGAGGTTAGTTTGCAAAGAAATAATACAGGATTTGTTTTCAGAGAAGCAGACTTTGGGTTCGCATGTTTTCCTTTCTTCACATTCATCCAGCGGCCAGCTGCACGAGTGTCTCTCCAATTTTAGGGCTGTATTTCTGTTTGGATATCCAGGTTTAAACCTGAGTCTGCAAGCTAAAATGCCTGACTGTGATTTCAAAACCCACTAAAAAACAGGAGTAAGTTTTTTCTTTGTTTTTCCTTTCTTAATTGCAGCCTGTTCTGTCAGTAGTTCATGTGCAGTATGGGGCGGCAGTGTTTTCAGAAAGCGCCTATCTGACAGAATTCAATGGAGCCTGGGGACAAAGAGAGTTACTTTTTTCTGCCCAAGGAAAGTGGAGGAATACTTTCAAGTGTTTTTTCTTTTGTTTTCCTACATAATGGTATAAAGGCTTTCTTTTACAACCCTGGGATTGAATTCAGGGCTTCTCAATAGCATGACTGGCTCTGGCCTTTCACGTTTTGAACACAGAACCAGAATTAAAGGAGAAGGGAATGAGGGATGCTTCCTCCCACAAGTCACGCCAAACCTGAGAGCTGGATGCTCAGAATTCAGCAGACTGATTTGAGAGACTCCAGGTCGTGAGGTTATGCTCTGTCATGCTGGGACAGGTCACGGTGAAAGGATCCTTGACTCAGTGTTACTGCTAAAGGGCTCGGTCTCCCCGTGTAAAGCTCTCCTAGGAGAGGCACTTTGGGGTCATGGCTATTCTTTCTCAGCACAGGCAGGCTGTCTGTGTCGGACGTGCTGGCTGGCGGAGTGAGGTTGAGAGCTGTCACTTGTCTGCATGGGGTAGGGACCACTGGATGAGCTCCATGGTCACACAGCAGAGACTAGCTGAAGAACGAGCGTTAAAAGTGTAGGGAATAGTGGAGCGTATCAGGGAAGCATGAAGAAGTTCAGTTGTGAGGAAGAAAGTTACATGCCTGTGTTTTGGAGAAAGGAAAGGTGTAAACCAAGCTCACTGTGTACTGGGATCAGCTGTCTGGAGCATGACTGAACTGGCCAAACATAGGAAAAGTGGACTGAGGTCAAGGGGATGGCAAGCCTTTGGCAAAGGTTGAAAGGTCTAAAATGTCACGGTGGCACTTCCCTGCTTGAAAGGAGAAGGTTGGGTCCAGACATTCACACTGGCTGTTTCTGGATCACTGAAAACATCAAACAGGTTTTGAGTGTATAATGTGTGCCGATGCCACCTACTTTGAGGGAATTTCTGTGTTCATTACTTAGGCAATGTTGCCATTTATTTCGAGCGAATGCTGGCTGTAATGGCTGAGAAAGCCATCGGAAAATCTGGGCCTAACAGAGCAAATAATTGTATAAGGAACAAGCCTGTAATGATTCCAAATAAGAACTGGAACATTTGAGCTTCAAACACACAGATTGCTGTGTGCAGAATCTCTCCTTGCTTGATGTTCATTGACATTACCATTGGATTATAAAGACCACAGCATTTCTCTCTGATAAATTTTGTGCCCTTCTGTACTGCAGAAGTAATGGATAGAATCAAGTAACGCAAAGAGCAAGAATCGACCAGCAAAAGCCCCTTGTCAACATGTATTCCTAATGGAAAATGGTGGTTTCAGCAACCAGTCTTGGATGATTCCTAGAGATCTGCTTTAGGTTTTCTGTGGATTTGAACCAAATTCAGAAAAAAAAAAAATCATTCCTAGTATCACCTTCAAGATCATAAATGGAGAATCATACTGAGTTTAATCAAGTTAATGAACTAGGCTTGTATTTCTCCCCCGATTAAAAGGCTCTGAGGTTGTGATTTTGGTTTTGGCCTTTTTTTGGCAGGAAAGGTACAGCAGAGTGGAAGGAAAATTGAAATGTGAAAGCGTGGCCAATGCATATACTCTGGTGTCCGTCCCAGGCTTTGCCAAGCAGCAGCTGTGTGTGCTCACTTTCTGTAGCAGGTGTCATAGTGAGACATTGCCTTTGGAAACAGCAAAATAAGTTAGATGTAGACTTGCAAAACTTTCAGTGTATTTAGTTGGAAAACAGTAATGAGGTGAGAAGAGATAAATGGTAGTGCAGAGACTGCAGAGATACCGTCTCTTTGTACTGAATAATTAACAGTGTCATAGAGAGAAGGAGCTGGTTAATCTGTTGTGAGTACTTAAAGTCTAGTGCGTCATGCCGGTTGCTTTCCCGTGAAATGCCCAACGTGTTGTTCTTAGTCCTGGCCATTGTGTGGGGAAGTAGGATCTGTTGAAGCAATTTCATAGAAAGGATCTGCTCAAGTGGTTCAGAATTACAGTGAAATTTTTATAATCCATTTACACTTGATGTATAACTTTATAAAGCAAAAAAGAACACAATACATCATGTTCTCAAGAGCTTTGTCATCAAAGCCTGAATAAAACTGTTACATTTTAAAGCACTTGAGAGTTTTTTCCCTCAGTTACATTGGTTACTGGTCCTAATAGAAAAAGTGAAAGCTGAAATGAAAACATTCAGGCATTTTGTTGAGGGGGAATCACACTCTGTTTTGGAAAATGAACTGGTGATGGATTATACTGTATTCAGGGAGGAACTGGGGTTAGAAAATGGCTTTAAACTGAGTTGGTGGAGTCTTGGGCTGTCTTGGAATGGCTGTCATCAGCTATGGCACTTTTGTCCCATTTTAATTTTACTGAAAAATGGATTGTGGATAAAAGGCTAGAATCTTTGACCTCCTTTTATAATCCTTATCTTCAACAGGTTCAGGTAAAAAGTGAAAGCAAAGACCATAAATTAGAGTGAACCTTGATAATGAGATCTGGTTAATTACTTCCATGTGCATGCCTTCAGTGGTGAGGTGAAATTTACTTAAACGCTGAATTCTCCCCTTACATGGAGGTCTTTCAGATTATCTTTCTTATCTAATGCCACAGCATGGATCATGGATTGACATTTTTAATAGTTTGTAAAATACCTTATTATAATTTCTGATAGTATTCTGATTTATTTTCTCTTGCTTTTAGAGGCTCAGTTCACAAGTAAGGAAAGTAGAGTCACACTCTCTAGGTATTTTAGTTATTATCTTGTTTTGTTTAATGAAAGAATCTCCAGCATATCTGCCTTTCATAGTTGGTGTGTGAAAATCTTTTTATAGTGTACTGTTTACACTACTGGGTAGAAGTTAGAATAATGTGTTTTGGACATTTCCGAACTTAGAGGTATGCTTTCCACCTGATTGGAAGAGTGGTGTATCTTATCCAGAAAACCCTGTGCAGTAAAAGGATCATGTTCAATATTGTTCACTCATATGACTTACATGTCATCAATTGTTTTGCGGCCTCAAGGCCATTTTATACATGGTTGGACAGTGAGTGTTTAAAATGATTTTGGGAAGGGCCAAGAGCTAGGAGTCATTGGATTTCTTACTGTTGTGTTTGAAATGTTACAAGCAGCAGTTGTGTTGTGTGCATCTAAGAAATGTGGGCAGGCCAGCTAATCCAGCCGAGGGCTGATGGGCGGTTTTGCAGTTCATCTGTGACAAGACCTCATTAGCAGTGCGTAGTTCAGCCGTTGGTTAAATCTGGTGGCAAATGTGCCATCTGCTTGTGTACAGTCTAGGACCCTTCCAGACTTTCATTCAAAGGCATCCCTTAGATCTGCCTGAGCATGCAAGTCCTGAGAACGTGCTCATAGAGGTGATGGTTGTGACCGGTGGGAGCATCACACGGGGATCACCGAGGTGTGTATAACCTCAACAAAAAAGCAGGAAAAACTGCACTGAAGTGACATTGTGAGTTTTGTGAAGTTAGTCCAAGAAAATATACATACTGAACATGGTGGAAATAACACTCAGGTGAAGTGAGCAAAAAGAGGCTTCAATTATAGCAAGTAAAGTAAGTGGTGGAGATTATGGATATAAACTGTCATGCCCAGGGGCTAAGAGCAGTTGTAAATGAATGAGTCGTATGGAGAAATTTCCACAAGAGCAGATTATTGTGTAGTGGTTTCCTGAACCTTCATTACAGTATTTATAAGTCCCCATTGTCAGGGATAGGATATTGAACCAAATAGCTGACTGCTCTGATCTGATATTCCAGATCTACTTAAAAAAAAAGGGCTGAGCAGAAAGGTACTGCAGTGTAAATTGTGATAGCAGAAAATTGCTTTTAATGAAAAACTTATTTAGGGCTCATACAGGAAGAACATGGAATGAAGCATTTTTATTGCAGATAAGAAAATGCATAAAGCAAAAAAAGCATTGTTTAACTGTGTGGAAGATTGAAGTTAAGTGATTTGAGATTTTAATGAGTCAGGAATACAGAGTAGAAATACACTGAGATTTCAGCTTTGAAATATTTTGCTGCTTTCTTTTTTTGCTGAGATGCTGTAGCGTATGTGAATTCTAAAAATATCACTCTTGAGTCCTGTTGTGAAAATAGATCTCTTTCCCTTTAAAACTGCATGTAACAAAGCAGTATTTTCACTATCCAAAACTATCTTCGTGTGTAGTTATGCACATAAAGCTATGCACTTGAAATTATGTAAAAAACCATGAAAAATAGGTTTGTACAGTGAAATCTATATGCAGGGCATTGCTTAGCTCTGGTCACCTGCTTTGCCAGTTAGTAAGGGCTGCTACCTTGTGAGGTGATGTTGCACTCTGAGCAGTGGTTATCTGCATAATGCTAGGGACAGAAATGGGAATAAAGTTGGCAAATATAGAACTAGTGATATTTTAGAGTGTGTGTGTTTTTTTTTTTTTTTGTTTTACAGTCATTTCATACTTGGAAGTTTTGAAAACTTCCATGGTGTTGCCGATGGCAGTGGTTTGGAGTGCGTATGTGGAAGGTTGGTTGTCCTCCATCCTCCCATTCAGTGCAGAACTGCAGCCCTGTGTGTAAATCCTTGATTTTCCTGACCAGTGACCGAGGTGTTGTGCACACTGGAGAGATCAGTGACATGTTGTGAGTTTGTAGGAGTGAGCTTTTATGCCAGTGAATTCTGACCAGAGAGAGAATATTCCCATCCAGTTATTCTCCAACAATGAATTTCTTACAAAAATATCGCAGACATAATTTTGTCCTTACCTGTGTAAAGGAAATCTACCTGTATATATGAAAAGAAAGGATGTATTTATAAGGAAAAAAAATGCCTCTCTGCTCATGGAAGGTTTTTAGGTGAGAGACTGTAACCCCTCTTTTTTGTTTCAGGTCCAGTTATTTCTTTCTCTTCTTTTTTCAGTTGAGTAATGTGCATTGTCGCTCCTAATTCTGTACAACAATACAGGTCCTGTTTCAATCCTGTTCAGAACAATAAGATATCCAATTTGCTGCTAAACAGCTTGACAGCCTGTTTAGTTCTCCATAAGCTCCGAGTGAGTGTGAGCTCTTCCAACGTGGTATTCGTATGTCAGCTGCAATTTTATAGATACTCTTTACTGCTTTAAGTATATAAGGACATTAGATGGCAAAGAGAAAGTGCTGGTATTGTCTTCTGGAAAGAAAAGCAATTCAGTGTTTACAAAACTCGCATGTCAATGAGACAGTTATTAATGTTTAATTTTTGCTAAGAGAGACTGGAAGTTGTTTCGGTTCCAGAATAGGAAGAATTACATAATAAAATCCTGACACTAAATTAGGAAAGGATTATGCTGAAAAGAAAGCCCCATTCATTACTCAGAAATCCTATCATAGACAGAGAAGATCTTTACCGTTGGCTGAACAGACTGGAGATTTTGCACATGATGTATTGTACCGTTGTATGACAGATGCTCATTGTTTAATGACTTTTATACTTCAGCAAAATTCATACAGCTTACTTTGCTAATAAAGACTAATTATTAGAGTTGTATGCTGTCAGCAATGCACATTATAGGCTTACTGGATTTGAGAGTTTCTTTAACATTCTTAACAAAGCCAAGACCATTTATTGAAATAGGTATATTTTCCTTTTTTCCGCCTCCAGAATAATAAGCAATAATAATTCAAAATCTATCAGAAAGAGGGAAATTGGCAAATTCATCCTTTGAGAAGAAATCAGATTGTTTACCACTTGTACCGATACTGTCTAGGACTGTGTCTGACGATCATAATTGTTTTTTCAGACAATATATACAAATTAATTGACATTGCTATCTGGCATTCATCTAAGATGTAAATATGGGCTATGATTGCAATTCAAATTAGTCTGAAATTTAATATCTGGTTATAATCAGAATTGCTAAAGATGTCTGGCTAATTTAATTGACATAATTGTTATAACATCTCTAATTTTATGTTGAAGTCTGAGGTAATGACTGCTGAGTCACCTCTGCTTTGGGAGGCTTTTAAAATAAAAATGAGGGATACATAGGACTGGGTTAAAAACATGTAGGAGGAGAATTTATATCCGTTTTTCTCTCTCTTTTGATAGGTTGCTGGAGGGAAATGAATGAAATCTGGAGGTGTACAGCAGTATACCAGCTCTGTCATTCTCTAGTAAAGATCAACATGAAAAAGCAAATGGCTCATTTATTGGACTGAATCATTGTTACTTATTTACAGGACCAAAATAGTTTCCTTCATATAAAAAGCCTTCAGCAAGTTCTCCTCGGATAGGAGGATGTATTTATGAAGTCGCTCTGGGATAATGTAGGATGATTCAATGTTTCTGCTACTTGCCAAAAATGACTCCAGCAGATCAGTAGAATTTAAGCTATTGAAGTATTGAGTAACTTGTCAAAGCCAGCCAGTGACCTGACTCTGCTTAAAGTGTCAAGGGACAGTTAAGAAACTCCCTGATGTAGAGGGCATGCTGGCTGGCTGCTGACGTCCCTGTGTTGCCACAGCCAGTCCCAGCTACTTGGTCCGGGAGTGACTTTCCAGTGCAGAAATGAGGACACGGACAGTCCCCAGCCTTCCGACTGATGCAAAAGCTTAAAAATTTTCTTCAGTCGGCTGGAGTAGAGCTGAACATCAGTTTATGAGCTAAAATTATCTGATTACTTGACCGTGGAGACCAGTCTCCTGACTTTGACTTCACCCCATGTCTCCAGCTGAAGACAAATGCGTGATTATGTGTGGATGAGATACCAAACTGACTGCTTAATTCAGTACATGCTGACAGATGGACCTTGTTTGTAATTTGGGGGAGGAGGGGAGTGGGGGGAAGCTGGAGAAGTGATAGGAAGAGGGAAACTGTTGGCAGTTGTGCAGCCAGGCGGCTCTAGGGGATGTGGGCACTGCAGGCTGTGCCTGATGGGTGGCTGAGGTGCGTGGACCAGGATGGTGCTCGAGAGGTGGGCGTCTGTCTGGCTAAAGCCTGGGGTATTACTGCCTTCAGTTGACTACATTGTATTTTTTCCCCTGAAAAGTATAGATTCTGTACAGAGGTAATGATTGCCAAGATTTACTTTTTCTGTGCTCTGTGTGGAAGAAAAATGAATATGTTGTGATCCGTCTGGGTTCCATTTTCAGAAGGTTTCTCATTTCTAATAGAGTACCTGAGTTTAGGCTTTATGTGCTGTTCTTGAAATTCAGGTGGTCTCTATCAGCGTAATGGCTGTCTAACAAACCCTCCATCCTGCTGCTCTTGGATTTTCAGTATGCTTTTCAAGTGTCTGAGAGGATCAAGCTCTTCCTAGAGCCACAGTTCTGTCCTGTAGTCAGGTTGGTATTTTTTTGTTTGTTTGGTGGGTTTTTTGTAATTTGGCAAATGTCAGCAGATAATGTCAAATGTGAGAAGATGCATTCACAAGAAGATCCCTTGTCAAAAATGAAGTTTTTTTGCAAATAGGAGGATATGTCCAGGCTGCCCTGCAACAGTGGCTTGGATCACCTGCAGCCATGTCAGAGCAGACGATCACAGCAGTTTTGGGCTGTATCCTACTTGTATGGTTTTGTAGGTACCATAGAGGGGTACAATGCCGTGTATTATTTGAATATTGTTTTAAAAGCGGGAGGAGGGATTAATATTCCCCAGGGGACAGCAGGGGGATCTGCTGATGTCTCCACCTGCTCTTTCCCTCCCTGGAGTGACTGAGAGATGAACTTTCTGAAGAACCTTGTAGCATTTGGGAGCAGCGATTGCACAGAGGTATCCGTCAGTGCTCTGACATCAGATATCTAATAATAACTCCCTAGCAAGTCATCTGCTGTCTTCTGCTTCACCCACTCTTAGTCACTATACCAGTTTCTGTAGGCTACAAGTGGTAGGCTATTTATTAAAAGCAGTAGCTAGTGAAAAATGGTTTTCTTAATCAAGTTTCTCCTGCCAAGAATGTAAAATCAGTGAGACCAATTTTAGGTGCCTTGAATCCTGTCCAAGTCAGATTACTTGGCAACTTGGGTTACCTCAGCTGCTTCCATACCTTCCATTCACATTCCAGTTGCTGACGGCCAGAGTCCTATTTGAAAATTTGTGGTTTTCAAAAATAATGCTTTAAAATTCTTTGTAAGGGATTTGGCTAGTGTCCTTCCTGTGTCCCACCCAAGTCTAGCACTGCATTGCATGATACAGGGACTTCATTTACTCTGAAGGAGAGGGTCAGGGTTGTCTGAGAATAAATCGCCCTCTTCTGTATCCCTCTCATCGACATGTTACTCAGGGGGCCATTCCTGGAAATGCCAAGGGGAAGCATGAAACTGTTCAAAGTCTGCCTGTAGGCAAAGGGACTTGGGCTTTTTCTGACCTCGTTGGCTTCACATGCCAGTAGCTGTGCTTATGCCAGCTTTCTAGGTAAGCTCCTTGTCCCCATGTGTTTGCGGGAATGTGACATTTCACTTCTTTTTTATAATTGGTCATTGATTGACAAGCTCTTTGCATGTGGGAGCTATTCTGATGACAGGGGAGCAGCAAAACCGAGCACCCACTCCTTCCCACACAGGCAGAGGCTTGTCCTGTCTGCCAGGGAGGATGGAGAACTGGGAATGCCCTGAAGAGTTGCCTTGAATGCAATGCAGAAATTTGGGTTTGTAGAAAAAAACCCCTTTCTAATCTAGTTTGTTCAATTTATAGGTCAGTATCCTGTGATCAAAGAGGAAAAAGAATTTTATAGATTTGAAGTTGTCCAGTGGAAGGTTATTTCTGAATAAAAAAGCTTATGCTAGCATAACTCATTGCTCAGAAGTTACAACGATTTTTGACACCACATGACAATTTACAGTGGAGGCTGTCTAATGGTACAGAGGAGTGCACTGGAGCCTCCACATTTTCTTTTTACTTTGTCTTAGCTACATAAGTTTGTCAGTGTGCTAATTTGCAGGCATGTTCCTCTTTAATTTTTGCACCATCCTTTCTCTGTATTCAGTTTCCTATTTTCAGTATGAATTCTTGTTTTTATGGTTGGAAGAGGGAGCACAAATGAAAAACTTCAAATTCTAGAGTTTTTCCTCCAGGTTGGTTTATACCCTGTGTTTCTGGGCCAACTTCTTAGTTTGAAGTGGGTTCTTTAGTGGGTTTGGATTAGGTGTTTTTGCCACCTGGCTTCTTTCAGCCACCGTTTGTACCTCTGAGATGCAGTGTTGCTCTTTGGTACAGAACAGGTATGTTTGACGGCTGAGCTGGCTGGTTAAGGGAACTCAGTTTTAAAAAACTTACCTGCACTGAAACAGCTGGAAAACATCTTGCCCAGTCCAGCTTCAAGAAAGTGATAGATCTGTTTGACAGCATTAGTATTTCGCTACCAGTTGCCATTCATGATTAGAAATAAAGCAAAAAAGGCTCAGGAAAGCACTGGGACACAAATGGGTCTTGGTTAAGTGTCCGTCCAAGAGGCAGATGGCTGAGAGAGGGTCTCCATGAGCACGGAAGGGTGGTGTGCTTGTGGTTGTGTGAGCATGCTACGGTAAAGGACCGTGATGGGGAGAATCTGGGCCTTCTGTTGTGAGCGCCCGGAGGGTACTGAGTTGCTTTATATTTTATTTATTTAATTGCATTTGTGAAAGAGCGGGTGTATTTTTATATCGTGTGGTATTGTAGGACTACATTATAAATAGTTTATGGGAGGAGTAAAATATCATACAGCAGTAATTTCGTCTTTCTGTGTTGAATGGTCTGTCTTCTGGGGATGTTAAAAGTTCTTGCTGATGTTTAATTTTTGTACCTTAATAGATTGCCTGGAGTTTTAACTATCTTATAAGATTTGCTGTATGCTTTCTGCTTGAGAAGGACTTTTCTGCTCCCTTCCTCCTGTACAACTGCACTGCTTTGCAGCTGGTCAGCCTCTGTAGTATTTGCTGTTGAATGAGACGGCCATACAAACTGCGGTGGTAAGATGCCTGAGGCAGGCACCTAAGACCACTGTCTTTTTGGCCCGGGATCAGGCAGTGTAGCTGTATTTTTACATTCTTTTAGGTTTCCTGAATTTTGGCTTCTGTCTGTGAAACGAGGAAGGTGGGGCTGTATTAGGAAGAGTGTGCCCACAGCATCCTGGGCTGCCTGAGGAAGAGCATCACGAGCAGGTTGAGGGCTGGACTCCCCAGTTTTGTAAAGGACATAGGCATGCATGAAGGACCATGGCGACGATTAAGTAATTTGGAGCATCTGCCATATAAGGAGGGGTGGAGAGAGCTGGGGTTCAGGGGGGGTCTAGTCAGTATGTACTAATACCTGGTGGGGGGAGTAGAGAAGCTGGAGCCAGGCTCTTCTCAGAGTGTCCAGTCACAGGACAAGAGACAATGCGCCCAAACTGACATACAGAAAACTCTGCTAAAACACAACAAACAAGGCTGAGAACTCTCCATCCTTAGGGGTGTTCAAAACCCACCTGTTCATGGCACTGAGCAGGGTGACTCAGCTTTGGGCATGGGCTGGGATGGTCCTGGGAGGTGCCTGCTGACCCCAACTACTTGGTGATTCTGTGAATTGGTGAGAGCTGATGTGGAGGGTACTAGACGCTGTGCATGTGACTGTAGCATTCACTTAGATGTTGTCTGACCAAAACGGCTGCAAGGATATCAGTAAGTGTGTTGGCAGCTTAGGTTGATACAGACTATTTGTATGGACACCCCTAAAAGCATTTTACTTATTGTCCATTACTTTGAGAGGTGTCCGTAGTATAAAGTCAGCTTAAGCAGGTATGGGGAAATTCTTTCATGTGTTTCAGGATGTGAATTGTTTTTCACTGCCCAAAGTTAGGGAGATGCTGCACCCATAGAAATACTTTTGGATATATATCCATTAGGTGGTTTTGTACTTGGACAAATGGGTTGATTGAAGAGCCTTGTGAAAGACTCATTAGGCCTTTCTAACCCTTTTGGTTGCCCACACATTACCACACAGGCTAACGTTATCTATTAAGAACATGAGGGAAAAAAACCCATGGCCCGGGACTGTGTAAAATGAAATCGATTTTCAGTCCTTTGAGAAGCAGACTCCTTGCTGCTGTTTTCAGTCACATGAACAGCTATACGGGATCAGACAATCCCAGCGTGTTCCTGGCCAGTAAGAGACAGTATCAGGAAGGGGCCAGCACAGGGCAGTTCTTTCCCTGGTGAATCCCTTGAATTTCCTGCAGTTGGCCAGCCGGAGACTTTCCGAGCTACACTGTTAGCTTGGTCACATTGTTCAATAGTCAGCGATGAATTTACTTCCCCTGAATTTTTTCCATAAAACCATTTATACTTCTGGCCTCTGCAGCATAGAGTTTCACAATCTAATGATTTTGTTTGTGTGGAAACATCCATCCTTTTGTTTTAGAAATTTTTTTTTTTAAACCTGCTGAATGATAATTTCTGTGAGTCCCCATGAGCTTTCTGTGTTTACAAGAGAAGGAATAATAATTCCGAAAGTTAGATAAAAAACGAAGCTGCTAGAGAAAATATTCTCAATCAGATGGACCTTTGGCTTCATCCAGTATGACAATTCATGTGTTCCTGTAAGTGATTAGGTAAAATTCCTGTAAAGTCCTGTAAGTAATTCTTAAGGAAAGTGATAACTCCAGACAACTGGGCAGCTCCAGCCTTCGCGTTGACTTTTTATTCTTCTGAGAGTATGTTCATGTTCACCGGTTTTTGCCTTAGCTACTCTTCAGCACTGAAGTATCTCAGTAGGCAACAGTATCTAGGAGTATGGAAAAATCAGCACATAGCCAGGAGAGCTCTATGTTTTGAGAAATGGGGTACAGATACCTGAAGTATTCAAGCTTCATTTGAAAAACAGAGAATTAAAATGCTTCATTTTTCTCTGTATTGTTTCTCTCGTTAGCTTTCTACAGCGACTTTGAGATGTGAAGAGGTGGAGTGAGAAATTAATACAGTTATAAGATATCTCAAAGGTTAAAAAAAATCGAGATACATGCTCTTCATCTCTTTCTGTTCGAACTTGAGAATGGCTGAATAAAATGAGAACAGGAGATCAGGAAAAGGCATTTAAGAGCAGACTCATCCGAAAAGGGGAGCTGCAAATTTTGCAGTTTGCTTTCTTTTCTTTGGGATGTGTTTTAGCATATGCATTCCTCTTCTCCATAGTTTTAACAGGTATTTTATTACTTACCTTTTACAGAGGTCTTACAGATTTAAGAATGAAAATGTTGTGTAAAAACTGATGAGATTTTTTAGAGTGTCACACTCAGAACAAGCTATACTAACCAGATACCAGGTGGAGTTCAGCAGCAGTGACAGCAGGAAGGGAATTCGTCTGGGTCTTACTGCAACCTGTTTTGAAGCAGGTGATTTTGTTTCTTACTAAAAAATACCTAGGCTTATTTGGAGAAGGGTAGTTTGGTGGTAAGGGTTTGAAAAAGTTGAAAATCTATTCACAGTCTTGGAAAAACAAACTTCACATTTGATGGAATATCTCTGTTATAACAAAAGAGTCTTAGTTTATGGTTATCTGATCATAAACAAATAGAACTGTCCTAGTTTTTGGTTTTGACTTGCAGATGGAAAAACTGGTGAAAGTCTGGGAGAGGAAACACAGCTCTCCTCTTCCAGCCTCTCATCATCCTCCCACCCAGAGCCTCCCCCGCAAGTATGCTCTTGTCAGGGTTAGCTGAGTCTATTGGTTTGTGTAGTACTTGCGTTTACCTTCCTCTCGAATGGTAGGAGAAAGAAATACAGAGTATTTAAACTGTATCTGTTGCCTTTTCAAATTCAATTATACTTTGTAATTTCATTCAGCTAGCCGTTTTTTTCATGAAGACTACATGTGAAGTTATTTACAGCTGTGATACAGATGGATGTTTAAAATAGCATTCTCCTAAAGCTGGTGCGGGACTTCATATGGCTCAGCTGTTGCAAGGTACACATTTTTAGTGATGTGTACATTTTAACAGGTATGTCATCCCTGTGGTCAATGGATCTTCCTTTTTTTTTTCTTTAACGCTGCTGCTGCTTTCTCCAAAAGAATAACCAATGTTTATGCTGCAGCTTTTTCCTGTATAATTAATTGTAAGGTTTTTGTATTGACTCCAGAGAATCTAAATGGCACAACAGAAGACTAAAAGGAAAAGCGTGCTTCATAAGGTGATTGCCAGAGATGGAATTACACTGTTATTGTTAGGGTAAAAACAGTGTGAGAAAAGTTTGATCATGATGATGTTACAGCTTCCATTTAGTATGGGAATACGGTATCTAGAAAATGAACTGTTAGGTTTTCAAGAGTGTTTTGAAGCATGGGATTAAGCAGCTAGATTAATTCTGTATAAAATAATCAGTTCACAAGGTTAACATGAGCCAACTGGGTTTTCTAAAACAGATTTATTTATCCATAACATGCAATTTCAGGCTTGTGTGTATGCACAGACCTTTTACATTTAGAGTTTTAACATCTAATTGCACTGCTTTTCCACACAGCTTGCCACCAAGACTTTAAAACGTGTCACAAGAAAGATTTGAGCTAAATATAGCATGTCCTCTTCATTTGAAAATGAGGGCTCAGGAACATGAATGTGTAAATGATTTCTGTGATGTGGAGCTGGAGGGTAGCTGAGTGGCTGCTCTCTGCCTTTCTGAGCTGTCTCACTGCCGCTTGAGCTTGTGCGCTGTGAGTCACGCTGATGTCATTCCTCGTGTTGGCAAGGCAAAACTCAGTAGATCTGTGACTCTATTTTGGGATTTACAGATCTGGGTTTGGTAGCATTGTAAACATCTGAATATAGGAGTAACGGTTTTGCTGTCACCCCCCGCCCCCCCCCCCCCCCCCCCCCCCGCCAGGACTTCAGACGTCATACATGTGATTGCTTTCCCACTCAGTAACACCTGAACAATACCATTTTCTCAAAGTTTTCTCTCTCTCTCTTCCTACCCCTTATTAACGCTTCTCATTAGAGGTGTTAAAGCTTTATGAATTAAATACTGCCAATACAACAGGAGCAGTCTAAAGCTTGGCAGTTGCTGTTCTAGGCTCCTGCGCGGCGTGAGAGCACCAGCCCCTACTGTGTGTCTGTCTGAGAGGATCATTCCTTTATGGCAGTGGTGATGGTACTAATGCAACTCAAGATTTCTGTTTCAAATAACTTTTCTGTGGAGGTTCATCACATTGTACTGCTTTTTGAAAGTAAAATTGGACATACTACTTACTAGATGTGTTGAGAGTGAGGATGCAGGTTGCTGAAGCCTAAAATTACTCACCGTGATGAATAAGAATTTTCATTAAAGGAAAGCAGCGGTGTCTCTTTAGTGGTGTGCAAGGTTTAATGACTGATGCATCATCTACCAAACACCTTCAGTTTCCAGGTCTGCTGGAAAAACTGGCACATTGCAGTTGGCCTAGGTGATCATTGTAGGTCCCTTCCAAATGAACTGCTGTTCTATTCTACTCTGCTCTGCTCTACTTTACTCTCCACTCTCTACTCTCCACTCTCTACTCGGTTCTGCTCTGCTCTATTCTATTTTCCTCTTCTGTAACTATAGTGAAAGTTGTTGCTAATCAGTTTTTACATTGAACTTAGATTTTAAATTAGTACTGGGTTGCCATAGTTTAATTATTTATTTTTTCCCAAGTGTTTCAAATGCAGTCTGTACATGCAAGCAAATTCTGTATAGTGTTCCCAAAGGAGGATTGTCTCTTCTTTTTCCATCTTGGATTTTGTTGAAGTGCTGCGTGTCTGTCAAACTCACTTTTGCCTGATGTCTAAAATTCTTTGAGCCCTCTGCTTTGCTCTCTGTAAGCCTGACTGTAATAGGACCCCTCAGGGGTTAGTTTACTCACAACACACAATGAAGTAGGTTGCAACTACATCTGAATGTTAATGGCAGCTGTAATAAAGCAAATGTTCGTTCTGTTTTTCATTACCCTTGCACATATTGCACTCCCACTAGTAATTATTTTGTCATTTTTTCTGAATGGCGTTTCACACTTAATAAAGACATTTTCAGTAGGTTGGGGATGTAAAGAATTGTGTATGAGTGCTATATTAAGAATATTGCTGCCTTCTTACTTGTTGCTCATAATAGAAGTATCAAGACAACAATCAGAAGCTGCAACCAAAGATAATGTAACTTAGTAGATCTTGCATTTTAAGGTCATAATTTACGGAGGCATAAACATTTTAATCTTTTGAATATAGCCTCTACTACTGCTCACTGGAAATGGAAAAATTTACTGAAGATAATGTGTCTAAAGCATGTGGCATGCACTGCAAAAGAAAGGAATTAGTTAACTAGAAGACTTCAGTGGGTTCTAAAAAGTGGTAGAGGTATTTATACAGCATTTGAATCTTCATAACCTCTGAATTTTGGATGCTGTTTAGTGTGTGACTAATTAGTTTTTTTTCAGTGGAGGCAAAATTCAATGTGGAAAAGCTTATTGCAGTAATCTTTTAGTAGGAACATAACCACAGACAGAACCCATCAGTACTTAAGGAATATACTCTTTTAATGCACTGAAATGCATTGAAAAAATGAGAGTGGGTTGGAAAGCAACAGTCGGTAACTCAGACAGCAAAATGCTTTCTGATTCCTGCCTCCTTTTTGGTATTATTTACACTTTGGAAATTACAGTATTGGTTTTAATTTAGATTAATGACAGGAAAACAAGGAAAGATTTATGGTGATGATTTTAACTAGACCTCACATACTGCTGATGGCAGACTGATGGGCAAACTCGATCTTATGTTTTCAGAACTGCCTTGATTGTGATGCATCATTGTGGCCAAAGCAGAGCCATGCAGTCTTTTCTATGGAGAAATTAAAAACTGTGGCCATTCTTTCCGTATTTACTTATGTACAGGACCACACATTTACTTGGGATTCAAGTGTAGCTGGCTGTAATGAGAATTGAATTCTCTGTATTTTGCAAAGCAGAATAGTTGGCGTGGTGCAATGTAACGGTGTCAAAAGTCTCCTTGTTATCCAGAGTAAATGAAACAGATTTTCTTGTTAAGTACTTAAACATCAACATTAGAACTAAAATATTTACTGTGAGATTTAGAAGTTTCTCAACAAAACTTTTGTTCTTGCTCAGTATAAAGAACTTCATGGTGGATTAATAGCATTGAAACTAAGGCTGTGGAAAATAGTTTTAATACCAAAATAATTGTTTAAATACAGTCTTAATTACAGTGATTAGTGTCGTTCTTATTGAGCGATAATGTATTCCAGCTCAAAATCTTATCTGGGTATTAGGTATTACTGTGTCACTATGCACTGAAGAGTTATTTTATTTAAAAACAAAACGAGAACAGTTTATCGTGAGAATGTAAAAGACAAGTCTGATTCAAATGCGTCTAGCATTTTTGTTTCATACAAGCTATCTCAAGAACGGGATGCCCATGTGTGTTCACAGGGGCGCTTCCCTAGCGGTCCAGTATTGAAGGAAAAATGTATTTCCCCTTATTTCAGTTTATAACTGCTGCTCACTCGGTGTTCTCTGGGGGGTTCTCTATGGTTCTGCTTTCCTCAGGACAGGTGATTCTCCAGAACAAGGGGCTCTCAGGTGCTTCTTCAAGGGACAGGGATTTTTTTGCACATTCCATGGCAGCGGATCAGGGCTTGAGCAAGTCATTCCTTACATGTGTTGGGTATCTGCTGTTAATCAGTGCGGTGGTAGCTGGGCTAGAAACTGAGGCATCCATTCAGTCACAAGTGCTAGTGTGTTCCCAATGGGGTGGTGTGTTACGCTCCATCTTTTCTATGCCAATTTTTAAACACTTCTTAAATTCCTTGGCTAGTTGACTTCTGTTTTCTTTCTCTAATTACATTTGTTGACAGAGTGGGTCCATGTAATAAACCTGAAGAATATGTTCACCATAGGGTTTATATAACAATGTTTGGAAGGCAAACATTGCCTTTCGACACGTTTGAATCATTATGTGTCTCTGAAGCAAGTCTTGGGCCTAAAGGCGATGGTATCTAGTCTGGGTTAAGTTCAAGGCTGCGGTCAGCAGGCTGCAATGATAGCCAATTTTGGCAAAAGGAAGAAATTTAACAGGCATTTTTTAGTGTGATCTGAGTTATGTTCTGACTATTACATGTGAACAGCTAAGCCATGAGCCTGCTCAAATTTAAACATGTGACTGTTCCCGCTGGCTGAAATGAGACTGCCCATGCCTAAATGAAACGTAGGCATTGGAGTTTGCAGGGCTGGAATACAATGGAAAATGCCCTCTTGCATTTATTGTTTTACGCTAAAAAGGGGAGTATGGTCTCTCAAAAATGTAACCAGTGCACTAACAACTGCAGTTTATTTAATTGTAGGGTGAACATAAACCACCTTGATCAAGCAATACTGTATGTTTAAGTTGATAGCAACAATTTATGACACAAACTGTAACCATTGCACACATCAGATTAAAAGCTGCATTTTTAGAACGGGGCATTTGATAATTATTTGGAGCCCTTTGTTTTAAATAGTCATGAAATTTCTGGTTGTATGTATATATATTTAATCTAGAAGTGCGTATACTTTAATCTCCCATTTTTTAATTTATGCTGGGCATAAATTAAATGTTTTGGACTCTGTGTATTAGGAGGTATGCTTGTCCTCTTTTGATTTCACACTATTTAAAGAAAGAGAATTGGTGTACTGTATTTTGCTAAACTATAGGAGGAATCCAGAATTTAGTAATAACATTCTGGATGCATTCTCAGGGAAATGGTTTCAAAAGAAAGCTTGGAAAACCTTGATTAAGTAAAGCTCAAATATGAAAGGAGCAGGAGATCTGTAAAGTTATTGATCTTGGCAATGCTTTTTCTAAGAATTGAGTGTTGCAAAACCTAATCAGTGGCCTGGAAAATATGTGGTAATTAAGAAAGGCCAGAATGGTCAGAGCTCCTCAAGCACAGGCATGAAAATTTGTATTACAGCAATTGAGTCAAACTGAATGGAAATGTGGCGCGGGTGGCTGCTCCTTTTCCCGATTAATGTCTGAAGGAAACAGATGGTGCAGCACAGCTCACAACTTCACATGCAGTTTTAGGTCGAGTTTCTGTAGCTCGAGAGAGAATATTTTAGCTAAAGTCAAGTCAGAAAGCATTCAAATGATCAACAAATCAGAAAATACACCCTGAGATCAGAGCTGCTTTATCCTGATAGATAAGTTTAGTAGTAGGACCTAGATATGTCTTTCTTTTTTCTCATGGATGTTGTAGTTGTGAGATGCAGAAACAATACCATAAATGGTGGTAAAAGCTCTTCACAGAACCTCCACTGTACAGTTTGGTTGTAGCTGGATTTTATTTAAATACAACCAAGAATTGTTAGTATGTATGTTTCTATGAAAATCTATTTTAATAAGAACTGTATTGGAGGAGTCCAAATAACCTCATTTTCATGTAAGACAGATCATAGCTTGTGTCCCAGTGTATTTTTTCAGACCTTTCAACCATGCAAAAAGGAGTATCTCAAAAATCTAACATACAGTTGCCAGTGTGCCTGTGGGGTTACAATGCATACTGTGCCAGTGTGTGAACATATATCGTTCAAATTATCTTTGTTAACTTGCCTTTTAGCATTTAGATAGCATTAGCGATGGGACAGGCGATTTTCATATTGGCACCACGGGTACGGTCTTGGGCCAGACTTTACAGCTGAGAAGCTGGTCTGGTCTCTGTGGCATTCGTAATTGAGACGTTACAGGTTTTCCCAAGGTAAAAGCTGTCTGGATTCAGGTAACGGAACTTGAAACATGTTTCATAAAGAGTAATTTTTACCTTTTTGGTCATTTTGGCAATTAGATCCCCAATTTTAAAATTATGTATAGTTAACTGTGCAGTTTTTACTATCTGTATTATGTTGATAGTTGCAAGGGCCCTTGTGTTTGTAGCTAGTTTGTTTGACTGTGCCCTTGTCATGAAATTTAAATGTCGTTTAAATTTAAGGGTTGCTGGGCAGTAGGCCTTGATGCAAGTGACCCGGCCTCTTTTCCTTTGCTTTGGGCCACCCAGAAAGCTTTACTTGCCTTGCCTACCCTACCCCACCCCATCCCACCCTACCCTACCCCACCCCACCCCACCCCAACCATTCAGGACTTTATACCCATGCAGGAGAACGTGGCCGCAGCGCCATCCACTTCTCTTTACGTCAGGCCAAGGGCCTAGGGCTGTCATCGGTTCCTCCTGTGCTATTTGCATCCCAGTCATCGGTCCTGGCTTCCCGGAGGGTGGTGTCCCTGCGCAGGGTGAGCCCTCAGGCACCCAGGTGGGATGTGCTTCCTCAGCCTGCCATTCCTTGGTGCCAATTCATTGTTATGGGTTTGTCCTGGCATTCAGATTCTGTTGTTTATAAAAGTTTACTAAACACTTAAAATTTATTTACTATGCGGTAAGACACATTTTTCTTCTTGCCTGGCTTTCACTGCATAGATTAGTGTTTCGCCAGGGGTATTATGACACTTCATTATTTAAGTGGAGCTGTTACTTTTATAATGTATTCAAGCCAGTGCAAGACCCGTTGTTTTAATGCTATCAAATCCTGGTGCATGGTGATGGATGTGTTCCTAGCCAACAGGAGAAATCTTCCAATGTCCTGAACTTTTATGTGCAATCTGAGAATTTAAATGAAAAAAAATGTGTTTGCTTCCTTTGACCTCTGCCAGGACTTCTGGAGCAAAGTGACATTTGTCATCGCCAGTGTCAACAGTTCTTCAGGGGACTTTCAGGTTGACTGGCTATTACATTATCATACTCTTTCTCTGCGCCCCACCCCGCCTTTTTGGTCTATCTTTTATGGTGTTATCTAGGCTCTGTACTCTGTTGGAGTATGCTGCCATAGTTGTGTAAGACATCTAGTCCTGCTGAGCTGTTTTGGGGCATTTTTCTGGTATGGAGATAATAAATGGTGTAGATTCTTAATTAATTACAGTAGTGTGTAGTTCAAACCATTGCTGTTGTGTGTTGTGGAAAGTAAGAGGCAAAGCTGTCATAGGAGTTGACAATATAAATAGACATGAGAAATGAAAGCTGGTACATGAGATGCATTATTATCTCCCCCAGGTATGAACTCACAGGGTAAAAAGTAAAATGATCTATCTAGTTTGAACCACCTTAGTGACATTTGAGGTGAGACAGGAGACATCAGAGCCCTGTCATAATATCAATTGTTCTAATTAATGTCTCCTGGAGGAGCCATATAAATGTGTAGTGCTGATATATATGCTTAATACAGTCAGCATCAGGCTCAGTTTCTCCAGTTTACTATACAAATGTATAAAAAGAAACAATTTTTACCCCAAAGACGTTACATTCCAGCTTCAGAGGAAGTCCTAGCAAGCAGATGTTGCAAGAGGGGGAAGCAGGGAAGAGAAGGTGTGTGTATCACGGTGCTGACAGACCTCATGGCTATGCAAAAGTAACTTTCAAACCACAGGAAGCTCTTGGCATCTTGCAAGATAAGGCCTCTTCAGGTCCTCATGCAAAGAATATACTCCTTATTCCACCAGGTGATAAATGTCTTTCGAGTGCACTCTAGCTCTGCTGCTGTTGATAAGAAATGCAGATGCTTAGCATCTTTCAAGTATTCAGAAAGAATGAAACGGAGATTTATGCCTATGATTTTTGTTGAACTGTTTAGTTTATCTAACCTGTGTGCATCCTTTCACCTGTTCCTTAAAAAGTACGTGTATGCCGTATACTGACTATCCTATTGGCTGTTGTGACATTGCAGAAGCATAATTGCCGAAGCTTCTGACGGGACTGTTCTCCATACAGATGTGTCTAGAAGCACGGCCTGATAAGAATAGCTAGTGCTTCTGTATGAAGTTATCTGTGTGAAAGCAAACTGCATCAATTATGAAATCATTTCGCATTTAGACTTTGAAAGTTGGTAAAAGCTCATGGTAACACTGTATAAAGAATTGATAAGAAAAGTGAAATATGTTTATTAATGCTGCTGTTGAAATGAACCCAGTATTTAGCATTCTGCTAGCCCCAGGTTGGTCCCATTAATCAGTATCACGCCAAACTTGATCGAAGTTTGTCACTGTATCCTGTATTTATTTCGCTGTCTCTGTGTCTCCTGTCTCTTAGAATCATCGAATAATTTAGGTGGGAAAAGACCTTTAAGATAATTGAGTCCAACCATTAACCTAGGCACTACCAAGTCCATCACTAAACCATGTCCCTAAGCACCACATCTACAGTCTTTTAAACGCCTCCAGGGACGGTGACTCAACCACTTCCCAGGGCAGCCTGTTCCAGTGCTTGACCACCCTTTCTTGTGAAGAAATGTTTCCTAATATCCAATCTAAACCTCCCCTGGCTCAACTTGTGGCCAGTTACTCTTGTCCAATTGCTTGTTACTTGGGAGAAGAGACAGACCCCCACCTCGCTACAGCCTCCTGTCAGGGAGTGATAAGGTCTCCCCTCAACCACCTTTCCTCCAGGCTAAAAGTTCCCTCAGCCACTCTTCGAGTATTCCTGCCTGCTCTGCTAGTGCTGTGTGTTGGGTTTAATCCTGCATGGTTTTGCCCAAGTGCACTTTTATTTCAGAATGAGACGAGAGTACTTAGCCGTAGGACTCTTACCAACCAAACAGAAGGGTGACTTTTTCGTAAAGGTAGAAACCCCCCAGATCTAACCAGGAGACCTTGTTGCGTAGGCTCTGGTGAGTCTCCGAGCAAGATGCAGGCAGGCTGCTTTAAGTTGGGAGGTACCTATTGGCCTGTCTTGTTGAAGGCAGCCTGCCTGTGTGCTGCTATGCTATAGGATCACCCAGATCACACAAATGAAGGGACCACAGTGTGTTTTGTAACGAGCTGGGATTTCCATGTGTTCCTGCTACTCAGCCAGAAATTTTCACTCCAGGGCATTAGAGCTTGGATTCCATGTAGAATTTAATGTCAAAAAATGGTATCTGAAACAAAATGTTTCTGTTTTGGCATTTCTCTTTTGTGTAACATTTGGAAATGTTATTTTAATATAGAACACAAGAGACTTACCTTAGGACGAAGGGCTGTGATTCCTATCTGGCTGTGATAACTCAGCCCCAAGGTAGCAGTAGAACTGTAAGAGTATATTTACTTCTTATTTTATCAGCCAGCAGTGTGATCAGCCATGCTGGGTCCTGGCACTTGAAGGTATTGGTATATTTTGGCTAATGGCTGCACGGAGGTTTTGATGTAAATTCTGTCAAAGCTACTGAAGCTGTGAATTATCTTGTATAACATCAGATAGCAGTTTAAGTGTCTGCCTCTGATCAAATTGTACTAGGATCCATATGTAATCAAGGGAGAAGTATAGGTTTTTTTCTTGGACACAGTTCCTCTGATCCCTCTTTTAGACATCTGAGGGTCAAGTGAATTGTAGGCTAGGAGTGCCTGTCTCTATCCATTGTCTAGGAGTAGAAACCAGATTAATGACATGGATTCGTTTGACAAACCTGAGACATCCTAACCAGAGAATCGCACTAGTGATTTTAATAAGGTTTCTGATCATGCCCCAGATGGATCGACTCAGTGATTCTTTCTATTGCCAAACAATGGAAAAATGGGACGTGAATTCTGACTGGAACTTTTATGTATTCTAGAAATCCAAGTAACTTGATAAGCGTGTATTAGTAAAAGTTATTTTAAGTACTGTATATATAACCAGAAAAGTAGAAAAGAAGGTTTTTTTTTTAATATATATGCCTTTTCATGTAAGAAAGAATGAATTCTTTTGTTGCAGCAGGAATAAGATTTGTTTGTTATAGAGAAAAAGTCCTTTTACTTCAGACTTCAGGGGCCTTTTAATTCCCAAAGCTGCTTTACAGATTTTACAGCTGTCCAACTTCAGACTGATAGTCTGTGGATAGATGTATCACAGGCAGTTACAATGCAGGGATGCATTACAGCTGATTCTCTTACAAGATTTGCTTATTAGAAGGGAAAATAACAAAAAAAGGAGTATTTTTGTTCATGGCTGACTTGCATCTGGGGACATTGCCAGGTATGTTCTTCTATTCCTAGGTTCCTTAATATGTCCTGAAAGGAAAAGAAAAGAACCAGCATATTACCACTTCCAAACTTGCTGGGAGCTGTTTTGGTCAGCGTACAGCTAGAAAACATCTGGGATGCTACCCAAGGTGCACCAGGTTGGGATGCCACCCACATGCTGGCAACATTGTCAACATGAGTGCCATGGGCAGGGAGGGCTCCGTGGGCCACCACCTCTGGGCCCACACTGAGGACATCTGGGGAACTCTTCCTCCACCCAGAGGGGCTTCCATCTGATGTCCATTCCAGTCCCACATCCAAAGGTCTTTGCTTATTGAAGTTAAGAGGGCAGCCTTTGCAATTAAAGTTCCATTTCACAACCCTTTCAGCTTGTGGGGTTGTGTTTTGTTTTTGTAGGAATGGAAGTTTCTTACAAGTTATTTACGTATTTATGTGCTGGTCAGAGAGACCATCCTTGCCTGGACCTCGGTGCACTTGCCCTGGAACTCAAAAGACCTGCTCTTTAATGGTTTCACGTGGCGCCCAGAAATGTATGAAACTTCAGGCACTGAGTTAAACATCCCTATACGGGGATAAGGTCTGAGATATGACTAGAGTTCATTGCCGTGTACAAGTTAATTGGCCTGCCTCTCTACTTTATGGGGGCACACTTGTCCCTCAGAAAATAAAGGAATTCCTGGACATAGCCAAGATTTTACTTCATTTTACTATATGGACCATACTGTACCATCGCTGCTTTCAGCTGTAGTCAGTTGAGATCTCAACACAAAAGATACTGAAAAGTGTAACAGAGTGCCACTGACCGAATGAACAGCTTTCCCACTGAACATCAAGGTTGTTTTCATCATGGTGCAAACAGTATTCTTTGTCTGCTTCAGTATTGGCACAGGATCACAGATTTGTAAAGCACCAATATAGTGGGAGCCCACTGACCTTTGTCCAGCATGCTGCCCTGCTCTTAGCTGCTGATTTCAATGACTAATTTGGGAGAGCAGAAACTCTTTATCCCTGTCATCCTAAAGGGTACCGTTGGCCTGTCGCTGCAGGGGTGAAACATGCTGACGGGCACTGGAAGGGAAAAAAAAAGATGGCTACTTGCACTGCAGTAGCTGTACTTCCCACAGACCCTGTTTGTTTACTCTGAGAGCTGGCATCTGTTGCAGCCTTTCGGAGACCCCCACTGTCACAGCAGCGTGTATTGTGGAGCTGAGGGAGGGTCACACACATTTCACCTTCCAAAACTCCTTAGGGGGATGGAGAAGAACCAGAGAACATGTGAGACCTTGATGCTGCTGCTACCATTGAAAGAAAAGGTACTGTTTTGGATAGGTGCTTGTAAGGATGTTCCCGAACACTTCTGTAGCATCAGCACTGCCTACAGTATCTACCCAGTTACTCACTGGGTAAGTTGTAGTGGTGCTTTGGTATTGTATTTTCTCAAATCTACAAAAGGCATCCTGGCTTCTTTGCATTCAAAATGAAATCTCCCTTAGCTGTCTTCATTTAAAGTACATGGCAGGCACCAACCCACTGCTTAATTTACATTTTGATGTGATATTTAAAAAAATATTTTCCCCTAGATGCAGAGAAGTTATCTGTTAACATAGAGCTAAATTATTTTTATTTTATTACAGAAATATTTTTATTGACTTCATTGGGACAATATCGTATCAATGAGGCACACAGTTTTTGGCTTGTAAGCAGCTGAATTCAAGATGCTATGCAATTTAAACAAAAATGCGGAATCTTAGATCCATTTGTCCTTTTGAGCTCTAGAATATGCTAATTTAATGAGTGTTGTGTATTGTATTGATTATAGTGCCTTTAGATTTTAATGAACATTTTTATCTTTGGTGTTTCAGCTTTGGAAAGCTAAAAGCATTTACTTATTGGCAAACAAAATCATTTAAGGGTTATGGGTGTATTGTTTATCAAGATGTTTTTAAGTCAGTCTTTTGACCATTCACAATTGTTCCCTGGGCTGGCATCCCCTGAACACAAGAAATCACTGAAAGCCATCTGTATCTCTTCCTGACTTGAACAGAACTGTTGTAAAGTAACTAGATCCTTTTTAAGAGCTTCTGGCCCATATCCTAAAAAGTGAGATGGGGAGGACTGGAACAGGGGAAGTCAAAAAGACCAAGTTACACTTTATGAGCACTTATGAGGTTTGTGCAAACTCTGTAGCTGCAGTGGGCTGGGCATGGTCAGGTGGAAAAGGAGTAGAAGAATACATTTTGGATGAAGAAATGTTATATAATTCCCTGCCAAGGAAAGGTTGGAATCAGAGATGGTGCAGCACAGTGGATTGTTTATGCCTGAATTGTAGTGGTTGTATATAGTTTAGACTTTTTGGACTTGACCTTGTGTATGTCTTGTATGTTTGCACTTTCCAACCATGCTGTTGAAATACTGGCAAAAATGGTGGGTTCAGAATGCCTTTTAGGTTCCAAATTACAATAAAATTTGCCCTAGATTTGCCCTAGATGGATCAAACTAAGCTATTGAAACCAGAGAGGCTTAGGGGGTTGCCTTAATTGCTAGTACAGAAATGAAATCATCGTGACAGCAGAACTTCTTAAGTTAATGCTAATTCTGTCCAGTTGAAAAAGCTGTACTGAATTAACTTAATTATGTAAATTACTTACATAATTGAAAACATGTTAAGGGGCTGGTTGAGGGAAGGGTGTATGGGAAGTTATAATGTTGAAAAATCATTCATTTTAGGTTTTGCGCTGATACTGTTTTGTTTTGAAGATACTTCCAAGGTCTTGCTTGCGGGTCAGGAGGGCGAGAAAAGGGATTCAGTGATTCTGAAATATGTTCTCCCACTGGTAACTGGTTTTTTTTTTTTACCTTCAGAAACCTGTGGGAATTCATTCAAGTGCCTAGTAATTGGTTAATGGTACCCATAAAGGTCTGGTGAGGAACATTGAGTTGTAAAATAGGATTCTAGGATGTACGTGTCTAGGATTCACAAAAGTATTATCGTGGAGGAAGAGAGAGGTTTACTCTGAAGATACATTGGCGAGTTTGGTATTTGTTGCTTTGGTGTAGTGTAAACATAGGTATTATTCAACCTTAGCTACATACGTTTCCTTGGAGGTGCCTGTTGTTCTCCATCTTGGATGTGTTTAAGCAGCAGGAATGGGTGCTGGGGGAGTGGGACCTTCATGCATGCCTTACCTTCAAAATAAAGGCTGCGTTGTGTGTCTGTCTTGCCAGTCAGTTGGAGACCTGAAACGGGTGGTATTTTCTGAGCTGGGAGAGGCTGGGAACGTGGCGTTGAGCTCAGCTGCTGGAGGAGAGAAACATTTTACTTTCTTCGGTAACAATACCTATGCCTAAGGATCCAAATTAGAGTTTTTGGCCTCAGAGGGAGTTGTGTTTCCTCAACCAGAACAAGGGTCGTGCCAGGTATTGGCTTTATCTGGTAGAGCAAAGTGGTAAGCAGCACGTCAGCACATCTCATCAGTAGGAATGCCATTTTAGCCCGTTCTGGCTCTTTAAAAGGAGTTAATAGAAAGTTTCTCCGAAAAAAGCTTGTGTTTATTTAGACTGGTCATTTCAACGGGAAAGCTTATTTCTTATTTCTGTGATAGAATGACTATATGAAGTAACACAAAGTACGAAGAAGGCCAAAAGAGGGCTTTGTAAGGGGACCAGCAGCATTTCTGTCGGAGTTGAGTTCTGAGCAGCACTCACATGCGAATGTTTGCTATTCTGTGCTGCTTCCTTCTTTTTGTTTAGACACAGAAGAGCTTGTATCCTTGGGACGGGAGTGTGTACTGATTCTGGCTTGCTGTCACAAAACTCTTGAAGCAGCAGTAAACTTGTGGTTTCTGCACCTGTCTTCATGGATTACTGCCCAGAACCTGTAATTAATGTGAGTCCTTGTGTGTCTAATCTGCCTTGAAAAATTAGACTTTCACCCCAGAATGCACTTGGTGCCACACTCAAGGCAGCCCATGCAGGCTGCGGCACTGGACGGGGCGGGATGAATGCGCCATGTGAGATGGCAGCACCGACTCCCTGCTGTGGTGTGGAGCAGTGCTGGTCCCTGGGCGGCTTCTTGGTCTTGTTTTTCCCTTCTTGGCTTCATGGCCTGTTTTCCCTGCGTGTACTGCCATGTCAAACAGCACCAGTTGTATGTCCGCCGGGATATGCCAGGTACGTGCATTTCCTCTGTGGTAGGTCCCCATCTTAAGCCATCCCACGTGTCCTTGTGGTGACAGCACGAGGCAGAAACACTGGAAGAAGTGTGTTTTGGCAGTTGTCCTAAAATCCTTCCTAGAAAGAATGTGAAATCGCCTGTGAAGGAGACAGATGGGATTCGCAGGCTGCTGGGCGCAGGTAGCACGTGGGCTCTCCCTGAGCGGGGACGCTCCCAGAAGGTGGCAGGTATGCTGTGGGTGCTGGCCCCGTGCTGTTCCTGCCAGGTGCCTTGAGGTGCCTGTCGACTTTTAAGCTGGTGTGTCCTATAAGACCTGTGAAGAGCACATGTATAGCAATGTCAGTCTAAATTGCAGTAACCAGCTTTGGCAGATTGTTCTTGCAAGTGGCGTTGGCCCACCAAGCATCCTCGTTCCTTGCTTGGCTCATGCGGCAGGTGATGAATATGGATACGGACAAGGAAAGGATAAGGGATATGGAAGAATCTGAAGAGCTAGAGCCCGATTTCCTAGTGAGAGCTATTGTTGCCATTGTGTAATTGCAACGAATTTATGAATGCTGTGAACTTACTCAGCAACAGATTACCAAATTAAGAAATAAGAAGTACGATACACGCAAACCGGAACAAATTGCCAGGACAGATGATTAAAAAATACCAGGTTTCAATCTTGTATTTTAGTTATAAACACAAGAATTTTTTAAGCGCTAAGCAGCGATAGCTATGCAATCCTTGAACAACAGCTTTGTCTTTGCGTAGCTGACACTAAATGCCAGCTGAACACTGTTGATTGTGATTTTATGCTCTCTGGGAAGAGCTGCGCTGTGAGCCTGCCAGCCCCTGAAGGCTATGTTGGTCGGATTTGTTTTCCAGAACCAATTTCTGGAAACAATAGTCAGGAAAAAAATGTGGCACGTCGTATGTGCTCATCATAATTTTGTAATAAAGGGACTCTGTTTTAACAGGATTTGTGGAGTCTTTTTAGGAGAATTAAAGGTCACCGTGGCCTCAAGGTAATGAGGTATTGCTCTTGGTTTCTTTTCAGCTGGGATCTCACCATGGGAGTTAATTGTATTTGATGAGGATGAAATAGTGCACACAAGTACCAACTACCTTGAGCTTGTTACAATCATACTTCATTTTAACTGGGGATCATTTCAATGTTTGGGTAACTCTGATTGCCAAACCCATTTATTCCTTGCTCGAAGTAGCTCATCAGACCTACGTTTGTGAAATGACTGAAGGGGAACTATTGCAAAATATCGTAGCAGGTGATTCTCCTGATTTTTCCCAGCATACTTTTTTCTGTCTCTGTGCTATAATGTAGACTACAAAAGTGGCATGAATATGGGTTTTCCCTGTATCACCTGGAGCTGCAAAGTGGAGCTTATGTAACAGAGGCGGAATGATTGAACCAGCAGTACAACTGCTGAGATACACAGCGCTTGATGTCATTTGTGATAAATGTAGCTAATTATTTTGCTTTTAGTGGTGAAATTAATATAATCTGTCTGCAGTGTTGATCGAGACAAATGCAGTTGTAGAACTAATGTTTTGTTCAACCAAAACCTTACACAACCAAAACCTTAGCAGACTTCTTTTACATGTTGTTAAGAAGGAAAACCAGCTTCCCTGGTCTGAGATGTAATGGATTTATACTGCAAGTTTGGCTTGGTCATCGGTCCTGCTCAAGCAGCAGACATTTGTGCTGCTAAGCCTGCGCACGCATGAGCAATATATTAGATTGCAGAAATAGTATTGTCACTGTTGAATGTCTTAAAAAGTTAGCTGAGTGTTAAGGTTGTTGGCATGCACCTAATGCCATTCTCATTTTAATTTTCTAAGCCAGGGTGACACACATGTATATGAGCCCCATAGCAGTGAGATAAAACATGCTCTTGTGTGTTGGTGCATTCTTACTTTGGAGGGCTTCAGCCTTGCTTCGCAGTGGGTTGGGTGTTGTGCTCTCCTCCGCGCCTCCCGGGTTGTCATGGGGATATGTTTTCAGCTGGTGAGCTGAAGCAGAAGGGGGTTGCACTTGGCATCAGTGAATCACATCTTGCAAATACTGCAACAATATCGCGTAAAGGTTCGGAGGCTTTGTGATTTTTGGCAACTCGTAAGCACCGTTTTGTTATCAAGCACATTGTCTAATATGAGATCTCAGGATGGCATTTCCCTTCTGGAGGTTGGCTACCTGTAAAAATACCGCTGCCACTAGCTCACGTTTTTTCTATATTTACAGTACTGATCATACCTGATTTAAACATGCTGCTGTTTGCATGAGCAGGATAGTCTTCTGCCTTCGCCTGCTACTGATTCCAGCTCAGAAGCTGATAGCTACTGTAGCTGAAGCTGCTCAGCTGCGGAAGGACAAAAGAAGACTGGGTTCTAAGTGGGTTCAAAGTGTATCAGCATCCATCCATCAGAGAAGAAAACTCAAATCCATGAAACCATTGTAGAAATTGGTCCCCAGTTCTTGGTTAATTTCCTTCCCTCAGTCCCACTGAAATAATTTCTTTGGTGTTTCCTGAATATTCAGTCAAAGTGAAAATAAATCTCAGTGCTAAGAGATTAAAAAAACACAACAACAAACAAACCACAAAAATCTTCTACCCTTTTTACAAATCGATCATGTTTTATTGGGACAGAAATCTTCCTTTCATTTGTCAGAAAGAGGAACAGGTTTTAATTTTCCCAGAAATAAGACCAGAAGATATTTTCTTGTATGTTATGTGTGTATTATAATATCCAATTTAGTTAGAAATGAAATTGAGAAAGGATTTATAAATGAAACAGTATAATTTTTATTTAACCAGGATCTTTTATCTTAAATAACTTAAGGCATTTTGATGCCTTTGGAAGCATCACCCAATCAATTCACAAAATAACTCTTGATTACTGTCTTTGTCAAGTCATCTTTTCCTTTCACAGAAAGAATCTTAATTGATTTCACCTCTGTTCCTGTGTCCACTAAGCTGATTGCTTACTAACAATTTGCCATGTTATTACTGTACCATAAAACAAATTCCTTAAGTCTTGCTATAATAGCGATATGCCGCTTCCCCAGATTGTCAGAATTTATTTCTTTATTTTGAAGACAGGCCTTTGGTAATACAGGAAGCTTATTGTTGGTGCCATCTAAGAACAAAACCTGAAAAATGCAGGTACTTAATTCAGCTGTCTATGCCAATGAAGTGTTAGAACAACACCACACAGATTTTTGGTATACCCAAATCTATTGGTATCTAAGGCAGAAAAAATACTTTATACTAATGTGTGGACCAATCCCTTGAACACTGTAAGGAAGAATCTCGATAGAATTCTAATATCTTAATCTCAGGTTTGACTTCTTTTAGAGGAGCACTGAACCAAAAATGCTGTCTATTACATCTCAGCTCTGCAGCTGCATTTCAGATCCCCATAGGCAGATGAAAAGTGAGGGGTGGTAAGCATGCTGTGGAGGTTAATAGTTTGCCCCAAACTGCAGGAGAGGTGAGCTGCCTGTGCTAGACCTTCCCCTGTCTTTCTGGTTGTGAGTGGAAGATTAAGTTTTATTTTAAAACAACTTTCTTTTCATACCAAACACAACTGGAATGGTTCTTCATGGCCCTTTGCTGTGTTTGTAAAATATGTGTTTCTGGCTGTACGAATGTTATAGTAAAATGGCCAAAATTCCTTTACTTATTTTCTGGCAGTATCTTTATATAGCTTAAGAACTCCTGTGTTTTCCTGTTAGTGCAGAGACCATTAAATACCAGGTTTGGAATAATACAGCTTACCTTCTTTGTGAAGTAGATGTAGGTTTCATAGAGTAGGATTAGGAATCTGGATGGTAAAAGTAATAATCGAAAGTCATGTTTGATCCGCCACTGTTTTCTGAAAACGGATCTGTTCTGGGCTAAACCATCTGATGCATGAATGCTCTCGTTGCTCTTGGTGCTTTCTTTTGCAGAGATTTGTATTTCCTTGACAAGGTAGATTTTGCTTGTGTGATATATACAGACTGCTCTGGGACTCTGAACAGATTTGAAGTGCACATTTAAAATATAATTTCATTGAGTGAATGACCATAATTTATATTTATGGAAAGGTATTAAGTCAGTACTGTAGCAACAAAATGGCCAGAATGCAGCAGATACTTTAGCATGTTGTGTTTGACTGTGGGAGTAGGAGTACCATCATTAATTGATAAATTTGCTGGACAGTTGACCAGAGTCTTGTGTACTGGTGAGAGTATCTTTTGTCTCATATTGGGCACAGAATGTAAGTATCTTGAAGAAATGTATCACACTTTTTTTTTTTTCTCATTCCACACAATAATAATTCCATTGATTTTGGTAACTAACTTTGCATAAGGCTGATGTGGAATCGTGATTTCCTCTTTTGCTGTGTTTCCTCTAATTGCTCATATTTAACCAAAAATTGGATACTTAAAAAATGGTGATTCAGTACAGGGAAGGAAGTGCAGTAGAGGTAGTGCTGAGATTTGTAGAAAAATGCTTTGAAATCTGTAAATGTTCTAAAGTATTTGATGAAATCCCAGCCATTTCTCGGTTGATGGAAAGAGACATTTTCACCCCTTTCTCGGTGAACTAAGCAGTGATTGGAAGGAAGTGAAAAAACTGTTCTTTACTATGAATTTTCCCCCTTTTCTCTCTTGTCTTGTTTTCTAGCCAATTGAAACAAGGTTTTATCAGTGCATGGTACCAATTGGAAACTTCTGAAGCTTTTTATGTCTTGCAAATGTCCTCCCACATCTCTTTCTTCCCCCGCAAGCATACAGGAGAAAGGGAAAAAAGTGAGTAACATGTTTAGCTAAAGGGTGATTAAACAACCATGTTTCTGAATAAAAGCAACATTTCTTTCACAGCAAATGACTTTAGTATCATTCTCTGTAATACTATTAAAAGTATAAAATAATGTGATCCTTATATAAGCTACAAGAACCCCACCACCAGACTGGTGAACAGATCAAGGCAGTCAGCTGATGAGCCACATATGGTAGAATATGCGGTATATGAATTGTTAATGATCTTCACTGAGGAAAATAACCTTCTTCCTGTTGGTATGGAGCCCAACTGGAGTGTGGAAAAATCCATTAAATATATGAAGATTACAGTGAGTCAGACTTTATATCCTCTTTCAATAGGCTGTTGTGTGAAATGGTGATTTAGAAATATGTTCTGGTTTTTATTATATTCCCTGGCATCATCTGACCGTGATAACACCACTAGCTGAAACACCATACCAAAAGCTAGATGTTCATCTGTTCAAGGCAAAACCCCCAAACTGGAGTGTCTGAGGATGGGCATTTGCACTTCAGCATTTCAGTGCTGAGGGTAGGATGGGTGTTCGATCCTTCTCAGTCAAACGCTGTTTCACCTGAAGGCATAAACCAGAAGGCATAAACCATAAATGACAATGTAAAAATACACATTGTCATTTATGGTGGGTCATGGAGAGTAGCCTGGAAGTTCTGTCTTGTAGGCAAGGAAATCATGGTGGTTTAATACCACCACTGAGGTTTAAAAGGGATTTTTTTGGATGAGAATTAGAACTACCCTTAGAGTTGAGGATGGGAGCATCCCCCCTCCTCTGTTGGGAGCATCTGTGGCTTTTCAGGGGGCGGTGGATGTGGCCAGCAAACCGTGTGGGTCCCTGTGGAGCTCCCAGGACAGGGTCTTGGATCCTGCACCTTAGGGAAGTTTTGCTGCTGTAAGCCCTTGCCTGGCTGCTTGCCCTGCTCCCTTACTGTAACTGATGGAGGTAGAAGAAGTAAAGGGGGAGTTAATGGTGAGGGGTCTTGTTTCTGTTTTCCTCTGGCTTTGGAGACTCTCTCCACCTGTGCCATTGAACATGTTTTCTGTACTGGTGGGAAACTGTGTGGGTGAGGATAAACTTCCCTGTGCCCTGAGAAAAATGAACTGTGTCATGGAGTTCCTATTGCTAACTTCTTAAAGAAGTTACGGTATGCTTGCTTGTAGGCCTAAAAGCAAGGGCTGTCTTGATTTAAAAATAAAATGCGGTATACAAGGGCAACCTGCTGTTACATTGTCAGTGCTACTGACTTGACTGCACCCGAATGCACAGGATAAATTCAAGAATTTGGGGTTTTTTTGCAGCCTGGGGAGCTGGGAGTGCGGGACCCCAGGCAGGCAGGCAGGACAGGCAGCTGGCAGAAATGCCTGACCCAGATCGTCTCCGTTTCGTGTTGGCAGATCGCTAATCCATTATACTTACCAAAATATTGCAAGTACTTTAAATCTTTTCAGTGAAATTAAATGACAATGATATAAGTATTTCAGAGAGGTTTTAATTCATCATCTTTGAGGAATATTTCAGTTAAATCTGCCCTTCTGTAATTTTTGGTTGAGTTTATATGATCAAATACTAGAGATCTGTGAATGCCATCTGAAGAGAAAAATATCAGCGCAAATTTATCAGTTGAAGAAACTGAAAAAAAAAGGTAGAAGGCAGGAAAATGGAATACATTGTTTCTAGGCCTGTATTATCAGCCCCATTTAGTGCTCTGTTCCGCGCTCCTTTCTTATGTAATGCCGCTGGATAAATTCAGCTCTGCAGAATTTGGCCTTCGGTAAATATTTTTAAATCTATTTATAGCCTGTTAAAATGACAGCATAAAATTGCTACAACAGAAATGCTTTCTCTCTGCAGCTTCAAGTATCGTCTACTTATTTTGATCACCAAAGCAATTTGTAGCATGAGTTTTACTTCTCTCAGGATTGTGAAGCTAACATGGTGTTAGTGGTGGGTCTGATGGTGCTGTGCAAACCAGGGAGATTGCAGCTTTGGTGCTTTGATGGAGGTTTCAGCCCTGGCGGTCAAATTAAATGATAGTTTTATTTTTATCATTGAGGAGCAATAAACATATCCCTACAATACCATTTTGAAGTTAATTTTCAGAGGAGGTCTGCACTCCCATTAAAACATCAGTTATCAGGCAGTAATTGTTTTCCCTGCATGACTTCCTTTTAGAAGGCCTAAGGGCTGTTTATGATAGAACTGTCAAATTTTGTGTCCTCCGTTTTACAGATCGCTCGTGGCCAGGATGTGATATTAAGTCCTGCCTGTGGGCATTGCATCGTTGTGCAGCCTCAGGTGGAAAACTGGGGAGGAACCATGGCTCAGAGGTGATGAGTAGGATGCATCTACCTTCACTCAGATGTCCAGCTTTGAGATGCCCCTGACTGAAGCGGTCCTTCTGGCTCTATTTATGGTCACTGGAGGGAAGCAGGCGCCTGCCAAGGGTGACTCACCTCTGCCTCAGCCTGCGCCGTGGGGCTGGGGTGGCACTGGGAGCAGACCTGGCTCTTCCATGGTGGCCCCGTTGCAGCAGGGTGTACAGCTCCAGCATAGATGGCCAGCAGTAGCCACCGCAAGTGTGCTTCTGACCGTGCAGACGTGCTGAGGCTCACTTTTCCCTGACTCGTTACATTTGCATAGAGGATTGGGGAAGAAAGTGGCAGCTGCACATTCTCAGGGGCTACCTTGAGCTGGAGCCTGGGGTTCACCCATTGCCTCCACCAACCTCTTGGCAGCAGGAGCTGGCGCCTGCCTTGCTCTTTAATCCCCATTTCCTACGGCTGTAGCTTGGACTTGAGAAGGTTAGAGAGGGAAATGCGCACATAGCTGGTGCGGTTATATACCCCTTTAAGACTGTATTAGAGCTATGAAAATCTGACTTTTGAATGGTAATGCCTTCAGAAGAGGGACTGTGTATTTTATCCTTAATGCTTTCACATATGACACAGCATGTAAGATAAAAGCAGCTAGTGAAAACTTTGGATGTTAGAAGTTTTCATCTCTGTTTTTATTTTTGTTATGTGGCAATACAGGTATGTGCAGATATGCTTCCAAGTGTTTAAACTCCTTAACAGATTGAGTTGAGTTGTTCTGCCAAGTTGGAAATCGTTTACTGTTATCTTTATATCCATCATCAAAACTTCAGTGGCTCTTCATGATACTTTTAAATATTTTTGTTTCTAATTGCGTATTCTGATATCATTGCAGTTTATCATGCACCTTCGTTGTCTATGTAATGCTAAAAACAAGGGGGTTTTGAATAGTCAGATGCAAATTTATGGCTAGTTCCTCACAAGTATTTTTTGTTTGGTTTTTTTAGTTGTAGTATTGAAATTTTTATAATAGACTGTATTTTAGAGAGTTTCTGCTGTCTCCAAGGCTTTTAATAGAACATCATGAGATATAACACTAAATCCTTGATGCTGCAAAGAATGGTTACTGCAGAGGAATTACCCCAGCGGGGCTGTGCAAGTGGTTTGCTTTGCTTTGTTTTTTCCCTGCTTGGGGATTAATCTTTGCTATTATTGTAGCTATTATTGCATTAGAAGTACCCCAAAGAAGTTATTCATCATTTCTTATCATGTCTTTTCCCAGATCAGTTATTTTTTGTAATTATTGTTTGAACTATTAACAACAAACTTGAGATGAGAGACTGTGTAGAAGTGCTTCAACTGATAAAAATGCACAATAACTTGCACGTTAAATATTTTAATTGAAAGTCTGAATGCTGTTGTGCTCCAGCTCTGTCCCGTTAAGGACGCTTCTGATGCTGATGCCACGTGCAGTGTGAGCTGGCCGCCTGATAGTTTCTGTGCTGAAATGCAGAGATGTAGAGATCTTGAACAGTGTGAAGTTCTGCCTTGCGCTGTGGCAGGCCTGTTAATTTAAGGCCAGTTGTGGGAAGCTGACTTGCTACTGAAATCGCATTTTACGTCAATAATGCTAATTAACAAAGACATGTGGTTCTCTCATGGGTATAATGGTGTGAATGCAGTTTTCTTCATTTACGGGCAAGCATGTCCCGTTGTTACTCTGAGGAAAGCTTCTGTGCTGTGGCACTTTGGTATAGAGAGGAGGGAGGAAAATCCTGCCCTCTGATCCAAATAAAACTTGGAGCACCTGTGGTGTTGAGCCTTGGACCAGCACAGTAGAAGTTTTACAGGAATATTTTTGATCAGGCACTTTTCCGTGCAGAGGGAAGTGCTGCGTTGCAGCATTGGAATGGTTCCCTGGTGTTGTGTGTCTTGGGCTGAAGAGCAGGGAGGCTTTCGGTTCACGATTTGCTCTTGAGGCTAACTCCTCACCTTCTTCAGGGTGTTTGTGCTTCAGTATCCCACTGTTTCCCTCCAGGCTCTTCACTTTCACCTAGTTTTGGGGGCTATGGAACCTGCGCCAGGGTGCTCCCTGATTAAAGGCACCTCATTTCTGCCAGGCTCTGTGGCACTCCCATGCTCCAGAAGCTCCCATGGGCAAAGGCTACTGAGATCTGGCCAGTCCCACTGGAGCTGGTGTAGGAGCGGAGATCCACCTGGTGACACTGTGCTCTGGATTGGCCCCGGCAGCCCCAGGCTGGGGTGGGCTGTGGGGTTCTCAGTGTAGTCCTGAAGTCAGGGTTGCCCTCCGTGCGTCGTGCAACTACTGGCACACCAAATATATTCAATTAATAGCTGGGATTCATTGTAAAGTTGACAGATTCCTTAACTCGCTAAAGGACATATGAGGTACTGTATCGTTAATTGTTACAGCAACAACTTAAAATATAGGAAACACAGCAGTGTGTATAATAACTGCTCATGCGTGTTCTTTGCATCCTGTTTCAGTAATTATTGCCACTGGAAATAAACATCTATTTGAGTGACTCATTTTTTTCAGACTACAAAAAGTGATGCATTGAATGACTTTTTGTTAAAATGTAATTACTGCTGTTTGAGAAGACTCCTGAAAAGAGTCAGCCATGTCAGAGCCATGGCTAAGTAATACCTTAAAACATACTTTACATGTGTAATCTTCTGGTACTAGCAATGTCATCTCAAGTCAAAGCTGCGCTAATTAACTGTTGCAGTTTCTTAGTGAGCTAAGTTTGTACTTAACGTCTTTCTGTAAAATTGTTCTGTTTCCAGGCTTTACCCGGAGTCATATCTGGGATCGTTAGATGGGAGCTAGGAGTGAACTTCAGTGAAGTCCACGGAGTGGCTGTGGGAAGTTTTTGGGTTTTGCGTGGGCTTCTTTTGCTCTCTAAGTATTCTTGGCAAGTGAAATTAAAAGAGATTTGTAATTAAAATGTTCTCTTTTTGAGCTTTTATCATCTGGAGTTGGTGGGCAGTACTGATGTATCTCCTTTGGTGACAGAAGTATGGTATGCAAAACCAGGGTAGCTAAGGAGGCTGTGCGGGAGAGGGCTGGGAGAAATAATTTTCTGCAGTGTAAAAAGTGATTTCTCTATTGTTTGCAGAAGCAACATAATGGATCTAAGATAGCATTTGGGTTTTGTTTTTCCAATTTTGTGGACTAAAACTCCCTCCCAAGATCTCCTGCTCCTCTGGACTTCCAGGGCAGGTTCTACAACTGCACAGGCTGGTTGTCTGGTTTATTTATTTATTCACTGGAGAAATTAAGTCGAGCGCGTGCTTGTTGTTTTCCTCCATGCCAATCCAGCCTGGTGAGATTAAGTGGGGGAGGATGGGCTGGGCAGAGATTTCTGTCGGCGGGGCTCTGGGTTGCTGGTTATTAGATGACCCACATACATCGGGCCCCTGTTGTGACGTGATTTTTCAGCTCTTTGGTGGAAACTGATAGTGCGCAAAGCCCCCTTTGAGATGTGGATAGATGAAAGGAGATGAAACAGCTGGTTTGGTTTTATCCCATTCAGGTCAGATCTTTTGTAGTCAATGTGCAGCATTAATAATAATAAAACCAGCTGTTGTATACCAGAAAACGTGCCAGAAAAGGGACATAATTACTGAGGGGGCTGGTAGTGTCATTTAACCTATCCTCACTTCAAAGCAGAAATCTTAGTTTTAAGATCAGGAAGGATGAATGGCCATGGCATTACTATTAAAGTATTTGCATTGATTATTTTTGTGTTTGAAAGGGTGGGGAGGGGGGAGTGGCACAGAGATCATCCTTGATCCTGGAGTGTCATACAGACATACTTGGATGCATACGTAAAAATGTCGCAGAGATAAATGGTTGATAATTAACTTTCAGCTCTTGAGGTTTTAGTAGGAAAAGGGGAAGCCTTGAGCAGTCAAGAATCGGCAGAACCAGGAGGGTGTGAAGTCCATAGCAGAGAGAGGAGGACAGACCTGGTGGGTAGAAGGAGGAGGGATTGGCGATGGAAAACACTAGAACCCCGAGCCAGTGCAATGGCCAGACCCTGCTTTCCTTGCAGCTCTCCCAACTAGTACCCTTCTGCAACCAGTAACAAAAATATGACGGGTCACTGCCGCCACTTGTGCCAGGAGTAATTTTTTTAATGGAAAACAATAAATTCAACAGTTGAGGACAGTTACTTACAACACGTAGAGGAATCTGGATTCATGTAAGCCAATTAGTGAAGACTGATGCAAATCAAGATTTGATGGTAGATACTTGTTAAATCAATATTAGATATATTTAGCCTAATCCTGGCCCGAGTTATGTCTGTGCAAGTTTATCAGACTTACTCTTTTCTTCTGGGTCTTTCTGCAGTGAGCTATTTAGCATATGTCCTTCAACTGAAGCCTGGGGATTTTACGATAAGAGTCACAAAAGTCATTGTATCACTGACTCTGTGTATAAGCTTCATAACCATCTGATTCCTTCAAATACGTCTAGCTTCAAGTTCTTTGACTTCAATAAATTGCTGTTATAGCTTGTGCATTCTTATTTAGGAATTCAGTAGGTATCTAAGAATTCAGGAAGAAATGACAGTCATAGCTGACCTTGCTGACAAATGAATATTGAGATCACCTATAGAGTTTTCTGAGCTAGTTGCCTACATGTTTACATCCTATAGGTAAACTTCAGCTTCCTCAAATGCTATTCTGCCACAGAAAAGAAAGGAAAAAAAACAATTTCAGGGAAGCTCACCAAAACTCCCAGTTAAGGAAGTAATTTCATTCTCACTTTTTTTTTTTTTTCTCCTATGAAGAACTGAATGAACTGTAACGTCTTAGTATTGTCTAGTAACTTCATTTTGTGTAGCCGAGCATGGAGACAAAGGTCTACTTTTACTTGAGATACAAAGTCATGAGGGCAGGCAGGAATACAGTGGGCTTTTGAGATCCAGCTCTGCTTTTGTGTTATTTTAGGGGCATCTTGAGCTCTGGCTCGAACCGTCAGTGATCCCCACGTGCCCTGGGCTGATCCCCACGTGCCCTGGGCCGGGTGATGGCAAAGCTCCCCTAAGGAAGGTGCTGAACCACTTTTCCTGTCTGATCAAGTGGTATTGAAAATAATATGATGCTTTAAAAAAAGACTATAATCTGTTTTTACCTTAAACATCACCAGAGAGGTATTTAATATAGATTTTAAACTTAATTTAAGATGATGCTTGGCCTTGCCTGATTTTGGTTTGTATTTTAGATCCCGGGGTAGAGCAGTAATTGCAAGAGATTTTAAAAGCTTTTTAATATGAAGCACAAAAAGATATATTAAAACTATTTCTTTTATTGTTTGTTTTTAATGCATATGATGATTGATATAAACCACAAACTGACTGTTATTATTTCTAACTTACATTTGCTACCTGACTGCTGTGTTAACTCCGTCGATGTTTTGTGGCTATTGTGAGTATTCTGTGCTTAATTCTGCAGCAACGCTAATGAAACCCAGGGGATTTCTTCAGCAGCAGCTTGGGGGCACGTGGCTCGGAGAGGGGGGACCCGCAGAGCTGATGCAGGGAGGGATGTACACACCACTGGGAGAACAAGGGATGTTTTCTGCCTAAATGTGGGAAGTGGCGTTCTGGTATTGGTGAAGCGAACCTGAGATTGCTAACGATCTGTAAATTATGTGAAGCAAGATATTAGCTGAGGGTATGGCTGTTTTCTAGGTAGTTTCAGTGCTCGCTGATGTTTCATGTTGTTGGTTTCCTACATCTGCTAATAGATTTCAAGTTATAACTCGAAAAATCTCTTTATATGTAGATGGGCAATACGGGCTGTGTAGCTACATAATGGTCACAAGGGTGTGTGTGAGGAAAGTGTATGTGTGTTTATGGATATAAAGTAAATATTTATGCTAGCAACACCAACTCAGTTTCAAGTAAACCAGAGAAAGTTCACTGGTGTCTTACTATTGACTATGAAATTACTGTGGAAAGACTTTTCATGTGCTGTATGTGCCTTATTAGCCCTAAATGCAAACCAGCCAGATTATGATGTGTCAAGGGCGGAAAGAGGGAAAGGCAAGCACAGTTAAGTTTCTTGGGCTTCAGGAGTGAAAAATCAGAATCTTTTGCCAGCTGGGGAAAGGCTGCATTGCAAAGTTGGCTACAAATAGGTCCCAGTCATAGCTGGGAGTAAAAGAATAGATTTTATCCTACACTGATGGTACAGTTTGCTACTCTGAAAATTGAGTGATGTTTTCCACCTTTTTTCCTTCATCTTTGCTCCATATACTTTTTTTAATTCTATCTCGCATTAATCCTTGCTGAGTATAAATTGTTCTCTAATATCAGAACAATGAAAAAATAAACTTAGTTCTACTTGAATGTTTTTTTAAATCGTATTATTTCCTTCTCCTGCACAACCACTAATGTGTATCTCATTTGGTGACTGAATGTTTTTAATAGCTGAATAGTGCTAGAGTGGTCTAACCTCTAGAGAGATTTAAACAAAGTGGTTTAAATAATTTTTTTTTAGGAAGGTATTCTTTAAAGAAAACAACAGTGGTGACACAGAGTAAGATTAAAAAACCATGAGGTTGTTCTTGTCAACTTTAATATTCAAAATTCAGAATATTTAATGTTTTCTACTCCATGGGAATTCTTTTCATCTTGATAGCTTCCTGAAAATGTTTTCAGAGTGTCCTGATTTCAGCTGGGATAGAGTTAATTTTCTTCCTAGTGTAATGCTGTTTTTTGGATTTGGGGTGAGAATAATGTTGGTAACACACTGATGTTTTAGTTGTTGCTAAGCAGTGTTTATGCTAAGTCAAGAACTTTTCAGCTTCTCATAGCACCTCACCAGCGAGCAGGCTAGGGGGCACAAGAGGTTGGGAGGGGACACAGCTGGGACAGCTGACCCCAGCTGACCAAAGGGATATTCCATACCATGTGACATTATGCTCGGTATATAAACTAGTGGGAAAGCTGGCCAGGAGCTGCTGGTTGGGAACTGGGTGGCTATCAGTCAGCAGGTGGTGAGCAATTGCATTGTGCACAACTTGTTTTGTATATTCTGATTATTTTATCATCATCATCATCATCACATTATTGTTGTTGTTACTATTATTATTTTCCCTTCCGTTTCTCTTCTATTGAATTGTCTTTATCTCAGCCCACAAATTTTAGAATTTTTCCCTGCAATTCTCTCCCTCATTGCCCTGCAGGAGGGGAGTGAGCAAGCAGCTGTGTGGTGTGTAGCTACCTGCTGGTTAAACCACGATGGTCTATCCAAAACACAGAGTAGACCGCAATAGAAGAGTGATCTATAAACACACATTGATAATGCTGTGGGGATCAGTGACTGTTTGAAAATGTAACTACTTTCATTAGTAAAAATTCCTCAAAAACGGCACATTTTTGCTTTAGTTAGTCATATAACTTCACTTTATTTGGTTTATGGGACCATTGGCAAGGCACAGAAGCAAAACTTGTTTGTCTGGTCATTTATTCTATTTTATATCTGAATCTTTGCATATGTACAGTGGAGTGGTGATTTAAAGTCTGTTGGTTTGACGGAGAAGGCAGTGTTCTTACTTTATTCCAACATCTTGGAAACCTGGAAAACTGTGCATTAACTTCTGAGGAGAATGTACGCAGTGGGCATCTGATTCCATGAAAGCAAAGCTACATGAGTGGTACCCGAAAGAAAAATAAAGTAATAGTAGTCTTTTGTGTATCATTGGATCTGATCACATTTGCTGGACACTGCTATAATTAACAAAAGGATTGTTCCTTATAGTTTTACTTTGTTTTTCTGCTGTCTGTTGATTTGTTTCATTTATGTTGGGAAGTTGCATGGGTAACACCAGTAAGAGAGTTTTCTAAGCATCAGCCAAATTCTTGGTTTTCTTGGACTCCTCTAACATACAGTAAAACACCGGGCCACACCGTAGCAACAGTTACCTACATCCCTCCGTGGCTTAACTACAAGAGGGAAGCAGGAAGGCTCATGTGCTTGGGTACCCAGTGTGTGCTGCAGATTCCTGCTGTGTTGTCTGGGGTGATCATGTTACCTTGACAACCAAGAACATCCCTGTTTTCAGGGCTCGTCCCTGCATCACTTTAAATTTTATGAACACAACTGTTTTTGTTACATGCGCGCCAGTTTCGTCATGTGCACTCTACAAGCTGGACATCTACAAACCGCCCCAGCAGAGCAACAGAGAGATCTCCGTTTAGGAAGATGGATGACAGGCTGCCTCACCACATGTGCATCACATTTGCCTGCCAGATCCTGACTCCTTTGTACTTTCCTCTCAACCCATTTCTTACATTATAGCCTTCCTTCAGTTCTGCAGAACATAGTGATCCCAATTAAAGCCAGTTCCTGTGTTCTTTCTTCCTCATTTAATCATTCGTTATTTATTAATTTTGGTCAGTCTAATGGTGTCACGTGGCTGGAGCAATGAGCAAAGTCACCTGTTTATTCTCTTGGAGCAGTCAAAAATAATGGAAACTAGAACCGGTTGGGGAAACGATTTAATATTTCAATTTCCTTAAGGAAGTCATGAGCCTGTGTAAGTGTAGTAAGTACGTAAATTTTCTACAGAAACTATGTATTTGAAAACATCCCTGCAGACATGAGTCCACATTTGATTTTTTACTGCGTCTCTTTTTACTAGTTCAGAGTAAGAAGTTTAATTATCTGTTAAAGTATTTCTTTCATATAATAGATCGCTTTAAGATTCATAGAACAGTGTCTAGAGACCTGTGCATTCAGTTTCTATTTTAACAGCTATTGGTTTATTGTCAAAACAGAGCATTTTGGCCAGCGTGCTTTCTTGGTTGCCCCTTTCTATAAATTGAACATAAGATTGTAAAAAAAAAAAAAGCAAACAAACCAAAAACACTTTTGGGGAAATTTTGTAGGTTAAAGAAATGCTTAATATGCGATAAAATTCTGAATAGTGGTTCATTGGAAATGGCATTCCTTATTCAAGACTGTTTAATGACTTCTAGCTGAAATATGCATCATCTATGAACATTTTTCTCTGTCTCCAGACACCAAAGTGCCAACCCTATAAACTGAATGCTGGGCCATGTTTTTCATGGCTCAACACATTCCAACCAGGAATAGCAGCTCTGCAGCTGGAGTTTAACGGGTCCAATGATGTATGAGCCAGAAACAGTCTAGTTCCTGCTTTCAGTTTGTGCTTGATTTTGCATTGCAAAGAGCTGCAAATGAGTAGAAAAGTAATTTTATTCTCTAAAGCAACTAGAGCTAATATGGATGTCACATGCAGAGCATGTCTATTAAGAAAGGGTGGTTTTCTCATAGCTGCTTTTCTGAACATGAGCACACTTTTAAGACCACGAGACTGGTTTTGCTGTGCTAGGAGAAAACCTTCACAAATAAAGAGGGACTTTGCTAACTGTGAATTTAAGAAATAGTTTGGTTGGGTTTTTTTTCCCTAGAATATATTAAAATAATTCCTTCTTCAGTTTTCTTACATGGAGCTGCTTGTCAAAAGATGTTCAGATGTCAGCAATCATCTCGCTCCTTGCATGGCTCTAAGATGTTACTGGAGCCATCACTATTTGTCTTTGCAGTTCTGTATTTTATCTCATACACTGTGTGGTAATTCCTCATTTCAGGAAGTTGGGCTTTAGCAACTGCTTGGTGTACAGCTGTATTGCTGAGATCCTTGGGCAGGTACAGTGCAACAGACATTGAATTTATAGCAGTAATAGAAAATGGGTTTTGTTGAGATTTAAAGGCCTTAGGTCAAAACCAATTCACTTGGGATTGCAGAAAGGGACTTTACTGATAACGTTCTTAGGAAATATGGTTTGGATTGACCTGGAGAGATTGTCCAGCCTGTGCCTTCTCTTGCCTGGAATCAGCTGCATATATTTGCTTTTCATATATGTATATATATATACACAGAGACACACGCGTGTGTCTCTGTGTGTGTGTGTGTGTAACAAAATAACAAAGCTTCACCTGGACACTAAACAGGGCACAGAGGAAGCTTTCTAGACCTCTGCCATTCCTTGTTGAGTAACTCCAGACTGTTTTTATAGGTGCTGTGTTAACATATAGTGCCCAGAGCTGATGACTTGGTTTCACGTGAGGTCTAGCAAAGCTGAACACTGTGGCAGGATTGTTGGGGTACTGTGTAGGCGAAACACCTGTTTGTATGTCCAAAATGAGGTGATTTAGCTGCTGTCCAAGTGCGTGGAATTAGTAATATGTGTTCTGCAGAAAACCAGTTGTTGCCCCTTCTATAGTTTTGTGTGTGAAATTTTCTTTTCTCTGAACTCGAGAAAACAAATAACAGGCTAAGAATGGATCAAGTACCACAAAATTTAGGATATAAGCAACCCCTTATATCCATTGAATTTCCTCTTTGCTGAAAGCACATGGAGATCTTTTCCAGAATCAGTTTTTTTCAACAGAAAGACCCTGCTCTATGCAGTTTTCCTGTGGGATCAGGAATATTAATTTTTTTCATTTATCCATGAAAACTTACATGAAAACAATGGAGTGTAATTCTGAATTAGAATTCAGTTTTGTGACTGTTCCTCGTATTTTCCGCCATTGCTCATTCTTCTCCGCCTTTCCTTCATTTTGTATGTGAAACATGGAATCATAAGTAATTTTTTTCTTGCAAGAGACACTTAAGCCGCAGTAAATTCATTGGGTTTTGCACAGGGCTGTTTATTCTTCCCGACATGAACAGGAAATGCACTTGTGTGTCTGAGGAGATTAGATCTCTGTGTTTTTTTTATGACAGCTCTCCATCATGTTTTATTCATCACAAATAAATGAGTCATTTTAAGACTACTACTGTTAGTTATAATTATTTTACTGTTTACTTGTGCATTTCCATAGATGGGGTGCTCAAGAACATGGGAAAAATTTCTTTCTTTTTCAATAGAAAGTAGAAATCTGCTGCCTTCTTTTTGTCAGTATTGACATACAACACCAGAGCTAGTGACATGTGGGTGGAAATTAAATACAGCTCAGCCTCAGAACCCCATCTAAATTCTTGACTTTCCAAGTGTATAATAGCAAGTTATTTTCCCACCTCTATAGATTTTGTGGCTTAATGGTTTTAAATCTAGAACCAAAGGGGAAAAACTCCTTCGTGGTTGTTTTTTTTTTGGGGTTGGGGTTTTTTTTTTATATTTTATTTTAGAGTTGTCTGAAGGTTAATGTGATCCTGGTCTTACTGTCGTTATTACAGACTAACAGTACTGTACCAGCTGACTGTACTGAGTGTCTTGCAGCTTTGGCCGTGACACTCTGAATGTGAAACTGAAGTTATGGTTGCCACATCTTAGTTCCACCATCTGAAGTACTCAGATAAATAACTTGAATGCAAGATGGCTTATGCATTCTGCTGGTGAGTGCCTGAGGAACTCCAGGAATGGAGACCAAGGTATAGGAAGACCAGTTGTCTGTGAATGGCACTTTAATTTCAGTACAGGCACTGGAGAGTCAAGGCTTCTTCCTGGATTTTAATGGCACCCTCTTACTGTAAGAAAAAGTTACATTCATGATTTAGAAGTTAACTGCTTTCTTTTCTTGGGAGCTGGTGTGTTGTGGTGGTGGTGGGCGATCTGGGAAAAAAATAAAAAGAAGAGTGATAGCTTTAAAATCTCCAGTGACACCAGAGGTTTAATTTGAGATCTCTAAGTAAAACCTTTGTGCTAAAGCCCAGGAAATAAAGGAAGGCGGTTTTTTTTTTCCTCAGTCTTAGAAGCGTTAAGTTCTACTTTGATAATTAACTTTCCCTGCAGTTTTCTATAAGGAAACAATTGAGCTATTATTGGCACAAGTAGCTGAAAAATGCAAATATGTGGGAGTTTGGTTCTTGGTTCTGTTCTGTTTTCTTTTTTTCCTATCACTGTACCTTCATGAGTCGCAGGCTTTTGCATAGATTGGTCTATGTAGGCACAAGCATAAGCAGTGGCTTCCGTGGCACTTGCTTTTAATTGCTGTGCAATGAACAGCACAATAATAATCTTAAGATGTGATTTAATAAAATGCTGTGATGATTTAATTGTGTATTTTGGGTGATTTCTGAGGTATTACATTCGCTACTTTATTTAGAACTAGGCTATGGCAAACCTTACAGCTGGAGACATGTACTGTGGTGGGTGGTGTAGGAGATCAGCAGGAGCCTCACAGAGGAAGACTTGGTGCTAGAGATTTCTTAGTGAGATGGGTTACCCAGAGGGAATATCAGAGCTGTTTGGTGTAAGCAGTGAGGTGTTATCACTGTAGTTGTACCGTGGCAATTTACTTGGGCACAGCCCTTGGTGTACACTTCTGCTTGATGTTGGACCTTCTTCCGTCTTGGCCCTATAGGAGCATCTGCTATGAGGGTTGGAGCACACGCCTCAAAATGCCTCGTTCTTTATTATATCAGTATGTCTGCTGTGGTTGCCACCAAAGCCGGCAGCAAAAGAGCTTTGCGAGTGTTGCTTTGCATGCAGTATTTCTTTTCAACTTGAGAGATAAATTTGCTCATAATATGTGATAAAAATAGTGAGTTGAAGGTACTCAGCAGTGACAGTTCATACTTGTGTAGCAGTTTTCATGTCCAAACTCTGCAGAGGAGCGCCTGGTGCTCCTCTCTGGTTGATGTGACACGACAGAGCCAGTTGCTGCTGTGAGCAGTGAAGCTGGCCATGATTTTATTAGAAATCTTGGGTATTTATCTTCCCCCTTATATTTTTCTTTGTTTACTGAGAAACGCTGGCAGCCCAGCCTGTGCCAGCTGTCCCTGGATGCCAAGGGCGTATCCAGCAGCTGTGAGTAGCTGGAACAACTTGGTCTTGGGCCCAACTTGGGGATGGCTTCTTGGTCTTGGTGTTGCCCAGCTCTTGCACACCCTGCGCGGGGTGGAGCGAGGCTGAGGCTGCTGAGGAAGGTACCTCCGTCAGTCCAAGGGGCTGGTGGGCTGTGCCCTCACTGTTTGCTGTCTGCAGGGCTGAAGACGCACCTCGGCTGAGGATTCTCCTGTTCCACATGGTGTAAGTTTGTTGGCACCTGTGAAGCCATTCCCTTGGGATCCAGTGTATCCTTTTTTGTGTTGTTTTTTTCCCTGCCAAATTATACATCAAGTACATAAGTACTGGTGTGGGTAGTGGAGTACAGAGCATGTATATGCATATGTTAGACATGTTTTCTTACTATTTTTGGCAGTATGTTTTCTCTGCCTGAAATAACAAGTTTTGTATAGCCCCTCTCCATTTCTACCTCTCCAGTTTCTTTCCTTTTCTGTTCATAGGCTTTTAGATTTTAAAGCTGGAAAGCAACTTTAGATCCTCTAGCCTGCTCTCTTGTATCACAAGTCATAGAATTTCATCCAGTTATTTCTAACTTCATTAAAATGTAACAATTCAAAATGCCTCTGGTCTTTTTTAAAGAGTTCTAGATATCTTTCTGCTTCCCTTTTTCTTTCTTTCTTCTCTCTCACATTCAGTAAGTTTATCTTCTGGTTAAAATTTTTGCTTATTTATGTCACATCTTTTTTTGTTTCATTGTGATTTCTCATTTAATATTAATTTATCTCTGCTTTCATATATACTCTCCAATGGGATTGTTTGCGTCACAAGAAAGGTGTTAGCATTCTTCCTTAAAATAAATTCCCAGCTGCTAATGCTGCTGCTCCCAGCAGTTAATGGCTGGTTAGCTGAAATATATGGCTGTAGCTTTGCTTGGTCACCTAATTGTGCTAAAGTATACTAAGGAATTCATATTTAGGGCATGTAAACGTTACTTGAAGTCCCAGGTAAAAAAAAAATTAAAAATTGACCTAAATGGGCAGTTCACGCTTCCAAGCCCTGTTATAACACTGACTTGCAAACAGGGACTGCTGAGCTAGTCATTCTGAGCTTCTGGAAAACCAACCATCCAAGCAAACAAATAAATAGCTGCTGAGGGGTGCTGGGGCTGTGCATGTGAGTGCTGCTGCCGGTCGTGTCCCCAGGTACGGTGCGCGGTGGTTCTGCGGGATACCAGTGCTCAGGCACAATTTTTGAAGTTGCTTGACTTGCATATGCCATGCAGTTACCGCAGTAATTCATTGTCAAGTATCAGGTGTTTTCTGTACGTGGTACCTCCACCTACTTCTGAAGGTAATGGGAATGCTGCCCTAGAATAAGACTCCTGCCTTTTCTTATAAGCACAGCACTGACAGAAATTCATGAGCTCTCCTGATGCTTACCTGGGTGAGTTCAGGTGCTCTTCACCACTTAGAAATACCAGACAGTGACTAAGGTGTGTTTCCTGTTCTGTGCTTTGTACAAGATGATGCAGCACTTAGGAACGTGCATTCATAATTGGGCTCTGGTGGAACTGCTGGGAACCATTATCACTACTGTACTGGTGAAGGCAGGCACAGGGGACGGGAGCCAGGGACTGGGACAGGCAGCAGCTGAGTGGAGCCCCTGGAGAGCCAGGTGAGTAGCAGCCTTACGTTCGGCATTAAGTTGTAGGAGGACTTTCCACTGAACAGAGACCGTAGGACTCAGCACGTAAGTCTGACTGTAGATGAACGCAATCTGTTGTTGGCTGTGTGCATTAGACCCTCATGATGTGTATCATGTGAAAATACAGATTATAACTAATAGAAGGGTGCAGCCCAGAGCCACAGCCTGAATGCTGCTGAAGTTCAGCAGCTTCTGGTATGAAATTGTGGCCATTTGGAAAGAAACACGTCTTGGTCTTCATTCTCCAAGACAGGAGACTTTAAACATGTGAATAATCTTGTCTGGACTGAAATGTTAGTAATTTTGGCTGAGGTTTTATTTTAATGCCACATTTTGTACAGGGAGATTGTACAAATAGTTGCTTGTTACCAGGGTGGATAATAAATACTGCTGAACAGCTGCTGGAAACTTTGGGCTTTTTGGGTCGCTTTTTTTTTTTTTTTTTTTTTTTTTTTTTTTTTTTTTGTTAGTTTTGTTTTAAACATGCACTGTCAGTTTGGGTCTGGATTGGAACCGGTGACCAAGTTGTGAAATGCTCTGATTAACTGCTCCCCTGGGCCATTCAATCACCTGTGAAAATGTCTCTTGGTTTAACAGATGTTTACAGGTTAAAAAACAGAAAACATTTGAGTTATTTTCATAGCTGCTGTGTTTTGCTAGGAATGGGAGTGGAAGGGATACCCATGAGTTTTGCTAGGAATGGGAGTGGAAGGGATACCCATGAAATGAATCCAAATGGATAGTAGAGGCACTGACTTTTTATTCTAGCATTACTCAAATGGGAACAAAAGAATGTGTTAGTACTTGTTTTTCTGTATGTAATGGTGTAAGGCTCTGTTTAGCTTGGTGGATTTTTTAAAAAGTAATTTTCTTTTGCTAATTGTTTGATTCCCCATTTGCAGCTCAGGATATTGGTGACTACGGTAGTCAAAGCTGAAGATTTTGCCACTCACAAATTTGTTGTGTACGCTTAAAAATGACTATATATTGAGACATTTGCTGAAATGTTTTTAAAGGTACATTTTCCCAGTGTAATCAACCATTGTCTATCCTGTTATTTTACTTAGAGGGTATTGAAGAGATGAATTCCCATGTTGCTCTGTAGTCGTGATCCTCAGCTTCAGACCTGGAGGTAAATCTCACAAATTTCCTCACGCTGGGCGCTATCACAAGCTGCTGTCGCCCTTTGGAATGACTGACCAGCATCCAGTTTGCAGCCAGGGCTTCACTCTAAGAAAATGTGAGACTCCAGATCCAGAACTAAATTTAGTCTGAGTGACCGTAATGCGGCTCAGAGCACATGTAGGTCAGACTTTTTTCACAGGAACTTGGGAGACTTAGGTAGTGCCGTTTCAATAAGGTTGTCATGGGTCAATGCAGTTTTTCAATATAGTTAAATTCCACACCAAGCTGTCAAGAAGTTAATTGTGACGCTTTGGAACATTTTTCTCAGCATGTAGCCAGCCCGGTAAATCATGAAATTACATCTGTTTCCATTAAAACCAAACCAAAATAGTTTTACATTAAAGCTTTTAATAAAAACATGACTGAAGTATATAGCTAACAGTTCAAAACCACAAGAGAAGTAATTGAATCAAAAAAACCCCAAACCTTTATAATTTGGTTACCTAAACTTATGATTTTGTGGGTCAACTTGATTCTCAAAATGGCAAACCCCTCAAACTGATAATTTTACTTTCTGTGTATACCTCAAGGGAACTCATTCAAGAACAAGCATGTTTCTAGCGTGGACTGAAAGGCATTTGAACTTGGTATCAGTATCTGCGTATAAATCGATATCTATGAAATATCTTAACATTTTAATAAGATTATCTTTGTTTATTTTATGGTGCATCTTCATAGGGACGTTTAATATGTGAAAGACAGTAAGAGGATGTTTCTTATCCCTCTGTTCTTTCATACCAAAGAGTCGTCTGGGAGTTTGTTTTAAAATAGTTTATTCTTTGTTAATCAGTCATGGCTTTGTTTCAAATAATCAAACATTTTACATTTCAGGATTTTTAAATTTTGGACTTTTTAATCCAAACCTTGCTTCCTAAAGCCTGCACTGCAGAGGCTTTAAGTCTAATAGAAATTTCATTTTAGCTATCATTTATCATTCCAAAGCCTTTGGGGAAAAAATGTCACACTGCTTTCTTGCCAAGTAGGGTAGCTTCAGTGAAGAGAAAACACTCCTTTGGGATGGTTATGAAATATATTTATTACTCTTGAAAATGAACTTCTAAATATTTCAGAGACTTGCTGACAGGAGTAAGTGCGTTTTTTAGATACCTTGCCATCACCCGGAAAATATGGCACTCTCCGAGGCCTTCCCAACTTAAATGTCTTGTGGGATCCTGGGATCCACCGCAGCAAACAACTGGATTTTTTTGGGATCCCCAGTTTTTGATCATACATGATGGAAGAGTGTGTGTCTGCTTGGCTGCTTCTTCTCATGGGTTGCCTCCAGCCTTAGGTGATAGTTGTGGATGATCGCTGCAATCTGCAGCACCAGCTTTCCATCGATACATCACAAGAAAGGGAGTAGGGAAGTGTACCTTGCCACGCGTAGCTAGTGTGCATCTCGGTACCAGGGTTATAAACAGGGCTTGATGTATAGCATCAGGCTTGTCTTCGCTTTAAATGATGGGCATTCAACGTCTTGTTGTGCCCGGTCAGGTAGGCAGTGCTTGTCACAGCAGCAGTGCTGGGAGTGTTTCCATGATGGAGCATCTTTCAGCTCCCTGTTTTCAGGGTGTGTTTAAAATGACGTATGTATGCCTGCGCATTCATAACATATCAGTCTGTTTACTCGTAAAACTGAACTCCAGCTTTATGTCAGGCAGGGAACTCCGCTGTAGTTGTTTGTTTTAACTAAGCCTCTCCTGGGGTGCAGCCCAAGCAGGGAGACTGGGCAGTTTCTGCTGTAACAGAAAAAAACCCTGTAATTTCTTCTAGTCTTGTGCTAAGTGGTTTCTGTTCTGGCCGCAGCTCAGGCCCCTGTGTCAGATAGATACCGTGCTCCCTGCTGGACCTCTGTGCTTTGAGCCATATCTCAACAGAGGGCGAGAAAAATGAGGCTCAAGCAGATACATGTAACCCAAGGCATCACAGGCAGTGTGGCACAAACTTACAGGACACACTATCTTGGTTTTATCTTTTTGCTAGGTATTTGTTTTCTGTTTCTAATAGGCATAGCATGCAGTGGCTGGAGACTTGCACTGAGCCCTTTTGCAGTTGAGTTTGTCTCCTGAGGATCTACACATTAGCAGTAGACAGGAGAATTCCGGGTGCCTCAGCCAGGGTGCATTGCTGCTTACCCCCACTGCTGAGTCTAATCCACCATCATCCCTGCAGTTCACATCTCCCCAAGCACAGAGGCTGGTAAAAAGTACTGCACAGTCATTTGCAACTCCCTTTGTGCATTTCCTTTTCTTGAAAGAGCTCTGTGAAACTGAAAAGCTTCTATCAGAGAAAATAAATACTTCCAAGTGACTTCTGAACGTATAATCAACCTATGTAATATTATGACTGTATTAATGATGCCTGCTTCTTTCAATTATTTGCGATAATCATTAGTTTCTTTGATTTTTTTTTTGTGTGTGTGCTTTCCTAGAATAACTCTCAACCTAATTGAGATCTCTGATGGTTGTTGCATTGCAAATAACCTTAAAATACTGGGTAGACCTGATCTAATAGAGGGCATTGGAGAGCAGGCGCTAGGCTGTGTCTCTGCTGTGGGAGTTTTCAAAGGATCTGCGGTTCCTCCAGACTTTTAAAGTGATTATACTGTGTCACACTTATGAATGGGGTGCAAAGGCTTCTGTGGGGGGAAGGGGTTTGCTTCCTTAATGAGTATGTTTTCAAAGGAAAATTACATTTCCTTGTCACATGAAAGAAAGTAATGTGTACACAAATGCTAGCCATTATTTGGGAAATGGCTCGAGCTCAAAAATTCTGGCTGGAAACCATTAGGAAGAAAACCGTTCTCCACCATCAATTAATGCATTGTTTTTCTTTTCCTTTCATGTTACTAAGCAGGCCAAGAGATAAGGGGCCAGCTGTAATCCATCTTGTCAGATGAGTTAAGTCGCTTCGTGTTATACCGGTCATCTGGAAGATGAAAACTCCATTTCACTCTGAGTGTGATTTTTAGATCATGTTTTTCAGATTATCTTTGCTTTTACTTAATGTTCTTGTATTCTACTTGTATTGATTGAGCATTCTGATCCAAAAGTATATAATATCGTGCTGCCTTTTACATGGTGTGGTGTTAAAGAAAAGGTGTTTGTGAATACATGCTGGGTGTGATAGATTTTGGTCATTAACTACCCTCTCTATCTTGAGAGCTGCATCTTCATCACTGGCTGATCACAGAGGGTGGGTTTGGGTAGGAGATACCCAGCTCTCCTTGAAACCAGCCCGACCAGGCACTGCCAGCACTGCAGCCCAGGAGGTGGGAGGCCAGTGTCGGACGCTCTGCAGAGCTAAGAAAGGCTAGTGGCAGCCGAGCTCCGGTAAAATTCACAGGGACAGTTTGAGATACTGGTGCATTTGGGTGCACACCGTGTTTTCACCACCTCCAGCAGAAGGGCTAAACGAAGGCTTTGGGAAACAATGGTAAGACTTAGTGGTAACACCTTCAACTTTTGCATCTCATCTGTCATAACCCAGAATATGCCGGTGCTTGTCCTGTGGCCTGAGTTTGCAAAGTTAAACCACCAGCACTACTTGAGCTAGTCAGCTGAAATGCTGGTCTTTTCCTGACTGTCTGTAGTACCACTGGTGCTCAGCTCGTTGGGTCCAAAGGGAGGGAAACACAGATGGAATGTGTACTGTGCACCATCCTCTACTGTATTAGAGGACCCTGTGTATGTGGCTTCCCCCCCGTACCTCACTTCAGGTGCTAAGCAAAATGCTGGCAGAGTTAGTGCTGAAACCAGACTTGCTGGAAGCTTCATTGGAATTAGCTTTTGTAGACACCTCTGACCGCAGGAGATGGATGAGGGACCTAGGAGTGATACGGGTCTGAGTCCTGGGAGCTCCATGACATGGAGCATTGGCTGGGGAGGGGAGTAATGCCCTTGGACCGCTTACTCTCTTAACCCTTGTATTTAACTGAAACAATAACATAAAATCCATTGGCACGTTTAAAGGCACGTCTGACCTTTCCTATGTACAGCAAAATATTTTTGGGCTGCAAGAAGGTAGAGAAAGGAGCTTAATTTGTCATTTTAAAGAGTTATATTCTAGGCATTTTGGAGTGCCTGTGCTGAAACCTCAGTGCAGCTGTAGAAGGGAACTGTACTTACAGCCTGTGTTCTGCAACCATAAAGTCCCTTTTAAATAATGGTTTACTTTTATATCACTCAGACTTGTATACTAACAGAAATAGAACATGTTTCCCAGAGTTAAACTCACTGGGTTTTTAATGCTACCAAGTTGGTTACAGATACTTTTCCCTGGACCACAGGAGATCACTTCCCAGTGTTACGGTGTGTTGTCTGCTGGAAACACTGGCGGGGATTTGGGTCCACAGTTGGGGCAGAAGCTAACTTGTGTGGACCACATACCATTGGAGCTGGTTCTGCTCTTCAGTGGCTGTACATTAGACTGTTAAAGACAATGAAATGTAAAACAGTTGGAGATCCAAGGCTGGTGTGCCCTGTGTGATGCTGGTGGCCTGCTGTTGGGATTTGTCGGTGCACGAAAACGCTGCGGCTGCTCTGGCAGTGGGGCCAGCTGGCACAGAGGAGCCCCGGCCAGTACCACTGAATCCGTTACGCTCCAGAACAGGTTGGTCACATCCCAACTCATGGATGGGCAGAGCTCATTCCGGAGCTGGGCCAGACGTTGGCTTGGAAGACCACTGCTTGGTTTGGGGCCAGGCACTGTCAGGGACCATCTCCCACTGTGAGAGTGTAGACGATCAGGTTCCTTCTCCAGGGAACATTCCCTGGCACTGCTTAATGTGCTGGGATAGATGGAGCCTGCAATCCTCAAAGAGTGATTTTATTAATATAAATCTTACGTAGGAGGACAGCTCTCATTTTATGAAGTAGGTTCAGTCTTGTGTGGGAAGTCGAGGAGAGGAGGAAGATGAGAAGAGGAATTTAACCCCTTGATTGCTGACAAGCATTCTTTATTCAAAGAGGAGATTGAATAAGCTATTGCTAAGTGACATGACGGAAAATTTTGCATTGGTCATTCATCGCTGGGACACGCAGTTGCTGTTCTGCTGCCTGTGAAGCAGATGTTCAGTAGTTCGGTTGGTTCTCTGTTGTCTGGGAAGAAATGCACTTTGTCCTTCTTGCTGACCATATTTTTTCAACTGAAATTTCAAATGTTAATTTTAAAATAATTCTTCCTTTTCTGTCAAAGATGCACTTTTTAAAAAAAATTGGGTTTACTTTATTATCGCACAGACGTAGGGTAGGTACAGGACACTGTTGAAGTTTCATTGCTGTGTAGACAAAGATGCGTCGATTTTTCTCCAACACTGAAGTTGTCATATACAGCTCTGAAAACAAAAAACCTGTTAAGGGCTGTTTTTCAATTACTCAGGAATCATGTAAAGATAGAGACAAGCTCTGCCCTCCCTCTCTACCCAGCAATTTGGGAGTAGGTTTGTATTCCTTTTGCTTTACTTGGGCTTTATAGTAACAGATTTTAAGAATGAGTTAAATAAAAAGCCTGTTCTGTTTGATTTTAGACACCTGGTCAGAGTGTCTGAGAACAGACTTTAGAATCAAGAGCAGACTTAATAGTCTTGGATCCCATCTGTGAAGTATTTTATGTATTGCTGTGTTTCATTTCAGTCTAAACAGTTACATAGTTTTATTAATTTCTGTGGACTTGCTTGGCAGTCCTGACAATATAATATAATGGGAGTAAATTGTTTATTACTGGGTTTTGAAGTGGTGAGCTTTTCCACACACACACACACACACACACACACACACACACACACATGTATATATATATATGAGTTATTTGTTGAATGCCTTCATTCCTCTTTTTCTCCTTCTTCATGGAGTGTATAAATTATATTTAAGGTTGTGTAATCCTTTTCTTGTGGTGAACCCATTTTAGTATGTTTCTGTCTTTGACTTCTTCAGTTGTCTGAAATGAGAAACCAGTCAGTGTGTGTTTTTGTCACACAGACCCCATGGACAAGATGCAGGAGGCAAGGAATCTTCCTTAGCAGAAACTTACTCTATACGGAAGCTGGCTAACTTCTTAGCAGATGCAGTCGGTGATGCTATTCATTTTAATTCTGTTTCAGAATAAACATGGTGTGGTTTAATTTGTGGCGAGCAGGTCTCTTCTTTTGTAAATCACATCTTCTGAGGCTATTTACATGAGATTTTTCTTTTTTTCCATCTCACTCTCTTTTTTTGGCTACAATCTGGAGAAAATGAATTCTCCTTCAAATAGATAACACCTCCCACACCAGCTTCCAAAGGCTAAATGAGAGAACAGAAAAATGGGAAGCTCTGCAGAGCTGAAAACCGTCAGAACCAGACAAGCCCTGGAAGTTAAGTTTCCTGCCTTGGAGGATACTTTCTTAGCTTTCTGCAGTTGTGGATTTCTTGCACTACTCCTTTGCTGTTTTTCCTAAAGATTTAAAATATGTGACTGTTGGTCTAGGAAGAGAAATTGGTAATAGATCCAAACAACATTATAAAGCTGGCAACATAAATTAGATTTCTTGGTTTAGTTTCTTTTTTTTTTTTTAAACCAGAAAAGGAAAAAGATTTCAAACTGAATTAAACTTATGTTTAATTCAGAGAGCATTATATATCTAGTAGAGATATTTTAGTTGAATTTCTTGTCGTATGGTGGAGAGAAGAGTGTGCCAGATTATTTTATGTTTCACAGAAAATGTCATTATATCAATGTTTTGCATTTCATCTCAGTTTTCTGCCAGATATGTGCCAAAATATTTTAACAAAGCAACTTAATAAACATGCCCTTCCAATATTAAAAAAGTGAAGTCAACCTTTGATGCTCTTGTGTGAATGTACCCAAACATCCTATTTAGTGCTATTAACCAATTTATGCTCTGAGAAAACGGCACTACTTTTGTTTTATCTACAAATGTGATAGAAATAATTCCTACCAAGTCATGAAATTTGTCATTTTGAGGGCAAGTTACAGAGCCTGAGCAATATATGATGTAATCAGTTTAAAGAAAATTTCTGTTATTGTGCAATATGTGTCAGTCAGAAGATTTCCAGATTTTGTAGACCTGGCAAATTAATGCGCCAGTCTTTTAATTGGGAGCATGCAAACCTGCCTGTGTCTTGAGCATCACAAGATTACAGGTTCCAAACAGAGTGATTTTTGTGATTGACTGACTGTTTTTGAAGCAAGTCGAAGAACAAGCAGGAAAGTTAGAAATGTCAGCAAAGCATTCCTCTGAAACTCAGCAGAGTAAAAGGAATTGCATCTGCAGAACTAGCTCTTTTCTAATGCATCTTGAAACCACTGGATTTGCCTTAAAATGTTTTTTTCTGAAAAGATAAGCTCATTTCGTTTATGTCTGATTTGTACCAATAAAAATCAGTTTTAGGCATTAGTGTAGGGCAAATTTCTGTGGAGAGATCTCTGTCGAGAAAAGGAAATCATTGTAGTTACTATGTGGTATGTGCTGGCATAGGCTGACTTGTTATTAGCAGCCAATGTATTTGAAAGGTTTTCCGTTAGCGTGTGATGCTGCTTTAATGCAGTCGTTAGGCCTCGAAGTAATGACTTTCACAGGTAATAGCAATAACATTTTTTGTGATCCAGTTTCTTTCATGAATGCATTATGGAATAGTTTCCAAGTTCCATAGCACTGCATTTTTGGCATACTGGCATCATTTTGAAGTGGTATGTTAGGTACATTATTCATAACAAAAACGCCTGTAAAACCTGTACACGTATCTATGGAGTGGGCGGGGATTCTCGTGAAAATCCTAACTACAAGTCTGAAATAAAACGGAAAACTTCATGAGAGAGAAATGGCAATATAATTATTTTCTGCTGTTCACAGAGGTGCTAAATGGCAGCTATTAGATTCTGAGTTACTTCAAGGTATAATTTTAAAAAGAAGGAATTGTTTATAAAAAATAAAGTTGGATAAGGTCACAAGATAACAAGTTACTGTTGGTGATTTACACTGGAAGGAACCAAGAGGTAAAAAAGCAATTTTACTCAGATCAGCTTTCAATGGAGAGATAACGGCAAACAATAAGCGTGTGATATGATGACTGTTGCCAAGATGATGGGAGAGTGTGTCCGGCAGCATGGGAATGGGATGCTGCTGCCTTCGTGTTTGGGACCGCAGTTTGCCACAGGATGCTGGGGCAGGGCAGGGCAGCACCGCCGGCTCCGAAGTGCACAATCCTTCAAAAGAGAGAGGGTTAAGGAACATGATAAAAATGCTCTGGTGTTGTTCATTTAAAGATAACTCCTCCATGGTAGCTGGAGTTGGAATGTGGCCTGTCAGGCCGCCCTGCTGCCCTGCTGCTCCGTGCCTGCAACAACAAGTTCTGTACAGTGACTCTGAGGCAGCAGGTTGTAACAGCTTTTCGGTTATTAATTTTTACTGCTGGTGCATAGATGCTGTGCAGTAGGACAACTACATGCCTCTAGTAGTTGTGCAGTACTTTTTTTTTCTGAATGCAGGTATTTTCAGATGGGTGATTCCCTTTTTTTTCATGTGTGCTGCTTGGGGTGGGAGGGGGTTGGAGGAGAGGGTAGTTTATTTTTTATTTTTCTCTCCCAGAATGACAGAATGATTTCACTTTTACAGAAAATGGTATTCATTTACACTCCTGAAGCCTAAGGGAAGAGAAAAAATCAAATGTTTTGGGAGCTGGCAAGTCTTGTTTCAACAACAGTTTCCTTTGTCTTGTTTTCATGTATGTTGTTGGGGCTGGTTTTTTCATGGAACACAGTTCATGTTCCTCCTTTGTATATGGATTTCTCTGGTAATTATAAGAGCCTGTCTGTGTGAATTTATCACATTTTTGGCAGCCAATGTTCATCTGCAGACACTGTTTCTGTAAAGAAATGGCGTACGTGGAGCAAGAGGAGGGAACTAAGGCTATTTTCCTTCTGAGCAAGCTTCTGAGCCCAGCCGCAGATGCTGCGTGAAGCAGGACAGGTGTCTCCATCTGCCTGGGCACAGTGCTCCTTGTAGCCACTAATTGCTGTGTTACTGGCTTGGTTGTATTTCCTCTTTTAATATAAATGATAGTGTGTACTAATAGCAGACACACGGTGGTCCAGCTATCAAATGCCTTTACCCCAGAAGCATCCTCCTCTGCCAGACCTTTCCCTTTTCTTCATGCCAGGCTTTGTTCGTGAGGCTAAAAACACTGTTTATAACAGAAGCCAAAAATAAAAATGATTAAAAATAGAAGGGGAAAACAGCAATTGCTCAGGCTACTGAGAGAAACCTGTGCACAGCTGTGCCATGATGGGTACCTCTGTCTCCTCTCTGACTACCGGGCATCCCCAGGCAGAGGGAGAGGCTCCATGCCCACCCCCCACCCTGGGTACCTAACTAGAGCATCAGTCTCCAGCCTGGTGCCAGGCATCCGTATTGCTGTGCAAAAGCCTGGGCAGACTTCTGCTTGCAAGGCATCCCAGGCCGCAGGATGTGTAAAGGGCAGGGATACCTCTGCTATAGCTCATTTAATCTTTCTCCTCCTTTAATTTCAATTTAATCTATTTTTGGAATTAATTAGGGGGTAAAAGAAATTGCCATAGATTTTCCAGTTGCTTTCTGTCACAGCGAGAGCAATGAGCAAAATCACAAGTGTAGCTTGGCGCTCCTGACTCCTTAACCCTTTGCTCTGCTCTAGTTATTAAATAAATACCTGAGCAGGTAAGAGAGAGGTCTGGGATGCTTTGATTTCTTTTTCTTTTTGAAAAGGTGTTTTCCTCCATGTCTTATTACATTCTCTAGTGTTAAATTACTCTTGATCTGCTTAGAAAATGAGTTGGAGTTGGAGCTATACTTAGGAAAAAAAACCCAACTCAAGTTATTTTTCAACATTCTAATTTTATTTAGGTATTTAATGCAAAATTCTGCTGTCTCAGGATGTTGGTTGTATTGTTCTTGCCAATTCGAATACATGGCTAGATGACAGGAATTGCTAAAAAAGCAGGAGACCAAAGATGTATCCTGAAGTTCTGTGCGCAGTTTACTTTTCATTTTTGAAATGCGTATTACTGCAGTCATCGCGTTAATGTTCTTCACATGAAGGTTTGCAAACTCGACGTTTCTTTTCCAGGGAGATGCTGTTCAGTGAAGCTGAGTGAGGCTGCCAGTTAAGTAAAACCAATCTGTTCACAACTGCTAATAGGTGGAAACAAGTCTGGCAGCAGTTATTAACGTTGGAGTGATCTGAGGCTTGTCTTGATCTGATAATCATTTAGAAAGGAATAATAACTTCTTTTTTTAGGTCCTTAGAAGCTCTTATTTCTAGCAGTCCAGAAAGCAGAGTAAATTAGGCTTGGAAAATGTAAACATTGGTCATCCCCAGCTGTGTTGTGTTATGTGTAGTTAGAAATGTAGAGGGTGTTGATTTGAAGACAAACTAAGTGGTTGTCAAATTATAATGAGATGTCCGAAGTGTCATTTTGGTTAAAGAAATTGTTTTTGGGTAATGTTGTGTGCTTCCTTAGACACAGATGGAAAATTAGAGGCATTTTAATGTATTTAGTAATTTTTAAGGGCATTAAGGTAGAGAGATAGGGGTAATAAAACTAATGGGAGTACCATTGGAAGCTGTAATAGAGCTTCCTTTAATTTTGGCTACCCCAAAATTTCCATCAGTAACAACTTCCAGTGTGAAAACTGCTTCCAAAACTGTTCGAACTACTTCTGAAATAAAGAGCAAGAAAGATTTTTGTAATTTTTTCCCCCCCATTAAAACCGTGCTTTTTTTTGACATATCGGTAACCCATAACAGTGTTTTACCTTCCCCCCCCCCCCCCCTCCCCCGCCTCTTTTCCTGTGAAAGTCTAGCCCAATGTTTGCCAATTTTTTAAACCTCTGAAGAGGTACCTTTCTGGGAGGGAGTACACAGGCTGCTCAGAGCAGATAGTGGGACTGTTTGGATAAGGTGGGAGATGGGGGGGGGCGGGGCGGGGCGGACAGATGGAGTCAGCCTGGAGGAAAACCCCCGGACAGAACACAAACCTGTGCCTCCTACCAGGTTTGCAGCCATGCCAGGCAGTCTGGGCTTTACCTTGACTTGTGGGAAGCTGCAGCTGAATATATGGAGTTAAACCTGGGAAAAATCCCAGTATGAAGTGTCCTGGCCACTTCCCTTCAGCTCTCTGTAAGACGTGGCCTCGCTGAGTTGCTTTTCTTGCCCCTGAATGGAGCCAAGGGGAACTGGCACCCCATCAGGCTCCGGTCTCGCTTCCTTTGCTTGGCAGAAGTCACCTTCGTGCCTGGATTATGGAAATGCATTTTCAGTGTGACTCTCCGTGGGAGGAAATGCCAGGCGAAGTTTGGGACAGTACCGTTAGTGGCAGTATTAATCGACTCACATCAGGAAACCATTTGTGAGAACGGTGCTGTATTTTTAGGGAAAGACTGCAAAGCAGCTGCACACCTTCTCATGAAAATACTTGTATCGAGTCTTTTTAAAAGCTGCCTGAATTCGGGTTTCAATGCAGGAAAGATTTCCATAGCAGATGGAGACAAGCAAGGGATTTGGGGGTACAGTATCCCCTCACCTTTAAGGGGGGGTGTGTGTGTTTAGAAACAGCACACCTTTTGATGTGAACTCTTGGCTTTTCTAGCTGGCTTCTTACATGTGAAATGCTTTGTATCTAATTTAAACAATTCTCCCATGAAGAACATCGGTAACATCCAATGACTTATATACTGTATTTTCCTCAATTAGAGCCTGACAGAGCTGCAAGGTCACATGGCCATCTTCCCACTTAGAAATTCCTGCTAACTATTTAACCTTGATCTTCACTTTGCAGTGCTCCCGCGAGCGTGTGACTGGGGATGGAATAACTTAGCATGCTGCATTGGTAGTCATCGCTGCAACTGGCAAAGAGGGAACGTAGTTATTTATAAAGCCTTAGGCCATCACACAGTTTTAATAGACGTTCGGTTCCATTCAGATACTAAAAATATTAATCTCAGCTGCAATATAATCTGATTTTTGGATAATGATAAGAAAAGCTGCCTTTCAAAAATACCTTTAATTATTTAAGAGATCTCTTTTCTACATAGGTACAAGCTCAAATTAGTTTTCTTTTCCTATGCGTTTTTTGACACTTGCTTTTTTCTGAAATGATGAAAGATCATCAGAATAAAATTTTGCCACTGTAAGGAGGAAAAAGTGCAAGTTTTGAGCATATTTTTCTAAGTCACTTTCTATGCACAGGATAGGGAAACAGCCACATGAGGCATCCATTTCATTGCTGATCTTTCAGTGTTTGCAGCATTAGGCTTGAATTATAGTGCATTGTATCACTTTGAAAGTTTTTGTTTGTTTTATGAAGGGGTTTGTTTGTTTGTTTTATAAACGGGTTGGTTGGTTTGTTTTATGAAAGGGTTGTTTTGTTTGTTTTATGAAGGGATTGGTTTGTTTGTTTTATGAAGGGGTTTAAATTGTATCTAAGTGAGAGTGTATTTTGTAAACTTCTGCTTTCTTAGAATGTCAGCTGCTTTGGCTTTATTCTCTCCATTTTTGGGGGGGATGTGTCAGGGCTTGGTTATTCCATGTAAAGTAAATTTGTCAGTTGTATAGAATTTGTGTGCTGTGGTGCACTGTAGTTGAGCTGCTCTTCCTCTGACCGTAGGAGGCAAGCGCTGAAGGAAGCAGGAGCAATGCAGTGAACTCAGACAGGTGCTGCATAAGAAACCTGAACTATTGACATGGTGTTGGAAGACAGGAGATGCATGCCTGTATGCCTTTGCCATCATCAAGGGAAAGGCATACTGATAATGGTTAAGGGGAAGAAAGAGGGGAAGAGGATTCATGGTGACAGTAGTATTGCAGTAGTGTAGAACAGCATGGTGTGCTGCCCTTTGGATAACTTTTTTCTTATTGTTTTAGATGCTGTTCCTTTGATAAATAGTTTAGTCTTTCAGATGTCACTAAGCATCTGCAGTCCCCTTTCAGGTGGAGGGTTCTGTCTGTGTGTGGACACAATAACTGTAAAAATCAGACCTTTGGTTTGCGATGGGAAGGGGCAAATACAGCAACGGTGCGTTCTTTAACCTCATAGACCATATATTCAGTGAATTGCCATTTTGTAATTAAAGGTTTTAACCTAGTTTCAGCCACTCTTGAAGAGGCCAGGATGCCAGGGCAGCTTTGGACTTGCAGGTGAAGCCCTACTTTTTCCTACCTTTTTCCTATATGACTGAGGATGCCATCATTTCTGGAAACAGCAGTTGACTGAATATCCAGATGTCTTTTTCTGTGATTTTTAAAGTGACTACTTCTACCATATGGTAGAAACATTTTTTTGAAAGGAGGACAGAGTTGGTGGAGTAAAAAGAAGTGCTCCAACATCCCCATCCAAAGTAGTACCTTGGCAGAGCATGACAGAAAGAGGAGGATGTTCAAATTCTTTTTTCTTTCCAAGAAACTATTAATGTTGGGCATTGTACATGGAGAGCCTTTACCTGGTGTTTACACCCTGCTGGGCTTCCTTCTCTGCTGCTTCTTCCTGCTCGCCAACTGTTCTAATGGAAGATTGTGGAAGAGGCTGAAGCTGAACGACGTATCTCACAGTGTCACTCCTGAATCATCCTCACTTTATCCCCAGCAAATCTGATGCAGGCTAAACCTGAACTGAATTAATCTAGCCAGAAGACTTCCATTGTAAAAGGATACAGCACATGTCCAGTGAAGAGCTCTCGAGCATATTACTAGTCAAAAAACATTTTTTTTTCTTGTATTACAGTATTTTCCAGTCAGTTCACCCATTATGCAGCTTTTTATGTGTGCATAATGGGAAACAGTTAACTATCAGTGAAAATCCCAATAGCTCCTTTGGTAACTGGAATTTCAGATACGTCTCATGGCAAACCTAAGCCATGGGTCTGTTGAGAAAGGCTGAACTTTGGCATCTTCTTTGTAATGGCCTGTGGTGCAGCAGAAGTAGCTGCTGCAGCTTTCCAGTCCTGGAGCACACACCACTGGCACACTGTTCCTGTGCTTAGGATGGAATTAATATTAATGCCATGTAATTATTAATGCAATGATTTTATGAAGCAAGGATTCCTCTTAGCCCTTGCAGCCTCCTGACAGGTTTAGAACTTCATTTTCCTTCTCTAACTTATAAAGGGCTAATACAATTTCTATGCATCTCTTCATATGTGTGTGCATGATAAGGTCCTTTGGAATAGTTGCAGGCTGCTACCCCAGCTTCATCTTCCCCTCTCCATTTGCTGATGATGTGCCTCAGGCCCCAGTTATCTCCTGGGCCTTCTTCCCTTCTTCCTTGTGCTTCTTGAACTGATTGATGCCTGAAAATGGTCACAGTGTGGCCCAGGTGGGGTGAGTCAGTGGGATGGCCCTGTGATCCTGGCTGTGCTCCTCCTGATGTAGCTCAAAGCGTGGTTTGCTGGGGTCACCCTGAGAGCGTCCGGGTGCCCTTGCTTTTGCCGGGGTCTGTTCCAAACGTGCTGTGCTGTTGGGTTGCTTCTGTGTCTTCTCCGGTTTAAAAACATGTTTGCATGACTGCAGTACTACTTGGGGTGCTGAGGGCTCTAAATCTACTTTAAAGTCGTGATCATAAAAATCCTCAGTGTGTGCAGGCGAACAAATCTTTCTTGTGGATTGTTTTATAAAACTAGCTGAATATAAGCAATGGTTAGCAAATTCATCTGTTTGAAAAGACAGTATAAAGATAAATCAGCATTTATGTATTTAAAATATATATATATATATATATATATATGTCAGCAAAATGGTCAAATACTCCTGATGTTAAATGTTCATTACTTTAACTCCCGATCTGGCTCAAACTCAGTTCCCCTGCCCCCTCTACCATATATCATTGATCAGTGTGAGCCTAGGCTTCAGAAAACTGTAACTTAGGATAAAGCTTCTTTCTTTTGAAGTTTTCAATTCTAGTGAGTGGAAAGATTGAAAACCTTTGGGAATTAAGCCTATCTTCGTTTTATAGCTAGCAGGACGTGAAAATTACAAGCTGAGGGAAGGAGAAGGAACAGTTTCTAAAATGGACTGTTGGCAAAACCTCCCTGAAAGATTTCATTACGCTTGTAATTTCTCTGTCATTATCAGGTGTTACTTTGAACATTAGTGATATCAATTAGTAATAAACAGAGGTAAAAAGAAAATGTAAAGATTTTGAATACATTTACAGTATGGTGAAGGATTTGGCCTAATTTGCATAGTGCTAATAGCCACTGTGAGGGGACACAGAGCTTTACAGTAGCTTTAGCGAGGAGTTGCAAAACATTAAACTTAAAAAAAAATATCCCTTTGATCCCTTCTGAGTGTATTTATAAACTACACAGTACCAGTCTCCAGAAGTGCCAACCTGGACTTTTGCTGTCACACAGTAAGGGCAACCCTTACAGCTTGCTTACAATATTTTCATAGGTTTAGAAGTGAGTATGCGGTGTTTAAGTCTCATTTTCTTTCTTTGAAGACAACTAGGGTTTGTCTAGGTGTTTATAACAGATATTAAGGATTGTGTGTCTGGGATAGAAAGGGAGTATTTTCATTCCATGATTTCAGTTTATCAGGAGGTTGGAGGGAAGAGTTGACCTGGTAACTTTTCAGTGACAGAATTTCTGCAGGGCTGCAAAGTAGCGCAGTTTAAGCTGTTAATAAATTCCTTTACTGGAGAGTGGTTACTAGCCCAGGAACAAAATATTCCCTAGCCTTCAGTGGGTATCACTTCAGGAACCTGTGTTTAGAAGAAGGAAGAGGTTTTCTCCAGCAGTTGGCATTTGAGTCAGTTTGGGAGATTGATATGGCAGGTTAATTTAGGTATCTGGTGTCTAGACGAACCCCGAAATACTTCCTGGTGCTGTGGCCTGTGTGAATGTGGTATTTGAGTGCCAGCATCCTAGATCTCAATATTCTCTTGTCTTTGGTGATGTGTCACAAGGATCAGCTGGATGTGCTACAGAAATACATCCGGGTGGGTTTTATCAGTATGAGGAATTGCTGAGCTGTTTCCATACCATGTACCTTGGCAGGGCTTCATTTACTCAGTAGTTCATCTCCCCATGTCTTACTCCAGAGTTTTAAACCCTTGGTCAGGTCCTGCCAGCTTCTATTTAGAAAAAAGGAGGGCGTTTTTAGTATGTGGGTTGTTTTCACCATTGTTCCTAAGCCCAAACACAAAACAGGAATGCTAAGAGTGCATGGAGGACTTCCACAGAGGTAGCCAGGAATACTGAATGGCCGTAACATGCAGCTTGATGTACATACAGGTCAGCTAGTAGCAACAGAGGAAGAAGAAAAACTCACAAACAGACATTTTCTGGAGCAGAGAGGCACTGATTCAAGGCAGCCCCATCACCCTGGCAGACACAGTCTCCTCATTCCTCGCTGCCACGTGGAGAGCTGTTCCCCGCCGTCAGTTCTCATCCACCCCAGGCACCAAGGCTGGGTGTTTGTCCACTGCTGTCAGGACAGAGAAGGGACTCTGTGTGCCATGAGTATGGCAACAGAGGACTAGGCAAGGACTCTGTTTTTTCCATACCAAACCTTTCCTTGCAAACCAAAACTGGGTGTGGGGGTAGAATGGGAGGAGTGAAGGTCTGGTGGAAGTCCTCTGGCAGCCAGCTGGGGTCCCAGCTGGAGACCCCATTTTTTTTCTCCCTCTTTCATGGGAGGTACTGTTGAAATGGTCTTCCTTAAAACTCTGCTAGTTCACCTGTGTTCTGCAATTGTCTGAGTGTCACGTTACAAATACATGATTTCATAAGGAACCAGAATTTTAAGCAGATTATACAGACAGTTGAAAAATACAAAAAAGCCCAAAGCCTCAAAATAGCTGTTTTCAATTTTCACTGCTTGAATAGAGTTTCAGAAGGATTTAACCTTTGTTCTTTGATCATGGCACAAAAGAATATATACATGCAAACGAGGAGGCTGAGGTAATGATTATATGCAAAGATGCTGCTAAGTATATAATTAAAAACTGCCCTGTGAGACACCCCCAAATTTTATATCCTAATTTTATTTTATACTGCCATGTAGGGGAGAGATGATTTCACCTCTCCCACACACTCTTTGCACCTGTTTCATTTAATGGGCAAATTCAAAATCTATCTTTGTAGGAAGTCTGCTCCATATTATTTAGATAATATTATGCTGTATTTGTTAGCCTAAATTTTGCCCCCATCAGATACTTCAGTCTAGACTAATTGGCTGCAGTACTTAGCATTTAAATTATCAAGCGATGGGTTCTGTGAAAATTGATCTCCCAACATTGGATACTAATTCTTTGTTTTCTACTACTTCACAGAGAAAATTGCAGCAATTGTTCTGCAAAGTTTGAAGTGAAGGAAATAAACACACGCTTATGGCCACGCTTACAAACATCAGGAATAGATTTTTATTTTAGGGCATTGTTATTTTATGTGATGAGATGCTGAAGCCAGGAATTCTCTAACCTTAGAGTTACAGGATATCATATTGTAACATACATCACACAGTTATATGCCAATGAAGTATGTGAAGATGAGTATCTTGATGCACCAAGGCAGTTCTACAGTAGTCCTTGTAGTTTATGTCCTGTCACCAATATATTTGTTCTCCTACTCGTAACTTCTATATTTTTTTTTCCCCAACCCAACTTCATGTCTCTTTGTATTTGAACATCCTGTGGAGTGGGGCCTTGATACCAGCTGAGGCGTCTGTGGCAACGCAAAGACTTAAAATAGAATTTCAGAATATAATACCACAAACTCCGCAGACAGTGTTGCAATGTAATGCAACAGCCAGGTTTTTCTACTGGCAAAGGTAGGAAATTTACTTTTGCTGGGATTTTCTTTTTCCTGATCCACAAATTGCTGCATTCTTTTGAAGAAACTTCCCCTGTAAAACATATTTTCCCTATAGAATCTGACCAACAGAAAGCACTTATGTGTGCTTGAGATAGTGCAAACATCCATTGCTGTTCCTCCCAGGAGCATTTCTCAGAGCTATTAGCAATAGAACTTGTAGTTCATGTGTTCCTGGCTTTTCCATCTCATATACCCTTTTTCAGGAGAGGAATGTAGGCTTGAGGAGCAGCAGATACACTTACTTATCAGGAACGTCTAAGATTATGTTTAGGTATCAGACTGCTTCTGTGACCCTTGCTGCAGTTGCATAGGTTCCAACAATGAATGCATCTTAACAAAATGGGTATTTGCACAGATAAGCTCAGAGAAATACAAAAAATTGCCTTCTGTAATTATGGCATTTAGCAGATACTCTACTGAGTGTAGTCAGAGCAGATTTCCAGGTGAGTTTAGGCCTGAGCTGCGAGCTTTGTATTTGGGAAGGGGATTCCTCCCAATGTTTTGGAAGCTGTACCAGAAAAGCAAAGGGGCCAGCTGCAGAGCCAGGAGTTGCAGAAGAGGAGGACAGGCTGTTGCATGGTCTGCAGGTACCTGATAGGTAACTTAAATCATTGCTCTTCAAGTTGAAGTGTCACCAAGGAGCCACGCTTCAGCGCTAGGTACTCTGTGTTACAGAACCCGGTGTACTGGGGCTGGCTGAGGTGGAGTTAATTTTCCCCGCAGCAGCCCTCATAGTGCTGTGCTTGTACTGGAGGCTAGAAGGTGTAACTCAGCCGTGTTCTGGTTACTGCTGAGTAGTGCTGGCACAGCGTCAGGCCTGTCTCTCCAATCTCCACCCCCCTCACTAGTAGGCTGGTGGTGAGCAAGAACCTGTGAGGGGACACAGCCAGGACAGCTGACCCAAAGTGACCAGAGGGATATGCCATCATGCTCAGCAATAAAAGCTCAGAGAAAGGAGGAGGAAGGTGGGGCATTCATTTTTTATGTTTGTCTTCTGGAGCAACCACTACATGCACTGAAGCCCTGCTTCCTGGTAGGTGGCTGAACATCACCTGCTGATGGGAAGTAGAGAGTAGCATCTTTTGTTTTTCTTTGCTTCCGTACGTGTCCTTTGATACTGCTTTATTAAACTGACTTTGTCTTGACCCATGAGGGTTTTTTCCATTTTATTTTTCTCCCCATCTGCCCTGCTGAGGAGGGGAGCGGTAGAGTGGCTTGGTGGGTACCTGGTGTCCAGCCAAGGTCAACCCTCCACACCCAGTTGTATTTCTAGCCCTTAATGACCGAGTAAATGTTTCCCTTTGTCAGTTCAATACTTGCTGTGTTTTGTACCATAAATTACACACATACTTGCATTTCATTAATGCTGCTGGCAGTTAATCTAAGTGGAAGAGCTGCGGTCCATCATTGCTACATCTCAGATGTCTGGTCAGAATGCTTTCATGCTCCTTGTTTGCTCTAGGCCCATCTGGCACGAGATCGCTGTGCCTGCAGTACACTGTTGGCATTGGGCTGCCCCATAATAACGAATGATTTGTTGCTGGATCACTTGAAATAACAGGCCATCATCTTGCCTTGCACAGTGCTAGATTTTCAGGAGCACGGTCTCTGTGGGGGGCCGGCCCTGTGCTGCCCCTGTAGCTTTTGGGGGAGGCTGTGGCAGGCGTGCGGGGATCAGCCAGGCACCGGGCAAGGAGACAGGTGCCAGAGTGGGACATCTCAGCGCTGGTGCCCCAAGGCTCTGGGGGCTCCATCACGTACATGGCACGTGGCTCGGGCTTTGTGGGCTCTGGAGGAAACAGCCAGCTGCAGGACAAGCTTTAGTTTGTGAATACAGAAAATAGAATGTAAAGGAGCATGGGTGTTTCATGCACTGGGTAGCTGTAATTACGGTTTTGGATTCCTGGCAGCATTGAATGCACTGGAGGAGCCAGGGCCAGATGGGCAGAGTCTCCTGATGTCTACCAGGAATTGTTTCAATGCCTTTTCCCAATATCAATCACCAGTTTGTGTAACTCTTTCCCCCCCCTCCCCCAAATCAGAGCAAATAAATATCAAACTCATTTGCCTCACACAGCATCTCTTTATTACTGTTAAAACAGTGGCAAATGAACAGAAATTGGAATGACTCCTCAATTTATCTGTGACAACCGCTGTTTATTTCTTGTGGGAAGAGAGGGCATGTTCCTTTGTAAACATTTCAGCTGTCTCCCTAGATGTACTGCTCTTCTGGCCCAGGTCTCTGTAGCATGTGAGCATCTTGCAAATGATAATGTAATTGCTGTTGTAATGGAGCTCAGGTAATGGAAAAAACGCTGTTATTCACACAGTCCAAAGGAGAGGTGATGTGATTTCTAAAGATTGCACAGGATGTTCATGCAAGAAAAGGGGTTTGAACTAGCTTTGATAATTTTGTATCAGCCTTTTCTAGATCAGTTGTGAGAGGAAGGCTTAATCCTATCCACTGTCAAGGAAAGCTCACCATCCATTTCAGGATGCACTAGGAATGGTCTTAATTCAGTTCAGTTGTATTTATTACAGCTAAGGTTTAGGCATATGCTGTTGAGAGGTAAGCTAGGGTGTAGACAGCCGACGTGTGAATGAGCTGCCTGAGAACATGCTCTGCCCTGTGAAAAATGTGAGTTTTCTTTTGCCTGTGTTCTGGTTTCTGCCACACCATGCAGTATACTGAAGTGTTGCAGAACTCATGAATTCAACGCAACAAATCCTGTACTGATGTATGTGCATTCACTCTTCACTTGTACACAGAAATACAGTTTTAATCACATTTTTAAACTGGAGCAGAAAAAGTAATTTTTAGAGTATGTTATTTATGGTTTTTATGGAAGATGGTTTTGCTTTTTTGTCTTTTCTGAGGACCATTTGTTTTTTTTACACAGCAGTGACTGTAACAGAGTATTGACCACTGTTTTGGCAAAACTCTTAGTGAGCCACAGCAAATTAATTATTTCCTCTTCTGGAGTATTATGTACTGATGCTCACTGCCATTGAACAGCTACTGTAGATCAGTGGGTAACAGAAGGATTGAGTGTGTATGTAAGCACTAGGTAGGTAATGGAGGATCATCCTTGATGACGGCTGCTTCTGTATTTAATGTCACATTGGCAACCTTCCTGATCTTGCTTAGAGGGCAATCCTTGTGGCAAATGCCCAGTGACTTCAGTAGGGGGGGGTTGACCCTGTGCCTTTTCCTCTTGGGTTTATTTCTTTGTGCTTGGTGGTTATGTGACAATCTCACCTCTCCCCCCCCATCCCCCTTTAAGTAAATCAGTAATCCTCAAGATGTGGAGAAAATGTTGAAAATGGGACTTGGGCATACGCTATAAGTTAAGAAGCAAGGGAGGAGGAACTTGAGCCCGTTATATGTCAATCTCATAATTTGGAAGTTGAAGCCAAGATTATTTTTTAATGCTGACAGTAGTGGTATTGCAGCACATAAAATAAAGTAATTGCTTTCTTATTACTGATGTGAAGGAAATTTTAAAAATTAAGTTTCTCAATAAAAAATGTGTAAATCCTCATTCAGCTTTGGCTATACTGCCTGTGCTTCTGATCCTGGTGGGGTGGCCAAGATAAATAGAGCTGTGCTGTTATGTGAATGACCCGTTTGTGGCTAAAAGAATTGGCAACAGTGTTATGAATCAATTTGCATGAAGGAATTACCATGAACATCTAATTAATAGAATTCAGGCCATTTTTGTGTTCAGAATTAGTATAGGAGCCAAATATTTTCAACCTTTTCCCTTCCTGCCTGCCACATGTAATTGTTTTTCACACATTTTTGTACACAGTTTAAATCCTGGGAATAACTCAGGAATAATTCATTACACCTGTTCCATAGGATGGTTAATCTTTGTGGTTCAGAGAGGCTGGCTATATGGGTGATAATATAAATAGCATGTTATTTCTTTTGATCAGATGGTTGTTCTGCAACACTTTATGGTCTGTGACTGGACAAACCATAGCCATCCGCTCACTTTTGCTTTGCGCAAACAGCTGAATAGAATACTTTTCAGTACAAACAGACTGAAGAAGTAAATTGAAGTGTTGCAGAAATCAAAACAAAAATTACTAAATTCTTGAAAAGATTTTCCTTAATATTATCTTGAGCAATCAGTACCAAACGCACTCTTTTCTGAATGTTCCATAGAGCAGCCTTCTTTCCTTATGTGGGTCTGTCGGCTGAATATCATTAATTGATGCAGTGAAGCCGATCATATTAAAACATCAGACTCAATCTAGCCTTCGGTGGCACTCCTCTTACAGTCTTGTTTGAGACTGGACGCAGTATTCTAGAAATGTTGTCAGAAATGCCAGATAGGGGGAAATAATAATTTCTGTAAGCCTGCTGGCTACACTTGCTAATACAGCCTGCATGCAGTCATCCTTCCTTGCCACAAGGGCATACAGCTGACTCGTGTTTGCCACTTTGATTCACCAGAGCCCTCAGGTCTTCTTGAGTGAAGCTGCTTCCTTGCCAGTTGGTCCCCACTCCATATATTTGCATAGGGTTATACCACACGGGGCGCAGGACTTCACGCTTTTCATTGCTGAACATCAGGAGGCTCCTGTCGGACCATTCCTCCAGCCTCCTGGGGTCCCTCTGAATAACAGCCTGGCTTCCAGCATATTGACCGCTAGCTTGGTACCACCCACTAACTTGCTGAGGGCGTGCTCCGTCCCACTGCCCAGGCTAGGCATGAAGACATTCAGCAGTATTGGCCCCAACATCAGTCCGTCAGAGATACCACTAGAAACTGGCCACTAGTTGGATTTTGGACCACTGGTGACCATCCTTTGAGTCAAGGATACATTTTCCACCTGCCGTGCCCACTTTTCTAGTCCTTGTCTTACCAGTTTAAAGTCTCACTCATCTTAAAGAAAAAATCTTTGTCTCAAAGAAGAGGGTTTTAATCCCCTGCCTTTCTCCTCCCACTCCCAAAACCTCCTCCAAACAGTAAGAAAAAGTCCTAGTTCAATTTCATGAGAAAGATAACTCTAGAGAAATGATTCCTTTTGTAGTCATGTCACATGCTTGATGGTGGGATGCTCCAAATACAGCGTGTACACTGTGGTCACCGTACTCTCTGGTTGAGAGGTCCAAGATCTTCATCAGAGGGCCCAACTCCGAAGCTCAGGTGTGAGGATGCACCCACCCCAGTTTGATCTCCCTCTTCTTGGGTGAATACTAATTTATGTGTCATCTAGCAAATGGAGGTTATTTTGGCAGTCATTAATCAGTAGATCTGGTTCATCACTAACATGACCCCGGAGTTCATGTGTCTATCCTGTTGATTACAGGAACAGGGCTCCTGTTGCTGTCACTTCTTCCCTTTAGCAGCTGTTCCCAGGGCTGAGGCTCATCACTAATCTCCTTTGCCAAAATAAGTGGCCAGGATTTTGTCTAAAAGTAGGTGTGATTGCCCAGCACTGGAGGGAAAAGCTTTGAGACCAATACCCACATGGACACCTTGAACACTGTATGATAGGATGATGATTATATGACTATTTTATGCAGCATATGTGAATTACATGTACTGAGTAAGAAATTTTTGGCCGAGGAGGGTTCAGAAAAAACAAGTAATGTGTTTTATTTCAGTCTGTTTTAAATGTATTGCTGATGATTACCTTTATCTGCATACATTTTATTCCTTCTGGTCATTTTGACTCCCTATCTCCACTTTCTTTCCATTATTCTTTCCATTACTTCTGCCACTGGGTTGTACTCCTGTTAGGAACAGAGTGTGTTTTCAAGTACAGATTATTCTGTTAATGTTATGAGTGGAAGGGTTGCAGCTGTTCGCTGTTTAGGTATTCGAACCATGGAGATAGTCTGAGGGCAGGTATCTACTTTTCTTGTTAATGATCTACTCAAAACCTAATTTAGAATAATATGAAAACTTTAGTTGAATCATAAGAGACTGCAGATCAGGGCTTGCTGGAGCCATTTTGGATGATTCTTGCAAAATGAAAATGCTGTTGCATTTTATGATATCAAATAGTTCTTGCTTACTATAGTAACTTGGTAACTAAGTGGCAGAGCTCAGGTTTATAATAGAGCAAAAGCTCTCTGGAATGTTAACAGTCAGAAATAGATACCTCTGGACACTTGGACATGCCTGTAATTACCCAAATTGTGTTTCATCCTTCAAGAAAGTAACTCCCTGGGTGTGTCACTTCAGGATTTAACGGAGAGGTTCAAGAAGAGGCATCTTTTTTTTTTTTTTTAAATATAAAGTGCAGTGTGTACAATTTAAGCATCAAATGCTGAAATAGTGAAATTGCTTTTAAAAAGACATTTACATTGTCTACCTAACAGCAGAGAATTTACATGAAGATTAAATTTGGGTAGGCCTGATGAACTTTTAGATTCACAACCCATTCGGAAAGTGTTTTGTTTGAAAGGAAAGAAAAAAAGAGAAAAAAAAAGTGTGTTTTGAAAGACAACATATTTGAATGCAGTGGCATATAGAGAAATATAGACTAATTAGACTAATGTGGCTGCTTTTCCCTCAGGTGGAGCTGGAGCACTGGTCCAGGCTGCTGAGGGTAGAGTTTCCCAGTAGGAGCATACAAGTGGTGGCCCAAATATGTGATTTAGGGAGAAAGAAGCTGTGTTTTGGGAAGACTGTCATAAATAGTTTTCATTAGGATCTACATGTTTGGGTCGTCTTTATATGTACTGAAGGGCCCAAGTATATTAACTATTTAATAAATAGGTTTTAGAAATTGGAGAGATGGATTTGGACATGCTGCATTTCCATGTGAACACAACAAAGTTCCCAAAGAATCCCGTGCATGCTTTGTCCTTAGATTTAAGCACTTTTCTCTTTGAGTCAAATAATTACAGTTTCCTTGGTGATCTTCACGTCAGGCACTGAAGATTGGACTTTTAAAAATCCTTTTCTATTGTAAAGAAAGTATTCTGAACAAGACTCAACAGTGTGTACCAAAGGCATGTTATTAAATAATAAGTGGTCCAAGTATAGGCTTCTGAGTTAGGGTATCTAGAGTTTTTTGCTTAAACAGGCACTGACTGTACTTACCATATTTACTTACAGGTAATAGAAGTTACTAGAAATTTGGTGTTCCCATTTTATTATTAAAACAAGGAAGAGTTCCATATGCTGGTCTGTGAAATTGTGAGTGATTTTCAGTTAGGAATCTGCAGATATTTGCATATACCTGAAAAAGTGGAAATAGAGGAGTATGCATATGTAATTTAATGTATGTGTATGTAATTTCTAAACACGTCTTCTGTTTATGAAGAAGTTTTACTCTTTATAAAATTGATATTTATGAATTCTGATGTATTTATTTATTTATTTATCTGTAAGTAGATTTGAGTTCTCAGCTATTCTCTTTAAACCCCAGGAACACCATAGTAATCCTATTAAAAACCCTTAGGGCTGTGTATATGTCCCAGTGCAACTGGAGGGATATTCTGTGCAGGTAGTACTGTTCTTGACATAAGATGGAGAGGAAGAAGTTGAGTTTCAGTCCAGGCGGAGGGCTGGGTTCTGGCTGTTGGGTGAAAACACTTTTTATTTTGCAAAGGAAGCAACCGTAATATGGTAGTGTCTGAAATCCTTCAAATACAAATCCAATAATGCTAATCTTACAAAGCAGTTTTTTAGTGCAGATACTCGTTACTTACACTGGGTTGTTTGTCTTTATCCCTTGGAAAAAAAAAATGCAGTCAGGAATGGAGTTAATCGAGGTGTCGGCACTGGTGTGCACGTCAAGAGTATGCAAAGAGGAAGAAAGGTACATGAAAATGGGAAGTGGGACAGAAGTAAGTTTGTGTCCCAGACATGACAAGACATGCTATCTGGATTGAAGGATTTGCAATCTAAATTTAGGTAATGAGAAGCAGCAGGCAAGAGGGAAGGAGAGGGCAATGATGCTGAAGTCATGCAGTGTGTTCATCCATGTAAGTGTATGCTCACACCTCCATCCGGTATGAAGGTGTGAACGCCGAGTTGCGGTCGTGATGCTTTTGGCAATATTTTCCCTTAAATACAAGGAATTTGGAGTGAGTTTTAGAGCCAGAGTAAGGGGAAGGAAGGTGGCAGGTCCAAGGGTTGGAGGTGGTAGAGCTGATGGGGGAATGGTTGTCTCTGTTGTCTCCAGGGAAGCCGAAGCTCCCTGCCGGAGAGGCCACCTGCAGATGTGGCTGGAGGGCTGGGCAGTGGGCAGAGCTGGGGGGTCCGGCTTGCCCTGCCACCCCCCTTCATGGGAGGGACAGGAGACCTGGGCAGGCCAGGGGGGTCCCTGTGCCTGCCCCACACTCTGCCCACAGGCTTCCTTATTTTTGCCATCCTCGTGACAGGGGAGGTCACCTGAAATACTGAATAGAATGAAATATGGGACTTGTATGGATGCTCATCACATCAAAGCAGAGTGTCAGAAGCAGGAATCAGAGCTGATCTGATTTTGTCATCGCACCCATAGTAGGATGCATGCCAAAACGGACCATAAATACAGTCACATTCACGTTCCGATATGCTAAAAGCAGATAGATACACTTTTAATGGACTTGAGGAATCTGAAGGATATTATAAGTCTAAAGAAATTTGATCTTATATATTTAGTTTGAAGGTGAGTCTGTCACCTTGTGGCTTTGCTGTGAGTGGGGAGATGGAGGCTTTTCCACCTGCCTACCTTTCTTCTACCACGTTGGACATCGAGGTGCTGTACCCCAAAGTAACCTACGCCCCTGGATGATTTTTCAGCCACTGTGAGGTCCAGGAACCAGCTATTCCCCACTTCCTTCATTTCAATAGAGCTTGTAAGGAGGTTTCTGCTAGGAACTGAGACTGGACAAGTAGTGGAAAATATGCTGATCATAGTTTAATTTTGCAAAGCTCATTCAAAGAGGTGATGTGATTAGGTCACTATTGTTTTGCATGAACTGTGTTGTCATTAATGGAAACATAGTTAAGTGTAACAAGATTTCTTTTGTTAAGTAAAGTATATTGCGTATTTATGTGGCCTTGCAAAGACCGTAAGGGCTGCTGGACATTTCCCCACGCTGTGAAGGAAGGCTCTGTTGGTTGCCTACCCTCAGACCACCTGTATCACAGAACTTACTTTACTTTTTCTTGTTCTGTCAGCCAAACATAATTCAGCATTTAACACTGTCTTGCAGTCCGAGTAGCTGCTCTCTCCTATTTTCTTTCTCTTTACTAAGCCATCAGATGGCAGCAACTCCATCGTTAATTATCAGTGATGGGGGTGCAAGTTTATTTTAATGTCTTCTTTGAAGCTCACCCAAGAGGCATGGAGTGAAGGTGGGGGCAGCTCCACAGGTGGCACTTGCTGCCCCGATGTCCCGAGCCAGCTCCCTGCACACGGTGTGATGCTTGCCTAGCTCTTGGCTGCAGAAGGGAGGCTGGCAGCTCCCACCTCGCTAGCAGATCCCTTTGGGAATGTCCCCTGGAGAATACCTTCCCAGCAGCCGAATGAATAGCTCCTGGCAGAAGGATGATCTGCGTGTGGCATGGGGAGGTGCGGCGTTTTGCGCGCTGCGCTGTAGGTAAAGTTCTTGTGTAATCACCTCTTAATTATATTGAATTTAGTTCCCAACATGTTTTCTTGGAGCCTTTAGCCAGAATTTGATGTTCACTTTCCTGTATCCATCTGATAAATGGTGACATAATTTTTTTGTTAGAGACATTGGCTGATTTCCTTTAATCATCTCCTGCTGCAGTTACTGATTTCTTCATGATGGGAAATGCTTGACTGATAAGTGGCTGGCAATCTGATACTCGTTTGTAATTACGAACTAGCAAGATTATGCTTCCTTAACATTCATGAGCTTTAAAAAAATTATCTTCTCCCAGTCGTCTTCTCAGTTAGAGAAAAAAAGTGGAATAGTGGCAGGACTGAGTAAAGGTTGTTCCAAAAAGTATTGCCCTGGGGGATCTGGAGGAGCTCTGTACTGAGAACTGCGTTTCTTCTTCTGTCTGCAGTGGTGGCATTCAGAAGCACATAATTTAGGACATTAGTATTTTCCATAGATACATATTTCATAAAACGGTGGAGGCTCTAGCTGAATTCTTAACTTCCTGCGGTAGTTTTAGGATGTATATACAACACCTCATAGAATTTGAAACCTTACGCGTTCCCACAGAGCACGATAGTATGTCTAGATAGAATGTGTAGATAGACGTGCAAGCAAATGTAGTAGATTAATTGCTCTGTGTTTTCTTTAAAATATCCACAATTCCTTAAAGCTGCTGTGCGTTTAGCCCAGCTCTGGCCAGCAGTGCTCTCCAGCGGCGTTGATGGAGCACTTGGTGTCAGTTCTGGGGCTTGCTGCTGCCACTGGGCAAAGCCCCCTTCCCTCCCTGACCGCAGGTCTCGCAGGCTTTATGCAACAAAGCCACCTAAAGAAGATTGCAGGTCACTTGGCCGGTATTAACCTGTGCACTTTTCACACCTCTGGCAGCGTGTAAAATTCATGCCACAATAAATTTGCTTCTTCAAGTCATCTTTTTAAGGAGCACTCAAACTGAGCCCAGGAAAATGAATGTACCTCTAGGGCCAGGGACTGTGGCGGGGAGAAAATCATTCTGCTGTTAATATTTAGTTGTCATAATGGACAACGTTTAGTTCCTTTCATCATTCAAAAACCAACTGTGTTCAATTTTTCTCAAGTCGTATGTCCTCAAACTAATAATGCAGTTCACGAATGCAGCCGGGAAGCCTGTCTTTTGCAAAATGTGGTTTACTCTGCAGAGCCTGCAAAACCCAGACAAATTTGTGTTGTGGGGCTTCCTCGTTTTTTTTTGTGGACACCCGATTATTTTAATAGATCTGAATTAAAAAGTACAATACATGTGAAAAAAGATTGTATTGGGTTTGTATGGCAAGGTTTCAGTAGTGGGGAGGCTACGGGGGCGGCTTCTGTGAGAAGCTGCTAGAAGTGTCCCCCATGTCTGACAGATCCGATGCCAGCCGGCTCCGAGAGGGACTCGCTGCTGGCCAGTGCCAAGGAGGGAGAGAAATCGGGAATGAAGTTGAGCCCGGGAAGAAGGGAGGGGTGGGGGGAAGGTGTTTTAAGATTTCTTTTTTCTCATTTTCCTACTCTGATTTGATTGGCAATAAATTAAATTCATTTTCCCAAGTCGAGTCAATTTTGCACATGATGGTACTTTGTGAGTGATCTCTCCCTGTCCTTATCTTCCTTATCACAATCTGTGAGCCTTTTGCTGAATTTTTCTCCCCCCCAATAATAATAATGATGATGATAATAATGATAATAATAATTATAATAATAATATATTCCCTGCCCCTGTTAAGTAGAAACTGAATATTGCAGTTCTGTAGAAGCACTGAAGTAGTAAACGGATCTTTTTGTTTCCTAGTTCAGGTGTTCGTTAATTTCATGTTTTCCCTGGAATAAAATAGATTTCGAGTTTTTGAAACTGTTTGGAAAGGTGCTCCTCACCTTTCTGTATTGGTAATTGCTGACGATCTGGTCAATCAGCATCTAGCTCTGAAAATACTTCATTTCTTATCAGAACAGTTATCTGTGATGACACATCTCAATTCAGAATATTAAACTTCTCCGGGCTAGAGACAGGGAAGGAGTTATTAGTCTGAAAAAAAAATGCTTCAGAGCAAGAAAGCAGTTTGGAAGCGCTTTGCCCCTTTCTAGCAAGAAGCTGCTGGAGGAGCTGCCAAGGGACCTGGAAGGTGCTTGTTTCACCTCCAGGGCAGCCAAGAGGCTGGCACTGGGCAGGTGGGAGCTGTGCCGCCCGCTGTCAGGCTTCCCTTTCCGACGGGCTTGCATTCCCAGTGGAAAAGAAATGGTGTAAAGCGTTTATACAGCAGTACTGTGGTGCAGAAATATGGAAGGGTACCTCATCTAAAACACGGTGCAAGAGAACAGGGAACTTCAGACCATTTACTTTCATCCATCCTCGATTAACTTAGAGACTTACAGATTTAGTCATTAAGCATATTAAATATAACTAAAATCACACACAGTGCTGCGAAAATTTGAACAGAGTATAATACTACAAAAAACCAAACATACCTAAAATAGATTTGGGTATGGTAAAAAAAAAAAATAATTTCAGGGCACAATTAAGAACAAATACTGTGCCACAGAAATATTTGTTTTAACCAGATGGTCTTAAGTAATGCAGTCAGAGCTGTGGTCACAGTACATTAGTTTTGTTTCCATAGTAACACTAGTTTGGCAGACTGAGTTATTTAGATCTGCACTGCAGTGTTCGTAACAGCCTAATCCTAATATACATGCTTTTATTAAAATTGAAAACGATAGTTAGGTGGTCATACACACTTAAAAAGTGTGCAGACATCACAAGAAGTCAAATTTCCCTAAGTCGAGAATGTCCACATCTTCAAGATGGTGTTTATTGTTTCATGTTAGTATTAAATTTTCTATTAAATATAGTGTAAATAGATATACACAAATATAACTGCAAATATAGACATAGAATGTGTGGAAGCAGCTGTGTGCTGGAGAGGTAGCTCTTGAGTGGTGAGAGGCAAAGCTGAGCTCCAACTTTTCTGTTCCTGTAAAACTTTGAAAGAAGCTAAAGGGAAAATAACTGCCAACAGTACAGAAAACTTCTCAGCCAAACAAATCTGATGTAGATATAGTAAATCATATTATTAGCTGTGATAAGTTGTATGCTTATGGAATATGCCCCAAATAAATAAGAGTGATGGTGATTTATGAAACTGAGACTCAGTTTTGCCAGATGGCAACGGCCAGAATTGTAATATATTGTTTGCTGGAGAAACGCGGACAGGTACCGCAGCACTTTGGGATGCAGACGGGATGTCCAGGTCCATCTGCAGTTGGGAATCCCAGTTTATAGCGCAACAGAACTAAATTTGTATCTCTTCTAAGTTAATCAATTTTGGACTTTTGCACACATTTCTGCAAATATTATTCCCTCGAAATGTGGATGACAAAGTAAGATGATGCATTTTCTGTACACGGTCACGAAAAGGGACCTTGGCTAAGGGTGCGGGTGCTCTAACCCAGCAATTTCCCTTTTGCCCCTCGGCATGCCAGCAGTACACTAATTACAGAGAGCCTTCAGGCATTCGGGAGCAGGAGGGGATTCAGAATTGGTTTAGCCAGTTTTGACAAAGGCCAATAATCTAATTAAAAACAAATGTCCTTTCCTTTTCAGCTACAAGTGAACAAATCAAATGTAACTATATCTCACTTCTTATTGATCATTAAAAAAAAATATTATCTTAATATAATCTTATTGTGTCTGAACTAGATAAGCAGCAAAACTCATATTTTTAGCAAAAGTGTGTTGAGCACTTGCATGGAAAGAGAGAACATATTTTAGTGTATCAGATTACTGGCCTGTGTGCTTTTTCCAGGGTCATTGGCTTGCTTTACATTCAAATTATAAGTGTCCAGTTATTTTTAAAGTTGTTTTAGCAAAAAATGGCTTGTAAGGGGAACAGTGTAATACTCAATGCGTCATTTCCCTCTGCCACAGCAGAGATGCTGGTCACCATCCTTACTTAACATTTGAGAGCCCTGGACTGCGCATCATGTGCCCTGTGGAGAAAGAGTCATACGGTCTGCATGAACCGAGTTTTCCATTCATCTTTGGAAATGCCTCTAATGGCGAGATTCTGGGCAGGCGAAGGAATTGCCTGAGGAAGAGTAAGGAATGTTTATTTCTGCTGTGTCAAATCTGTTGTACACAGAACAGTGATTTTTCCACCCATTTTGATTGTTTTCCATAAAATTGGTGTGTTTTTATAAACATCAGCCTAGTGGCTGACTCTTTGCTTTGCATTTTGAGAGCTTCTCCCTGGAGTTTGTGTTTGAAAATTACGTAGCACTGGATATATCTGTGAACAGCATCCTATTAAAAAAAAAAGAAAGTAATTTTAAACCAAAATGAAGTAAAGATGTAATAAAGGGAAGCATACTTACTAGTTTTAATATACCACACTTTGCTGGTGTGCTATAGTATATATAGAAAATATTGTGACGCTTTTGGAGTTATCTTGACTACATAAGGAACGATGAGTTTAAATCGTCAACATCAGTTTTGAAATGGTGCACATAGAAATATCTTTATTTCCATTAGGAGAAACACCTAAGAAGTCAGTGACTGAAGTAGGTCAGGGGAAATTATTTTGTACTGTTTGTCATGGGCTTTTTGCTTTGCCTTTGATGTAACATTCAGTAGTGTTTACAGAAATAGCTAGGCTCACAAATAATTTATATCCCATTGATCTTTTAGGTGGTATCCTGAATTAAGAAAAAATGTTTGTGGTCAGTTTTTATGCTCTCCATATGGTTCTGTTAGGGGGTTTTCTGCTAAAACTTTGCTTTGTGGAAGAGAAGAAATTTGGTTTTCATTTCAGAGTAGGAGGTGTAAGCCAAGGAATGCATTTCCAGCGCAATAACTATTAGTAATAGATATTAGCTGAGAGCTGCGTCAGGGGGTGTGTTGGGGGTGCAGGATCAGACTCTCTGCTGACTGTACACCCTGCTGCCAGGCAGCTGGAGGTGTTCTGTGATGCACAGCGCTAACGTGGCTACCCCGTCTTCAGGTAGAGTTGCCTGACCGCTGGCCAGCTCAGGGCAGCGGACTCAGCCAGCCTGCCTTCATCTTCAAATGGTCTTGGTAGAAGTGCGCGAAGTGTTAGCAACTCTGAGCTCTTAAGCGGTTTCTATATTTATTCCAGGCAAAAAGCAATCACGAGTTACAAATCAAAGGTCCGCACAAGGATTGCTTTAGAAACAAAAATTAGTGCTGGACCAAGGTGTTATTATATTTTATTGGTGTAGTGTGTGATAATATTACAGCAAAATTAAATTTTAATAAACAACTCTAAATACAGTTTTTCACTTAAATAAAAATTTTCACTGGAAAAAAACTTTTTTTCTAGTAGAATTGATGAAATTAAAATACATAGTAGCAGAAACAAAACTACTTTCTTATAAAGTGAGCACATACTTGACTATTACACTTTCTCCTGAATTGCAAAAAACCTTGTATTAATATGCTTTAAGTTAGAAAAAACAGAAAAAAAATCTTTTATGAGGTGTAGAAAGCACATAAAATGACCTGAATATAGCTATGCACAGCCAAGTAGTGTGCAGCCCTAACACAACCAGCTCACCAGCATGCTCTGGCCCACTTTCACCCCTATTCCAACAGCAATGAACTGTTGCTAGCACCCTTAAATACTTTTTTTTAGTTTAGATTCAGTGTGTTTTGATGAAATACGTTTTAATCAGGGAAGACACAGTAATTTTTGATTTGTTGCCCCTTCAGGAAAGAAAGGACCAGGTCCTGCAGGATGTTAAACTCAAATCATGTGACTGATGGAGTTTCATTCCTGATCCAGTGCTAGCAGCGATCATAAGCTCTAATTTAGACTATGCTTATCTCTCCCCTCCCCACAACATGCATCTGTGTCTTCTGGACTTGCAGGAATAAATTTACACAGGCACGAACAGTAACTTGTAGGAGTTCAGACCATGCCAATGTAAAAAGCAGAACATTAAACCAAGTCACTTTGCAGGCAGGATGGCTTTACAACAGCTAAGCCAGCCAGTGAGACCACCATGTGATATTTGACAAATCTATTAACTTTTAACACCTTGAAATGTACTGACGTGTCCTATCTAACCACGTGAGATGTAACAGTGCCGCACAATACATACCATCCATAGCAGCGTGCAAGAAGATTTTCCATGGTGCCTTGATACCTGCTATCGCTTTGGCTGGCAGATACACTCAGGCTCGGGTTGACAGCAACTAGCTGAAATAGTGAGAACTGGTAAATGGATCAAAACTGTTTGTAACATTTTGGCATTTTAAAGCATCTTCCTGCTATATTTTGAGGAACAGAAGAACGAGCGATGACAGTCATTTACACCTATCTTGGTGCTCAGAAATACCTATGACCTGAGCAACGTGGTGGTTTAATTAAATGATGAGACGGGCTATGGAATCAATACCTTGAAGCACTTGAGCACGATTAATTTTAAGCATGTGAATATTGTGCTTGTACTTGGCTGTTGTCAGCTGAGTTGGTATGGCAGACTGTCAAACTGATAAACCGTAGCCACTAGGGTCAGCTGAGGGCTGAAAGTTAAGCATGAGCTTGAGCATCTTTCTCTGCTGGTGCCAGCGTGGAGTGGGAATACTGCCCTGGAGCATTATGGCCTCTGTCAGGATGGCTGTCGTGCAGTTCATGTATGCTTTTTTTAAAACACTGCAAATGTAACTCTTTTCACTTGGCCTTCTGCTTCTTCATCTCTTAATCTTTTCCCAATATTGTTATTTTAAAATAAATTGCAGCTGGTTTCCTGTTAGCTGAATGTAGGCATACGCCATTTTGCTGCAGGTGTATTAGAAGATTCATAAAACCTGTCTTATTTTTATATCCGAACATCTTTTCACCTGCAGTCTGTACAGAGCGTTCTTTGCCTACCTCTAGCTTTTTTATCAGTGGATATGGTTAAGTTGCTTCCAGAAGGAAAAGATGTGCTATTGAGTAAGTAGGTCATGGGAACAACCAAATGATGGCGTTTCTGCAAAGAAATGGAGAGTTAAGACTGGAAGTGGAAAATTGCTCTGAAGAAAGACCGGCATCTCCTGGGAGAGAAGGACATGCACAGCCTGCGGTGTCGGGCTCCGCAGAGTGCTGTCCTGCCAGTCATGCTCACAGAGGTGATTGACTCAGTTTACTTCAGGCGTCCTATTTAGAGATTTATTCCCATAGGTTGCCTTTCCTAAAGATTACACTATTTTCTGCATTTAAGTGTACAAAACCGTTAATGTGCAGTAGCAGAGGAAAAATGATCTGTGCGACTGAGTCTCTCCTCACCCAAGAGAGCCTCAGTCATTTTTTGCAAATTAGTCATGAGAGTGGAGATAACTCCCTTGAATGCACAAGGTGTAACTGCTGGAGGTTTCTGGGAGGCAGTAGTGTAGTAAAGGTAATCACTGTAATATTACTTTGCCTGATTTTCTTGCTTTCACAACTCAGATAACAGCTTAGAGCTTTCTTCTTAAAACCTTTGGCCAAGCATTGCATTCTTGGTACGTGTTACATTCGGAGTAGCATCATTTTTGTTTGAATTGTTTAAAATCCTTCAGATGTGTACAAGGTGATCGTCAAAAATTGTGTAAACTCAGGTTATTATGAAGGCAAATGTTTCATTTTTCTTAAAAGTTTCTTCCTCGTTACCCTACTTAGAAAAAAGTTCACTTTATTCCTAAAGAAAAATGAATGAACAAATAAATAAAAGCCTAATGTTACCTTGGTGATTCAAGAATGGAAGAATAGAATGGTACTTATACTGAATCTGTATCCTTTAAAAAGAATGGAACAGCACTGCAAAATTTTTTGAGCAAGTTGGTATCTGGGGAAGCTTTTGTGCTCTGTACCAGTTGCAACCATCAGCCGTGTCTGCGGGGTGGGGGGGAGGTCTGGAGTGCTGACAGTGCCTGCAGAAAAGAGCTCTGCATTACTTGGCGTAGCGCATACATTTTTTAAACAGAGGCTGCAGATGGAAGAGTACAACATCGTCAGCCAGATGTGTACGACTACGTGTACTTAAATGGCCAACAGATAACGTGGTCATGGATTGCAGTATATCGTGTAATTGGGTGGTAGGGTTCAGGCCATTCCCACTATCGGAAAGATTGCTTTAACTTAGCCAGTGAGTTAAATTGCTCCGCAACAGAAGAAATACAAAAAGTTTTACGTTTCACTTGAAAAGTCCTTGACTGGAAGGCAGCGGAGTGCAGCGTTTGTGCCAAGGCTTTCTGCGCCGGGCTGGGATGGCTGTGGTATCCATAACCCGGAGAGATCCAGCTGTGCGGATTTGAAAACCATACCGCATTTTGACTGTACTTTAGGAATCAGTTTACCTGATGTTACAAAAAATAGTAATCCATGAAGAGTCGGTGGGGAAGAGAAATGGTCTTTTTTTTCATTGTTATCCCATTTTCCCCTCTTGTTTCCCATTTAAATTTTAAATGCATTTTAACATTTCAACAGTTTATGTCAGAGATTTTAAATAATTACTACATTGAGCTAAAAATGAATTTTTAACCTCTTTTCTTCAGAAGCAAAGAACACGTAAATTTACAGTTATTTTCCTGGCCCAGTGCCGAAACGTCTCTTTTGTCATCGTGAAGGAAAATAGAAAGGTTTGATTAAAACCTTGCTCGGTAATTAAATGTCTGTAGTTTTTCTCCTGTAGCTGTTGTTCCATTTTGGTGGTACTTGTTATAAGGCTCTGTGGAATTTTAATAAATCCCTCAAATGAACCCCCAGACAGTTTTCAGGATTTTTGTACTACATTAGCAATTACAGAAATAACACTGCAAAAATAATAAACGCCTGTTAATTGCAAGCATTTAATTGTGCAGATTATTAATTTAGCATGCAGAGCAAATGACGGGCTATATTCTGCTGTCTCTTGCAGAAGTCTTGCACGTATTTTTAAGTTCTGTAAGCAATTTCATTTGGAGTAATGAATGATGCGTCTGGTACTTGGATCTTAAACTGAACACTTGCTGAACAAATTTATTAGTACACAGCCCTGCTCAGCGCTACCTGCTCAGCATTGGTACTGAACACAGCACGTCTGAGAAACCTACGGTTGGCAAAGCTCACTCTTAGAGTTTGATGACATTTTAAGCTATATGATGCGTAAAGGTCCTAGAATAACTCATATTCGATGAGGCATTCAGGAAGCATGAGGGCTTAAGGCTACTTCCATGCAGAGGGAGCTGGGAAAAGATGTGACTACTGGGAGGGGAAGAGCCGTTGAGAAGCACGTGATTCTTTTGGTGGAGGTTGACTCTTCTGAGTTAAAATTAACTAGACCATCTAGACCTTTTTCAAGTTTTGCTTACACATGATTACTCCATTAAATATCTGTAGGATTTTTTTTGCTGGTGAAAAAGCCATGACCAGTATCAGGCATGTTTCCTATACTCAGAGCTTGCAGGCAGCAGTGCTTCAGGCTCTGTTTTTAATTTGCTCCGAAGAAAATCACCACTACTGGTTAGAGACTTGTCTGGGAAGGGTTTTAGAGACGATGGTCCATGGGACCTGCACCAGGGTGAGAACTGATGCTTTCTGTTGTGGGGCCTTCCATGCGTTCCAGCTTTAATTTAAGAGAGAAAATTCTTTTTTTAACCGTTCTAGTTCACCCCCGGCAGCACCCCAGCGGCTGCCACCTTCTCCCTCAGCTTCCGTTCTGTCACTGTGTGGTGCTGGCTGTCATTTCTGGGACCCGTCTCTCCTGTTTCTGCCTTTCCTGACACAGACTCATGCTTTTCTTAATTTTCTCTTCTCTTCTGTACTTTTTTTCCTGCTCATACGAAGCTGCTGAAGGACTGCATAATTTTTGTAGGTTTGTGTGCGGGACATAGTATCCTCCACCCATTTTTCTGCAGACATGACACTTGTGGTGAGCCTCTAGATTTATATACATTGATTTCTCTGAGCTTCCAAGTGGAGGAGAAAACCTTTAACTTTAACTTTTTTTAACAGTTCTCTTTTAATGAAACAACTGAAAACTGCATTATTTAAAGCAGAAACCAGCCCCGGAATGCAACCTACAGCTTGTGAAGGAAACTGGGAAACTCTGTTTGCACAGGCAGCAGCAAATGGATGTGCTGGGCAGAGTGAGCTCTTGCAAGGGCAACAGCAAGGTGCCACACAGCAAAACCAGGCAAATAACGCGTCAGCAAAGCGAGCAGCTACAGAAAATGGATTGATTTGTGGAAGTATACAGATCTCCTCTCTGCATTGACTTCTGGGGTGTTTTGCCAAAATACGTAACTGAGATTATAATAGATTCTAACAAAGGCCGTGTAATTGCCAAGGACGTCAAGGTTTGGTCAGCTGGTGTAGTTAGATATAACAAGCAGTTCTTCAGGTTACGGAAGTATTTCTGCGTAGACAACCCTGTAATTTAATAACCCAGAGGCAAGTGCTTGCTAAATCAAGGTGGTATCGTCTTTTATTTTAGGTAGACCTGCTTCATGCTGACTTTAAAGCATGAGTTTCAGTTTTACTTGCAATACTTCTGTTTTAATGTGCATTAATATGCTAAAATCCTTCAGTTTGAGGTTTAGTAATAAAAAAAAAAAGACTATTAGTTGGATTTTCTGTCAGTTGTTTTTAAATCGCATAGAAAAAATTAAGGTTGGGAGATGTTTTGTGGGGTGGTGTAACAACTTGCACTAAACCAAAATACTTGCAAGGAACCAAGAAGGTTTTGGACCCGCAAGTTTTTTGTGAAAGCTATACTTTTGGTGATCTCTGCCTCTAAATGCCATTGCTCTCTGACGCTCTTTCTTCCTTCCTTTTTAATGGTGCCAGTAAGAAAACAGGGCTGTGCTGCCTTTTGAATTTCCCTTTCACCAGAGTGTGCTGTCTTCTGCGTCACACAGGAGTGCTTTGTGCGGCTAGGGCGATGTGACAGGTCTTATTTCTCCTTTAATTAGGGACAGGCGGTGGGTGTGAAGGCTGCTTTTGTAGCTTCAAGATTGTCATACACTCCTCCCAACAAATCAACTAGTCACCTGCTACAAAACATCTCCTCTTTTTTTTATATAAAAGTGGATATTTAAGGCTGCGGGAGGGTTATGGTGTTTATTATCCCACCATGGGGAAGGATTGTACTTGACAGTTGGCTGGCCAGACCTTAGTGGTGGTCAGCAAAGCTGCGGGAGGGGAGAAGGAGCTCTGGTGAGCTGGAAATGGCAAAAGGGTTTTAATTTATTCAGCCTGGACAGTGTACGGTTGCTGTCTGAGAAAGTCTCCCGTGGCTGCCTGGCGCGGCTGCTCTGCTATTTATGGATAGCCAAACTGCAAGTGCGAGCTGCAGCTTTAATTCAGCGGAATACTGCCAATCCTTTGCAGCCTTATGATCCCCTCCACCCCTCCGCAAGACTCAGCCCTTAGCTATGCATTTTATGACTTTTCTTTTTTTTCTTTTTTTTTTTTCCTCCTGGTATGATTTGTATCTCACACATCACGCTGTTGACTGCAATGGTGTCACTGTAGCCCCAGTGAAGCCAGAACAGCACCAGCCTGTTGAAGCAGAGGAGGAATGTGAAACTCCTGGTAATAAAAATAGCCTGTTTTATATTTTACATGTAAACTAAACTTTGCCGTTGATATGGGGCTTTGCCAGGTATGCATACCATCTGCTTGGTGACCTCTGTAGGACTAATGCAAATAGCAGTTGACTTCAGATAATTTGATGTTATTTAGCTCGTTATTTTATGTCAGTCAAAAGACAGGAGGACTTTTCTGCCAGCAATAAATTAGTTTCTGGTATTGATTTACTGGTAGTGACATGGAAGAATGAGGAATGGCATTTAGTGTGGCTATGTCAAAAACTATTATCTTAATATCACAGCGGTCAAATTGTAATAACAGCTGCCATGTTACTTCCCTGAATAGGGTGTACTTTCCAAAGTGTGGAAAAAAATACATGGCATTACAGGGTAATAAAGGGTGGGAAATGCTTTTTCTATACTCCGGCAGCACCGCTTCTCTCTGGATCAGTTGCGATTGCTATGTACCTCTCAGAAGAGGTTATTTTCTGGTTCTAGCAAGCAGAATTGTTGGATCCTACACATGCCTTCAAGCCATCTGGCCACATCTCATTGCATTCGAAGAATGCTGCTGGGCATGTTTAACTAGGTCCCCATGCCAGGCTGCTCTGGCTGGGGGTGCTCCTGGGGGGCTCAGGGGGGATGGATGCTTCCCTACTGCAGGATACAGCTTTTCCTTATAAGTGTGTAACTGGCTTCGGTTTATATACATATTTTACTGCCTTGTAATCTTTTTATCGGAGCTTTTTTTTCTTTTCTTATGTATATCTGGCTTTCTTTTTGGAGATGGGAAATTTTTAGCACATTTTCAAATGGTTTGTTTTGTGGCATTTTGAGGAAATATCCCTACAGTGTTCTCTGTGAAACATTTTATGCATGTTAAAAAATAATCCGTAAAGGTCTTGTCTGCCAGAGTTTATACAATGAGACCTTTGAGTTTGCATGATGTGTCTCATTTGTGGAATGAAGATTCTTTGCTGTGATGCTCTGCCTTTGCAGCTGAGACGTCTGTGCAAGGCCCATTAATTTTCCATTAGTGTAGGTCCCAGGAGTTCTTTTATCGATGGTGGATATTTACCATTGCCAGTATCGGGTGGAACAATCTCTCACTTCACAATATTGTTGTTGACAGTTTCTTGTCTTTTGATGGCACTTAATGCTTCCTTTTATTTTGCTTAATCTGTTAATCTCAGACTTATTACTGAGTTTGTTTACGTGCAAAGCTTTTTCTTTTTTTTAAGAAAGGAAGAAAATGCGCAAAATCTGTCTGGCCTAAATTTACATAAAGGAAGAAAAATGGAGAGCTTTGGAAAAATGGAGAGCTTTGTGTTGCTTTGCATGTCTGCCTGACTTTTCCATGGACATCCGTAGAGAAGCAGCCCCCTGAAATTACATAGTCTGTTACATACTTCAGTATATTCATTTTGGTTGCATAGAAGTCAGTTACGCGTTTGTACAAGCTTTCTGGCTTCATTTATAGTACCGTATCCCTAGAAATTTAAAATACATGCTGTGTTATGAGCGATGTGAGTGTGTTATTTATTTTCCTATCTTTCCTATGGCCTTTTACATATATTGTGTGATTAAAGAGTTAGCTTTTCAAGAGGAAATGAATGCTACTTCTGTGTAACAAACCTTCCTAATGAAATGTTCTACCCTGTTACATAAAGAGAGTAATTTCGTTGTTGAGTTAGGTATCTGTAGTTGAATATAGTCTACTTTTAGTAATAAATTTTCATATTTTTGTTATTTATTTTGAGATCTATTTATTTTGCCACTAATTTATCAGAAGTTGGAGTACTAGACTTAAACAGACATCTTTGCATTTGTGCATTGGTAGACATTAGGCTGAGTGAGTGCACGTGGGTTTTCTTCTTAAGGTTTCCCAAGGAAAGGGTCATCTGCTGCCAGTGTAGTTTCTTCTACGGTCAGGAGCAAAACACACACTTGCCAGTTAAAACTAGGTTTCAGAAGAGGAAGTAGTACATAATATAACACCTTCTTTAGGAACTGGTGGTTATTTTGAGGAAGAAAACTAGATTCATAGACAGTTTATCAGAAAGAAAAGAAATCACATGGTTGTTCTACATGGAGTGTAGCTGCATGAATCAAAAAATCCTAAATATTAGCAGATGAAGCATGCCCAGAAATGAGGCTTTTTTTACTATACCTCCTTTCCTCAGCTTTATTTCTTATTCTCCAGTTGGCAGATATTTTTGTGCTGCGACTGGTAAATTAATTTCATTTAACTTTAGCTGCTAAGTTCAGTCCTAGTCAGTGGATGTGGATTGAATCATCCTTGGAGATTCCTGTTTTATAAACCTATTTTAGGATCCAGTGAATCACTAGCTGAAAGTGCCTGTCTTTTACTGCTCATTCTAGAGGAAGTATCAGTCATCGCTGCAGAACAAATGTCAAGCATATATATGGCTAAAATGAATCTGATCTCAGGACCAAATTAAAAAAAAAAATCACATCTTCATTTCTGAAATGCAACAGAGGGTAAATTTAGGGTTACTTGAAAAGTACAATCTGTAAAATCCCATCTACCCACCTAGGTGTCACAATGGCCATGGGTATGAAGCCTCCCCGAGGCGAGGTGGCTGCAGTCCCACTGCCCAAGGTACCTCTCAGCCTTCCTTCAGCGGTGGAGCTCTGCCTTTCTGACTGAATACCATCTCACCAGGCATTTGTACTCCTTCTGTAATGTGTTTATGGTCCACGTAACTCTAAACTGGCAAATAACATGGCATTGCCACTCGCTGGTGATCTGTGTCGCTTTCATGTTTACAGGCAACCTTTGCCTTCCAGAGTTGCAGAAGAGAACTCGCTTAGTTCACTACCATTTAATAGATCTACTTGCTTCTTTCCCAAGGTATTTATTTTGGTGAGATATTAATTTTTATGGTACCGTGGCACCTAATTTTTGATATTGTATAGAACTGAAAGGGCCACTTGAAACAAGTTGCTATGACTGTTAGCTAGCGCAGATTTTCCCACTTTTTTGTTAGATGGCTTTTTAAATGCCTTTAATAGTTTTGTAAACACTGTCTATTTCTTTTTCCCTGTTGGCTGCTTTTCATTTCCCACGCAGGTATTGCTTTTTCTGTGAGGCAGCAAAGGTGTACACACCTGCAGTGGATTGCTACCAGAGCTTGCACAGAGAGGATTATCCTAGCAAACTTTAAAGTTCAACCTCTACCATTTACTACCAGTGGGAAAATGCCTTTTCTTTGGTCCCTGTGGCCATATTGCATTAAATAACCAGTGATAGGTGACAGCATCTCCTTCAAATCTTTCTGCTGTCGAGACAATGCATCGTAATTTGAGGCCCTGAGTATATAAACCACAATTTTACTCTCTGATTACAAATTATAAAACCATTAAATGAAATCTCTATAAAGAAAACATGTCAACAGCCCTTTCACCTGAAACCAAATTAATATCTTCTAATTTTCTAGTGATGTTAACCGATGTACGAGATTGTCTTAAGTGAAAAAAATATAATCTGAAAAATGATCTAGACTTGTTAAAATTGCATCTCTGATGCACCTAGTATGCCTTCCAGCTGAGAAATACACTGATTTGACTATGCTTTGGGTTTCTGAGTCTCCTGCAACAGATTTCTTTACGGGATAAAGAACAAGAGAGAAGAACAAAGCACCACACTAGGACATACTGTTCAAGGAAGTGATGTGGCAAAGCAACGTCTGGGTTGAATTAAAATTATTACTTATATTTTCTAAGTACCTGCTGGCTTCCTCAGCTGGGAGTCTGGCAGTGAGCAGGCAGGGCTGGGGGGTGGCTGCTGCCCCTGTACCAAGCACTCAGAAATGACCCCCCCCAGCATCTCTTTTGATGTGAAGAACTCACTGCGGTGGTTAGAGGCAGTGGGTGCTTGCAGGAACCCAACTGGGTACCAGAGTTACTCAAGTAAAGCTGAAATCTCTCTGAGGTGGGAATGAAGTGTTTGAACGTGCATAAAATACGTTGATTCACAGCCTTAGAAGTAAAATATGTGATTTCTTCTCCTGATGGACTGTGAATGATTTTAGTAACAGATCTATGAAGAGTTTGAGCCACATTTTAAATTTTGTAATTTTGGAATAAACCCAGGGTAAGTCAGAATGCATCGATCTTTGTCACTGTGCTGCAGTTGGAGATGTAGTAAGAACAAGTACGGTGGTGGCTGGGAGCAGTCCCTTGACATACCAGTTCTGCCTGGAAATACTGGGATCACATATCTGGCAGCAGAGAGGTTAAATCCTTTCAGCCGGCTACCAGCAATCTGCTGGCAAGGAAATGAGTTTTCCAAACTTTTGCATAACGGGACTGTTGAACAAGTACATTTTGAAGCTGGCTATGCAGAAAAGCTTTCTCCCTTAGCATTTCTGTCCTTCCAAAGACAAAATGAAAACGGGGTGAAGCCTGGAAGGTTAAACACCTGCATGGTGAAGTAAAACATTAGCATTTCGATTGAAGTCCGAATGTTTCTGTTCCTAATTCCAGTGATTGTGGTGTTTATTGTACCAACATCTGGCTTTTGTCTGTGTGTCCACAATACTGAAGTAAGTTTACAATTTGTTTTCACTGCTTAATGCTTTTACCTTCCAACTGATAACTTCTTTTTTCGTCACCCCTTGGAGTCATTAGATATTTGCCAAGTTACTCTTCTTGCTGAACTTTTTTTGTAAGAAGCTTACATTTTACCAGGTTTTTCTATTAGACTTCACAAATAATTGAGCTATAATTGCTACAGATCAGCAGGCAGCTGTCTTTAAATGTGCAGACCTACAAGAATATGGTTGGATTGAACTAAAGAAATCCAGCAAATAAAATACAGCACTGTCCGGGGCCTGCCTCCTCCTGGTGCACAGATTCTCTTCCCTCTGCAAGCACATGCATCCTCCCTTCAGAGAGTATAGAATCAATACATCGAAGAGGCTGTACAGCCAGCCTGCCTTGCCGAACCTCAGGCTTTGTGAGCAGCCTGTCTCCCCCATTGGGTTTGCAGGGCCACTGGCCCAAGGAATAGGATTTGTTCTGGGTTTCATCCACTGTTTTCCAAGCTATCCCATCCTCTGTGGGGCTGGAGCCCAGGCTATCTCCTCCATATGCTTGGTCCTCTTCCTCTCAATTAGTTTTGCACTTCAGGAAAGAAACTGACTGGAAGGAAGGGTCTTATTTGAATGTCCAAAATAAAAAGGCTACGGGGATGTGCAGGCTGCTTGTCCCTTGTCTGCCTCTGTGACTGTCTGGTAGCCAACTGGCTGGCCAGCGCTTGTCTCATCACATCAGCCCAGCCATGGTGGCTCCTACTTCTACCTGCTTTTTCATTAGAAACGGACAAAGAAAAAAATAACAGGAGTATCTCTCTGAACAAGTTTTGTTTGGAATTGTGTCATTTTGCACCAGATATGTTACAAGGAATATGCAGAGATACCGATGCTAGAACTTACTGAAAAATAGGAAAGGCCTAATGAATGTGGAAACTGAAGTGACATAGGATTACTAAAAAGACTAAGAAAAATACTATTATTGACCGTATGATGGCTATAATAGAGAATAATGTCAATAGAAAACGCGTAATGGAAAGAAATTGTTTTCAAAAGGATAAAGATAAATGACAAAATAAACAATATTAGCTTCTTCAGGAAAAAATACCGAGCTGTCCCAGCAGATAAAGGCACCCTATGGGAAATATCAGTGGAAAGAATAAGAGGGAGGGGTGTTGGCATTTCAGAGTCCACTATCTAAAGGCTACAGTGTGACAGGGTAGCTCTCTGATGACTACTGGGTTTCTGCCGCTGGAAAGGGTGTTTTCTGGTTTAGACATCACATCTGATAATTTAGCAACATGAAAATGTAGAAGTGCATGCAGTCTTCTATAATCAGAAGAGCCCAGGCGCTGTTCTGCATCAGGAATGATAAAATGGGGCTTAGCTGAAATATTTAGTTTGCCTATATTTCTTTCACCAAGCTATGAAAGCTATTTCTGTAGCTTTAGTTATCGATGTCACCTTCCACTGTTCAGATACTGTAATGGCTTTCATGGGGGGATAATCATACAAAGGGCTGTGCTTTTTGCATAAGTATATATGCTTTAGAGGGCAAGGCTGGCATACAGGGGAGCGGAGAGCCAAGGGAGAGCTCTTACTGATTTTGTCTCATAAAATGCATGCAAGGCTGAGCCCCTGGAGAAACCTGTCCTGCTACATAGATATATATATCACTGGCTTTGACATCCCAGTGTGGGGTAGACAAAATTGGGGAGCACTTGGCAAAGCATCCGCTCCTGCTCCCCTCCCACACACAGGCACTCCTGCTCCCCTCCATCCTTTTAAATTGTGACAATGGAAAGAAAAACGCAGAAGGACTTGCAAATGGGTTTGTGCTTTTCAAAATGATGTGTGCAGGGGGAGAAAAATGGGTTTAAATTTAAGCATTAAGCTTTAAATTGAGGCGTGTGGTGGAAAGGTGGGGGCAGTGTGCTTGAGCAGCCGGGGCGATGCCTTGTATCGGTCCTGCCTTCTCCCGTAGCAGCAGGGTCTGGCCCTGCTCCCGGAGCCTCCCTCCATTGCCTGGGAGAAGTCCAGTGGCCAGGTGGACATTGCAGAGGGTCTGGCTCTCAGTTGGAGTATGTTCGCCCCAGCCAAAGGGTGAGGGAGGAGAAGCAAATCTCCAGCTGAACTCCTCTGCAGGCTTCCCTTCCTGGCACGGCTTAGGAGGAAAGGCAGCCTGATGGCTGCCTTTGGGTCTTAAACATGGAGATCTCTTCTTTGGAGTTGTCTAAGGTTGTCATTGCGTACCTCATGCTTCCATGGAGCAGCACTGCAATGACCGGGGACCAGCTTGGCTTGCCTCTGCACAGGGGAGCGCAGCAGCCTCACACCCTGCGTAGGGCAAAATGCTTCCCAGCTGAGATGGCAAGACGTACAAGATGAAAAAAAAACCCGAAGGTTGGTTTTTTATTTTTATTTTTTTGCCAAATAAACATTTCTTGGGTGTTGTGTTTTCAACTAAAAATGAAGGGGTTTGTTTTTGCTTTTCCCAGCAGACAGAGCACTCTCTGTCCAGCTGTACAGTTTGCACTGGGTCGAGTAACATCAGTCCTGCTCAGCTGGACCAAAACAACAGTGGCTGGCTCTGAACCACTGCTTGGTGTGGCTTTGAAGCGCAAGGGTAAATGTAAAGGTTTCTTCAGTGACACCTGTACTGTATTTAAAGAGTTTTCTGATTAAGTTTGCTGCTTGTAAAGCTACTTAAAAAGAAGAGCGGCTACAATTTAAAATATCGGTTCACGGGTCAAATGTCTAGCTACATGAAAATTTATTTTTCTTTTAACATTTGGTTGGAAATTGCATGGTGGAAGCAATCTTTGATGCATAATGAACTTGTATTTTTTGCAAATATGCAAAGAGTTTTGAACAATGCTTTGTATGTGCTTTGAAGTGGGAATGACGGGGCCGGGGGGGGGGATTGGGCCAGAAGGCTGTATGCACAGCCTGCGTATAGGCTGTATCAGAAATCCTCAACTTGAAAGTGTTTGCTTTGGCTGTGGCGAGTTGTCGGAGCGTCTGGATCTACACTCAGTTATCACTACCAGCTTTCAGCGAGGAACACGTGGTGCTTCTGTACACAATTAATGTGTCTGTTCCATAAAACATGTTTCCTAGCCTTGAGGAAGGTGCTTTTTCTTGCTTTCAAACCTCATGAATGAGGGGCAGCCTTTTAATTAAGTATACATACTCTATTTTTTTTTATGTTCACTCTAATGCCTTTAGTAATAACATCTACTTTTTAATAGCTTGAGGAACTGTGTTTATATGGATTTTCTACTGTTGTGTAAGCTCTGTCTTTTCTGTGATGGAGAATAGCTACTGTCCTCTGCCAGTGCTGTTGCAGAAGGGACAGGACAAAAATGGGTACAGGTGCTAGAATAGCACAGGGAAATGGGTCTGAAGAGTCCTCAAACCCACATGGTCATCTGGCTTCCTTCCTAAGAGGTCATTTCCTCTAAAAAAAGTGTTTTGAATGGTTTCTTCATGTTCAAACTGCATGAGGTGTAAGAGGAGACATGGCAGTGCTTACAGAGGTCATGAGGAAAGGATCTGTTTTGGCTTAGTGTTATTCATTCCTGAAGCTCTTGTAGGACCTTTTTGGAATTACATTTGAAGGGGATGTTTCTAAACAAGCCAAAAAGGTTAAAAAGCATGGATGAGACTGATGGACCAGGGCAGGGAGTGGGGTAAGTGTTTTGTAGACCGTTCTCATTAAACATCTGCGGTATAGATACTTTGGGCTGTGGGGTACTACACACAGTTGCCTGTGGTGTTCTTTCGGCCCTGGCATGCCCATGTTGTTTCCCTCCTACTAAAACAGAAGACTTCATGTAATAATTACATTGCAATTTCCTGTCATTCATTTATTTTTAAATGGACAGAAGATTTGGAGCACAAATGTCTTAGCAGTTAGTGGGAGGAGAAATGTTAGATTTCACAAGCTGTGCTCGGTAGTAGGAAGAATAAATTCAATATTCATCTTAACTGTAAATACAACTTTCAATAATACACTTGCTTGCCATATGTACAGACCTAGACAGACGTAAATTGAGCAATGCTATGCAACACCCAACATAAATGTAATAAACGTGCACACAAAAATGTGGTCTGAAAAGAGGGGTAGAAATTTGAAAGAAGTGATACATATAGAAATACAAAATCATTGTCCTGCTGTAGTGAAGTATTGTCACATAGACATTTGTGTGCTATGAATATAGCTATTCTTATATATATATATATATATTCTTATATTGCTACCACTTCCCCAAGAATCTTCTTTCTTAACCAGTCTAAAGACATATATGCAGCTGCCGGCTTGATAAAATAAGGAATTGTATTGCTTTTATATTGTTACTCTAAGGAAAAGCTTTTTATTGCAGTACGGGGAAAGGAGGGCAGTAAGTTCCAAGTCATGATTTTAATAATTTTATTTTTCAGTATAGAAAACTGTGGATAAATTTTACAGTCTTACTACCTAAAAAATGCAGACTTCTGCTTTTGAGTGTCACCAGCAAAGCAGTAGGGTGAAGAGAACAAAGAAGATCAAAGAGAAGTAAGAGAGTTTACTTCAAAGACAGCCATAAAAATAGTGGGGGTTTAAAATTTTATTAACAATGGCCTGAATTAAGCTTAACCAATTTGGGCCCCAATCTTGAAAATAATTTCACGCATGCTTAACCTCAGTCACGTTTGTTGTCAACTAATTGCCTCTGTTTAAAAACTATTAAGCAAGCGTAGAATGTTTGCAAAATGAGCAAAATACAAAAGTTGATAAAAACCAGATACACTAATGTGAAAAAGCAGGCAGATACTCAAATAATACACGTAATTCCACTTTTTAGCACTTGGAAATTCAAGAGATGTTAATTCCATATCTTTTCAGCCATTGTTGAATTTGATGAAACCTTTTGATCTGAAAGAATGATTTAAAAATAATAATAATAATAAAAAACCCCCCCAAACCCAAACATCCCAATTGTAAGTTGATGGGAGAATACTGAACTTAAATAAACACTGCAGTAAGTTATGGAGACCAAGTAGATTTTTGGCTTAAGGCCAAAAGTTGTTCGGTTTGGCACCAGTCTTATAGGTGTTTGGCTTATCGCTGGCTATTTGAATGTATATTACATTGAAGTCGTTAAAATAGTTCAAGTACCGCACACAAAGTAAGTAGCAGCATGACAATTAACTGTTGTTCATAGCAATGCCCAGTAAATCAAAGCACTGGCATTTAAAATCAAAAGCAGAAATCTTCAGCCGTGACTTCCAAAATAATACTTAGTTCAGTCAGGCTTACACAAATGAAGGTGTAAAATTGCGAAGATAGCAGGTAAACCCAGGCAGAAGAGAGAACCAAAGCCTGCGATTCTTTTCCATGCATCTTCTTGCTAATAGAGAATGGATTTTTTCTGGGATGGGGTTGATGGTGTACTATATGTAAATGCTTTAAAACAAAACAATAACTGAAGAACAGAGGCACTGTACATTTTGCCTTTGAGTAATTGACCTCTGTGGAAGCCATGCATGTTAAACTGCAAATGTGAGCGCGTAATGGATGTCAGGGTCACTCTTTGGTGGCGCTGCTGGCACTGCCACGCGACTTTGACAAACGGGTTTATATTCTCTCCAAATCAGTTTCCTGCAAGTTTATTTGGTTTCTACCAGTTTACTTGGTGGGCAAGAGCTGTACTGAAAGTACCTTTTGTCTGGAAGTGAGCTGGAGGCACTGTTTTAGGGAGACTGTGGCTGATGCAGGCTGTGTCACCTGTCGGGACTTCTGTCCTGGTAGTTCCCAGGGGTTTCTGAGCAGAGCCAGCTGGAGGGGCGAGCGGCCCTTATGGGATGCTTGGAAGTGAATAATTTCCACTGCATGTATGCTTATCTGCTCTTTCGCTGTGGAATTAAATGAACACAAATCTAAATTCTCCCAAACTTGCAGCTTTTGTGTGGTTTTGGTAGAGAACCCAAACACAGCACAGTTGGAATGTATGGGGTTCAGATTTGGCAGGAAAGACTGCAAACCTTTGGTTGGCCTTGCCTCAATTTTGGGTTCATCACTATCAATCCAAGTGATGTGAGACAGGTTTTGGATGTTGTTGGTAGGGATTCTGATGAGTTTAATTCTACTGAATTACTGTCTGTTGTACGTGGGAGCAGAATTGGGGCAATCGCCTGTCGTCACTGCGTTGCCCCTTCTTTGCTGGACTTGCCCCTTAGGTCAGTGAGCAGTCCCTGCCTCTGGCACCTGTCAGGTGGGGAAAGCAAAGGCCACCTACCCAGGAGAAATAAAAGCAAATATAAATTATATTTGCGTACCTATTTGGTATACAAATATTGGTCTTGGAGTGTTCTTACTAGTTGAAAGGACAGGGAAAAACCAAAGGGCAGAAAACTCGTTAAAAGTCTGTGATAATTTCCCCGTGCCTATCTCGGCTCCTGCAGAAGATGGGACTCTTCTAACACAACTGAGTACTGCTGGGTTTGGATTTGTTGGGTTTAAATGCCCGCATAATTCTCCATCATCTCATTTCCATTGGACATTTCTGACAGTTTGGGACTTTTTTTCTGAGGAGGATTTTGGAGGGGAAGATGTTGAGAGTTTTTCCTATTCTTCTCCTCACCTGGGCTTTTACAGTACTGCAGGGAAGCAGCTCCAGTCCTCGCTAGCTTCAGTATGCAACACCTCCGTGCCCATGTGTGCGCTTCTATTCCATGGTGTGACACCCCAGATCTGCAGCCAGGAGGGACGGGCACTGGCCAGATCCCACCAGTGACATCAGGCGCTCGCAGTGGGGCCCGGAGCTGGTGTTTTCCCTGTTTTCCCCGTGCCCTCAGCAAAGGCAGCTGACCCAGGGACTCCGCAAGTTGACTGGTCTTCTGTTTGGGAAAGGTCGTGCTAACAACGGGCACACTGGGGCTCTGTCTCATGTGACAGGGAGGGGGAAACCTGCGCTGGGTCACAGGCAGCCGTCAGTTTTGGCGCCATGAAGGCAGCATTGTTTCCAAGCAGAAGCTGGTGTTTCTCCAGCCTATGGCTTGAGGTCGCTCCTCGTGAGTGATGGAGGGAGCTTTGTGTTCCTGCCAGGGCTGTTTGCATCCCCTAGCTATCGTGCCCTTAGTTACACATGGGCTGTGGAGAAAGGACCATCCTTCCTGGTTGCAGAAAGCTGCAAATTACACCTCGCCTTTGCTAAAGAGGTCCATTGTGTTCTGAGCTGGCAAATCACCCAGCTCGAATAAGCTTTAATTTCTCATAGGACCCTATTGTTACCCTGTGGTGAAAGCTACAGTGGGAAATTTCCATGATAACAACTGTAAATTCCTACCCGATCCTTTCTGGCTGCTGCCTGCTTGGAGAATGAGGGCAGGAGCAGGGGCTGTGCTCCTGGAGCTGGCTGGCCATCTCCTGTGCATAGCGCTTGGCCTCCTCCAGCACTCCCGTCCCGACGCAGGGCTATTTCTGTGCGGCTCTGTGTTGCTGGTCTTCCCCAGTCCGAAGCGGTGGAACATGAGGGCTGCATTGACGGGTAAGGAAGGAATTTTGCGTGCGTTTGATACCCTGGCACAAGGCACGGGGCAGGTGAGGGTGCTGGGTAGCGCTGAAGGAGCAAAACCTTCTGCTTCTCCCTGGCGCCTGGTGGAAGTGAGCCCTGTTGCATGCTGTCATGCCACCCATCCCTGCCCCTGTGCCAGAACCTGCCAGCTGGCACCGTCAGCAGCCCTGTGCTGGAGCTCATGCCCTCACCCTGTACGCTCAGCGCTGCAAATGCCGCTGGAGACTGCTGGTCTGCAGCCACTGCTGGGTTTGCTGGAGGCTTCACAGGCAGAACGCGCTCAACTTCTTACTGAATTTAAATTCCCAGCAGAAAAACAGCATGTGCATGCACAAGCATACAGCAAAGGCCCGCGTTGGTGTTTGCCTGGTTCGCCCAAAGCCTTTGTGTCAGGCTCTGGTGTGTGTTTGTGAGACCCCGGTTATCACGGTGGAGAAGGGAACCCAGAGCTGCTCCCAGCTCACTGCCTGAAGAGGGAGAGTGAAATTGCACTTTTGAACGTTCATTGAAGGAATCTTAGAGCTTGAGACGTTGTGGATACACATGGCTGCCACACATACTCATTTTTTAATTTCAGTCTGTACTAGTTGATTTCCCCCCCTGCAAAATTCCTGGGCATCGTTTTGACTCCATGGTCCTCCCTGTCTGCAGAAGGTGCTGGCAGGTATATGGTTCTTCACCACGTAAAATTGCAGCATGTATTCCCATTTTAACATTTTATGGCAGTGAACCACTTGTGAGAAGGGTTAGTGACTATCTGAAATACCTTTGCACCCTTTTCTGCGTTAGATAAGGGGTTATTTTTATTGCATTGCAATGAAAAGGCAAAAATTGTGTAGGCAAAAGAATGTTTCTGAGACAACTCTGAAACCATAAGCTTCTCTTTCAGTCTTGCACAGGAATGGGGGAGGTCAGACAACTTCTGAAGTGTCATTTAACTTATGTTTCTGAAATGATTGGCTCCAAAAAGTTTATTTAAAACATTTATTTTAATTGCTTTCTTATCCAAATGTCTGTCTTAGAATAACTCCCCATGCTTTTTGATTCAGAGATGCAGAAAGATAGGGTGGTATCCCTTTGCATGGTTTCACCTTTTGTTTCTTGGTAGGTGTCAGCTGTGAGACATTTTGGAAATGCTTTACCATTTTGTTTCGGAAGTGTAGGCTGGAAATTATGCTTCAGTGTCTGATAAATGCATGCTGTCCATTTTAAACTTTCTAGACAAATATTTTTGTAAAACTTTATAACTTTCTTTTGCCTGCTTAAAAACTTTAATGTTCCTGACTGTGACCTTGTAATTGCTCTCTGGAATATTTTTGTTAAAATCTTAAATCCAGTGCAGCCTGGAAAATCACTCAATTTTCTTAACAAGAAAACCCAGGAATGGGCTTTTAGGTTCCTGCCTTTTATTTTTCAAAATCAAACTCTCTTGAACTTGGCAGTAGTTGTAATTTTCATTTTACTTTACTTTAGTTGCCCACCCCTCTGTGGCTTGTATTTTATGTTTTCAAGTAAAATGGTAAAGGGGTTGGCAAATAATATCAAACAAAGCTGTATATTCTAGAAATATTCCAAATCCCATGGATTTTAAGTTTGTGAGGTGCACCATTTTTAAGTTCTGTAATGCAGGAAAATTTCATCCTGATTTAACACCATCTATCCTACATGCAGGAAGGAGATGTAGGGTTTTTCTTAAAGTACTATAATATTAGTGAAACCAACTCCATTATTAACTCTTTCTAGTTCTAATGTTTCCAGTCTCAGGTAGTTCTGAGCACACATCTATGCTTTTTAAACATTCTCACCCTTAGCTCTACACTATTCAATGCTGTCAGTTTATATGCAGTTATTTCCCTTTTTTGAATAGTTCTGCCCTCAATAACTCACACACTATTCGTGTGGACACTGGCACAGGCAGCCAGGTGCAGAGATGCTTGAACTTGTGCTTCATATGCAGGAATAGTGTGTTTGCATGTGGGCGTGGAGGCTTGTGGATCTCCAGAAAATTAAAAAGCCATGTCACTGGGTTGTATAAAGCAACAAGGGAAGAATTTCTTCTCCTTGTCAGAGCTTTATTCTAAATCTGTGGTACCCATGAAGCCCCTTCTGCACACATTGCAGGGCTCTGTACACCTGCTGAAGATAATTATACCTTCTTTAATGTTGCCTGCTAAAATACTCATATAAATTCTTACCTGTTTGCTCAATTTTGTGGTTTAAGCTGAAATTGTACAGCAGAAAGAGGCTTTCCCAGCTCTCCCTTGTTTTTGGAAACAGCAAGGAGGTTTTCTTAGGGGATGCCTTCATCAGACATGGGACTTGTGAGCATTTCAGAGGTAGAGTGGTATTTATCCTGAGCCATCTGGTAGCTCAGCAGTGAGGGAGAGGGGGACTTCCAGACTGGCTACCCACTGTATTTAGCTACTTGCTTTTTCTTCTTTTTCTTCCAACCCTCTGAGAATTTCCTTGGGTGGTTTTCCCTCCAGAGTGGTCATGCTCCCTGCCCTGCAGGTGCGCTTTCAGAGGTGCTGCCGTGGTGGCTCCACAGACTTCCTCCCCAGACTTCAAAGGGTCTTTTAGAAGCCCTTTGAAATTTAAGCACTTGGACCATTTTCCAACAGCCTTTAAATCCCTTACAATTGACTCAGCTGATTATTTTTTTTTTTCTCCAGTAGGAAGGAAGAAGGGCATGGGCAGAGTAAATATGTAGCAATAATAAAACCTGCAGATGATCCAGCTTCCATTATTGTCCCATTAATGTATTTGTGTACTCAGTAAAGGTGGCGAAAGAGTTAAAGATACTCAAGACATTGAAGTCTTTGAGTGTCCTCCCAGCTTTGGTCATGCATGGAGAACGCAACCACCTCCATTTCATGCTGATGAAGTCTTCACATCAGCCCATGTTTTATATATATGCAAATACCTACAATCACATATCGAGTTGCACATTCAACATCCTTTGCAGGGTGACCTGTCACACCCAGCACACTGATACCAGCTGAAGCTGTCATGTGCTTTAGCGGCTGATGGTCACATGGGAAATGTTGGGTTTTTAATTGAAAACTCATTTCTTAGAATTAGTACTGCAGTTCAAAAGATTTCTCATGATTAGTGGTGCGTGTGTCTCACCTTCACAAGTCTTTGTTTCGTAGATTAAATCAACTTCCTTCTGTTGACAACTGCTTAGGAAATACTTTTTTCCTGGAATATCTATTTTTAAATTGGAAACTCAAAATAAGTAGGTCATACACAGCTTACTGTTTAAAATGCTTTTATATATATATATATATATATTTAAAAATACACTAAATTATTTAGTTATGAGGTAAGATGAAACACAAGATGTCAGGGGAAAAAAATCTCATTACCTGTACTGTCAACCAAAGAAGCTTTGAATTGCTTGTCTTTTAAATTAGTATCCTGCAGCTTCAAGAACATGTTCATATATAAAATGAACATACCTGTTAGTTTAGATTGCAGATACAGTGTGTGATTAATACGATCTTTAATTTATGTTCTCCTTCATTTGCCAGAAATACCCATGCTAGTGCTTTACATGCATAAACACAAATCATACAAATGTAGCAGGAATTCCTGTGCCTAATTCATATGATTTGTCTTCTTGCCTAATGAAACAACTGTGCCCAGACTGACATGAATAGCCACGCGTCCCTCCAACTCTTCACTTCTTGGAAGACTGAAAGCTTGAATTATGTCATCTCCAAGGGAAGGGGAGAAATTATTCCTTCTTAGAGAAAACCTGGAGAAAACAGGCTGCTGTTCATTCCTGCTGCTTCTTAAACTGAGCCCTGGCAGTTTGACATCAGTGTCTATGTAGCCAGGTGACTGGTTTCCTTTCACCATTGACCTCACACACACAGTGATAGGAGGGGTGATGGAGGAGGCCCCAGGTGACAACCTCCTCGTGCACTCCAAACAGTGCCTGAGATCCGCTTAGCAGTGATTCATCTGGTACCTGCTGGAGGCTGCAGATGAGACTTCTTGATGAGATTCCCTGCTTGATAGCAGTTGATCTTTATCCGCATTAAGGAGAAGATGAGCCTGTGCAAACAGCAGCTTCTGCACCATGCCCATGGATGAAAGAAGGTTCAGTAGAGGAGAGGAGCCAGGATATCTGAGAACTCCACCACAACAGATGTACTGCATCGTTGAAATCATTCATCTCATCAGACGCCTGTGTCGGCTCCATCAGCCACCAGTTATGGATAATTAAGGGAAAAATATAGCACAAGTTAGGTATAATATGACTCAGCCTCTCATAGAACCTTCTAGTTCCTGAAAGTAAGAGGATAAGTCATTTTATATCTGGTCCAACATAGGTCTGGACCCCCTTTTTCCGTAGATCCCTTTTTGCAGCTGATCTTGCTGTTTGTCCTTTACAACATGCTGGAGCAATCAGTTCCATATGGGAGTTACATGCTGTGTAGAAAAGTACTTTTCTTCAGTTTCTTTTAAATCTGCTGCTTGATAAGTTTCCTTGGGGTACCCGTTTCTCCTATTTTGTTAAATGGGAAACCGTTGTATTGCCATGCGTCTGCTATTCATGATTATATAGAAATCTACCATATCTCCTGAAGAGACTGTATCTTCATAGACCTTCATTATGCAGAAATGTTTCTGCAGGTCTCTTCGCCCTCACTGTTGTTATCTCCCAGATATATCCTCTCTAAGCTGGGGTGACTACCACTAAATACACTGCAGGATGAGGCTCACCATGAGTTTAGATGGTGTTCTAGGTATGTAGTTTCCCACTCTCTCATATTATTTCCATAATCTGTTTGCTTTTGGCTTCTCGTTATTTCTAATCATATTTCATAGGCTTAATCCCAATAATTCACACATTTTTCTTGTCTTGAATTGGATATGTACATTATTATATAAAAGAGAAGAGCAGAGATTATTTTTTTCATGTTGTTTTAATGTTCTTTTGCCAGGCTGTGATGTTTACCGCAGCTCAGTATTTAATATGATTCTATGGGGGACACGTTTGGATGCAATGTCTTGGGACAGGTCCTTTCTTCCTTTCAGAGATGTGAATCACTATCATTAATGGGTTTGCTCTTCATCCTATAGCTTTTCCCCAACAAAAGCATGAGTGAGCTGGTAATGATATGCAACCAACCTTGCCAGGACTGCAGGAGAGCATTATCCAATATTAATCAAAAAGGCCACATCAATCATAAAGAAAATCGGTGGGGCCCAAGCATTTGTCAGCCTCTGTACTTAAACAAGATGTATAATCAGTCCAGCCAAATTCAACTGAGCTGTCTTTTTTTCTCATTCGGAACAAGCCGTTTGCATAGCCCAGTGACCTATGAAAGCAAGAAAGAGGGAACACAGGATCCAGTTAATCATCAGAAAGGAAGGAAAACATCATGTTCTTAGGAATCTTCTACTTTTCTTTAAGGGGTAGTTTAATAGTATGGGTAATACGCTAGCTGGCAATCAGTTCTCTTTACTGCCGTGGTCTGCCTACATGACTTTTGGCAAGTCACACTTATTTTATTTCCTCATGTACTAAAATAAGTATAACAAGAGGATATGATGCTATGATGCTGTCAATAATCACTGCTTTACATGGAAAGATTTGAAATGGAATATTGCCACTGTCGTATGCAGAAGAGCAATGAAAATGATCCTGTATTCTGGCCTCAAACTGAAGGAGACAAGAGCTGCTGCATATCAGACACCTCAAATGATGGATGGGTAGATGGATATGTTGAGCTTTTCATTTCCGTGGCTTTTGTAATATGTGGGTGGCATGTGGTATTGGAAACAGTTTCATCAAAACTCCATCCCTGTGCCACTTGGCAGGACCTATGTATGCGTGCAAATATAAAAAAGTATTCTGTATTAGCTGCTTTAAGAAGGCAAAATCTCAGATACTGTTGCTTCTGTAAAGCTGTCCTTGTGTAGTATTGCTTTCTGAAATGAATGTATATCTATAATTATTTATAGTGTAGTTCTTTTCTTTAAAGAATGATTTATTTTTGGTTTTTATTATTTTTTCTGAATTTCCCTGTTCTTTCTCTGGAGCATCTAAAGGAAGATTTATGTAAAACAGCGATTTGCCATCAGGTTGCCTGTGGTTGGGTGCCAGAGAAGTAGGAGTTTGGGGATAAATCATGTTCCTTGTTTTCCCTTTTATGAGGTAAAATTGTGATGAGTAACACGTCAAAGCCTTCTGCACCTATGACCAAGAGTTTCTTACGTGGGTTTGTGAAATACATGGAAATGTCGTTTCAGTACCTGGTGTTTCATTAACTTTATTTCACATTTAGTAAGTGCATCCATCTTTTTGCATCCATCTTAAATGCTGAGTATGACATGGACAAAAGACTTCTGTTGTTCGTAAAATCGGGAGGGGAAGTTAGAGTGGTTCCCTTGTGTCATGCTGTGGTAAAATTTGGATTATAAATCTCAGTATTCACTCTGGAACTGGAACTAGAATGCAGTAGTAGTTTCTTTTTTTTTTTTTGAAAGAATAACATATAAATTGTAGAGAGAGATTTACATAGGAAAACTCATTCAGATCATAAAATCAAGTCACATTTTTCAAGCACATTAGCATTTATTTCTGTGAGAGCAAATTGCAGATGCAAGTAACTATACAACAATACGCAGAAAGCTGAGCTTTCAGAGGCTTTTTCTTGTGTCTGTACTGGGATTGCTGCTTGCAAAAAATGGAGGCTGTGGCTGAAAGAAGAGGAAATGTAATACTAAATTAGGTTTGTATAAATGAGAACAGAGCCAGCCTCCATGTTGTCCAATGTAATGCTGTTACTGAAGATTTGCAACCTCTTGAATTTTCATGAACAAAAGAAAAGTGTTGTTTGCTGAGGTTCACAGATCTGCAATCTATCTCCTTCACTTTTCTGAACATTGTCCCCGTACAGCTCGTATTTCTCAGCTAGAACCAAAGATTTCATCCCATGTCTTGGTTTTAAGTTTAAGAAGGGAGCAGCAGCAGAGTTCTGCTCTTAATGTCTTTCAGATTGGCCGTCTCAGCACCGCCTGGAGTACAGCAGGAGCACAATGAGGGTTATATGCCAGTAGCTGAAAGAGAACAGGTTGAGGTTAAAAGAAGAAGCTGTAGGCGGTTTAAATGCCATTTGGGTCCCAATGTTCCATCTGGGTTCCCTGTGTTCCTCCTTTCCTCCCTGTTCTAGAACGTAAGGTAGTTTTGTTCAAAGTTTACTGTGGCTCTGTATTTTGGTGTCTGACAAATGTAACAGAGACTTTCCATTATTTTACTTAGTTCCATTTGTTATCAATAATGTATTTATTATGATGGATTTATATACTTGCTTTTTATAAAAATAAATACATAATGGAATATTATATAGTAATATAATAATATTCCATTCTGATATTAGTTTCCACTCCTATCAGATAGCCATTGCAGCCCACGGCTTTGCAGGAGGTGGCAAGTTTTAACAGATTCTGTTAGTCCTGTGTTGGCGGGGTAGCCAGATAAATAAGTAGCCTGCTGACCTGAGGATCTTTCTAGTATTTACCAGTGGGAGCAATACCTGGTGAGTCCATCTCTGAAGATCCACCAGTGGATTAGCCATGCCTTGCAGGCACTGCGTGAGGAGAGAGAACTGCCATGGTTCGTGCTTTAGGAGGACAGAAGAAGGGGAGGAAGGGTGACACGGCAGTCGGGTCACCGGGCTTCAGCTTTGTGTGGAAAACTCGTGCTTGCAAGCAGTGCCTGCCTGCAGGTTGGGACGTGGAAGTCCAGCTCCTGTGCAGTTGGTAGTAATAACATCACTGCAGCCCAGGGCAGGCTGCAGCAGTGGCTTGGCGGATTCTGAGATAAAAGCAAGCAGTGCCATTTTCTGTAGGACATAGGTACGGTCAAGAAGAGAGGACTCAAGCTGTGAGTCTGGTAGGGTCTTGAAGAAAGTGCATTGAATGACTCTTACAGGAAAGGGAATTCATAAAATTACAAGGAAAGTATCGAACAAGTTTCTGGGGGGAGGGAAGGCAGTGGTGAGGCTCAGGACAGATCTGCGATACTCTGTGGTCAATAGAATTACTGAGTTGGATTTTGGGGATGCATGTTTGGGTTGTTGTATTTTAAATAAGGTCTGTGTCCCGCCCTGTGATCTTCACATGTAGCTTTAAGTACTTCGGCTGCGTTAGGGCAGTTATTTCCCTTGGGAAATGAAGGATACTTTCCTGTATCTCCTTCTAATCATGGACAGCAAGCATCTTTCTTGGCTCACCTTTTTATCTGGCTAGTGTCCTCCCAACCTCCTCTGCTTATAGTAGAAAGAAATTAAGTAAGCCTCTTGATAGATACATGCTGAGAGTGGAAAGAAGAGTGAATGCTACTGCAATACATCTGGTATTCCCTACATATACAAGCAGAAGTAGTGAACCATGGCCTTCATGTACCTGGAAGAAACATGGGCCTGTCATTCATTACGTTAGGTCCATGGCGAAGGTCATTCATCTGTCAGATGGAAAAAAAAATTGCAATTGCACTCCAGTGACTTCACTGATACGGTAAAAATGAATCCAATCACCTTTTTGATTAGGTGACCAAAAGACAAATAAGCTGAGCTACTTTTTTTTCCTGTAAATTCTTCATACATATGTATGCAGAGTGTAACTTCTGGAATAAGATATTATGCAGTGCCTGACTTCGCAAAAACTTGTGCTTTTTAAAGGGGCTGTTTGACATACAGCTCGCAGAGGTTAAAGAGTAAAAATGTATACACAGCCTGATTTACAAAACCCAGGGCAAGTGTTTTTTCATGGTGGAGGTACAAATGTGCTGTTTGTTATTATGCATTATTTATTTTACAGTGGTACTTAGAAGCTGCAGAGGAGAGTGCTCTCCGAGGCTCTGTGTGACCTAATACGGCTCTGCCGGTGCACCTGAAACTGCAGAATAAGTCAACACTAAACCAGGATGGTTTCTTGGTCTAAAGAAGTCGGAGTCTCAGTTTTGTAAATTAATACAATTTAATACAATTTAACAGGAAGGTATGTCAGTGTTTGTTCCTAGGAGCTGTTAGCTTTACAGCTCTTTCAGCAGGCAGGAACTTACCCTAATAAAACCATTGTAGCCAATATATTTTTTTTAAAAAAATTAGACTCATATCCTTGTTCATGCACTTTCCTGTAGTCAGCTATTTACCAGTGGTGGCCCGCTGGTAGGTAAAGATACCTATAGAGCCACTCCTGAATTTGCCCAAGTTCTTCAGAGCATCAGCCAGTCTTGCCTGGACGTGCCTGCAGTGTACATGTAATCACAACCCTAGCTGCAGCTTTAGCATCCTCTCCTATCTCAAGCCCTTTCGGTATTTACAAGGCCAAAGAGTGATTTTATGTTGTACCATAATTTTGTGCAAAAGGAGTCTCAGAAACCTTTACGCGACAAATACTTAAATACCAGTGTAAATGCAAGTGGAAAACTGAAGGACTTTAGAGATTATAGGAATTTATGGCTCTAGTTTACTGAGATGGATACTGTTTTCACACTGGTGCTCATTGATAGGACATTTGCATTCGAGTTTTTCACAGTAATCCTGTATTTGTGCAGATCTCTTGTATAGGAGTAGCCATGTATAAAGAAATCAGCAAATATTTGGGTGTAGAAGCTTGGCTGCATTGCTTTTTGAATTAAAATGGAAACTGTTCTGGGATTGTTTTCTCCAGCGTCTTAAATAAGAAATAAATTGATAGCCCCTGGGGAGAAGACGTGCTGTTAGTCTGTTTTGGACTGCTACATTGCTCTCGCTAGTTGCAGCTCTCAAGTATCTCAAGTTTCAGTCCCCTCTATTTTATATATATATATTTATATATATGTATTGCATTTCAGACAAATAAAGGAAAGGAAACTGTATGTGCTTATCTGATTTAAAAGCACAGACTACTAAGATACTTAGAAATATTTATACGTTTGCCAATTACATTAATCACTTTTTGGAGAGAAGTTGTAGGGAAGAGGTTGCTAAGTGTGGTGCATGCAATGTGGTTTTTTGTTGTTGAAAGATTTGGAACAGAATCCTAACAAGAAAGAAGGGGGAAAGCGACTTTCTTTTATTAGCTAAAGTCTTCTTTGTAACATTGAGGAAGCAAAAATAGGTCTTCGTCTTTGCAATCTCTTCAACCCTCTGAAGTTGTGCCATCCTGAAGAAAAAGTGGGTTTTACATCAGAGCCTTTCAAAGTCAGTACTGGGCGGCCAAGGAAAACAGAGGGGGAAGTACAAAGCAGAAAAACACAGCGAACCAACAGAAAAACTCAGTCCTAATGACAACATAATGATTGATGGTCCTAAAGTCGCAAACATCATAAGGAAAGCTTTTATTAATACACAAGTGTATGTGATGTAGAATTAAATAATAATATTGTAAATTTTTAAGAAGTTTTGGTTTTCTTCAGATGTATGAGGTACTCCAGATGTGTTCTGTGTGGGATCTGTGTGCCAGGATGAATAATTATTATTTTTCTTTTAAACCTCTGGCCTTGGACCACCTGAGTCTTAACCTCACTATAAAATCAGATCTGTCAAGTTTTCTCAGTTAAGTGTAGCTAATCTCTGCTTTTGGGAGCTCACTCTGGGATAAAGGTTTGTATTTAGAGTTTTTTAGATGGAAACAGTCAGGTCAGAATAGAGATGTGAACACTGGTGTGGGCACTTGGGGTAGGTGAGCAGTGCTGCACAGGGCTGGCAGCCATGGACTGGGAGCACTGGGAAACCCTGGACTGGAGCATCGTGCCGAGTGCTTTTCCCTGCGCTACCCACTGCCTCACCTTACCCGTGGGGGAACTGGCCTGGAGCGGTGATAGGGGAATGAGAATGATGAATGGCATGGAAAAAATCTGTATCTAAAGCATGTTGAAAATCTGGAATTAATTACCTTGCAAGGAGCCAAACGAGGAGGAACTGACAAAAGTGTGTCAAATAATGAATGCTGCAGAGAAGGTATGTCATGAACTTTTCATGGCAGAGGGTAGGGGGATATTTAATTAACTTAAAAGTTGGCAAATTCACAGTGACTGTAATTAGGTTGTGGAATTAATTCCTCATTGAAAGTTACTGAGGCCAAGACTTCAGCCAAGCCTTCAGCAAGATTCAGAACAGGATTTCAGTTTTATTTGGGCAGCAAAAGGTACTCTGTAGCAGTGAATCCCAGAAGTTTTTCTATAGTGTCGTGCTCTGAGGTTTAGGTGAGTTTCTAACAGTTTTGATCAAATGACACTGTGTGGAGAAGGAGGATAGATTATTTACTTTTTCTGTTTCAAACTTTTTGCCTTACTTTGTCTTCTAAGTACCTGTAAGCGCTGAAAGACATGAAGGAGCATTGGGAGGGATCCAGTGTGACCACTCCTCTGTTTCTGACTCTGGGCAGAATCCGGTGTGGTCGTGCCTGTGTTTCTTACACTCTTCCTGCCATAAAAACTAGTAACTACCTCTTCAGACATTCAAAGCATGAAGTTTATTAGAGAAGATGCAAAAGCCATTATTTGTGTGCTGGAAGACACGAAGATGCTGTCCCTCTCCATCTTACCTGTACAAGTTTTCAGATGCCTCTCACTATTTTAATTACATAATAGGGTGGGAATCACATTTTATTTGATGAAAGCATCTGATTCTAGTTGTGCTGTCCATGTTTGAATTCTAAAAATGAAGATTGTAGTGAAATCTGGGATGTTCAGGTGGGGAGATAGGCATTGCAGTCTTACCGTGACATGAAATCATCCAGTAGGTGTGACATCAGATGGCAATGGTGAGGCATTCCTATGGGGGCCGGATAGTGGAACCCCAGGCTGCGTGCAGAAGGGAGCAATTGTGAGGTCTGATGTTAGCCTTGGCCATGGAAAGCCTTAGCTGGACAGCCGCTGATCCACCAGGATGTTAGGATGAGCAATATCTGAGATTGTAGATGATTAATAAAGGTAAATAAATAATAATAAAAAAAAAGATCATAAGCCTTGCAAGTATTACACAGCACAGGGGTGGTTAAAGACCGTTGCAGTGCAGCTGTAGGATCAGCAGTTCTGCGTGTGGCCAGCCAGTGCTCGAGTAGCACATGGAGACTGGGACATGGGCACCCATGACCTGAAGCAGAGCCGAGCAGCTCATTGTTTTGCAAGGCAGAAAGGAACGAAGGTGACTGCAAATGTGATTCTCACCCAGCCTTGCAGCATCACTGGAAAGAAGAGAGGAATGGGTAAAGTATCAAGTCTGGGTAAGAAATAAGCAGAAGAAGATAAAAGCATGGCTCATGCCTTGTATTTCAGGATTATCAGGTTATTTCTAAGTAATTACCCAGGCCACCAGGTGATCTGATGTGGACTTGCAGTCAGAGGAGACCTGTTTGGATGTATGGATCTGCCTGTGTAGGACAGCAAGCAGAGGTACAACTTCAGCTGGGACTTCATCTGTGGCTTTGTCAGGTTTAAGTGGACAGTTGTCAGCTCATGCTGGGCACTTGGATCAGCAACATTTGGGGGCCAAGCAGCTGCTTGAAGACACAGCTGCAGGACTGAGAATCCTGGACTTCTGTGTACAGGTTTGAAGGCTGACAGCCAATGTGTGCGTGTTGGTCACAGGCGTTTCTGTCCGAAGCAGTCTACGTGTATGTTCCATCAGAATTATGCTGAAAAGTCAGTGTTTTGTGTAGACTCATAAGAGGCTGTAAATCCTACCTTAATTCTTGCATTGTTCATTTCTTAAAAAAAACCAAAAAACAGCTACTTGCCAGGCTCTGCTAGTCCTATTTCCCAGCTAGGGGTTCATAACGGAGTATGAAATGAAGTCTCTTGTTGATTTTCTGCATGTTAAGTAATCTTTGTTGGCACTTCTAAAGTATAGCTGTATTGTAACTGTAAAAACAAATGGGCCGATGGCTTTTGTAAGGTATGTGATCCATGTTCCTTTGGACCTCAGGCATTGCGTGTCTGCCAGTTTACCTACTGATGCACAAAATGAAGTAAGCCGCAATGGCAGTTCCTACAAACCAGTGAATTAAGAAACATTTCTGATAGTAATTAACTACCTGTCACCTTGTGAACAATTGAGAAACAAGGACAGAACAGTGTTGGGTTTGACATCTTGATACAAACATGCATTCATGGGCTTTCTCAGAAGCGTCTACTTCCAAACCATCAGTCCTTTCCATGAAAGCCAAACTGAAGTGCTGAACTTTATCATGATGGGAAATGACCTTTGATAACGCCTGTGAGAAGGGCATTTCTAGTTTTGGGTTCTAGTACCGATGAAAATGAACATTACTCAGTGAAAGTTTGCTGCTTTTATTTTACTAAGTATAGCTATGGTTTAATTCCAGCTTCTTTTCTAAAATAACTCTGTACTGCATGAAAGAAGGTAACAAAGATGTGAAAGCGGTACCTTCTTTCAGATTTGAAATACTATGTTATTTTTGAAATCTGAGGGAAAAAGATACAGAAATCATGGCATAACCTCATTAACATATGAAATAAATCATAAACTCAGAACAGGGGAAGAAAAGAAAATGTTTGTGCATCTGTCTTACCGCAGCAAATTTCTGTATCTTGATCAAGAGTTGTTCTAAGCTAGATGTGGAGAAAAATAAGAAGGGTGAGAATAGGGAGATCTGATTTTCCAAGTGCACAGAAGTGTGTGCCTCAGACCTAGCAGAAAGTCCCAGGTTTCCAAGTGCCATATTTCACAGGCACAAGAGGATAATGCCTCCTATGAGAACAGCTGCTGTGTGCTAACATCAGTATGAGCTGTCACATTGGGTCTGTAATAATGTCCTGGACCTTTAGGAGCCTTCAGAGGTGCTATAGCAGGGAAAAAATGGTATTGTCAAATATTGTGGAAGCTGTGGAGTACAGGGACACAGATTGTGTCTTGAGGTAATTGAAGGCATGCAACTATTTTTCCTTTTGAGTTGTTTTGCAGGCTTAAGAGAGTAGGATCTGAGTCGGCCTTTGGGTAACAGAAGTCCTTGAGTCAGAGGATGCGTATTTTCAGCACTTCATAAACACCTGGCCCCGTAACAGAGAACAGCGAGTTGCTTTTGGGCTCTTCTGTTCTTTTAGTAACACACTTTGAATCGAGTTGAGCAACCAGGTGACGTTAATTCATCTTGCTGTTTCAGGTCTTTCTGGAACAAAGCGGGAAAATGACATGAATATATTTTAAGTTATTTCTTTTAAGAGTGGAATTTCAGTACTTAGGTGCATACAGAACTTACGCTAGTGACAGTTTTCAAATGTTGTTTTTTACATAGAAAAGATGAAGTGATCTGGGTACCTTATTAACATGCGTTGCAGTTCACGTATTGCGAGTGCCTTTAAATAGCTTTCGTTTTATTGTATCTGCCTGTTAGATCAAATAAGCTGTCAACAAAATGTATTTTGAAAAACCATCCTAAATTGCATCTGCAGGCTGTGAAACAAGGTTTAATTTTTTTACTTCTTGAAACCAGAGACAGATTTCTTTTACTCTGCATTACCAGGACAGGCATATTCTAACATTTATAGTTGGACATAGATCAGTTTGTTCTGCATACATCTTCCTTAGTTTTGAGCCCCAGATTTGGTTAAAAATCCAAACTGGGTTTTCTTTGAATTGCAAATTAATTGCAGTGAATATTTAGTTATGTTAGCAGGAAAATAAATACTTCCAGTAACTGTGCAGTTTGGGAAGCCTTCATCTTTTTAGAAACAGTTTGGATAGTGGTTATTATATGTTTACAGCAATGGGAGAAAAACTCAGTTTGCTGAAGTAGGCACCTAGGTAATATCAGTGCTGGAATATTAAAAGCAAAAATACTCGTGGGGGGAAGTCCAGTGGTAAGAATTTGTAATTTTCAAACAATAAGTGGCATTACGAGACTTACGAGTCATGACTAGGAATGACGTTTAGGAATGGGGAGAAAAGGTGATCTGAGCCACACGTATAATTTTAATGGAATGGGGTACTTCAGATGCATTTTGAAGGCAATGTAGAGAAAGACAAGGAGATAAATGGAAAACTTGATAAAGTACAACCTGAGTTATCTTTGATAAGATAGGTTGCACAAGACAGGTGTGATCAAGACTCTTGCTTTGTTAAGGTAACTCACTTTTTTAGACAAACGAAGTTTTTCTACATGGAGGCCAGGAAAGCCTGTCGTACAGGAGAGGGTGGAAAAGAATTATTTCAAGATGAAAAGATGCAGACCAGTGGGAAAATTGCAAAAAAAGGTAAAGAGGGTGCTATAATATCTTGGTATAAAAAGTTGAGTCCAGCTGAATTTAGTTCCGGATGGAAGTGGATTATTTTCTGTAAGGGTTTGACATGCTCTGCTGCAGTACAGGGGGCTGGATTCAGTGACCCAGAAGTTGCCATGTACCCGTCTGATGACACCTTTTAAGACCTCCTGAAGGATAAGGTTAGTAAAACAGCAGGTCAGGTTTTCCTCAAGTGAAAGTGAGCAGTGAGGTTTGTGAATAAAAGTATAGTCCTTCCCCCTACAATGCGGCTTCAGTGAAGGCATCACTTGCAGGTGGCTCCATTTATTCTGTGTGCAGCCTCCGTGTTCTGTCTCACCGGTCGGCAGTTCGCCCCTGACCTGCAGTGGGACAGATGTAGTAATTCAGAGCATTTGCTCTGCAGCTGGGGTGTAATTTTGTGCTAAAGTGAAGTTCCAAGATGCAAAATGATGAATGGATTTTCTTCGAAAGTCAGCACCAGTATGTATGTGCTGTGGTATTACAGTTCAGAAATTCCTGAGTGGAGTGCTTTCTGTGTCTACCAGTAACACCAGAATTGTTTTTCAACTGCGTGAGAGGGAGAAGGGTAACACAATTTTGTACCTGTTTTGGATTTGTTGGGCTGTGGGTCAGGGAATGTTGATTAGATCCGTCAAATGCCCCTGAATGCTAATTCTTGCTGTGTCTAAGTTGTGAGAGCTCTTCTGCTTGCTGAAACCTTGTTTTCCAGGCAAATAGCGTTAGGGACCATCACAGCCATCTTAGCAAGAATGTAATTGAAATCTGAGAAGAAATACTGTAGAAAGAGGTGTGGGTTTTGAAAACTCTGTGACTTACTTTATGATTTGGACCATCTGCAGCCCATCTCACAAAATACAACTGGGGAAGATGTCTTCATTCAATGCACATGTTAGAGCACGTTTATCTTCCAGAGGAGATTTGGAGCAACATCTTGCCTCTTAAGTAAATCCATCATTAACCATCTTGCAGAGGGCATTCTAAGAAGAAAACTCTAAATAAAGTAGTCCTGTTTTGCACAGAAATGTTAAAAATCTGCTGAGACAGAGAAGATGTGAGCAACTGGTGAACATTGTTGCTAGAGTGCTCATCACTCGAAGGATGTTGGCTTTGATCTGCTCTTCCTGCAGAGCAGGATGTTGAACATGGTGCCTGAGGGGGTTATTCCCTTTTGTATGCTTTTAAAATGAATATGTTTCCATGCTTAAGATTTTTTTTTTTTTTAAGTAAAGTTATTTTACTCTTGTTTGGAAGCTTAAGAAGCGAACCGGAGTTCCTAGGGACTGGAAGAGAGGTAACAGCGGTGCGAGTTAGGTTCTCGGGAGGATTGCTTATCAGAACTTGTAGGTATCTGGAGGCTTCCTCAAGCATCACTTGACAAATTAGGGTTGGGCACTCTGAGCTTGTGTTAGGGTTGTGTCTCAGCTGTTGGAAATATGAAAGCAGATGATAGGTGTATCAGGTGTTTCTGGGCACAAGGCATTTATGGTTCTTGAGCACTGGTGATGAAGTTTGTGATTGAGGGGTTGGACTTAAAGCAGTAGGAAGTAACTTCCTAACTGGACTTAGTAAATTAACCACTGTCATTTCAAGAGAAAAATGTGAATATTGTTATGGAAGACACTTATGTTCCCTTCATAGATGATTATGTTTTTTTAATTAATCAAAATCGTATGTGTCATGTATGTACTAAAATGGTAGACCAGATTATTGAGCACGATGGTCTCCCAAGTGATGCATTTTTAAAGACATTATGGTCACTCAGCATAGTCATTATGGTAATTCAAGTCCCTGTTCACAACTACTTACAACTTCTCAATATTCTTCCACAACCATTAGCAGTCTTATAATTGTTTGAAAAAAAGTATTCCTGCTTCAGTTTCCCCTTGGTAGTTAAGAAATCTGGGCTTTTCTGCATTTACATCCAGCTGTCAAAGTATATGGAAATTTGCATTTGCATGAAGGGGTTTTTTTTGCCCAGAAGAGGTTCTATTTTTACAAAAACTGTGGGAAGATATTTGGACATTTTGGTGCTCTAATACTGTAGTACAACTGCTCTAAATACCTGGGTTTTTTTTTCAATCAACATAATAACCCACATTACGGTAAAATAAAATTATTTTAGGTAGTGCTGAAACACTTTGATTGTTGACTAGCATAACTAATCTCAAACACAAAAGCTTTATGTGAACCCCAGTCAAAAGTGAAAAAGTTGCAATACATGAGGTAAAAGCCATTTTTTTCCCCCTCTCCCAGCATATGAAAATAGGAATTCCAGTTTCTATTTTTACATGAAATTTGGGAAGAGCGCTGCAGTCATACTGTGCTGTATCAAAATACTGGAAGCACAATGATGGATGACAGATTTGGAAATCTGTTGCTTTTTGGAAGAATTGCATTCTCTGCCAGGAAGGTTAACCCATTTGGACTTTTTGGTTAAACTTAGTAATGGCCAAAGTAGTGAAAAAACAAATAGTTAAAAAATACAAAGGCACAAGCAGGAGAGTTTTTTTCATAGGCTGTTTCCTAGAGAATTGGCAGAATAAGACATTGGCCTGTTAATCAATTTTATCATTTTACTTCGATATTGCAGGTTTTTCCTTCTGGAAAGCCTGGGTGTATTTTTCTGTCCAAAGGAGCAAATGTGCTTACAGATTGGTTCGGATAATGTATTCTCGACTTTGTTTCATACATCCATTATATGTTCCTCCTTTAGGATTCCTCCTCCTCCTCTTTTTCTTTTTTTTTTTCTTTCCAGACATTTTCAGAGCTGGGAAAAAAATCGGGACACAATTTTGCAGTACCCAGCACAGTGCAGCATTTATGGAAATGTTTGATTTGCTGTGAACTGTAAATTCTAAATAATGATAAGTGGAATTATTGCTGTAATTATCTTTCTTTAGGGAACATTTATAACTTGAAATATCAGGCCTGTCTATTAAATAACATTTATCAGGACTGTTTCCTTAGGCATACTTTTCAGAATTGTGTTTTATTTTTATCTTGAGCAAGATCTGACTCTGCACAGTCTGTGTTAAGAGACAGGGAGAATAACTGGAACAGGCAAATGCCTCATAGGCAGCAGGAAAGCGAGTGGAGAGATGAAAGATGAGCTTCCAGCAGCTGCAAAAAGGATATACACTTCAAGGGTGCCCTATAAGCCTTATAAAGCAATAAAGGAAGGAAAACAACATTATGAAGGGTCCTAACGACCATAAAATTCCAAAAATGGCAAGGATTGCTTTCATCTTATAAAGTGTTCGTTAAAGCTTTAAATAACGAAACAAACTCTTGACTCTGAGAATGGAAACCCTTACTGTTCAGCCAGCCTCTGTTTACTTTACAATATTTCAGGCCATAAAAGTTGTGCCGCAGAGATGCTCCCTCCTGGGGAGCCCCGGTGTGGCTGAGGACCGCACAGGTCAACTGGCTTCAGTGGCGCGGGGTCTCCGGCTGCGCACCCGCTCCCTGCCCACCGCCACACCAGCTCGGCCGAAAGGGAGAACGTCTGAGTCGGAAAATCCTCAGGATTGTTTTCGTTAGCTTAAATTAGGAGTTTTGGGGTTCTCTTTGGAGGAGGTTTTTTTTACTTTCTTTCTTTTGAAACCCGGGAGTATTTTGGGTATTGGAAAAATGTGCTGAAGACTCTGGGAGCGGAAAGGAAGTGGGGGAACTCAAGGGGTCCTCTGGGATTCAGGGTGGAGGTACTCAAAAGTGTCTTCTATGTAAACTGATTTACTACTCACTTGTTTAAAAATGTAAAATTTGAATTAAAACTTAAGAATTTCGCAGATTATGCAACAGATATTTGTCTATCAAAAGAATGGGAAGAAAGTACCGATTTTGAACAGTAATACTTTCAACATTCAGAAGACATTGTATCTTTTATTTTAGCAGTGCCAATATAGTTTACCTTATCTGTTAACAGCATAATCTGTTTAAATATTTTTTCCTGAATTAGAAGCCACTTTAGAAAGCATTATAAGCTGTAAAGTACACATGGAGCACTCTTCCTTATCTGTCATTGAAATTCAGCCATATTCTGCTTTGCTTGTGACATACAGGAACAAAATGTATCCTTGGGGGAAAAAAAAAAGAATTCAGCTATATGTGGATAATATTATCATTGAAACCTTCAAGCTACAGCATTCTCCTCTTAACAGGCACTTGAGCAGTACTGTAATTTATGGTATTGTTTGCACTGAAGTGTGGGATAACATTAATTTTTTTGCCCGGTGCCATAGTTTACCGTTTGTTTCTTTGTCTTAGTTCTGAGTAGTTTTCTGTGCTGCTGATGAGGTTAAACATCTTTTTTAAAAGACACTGGAAAAGAAGGTGGCTCCTGATAGATATTTTTGTGTTCATGTACGTGTTACATGAGATGTATTTGTGCGGTTTTGAGATCTCTGTACTTGCACCATCCAAAATGAAATCCTTTGTCTCTTGGCATATTTTTGGAAGACCAGACAGGGAGACTGTCTGCATCATGAGTGGGAGAAGTAAATGAGTCACAGTTCTCTTATGAGGAGCTTTGTTTCATTCAAGTCCCTCCTGCCAAGATGCTGACACTGAATTTGAGTCATCAGCAATAAACAAGTCGTACAGAAAATTGAATCTTTAGAGGGCAGAAAATCATGGGCAAAGGAAAGGCACTCACCGGCGAGCTTGGTGTTAGTCTGTGTTTGAGAGGAGTTATTGATTGCGTTATTCCCTGTGGTGAATTTTTCTGTAAGTGCCTTAAACTAATTCAAAGTCCCAGCCTGACTTTTCATTTCAAAACACACATGTGTAGCAAAAACCAGCAGCATCAGTCAGGCTTCGAGATCACTGAATATGAAATTGAGTTTTCACCGCGCTAAGCAAGGTGATTGTAGTCCCTGGTTTTATCATTGGCTTTGCACCTGTGCTGTGTCCTAAAGGACTGAGATCACTTAAGAAGTGCTGGCATCTTCCAGGAAAAAGGAAAAATTTGGTGTTAAGTTTTCTTCTGTTGGGTTTGGTTATGGTTTTTTTCCCCCAGGTATAATGCAATTATCTTTAGCTTGAATTAATTTACTTCCTATATCATGGTAGCAGTCCATCAGGACTGGACATGTTTGTGTTCAGGGAGTGATAATAGATCAGCTAATTTATATTTCAATTGAAAAGGAAACTTTTATACTATATTGACTCTAAGCATTTTACTGTCACAAAAGTAGCACAGCACCTTGCTTGTCTGTGGTACCAGCATTTCTAGCTGCTCAGCTTTTAAAGTGTAAATGCTTTAAAGGAGGGTGGTAATGTACAGATATTTTTCATGTGGAAGTATTTTCACATTTAATAACCTTCTCCTCAACAAAAAGCTAAAAAGTCAGTATTTTGCTGATTACTTAAAATGTGCCTTTTTACTATTTTCATTTTAAGGTGTGATTCCATGATCATTCTAGGACATGAAATACAAATGGATGGAGCTGACTCATGGAGGGGCCAGGAAAGGGGATAGGGTAATAGGAACGACTTCAACATTTACAGGCATTTCTTACTCCTCAAAATGTCTTGTGCAACATGGAGTATCCCAAGGGGCTCTCTCTCCTTCCTGGCTTGTGATGAGCATGTGCTGTGGTTGTATTGCTGTGACCTGCCTCCCTCTGCTTGTCCCCGTTGTCTTTGTAAAGAGGCAGAAATCCAACACTGTTGAAGGAAAGAGAAAAATACAGTAAATTTTCAAAGCAAATGGAGGGTATAATGCAAACAGTAGCAGTTGTGGTGAGCGTAGTCGAATGAACTTGCACCACAGAGCTGCTTTGCTAAATATAGCTACAAAATACTTGTTTGTGAGTGCTGATGTAGGAGAGCATTGCCATCTGCAACTTGGCAAGTTGCAGAAACAGGGGCACAAATCACAAATAAAGAGAGATGGCAGTAGGATTACAGAGTGACAGAGCGCTGGTTACATACTCTGCTCTTCTGGGCAGCCTTCTTCCTTGGAGGGTTGGATGGGCTTCCGTTTGTCCTGTCCCTTCCCTTGCAGAAGGGGCATTTTTCCCTCCTGTGCCTGCAGAGTCTCAGGAAGAGCAGAAATAAGAAATGAACTTGGTCTTGTGGAAGGAGGCTTGTTGTACTGCCTGCCTGTTACAGAGCAGTCCTTGACAGTCAAGTTGAAATATAGATGGGGGAAATATCAGGGTGAAATTTGCTCATTGTTGGTGAGTTCAGGGTCCAGGGCTTGTGCTCTGCTCTCCCCGCTGACCCTCCGGCACAGTACCCTCCAGAGTGCACGTCTGTGGCCCTCCGAGGGTGGGAACCCATCAGATCCCTAGTGGAGGCGAGGCGGAGAAGAACGACGTGTCCAGAGGAAAAAAAAAAAACAAAACTGGAGAGCGCTGGTGCAGATGGAAGGCTGCGGTCCTTGGGTGCAGTGAAGTGAGTGTGCAGCTGGGAGGAGGGGAGCGAGGAGGAGGAGGGCCTGGGGACCAGCTGTGGGATGAAGCTGAGCAGTAGCGGAGCAGGGCAGAGTGCTTGGGAGCAGAGCCAGGGCCAGGGGCTGGGGCCAGAGCCAAGGAAGGAGCCAGGCGGGCAGAGCAGAGGGCTGCAGGGAGCTGCTGAATGGAGGTGCCACCTTTTGGCTGCCCAGCATTATGTCATGGTGCCTTGTCCCAGGGAGACCCATCCCCAAAGCTCCCTGCAGCCGCCTGCTCCTGCGTATCCCTGGTGCTGGAGTCTTTTCTTCACCTCAGTCCGTGGCCTGGCCTTTTCCCTTGAACCCACTGCCAGCCTTGTCCTCTGCTCACAGCGGCGTCTCTCCCGGACCTGGGCTGTGCAGCATCACCACCGGGCTCAGAGATACCACACAGAAGCAGGCAAAGGAGCCATCAGAGGAAAGCTAGAGAAGGATGCAACGAGGAGGTCTAAATTTGCAGGGGCTTTGAGCGTTTTGTTCATGTAATAAATGGAAAACCCAGCATGTACTGTCTGCTCAAAGGATGTTGTGGATGAGACCCTTTTCCCTCCTGTCTTTAGAGGTGGACTCTGAATGCATGCAGCGTCCCGAGAGTCTGCTGGCTTTTTAGGAGAAGAAGTGTTAATGAAAAACAGAATTGTAGCATAAATCCTCTGTTTTCATTGCAAGGAAGTGTAGTTCTTGTAATCCTGTTGATATTCTCCAAAATGCCAAGCCCAAATTCAATATTGTACTGTAGATGAACATGATCTAGCTGCACTGACAGCTGAAGAGGTTTTTTTTTTCCTCAGATGATACTTCTAAAATTATTGCATTAGTTTGCAAAGGAATGAAGGACATAGACCAAAGGTCTTAATATTGTGTTTAGAAAAGTGAGTGAATGGTAATTTATGATAAAGGCAGAGTTTAAGCTCAGTTAACTTTTGGTGAGCTGTGTTAATTGTATAGTAGGAGCTTACACAATGAGTTCAACAGAGCTTTGAAATGCAATAGTTTTGTGTATGGTATGTTGTACTAATATTTTAATGGTTAATCAGTTACTGTTGGTATCCTGAAGTCAATCTACCTGAAAAAATACAAATTGGTACAAATACCATTAATCCTGATCAATAAAACATAGTACTTTCCCAGACTACATGATGCAGTCGTCTTCCTTCCACCTCAGAATGGTAACAGTGATACTACAATGAAAATCTGGTGATTTTCTATTTTTCTTTTACATGGCTTTTTTTAGATTTGGTTACCAGGGCAATGATGGACATGATTATAGAAAGATTAGTGTTAATTCTAAATGAATTGGCTGCTTGCTCCTGGGAGTAGAAATAATTGGATATTAAATTGTCTCAAAGAATCATTTTTTTGGTGATTTTTTTGGTGGAGACAGTGGTCTGAGGAAGAAGTCACCATTGTTTCTTCTCAGAATAATTCCTTTATGTGGTGAACTTCAAAAAAGTAAGTTTGGATACCAACTTGAATGAAAACTTAGTATTGACAAGAGAGAACACTTGATATTTATCTTTCCCACTTCGGTGCCAAAGAAATTGCTTGTTCTCTGCATTTCTTCCCATTAAGGACAATATAGGTTTAGAAAGTAGTGGACAAATCTTATATTGCACGAATGGGTTCAGGCTGCACGAACAATGTCTAGAATGTATAGCTTGAGACACCGATTGCCATGTGTATGTACTACCATGTGTGTGGAAGAGGAGCCGGTAGTTAAGCACCTGTTCTTAATAACAGTTTCTTATTTAAAATGGCATTACCAACTTGCGTGTACCACCATGGAGCTGTGGTTCTCCATAGGACATCTCTGTTCTCATTAAAGAGCAATAATAAAATAAGAAAACCAAATTTTTACTCGAATTGAGATACGTCTGGAATACCTAAGAATTTGGTATTGAGGAACACAGGAAATCAGTGGTAATTTCTTTAGCAAAACTTTTAAAGATCATTTTGTCCATATTTTACAATTTTCAAATAGAAGTAAACACATTTTTCATTAAAACATTTTAATGAAATGGTATCTATAGTTACTGTCTGGTTTGTGAGAAGGTGGTGATTACAATGGAGAGTTTCACTAGTTTGAACACATGCCAGAAGTATTTAAAATGGGAATAAATGTGCTGCAGGAGTCACTGGGTTTGAACTTTAAAGGTTTAGGTCTTCTTGCCAAGTCTGCCACTTCTTTCCTGGGTAAATATGGGACAGTTATCACTTGCAGTGCTTCACTCTCACTTCCATCATTTAAAAACACAGATATTTTAGTGGACTTCTTTTGTTGAGCAGTTTGAGATATGGTAGTGAAGAGGATAGGTGTTATTTTAAGCACTGTTTTCAACCAAGGGTGAGGGGTTGGCTCAGGACACTGGCAGAGAGGCTTGGAGAATTTTGCCTCCTTATTGCTTATTGGAACCATCCCCAAGAAAAGGTCTTTCATCGAGGAACATTGGAAGACATTTTAATGTAATTACTGATTTCAGACAAGCCCACAGGGAAGCTCTATCTGTACGTTGGTGCTAATTTAGCATCCGTTTACCCAAGCGGCTGGGATTGAAATGAGGATGTCATTCTCTTGGCAAATGGTCTCTTTAGGTGAAGGTTGAACGCAGGGGTGGAATGCATTACTGTGTCTAGCAGGACATTACTGCCAAAGCTCCCCTTCTTTTTGTGGTTTCTGCCCTCCTAAGCCCTCAACGTTTTACAAACACAAGTCCAGCGTTGCAGCTGAGCGATAACAGCGTGATTGAGTCTCACAGTAGCAGATACGCTTATTGAAAGGGCAGGGAGTACAGTGTTACTTCAAAGATCTTATAATTGTCAACCCCATCTCTCTTTTTAGCATCCCAAGCAGCTTGTCTTGAATTTAATACATACTTTTATGTGTGTGCACACGTGTTCACGTATTTGGAAAGAAGAATCTGGATACTTGAATTATACTTGAAGAACTATTTGAACTATTAAAGGTAGCTCTAAAGCTCCAGAGCCAGGACTGTATCCCAGTTTTGGTGCTAAACCTCTCCTGAACTCTAATAAGACTGAAGTTATATGTTTTTTTTAACATATCTAATTATCCACCACTTTTTTTTAGGAAGCTTTTACAGAAAAGTATTTTTTAATCTTTACATTAAAAGAAACTTACCTGAGGAAATTGCAGACACAGTGAAGGGTAATGTATTATTGAACTTAAGAAATTCAGACATTTGTCTCCAAAATTTTTTTGGAGATCTAATTGCAAAGTCAGACAAAGAGTCTGTATGGTACTATTTTCTAGCAGATCTGTGATAGATTTGGTTTGGTTTGGTTTTGTTCCTCTCAGTACTGTTTAGAAATCAGCTAAAACATTTATATTGCAGAAATGATATAGCAGCAGTTTCAAGTCTTTTGTGCCTTACATGCTTTATTAGAAAAATCCCATTAATGATAGAAAATGCTAATCAGTGATGTGTTTTGCCAGCCACCACAGGCCCCCGCACTCTGTGTAATCCATTGTTTATTAACCTAATGAAGGTCATTGTAGCTTTTGAAAGCTTGTGTAACAGCATATCAAAATGGTTTTAAAACTCTGTGCCACTGGACTCCAGTGCTGGAATTAATCAAGGCTGGGTATTTACTTGTCAGAATGGCTCTGGCGTAGATGAGTTCTTTCTGGGAGGAATTATCATATTGTGCTTTTCATTTGTTCATTATAATTGTCAAGACAGACAAACAGTGCAGTGGTGGCTAAGCTGATGGTGCTGCCATTAAACAGCTAGATACTGTTTTTATCCACGTCTTATTGATTTTCATTTTCTTTTCTTGGCAGGTGACATCACACAGAAGGGATATGAAAAGAAGAGATCAAAATTAATTGGGGCCTACCTGCCACAGCCTCCCGGTACGTGTATCTATGCTTTCAATATATGAAGATGTCAAGTGTACTGATAGTTGCCACCATAAAAATCTGCATCTCTGAAGAAATATATGTGGCAGAAACAAAGCTATTTTATGCAGAAAAAGCTTATTCCATCCATTTTATGTGTATTTATATATATATATGTCTGCTTTGATGTGTGCGTACATTTTTTACATACGTTGCTGTGGGTTTGGCAGTCATGTCTGGATAATAAAGTCAGCCAAGGCTTGTTAGAGAGGCATTGTTTGTTCGAAGCAGTCCAAAAATACAGGTGAAAACATAATGTCCTAACTCATTAAGACCTCAGCCAAGTAAAGCTTTCTGAACAGAGGCATACACAAGAGTGGAAGAGAACTTCAGAGCTTGATACCTTCCAACATCTCTGGGTTTTCTGTCCAGGTCTGCCTTCTGAAGATGCTAGAGAGACCAGCAGCATCCCTAGAGTTCAGCTTGTCCCGTAACATGTGGGCAACCAATCCTTTATACGTACTTGGTCTCAGTGTTGAGGGATGGGTTGCATGCACTCGGCCAAAAGGTATAAAAATATCTTCAAACGGAGTTTAATAATGTATCGCTTCATTGAAATTTTTTCATAAATATTTATAAGAACTTTTCAGAGTTCTTTCACTCTTCTGAGGTACTGGATCGTGAAGTTGAATATGTATTTGCAGGTATTGGTGTTGGCCTCAGTTTTCCTCTGAGTCCCGTTTTTGTTGCAGGCCTGGGAACCAGTTTCCTCCTCCTTTTACAAAATCATGCTTTTAGGGTGGAGTTGATGGTTTTCTATTTAAACTGCTCATGTGTGGAGGCACTGCCTTGTTCTCTCTTCTGCAGGTGTACATATATTAGCTAGCTCCATAGCAGAATGGTATTTTTGTGCCTTTGGATTTCACTTGGTCTGCTCCGCTGGTGGGAACTCCACAAAAGAGATCAGTGTTACAGACACATCTGTTTTCTGAAGTGATACAGCCTGATTTGAGGGTGTCTGTGACATTTCCTAACCATTGGGAGCCACTAGAGAATGAAACAAATCAAATCAATAGAATTAGAATACCAGAGGTGCCGTTATTAAATTTCTGGGTGTTTTTTGGTCTGACCAGACTATCAGACATACAATATCTTCACAGTATGTTCTCATGAGACCTACTTAGGTTTACTGAGTTATGGAGTGACTGTTGCCTCACAGTAATTCTCAACACAGCGGTGCAGTTGGTGCTGGTATTTGTTTATACTATCAGTTGTGCCTTTTTTTCCTTCACACAAGAAAATACAGCTTTTTCCCCAGAAAGCTCATAGTCTTCTGGTCAAGCTGTTTCCATGGCTGAAACTGCTGAGGATTCATCATGCATGTAATGATGAAAGGAAGAAGGTGAAGAACCCTCTGAGGTTTATCTTTCAAGGTCTCTGTAGTGATATTAAAGTTCTCCGGTGTAAAGAGAAGCAGAGGCATCTCTGTAACTCAGTCCGATAGTGGGGTCCATTCAGTAATTTGAAGAGGTCATGATTGAAGATGCAGCTGGTTTAGGTCTGTTTTAAAGATAGGACGAAGTGAACATTTTCTGCTCTGCCACTTCCCAGAAAATCCTGCACTAATAATGTGGGATATGGATGAGTGAAGGAAGATTATAATAGGATGAAGAGGAAAAGTACTGAAATATTGTCCACTGTTTTCTTGTACAAACATCAAGCTCAATCATTTAGCTGATGGCTAAATTAATTATTTTATTATAGTGGAAGACACTGCTTCTTCTGTATTGAAGTGTTTTCCTCCAGAAACTGATATTATTTGTGCTTGGGTCTTTGCTGTCTTTGTACTTTTTGTTTGTTTTGTTGTGTTACCTTTTGGACAGAACTTGAAACAGTTCAATTTGATATTCTCCTTCTAAGACTTTACTGATCTGAATGGCTTGAGGTCCCTGCTCATGGGGTTGGGGGAGGTGAATCCTTTCCAAGAACAAATAGGATAACAAAACAGATGCTGCCTTTTGTAAGCCTCTGTTGATATCTGAACAACCACATACATGACCAATTAGTCATTTGGACTTTTGTTGTAATTTGTTTTGCTGGGGAACTGCAAGAATTTATAAGCTCTGCTGGTCTTGGATCTTGCTGTTAAAAGGGAGTAGATGTTTTGGAGGTATTTTAAAACGGTACGGAAATGGACACTGTGCTTTTGCTGGGATTGGAGGCGTTGGGGAAGGGCAGGGATTTGCATTCTGTGATGGTGTTCAACAAACTAAAGGAAATCCAAAGGCAGTTCCCCTCTGTTGGGACATCCAGCCCTCGCTGCACCTTTGCTAACATTACTAACGCCCATGTTGGCAGAGTGGAACATTGACCCGCATTGGCTCCGTGAGTGTCCTGTGGTGTCTGTGTGTGCGTGTGCGTGTGTGCTCTACTGCATGGGGGCAGCAGCTCCATTCGTTGCTGTAACAAATGTAAAAAAACTAAACTTGAATTAATTAGTTTTTTTCAACTTGTTACAGCAGCGAATGGAGCTGCCGCGGTACGGTGTAGACTGCAACACAGTGAAGGAGCTGCCAGAAGAGTGCTCCGCACTGCCAACATTGGTGTCTGTGACATCCGGGAAGCGGCCGCTAGAGAGAGAGCAGCCAGCACAGCAGGAAACCGGCCTCTCTTTTATTTTCGGTTTGGTGAGCACAATGAATGTATCTTTTCCAGTCCATATCTGTCTGTAACCGTGCCTCATCTGGAAGCCTCTGGTAGACACCTACATCAATATGATAGACCAGGAGCTGCCAGGGACAAATCAGGACAACCCAAGGAGAACATCTGGAAGGCCGTTACCGAATTCTGTGTGCCCAGGAGTGCAGTGATGGGAGGGGAGAAGGAACGGTCCTTCTTACTGTCATTTGAATGTTAACATCTCTCTAGCTTCCATACAGTGGATGCGTCAGAGGAGGTTTCAAACAATAACTGGCAAAACAGAGGAAGGCATGTGTTTCTAATTCCCTTTTTGGCACTGCCTTTTTACAGGGCTCTGGACAGATCCGAGCCTACCAGAATCTGGAGGAAGCTATAAAACTAAGCACCCCTAATTCCATGCTATTTTCAAGTAGAGATTCCTGCCTGAGCTCCATTCACATCCAAACCATTCTGAAGCAGGCTGACTTTTAGAAACAAGCATCAGGATGGTAGAGCAGGCTGGAGCAAGAACATTCCGCAGGGCCACGTGTCTGCAGTGTGGACTGGCAAGGTGTGAGCCCAGCCCTGCCTGCATAGCTGTGCCCCTCAGCAGATACCCGTCCTGCCTGCTGGGGGTGGCCAGAGGCTGGTGGCCAGCAGCCTGCTCCTACTCCCTGGGTTTGTAGCAAGGCTGCAGAGGATTCACAGCCCCTCAAGACCCCAGATTTTCTCTTGCCAGCCATGTTGACACATGGACGATATCACACTCTTGCCTGTGTGCTTATCCACGCTCCCACAAGGCAGTCCAGACATGGTATAAGAAATGGCTAGAGGGAAGATAAGATCTGCAGTTCTGTCAGGACAAGACATACCTGTAAAAAGATGTTCCCTTTGAGAAACCTTCCCCACTCATTTTCAAACCAATTTGATGTAATACTATGGGAGAGATCTGTATTGGATTCTGACTGTGGTGTTTGTATTTCTCCTCTTACACGGGACTGGCTCTAAGTCAGGTTCTCTCAATCTGACATGATTAACTTCCTCTGCCTAAGATTTTTGCAAAATGGGAATGATTAAATTGCAATTTCAGGTTTAACAGAATTAATGATATAAAATCACTTAAGTGCTAAATGTAGGCAGTAGAAGGGTTGGCTATATATGTATATAAACGTGCGTACATACATGGTCATTTTGTTGTGCTCACTGGGATGCTGTCATTTTAGAAAGGGAGAGCTGTTACTTTTCAGTAATGGGGTTAATGAAAGGTGAAGCTGGGCAACAACGCGGCTGATACTCTGCCAGGTGATGTGAGTTCACTCGTAGGCTCCCTGTTTTGGACAGGACAATCCCAGAGAGTACAGCAAACGTGCAGCAAGTGTGACACACAGGGGACATGCTGGATCGGCTGCACATCTGCAGGTTGACTCTGCAGTGAATGCACAATAGGCCTGTCACATCCAGATGCTGCACAGACTGCACATATGCAAAGGACATTTGTACTGTTCCGTTCAGGCTGTTGAACATCCAGAAATCCGGAACGGATATGCCGTGTTTGGCAGTGTTAATGGGAGAAAGGATAAGGGGAGCCCCCTTTTTCTTTCTCATTAAATCCCCACCTGCTTTAACTTAGGGAGACAAAGGTACAGCTTTGTTTCCTCAGAATGCCTTCTCAGGATCTCAGTTTGTAGCTGGAGATGTTCTGTGTGCCGAGTAGGTTTTCTTTTCTCAGTTTGCTCGTATGTCAGATATCTAAAAATAATAGTGATTCTGGACTTTATATCTGCACATGTATCCCACTCTCTCTTGTGCTGTGACCTTTCTCTTACTGCCTCTGTAGAGGAGCCATGACAGCCAAGAGCTGCAAGAATAACCACTTAAACGGGCTTTTATTTGCAAATATCTTTCTGAAGATTGTCTTGATTAGATCAGTCAGCTCTGGGTAAGATAACATGTGGACAGCTGCATGCACACTGTTAAGAGAAACCCTCCCTAGATGAAAAAATAACTAAATTACCTGCATCCCCCATAAGCTGTGTTTTTGCCCAGTTTGCTTCCAGACTTTTGCCAGGAAATGTGATTGAATAATCACAGAACAGAGACAATGTTGTTATCAATTAAGCTTTGCTTCTAACAGCTTAGACATGGGAGGTTCATTCTCTCTTAATCAAGTGCTGTGTCTACACTAGATTACTTTCTGTAATTTCCCATCATTGGTACCACCAGTGTAGCTCTATTTGTAGTGTAACCATGTAGACCAGTCACCAGTGCTTTATTTATTATGGCTAATAAACCTGTGAGACGCAGTGTTTAAAAGGCACCTGCTGCTGCTTTCACAGGCCTAGAGACAGATCACTGCATCTCCTGCTGCTGGAGCCCCGACAGCACAAGCACGGGGAGATTTCAGGCTATGCAGTGCAGAGAAGATAATACATTTGCACAGAAGATCCCTTTACCGTATGAAGAAGTAATTTTCTGTAGAATTGCAGGAGCCGATTTTCATAACCTCTGTTATTAACAAGACACATATATTTATATATATGTAATGTGTGCATACATTTGCATACTTTTCTGTGTGTATGCGTGCATACATTTGCTTTCAGCTGTTCCTGCTGCTAGCCCTTTGGGCAGTCAAAGTAAACCTGGTGATTACAATTTCATTTTCTCTTCCACAGACATCATTTGGATTGCAACATTATTTGGATTGCAAAGTTTGCAAGGAAATGTTTAAACAAAGCTTGATTCTGGAATTGAAAAAAACCCCTCATGTATTCACTTTATTAATAATACTGAGTATTCCTATCACATCTGGTTTCCTAATTCTTAAAGATCTTATCAAGGGATAACCACGATGGGGCATTTCAAAGCATATATGTGTTGTTGAGAACATGGGTCTCTGTGGAAGGCATATGCATCGCACAACTCATGGACACATTTCTGAAGACAGTGTGACAGATGTTTCGCAGATGAGAAACTATGGCACATGGACGAATGCTTAGTAAGTCTTATTTTTAAAAAAAGAGTTTTGGTTTGAATTGGTGGATGCCTTGCAGAGCCTAGGTTCTGAAAGCATCTGAGAAACTACCCCTTGATGCCATCACTTAAAGTATGATGGTTACATCTTTGCTTTTGCCATGCTGACTGAGAGCCCAGTTTTATGCATTCTTTGTTTTATGATGGCACCTCTGTTTCCTATCCTGCTGTAAAACCTCAAAATATTAAATCTTGTTCAAACACAGCAAAAAATACCTTCCCTCAAAGACTTTACACCCTAACAGTAAGGCAAAAAAACAGGTGTAAAGAAAGAAATGAGTACACCAGTTTGTAATGTAGGTAGTGGTTTCAGCACTCAGCGTGATTTTTTTTTTGGGAGAGGATATTTTTAACACACATTGGAGTCGGGGTGTTTTTCAAAGGATTTGAAGAATTTCTATGAAATATCTGTTGATGTTCATGGAGACCATCTGTGAAACATAAGGGCATAGGAGGAAACATGAAGATGTCATTCTAAAAATCTGGCAAAGGGGTGAGAAAAGATGGCTCAGTCAGAGGTGAGTGGTAGAGGGTAGAAAGGAAATATGCCTTGGAATAAAGCTTGCCTGTGATGGAGCAGAGGAGGTGAAGCCAGTGGAGGCATGTGAAGAACTGGGTCCTGCTGTCAAAATGAGAAACTGCTGGAATTCACAGTACTGCCCAAATTTCTCTGCAGTGTAAGTTGACCAACACATTGGTGAATGTGCTATGGGGGTAGGTAGCCTTTTCCTACATACTCTTTTAAAAGAATCTTCAAATGGTACACTGAAGCTGTGGGACTATCTAGATAAAAATGGAAATCAAACATTGCATGTGAACTGGAGCTGTAATGTGATCTCCGCCATCACTGAGATAATGGAGAGAAAAAAGAAGCCCAAGATAGCTAAAGCTTGTAAGGAAATGCTGGAAGGCAAGATCGAGATTGTAATCAGCAAAGAAGAAGATCGGTTTGAAGTATGTGCATTGTTTGAAATCAGACCCAAGTGCAGGAGGAAGTGTGAAAGCACACCTGTGAAGAAAAGGTGGTTAATTAAACATATCTAATCAGAAATTCCATTTTCCTCAGATTTGTCTGGCATAAAGTGGCTCTACTTTCCTGGATATCTTTGGGTAGGAGTATCACATTTTAAATCTCCTTTGGCTTATCCATTAAATTCATTACTTAGATACACATTTGATGGGAAGAGTGAAATGAAAGTTCCATGGGGATGGTGTGACATTTATCCTGTTTACAAAATACAGTATGTTATCACCTGACTTTGCTTTTAAAAGCTGAGCCACCAGCCATTGCATAGAAGCTCAGGAAATAACTTCGAAAGGAAGGTAAATACTGTTTCTTAAAAGTGCACTCAAACACTGTTTGCCTTCCTTCCCACTAGTCCTGGAGCTGCTGGATTTACCCTACAGCTCTCTCCTGGGGGCACACACTTCATAAGATAGTTTTAGAACAATAGATGTAACCAGTGTCTAAGAATGTCTTCTATTTCTCGTCAATTAGACGTTTCAGCTTTTAAGTATTTTTAGATTGAAAAATTTGACACAAACATAGGAATAAGAGACACATCAAAAGCAACTTGTCAGCTGTCATTAAGGGAACGATTGTCCTCTGTTGGAGAGGGCAATGCAGCTATTGCCAGTTATCAGCACAGAGCACTGCAATTTAGCTACAAGAAGAAGTAATAAAGGGGGAACAAAGAGGTGAAGGGAAAAAAAAAAAAAAGAAAGAAAAAAAGGAGGTGGAGCCTGCTTCCAGCTGACAGTTTTGTGCTTTCCATGCACTTAAAAATACAACCATAGAGCTTGCTGTGGTATTGCTTAAATAGCTTTACGGAGGCTTTTACATTTTTAGCTAAATACAGTCAAGGCAGAATCCAGTTTGCCGATTGGGATTTGTAGATTCATGTATCTGCATTAAGTTGTCCGTCTGTGAACCTGGTAAGAGACACAGTTAATTCAGTTGATGAAACCCAGACAGCTTTTCAGCTTATTCCAAAGCAGATACCACCACTGACCACCTGCGTGGCTTTCAAGGCTTCACTGGGCTCATGGAGTTACCTGAAGATGGGTATCTAATACTGTTCAGGATTTACTATGGTACTGGAGACATCTGGACAGAGCGAGCGTATATAAAAGAGGTCTTAAAGGGGACATATGCCATTCTGCTCAAGCCAGGTATCCTAGCGCACAGCATCTCAAAAGACACTGGACACCTCTGTTTAGACTCCTGAGCCCTGGCCTAGGTCTCTGTTTTTCATAGCAGGAGCTTAGCTTAAGCACCTTCTTGTAGACACCTAAATATAGGTGTCTTGATCTGCAGGCTGAATCCCACATTAGCAGCATTAGATAAATGAACTAATGCTTGTATTAAGAACGTGGCTGTTTGCTCCAGTGCACCTGGTAGTGCTTGTGTAACGTGATGAGCATAAAGCACCTATTTCTCAGCCTTTCGTATAAAATAACTGTGTTCCAGGTGTATATATTTTGCTAAAATTCTTCATGACTTGTAGGAGTCAATCTTTAGTGCTAATTATGCTTACTTTTTAAAGTCCTGCTTTAGCTGCAAGACTGGGGTAGGCTGTGGCGTTACTAAGAATGATGCCGGTTTGACAGTGACTGTGATTGTGTCTGTGGACAGGGCACTGGCGTAACACTGTCCTTTCTTTTATGAAAGCCATTCATTTCATTGCTCTGCTGCCTCCTTAAATTTAGGAATTGATCGAAGTATGAATTCTCAAAGCCCATTATGCCACCACTTTCACTGATTCACAAATGCATCTGGGCGAAGCTGCACTTGAACAAGCATTAGCACTTAACTCATGGACCCCATGTGCTGGCTGTGAAAGCTATCAATTTTTTGGGTTTAGTTATGTTCAGAAGTAGAAGTGAAAAAAAAAAAAAAAAAAGGATGCTTGTTAAAAGGGATGCTTGTTACTGCACTATATTGCTAGAGCCTTCATGGAGGTGAACAATTCTGCTGTTAACACCACTTTGCTATTTATGGCACCACTTCACTGATTTCATGGTATTCATTAGTCTGTATGGCTTTTACTCCTACCTATCGCTTAGGAATGGCAGGGTGTAGGTTCTCGCTATTGTGTACTTTGTCTCACACCGTTGTCGGTGCTGTGCGAGGGAGCAGGTGCACGGGAAGCGAAGGCTTGAGTCCAGGCGGTGCCAGCTAATTCCTGCCTTGGCCCCTTCAGTGAGGAACTATCACCAGGTTTCTTACTGTCTCTCCGAAGCGGGGCGATGCCTTGTGTTTTCTCACTTTGAAGGAACTTAGTGCAAAGAGAGCTCTCCCCACACATTGCTGATGGAGAGCTTTTCCTCTGTGTTTTAGTGCCGAACTGACTTCCTCGTGTAGATCAAGTGCTGTCAGCAGCCAAGTTCACATCTCCTGCTTCATACCTGGGTAGAGGTTTATTCGCTGTTTTCATATTTACGGGAAAGTGTGAAGTAAAGCCATCAAATGATCCCCAGGCCTCATAAAAGCAGAGTGTTTGATACTGTCCTTGAGTTTGCTATAGCCTTAAATGACTGCTAGTGCAGGGTGCTGGGGCTGTGTCTTTCCGAACTGTATGCAGGAACTCCGTGTTAGCTGTTGTGTCAGAACAGGCTTCCTTAAAAAGAACAAACACACAGATACAAAGTAGGAGGGAGGTAAACTAGTTGAAGTGTCTCAGTTTTAAGATTAGATGAGAGATTCCTGTTACCTGCAGTAAGAGCAAGTAGCAGCATAATCTCTGTAGTGAAGCAGAGGAGGGACGAGCCCTTTGCAGTGTTGGGGACCATCCTGGGCAGCAGCACTGCCTGGCCAGCTGGCTGTCCTGCTGTCCTCTGCAACGATGGGGTCAGTGTTTGAGGTTACCTTACAAGCACTGCCTTTTTTACATTTTGAAAAGGAGCTTTGTGCGGTGCCCCCGCAGCTGCAGAAGAGACTGAGACACCTGAGGTGTCTCCTAGCCACATGGCCAGCAGAAGGACACCACAGACTGGAATGCATGTTGCCCAACGGCTTTCAGGTCTACCTGAAAGGTCTCCCACCGCAGCTGTGCACCTCTGAAACTGATGATTTTCCTCACAATTCCATTTCCCGTTAGTATTTCTAAAGCCTATTGCATGTGGTTTTGTTGTTGGAAAGATGCTTTTAATCCCCTTTTCCTGTATCGTCATGATGTTGTACTTCAGCAGCAGCACCTCAATTATTTTTGTTTGTTCTCCACACGCCGTTGCTCTGCACAAGTCATTTGCCATGGGAAGTTGTGACACTGCTTTCTTCACAAAACCTCTGTCACACGGCAGCAATTTTAGGTGCATGATTTTGGGGTGGTGTTTTTTTTTAGGATTTTTGAAAATGCATGTCATTTCCAGAAAGTATTTACTTCCTGACAATATGGATAGGGACTGAGATGAATTAGCATCTCGTACAGACCGAAACGTTCTTTGAAAATTTTTGGTCAAAATTAATTTTATTTTTAACTTTGCATTGCTGGTTCTCAGAGTGACCCAATAAAGAAAGAAAAACTCTAAATATACAAATGAGGAGAACGTATTTCTTCTGATGATATCAATGATTCAGCAGTTAGGTTCTCCTGCCTTAAAGAATATAAAGGCTTGAGGGCAAGTGAAATTACACAGTACTATAGTGTGGAGACAGAGCAGTTAAATGAAGACATTTTATTTGATTTAAGAGTATGAATTATTAATCACAGTCTGAGTAGAAGAAAATTTATGGATTCAGTCTTTTATGCACCAATGAGATTTTACTCCAAGTATGTTTTTTAGCCGACTAGCCACTTCTCCACAAAATCAAAGCAGAGTGGACATAGCTGATAGTCCAGAGATTTAAGAGAGAAGCTCTATTGTGAGTTCAGTTTGTTTTCACAAAGAAGTAAGTGTACAATGCTAATTATTTTTTAAAGTTGCTTTTGAAAGAGTCCATTGAAACGTAATTGAGAGGTAGCATTTTTGTTTGGTCTGTATTCTACATGGAAATTCTTGTTTCCACGAATGTATAGTCTTGTGCCTCTCCAATAAGCAGGCATTGAATAGTTCAGAAATAGTAGTGGAGAGTTTTTACATTGTGTCTTAATAAAAAGATATGAACATGTTTCCAACCTCTGTTTTGTTGAATCCAATTTCAATTTATTAGTCATCCATTTGAATACTTAATTATTAATCATTTAATTAAGTCATTTTAACAGTGTCATTTAAGGAGCCTTCAAGAAAATACCTATTTTTTTAAAACAGGAAATTCACTATGAGAAAGGGATGCATACAAGGTTTGACTCCTAAATACTGGATGTTTAGACCCAGCATTCTGAGATGCTGCAGGTATATATATATTATAAGGCTGAGTTACTTTAGTTGTTTTGCTGGAACAGATTACTGTTTTCAGCCTGGTTTGGTGCAGTTATTGTTTAATTTCTGGCCCTTGGTAGCTGAAAATTTCTATAGATATTAAGGTAGTTCCCACAGGGTGTCTAGTTTCCATAAGTTAGTATTGTGTTGTCACCAGCTGATACCACCCAACCGCGTAAGGATTTAGATAATATGCGTGGGCTAAGTCTTTTTAGGAACTGTTTTTAACCAATTTGCAGGAAAGCTTCAAGAGCCATTGCAATGGTGTCTGCCATTATTAGCACATTAAAATATTTCCAGAATACTCCTTTATGAAAGGTCACCAGTCTAGGACAAAAAAATCCATCACCAAGCTTACTGTCTGTATCCTGTTCTTATGTAGTCCATGATCCTGGAAAACGAATGTCTTAGAGAGAACTAGGAAAATAACCACACCAGAAAAGCTGACCAGAGGCACGTACCATGTAACTATGGACATGACATGGTTTAGCCACTGAATGTTAATTTTCTACTTCTAATGTAGGCTGAGCTCCTCCTCACTAATAAGCTTCTGGAATTCAATCAGAATGAGCTGGTTTGTTTGTTGTTTTTTTTGATTAATGCAGGGGTGGACCAGGCATTACCACAAGAACGTCGAACTCCTGTTACTCCGTCCTCTTCCTCTCGATATCACCGTCGCAGGTCCTCAGGGTCACGGGATGAGCGCTATAGATCAGGTAAGTAAAACTGAAGGCCACGGAACTGGAATGAAAATTTGAAATGGTTAGTTCTGTTCATTGCTTTTTTAAAAAGAATGTTGTTGTATACTCAATGTAGTAGCTACACATGGGAAATATTCATTGTACAAATACAGAGACACTGTCCAAGCATGCAAGGGTGGAGTTACAAAGCCGAGGTACATCTGGAATTGAATCTGGCAACAAATGTGAAGGGCAGCAAGAAGGGCTTCTGCAGGCACAGCAGCTGCAAAAGGAAGACTAGGGGAAATGTGGGCCCACTGCTGAATGGGGCAGGGGACCTGGTGACAAGATACTTAATGTCTTCTTTCCTTTTGTCTTTAGTGGTGAGATCTGTGTTAGGGACTGAAGGCCCCTGAGACCAGTGGGAAAGTCTTGAGCTATGAAAACCTACCCTTCATGAGGGAGGATCAGGACAGGGAACATTTGAACAAACTGAACATGTAGAGGTCGATGGGACATGATGGAATACAGCATTGGCCACCATCATTGTCTGGCCACTCTCAATTCTTTGAAAGGCTGTGGCAATCAGGGGAGATTTCTGAGGACTGGAAGAGAGCAAGATTCATTCCTGTCTTCAAGAATGGCAAAGTAGGATGTGGGAGACTACAGGCCAGTCAGTCTCACCTCAGTCTCTGAGAAAGTAGTAGAGCAAATAATCCTTTTTTTTTTTTTCCCCATTAAATTTTCATGTATTTTTTAAATACATGAAGGACAAAGAGGTGATTGGGAGTAGTCAGCATAGATTTATGAAGTCCTCTTTTTAGGTTGGTCAATCCATGCTTGATCAACTTAATAGCTTTCTATAATGAGATGACTACCTTGAAGGTTGAGGGAAGAGCAGTGGATGTTGTATGCCTTGACTTTAGTAAGGCTTTTGACAGCATCTCTCATAACATCCTCATTGACAAACTGGTGAAATACTTTTTAGATAAGTGGATAGTGAGGTGGACTGAAAATTGGCTGAAGTGTTGAGCTCAGAGTTAGGATCAGCCATACAAAGTCCAGCTGGGTAACAGTCTCCAGTGGTGTACTCTAGGGGTAAATACTGACCTAACAGCTTCGTCAGTGACCTTGCTGGTGAGAAAAAGTGCACCCTCCACACATCTGCAGATGATACCAAACTGGGAGAAGTGGTTGCCACTCAGAGGTATCTGGACAGGCTGGAAGAGTGGGCAAACAAGAACCTAGTGAAGTTTGACAAAGGGAAATGCAAAGGCCTGCGCCTGGGGAAGCATAACCGCCTCCGCTCGGACAGGCAGCGGGCCCACCGGCTGGAAAAAGTCCTGGTGGTCATGTTTGTAATGTGAGCTAGCAAGGTGCTCTTATGGCAAGGAAGGCCACAGCCCCCTGTGCTGCACTAGGAGGAATGCTGACAGCGGGTCGAGGGAGGTGATCCTTCCTCTCTGCTCAGCACTGTGATGCACCCCTGGAGTGCTGGGTCCAGTGCTGGGCTCTCCAGTACAAGAGAGAAATGGACGTACTGGAGTGAGTCCAACAAAAGACCACAAAGATGAAGGACTGGAGCCTCTGATACGTGAGGAGAGGCTGCAAGAGCTGGGGTTGTGCAGCCTGAAGAGAAGGCTTAGGGGGGTCTCATCAAAGTGTGTAAGTGCCTGATGGGGGGAAGTAAAGAAGATGGAGCCAGACTCTTCTCAGCAGTGCTCAGTGACATGACAAGAGACAGTAGGCACAAACTGAAGTATGGAAAATTCCATTTAAGCATAAGAAAAAACTCTTTTCACCCTTAAGAGCAGTTAAGCACTGGCGCAGGTTGTCCAGAGAGGTTGTGGTGTAACCGGGCTTGGAGATATTCAAAACCCCACTGGACATGGCCCCAAGCAATCTGCTGTAGGTGACCCTGCTTTGAGCAGGGAGTTGGACTGGATGATTTCTAGAGGTTCCTGCTGACCTCCACCAATCTCTGGTTCCGTGGCACAGATGAATTTTATTGTACCAATTCTAGTTTGGTGAATATCATAAGAAAAATATTTAAAGTATAGCAAGTTTGGAACATCATTATACCCTAAATAGAAGCACTGATTAAGGGAAGATAAAATTAATTTCTGAGCTGAACAAAAGGGTAAAATCTCATTTCCAAATGAATGGGATCCAAGTTTCTTCATGATGCTTCCAGATATAACACAAAGTTAAGTGATTTGTTTATAACTGAAGGAAAAGTGAGCTCTGAAACATCTTTGCTCTCAACTTTGAAGGCACAAACTGCATGTACTACACCTTAACTGGATGAAGGATAGGTGTGCCCAGCTGTTGTTCCAGCTGCTAGGAGGACAGCTGCAGTACAAACGCTCTTAGATGACAGCCAGAAGCCATGAGCTGCTTTATCTGCTGCTGCCTCTTTTGCAGCTGCAGAATAAGGGAGCGGTAGACAGCAGAACCCATCAGCCGTTGTGGCAGGGAGACCCTTGCAAGCTGAGTCAGGAGCCAGGGACTGATGGGTGTGGAGGGTGCTGAGGAGCCAGCTGTGGAAGTTCTGGGTGTATTTGAGTGATGCATCTTGCTGGACGCAGTCAGACTCATTGTGCTGACACAACTGGAAAATGACAGAGAACTCCTTATTAAACTTTTTGTAACATACCTCTGGTTCATTTCATTAGTCAAAGAGCTTGCCAGTCCTATTTAAAGGGAAATGAAATTATAAGTGTTGGCAGGAAAAGTTCACGTATGTCCAGAGCATTCTGATAAATTTGAAAAACTCCCCTCTCCCCTCAGAAACCTTGGGTTCACACCGTAGACGCTGCCAGTTTTTCACTGAATAATGGTTGTGGGATCTGCATAATAATTCACTGATATATAAGCTCCTAGAAGCTTCTCCCACATTACACAAAAATTTGTCTGATTTCTAACCAGTCTTTTTAAACAGGTAAAAATACTATTCCTGAAATTGTCTAGTTTGTGGGTGTGCAACCCATGGTCCTGAAAGCTCCAAGCTGTGACTCTCCAGAGCAGTTCTGCTAAAAACATGGGTATTTGGCCGTGTGCTGAAAGTCATCTGCTTGAGCTGTGCTTGCCATTTGTAAACTAAGATGCTGAGTCAGTCAGGCGACAGGCAAAAGGAGACATCGTGCACATCTTCCCTGTGTGCCTCTCCTGATACCCCAGGAGTGCTCTCAGTTGGTGTCGCTGCCTCTTGGTTTCAGTCACCGCCTGCTGCCTTAAAAGAAAGGTGTTTGTTCAGAGAAATGGTACATAAGGTCCTGCCTTAGGAATGGGGCAAAGTGTTGTAATGATATGTAAAAATACTAAAGACACAAACTTTGTCGCTGAGAGGAAAAGTAAGGAATTGAGTGCAAAGGGTTGCTTGTTCCTAGTGCAGGAGTCTCAGGAGAGTCAGGTCTATAAATTCAGATCTCTCTACTGCTCTGAAAATGTCCTTGGTGTTAAAACTGGAGAGCTTCACAGTATTTTGGGGGCTTATGGCAGGGCTTTGAATTCCTGATTCCTGATTGCTGTATTGCCTGACTCCTCACCAAGTCACCATGCTCTCCAGCAAATTGGTTTGAACAGCTACTGCATGTTCACTCACTCAAAAGAAACCAGTGTGTAGAAAATTCAGTGAAGGTAAAAGTAAACTTCCATTTCAATTTTGAGAAGTTATCAGATCATCTCTTCAAATGTAGTTGCAGAGGAGCTTTGCTAAGATACAGTGCAATGTTCCTATCCTGAATTATATTCTCCCCTTCTATACGTTGCCCCTGTGAGATCAGAAGCCTATTTCTTTCTTGGTCTCCTGGCTCATACTCTATTACTGCAGGTTACAAACTTGCAAGTCAGATTGCTTTTTGGTTATCTCGTCTTCAGGTTCAGGTTTGCCTCAGGTAGAAGCCTTTGTTTTGCTTGTTGTTTTGCTGTGCTTAATACCTCAGCCTCTCTGCTCTGATCACATTGTGATTATTAGATCCTAGCTGTTACCCGCTTTCAGTGCTTGTTATCATATTTGGCACATCTTCTTGGAAAAGGCCCAAAACAAGATGAATGCACAGTCTTTAACCAGTAAGTAATTCACTTCTAGGAAAATACTTCCCTCCCTTAGTTTTTTTGCACAATTTATTTCAATTAACATCTGTAAGCAAATCCTCTATTCCAGTTCTGATCAAAGTCCTTTTCTGTCTCTTCTTGGTAAGGTTTTCCTAATTGGAAGTCTAACATCCTGAAAGTCATCCAGCTCTCCTTCCATGCCTTTGTTTTTTACATAAATTTAGGTGTCAGCGAAGATTGTTTAATGAACTCTCTTTGGAGACTCAAAATCGTTGCTGCCACTAATATCACCTTCAACTTATGTTCTTATATTATGGAAAATGTCAGAATGTGACATTTTAAATCCCTACCTATTTTCTCACTTCAGTCTTTTTTATTATTATTATTTCATTAATGTTGTAGCAGAATTTTTCAGCACTATAATTTTCAAAACCTGGTTTCTATGATTTTTATATTCTAAATAAAATTGACTCTGAGTTTATGGAAGTTATTTTTTTTCTTAAATGTTCCTGATACATTTTGTGTTAAGGTAATTTGATTTTAGAATTCAGCCTACATTAGGAATTTAGCCTAACTCTTTAAAAAAAGAGTTTAAAAAAATTTCCTGGCTGCTTCTTTTTATACAGGAAGGGATCCTGAAATCACTGTATTTATTTCAAAATGTCAGCTGCTTTGATCATTTGTTGGGTGTCTAAAGAAACAGATAGTGCTATAAGTGTAGTAACTGAACCAGTACAGGGTTAAGCTATACGATTTTATACAGATGTGGCAGCTAGTTTAGCTGATACTAATTCAAAGCATTTTTTATTTGTTTACTACTGAATATAAAAATCCTCTCGGCATTTACTCACTTAGTATTTGGAAAGGTTTGCCAAATGTAGATCGTGGCGATGTTTTTCTCTGAGCAGCTGCCGTTCCTGTGCCGGTGCCTGTACTAAAACATTATCTGGGGGCTCAAGATGACACCGAAGCCAAATGTTGCTGTCCGCTGAATCAGTAACTTTTGCCAAGAGGCTTTTCTGGCCAGTGGCTTTCCAGGCAAGAAAACCCAGTCAAAGGAGAACTGGCTTGCACTTCTGCTTCTGCGTGCAGAATAGATGTCAGCATCTGGCTTGACCTGGCTCCAGCGGTGTGACTGCAAAATCAAGCACAGACTTAAGTACCAAGTTAATAGTGGTCATGCAGATGTAGCTGCAGTTGGACATACAGCTTTGTTTCCTTTGTGCAGTTTAGAACCTAGGTTTCTCAGGTTTTGGAAGCTGCAAATCCATGGATTTGGTATGGTGTCTTGAGATAAGGAGACAGGAGTTATGTGGTGGAGTAAAGAGGTCGGTAACCTGAATGGCTTAGCTTTCACAGTCTTATCATGCTGTCTAAATGAACTCACCCAGTCAAATCCTAAGATTTTCAGAGGATGTTGACCCTGATGTCTTCATGCAGTCACTAGGGACCTGTTGGCTCGCTGGTTGGCACTGGCTACATCCTGCTCCTGCTAACATTGAAATCCCTCATAGGAAAACCTGGAGCTTCTGCCACCGTTATTTAAAATACCGTCATGTAGGCGGTCTTGCTTTTGGAGGAATGATCTTACTGATTTGGTGCTTAAAATACTGATCTGTAACCTCTCCACCGCAAAGCCCTGAGCTATCACTGCTGGGGGAGCTTGGCCCCTCACTGTGGCTGGCGTGCGGGGGCCTGAGGCATTGCTGGGCTCGGCTGCGGCAGAGGGGCTGCAGCGCAGAGACGGTGGCAGTTCTAAGGAAACACCCCATGGGTGAACTGGGCAGATCCTCCTGATCAGAAGTTGTTTTGTTGGTCACGGTAAATCTCCCCCAGATCTGTGTTTCTCAGCTGTTCATGGCCTGCGGGGTTCAGAGAGCAGCTCTCCTTTCAGAGCCCTTCAGCACCCATTTTCACTCTCCAGAGAACAAGTATGTTATCCTCCTCAGCTGGGTGTTCAACACATGGAAACATGAAATGTCAGGTCCTTAGCCACTTCATTTTTCTGAAGGGGCGCCACTGTGGCCTTTAGATTACACCAAAACAAAAAGCTTAGGTTTTCCATCCCCGTGCTGGAAACCAGAGCACCTTCTCACATACCAGGCCCCAGCTTTTACTGTTTCCATGCCTGTCTATAAAAAATAACAAGGGTTATGTAAATGCACAAAAAGTATGCACCAGCAAAAATGAAAAAAATCAACATTAAATCATAGGGTGTAATATGTTCAAATGGACATGCATGTGTTAGGAATGAGATAACGACTCTTGGCTCTATGGTTTCTGCCATAGAATTCTCCTCTGATGAGATGAGGATATGACAGATGGGTTGGGCCAAGTTTATTGAATCCCTTGTTTCTCTAAGAGGTCTTGAAGATGACCAGTGCTCTGCACTGCCTGGAGCAAGTGTAAGGCTTAAGAAAAATGAGACCGGTGAGCTCTAAAAGCAAGTTTTCCAGATGTCAGAAATGGTGTGGGAAGTAGTAGTGTAAGTGAAATTGCACTGCCTCTGTGGCTAAGGGTTCACAGAGTCCTAGAGGAAAGCCCAGCAAATGAGAGCACATGTGTTACATGAACTATGTGGACAGATTTTAAAAGGCATAGCAGTAGATGAGCATAGAGCTGGGAGCTGAGAAATGGTGTGTTTTTAGAAATACCGTAGGTGAAATCAGCATCTCCCAGCTGGTAGTATAGAGAAAGGGTACTGCTGGAAAGGTGGCTGTGGTACCTGGACTCTCGGCGGGGAGCACCTCACTTCTACTCACGCTTGCTGATTTTTTTTCACATGTAACTTCTGAAGATGAGAACGAAAAAATCAGTCTAGTACACCATTCTTGGGGGGCTGCCAACCCCTGCCCCAGAGATCCCACCGCTGCAGAGAGCAGCTTATTTTCCAAGCACACTCAGCACTTCTTTTAGAAGACATCTTCATACAGGAGAGTTTTGGAGATACTGCCAAAACAAACGCATCCTAACTACAACTCTCCCAGCTCAAATTCCTGAGCCACCTTTCCCACACTGTGGTTCGATAGGGAAAAGACTGAACAGCTTATACTGAGCGTGAAGTCATTAAATGTCAAAACAAATGATCCCAGGCTAGGTTTGAGGGACATGTGAAATAAGGGAGCTAGCAATGAAAAAACATTCCCTTTAGACCCAAATCCTAGAGGAGAAGTTGGCACCACGCCCTAAGTAGCTGAGCTGTTCTGCTCTAGGAGCATCGGTATGTGCCTTACGATGTATTTATTCTCATTTACCATGAGGTAAGGGTGTGTATGAACTGTAACAAAGGTTGCCGACATTTTGCGTGTTTACAGCTTACGTCATGGTGATTTTAAAATATATGGGTAGCTTATATTTTGCGTTTTTGAAAGGACATTCAAGATCTCATTCTGCAATCTCGCCAGAACTGACAAAAAAATAATTACACTATGAGAGTGTAAGAGTTGTAGTGCGTGGTAGAGGGAAAAATGGAATGGGAAGATTTGAGGAATCGTTTTTATTGAACCCTTATCATTTTTCATTTCTCCAAGGAATAAGGAGAAGGAAAAAATATGACAAATGTCCTATGTGTCAAAATGGGACTGCACATAAGTGTTAAGGTGGCTTGTCATAAACCAAAGAACTTGTTAAACCTTCAGGTGAGCAAGGGTCATTTAGAAGAGTTGATCTGAATTAGTTAACCTGGCTGTAGACACACCTAATTAATCTCATATTTGATTTAGCTGACTTACAAATACAATTTCAAGCTACAACTCAATCAGGGCAAAACAGAGGTTGAATAAAAACTTCTGCAGAGATGTAATTTATATGACCACATCCTTGCTTTTGACCCAGCAGAAAAATTTGTAAGGGTAATTGCAGAACTCCTGAGGAAAATTACTCAAGGATCTCCAGAGAGAAACAAATAGAAAGTTGATTTACTTCAGATCACATAATAAGGGGGCCTGAGATGAAGTCACTATGTGAAGCTGACTTCCAGATTGCATTACAAATGAGATAATAAATAAATGGAGGGATGGAAATTATTAGTGGGAGGCCTGCATGCTGGGGGTTTTTTTATTATTATTTCACTTATGAGTGGAGTTATATAGTTTTAAATCTCAGAGTTTAGAGAAAAACATTTTAAAATCTTTATTATAATATCTGAAGAAGCCAAAGTAAAGCAAAAAGTATGCCTTCCAGCAAAACTAGCCATGGTGTCATAAAGAGTTCAATCTTCTGTTTTGGTGTCCTCTGTTTCCATCACATAACCTCTGTACACACAACCTGCCCTTACAACTTTCCCAACCGCGCCTTAGCTTTTACCTTCCTCCCACCCAGAATTACGGGTTATCACCACTGCCATCCAAAGTGGGCAGTGACAGCCATGCTTTTCTTTTTTAGGGTTAAGCTTTCTGGCCACCTGAGAACATACAACGCTTCTAGCTTCTTCATGTGTGCCCCAGGAGGTGGGCACCAGGTGCCCCGGAGGTACTCGGCAGCGGCTGAAGGATGGCACAGCACAGCCCTGTGCCGAGTGCCCGGAGCGCAGTCTCCTGCATCAGTGGAGTTTGTTGGCTGCAACATCTTAGAAGAGCCAGGCCTTTTGCAGTCGCATGCTCGTGGGAGTGCAGATGTTTTCTAAAATGCTGACTTTTCACTGTCAAAAATTGTTCAGGTCAACAAAATCTGGCTGAGAATTCATGAAAAGTCAGCAGAACTTTCCCTTGCATATCCATGTGTCCCCTTTCTCAGTAAATCCAGAGACCCAGTATATATAGCTTAAACAGCCCCAAAACTGAAAAAAACCCCACACTTATTTGTTCTTTGAAATGTAAGGAACAGTTTATTTCTGTTGGTAACATCCACGGCCCTTGTATAAATGAGTGTCATCTTAGAGCAGATGTTCTTGCATTCAGTTGAGTATTCCCTGTGTTTGTTGTGAATGCCTTATTTCAGAATTAATAGCACACCTGCTTGCAGCTGGAGCGAAATTAGGTGTCACAATGTTCGGACGTTGCACTTTCCTATCTTACTACCCAGAGAGATTGCAAAAGCATTCTGACACTGCTGCATTATAGCGTCACCCACAGCAAAGATCTGTTATTATATGGACTCACTTACTTTCACATTCCCAGGGGTGAGATGATTTTCCAAGGACTGAACTGTGTTGGATGAACACTGCAATTTTTATGAAATCACTTGTCCTGTGTCTGCCTGAATCTAAGTCAGTGTTGTCAGCCCAAGACAATCAAAAGACAAAGCCTAACTGTAATCTCTTCTGATGATACCACATTTACTGTGTCTCACCCTATTTAGTACGTCCTGATTGCATTCCCAATAGTTGTAGCTACCAAATTATCTCTACTCAGAGTATTTACAGGCCATGTATTAGGAAATGAATTCTCAGTATATCCTTTGTTTCCATGGTAGCTACAAGAAAAAGGTCTGATTAAACTCATAAGAGACTTTCGTGCTTTCAACTACTAGTTTCCTGTAAGGCAGCAGCTGCCAACCTTTCCTCTGTATAATTACTTAGCATACTATTGCTATACTTAGCATTACCTTATCTAGGATTTTCAGCCAAAATTCACCTTTGATAGTGCTGCTTTCCCATAGTACCAGTTGCCTCCTTAGAAGCTGAAAGGGTTCAGCTGTTACACTGTGTGTTGATGGAGCAGTGACTGCTCTCGCTCCTGTGTCCTCCTGCAAGCCGCCTCTCTGCCTGTTCTTCCAGCTCTTTTCCTTGATGCCGCCCCATTTGCTGACTTCTCTGAGACAGAGATTTATTTGTAGTTTTGCTTATTTGTTGAATGTCTGACTTCAGAGCTGATCCTTTACCGCAATATAAATAAGACCTAAGTATATATTATATGTACGTAAATAACCTCTTTTTAAAAATCCTTTGGCATTCTCGACTCGTTAAAGCAGAGCATCAACCTTCTTGATCTTAATAATTTGCCATTCTGCAAGCAAGTCAGTTGCATTTATGGACTATCCCACAAAAAGCAAGGATGCTAAACCTTCTCAGAATCCTTGGGCCTGTCCTGCTCCCAGCTGTATCGTCATGTTACTGGGAATTGGCTACTAAAGCAAAGGAAGAAAGATTGCTTCCAAAGTCTAAATCAAAAAAAGACAAGAATAGCTCAGGGGAGAGGAATTACATGAGACAAAAGGAATAAACAGATGAAATGGATATATTCAGATCACATCTAGGTAAGTCTCCGAGCAGTTTTATTCTTCCAGGGGTCAATCAGTCCCCTGAAAAGAGGGATGGAAGTACCATTACTTCAGAACTAGAAAACCAGGCTGCAGAAGATGATAAGGACTCCGTTAGATAATTCTGCATCTGTACAACAAAAATTAGGCAACAGCCTGTTTTTCCATATTTGTGTTTCTTAAACAGCTGGTGATTGGGCTATCAAGGCTGTATAATTACTGGGAAACTGAAAATGTGAGTAAAACCAACAGAAGGAATATATTTTATCAGAAACAGGTAGAAACAGACTTCTGCTATCCTGATTCTAGCAATGCATGACTCCTGTCTACAGCCAGTCTAATTTCTTGTCTTAAAAAGGAACAGGGCTGTGTGATAAATTAGATACAAGATAACTACTTGACACAAAACTGCAAGACCTGATTTAAGTACAAAAGAAGTCACTGTTTTTCTTTTGTGTACTGCAGCATTTTATGAAAGGAGTGTGAAGAACAGTTTTATAATGTGGGAAATTTTAATGTAGCTGGTGCTTTCCTGGGAGGAGCACCCTGTTTCATGATCCATGCAGAACTAACACCCAGATCCCTGATCCTTAAAGAGGTATCATTTTACTTACAATATGTTGAGTGTTTGACATGCCTATGGAGCAAATGCAGCTAATGCTGAATAAAGGGAGCCACTGAGGCATGTTAAACTTATATAGGAAAAAAAAATTAACAACCCCTCCACACTGAGAAAGAAGGCAACTGTAATTTTTGAATATGTTTTTGTTTTTTAAAAAGTAAGAGCTGAACAAAAAGGAGCAAACTCATGCTGCTAAAAGCTGCAGAAGTCTGTGGGAGGACTAGGAATATGCAGCATATTTCAAATGTCTCCGTTACAGTTCAGAGCTTTCCAGGACACTCTATCTGGCCCAAGTAAGGAACGGGGCATCCCTGTTCATGGGGTATAAGGGGAAGGGCGCATCAGGGTTATGCGCCATGCCAAATGAGGATGCACACTTCAGAAGAGTGCTCTTCTGGCAGCTGTAGAGAAACACGAGATACTGCAGCGTGGCTCCATATGTGGACCAGGAAATGGGTGACCTTGTTCATCACACAGTTGCTTTCTTGCTTCAGGAAAGGAAGGCTGATTTGCTCGTGGAGTTCATCGGAGCCTAGAAGGATCATACGTACTGTCTCCCCCAAAGTAATGGGCTAGGAGAGGACAGCTTGTCATAGAGCAAAGTCGCCACTTTTTCTAAGTACACGTGTTTGTGCAAGGAGGAGAGAAAGTATGTTCTCCAGAAAAGACTTCAGTAAAAGTTCAGAAGACTTTTCTTATCCCAGAACCAGTACAAACCAGACTAAAATTCCTGGCCAGCCTCTCTTTCTGTGTGCCAACCCAACTTCTGACTGGATAAAAAACTGTTGTGTCCCCCTGTGAAAAGAGGATTAGGTTCCAGGTCTTCAACAGCATAGGGAATAAATGGTCAAAGAACACTGTGAACAAGGAGTCAACAGTGTGAGCAACCTGTAATTAGCAGTGTTTGCTTCTGTATTTCTGAGCATTATTATTTAACCGTTGAACACTGCGCACCTATCGGCAGTTAATAACAGTTCTCCCCCAAACAACCTCTGTCACCCAGTTTTTCATCTTGAGAGTAGGTTGCTCCCTCACATGTCACCACGTGTTTAAAAAGCAGTCTCTGAGCAGGGGCTCATCCCTCTGGCTGGGCTGTGTACTGATCACCATCTCCTGTCTCTTGCCGGTTTGTTGTGCCAGGGGAGATCACATCGAAGCAGCATGCCAGCGCAGGTAGGACATCACTTTGTTCCACAGAAACAGAGAGGTGGGCTCGTCGTCTTTTCCATGGACAATCAAATGCACCAGTGTTGATCATACAGCCATTGGATCACACTGAGAGATAAAGAGGGGAAAGACGCTGGAGAACATGGTGTCCGTATCGAGTTGGTGCTGTGTAGTAACGTCTGTTAGTGGGTTGGGTTTTTTTCCTAAGCCTTTTCAGTTAAACAAGGAGCACAACAGTGTGCCAAGTTATGAGATAAACCAGATGAAAAGAGGGACTGCGCTAAGCAGAGCCCCTCCTGGGAAAGCTGGGCAATTTGTCCTGCTGATGGAATGAGTGATTTACCTCTGTTTGCAATGGATGAGAGTTTCGGATTATGGAGTGCAATGGCCAAACCCATGGGCCATCACTCGGGGAGTCTGAGCTTATGTACCATCATTCTCTATGCCAGTTTTAATTTCTCTACCCTTTGTTTTGAGGCCTCATCTCTTGTTTAATACATTGTTAAATCTTTGAAGGGAAACCACCTTTCTATCATGTGCTTTTTTTTTTTTTAAGTTCCAGATTTTTGTATTTTACTTACTGGCTTTGCTCCCAGAAGTATGCTCGCCCTCTCTATCCTGTCATAGAAGGTAAAGGGAGAGAATAAACAAATAAAAATTCTGGAATGCAACAGACAAAAGACTGGGAACAGAGCTGTTTTGTCTGAAGTGTGCTAAGTATTATCAGGCAGCCTGTAAGAAATATGTGTCAGGTTGATTACTGAACGCCGGGTTGATTGCAGTAGCACAAGCTGAGCGATTAGCTTTCCCAAGCATTTGCTTTATTCTTCCCCATTTATGGATTCCTTGAGTACAAACTCATAAATTGGATTCAACGAACAGTTGGCCAACCTAAAACAGTGGACAACAGCAGGTAAGGAACTGCACATTGGTTCCTGCTACCAATATAATAAAATATCATCACTCTATCCCCTAGATTTTCCATTGAGACTTTTGTGGAAAAGCCAGGTGGGAAGAGTATAAAGGTTTTGTTACCTATAGGCGTACTTTGAAGGGTCAGGACCTGCAGTGGTTTTATCAGCTGTAACAGGGTAGTTAGGATGTCACAGACTCCTACATGAAAGAATATTTCGCCTAAAAGTATATTCTTTCCACTTAGACCTGGGACTTTTTCAGAAGGCTTGAGTGCAACTACATCAAGGTATATCTGTGTTTGAAACTCTATCAGAAGTTTATAGTAGGTGGGAAATTGTAGCGTGCCACACGGTGAGGAAAGAGAGGACACATCGGGGGTTTGTGGCTTTTTTTTTTTTTTAATGATAGCTCCTAACTGTGTGGCATTTCTGGACAAAATCTTCATACTTGAACAGGTTTTCTCAGGAAAATTTAACAAGAAATCTGTATTTTAAAGCAGTGCTCAATCACAATATGATGAATTCAGTTAGCCTGAGTGTGCCAGGGTAGATTGAGAAGACAGTTCAGACACTTTTGTCAGACCTGCAAGACAAGGGGCATCACCCTGCCAGAGACAGTTTGAAATTCTAATGTGGTGTTCTAAACTGATGCTCTGTGTGATATGTGGAGAATACAAATAGGATTCAGGGGGATAAGCAGTTTTCTGTCCTGAGGGAACCTGGATATGTCTTCTTACCCTCATTATACTTTGTCCCAGTGTGTATCACAAATGTGGTTTCCTTCCTTTAGTGAACAAGGAGCTTCCAGTTACTGTTGTATAAATTCCTATTACAAGTCTCCTTGCATTTTTTCAGTAGCTGCTAGGGACAGATTGTGGGCAAGCAGTGGGAGAGAATGGGTCACATACATTCTGATGGGCTCCATAGCCCATCTTTCACCAAGATAAAGGCAAAGAGCTGCCATGCTCTTGCTCACATTGATGAGACGCAAATCACCAGTCACCTTTTGGTGAGGAATGGATGTTTCAGTGTGGGTTTGAATCCATACTTCATAAAAGTAGGAAAAGAGGTTCTTAGTTCTGTTTTGGTTAACATTCCTTATGATACATCAGCAAAGTTCACTTGTAGAACGGAAAAGCAAAGCTAGACCCTAGAGGAAAGCAAAGGATGTGTAGGGCAAGTGCATACCTGAAGCTGATATTTGGTGGGAACAAACCTACTTACTGTTTCTACCTTGCTGTGGTGACAGGATAGGTGGTGTTGTCTAGTGCAATTCGTAAATACCCATCTGGCTTTCCCTCATCTCTCCAGATTTTTCAATATACTTTGGGACTTAGCCTCTAGGTATGAATGGCTTGAATGCTGTTCATTCAAAGCTTAGCAAGTCCAACTCTGTACAAGACATTCAAAATAGGTTGAAGAGCATCTTCAGAAACCATCAATAGGCTTTCATTCAAAAAGAAGACCATACAAACTACATTGGCTATTATTCATTCTTTACCTCATCATTAGCCTGTTTTGCTATGCTTAGAGACACTTGGTTTAGCCAAGAGTTTTATTCCTGGGAGAGAACATTGTAAAAAGATTTTTTATCCAAGCTTAACTGTTTTTGCTGCCTTCCCCACCCCACCACCACCCCCCAAAGAAAAAAAAAAAAAAAAAAAAAGCCTATAAGCTCTTGCTCATAGTCCCAGGACCATCCCTGGACTGTCTGTCCTCAGCCTTTTCCAGATATGTGTCCTGGGTTTTTTGGTAGCCTCCATACTCTGAGTAATGCCTTCAGAATAGTTGACCTTGCAGGCTGGGCTGGAAGCAGGTGTGCATGTTCCTTCTCCCCAGTCGGCTTCCCTATGTTTTTTCAGTTTCTTATCTTTTCCATTGTTTTTGCTTTCCTGTGGGGTTTTGTTGTGTTGGTTTTTTTTAGGAATCTATGGTTTGGTTTATTCCACAGTAACCCATTAGAAATAAACATATCAGGAATGTGCTTTATTAAGAAAACAATTCAATTCCTGGACTCCTGTGGTCTCATTTGAAAATCAAAACCCTGCAGAGTGGTTTGTTGTTTTTTTTTTTTAAACTGATGAGTTTACCTTCTTACATCAAAAAAGCACCAAAAAGAAATCAAAGAATTCACAAGTTATGATTCAGTGTCCAGCTGTCACTAAGCATTTTAATAATGATTTTCTGTCAGCTGTCCTCCTTTAAAAAACTTCGGAAGAATTTGAGTTACAGCTCATCTCCCTCCTGACACTTAGGGTAAAAACCACGCCTAAGTACAGTAATATACGTACAGTTCCTCCTTTCTTGATCAGCAAAAATTATGCTCTTCCCAAAATTGCTGTAGAGTTTGGGATTTGTTTTTAAAGGGAAAACTCATTTTTTACTGATTGATATCTAATTGCTATCCTTTGAAGGAAAACCAAGAATTTACCCTGTTGGATAAGAAACACAAACTATTAGTGAGCATGTTCGGTCCTGTATACATTATTGGCATTGGTGTGGAGTGAGCAGGTAGGAATTTATCTTGGGGACATACTGTTAGAACTTAGATTATTTTCTTAGGCTGATGATTCTTTTTACATAAACTTTTCATCAGGTTTTAATTATAAGAAAGACCTTAACTCTTCTACTTTAAAATAGTGGCTTGACAGGAGAGAAATTGCTTTCTGGTTAGCATCGCAGTTTGCCTCCATTGTGGTCGATCAACCACACGGCTCTTTTGAGTATGCTTTTCCAGCTTTGCTGTTTGCTTTTCTTACTTTGCTTTCACCGACGTGCAAATCCTCTTCATGATTTAAAACAAAGCAAAAAAACAACTCGGAGGAACAGCTGATAACATTCTTTTTCTTAGACTTACTCTTCCCTGCAGTCTTTCCACTAAAAGGTGTTTAAACCTTGGCAGAAGATAGGGAACACCATTATGAAAAATGAGACATTGCAGCTTATCAGCAGAGTGTATCATCTAATGCTTCTAGTCATCCTTCCCAGTTGTTACTTACAAGTTGTTTATGCTGATGTGATCCGACCAACACATCTTTAAATAAAGATACGTATACTCTTCTCTTTCCTGTTACTTTTGTTGGGGAACATTGCCCATTCAGAGCTGCCACCACATTGACACAGGAGTAGGAAACAGGCTACGTACTGCCGACGCAGCCTGCAAGGGTGGTCTTCAAACAGTTTCAGCAGCAGTAGAAGTGGGATCACTCTGGATTAAACCTGCTTCACTCTGCTCCTACTTTACAAACGGGAAAAGCTAAATCATGCACACAACTAGCTGCAGTTTCTACAGCTGACTAGCAGTGACTGGTTAAAAGGCAACATCTAATGTGCTTCCAGTTGTGTACCAGATGGTCAATATGTGGCAGCTTCTTTAACCACAAGTGACTTTTGTTGCCTGCCATGAGTTTTGCATACAGTCTCCTCATGTGCGTCTTGTCCCAAAGCCATAGAAATATGCAGACAAACAGTGCAAGATGGTAAACTAAAGGCAGTCTTACTTCAATGTGTAGTTATGGTAGTAATTAAATAATTTGCACAAAACAAAGTCCTTATCAAAACATGTCACTGGCATCTTTTAGACATGATAAATGGCCTTTTCCAAACTTTGGGAGGCAGACAAATTTTATATATATATATATATATATATATATATATATATATATATATAATATGAAAGGTAGAGAAGCTCTTCACTGGGGATGGGGATGTCCCCACAGTGACAGGATTTGTTGGATGCTTTGGAGTGGGCTGGTGTGAGCTGTGTAGCACCAGGCCAGTGCTCAGGGTGCTTTTACTTCTCATTCCACCCTAGGCCAACCCTACCTAATACTTATTTTTCTGTGAATGATGCCAAGTGACAGAGGCAGGAGGAGGATTTGGGAATGGGGGACCTGCTACCGTTTCTGTTGTGACATTTCACATACCTCTTACTACTTTGCAAGCAAATGTTCCTATTTGCTTAGTCTGTGTGACTTTAGTGTAAATTGGAAACCTCATTCACAGAAAAAATGGGAAATGTTAATGCACCACACTTCCACTGAAAACAGTAATGAATGGTTGCTGAAGTAACAGCTCTTGGTTAAACAGAGATTTGCTCTGGGGAAGCGGCGTTCCTGCTCCTCAAATAGTGCATCACTGTTCTGGAAATAGCATACAGCTCAAAGGGCTTGTTTGTTGGTACAGCACTTTTCACTATAGCTGTTTTTTCTACAATGAAGAGAGCTCATGCAGTTCCTCTGAGATGCTGTGCGTTCCTGGCCTTTCGTGGTTAAATATGTGTTGTCAGCCTAGCTGGCATACAACGTACCTGAATGCACAAACAAATGGCTCATTTCTGACTGAACGCTATCTTGAAATCTCTCTTTCCTTCTAGATGTCCACACAGAAGCAGTTCAGGCAGCCCTCGCTAAACATAAAGAAAGGAAAATGGCAGTCCCCATGCCCTCGAAACGACGTTCGTTGGTGGTGCAGACATCAATGGATGCCTATACACCTCCAGGTGAGCATCTCTGTGTAGTTTATGACAATGTTAGAAACAGTTCTTTATGCTGCTATGAACTAAGAATCTGCCTGCGTAGGCAGAAATGGAAATGCCATTTGAGACACACTGAGCCTTGAGGTAAGTTTGAAGAGAAGGTGAACTGAACGGTTGGAAAGTCAGCCGGGGCACTTGGCATGATTGCTTTTGCCCTTGGTGGTATCTCAGGTTGCATTGGTCCTTCTGGTCTTATGAAGACCTAACTATGGCCAGCTTGTCTTCTTTTATTTGAGTCAAAGCTTTCAAGTTTCTGGTTTATTCCCTAACACTGTAATGTAACGTTGTCTTTACAATTAGCCATGCCATTCCTTTTCAAAGTTACCTGCTCTTTTACCTACTAGACTGAAAATGCCCCACATCTCATGCATTTCCATTCTCACTGAATCCAGATGGGACTCCATTTCTCACTGAGGGGTGGACTTTCTACAATTGGGAAAGTGTTTCACAGACTTTGTGGAATGAGCTTGGGAAAGTATTTTGGATATTCTGTACTATTAATGCACGGCTGGAGATCTTCAGAATATTCTCAAGCCACATTATAAAGGAAGACTCCTTTGCAATCTTATTTTTGTACAATACAGGAGCCATGGCCCTACAACAGGAAAGCTCTCTCAGTGCACGGTTAGCATTTGACTTCATGTCAGGGCTTTCAGTATTACAGGCTTTTCTTACTAAGTTTGTGTACCTTCGTGAGCTTTTCTTAATGACACTTATCTTTAAACCTGTAATATCAACATGCCTTATTTCTATTAAGAAATCCCCAAAGTACTGCACTTTAACAGGCTGTTTTTAATTACTAGATACTTCTTCTGGTTCAGAAGATGAAGGCTCCGTACAGGGCGACTCCCAGGGAACTCCCACCTCAAGTCAGGGGAGTATAAACATGGAACATTGGATCAGTCAAGCGATCCATGGCTCTACCACGTCAACCACTTCATCCTCCTCGACACAAAGTGGAGGCAGTGGTGCTGCACACAGACTAGCTGATGTTATGGCTCAAACGCATATAGGTTAGTATATGGATGTTTTGAGCATATCCAATTAACATGAATTTTGACTTTCACGTTCAGCTGTTATTACCTTATGAAATCTTACAGAAGTCTTTCACGTGCTTTTTCTTCTTTCCTTTTTTGTTTACCCATGTTATATGGAGAGATAGCCCTATGTTCTTATTTCAGGAAGGGAAGAAAAAAAGTAGCAATTTAGATTTAGAGGTAGACTTAGGTTGTGCCAAACAGGGTCTAGGTATTGGCTGCCAAATATCTTAAAACGTGCAGTTGCATGATTTCCATTATTTAGCACTAAAAAGGTCTCTGTAGAATCCATCATTAAGAAAAATCAGTGCATGCAGCATTAGGGGTTGCTTGCCTATGAGTTTCCCCAACTGCTGCACCACTTTAATTACATAGCTTGAGTGATTTTTGATAATTCTGTTAACAGTAGGTCCTCTTAAATGTATGTTTTTTCTGCCCTTAATTGAATCTAAAATACTTGGGCTGGGATATCTAGCTATTATAGTCCTTGGGAAGGACTATTATATACCTTCAGAGAAGGGAGCTGTTATTATTAGCTGTTTGTTTTTATCCTTTGGAAAGATCCTAGGAAGTCAGAGCTTTATTTCCATTAGGGCTAAGCTTCACAGACATTAATTATTTCTGAATATTGTGCCATTGACATTAGTCTTCATTAAAATGAGGCAGCTATTCGATTAGGCATGTGGAAAGCAAGGCTTGTTTTCCCTTCATTCTCCAGTAACTGTTTATCATACGAGGCATCTGCTTTGGGTGCATTCTCGCTGGGGCTGTGTATTTTGGGTTGTCTCACTGAAAATCTGTTGGAATCTATATTGGAACGGATAAAGCAACCTCACTACTTCACTACTGTTCTACTACACATACGAAATGCAGTTTTGCACGACTGTTCCTCAACTGATCATTCCTTTTCAAGTATATGTAGAAAGATACATGAAGCTTCTTAAATGTTCCTGATTTTATGTGCTGGAACAGTAGTCTGCATCCTTTTTTTTTTTTTTTTGAGTATAGCTTGATATAACACCTGTATTTTCAGATAAGTAGTCCGTTCACCATGGTCTGGAATTGCTGGATTGCAGTCAGGGGGAGGATTTGTATTGTATTCTTAAATTCATGCTAAATGAATAGCTTAGAACCTTGTTTTAGAAACACATACACTTCTGAACACATTAATCATTGCATTTGGTTATTTTCTGTGACTTCATCTTGAAATGCTAGAGGAAATTATAGCATAGAGAATTAAATTTATCCAAACTCTGAAAGGTTACATTACTCACACACCAAGTCTTAATGTGTCTTTAAATATAGCTTCTTTATAATGTGACATTTCAGTAATTTTAAATCTGGCACAGTAAGTCTCCTTTTGTAATCACTGAGTTTGCAGTAAATAATACAGCATTTATAGAACTAAATTAAGATGGCAGTATTCTGTAGAAGAGGAAGAATACTACTTGTTTTACTTGTTTTATTTTGCCTTGTTGACTAGAAAGATTTCTCCTCTGAAGGAAACAGTTAAGCTTATCTCAGCGTATTTGTTCTGACAATAAGATACTTTAAATTACATCTCTAGTTGGACAGTAGTTGTGATATAGTAGTGTAAAGGTCATTTGGATAGAAAATATGAGTGATATCTGCTAACAGAGATTGTGATCTTAAGGTTACCATCAGTCATTGTTGCTAAAATAACTGGAAATGTAGGAGAAGCTGCATAGATGATAACTATAGGATGTATTTCTTCATGGGTGAGCTGTTTTCTGTTAGAATTTGAAATTAAATGGCTCTTTTGTGTTCTTTTTCAATCCAAGAAGGTGGATTTCGCATATAATTGTTTTCTAAGAGGTAATAAATTTCAAGTATTCCCACAGATAGCCTTGCTCTTTTAGAGGCAGTGTGCCAGTGATCATAGATGAATAATCCTCTTTGGTAGGGGAGAAGGCAAGGGAGAACAATAATCCTGTTCTCTGAACCTCTTCAGCTACTGGAAACAATTTGTTCTTGATCACAAAGAACATGTATTCCCATGGCTTGATGTTTGTTTGGTCCAGGAGTTGTTCTCCAGAGACCGATCGGCCTGCAAGAGAGAAATCATCTGTAAATATGTAAGGACGTATTGGCACGCTCTGAAGATACCAATTCTGATAAATACAAATTTAAGGGGCAACAAGAAAGACCTTTAATGATAACCAATAAACCCCCTCCATTCTGATATCCACTAGGATTTGACCTCCAGAGTGCATCACAGAATCAAAGGGAGATTTTTCCAATTTACTGTAATGCAGTTCTGGGAAGGGATTTGATAAAAGGCCTTGGCTATAATATAAGCAGAGTTCAGCTTTGTGGATCGTTTAGATAATTTGCATTAGCTATTATATGCTTTTTATGTTGTACTGTTAATTTAATTTGGCTGCTGCTGCTTTATTATGGCCAAAGTTCTAGTTTAGGATAGGTATCCTTTAAATGTTTATTCTCAGCTTTAAGATGCTCCGGCATCTGTGCTTTCGTTTGTCTGTATTACATGTTTTGGACGTATATGTATATAAAAATCAAGGAGAGGAAGCACATCCCGAAGTTCATGTAATGAAAATCATATGGCACTTACCTATCATTGTAAGTTGATATAAACATCTCACTACAAAATGTTGATCCTGTAGATGCATTTAATGTTTCTTTTATATGCTTCAAATATGTTTCTGTTTAAAAATCAAAGGCTTTTATCCACATTAAAGGCTACATAGATTTCTTATTAAGTAAATATAAAAACATGTGCCATAAAGCATGACTGAGAATTCTCAGACAACCTTAAAATTCTTGTCTTCTGAGGGGGAATATTAACTCCTAATACAGGGGACTAGTTTAAAATCCTGTCACCTGGACTTCAGTATGGCAGGAACCTAACTGATGGAAGAAGCTACAGCCCTGACTCTGGATTTCCCTCCCCTAACAATGAGAAGAGCCAGCTTGTTTGGGAGAAAAAGCTGCATTTTCTTCAAGTATAGTATTGCAGAAGTGCTTTTTGAGTTCCTGGAGACTTTTCAAATACATGGTGCTCGTGTGCTTCCAAGCTTCCACTGAAAATATTCCCCCACCTCTTGGCTCCTCCTCATACATGGGGGTCTGTCAATTGCACATGCTCTATCCCTATGTGAATGTGCTCTGCGTTGTTGGTTCTTTCTGATTTTCGTGAAATGGGTGAATTATCTCACTGCAGTGGCAGAAATGCGGAGCGCCTTAACTGGAAGCAGCTGTTCTGTCTGTGATCTTCTAATGCAAGAATATTGGAAGAGATGGGAAGAGGAGGTGATGCAAATATGTATGTTTGATGGAGGAAATGCTTTGAAGTCATGCAGCTGTCACAGTTTCTACTTCTTAGTCAACAGATGTGTCAGGATCGTTCTTCTTAACTAAAGCTCAAACCATGCTTCAAGTTACCTGACAAGACCAACCAGCTCTGTACCAATTGTGTCCATGGTCTAAACCTGGAATGACTGTTCTATACAAAAAAGGGTACATTTCACATAACAATTCATCTTTTCCTTTAGAAGTCATTCAGACTAAATTTTTGTTGGTATGACTCTCATTTCTCCAAACCTGCCTCTGAGAAGGGAACCAACTGAGGATTTGTGAATGTGATGGTTGAAACTTGCAGCTGTAGATACTGCCAACAGATAAGACATCTGTTAAGCAGATACTTTAAAGGAATATGGCAAGACAAACCTGAATGTTCCTCTTCTGCTGTATAAGAGTTCTTAATGGAAATTTAAACAGCGAATGGGCAGCCAGGGGGCTAAAACCCCACTCTCTGGCTAGCCAGTGGGGGCCACCTAGGGAAGGGAGTTTCTTCTAGGTGATTTCAATTGCCAGTGCTGCTTGTTCAAAAGGATGCCCTTTTACTAAAGAGCAGGAAATGTCTTTCTCATGTTTTTTCTCCCTACCCAGCACCATGTGTTACAAAGAAGTATTTGGCTTCAAAGGTATACATCAGAAGGGAGAGCACCTCTGCTCTGTGGTGCTTTGGATCATGTATCTTCTCTCCCATGCATTAAAAAAAATACCATCTCAGTGCTAAAATCTGAAAGAGGATACTTTAACTCAAATTTAATTTGCCTTGTAAAGTCTGAAAAGATGGAAATACTTCACTGGGAAGATGTAAACAATTATAGCTAACTTTAAAAATACTTTCTCATGTTACTAATAGCTAATAGCTGACTAAGTACAATTATTTTCTTAGTCATGATCTCTCCTATTTGCATAGCCAAACTGCATTATAAGTAAAAAATAAAAAGATAAACATCAGCATTTTTAATTGACTTATCGAATAGTTCAATCATGATCTATAAAAAGCTCTTGCTACTTAGCAAGAAAGGGCTAAAATTGTGCTAAGTCTAACATGGTTGATAATGACAAGGCATCTAAAATGACAGCATTATTCAAACAATTACCAGCGTAAGCTTCGTTGTCCAAGCTATTATACTTCCATTGATCACTTACAGCACAATATAACATGTTTGTTACAGTAAAATGATAACAGTGGATGTGATCGAAATCAAAAGGCTCAATGGGACATTTGCAGGATGCGAGGTGTTTCTGAGTTGCACGATAAAAGCATCCTGTGTTTTCCTCAACCACATACTGTGATTGAGTGATAAGGTTGAGTCCTTATGATGTTCATGAATACAAACATTAATGCCATGTCTTACTTTTTCATGATGATTGTCAAATGCCACCTTTAAATGAGAAGTATGCAAAATAAGCATCTAATACAGCATCCTGTTACTGTACGTGTAGCAATAAAAAATAGTTGTGTGTGTTGATGGTGCATGAATTTGGGACTGAATGCACAAGGATTACAGTGATCCAAAGCTCAAGACTCATGAAAATGCTTTATAATTACATTTGAGGTGAAATTTTCTGTAGAAGTTGGTGTTTTAGTAGAGTTATGTCACCGTAATGCTTGTAGGACATATTTATTAAAAAACACATCTTGAAAATAGTATTAGGACAAGATGAAGTTTTCCCAGAATTGTTGCCTTTTTAAAGAGTCTTACCCTACTGTAAAACAGAGAGCATTCCTCTTCACTTCAGTGGCAGCAGAATGAAGACCTGCCTTCTTTTGTGTCTCGGAGGCTGCTGGGGATCATTTATGTCAATCGAAAGAGAAGTTGTTATTTGCTCATGGTATTTATCTCCACCTACTCTAATGCTGATAAAAACCTGGAAAAAAATTATGAGACAACCCATAAAAATAGTACAAATACGTAGGTAATACAGACTCAGACTTGAAAACACAGGAAAACAAACTGTGGTAGCTTGCTGAGTTATCAGGCTATGAAAGAGAAAGATTAGCTCTGTGGAACTGTTTAGCAGTGCTGGCATGAGTCAGACCAAATTGTGTTTGCCTTCTGGAAGGCAAGTCTTTGTAATGCGGAAGAATTAAAATAACTCTGTCTAAAAATAGTGGACAAGCAAGTGTCCATGCAGAATGCAAAGTTCATGTTTCTTTAAATTTTATTTCTTTCTCCTGGGTTTCAACTCTGCTGTGATTGATTTTTTTCCTAATATATATGAATAAATTCCTTTCTTAACAAAAATTGGCACATACAGAATACAGAGCTTATAAAACTGATCTGTATTGACACTTGCAAGTGATTGACAACATGCTGTGTTCTTTTTATTTAGAAAACCTACGCAATAATATATCAGAAGTATATTTGTTGGCATCTTTTCTATTTGAAGCTGTTCACAAGCTTTAGCTTAGTATAAAATTAAATGTCAGTGGAGAACCTACAACCTAATTGTATCATTTTTTTAGCCTGTTGCTTACATGATTGCAGATATACAGCCCCTGGTTTAATCAGTGGAAGCTTTATTTATGAAAATCATGCTGTACATTATAGTTTTATACATTCATTTTGTGCATTAACTTTAACACCTGTTCAGATGTTGGGGGAAAAAAATCAAATGGTATCCTTTCCCCTTTGCTTTTCAGCTCTTCAACACTAGAGGTTCATGGTTAAACCTTTTACCTTGTTTTTCACAGAAAATCATTCTGCCCCTCCAGATGTTACCACTTACACCTCAGAACACTCAATACAAGTAGAAAGACCACAAGGATCAACAGCACGAGTGGCACCAAAGTATGGAAATGCTGAACTTATGGAGACTGGTGATGGTATGTCACAAAGCAAAACTGGAGGTTTTTTTGAGTATCGTAACATTTTTAGTGGTTACTGTATGCATCTGTTCTTTGTTTCTTCTGGGCACTTTTCACCTATAAACATGTACAAAGTTGCAGCATCTTTACAGTCCTAAACCAAACTGGTATAAGTAAAGCCAACAGAGAAATATTTCTTGATCAGCAGAGCTGACTCCCCACAGAAATTGTTCAGCAAAAGAAAGCAGTGAATCTCTTTACATCTGATTATATCATGCTGCCTGTTTACAGCTAGTATGTTTTTTAAATTACAAAGAACGTGACATGGTAGGATGGCTACATCTTGAAAAGTGATGTGTTTGAAGTTTTATTTTCTGAGTTTTGTTTTTTGGTTTTTTTTGAAAAACAGTTATTTGTAAACCCTTTCTTATTTACTGCTCCTCTTTTCTAAAACTTACTAAACAATATTTCAGCAGGGTGTGGAATTGTTGACCAAGTGTATCACATCCAAACTTAGCAGCTTCAGCTCTAAAAAACACTTGGTAAAAGTTTTGGAGCCAACCTTGTGGAAGGGTAGGAAGCAGAAATTCCTGCAATGCAGTGACAGAAAGCCATTAGTTCAGGAACAGTTGGCATGAATGATGCAGAGGCTTTGCTCTCGACTAGGGAAAAAGAAAGGGGAGGTGATTGATGGGATTATATTATAAAAGTGCCCCTTGCCCCATACTCCTAACCAGAATTGTGTTTTTCAAAATGCTGTATGGGCACGCATGCCTCCCTTTGGAGATTGCTGGCTGGTGGGATTGGCTGTAGGGATGTTCAGAGAATACAGAGTCATGCTGAAGTAACACAAAGATGTGAACCATGTTTCATGTGGATATGGGACAGGCGTCCACTACAGTGTAAAGAGCAAACCAGAGTGAATGATGGGCCAGAGCCTATTACCCATACTCCTCGCTGAGCTGCAGTCTAGTCAGACAGTATCGGTATGGCCAGTGATCATGGGGAGTGCCACTGCCCATCTTCTCACTGACCACTGCCAATGCTTAGGGAAGAGTTCTGTAAGGTTACTGGTATTGGCTGTAGGGAGGGGTTTTTCACTGTGCTTCTCTCCCTCAGTCTATGTGCCATTTCCCCTCTTAATTTTGCAACCTCACTCTGACATTGTTGTACTGTTTTTTATTTAAACTCTAGGCGTCATTGTTCTTTTTTGCTGAAATGATCTTATGTCTTAATGTTGAATACTTGAGTCACGGTATGGCATGAAACTGTAGTGGTGGTGGCCTTGCAGTCCTAGACCTTTTCTTACCCCACTTAACATCTGGTGGCGTTCAGCATAGCAGTCGACTGATGTCTCCATTGATCCCTGTCCTGCAGGAGTACCAGTGAGCAGCAGAGTGTCAGCAAAGATTCAGCAGCTGGTCAATACACTAAAACGGCCCAAACGACCACCATTACGAGAGTTCTTTGTAGATGACTTTGAGGAATTGTTAGAAGGTAAAATGACTGTTTTTCAAAAGGTTTGGGGATCTCTTATTAAAACTCTGTAAAATGTTTGTCTCATAGATTGACTTTCTAGAAAGCCAAGTAAGCCTTCGCTGTATTGGCAAGTACCAAAAAGCATCGGTATTTAGTTGAATCTGTTCGTAGTGAGCTTGGATGTAGTGCTGTAGAGTCAAAAGTCTCTCTTGTTTGCGCAGCTCCTGGTTCTGCTTGCAAAGAAACAACAGAAGGGAGTGGAGGGAAGCTTTGCTTTATGAACATTCAGCTGTGGGTTACAGCCATTGCTTTTGAACACCAATATGAGAAAAACTGTTAGTGAGGGAGCATGTTAAATGTTTTACACATCCTTTGTGTAACAGAGAAGCATTGAAAAAATGAACTAAATGTAAGATAGAAACAAGGATAAAGTCAATGAAGAAATTTTTCTTTTCTGGTTTTTTGGGGTTTTTTTTTGTTTTGTTTTGGTTTGGTTTTTTTTATGGAGGTCAGTGCTTTGAGAATTAAGATCTGCCAGGATGTGGAGATTTAAATAGTCTTCATTGTAGTTTATAACAAAGTATGGTAACAGAGCATGACTTAAATCAGTCTGTTACTGATGACTTGTTAAAGTACATTTTTTCAGTAGTTCTGCAGTTTCAGCTCATTACTGTGTTTTTGCCAGGAAGAAGTATTCTCCATCCCTATTTAGGAATAAAGATAGTTGATTATTTCAGAGATAAATATATGCATGCTGCCTCAGCAGTTTCTTTCCCTGCTTGTAGAGCTAGTGTAAGGATAAGCACGTGCATTCCTGAGATGTTTCAGTTGCTTCATCTCTCTTAAAGTTAAAAGTTAATTATTCTGTTGTATTTCTGTGTTGCTTCTCAATACCTTCTAACATTATTTTCAGGATATTTTGCAAAGGTAACTTATTCTCTTGGTTACACAGGTGTACACAAGGTATAGAATTTACATGGTAACTGTGTATCTTTTCATAATCATAAGTTCAACAGCCAGATCCAAACCAGCCAAAGCCAGAAGGAGCTCAGATGTTGGCTATGCGTGGGGAACAATTAGGTGTGGTTACAAATTGGCCGCCTTCTCTGGAAGCAGCTTTGCAGCGATGGGGCACCATCTCACCGAAAGCTCCTTGCCTAACCACTATGGATACTAATGGAAAACCACTGTATATTCTCACTTACGGTGAGTGCTCTTCAAACTCCTTGTGCTTTTATATATTGTGTACAGTGTCTGCAGGTATAGTAAATGCATAAATACACAGTGAAAAAAGCCCTCTAAGGATTCATCTGTTCCATTTCTGAGTAAGGTAAGATGATTCTGAAGCTCTTGGTGTCTGATGGATTGCCAAGATGTTACAGTATGATTTATTTCACAAATAGGAAAAGAGCTGAGTACATATACCCATGGAATCACAGATTATAAATTAAGACCACTTTTTACATACATCCTAGAGAAGACTTTCCTGAAGATTAATTTCTAAATCCATTGCCCTTGGATATTGCCCAGGCTTTGTTCTGCAAAAGCAGAACCTGGTATACAAAACTCACCAGCTTCCTGAAGAAATTAAAATAGGACTTTTTCCTATGTTCTACTGACACTCTAGTAAGTGTGTTTTGAATTATTCCTCCTGATACATAGTTGTACAGCTAGTAAATATACCCCCTGAAATAGATTTGCCAGGATATATTTCAGCGTGATCTTTGGTATGTTGATATAATTCAACAAGTACTGCCTGACAATCTATTGCAATCAAGAAAGACCAAATAAAAATAAACATAAGGATACCTCTGACAAATATATTCTAATTTTGAGATGTTCAGGGGCCATTTGGGAAATGTTCAAAGGAGTTGTTGTGAATAACCATCCAACTTTGAAAGCAAGTTGGAGTATTTATGTATGTTTTTTCATATGGATGTAAGAATTTATTCTGTTTTTTTTATTTATTTCTACCTTCTCAGGGGCCTAGAGTTCTGTGCAGAGAATGTTTTCACATGCTGTGATATAGAGGTTTGCCTGTTTTGTTCAGTGCTGAATGCTCCTTTCTGTTCAGCAATCAGATTGAGTGATGGTCCCTGGCCAGAAAGATGTCTGCTGCAAGTTTGGCATTGCACATGTAGTTAAAGGCTTTCAAAGCATAACAGAACCTTTGCAACTGAAGGTCATGCATGAAACATTTTCCCTTCAGGTACTCGGAGTAAAGAAGTTACTTAAATTAGGAGGCAAACCTATGATTCACCATTGATCAATGTTTTTTCTTCCTTAAGGACATTTACTCGGAACTAGAGAAGAATTTTGAGTTTGCAATTACATGCTTGCGGAAGAGCAATTCATATCATCTACTGAATGGCCTAAATAAATTGGACAGGAAAAGAAATTAAGATGTTAGTGAGAGTCAGACCATTTTCCTGAATATGGGATTCTGTCCAGAGAGTCTGAGCATATGTCCTGCTTTGCCCAAAGGGCTGTAGGCTGAGCAAATCAACCTGAGGAACTCATCCATGTGGCTCATGGAGCCACCTAGCCTGCTTCTCTGTCCTAACATAACTCTTTCCCAACCCCTCTTGTGAATTGTCCAAATTCTGAGAAAAATGGGACTAAAACTCATGTTCTCATTGCTTCCATTTGGCCTTTCTGTAGTTTCCTGAGTTCAGAAAAAATCAGTTCTTTTGTCTTTTCTTTTTTTTTAATTGATAAAAGATGTTACAAAGCAAAACATTTGTAAGAGATTCAGTGAATTCTTCTCTGCTAGCTAGATTTCAAGCTGACATTCTTCCTCATGGGAAATGTCCACTCAGTGTGCCATGGCAGTTTTCTTAAATGACAGCTGCTTTGAAATATCATTAACTTTACAGCCACCTGCCATTTTATTTGTGACTTTATGAATGATTTTGCTGTGGCTAGTCCATCTTTCGTGTCTAGTATTTTCTAGCAATCGTGGGCATGGCATTTTTTAAAACTTGAATATTAATAGACATTAAGGCTTAAACTCAGCAAAGACACTTTTATTCATTAATTTTTATCCTTGTGCATATTTCCACTGGCCCCAGTAGGTAATAAACTTTTGAAAAGGTGAGCTTATTCCATAATCCTACCACATGGTATTAATATGACACTTAATTTCCTTGTGTGCATGCTATGATCAGATGACCAAAACTTTAAAATATCAACATTGAAGTCTTTTGGTAGCTTCTGAGTTTGTATCTCACAGTTAATTTTAGGTTCTTTGCCAATTTAAGTAAACACTATTACCAGGAATTTTTGTATGTTCACTGTTTGAGAAATATTAAAGAGTTTGAAGAATAATTCTAAGTTTCTAGAGGTTCAGTCTTTGGCATGTTACCTAGATGGTCACTATACAACTCTTTTTGAATATCTTACCTCTGTTTACTCTTTCAGCTTCAGTCTCACACTCTCTTATGTCTTCATGGAAATCCTCTTGATTCATCCTCCAACTTTCTGGTTAAGAGGAGGTTTCTACATGTTGTCTTTTGGTCATTATTTTTTTCATACACAGCATCTTCTCCAGATTCTTGTCTCTGCATGGATGAATTGCAGGTTTGCCTGCTTATTCCAGACTTCTTTCATCTTTGCAAACTGGATTCCAGGAGTGTCTCCAGCTGTCAGCTAGGTCATAGCCCCTCTTGAGTAGTAGTAACTTATTCTCATAACTTCAAGCATATTTATCTCCTCCTTTGTGGATCACGTAAGCAATATTGCCATACTGCCCGATACTCAGGCTGTAGCTTGAGTATCGTACACAACCTGGACATTTTACTTTTGTTACAGCTGTTCTGTGTCCAAACCTCGCAGGTTATTTTGGGAGCAAATCTTTTCAAATGCAGACCTTTTGCTGCATCTACATGGTGAAGTCTCATCCCATCTGTCACCTTAGTCTTGATTCTTACAGCAGGCTCTCTCTGGCCCTGAAAAACACAGTGTTGGCCTGTTGCATCTCTCCAGGATGCTTTCATACTTCCCCTTGGTGGCTTTGCATGCTGAAAAGGAGCTCTCTGAGAGTCTTCAAAATTCTCTTTCTCCAAAACCTTCCTCACAACTCTTCTGCTGTCTTGCCCAGACATGTCTGAGAGTGGTCAGACGAATGGCCAAGCTACGATATGCCATGACAGACACTGGTAGGTTGGTGTGGTAAGACTACTTTGTGTGATTTATTGGAATAAATTGCCCTACCTAACAGCGGCTGATGTGGGTATGATACTGTTGGTGTGGATTTAAGTGGTGAGTGCTCTAGATCATGATATGCTGTTGTGCCATAAAGAGAACTAGTTTAAAGAAGTTATTCTTTCAGCTGTTGCTTAAAATCATCTCTGCCTTCCCATTCCTCTTCAGGAATTCATCTAATCTGTAATGCCTTACATCTCCTGTGTCTTTTTTAGCATGTTTTTTGAGCTTATTGTCTTCATAGCATGTCAGGACTGTTTTCCTCCATGTGTCTCAAATTACTGTAGATAGAAGAAACGAATACCTGCACTTGTAGACTTCATCTTTTTTTCAAGCAAGTTTTTGAAGTGGTTTGCCTCAGTTCTTGAAGTTCTTCTCAGTGCCTCAGTTGTAATCTTTATTTAATGTACTCAAAACTCTTAAACTCCTTCTGGTGAATGAAACACTGAATATTACTTATTTCTCAAATATTTTGTTCCTCTGGGAACTTGGTTAAGTGGAGAACATCATAGTTAAGTTATTCACAATCCCTTTATAAATCAAATCACTGAATATGCATAAATTGAAATGTCTGAGATATGGGAAGGAAGGATGTCTTTACTGAGTTTTATGTAAGTCTGAACTCTGACTAGAAACCTAATATGTGCTCTGAGGAAGAGGAAGACAATTTCTGGCTCAGACAAAGTTAATCAGAGTAGTCAGGCATCTGGTTTTGGTATTGTCGGTATTAATAATGAAGTGCTTAGTTATTTCTTAGAGGAAAAATGTGAATAAAGGACAGTTAAATCCTATATAGTACTTACACTATCACAGTTACTTTTCTTGCTTAAAATGATTATTCTAAGAATAATCAGAAAGACTGGGGAAAAAGTAAAAAGCTGAAAGTAATTTGGGATGAGCAAGTTCTGAGCTTTCTTATTTTAACCATTATTAAAAACAACAAAATGAGTACCACTTAACTACATGTGCTTCAAAGAGTCTCATTTTCTTTATCTAACACTGTCTGTAGTCATGTTTTTTTAAAAACCATTTTCAGTAGCTCTGATGTATTGTTTCACATGTTAGAAGCCTGTTGGAGACAGCAAGGCTAGCAAAAAAGAAGAGGTGCTGTGGATAGAGAAGTATTTTTTCTTTATCCATTTGGATTCTGTGGAGAAATAAATGCCTGAAAAAAGCTATTTTTTTTTTTCAAATTAATTGCCAATAAAAAATAATACTCTGACACAACTGGAAACATTTTGTGGCCAAAGTCATACTGCCTTAGAAGAGGTGATTTAGCTTATACTGGAGATACCTTGAGGTGGCTGAAACTTAATAACAGATTGAAAATAGCCAACCCCAACCCACACTACACAAGGTGTACGACCCAGCTCCTCCCATGTCCTCTGGCTGTGAGAATCAACTCAGCCAGGAATTCACGATTGTCAGGAGGAGAGGGGGAACTGAGTGTCTCCTAACCAAGTAGCTACATAACCAGATTGTCCTTATATCTGAAATAACTCAGTGCTTGCAGAGGTATGGATAGTCATGGTTCAAGTCCGTACAAAGATATCAATCTTGTGATTATTTTGTACTTTAAACCTTTATTTCTTTAATAAAAAGACAGAAAATGACTTTAAAAAATCTGTATTACAATCTATGATTAAGATTGGGATATCAAGCACTGTAGTAGCAAGGTTACCTCAATTCTGAGTATGTCTGGAGCCTTTTATTCTCTGCAACAGAATATTTTTGTTCTTTTTCTTTGGATTTTTTTCTCCCAAAAAGCAGCAACTTCATTTGCTGCTTTGGATGGATCTAAAAAAGGTTTGTGAAAAAAAGAGCTAACAGAGCAGCATAACTGTGACTGTTATTTTGCAAAGCAGAAAAAACCCTGCTTTACCTGCATAGCATTAGGAAGTTTGCCATTTATACCAGTTTTAATAAATACTCTTGTTTCTATTTAATATAAGAAATGTCCTACTGTGATACTGAGAAAATGAATATTTGACAAAATTATTTGCAGTTAAACTTTGGCAGTCTCGCAATTGCTGTGCACGGAGATTGGTAAGCAACCACTGGTTTGGCTTTGTTGAGTTAGTGCTGTGTGGTTCTGAAAAGCATCCTGAAGATGATAAGGAACTTGACTGTGGTTTGTTTTCTCTCTCAAGTTTTCTCCCTGATACAGCTTTTCTCTTATAACCTTCTTTACATTCAACACAAATGTATAGTCCCTTTACAGATTGGCAAATGAAGAGGAAGGGCATTTACTTTGGTGTCACGTGGAAAACATCTGATTTTTGTTAACTGATCCCTTTTTATGTGGATTTTAAGACCTGGTGGTTTCCTTTACTCTCATAATGTGTTGCTTGTCCAGATGGAACTGGCTTTTAACTCTAGCTTGCTAAATTTCAGTTGGTAAAAGATACTGCTCTCCGAATAGACTGTTAAAAAAAGAACAAGACCGAATACAAATTAAATGTAAAATATGTGGTTGCTACTATAGTAGAGTTGCTACTGTTCAACTAAATCAAGATTCCGGCGGCAAAGGAACAGGGACATGCCCCACACAGGTGTTAACAGAGTTTGTCACAGCTGCCAGAGAGATGCTGTTTTCCATCCTGTCCTACTGAGAATATTTGTGTACACGATGGCTGCTGGATATGGCTGGGGTTCAGAGGCATAGCAGTACTTGCTGATACTTGCTGGGCAGTGGGAGCACTCAGTTTAGTTTGCAACTATGTGAAGAGCATTAAAGGCCTCCCTGTATAAACACTGCGCCTAGGGCGTGCAAGCCTGGCAGCAGCACTCCGGGCAAGTGACAGAAGTGGCTGAGGAAGATGCAGTCATCTTTAGAAAAAGAAGATTTATTTCAGTAAATGCTTAAGCAATTATAAGTTAGGCAATGATAGATGTGGAGAAAAGCTTAATTTCTTACCATCTTACAGCGTTATACAAGATCTTGGAAAGCAGCACCACAATTAGCGGCTTGATGGGAGGTAGGAACAAGGTTGTAAATTGTAGTAGCAGCAAGTTATGTGTTAACTGGATGTTGCTGGGGTTTTGTTTCCCAAATCAACTTGGGAAGCTCTTCTGTGAGCACCTACCAATCTGCTTTGTTTAGGAGATAGTTTTGTGACCTGAAAACTGAGTGGTAATTCAAGTACTTAAACATCTAGGTACTAGTAAACACCTAGTGCCCCGTGTTATCCACAACGTGTGTGTGACTGGCAGACACAGCACAGGGTCTGCAGAGCCCAGGCCCCTTCTGGAGGGTACTCTTGTGCCTGGACCACCACTAGAGACTCAGATCTCTCACTAATGACTTATCTCTGTAGATCTTTTACCACTTGTTCATTTTTAAATACAAGAAAGTAGCTGCTCATGTATGGCTGGTAAGCAGATCAGAGACCAGCAGGGACAAATCCTGTCCCCGGTGAGGCAGGTAGGGCAGTTGTAAAGGATGGTGCTACAGTGGGGATGCAGGCAGGAAGGTGAGGAAGAGGAGGGCTGATGGGGTCCGGTCTATCCCCGGGGAAATGGTGGCAAGGCAGCAGCACTGCTGGCAGTTCCCGCAGCTTTCTGCTGCAGCAGTGTGGCTGGAAGAAAGGAGCTCTGGCACTGAGCTGAAACATTGGCTGGTCCACTCACTGCTAAATGAAACTCTTGCTTGAGTTTCCTACATCTGCCGTCCTGTTTTCAAGCCAACTAACTTATTAGAAGATTAATGGCAGCGTGTTTATCTGCGGAGGACCAGTGTCTCGTTGCACTCCGGCTGAGGACAGCAGGGCATATCCTGAGCAGCTGCAGACAGCCAGATTTCTGCTGTAGCCCGTGTAACGAGGACGGTTTAGCCCGTACAAGGATCAGCCCGGCAGCCCTAAGCCCTGTCTCAGAGAGAAAGCCTTGGACGAAGCACATCTGGCCTCCTTGCCAAGGCCTCCCCCTCCCACTGCACAGATGTGGCACCGTATGGAGGTCACAGCAAGGTCGCAGCGTTGGGATTTGTGGGAGAGGTTTTAGCAATCGGCTTTTTCCCAGCAATGTCTAATCTCTCAAGTTTGCAAAGGAAGAATTACACTGAATTGCAACCTAGGCAGAACCAAGGAAGGAAATACTTCAAAGATTTCCTTCTTTGTAACATCCTCCGTTACCGAGGGCTTTTATCCTGCAGTCATCAAGTCCTTTGTGTTTGTCAGTGATGTTGGGGGGGCCAGGCAGCCAAGATGGCAAAATAAATGCGTGGTTCAGTGCACCTCTGGTCAGAAGCTGGTACCCCATGCAGCAGCCACAGATGTGGCCCTGATCATTCATACACTCCTGCCTCCAGCTTCTGGATTACTGCTCCTTTTGTAGCCCTTTATTTATTTTTTTTGGAACACAGCGATATACCCTGGAAGAAAAATTATGGGCTTCCTGTTGAACATGATCCAGTTCAAGATGCGCATGGACTTTGCTGTGCCTGCTGGCGAGGCTGCCCCGTGGGCTCTGCCTGCCCGTGGCTGCTGCTGCCTGCACGGGGGCTGCCTGCACAGGGGCTGCCTGCACGGGAGCAGAGGCAGCAGCAGCTGGGAGTAGGCAGGGGCTGGGGTGAAGGTATAGAGCTTTAAGGGCTTCAGGAGAGACTGTCTATTCCAGCTCCTTCCCAGCTGAATGCAAACTAGCTTCTTTGTTCTGGTTTTCCACAGTTTCATACACATGTGCACATGCAGTTAGCTCGGCTAATTAACGTAGTTTGATATTGCACAGGTAAATAGAGCAGGAAAGGGCTGTGGTGACAGAAAATGGAAGTCTTTGACAGTTAGGAAGTATTATGGGCACTTTCTGTGCAGTTCAAAGGGTATTTAAATGGAAAGGTGAGGAATTAGGGAGGCAGCATTATATATGCTCTTATGTTTCAGAAGCTGAAATAAAATTTTGGCAATAAAAGAGGATTATGACAAAATGTATTTGAAGACTTAATTATTTAAAACTTTACTAGAAAGTACCCTTTTAAATTTAGTTAGTCTTTGAGACAACGTAATTTCTGCATTTACTCAGATCACTTATGTGGAGATGGTTGCGCTGCATACCTGGGTACTTCTGAAAGAATGCATCTAAATACTTTAATATGAATAGCCCTTAGATTTTGAAGAAAATATTGTAAGATGGCGCACTTAATAGGTGAAAAATTAGTGTGAATGTCATAAATGCAAATCTAAAACTTGTAACAGATACAATCTCTATAGCTCAGACAGAACTTTTCACAGCAGCCCCTTATGTCTCTCAGAAAAGCAATTAAACATTCAATGTTCATTTCAAGCTTGAAAGTGTTTTGTGTAAAGATGGTTCTTTCTTGCAATTCAGAACTTTTGCCAGGCTTTTGATTTCCATTCTCCAATTTTCTGTATCATTACTAATTGCTCTTTGAAGTTTGTTGCCACTGAAACTTTAATGTTGGAAACCTTTAAGAATATTTGCTTTCTTAAGGCATCCTTGGATTTTTCCAGCTTACTTGTCAAATTCAAGTGTTGACTGTGCAGCAGGGATGCTTTTAAAGACTTTCTTTCCATCAAATGCAGGTAGTTCTGTCATAGTGCTGTGAGGATTAATCCTGCAGACATACTCCTGTATCCATGCTGAATTTCTAGTGGAACAGAATTGAGTTATGTTTATTTCTGAGCACCGAGGCAGTTCAGCATGCAAATACTGGAGTAATTGCAAATAAACAAAAATTTTGCAAAACATTGTTTGATGATACAATATTACCATTTTCATAAGAAGTAATTGCATTTAGTACTTTCTCAGTAACAAGCAGCAGTGACCCTTCCCGTTTCCCTTAAGAGGAAAAAAAGAAAGTCTGGCCTTCTCCTTGTACTTTGTATTTACACCAGATTTGCACTGGAAACTAATTGGATAGTATTGCATTTTATAACCAGGATGTGGAAGAATTTACTCTAACAACTGCTTGGCTTAGTTATAAATAGCAATACCGTATGTTTGGGAGCCTCAACTGCTGAACCCCATAGGTAATCTGTTGTCAGAACCTATTATCGTTGAAGTTATTGGTGGGCATGAATTAAAGATTTGTTACTGTCAGATTGAATACTGCTTAAAGACAGTACCTAGGGGCCAGCCAGGAACAAGGACTGTTACACTCGGTATTGTTCAAATGGAAGTAACAAGGTCTCTAAACAAAGGCCATCTGAAAGAGCTTTCATAGTTGGAAGATGCTGATCGCTTGAAAGATTAATGAAAGACGTGTAACATGGCCAATGAGGTCTTGGTGAGATAAACTGAGTGAGTATTGGGGTGAAATCTTGGTAAGGATTAACTAAGTGTGGAGCTGGAGAGATGAAGCAAGGGAGAGACAGTAAAAACGAAGGGTACCTGGAGCAAGTGAAATGAAACTGAAAGAAGGGAGAGTATGGGAATAGGTGAGAAGAAAAAGCCAGGTTAAGTCGAGGAAGGGCCAGAATTAAGAGTGAAACACGGCCATATGGATGTCCTAAGGATCAGAGGGTCCCTGCTGCTTGTGTGCCCCTTTGGCTGTGGCGTGTTTTCTGTTTGCTGGGGTTTTTTTTCTTTGTCTCTGCTTCTTGGGACCTTTTTCCTTTTTCTGTTTGTGGCTTGGGGTGAGAGAAGTGCCATCAAGAACCTTGAGCAACACCCTCGGAGGTCAGTCTGGGCTGAAATGCAACTTGTCCAGCTTGCTACAGCTAAGGGTGCTAGGATAGTGTCTGGACTTGGTGATGTCCCAGCCATTCTCTAACAGTTAACTTTTGGAGCAAAGATCCAATTTTCTTCAAAGTAAGAAATTTCTGCCATGAAGAAAACTATTTTTTTTCTTTCTTTTTTTTTTTTTTTTAATGCTGCTCTCTCAAAAAAAGAAGCTCAAACAAAGCTTCTGATAAGTATTTAAATATTTCCCCTAGTCCCAGTAGTGGTGTTGTGTTTAGTTGAAGAACTACTATAAATGTTCCTAGTCTTTTTTTTTTTTTTTTTCATTGCTCAGGTATTCTTTCTCTTTTATAAGCTGGTAAAACATAAAAAGAATTTTAAAATTAATTTCACAAATTTTGTGTTAATAGGCAAACTTTGGACCAGAAGTATGAAGGTTGCTTACAATATACTACATAAATTAGGCACAAAACAAGAACCAATGGTACGACCTGGAGACAGGGTGAGTATGTTAATGATTTTTTAATTACTAATAATTGAGATCCCACGTTGACTAAGAGAGAATGAGGTATTTGGGTGGTCAGAGGGAATTAATAAATGAACTGTTGGTGTGTGTGTGTGAAATCTGCCTTTTAGTTAGAAAAAGAATGATCATTCAGACAGGTGTTTTGAACTGCATAATAACTAACCTGCACTGGTACTCACTGAATAGTAACTTGGAAGTTGTGGCAACATCAACAATAAACATTCCCATGGAAAGTCATTTTTGGACATAGAACAGCAGTGTTCAGCAAAAGCTTGCTTATGGAGCCTGGAGGTGTCATGTGGGTAAAAAAACCTACTTACTAATGACTTTGTCATTGTGGAGATGGTAGAAACAAGAGAAGCACTGCGGAGGACAAAGACAAGCAAAGTAAGCACATTTTGGCAGCTAGTGAAATAAATAAATTACGCTGACTGGTAACATGGAGGATATTTCCATTCATAGTTCCTGACTCTGATGCAGCTATTGCTAAATGCTGAATTTAGGTGAGTGGATGAAATCTGTAGAGAGCAGGGGTTACAGAGGTCACATTTGAAGTTGTTAAATGATGACAAGAACATCCTGTGATTTTGCTAATGATGTACTTACACACCTACCCCTTCATCTCTCAAGGCTGGCCAAGCCTGCTACCCCTTTATCTGCCAAAGCGTGCACAGAAATTTCCACAGGTCCCATTCCAGGTTGGCTTTAAGCTGTGGAATGGATATTCCAGAACAAATGTGTCAGAAATGCAAATTGTAGTCTTGCCGTAGTGCTTGAAGTTGTGAGGGTAGAATTAAATCTTCCTCCCCCAGGGTCTGACAGTAATTCTGAGACTGTTGGTTCACTCGGTCCTTTTGTGCCACAAGTGAGAAACATGCCCGTTTGCATTACACATTTTTTAGGGCTTCAAAAGTGAAAGCATGCAATAAAGCTTCCCAGAAGAAAATAGAAAAAAAAAAATTAAAAAGTGAAACCTGACAGTCCTTCCTACTTTTCTTTTTCAAATAAATCATAAAGAATTTAACTAAAGGATCTCGAGATCCTTTATCTAAGTTGTTTCCTACAATGGCTTTCAGCCAGGCGTGAGATCTGAAGAATCTTTTTACTTGACTTACATGTCTGTCTCTAAGCAACAGCAGAAGAAACAAGTTGTTCAAGTGTACACATCAAAACAATCCACCCAGAAGGCTCCGAAAGGAATGAAGTTCACATATGGGCAGTGTGCGTCTCTCCATATCTGTTGTGTGCTAACTGCCCAGCTTCGTATTCATTTACTACAGCAGTCCTTGGCATCTTCTAACATTAAGAAAGGATTTGTGGATGATTCAGGCTGAAAGCTGGAAGTTTAGCTAGTGCAGGACACATAAAGAGCAAATTGCAGCTCTTCTAAAATAAGTCCACCTAGATTACAGTGAAAAAAATGTTTATAGCTGAGTGCTGAAAGCATATGCTTTGTGTTGTAAAAACATCCCCGTGTAACAGAAACATGATCATTTGAAGCAGCTTCGTGCTGAAGATGAGGTGTTACTGTACTTCTGATGTTCTAGGCTCTTATTCTGGCTGTTATGCCCCTGTTGTAATAACGTAAAAGCTTTCTGACCTCTTTGAAGATGGCTTTTTATTCTAAGTAATGTAATCTGTGTGACAACAGTTAAAGGTAGTTTTTTAAATACTAGATGAAATGCAGGCATATATTTCTGGTGTTTTCTAAATGCAAGTGTAATTGTTTCCGTATGTTGATATTATATAGAATTCAGAAAGACCTTTTTCCCTTTAAAAGCATTTTCTATCAATACAGTCTCTATTTTTCATGACTACCGTTACATCACCTCTTTGGTTCTTTATCTGAGCCAAAAAATAAATGAATGTGCCTGCATTTCATTCCCTGTTTCTGGTATTATTATAGTACATGACGAACTGCATTTGTCTTCTATAGTAACTTCAGAAATTTAACCTTGTGTCACCCCAGACAGCTGACTGGAAATCAAGCTTGCCCTCTGAAATATCTACTAGATAACCAGATCCTCATCTGGTAGTAGGCACTGTATGGTTTGATTTCCTTCAGCTTTATCCCTTTTTGCTTTTACAAACATTATTTATTTATTTGGTATAGGTCTGTTAGTGATTAATGTTTTTTTGGAGGAGAAGTTAATGCCTCATTCCCACTGGACTTCAGTCAGATTTTTTCACCTCCATCAGCTGCTTTGCAAAGATTCCCAGCCAAACCTTCGCTGCCTTTATGTAAGCAGAGACCAACACAAAACCCAACAATCCTCAGAGTGCTGGGATCTTTCAACATCTTTCAGATGTTCGCTGGGCTTAGCAAACTCTACCATCTAGTCAGTGCACCCAGCAAAATCCCTTTCTTTCTCTTCCCCCTGAGGCTCTTTATGGTATGTGCATATAGATGGATACAGTAAGCTCCACTCAGCCATCTCCAGCAGTTGGATTATTTCATGTGCAAGCGAACAGATAAAGTAGCAATGTACTTTCTCTGAAGTTTCTCTAAACAGTTATGAAGTTACAGTCTTCAGCCTAAAACCAGATATTTTGGACCCAGATGAACAAGGTTGGTTAGATTTCTTGTAGTTTGAAGAAATAAATGGAAGGCAACTATCTTTGAAGCCATGTGAAAACTCTGGAAACATTTATAATTTCTAATAACTAAACCTTGGTGCATATATAAAAACATGTTGATTTTAATTTGAGAAACTGAAACACAGAAGCCCTTGGGTGTCAAAACAGTCAAAACTCAAGAGTTATTGAATAGTTTCAGCAAATTTTAAGGTGCTGTAATAGTACACTGGGATGCTGTATGCAAGCCCAATGGAATCAAGTCTGAAATCACTCACCACGCGTTTTGCATGCCACTTCATTTGACTGTGCAGGGTAGTTACCAGCTGCATTACAGCTGTTTAAGACATGAACTGAAAACGTCCATCTGATGGAACCAAAACAAAAATATAGACAGGATCTGGCCACTGAGGTCATTCACCAGTGAGAGCAGTAGCATTCTCTGTCTTTGCAAGGAGGGTCATGGCCCAACTCGCTGGATCTTCAGCGAGACCGAGCGCTCTCTCTTCTCCTTCCCCTTTGCCCCTGCAGGATCTAAGACATTCTCTGCAGTGCCCACAAAAGTAAGCTGCACAGTTCAGCACACCAGGTGAAGAAGAGCACCTAAGAAGCATACAGATGATTTTCCGTGGTCTTTTCTTTGGCATTCTTCTATCTAAGTAATTCTGTAGCCCTAGCCTTGAAGCTGTGAGGTTCAAAAAATCGAAGCCTAGATTGGCATGCTGTATGCCAGCTCTGGATGTGATGTTTGCTTCTCTAGATATCAGGTATTTGTGTTCACACAGTACACAGAAACTTCTACACTTGGACAACAGTCCGGTCCTAAAATGAAACTGTTATATGAGGCAAAGCATAGCGAGGCAAAACGTAATATGTTAAAAACTTGCATAGTGGCATAGTAAGTCTCGGTAATCTGAATTGGTCACAGATCCACTTAGTTTTTGGTAACTTCAAGCAAATTATTAAATTGGAACGCAGAATTATATTAATTCCATTTACTTGGTTAGTTAACATCTGTAAAGCAATCAGTAAATTGAGAGCCAGATGAAAGGTATTGTCAGTGTAGGAAACAATGCAGTGTGAAAATATTTTAATTATATCCTGAGTAGAAATGTTCACAAAAGGAATACCTATCAGAATAAATGCCGTCTGATTCCTCATTTGTCTTTCATTAGGTATTTGAATAGTTTATCATAGAAGTGTTTTGGTAATCATCTCTCTCCAAAAGGAAGCATGGAAACTCCAATTATCATTAGTTGAAAGCTGGGATAAAACACGTTGAACATATGTCTCTCTGTTTCAGGTAACACTCGTATTTCCTAACAATGATCCTGCTGCTTTCATGGTAGCATTTTATGGCTGCTTGCTTGCAGAAGTTGTCCCTGTCCCTATTGAAGTGCCACTTACAAGAAAGGTAAGGGACTGAAATTCTTCTCTGTACTGCATTTTAAAACTTACATCAGAACAAATCACAACTGACCATAGCTTTCTGAGTACATTTTTGTGGTTAACTAGCTCTGTGTCTGAGGATACAAAGACAGTGCTGTGTGGTGAGTTATATATAGATCCTTCTTTTCTGTGATGGAAATCTGAGGATGCGCTTGCAGTTTCAGTAAATGCAGGTCTGTCTGGAAAAGGAAAGGAAAATTTTCCAAGAGAACAGATCTACCAATCCTAGATGGATTATCTTTGTAGCCTCTCAAAACATTCTAGTGTTGCCACTGACAAAGAATCATTGGCAACAACTGCTGATTTTCCACCTGTCCCTGCAACGCAAGCTATGTTACAATGCCACTAGCGCTGTGTATGCTACTTCAAAGCAGTTATGAAAATGCCTTCTACTGTGTCTGTATGTGCATATGTATCCTGAAGCTTCTGTCACCATGGTCATCTCTGTCACGGGTGGCACTTGAACAAATAAAGCTTGGGAATTTTTGCCGCAGAGCATACATTCATAGAGGTTACTGGCCGTTGCTAATCACAAGCTTTTCATGTCCAGCATTGCATCAGAGATTCAGCAGCATCCTAGGGGAGTGTTAGCAGACAGGTACAGCAGTTCCAGCCAGAAAGAATGCCTGGAGGCAATGAGAGGAGGGGGTTTGGTGGTGTAGGCGAGCCACAGCTGGGAAGCTTACACTGATGTTGCTGAATTTGCATTTTCTTCTGAGGATGTATGCCTCGAAGACTGTAAATGCAACAAAATGTATTTATTCATTACAAGTTCTTTTTGTCGTATCCCCTTAATTTCACCATGGCTGGCTGCAATGCCTGTAGTAAGGTTCTCCCAAATATCTGCTTATATAATGCCTTTTTTATTAGCTAGCACTAATAACACCTTACTTTAATTATTTGGTCAGGAATTGTCCACACAAAGTGTGTTCTTTAATCCTTAGAAGCTTTTTTTGTTAAACTAAATTCTTTTGGATAGTGTTGACTGAAGCTATGAAGTGTTCCCAAGGAAGGGGCTGGGGAAATTTATTGCTTTGCTCACAGTTTCAATTTTTCAGTTGCCAAGGGCTTTTCTTTGAAATGCTCTGGTGTCACAGCACCCTGGAGCAGAAGCTCAGATCTTTGTTTCATGAACAGGTAGCCTGCCTTTCAAATGAAAAATCATGAAAACAAGTTTCTAAGCCCACATAAAGACTGCAGTTTGCACATCTCACGTAACAATTTAACAGCTAAAAATATCTGGAGATTCCTTCCTAACTGAACATGTTGGAACCTTCCTCACCTCTGACAGGCTGAGTTAATCTCATCGTTTCTGCATTGTGTTCACACATGCCCTGGCCAACATCTGTGGTGAGCCCTTGCCATGATGAAACCAGAAGCTGACAGGGAGAGAAGTGGTGGTAGCTGGAGGAAGGGATTGTTTGGTGAACTGGGGAAGGAGTGGAGAGAATGGGGGAAAGCGAGTGGATTAGAGAAGAAAAGGCCATGATCCAGCTGAGCAGACGTGAGGTAGCTGAGTAGAAGGAAGGACACTGGGAACCAAGGGAAAGAGGAGACAGGAGGTGCCCCAGCTTAACTGGCTGAGACTGGAGGAGAGGTGCAGGCAAGCTAGAAAGGCCATGCAAGGAGAGAAAATGGGACCTCAACTAGTCTACCTGCTTTGAGGAATAGGGTTATGCTATTTTATTTGTAAAATGATGAGAGCTCTGGGAGGTGGACATGAGTATAGAATGAGGATAATTATTTTAGTAGAAATACAGCACTTTTGCATCAGGCTATCGCCATGCATTCATATGAGTGCAGTACCTTAAGACAGTTTGAGGCAATTGCATAACATGGTGCATTATTTCAATATAAAACAGATTTTAAATGCATCAGCAAAAAATGGTGAGCAGACTATGTACACTTTAAGATCGTACAGAGTGCTCACATGGGTAGGTCTGTGTTCAATCTGTGAAAAAAAAGAAGCAACACGGCTCTGAGGGATAAAAAATCTAATATGTCTTTCCCTGTTACTATTTTTCAAGGTTTAATGACATTTTAAAGTACATGGATGAGTGTAAATTTGATTTATTTTGGAACATCTGATACCACATCCATCCAGTAAACTATAAAATCCAGCTGTTCAAGTAAACACTCTATGTCAAATTAATAACTTACCCTAATTTGGTTGAAACTCCTGGGTGGGCGTTGGTTTTTTTTAAAATATGTGTGTATATATGGATATATAAATACACACTTACACATACATATGTATATATTTATATAAAGGAATATCTATAGACTTAGACTGATTAACTATTGCCAAGATCATTCTGTAATGTTTAAATATCAAATTAATAAAACAATAACAGAAATGTCAGTGGTATAATTAAAAAAGCAACATGATCTATAAATAAAACTATGCAATCTCACAGCATATACTATTGCAAATATTTTTGCATTTGTTTATATGGAATGGGATCTGGAGTGGAAACAATGAGATGAAAATTGTGTTCTGACTAGTCCCAGAAGGAATACCTCTGTTTGGTCAAATGGCAGCGAATTGCTTCTGGCATCCGTGGGAGGATGTCATTTGTGACATCACACAATGGCCTAGACTGTTCTTTTATGCTTTCCCATTATTTGTGCTCTTTTCTACATGCTTCAGTATGTCCTGGCACTGGACATTTTTTGGTTTGCTTTTTGGAAGACAGAGGTGTGAACTAACAAATAGACCATCAATTATATTATAGGCTAATACAGACTTACAGAATAATAAGCTGGTACAGGATGAGCTATTTTAGGGAGTTATATTATGAACACATTTTTAATATTAAAACTTTGCATTAGCAGCTTTAATACTGTTCTGCATTTTCATAAAGAAGGGTTTTTCATGGCTCTGTGCAGATTTTGTGTGCCATCTTAAAACTGAGCAGTAACCTTTGCAGCCAGATAACCTTTTGGCTTATATACTGCTATGCAGACATCTCTATTGATGTGGAAGTAAAGGCTTTTGCTTTACCAGCCCATAGATTTTGGGTGCATTCCCCTTTCTTCATAGCATGACTGTTACTTTTTTTAAGGTTCTGGCGGGGTTTTTTTCTGGTTCATTATTAGATGAGGATCCATCTCTCCTAACTCTTACCTTCTATATCCCACCTTTGTGTTGACAGAATACTTAGAATTAATTGTACTTCCCCCAAGGACTTCAGGAGACCTGTCTGATGTAGCATCTAGGATGGATTGCCTGAATACCCAGCAACCACACAGCCTTCTCCAGTTTAGTTTTATTCCTAGAATGTCTCCTAATGTTCAGCAAGGTCCTGGGAGCTGGCATTCACATCAGCATGGTTTTGGCTCTTTAGACTTTGGAAATCAGATTTAAAATTAAAAACTGAAATCCCAGGCTTTTTCTGAAGTACATCAGAACTACCTTTTAATTCTCAAAGCAGCAGTCAGGGGTTCCATGGTCATTGTGGCAATAGAACAAACAGCATGTTTTAATTTCTTCCTCTTTCCTTGCATTAATAGCACTGAAATGCCTATATCATGAGCACGCCACACGATTTTTATAACTAATCCTCATCCCTTGGATTATGGACTAAATTCCTTCAGAACAGTGTCTTTCTCTCCAAATATTTTGTTTCCCAAACATTAGCAAATACTATGTTCTATACAACTTCTCTTCCTTTGGAGCTGCCACTTTTGTTAACCTTGTCTAAAGTTGGAGTATTACAAATCGTTTCATTGTTTGTGTGATGTGATGGGAATTTCAAACTGTATATCATAGAATGTGCCATCAAAATAGATAATAAGGGATTTTCAACATGTCAAGTTCTAGCTCAAATAGTGATTTGTTATTTCTCTTACAAAAAAGATTGAAAAATACGGGGTTTTTTTATTTTATTTCTTTAGATTTTGGGGGGGTTAATGTTTTATTCCATTTGATGGGCGCCATGGAAATTATTATTATTCTGCTCTGATACAGTCAGGGGAGCTAATCAGTTTTAATCTTAAAATAACATTTTTGTCCGCGAAGCATTATCATAGTTATGCATAATCACATGCTGTGAACATGAACAAAGCAATCCCACATAGATCTTTTTGGCCTCCTTATCATAGGCAGTGAGGATTTGTATCAGAGTATGACATGAAAGTATGTAAAAATCTATTTCTCAATCAAAACACTGTATTTCCTAGCCTGTAGCCTGTTAGATTTAATGCTATGTGTGCTTCCAGCAGGCATTTCTGTGCTATTCCATACGCTGGCTCTGACAGTGTGATTGGAGGAATGTGCCTGTGTATTGTAATAGGAAATCTGGAGATACCCGCTCCAGGACACTTGGGGTATTTTAAAGGATACTTCATACAGGGTAAAAAGTACAGCTTTTGCAGAAGCTCTTTTTATGAAATCCTGAGAAGTTAGGTTATTAAAGCTTTAACAGTAGCCAGAGAGATGTATCTCATTAAAGACAGTGAAATTGTCCCAGCCTTGCCTTCCATTTGAAGGCAGAATTGTATTCCAAATGAAATACACCCTGATGCCTTTCCTAGTGTTTCAGGACCTGAGATAACATGAGCTTTGTTTTCTCTCAGCTTTAGTCATTGTTGGGCTGTAGTGTGCCAGAAACACAGGAGCTCTGCATCCTTTTGGACATCTTTTGGCAATGCATCTCTTTCTCCACTGGATTTAAATTATGTGTAAAATGTTATGAATTTTCTTTTTGGTGACATAGTCTTAAGTCCATCCAAAGAATACAAGTTCCCTCAGCCCCACATGAGCCGCTGTTGCACACCGCTGGACCTCTGTAAGCCTGGTGCCCATCCTTCCCTCTTCATGCACTTCAGCAGCTGGGCACTGAGCAAAGGTCTTTGCTCAGTTGGCCACAGTATATCTCAGGTCCTTTAAAGTGTATGTTTTCTTTTTATGTTTTCAAGTTTAGAAAATGATAGTTTCCTAGACAGCATGTCACATTTCGTGCAGTGTCCCCTACCAAAAGTAACCATTGTCTTGCTTTCATTAAAACTTTTGGACATTAAGACTGCTCGTAGTTGCAGATTTTATGTGCAAATTGCAGCCAGATATCAAAGCTCTGTGTGAGAACAGAGCTCAACATCTTAAAGCTGGTTATGAAGATTGCAGCTGCTTTACCTTTTAATTTTTATTAAGATCTTTGATATTTGTGTTTTCAAAATAGAGGGTTTCCTTGATGCCTTTTCACTTTCAGTTCAGAACTGGTAATGCTTGGCCTTTACATTGGATGGTTGCCCTGTTTGTTCTTTACCAGCAATTTTTTCTTAGAGTAAGGGCAGGTGGAGCTCAAATAAGCATCATAACAGAAAACAAGATTAGTTCAGTCTGCAATGCTTTGCCACATAATTCTCCTTTTGAAAGCAGTCTAGGATTTGCAGGTGGACAGGAGTAACCTTTATCAGGCCAACCTTTGCACAGGCTGTCTCTTCCTTCCTTCCATATTAGATAAGGACATGCACTCTCACTCACAGAGAAAGAAACATAATTGTTTTCCTTTCACACGGATACTCTCACAAAGCATTATAGAAATGACATTAACAGCATGCTGAAATGCAACCCCACGTGGGATTTTTTTTGTCCTGACAATGAATTATCACTCTCTGCAGCGGGAAGAAGACAATTTGCCTCTAGGTACTGGTGAAAACCTTTAGGGAACCTTTAATAAAAGTCTTTAGAGAACCTTGAATGGCTACCTACAGCAGAGAGGATTTCCGACTGGCTTCATCCGAAAGATTGATCTCTCTAGGTGTGTGCAGACATAGTCTAAAGCTATGCAGACCTCATTTTTCGTACCTCAGCAAGTGCTGTGCCTTCAAGAAATGTAAAATGATAGTTCCAAAGTCAGCAATTGGTCTCAAACCTCATGCTATAGTACCTCATCTCTATCTTTTGCCTTCCACGTGCATTACGTGTCATTTCAAACTGTGACTTGTGGAGAATTTGACAATGAGCATTGCCGGCAAGCCTGTCCCCATCTGCACTTGGGACTGCACTGGTTGTTTCACCTGGTCTCCACTGTCTCCCAGAGGTTTTTTCTACCTCACCAAAATGTAGCAAAATAAAGTCTTCGTGGCAAGTAGGGGGTTGCCGGAGTAGCAGATTAACATAAATTACCAAAATGGCAGGTAACACTGCTGACAAAACAGTGTCCCCTGAAAATCTATTCCATTTACAGGCAGGATAGTGATTTTATTTAAGTGGGGAGGATTATTATTTTATTTTTCAGCAGTAGATATCTTGGGGTTTTTTTTTTCTACTTACAAAGCAGTTTTCAGCATTGCAGACATTAATTTTACATTACTCAAAAGGGATGCCGATAGCTTGTCTCTGAGATCCGAAATAATCAATGCCTTTAAAGTCAGTATTCTTTTTCCTGGCCCACATGGAGGCTTTGACTGCTTCATGCAAGTGACTGTACTTTCAACTCAAACTTCATTTTTCAAACTAGAAGTTTTACCCAAGGCCCTCACTGCTGCGAGGCTGTCATGCTGAGGTATGAGGAACAGCGAAGTGCTGTTGAATGTGTATGTGATGTTGTGGTGTGTCTGTGGGATGTATAAGGTGCTCAGCTTGAGATGGTTTCAGATCTTCCTTCCACCTTCTGCTTGTCCATCCACCACTTTGGTAGTTAGAAACAATTGCTTCTGAGGGGCAGCAGGTATCACAGGGGCACCTGCATGGGGCATGGGGTATTGACCCCTTTTTCATGTCTCTGTTCTCTGCAGTACTTTTTGCTTCTAGTCAGGATAAAGCCACCAGAAGCAGGCAAAAGGAGGTGATAACTGTTTAGGAAGTGCAAGACTGGGACTGAAAGTGGGGATGATGGACATAGCTTAGCAGACTGCCAGAAAGCTTCATTGTGTTCATACTGTAAGATCCTCAGCTGGAGCTCCTGTGGCCATTGATGACAGTGTCTATATCGCAGTACTTGTATTTCAGTGTCTTGATTCGCTTTTTTCTTGCAAGGCAGGATTTAGTGTGGACACAAAGGCATGGTGCAGGATCTGAAAGTCTGTAAAACACACTGGATATTGCCCATGCATGATGAAATTCTTCCAGCCTCCTGTGGTAGTATTGCATCGTGTAATTGTTCAGCCATGTTGTCCTTTCAAATAAAGAATTAACTCTACAGGAAAGAATGAGGTGAAGATTTTAATGCTATTTGAGATGGGGTTGTCCTGATGTGAAACAGTCTTTTTTTAGAAAATGACATGCAAATAGATTGTATTAAGTAATCTCTACATGATTCCCTCTGCTTGTGTGTGAACTACTACAAATGAGTGAATAATACTTACGTGGACATGCTCTAAACTGGCTGATATGGCACTAAATGGAAGCATAGTTATTTTTTCTTGTGTTATCTAAAAACTCAAACTGTTAATACAAGTTTCCTTTTCCTGTTATTTTGTTTTGCTATGAGAAGAGCTTGACAGATCATTTCTTAACTCATGCATCCTCCAGGGCTGTGATACACTGATGCTCTAAGTTCCACACTTTCTACTGGTTTATGTATGTTAGATTTCTTAATGGAATTTATTAGGTTAGTTTCTGCTTACAAAGTCCTGCATTAAATGGATTTTGTTTGCTTGAGAATTTACATTTTCTTGGTACAGTGGTGAAACAGTTTGCTGGCAGTCTTCTCTAGGTCATACAGTTACAACAGCATTTTAATTTTAATTTAAAATTGAGGGTGATGCGGTTGCTGCATTCATTTATGAAATTTGTATGCAAATCTTTTTAAATTGGTAGTTAGAAATCCATACATATACATACATTGGCAACCAATGTTTAGATTGAATTTAGTGGCAAATTGTGGGTAATGTAGTATGGATCTGGTATTTTACAAAAGTGGTGGTCTGCTTTTATGATAGAGTAGCAGGTCTCAGAGCCTATGTCTTGTCCAAGGAGTGACGTTCTCCACGGAGCACTCCAGTTCTCACCTTCCTCCCATTCCTGCTGGGGGACTTCCAAGGAGAACCATCTGTCCTGCACTGTTCAGGCACCCCCATTTCTTTCCACTGAGCAGGCTCCAAGAGCGGAGATGCCAGACCTCATCCTAATGTGGAACCAGGATCTGATCTGACTAACTACTTGTCCCAGGGGTTTGACAACATAGATATGGACCAGTTAACACTTAACTGGTTAAGAGTCAGTGAGTACAGTAATGTTTGATAAAGCCCTTTATGCCCTGGGAGCTTCCATGGTGCAGGTACAGTGAAGTTGGCCACACACTCCCCAAAATGTTGTTCATGGATACACCAATATTATTCTCATTTGTTCAAAGGGTATTCTCCTTGTCTGTTTTTTTAATTGGAAAAAAATTATGCTCAAGCTTAACTTTAAAAATCCTTCCTGGGAAAGTACCTTGTAAATTCTTCCTGTTTTTATATGTATTCTGGCTATGGTAAGGAAAACCAAATGCAGTGATTCTGGATGGAAGGAGTTACATAGCATAGTTTTGACAGATCAGTTTATTGTCCCACATTGTTTGATCAGCTAAGTTCTAAAATTGGTGTAATGTACATATTTTGAGGTGGTATGGAAAACAAGTAAACTTTTGGTTTCCCTCTGATCTCATTGCTTCCCCATTTTAGATGGCTTTGTTTGACTACATAAAAATTGCACCAAAAATTAGTCAGGCTTTGGGGCTTTCTTTCTGTCATACAGTTTTGCTTTGAATAAATCAATAGATTAAGGCAACTGTTCTATATTTCTGGTTGCTTCCATGGTTAAGTGTGCTTTATGGTTGATTTGAGAGACCTTTTAATTTGATTTTTAAAGACTGTGAAGGCTATTTTCTGTAGAATCATTCTGTGAAGAATGGGTTAATACTTTTATGTGCATTTGCATTTAGGGCTTTGCTCTTTCGAAGAGCCTAGTGAATAGATGTAAAGTTCATGAAAGAATCATGACAAGGCACTATACATAAAGCAGACATAATGCTGTAGAAGCACAGCATCTCTTAAAGAACAGCTATGGCCTGGACTTGAAAATCATTACATGACTTTTTAGCCTCACTGCCTATATCCCCCTGATGAAAGTAAAATGTCATGTGCTTTCTCTAATGGGCACTTCACTATCTGTAGTGCTCCTGAAATGTGTCTGTAACTACTCAATGAAATGGTTATTGACAAATCAGGTTAGATCAGCATAAATAGTCATACTGTCACCACTGTGTGCCCATCATAACATCTTAAGGGTTGAAAGCTTTTTCTAGGTGGAAGCATCTATAACCCATATTTTTTCCTAGAATTGTCACAGAATAACAGAATGGTTGAGGTTGGTGGATACCTCTCAAGGTTGCCTGGTCCAGTGCCCATGCTCAAACAGGGCTGTATAGAGCAGGCTGTCGAGGACTGTGTCCAGGTGGCTTTTGAGTATCTCCAAGGATGGAGACTCCACAACCTCTCTGGGCAACCTGTGCCAGTCACCCTCACAGTAAAAAAGTGTTTCCTGATGTTCAGAGGGAACCTCCTCTGTTTGGTTTGTGCCCACTGCCTCTGGTCCTGTCACCAGGTCACCAAGCCTGGCTCGGTCTTCTTTATACTCTCCCTTCAGATGTTTGTACACATTGAAGAGCTCCCCCCTAAGCCTCCTGTCCTTGAGGCTGAGCAGTCCCAGCTCTCTCAGTCTTTCATTATAGGAGAGATGCTTCAGTCCCTTAATTATCATAGTGGTCTTTAGCTTATCACTACATGGGCCAGTAGCTCCATGTCTTGTACTTGGAAGCCCAGAACTGGACCCAGCACATGAGATGTGCCTCACTAGTGCTGAGTAGAGGGACAGGATCACCTCCCTCAACCCGCTGGCAATACTTTGGCTAACACAGCCCAGAATGCCATTTGCCTTTGTTGCACAAGGGCACACTGCTGGCTCACATTCAACTTGGTGCCCACCAGGACCCCCAGGGCCTTTAGTACAAAGCTCCTTTCAGCCAGGCAGCCCCTGGCCGGTGCTGGTGCAGGGGGTTGTGCCCCCCCAGGTGCAGGACTATCCATTTGCCTTTGCTGAACTTTGTGAGATTCCTGTCGGCCCATTTCTCCAGGGGTCCCTCTGGGTGGCACAAGATGGTGGCCTATCAGCCATTCCTGCTAGCCACTTCTTGGCGTTCCTGAAGATACATGAGAGCAGGCGCCATCCAATGGCTTCAGTTCTCTTCATGATTTATGTTGTTACAAACAAGAGGATATCTAGGTTGTGGAATTCCTTTGTCGATGTATGAATGAGTTTTGCTAATGAGCTAAGTTGCTTAAAGGAGAGAGACTGTTTTCCTCTCAAGATAACGTTCCAAAGGACAATAATGTTTTCAGCCTGTGATCGCCTCTAATCAATTCTGTGCATTGCTTTTATTTTGTCATCCCTTAGGATGCAGGAAGTCAACAAATAGGCTTTTTGCTTGGAAGCTGCGGAGTTACTGTGGCCTTGACTAGCGATGCATGCCATAAAGGACTGCCTAAAAGCCCCACAGGGGAGATCCCACAGTTTAAAGGTAAGATAACCCTTGCTTATCGCGGATATCACAGCTTATTTACTACAGTAACAGCCATTGCACTTATTTAGTTGTGGTGGGCAAGGACCAGGCCTGTGGTGAAGCCCTGGCCGGGGGAGCAGGCAGGCCGCTGGGACGCGGTTGCCCTTGCTGTGTGTCACTGGCTGGCAGAGATGGCTGCTCCCGCCTCATGGCTGCCGAGCAGAACCGGCGCTCCCGCTCTGGTTCTCCGCTGGCTTTGCTGCGCTGCCGGTGTCATCTGTGGCCACAAGCAAAATGAGACCAGCAGGCTTAGGACCACAGTAGATGAGAAGAGTTTGTACATTTCAGTCCTATAGCTAAGTGGTAGGGGCAGTAACCTCTGACAGAGTGGTAAAAAATTGGGTCAAATAACAGCTTAAACTGCCCAGCCGTTTCTTCAGGGATTGCCTAAGAAGGCCACGATACCTGTGTTAAGAAAGTAGTTCTGGAAAATCTTCTTTCCCATGTTACACTGAGGTTTAAAAGAAACAATGTTTAGGTAATGGTGACACAGGCATTTGGGAAAAAACCTCTGTCAGAGAAGGGGTTTGTCTTGTCTTACATGGCAGAAACTCGACCAAAGCTGATTTTTCTTTGTACCTCAGGCTGGCCAAAGCTGCTGTGGTTTGTCACAGAGTCTAAACACCTCTCCAAACCGCCTCGCGACTGGTTCCCACACATCAAGGATGCAAACAATGACACAGCTTACATTGAGGTGAGTTAATAAAGGTGCATCATTGCATACGGCACTTCTGTATTAGGTAAGCATCATTATTCATTCACTAGTCACAGAAGCAAAGAACATCCTGGTTTAGCCTGTTAATAAGTAATACTTTCTAATAAATTATACTGGATTTTGATTTCAGAAAAGTTAATGAAATATTCAAGTATATTTTGGAGTTTTTTAACATAGATGGTTTTATGTCATCTATGTGGCTGCCACAGTTTTATATGAAATTTGCCTTGACGAACCTCAATCTCATCCACACTGTAGGCTTGCCCACTAGCCTTGAGATGGATAGGCAGCAAGTTTCACAGTGAAGCTTCAGTTCTCTTATCACAACCTTCAGACCCTTTGAAAGAGAAGGAACTTCTTGTTCAAATGCTTGCCTGTCACTTACTGCTTTGTGAGTCACACTCCCCCCAAAAGACCAGCATCAGGAAGCGGAAATTAGCAATGCTGTTAAGTTTAATTTTTCTCTTTCATTTTTTTCCATTCTTTATTTCCATTTCTGCACTGACTCAAATGCCTTGAATTCAGTGATTGTATTGAATTTAAATGATTATGCGAAGGGAATAAGTTCAAGTGAAGGGAGCAAAGGTTTTTCCTATCTGTGTGCAGTCAGAACACTGGGCTAGAGAAGCAGAGATGCCTCCATTCTCAATCTTGCTGATTATCTTCATCATGGAAAAGATAAATGTTTAAATTACTTTAATTGCCACTGATAGTTTTCAGACTCTTGCATAAAGTTGCAGAAATTACTGCATTCATCAGCAATGATCTCCCGTCTCTTTTTTATGCTGCTTTCTCATGACTCTTTCATATTCTTCTGATCAAAGAACTGGTGTCTTTCAGACTGTGTACATACAGATTATTATAACAGCGCCCAGCAAGGATTCTGCGGTCAGCTCTTATCCCATGCCTTATAAGACACAGAAGGCAGAAGCAGCTCAGGTTTATGAGTTGGCCTATAAAATATAATGTGAACACTGAGCAGACCAAAGTAGGCTTTTCTCTGCTAAATCTAACCAGTCCTTTAGTTATTAACATGATCAGAATTGATAGAATTATTTTTCCATAATGCTGTGTTCAAACAGCAGACGGATTTCTGTTATCAAGCCTGGGAAGCCTCAGTCAAAAAGAGCCTATATGAAAAAAGTGTCTTTTAACAAAAAAAAAAAGCCTCCCAAACTCCTCAATACTGCTGCCCCCTTAAAATAGTCATTAGATGTGTCCATCATTCACCTACTTGGGAAAAGCTTCAAATGCAGCTATTAAATAATGGAAATAGGGCAACTATTGCACATTGACTTTCCATGCTTATTTCTTTTTAGTACAAAACATGTAAAGATGGAAGTGTGCTTGGGGTGACCGTGACAAGGATTGCACTGCTGACGCACTGCCAAGCTCTGACCCAGGCATGTGGATACACAGAAGGTATGGAAGTACACTTCCCTTGCTTTATCGTTAAGATCAAGAATGAATTGTAATTTGTTTCTCATCAGGCTTCTGTCTTATGTTTTACATAGATCTGTGTCAAAGGCTTCTAGATTTAACAACCTGGGTTTTTTTTTTTATTGGTTTTGGAAAATATGTATACGTTTAGAATATCTTTGTGAGAGGTACAAATAACGTCCTAGCCAATAGAAATCCTGCAATGGGGACTTACTACGAAAGTTAAGCTTTGAGGTCATCAGTCATGTTATACTGAAGCTTTCTTCCTTTGAGCGGGTTTGCCTTGGATCAGTGCCATGTTCTAAAAAATAAACTCATCTTTGTTTTTGTTGGACAGCTGAAACAATTGTGAATGTATTAGATTTCAAGAAGGATGTTGGTTTATGGCATGGGATTCTTACAGTAAGTATGTTTGTTTTTTATTTTGTGTGAGTATTTGAAAATAAACTAACCTAATATGCTTATTACTGTCAGAAACTGGAATGTCCTATAGTTTCTTCTAGTACAAATTTTTCTGCTTTGAAAGCAAAAAATATGTGACTTAAACCCATGATCTTCTGCTGGTGTGCTTACCCATAATGAGCATGGTAAAGATGCCACTGTGGTTTAATGCATCATGTCAAGTACTCTGGCCCCATTCTTCCCAAGTTATTCTGATCTTACTGATGCGCGACTTTGAGATCAGTCTTTCTAGTAGGAATGAATTAAATCAGTACTTGCCTCTGTAAGCATATGATCCAATGGCATTGCTATATCGCCACTGACTAGCTCCTCTGTCAAAACTCTCACTAACAGATGATTTTGCTAACATTAAAGCATTTCTGATACTTGAAATTGCATAAATTGTCTCTTTGCTGTTTGAATGTCTTCCTCGATTGACATGGGAGGCAACTGACTTATTTTTAAGAACTGCTTCTAAAGGTGCTGCTGCAGTCAGTGACTGACAAAATACTTACTGATCATTTTAAGAACAGATATCAAGATTAGAAGGGTTACTGTTGTTTGGGGGTCCCAGGATGTACAGGCCTTACATGCTATGATTCACAGGGATCCCATATACTTTTCCCATGCAGTGCAATACTGTTCTTAATATCAAAGGGCAGTAATAACACTTCTGAAACAGAAACGATCTATTGGGCTTAATGCCTGTAAGTAGCTCGTGTTAAAAAACCATCTTTATCACTGAAGTTGCAAGCAAGTGTCTAATGGAGGTTTTCTGTGCCTTCCTTTGCTATTAATCTTGATATGAACTTCATTTTCTTCATGACTTGCCTGTAAATACTTTTCCTATACCTACACTTGTGCCAGACTGAAAGGAGAACTATCTTTTACATTTCTACCAGTGTTTAGATGACTAATTGACTGGGACACTTAACCTTTCTTAAGCCTAGGTTTTCTGAAACAAATCCTGTATTTAACCTGAGCTGCTATGAGTGGAGATGTGACGCCCTCAGAAGATGTTTCTAAATGGTAACAGAAGTAAAGCAGCAGGTCATTTACAGGCTGTTTGTTCCATAGTCACACTGAGAGATCACTAAAGCAATTGACTGCCTCAAACTAGGAGATCGGTTTTGGATCTGTCATCAGTTTCACACAACTACTTTTTCTAAACTTCCTGCAACTTTTTGAGGCCTTGTTGAAAACACTGGAATTAGGCCACCTGGAGAAGGACTAAAAACTCCTTCATTTATTTTCTGTTAAAATAAGTTGATCTCTGCTTAATTTATGACTCCAATTTCTCTGTCTACTCTCTTTTAAATAATTTGTGCCCTGCTACCTTTAGTACTTTTTCAGTCTTCATAGAGAGGGATTTCTTCAGACAGATATGTTGCTGTTACTTGTCCTTTTGAGTAACGAGTCTTCATATATACTGAAATTTAGCAGGCATATGGATAATATTAGCCTACATAGCAAACGTACAGACATTGATCATCTGGTATTTTTTTCTTCTATTTAAAGTGAATCACCTGGAGTACAAATAGAAAGAAAATCAGTTTCTTTTTTCCCAGTACCACTTCAAAGTTATGATCTGATTAGTCTAAATCCTTAATCCTTAATTAAAGCATTAGAAAATGGGGATCTGCTTCATCTTAATGTAGGTAGCTAGATACAAAAAGATAAATGCCAGCACTGACGATAAAACAGTCATAGAGTGATTTGCATAGATGCCCCCGCCCATAATACAATATAAATAATTACCGTCATTGTTGTATAAAATTTATCTGATTTGATTTCAGAGTGTCATGAACATGATGCATGTTATAAGTATTCCATACTCCTTAATGAAAGTGAATCCACTGTCCTGGATCCAAAAAGTCTGTCAATACAAAGGTAAGGAACAAGAATATACAAAAGCATGCTTGATAGTCAACATTAAAAGTACAAATTGATAATACAGCTGTATAGCTTTTATATGGTGTATTAGAAATCTACCCATTCTTATTGCAGCAAAAGTTGCCTGCGTAAAATCCAGAGACATGCACTGGGCATTAGTGGCGCATCGAGATCAGAGAGACATCAACCTTTCCTCACTGCGTATGCTCATAGTGGCTGATGGTGCAAACCCATGTAAGCTATGCTTCTGTAGTCCAGTAGAGAACGGGAAGTGTTTGCCATCTTGCATTTAAAGTTTCAGTCTTCGGTCATGTTAGCTAAAACATTTAGAAAGTATAGGGTTTGTCTACTGCAAACTATGTGATATTTATGGAAACAGGAATTAGTTTGGGAAGTTTTTAAAACAGATTTTTCATTAGTTGGTCCTGATGCAAACTTGATGTTGCACATAACATAAGCTGCAGTAAATCCAGTTTTGTTTAACGTGACAGTCATGTATAAAGAAAGAAGTAAATAACCGTAAGCTATAGAAAGGATCAGATCATTTTTTCTAAGTGATGGTGCTCAGTTGCAGAAGTAACTGAATTTTAGGGGAATACTTACACTACTCTAGAGAACCACATCTGGATCACTTCATGGCAATAAATAGCAAGAACCATTTCTGTGTATTATTTAAGATACCAATGTATAGGTGTTCTGCTTGTTTGTAGTAGTTTGCTTTGAGTTCCTAAATTCAATCTTTGATTTGCCTCATCCTAAAAAAGAAAACTGTAATGGAATTCATATTGTAGATCTAGCAGTGATGGCTTTTCTACATGAACAAAGTGAAAGGATTCAAAAATTAATCTTTATTCTATGCATGCATACACAACTGTATATGCATACGTATAGTTCTAGCAGCTGTGACTTCTTTCCCAGTGAACATGGTTCTTTGTAATTTTTTTCTCCTGAAAAGCCTATACATTCAATAGTAAGTTTGCAGTTTGAATGGCATCACTTCAGAAATCAGATTATTTTTCTCCTCTGATTTTTTTTTTTCTTTACCCCAGGGTCTATTTCTTCCTGTGATGCATTTCTCAACGTCTTCCAAAGTAAAGGTCTAAGACAGGAGGTCATTTGTCCCTGCGCTAGTTCACCAGAAGCTCTCACTGTGGCTATTCGAAGGTACTGTGCTACACCAGTGGAAACAGGCCCACTGTACAATATGTGTGGTAATTTGAAAAAGAAATGAAAAATTTATTCAAGTATGAATCTGTATACTTAACTTCTGAATGACATTTTTGTTTTCATTTTGTTTATGTCCAAAGCAGACATATAAGAAGAATTTGTAGAGTAATAATTTAACTTTAGAGTGCTTTATAATATAGTTTCAATTTCTGTCATTTTATCTAATTTTAAATTAAATGGACTGAAATGCAAAAACTAATTCTGTAAAAAGGAGTGGAAAAATGCCACTGTAAGTATAAAGTCAATTAAAATGTGGAAATTTAAGTGGCATTGCTATCAGGGAAAATCATGCTTTAAATAGCCTGGTTAATGAGAATGATGACATTCTGCAGGTTTGTTTTGGCTGCCTTGAGCTTTTTAACCATTCATAGACTCTCAGTAATCATCTGGAAATGCCCTTTAAGACTAGGGGATTTGTAACTAGAAATAAAACTGATAAACCTATTAAGCCTTATGTACATGAATGTCAGTATGCAGCAGTCACCTGTCATGACAGTTGTGGCATACAGTAAATGGCATAACTGTTGTCTGTTTTAGCAGAGTGTTCCAAAAGTTGTACCTTGAACAGTAGGCACTTTGGTTTTAAGTTCGGATTTCGGCAGCCATTTATAATTTTCACATGTTAAAACAGGCAGTATAAAAGCATAAAGCACTGTAATAGCATGAAGTAAAATACTTTCCGCCACAAAGTTTATAATACGCTGTCCAAGTGAAAGTTAACTAGACTTTCAATTAGCTTTCCAACAAAACATCGCAGGAAGAAAGACATGAGGCCAAGAGTGTGGTTGACTTTCAGCCATCTCATTATTAGCCTAAAACATCTGAAAGCTATCCATCAGGGACTTACCCTGCCCAGGTTAGTTGTCTTTCTGTAGGATCTCACAGAGCCCTTCATTCAGCTCCACCAACTGGTTTTTTTCCCTTGTATGTTGTTTTTCCCTTGCAGTGGGTTTCCCTGCCATAGGCTGTGCAGACCTTTGCTCTCTTGGAATGAGCTGTTGCTTGTAAGTGCAGAGAGGAGGTGGAAAAGCAGTGGACATTGCTTGTACTGAGCACTGATTAACAGGAGAGCGTTTTGCTTTCCTTGCTAGCCCTGGAAAATCTGCCCCAGATCACAGGTTATGTAGTGGGAGAACTCACAGTATCTCAACATGCCATGGCTGGCACGTCCCTTCTAGATTTAAAGTCTATGCCTATAGCCATCTGAAGCACTAGAGATTCATTTTCAAAATAACTAGTGTTGAGAGCTTGCATTTAAAAAAATTTAAAAATTAGCCCATAAAACAGTGAATAATTAAAAAAAAAAGCATTTTTATCTTCAGTGCCTTACTGTGTAATTACAGAGCAGTTCTCACTACAGTGTATGGTACTGAACACATATCTCCTTTTTTTGAAGTCTGTTTAATGGTAGGATAATACCAGCTGAACTTGGGAGCTTTAGTATTTTTCATTTTATTCAAGCCATCTCCACTGACAGTAAAGTCATTATCATACAAGTTCCAAAGAGTTACAGCTGAAGTATGCATTAAAATGACTCCCTGCAGAGCACAGATCCAGAGAACTCCCTGTTAATGCTCCAACTCTTTCAAAATCTATGGTGTATTTTTACTGATCTTCCTACAAGGAAAAGTAACAAAACCAGTTCTCAGTTGAAATACCCTTATAGTTTAGAAAAAGACAGTCAGTAATAGACTAATGGGTACTTTAGCCTTAGAGCTGAATCAGGAAGCCTAATATTTAAGTGACTGTGTCATGCAAATAATTCTTTATGGTATTCCCTTTTGGTTCATTGCATATTAGTCTGAACCCACTTGTTTAAATGAATGCAGAAGTTTAAGAACAGGTCTTTTCCCATTTAAACAACTGGCAGAAAATAGTGGCGAAGTAGATTGTATCTGTAAGTGGTAGTAGTAAGTTCTCAAAATGCTCTGCAGCTACTCACTATGAAAAATCAGCGTTGAAGTAGATGCTCATTGTCCCTCTTTCATGGTTAAGGAAACTAAAGGGGTAGGTTTGTCTGGTAGTTTAAGCTAAATTTACTTAGTATATGAAGTAGGTAGAATTACACCTTTGTTTAGTTGCTCCTCCCTTAACCAAAGGATTTATCTTTGTCTAGCAAGCAGCCTTACAGAATTCCAAATCCAGTATTAGAAATACTGAACGTGTAAAGTAAATAAAAAATGTGAACTTTAAAATAAATTATAAATACATTGGAACTGGATTATTTATATCTCATCTTCTTTCCAAGTGATTCCTGTCCTGCTTGGCAGAGGTAGTTGTTTTAGTGTTGTTTTCATGTGGATAACATGCACAGGACAAAATAAGATACCATATATTGCAGGGTGGTTGCTGACAGGGTACTTTCTAAGAGGATATATAGGTGCTGCCAGGTGCTTAGCTCCCTACCTCTCTTCTGCATCCTGGTCTCCTGACTGTATTCCCTTTCGATGTCAAGCCTGCAAGAAGAGCCTTGAGCACAGTTAACTGGTGTCTCATTCAAGGATCCACCTCAGAGTACCAGGATACCAGAAGTACTCTGAAACAGCAGCCCTGAAATGCATGTCCTGTGGAGCCCCCACCCTCGGCACCGACTCCTTCCTTCTGCACACCTGCTTCCATTGCACGGCACTTCTTGCTAACCCAGGCAAAGCTGTTCCCTCAGCCCAAGCCACAGCAAGTGGAGCTCTGTTGACAAGTTCTCCAGCGTGACCCTAGCGGGTCTCCTGCCTCCAGCTTCCCTCACTGGCACCCCTGTCCCGTATGCAGCCAGTGTCTTTCAAAGTGACACCTGCTCTTCTTTTTAGCAATCTTTGGATGTGATAAGTAATACCAGACAGTGTATGTGATAAAAGTCTAGATGGCCTCTGCTCCTAGATGCTTTTGAGAAGCTCTGTGTGCCTGCAGGAAGCCTTTCTTCTTGTGAGCAGTAAAATGTGTGTTTTGGGGAGCAAGGATGAGAAGGAGTTGATCAATAATGTCGCTGAAAGTTCCTTTTGTGTAATGGGAATGTTGTTTATCACAGCTGCTTGTTTACTAGCACCATTTGTTATGCTCTAATGCATTTTCAAGCGTGCCCACATCTTTCTTTGTTGACAACGTCACTTGAGAAATATGCCTCACAAAACCTATTAATTGAAATTTATAATGCTGATCACTGCAAGGCTTTATGTGAGCATGATTGGCTAAGGCCCATTGAGTATTTTGAGCATAGTAGAGGAGAAATGTCGTATAAAAGGACATAATCTGTTAAAAAGCAGTTGTGTTATGATGGAGTATTTAGGAAAAATGCAGAATCGTGAACTAAATATTGGCTGTTTTATCCATCTTGAAAATAGCAGGAGTCTGGCTGCTCTGCATGGATGCATTATCCACACTCAGATCAGCATCACATTGGCTTCCAGCTTTGCATTTTAAAATGCAGGACAGTATAAGAATCTTCCCAGACATGAAAAACCCTGACATATTCCCCTGACTTAATAACTTGTATACGTCAACATTCATTTACTCAAGCCACACTCTACATATGTATAATTGTATCCACTGATACATCAGGCAGTTTTATATTGAAACAACTTGACAGACAGCTTGTGCTGATGCTGTGGAATTGTACAGTGTGTCAGCAATGAATCTAAGCAAACTGAGGCGTTACAAAGAGGCTGCATCCACAACATTTTGACCATGACTGATGAAGGTGTAATTTGTTTTAATTTTCACGTGGTAGATTAGAATGGGAAGAATTCAATTATGTGCACTAAATTAAAGATGGTAAAGTCCTTGTAGCTTCCACAGATACTTGGCGGTGAACCTATTACAATCTAATTTCTTCTGTTTAGTAATTTTAAATGCTTAAGTATTGGGAGTGGAAAATTGTATCTCGTGGTTTAAACACAGCATGCTTGTATTCTCATCTTGGCTTTTATACCAGTGCGCTAGAGGTAGACTTTTATTCTGGCAGGTGAGTTTGGTTTCCTAGTTCTAGATTGCCTCAAAATAGGTAACGTAGAGAGTTTATCAAGTTGTTTACTGATTGGTTCCAAATATTTAGAGTGCAGTTTCACTCCACATCATCTGCACTGCCTTTAGTGTTTTTAAAATAAGGCAAAAGGCCTTTACTTGCATAATCAAGCAATCCTTGTAAATCTATCTAAAAATCAGATACAAGCTGGTTTAGGTAAATGTTAGTGTTGATTTCATCTCTGCAGCCCCAGTATATGTGGGTGGCCACTGAATGGGAGAGTTGACAGACCTAAGTACTCAGAAATTACTGAAAACCAGCATTCTGTCAGGTCTAGTAGGGGAAAATAGAAGGTGAAATTTTGACCTTTCAAACAGAGGAGTATTTGCAATAGTAGTCCATTAAGAATAAATAAACGCTTACATCTGCCTGATGGTGCACTGGTGTTATAACCCATGGTTGCAGGCCAACAGATGACAGCAATCAACCACCAGGAAGAGGAGTTCTGTCCATGCATGGTCTCACTTACGGAGTAATTCGAGTGGACTCTGAAGAAAAGCTTTCCGTTCTGACTGTCCAGGATGTTGGCTTAGTGATGCCAGGAGGTAAGGAACTTTCTTTGAAACTTACTATGATTCCTCAGTTTAAGTAATTATCTGTAGAACATCATAGGTGGATGTACTTTGCTGTCAAACAAACTTGTGTTTTGAAAACATTTTAGTCCAAAACCATTACCTTGTAAAACTTAATGGTTTGGAAATCCCAAGGTTTCTTCTCTCTGGTTACCCCAGTGCCTGTCCATGCTGATGTTAGTAGCGTGTTTTGAACAACCTGCCACTACATCAGAACATCCGTTCCCTAACTGTGAGATACTGGTAGAGAAAATAAGAAAGTTGGAGTGTGGTGTCTGGAAGCTATAAATACTCGTAAGCCTGACCCAGATGAGACTCGGTAGTGCATATTTTCATAACCTATGCTAACAATCAACAAAATTGCTATCTGAAGGCTTGCAGAATGTTTTTCCGAAGATCTTGTGCTATCACCTAGTTATTAAAAAAAGGAGGTATGACTGGACAGTTCTTGTTGATAAATTCAAGCTGAAACCATTGTTTCTAAAGATGAAGATGAGATTTTTCATAAGAGAGCTAGATTTTAAATGAGATGTTACAGACACTAGAAAAGGATAATACTGTAATTTTTCATAAGAGAATGCTGTTATGCTTCAAAGGAATAAAACATAATGATGCATCTTATAAAATTTAAGTTGAACAACTGAAAATAAAGGGAGATAAGATTGGTTGCGTGTAAGATATTATAGATGTGCCATCTTGCACTTCATACTACATTCTGATCATTTTAATAAAAGTACACACCCCTGTTTATCTTCAGAGTGAGAGAAGGGTCATTCAAGATTCTTTATCCTTGTACGTAAAAGACGTGCTGATTCATTTTTGGTCTGCCTTGTTCATTGTATCCTCTTTCCAACTCCAAAATCTACACATGCTGTAGTCCAGTCCAGGAATTATAGCTAAAGCAGCATACCTGTTTCTTATTCACATGGCTGACACATAAAATAGTGCTTGTTCCTCAGACCAGTGCTTTCTAATCCCTCCTGTTTAGCTCCTGCTGTCTCTGCAGTCCTGTAAGAATGGTGAAAGGGAGTCTGAGCTCTGATAAATTCTTCAGTAAACCAACTGTACTAGTCTGCTAGAATATCTTGATCTTTCATATGCTGTTACTTACTACTTTGAGAGAGGTGGATTTCCTGGTTGCCTGCCTCCTTGGCAGTACAATTATTATCAAGAACTCCATTAGGATATTTCATTTTGCACTGACTGCGGCAAATCTGGTCTTCAGTATGCAAACCTGGGAACACAATCACATTTCACAGCGATATTACAGATCAACTGAAATTGTAGAAAGCAAGGCAAATTAGGGTTTGTTATCAGTGTAAAAACTGAGTCTACATAAAGATCTTTACATTCTTTGTATAAATATTATTTATAATATAAATAATATTTGATAATGTTGAACACAATGTTTGAGAAACCAGTTGTTAGACATTAGTCTGCATATAATTTATTTGTTTATGTCAGCTCCACAGCGATGTCTTTCCCACAGCATTTATGTTATTCTGTAGTTCATTTTATAATACTTTTTAAAGTCCTTTTCTCTCCCTCTAGCTATAATGTGTTCAGTGAAGCCAGATGGAATTCCTCAGCTCTGTAAAACAGATGAAATAGGAGAACTTTGTGTATGCGCTATTGCAACGGGTACATCATATTATGGACTCTCGGGCATGACCAAAAATACTTTTGAGGTAAGCTGACCAAAAAATGCTACATAAAATCCTTCCTTTTTTACTTTTTCTATTTCAAGATAGTATTTGACATTAAATATTCATAGTAATAATATCAGTGTAGCAGTAATAATCAATGCTCGTGGCTTGGGACCTGTACTCTCGCCAGATAATCTGCACTGAAGCCCATTTCATTAAGTGCGATAGTAGATCTTTATGTGGGTTTAGTTTAGGCTCTGAAGAGCTTTTACTTTAATTTTGAAAGAAGATACCACGGACTGAAACAATCAGAAGGAAAGCAGCAAGAAAGATAAAGTTAAAAGGTAATACTGTACAAGTCTATGAGCTAGCTACATGCAGAATTTGATTGTTGCAAACAGTAGGAAGGCTGCTGGGTGTCTTTAAAAAACAGTTTCTAACATTTCCACAATGCAGCCAGCATTAAAGGCTTGCATTTATACAGAATCCTGACAGATGTACTCTCCAAGAGGTATCTGAATAGGAAAGATACCTTTTCCTAATTAGTCCCTACCTGCTTTTGTTTGAATTGCCTTATGTAAAAGCCTTTTTACTTTGTGGAATCTGTTTTCCAGTAGGTTTCAGCTCCAGTGCAGACAGCTGTATTGATAGCTCTGTTGTACCTGCTCACTTGTTATCATTAACATCTGCTGAAGCCAATATGACAGGCTGAACAAATCAGAGAAATACTGAAAAAATTTGAACTGAGATTTTTATTAAGTTCTGAACCCTTCCTCTTTTAATATTGGAGAAGAAAGTTAAGAAAAATACATTTACATTTCCCTTAACCAATGCTCTGCTATTTCCACTTTTAATAGACCAAACATGACTAATATCTCCTGCAAAATGCAGATCTGAATGTTGTAAACACTATACATTAAATAATTAATGGAGATTAGTGGATACAATTCTCCATCCCACTATTGAAGCCAGGAATCCTACTATGCTATTTGATCTGAAATTTGTTGGTAGCTGATTACTGTGCTACAAGTACAATTGGCAATACTCAGTGTGAATGATAATCCCACATTTGACATATTTCAGGAAAGAAAAGTTCTTACATTCATTTTGTTGCAGTTGCTGTAATTATAAAATCATTCATAATTCATAACAGGGTCTGCAGTTTAACAGCATATTTAAACTGATTTAGACTTATTCCTGATGGTAAGCAAATAAATTGCCATTAAGTGAACAGGATGACTTGTTTTTAAAGTTAAGTATGTTCTTAGGAGCCCTCTCCAAGTGGGCCTCTTTTCTGTTCTACTGTGTAATTCATTTTGCAGGTCTTAGAGAGTCAAAAGATTTTGTGTTCCTGAAATGAATTATTGCTGAGGATGTATAAATATTAACTCTGTTCAGTAAGAGTCACCCATGGGCATCTGGCAGCAGAATTTGGCCTTCCTTTTTAGATGAACCTTGAAGGACACTATATAGCCGTGGTCTTCCACTTGCCATTTTCTTAAATAACTTGCCTTTAGACTATTTCAGTTTAAAGAAGCAACAGCAGAAACTGTGGTTGTGTCAGAATGCAGCTCAAAGTACCTCGCATGCCAGAAGGGTAACACTGTGCTATTTAGAATAGCAAAAGCTGTAGGAACCTGTCCTGCGCAAGTCATGTATGCGTCTGGTGTTCAGACATCCAGAGAGGTTCTGTATAGGGCTGTATTTTCAGTTCTAGACATGCTACAGAAGGTTTTATCACTGGTATTGTGAGGACTTAATTGACCTTAGATAAAAATGTAGTGAGCTGCAAGAGTCATTAATGTACAGTACCTTAATATAGCTGCATTTCTAGCCTGCTTATTTTTCTATACTGTACTGGAAACGAGGATGAGGTACTGAAAAGAAGCTCTGCTGTACTGTAGATTGTTTATGATTTACTGTTTATGATTTAATCTCTCAGTAACATATGCATAGCACTTCAGGTTAGCTGCACTCTGCACAACTTTTTTTAATTATTCTTCAGTACTGTTTATGTTGATTTATATATTTTTTAAGGTCATAAATGATTTACAGAGCCATGATTAGGGAAAACGTGTATGGTAAACAAAGTGTGATTGAACTTGCTGGAACTCAGGTACTGAAAATTACACACACTAGTCTAGGAGTTTCCTGACACTCCCTTTACAGTCAGTGAAGAGTAAAGAGCATCACTAGCGACCTATTTACTTCATTCCAGAAGAGCCATCTGAGAGAGTATGCCTGAAATATTTCCCAGCATGATCTCTGTGTATAGAATTCAGGATGTGTTTCTTTGTCTTACAGGTGTTTCCTATGACCAGTTCTGGTGGCCCGATCACTGAGTATCCTTTTATAAGGACTGGACTGCTAGGCTTTATAGGACCAGGTGGACTTGTCTTTGTTATTGGCAAAATGGATGGTTTGATGGTTGTCAGTGGAAGAAGACATAACGCTGATGACATTGTAGCAACAGCACTGGCTGTGGAACCAATGAAATTTGTCTACAGGGGAAGGTTTGATCCTTTCTTTTCTTACATTATCTAGAAATCCTTAATTTGCTTAGACCAGGTGTAAGCGAGCCAAAATGCTCTCAGAGGGCAGTGCCTAATCTGCACTGTGGTTTCCCTCCATTGCTATTCATTTTGCTAGAACGAGGAGACAACAGGTGGGAGCCTAAGACAGTGTTGAGGCAGATTTTAGATACCAAGATCTGAAACTGTGATTAAAAAAATTTCCAGTTGAACAGCTGGCTAATTCTAAAGGTGTTGACTCAACAGAACCCTTTCTGTCCGAGTTGAACATTTCCAATACACATAACACTGAAGTTCTTGAATATGACAGCAGTTCCTTGTGTGACTTTCCTAACGTGCTGAAATTGAGCAGGAAACATCTAAAGCTTCTGAAGAGCCTAATGCAGTAACATGCGCTCCTACTTTATCACACAGCAGACCTCTCACAAAATGATGTTGCAGTTCTAAGATGGAAGGTGCCTGTGTTGGCTGTTATATAACGGCTTAACCTTGGTGTGACCCAAATTTAGTGCTTTTCGTATCCCAAGAAGGTTCACTTCTGCAACCCTACTGTGACATTATGCCTGTATTTACATGATTCTAGAACAAAGCCCCCTGTTTGTCCTCCAGAAATTACCTAGAACTGTTCTTGTTGCTTTTTCCCCATTAATAAAATACTAATTGATGCACTAGTTGTCTGACTAATAAATAAAAAAGTCAGTTATGAAGGATTAACTTAGAAGAAAGTTTTTTCCATCTGTCCTGGCACTAAATACTTTTCTCTCCTTCTCTTCTATAGAATAGCAGTGTTTTCAGTGAGCGTGCTGCACGATGAAAGAATAGTTATTGTTGCTGAGCAAAGGCCAGATTCCACTGAGGAAGACAGTTTTCAATGGATGAGTAGAGTTCTCCAGGTAAGTTTCTTTATGTATGTTTGGATGCTATTTTTTTCCTGCTTTATATTCTTTGTATTGATCTTTCAGGCCCCCAAGGTCACTGACATTTGTCTTTGAGTAATTGTAAGTCCACCTTCAGTTGCACTTGCACCTAATGAGCACAAAATTAGATTCTTCTGAGTGACAGTTCCTATCTGGGATGCACAATCCAGAAAGCGATCCTTTTCCTAATCAAAATGCTATAAGAAAACAGGGATGAATTGAAGTAAGCAGTAGCAAGGAAGGAGTAGCATATGGTTTATAAGGATATAGTAATTCATTACTTCAGAAGGGTAATGAATAAATATATTATATACTCTTACTGTCAAAAGCTACCACAGTCTCTTACTAATTATCAGCACTGACATGGAGCTGACCTCATCAAAAGTAGATATATGTATCTAAGCCAGATCTCCAGTTACTTTTTCTTAATCAGTGGGACAGAAGTATATGTTTCTAGTGCACCGTGTTGATAGCTGAAATAAATGGTATGAAACACAGCCTAAAAATGCTGATTTCTCTCCACTGAAATGAAGGGTAGTGATTGCTTAGCTCAGATCTAAGTATCTACAATGTGGTTAACTGCAGAGAGGACACCTATTGCAAGGAATCCCATTCCAGCTGTCTGGTGGTTCGTGTAAGGTACATACCACTGTGCTGAAACCCACCTTGGTGGTGGTGTTTGACAGTTTGACCAGAAGACAGAAGCTACTGAATGCTAAAAAGTTCTGATCTTCTCCTTACATACAGCAATCCAAGTTAAGGCAGTATCATTACCATAATCAAAGTTTTTTCAACTCTAATGTCCACACACAAAAACTTAGATACTTTAGATAGCAGTCATCTTCCATCTCCTCCATCTCCACAGTTAAGCCAATTCTTACTCAAAAGTGATAGGTTTAATGGAGATGTAGTCAAATTAAATCTGTCTGTTGCTACCTTGTGAAATGGTCCCACCTCTGTCTGCAGCTGGTCACCTGTTACTTCCATTTCCCTTTCCTACCTGCCTTTCTGTCATTCTTCAAGGACTCTTCTCAGGTAAATATATTGCAAACATCCTTTTTGTTTTACCCAAAGCCAAAGAAGAAGATCCCACACATTTCAGAGAAAATGTTTTAATTCATTATTGCTTTTTTCTGGATAAGAAAGGGGATCTGTCTACCGTGTCTTTGAAGAAACTGAAAAATAAGTTTTTATCCATCTCAAGACAGCTTTATCTGCTCTCTTGATTTAAAAGATAGCTACATTTCATACAGCTAGAGGCATTTCATATTCACAGTACATCTAAATTATTACCAAGAAAAGCTAGAATGTCTAGCTTGTCCATCACACAAGAAAGCCTTTGAAGCACCTAGTAGCACCTAGGGCAATGGCTGTAGAAGGAAAGGCTTTTGGATTGCCCGTTTCAGTAATTTTTATCAGGTAGCAAGCTCCTAAGGAAAAGGTTGAAACTCTGGACTTCTCCTGTTTGGTCAGCTGAGCGTTTTTGTGACTTTTACAGAAATCATGTCTTACAACATCATAGCCAGTAGAATTCAGTACTGAACGCTGTGGGAGCCCTGTGTCAAGTTACTCCTGCCAAAAGACAGTTCTGTTATTCTGAGATGATCAAGTCACAGCAGTGTCTGTGAATGGTAGGTCATATATCAAAGTATACACATGTGTGGCTGCTTTCATCACCCATGTGTGAAGTCTGCAATTCTGGCATGCTTCACTATGTGAACAAGAAGTTTCTGGTTCCACTTCAGCTGAGAGCAGAGATGGAAAACAGAAGCCAGGAACATGTGGGATGCTTTGTGGCTCCTTCCCTATCACAGTTTTAATGACTTATGTCAGGAAGTGGTAACCAGTTGTATCTGAATCGTCTGCTAGTGATGGGCAACATAGTGATACTACCCTTGTGTCATGACTCTCAGTGACGACGATGATAACAAACTTGACCAAGTTGCTACTCATTTCTGATATTTGTGAGACTTGTCTGGCACCTTGCGTGTGCTGCCCTGTGCCAGCCCAGCCCTGCACTGCCTGCTTCTGCTGTTCCTTGATGTGTCTCCGGCGTTTCTTCTCTAGAGTTGAGCTGCAACTATTTGCAGAACTTCTTTCCAGTGGGTTGCACATATTCTGACTTTCCCTGACCCTTCCTGCACCTCAGTAGAATGCTGAAGGATGGTAGAGCTGCTGTACGTACAGGACTATGTTGAACTGCATCTGTGTGTTTTAGGAGAGGCATGGTTGGGAGGGAGTGATCAGGCTGGGTATAGAGTTTCTTGAGAGTACTGGAGGAGGAGGAGGGTGTTTTAGTGACAGTGTGAGTGAAGATCCCAGGCCACCCAGGAATCCAGTCAGATGGATCTAGATACTCTATTCATCTCCCAGGCTGCTGCAAACTATTCTGACCCTTGTGGTTCCTGTACCTGGCAGGCTGGATGTTAGTTTTACCAGTGCCAGTGCAGTGGCAGGACTCGACAGGACTAGGCAAAGCTAGGAGATCTACTGCAGAAATGGAGAGTGTCTGCCCAGAGAATTATGTCAGAATGAGATGTTTTCTCAGCTTGAACAACATAGCAGTCTGGACTTTCTGCAAGTTCTGGTATCTCTAGTCCATTTTCTGAATGAAACAGAGAGACAGAGATTTCAGGTACTCTTTACTTCCAGCTGGACAAAGAAATTTCAAAAAACCAAGCCATCTCATCAAGAGGCATAAATGCCAGCAGTATTAAAGTACTCTTCTGTCTCAAAATTTTAAGTCTCGGTTCATCAGTGCTCATCCTTGTGAAACAAAGTCATTCCCTGCCTCAGAAATAGGCCAATATGAAAGGTGACAATTTTGAATGACCCATGACATTTTATCAGGCATTGCGCTGCAGATACAGCTATCAAAGGAGACAGTTTGGAAGTCACTGGGTAATCATTATATACAACGACCCTCATCCCACCCCAGCTGGGTATTGCTTTCCGTTCACCAGCTCTAGGAGCCACACTGTTTTACATTTGAGTAAGAGTGGTCAGTTGCCTTGTAACGTTTTTCCTTCAAGCTGATGTCAGGTGAGGATCCTATGATTTATCACTGCTTTTCAGAACCTACAAATAACATTATGATTAGGAGGTTATGCTGGTGTCTGCCAGAAACATGAGGCATTGTGTGTTGTCTGTCATATATATCTTGCTATTGCTGATCTTTCAGGTAAGGTGTCTGTAGACCAGCAGAGAGGTCTTCCGATACTACCGTGAGATCTACCACTACTACAACTGCAATGTTTGTAAAAGGAGTAACTGCTTTATTATTCTTTCTGATGAAATTTTGCAATCAAATCAATAAAAAATGAAGCAAACAGAAGCCAAAAGCAAAGCATTACTTAGAGTGTCTGTAGAAGTAATCAGTAATTTATTGGTCTACATTTAAGTACATAACTATAAATGATTATTTGATTCTCAGAACACAGATTGTATCTTCAAGGCAATAGACATATGCATTAACTTCTCTCACAGTTAAAAATTAAAATGCAAGTTAAGTAAATTATATTTTTGAACATTTAACTGCTCATTAGAGATGCTATCTGTAATTTGTTTCTCAGTCTGCATGGATGTCTGAAGTTGTTTTTCTGACTCACTTGCTGCACTTCTTTTTATTACTGATGTAAGGAAAATAACCAGTTAAAATGTGTATGCAAATAAAATCTAAGTGCATGGATATTCATGTTTACCTGAATAAATTACATAGATACTGTACGTTACAGATTTTTTGAAAGTGATGGAGTTTACTCCACTTGTCAGACAATGAACATGATTACTATAAGATTCAAAGATACTTATTTTTTCAGGTTTTCATTCAACAGATTTTTTTTTCAAATGGATAGTTTCATAGTTTTCCCTTATATTGTTGTTATTTCCCATTCCTGCCTGACAATGGTTTACACCTTAATCAGGGAGTGGAACAGTTACTATCTTAGAAAAAAAAATAAAAATTTGTAAGTTACATACATCAGTAGGTGTATGATGATAGATGTGCAGCCTCTGAAATTTTTCTTTGCTCTGCAAGACAGAGTAGATGTTAAGTTGATAGGAATCCTTTGAACTTTAATTCCAAGAAGTGCACAGGTTAAAATCAGTTTCACATGGGCTGCCAGCCCATCTTAGTAATAAATCTCCAGGATATGTGCCACTAATGTGTGCCTAGGAGGAATGCCTAGGTAGCATTTCTTAATAGATTTCTGTGTATTTATGACCAGGTTTTTGTTTGCTTTTTTATCTTTTGGAATGAGTATAATAACATCAGTGTTACATTTCCGTCCACCTGTTCCCACTGAAAAGAACCTCCTTATCACTGACATTACTGAAGTGTCTTTCCATTGCCAGTTAATTATTAGGGTTGTTTTATGCAGTAATTCAGTACAGCATGTGCTTATTAGAATGATGAAAAATTAGCCTTTCATTAAAATTGCTTCCTGCTTTTTTTTAGGCTATTGACAGTATTCATCAAGTGGGAGTCTACTGCTTAGCGCTCGTACCAGCAAACACACTTCCCAAGACACCACTGGGAGGAATACACCTGTCAGAAACCAAACAGCTCTTCTTGGAAGGATCGCTGCATCCTTGTAATGTTCTGATGTGTCCCCACACATGTGTAACAAACCTGCCTAAACCAAGGCAAAAACAACCAGGTAAGACAAGTGAAGGCAAAGGGACCATGACTTAATGGTATGTGTTCATGGTACTGTATGGAGCAAAATCAAGTAACTGTTAATGTAGGTGAGAATCGACTCAATCAGCTGTTCCTGTTAAATATTCCAGGTGTGTTAAGGACATCATTGGTTTTGGCAGAGGGTAGGACTTTCACAAAGAGTGCAAGGAAAAATGCCTCACATATCTAAGTTCAGTAAAAATGACGACATTTTTGTCACTCTACAAGGCACTGCTGAGACCACACCTGGAGGTTTCGCAAAATCCGAGTCAATTTTATTTAAAGAGGATGGACTGAGATCAAAACAGAGGAAGATAAAACCTTGGCTTATTTGAAGGCTGAATTTGTGAAGTAAAAATAGAGAGGAAGAGGACTGTTGACTCTAAATAACAGTGTTGGAAGAAGACCAGATACTTAAAAACTGGTCATGAATAAATTAAACCCAGGAATGAGGATAAAAGTTTTTACCCGAGTAGGGAGGTTCTGGATTATTCTTACAGCAGGTATATTTGAGGGAAAACCCTAACTAGTTTTGAGATGGTTCTGCCACACTTTATGAAGAATATTGGATGAAATGGTACAGCAAGGCACTGACTCAAGAGACTGAGAAAGCCCTTGTCGCCTACTGTAGTCCGGTCACTGGTTACTCATGCCCAATGAACAAGCTAATTTCAGCAATTTTTTTACTTTGAAAAAAGCAGATTTTAGTGCTCAAATTAATTTCAAAGTTTTCTGGATCTATAGCCTCAAGTTTAAGACCTGAATTCAGCTATATTAGACCAAGTGTTGATTACTTTCCACTTTGAAAAACAGCTTGGAATATGAAGTGCTTTTATCCTCTGGATCTCAAATATGGGGGCTATCCATCATGACTTCAGTGCAAGTTTGCCAAAACCATCAGCTTGTTTCTTTATTTAAAACCTTTAGACAAATGTCTCAGAAGTCAAAACCATAATCTCAATTTGTGGATACTGGGTGCCAGAGGTTAACAGTGACTTCCACTAACTTAATGAAAGCAATGAAGCCTTTAACTGCAGTGCTCACTTCAGTATTTCCTTGTTGCTGCTTCACAAAGTGATCAATTAATTTGGATCAGTGCAGTGGAGATACTTATAGATACATTATGTACACGTTTTGTATCACTATGTTAAAACTAGTGCCAGGAACACAGAGACCAAACTGATAGCATCACATTCTCCCATTTTGCTTAGTTGTGACATACCCAGAGGACATTTCTTTCCTATTTTTAAAGTCGAGTAGTCTGCAGATATTGTTAATTGTGCATTATCTGGTTAGTTTCACATCTTGTATTTTGACACTTATACCACATACCATCACTGTGACAAAGCTTGGACATCACAGAATAGAAGTAAAGCCTGGTATCAGTTGGTCAGCAATCCATGCTGGAGAAGCAGAAAACAAATGTTAACATAAGCATAAATGCTATCTGTGAGATGGGTATTTTTCCCTAATGGCAGCCACAAAACATAGTGAAATCAACCTCATGGAGAAGTGTCACCTGTGGCATCTTCCTTTCTTCTAAAGTTAAGTTATTTTTCTTCTATCTCTACCTTGTGCTAAATAATTGTGCTATAATATATTTTATTATATGCACCATCTGCCTTCCTAGTCCTTGTCGTTTCATGTCTATAGCATTACGGAGTTGCTAGTACAGATGCAACTTAGCCCAGGGAACAGAAGAGAGAAATAGGAACATTGTCCCTTGCAGCCTGAATAAGTCTCATGGTTTTAGGCACTGGAATGGGCATGCCTAAATTAGGAGCTGAATTTTCTAAAGATTGCTAATAGCAAGGCAGACAAGATGTGTCTCTGGCTGTAGAAAGCCCATGCTAAATGGGCTCCTCAGTTAGATACCTTTAGAGAGGATGAATCCAAGCCTACGTATCTTCCAGCTACTTCAACCAAAGTTTGTATCAACAGAGATGTGCTCAAGGTTTGATGTTGTGGCTAGCAATGAGGAAAATATCATGGAATGCAAAAGAAATAAAAAGAATTTTCATCCACAGGCAAAGGATTTTTATTGCACTTAGCACATTTCTGCTTCATTCTAGAAATTGGCCCTGCCTCTGTGATGGTGGGGAACTTGGTCTCTGGAAAAAGAATCGCACAAGCCAGTGGTAGAGACTTGGGGCAAATAGAAGATAATGACCAAGCCAGAAAGGTAAGCTAAACTTTCCTGATATGGGTTATATTTAGCTAGTTAGCTTCAGACGCTTAGCAATACATAGGTTGTATTACTACTATTGCAGAATTTGTTGGTGGGGGTTTTTTAATTCACGCTAAAATATTTGAGACCCCCCTTTAGAGATATATATAAAATAGATGTGAGGGTGGATCACTGCATTTCATTTGTATGGATTTTTTTTTACAAATTTGCATGGGACAACAGAGCAAACATGGTGGAAAGTGTTAATGGGGCTTCTACCGCAAATCACCCTCTATTACATCTTTTTTACTAGTTCAAGTGTAGTCCAGGGAATTTTCTTTGCATATATGGTCCTGACCTTTTTTGTTGTTATTTTGATCCTGTAAAATTAAGTTGAAATTCAGCTCTTTTGGGGGCTTATGTGAGTAATTAAATTAGTAAGTTCTAAACTGTATAAATATTTGTATATTTATAGTAAGAAAAAGAGAGGAAGCTAAAGAAATCATGCTTAAATTCAGAGAGATCTGTAAGAAATGTTTTATTGCTTTGAAACTGTATGTAGCAATATATCATAATAACAGCAGTGGCTTTACTTCCAGAGAGGGCACTGCTACCATGCAAAAGCGCCTTGCTTTAAATGTGTGATGACAAGAGAATTAATTCATGTTTAGTGCTTCTGGGTAATGATGTAAAAGGTAGCATATAAACAAGAAAGACATAGCTAAATTAGCAAAAATAGTTACCTGGTTTTTAAAGCCAAAAAGTGTCATTTAGTGTCATGACTATCACTCTGCTTTATTTTAGTTCCTCTTCCTCTCAGAAGTGTTGCAGTGGAGAGCTCAGACCACTCCTGACCATGTGCTTTACACTCTACTCAACTGCAGGGTAATAAGCTCAGACCATTACTCTGACAGGCTGTGGTATGGAAAGTGGCGCACTGGTATTTCAGCTGTACCTCCTTGTGCTATGGCTGAGCGTGACCTTTCTGTTTCTTTTTCCCATTAATACTCAGCTGTTATATTTAATGTTCACTGAGGCAGAAAGAAAAAGAGAATAATCATTGCCAGTTGTCAAAATATAGATTGCTTTTGTATCAGACAGCATGCCTTACACATTTCTCATTTCTTTTTCCACCACATATGTGTTGTGGGTGAGCTGACACTGCAAATCTATCTTAATGCTGTTCATTCCTAAACCAAAGAGTAGTATAGTATTTAATACTGCTCACCATCCTGATTTCCAATTTGAAAAGCACAACCTTGGCAAAATCAAAGCATTTCCCAAAGTAAAAAAGTGATTGTTGCTTTTGAGACTGAACCATCTGGGAGGGGTGTGAGAATGGGGAAAGGAGGTAAAGAGAAGTATGTCCAGAATCCATCCAGGGCTGCAGAGGTTTACTAATAAATCTCTGTGCATAGATTACCTGAGGTGCCAACCTGGCACAGCATTTCATTGCTTATCAAAAAGGAATTAATGCATGTCATGTGGTACAGAACTTGTCTTTACTAAGAGCAGGTGATACAGACTTTCTAGAGGATTGTAGATGACAAACCAGTAATTCCCAAGACTGCTGTAGAGAATGAAAGTCTGATTTGAAACCATCCCACCACAATACATCTAGGCACATCTGTCTAAACTGGGAAACATTCATAATGTATGAGGGTCTCCAGGAGAGGAGGGGCCTGGAACAGTGCTACTCCCCTGGGCCCCCTGGAGTAGCTGGTGTTGTCTCAGCCCATGTAGTCCCTACGCAACTTGGGTGGGTTCTTAAACCTCCAGTAATTTGTGAACCTCTTCAAAATGACCACTACTGTGTTTACAGAGTATGCTTTGCCAGCCCAGATTACAGTGCTGGTACCAAAGTTCAGTTTGAGGCTACCAATAAGTCATTAAATAACCTTTTTTAAATCCAGATTAATAGCTCACATTATGTGAACATGTGCAACTTGACAGATAATGGTAAAGTACTAATGTAGTTGTCTGTGGCAAAGTAGAAAACCTGAGAGGTAATGCTGTTTATATATTCTATATTACACCATTAAATTAGTGCATTGTTCTGGCCTGTAAGTTAGGAGCAAAGATGCTGTGAGAGTCAGTGATACGTAATGTCCCATCTCCTCCACACAGGCTGTTGCTTTTGAGCTTTACATAAAGTCAGACTTCCCCTGCTGGCAGAAGGGTTCAGACAGTAGGAGGGACAGACAAAACGTGCAAAACAAGGATTAACAAAATAATTTATTATTACATGGAATTGAGAAATAGTTGAATTTTGAAATTCAGTTTCACCACTACTCTCGGTGTGGAGCATCTTAACATGTGAAATTTGTTTGAGATATATAATGCTTCATGGAGAGGAGAGATTTAATATTTTATGGAAAGGAGTGGCAAGTTTGATGGGGCTTAACCTAGACAAGTTTTATTACCCATCTTGAATTTTAGTTCTGGTTTGTGACTTTTCGCTCTTTCTCTTCTGTGCACATTGTCTGTACACTTTGTTCTAAAACATCCAGGCATCTTGCAGTGGATGACTAATAGAAATCCACTGAGATTAGTGTTTTCCTGTAACCCAAGCTTTCTGAGAATTTGGAATATTTCAAAATCAGCGCAGGACATTGTTTTTAGTGTGTGTCACAAAGGATTGCAACACCTTTACAGTGCAGGACAGCTCATATAAAAGACCTAAAGGGAATAGTTGCCTGGTGCTTGCCAATGATTCTTGTCCAACAGCAGGATTCTCCTTCCCTGCACTTCATAGAAACACTGTCTTTCCACTGGTTCATATGTAAAGTGCCAGGAGTCTTAAATGATTTCTTAAGTTTACGTGATTTGCAGCAATTCCCTTTCTTTGTCAGTGAGGGCTGTGCTTCTAATGTATGTGGGGATATAAAGGGTCCTTCTTCCCATAACTATGCAAACAGGCAATTTCTTGAAAGAAGGAATGAAGAGTTTAAGCACATTCCTACTGGCAGATCTACAGTGACAAGGACACCCAGACCTTGGCCATATTTAGGGCTGGACAGATGGAAGCCATCTCCAGTCCAGCATCCATATAGTCTAATGTGTCTTTAGAGGAAGCTTTCTTAGTGAAATGATCTCCGCATTGTTCAGAAGACTGATTAAAATTGCTTTTCAGTAAGTATGGTTGCTGAAGATGCTGAAGAAGAAAGCTAAGCCCTGACTTTGTCCTTTTTATCTTCAGTTGGATTGTCCTCTTTGTTGACAGTTTATAATTAAGTTAGCGAATGCCAAGTGATGCTGGTAACATGCCACTACTTCCAGTACTAGACCTTTGTCAAACTGCTCTCTCCTCTCTGAAATTTGTGGTCAACAATACTGCAGTGGGGGGATGGGGATGGGGATGGTAGATAGAAGCCAGCAACCAGGCCAAATATTATTCCTTGCCTTGTTAAAATAGAGTGTAAAGAATATTTGTTTAAAACGGTAGACCTTCTTGCTTTCTCCCTTAATAAGGATAGCAATACAATATTTTTGATTGCATTGCACTGCATTTTTGATACATTATTCTTTTTAAGCGTGTGTATATATATTTACACACACACACACGCACACACACCAGTTTTTTCAGACTCCCTATTTTTAAGTGAACTTAGTGCTTGTGATAGGTGCCAGGTGTATCACAACAGTTCCGGAGTCTGAAATCCTCTCTTTCCACAGAACGGGCGCACAAGCAGAGGTGTAGCCCTTCCCATACTGCCCTGTCCCTTTATCTCAGCCCAGACCTGGCCAGCTCAGCTCTAGGCACAGTCAGTCTGTCCTGCACGTTCATTTTTAGAGTTCTCTTCTGCGGTGTCAGCTGTGATAGGGAATATTTTGATAGAGATGTATATATTTCTCTAAATGTGTATTTGTGTGTGTGCATACATAGACACGTATATATATTTAGGAAGCGTGAGAGCTGTAATGCTCATCCAATTTAAAACACTGTATCTGTTTGATATTTTTGGGTTAGCATTTTTTGAAGTGGTACCAAAAGCCAAACTGTAGTATGTTGTCTCTTCCCCTTTTTTTTCATGCTCAAATTCAAGGAATGCCTTTCTTCTCTATTTCTTTTATATGCATCTGCTTAGCTTTTGTTCCAGGCTAATTCTTTTCCCCATCACAAAGTATTGTTTTCTCCTGTGTCTTTTGTCTCTTGTCTTTTATTTCTGCTGTGCCATTTGGCTTTACTCCAGCGTGTAGACAACAAAGTGCAATTTTCAGGATTGCTCTCCACAGATTCTCCAGTTTGCTGCTGAGACCATAAAGGCACGTTCCTGGCTGTAGCAGGAATGCTGCCTGTGCAGCAAGGGAAGTATAGGTTACATGGGCAGGCTATTAGCATACTACTGTACTCCCTTGATTAGAGCAACCACACTGGTGGGGGCAGAAGGGACAGAGAAAGGAATAGAGAATGTTCCTCTGCTTTACAAACATCTTTTTTCCTTCCAACTACAGTTTGGAATAAGGCTGGAGGTTTCCATATTTGAGTTGATTGTATGGCATATTGTGGCTGCACCTCATCTAGTTAACTTCTGAGGTGCAGAGGAAAAGAGTTTCAGCACATTGTATTGTCTTCTGTGATATTTATCTTTCTTCCTGTGCAGGGAACAATAGCCAACTCACTAACATGTGTCCAGCTACATAAACGAGCTGAGAAGATAGCTGTCATGTTAATGGAACGGGGACATTTACAAGATGGAGACCATGTGGCTTTGGTTTACCCACCAGGTAAAGAACTGACATGTCCTGTACCTTGGTAGTCCCAAAAGTTTATCAAGATCCTTTAGACAGTGCTACACTGGTGATGGTAGCAACCTGTAAATGATGTTAATTGGTAAAACACAAAATATTTTCCTTGCTTGCATTTCTTTGAACTTAGTCAAACGTATTTAAAAGAATTTCTTTTAGCATGTGCACATAGATATTATTTCTTTGTGTTCAGTTTAAGAATAACTTGTGGTTTTAAAACCTGTCTTTTATAAGCAGTCAAATTTAATTGCTGCTTTTCTTTTAATTTGCTGGAAATACGCTATTTTATGAGCACACACTTTCTGCTAAAATATTCCATCTGCTGATTGTTCTTAGATTCACCTGTTGAATTTCCTCTTGGAAGTGCTGCATTTCATAAAGATAAAGCAGCAATACCTAAGAAGTAACCCATGATTTTTTAGAGTAGAAGTATGAAGAATAAATAACAGATTATCAAGAAAATCCAAATTATAATCACTCTTTTCTCTATAGATCTTTACCCTAGATGGCTCTCTGTGGCTTGGATTTTCATCCTTTGACGTAAAAACGTTAAGCTCGTGTTAACAGTACCATGTTTGACATTTGCTTGAACTTATTTCTGATCCAGTGCTGGTTGGTTGTGTTTAGCTTTTCATGTGTGTTGGTGAAATAAACAGTCTGATTTAAGCTCTGTTTTGTGACATTTGGTTTGTAAGAGCTGCAAGCTACGGGTTAAAATCTTTATAGGAGTAATTTCTCAATGGTTAACATGAAAAAGTCTTCACAAAAGAAGACTAATATTTTAAACGTAAGTTTGTATTTTCGGTATTTTTCTGTATTTCAGTTCCCATGAATAAAACATTTTATTGACGGAACAATAACCTACCAGTACTGCAGATCCTTTTCCACTGAAAGAATAAAATGGTGCCCATTGTCATCTTATCACAGCCTGTGTACAGCACCAGGGAGCTATCAAACAACAGTATTCAACAGATCTTTGTGCTGTTGTCTGTTCAGCCTCCTTAGAGAGTGTGCTGTCCACAATCTGTCACCTGCAGTCAACATTTATATAGAACAACACCTAATTTTATATTAGAAGCAGGATTTCAAAATCATTACTCCTTTTTTTACTGTAAAATTTCAGGTAGATAAGTCAAAGCTGCATATCTGAGGTTTAAAATGACATGAGAAAGAGAGTATTTAATGAAACCTCCAGATGTTCTTTCTGCAGCTTATAGGAACAGGCATCATTCTACCTCATCCTTTTTCTGGGGCATCCCTCTTCTTGCAGACTCTCATTTGTCTATAAATGTAAATTTAGGAAGATAATTAATCTGTAGAAATCAGTCATTTTAACAGGTTACTTCCAGTTCATAAAGTGGAATTCGCCTAAATGATGATATCTGCTGGCAGCTTTGTGTGTTGCCTTTGGTTTTTCATGCTCAGAAGAACAGTACGATTGAAAGGAATCAGTGAAGCTGAACAAATACTGACAAGGGGCTAAAAAAGAAGTCTGTTAAAGGGCTTAGTCGCTCATTTAACCTTCTGAGTTGAGTTTCAAGTAATATTTATGCTGACATGGGTGTCTGTGATTAAATGATTTGATTTTCAGGGGAGGATTTTTGTTTTGTTCTTCATGCAGGAATAGACCTGATTGCCGCATTTTATGGATGCCTGTATGCAGGCTGTGTGCCAATAACGGTTCGACCTCCGCATCCCCAGAACATAGCTACCACGTTACCTACAGTGAAGATGATTGTGGAGGTGAGCAGACACCTGAAAGTGCACAAGCAGATTAGATGAACAATGGATTTGTGTATTCTTTAGAAATGGTAACTGATCTGAGTGGGGATGCAGGTTGAAGAGTTGTATTCCTTCCAAAGATTCAGGACTTCAGTGTGTTGCAGAGTCAACACTGCTTGGCAGCACACAGCCTTCTGACTTCCACTGTCACTTTTTGCCTCAGTTATGCTACTCCTTTCAAGAAATACATTTGAAGTACTTTCTTGTATTTAGCTGTATGCCAGTAATGGTAGGATTCCTCACCTGGCAACACTACACTGACCATTGAGAAAAATCCCAGTGGAAAGCTTAGTTGACCCGATGGTGATTTGTGCTCAGCTCTGTACATCTAATTGTTTCACAGTTTGAAGCAATTTCAAAGTTCTCTTGTGAAGATGGTACTTTGTTTCATCCAGAGAAGTGTTACTGGGAGTTTTTCATTCAGTGCTTTCTTTTGATATTTTGGTTTTATCTGTTGAAGTTTAGACTTTGTTGCACATAATAAGTTCGCTGTGCTTGTTGCTGAGGGAAATAAAATGATTGCCAAGAGATAACCTTTTATATCTGGCAGTCTCTAATCTATTGAATGGAATTCTGAGCCTCTGAAAAAACAAGTTGAAACAAACATGATACTAACATTTCTAATTAATGCTGATATTTTCAAGTAATAACTACTAGAGGTAGTTATAATTTGTGACTTTCCTTATGGCATCGGATGCCACAGAGGATCAGTAGAGGTATGAGAAATAGTCCTATTGTCCCCTGGTTTCTCATTTTTTAGTGTTTTGGCCTTCACAGTTTTTAAGTATCAGTTGTTGAAATTATAGAAATTATGTAAAATGTGTTGTTTCATTTTTCCTTTGATGTTTAATAGCCAAACTATAACTGTTTGGTTTCATGATGAAAAACTAGGACAGGTCTAATCTGCCTTGTAATCATTGTCCCTTCGATAGACTAAATGAAATGTTGACTAATGCCAGTTTGACTTAAAATCCTCTCAGCTCTGTTTTACACAAGATTTTCTTTCATTTTGGAGAGGGATGACCTTGTAGAAATCAAAGTATTGAGGCATTTCCTTCATTGCCAATTCAGCCATACAAGTTTCCTGATGTGATGGAGTCAAAAGCCTGCTCTGACATGCTATATATCTACACAGCATCTTTTGAAGTCAGTAAGAATGACTTCTGAGTAAAATTTGGCCTACATAATTGTGTCCTGGTGATGAACTGGTAGTAGTAAAACACAACTGAGCATTATTGAGCCCCATCTAGAGCAGCTACTACCCTGTAGCTAGGATAACTTCTTTCTCCTTTCCATCAGCCCTACCATCCCTACATGTTTACCTCTGAATTGCTATTATCCAGGCACAGACATTCTGTATTTTAGTGAACCTCCTGATATACCACATAATGTAATTCCTGAGACATCTGGTAACCACCAGCTCTTGAAATTCCTTTTGTTTTATTGCTTCATATGTCCCAAATCAAGATTTTCATAGATTAAGATTAACTACATAAGAACTGCCTTTCCTTGCCATGACAGTGACATGACTGCATTGAGGGATGCTGCAATGGCTTCATTTGTTTTCATTTTTAGCTTGAAGTATTTAGTTTGTCCATTCAGGAAAATCATGGGGTTAGAGGAAGTAAATAGAGCTTGGGTCAGTATTTCTATGCTCCTGATTTCCTCACGTGCTCTATAAAGTTGACCTTCATGAGATTACTGTCAACAGAAGCTGATCTTTTCTGCTCCATGGTAAAATTTAGTGTACATATGGTTATTGATTTCCTTAGGTTGAACACTGGCAATTCAGTGTGCAATGAAATGTTTCAGAGTCCTTAAAGAAAAAAATACTCTTAACAATTTTTGCACAGATTCTCAAAGTTCAGGGAAAAGAATAATGATGCTGCCTTTCAGTTTGTCCTCTGTACCACCTTCAGTGATTAATAGTGTTCATGTTTATGTTTGTCTGAATATTTCCTTAAATATATTAATTTTTGTAATCAGTGAGAAATATTATTATAGTTGCTACTTATGATTTTTTTAAAATAGCAAATCTAGAAGGAGAATACCTTCAGCATGTGTCATCTAAAATTCAGGGCAGATGGTATTTGCAGTAAACTCACCATTTCATTTCTTAGTGCCATTTGCACAATTTCTGGTTTAGAGCTACTCATGCTGATATCAGAAGAGTTCCCAGTGGTTTATCACTAGCACAAGAACTGGAAATATATGGCTAACATAAAATTGACTTAAGATAGTAAAATTATTCATATAAATGTCAGGCTAGGTTTTGGTTTATGTGAAAATATTGTTTATCAACCAAGATATATTACCATCACATAGGACGTGTTTTGGTCATAGTCTTGTGCACTGGCATTCTGGGTTCATAACTGATATAATGTGTTGGAAAAGCACATTCTCACTATTAAGGTGCCTTCAGTTTCATTACAATGCTCTTCTGAAAGTGCTATTTTCATGTAATTTGTAAAACTCACATGACTTTGTCTGCTTTGTGAGCTGCATTTTTTGTGCATCTTTCTACCTCCTGATTGGAAAACATAAGGCTAATATACCTGTGTCCTGTTCTGGCAGAAAATAAATCATGATCTGGCTCATTTTCATGGGAGAATTAATCAGTATCCCATTGCGTTATTATTTATTTCTTAAATTCCTAGGTGAGCCGCTCTGCCTGCTTAATGACTACACAATTAATATGTAAATTGTTACGGTCGCGAGAGGCAGCAGCAGCAGTGGATGTCAGAACATGGCCTCCAGTACTAGATACAGGTGAGTACTAAGGCTAGGGGACCTCTGTGTCTTCTTTTATCATTGTATTTGTCAAGCACTCAGAGGTCTATCTGTCGTGGGAGTAAGATACACACATTTTCTTTCTCTCTTTTCACTAGACGATTTGCCAAAGAAGCGGCCTGCACAGATCTACAAACCTTCTAACCCTGAAATGCTTGCTTACCTTGACTTCAGTGTCTCCACAACTGGCATGCTAGCAGGGGTAAAGGTAGGGACTTGCTGTTAAAGCTGGCATTCCTGCTGTCACTCCTGGCTGGCAGGTGGTACATTGCTCCTGATTTATAACTCCTCCTGATTTTTGGTAGTAGACATTGAATTGCTTCCTACCTTGCTGTCATTATTTGATTCCGTTAACATTAAATTAGTTCTTCTGTACTCACTATGGTACTGTGTGTGGCGAACTGAGCCCCTTTCCTCCTCCTCAGACTAAAAATTTCATTCCAGTACCCCTGTGGATAGACTACTAGCTTGTCTGCCTGAAGCATTCTTCAACTGATGCATCCACTGGTTCCATTTAATGAAGGAAATGAGAATTAGTCACCCTTTTTCTACTTGTTCCAGTGCCCATTCATTGTTTCCTCCTTATCACAACTCAGTTACTGGCTATTGGTTTTCAGTATTCTCTTCTTCATGCAATTGAGGTAACTGCTGATGTCTCTGATATATTCACTTGGTACAATACTAGATTAAGCAGTAAAACATTAATTGATGCATTTGTTTGATAAGCTCAGGCATGTTGAGCTCTTTAAATCTCTGTTCTACCATTTTTTCCAACCCCCTAGCCACTATTCATCAAAAGTGTTTTACCTAGCTGCTAACTTACATATTACTCGCAGGCAGAGGCAAAATCACTCTTTTATTCTTACCTTTTACTTCCTTAGGCCTGTCTGGTTTATATCCAAGGATTATGATTCCTTCAGCAATCTCTGCTGACATATCAGACTTATGTCCTATATTGAATTCCTCATACTCTTTGGCATCATCCATCTATTTTCAGAAGCTGTCAGCATACTTTATAAACAAAGAAAGCATCATTTTCTCAGTTTTCAGATGGAGAATTTGAAGCACAGAGTGGTGAAGTGGCCAGCTCAAAGTCAACTGACAGTTAAATGGCTGAGCTGGCTGATGGTCACATACTGGACACTCCTGGAGGATTCATTTCATCTGGAAGATTCTTTTCATCTAACTTCAAATAGCTACAATGCCTACATATGTGGACTGGTCATTTGACTCCTCAATAGACAACAGAGAGAAGCAGGGACTTTTAGGGTGTAATTTATCTGAGTTGCCTGAAACATCTATTTTTGAGTGGGGTGAATGTCACATAAGTCTTCATTTCTTCTAAAGGGGGCCTTAAATGATTGTTTCAGATGCAGTCATCAATATTAAATCAGGTCTGAATCCCACCTTATCAGACTTGCAGAAATGACTACTAGCTATGCAGAGTCCATTTCTGGAGAGTTTCAAAGATGGTCAAAGGCAGGGCAAGTCGACAAACTTTTTCTTAATGTGGCTAAAGGGAAATGCAGATAAATCTGTCAAGGAATTAATTAACTTCTGATATCTGGGTCAAAAAGCCTCTTGATCACTGACTCAGCAGGTTTGTGTAAACAGTTACCATCTACTAGATCATCACTAGTGATTAATTTTTGATAGAAGGATCGTAAGAGTCACAAGGCTTATATTGATAACACAGTGATGCTAAATTATAAAGATGGCTAAACAATTTATGTGGCTTCTGAAAAGCTGTTGTTTTGTAATCACTGGAAGTAGTAGATTCCAGTTACATTTACTCTGAACTTTTTCAATAGTTTGCACCCAGTGTGGTGCAAAAATTCACAGTATGAAACTAGTTCTGGACTTGTAGAGTTCAGTTTGGTCCTGTGTGAAAAAGTAGTCTTGATTGAGTTAGAGTTAACAGCGTATGGGCACCTGTTTTGAGCCTGTCCTTTTTCATCACTTGGAACATGTCCAGCCTCAGTTATGGCTCGCGTTGGCAGTGGAGACAAAGTCACTTCTGGAGCTTTATTCCCATTTACCTTAAGATCAAATAAATTTTACCTCCCAAGTGCCTGTTCCACTCCATTGACTCTAACAGTATATAAAGCAGGTAGCTCAGTATGTGGCAGAGATCAAAGGTTAGATGAGTTAAATCCTATCCAGGCTGTATTTCTAACATAGGTCTCTTTTTTGTTATTAACAAAGAGGACAAAGATTGAACGATGTAATTCTGTCCCCGCTGTAGTTAGAACTTCTAAGCCAAGATGGGTGAGTGTGGGAAACACCCTAACATAGAAAAATATTCAGAATTTCCCTTTGATCTTTTTTTTGTTGTTGTTGTTTCTATTTTCTGCATGTTTTATCTCTGAGAGCTTTCCTACCAAGATTTTAAGAGCTTGTTTCTCAGTTAGAAGCTGGATAACATGAAGACATTTTACAGAAACTTTACTAACTTTACCAAGGGTCTTTATCAATGAATTATGAGGTCCTTAGTACCTTTTCACATGCAAAATCCTCTTCAGTTTAAGAAGTGCATTGGCATTTTTTATTTATTGTACTATGAAACGTGTACTTAGAAATATATTACTGATGATCAGCAAAATACTTCACTGAGATCCTGCAGTCATTTATTCCTTTATTCTTGCAGAAAATTTAGCTTGTTATCATTAGCTTTGCATAAAGCTCGGAGCACATACTTAAACCACTCACAGCTTTCTCCCTAAATCACTTCAAACTTATTCATTCTGTCTCCCCTCCCCTTTCACAGTTATTTGGATGCCCTCTTGAAGGAGAATTATGCTTCCTTAGATATAAATTACACGTGTGTTTACATAGAGCACAACATCAATATTTATTTGTTTTCTTTATCCTGTAACTGATTTAAGCACTTGGCGCAGTTTGGGAATGAGCCTTCTGAATGACATAGTCGATCATTTTAATTACTTTGCTGTTGTCTTTCAGATGTCTCATGCAGCCACTAGTGCCTTTTGTCGTTCTATTAAGCTGCAGTGTGAGCTTTATCCCTCCAGAGAAGTTGCTATCTGCTTGGACCCCTACTGTGGACTTGGGTTTGTCCTCTGGTGCCTCTGCAGGTGAGATTTCTTCTCAACCTTTTAAAATACTGTTTCTGTTGTACTATAACACAACAAACTGGATGATGTGAATCATAAAAGGACAGGAAGAACAGACAGTTCCTCTGGGACTCACATAGGCAATTGGAATTGCTGGAAGCTGTATGGAGAGTGCTGTACGGAGAATATGCTTTCTTTGAGCGGGGCATGGCCGTAGGTATTTAGACTTACAAGTGCAGAGCATCAAAAAGGCTGCTCATTGACCTCCTGCTGTTTTACTGCTGTCTCTGCAGAGTCTGGCTAGTTTTGTTTGATGAAGACAGAGCTCTACCAATACTACCTCAAGGAAGTGGTTTCGTGATGTACTCTTTTTTTATTCTCTAATCCGAAAGCACAAGTAGATATTGGGGACTTCCTCATTTGTGGGACTTATGGATGTGATTTTTGCAGAGACATGGAAGTATGTTTTCTTGCAGGATACTTCTATGGCAGTACCAAAGCTGTCAGAAAAAGGCATTTCTAGTGAAATGTGAATCAGCTTTTTTCTTTAACAAGGAGTTTAGGAATTTAACAGTTCTGTCAGTCTCTATACTCCAGGGAAGTTACAGTTCAGCACTGAAAACAGTTCTGTCGATTATTTTTTTTTAAGTCTTCTGGGTTGATGCAGAGGCAAGGGGAAAGAGCTATTGGAATGTTAATGGAACACATTTTTATGAAGACATCTCAGCGTCACAGAAGTCTGACATCTTTGCTCCTTCCATAGGAAATTCTTTGGCACTAGCAGTGCTGCTGGTTTTAGTTACAAAAATGAAGATCATCCAGGGAAATACTTTGGATTACATATCTATCTATCTATCTATCTATCTATCTATCTATCTATCTATCTATCTATCTATCTATAGATATATATATATATAAAAAATAATTATAATTATATATATATTTATGTAATTATATATATTTTTATATATATTATATACACACCCTGGATAAAATTTTACCAATTTATTAAATACCTGAAGGAAGCAACTGCAACAATTTGTTTTCAGTGATTATTGTTTATTTGAAGGAAGGCTATTGGTCTGGTTTTTTGCCCCTTTAAAATACTTCTTATTAAATATTAAATGGGCCTAAGATTAACAGTATTATCTTACTCATTCTTGATCAGCCTTTCTTGATTTAAACTATACTTGTCTTGATATTGTTTCAGATTTTATGTAGGGATTAGAGGTTTCTTCATTTTGAAAAATCATTTCTTTCCAATGTCTTATTTCCCCAACACAAAAATAAATAAAAATATTGAGGCTACAAAAAAAATGTCAAGACACCTTTCAGAAATTTTGAAATTTTAAACAAATCACTCTTTTTAAGTTAATTCTTTTAAGTGCTGATTTTTTTTAGGATTTTTAAAATTTTAAGAAAATTTTTTATATAGGCATATGAGTTCCAGCATGTCCTGATGTCAACACTGTTTAGGCTGGGAACTAAGCCACATCTGCAATGGTGCATTCAGTGAGACTAGGGAAGGGCTGAGAGCACCACAGGAGAGTTCAGCTGAGGAGTGTATTATTGTATGGAATAATGTTGATACATGGAGCATCCAAGAATAACTTCCATGCACCATCACGATAGAGCCATAAAATACAGATAAATATTGACCTGTCCAAAATCCAAGTAATTTGTGGTGCTCATGACTCTTGTGAATACAGGAATTTTTGGTTCTTCCAGAACCGTATTTGCAACAAATAAGCATTTGCTGCCCTTAGGTCCTTACCAATACTGCTAATATTCAGCCTTTTAGGAGAAGAAGATTTTTTATGTCTGGCAGGTGAATTAAGGCAGCAAGCCTTTGGGAGAAAGCAATCAATCAAGGTCTGTGCTTGTCTGTAGCTTGTAGTAGGAATAGAAAATTTTATACCATTTTCAAAGAAGAGAAAAGAAGTGAGGGAGTTGAAGGAACTGAGATCAGGCCAGCAACATGAACCATCATGTCAATCTCTTCCTTGCCACTGATGTCCTCTTCCTATAAAACCAGAAAAATTGCAGGTTGCTTGAATTGTGACTGTCTTTTAGAGAAATCTGACATCAGATACAGCTCCCTTAATTCCACTTACAAACTTAATTTCCATTACTATTTTAGAAATTAGTATTATTGGATGTGATAGCAAAAAATACATTGTGGATGTTATTGGACTCTTTGTAACTTAAAGCTTTGCAAGTTTGCATTTTACTCTTTGTAGCTTAACATAAATCCTCCCCAACATTTCACAGCCCAGATTTCTACCTCAGAGGATTCTACTGTAAAGTATGATTCTGTGTCACCACTCCCACTAACTAAATTAATACTTCTAATGGCATATGCAAATGAAGTTAGATCTTCAATTTTTGATCAGCTAGGGGGTTTTGAGCGTTAAATAGGAACTAACATTTTAGGAGCCCAGCAGGAAGAGAAAGCAACCTCCTGTGCTGGGTGCAGCTAAAATGACAAGTACATTTTAAACCCTTTATTAACTAGACCAAAGGAGGCATTGACTAAGGAATAAAAGAAAAACTAACCTTTTATCCCCCATTGTAGGTGCTTAGACGTTGTGCTGGGCTGCTCCACTGCGGTGCCCCAGAATGCCCCATTCTGTGAGGTCAAAGCTACTTAGGAAAGCTGCTGGAGCATGGAGCCCTTTGGTAAGTTTAGAATATATTGCATAGTTTTGCAAAGTTTTTATTTTAAAAAAAATTTATTATTTTATGACCTAAAGGGCATGAAATAATAAAGAAAAGAAACCTTGCAAAGCAGAGCAATACATTTTTTAAAAAATGGAATTTACCATGTTGCCTCTAAACTGGCTGCATGCTCCAGCAGGGTTTCCTTGGAACCTTTGTCATTGAACAGCACGTCCTGGGTGCGGCAGCAGTCATCAGCCCTGTTGTGAGTTCACAAACTCCAAACTTACTAATTTTAACAGGTTCTTACTAATGGCTCAATAAAAGAATACCTTATTTTTGTGTTTTTCTCTTTAATGATGTCATTTCTCCATTCTAAGAGGGTGATCCTGGTATTCTGACCTGGGTTGCATTACATTTTAAAATTTATTACATTCTTTAAAAGAAAAAAAATAAAAGTGTCCTCCAATGTAAAAAAATCAATACTAAATCTCATTGTTCAAAAATGTTTCCTGAAATTAAGATGTCCCTATCTTAGTGGTGCTCACTGTGGGGCAGAATAGAGCATTCTGCATTTTGTTAGTGAGGATTTATTTCATCGATAGTTGCTGAATGGTGCAATAGAATAAGAATTTTCCCTCCATTTTAGGCCAGCTAAGCCAACCCATATTGCAGTTCCGCTTTTACTACTGGAAGATAGAATTGTCCTTGCTCAAATTAAAATGAAGTACATTCATAATTTATAATGAATTTTATACATATTCTCACAAAGTGAGATTGTAATAGTGCAAGTCAGTAAGACTCAGTCTGGATTTAAAATAACTGAATTTTCAAGTCCACAGTAGCTACATAAAAAATGGCATGAATGCTATAAAGTGATCTTGGGAAGGCTTTCCAGGTAAGGTGCAGCAAAGTGGCTTTCTCCTGTCCTGCTCCTGCTGTCTCTGTTCTGTAGCCACAAGCTTAAGTCCCCAGCCTTGCTGCCAGAGAGCTTCTGGAGCAAGAGACTGCAAGGTTTCTTATTAACCGAACAGGTGGAACTGTGCAAGAAGTAAGCAAGGAATTGCCGCATTAACATGAGAACTGAATTTTAGAAAACTTTAGTGTGCTACAACTAACTAATTATTGTTAGGGGTTTCAGGCAAACTTGAAGATATCTGGTAGGCATGAGCATTTCACACAATTTCAGCCTATTTATAGCAAATTAAAGGTAAGACTGCATAAAGAAGCCTAAATGCCACACCGGAAAAGGGTAATTCTGACATGGGAAGTGAAGGACATGAACATAACCATCTCTCTCCTGTTTTGTGAAGTGTGTAAGCGGGGCAGGGGAATGTAAAGGTGCATCTGTCCACACAATGCCATGTGCCTGTTTCCAGTGGAGTCTTTAGCCAGTGGCAATCTGTGAAAGAGGCAATCTGCGTTTCTTCCACATTACTATAGGTCTGTTAAACCTGCCTCAAGTCTAGAAGGTTCAAGGGCAGCTGAAAGCCCTGAGTTACCTTGATATGCAAGTTCTGAGGTGCGCTGACAGACTGACTAACTCCACCTCTCTGTAGACCTGCCAGTACGTGGGGCAGTAGCTGGGACAAGGGGGGGAGTGTTGCTAAGACACCACTTGAGTGGTCCTCAGGTCTGAGCAGGGGCTTACAAACTGTGCTATAATGAACTGAGCTGGATGCATTCAGCCTTAGGATGTCTCTAATGCCAGTGACAACAGAAATGGCACTGCCATCTGCATCCTCCAGTTTACCTCAGGCTGTCCTCCATGCAGGGCAAGACATCTCTCTTTTTTCTTCAATACGAAATAGAAACAGTGGCCAAATTTTTAGCACTTGCTCACCTGCTTTACGTATTTAGATAAAGGGACTTTGTGTTGAAGTGGCCCTGAGCACTCCAGTTCCACAGAGTGTATGATTCCCACTCCTGGTGCTGCCAGGTGATGTGTTTGTGCTCAGGAGCAGTCAGCAACACACTTTCCAATAAAAAGCTACATAACAGTTCAGAAGTGCCCTGGAGCAACCTGGACCCGTGTTAAGAAAGCTTCCCTTGTCAGGCTCAGAGATTGCTGAAACATGTCTCTGGAAGGGGGAGGCTAAGGCCTTTTGAAGACGTGCCAGTGATGAGAAGTTGGAGTTAACCTCTGGCTGTCATTCTGGGCAGACAACACTGTCCCAGCAGGTGGTGCAGGCACTACAGGGACAAAATACTGCCATTTCAGTGGGAACCAGTGACTTGGGGGTATCTGATTGGAGTACCAGCACCAGAGCTTGAGTTACAGCAAAGTGCTGGGTTGGAGCACCACTTTCGCCGGCTCCCAGTACTCTGATGTGGAAATTGTAAAGACTGGACCTATTCTCAGCACCGGAAGCCTATCAAGATTTATGGGTGAGATCTTTTCCTTTTGGGGAAAATCTGTGTGCCTGATGCAATAATGTCTTTCACTGTGCATTAGTTAAACTTCTTTGTGAGATACCTGTGTCTCTTCAGTACTGGTTGCTTATCTGCTTACCATGTTCAGTCTTGCTGCTAGTGCACTGTATGCCAGCTGCACATCTTGGATTCTGCAGGTAGTGCGAAGTCCTTTACTTGTTCTCCAAAAGCCCCTTTTCGGTGTGTGTAGTGGGTCTGCAGCAGAACTGAAGATTTAATTTTGGCCCAAGTCCTGTGAAGCCTAGGGCAGACATATGCACAAATACTCTGCTCTGTGACCTCTACTGTCCTTCATACAAGGTCTGGTCCAGCTAATTGTGAAGGCTTTTGTTCAGTCCCATTTGGGTTTCCTCGACACGCAGACTCTTTTCACAGACTTTGAATTATAGGCATGGCAACTCAGCTATTTTGGGCTCTGGCAATTGCTCAGTTCCCGTACCTCTCCCTCATCACCAAATCCCAAGTATTATCTCTAGAAATGCAGAAACTAAATACATCTACTTACAAGACTCAGCAGTACCTACCTGCCTCCTGCAGTTAAGTGGGAATTCAGCTGATACCACCTGAGAAGGACTCCAAAAGTAAGGGCAGTGGCAGGTCAGCAGCCTGCCAGAATGCAATTGCAAATTGCAGTTGCCATTTGTCAGCATTTATTGCCCTGCTGAAATTTCTGGAACTATAATAAAACCTCAGACTTGACTGTTAATCTGCATCAGCACAGCATGGGGTAAATCTTTGATTCAGTGGAACAGTTAAGTGCCAAGATGTCCTTCCAGGTACACTGCCAAAACAGCCTGGCAGGCGGTGGTACCGGTGTTGTGATCAGATGGTGCCGTCATACCAAAATACATCCTGGTGCATTTAACTGGAGTGTTCCTGTCCTTGGGCAGCCCTTGCTTAGTGCAGGCAGACAAGGCTCTTCACTTACTGCCAAAATCCAAGACTCGTCCACCATGTGAATACCCTTTTTTCCCCCCGATTGCTTTGCAGTCCTCTAAAGGAAGAGAGCATTTCTAAAAGGTGATCTCCCACCTCAACTACCGCAGCATTTCACTCTGCATCTGCATCCTAAATGTCATCGTGACAAGATGATGCAGGGGTGCTCTGTAGTCACTCTCCTTTTTTGTCGTCTTTTTTGTCTGCTCCTTTTGTATTTCCTAAAAATGGTGGAGACTGATAAACAGATGTCCAGGTCTGTCAGCTAGTCTCTGCAGTTCTGCACTGTGTCTACTCCCGTTACAAGACTTCCGTCAGGAGACAGAGTTACTTTTGTGACAGTAGGTTTCTACAGTGATGGAAGAAACTATCTTGCTTCAGTTCCTTCCCAATATTTATATAACTGAATTCTTGCACCTACTCCAATATATCATACATAGCTGCAATTTCAGAATGGTAATTTTAGCTTCTACAATTTATATTTAAACCCCCAACTTTTCCTAATATCCCATCTGATCCCCCTGATGCCACAGTGTTCACCATGGTTTTGTTGCTTCCAGTATGAGAGTAGCAAAGCTGACAGCTTAATCATCTCTTGATGACTATCACGTTTCAAGGTGAGATGTAACTGTCTATTTGTTTAGCGCCTCAGTTTCGGGATTAACTCTACCATATCTAGAATGTACCGTACCTAGATGTGCCTACCAAACATCTCTACCATACCTAGAATTACACAGAGGCAGCACTGACAGAATTTCCAGTAGGTTTGGGACCACATCTAGCTATATCCAGCGTCTCCAAAGCAGCCTTCCACAGCTGCAGTCTGTTCAAGTGTGTGGTCCTCTGCTTGACTGGTGGCATTAAAACTAAGCAAACACCCTCTAACATCTAACAGTGATTCGAAACCACCAGAGTTGTAGAAATGTTTCAACCAGCTATACAAGGGAGTAGCTGTTTTTCCTCAGCTTCTCTCCACCAAAACATTGGTGACATACAGCTTCGCAGGGGTCAACATGGAAGTATAAAATATGCGGATTTGCAAGGATGTGCAGCTACCAGGAACATTTTGTTGCTTGGAGTGATTCACAAAACCTGCATAATGCTTCTGAGTTGATTCAAGGAGGTGAGCCAAGTTATGACTGACATAGTGGCAGCTGGGTGCTGCAAACCACTTCAGCTCTGGAACTGGCACGTTCACCCCAGACATATGTCTTTGTAGGTCTTCTAGCTCCACCAGCTGCTCTAGCAAATCAGTTGATAAGCGTGGTTTATTAAACCGTAGCTTGGTAGCCAAAGCCTGTGTTGGTCATCAAGTTTCCAGGCGTGGTATCTTTCTGTAGATGTATGTACTATGGACGAGAGCAACACACATCTGAGGTTCTGCACCACAGAAAGTTTCCTTCCTGCTAGATATTTTCTGCTGCTCTACAGTTTAATTCTGGACTCTTTAGTATTTCTTAGGGATCATAAAGATCAGAAAAGGTACTAGCAACATCTGATTTATTTCTGCCTAATCAGAGTGATTTTTCAGTCAAAGTCTGATCGTAAGGGTTTTTGTTTCCCTCAGTCTGGAGAAGACGGGGTTATTTTGCCCAGATCCTCATGCTTTGCTGCATGGCTGCTGGTGGGAGGTTAAAAGCAAATACAAACGTCTTGCTTACTTGTCCAGCCCAAGCTGATCAAGAAAGGTAGACAGTTCACTCCCACTCATTAGTGTTACTGAGGGGGAAAAGATTTGTCTTTGATATAAATCCATATTCTCAGATTCCACCATTTTGGACTATTTCCTTGGAATCAAATCTGTGTTTTTTTCCACTAAAAGCAATACAGCTTTTTCCTCCCTTATTACTGTGGAGTTTTTGTGTGCACTTTTCAGTACAGGGATAAAGTTTGTTCTTTTGATTTTGTTTTTATTTTGGGATGTTGAATAAGTGGCACTTAAGGGGTCTTTATATGGTTCTGAGTAATAATTCTCCCACATTTGATCCCCTGGCAGCTTGTTTATTATTCTGTAGTTGTTGTTTCTTTTTTTTTTTTTTCTTCTGCTATTGGTTGCATCAACAAGAGGAGTTTAGGGACAGGGGGAAGGCTTTGATGCTGAATCTCTGTGTACCATATTCATGCAGTTTGCAGCCCATCCCAGGTTCTTACTCGAGTGGTTACAGCTACCTGTTTGTAAGAATTAGATATTTACCAGACATACCACACACCTTGATTGTTTGTGGGACCCTAACCTTAAATTTGCAAAGAACTAAGACCTTTCGGCCTTCTCTGAAAAACTTAATAGAATTGGCTGAGAAAGAAAGAGTGTAGTAGTATTTATAGTATAAACTGTTGCTACTCCCTAGCTGGGTTTGATCTGTCACTTGAGCTCAGGGCATACTCCTTGCAGGCGTAGGTAACTTTGCCAACATATTTTTTCAAATGTTTATAAAGCACATGCTCAGGGTTCAGTCATCCTTTATTCTGATTCTGTAAAAGCAACATAAAAGCATAATGCTTCATTTGACCATCCTGCGCTATAGTCGTTATGTCAGCCATATTGAGAACAGATCAATTTGTAGTAAGTCACTGGTCATAAATCACCAGGAGTGGTGTAAATGTGGACAGGCAGTCAAAGATAATTTTTTTATTGTATGATAAATGAAATTATTTTAACTGTAGTTCATACATATTCCATGACAACCTCTGGCTCATACTCCAGCAGAGACCTAAACTGTTTGGATCATTAACTGCCATTGTGGCTGGGCTTGTACACCTTTTATGCCTTTATTGTACCGAGTAAAGGCATCCAGGTCACACAAACCTTCTTCTAAATTGCACAGCTTTTGAAAGCATTCTCACCTGGGTTTGGGGGAGGAGTGGGAGCACTCACCAAAGAGGGAAGCTAGTGAGCAACATATCTTCAAGAACTGCAAAAGTGTGTTAGTTATAGAGAGATGTTCGTACTCCTGAAATTAAAGTTCCATTTCGTGTCTTACCTCGGGCACTTGGATTTGAAAACGTCAGCTGTACTTTACCAAGCCGGCATTTCAAGTTTTCAAGTCACAAATTAATTTCTCCCATGTGCGTCATAAATCTCTGGGGCTTTATGGTCCTTTCTCAGAACTTCTGTGTTGGGGGTTTTATGCTATGACCATTCTGATTTGATATAGCTACAAATCACAAATTAAGATGTGAAGGAACTGTAAAATTGATGGTAAATCTGCCTGTCTGAGATGAATGAACAACATAGGACCCATGGGAAATAAAATCAAATTGGGAATACTTTTTTCCCTTGGGGACAATCTTTGGTACCAGGGAAATTAGCTCGGACAGAATTGTTTCCTTCAGGGACCCTGATAAGTGTCTTTTCTTAACACTTATACTCACAGGGTATCCAGTAAACAAGAGAGGTAGTATATTTGGGTTTTAAAAGTTCATAAAACTTCCACAGAAGAAATCTGAAGCCACAAGGATTGTTAAATTGGGGCCAAGTTTACTCCTTGAAAGTGATTGCAAACCTCTTGCTTGCCTCAGCAGGAGAGAGGTTATTTCCATATTAAGTAATCAAGTACTCTTCTAATCAAGGTATCTTAAAATGGTAATTGCCCAATCTTAATTATTTGTCAGCAACACATAATTTTTGTTGATATTATAATACTGTTTATTAGCACCATTAATAACCAAGCTATTTTGCTCTCTTCAGTACAGTTCTAACAGCAAAGTCTACAGGCATTTTGAATAAATTAGTATTTTAGGAGCATGTTCTGTCTGCATTCCTCATGATTCCTCGTAGACTCTGAAGCAAAAACCAGTTAAACTTCACGTTAAACTGCTGGACCTGTAGAGCACTGTGAGACTTTACATGGTTCATCCAGCACTGTGATAAACTTTGTATTCTAGTACCCCATAGCTTGTATTAACATCTGCGGGGGGAGGCATTTAGCATGCATTAACGAATCTTGTGTCTTTACAGCGTTTATTCAGGACACCAGTCTATTTTGATTCCCCCCTCAGAACTGGAGACAAATCCTGCTCTGTGGCTTCTTGCCGTGAGTCAGTACAAAGTGAGAGACACTTTTTGTTCCTATTCAGTCATGGAGCTTTGTACTAAGGGACTCGGTTCGCAAACAGAGTCACTGAAGGTGAGTAATTCTGCTGTCCTGCACAAACTGGCGTCTGCAGGGTGGGGTTTGAGAGCCCTTCCTGCCCTGAAGGGCTGTGCTAAATGTCTGCAGCGAGAGAAAGGCATCGGAGGGCGAGGGCAGCTTCTGCAGAACCTGTGTTATTCCGTGCCAAAGTCTATACTCGAATATCAGTCAGTCTCTTTCAGATCCCGAGGCTTTTAAACATCAAGGGAAGGCTTTTATTTACCTAAGCTTTCTGTTCTGTGTTGCAGCCTATGTTGATAGGCAAGTGTTGGAAAACAAAGTTGTAAACGTGCAAGAGACCCGAAGAATATTATGTTGAATATTATGTTTTATGAATTCCTTGATTGTATGAAGTACTAGTTTGGTTTTGGCCCCTGTAGTTCAATAATCACTTATTAAAAGTACTGTATTGTTTTAAGTGGGTTGTCATTGTATGGGGTGGGCATTTTTTCCCCCCCCCAAAATTAAAAGCCACGTGGCCAGTTACATTGATGAAATGATCTAGAATTTCCAGTATGCTACTGAAATAAATTATATCTTAGGATACTGATATTTACAATGTCTCCAGCCCTTAACCATCCTCGTTTAATAATTTCCTAATCAGCTTTTCTAAGGCTAGACACTGCTTCCTGTTTGCTGTTATTCACTGGCTTTCTGAATTAATATTAGGAAATAGCATTGCCTCCCTTCAGAATTAGCATACCCATCTCTTCCTATGTGCTAACACTGAGATGACAAGCAGGTATGTCTGCTCTTCTACAGCTATTAGGCTGTCATCTGGCCATCCGGCGTCCAGGAAAGTTGTAAATTATACTGGCACCTTGGCCTGTATTCTGCTATTCCTCTTGAATCACAATACACTTAAGTACTACTAACTTTTTCATTAAATCTGTCCATTTGTGGCTTTTGTTACATTTTAACTTCTTTTTAGGCAAGGGGACTGGACCTTTCACGTGTACGGACATGTGTAGTAGTGGCTGAAGAACGACCTCGGATAGCTCTTACTCAGTCATTTTCAAAATTATTTAAAGACCTTGGTCTCCATCCACGGGCTGTCAGCACATCACTTGGCTGTAGAGTTAACCTGGCAATATGTTTGCAGGTAAGATTTTTCACTCCTTAAGCTCAAAATTATTTTAAGAAAACAGTTTTCAGAAAAAAGCATTCATTGTATTTCCTTTGGCTGCTTGGTTACAGACATAATAAAAAAAATGCATGTGGTACTTCATGTTCTTGCATATACAGGTAGTAAATTTCTGTTACTTTGTCAACTATTCATCCCTCTCATGTTGCACTCATAGCATTTATTCTGCCCGTGAATACAGTAATTCAGAGAAGTGCATGGTAGTGACAGAATGCATACTCTGTACTCCAAAAATAGTACTTAGTCATGTAATGTAAAATCCAGTTTCCAAGTGCTAATTTAGCATGTTACAAAATGGATTTCTTCTGTTTGTAAAATAATTCCAACCATTATTTAATTAACTAGATATTTTCTGCACACAGTTTATCTTTTACAGTGGAAAATTGTTTTGCTACATCACTTCCATTCTGTTTTAATCCACTAATCGGAAGAAAGTACCCAGGAATAATGCAGGATTTAACTTGCATTCTCCAGGAATCTTTATTGAGTCGTGATTTTAAGGACAGATGGAGCACTGTAGCTCTCTGGTCCAAATTTCTGAATACCCTCTAGGTTTTCATCCAATGATGATTACACCAAGCAAATAGTTTTAGGCTGATCTACAGTATATTATTTTATCTTTCAGAACTTCAAGTGCTGAACGTTAATTTGCCTTTTTATAAGGTGTTCAATTTTTAATTAATTTTGCCTTATTTCTAGTTTAAATTTATCTGACATTAGATTCAATCACTTTTTATTTTATTACATTTTTCTAATCTAGAATAAAGGATCTCATATCATGACTCTAATACACATCTTAGTCTTTGATAAATAGATAAAGAATCTTAAGACAGCCTTTCCTGATCTGTGTCTGCTTTTAATGACTCCTGATCTCTTTCTGTCTAAATCTGGTATCAGGAATTCATGTACTATTCCTGCAATAATGCCACAGGTGTCCTGCTTAGATGCAATATGATTTTGGACTTAATAATCTTTTTAAATAACACAAGGATCATCTTCTGCGTTGGCAGCCACATCGACTGTAAAGTTCCATATCCATTTGGTCACCTACCATGTCTCTTCAAAGTCACTGTCTCCTCAGCAGAACTTGCCTCCACTCTATATGGTGCATCTCACACTTCAAATCTGGCAGTTACCCCTAGTTCACATTAAAGGATTTCTCATGCATGTAACCTGCATAATTGCTTAGGTGTGGAAGCCAGAACAGATCTTCTCAGTGACTTTGCAAATAAGGGACTTGCTATTTTTTTTTTCCTGATTGTAAATGTGAAGATTTTTTATTTTATCAAAAAAATGTGACAAATACAGCTTATGGGTTCAGCACAGACCAATATGTCTGTATGTTATGCTTGTCTTAGCCTCTTGCCCTGTTCGACATCACTAAAGAATCCTGGCTTTCATCAGACCTTGTCTAAAAGTGACCTTGTAGTTCAGCGTGTTACCAGAATATGAATACAGGAGGTATGACACGTCTCCAGGACTGCTTGCTTTCTCTCTGACTACCAGCAGAGTATCCCTTCAGCCCAGGGTGACTTTAATTATTATTATCAAACATATGACAAGGCAAAGCTGAGCAGGGTTAAAAGTCATTCTGTGTCCCAGAGGTAGAGTTCTTTAGTTTGACATTCTGTAATTGCTGTCATAAACATTCTCCAATAATAAAAATTTAAGAAAGTCTCCTGTAGTCTAAAAAATGGCACTTGAATCCTTCAAAACAGTTTTACCCTAATGAAATTTTATAGTTATGAGAGAAAAATGCATCTTGTAGTTTAAACATGTATGAACCCAAGCAGTATCTTCCCCTGTATTTCTGTCATGGATTTGATACAAAAAGTACTGACTGAGGCTTTGAAATCTCTCCTGCTGAATTTCTTTGCAAGAATACAGGCCTCTTTATTTCTTTTTCCATATCTAGAGTCCTGAGTGATGACAAGGCAGAGAGGACAACTTGGAAAACATCTAGGAAATCTTTAGGCACCCCCCCATGAGACAGCACAGTTTGGATGGTGCCAGTTAGCAGGTGCAGGTTGGTCTGCTTACCCAGTCAGCAACCTAACCAAGCTTAAAACCTTGGCTGGGAGGGGCACAGCAGGCAACAAGGACACCACTTTCCCTCAAGTAGAAAACAGAGGAGAAAGAGATGAGCTGGTTACTTGGTAACAATCCTTATCTAATTTGCTCCTGTATCTTTAGACACTGTGAAGTGCCCATGGGATGATGGGATGTCTCTTACAGAGGAGGGGAAGGAGGGAAGTAATAGCATACATCCACTGCTCTGACTTCGCTGACAGATCAGGATGGGGCCCACCAGCCCACCCCTGCAGCTGTGGTGGAGCTACTGACATATAACGGAACTTCTCTGGCTTCTGGTCTTTGGGGAGACCAGACATGAAGGATGCTGTAGACAAAAAGGAAAAATTAGCCGCAAAAGTTTGCTTGCCACTAATGAAAATCTCCATTTCAGGGTTGCAGTGATCTCTGGACTGTTTGTGGTGGTTGCTTCATTTACGAGATCAAGTCATTTATTCAGGACAAATAATAAAACCAGGGAATGACACTAAGCAGCAGTAAGCCAGTTCAGTGCTCGAGCATGTGGCCTTGGAAGTAGTACTGTACTGGGTCTGCCTGGGATGGAGTTAACTTTTTTGATAGCAGCCTGTAGGAGCTGTGTTTTGGATTTGTGACTGAAACAATGTTGATAGCACACCAGTGGTTTAGCTATTGCTGAACAGTGCTGCACAGCATCAAGGCTTTTCCCATTTCTCACTCTGCCCACCGCACCACCACCCCACTGCCCCTAGCAAGTAGGCTGGGGGAGAGCAAGAGGTTGGGAGAGGACACAGCCAGGAAAACTGTTCCAAGCTGACCTGAGATACCCATACTATATAATGTCATGCTCAGCATTAAACAGGGGGGATTGGTCTTCCAAAGTAGCCATTGCTCAGAGACTGGCTGGGCACTGTTCTGCTTGTGGGAGGTGGTGAGTAATTGCTTTTGCATCACCTAGGGTTTTTTTCTCTTTCCTTCACTCATTAAACTGTCTTCATCTTGACCCATGGGTTTTCTCGCTTTTGCTCTCCCCTCTCCTGCTGGGAGGGGAGGGAGTGAGCATCTGGGTGGGTACTTAGCTGCTGTCTTGGTCAGCCCACTACAAACATGCAGGAGAGCTGAGTACACTCAGAGAAACTGGAAGTTGTAGTCAGCATGGAGTTAGGCTGGATTTTTGCTTGACTAGGTATATCTGCCTTTTGATTGTGTTAACTACTTAGCTGACGTTTGCTTCTTAGATGGTTCTTTACAGAAATTCTGGAGTTATTGAATCAAACTGTTAAAGTGGATAACTCTGAAAGAATATTATTAATGATACTGACTATGAATTTCAGAACAGGACAGGATGAAAGCCTTGAGTGGGGTGGTTAACAGCCTGGCTGATCATCTCTCTTTGTATTGGGCTTCATTGAGATCTACTAATATGTTGCATCTTAGTAAAACTTAGACAAACTAAAAGCCATACACTGTCTAAAGAATGGTGTGGCTGGAATGAAGAAAAGCCATTTCAGAACACGCTATATTTAGTAACATTACCCTTCCAAGCAGAATGATTTTTGAAGCATTTAAGCCGAGGGTAGTTTGGCAATTTTAAAGAGGTTTGAAAAATTACTAAAGATGTTACTTACAAGCATCACCACAAAATACGTCATTTTGATAGAGAATATAAAGATACAGGATTGCATCCTTTGAAGCATCTGGTATTAGACACTGCCAAAGACTGGATACTGAATTAGACTGAAAGCTCTTTCCAGACTGTCTGGAAGTTTATGGCTAGTGATATTCCAGAATAGCTTGTGGGCTGAGGAACAGAATGAATTTTAATCCTTGATCAACAATGTTCTTGAAATTAGCATTGTCTCCAATATGTTCCAGAAATGGGTCATGATTTCTAGATTCTTCACACTGCAATAAAATACTTATGAAGATGTTTGAGTCAACAACATCTGCCTTTGCTTTTTTTCTTACAAGTTTTGTCATCCATGAGATCAGCATGTGGTTCCTGGAACAGCATCTTCTATAGGGATAACTGTGATCCAGTCTATTCTACGGTCTTTCTAAAATACATATCCTACTAATCACCTTTCTAGACATATCTCAGTATTCAGCTATTGACACCAGCAAAAAACCTACCCAGGCTTTTTTCTTTATGGACTGCCTCTAATGCAACTTTGATGTGATCTTTGATAACTTCTTCACTTGATTTCCAGTTTTTTGGACAAACTTAAGACTCAAGTGTTTACAAGGGGAAGGTATCCTGATTTTTCCAAAAAGCTTTTACTGTTGTTCCTCCTTCCAAGAAGAAGGGGGGATGGAGGGAGATGTATGTGTCTGTGTGTCTGAGTGTGTGTGTCTAAAAACTTTCTAGCAGAATTTGATGTTTCATTGAAGATTACTTTTAAAAGGAAATAATTGTGATAATTCCTTTAGTACAAAACAGCGTTAGTCTACCAAATGATCTTAATTTCAGCGTTAAGGTCACTGACAGCCTAATGCATTGCCATTTCTATTCATTTCGTCTGAAATTCAGAGCAAATTTCCTATGTTTCTTTTGATGTAGTCATTTTGGACTAGGTTTTTAGAGGTGTGCTTCTGAAAATAAATAATTTTCTCCATCTTTAGGTACTTAAATACCATTAATATCTGACCTTTTATGGCTGTATAGTCCCAGATAATGATCCAGGGATTTCTGAGATGAAAAGATTGCATCCAGCATATTTTAATTCTCATTAACTAGCATCTTAGTATTCTCAAGAGAGAGAGAAAAGTAGATATGAAAAGTAGCCTGTTTCTTACAACAGCAACAGCACAGATGGTTCTCTAGGATTTTATCTAATTTCCATTTAAACACTTGAAATAAATATTTTTATTTTATTCAACCTGCTACTCAATTCCAGTTGAGGAGGAATTCTAGAAGTTGTTCATTTTCCTTAGTTAACCCTGAAAATATACTAACAAATCTGCCCAAGCTATGGCAGGAGGGCAGGCTTCATCTTGCTTCTTTTATGTCACCTTTTTTTACGTGAGACAGCAAGGCTAAGTGAGTTATCCAATATCCATCTATAGTCAGTAGAATCGAAGTACTTCAAGAGAGAGCTTCTTCCAGCCTGTCTCAGGTGTCCATCTTGTCCCATCACCATCAGGAGATACTTCCTACCTTGTACTGCACACTTACTTCTTTGATGGCTGAAGTTATATGAAATAAATCCTTTCCTCACTGTCTACCAAAGCATACAGTTAATGTTTCTTTTTACTGAGTGATAGATCACACTTTTTGAGGATCTTCCATATTAAAAGTAATAAGGGATCGCTCTGTGAAGAGTGCAGCAGGAGACCATGCACTTTATCAGCAGTATGATTCACACTTCGCAATACAGTACAGCTCTGGATGAGTTCCCTCACATTCTGTGTTTTCCCACCTTTACTATGAGTCATGCCATGAAGTTCTTTTCACAGCTCCAGCTGCTGTGCTTGCGTACATGAGATCGTTAAGTGTGCATCAAAAATTCCATTTCTGGGCATCACTGGAGCAGAAGCACACTCAGGGTAAACACTGAGGCCACATCCTTAGATAGCAAAACAAAACCCCAAACAACAGGTTTTTTAAATTCTTAGGACTTCTGATTGCCTAGTTCCTGTTTTTTAACCATGGGGAGGGAAGCAGGGGAGAGCATGCAGCTTGGCCTTTGACTTCAGTGGAAATTAGGTACAGGCTGAGTGCTGGCACAGTCATCCGTACTGCTGACTTGTTGGGGTGGTTCTCCATGCAGTGTTGACCTGCAGGGTTTTCCCAGAAAATAAAAGCCTGGCGTGTTACAGAGGTCTGCACAGACCAGGGCTGGTTCAGTGGTGGCAGCCTATGCATGGGCAGGAGATTTATTTATTTAGTCCAAGGGATGTGACTTTATGATGCACCTGTTTGCAGACAGAAAATTATGTTTGGCCCATTTTATTTCCTTGAACACTACCTGGCATGTCCTTAGTAAGTTTCAGATAGAACAGAAGTTGTGTCGTTTTTTAACTATTAGCAGCTTTCCAGATGCTCTCTATCTCTGTCTCGCAAAATAAATGTGCACAGGCAGATAGAGTCAGTCAGTCTGGGCTTGGCTACAACAGCTTCTTTTGAAACACTTTCAGAGCATCTCAGCTGCAGCTGGCTGCAGAAGGACGGTGCTGAGGCTTCAACTGCTGTTTCTCAAGTCCTTCCTTAGGGAAAAGCTGTATGAGGCTCTGGTGCTCTCAAAGTCCTCTCCAGACCTGCAGTATGGTCACAGGCAATGATTATATCACTCACGGATTTCAGCAATTCTGCTTTCTTGCAGTTACACTGCAGCGTTCTGCCTGGATTATTAGTAATATTTCTATTTTGGGGCATCAATTTTAATAAGTAGATCCATCCTATTTTCTTAAATGCTTCATCTTCCCCCACATCAAAAATAAACCTATTTTAAGATGCTGCTCTGGCAGCTTCCTGTAGTCTTTAACTTCGCTGGAATTCAGAAGTTCGGTAAGAGGGATGTGGGATAGCAGTAGTCTCGGAGCTGTGTATTTTCACAAGTTGTAGGGCAAGCCCCACTGCAGCCATCTGGTGTTAGATGCTCCATGTGACAGTAACAGGTTAGGATTAGTCACCACTGTATTTTGTCTCTTTGCTGTGTTATCGATCATGGTGCAGAACTGATGGGGTTTCATCAGCTTTTAATTTTACTGTTCTTTACATGCATTACACCGTTTATCAACACAAATAGGCTAAGAATGAAGAGTTACTGAACTATGAACTATGAAGTTACTCTATTTACTTAGGGTCTTCTAGTAGGTTGTGCATGAAGCCTTGATTTTATTTCACTTTAGGAGCAGGTTAATCTGTATGAAGCAAGGTGTAAGTATCTTTCTTCATTGTATACTAATATTTTGTTTTTCCAAAAGGAAAGCTTACTTTTCATTTCCAGAGGACATTGCTTACAAATTTCTTTTAGTAGTGAAATGGCATACCTGGAACCCCTGCCTCAGTGGATGTTCATTAAAATAACAGGGCCATAATGTTTACTGACTTCTTCACCAAAACAAACAAAAAAATAATATATCAGTATGCTAGACACATGTTTTCCACTAACAACATTGTCTGTAGTGTCCTAAAACCATTTAAGTCTGTCCAAGGTTAGCAGTCTACAGCTGTCTCTTCTGTTGCTCTACTAAAATGTTGACACCTCATTTTTTACTTTTTTTAACCTTTAATGGTATAATGGTTAATTTGTAAGATTCCTGTATTTGACATTGTTTTTCTTTTTATTTTACTCCCTGCTTTTTGCATTCTCCTCTTTTTTTTTTTTTCTCCCACCCTTCATTCCCATTTTTTTATTATTATTTTTGTCTTGTGTTACCTTCTTTCCTTCTCTTCCTCATCCCTGCTATTCCTGCTGCTATAGCCTCACAGGCTGGGGAAGCTGGCTGAGCAGGTAGGGGATTTTCATGTTCCCTCAATACCCACCTATCAGCTTCCAACAGTGGGACAGACTAGAAATTGAGTCTGGAGATTTGGGGATTTTCAGATCCTTCTATGAAATTGTAAACAAGTCCGGTATAGCTGTATCTGGATGCAGGTTTCATCAGATATTAGCTGTCTGTTGTAACTATTTCATTCACACTGAAAATAACAAATGCTATAGTGATTGTCTTTGATTTTCAAACGTGACTGTTTTCATTATTTTATTAATCAATTCAGGTTTAGTTTTATTTTTGAAGATAACCAATCTTTTCTTGATTTTGGTGTTTTTTTTTAATGTTGCATATATTTCAAATAAGTTCTCCACTCAGCACTAGTCTGTTACACTGCTGAGTTTACTAGTAGACTGAAAATTGTGTCGTTAATAGTTAGAGAGGATATTGTATCTTGTATTGTGTATAACAAGCTAAAGAGGCTAACATGCATGTGCAGCTCTATTACTCTTTTTCTCCTCTGGTGGTGGGTCACTATCAGTATCTGTACAGTAAGTATCAATTGGTAATGCTAATTCTTTTCCCCTTTAGATACAAAAATTATCCATTTGTGGAACTCCATCACAATTTTTAGTGCTCCAAAAAACAGTGGAACTAGGAGCCAGCGTTGCAGAAATGCAAAGTTTAGCCCTAGACCTTCCTAATATGAAGAATTATACTCTATAATATATGGCAAATGGGACAGAACTCATTGGGAGTTGATGTTGCCTGCTGTTTCAAGTAGTAAACATCTAAATAACTGATAAAGGAGTTCCTGCACCTGTAGGTTACAAAGGTTAGGTGAATTTATCTGCTGAAAATAAAATTTCCAAAGTTCCAGTGTTTGAAAATGAAGCTATGCTTTTCTTCTAGCTTTCTGCTTAGCAGTGACGTGAGGTACGCAGCCGAGAGAAGAGCCCTAGACTAGAGCATTGGGAATTCACATGATGTTCAGTGGTGATGAATTTGAGGTTTTGGATAAGGGAAGATCATAGCAGGTTACAAAACTGCAGCAAAGCTGTGGGTGGAAAGGCCTAGAAGACTCTTTATCATCTCTGCATGAAAGGAAACTAAAATTAGTCTACTGCTTCTCAAGTAACTAAATATTGTGACATAAAGCAAGGATGTAAGTTATGCAGTGGAAGACTGGAAAGGATCAGAATAATTGCTTACAGACTTTCAGTCCACATTGATTCGTGTCATGCGTGCTACCTTTACTATCTTTAGCTTCGAGTATATTCTCTGTTGCATGTATGGAAGACTCTCAGTAAACCATGCTTCACATTCCTGTCCATGTGCTTCTGCCATTAAACTGTGTCTCCTCAGCAATTTCAGCATTCCTTTATATGGCAAAACGTGTTTAACATTTTTTGTATGTATCCACGTCCTGATTACTTGGCCTTCTGTAGCAAATGAAACCTATGTTGACATGTGTTTGATTAAGTAGTATGACCGCTTGATGTTTTTCCGATCCCCGAGGTAACAAGTACCTGACGGTAGGTATGTTTTCCAGTGCTCTTTCCGATTCTGTAAAAGCTGAGCTTTGTTTGATGAAGAGCTTAAATATAACTTGTCATTTGATTAGCATAATTAGCAGTGAAATGAACATTCAGTTATTTGGGGGGGTAAAATTCTTTCCTCTTCCCAGACTTCAGGTTCTCATTAGCTGATGTTGTTGTTTACAGGGAACATCTGGACCAGATCCCACCACAGTGTATGTTGATATGAGGGCACTGAGGCATGACAGGTCGGAACCACCTTTTTCTTTTTCTCTAATACACACAATTATCAGAGTTACTAGCAAGAAAGCTACTTCAGCACACTTCGCGGTCCCTGAAAACCTTTGTAATCCTCATTAATAATTTGTGCTAACTCCTACCAGCCAGCAGACGTAGACATTTTTATTAGTTGCTTAATTAATTTTACCATTGATAAAACTGAAGCATCTGACATCAGCGCTGCAGTGACTAAGAAGATGCCTTGCTTTTCTTGCCTTCAGGATTTCATGATGCTGGTATTCTGGGGGTGCAGCCCAGCTGGTCCCTAAGAAATGGAGTCCCGTTGGGCCTTTTAGCTGCACAGAGGTGTTTCCCCTGGGCTAGCGGTTGTTAGCCAGTGGGGATACCATGGGGGAATTTTGCTGCAATTCTTAATGCTGCAAGACTATGAGGGAATAGACTGTCAGCTTCAGCCGTTGTGAGCAACCACATTCTGTAACTGTGGGTATTTTCGAGTTCTGTCTTTAATGTTAGATAAATATACAAGAAGCGAGAACATTAAGGAGATGTCTGAAATCTTAAAGTTGGAGGGAAACTTCTGATTTTAGGTGTTATTTTAGAAAATACCCATTCACATACAGTTCAGTTTTCCAGTACTCTGGTCAAAAGGCCAGCAAGTAGTCTCTTTACAAAATTTTAACAAAACAAAACATTTTCTATTAACTCTGGGAAAGATGAACATTAATTGACAGTGTTCAACAGTCCTGGTTCTTTTAAAAAAACATTATTCAGATAGGGGTGTTTTTTTCCTTTTTTTTTTCTTTTTCTTTTTTTTTTTTGTTCTTTTTCTTTCATCCTTCTTAAAAGCTTAACAGAGAATTTGTCCCCCTTAGGTGAATACGAACTTTAGCTATATCAAAGTGACCGGCTCAGCTTGCAGGGTGCAGACCTCAGGGCACTGCAGGCCCAAATTATCCTCTGGATAGTTTTCACATACAGTTATTTTCTTCTAGCACGTGGAGTTTGGCAGATGGAGGAAAGGAACTGCAAGATACTTGACTTTCACCATTTCTTTATTCCTTTGCACACAATGTTACCAACAATAATGCTTATGTCTGATCCATCCTTTGGGATGCTACTGTCTGCATAACCCAGCCATAGAAAACTTGGTCTTCCTGGCCAAGCAACTGCAAGGGCTGCTGTGTACAGCACAGTCCATGCTCATACTCAACCAAGCAAAATAAAGGCCTTTTTTTTGTAAAAAGGTGTTATCGTTATGTAAGCCTACCATCTCTGCATTGCACTTTCAAAAGGAGATTTACTTGAGAAGTTGAAAGATTTATGTTGTAAAAAAGAAATGAGAAATGGAACATATCATTACCTAAGAGCGGAGCAAACCCTGTGACCAGAACAGATCTCATCCAGCCTGAAGTGGTCTGCCAGGCTCCTTCGGCAGTCACGGGAGAGGCACACACCCCACCAGTGTATTGCAGCTATCTCAGACATGCACCAGCATGGGAGGAATTGACCTTTAAGGTAGTTTTATTTCTTTATTGGTGAGGAAGGAAGCTTACATGACTAACTTTGGAAATCAAATGTTTATTTCTAACTTTAGAAATCAAATGTTTATTTTTTAATGGACACAGTAAGGTAAGACATATTTACCCATAGTGTTTGCTCTAATCTAAGAGCTCTGAAATAGTTTAAGTTGAGCACGATGTACATAGATAGATGTAAGCATCATTCAAGTGCAGGAGAAAGAGCTAATGAATTATTAAAAATAAAGCTGTAGCTATAGAGAGGAAAGAAAAAAGCAAATGTAGATTAATTCCTTATTTGAAATTATTTTTTCTGAGAGGAGAAAGACACTTATAGACTATTCATTGGAAGGTAAGTATTTAGAAACATATATAGAAAGAGAACATAACATTCACAGTTAATAAAAATTATAAACAATAAAATCATTTATATTTATATAGAGGAAATAATATTTACTGTTAATAAAAGCTGCATAAATCATGGGCATACTATTTCTCTGCCTTTGTCATGTCATTAAGAAGTAGACATTGTTATCAGGATCAGACTTGGTAGTATATTAGTTATATTTACTGACTAATTCTACAGAGCACGGAAGATGATCTTTAGAGTTGGTTTCTCAGATTGTGGTAATGTAGATTTTAGTTTTATGGATTAAAGCCATGCCTCATTTACTCAGTCCTGTGGAATTTGGTATTAGATTCATGGGTCATAAATTAGGTGAGAAAACAATTTTATTTGACATAGTGTCATCACACTTGCTGTTTCTAACCATTTTTATGGAACTGAATGTCACTATTGCTTAACAGTAACTGAAAGACTGCTGTACATAGCTGTGAGACTGTATAGTAACAACCCACCGAGTCTTTGCAGGTCAGCCAGTCCCCCAACAACATAAAAAGTGTGAGAAATTTTTTTTTCAGATTTTGTATTTTAGAAGATATTTTACAGAATTTGGAAAAGACTGAACATTATTTTTTTTTTTTTTAGTTGCCATGATAAGACTTTCTAGTTGCTGCAAAAGCAGCTGTAGTTCATCTTTCTGAGATTATTCAAATCCTGTTCACATCTGTAAAAATTAATAATTAGTTTGAATACAACTATTTCAAGCTCATCTGGACATTATGTGTGCACAATTCACAGCTTACAGAAATGTTGCTTGGTAGGAGTTTAGATCAAAATGCCTGTGTGATGTATGATTTGGGTAGAGATCTAGGGGTGGTCCATCAACCAAACTAGACATGTCCTCCCAGCTTTCACATTATTTGGATGGTTTGCTTCTTAGGTCAGGTTGAAGGTTCTCAAACACCTTTTTTGTGTGCCTCTGTGTGGTTTTGAGCCACCAGCCCACTGGTTTAGCCGCTGGGACTCTGCAGCTCTGGCTGTAGTTGTCAGCTGAGGGAAATGGCTGGGGCCGGGCTCACCTGGAGATTTAGGAAACTTGTGCCAGGGATGCAACCACTCCATCAGTGGCTGGCATCAGTTACGATACCAGGAAGAGATGTGATTGCCTAACCGCAAGCATCAGTGCCGTTTTAGATGCTATACCTACTGCAGCAGGGTCTCCCATAGAGCTCGTGTTGTGTTTGCTAGCACTAATGAGATGTCCAGGCACCCTGTGCTATCTCATGGGGTGTTAGACACCTCTTTTTGGAAACTGAGTAACATCCTAATAGCAGGAGTATACAACTCTGGCTTGCTCTTGGTGACAGTACATCAGTATTGTACTCGGCATCTCATTGATATTCTAAAAAATCAAGAGTATCCCCAGGATGGCCGAGAAAGAGTGAGCAAAGACACTCAAGTCTCACCTGGGCTGTTGAATAAAAAAAACAGGAGACTCCTGAGTTGGCACCAAGTGGCTGACATGCTGTTTAGAGAGTTTAGCTCAGACCCAAAAGGCAAAACAGGTGGATTAATGCTTCACCACACGTGAGCTGGCGCACAGCAGGCTGTGCTGGCACAGCATGGCTGGTCCCAGTTGCTGACTCACCGTGCAACTCAGGTCATGTAGATGTGCCTGGGTGCATCTGCAGGGAGAACAAATGCAACAAAACTCCAGGCATGAGCACCCTGTCAGGTTGTTGGCTGCATTTCTCTGCTGCTGCCTTTGGGAAAAGAACTTTATCTCCTCCCCCTAAAAAGGAAAAAGAAATAGAATGAATATATTCATATTCTTGTCCTGCTGCCTAAACTGCTGGTTTTCAGATCCATCATCATTTTAGATCAGTGATGTTCTCCTCAGAGAGCTTTTCAGGTGGTTAAACACAAGGCACCTAAATATGCTAAAAGCTGAGAAGTGCTTGGAAGATAAAAAGGAGAGAGAGTGAGCCTCTTTTCTCATCATACCAAAACACCATATACTTGAAAGATGTTGGCTTTTATAACACTTACATGCTTTTGTAGCAGTAAAGATGTAAATCTAAAACCCAAGCATCCCATTTATCCAGGGTGTTATAAAACAATATGCACATGTGCTTATAAAATTAAAAATGTCCCAACAAAAAATACATCTGATAATAGCATACAAATGCCACAGCCTCCTCATTCTTAACAGCAGGTTAGTTCTCGGTAGAAAAATTATTTATTGGCAAAACAAACCACTTCATCAAACTGAGAATAGACCTCATGTATTCCAAAATAAATCTTCCTTTCACATAGACAGGCAAAAATATTTTTTAAGTGTTCTTCAGCAGGTCAGGCTTGAATTTCAAATGTCTCAATATATTTGCAAATACTCTAAAACATATTTTTTAAGAATAATTCAATTTTTTTTTCAAAATGTTACTGTTTTAACCTGCTAGTTTAAATTCTGCAATTACCTTAAATTTGAAACTAAGCTGGTATGAATAAGAAATAAAATGTCATTTAAAATGTTACAATATTTTGACTTTGAATTTTTGCTCAAAATTTTAACATAGGCATTTTTTTCTGCATTTCTGTATCTTTCACATTTAAGATGTTGTATAGAGGATTTCCTCAGAAGTTTTAATTAGTGAGCTGAAGGATCCATCTGGTGATGGCTGAGAAAGATCATTGATCCCCTAAAGTTGAAAGTTCCTGCAAATCTTGTAAAGATAAACATCCTCCTGCATTCTAATATTCTCTTCTATTACAAAATCTTATCCATAAAGAAAAAAAATAATTACGAAAATCATTGTCCTGCCCTAAGTTGGGTAAGGAAAGATCTGCTTTGATATTGGAATTTATTTTAAAATTACAAAGAAGTAAAAAGGAACAAAGTCAATCTATATCCACCCCCAAAAGCAGGGAAGAATGGCACCAGTCCTCTTGTTCAGTAGCAGGGAGTGACAGCTTGGGAGCTCTGGTGGAGTGGAGGCTTAGACTTCCAGGGGGAGAGAGCTACTAATCAAGTCAGGTATGTATTGATGGAGATTTTGATAGCATTTTGCATGCATTTGTAGTAGAAAGTTTCCCCTTATTTTGATTACAAATTGTGATTAAGCTGATTGTTGAACTACACCCACATTCTGTACCAAACTAGGGAAGGATGAAGACTTTCAACCTGTGCTAGTAAACAATGTTCTCAATTTTATTTGATGCCATCTGTAGTTTCATATATGCAGGCACCCTTACCTCTCATATCCTTCCTATCCTGTCTTTAAATTCCAGTATTCCTTTTGGTGAAATAATTGGTGCATTAAATGGTCATTTAAATTATTCAATTTCATCTAGTTGAGCCTGTGTTTTTTCCATAGGGTTAGAAAACTTGAGAGTTTAATTTATTAAACCCTGCTGTGGTTTACTAGATTTCCTTTTGAGCCACATGTAATGGTGAGCTGCTTGGATGGTTCTTGGTCACAGGCATGGTGAGGCAGCTGGCACCAGACAGGGAGCCAGATCCAGGTGTGGGATATTGCCAAAGAGACTAGAAGCACCAAGATGTATTTGGGTTTAAGTTACTAATTTTTTTAGTCTGGCTGTCATTCAGTGGGTGGCTTGTGGTATCCATAGTCTCTCATTGAAATACTCCCACTCCATCATTAGAACAGTTATTTTAACCTGATTACCTCCTGTATTTATTAAAGAAACAGTTTGTGGAGCTGTACAAATAGGTGTCTTCTCTTCTTATGCGATCACTGGCATCTTCTTGGAGTGATGCAGATTAGTGTCTCTCTTACAAAAATGTACCCCTTGTATATATTTATGTCATTAGCAGACTTGATTTCTTAGGCAGTCACTTGTATGTTGTGCTAAATCTTCTTTTTTGTTTTGATCTTCGGGGGTATTCAGAGATCTTTGAACTTCATCAGACTTGCTGAGACATTGTCTCCTTGACAAAGGTGATTTCAGAGGTTGGAAATTCTGAATCACATTCCCCAAGAAAAGAAGGGCACACTTGCAGCATTTCAAACATATGTGAAAACAGTTACTTCGGATTTATTTATATAGATTGCTTATACTCTGAGCCCAGTCTCAAATGCAGACTCTATCAAAAGGAATGAGTTAAGGCTTTGGCTTCATTTTAATATATTTCAGCATTTCAGACTTCATGCAGGAAAAGAAAAATAGCCTTTTATTCTGGCTGTCAAATGTTTATCCTTCTCCATATTTTACTGAAACGTTGATGTTGTATATATTTTTTTGTTTTGGGTAATACCAAGCAACAAAGCCGTGGGAGGTTTTTTCCTAATTGTCAAACACTTCTACTCCATCTAGTTTGAAAAATACTCTTATTACTGGGTTACTAGGCAAAGAAAAGCTATTTAGGTAAATTATTATCTAAGCTATAGCCGTAGCAGTGCTCTGTAGTACAGTCACAGCATGGAGGATAACCATTTTATAGTCACGTAGTAGGGAAAAGAAACTGGGGGGAGATACGTCTGAAGGAGACATGCTAACGGCAAGTGACAGTGAAATAGTTACCTTTTGTGAAACTTCATTTGCTTAATCATACTTGAAAGCCGTTTTCCAACGGTAGCAAAAGAGGAGCTTCGAAGAGTGCTCCCTGATGCTCTGGGGAGCAGTGCTTTTTCCAGCTCTTGTAATGAGTTACAGCATACAGAGCCCAGCTGCAGGTTAAAGAAAATACCAGGCCTCAATTATTCACTCTGTGTGGGATCCAGAAGGGTAGTTTAAATCTACTGTTGCCCCCTTTGACAACCAGCCATCTTCTCCCTTGTGGTAAGATTCAGTAGGCAAAGTGTGTAGAGTATTTTGAGGTTTGAAGTGCTATACGCCTGGGAAACTGGTCAAAACATAAACCTCACAAGTCACTGGCCTCAGAAAGCCACCGGTGAGTGCTTTATATGTAGTAAGCTTGTTTACAAATTGAATTGTCAAGTGCTACCTCCAGCAGTGCCATTCTGGTCATCCCCAGCTTTGAGGATCTTCTCATCTGGGTGCCTCCAATTCCAAGTTTCAGACATCACCCATGCTTTTTTTTCTTTTTTAGACTATCTGTTGCTTTAGCGGTTTGGGGTTTTTTTTCTTTTATCACAGAAACAGGTTTCCCATGGAAAAATGAGAAGACTTTCACTGCTGTGAAGTCAGTAGAAGAGGTAGCTCAGTTGGGAGGAGGAAGGGTTGAGGTCTTTAAAATAAAACCGAAATCCGTCAGAGTTTTAAGTATGATACGTAACGATGCAGCTTCATGTTGAGGTGTCTCTGTAGAAACGTCTGGCTTTCAGGCATTTTGCCCGTTAACTTGCAGAATCTCATTAGTGAGTTTAAGCTGTCATGGTACTGGCAAAATCCTCCTCGTTCTTCATGGTTTTGCTCAGGAGGAGATACAGCCTTGGCCTTGTAGCAACGTTGTTTTGTTTCTGCCATGCAGATCCTGCTGTCTCAGAAATCCCCTTGGTGCTGTTCCTGATCTATGGGAAACAAATCTCCCAGGAAAAAAATGTTAATTTGGGCTGATAAGCATCATGTCAGCACTTCCAGTTCTGGCTTAGAGGAGAAGTCCCAGTCTGTCTAGAGGAAAGATTCCCTCTTGCTGTTCCTGCCTGTGTCAGGGGACAAACCAAGAGACTTGTTGAACCTCTGTGCGCTGGATAGTCAGTGGTTAGGGACAAAGCTGATGACCTGGGAAACCGAAGAGGAGCAAATAACATCTAAGGGATTGCACTGTTTACGTATGAGGATCCGGAGTTACAGCAAAATTTGTAAATATACCTGTTTTAAGAGCTTGTGAGGATGCTTCATGTTTCCAGGCATAAAGCAACTTTTATTCCAGGGCAGGAGAAAGGGATGAACATCCAATGACTTTCAGACAGTAAGTCACCCCCTCTTGTCCCAGTCAGTCTGAGCTGTGAAATTAAACTAGGGGGGTGGGAGCCCTACAAAGCAAATTTCTGTGCTTGCTAAGGCAAGACTACTAGCTCCTGAAATATTTCCTCCCTTGAAACAAGTCTGTTTCTTCCTTGATAAAGTCATCTTCAAGGGATTACAATATTATGATTTCAGTGGAACAGGACAATGAGAGTTGGCTCTGAGTGCAGGTTTTGAGAGAGGATGTGGTTTAGCATACTTTTAACTACAAATCAAGAAATTCCAGTTATATTTCCCTGGAGGGCTTAGGGGAAAGAGGATACTGTCATGTGTACCAAGTAAGACAAAAACAAAGGCAAAATAAAAAGCCCTAGCTTTCCAGGAAAGACAGCGGACTGCAGTTGGACATTTGTTTGATTGTTTGCAATTGTCATTCATGTGCATGTTACTCTTCAGCCATGAGTAGAAGAACTAAATGGAAGATCATTCAATTTTTGTTTGTTTTGACAAACCAGTTTGAAATTTCCCAGTAATATTTCAGCTTATTAAAATACACCAACATTTTTATTCCTGAAGAACGTCTGATGCTGTTTCTTAAAAAAGGGATTTCCCATATCAGAATATACTGTGTTTCTTTGGTGTTATAGTTTCTTCTCTTTCAGTCATGCTCCTTACAGAAGCTGGGAATTGATAAAGCAAGCTGGCTGCTTACATTTCTGAGAAGATGTATTAGAAAATCTTCCTTTTTTTTTCCCCATATATATATATATATATAAAAGTTATTCCCATTCTTCTTTCTTTCTCTTCCCAGAGTCTGCCATGAGTCTAACCATACAGGAATGTCTTAAAAAAACGGAATTTTCATTATTTCATTTTCTTTACAGTTAAAATGTCTTATGTAATTGATTTTTGCAGGTAGTGTATGCTGAAGCATAATTTGCTTTGTTTCCCTCATTTTGGTAGATACCACTAATGGAGCACTAAACAGTGATTCTTTAAAATGCGGACAGTGATCAACATAGAGTACGTTTACTGTTTCAGTAGTGGAGGAAACAGTGCTGCTTTCCCATATTGCTACCTTAGAGTGCATTTCACAATGGAGACATCTGCTCTGGAAGGAAAATGTTGAACGAATACATGTAAAATTTGGAGTGAGCTTTTGTAGCTTCTGCCAGACCCAGCCGCAGGCTGTGGTGTGGTGTAGGAGATGGAGCTTCCTAAGTGCTTTCCATCCCTCTTTCCTTTCCCCTTTTCTCTTGCCAGCCTCTGCAGAAGGACAGGACCTTTGCTGTCCCACACGCTGACAGTTTCTTGCAACAAATAATTCAGCAGAGGGTGCTGTGCTGGCGGTTACCCCTGGGAAAAGGGCTCTGCCACCTTGGAGACCCACTCCAGCTTTGCTAGCCTCAGGCACTTGTTTGGCTCCTGTTGGCAGTGGAGTCTCTGGCTGTAGGAATACTAAATGGTTATGGCTGGGAAGGAGGGCCCTGAAAAACAGTAAAAGCATCCTATATTTATATAAGGATCCAACACTAAATTGGTTAGAGGTGTAATACGCTCTTAAATAGCTCTCTTCAGTAGCTCTTAATATGTTGCTTCAAGCTTCACATATCCTTAATATTGCATATACTAAGTGTCTGTTTGCAGAAGATGAGCTTACCTATGTGAAGAGTCTGAAGCTCAGCCAGGGTTCCCAGTAAGTCCCCTGGGAAAAGGACAGTTCCTTTTCAGTCCCTTCAGGTGTACCAGGCACTGCTGCTCCTGGCACCACTGACCTTTTCTTCAGAGTGGTAATCTGCAGTTTTATTTCAACTAAAAAAACAGCTCTGTGTGTTGAAGTTTGCCATGCAAAGGAAGTGTCTCTGGTGCTTGTTAAGGAGAGGAAACTTTCTGCCAGTTCTTCCCAAGAAATGCAGGGTGAATTCTGAAGGTTGCAGCAAGACAGGAGGGCAAGTGAAAGAGGATGAGTTGATTTCAGAAATTCCACCTTTGATTACATTGTGTGAATGTAGAATATGAATATTGTGTCAAGGAAGATAAAATTGTTTCCATCATTTTTTAACACCATATAAACTAATTCAATTAGATGCAGATGTTTTCAGATCCCAAGTCTGTTGTCATGAAAGTTTTCCCTGTGTGTGGAGTCTCTTTTTTTCTCGATTAGAACTGGGAAGATAAAGATGATTATGAAGTAGAAAAAGCATGTTGAATTAAACAGAATCATCAGATCACAACTGTGATTATGAAAAGTGCTGTTAAGACAATTAGTGATAAACACCATGTCCTGGGAGGTTTGTCATGTAAATAAAAAGATACCAGCTGAGAGCAGCATTATGCCTGTTCTTGCAAATACGAACCTGAGGCACAGAGCAGGGTGATGCTGTGCCTGATGGGGCACAGTAGGTGTCAGGTGGGGCCAGGAGGGACAGCAAATTCTCCAGAGTCCCAGTCCACAGCGTTCACTTGACATGGTTGCGTATTGTGCTATACACAATGTGCAAAAGTTAATTCAAGCAAGTTCAATGTGGTTCACATATGATGAGAGCTGAATATTTTAAAGTACTCCAAGGTTGAAAACAGACATAAACATAGCTTAGTTTTTTTACATATTCCCATAGTCTTATATGATAAAATTGCTGTTACTTTTTTATTCTATGAAGTTTTGAATATCCCTTTCCTGAACCAGAGTTTCTGCCCCATTTCAATCCCTTTCCAGTTTTTCCAAAGCATCTTAAATCCTTGTGTAACCTTTTCTGCTGCTTTGTTCAGCTGTCTGAAGGATTGGAAGCTGTTTGCTTTTGACCTCAGGGAATTTGCCACATGAAGTGTAATTTAGGTTTATAGTGAAGAAAAGTCTTTACATTAAAGGAAGTGATTTAGTGCTGATTCTTTAACTGAACTTGTTGATTATCGAATTAACAGGACTGAAATACGTCCAAGACATATAGAACATTTAATGGTTGTTCATTTTGTTGGCTATAAAGTTTGCCTCAATCCAAAACTCCCCTTTTCAGTCTCAGTGAATTTATCCATTATCTGAATTGGTCATGTGATGGGTGGAAAATTGCTCTGAGGAAACCAGGATGATGCAGGGAAACTCTTCTTCATTAGCTAGATTTTCCCTTCAGCCTAAGTGTTCAGCAATGCCATTTTCCTCCTTTTCAGATCTGGCTATTTGATCTGTGTATGTCATTTTGGAAGGCAGAGCTTATGTTTTCTGTTTTTCCATTTTTGGTAGAATTAGCTCATTGACTTGTAAATTCTGGAATAGTTTATGTATAAATATTTTAGTATTTGAGTAAAGAGACGATGCACTGCAAGTCTTGAGTGTCAAAGAGCCCTGACACTAGTCCAGGCTCCCACTGTTACCTACAGTGCCCATCTTTCCTCTTGCTATAGAAAATCAGAACAGGCTGCATCAGCCCTTTCCCACCATCAGTCTTACCCAGGCACCATCTCAACATTAGACAGCAATATATATATATATATATATCTATATATATATATCTATCTGAAAGGTGTTGATGATGGCAATAGGTCATGACAATAGTTCCTGGCCATTTGAGTTGGAACTGGGAAGTCACTGCGCTCTGGATATAGCAACACGAAAGCATATGTGCTCTCTGGCATTAAATGCCTTACAAATAGATGTTAGTTAAAATTCCTAGTTAGGTGGTTGTCTTTTTTCACCAGAAAACACCATTGTATTGAGATCAGAAGTCAGTTTTGACAGATCTTTTTCAGCTTAATGAAAAAGATGGAATTCTCAAAGTGGTCAAAACACCCTACTTGAACTTTTAATTTTTGTTTATGGTGGTGGTAGTAAAAGCATTTTCAGTTTGGAGAATTAATTAACTTACATTTCAAAACAAAACCAAAAAACTGAAACAGTAAACATAAATAATCTCTTTCTGACCTGTGATATTATTTTTTTCAGATTCTGTTTACAGCTTCTTTCTATATTACACTTTTTTATTCCAGTGTAATATGCAAAAATTTTCAAAGCATCAGTTCTTTGCAGGATAAGAAAACACCCACCTTCTTCCCCGAAAGCTCAACTGCTAACATAAGATGACAATCAGCAGGAAAATTTAAGAAATAGAACTGGAATGAAACCAAAAAGAGCATCAGCTGTTTCTTTCTGCCATGGAAAGGCTATAGGCAAGGAGGGGACTTACATACAGTGAATTTTCAATATATATTAGGTTGTGTGTGCATCACATCCTATCTGGTTTCCTCTAGGTTTTGTTGCTGAAGGTTTTCAAGAGTGGCAGCATCTCAAAATAGCTACCGAAAGAAATCAGTGTGCAAAATAGCTAGTATTAAAGAAACCAAAAAGCTGGACTTCCAAGCTGGCATGGCTGCAAAGTGACATGGTGTAAGAACAGACCGCTTAGGGCAGGAGGAAGGGACAGGAGGGTAAACAGACAAATAGGAGCTTGAGATGATGGACGGTGCCACGCTTCAGTGCCCAAACCTGGCTAACAGCAGAAGATGCTGGCACACTGGCAAGGAGGAGGAGGGCAGTTACCATGGCTCAGCTTCTGTAAATGGCTATAAAGGAAAGGAAAAAGTTCAAGATATGGGGTTTGACCAAGTGTTAGGGGAAAAGATAAACTCTTTAGCTGAGTTATATTTTAAAAGAAAGGGGACAGTCGGAATAACTCCTTTGAATTGGACGTGGACAGCTAGTTAGAAATAACAATGGAAAGCTAAGAACGGTTTGTGCCAAGCACCACAGAGGAAAAAAGATTCCTGAATATAAAATACATTCAGCTGAGAAATAAACTCTGAAGGGAAGTGGAAGAAGCCCCATCATCTGAGATACTGTAACAGGAGTAGACAAAGCACTCGAAAGTGCACTGCAGGGAAGTCTTTTTTTGGCAGGGAGCGAGACTTGGATAACCTCACAGCTTCTTTCCATCTCTATTAGAATCACAGAATCCAAAGTCTTTCTCAGAGCCACAGCACAGCCAGCTTTGAAGGTTTGCCCAGTTTTGGCATTGTAACACCAGTTAGTACCACTCTGCACGCTTCAGCCCCTGCGGATTCCCAAAGCAATAGTTAATAGCTCAGCTGACAAACTCTCTGATTAGTGCAAAATACTAGCAGGCTGCAGAACGTATTTTGGAGAGTTTTCATCACCAAATGGACCAGATCTGAAAAGAAGCATAAACAAAACTTGCAGTTTCATGTGAGATAGTTAGGCAGAAAGACATTGTTACAGTATTTCGATATCCCCTTTGCTGCACAGCGATTACAGTGCCCAGTTAGTTACAGCTTGCCAGTTTTCATTCTGAAGTCATTTCAATCCTGCTTTTCTATAGTAAATGTTTGATTTAAAGGAGATGAAATCTGTCCAATGTATTAAATCGTAACCAAAAAAAAAAAAAAGTTCAGCACATACTGGTGTTGTAGCTTCATTCCCTGTGAAATCCCAGCAGCCAGATTTGGAAGCACAGGCAGCTTTCTCAACTGTACAACTCCAGTTAGAGATTTTTTTTTAAGAAAAAAGACTAATTTTTAGGAACCAGTGGGAAAAAATATAAAAATCGTACTTGCCTATACTATACTATATAAATGCTACAGATTCACCGTGTATCATCACTGCTTAGAGCTTTGTAACAGTGCAACGATTCTTGAATGTTTTCTGCTCCAGTGTGACATTTTGGTGTGAGAGAAACCCTGTGTCTGCTCTACAGTGGGTCACTCATTTTATGTTTTCCCTCTCAGCTTGGCTGCAAACCACCAGAAGGTGCAAAAGTAGTTTTCACGCCCAAGGGCAGCATTTTTATCCCATCCACTTGATTTTCAGGCTCTTTGCCCAGGCTGGCTCTACAGCCACGTTCGCCTCTGCCCTTCCCAGCAAGGCTGGAAGGCAGCAGAAGGCAGCGGGAAGGCTCTGTACTCACTTCGGAAGAGATCGGGTTTGCTCCCAACAAGGAGTGGCTGGAGCACTGCAGAGAAACAGGACTTGCCCATGCCGGACCCCTGCTGTCTGGGAGCACATTATAGCTGTGAAGTTGGAGAAGGCTCACTAACATTGTCCTGAGAAGGCTATGAGGAGCCCTGGGTTTCTTTGCCAGCAGCACCTGGGTAATTCAGAGGTGTTCTGGGGTCTGGGGGACCCTGTGCTCTGCCTTTTTACCTTGCCTGCCAGACCAGCCTCGAGAGTGATGCTGCTCACCCGAGAGGGAAGCAAAGAAGTTTTCAGTTGTGTCTGCTGTCTGTGTTTGTCAGTGGAAGGATGGATATCTCTTAGGGAAGAGTGGGAACAATTGAATTATTTTATGCTGAGGCACAGTAAAACTAATTTTAAAAATTATTGCCTGATGTCCATAATTTATTCACAGTACTAGTCCCAGTCGAATTAATAAGACTATTACACACTTAAAATTAAGTATACACATAGGAGTTGGTAACATCAGAGTGTAATGGTTTACTTCTATTTTTTTGAAATCTCTTTGGGGCAAAATATCTTTTATTATTTCAGAGTTGTTAAGAGATTTAACAGCGTGTTCCCAACTGCATTGTGAGCTTAGCAGAAACTTTTTAAAAAGGAGTCGAAGTTTTTGAGTGCTAACGGGGCCCTCGCAGAAAGCCTCCAGGAAATGCCATTTCTGTGTTTAGTGCGCTGCTGGGATAAATCTGTAGGGATTGAGGCAGAAAGCACTGAGTGGGAGAGGTTTAACAGAACTGGAAGCTGAGAAATTACGCCTTCTGGATCGTCATGTGCTAAAAAACCAGACAAGGTTGGAGGAAACAGGTGAAGGGAACCAGAAGAATATGCTAGTGATAATAAGAACAAGGTGGGAAGCACAGATGCTGAAAGCAAAGAAGAAAGAGATTGTCAGATTTATGAATGTTGATTCATTTCCAGTAGTATGGCTTTATTATATGTGATTTCTGCTAGGCCTGGAGTTCAGCAACACTTCACCAAGGCATGTCTTAACAATGGGAAGGGAGCAAAGGCCAGCAGTGACCCTGGGCAGCTGGACAACACTGACAAACACTTCTCCTGCCCCAGAGGTTTTTTGCTACTGTTACGCAAATCGGATTCTTTTTAAACCAGTCTTAAATTTAAATAAAGTACTTCCTGACCTTTGTTACACCATCACTCTTAGCAGTGCTTATGGCTGAGGTTTTTTAAATTGTCTCCTTTTTAAGATTTTCTGTATTTGACAAATGTTGGTAAGTAATAAACAAGATAACTGTGTCTGTTAAAGGAGATACCAAGTGGTGGAGATGATGACTGGTTCTTCTAAGAGCAGCTACCTGTCTGCAAATACAGATCTAAAGATTGGAGATGTCAGCTGTTTGGAAGAACTCAGTTTAAGGCATTTTCTATTTCTACACTAATATGGATTTTACAGAACAAAGATACATATATAAAGCCAGATATACAGGCATTATTACAACTGGGGTTTGCAATATTTTTTTGTTTCCATATGCACAGGATTATTTTTAAAGCCTTTGCTGCATATTCCTAAGTACCTATGATTTAGCTTGCCATTTGAACAGCAAGGCAAACATGGCTTATATCGACATACCCTTTATAAAGTAGCAATCATTTAACCTTGCGCATACACCTTATAGTGAAGCCTCTGTTGCCTGGGTTTCTGCTGCCCCGTTTCTGTGTCTCTAGTTGAATCCAGTGGTGGCCCTACTGCTTTTCAGCAGAGAACGTTGTAGAACACACAGGTGTGTGTGCACTCCTGTAACAAAACAGAGGTTTGAGAGATCAGTACGGTGTAGAAAAAGGACAGTATACCGTTACAGGTTACACACAGAAGTGGTAATTAGTGCTTCGGGCTCTGTCTGGGAGTTCTGTGGCAGTTGAACAAACATTGGAAGGTGGTTGCTGTTCACACCTTGCAAGAGAGCAGGTCAGGCTGCAGCTGCCTAACCATGCCTGCTCCAGGCAGTGCCCCTTGCAGGCACTTTACATACTTTCCTTCTCAAAATAACTTGGAAAAGCAGTCTGAAATTGCTGGGTATTTGGGTATCTCTTTCTGTTAGCGTAAGGAGCTGTTCACAGTGATGTGCAGTGCCTCAGGGCTTAGCCCTGCCCCATCCATCAAGGTTGAGAAACTTCCCAGAACTGCAGATAAAACACTTCATTATTCCTGCCTTGACCTCGACAGTCCCAGCTTTTATATAGAAGACTTTTGGAGCAAAGAAATAGGAAAAAAAAAATAATCTTTTTCTGTCTCCTTTATGGTTAGGGGCTGAACTTCCCAAGGCTTTGTTCTTCTCCAAAGGGATCTCTAGCTGAGGTGTCTGTGTCTCATCGCTCCTTCCCCAAACTGAGCACTGTAGTACTCTGCCTATAAAAGACCTCAAAACAGGCTGAACAAGATCTATTGTGACTGCCTCTAACAGGCTGCAGGTTTATGATCAGTTTAACCAGATCTAGTTCTCCACCCACCTGCTCCTAGCTATGTCTTCCTCTCTTGCAATGTTTCATCTTTACCTTTTACAGGGCATCTTGTCTCGCTTTTTTTCTTTCTGATCACAGCTGAGGGGAGGAAAGAGGTAAGAGCAGCTCTTTTGACAGAAGTCCAGATTTAGCTTGGTGAAGTGGATTATGAAAAATGTTCAGGAGTGGGAAGTTTGAGGGTTTCATGGCCTGTTAGAACTTTTAAGTTATCTCACTTAGGATACAGGAATGTCTAGGCGTTACCAAAATTTTCTTCATCTACTGGCTGAGATCGTCAGCTATTTTAGGACTTTAAAGACTCTTTCGTTCTAACCTGCTGCATTTTCTAAGGTTAAATGAGGAATTTCCTTCCAGACCACCATACCACTGAAGGATAGCTGCCATTCATGTTCCTTTAGTGGGAAAATAAATTATCTAGGAAAGGAAGAGAAAGGACCAGAGAGCCACACTCAGAGAAAGGGCCTGACCTCAGCAGTAATAATGTTTTTCGTTAAAACTATTTTTTTATATTAAAATGTTAATCAACCACTGTCCATTGAAAATAATTAAAAGATTGCAAATGCGGATTCAAAGCCGAGGCCAGGTTATTAGTTATTTCGATATGACTTTGATTTTAACTGTTAACTACTCGTGGAATGTGGTTGCTCACTCAGCTCACATGCTTTTCTGTCTGTGCCCTGGCATTTATAATGGTCTTGTGGGAAATCAATTATTTTAGATCCTTCTTCCTGTGAATAAATTTGTGCATGGAATTCCATTTACAAAAGTCTATCAAAAACAAATAAAAGGCACCAACTACATCTGAAGAATTTAATATTTAAGGAAATGTTCATACACAGCATTTTTTCATTATTTTCCCAGCCCTAAGTCTTGATTAAGATTAAATATTGGGCCTGATTATGACCTACAAGATATAAGCTTCATCCGTTCCAAAAATAACATTAATCTCTGTGACCATTAACCTTTCCTTTTAGAAATAAACATTAATGAAAACCAAATAAATGCAACTGTGTATTATGCATATTATTTTTACGTGTATTTTACAGAGTTCGTTTAGTTGAGAGAGGATCTCCACATAGTTTGCCCCTCATGGAGTCAGGAAAAGTAAGTACTGAAAGAAGATTTAAAGATACCTTCTGTGGAACATCTTTTCAGTAAATTTCCATTTCGGTTTATTTTGACATGTAGTGTCGAGAAGGGCTTTATCAACTGTGTAGGCTGAAGACCTTTCTTTGCTGTTGAGTTTACAGCACGATGGCAGTAACTGGTGTGTTACTGCTCCCTCAGGGGCTGTGCCTCCCTCTTGTACACAAGAGGCATTTCCTACTTTCCTGCAAAAAGAAGGTATTTCATCCTCCGCGTCTCACTCTTGAAACAGCCACCCAATGTGCCACTCGTGAAGGCACTTTTTATCGATGGAGACCCACCTCCACTGAGAACTGGTCTGAGATTACTGATGCTATCTACTGATCACGGCATCGCGGTTGGGGCAGGGTGAGGACACAGGACTGGCTCACAGGGATGGGGATGCTGCTCTCAGCTCTGTCCCTGGCTGCGCTGTCTGGCCGATTGCCCGTGGCCGAGGTCTAAGTGCGCTCTGCCTCCAGGCAAAAGGAGGGGTACCATCCCCGCTGCACCGAGCCACCAGGGCACTGCCTGCTCACTGACCACCCTCGGTGCTGTGGGTGCTCATCCAAAGCTCTCAGTAACCATCATTTTGCAGAGACTCATGGTCATAAGATGTTCCCTTTTCTGTTTTGGAGTTCAACACCTGCCCACCTCTGTAGTAGTTGAGTGTCCCTTCCATGAAGTCATTTGCAGGCCGTTGTTCTGGGGAGGTTGCATGATGCCGCTGGCTTTCTTTTTGTTTCAGGACAAAGTGCCATGTGACTAGCATTTTTTTTTCTCTCTTCTAGTATATACTCTCAGAAAGACAGGGCCACTTGGTAGGATCTTTATATTGTAGGTGAACATTTGATTTCTGAAGAGTTTTTCATGATGGAACAGCTTTCACAAAGAGAAGAGGGTTTGTAGCATTTCCCAGATATCTCAGAATTTATTACATCTACAGAATATTTTAATTTTTCATGTTATAAGTCTACTTTAACTTTTTAAGGATTTCTTCTTATTTCTAATGAAGTCTTTTGGGGGACGAAGAGCCAGCATATGATTGCATAAACTGGTATCTGCTTTCTTACTGCCTCATGTTTTCTTTCAATAGATCCTCCCAGGAGTACGTATCATTATTGCTAATCCAGAAACAAAGGGACCCTTAGGAGATTCTCATCTTGGTGAGGTGAGTCATGAAAACTTAACCTTTATATGCTCTGAACTAAATTGCAGAGATAAAGCTATTGTTGTGTATGCCAATGGGCCAATGGTTTCTTCCTATAGTATGTCTTATCAAAAGCCCAGTTAAGAAAGTTGTGAATTCTACAGATCTTTATAGTATATAAGCTGTGCAGCATGGTATTTGTATAATTGTTAAAATTGTTAATAATATAACCTGATAAATGCTAATAATAGCTGAAGTTTGTTAAAAAAATTAAAAAAAAAAATCTGCTTTTCCTAATTATTTTCTACTTGGTGCTTCACTAATTCTATTGGAATCTTACATGAAAAAATCAGTTTATTGATTAGTCCAATTTCACCTAGATGGTTTTCTAGTGCTATTCTCTTTATAATCATTGTGCTTAAACACAAAGATGTACTCCCATTAGCTGAGTTGAGCAAGGCTGTATGTTTCTCCAATTTATTTTATGTTTCTAGGGAGAGAAAAAAAATATTATTTTCAATGAGAAATTAAGGATCTAATTAACAACGTGAAGAATTTGCTTAGTCATAATTAAAACGACAATCTAATATGTGAGATTCATCTGTAAGATTTCATTACCGTGAAACTGTAAAATTTTCCATGATGCCTTGAGTTAGAAGAGATGAATCCTCCAGAAGTGAAGGGCCCTGGCTGCACCCTTTAAAATAATCTGTCTGGTGTTTACGGAGGATGCGCTGCTGGTGTAAATACACTGAAACGGGGCGGGGAGGCTATGGAAAGAGCACTGTGGTCTCTGGGCTTTTCTGAAAATTGCCATAACCAAGCGGACCTCCAAACTAGCTGAGCGATTCCAGGAGCCAGAGGGCTGCGAGGCAGGTGTCCCCGCAGACATGAGTCCGGCATGTCTCTCCTGAGGCACGGCTCCACTCTGCACTCCGACAGCAGCAAGGTCACACTGGGGTCTCCGTGCCTAAACCTGGGTCAGCTACAAATTCAGCAAGTGTTAAAAAGCGTTATAGTATTATCTAGCTATGACTAAAAACATTCACATCAAAAATTTTCAACAATGCTTCGTTCTGGAAAGCTGCTTTAATTAATACCAGTATAATTGCTTTTAACTTAGATATGGGTTCACAGCACTCACAATGCCAGTGGGTATTTTACCATCTACGGAGATGAATCTTTGCAATCAGATCATTTTAATTCACGACTCAGCTTCGGAGACACACAGACTATCTGGGCTCGAACTGGCTATCTGGGGTTCCTGAGAAGAACGGAACTCACAGATGCAAACGGAGGTAAGAGGTTTCTCGTCATCTGGGTCTGTGCATATATTTTGAGACTGACACTGTGTCTCTTGGTCTGCGCTGCCTGCCGTGTATGAAATCTGTAGAACTGCAAAAAAGTCTTAGTTAAAATAGTTGGAAAGTAAAACAGAGGGCAAGATTTCCCTGCTGAGACAGTTGCTTTTCCTTTGCTGTACCTCAGGTGCCACAAATGCCCTCCACCAGTGACATTTTGGCACTGTTAATGTTCCAAGTGCTTCAGCTTGAAAAATAGGAAATGCAGCTTAAAATGCCATCATTTGCTCTCGCAATTGTACCTGAAGAAACACATCTGTGGAAATAGGAAAAGCCTTGTTGTGAGTGTGATCGCCATCCCTCCGATGACAGCCACCTTCTTTGATAATTATTGTGTTATAAACTTATTTACAGAAGCTGTCCATTTCTCCAATGTCCCTGTCTTTAAACCTGCGGGGATAGTTACAGAAATGTAATACAAGCAGTAGCCTGCAGCAGAAGCTACAGGGTGTCTGGGTTTCTGTCGGGAAGGTACAGGATTTTGTTAATTGTTTTTATGACATCCCTTGTCTCGTGTACACCCGTAAGCCAGCCAGCCCTGCCAGGCACACAGTGGCTCTGCTTGGGCAGACGTTGCGTTCCTGCGGCTTATGCGGAGCACAGTGCGCCGCCGCCGGCTGGCTGAGGCGGCAGGCGAGGCTCTTGGCACAGGATGGTTTCCAGCAATGCTGCAAGTGCCTCCAGGAGTGATCCCAGGGCCCCGGTGGCAGGGCGGTTAGAATAGCTGCTATTCGGCCAACCAGTCAATTCATCAAATTTGAAAGCATCCTAGTAATCACTGTGGATTATGACTGCTGCCGGTGTCCTTATGTTAGCATCTTCCAGAAGAGATTTACTTTCTGTTGCACAGGCTTTTTTCATTTCATGATAGCCCAGCCTTGAGAAAATTTGGGATTCTCTGAGGATATTGCAACTTAAGCATCTAAATGGCTTAAATCTTCTGGCAAAGATTTGCCGAGTCCCTGTTCTCCTCCCACTTTTAGCTCCCAGTGCAGAAAGGTCTCTGCGCTTAATTACCAGTAGAGGTTATATTGCCATTGCATTGCCACCATGCAACTATCTACATTAATGTAAAGAGCTTGCCATTTGCCTGAATGAGCAATTTGCTATCTGGCATATAGCTCATATTTCTAATTTATTGATAAACACCTTTGTAAGACACTTTAAGCATCAGTACTGACCATCTCTAAACTACTGAAAAAACATCATCTATACTGTTAGGGTCAAATCCATCCTTTTTCTTTCAAAAGAAACAAGAGAGAAAAAAGGAGCCTATTGTCTATTTAGGGCACCTTAAAAAAAAATAAAATAAAAAGAGTCTGTTTTGCATCCACCTGGGAGAAAAACAGGAATTTCTGCCACTGTCTTTGGATAAAGATTTCCACCTTTCTCTTCTTCAAATGGGAATAGTGCTTCTGCCTTCCTTCTGCGTTCTGCTCTGCATCCCACTTTAGTAATGGAAAAATCTTACCAGTCTGGAATTTGGGGTTTCAGAAATTCAAGGATAACTTGTAAATGCTATACTTATTTTACTTAATTATTAATGTGAACATTTTTTTATTTTAATGTACTGGAGAACAGAATATATTTTTTTTTTTTCCTCACAACCAGAACGCCATGATGCACTTTATGTTGTGGGTGCATTAGATGAAGCCATGGAGTTACGAGGGATGAGGTACCATCCGATCGATATTGAAACCTCTGTAATCAGAGCACACAAGAGCATCACAGAATGGTAAGGATTATATAACACCATGGCCCTTATATAAAGCTGAAATATCTATAACGTCTGGAGTTTTTTCTTGGATATTGCAATTGATCCAGGAACTGGCCTGTCAGGATGGTCACAGGATTTATAACTCAGCTGTAAATATGTCCTTAGGATGAAACTTTTCTACAAACAGGTCTAATAAGGAGGAACTGTTTTCTGGTAAGGTCATTCACAAGTGAAGGATTAAACTTGTAATTTGACAGACCCAAGCAGCTCTCAGGTAGGTCAGTAGCTGTTTCTTGGAGTTAGAGATTTATATTCTAACCAGGAAAAGCAAAGTGGCATGAGTTCAAGCTTTAGGAGTTGTTATTAGAAGGAGTAAGCAAGCAAACATTTCAAATAAATGAACACACTAATAAATTTTATTAGTGAACACACTGTTAGTTTTGAATTGGTTATTAATAAATCAAACAGTGATCAAATCCAGGTTACAATGGAAATTGAAGCAGTAAATCAATGACTTAATAATGATGTTGTCTTAATCGATGTATCACATCATCAAATGAATACAGCAGGTAATCATTTCTTGAGGCCGACATGAGAACAAATTGCTTTTCATTATTCTTGCATCAGAAGATTGAGTTAGGTAGTTTGTTTTGATATAACCTCAGCTCGGCTGTTCTCCTTTCATCCACAGTGAACTTGTCGCAACAGCCAGAGCAATTTAGTGGGGATAAGACGTGACTCTCCATTTTTCTTTTCAATACTGCCTGCAAAGGTGTAACCTGGAGCAGTGAACTTAATAATGAAGCACAGCGACTGGACTGGTTTCTTTAGTCAAAACACCTTGCTTTTTTCTTTAATATCTGTTAAAATTAAGGCAGTTAATTGCTTGGCTGACTATATAACTGAGGGTTTGCCTTACTCCCTCTTCCATAGAGTGTTATCCCTGCTGTATGGTCTTGTGCCAGCTAGCCGTTACACAGGGCGGTGGATTCTGTGTCCTGATATAGACCAGTGTGAACGCTTTAAGGATGCTGTGAAATTCTCCTAAATGTGTCAGATCAGTATCAGCAGTGGATGGAGAGTTTTCAGATTAAGGTATTTAGCTCTGTTAGAAGATGGCCACAGATTCATAAATCGATGTGTTCAGCAGTACCTGTTTGTCAGAGATGTGTGTGTCCTCAAGGTGTGAACTCATGGGCAGTAAATGAAGTAGCCCTCTCACCCTGCAGAAATGGTCATCGTGAGTTTCTTTGGCCAAAAATGCTTAAATTATATTCCTTTTTCCAAGACCACTGAGAGCACTTTGAGGATCCTTTTCCTTCCATTATCATTGAAATCCTGAGTGGGATAGTGGCAACTAAAAAAGCGTTGGGGTAAGCTGGGAAGACTGAAGAAAAAGGCCAGTGTATTTCTGCAAGGAGGTAGAAGTACATGAGAGTAATTCTTGGTGCCTTAACTCTTCCCAGCAGTTGGGTGATAATGTGCAAGGCACGTGAGCAAGATTTCAGAAGACACACTATACTATTACTACCCTTTGCCCAAAGGCCAAAATTGAAAGTCTTCAGGGTTGTTTTTTTTCTCAAAGAAGAGAGAATGCCGATGAGTTAGACGTTGCTCTGATGTGGTCCCTGCAGAAAATGGACACACAGTAGTTCAGAGCAACAACATCTGGTTTGTTCACAGTTCCCAGCCTCTTCCTAACCAGTGCTCTGCCTAAGAGCTCTCTCAAGCCACCAGCGTGGAGTTTTCATTCTTAGTCCTAGTCCTGACTGTCCTTGATTTATCTCAACTTCTCTTTCAGCTTCTCTTAGAGGTGCTCCTCTTCTCTTTGTGAAACACAAAATAATAGCCAGTTAAATCTTACTTTTTATATATACTTTGTATATGCCTTTCTTTGGACGGGGCCATGAGCCTCTGTTGTTGGAGGCTGCTGCTGTTTCAGTTACAATAACCCATTAAGGATTTAACTGCATCAGTACCTGTTGCAAACAAAAGACAGTGGGTACGTGCAGTTGCTAGATTATAGAAATAGCCTCTGTGTCCAAGGCACACATGCTCATTTTTGTAACCTTTAACACTACTGAGGATAGCGGTGACTTGTTGACTGACATGTGATCCTGCTGTACAACTTCTGTCTTTGAGGATCAGCTCTAAAAAGTTATTTAGAAGTATTTTTGTCTTTGAAAAAATTTAGCGCAAAATCAACAACCTCTGACTCTGGACCTCCTGTGCCTCCTGTTGGGTGTGAATTTCTTGAGCAAGTGCAGCCTTCCTGCATCCCTAGTTTTTTGGTTTGGGGTTTTGGTTTTAAGGTTTTTTTTTTCATCAGGACTGTAAAGCTACTGTATTCATAAGTGATACATGCTGGCTAATACATCTTCATCTCAACCGGTGAGAACATAAAGGGCAATATTTCCTTTTACTTACAGTGGTCATTGTTGAGTTAGAATCATGACATATGAAGTGAGTTTTAAATTAAATGGAAACTCTCTTAGGCATGTCAGTCGCTCTAGGACATAATATAGAAGCTTCAGGAAAGTTCTGGGAATCAGTCTTCTGAACTCAAACTAACTACTGCTAAGCCATGTTCTCGGGACCTGCTCCTGAATCTTGCCATTAATTGCTTTCCCAAGTAACAAGCTAACAGCAGGTTTAAGGCATGGTTTCAAGTGCTAACTTATATTTTAATAAAACCTCCCCAGGATTTTTTGTTAAAATATATATAATACTAATTTAGATGTTTGTACAGTAATCCATCAAAATTCTAGGACTTCTCTGGAGATGGTCCCTGTGCAGACTGATACTTAACTTTTTTAATATCCAGCATCAATCAAAACTTACTAAAAGGTCTGTGAAAACATAATTACGAATTAAAATTCATTTCCTAGCAGTGCAAAGTCAAAATGAGCCTGCACAGCCTTGCTTTGGCTGCCCATTAGTTTTCCAGATCAATAAGCACATAAAAGTTCCATCAAATAGTGATTTGGCAGGATCTGAAAATGCATTTTTTTTTTAAATAGTAAGTACTTTTCTCCTAAAATCCATTCTGTTAAGCATCAACATAGATCACATTTTCATAGCTAACTTTTGGGCAAAGTAAGATATGTTTCCAAAGTACAGGGACTTCAGCATGTCTTAGTAGACTAAAACAGTGCCCTTCTGTCTCAATCAAGTGTTAACTTTAGAGTAGGTACCTCTTTTTGAAGTTGGCTTGTATACTTAATATATTCTAACTTTCAGATGCTTATGCTCAAGACAGTTCTGAGAAATTAGCCCTCTCTTTATTAAGGTAACAGAAGATAAAATAGAGGGCTTGATATAAGAGCTGCATGTGTAGAATATTATTATTTATGCTATGGAATAAGTTAGAGGGAGAATTAACCATGGTCTGTGTCTTAAGCACCTGCAAGGCAGAATGAGATTGCTCTTTGTGGAGGCTCAGCCCTGCTGACCTCCTGTGAGATTTCACAGGCTTTGGAGACATTTGAGACGTGGAGAAGAGGATGGAGGGAAGCATACACCAGACGTTCATACCCTCCCAGCCTCCACATTTGGAAGGATAAATACATTATCCTTAGCCAGAAAAGATGCCCAGTAGCAAAAACCAAAATTTGTCTGCTTCAGCTCAAAGGCTTAACCAAAAATCTGGGGTCTTACAAAGTTATTTTAGTAAAGAGGAGATACTGGTAATAATGATGTTCCCTTGACCATCTCACCTGTTACTAAGGAATGTAAAAACTCCTGTCTCCTTAAATTCAACAGAAATAAAACACAGCTGAGATAAAACAGATGGAGACATTGCTTATTTCTGTGTAAACCAATTGGTCCAGAAGAATTGCAGCTCTTTTGTGCTGAGCTCTAACCTGCCTGGACAGCAGCCAGCCCAGTCCAGAGGGCACATAGCCATGCTCACCTAGCACCATCCAAGCAAGGAAGCCCCCTCCCCGGGCAGCCGGGGACCTCTGTGCAGCCTGCAGTGTGCCATATAAATGTTCCCAGGGCTCCGCACCCCTTCGGTAGGCAGAGTTTATCCCAAAGAGCTTTCAGCTCAGATTGTGTGCCTGCTGTTGCTTTTGGTGCCTCCTCTTAACCTCCATTGCTCTTCTTGGCTGCTCTTCAAAAAACCCCCGAGAAGACACCTCCACCCACACATTGCTCACGCATGCCTTTGTGAACACAGCGGTGCTGTGACAGTTCTCTGGCTGCAGAGGCAAGCACACGTTGGCTTACTACCTCCGTACGTGACAGGCGAGGATTAGATTTGAGTTTCTGTGACGATTAGCCCACTACTTACTATTGCAGCAATATTACAAGTGAGAGTTAGCGGCGGCTGTTTTCCTGCCCCTGCCTGCAGACATGTTCTCTCTTGCTACTTATGCTTTACGGTGAACATACAGAAGGAGCCCTAGGAGTTGAAACAAAAAGTAACCAAGGTGAAATGAAAAGGATAAAAAAGGAAATGGGAAAAAAAACCCCGAAAAAACCCCACCGCTAATATTATTTTTTCTTTCCTTCCAGTGCGGTGTTTACCTGGACAAATTTATTGGTCGTTGTAGTTGAGCTGGATGGATCGGAGCAAGAAGCTTTGGACCTGGTTCCTCTGGTCACCAATGTGGTCCTGGAGGAACACTATCTGATTGTAGGGGTGGTGGTGGTTGTGGACATTGGTGTAATTCCTATCAACTCCCGTGGAGAGAAACAACGTATGCACCTACGAGATGGATTTTTGGCAGACCAGCTAGATCCTATCTATGTGGCCTACAACATGTAGTCTTGTACCTTAAAGCTTCCATGGACTTTACTATAGATGTATAAAATTTTTTGGTGTCCACTAAAAAAGTGTGCAGATAAGATGCTGACACTCATCAGAATGGAACTGTTTCTATTACAACTTTTAAAAGCAGTCACGATTGGCGGGAAATAAAATGTGAAATGTTTTCTTTTACCACTAAATTTTAGAAAAGAAGGACTATGGGGTAAGGCCCTTCAGTGTGTTGGAAAAGCCCATTTTAAACTTTTTTTTTTTTTTTTTTTTGCTTATTGGACAATACTGCTTTTTGAGTAAATGTGGCTTTGTATTTTACATTAAGTAAGCTGAAGTAGATGGTTTTTTTTATTATTATTCTGCCCTCCAAATGGATTCTTTTAAAACAACTAATACAAATAATTGTTTTCTTCATTTGTTTTGATATGTCATAAAAAGCTGACGAATACAGATCCGTTACTAACTTAAGCCATTTTAGATCCCACACCTTAGGAAACTATGTAGTGGTACGAGGAGAATACCCAAAGTAGCACCTTTCAATTAGAAATCTTGCAGCTTTCTGTCAGAGATGCTGAAAGCCCAAAGGCCAGAGAGCCTTTGCTGTTAGCATTAGAATGGAAGAAATTTATAAATAAGGTGTATTTCGGCAATGAACTTGCAAATATCTTTGTACTAAACTAAAAAGATAAAATAAGTTAACTACTTCTTCTGTAATTATGTACAAAACGTTTAATTTATTTTGATCTCTTTAGAAGTATAAAAGAGAAAAAACATTCAAGAATATTAAACTCTTGAAATGTTTGCTAATATAAAAACAAAGTGTTGTATTATCTTGAGTGGATAGTATCACATCAAATATATATATATGAAATATAAATTCACTAATGACAAAAGATTTTAAAGTTTAAAATGCAGTACTTGTCACTTGCATGGTGTCTCCCACTGTAGATAATCAAATGTTACTCACAAATTTTTTGGAAAAAAAAAAAAAAGCAATCCTGGATTGCTAAGTATCCCTGTCAAAAAGAATCCTCTAGATACCAGCAAGTGGAATTATTGCTGCCTTTAAGGCAGTGAATGAATTTAAGACTAAAAATGCACTACAATGATTTTCTTTTCTTTGCCATGGAGGCAACAATAAATATTCGTGCTGGCATGTGCATACACTTGTTAGACTTAGAAAAGGCAGGTTGAGGAATAGCACTGTTGTCTAGCTGCAAAACTTTGTTGCACAATTCTTTTCATTGTTTTAGTTGGTGTTTTTATTGCTATAAGGAAAAGTTTTGGGGTTATTTGCACAGAGTTATCAATTTGCCTCTCAGCTAGGACATATAGCTCGGTGGCCAATGCTTCCAGTTTACATTTACAGGAAACGATTGTTTCGATGGTCTTTAATTTATTCCTTAACAGAGAGGAGCATACAGTCACTACAACGGATTTGGCACGAATCGTGCACCTGCTAACTAGTCCCTAAACGCATTAAAACATCAGAGGAACCGATCTGCCTGTTGAAAGAACGGAGGAGTCCCGCGGTCTCCGATACGAGGCCATCGCGGGAGAAGAGTCCGAGAACATGCATCACAGCTGCCTTCATTTTACTACCTTTGGATAAAAGAGAGGTTTGATTCCCCCATTCTGTTGTCTTCCCTGCAGCCCATGCCCCTTTTTTTAAAACCTTCCCCTTCCTCCATGTGGTTGTAACTGAATTGACCTGTTCGTGATCCAGAGTGGGATTTACCAGCCGCAGTCCAAGAATGCTTTTCTTATTGTCCCAAATGACGTTCATGTGCTGGCTCTCATTACCGGATATGCATGACTAAGATTGTTGCAGGGCAAATGTAATCATGTTTATATCACGTATAAGGAAGTCTCAATGCTGGGTGTTTAAAATCTTTTTAAAGGGTAGGGACGTTTTAGTCTGCATGTACAGTACAGAGCATCTTGCCATGTCAGACGCGTTTTCTTTCAGCCCATCCTTTCCGCCTTCACTGTCCTGTGAATAGCCCTATTCATGCTCTGCAGACCGATCCTATATTTTGTCAAATTCATTTTCTGCTCCCTGAAAAGAATAAAATCTGTTCTTTATGGCAAGTTGTTGTAAGGTTTCAGACAAGATGTTGATTGATTACAAACATAATTGCAGTGTGTGAACTAACTTGTGAATTCCTGCTATCGCTGATCTCAGTACTGCAAAACAAACCTCGTCGTTCAAAGCATCACTTTAACCTTCACGAAGTCAACTTTGCATTTGTAGAGAATAAAAGAACTGCAATGCAGTTGTGAAACGCAGTTAATAACAGCTCTCTTCTGCAACCTGTCATCCATGGTTGTTAAATTCTGAGTTAAGAGAAATGATAAACTGAGTTTCTGGTTTTGTTGTGCAAGCAAAAGGAAGGAAACATTTAAGCACCATCAGACTGAGCAATAAAGAAGGATTGTTCTGTATTAGAAACTGTACTGTAGATAAACCATTCATGAGAATGTATAAAATGTTTGTCTTGTGACCTTGTGCTTTTGGAGTCAGACAAAACCATGTAATCAACTTGATGCACATGCACAAAAAAAAGAGGGTACACAATGAACATTTAAACACAAAACTAATCAAACAGGAGCAGATTCCTCATGGTGCTTGTTTATTATATATATTTAATCCTGCTTGACACTTTACCCAAGGGAAGACTGTCCCTTTTATCAGTTGAATGTTAGCAGCGTTATTTCATAGAGTGTGGTGACTGGTTAGAGAAATTCATGTAACTCAGCCAATCACAGTTTCAAACAAAAATTTTTATGTGCAAAGGACAGCAACCTTGTATGTTAAACCACCAGTACGCTTTGTACATCTGTGATAACGCCTGTTTTATATTCAAATGAACAAATAAAAGCTTTTATTTTTGTTGCTCTGAAAATATCGGTTTCTTAATTAGTCATCTAAAATGGATCTTCCGAGAGCTGCGGATGCTCAGTGGAGGAACATGGAGAGCTATACTGTAATTTTATTTTGTTTACCTCTCTTGTTGCATAATTTATTAGTACAAATCATTATACTTTTAACAATGTTTAAATACTGGTGTGGGCATTTATTGCTGAAAGACTTTCATATGGCAACAAATGTTTTTTGTGAAATGTTTTTTTAATTCTTTTTAATATATTCAAATATACTGTTCACATTTTTGCTGAAAGTGTAAAGATTATTGTAAGCTTGGTAACATTTTGTGAGAAGCAATAACAAGCATTAGTACTGTAAAACTCCTTAAATTTGTCACTTATCACTTTTGTTGCAAGGTCTTGCTGCCAACATATTGCTAATCAGTCGCTTAAGCAAGTTACTGATCCAGGTGTTACATCTCTGCTGGAGCTTTCTGCCAGTGGAAATCCATGAGTAACTGCTTGGTCACACACATGGGGCTAGAACCTCCGTATCGATTCAGAAGCCTTGGACGACCAGGTAAAACCTCTAGGAAATGTTGTGTGCCTTCTTCCACTGGCCTTTTCCAAAAGTTCCTTGAGTTCAGACCTGGCTGCCAGCTGCAGAGTAGCAGCATCCCCAGAGGAGAGGTTCGGCCCTAGCTCTGATTTTCCAAATGTGATTTCAAAGGGTGAACCTCTCAGTCTTCGTGTCTTTGGTAGCCTGTCTGAGAAGTTCAGGGTATAAAATCCCATGTCCACTTTCAGGTTGCTGATCACAAGAGGTGGGTGCAGGGTAGCAGACCCACAATTTAGAGTGCAACCCAAAAATAGTGGAAGGGAGAGGGCAAGTCAGGGGTTGCAGAACCAAGACAATGGCAGAACAGTGATTGGTTCCCCATTCAATTTTAACAAATAGTCTTACTAAAAAAGAAAGGGGTTTGGTGTTTTATACTAATGTGGTAGGGATTTTTAAACGGTCAAAATATTTCAAGTACACATTTTAAAAATCATTTTGGCAAACAGTGGCTATAACACTGACAAGCTAGTGGGGAATCTCAACCAAAAAAATTGCAGGGGGGTTAGAAGCATGATTTCATGCACATAGGAACAGTATCGTTCATTATCAGGTTGATACTAACAAGGTAAGAACAGGAAAAAAGCTTGATAAAAGGCCATGCAGCCTTTTTCGTGTGCTTTTCAACAGAAAAATTTGCTTTATGTGCCATTATCATCTAAGCCAGGGGGGAATGGGACACATGCACAGAGATGGACAACAAATTCTCACCAGTCACCTGATGAACAAACTCACAGGAGAGCTGCGTTTGGGGGAACTTCTAACTTTCTCCAGCACAGCTTTTTGCAGCCAGCCTGAGCCGTCACCAGCTGCCCCCTGCAGCCCTGGGGATACAGATCCCAGCACGGCTCCCACACTGGGCACACAGGTGGGTCTGGGGGTCCGGGCTAGACGCTGGCGTGGGCAGCACAGCGAGAAGTAAAGCCCAGAAAGATCATCCCACAGAGGGCGGACCCCTCTGGCCCCAGGGTATGAGCCAGCCCCAGCTTTGAATTTTTTGTTTTAGTAGAAGAGCCTTTTGCTTAAAGCTGGATGAGGTTTGAAGAGGAAGAACACCGTAACCTGGATCTACATTCTGAAAGTAGTCATGAATCATTTAATTTGGGGTTAAAATGTAAAAGTTCAACCGGAGCTATTTTTTGGTATCTGGAGTGCTTCATTTGGCAGCCCACCTTCCCAAAAGCTCTCACGCAGCTTACCAGAAATTAGATAAACAGGCTTTCCTTTCTGGGGGGGCGGGGGGGGGGGGGGGTGTGTGTGTCTGCTCTCCTTTGGGGAGTATCACCTTAAAACCACTCCAAAAATACTCCCAAGACTCTGTGCTCTGCTTCATCGATGTCACCACCTCCGGAACAGCAGCTCTCCCTTTTTTACCCAGCAAACCAGCACCAGCCCATTTCTATACATTTTTAGCATGCACCCTGATGCTAGAGACCACATGGCATTTAAGACCACACCCTGCTGCATCGTGCCACTCCAGATCTGCACCGTGAGTGCTTGTCATTCTGCTCTGCGTGGACAAGATTTCTTCAAAGCCAAGGCACTACTGCATTCTGTATGTTCCACATGGGGGGGGGAACAAAAACACCACACACCAAAATCTTTGCCGCAGGGATCCCACAACATATCTAATAAAAAAAAAAATCGCAAAATATTGTGCAGCTATAGCCAGTTAATGGCTGTTCCTAAAGGCACAAGGGCGTTTTGTTTAATTTTGTTCTTTGGTGGATTGACGTTGGCAGGCTTCACACGAGGGAGCATCTGGTGGAGCGGTCTGAAGGAGGGGACAAAGCCAGTGGAAGCACCACGACAGGGTCCCAGGTATGAGTGGCAGCACATGGGAAAGGTTTGGAGATGCTGGGAGAGGCGCTAAGAGGGCTGTGCTGAGCATCCCGGCTGAAGAGGAAGGACACCAGTGGAGGAAGCCATGAACCAAGGGCAGGTCTGGAAAGAGCATTTGGTGTAGAAGGGCCAGAAAAGAGCATGTTGTGCATGTGGAGGTAAGGGTGAAGCAATTGAGACTGCCTAACCCCGTGGTATCGGGCACCTGCACACTAGTTTTCTCACCCAGGTGAGCCCGTTTCAGATCAGGCAGCTGCAGGTGCTGGGACACAGCTCAGTCTGGAGGCTCAGATGAAGCACCACCTGCTGAATTCAGCCAAGGGGCTTTAGGGTAAGACCCAAGAGAGGAAATGGATGGAGATAGGAGGACAGATGTGGTGCAAGATGAGGACAGAGGTTCTCCCAACCCAAAAGGTTCGGGAAACTAAAAGAAACCCCAGGTCTGTATCGGGGGAAAGGCAGGGAGTGCTGAGAGAAGGCTGGGGCAAGAAAAGCAGCTGCATGCAAGGAGAACATAACGTTTCCATGAAGCAAGGTTGGGAGGGAGTATGGCACGGCCAGTATTCACAGAGCAGAGGAAGATGAGAATTTGAGCTGACAACTGCCCAAAGGAAGTCAGTGGCCAAGGAGATACAAAGGAATTAAATTTTCCATTGCAGACGCACATGCGCCTTAACATTTCCAGGATGCCTTTCACAAACATTTGGTTTCAGATACTGTCCTGAAGTCCACAGAAGGATTTTTTTTTTTTCATGCTCCCTTCTCTCCATACCACACAATGGGGTGAGGACACACACCCCTGTGCACCTGCAGGGTCCCACAGCCGGGCGCCCATCCTGCCTGGCCGTGCAGGGGGCGGCTGCCCGCAGTGGGGCACTGACAAACCCACAGCCCACACTGCCAGTCCAGGGTGTGGAGCCAGCAAAAACTGAGTGGGTGATGTTTAATCTCTTCCCTTCCCTCTGCCTACAGCTCTTTGGTTAGCAAAGAGAAAGAGAAAAGCAAATGAAGTGTAGTCTCAGCTGTAACTTTTTTTCATGCAAAAGGATGGAAGTATTTTTCCATCTTGGGGCAAAGCCTTTTGACAGAACAAGAGGCTTTAAACTGCTGGTTTAAGTCATAATAAAATGCCTATTAGAGATCACTCGGTTTTGAAAATTTTCCAAGAAAACCCAGATTTGCTTAAATGAAAGCTTTTGTTAAAATGCCCCCTTTTCCAGGGGCTCACATAATAGGCCCGTAGCCTCCCTGAGAAAACAGCGCGACTGCATTTTTGCTGTGCATGCAGGCAGACACGTGCACTTTCATTGCACTTTGCTTACAACTAACAGCAATATTTATATCTCCAGAACGACGAAGCCAGAGCACCTGCAGGAGAAAAATGAAGTCAGGATGCAATGTGTCAGTGCAAGGGACAAAGCGTAAGTGCCAGAGAAAGCAACCAGGAGTGCAGGTTACACTTGGACTTATTGGCAGTTTGACTCAATTTTAAAGTAAAATATATTTGCTCTATTTACCCAGTTTTGATTTGGAAATGCTGAGCCACAGGAAGGATAGCATTTAGGGGACATCGAGAGCACTTCCTCGGTGCAGACCTGCACTTCCAGTCACACCCTTTAAAACAAAACAAAAATCCCCGAGACCACATCTGACTTCGGGTTTGAATATGAATTGACTTTACCCCCAAGGGAGAGCCTTTTCATTAGGGTCCTTAAAGAGCAGCAGGAATTACACGGCTTCCTCGCAGTGCTCAAATGGTTCCCATTAGGAAGTACACGAGCATCTTGGAGGGCTCTTCTGAAGTTCGGCATGATCAGTTCTGCTCGCTGACGCAGAGCTGGTACCCTGCGCCCCGCTCCATGGGGGAATGCTGGGCTGGAGGAGCACCCTGATCCCAGGGTGCCCCATGGGGGATGGGCGAGGCAAGGAGCCCCCTTTGCCGCACCAGTGAGCTCACACACGGCATCCGAGGCTGGAGGAATGTGACCATGCAGTGAAGTTTAGTTCAGTAAATGGTAAGAAAGCTGTCTAGAATTGCCTTCAGGGCACAGTTCACTCCACAAAAAGCCTTTGGAAAACTTCCTCTGTCCTTTGTTACAGGAGCATTTCTGCTCTGAACACAGAGCCAAGCCAACTGAACCATGGATTAAAAGGTTGCTAAAAAAAAAGTAGAGGATAAAAGAAAATCCAAGCCAAAAAAAAAAAAAATCCCCTGCCCCAATCCCATCTCTGATGCAGTGCTCACTAATTTAGGACAACCTGACAGACTCTCTAAGTTGCTATGAATGAAGGGACTTCTAATCAAGGCAGTCAGCCCTGGGAAGGGCGAGACACCACGAACAGATAGTGAGAAGAACATCGTTATCTACCTTACGCAGAAAGAAGCCTTCAAGTGAGGAAAGTTCTGGCTGTAAGAGGAGACAGGCTGGGAAGGTGCTGCAGTCCACTGACATCATCAGCAAATTAGTCAAAAAATAAGACAGAGATAATTCCCCCCCCTCAAATAAGAAAAACCCCACTGGGGGGACACGCATAGTCAGCGGGGACTGGCAGCAGCGCTGTCTGAGGGTGCGTGTGCTCCACGTGAGACACGAGGGGCTGGTGACCAGTCCGGGGTGTGAGGAATGAATATGCCATGTACTGGGAGGTATAAAAAGCAGCCAAATGAGGGGAGAAGGCAGGGAAGACCCCATGGTAACTTCTGGGATCAGTCAGCAGGCTCAACCCGTCTTCCCCTCCCTAGGGATGCCTATTGGGTAGGAATTTTTCCTGTGACTAACTTATGCTCGCTGCTATTACATATATTGTTTTATGCTTGCTTTGCAGTCACCGTATCATCACCAGCAATCTCTGAACCTTACTCCGTCACGATTTTATATTAATAAAGAGTGTTATCCTGTGGACTGTTAGTGTTAGTCCTTCGTGGACGTTAGCAGCTGCTGACAGCGGGTAACACGTTGGAATAAAGTGTGAGGACCCGCCAAGGGCTCCCCCTGATGCTGTTGGTGTGTTTCCCTGGACAAGGCAGCCACATTGCCCTCCGATCCAGCAGGGCCATTCAGTGAGGGGTCCCTGTAATGGGATGCTGATGAACTGGTTGGGCACAAGGTTCTCTGCTCTCCTGGGGTGCTGCCAGACAGATCAGTCACCCAGGACTGAGCAAATCTCTCCCTGCCCTTCCGTGTGACACCATGGTTACTCCTTTGGAAACAGTTCTGCATGTCTTTTATCCAGTCAGCCCTTGTGAAGCCATGTTCATAGGAATATAGAGCGGCCCACATAAAGGATGCTCAGGAGTGTCCCAAGGGGTGTCTCTAATCCTACAGCTGAGCTACATGTCCTGCACACACTGAGTCCCCAGTGACTGCCACCATGTCGTAAAGTGACTTTTTTAAAAAGCCCTATGGTACCAACATGCAAAAGGACACATTTTACCCATATACCAAACTGCCACCCCATTTTCCTACTGCAGCTTCCGGATGGGCAAGTGAGAATGGCTTTCCTCTTCTTCCTCCTCCTCTGCTGCCTTGTCTTCCAAATGCTACTGACACATTGCTTTGAATTCCAGCCATAGCAGTCACCATTTAGCAAAGACCCTCCAAGCTCCAGGAGCCCTCAAGGCTTGGTGACTCAATCATTCAACAAGCTGGAGGAGCTCAAACCACCATAAAAATGTCACAACAATTTCTGCTTCCAAGCACCGAATGCTAATGTACAGAAACAGCTTTCTAAATCTGTCACAGCACTAGCCAAACTAGCTGGCTGCAACAAGGCTTTTACCACCCATACCAGGTTAACTTCAATAAGTAGCTCCTGCACCTTGTCCCAGCACAGCCACCAATGCCCCACAAGGTTTCAAAAGTTCACCTACCATCTGCACAGTTTCTCCATCCTTTTCAGGCCAGTCCACCCTGCTTCTCCTGGGGCCTCTTCTTGTCTCTCCTCCCTCTCCTTCTTCTGGGTCTCTCTTCCTCCAGGGCTCCTCTTCCACCCCCCTTAGAGCTGTTTAACTACTCAGCAGGAACCAGCCACAGCTGCACATTGTCCACGTCAGCCAACCCACCGCCCCTGAAGCCAGCCCCCAGCTGTTAATTAACCTGCCTTCATTCCTCTATAATTCCTCTACCTAAATCAAAATTCAACCTCTTTTTTTTTAATAAAAAAAACCAAGGGTTGTTGTGGGACAGGGGGCTTTGGACACCACTTTGCTGCACCAAGGGGTGATTGCAGCAGGCGGGAGAGATGGAAACGTTCCCCCTGCCCAGGGAGGTCCTGACCAGAGATGAAGATTAGATGAAGAATCAGCAAATTCTGAAAAAGCTGTTACCAGGAAAGCCTGTAAATAGGTTACATCTCTGCAGCTAATTCTGTACAGAGGCTAGAGTCCCTGGGAGACTCCTGCTAAAAAGGAAGGCTTTGGGGTTGGGGGTCCTGCCTGGGAGCAAGCCCTGCCGCGAGGTGCAGCTCACCCCTGTGCAGAGAGGTGCAGGGGAGGCCTGGAGCTTTTAAGCTTGAATTCCTGGCTGCTTTTTCCCTGCGTGGGTTTTTCCTGCAGCAGTTGATGCTTATTATTGTCAATAGGTTTGGAGTGGAGGCTCCTGCACCAGGCCAAGCGTGAGGTGGCTCAGAGCTTTCTCAGCTGGAGCTGGTGGCAGTGCTGTCGCATTGGTGTGGCACTGCAGGACAGATCCAGCACCCGGTGGCAGAGACCCGCTGTGTGAGCTGGCTCGTGCTCCCTCTTTGGGCACCAAAACCCCACCGACTGCAGTGAAATACCAATTCCAAGGCTTGGAGTCTTTTTTTGCAAGCACAGCATCGCACCCATCGAATACTGCACAGAGACGCAGCGGCCACGCTGCTGTGGGAAGGGGCGAGTGGTCCTGGGCTCCAGCTCCACATCCAGCGCCGACTCCCCGCCAGCTGGCTTAGCATGGAGCAGCTTGCTTGCTGCCGCGGCCGCCACCGACATTAGGGAGCCCAGAGTTAAAATGCTGCTGGCTCCAGCATCCTCAGGAAAAAAATAACAAGCGATTGCATTACTGAGCTGCACATCTTTTGTATCTTCAGGGGGAAAAGAAAAGCCTTTCCAGCACTCACGGTCTTTACAAACTTGTGAAAAGACAGGGAAAGGCTATTTTGCTTAGTCAAGTGTTGTGAGAGCCAAAGAAATTCTCTTTCTCGCGCATACGCCACGCATGGCAGAGTTTCTGGCGAAAGAGCCAGCACAGCTCCTGGTGGGGCTGAGCCGGGGGCTGGCAGCAGCAGAGCTCCCTGCCCAGGCCGTGCTGCCCGTGCTGCTGGCATTTGGGCACTGGCTGCGCTCCCTCCGGAGAGCACGGCAGAGCCGCGCCGCTCTCCCATGGGAACAGCTCTTGCAGCCCCTCATGAGGGCAGGTAACGGGGTGCCCTGATCAGCCCAGGCGTGCGTGGGTGGCCCACACCATGTAAACCCCTCTTTCCTGATGACAGCAGCTTTGTCTGCAAGGCACCGATTCCCGTTTTCCTTTTAATGAAGCCATTTTTCACCCTGAAGGCCCTGTTACAGGGGACAAAAGCGCATTGCTGTGGCCGAGCGCGGTGGGATCGTGCTCAGCACCACCCCGGCGCAGAGCTGGCTCCCACACGCTCATCCCTCGGGAGCACGGGCCGAGGAGAGGCAGAGACCTCACGTGGCAGCAAGCCGGGTCCTCAGCCACCTGCAAAAGATTCTTTGCATGTTAACAAAGTGATTAAAAATAAAATAGTACTCTGGCTTTATAAATAAACATTGTTTTCTGCTGCAGAAGCCGTTTTCCAAACACTAGTAAAGCATTTTGTATAACCAGCTTCACAGTGTCTTATCTATGCAGAACTCCAGTTTATTTTTAGGTACACCTCTGGGGCAAACCCTGCTTCTGTTGAAGCTTTACACCAGCTTAGTTTTCACTTCCAGGGAGTTAAACAGAAACCAGCCCATGGCTTCATAAACAAACACATCCCTCTGCCTTTTAGCATGGCCCGTTCTCACCCTCTCGCCCTTTCTGCTGTGTTATCTTCAATTATTAGTCCCCTTCTATGTAAAAATTATCAGCCCCCTTCTACGTAAAAATTATCTGCAAAGCAGATGCTGTATTTAATCTCAGCCCCTCCGTTGCTGTTTGCCATGCCGGTGGGCATCTTTCTGCACTTCACCACCAGCTCCAGGGCTGTGGGGCTGGAGAGGTCCCAGGGCAGGCATGGCCAGGGGGAGCAGGAAGGGCAATTTAAAGTTAATTTTCTCTGGGTTCTCTTTCTGATTTTATAATTTTGAACCTTTAGCAACCCAGCATTTCTTTTTTTAAAGACCATTACTCTGAGTCTAAACGTACCTTGGAGCCTTTTGACATCTGGAAATGGGTTTTATTAAGATAAAATATAACAGTTTTTTCTGGGTTTTGGAAGGTCCAAGACAGATGCTTTTTTCCTTTTACATTAGGTATAAACATCTTCCACTTAAAATCAAAAATACCTATTATTCTCATAAACGGATAGACCTTTCCTCTTGCATTTGAATTTCCTTAACGTAAAACAATGCAAGAAGGGCCTCTCTGCCTTAGATACCCCACGCCAATTTGATTTATGAAAGCATTCAGAAAGCATTCGGAAAGCATGTGCACCGGCTGCGTATGTGCTCTCGCTCAGTGAGGCTACAATTGGCAGGGTAGCCCCTAACTACCGGTAACAAATCCCAAACATATTTCACATACTCGTCACTTAAGATCTGGGAAGGCAAACAAGCCCTGAGCTGGGCAGCTCACTCCACCTAAAGGAAGCAGGAGGCAGAAACCACTGCTCCTCCAGTTAAGCCAGAGTTAAAACGATTAAGTAATAATAACAACAACAACGTTAACAATAACAACAACAATAATAATAACAGCCAGGGAAAGCCAACAATAAAAAGCCGAATAATGCCTTCAAGACCGATGCTCTAAAAGCACCAAGATACATCCCCTGCCTGCAGCGGTGAAGATGAAGCAGCTCAGAGAAACCCCTGCTCATCCCAAGGCTGCTGGTGGAAGGAAATTTGCAGATTTGGGGCACTGCAAGGACAATTCCTTGGCTTTGCAGGGGTGGAAGTGACAGGGTCCAGCGTGGGACACGTGATGGGATACGGCAGGTCACGGAGGGTCTGTGTTGAGCAGTGGGGGTGGGAAGCTGCCGTGGCACTTCTAAAGCTTTTAACTGGTTTGGTCCTAATACTGGCCCCACTGGTGACACCTGAACTGGCAAATGCAGGTAGGGAGGGGAGTGGGGGGAGTGCTTCCAGCCGGGATCGCTGCCAGCGGGGTGCTGGTGAGCAGTGCTGTGCGCGGCGCTGACCGCACTCATCGCAAGGGGAGGAAGCCTGGGAAGGGGAGCTCGAGGGGCCGCCGCTGCCTCCTGATCCTGCCTTGCTGGCTTGATTCAGCGTAAACGATTCATTTAAAATACATGTGCTATGCTGGTTATTTGTATTTAACCGAGTTTCATTGAGGTGAATGAATAAAATTTGCACTTTTGCATAAAATGCTATGACTCGTGTAAGAACGGAAAAGTTTGGATAGCAAAGTAATATATTAGATACTTTTGAGGGATCTCTAAATATTTACAATATGGGGTTCTAACTTTTTTTTTTTCCCCCTGGGACCAGCAGGTCTTGCCAGGTCTTAATTCCCACAGGGAAATTATTAACTGCCACAGAGAAAAGCAATTCCTAGAGTGTCCTTCTTGCAGCCCTGAAGTCACGGTGGGGCTCCAGGACAACCCGCCCTGCCTGCTACTCGTCCCCAAATGTGCCTTTCTCTTGGAGGCAGCTGTGGGACATGCCCCGTGGGCAGCAGCACCAGCATGGGCCCTCTGCTCCCTCGGGCACCTCGCTGGCGGCAAGTCCTGACTTTTAACTTAAGTGTGGGAGACTGCTTCCCAGGGCTGTGTTCCGAAGAGAAACACTGCCGCAGTTCAGGCTGGAGCTGGATTTGTAGTCCTCTCAGCCCCTCCAGATAAAATTATTTTATCAATAAAGCATGTAACGGGTGCAGGCGAGGGTTGGCGCCTGGGCTAGCGAGGAGGCAGAGCAGGGCCTCAGGCCAGAGGAGCACAGGGGAAGGGGTCTGCGAGCCCCAGGCAGGCTGCCGGCCGCGCAGGACCTGCCGTTGAAACCAGAACTGGAGGGATGTGACCCTGGGAGGCTGCTGGCCCTGAGCGGGCTGGAAAGCTTCACTTCTGGTGCCGAGAGCTGCGTTAAATGCTCAAGCCCTTGCATGGACACACCGGCTCACCTCGAGTCAGAGGCAAGGTCCCCGCGAGCTCAGGCGCAGCTCCCCATCCACAGCCCCGCTCCTCCAAGGTGACAACAAGTACAAGAGCAGCCTCGTGCCCGCCCAAGGACGTGAGGACGACTGGCCATGATCAACACAGACACTTTCAGTAAGGTGTTTTGTTTTTTTTTTTAAATACATTTATTAACCAATGTTAACACATTAAATGACTCTATATATTGCTAGTCAGAGCAGCTTACAAAATGCCAGAATGCATCATAAACTGGACAGCCACAATGAATAATTACAATGTGCATAGTGGCTAAGCTCAACACTTTAATATAGCTTTATGATTTGCAGAAAAATTAATTTTAAATCATGAATCCTAAAACAATCAATTGTAATTTTACCTAAAACTTATACAAAACCAGGCCACAATCTTTTTTTTTTTGTTTGTTTTGTTTTTTTCTTTAAAACACACAGTTTTCACGCTGTAGTAACTTGGAAATGTGCAACCGTGTCAACAGAGACAAAAAAGCCAAAGTAACACGAATCTTACTTTCATGCAGCTATCAGTTAAATATTACATATTCTGGAATGATTTTACACCAAAAATATTTCCACAATAACTTGCTTTCATAGGGGTGGATCGAAGTTTTGGAACTTGTAAAAGTAATCGAACAAGATTGATTTTTAGTTGTGAAGTCTTTTACAGTCACAACACAGAGGCGACAAAAGTTAATTACACATTTATCAGGCAATAATGCAGCTGTGGTAATACAAGTTACCATCTACTTACTATTTTTTCCAATCAACTTACCGCTTAATTTCTGCAACATATTGGGCATTATTTGGCAGTATCTAGTCAATTAACTTATATCACCACTGTAAGTAAAAAAGATCAGGATTTCAGTGGTAGTTCACAGAAGTCTTAGTTATATTTTCATCTTTACAATGACCCTGACAAATCCTAGAGAAAACTTTTTTAAAGGCTTTCCTCCTGATTCTTCAGCTTCCATCGTTCCATCATGTAATTGCTTTCAATAAATATCAAAGATCTAAATAAATATTTACAAATTATTCCTCTAACTTCTCAAAAAATAGCTGGATGATTAATGGGCATGTGACTCAGTCTAAGACCAATCTTTGAAAGAAACTAAAATGCGGAGACACTTTAAAAGAAAAGCTATTTAAGTAAGCTTTACATCTATTTAAAAAATTGTCTCTGAACATGGATGCAATTCATATATCTATATATAAAACAAACAAAAAGAAAATAATTTTTCAACTATCGATCCATTCCTATTGGTAATGCTTCTTAATCCAGACATTCCGCAAAATACAGACTTTTTACAAATCACGGCATCTTTAATACAAGAAAATTAACATGCATTATTCTTCATTCTGAGTACAGTGATGGAGCTCATTATTAGGCAATGACCCATTACTACAAACATAACGGCTTCTGTGAAACTTAAGTGCTTTTTCTCCTTTCATTATCAAGTTACAATGGACCAGGTGACACCAGATCGCAGTCAAATGACGTTGGATTGGGGAGGCTGAAGAGGGGCACAATAAAGAAATTTGTATGCCTCATAATTCCGTGTATGTATAAAGGTAGTTGCTTCTTCTTGGTTTTTGGCTTTTCTTATTCTTGTTACAAGCACTCATGTTAGGACAAAGATGAAATGTGCAAACTTCAAAATTTAAATATTCATTTTTCTCTAAGATCCAGCTCAGTAAAAGATTACCCCAGTTCCCTGTGATTTTTAACTACAAGATCAAAGCTAATATTTTGTTATAAAAGTTATATATTGAAAAGAAATAATGAAAATAAAACACAGTTGGGAAATATTTAAGAAAAAATACGCAGGACAAGCACCTGCTGTGTCAACCCTGTTCCCTAAATTCAATCATGTACCCACTGGTATAACCAATAGATAATGCCTTTAAACAGTAAAATTAAGCTGAACAAAACCAGCTCAACAAGGTTAAGAAATAAATGTTACATCAAGGTAGTATGCTTTGTTTTTCTGAAACAGTTCTATACTTCTTACATTCAGATCTAGTTTTTAAATGTTCCTTTTGTTAAACTTGCATGATTTTTTATTTTTAGATCTGCTGTTTTTAAAGATTAAAATCTCTGTAAAACCTAAAAATGTTTTAAAATTTGCTGAAAATGCAACAAATCCTCTAGTTTAAAATTACTTAAAGTAACCTGCTCCCACAGATGTTAAATTCATTTTGCTGACAAAATTTTGGAGGAGCATTAAACAGAAGATTGAAATTACTGTGCAAAATTTCTTTTACGAAAAGTGTTTAAAGGCTGGTGCAAAATGGGAAGCAAATTCTAAACAATTTTGGCTTCTTGGAAACAAAAACCGCTGTGTCTGAGAATAGCAATCATCGGGGTGGTTTTCTAGGGGAGGAATAACTCTTTCATCTTTTTCTGCGGCAGGTACGTTTGTGTTCAGCATGCCAGTGCTCCTGCTGACACTTGATGGAGCAGTAGGAAGTGTTCCAGCAGCAGTGGTACATGGCCTCCTCTTCACAGTTGTAGCACTGGAGAGAACAAACGAGACGAGATTACCACCCCCGCAGGATCCCTCCTTACCAACGCGCAAGTGTTCTCACCTGCTCACGGATGCACCAGCACACGCAGAGCAATACTTCTCTCTTATTTATGCTTGGGGCATCCCGAGGCAGGAGGGCATTTTTCACACATGCTGAGTAAAGCCGCAATCTTTAGCAGATCTGCACAATGCTTTCCTATTTTCAGGAGTCTGGATTATTGCTTTTGAAAAAATCATCGCTCGTTTAAGAAAACTCATCTCTCAGGGCAGCGGAATGACATTTTTCAGCTACACATTGCTGGAACCATCTTTTACCCTGCATTTGTATAATAGCACCTTGATCTATCTCTCAGAAGACACGATAAATCAACAGGCGCTTTTGGTGTGAACAGGTTCTGTGCAAGCTTGAAAACTGGTGTTACTGAGGTTTCTTTACAAGCCTGACCTGTCCAGAGGTTGCTGGGGAAGGTCCTTTTGGGCTAGGAAGATCTCAAAAGTCACAACAAGAACATCACTGGAGAAACGAATAATTTGTTACCAAGTGGTTTGTTATAGCTCATTTAGGGTAGATCAGCAAGGAGACTCCAGTCATTGGGGTCTGCTGCCAGACAGCACTGCAATCTCACGAAAAGAAAACCTCGTGCTACATCACTGCTACTGAGAAGATCAAGAAAGTGCCTTTTCCTTCAAGTCTTCCAGAAATCAGAGAAGACCTGTCGTACACAGGATGGCTACACAGGCTTTTGCCCCTTGTCATGCCTGCCAGGACAGCACAAAACTCCTGGAAGGAAGAGATGTTGTACAGACTGTGATTTCTGCAGAAAAACTTGGTTCTGGGGAATGCTGCAGCAAAAAGGATTTCTATCCTGGAACACACACAATGCCCCCAGTTCCCTGGTAGCTGGAAGAGCTACCTCAACAATAACCCCATGGCTTCCAAGGAACTAAAAAAAAGGAATCTACATGCTGGTCAACACCACACGTGGTCAACAAGGAGGTACGGCACCCAGATGGGCAATGTGCCTTCTCTCCAGGTGGTTTTATACCCCTTAAGAGACTGCTGCAAAAGCATTAACTATCATTCCGACAAAATCCTGTGAAGTAAGGTAGCATTGCTGCTAAAGGAACCACTTAACACTCAGTGCCCTTGAGAGCCAGGTTCTAATGATCTCAGATTTGTCTTTCTGAACTTGGACTGCTCAAAATCAGAGAATATCTTTACAAATCCAGTCTGAAATGCTTATTGCATGATGGGGAACAGAGGGAGGGATATGACACAGTCTGTGCAGGCTGCTATCAAACCACAGAATAACACACAATTTAGTTTTTATGTTCCTGCCTAGCTACAGCATTGTTAATAAAACAGAGAATTACAGAGAAAACAAAACAAACTGCCTTAAAACAAAACAAAAAAAACAACAACCCTACACACTACTAAAAGACAGATCCAAGAAAGCCCACATTTACATTGGCTAAACTGGTACCTTTATTTTCATCAGCGATAAAGAGACTGCCTTAGCTGCATGGGAAGGGAACCTCTCCATTTTACTTTTATAACTTAGCTCCAGGGAAGTTTATTTGTAGAAATGTCTGCAAACAAGTGTCCTCTCGAGAGCTGTTTTCCTGGTTTTTCATGTTGCTGGCTGCCCGTAAGCCTGTGGGAACCATTAGGATCATCCGCTGGAAAGGTGCAGGGAACAGCTGTGTCTCTCCATTACATACAGCATGGGCCTCAGCCCAGAGACCAGCTTCACATCTGCTTGCTTGGAGAGCTCAAAAAAAGCTAAGACAGGAATAACTGATCTGTGGGTGCTGCACTTCCCTTTGCATACGCTGGCCATAAGTGTGGGATGCAAATCTCCACTTACAAAAGGAAAATAGTGTCATCTAAGCTGGTACCAGCACATGTGGCAGAGAAGGCAAAATGCCAGCTGGCCTCAGGCCTCGTCTCTTCTTTGTGTTTTCCTCTTTCTAAACATTATCAATCACTTGGGTTTCTGCTTCAGACACTACGCATCACCAACAACGGTCATTCACTTAAAATCAAGCTGCTGCAAGTTAGAATAAATATACTTGTAAATATAATTGAAAGAGACAGAAATTAAAATTATCTGTTAAAGTGAACTATGCACCAATTTAAATGAGGCTTATATGCAAATAAAAGAACTGGGAGAAATTAAAAAAAGAAACATTGTCAAGACTAGCACTCCAGCCTGTATTCTGGAGGCCATCAAACTGCATAATCTCATGATTGTTATCCCTGCCTTCCCATTTCTTCCTTTTGTTTGCTATTCACTTGAGGTATCTGTATTAAATCCAGTTTCTTGGGGGGTATAAAAGTAAAACTTGATTAAGCCAAGGGGACTGTGACCGGTTAGAGCAAATGAAAACATTCTTTAACTATGTCTTAGGCTCCTGAAGGGCTGGGAGCGCATCTTCGCGTATGCCTGTACACCACCAGTAAAACAATCTCTTCACCCTCACTGGATTATTTTTCTTTTTTAGGTTGGAGAAGACGACAAATACAGTGTGAATAACAGCAGCTGTATTCTCCAAGCCTAGACATCTGCATTATGCAAAACCAGAGGTCTCTGCTTCTAATTAAAAAGCAAAGCCACCAAAACTCATTTAGTATGTTTGTTAATTACATGAGATTTTGGTAAAGAGGTATCATCATAATAGCAGCATGCAAGAGCGGTACTACACACCAGGGACTGTCATTAGTACCACCCAAGGAAAAATCACTGGGGAGCTCTGTAATTGGACCAACTCTAGCTGCCTGAGGCTGTGTGTTGGCAGGTAGATCCATCAGCTCGAATGCAAAGGTGTTTATCCTTACCCTCCCTCCCTTACCACACGCAAATCAGCTGCCTGTATGATGCCTTCATTTAAGGTGGTGATTGACAGATAGTTCTAGGGCCACAGAAAGAGGCAAGACTGTCAAATACTCTTTATATTTGTAACTGTTTTGCTTGAAAAGAGGCTTTATGCACATGATCTTAAGATGCAGTGATGTGGTACCGGGGCGCTCTCTGATCAGGCTAAAGGATGTGGCAAAGGCACATTGAGGCAGATGAAAGTAAGTCTCAGGAGCCTCTTTCATAAATTCTGCCTTCAAAAACACCAAAAAGTAGCTATGGCTAAGAGTCCTGACTCACAATCAAGTTACAGTGATTGATTACTGCCTATCAGCTGAATGGTGGCAACAGCTGACATGCGCCACTCTTAAGTTTTGACAGAAGAGAGCTCATTTGGTGCTGTCCTATAGCGGGCAAAGGCGATTCAATTTCCCTCTCAAGTGCCACAGGCAAAAGCACGCATGCAGGCACCAGCAGGTGGTGATGCATTAAACACAGTAACCTGATCAAGTCGGAGACCTAAATAACTTCTCTGGTCTGCAGAGACAGGTAGACAGGGAGGAATTTTCTACTTGACAGAGACCCAAGCACTGCAGTATCGTAACACCCACACTAAAATCTCTACCCGGAACAGAAATTAAGACTATACAGGAGCTCTAGCATTTGAGATCATTCTTCTCTTTAAGCATACCCAAACTCCTAACTGTGGTAGTCAGCAACCGATTGTCTCGCCTTCGTATTTATTGCACTCTCCCACAGAGCAGTTTTCTCTGCAGGGACCACCGTTTCATCTGTAAGAACAAGGACTAATGAGGCTGAACATAAACAAACAGCCCTTTGGCCTGGAAGACGAACAGGAGCTGCGGCAGGGAGCCAGGGCTGGCCTTCCCCAGGCAGGCGGCATCGTGGCCGTGGGACAGGTCCCCCGTGGCTCAGGCCAGCGTGCCATCTTGTGGCAAGGCACCGCAGGCTTCTCAGCCACATCTGGCAATGTCAGAGCTCAGGAGAGCAGCAAATCTCGTAGCCACCCTCCTGCATGTCATAGACAGCTACTACTACAGTGCAGTGTGATTTCCTGAACGACGGCTTTAATTTCCATGTTCTATGAAAATTAGCAAAGAAATAGCAAAGCGTGTGTGTGTGCCAGGCGCACTGCCCCTCAGCCTAACGGTTTCCACCTGTACTGTGTTACAGGCTAGCAGCACAGTACTACAGTCCTTGCAATGTCTGAGCAGATGCTGTACAGCCATGTGGAAGCACACGCTTCTGACTTGAGAAGAAAACGCAAGACACAAACAAAACCAGGGAAAAGTTTGCAGCCTGTAATAGGATGGCAAATTAGAGGTCTGTTTTCACTTTTCTAAAGGGCAAGCAAACGTGTTTTCTGTAGGCAATGCTGCAGATTTGGGCTTAAGGACTGAACAAGGGAGAGAAATGTATTTCAAAAAGTCACGTCTTAACATACAAAAGAACATGAAAGAGCTGCAGAAAAAGCTAGGAGAGGAAAAGGCCAAAAGGGTATCACTACCAGCATTATTAGCAGGGGAATCCAAATTGATGCAGCCAGGTGTAGTACCCTCTGGGGCCTTGAGATCAAAGGGCTATGAACACAATGCAAAACATGTCTTATATGGGGTAAAACTGCATTTAGAAAAAAAATATGTCGATGCTAACATCTGATTGGACTCAAGAAGACGACGATGTTAACACTACATAATTAAGAGGGAAAGTAATCAGAACGTCCAATTGAAATTTGGCGGTTCAGAAAATTTGAAAGCAATAATATGAAGGGGGAAACCTTAAAGCTGAAAGACCAGTGAAAGAGCAGTGCAGTTAGAAGTAAGGAAGAACGAACCTTCAATTGGCCCACAGAATGCACTATACGTTTCTGCTTAGTAATACATTTTTGACACTTACCCACTGCTTCTTCTTGGTCTGGGAAATCAGCTGCTTGTGCTGGCCTGCTAGCTTCTTAATTTCTTCTAAAAATTCTTCTTTGCACTTCTCCTTTACCTGCTTACATTTTCTGTCCATCTCTCCTTGTGCGTTGGCCACAGCTTTATTTACAGCCTGCCTTTTCTCTTCTTCCATCTCTGTACGCAGCTGCCATAAGAAAGTCAGCAAAACAAGTCAACGGACAGCTATTGGAATAAAAGTGTCTTCTTTAGACCTCCACTCTTTAAACCTCTATTACTGATGTGAGTGGAGGTCACATAGAAATTTCTCCAGTTTAGAAAACAAGAAGTTATCTCCTTTAGAGTTATAACAAAACTTCCATCTCATAAGAAATGTTCAAAATAAAAATGTCACTGTATTTCTATTCTGCTAGGCATCTACAAAACCAGCTGAAAAGCTTCCATGTATATTATGTCAACGATCAGTTTACAAATTTATGAATTCATCTTAGACAAAGTTTTTCTTTTCTGAATCTACAACTGCATATAAATCTACTGCAAGGGCACGATGGAAAATACAAGAGAGGACATCCCTCAGTTCAGTGAGAGATACCTTTTAGTATTCATTGTCAGTGGGATTCCTTTGTCCTTGCTCAGGTATCTGAAAGTTTGGTATCCTAATCCTACAGAATTAACATTTAAACTCTCTAGGCTCATTCCATAGTCCTTCATTCAGAAGGGAACTCATTTTAAGACAAGTATTTAAAAGAGGTCAGAGAAATCACCCTCTAAATTGTCCTGCCCTCTCCAGTGAAAGGTGACCAGGTCAGGCTTCGATAGTGAATTTTAATTAGATATCAGACAAATGTCAGTGAATCTATTCAATGTTTAGGTCAGAAGACTGACAAAAGAAGAATTCTTTATGAATAGCATTTAAACAATGCCATTGTTTACAATCACACTGACAATGGAGAAAAAGGCTTTGGAAAGGGATACTCATGAATGAACAATTACTTTCGTTTTTGGATCACAAACCAATTTCACTGGACAAGAATCACAAAAGCAGGAGCCTTCTGTTTAAATTAAGGTCTGTCAGTATATAAATGGTCTAAAAAGCAATAATAAAGACTATTTTTTAGGTGGTCTCTTTAGAAAATGCTTTTTATTCATTTTCTTAAGGATGGATGTTACAAAAATAGAAATGAATTTGAAAAAAAAATCCACACTCCTCCTCTCCTCAAACCAGAGTGTAGGTGGTGTTTGACAAGTGTTACCTTTTCTACTGCCTCTCGCACAACTCTCTCAGTTTCTCTTTTGTGATCAGCTTTCATCCTGTCCTTGAAATCATTAAAGATTTTGGTGTATTTGTCATGGCACATGTTCTGACACACTCCATCATTACTTGTCTGGGTGCTCCGATGCAGCATTTTTGGAGAAGAGGCACTTAACTTCTTGGTCTGAGTTGAGACTGAAACTTTTTCAATGGGCTGAGGCATTGTGGGAATTTCCTGGCTTGAACTTACTGCTTCAGTTTCAGGTTCTGGCTCCTACAGAGAAGAACAAACTCGTAAACCCAGATATCAAAATAGAACAAGTGAACTCTCAGTTCCCCCTGGAGGAAGTGTTACATGACTAATGCCAGTGCAATTAATGTAAAAGGTGTCTGTTGAAGACCTTCAGTGACGATGGGATGTGGGATCCCTGAGGAGAACGAGCATGACAGTGGGTAGGGTCTTTGGTCGAGATTTTCTGACTTCAGCTAGGAGCTCTCCAGAAGGAAGCACACACATGGCATCAATACGCACATATGCCACACTCACCAGCCTCGCTTCCCAAAAAGTACTACATAGAAGAGGCTGTGCAGAATTACTGCAGATCCCTTGGAATTACTGAAGTCTGCTGTAGAGTTTCCCCCCTACCATTCTCCCTGAAGAGACTGTAGCTGTGTGGCCAAGGTGCCTGAATTTTTTTGGCAAACTCTGGGCTTACTCTGGCCCAAAAGACTCCACTGGAATCTGTACTACTCCACTGATTTCATAGAACTGCTGCAAAGATTGATTAGTACTTCAAAGGTGCTTTGAAGATGAAAGGCTAATGAGCATCTAAGTTTTGTTTCCACTAATATGGAACTAGTCTTGGATGACCACAGAAGCTTTCCGTAATTACATAATTATCAAGAAAGAAATCATAGGTGCTGCAGTGTACTGTTCTGAATTTAGCTGCCTATGTTATTACACTGTAACACCAATTGCTCCTGCTCTTTAGAACAGAGAAATAATATCCCTGCAAGCTCTTACTGACATCTGAAGTGTCTGAAGACACAGATGGACATTATTTGGGGTTTTTTAACTTAAATTTTTTAAAGCCCATTTGACAGCGTACAGTGTCCTTGTAACACCAGACTTGCTCAGGAGTGGACTTTGTGCCTGTCTGTGTGATGGGGCACTGCTCACAGCAACCGAAAGTCTGACCGTGTATTCCCTTTTGCAGTTACTCTCTAATAGGTCACTGTGATTGACTTCTGGATCAAATATAAGCAGACCTAAGATGGCAAACATTAAGACATACGTATGAAGCAAATTAAAGCATTTGCTTGACAGAAAACATGGTAAAAATGATGAGACATTCTCAACTGCAGTCTCCCTATCCTGCACTCAAATACAGTTTGTGCCTCAGGGAGCACAAACTGCGTGTCAATGTCTCCGTCGATGAAGGTGCCTCCTGCAGCATCAGATACAATGGGCAGGCAGGTGTCCAGATATGTGGACTGGCAATTGCCTGTATTTCAGGCACCAAGGCCATCCCACACACCTGAACCCTCCTCCATAATGGAGTCACAAGTCCTCTTCAGAGGACTGCATACATGCAACTTTTCCTAGTGTTCAAGATGCAGCTGAAACAAAGCCAGGAAGAAGTACTCAAAAGTTAGGAGATTTATGGCTGTCTTAGTAACTGCCCCCTTGTGTACAAGCATCATAATACAGTCCTTCGGTTACATGATCATTCAGTGTGCAAGCTGGATAAACAAGGAAATTCCATGGAAAAAGGTGGATATGACACTTCATAAACTGAATTTTCTTGATGGTGCAAAATACTTTCTCGTTCCTGCCAAAGCAAAAGTTGTAAGCTGACTGTTGACTTATTCATGATACAGAATATTACCATGATGACACCAGTGCCTTGCATGTGGGAGGTATAACTATGTTTGTTAGCAAGGAAGACCAAGCTATGGGGCTGGAACTGCCCTAATTAATACTGTAAAATCAGTGAAAGGTGACAAGACATTGAAGGGGTGTCTATTAAAATTTCAGCCTTCTTGTACTCTGCTATCTCTACAAACATGGTAATTGAGGTAACTTACTTCTTTCTTCAGTTCCATACTCTGGTTACGTCGTCCTTTCTTTGCTCTTGGTTCCTGAGTAACCTTCAGCTGTGAACATTAAGAAAAGTGTATTGAATCAGTCCAAACCCCATGTCATATAAGTAGCATTAATTGTAACATCTCTGATGTACCTTTTATTTACGATTATCTGCAATTATTTAATTTAGCAAATATAAAGTTAAATACTGTCTTAAATGAAGAGTGCATACAATAAACTTTCCATATTACTGGTAACTATGATTGCATGAAGAAATAAAATTCACAAACAAGTTCTAACGTTCAATATGTATTTGCTAAAATACTCTTAACCATTCTTTTCTTCATTTCACAAACAAGTTCAAACACTTGTATTCTGGAATATTCAGATATCAGTGAGCCATAAAAAGGCAACAGATCTTGCTGGAAGCCAGAAAACAGCAATAATTATAAAGAAAATGTACATATATATATAGATGGTAACATTATAGACTTGCTATAATTCATTATAACTGTATGCTTGGAGGGGTACAAAACTTCATGCTTTAGACTAAAAGTCAATCTCCACCAACAGAAACAAGGGTGAGATCAAAGTGGATGGTATATGGCTTACTGAAAAGTTCTTACTCCTGTCTTTGAAGCATCCAGCACTAGCTTGTGTTAGTGACAGGGTTTTGCAGATTACTGCAGAGCATGAAGTTTGACAGCTGCTCTTAGGTTCCTGCATCTGGGAAACCAGTGAAGCAGGTATAAGCACTAACCAGGTGAAGGATGAGCAATTGGGGTGGAACAGAAAATCTGCAAATGAACACTTCAAACCCTATGACTGATACTTCTGAAAAACTGGGAAAATACCACTGTTATCTTTCATAAACGCTATGTGTGACTGTTTTCCTGCTTCAGCATACACTGTTGCAAGACTGCACACACAACATTAAATAAAGGACTACAAGGGGTTAGCTGAGCAAACCAGGCTAAAAACACCTAACACCACTTTAATAAGCAGCATCTCCTTAATGCAACATCCAGTTTTATAAGCTTGAATTCTTAGCTACAAATTAGATGGCAGACCTGTTTGACAGAAGGGCAAAGGAAGAGGGTCAAAACACACTGGTTTTTAAAAACACAGGCTTAGAAAGAGCACAGTGGTTTTAAATGAAGAAAGATGTTGTCAGGGAAAAGGCTGCCAAAACTACAGAGAAGCATCCTGCAACCTATGAAAATCTTATGGCCAAGTCAGTAACAGTGAATATATAACACCCTCTTGGACAATGAATGACTAGCAAGGTTCAGTTGTGATAAGGGAATTTCCATATGGCAATGCAAAGTTTTTTATCTTGGCCCTTTGTGCTTTTCACTTTTGTTAAAGCAATATAATTTTTCTTGTTTCGCACAATTATTTTTCATTACTTTAATCAGTTGCTGGTCACATGATTCTCAAGCGCAACATTTCAACCTAACTTCAGTTGGACTTGCTGAAAATGTCATGGTTGGTGTCACTCAGGGATCTGTAATGTAGAATACTGTCCAAAGCGAACATACTCCAGCTGTGACAAGGCTGAACAGCTACAGGGCTGTCCCTTGATGGGAGTCCAAGAAGGCAGTGTTGCAGTCTATCTGATATCCATGACATTTAACTTGAACATTCCTATTTAACTTTAGAAATCTTGGTCTGTCTCATCAAGGTGCTATAGGTGACAAACATTTTGAAACTTCCCAGAGGTCATCCCATAAACCGAGGAAAGAGGAAACCCCTATATTCTTGCTTTTACTGAGCTACAAAACATAGGGAAAACAAGTCTTTGAACCCTCTTCTTGTCACCACAAAACTGTAGACAGAGCACAAGGCTAATTTAATAGCAGACCAATCAAAAATATGTAATCTTTCTAACGTTTATAAATTGCTCTGATTGCTAACATTGTGGCAGCACTCACCTGCTCATTGCTGGTGGAAGAGATACTCGACTCTGCCTCCTCTTCCCCTTTATCCTCATTCTTTGATTTCCAGAATCTCCCCTCACGAAGAAAACGCTGGTGCAGCTCCAGCTCGTCACAGGCCTTCTTCCACCCCATACTGCGTTTCACGTGCAGCCGATGGATGTTAACTGTGATATCTTGAATGTTTTCAGAGGGGATCCAGGCCCTTTTGAATACACAGCACAGACAGGTTCGGAAACATTAAATACAGATGAAGGATCGTGATGTGAGAAACTGACTTCAGAAGCAGTTTCTCACAGTGGCCAATCACTGACAATTCCTTTTTACTCAGAATTTTTGTATATTCAACACATTTTTAATAAAATAAGACTGCAAACCACTAGACATTTGTGTTACTATAAGCACTTGTTAGCTGTGGATGCTACAGCTGCAAGTCTGTTTCATTTTTGGTGAGCCACAAACCTCCCCCCAGCACCACCAGCAGTCACACCTTCCGCCTGCTTCCTCGCTAAACGCTCCGCGTCAGACACATCTGTACTGAAGGCTCATATGCTAATCCAATTTAGCCTTCGACCTCTTTGCTAAAGCTGTCAAGGAACGTACCAAATGACGACCTTGAAGAGCGACATTTTGTAGTTTGGACCTCTATCAGGACTGAACTCACATGGGGACTGTCATGCTCTTTTGGACCGAATTCATGCCAGTGACTTGGTTCCAGAGGTACTTTGTCCTCTTAAATATTTTCAGAATCCTCATAGACTTCCATGGGCAGCGCTTGACATTTTAAAAGGTTATACCAAGCAACATCGGACATTAAAGAAAAAGAGTCACTGCCATGCACATCTACATAGCAGATTAAATACTAACAAATTAAATGTCTGTGGACAGATTCTCAGATCTTGCAATACAAATTGCATTTCAGTGAAGTCAAAGAAACAACGCTAATTTACATCAACCAGGAATTTGGCCTTTTGTCCAAATCCAGCACAGTAACTAAGCAATGGCACTCCAGTAAAATGTACTTTGCCTTTTCGATCAGCATGTTTAAGAAGTTGCAAGCACCTTATCCCGCAAGTGCCATGTTACTTTATTAAACAGTATGAAGCTGTGCGAACTTAATGTCAAAACTACTCATAAGACAAACTGTATTTGCAAATAGATTCTGTGATTGAGACACAAATAAAAATCCTTCACCCACTTTATGCCTATTAGAAAATCTTGGTAGTTCATATAACAAATAAAACCATGTTATATACTGCACCAGTTACACTAAAAGCAACTTAAATAAACAGCCTTATACAACACTGTTACTGAACTGTCTAGGCCCTTTTGGGATGCACCAAAATAGACCCCCTTCCCAACAATCATGAATTACTTTGCAAATGTCTCCTCTGCTCACATTATAGGCATATAAGTCCAACAGAGAAAAAAATCCACTGTAGTAACAACCATGTGCCTCCCCAAACGCTGAACAAACAACTGGAGACAGAAGTAAAAGCTGATCTCTAAAAGTGAAGTTTCCAAAGTAAAGAGTTATTCTCTGAAATTGCCAACTGGCTCACAGCAGGAGCTCTCTGTGTTCTAGCAGTAAGACAGAAACATTTGTGATGTATATTATGTTACCAAAACACAAAATTGCAATGTGCCTGCTCAGAAGAGAAAATTGCACAAAGTCAATACTACTGGTAGTAAGAGTACATTTTTGTCCAATTTTTACCTTGGCCTGGATTAGCAGGCTGCTACTGATTTGAAGAAACAGTTGGAAGTTCACTTCCTTTCTTTAATTAAAATGGCATTAAGTAACATCCCTATGGCAACTGTGGAAAGGGAATCTCTGAGCCATTTGGCAACTTTGGATGTGTTAGACTGCGCTTTACATTTTCTGAAACAATTATGGCAAAGTACTCAGTCTTTCTAATGTTGGCAACTAGCTGAGCCAGGATTTACAACATGATAGATGAGATAAATTCTTTTAAGTATCACTTGTAAAAAGCAGCACATGGAATTAATAAATTACCTTTGGTGATGATGGCCAAAAAAGCGAACATCAACTTGATTGTCCTCTTTCTGCATGACTTTAGCTGGCCAAAACCCAAAGCCTTTCATTTTGGCCCAAACCAACTCATGATTAGGTATCTGGAAAAAATGTTGCATTTATTATTGGATATGAAGTATTATACTGATATCTCCCACAAATATTTTGCTGTAATACTACACTAGTATCTTAAGAACATGGTTGCTGTTTATGTAGTGCTATTTTCATTTTTATCTTCCTACAATATGCATTTCCCTGTTAGACGTATTGCTTGGATCAAAGTAGAAAAAATACGAAGTCTGCAAAGGGTGTAACTGTCTATTGAAAACAGATCTTAAGCAGCCCAAAAATTAAACTTGTCTTTATAGCTTCATCCAGGAGCAAAGTTTTAGTTCTGTAAGCTCCTTATTTTCTTGTGAAACCATTGTAACTGGCTGATAACCAAGTTTTACAACCTATATTGTTACAGCTTTGAACTTCAATCAACATTTCACTTGTGTAAAATATCTAGGCTTACAGAGTCTTAACCAAGCTTTTGAAACAAGCCTTCTGAAATGGAATATTCAATGCATTAATGACACCAAAACTGCAGGCTTTCATACAGAAAAGCAAACAAATAAAAGTCTGTGTCAGCAACATACACAAGGATAGCAGAACCAATTGTCAGGTCGCGCATTTGACAAATAGAAACAGTTCTTGCAAAGCTGCAGTTCATCCAGCTGAAAAACAAAAAAAGGTAAATAAGCCCAAAAAATCCTATTTGTGTGACTTCAGTAGTATCCCTATCTCTTAAATAGTAAAATTTTTCAGCCCTGCTTGCTAATTTGGTGGAGTTACTTCCGTCTGTAAAAACTAGGTGTGAAACTGAGGTGAGCTGAGAGTGGATGAAAGACAAGCTGCAGAAATATAATTCATATTCTAAAAAAAACAGGCAGTGGGAAGAGACTAATATACACCTTAATGATTTATTATAGCTAAAGTGCAAAGAATAGCTCTTTAAATTCATCAAATATTTAATGATATTTACATTCTGAAAGAAGTAATTCAACTATACAAATGGACAAAGCGTGACAGCTCCCCTAGTTTTATTTTTTGGTCTCCTCTGAATGTTTAGAAATGTTTCAATGCCAATTACAGAATTTGGTAGGAATCTCACCTCAGGTTCAATATATTTACTAGTAAGTACAATTATTTCTAGGCCAACTATGTATTATTAGAGTATTTTCAAAACTAAAATTCGAATACTGGTATTTTTGAAATGATAGTCTAGTTGCAAAAAGAAAAAAAAAAAAAAGGAATTCTGAAGCTGCTGTTAGAAAGTTAGGGGAAAAAATGTAACAAACTTCACACCCCTGCTATTGTTGTAATATGAAGAATAAATTTTCTTAGATTCTGAAATGAAAATCAAATATCCGTAACTTGGTTACTTGGTACTACTTACTTCATGACACGTGTCTTTGTAAAGCATCCTTGCTATATCAGCTTGTTCACTGTCCGCTATAAATTAAAAATAAATGGTATGAACAATCACAGTATGATCACAGTGCTCACAAAGATTTGCAGCTGTCAATGCTATGACTTTCATGCTATATTTGTCTTTCTTGAGAACACAAAACATAATTTAGTCACTTGGGTAACCCTTCCACTTAAAATTTTCTAATGATCAGTTCTATATTTGTTTTCTGTTTCATATTTATATGCAAAAATACCGTTGGGAGCTTTTAAACTGAACACTACAAGTACGCATCTGAGGAGCAGCAGCAGAGAGACAGAATTGCTCTTAGCATGGATCCAGTTTCTTTCTTCGCTACTGTCTTAATGACACACCCTGATTGTCCTAAAACACGGCTCTCTGCTATCACCACTTGACAGGAACACAGGTACAATCACAGAAGTATTTCTTCTCAGAGCAATGCTTCACAGACTATTTATCACTATGTGCTTCCCTTTACACCCGTGCATTTCTCTATTAGCACATTCTCTTCTCTTCCTACCAAGGACAGTGTGGATCTCCTGTTGCTGCAAATAGACTGATCCCACCCTCCTCCCAGTTTCCCTGATGTGGGCTGTGTTTGCAGGGGAGATTCACATCCTTCCTGAAGTGATGGCTCTGGAGAACCTTGTTACAGGACCTGGCTATAGCTTCTGGACACAGTGGTGGTATTTCTCCACTTGCCATCAGACTATCCCACCATATCAGTCACCTATTACCTTCCCAGTGGCTGGCAGCTTCTCTGATGGCTGTGCCTCCACACACTGCACCACCAGGACATTTCTAGTCTGGATGTAGCTATATTTGCTGTCGTAATATAGCAGATATTGCCCACAAGTGAAAAATACGTGTCTATAGTACATGTTTCTGCTGACACAGCCCATCAGAGATCAGATCTCTTTCCACTGTAAAACAACATATATATACTGGCAGAAATCTGCAGTATAGACTGACTTATGACTTAGGCTGCAGAAGCAGACATGGCAAAGGAGTAAATTTCTACTGACAGGTTTAGTCAGAGAGGATGGAAATAGTTGTGTAGTAGGTGGGGCAAAAAAGACCCTACAAAGTCCTCTTGCAGCTTACTTTGATTTTTAAGGGCTCTCAAATGACCTCACCCACATTTAAGATTACCTGATACCAAATTCAATCCTGAACTTGTGAGTTTCCTACAGATAAAGATAAATCAAAGAAAGCAAGTGATAAGCGTAGTATCTTACCTCCATAGAAAATCACTGTGTTGTGTAGAAGCAGCTGAGCATCTGCTTTGAACTCCTCGTAACTCCTGTACTTCCCTTCATTTACTTTCTACACAAAAGAAAACACAGGACTGTGAAAAAAACTTTGAAAGTGCTGCACCTGTTTAATGCAGAGAAGCTTTCACAGAAATCTGCATTATGCAACACAGATCAGACACTGCCTTTCCTGCACACAGAAGGAATACTTACAACTCTTTGACATGGTTTGCTAGTACCTGAACATTGGTTGCACTGGTCCCTCTATGCAACGCCCAGAAGTAAAACAGGTGCTTAGATATGTGACCAAGTTACAAAAAAATATTCTCTTGGTTATAACAGGGTGAATCTGGAGTAGCTTTGTCATAAAGGTATGGCTCAGAACACTTGTTCAAATTAAAATATATTCCCTGAGGTGAAGATTTTGTGCCTTAAAATACCAGCTAGTTTCAAATCAGTGTTGACTGCCTTTATACTTCCAGGATCTTCACTTGACAGTCAGTGTTTTCTGATGGAGGTTGATTGTCTTAGTCTTCCAAACTCGTAACAAACTTGACTTGCAGTTCGTTTTCCTAGTATGGTCTTTTGTCTGCTAAGGGATGCAGCATTTTCAGTTGTGCCCTGTGAAGAACACCTATGAGAATTCCGATCATCTAACAAAACATCATCAGTTTCTAGGATGTCATCAGGGTCAAAAGACCTTCTGTGGAAGCAGGTGAAGGTGACAGTGAAAGGAAAGCTTCTTGACCTATTTTCAGGCTCAAACAGTGTCACCAGTACTTCAAGCCAGCCAGCAGTGTTGGTCTCCAGAACTGTCAGCGAAGCTATCGTTTATCCACGTGTTTCAATAGCAATAATAAAGCAAAGGCTTTTCACTTCTGGGTTGTAAAGGGCAAGATATACTATGGCACTGCATAGTAATCCAGTTGCAGCAACGAATAAGGATGAATATGCTGTTCATTTTGATCATGTGCAGTTGGTTTACGTGAGTCATGGGCAGACTTTTGGTTCAGAAAAAAAGGACAACGTATTTACTAATACTTAATTTTTGGAACAATTAATGCAAAACATGTTTTGAGTGAGTCTTGTTTTTTCATGATCAACAAAATGATTGGTTCTTTATGAATCATTTAGATGTTTATAAAGTTGACACCTACGCAAGGGCATAATGACTAAAACTGGAATATGGTCAAAACCATTGGGCCAGATATACCAACATAGGCACTCAAGTCCATATTCAGTGACTTAGATAAAGAGTACCTTCTCTAAAGATTTCAGCTACCTACAGCTCCTAGTAAAACCCCAGTACAAAACAAATTGAGGATACTCTGTGTTTAAAAACTAGGCACCACTCAAAATGGTTTTACTCGGTTATCTATTTATGAGGAAGCTCCCCTATCCAATGCTGGATACAATTCTGAAATACCGATCACAAGAAGAATTAAACAGGATTAGTGCTTTAGTCCTTAAGCTTTATCTTCATTGTTAAAAGACACCATAAACAGTGTGGAAGTTAGAAAGCAAGTCACTCTACCTCCTGTATAGTAGGAACATCAACAGCTGAGTGCACCAGCCTTCTATACATTGGGTGTTTGTTGTCCTTCCCTTTCTTGTTTAGATCTATAGCCTGAAAGGACCACGAGACAGCATAAGTTATTGTATTTAGAATCTGCTTAAAACATAAATAAAAGATTTAAAAAATACAATAGTTTGGAATATTTCAGGTGGGGAATACACAGGGCAAAACTGGATCCGGTCTGACAGGCTACATGTGTCTCAAACCTCAAAAATATCCATTTCAGAGGAGTCACAGGCCCATGACATAAACCACTCCTGCCAGAATGATACTAATTCGAGCAATAAGACCTGATAAGTGTACGTTGAAATATGACAGCGTAAATAAAATGACACCCTCTTGTAGCCCTCCTCCCTGCACAGTCACACATGGCCACTAGTAATGCATCCTCTATAGTGCAACCCAACACTTCGATCAACTGCCCTGTTTCAGACTCACCCGCTCCTTCATACGAGAGACTATGAATCGCAGGTATGTGCTCATCTCTTGTTTACTCGTGTTTTTCTTCTTGATACTCTGTCAAAAGAAAAACAGGATCATATTATTATTTTAAACTTGACTTCAAAGGTCATCCAATACAAATTTTCTCTGCATCATGACATTATTTAAGAAAGGTAACTTTGAATCATATACCACACAATTTTTTACCTATAATCTTTTCTGGGAAATTAGCAACACTAACACATCACAACAACTATATATGTTGCTTTGAATTATGTCTGGGCTAAGGACTTCAGCTACAGGTTTTATTTCCACTTGTATCCATAATACTTTGTCAAAACCTCTCATGTAAAAAAGTATCTAATTAGAATAAAGTAATGAAGAAAGGCATTTTAGGGAGCAGTTTAAAATTTATTTGATGTTCTTCTTTATAGCAAGCCATTAATATTTCCAGTAAAATAAGAAATTATTTTAAAAGAATATCCTGTACTATCTACATATTATGTGCTTACTAGGCAAAATGATACTGTCTAGGAGGAAGTCAAATAGGCTCTAGCCAGTAAAAACGCAGAGCAATTTTTACTGCTCAAGAAACATAGAAGTTGTTGATTTTTGTGGTTCTTCCTTCACAAAATCTAACCTAGATTCTAGAACACAGACTGCTTCTTTTTAGCAGTTCAGTATCCAGAGCTTTTCCCTTCATCTTAGCCTAGTCCAGAGACTTATCCCCACGCTTCAAAGTCAATCCAGGCTAGTGGGAAGCACTGCATACAGAAAACACGCTGCTAAGGAGAAGGCGGTTCTTTGCCAATGCCTGGTGTGCTCTTACAAACCAGCCTTTCCAATTCCAGGTCACAGCAGCTGTGCACAGTTCCACATGGCCTTACGACAGCTGGCTGCAAAGTGCTATCTCTTCCTTGCTCTGGCCTACAGTAGTTCCCCAAAACAGAAGCACAGTGAAACAACAGCATGGGTTCCAAGTTTATTATCCCAAAGTGATCACTAACTGCTCACGTCTCTTGCAAAAATGTTTACTCTTCATACCTCCAAATGCACCAAGTGCCAAGGTGAGTTCTGCCCTTCTCATGCCTCACATCACCACCTGTATGCAAACTGTATGGACTAAGTTACACCTGCACCCTCAAGTTTTGATGGTCTTTAGCAAGATCCACATAGTTGTGCAGATGACTGTTGCTCAGCAAACGCAAGAAAAAACAGAATCCATATCATAACTGGTAGATTAAAGAGGTATGAGGCTTATGAATTATTAATCACCAGAAGTGTGCTGGTTTCTACTGAATTACTTATATATGACTCTGAACATATAGAGGGAGCAGACACATTGAGTACAGAGCAAATACTTTTACATATTTACTTGGCAAGAGAAAAAATGACACATTAGCGCAAAAAAAATTGATAGGATTTGACTGTGTCTCCTCTGCTTATGTTCCTCCTGCAAGACCCTGAAGACCCTGAAAATCACAGGTTGGACCTCGCGCTACAGCAAGTGTGCAACCTATACATCTCAGGATTGTACTTGCTACCTCCTTCTTAAATCAGAATTGTACACAGCACAACCAATGAAGCTGTTCATTTGACTGCTGAACAGTATGCACAGAATCATTACAAACTGTGCTGAAATACCAGCTCAGTCACAAACCTTTATAGATGCCACCGTATGCATAACTGACAGGACACTACCACTGTTAGGTACCTAAGACTCACGATTGTGGAAAGGGCCAGCACCAAGTCTTTCTAACATTTCTAACACTTACAGTGCATTTAAGCATTATTTTCATAATATTAATGGCTCCTTGACCTTCTTTCCGAACTCTGGAATGACACAGAATTTGACCCTGCGCTGTATGTGTGAATCACCTTCTGTATATTCATGTTTTACTTTGTCTGCCGTGAGAACGTGCATTCTGCTGGAATTCAATTCACCCATTCAGTTTTGCATAAACCAACATTGCTACTGCAGATGCAAACCCGTATGTGCATTAAATTATCTGCATTATGAAACGCTGCTGTCATTTTAGGCACTGGAGTGCTGTATGCTTGCTAATGACACAGCATTTTAAAAGCCTGAAACTTCCTAGGACACAATAAAACTCACTTGCACTTACTAGTCCTTCTATATGTCTTTTTCTGACATGGTTCTGAATTTATCATCCTTTGAAAGTATTTCAGAATTCACGCAAACCATTTTTCATGCCCTGCTGGGCAAGACAGTTTGTAAGAGACTGTGTTGAGATAGATGGTTTACAGTCATCCTTCAGATCATAAGAAAAGATAGATAGCTGGCTTTGTATCGTTATTGATGTCAGCAATTAATATCATCTTAAGCATCAATGAAAATTATATAATTAACTTGCCAATTCAGGCAAACTTGAATTTCTCCACTTTTCCTTCAATTCCCTACCCTGATTTATTTTAAGAAAAATTTGATCTCTAGGTTCCTCTACTAAATGTTGAAAGGTAATAAATTTAGGGAATTGGAGCCTATGAGCCAGCAAAATGTCTTTTTACGGCAAAGTTGCTCACCCTTTGTAGAAAGCAAGTTATAATCCAACTGCTTCATTCACTTTTCAACAAGATTAGTGCTTTAAGAGGTACCACTCACATGTTCTTTGGAAGCTATAATGGAAAATGTGTAATTTTTTAAATAAAAAAACACTCTAGTTTGTATTTTGAAGACTTATAGTGTTCTCAGAGAAGTCAACCTAGAGCCACTTAAAGCAAGAAAATAAGATACTAGGTAGGGGATATGATTTGCATAAAATCTATTTATATTGCTCTGACACAAGAAAATATTCCCACTTTCAGGTCCCTTTATAGCCAGAGTGATATAGAAGCAAGCATAAATGAAAATTAGGTGTTTTAATTTCCTACTTTTAGGAAATGAAAACAATGATGGTGGCTTGTTAATCTGTAAAAGTGGCAAGATCCACTGTGCATCTTTTCCCACAGTCAGATCTACTAAGATACGCTACTGCAAAACTTGCTAAAGTGCAAGTTTCTTTCAAAGAGACTGCTAAGATTCAATCCAGCCCCAAAAGGTTATCAGGATCTTTATACATGCAGATATCCCATTTGTAGGATAAATTAACTTTACATAGGATTGTACTGGGACGTTAATTGTCTTCATAGCAGCTCATATGGTTTTGTGGTTCAGATCTGTGACCAAAACAGTGTTGATAACACAATAATGTTTTAGCTCTTGCTGAACAGTGCCAAGACTTTTGCTGTTTCTCACTCTGCCCCCACAGTGAATAGATTGGGGGGTATGCAAGAGATTGAGAGGAGACACAATTAGCCAGATGACCTGAACTAACTAAAAAGATATTCCATGCCTTATACCATCACTCTCAGCAATAGAAAGGGAGAGGAGGAGGCTTAAGGGGGTTAGCCATCTTTTGCTCCAGAATAGGCTGGGCATCAGTCTATCCATGATGGGTGTTGAGTGATGGCCTTTGCGTCACTTCTTTTGTTGTGTTTTCTTTCTCTCTTCTTCCAGTTCTTCACTTATTAAACAATTTTTATCTCTATCTAAAAGTTTTCTGGCTTTTGCTTTTCTCTTCCTCTGTCTCGCTGGCAGTTGGGGAGAAGTAAGAGAGCAGCCCCGTGGTGCTTAGCTGCCTACTGGTGTTAACCCACAACAAGAACAATTCCTAGAGTCACACTATTTTTTAGAGAACCTGCAAACCTTCTACTTTGAATCAAAGTAAACTCAAAGGCTTGGTCAGCCATATGTGCTTACACAGAGGATGTAGGAGTGAAGTAATAACCTTCACAATAGTGATCCTCATGTAGAAGATTAATGAGATCTGGTAGGTGGAAGGCCAAGGCTGCAACCTAACTCTTCGCTTATGGGTGCAGGAAATACTTTATACATAATGCCTTACTCTCTGCAGCACATCTATTTCTCAGAGGCTGGTACCTGAAGGTTGGATTTACATTGCTGTTTATATTCAATATTCCAGATTAATAATACCGCCTAGCTGCTAAAGAGGGTAGCAAAATATCGCACTGTGCAAGTGTGACTTATTTAGCAATTCTGACACGCTTACTGCACAGAAATTCACTACAAGACTTTATGAACCACACGAGGTTAGCAGCAGCTAGGGGTACTGCCAAGAAACACTCCATCCTGCAGGAGCACCATTTATGATGGAAGTGACTATCCTCTGCACCCCAAGTTGGCATGCAGTTCTCGGCTCCCAGGGGGACAGCGATACTGTGCTGCAGTTGCTGCAATCTTTCATTTGAAGAGAAAAAAAATAGTGAAACTCTAAGAAATGCAAGGTGTTAGTGCCAGCATTCTGTCTATAAGCATTTAAATTACAAGTTCTCCATGTAAAGAGGTTTCCATTTCCCTACAATCTCCCATTAACTAGTATTTCCCCCCCCTCCTTCCTCTCTCAACTGCCATGTGTATACGTACATCAAAGAGCTTCATTTCAGCATTTCAGTTCAGTGACGGATTAGGTGAAGGCTGCTCAATGACAGATACATGCTTCTAAGGCACCAGTTCCATTTTCAGAGGCAATACAGGTTTCCAGGGGTATATCTGCAGAGGGGAACTATGTGCGTGAGTCTAACATACGTTCACCGCTGCTGTTTAGAAACTCCTTACTTTACCCACTGGCTCTCGGATTTTTGAAGGTCTTAAAACTTCCAGAGGAATTTGGTGCTGCATATCGAAAGCTGGACTGTTCTGATGCCCTCTTCAAACCCTCCAGTCCTCAGGTTTTCTGCACCATTAAGAAAGGTACGCAGGCACACAGGACGGCTCTCAGAGCAACTAGTGCGCTGTATGTGCAAAGCAGCATACAGAAAAGCACCTGCATGAGCAGAATATGGCATAAGGCCTGCCTCTTTCAAAACCACATGCAGTTCAATGAGACTTTTCAAAACATTAGGCGCTTTTGAAAATGTTACAGCTGAAACCACAAATTGGTTTGTACTTGTATGGTGCATTAAGCACCTTCTGAATATGAAGCATCACATGAATTAAATATGCTTTTACATGCACAAAGAAGGTGGAAGGAGGCTCTAAGTGGAGGTTTCCCAGTTTTCTCACTGCTGTTGACACATTCCTTTATACTTTACTAAATAGACCCTATGCAGTGCCCAGTTCTGCCAGCTTCCTGATTTACTCAGGGGTGCGTGTGGCTGCAAGGTGAATGGCAGGGACCTGCAGAGGACTAACACTTCCCCAGGTGTGGGCTTTGCACACTGAACCATGTGGTGCTAATATCAGTCCCATACCATGACTTCCCTTCACCCACAAATCCATGGCTATTATTTGTGTGATTATGCCAAATTCTGTTTATAGAACATGTTCCATCATACAGTTGTCTAACAAACTCCTACCGTAACACCCCATAAAGTAAGTCAATAGAGCCATACTCTTCCTTCCTTCCTTGCATTTTACATTACTATCTTGACTGACAGCTAGTACCTAAAACCTCCTTATCTAAGTACCTGAGTTACTTAAGTAACCTTCATCTTTCTGTGCTTCTGTCTACTTTTTATCACTCTCACTTGTCAAATTATGTCTAAAGATGATTGTGAACTGCATGACGGTGTATTTTTATGTACTCCATGAAATGCTTAGTACAGTACCAGAACTCAGAAATGGCCTATTTGTAGAATATTTATCAGCACAGCATTAAATATCTTGAGCTCTACAGTTTACTTCACTTTCATATATATAAAACCCAGAAATACAGAAACACCCACTATGATAGGTAAATTGGACATAACTCCTTGCAGAACACATGCATGAAAGATCGATCTCTGATCAAATGACTGTAAAAAATTAAGGAGTCAAGTGAAACCATATGAATAATTCTTTTTTTTTTTTTTTTTGTCACAAATCAAAACCTGTTCCTCTGGGACAAACTATATTCAAACTATATAAACTATATACTATATATATATACTACATAATTCTGCCTTTCTCTAAAATTCTTTTAAAAAAGAAATAATAATAGTCAGTTACCTTGACACGTGATCAACATTCTCCTATTCAGAATTTTGTATATAACTATTTCCCCCCCCAAAAAACCCACTAGTATTTTTGCTGTACTTTCTGTAGTCTTTAGGTGCTAAATTAACAGCTGGAGAAAATATTCTCCTTGTATCTAACCAAAAAGCAGCCATAAATGTCCAAGTCTCCTGCATCCTTCAGAGATCGAGTTGATTAACCCTGTCTTGAATGGACCATTCCAGTAGTTGGGAATGTAATCTCTAAGTTCATTCGAGTCTTTCTCTTGTGACCTGTCTACCAGGAATTTTGCTGATAATACCAATTTATTTCACTTAGGACAATGATTAGTCCATCAGTCATCAGGGAAAATTTTCAGTCACTGCAATGTGGTTTGAATTGAACTTTGTTTGACTCCTGCTGTGAATTATGCCATGTAAAAAATACTCAGATTGGTACCATCAAATTAAAAAAAAATAGCCAGGAACTGAACATTCTCGCTTATGGATGCAGGGCAGAAAAACACCAGCAGGGAAACAAGAGTTCAGGTTTGCAGGGGTTTGCAAGGGACTGTTATAAATATTAGGGAGGAAAAATATTTTAAAGTTATGAACAAATCCTTGGCAATGTCCTTTATGAAATGTTTCTGAGTAGTCAAGTGTGCAAGATAAAGCTGCACAGGTTGATTGAACTAGTACAAGCAGCAATTGTGAAATGAGTAATCCAAAGGCTTGCTGACCTTGGCAGCGTTACAGAAGCAATCTTTACGTAAGAATGAAGTGTTCTTAGATTATTTCTCCCAGTATATTAGGTTTCAAACATACTTTTACTTAACCTTTGTAAAGAGCTTTGAAATCCCCAGGTAAAAAGTGCTATGTCCAGTTACAAGAATGAAGTATGAAAATATATGCATCTTTCTGTCCCAACCATTACTTTCCTTGCACGTACATATTTACTGCTGATAATGCAAAGTAAATCCCATTGCCCTTATGCAAGATAGTTAAGCTCTGTTATGTCCTCTGGACATCAGCCAAGGCTCTCCAAATTACCATAGTTTTTTTAATATAGGCCCCTCTCTTTCTTTTAAAATTAAATTAGAGAAGTCATTTCCTAGGAAGGTGGGGTGAAAGTAACGGAAGAAAGGATACTAACTCCCAGGCCAAACTAGTCCTCCTTTGCTTACAGAGACTGTGCAAGCCTCCTTAGTCCAAGTTTGCAGAATTAGGGGTTGAACTGATTTGGATTAATTACAAGGAAAATAGGAGCTGCCAGCACAGGGGGAAAAAGGATGCCATGGCATTTAAAATGGCAATATTCACCAAAATAGGCTGATCATCACCTGAGGCACTGAGCAAGCCAAAGATCTCTGGGGCAGGAGGCATTTAAGAGCCCCCCAAAACCTCTCCTTAGCCTTTGTAAAACAAAAAGGGAACAAATAGGCAGAAAGACAGACACAGTGCACATGGTCTGAGTTTCACGGAATTTTTTTCCGAAGTAAGTATTTGTTTAATATCATTGCCATAAAGAATTTCAGGGCTCTAGGATGGAAGTCAAACTGTTCTCAAAGCTGACCACCCTACATACCTTTGCGTATTTCATGCGATTACTCAGCATTTCTCTGACTACTTCCATGTTACAAGCTAGATGTTATAAGCCACCTCATATTCAAGGTGGCTTAAACCATTTACATTCCCTACTTTCACCAGGTGTCATCTAAAATTATTGGTAAACAAAAGACTGGATCCAGTTTACCCAAATTTAAATATTTCTAAGAACTATCAAAACTTATTACAAGAACCAGCAACTATTAAAGAGATTTATTTAAAAATCTGAAAGCAATTCACCTATATATGGTCATTTTTTGTTTTTAACAGAGGCGATATTGAGTAGCTAAATTAAATACTAGTAACTCAATACGGAGACATACAGTACATGTCCTTAACTGCTTTTTCCCTGCCACTGCTTTTTTTTTTTTTCCCCATTCCTTTCCACTTCCTTGAGGCAGGCTCTATTTCCTTGCTACTTCCCTAAACCCTGAGAGCTCCCAGTCTGAGGCAACAGGCAACAGGTTTTTTACAACCGGTTCTAAGGTAACAGCAGTCAGAAAGCACTGCTTTGAAACAAAACAATCCACAAGTTTTCAAAAACCACTTCTCCACACTAATGAAGCACCTGAACCCTTACACTCCTGGCAGCACAGATCATCTGAAGGTCAGTCTGCAGCTCTAAAGCTAGATCTGAGCTTTTAGCATGGGATTTCTTCTCCCTTCAGCAATCCAACTGGCAGTTTTATGCCACTCTATAGCAATAATTTTCTCTTAAACATTCATATGCCTTACTCCCTCCATTTAAAGAAGCCTAAGAATGTGCTGCACAGGGGGAGGTGACGTGGAGATGACAACAGTAAGGAGAAGTATCTGGCTGATTCCAGGCCAGGTACCAGTAAACACCATTTTGGCTAGAATGTTTAAGTCTTCTAATAACATGTAGACAACATACCTGCTGATTCTTGGGAAGTATAGAAAAAATATTCTTTGCTGTCTCCCTACCATACTCATAAAAATAGCAGTTTTAAAGAAAAAACAATACAGATATGGATGCTATGGGTGAAATCCAGATTAGCCTTTCTGCAGCAATAGAATCCACAGAAGTAAATGGGAAGCAGGATTTCACCCTGTATTTTTTGATACTGCCCTCATCAGTAACATGACTGTGGCTCTATAATGTAAATTATTATTCCAACAAAATATTAAGAATGCAGTCATCAAAATACAAAAAAGTTACATTATGATTCATTAAAATGATGTTAAGTAAAACCAGTAGCATCTTATACAGCAATTTGTTTACTCATGTTGAAGATATTCACAATATACTGCATTCACACGTAGCATACATACGTACACACATTTCCCACACAGTATGCTGTGTGTGTTCAAATGCATAAGTAAACTTTGCTGAAGTCTTCAAAAATGACCATCTGCTACATGCACCGTATTTTGGTATCTCTGTATAGATGCTCTAAGTATGTACCATGGTTTCAATATTCAGTTCTTTATCCATTAACCTGGCCAGACCATCTGGACACCTTAATGAATCTATTAATGAATATCAATCCTCTAATCAGCACATGAAATCTCATAGGTACTCACCCTGCAAACTGGGCACTGCCAGTGACTACTGCTGTCTCTAAGCCTGAACTCATCAGACAAACACTTGGAATGATACACACGAAAACACAGGTCACATATCAACACCTCTCCAGGCAAATGGCATTCAAAACAATACCAGTCATGATTTTCTGTTTCCCAGTCCTACAAAAAATACAAAATATTTTGGTATGACATTCTGTCAAAATCTGCAGGAACTAAGAACAAAATTGATACGTCTTGAAATCCAGCAGCAATTAGACATTATAAACATTTTAAGAGTGTATAATGTTTAAAAAACAGGGGAAAACCTACATGCTTCAAGTTCTTTATCAATTTAATACATACTAACTCCAATAGAAGTGAATGCCAAGTTTTAGTTTTTTCAAGTGTCTGATTTGTAACAATTTCAAATATGAGCTCTGTCCACAATGAAAAGTGGGTTTGCTTTCTAGCTTTGTGAAAATACTTCTGACTTCTCTGTATTAGACTACAAACAGAAGTTTGTGCACCTCAACAGACCATACCTATTTCCTAGGACTATCCCCTTGTTTTGATTGTTACAGTATATTTTCAACTGTAATTTTCTGAAGGGCGGTCCCTTCCAATCTTTACTCTTTTAAAACTGACAACTTTTCAGCATCAAAGTGTTGAGTTACAAGAAATAAATGAAATAGTGAACCTATTACTGCAAGAAATGTTTCTGTGAAGCAATCCCAATGCAATTCAAAAAAATTAGAAAATGTTTCACTTGCAGTGCCCAACAGCACTAGGCTTATTTCTGAAATGTTCTACAGAAGACAAAGGATATGGTTCTGCTGATGCACAGATGTCTTTAATACACTCTTCCTTGAAAATTCAGCCCCAACGGCCGAATTCTGACCTTTGAAACATGTGCACAAGCTTTGCTGAAGTAAATGAGAGCAGCATGCATATAATTTGGAGGCAGAATTTTGCTCTAGGAATCTATAGTACTAAATCCAAGCAGAATTGCCAGTGGCCACCAATACATGTTTGTTGCCTGAAATGCCACACTTTTCCCTACACTTAGAAGACAAACCAGCTGTCATATCTCAGATAAAACTCCCAATGCCTTTTCATGTCACATGTTAATTTTCAATGGGTTCAGATCTCTGAAAAAAATTACTCCTATTCTTCAATAAATTATCTTGATAAAAATCTGATCAAGCTACTTTTAACATCATGTTGTAAAGGTGGCCTTAGTAATTCCTACCAACTGCCAGAACTGGCATTTATCTGATTCTCATTTTCCCGTGCCTGGGAACTGGGGTCATTCAAGTCCTTGTGTGAGAGGTCTCCTCCAACAGAGCAGTGTAAGAAGTGCTACACAGAAGTGGCACTTCTAGCCCCTTACGCTGAAGAGCAGCTGTGTTGTGTACATAATTCAACTGACCAGAGCTCCCATGAATATAAGAGATTTAGGGACAGCCTCAATCCAGATCGCCTACGCTTTTATATACCATGAATGCTGGACCGCAGGAGCAGTAAGTTTAGGGAAAAAAAAAAACCAAAAACAAACAACCCTTAAGCAATGATTTTTGAACACAGAACTCTGCCCTCCTTTGTTGTTCAGATTAGTAGTGTAGCTTGACTCTTCTATCATGTCTCCTCATTTAATTTTACTTGCCAATTCTGTATATGTCAGAATAGCATAATAATACCACCAAATCCGGCTATAAAGAACACATCCTCATTTCACCAAAATCTCTCCCCTTCCACAAAGTCCAGTGGCAGTACACTTTGGGACCCCTTTCTTTATGATATTTTAGAAACAACTAAAGATACTGCATTGTCAATGTACTTGATTTTCCTGTAGACTGAGAAAAATCAGAATAAAGTATTGCTTTATATTTCTTTCATATTAACTGTAATAGTTATCTTCTTTATGAAACAAACAAACAACAAAAAAAGATCGGATGGCAGTTAAGGGCCAATTAAGCAAGAAAAAGAATCAGTTTTGATTAAAGATCTATCCAGATAAAAATCAAAGAAGACCCCAATAGGTCCTGGCTATGGAGGAATTTCACCACAGAATCAGGATTCCAGGATTCTTAATTTTTACTCATACTGGTTACTTATTGGTATATCCCAGATATTCCATTGTTAGGAAATATGCTGGCAAAGATATGTGGAATTTCATAAACATACAGAAATATACTTGCTGGCAAGAAAAATCATACACTCAAGCCAGAAACCATGACATTAAATAAAACACCAGAAGAAGCTTCCTTCAGTATTCACACTGTAAAGTTTTGAAAACATCATTATTTCTAAATGTAATCACCCGGGTTTTTCACAGAAAAGATTTTTAGTTGAATGCAGTATATTTAGTGCATACGTATATACAAAACATTCATTTGTGCAATATATTTGAAAAGTTAATAAAGACAATAAAAAAGGTACATAGCCCTTGTGAACAACTACCCTATTGACTTCAATAGCAAGGTCAGAAGCATTAATTTTGCTCCAACAGCAATGAAATGTTATTGCTTCTCTTGATTTACATAAGTTTGGATGGGAGCATAACTTGCTCCCGACACATTTCTTTCATGCAGGAGATCAGATTCATTTAAATAGCTCAAACTGCCTGTCAGTGCTCGGGGTTGGACAGGTCAAAATTCTCCGCCAGCTGCAAACACGGTTAAGTCTGCAATTACAGAACACACCACCAGGTGTCACCAGCCACTCCGAAAAGGACTGATTAAAGGGCGACCATTGTAACAGCTTGAACTGTAACATGTGAGTAACCACTTCCAGCCCCCGGGAGAGAGAAAAAATCATCCAACTACATACATACATAATGTAGACTAAACTCAGAACTGGAAGTGATATGGATGATGGTGGTGGTTAATATAGTAAACTAAGCTATCCTAATGGAAGACAGAAACGGAATAGAAAATATGACAGAATTCAAAACCACATAGTGCAAAAATTGTTCACCTTGTTTTTTGCTGCTGTCTGGGAAAAAGGCTGCATACCGTAGGCCTTTCAAAATAAAAACAAAACAAACTTTGTATCTATACTGTAAGCCATCCGATTATCAGGATATACACAAGGCTAGAAAGAATTCATGCACAGTGACCAGGAAATCTGTTACTTCTAACATCTGGTTGCATACATTTCCTCCTGCGTTTCTGGAATGCTACCTAACACTTTCAACCACATTTTGTTTCTTTAAAGTATCCCATGTACTTGTATCATTACAAGAACCCAACACCCATCTTCTTCCCCATACACACACCCACCACCAGGCCACCTTAAAAACTGTCAAGAATATTAATGATTGTTAATTAATGCACTCTTTTCGATACATAAACCTTCTTTGGGCATCTAAAAAAGATCCCTGTAACATAATTTACTGCTTAGGGAGTGGCCCCACCAAAAGCAAAGGTACACTTCGCTGCATATTATCAAAGATTAAGCTATCACTTTATCAATAAAACTCACGCTCCTTAATTGTGTATAACAGGTGATGTATTTTCCTGGGGCCATGTGGAATGAAGGAAAGATCTCCCCCACAGCGCCTCGATTTGTCAATATCCTTATTTCCTGATGCTGGGCAGGGAAAGCCTCTTGGATCACCGTGCTGGCAGGTGACAGGGAATCCTCCGCCAGCAGCACCCGGTGGCCCAAGTTCAGCAGTTCAGCGGCACCCAGCGACTGGCCACAAGCCCCAGGAGGGAGTGGATTTGGCAGCAAAGCTGCACAGCTCAGATGTAACAGGAGGCCTTCCCCTTCGTTTTACTCAGCTGCCCGTTGCATTCGTAGATAGATGCATCAGCAGGGCAGCAAATGCCTGTTTGGGGGATTGGATTTAATAGCCAAAGAGCTATGCTCTGTTAAGCAGAGTGGGATCTTGCAGTGATATGGGTCACTTGTGGTCACTTGCTCTTTATATTCAAATCAGTCAAACATTTTATCACAAAGGTCACTTTGCACTGACATAAATAGTTGACATTTTTCAGCAACATGAATGAAACAATGCAATAATTTCAAAAATACAGCTTAATTTATGACCGACACATAAGCTTACTTTTTTGTGATTTGGCTTAAGTAGGTTGTCTTAAAGCAAATACCTAAATTTATTCTGAAAGTACAGAAAAATAATATGGGACAGAAAACGTCAGGCTATCCAGAAAGAACATTTGACAATTTAAATACAGATAAACCCAACAGAAAGGAATGAATCATCATGTCGTAGCCTTTACTGTAGAATAAAATATATAGTTGTTGTCAAGGAAAGAATAATTTTACTGCATAAAGAAAATGTCCATTATAATGCAAATGTACATGGAAAAGAAATGCTTACTCATTAGTAATGGAGATTTACTTAGCTGTAATTGAAATAGGGAATCTGTATGTTGGAGAATGTGACATCCTGCTGTACAATTAGCATACCATTAAGTAGGAGATGTGAAGTACATACTAGGAGTAAAATTAACAATAACTTAGAGGTCACAATTGTAAGTATTAAGTCACTTCCATACCTCAGAAGTCCATAATCATTATTAAAAAAAAAAAAAAAGATGTAAAAACAATTAGTAAATTTTTGTTTACCTATAAATTACATGTAGGCATTGCACATGAAAACATTATAACCTCCCTTCTCAGACTCTGTCTAGAAGGACCACTTTGCCTTTTCATAATGCACATTCCATTAACATAGCTCATTTCTTACCTGTTAATCTGTTTTCTCCAAGTCCCTTAATGGTAGCCCAGATACTCGGTATTAAGTCACTCTACTATCAGGCGGAGAGAGGAAAAGGGAGGGGGGGAAAAAGGCAAAACTCTATTCATGAAACTCCCCTTTACGGGGATTTGCTGGTTTCATACTGTTGAATTAGATTTCCCAAACCATCCAAATTATGGATATCCTTTGGACCCAACCAGTAAGCTAAAAAAAAGAAAAGGATCACATAGATGGGAAAAACAATTGTAAGTCAGTTATCTCTTTGGCACAATCATGTTTATTTATGAACAGTATACATACAGTTCTGTTGTCCTAAATTCAACATGACGCAAATGAAGGAAAGCATGTTCCATGGAGCTCATGGTTCCCAGCATTTCCTGTGTGGCACTTGTTCCATAGCACTCTTTAGACTTTTTTTTTTTTTTTTTCCCCCAGGTGTTCTGTTTCAAGTCCTTCTGCAGAGTTTCTTTGCTTCTTACATACATGCTGCTGTGGTGTTTCTCTGTATCTCTCATCCACACTCACCCACACACGGCTCCTTCCAGATCACCGGCTTTTCATTCAGACACACCTGTGCGCAACTCATGGTCAGCCCTGTGTAGTGTCTATGCTTTAACAGATCCTAGAGCTCTAGCTGTCTAGCAGATAAAGAACAGTTTTTCACATTTAGTCTAAAGGGAAGAGTATTAGCAGATACAGAGTGTATTTCACCTACTTTGTATCATAACAACACTTTTGGTCTGACACAGTGGTGGAATCCAGAATGGCAGCAAGGTCCATGCTGGCAGAAAAATACATTTACTAAATATAAACTATTTAATAGTAGTATTAATAGTAGTATTTATAGTAGTATTTGCATGCCACATTTATTTCAAGACATTTTCAGATCACCAACCCAAAATTTGAGTGTAATCCTTTCCTGACTATTTCATAACCTCTTAGGAAACTGAAAAGGATCTGAAAGAATGAGTTCCTGCCATTTCTCAGATTCTCATTTCTTTGACATCTCATAAGATAGGCCATGCCCAATTTGAAGATACCATTTCTGAGGCAAATGTTCTGGATTCTGTATTTTAGGATTTGGGAACAGCCATAAGGAGCACTTCTTCCTCCTCTCCCCACCTTCATCAGTTTTAATATCAGAGTTCTTCCAATTTTCCCACCTTCACCTAAGAGGGAAACTTTTAAAATCTTGGATCCTGCTGTTAAGGTTTCTTTGCTGGCTTTCAGTAACTCTTCACTGAAACCCAACAAAGTTGACTACTGGTCCATATCAAGTAGACAGATACATTGAAAGAAATGCCTCCCACAAAAATTACACATTACTTTTTTCACATCTTTAATTTTGCTTTGGGTTTTCCAACCTGCATCTATCATCACCTGCTGTTGGGAAGTAATTGCTATCTTCTGTACTTAATCTTCCGTATTTCAAACTTTCTGCTTTAAATGAGAAGCCTTTATTGTAACAACAAGTGGTGGCAGTGCATTCTAGCATGGGTGTATCAACCATACTATCACTTTTGTCCCATATCCGAGCCGTCTCCTTAAGAGGTCTCAGAATATGTCACAGGAACCTATGCCCCCATTCGCATTAAACAAAGCAGCATCTATTTCTTTCTAAACACATTCTCCATTCCTAATCAATCAGTTCCTTTCTGTCTTTTTCAGGCAGCATGTTCCTATCAAAGCTTTCTGGATGAGACACAAGCTTTACTATTGCTAACTGTTAAAACTTTGCAGTGCATTTTGCAGTCTTTATGACTCCCGAATATAACGAACTGCTGTGGGTATGCACTACCTATGTGCACTCCCGTTCTCCAGCACAAAACCTGAAGGAAATGCTTCTTACTTACACGTTTGCTGTAAATAGCTACTGCACACTGAAATTACTTGTCTGTTCACCAACACTTCTCTCAAAGTGTAAATACCAGAATCTGTGCCCCATCCAAAACACAGTCTTAAACAGGCTCAGACAAGAGCAGTTGTAAGAGTCCTTAAGAACCACGGAAATGCTAAACTGTGCTCAGCTTTGAAAAGTCTCTCCTTGCCCACCTATCCACTGCTTTTGCAATCCTGCTGAACTTCCAAGTAACTACTCTGTAATAAGAGATTTACAAACTGTGGCTGTTTATCTGTAGAGCTGGACAGATTGGAGTACGGCTTTTTCAGAGGAAGACTAGCGTGCACCTTGTACGTGCACACTGGCCTTTTTTAAACAGACTATGTCTTGTCGGGTACAGTAGCTAATAAGAAATCTTCAGCTTATCATGGATCTCTGGCAGAAGTATTGGTTTTCACTCAGACACTAGCATGCATCAAATACTACCTGGGTCAAACAAACATAATGTGTCACGGAACACCATTCCCAGTATTTTTTCAAACACAGTGGGGATACTGTGTATGTTTTTTTGCCAGAGTTCTGTGCCTGCTGTGAGGGCAGTCCTCCTCCTGCCCTTTGGGTCAGCCTTCTCTTCATGCCACAACATCCCTGGCTCCACCTGTTCCTTAGCAAGCATGAATCCTCTTGTAAACTTGCTCTCAGTAGCCCACTGAATCCGCTTTTATCTTTTCATCAGAATGACAGGTTAGGCTCCGAACTGAGGAAGGCGTAATTAATTCCTTGATGGCTCAGAGAACTTACTCCATCTTTGAAGCACGTAAATGTGAACTAGCTGTTTCTTTCCCTTTTGTCATTGCTGTACAGGATCCATACTTGATCAGGATGATTGCTTTACAATGATAAAAGTTTCTTAGATCAGCCCATGTTTTACATTTAATGTTAGAGCAATGCATTAGAGTAAATCCAGCATCAAAAGAAGCTTATTTTCTCCCCTGTAGTTTCCTTGCATGTATGTATTTACTAGATACACTGCCTCCTGTTTTGCATTTATTTTTTTCCTACTGCTTTTGCTCATCAAAAGTGCTCAGCAAATAAACAAGCATCCATCTCTCCTTCAAAGCCAAAAAGATTTCAGCAGCTAGAAATCCTTTATGAAAATTGTTTCACTTCATTTTTTCCTTCCTTTTCTAGAAAACTACCACAGCAGGTAGCTACAACGATGTGTGCTCTTACAGACAGGAAAATCTATCCATTGTAAATCAGTTGCCTTTATAGATCCTTTCCTTTGATGACCTGAAAAAAATGGATTTCCATAAACTGACTGTAGGACACTTAGCAGGTATTCATTACTCATATTTTATCACAAAGAAATCCAAAGCAATTAGGAGTTCATATGTCCTTACAACTACCTAGACATCTGCTTAATTTCAGGTTTGTTTATTTATTATTGCCAAGATTTTCACAATTGGTTTTTTACATTGTTTCTGATTTCTCTCATCTCAGAAATCAGTTTTATTCTATAAAGAACCAACACAAGATCATCAGTCAGGAGACAGACCAAATTCACCTTCTCTGTAGTGCATATCAAACAGACCTATTTATAGGCTCATGATAATCCATTTCAATTTTCTTCACTGATAAAAGCTTCCTCTTCTGATGCACTGATGCAAGAAGACTCAGGTTCTGCAGTGAATTCCACAGCCTCTCAGCACACTTTTGTCCTTCTTTCATTGAGTTTAGTCTGCAAGCCTAAGGTTGTCTAATTAATTTATTGCCAGTTTATCTTAGAAGTTGTCTGTTTCTGGCAGAAACCACCAAAGTTTTCTCTGGATCCCTGCCAAGACAGGTAGACTTTTATTCCCTCTCCTACCCTGCAGTTGTGTTCTGGACAATTCAGGGTGATAGAACCCAAAATACAGAGCCAGTCTCTAGCTCCCAGAGCTAAAGGAGAAGTAAAATTTTTCAATAAGTGTAGTAGCATGCCAGCAGCCAAAATGACTGCTAAACCCCCTGTCATGCTTATCTCCTCAGCCTACAAGCTGTGTTCGTGAAGTAATGAATAAATCTCAGTTTCCCTCCCAAGAAGATCACGTTTGGGTAGCAGTAGTTTACACTATTTGAGGTGAGACAATACAAGTATTCTCCTCCAGGATATCAGAAATAGCAAATAGTTTCCAATGAACATATTCTTTTTTGTTTCTTCGCATTCCAAGTGAGTTCAAGCTTAATAGGAACTTTCAACTTGATCTCCTCAGAAACTGGATTCGCTTCTGCTGTCAACATCACCATTTTTTACATAGATTGAGCCAAGTGGAGGTTTGTAGGCTATTTTGATGAGGGAGATAAATCAGTGACGCAGTGAAGTATTTATTCAGTGCAATGCCTTTTATTTCCACATTACATGCATGAAGGTTTCGTTCCCCTAGAAAGAGGATGAATCCACACCAGAAAGAAACCATGTCTTTGCTTGTAGTTCCAAATGTCCTTCCAAGACTTGTGCCCAAAGGGGGTCTCCCTCCCCTTTTCTTTCTTAAAATGTTTATATTGCTTCTCTGGCCTTATTTTCTTCATGGGATTTTGTAGTATTTTTCTAGGTTAATGCTTCTCCACACAGAAACATTTTATCTGAACCAACAGTTGAACCTCCTACACACTTTAAATTTTCAACTTCTTGTCCATGTTCCCTGTGCTGCATGTGTGGCTGGTATTGTTTCAGCTGTCAGTGGCATGAGGGCTACATTTATTGTGAATAGAACATGAATATCAATAAGCCTATCATCATCAGTGAAGTCTCATTCAGTGACCAGCATGACATAATAATGGAAGATTCAAAACAGTTGCCAGAGTTGCAGAGCATTTTGAACCCAAAAAGTTAATAAAAACTACACTACTAGGTCAGGGTTGGCACAAAAGAGGTGGAAAAAACCCAAGATGCATGTTTTTGGAACAAACTCAAGATGGACTGAAATATGTCATCTAGTCTATTAGCATAACTTAAGTCCCAAGATGGAAGCTTTATTGACTATTTTACTTCAAACCTGTAAGTAAATTATCATTCCTCAAAACATGCTTTCAATCAGAAGAAAAATTTTGTAAAATCTGTGAACATCATCAGTATCTCAACTCCAGAACAGTGACTGAAAGCCTCAAACAAGAATACAGCATTACCTTGACTGAATTTTTAAAAGTCAAGTTGGCAAATCTGAAAGAGCCAAATGAAGATGCTGATGAGGTTGTTTTACCAGTTTAAAAGAAGCATCATCACTTAGATGTATGCAATAAGATGCATTTTACTAGTGTCATCCTCAGCAATATGAAGATCCTCCAAACAGTGTGAGCTCCTTTTTTTAGGGGATGAAAAATAAGGATGAGCAGAGGAGAGGGAAGAAATACTCCCAAAGAGAAAAAACAAGATGAGAAAAGGAATGCAGAGAATTGTTCATGACTCTCAACCCATCTGGAGACAGGAAAATCCACTGAAACAGCAGTGAAGCCATTCTCATAAGCTGCATGCTAATTGCCTTAATGCAAAGACAAAGGAGGGTCTTGGCTTCAATACAGCAAGAATTTCTCATCCACAAGGTGGGAGTTCAGAATTCTGATTTGTTTCTCAAGGACAAAATAGCCTATGCTTTGATTTGGCAATTTGAAAATATTTGCTTTCTGAACTTTCACAAATCCACAGCAGGATATTACACCAGTGCACGCTAATTTTTTGTTTATATAAGCATTTATTCAAATAATTGTATTTAAATATTTAAATATTAATTACAATAATTTTACACTAGTGCACTGTTGTGATAGTAACTTGCAAGAAAAATCATTGCTATTAGCACACTGTGGGTTAACGTGGTGGCAGCCTCTTGGCAAAACAAGCTCTGAATGATGGGACTTTAGAGGATGGAAAGGTAGAAAAGAAAGATTCAAAGAGTTCCAGAAGCTCATTTCCCTTGAGTGCTCGCACATGACCAGACTGTTACGTGGCCTGACCCTCAGAGCCTCCTCATACTCTCCCTGAGGTGTGGAATAAGAGATGGAATCAGTCTGAACTTTTCTCTCCCACAGGACCATTCATTAACTCTTTGCATCAGTGAATCACCAAATGTAAAGAACACTGGTACTTTCACAGTAATTAGGAATCTACCTGGAATGCTGCAGCTGGAAAATCCTCGATTTGTTACAATACGTTAGAAATAGTAAATAGCATGGTTTGGGCTATGCTTGGCTTTGGATCAGTGAATTCACACAGGACTTCAGATTAAAGGCAATACGGATGGGTAAGACAAATGGAGAATTTTTTAAACACTGAAGGAGATTTTTCTTCATTTGGTGTGACATGTTCTTCCTCTTTGTGCACTCTAGTTGTGTGAGCTTTCAAGATGAAGGCACTGGCTGTCACTATTACTGTTTCATATTATCCTTCTGCTCCTAACAGAAATGAATGGGATGCACATTAAAACCATTCCTCAACCTAGTTAGTTAGAAGCCGCTAGCTTGCTAGCAGTAACTGGTAGCTATGCAGATTGTTTTTGGTTTGTGGTTTGGTTTTGTTTTTTTTTATTTAAAGTGTGTTTTATGTTCAGAAAAGATACAAACCCTCACAATGACCATTCTTAAGCTTTTTACCATTATCTTCATATTTATGGAGACTCAAGATGACATAGCCAGTTCAAAAAACAGCTCCTGGCTACCAACACTGACCTAGCATGGAAAAATCAATATAATTACAAAAGCAATAAAGCATGGCAAGTAAGGAACCCAGCCTTTGTTCAATCTAAAGCAATTTAGATTAACAGAAATGTAACAGCCAAAATACTCCCTTCTCATAGATTGATCCTAGCAAAATTGAACCTGCAATACATCAAATCACAATAATTACTGGGTGTGAGCCTAAGGTCACTAGGGTTAACAAAATCACCTTCAAAACTCACAGTGCTGGCAGTGGGTTATAACAAAGGTTAAAATGATGGGAAAGCAGACAGAGTGAAGAGATGGATTATTCAGGCAGCCTTGCAACTTGAAAGTATCCGGAATCACTTTGAGCATGCACCAGTACTTTCTAGATATAAAATATCAGAAAATCCCCAGTAATCAGTTCGCAAGTTATGAATACATGGGTGTGTTGGGAAAAAGCAGATTCTATTTTGAATGTTTTCTGAAAACAGGAAAGCAAGCAAACTACCCTTCCAAATAGCACCTGCTCCACTAAACTAAAGAATTAGAGGAAAGAATTGGAGAGGATTGGAAATTGGAAAGAATTGGAAAGAATTCATTTAGACATGGAGAGGACCAAATGCACAGGAAAATGACTAATTAAACCTCAAAGTCAAACTTAACTAGCCAGGAGAGTTACTGGCTCTTTACATAATCAATTAAATGATCAGAAAATAGAAATCTGTAAAAGAGTAACTTCTTGAAAGCATCATAACTTTGTATGTATTTTGTTAGTGAAGAAATAGTTCAAAGTGCCTTAAGTATGAAGCCTCACTCTTTGTACCTCATTAGAGAATTTGGCCACTGTGAACCAACTTTAAACCACAGCAGTATTATGAGATATGTTGGATTCAGATGCAAACAATGAACCCGTGTTACTAACACATCTCCATCTCAGAAGAGCACAATATTGTTTGGCTTTATGAATACATGCACATTGAAATTATACATTCATAATGCCTCTCTCTGGGTCAGTGCAGTTTCATGATTTTAATCATGAGGAGAAGAATTAGTATGTTAAATGCTCAAAATAGCTCCATGCACACTGTAGAAAAATCACAAAATATGTAAATGAGTAAGACTAACTCTAAGAACTGTACCTTACCCCCCCATAAAACTACATTACATTGGTGCTTTAATTTGATTTCTTTCACTGGGATTAGACTGAGCACTATTTTACACAGATAAAAATACGTAAAAATCATGACATAACTGAAAATAGAAACAAATAGGTAAGGAGAGTCATGATTCTTTTCCTCAAGAAATACATTTCCCTTCTACTTTATCAAATGCATTGAAAACATAGTTAACAACACTGATTTGCAATTTTTTTCCTAAACCTGAAAAGCAAGGAGATATTTTCTTTCATGTTGATAATAAATAACGCCTCCAAATTCCGCAAGTTCTGTGAGAAATAGAAATAAGGCTTTTAGAAAGAGAAAGTAAACTTCCATTACCAGATTTCAGGACTGATATTTCCCTTGCAAGGGAAGAAGCTGCAGAGAATTTGTTGAATTGCATAATAATGGCATCGACAAACTGTGAAAATGCAAAATTCCTAACTAAAATCCTAGATACCAATTGAAAATAATTTCTTCTCTCATGATAAGGAAGTCTGTAAGATGAGAACACATTCTGAAAATGTGCAATACATCTGTACAGACGGCAAATAAGCAAACAAAGTGAATACCTGCACAAGAACCAGAGGTATAATATCTGCAGTGAAGTTCTTGTATCGGTAACAACCCTTACATATCACTTGGAACACAGTATATTTGGCAACAGACTCCAAATTTTTAAACTTAGTAACTTATATAAAAATATTTCTCCCACATATATCTGAGAGAAAAAGTGAACAATTTCATACTTTTTAAATCTGATCATTCTTTTCCCCAGTTTTTCAGAATATTAACTTTCATATTCATTTTGGAAGGACCTCCTGATACCCTCAAACTGTTTTGTCTTTGCACCTCAGCTTGTTCTTTTGTATATCTCTAAATATGAGATTTTGCTTCATTTTTTTACCACAGCTTCAACATCCTGGTAGAACAATGACAGCTAAGTAGCATAATTTTTTTAACACATTCCTCTGAAGGCTAAGAGTAACCCTATCAGAGATGGTGTCCTTACTGCATAGATCTATCATCATGTCAATCTATTGGATAGGGGAAATGTTTGGAAACACGTAAGCAAGCACCATAGATTATCTAATGAATCTTTTCCAAATAGAGCTGTGTTTTCATAATCTGTATACTTTCAATTATTGTTACTATTTATCAATCAGTCCACAGTCATCGTTCAAACCAGTACTTCCAGGACTTGTGGCAGTGTCTAGTCAGGCATCTATGTAAGTAACAGATACAGGTGCTCAGCAGTTCCGTGGCCCAGGCCAGTAATTTATTTACTTGAATATGGATTTAAAATGCTAAGATTTAGATCTAAAACTTCGAAAATGTAAGAAACATCAAGCAAATACTCAAATAATGGAGGGAGGGATGACAAGAATGTGTCCCTTTCCTAACTCTTTGAAACAGCTGGTCCTTACTGACTTCCACTGTGGTGCCAGTAAACAAGCCAAATCCAAGGGCATTCTTGATCTGCTGTCAATAGGTGGTGGATCAGTTCTCAGGTCTTTCTGCTTCACATTATGAGCTTTCCAAGTTCCTGTAGTACCAGCCAAAGAGAGTTTGGCAATTGGATCAAGGGTCTGTCTGTAAGGGCTAAAGTTTGATAAGCCTGAAATCCCTGTTCCAACATCAACAGCCCTGTTTCAGAGAGTTCTATCTCCTACAAGTGGATCTCCAAAAAGACGGCTGTGTGTTTGTCCTTACTCAAGTGTAACTCGAGCTGATGGTTCAACAGTCATTAGTACTAGATCTCAGCAGTACTGAATTACAAAGAACTACAAATTGCATCTCAATCAAGTGCAGACAAAGCATCTGTAGAACTACCCAGTGTGTCCAATGTAGAGAACATGCCAAACTTCATGGTTTTGCACCAATTGTGGAAGAATGGAGAATACTCGATCTGATGTGGAGTGATGACAATGACACTTTGTTACTCATTAAAAAATTTTGAATAAAAGAACAAAGAGAATGACTTTATAGCAAGTCAGTGTGTTTTCCTTCATCTGTCTGCAGCATTTTGATTCAAGGATCAAGAAGTTGGAGGCTGGGGAATGTTGAAACATGGCCTGGATCAGAAGCTGATTCCTATTTTTGCATAAAACTGTTCAGTCAAGTGCACACTGGTGTTCTGAACAACTAAGATAGCCATCAGCCGTATGGTCACAGCACAATGCATCAGTGATTAGCAGTCATGCTGAAAATACAGTCAATACTTCCAACCAAAGGGCTATTCACAATGTGACTTAAGCAGCATTTTCCATCAAGTCAAAGGCAACTCTTTTCATTCAGAGATAAAATAATTAATGTAATTCCAATGACTCACTGGGAATGTACATGCTGGTTATCTTATAGACAAATGTTGCTAATAAGTAGCAGGAACAGTTTTTGAATGACCACTTAAGAAATGGCTATTATGAGGCATTTTTAATCTTACCTCCCCCCCACCCCCCCGGCCCTTTCTCAGTAGAGGAAACAAACATACTGAATACTTAGGTAACTACAGATCTCAGACTTTATGTCATACGGAGTCTACACAGTTAACATGACCTCTAAACAGACAGAACTGACACAAGAAATACCCAAAAGAGCTAAGCTGTAATTTTGAAATGTTTACTCTCAGGTAGAATAGTAAAAACAAAGCTAAATACCCTTAAAAGGCTCCCTTGAGGGTTTCTAATGAAATTATAATGAGAATCTTAATAGTGAAACAATGTACATTAAATACATGTTTCAATACTTTAAATGAGTGTAACTGGGATAATTTTAACCGTAATGTTTTCTGTTATGGATACTGCTTGTTTCCACTTCCTATTTCTCTCACTTCAAATAAAAAAATTATTTGTTGCTTCACTTTCAGGATCTTATTGATGGCTGAAACAATGCAATGATTATCCTGGTAGGTCTTAGAATTTATTTTCCTGTATTTTCTGGGTTTCCTCAAAATTTCAATTATTACCTATGCCTATGACAATGCTGTCCTTTTTACCAGTATTTAACGTAATTTATATACCAAAGCAACAGTTCCTAGTTCAAGTATTTTAAAGCTTTGCTAACCTCTTTTTTTTTTTTTTTTTTTTTTTTTTTAATTGCAAGAACGTGGTCTTGTAAATATAGAGACCAGGCTTCTGAGCAAGGCAAAGGAATTGTGCAAGCTTTTTCCTGTCTATGGGACTATTCTCAGTTAACTTCATGAGTGCATTCCATCTCAGCTATGGAGAGACAGAGAAAACATACTTTTCTTCCCTTTACATAACTTTCAACCTGTTTAACTCAATTTAAATATTTATTTTATAAGTCCAGTGGAACAATGTCTGGATGCCTCTAACTAATTTACTAGGAAAATCATCCCCAACTGAATGCCCTGGTGTTCACAAGTAGCTGTAAAACACATCTTTTCATGTCTGTTTGTACAACTTCTTGTTGCACTTTTGAAAGGGAGGAGTTCTTTGCTCCTCAGATTCAGATTAAAGCAAGATCAATCAACAATTCTTGTTGTCTTTTTTTTTTTTTTTTTTTTTTTTAAAGATACCGTCTTTGGGATTTGAGGACATCTGAGGATTTCAAGTAATACCAATATTTACTGTCTTCCTGTACAGCTGTAAAAGAGAATACTACATACAAGTGAGGGATGAGTGAGCAAAGGACTTTGACAGTGTTTCATAGCAGAAAACACAGAATTCAAGGAGAGAGAACCTTTATGGAATGGAAAAGGTTAAAAAAGTTTAAGAGTGCATTACTTCCCTGTTCATAAGCACCAACACAGCATCTATAAATAAGTTCAAATAGAAATTAAAACAAGTTTCATGCTAAGATACCAGAAATTGCGATTTATTTTCTCAAGGACTTTATACTCACAATCTCATCTCCTGGCAACCAATATCCTTCTTGTTCAATACCAGCTTTTGACCCTTTACACCCCACCGTCAGGGTTTCAACAATAAGACCATCCTTGACTGCTAAACTCAGCTGACGTGTGGTTTCTTTTGGATGCATACCATGGACTCGAGACATATACCTGCACACAAAGCACAGAAGTCTTTAAGTGTTAGTGTTAAACTATAAAAAGTGACAGCAAAAAAAAAATACTCTTTTTCAAATGATTTAAAATAATACGCAGCCTATATTTTAGGTTGTTTTTAAACCCTCAAAATTTATACAATTTACTCCTTTGCTACAAATCATCTTTTCTTCCCCTTGAAGTTATCATGTACATACCTAGACAAGCAGTAGCACAGTAATTTTCTACCAGAAAAAATTATTACACTCCAAAACTAACAGACACGCTGGGCTTGTCTCTGCTAAACTTCCACATCCGTTTGTGCCCCTAAAGAGACTTCTTTAATTTAATTAAAACTTGCATTTCCGTAGTATCTCGTATAGCATATATACTATAGAATGATTCTGGAGATGTACCAATGCATCTATGTGATGCTCTGGAGTACAACACATGTATAAAAAACAGAAGTTTATGCATCACATACGAAAACTCAACAGCTAGTTATAGACTAAGTGTTTTTTCTCCTTTTCTTGAGATAACCACAATGACCCCACTATGATGAAGTGCACTGGTGTGAACAAAACATATACAATCTACACTGTGTATATACATGAGAATCAGTTGTGTAATATTGACTTTTACCCAGTATAATTTACTTCTAGACCAACATCACATATTAACTTGCAGTAAACAATATAAAATGATCTTCCCTCAAATAAAGATGACCTCCCTGTTTTAAGATCATTACACTTCAGATCTTTTTTAGCAGAATTCCAAGAACGTATCTATGAGCCACTGCACATGGAGAAGTGACGAGAGCTGCAATCACATGCAATCATCAGATAAGTGAACTGACCTGGAACCAATTTTTTTGTGGACATATTTTTCTAGTTACAGCTCTCTTACAGTTAGAAGGCTAGCAGAATTTCTCTCCCTTTTGGTTTCTCAAGGTACTCTGTTCTACCTGTCTCCTAGGAGAGAAATACGTATTTTACCTGCTTTAAGACAAAGCTGTCAGCTATAGTATCCTCTTTTTCATGCTTCATAATGAATTCCAGCAACCATGATTCTTTTGTGACTGTCATCAAAAGTGTCTTCACAAAAATTATAATTATTATCAGGAGCAAACTTGAGGGAAAGTTTTTTTAAAGCAGTAGCATTACATGAAAGAAAAAAGCTATATCAGTTCGTATTTTCTGGGTTTTGGGGTTTTTTTGGTAACATGGCTGACAGGAAATTTTAATGCCTTAGAAGTTATAAACTTGCAATAAGGGATGAAGACCACTCTAGTGGCCAACCCTCCAATCAACCCTCCTCTTTGAAGGCATACGCCTTTCAAACTTATTGTTTTGGATGCATAAAGGTCTTTCCCAATTGTGCCTACTCTCAAGCTTTTGCTGGAACTGGTTCGTGCTAATCTAATCTTTTTGTTTTGCTCTAAAGGAAACTAAATGCATATAATCATACAGCAAATTTCTGATTGAGTAGAAGTATGTATTTGTGTAGAAAATTATACAATAATGAGAGCAACACAGGACATTTATAAATTTCTGCCTGGTATCAGAGGCGTTTACATAAATGCAGCATGTTTGCAGGATCCTTGGGGGCTGGGGGGTGGAGGTTAGGGTAAAATCTCCTAGAGACAGATGCTGCCATTCACTATGTTTTACAATGTCTACCACAACACAGTCCAAGTCTGGTTGATTTCTGCATGCTACCACTGCACAAAAAGTAAGTGATAATTGAATTAATAGAGAAAGAACAAAATTATGTGGAATTCTGTGATCCAAGCTCATATGAATCTTATACTGGCTAGAAAAAAGGATTGAAGGCCAAGCACATTACTTCAGTTCTCTGCCACACTGGGTGGATGCTCATGTTCCCAACCTGATCCTTTCTGGCTTCTGCAGAACCAAAATCCAACGTGCGGGCATGTTCAAGTGGCATTAAACACTTAATTGAGTTTTCTGAGTTCTCCAAATTCCAAGGTGGTCTTGAACAGGCAGAGACTCAGATCTATTACTTCACTTTCAAACAGAGTGCAAATGAACACCATTAGTTTGCTGAGGCATAAAGTGCTGAAGCTTTTAAACTGCCTGAAATAGAGAAAACAACTTATATGTTTATATACTCTTGTTACGTGTATTTCATGTGTGTGTGCACATATGTATATATTCATGCAAACAAAACTAGCTTTTTAAAGTACATTATCTTTGTCAACACATCCTAACTTTACTGGTGTTTCAGCAGATTTCCATTTTAACTCTGTACTAACAACCTCCCTATCAAGAGCCACAGCACTCATGTCTTCTGCAGTTTCTTCCAGTCTTTAATAGGTCTCAAAACACACAGCACAGGTACTATCATCCTTCCCATTCTACTGATGGAACAAATCAGGCACTGAGCAAGGAAGTGATTTCCCTGCAGTTATACACTAAACTGCTGTAGGTCTAAGAACCAAGTATTAACCCAGTGCCATAATCTTCAGTACACCCTGCTGAAGAAACCATGTATTTTGCATTGCATCACCCATAGTTACAATCCAAGTCCTGACTGTAAGCTACACATTTTGTGATTATTTCTCACTCACATCTCTGAACAGAACAGATATATAATACAAACCAAAAAGCCTTAAACCAACTCTAATCAGCTAAGAGATTTAACCTGCCTATTTCAACTGTGGCAGGGTGTGCACTAGTGAAAAGGAGCACACAGCTCAGAATCGCCCATTTCTCAAATCCAATCTGTGTTCTCAACCAGAGTGAAAGTACTGCTACCATCTAAACTATCTCCTCATTTCCTCCAGCTGTAAACTGGGAGTAATAACTCCCCAGTGGCTTTTTGAAAAATACTTTAGTTAATGTTCAGACTGTGCAGTCTGGAGATGCACAAGGGCTATGTTTTCCATTTTTAAAATAAGATGCTATCAGCTTTCATAGGAAAGCACACAAATGTAGAGAGAATGTTTTTACTTCAAAGAGTAGAATTGCTCTAGAAAAGTGCCCCCTCCCCCAAAATTTTTAATTATATTAAAACCTGTAAAGTGTAGGTGGCTAGATATTCGCAAAGACTATAGAACAACACTGGCAGGGTCTGGATGAAATCCGATCTTGTTTCTTTTCAGCCAGAAGGATGGCAGCTAAACTAAGAAGCAATTAAGGCACAGGATTAGAACCAGAAAAGATAGTTAAAGTTCTTTAATAATGAAATATGAAAAACTGTCACAACATGCAAAAGATGTCAGAAGCACAAAATAAGTTAAACTCCACCCTACAGACAGAAAGCATGATGTTTGGATTCTTAACTACCTCATCAGACTCATTACTGGACTGGGGAAAAACAATATTGAAATGTCTTTGTGCAGACGTGACGCGAGTAATCCAGGGAGTGCAAGCCTTTTCCTGGCACTGCATGGACTGAAGCATCTGGCACCAAGAAGTTAAAAAACAAGTAAGAGAGCTAAAGCAATCCCTGATTGCTGTTTTCAACAAAAGCTGATTAGCCTTACCTTGGAGACAAGGAGCTGAAGCAATATGGGTTTGTTATACCTTTGCCCAGTCCTTCCTATCGACAGACTGGGAAGTGTAATACAATCCCTATACTGCTATTATGTAGCCAGCCACGAGCAGTAAAGCAAATACACTCAGATGGTGAGAATAAGACATGGAGACAAAGTAAAATCCCCTAAATCAGCAAACCCGTCTGTATCAGATAGGGGGTTGAAACAACCATTTCAAAATACAATTTAACTGTGCTAATCCCTTCTACATAAAATAAGTGTCTGTCTGATGAAAAGAGGAGGTTTGGCTTGATAATCTGCACGTTAAATTCCAAATCTCACCAAATGAGGCTGCCTGTCTGCAGGATACAGAAGCAACTGAACTGCTTCTCAGTATTAGAGCATTTATAGGTCAGTATTTTCTCCATTTAGAAACTGGCAGCGCAAACCTCCTTGACATTAGCATAGAAGAATCTAGCAAATCTAGCAAAATTACACTTTTTGTAATCAACTTCTAAGAGCCTACTAAAGCATGTTTTCAATTATTGCCACACCACTTTGAAAGCAAAGGATAAGAATCTTTAGCATCTAGGTTGCTCGTTCCTACCCTTAAAACAAATCTCAGGATTGTCACACCACCAAAGTATATGTAAATGTTCTGACCTTCAGAAACAAGATCCTGCCAATAGAATCAGGTAAATAAATACAAATGTGCATATAGCTAATATATGTGCACACCTGTCTGAAAACAAAAGAAAAAATTTAAATGAGAACAATAGAGGATAACCATGAATAGATCTGTAGATTGTGTATGTGTGTGCATACTCATCTGTATTTAGTACACAAAATACCAACCAGAAAAATGCAAAACAACAATGTTAAACTTATTTGGCACTTCAGATGAGAAGTAGTCAGATCTTTTCAAATTTAGCAGTGATAAAATACCTCTATATTCTTCTGTTTATATACCTTACTCTTGTTACATATCCTAAAACCCTGACCACCTTTCAGACACCATGGGGACAGCCCAACGGGTCAGCACTGCTGGAGGTGAGGACTTGAGCAGTTTTCACAGGCCTCATGGCATCCAGGAGCCACACAGCCACCTGCTGCACACCCCACCTGAGTCATGTTGCAATGACAGGGGAGGAATGATATGCAGGGAAACCTGGTACATGGCCTTCCAGAGTCTCTCTCCTTCACAGCAACAAAGTGCAGAAGCTCCTGTAACTTATGTCAGCACCAAGTGACAACTGGATCTTGCCACCTCCCTTTGCTAAACAAAACTGGACCACAGGAGTACCAGAATCCACATCTAAACCATTTGCCTGCCCTATATACAGGAGACATTATAGAAGCACTATAGTCTGTCAGTTCACATAGTCAGTCTGTTTACACCTAAAACTTCAAAAACATTTTCTCAAACTAGCCAGTGTTCAGCATATCTTTCTATTTAAAACCTACATCTAATAAATGTGCTTCACAACATACCTTGAAACTCAAGAAAAGGGTTTGTTTTGATCTAAGGGGTGTGAAGGAAGCAGACTCTAAAGCTGCGATCACCATGGGAGCAAAACAGATACAAAAGTAGCTGGCACTTGCAGGGATCAGATGATGAACTTTTCGCCTACAGCTGTCACACAGCTGACAACTCCTGCTTGGTGCTGTACCAAGACAACACAAAGCCAAACCCTGTCCCAAAGCTCTTAGTATATATGGCCACAAAATAATGTACATAAATAACTAACTCTGCTCCTAGAGAGTCCTCAAAGTCAACTGTGGTCTACTGAGATGCAGCAAGTGGTTTACATGGGCGCAGCTGTGTTGTGGCCCAAAAAACAAAGCTGGCCGAGGAAGGAAGTGAATAAGATTACTTAAGGTGGAAAGCTGACACAGGTATTTACAAAAACAAAAATAAAATCTCAGTTTTTCTGGACTTATAAGGAATGGCATTTTCAGCTACCTGAACTCATCAGAAGGAAAATACTGAAAAAAATACACAGCAAGCATCTCTGTAAAAGACTAAAGTAAAATACATATAGGAAATACCTGCCTCACATAGTGTGACAACTGTAGGTAGATGCTAATTTTAGTGACAAACACTGCAGTCATGGTCTGATCAATTATCTCTGTCTATGCTGGATGTCTCCGCCCTCCACGATATGAAGGGAAGTAGCAATCTGCTGGCAACAGCAGCTCGTCCAGGGAGAAACAGAGGTCTTAAGATTTCCTTATATGCAGAGCCCATCTCACAGTTGAGATCTGATAAAATATAGCACATCCCATTTAACTCAACTGAAAGGCTGCCATTAATTTTAAATGTTACCTACAGGTATATAAAAATGTCCTAGATTCAGGGACAGACCTTAAGGAATAATACATAAAATGGAAGGAAAGCAGCCAAAAATCTATTCTGAGTTTTATATTGTGTTCCTACCTCTGGTGAGGAATGCCTTTTGCTTTAGATTCAGGGTATGACAGCAGTTTTATAGAAGGCCGACACACTTTTAAGACTTTCTAATTTGCAAGGAATAGGTCACTTGGTCATACTGAAAGTATAAATGGAAGAGATGGCTATGAATTTTTTTTTTTATATATATATATATTTTTTTTTTTTTTTTTAACAAATACAGCTACATAGCGTAAGAACTTAAAATACACAGGCTCAAATCTTGGGAATCCAATAATTATCCTTGTGGAGAGCCAGGTGAAGATTTGTAGTCACAGTCGTATCTCAAGGTCTCAATTCCAAAGCGCAGGTTGCCTGTTCTCACCAGATACAGCACTGTGGTACAAATCAACTTTCACAAAATATGGGCTAAACATTATGTGTATTTGTATTTCAAAGCAATATATTTGAAATATATATTCCCTACTTGCCAGAAACTGAGAGCTGGTCTGAGAGCTGAAAACAATGTAGACACACAGAGACTAAGTAGAACTTTTTACAGTGGGGACGTACTAGCACACTTGTTTTCTAGGATACTTTTTGATATGCAACCAAAGCGTAACGTTCTCCCTCTGTCCTTATACTTCACAAAGAGAGATGCATGTATATGAACAGGCTGCAGTTGATCTCCACAGCAATCCACATACCATCAGCACAGACCATGCAAGCATTGACAGAGCTGCTGTTTATGCTATGTAACACTGATTATACACTCTGTATTTTGTGCAGTCCGAAATTCCAAGTGTGGGACACAGAGAAACTGAATTACAGAGAAATGATGAATTTTCTTTTTTCTCTGACATCTGCAACATTCATTTTGAAGACACACACACTATCTAAGTAGGAAATATTTCTAAAATTTGTTTCTCCTTCATAGTGTAGAAATCCAGCTTTTGCATGAATACTGAATCTGATTTTGTGCAGTATTTTTATAAAACAAGAAGGACGCACACACTTGATAGTGAAACAGTGAGATCCAGCAGTTCAATGGAACTCAGGTCTTCCTAATGTTCCTTCTGCTGCTGCTAAAACAAAGCTAAAGAGTAATCTTGTCTGTGTGTCCTTTAGATACCCCAGGCACTACACAGTTTTTTTATAACTTTAATCACCTGGGTCATTTATGTCAAAACCATGGTAGTTTTAACTCAAGTAATTTCTTGTTTCAGTAATGTAAATTCTCACTCACAACTTCACTGTGCCCTTAAGATTGTGTAACCCACCAATAAGATCATGAAAAGCAGGTAATCAAGGCACCAAGCAATGCAGTCCTTATCCATAAAATCTCTTTCAGAACTACTACCATCTTCTTAAGGAGGAACTTATCTAAAAAAGGGCTTTTTTAGATACTCCCATTTTTCCAACCTAAAAAGTTGTATGGGATGCTGCTGGTAATGTACACCTATGTGCACTGAGGACTATTGGCAAACAGGAGCACTAACCATTTAGGGGCACTGCACACATATGTACAATTGCCTATGTATATGCAGAGCCACTGTTCCATCCAGCACTTTTCTGTGGATGTACTGGAGACAAACACGTAACACATGACTCAGAATGTAACATCCTAAATAATACCTTGCAAATGAAATATTCAGTCAGCTCACATCGAGAGTCTCAGTTCAAAACATGCTTAAAAAACACACATTCCAGTGCTTTCATGATTCAGGTTTTTAGTCTTCCATCCAATTTTTCCATTCTTACCTGGGTTAAAAGTAACAAAAACTTTTTGGGTTTTTTTCGGTCAGATTAGTTTTACCTTGGCTGAGTTTCAAAATCATCACACTGTCACACAAATGTTCACCTAATTACCAATTGGAAAAGCCATCAGGGCAGGGCTGCTGCTTTTGGTGATGATACTGTTTAAATGAATGGGAATATGAAACCGCAGCCTAAAATAGACAGTATGAGTAGTGCTTTGGAGATCATTCTCTCTCTACTGATTACAGAAAAGCCTTGATGAGCACTTCAGGCTAGGTAACAACCTGTTAAATGGCCATGTCACACTCATTTTTATCTTTTACTTCTAATAGGAAGTCTCATTTATTTACAGCAAAGAAATTAAACATAAGCTAGAAGTGTTACTTTCAAACATTATAAAGATGCTATGATTGAAGCAAAAATCATTACTGCTTGTGACATAAAAAGTAAACTGGTTTGCTTTTAGTAATCAGAAATAAAGGTAACCTGTTATGTATTTTTTTCCATGTAAACTTACACAGCTTCCACACAAATATGGAATACATGAGACTGTTCATTAAAACAAAAAGGGGGATAGTGATTGTCAAGTCAGTTATACTTCCACCACTTTCCTTCTAAGTATTTATACTGGAGTTCATATTTGCATGTATTCTCTAAGAAAAGTATTAAACATTGAACATTACAGTTTTTATAGTAACACACAGTAAGGACAGTTCAAATGAGTTTGCACTCATTAGCAAACACCAAACAAGGAGTATGGCTGTTATTAATAACCATGTGTTTGTGCTGTTTGTGTGAATCACTTTATTTACTACTCATACTCACGCTCAGCCCAGAGCATTCACCTACTAAATCAATGAAGAACATTTGAGCTTTGAGATGAAAAAAGAAAACTGCCTTAGTAGCAATACCAAGTAAGAGCATTATTAAGAGAAAAATTATTAGATAAGGAAAACTGAACGAGCAACATTCTTTAGAACACCTGAGCACCTATTTATTTAATTTTGCAGGATGAACTGTAGGAACTAGACTTGCATGCATTAATATTTCTGATCTAAGCAAATCCACAAAAAGTTTAGCCTCACCTCAAGATCTAGTCCTCAATAAAATAGCCATTTATCCTAAACCCCTACAGGTGTTAACGGTTGCACAGCCAGCTACAGCATCCACTCCATTCCATGTAGTTAGTGTAAAGCAGGTGGCAAGGCTGGAGGAATCTCTCTGTCAGTCCCATGGTGAAGAGTTTTCTACACCAGGCACTGAATCAGCCTTACAACAGCCATCACTGAGAAGCAAACCCAGCAAGTCAGGTAGCAATGTTTTGGCTAGCAAAGTAGCAAAAAAAAGGTAGCAAAGTATCTAAAATTTATCACATGGTGGGACAGTGGCTCAGTACCAAGTTGGAGGAACAGTTATCCCTAACAAATGACAAACAACACTGCTTAATATATCAGGACTTCTTTTTATGTATTCCTTTAACTGGTTTAATTAATTTGATTAAACAGAATCATTACACAAATTGAAGACATTACCTATATTAAACAAAACAGCTCGATGGGAAAAAAGTAATTATTAATACTCAAGATGACACACCTTCACCAAATCTACTAATTCAGAAATTTTAATTCTACTTCTCAGAGCAAATGCAGCCAGGTTCTTTATAGTCTTTTTACAAGAAAAGTTTACATATTTTCCTGTCATCCCTGCTTCCATCCTCCTTAGTCAAGAATATCTAAAAGCAGCTCTTAAAATGGACCATTAATAAATACCAGCAATATTAAAGTTACATAATATACAAAACAGAAAATCATGAACTCACAAACAAAATTAAGATTAAACACCATATTAAAAATAGATAAATCCTTTATGACAAGCGTAGCTACCTAGAGTTAACACAGGTGATATTTAATGAACGTACACCATTACGAAAATTCCTTGTGCAATGACAATCTGTCATTTCTTCTGAAGGACCTTATAAACTATCAGTGTTTAGCTTAATTAATTTCTTTTCAAGATTTTTGTGAATCTGGATGTTAAAAATCCTTATTAGCTCGCTCAGTATTTTCTCACTGGTCAGTCTCTGTACAAATTTAGAACCAAAATTGTGTATCAGTTATGATGCAAAAGCTGGTGAGATTCCCTGTACTTTCCTGCATACATGCAGTTTTCAGTGTCCTTTTTATTACTTTATAGCATATATCTAAACCTTTGAAAATGTCTGAAAATTTCAATCTGAATGCATCACTTAACCTCAGTGCAAAGCCATCAGTATAAAAAATTAACATATCAAACAAATTAAATGTTTTGGTGTCCATCCTATTTCTATGCAATGTATCACTATGCTTGTAACTGATAGTCATGCACACATAATGCAGAGGTTTTATGTATGACCAAAATAGCACTTTTACTAAATTTTTTTCTATTAGGGAGTCAAATGATCAGTTTTATACTGCTTTTGTTTTATTAATACAATGATTTTTAAACAAATCAATTGATAAGTTGCTGAAAATGCACAGAGGACTTCCCCCCCACACACACACCCCACACACCCCAGATGATCTATCTATGCCTAAGGGTTTCCATGCCTTAGAAGTCTAGACTTAGTTCATTCTCTTGGTTTAACATAAATAGTGTTATGAAAACAGAAAAAAAACCACATTGGTTTGGGGCTAAAAGAAGCAACTGAAACTTATCATGGAAAAGAGAGAAGGAAAGTAAAAGAACTGGAGCAGGAGATTGATTTAGGGGAGTCAGAAAGAAATGTCTTGTCCTTGACTAGTAACAGAAAACAAGTGAAGAGGTACTTAAGAGTTTTCTACCCTGTCATACCTAGTTAGATGTTTCTATGTTTTGTTTACTGTAGCGCATATATCTATAATTAAGCCAACCCAATACAAACTGAATTCAGTTTTCTCAAGGGTGAACACTCAATAACAGGCTGCCACTAAAAGCAGCTATGTGGCCTGCAGAGGAAGTAGTATCATGCATCTCATTGTAGGACCTTATACTCCACACTTTTGCTTTGCTTACCCTTGCATAATTACGCATGGCATGGACAAAAATTTCACAGTACTGTTCTTCCTCATCCTTTCCTAATTGCTAAATGTGAGCTTTCCTGAGCACCTCCTTCAATACTGACCTGTTCCACCACAGTACAACTGACCAGGGTTTGATTAATATGTACCAGATTCTGAAGGGCTGGTTTGAATAATACCATTTGCTTCACATGGTCACATTTAAAACATACATGAGGATGATGTAAAGATGTGAAAAAGGAGTCAGCACCACTGGTTAAAAGTGAACTCAAGCAACCAATGCATTTGTCTGTGTAACAGAAGGATATTTTACTTCAGAAAATTGTTTTCAGATAAACCTACTCTCCAGTTAAAAAGGACAGATATTTTAGGGGAATGGCTTGACAAAGGGTAAGAAACCAACAGAGCAGAAAAACATTTCTAAGCTTTCATTTCAGTCAAAGATATATCAGGTGCTACAAGATGTCTGCTCATGTAAAGTTAAACAACAGGATTATCTAGTTATAAATCCACAGTCATCTGCTCTCCTAATCATTCTTACAGCTTACTATTTTTGTTTATGCACAGCTATTTAGTTGCAACATGCAAAATAGTAGGAAGATTTAAATTTTCATCAAAGGTACTATAAATAGTGACAGATTTTTTCTAACAAGTTTCTGAGCTTTGAATACGCAATACCGTAAGAATCTTATTCTTTCATTATTTTTTCTTGCTACTGCATTGCATATTCTTATTTATAGACTTATGTGATTATTTCCTATCTGTTCAAATTGAGGATTTTCTTATTTATACTCTCTTGTGATGATTCTCTACCTGTTCAAATTGCTCATTCTCATCTTTGCTTTAATCATTGCTTCTAGAAATTGTTTTCTGTTAGACAGCCTAGAAAAAGAACAGCAGAAGAACTAAGGCAAAAAAAACCCCAAAACAAAAAAACAACGATTTATGGATTTGAAAGGCCCTTACTTTAACTGTTCTCAGAGACTGGCTGGAGAAATTTCACAGAGTGGTATATGAAGAAGAAATCCTCCTCCTAGTACTAAATGTCAAACTGAGAGGGTCACATACTCAATCTACAACTGCTAGTGACTTCATCTCAAATGTGGGGCCAGAAAATTTCATCATTTTACAGTAATCTTTCATACTGAGGAATTCTTTTCTGGCATGCTATCCCATCAATGCTGATTAATGTCAGTCCACACAAAGCTAACAAGGGACTGACAGAGTCTGCTCTGTATAGGCTTAGGATCTGTTCATTTCTTTTAGATGTTCTGACTTAGCTGCACTTACACTATATTAGAATATAACAAAAATGAGTCGACAGAACAAATACACAAAAAATGGTTATGACCATTTAGGATCCAAGTGCTAGACCATCCCATTTGAAAGCCAATTAAAAAAGATGAGTCTTTGTACCTATTCATGAAAACAAGGCATTTTCTTGTATCACCAATGTTGTAAACCAGCTGAGTGATGAAACTGATAGTTTCAGTTTCGCTCAATTTGAAACTAACACAAATTCTCCAATTACAGCATGACAGTTTTATCCTAGCTAACGGTCTTTCCATCAGCTTCATTCCCCCCAAAGTTGGGATACCTTTATCCTGTGGACTAGAGTCACTTTTGGTTTCATTCCCAAACTAACTCATTCTCAGGCTCCATTCTAGAGAAAGCCAAATTGCTCCTCCTGTGAAAAAGGCAAAGCATGGCCAAGAGGTTAGTTTGCTCCTGATAGAGAACATAGATGTAAACCATGCCAAGACTGGCCTCTTCTGCCAAAGGCACTCCAACACTGCTCCAGCATGCTGTGTGTCCTCAGATGCCTTCACATCATGCCCTATGGCAAACGATCATGCCTTTAGCTTCATGTTCAAGAACAGCATTGCTGTGGGCTGTATTATTTTTGGCACTTAGAACTGAAGAACCACACACACATACAAAACAAACAAAAAATATGTCAAGGCCAAAGAAACAATTCCATGAGCCAAAGGCAATGTGATGTGGTCACAGCAGATCTGCTCCAGACAGTGCCAGGGCTCTTCCTGTCACAGTACACAAAGACAGTATAGACACTGCCTTTATAAGGAACAGGGAGAGAAGCTAATCAACTAAATAAATCATGAAAAACATCAAAGGGAGAGAGAAAAAAATATGAGGAAGGAAGTACGGAAGAAAATAACTATATTTTGGTTCTTCACATTAGTCTTCATGAAATAGTTTAGAAATCAGAATACCTGTTTACAATGACAAAATCCTGAAAGTGGCCAATAATTGTTCTAGAACCGTATTTGCCAATTGGGTATTTTAATAACATTAACTTAATAGATAATGAACTCTGAGCTATTCATAAAGATCATGAAATGTTCATAAATTGCTACTGAGAAAACCCAATACTTTGTGATAAAAAGGGTAAATATTTAATTAATAGTTAATTAAATCTTAGGAATCCAATTACCTGTAGGGAATTATAAAGAAAACACTATAAAAGAAACTGAAAGACTGGAGTAGCCAAAGAAAGAACTTTAAAAACAGGCTGTACAGAAATCCTTATCAATCTGCTACGTAAGTGAGTGTCAATAATTTATCCTACTCATTTAAATATGCATGCCTTTTTTCCAGTGTTTTTTCAGGCATTTCATTCCATAGAATCAATTTTTGAGGTTACCCGAAATCTAAAACAGATGGAAAATAATGAGGAAAAAACAGAAAGTCAAAGCATAATTATAATTTTTAACACACTTTTAGGGATGAACAATTTGTCAAGCTGCACTCTTGACAGAGAATTCACAAGATACGGGAAGCCATTTCTCTGCTAGTGTTTATAGCATAACTAATGCCAATAATACTCATCTAAATAATTGACATATTAAGGTCAAATTATCCCAATATCATCTGGACAGAAAAATAAGTCATATTTCTTTATAAATAACTCTTAGAAATATCATTTTGTTATGAAGTAACTTGGTAGTTTAAAAATGTTAGATACTTCTAGTAGCTGGATTTTAGATTATTATAATTCATTGACTTGAGATACACTATGACAATATAAGCCAGGTGAGAATATTTATTTTGCATACTTTTACAGAAATGTTACCACTGCCTTCAAATGAGCTTTACCATAAAATAAAAATGCACTGAATATGCTTAAGCCTATGTACAAATATAGGAAGTTACATATATATTTTAAAGTTCTCTTGAAAAGGCAGTTTGCACTTTTAGTACTGATTCCTTAAAATTCACTACACTGTTACTTCCTGTTAGCATTGGTTTTCAGTCCTTTGTTTAGTTTTCAAGCTACTGAAACATGCTTATCTCCAACCAATGGAAAATACCTTTCCAACTGTAATGTACCCCCAACATATATCACTAAAATTGCAGAATCCCTTTCATATAACGATTTGTTGATTACTATTTTTTGAGACATTAAGTCTGTGCAGTGTGGTCTCTTCCCTACCAATGCTTTTATCTAAGTATTTATATAATACTCCAATTAACAGTGTCATATACTTGCTGTTTTTCCACACACACATTTTTAATTCCTTCAAAAATAGATAACTTTCTTGTGTTTCTTAATACTTCTCTGCATGCAATGACTTTTCTAAAATATTTGCCAGAAGTTCAGTAAGCTTACTATGTTCTTAAAGGCTCCAACTTGCGTATTCAACTCTCTCCTCAATGTAAGACAGTTTTCAATCACTTCTAATCACTCATTTTTCTATTCTTGATTTTCCTCTTCATCAATTTAAAAAGCAAAGCATACTTTTAATTAAAGAGCCTATTTCCTTATAGGTTTTTCCTGATAATATTAGAAGTACCTTCTAGTGCTCTTGGCTCCTTCTACACTATCCTCCTACTCTTATGTTCTCTACAGAAAATGCGTGGCTAGTTCTATAGATTTTTCTTGCATACTTTCCATTGCCAGCATCTTCTGGAAGTCTTTCTTTACCCCAGATATTTTTTAACAATTACACATAAAATGCACAGGTTACATTTTACATATTTTAATGTGTTATATATATCTGTCTTTTTAACGTACCGAGCTGAAACACTGCATATTCTATAAGCAACGAATCTTCTTTTTATATTACAAACATTTCCTCCCTAGTCATAGGAAGTAAATGCTCCTTGATATGTATAATGGCTTCTACTGGGCACCAGAAGACTAAGCAAAGCAAGAAGTAAATGAAATAAAATACGTTAGGAAGAGGGAGACAACCATGACGAGCTGTCAGTTACAAGAAAAGCCAACTAAATAGATTTGCCTAAAAGTACCAAACCACCTGACAAAGAACGCAGCAACAGAGATTCTGCTATGAAGGTGTTTGGATTAACAGGTCACAAAATATAAAGGACATCTTGTCTCTAGCAACAAATGAATCCTCAAACTACATCAAAGAGAAAACAAAATAAAAAATCAAATCATGAATCATCTTTTCAACTTGTGAGGTTTTCTGAAAGTACACATTTGTCATCCACTACATGACTGTCACTTACCTTAAACATGTATTTATAAAAAAAGATTATCTTTCTGTTTTTCTGTATCCTTACTCAGGAGTAAGACATGCTTCCATACATTTCATTGTCATCATTACTTGTGAACACTTGTAACATGCAAAGCCATTCTTTCAGTCAATCCCAAGAGGTATAAACAGTTCTAAAAAAATGTTACTAATCCAAGTATGAGAATTCTCCCTACAGCTCCAACTATGTACATAGGCTCATAATTTTCACTTTTGAACCACTGTTTCGTTTTGGTCTTTCTTATTATTCATACATTTGCCCATGTGCCCAGAAACTGATTGATCTTTGTACTTGGCCAAATGATCTCTGAGCTGCTCAGTTTTCGTAAGAAGAGATATTCTGATGCCCTAATGATTTCAGAGCTTTATTTTGAATGTTATGTAACATGCATACCCATTTACTGTCATCTGTGTTTCTTCATCAATGACTAGTACCGTAAAGCAACTCAAATGTCTTTATGTTTTCCTTGTCAAAAGTTATCTTCTTAAAAATATCATATAATAGAAACTAGATCACTGCTCATCATTCATCACTGATGTGCATGTAGAACATTTACAATGTCCAGGCACTTTTTAGATTGCTCTTCACTGCTAACACCTTGCACATCTTTCTCAGAGTACTGGGGCTGCTTGCATCTCTGTTTAGTCACTTATTTTTCTTCTGATTAGTGATGAGTCATAGAATCTGGATCTAGCCTATTTTTAAAAAAATCAAACTACCCTTCAGTTACCAAGAGCAGTACTTCTTTTTCTACCATCTAATTACTCGTTTTCTCAACCTTGTTTGTAACAATAGTATTTGTCTTACCTAACTTTACCTAGCTAAATGTTATTCAAACTTCCTTAAAATAGGCATCTCTCACAAGAGTGGGATGAATCCCCAGCTAGATGGGCCTGTCTCCCTTTATTACGTATAAAACGAGCATAAACAGCTAAAAAAACGCAGCTAATATATGGCCTGGAGCAAGTAATTTGAAATGTTAAAATGGAAAGTGTATAGCATTAGTTTATGCACTTGTCTCCTTGGAGACATGATGCAAATATGTATGCTTTAAAGCATTCTGAAACTCAAGTGCAACCTAAATTCCCTAAAATACAATCTCCCTCTCAAGCCCACTTGGAACTCTTATCTCTGGGAAGGTACTTTTCAGTTTAATGGTGTATCTTTATTTGTTGTAGGAGCCAGGTACACACTAATTCATTTGGGACATCATCTTTTTTCTTTCTCCTGTTTACTGTTCACTGTGTTTGGAGAACCTGAACTGTTACTTCTTCCACTTACGAAGCCAGTTTTGCCTGTCACTTCCACCTCAGAGCTTCCAAACTCTGCCAGTGGACCAAGTTATAATGATTTTCTTTTAGTTACCTGCACTGTTTATAACTCTCCTTTTAGTGGTCTCTGGCCTCATTATCAGTTCACATTGGTTCTGGCAACTGAAGAGATGCCAAGTGGTTACTTTTGCTCTTTTAAATTATTCATATTGATTACTTTGACAAATGCGACCTACATGTTGGCCTAGAAATGCAAACAAAGCAGAGAGAGGCACAAAACCTCCCTCAATTGTTATTACAATGGCTACTCCAAGTTATCTTAGAAGGTATTTCAAGATAGAACTTTACACATTGCAAACTCCACATCTCATGTTTTCTTTAATAGTGTCCTATGCTAATCTTAGCAAATATGGCTTCTTATTTGTTTGAACAACCCAATTTCAGGTTTATTTTTTCCTTCTAGAAAAGAGTTCTCCATTGGCCTATCACATTTTCCTAAAGAAATAGATTATGTACAGATTTTATTGCCCTCTTCTCCTTAAACGTTAATCTACTTGTATTTTGACCAAGCTATGGAGTACAACTCTTGCATGCTTAACTTAGTTCAAGTACTATAAATATTGCATATTTCCTAAAGCTGCTTATACAAAACAAATACAGGGTCAGTAAGATCTCAGACTCAATGGATTAAACCTCACTAGAGGATCTTTAGGTGCCCAGTTTCGAAGTTGGTTTTCTTTTATAATTAGATAATTAGTAACACAGAAGTGCATGTAACTGTTTAACAGTCTCTCACAATGTTTACTGTCTCTGTTTCCCACGGCTTTTAACAACATCAACCTTCCCCCCTCATCAAGACTTTTTTTGGAATGGATCACTTACTTTGTAATACGGTCAATGTTAGCAATTTGCTTCTGGTTCCGGATTATTTCTATAGCTGCCCAAAGATGCTGGATAGCCTTTGTATCTGCCTGTCGCCTCTTCGTTAAGCGTGCCATGACCTGTTTACTTGGTCAGCTGCAGTCGATAAAAAAAAGAAAAAACACACCAAAAAAGTTAATAATGAATTATGAAATGGATTGCATGATGGTCATGTTGCAATAAATATGATTACAAGGAATATTCTGTTAACCTACAGCAATTAAATTTGTACGCAGCATGTTCTCTTGTGCTTAAAGAGCAGTAAAAAGCAAAAACTAGTTTACGAGAACACCTTTCACATCACATTATCTATACAGAAGACAAAAGGCTACCAGTAAAAATTATCAAATCAATACCAAATGACTGAACTTATCAAACTGGTTATGAAAAGTCAAATAGTTCACATCTCAGTTCCCTAAAACTTGGTAAAAGCAAAAGCTACCCAAGCCTGATGTTTCCACAGGCTCCTGCATTGCCCAAAACCCTTTAAAAACAGCGAGTGATGCTTTACTGCATCACATGGTGTAAGCATGAACTCCAACACAGAGGAAAAGATGGACCCACCATTTAGTATACAACACAGTCCTCAGAGTGTAACTTTCCTATTTTTATAATTTACAACTATTAAAACCAAATTCACTCTATGAGAAGAAACTATAAGTAGATTTTCATGGACAATAAATATTTAAATAAATATTTTGGAGCAACTCCATTTCCTGTAACATGCTAAAACCCAACAGGACCAAAGTGATTCTGATGGCATTTACCCATCTAACCAACCCTGAACGGGAACATAATGAGCATCTGGCTTTGTTTACAAATTTTCCAAAAGCTCGAGGCAATGAGTACAGATAAGCCATAAATCGCCTACAGCTCTACTACAGGCACAGAATCTCTTTTTAAAAGCTTAACGATGCATTTTGATCACTAAATAACTTTCTTCCAGTGCCACCACTTTCTCAATGAAAAAAAAAATGACTGATTTATGACTGCTACCAAGGTCTATAATTTATTTTAGAGCTCTGTCCTCAAAATGAACTCTGTGGTATGCACGCAGATATTTGTAGCTAGCAGAATATTAACTTCAGTAACCCAAAATAATATAAAAAATGCAAAAACATTACACCATCTGTGCCATGTTAAAGATGGAAATTTAAGTATTAAAAGTGTTCCTCCTCTCAAATTCAGAAAAATTAAACCAGATTCAAGTAGCAGTTGCAGCAATGTAATTTTCAAGTCCATGGGATGTACAGGTACTTGTCAAGGAGGACTGTCATGTTTCAGATCCAGTATTTCTCTCACTCTACAGGTGTAATGAAATGAAGTGCAATGTTCTGTTATTAAGGAGAAGAAACAATTTAACAGCATTATACTTAACACTATGTAGCCCGTCTTTTTTAAAAAAGGAGGGAGAATAAAAGAGATTATGTGAAGTGATATGTGCACATCCAGGCACATGAGGCACCTCTGGCTGCTGGAGATAGCAGGGAAGGGCAGAACAGAGCAGTGCTCGCAGAGACATGGTGTGGTCACACATTGACCCCACGTTTCTGCTTCAGAAATCTCTTACCACTGGATTTTGAAGCAAGGACAACTGGATGGATCTCACAGAAAAGAAAGGCCAAGAATGCATTTTTGAGGAAAGGATAAGAGGGACTATGACAGACATACAGCTAAGAGTGGCAGCCAGTAGACAGCATCACCCAAGAATGATTCAGAGAAAGTCTCTGTTGGGATTAGTGGGAAAAAAGACACTGCATCCCTGTGAGCCCCTCTGCATTCGTTTCACAGACCATGAAGCCTTTACAAGTTAGAAAAAAAAAAACAACCAAACCCAAAAAAAACCAACCTCCTGATTGCTGATTGTAAGACAAACATATGATTATTTGTAGAATTTAGTTAAGAAAAATAGACCTGTAAAACACAAAGGTTAGACACTAACATGAGAAAGGACAATCTTTACAGCACTGCTACCTCAGCATAAAATTCCTTTCCCAACACAGAACTGACTAAAAGGGAAATTATTCTTTTTATTATAGCTTTCTACACACTATCTGCTTTAAAATTGTTAGCTGATGTGACAGTCGACAGGCTGGACATGGAGCCTCTTATGCAGTATCACATCCACATGTGAGGATCAAGGAGGAAACAAACACTCATCCTTCTCGACCCTGATATCAGTGTGAAACAACAGACCAGTTTATTTTGTAATAAATGAAGCAGGTCCTGTTATCCCAACTACTTTAAAAATAACTGGTCTTTTTGGCAGCCTGGAAAATGGCTGCCCATGTGAGAGCCGCGCTCAGGGCGCCTGGCGGAGGGGGGAGGAGGTGGTTTTCTCTCACACCCCTGCGACGCCTGGGTGCCAGGGCCAGCACAGGGCAGGGCCCCAGGGAACCCATCTGCCACCTCAGCTTGGCCCCGCAGCGCAGCTGAGGAAAGGCGGACCTCTGGGTCTAAGGAATTCCCTCTTCTGTCTCAAGGGCGCGAGAAAAAGCCCACGTCTGAGACAAGGAGCGGGAGAGTGAAAGATCACTGTAGTTAGGAGTTCCTGAAGCCCTGTGGTTGCAGAGCTGCACCCAAGATGGCTGCCAGCGGACAGAAGAAGGCCTCTCCCTGCAAAGACCTTGTGGGCTCCCCCTTTCCTTTGGAGTGTGCTTTTGGAACAAACCTCCCCACCACCACTTTGCCCCATCTTTATGGCACTTTGTGGGCTTGGAGCACACCAGCACTGCTATGCCCTGTGCCAGGCCTAACTCCAACCCACAGTACAGGCACATGCCTCCCAGGTGCCCTTCCGCTATTGCGAGGTCACTCTGGGGGACCAGGCTGGCCTGAGCCTCCTCCTCGTTTGTCTGGAAATAAAAACAGGGAGAATTCGCACACGTGGGACATGCCAATCATACATGTTCTGTTCTTTTTTTTTTTTTTGTCAGATAAAACAGTTTTATTAGGTGTTCTGCCTTCAAAGAATATACATTTTCATTGCTTGTTTACTATTTAAGGGCACTTTTGTTAAACTACAGAGTTGGCACTCCACTACTGAAACAGCAGTTCTTATATACCACACATCCAAAAATATAAAAATACTCCCCCCACTCCACCCAAAGCCTGGACCACTTTAGCATTATTTTCACCTTTTAATTGTGTACTGTAAATGAAATATAGAGCCTTTTCACATTAAAAAAAAAGATTAAAAGGTTGTGGCATATTTCTTGCTGTTCATTGCAGTCACTCTTCCTCCATGATAAAACTAACCACAAACGTCTACTCCCTGCATTCCTGCAAAAATATAAGCATTTTTCTGTATTATTACGAAATCTTAAAGATAACTTGTATCAGACTGTTAATCGTTCATAAAATGCTTTGGAGTGCTACTTCCAAGCAACAGGAAATGTTCCCAGTGCTTCAACATGCACAACTTTTTAATGAAAGTAACAGTTCAAAATTTAATGGGAGACATATTTATCTGTATTTATCACTCCTGATTATTTGCTTATGTGTGGGTGCGTGCGCACACAAGAGAACAAGCATAAACATCCAGTGCGAGTCAGCATGTGTAAGAATCTATGGCTGAGAGGTTAAATACCAAAAGAGGCTGATTCATCCATGCAGCATTTTAAAGAAGTTTGAACTCCAGAGACTCTTTAAAACCACAACACTGAAATGTACATTTACATATAAGCACTTGAAGATGTTTTTCACTCCCCTCTTCCATTATAGCATTCATTTCAATATCCTGGAAAGAAAAACTGAAAACTGAAGTAAACATTAATTTCCTGCACATGATGTGCTGGCCATCATGCTTGTTTAACTATGGTATCCCCTGTCCATTCAAAATTATTTGCTTCATGCCATTTCTGTCACTGCTAGCAAGTTTATGGCAGGATACAGCTTCTTGGAGAAAGGCTGGCAAACAAAAGATGGCTAAAAATCTAAGAATTTATATCATCAGGATATGTCTTAGGTTTTGTAGACATCCACGGGACCTAGAGTTTACAAGGATTCTCCTAACAAAGGAAGTTTTGTGTGGCTGACATGCCAGCTCACACACTTCCATCACACGCTCACTCGTGCAGGGGCCAAAGCAAATAATTTACCTTCTCAATTTTCAACTCTAACTGTTCCTCAGTGCAATCTGAGTGAGGTTTTACAAGATTTCGTATTTTAAATCCCTCTCGACTGTCCTACGTACAACATTCTGAGAAGTATACCACTCTCTTGTACACAACTTTCCTTAAGAGCTAAATGTCACCCACATTTCTTACAACCAAGCTCAACAAACTGTGCTTTATCTTGTGAATACACACAGCATGGCTTATCTTCTCAAAGCCCACAGCAAAGTGTGCATTGCCATGCGGTGGCGACGTTACAGCAGTGGCAAACCAGACTCACTGTCAAAACAGCAAGGCTAGTAGTTGTTAGACATGGGCTTGGCCAAATCAAATGCTGTACAGCTGTCTGTTGCAACAGTAGTTGAAATGGAAGTGGAAATTTGCCCTGCAAGTCAAAATAAACAAAAATCACCTTGAAGCATGTCTAGGGATTTAGCCCAATGAACCTCCTGACCTCCTGCTTGCATCCAATCTAGCAGATACTGTCAGGTACCAAGTTTAGCTAGAAACTCTCCCTACAGACAGAAACAACTGAAAGGTAGTCAAATCTTGCCATACTTTAGCTGTTGAATACCATCGTCCAAGCAAAATATGATGCTTCTGAAAATTTAACTAATGAATTGGACTTTGCACTGCAGCAGACGGTATTACAGTTGGGTGCTGCTGCTCTGATGGGAGCTGCTAATTAAGAGCTGACAAGTAGTAGCTTGTTAAATCTTCTGTTTGTACTTTGCTGTAAGTGAAGTTACCTGTGGCGCTCGTCCCTTTCAGTGCAAAGTCAAACAGGTTAAACTTCATCCCTGCTATTAGCCACCATTTGGCTGAGATTTGGTATGCAGTTAATTGCAATAGAAAGACAGTTTAAGGAGTTGATCCTTGCCACTGCTCAGCAGCTACTTTCTGACTTTCAGCAGTATGGGGGCTTGCTGTTATTTCTTCCACACCACACAGTGAAGAGAATTCAGGCTCAACAGGAGGAAGAAGCCAGGCTCAGTCCTAGTTTTTGTGGCTTTCATGCTGTGGGACTGGCTGAGTTTGGGCAGCTAGGAAGCCTGGACACAGACTGAACTTCATATTTATATGCACATTATAATATGGGGTCTAGTACTTCTTAAAAGTGTAACTTTTTATAGTAAGCATAAAAACTGTATGTATCAGAAGTACAAGTAGTTCCAAATGTTTAATGCTTTGTTCTTGTATTAAATAGGAGTCTCCTATTAAAATCCAGATTACAGGTTTGCAAGTTAACGTAGAGTTTGGGTCCCTGGACTTTATACACAGTCTTTGTTGTACTCTGAAATTCTGCAAGTTTATAGTTTACAATTTAAACTGCTGTTAAAACATATCTTTCATCACCAGTTTAGTGGAAAGGTAAACTATTTCCTTCTAGGACAACTGAGAGCAGAAGTGGTAACTATCCTATTTTTACACATGGAAGGTGCACATTAACATGTTTTGACTGAGCAGCAGCGGAGGTCATGTGTGGGGAGAAAAACAAGAGAAAGTTTAACTTCAGATCTGCTTTCTAGATCTAGTGATCCAAAAGTGTGGGGAGTAGCTGCCAGGATGAGGACAAAGCTTTTGGCAAGAGTAATTCCACATTTTGCTCACCATTCACTTGTCTTCCTGAGTGTGCAATACTAAGAGCATAATTCAGGATTAGCTGGGCACCTGGTAGCAGGAGACCCTCTTTTGCAAGAGCATAGGTTATTAGAAATAAAGATTTTGCATACAAAGTCATTTTCAAATGTTTAAGAAAAAGCAAGTGGTTTTGGTATCATTAGATATTTATTCTGGACTTAATCCAAATCCATTAAAATCAACAAATGCCTTTCTGCTGACTTTCCAGGGTTTTGCAGTAAACTTTCAACTGCTGACTGCTCTTCCACATCCTCACAAGGAAAATCTTAGGGAGGTGTCCAATGATGTTCGTGAAGCTGAAAAATATAACGAAGGCTTGTGGATGAAAAAAGAAAAACTTCTTTGCTAATTAAACTAAACTCAGAAAATTAGACTATAAATTAATAAAAGTCACCAAATTCTTCAGTGTGCCTCTTTGTATGAAGAGATTAGTTCATGCTGTAATGCTGTCATTTTGGAAGTTATTAAGCTACAGGAGACTTCTGGATGTTGAATGTGTGTCATTCCTAATGAAAATCTTTTCATTTCACTGTTAGATTAAGGTGTACACAGTCTATTCAAAAGAGATGTTTATTAGCATAATTATCCTAAATATTTCACATGTGCAACTGACATAATCGTGCTGTTACTCACAACGCCACCTTTTGCATTTCCTGATTGCTAGGTTTACAACCTTCATGTCATACAACTTTTTGGTGAGGTTTTGCATAGCTCCATAAAGTGCAGTACAGACAGAAAACAGGACTATGTGAATACAAAACTGTAGTGTTCTGCTTCTTTCACTCTGCAATTTAATTTTTTTCCAACTTCAGTACACAGAATACAAGAAAGCTCTTGCTATTACCTTGTGCCATTCCAAGATGGCAGTGAGCCACTGTTGAAACCAGAGCCAAGGACAGTACAGAACTAAAGGCCCCAAGAATACTTTTACTACACATATGTGTAAGTTCTATTTTAATCCCTTATATTGCATTTACTTCATTTGTATTGTATTTCATTCAAAATGATTAAGTAAGTGTCCTTCACTGAGGCTAAGGCATATGATACTTGAATTTTAAGTGCAGACATTCTGAACCATCAGTACACAAATAGTAGAACAAACTCTTTTTCTTTTGGAACCAAACCTGGACTTTCTTGTTTAATTAACTCACCCTGCTAGAAAGAAGTTGACACAAATGTTGAGGCATCACCCCAAATGAGAATTTCTAAGGAAGCATAAGTCAGTGTAAATGGAATATAACAAAACCTAAGATGAAGCACCAACAACAGATGCTGAGAAAGACAGAATAATCGCCATACACCACAAACAAGGCCGTTCAAAGTGGTTTTGTTTGCTATCTGATACAGACATATGTACACGGCTACAATGTAATCCTATATTCTGCTGCCCCTTCAGCCAACCCCAGCCTGAAACTTCACAGACAATAGCAAGTGCCATCCTAAAAATTGGAAGGAAACTATCCTCTCTTCCCATCTGGCAGAAATCCCTGAATAGAACTGTATCTAGCAAAGTAAGTTTGGAGAAGAGAACACAGCTGCCAAAGAATGTAATATAGGTGAAAGGGCTGAAAGCAAAGAGCCAAATCTGTTATGTAGCAATGTAGCTACACCACCTTCTTTCAGTTGACTGTATTTTTTTGGTAATGGCCATCATGTTTTACTTCAGGTAATAGGCCTAGATAAGCTGAACCACGTAATGTATTTTCTGCTAAAGATTTGTCTCAATACAGTTTTTCATGTGTACAGGTTCCACGTTAATCTTTTAAAATAAGCAGTATGTTCCTTAATATTTCAGCCTTTAATAGCTATTAAATACATGGAGAATATATATATTTTTATAGCTAGTAACAAAATTAAGTTACATAGGAACATAAACACCCACACAAGTTTTTGTTTACAGACGAAAAAAATGGTTCAAAGCTGCACCGGGGAGGTTTAGGCTGGACATTAGGAAGCATTTCTTTACCGAGGGGGTGGTCAAACACTGGAACAGGCTTCCTAAAGGGGTGGTTGATGCCCTGAGCCTGTCAGTGTTTAAGAGATATTTGGACAATGCCCTTAAGAACACACATTAACTTTTGGTTAGGCCTGCATTGGTCAGGCAGTTGGACTAGATCATTGTTGTAGGTCCTTCCAACTAAAATATTGTATTCTATTACATTTCTAATTCTATTCTATTCTATAGCACCACTGAAAATGCATAAACCATTAATGTATTTAGCAGACTTCTAAATGAATGGAATTTCAATTAAAAAACAATTTAGTGTGGTTTGGCTAAGGCTTAGTTAATGAAATTAAGCTACACTGAAGAGGTTTCCACAATGGAGCTTGCACTAGTATGAACTGCTTTAACAAATACAGTTCTTGTAGAGTGATGCAAGTTTCTCATGAAGATAAGCTTTAGCTGCCATAGTAACAAAGCCCCTTATTTCCAGGATGATGATACACTAGTATTAAACAGCCTTTAAGTTCATCTCTAGAAGACTACTCATCTTTGTTCAAAAAATCTTCTATACAAAAGACAGTCCAACATAACTAATTTCAACATCACTAAATAATAGATGGCTCATATGAGGTGTAAAAGATCATCCTACACACTTCTTGTCCCCTGTCATCACTGAAAAATAGTAAGTTCTCACCAGATTTGTTTACTTGAGGAGTTAGCACAAATAATACTAGCACCCAAATTGCCATCAGCGATGCTCTGGCTCCCCTGTATGAATGCACAGATACACAGACACACAAGAAAGTTACACACACATGCTTTGATGTAAGAGGCTTGAACTAACACGTTTTACCTTCTATTTGCCATACACCAAGAGCATGAAGAGGGTCAGTTACAGAAGATCAAGTGACACGTGGAGACAGGATCATGTTCTGAACCCATGCTGAACACTTATACAGGCTTTCTGTGGTTTAACTACATCCCACTACCAAATTCTGTATTTTCCAAAGCAGTCTAAACCTAAACCTCAGGAAGATGCTCGAGGAGAATTCATGGAAGGAGTTAATGCCTAATGAGCAGTCTGAGCTATTTCCCATGTAGACAAGCCCTTAGTAAATAGATGCTTCCTGTCCACTTGCTTGGCTGTAGGGAGCAGAGATGATTAATGCAGCTATGCATCCTGACAGGCTCCAATGCTCACTCAGTCGTAAAAGGGTAAAAATCATGGCCAAAAAAGGCTGACGGTAAGGGCTGGAAATTCGGTTTGTATGATAAATAGATGCCACTTCGATTCTGCAGCTCTCTCTAATAAAAGTGAGAGGTAGAAGACATCTTAGAAAACACTAAGAAATGTCAATGAGAAGAGTAGCTTTTTCTACAAAAGCAAGCTTTTGATCATCTTCCTTTCTGAAATTGAAGGAGCTTGGTTATTCTGTAAGCTCCAACTGAACTGATGCAACACATTTCCTCATCTGTAAGTAAGGTATAATAAATAAGGTATGATGACATAAATAAATGATTTTTCATGGTATATTAGCAGGGAATGTAATTCCGCATAAAGTCAGTTTCACACTAAACAATGAGAGAGAGAGAGATATTTTCCAGGTCAAAGAATTAGGAATGTATGGAAAAGCACTAAATCATGAAAAAATGTAAATTCACTGGAGATTATGTAAGCTATATGGTAAAATAAGTTGATGTTGACTTTTTGCAGTGTAACGTGAGATTCCAAGTTGCTGGTTCTTCTCTTTCTCTGAACTGCACACAATTGACAGTATCTTTAAAGTGCAAACTGTGATTCTGCTGTGAGCCACAGGACTTAAACCTTACACGTTGGTAAAAAATATTCCTCCACCAGGCTGCATTTTTATTGACAAAAGGCAGCTGAATCAATTTTTGTTGCTCCTTAACAAAAACAAAGGCTGCCTGAACTTGTTTCTTTCAAAGCCATTTGTCGGCCTCTCCCTCTCTATAATAAAAGTACAACTACACAACTTCGGAAACAGCTCAGATACTGAATTATTTGACAGTCAGTGTGTTATGCAGGCACGACCACTTTTCTCCAGAAGTCAGGCCATGATCAGTGTTAGCCCAGAGGAGACTTTCCCTTGTCAACAGTTATCTCGGGGAAAGCTGATACTATATACAGAAAGCAAGTGCGATTCTGAACCAACTAAAGTTTCCAAACTGAAGCTCCTTCAAGTCCAAAATGTCTGGGCTTACCCTTGGAAACCTCCTGAAGTATGCTCAGAATTTACAAGTTAAAATGCATTGATCTGTAATGCAGGTAAGACGAGCCAAAGATAAACACTGCCAAAGCTTACAGGCTTTTACAGCATTAAATCAAAAGAAACATTAAGGCAGGGAGAGGATCAAATTGTAAAATCTGAGCTTTAGATGCTGCTTCTGAAATTCAAGGCTAATATCAGAAATAATGGACCTGAAAGTTTCATGCAACATCCCCCAGCTGTTCATCTCAGAACTGAGACAGTTCATCAAAACAAGAGCAACAAAAAAAATACTATACTGTAGAACTGGAAGCCTTTCCCCAGGTCCTCACCTTGCTTGGTTTTCTGCTCTCTTTTTCTTAGAGAATGTATTTCCTAGGTTGGGCACACACATCTGGCTTAAAAGTACACTCTGAAGTGTATTTGGAGCATATGCTCTCTCTCTTCATCGGCAGTACCCAAACTCACCAATTATACACATTCCAATAAAGCTTTCCTCTCCTCCTGCCCCAAACCAAGTCTATCATCACTCCTTAGTGAAGCTTTAATCTCTATCCACTTCAAAAGTCAATTCTGATTATTTTTTTTTATGTGAAAAAGCAGGTAGTTTATTTTGTTTGCACTTTCTTACTTCAGAGTGCCCTCAGATCTCCCCCCAGAATGTTCATGCCTGGACAAGGACAAAGCTTGCCTACAGGACAATTTAGAGACATGTGAGAACAGCATTTTTCATGAAAACCAATGCACAGTGATAAACAACTGCATTCATAACTAAACAAATCCTTACGTGGAAAACAGCTGTGTATAATCATGATCCTTTTCTTTTTATCTTTGCTGCAAAAATTGATAAATGAAATGTGGAAAAATGATAAAAACTAAGTTTCAAAATGACAAACTTTATAAAGAGAAACTTTAAAAGCAAAAAAAAAAATATTCAAAGAAATAAAGATCTTCCAAAGAAACTGGTCGGGTAATGACAATATGTTGCCATTACTTCAGATAACACCTGTTTTGCAGCAAACCCCGTAACAACTGACATCAAGAAAACTTTTGCCTTATCATTGCAGAGTAGCATTTCCTTCCTAGAAGTTGTTTAAAATAGATGGGAGCAAGAACAGGAGGAATATACCACTTATTTTTCTAACCAGCTTTTGGTGTGGCTAATGGTGTGGAGAAGGTTGGCAAATGAGCTTTTCTGACATAGAATTTTTCCCAATACCATGCATGCTACCTCAGACTGCAGTCTCAAATTTGTTGAGCTGTTTCTTTCCGGTATCTTGGTGGGAACTCTAGCGTGATCTCTTTTGATACACTTTCTACTACTTTCAGGTGCTTCCAACTCTTACTTCTCATCTCTTACCTGAAGCCAACTTACAACATGTCTTACTTTTTAACGTAGAGAATTCTTCTCAAGGCTTTTCCAGGACCAGTTGTGGGTCAACTGAATTACACACCTTTTTGATACCGAAATCCACCTGACATCAGGATGGTACTTGCATTTTATATCTGCTCTTCAACCAACAGTTTGCTGTTATATGCATGTCCATGGCATATGCTAGAACTACAGGTCAGAGAGACAAAAGGGCCCTCTGCTGCTCTGCGAGACTATGATACTTCTCACTTGCAAAATGATGTTCTGCTTCTCCTCTCGCAGGTGCATCTGAAACCTATTTCTTCAAGCACTGATGATGATGGTGATGACATGGAGAAGAATGCAAAGGCCCTTTAGGGAGGAAATTACTTCCTGAACACTCAAGAGCTCTTCCTGCTGTATCATTATCTAGGGCTGAGGTTTATTAAAGGCAACAGGACCATACTGTTCTCTTCTCAGACATTTCCTTCAGACACAGAAACACAGGATTAATAATTCTGTCAGCAGAAGTAGGACTTCGTTTTACAGATTATTTCAGTTTTCTACTGCCAATGTTTGGCGGGGTTTTTGTTTTACTCCTTCAACCTGAGTGCGGATGAATAAGCCAAAGCTCTGACACAGAGACTTAGCCCTACAGGGTGAAGGAAATTCACGAAAATGCAGGACATAAGTGAATAGTATGCCATCGCTGTGGCTACCAACAGAAGTTAAAGCCCAGGAAAATTAACTAATCCTACCATGAATCTAACATAAATTTCAGAAAATGTCATTCACAAAATATAGCCTCCTGTTGTGATTTCTGCGAAAAACTTTCTGCCTAACCCAAAGAAAATGAACTGCAAGAGTATCATAACATTATGGTGTTACAAGAAAGGGCATGTGACTTGAAGCTTGGATTTAAAATATAATATTCTGCAGGAAATAGACAAAATGAAATGCTAGAGTTCTGGCAGTCTTTCCAATCAGTATTTTATTTTGTCATGTGGCTGAAGGCAGAAGACCTGCAGTCGACTGTGCTGCTGAAGCACCTGCCTGCAACAACTCCAGTTGTGACGCCTGATGCTAAATGGGGCATTTTAACTCCAGGCTACTTCACCAAGCACTATAGAAAACATCTGAAACACAACCTGACACTTCATCATCCTCTTAAGCTGCTCCCTGTCCTACAGAACCAAACCCAAAGTGGGAACGGAGAGGTTAATTTGTTCATGACAGAGTTTTTGAAGCTGGATTACCAGACTGCTTGATTTCAGACAGCTGCTTCTTAGGAAAGTGGTTATTTTCTCACAGAGGTGTACTTTTATTCTCACATAGTCAAATCCATTAGTAAAGAAAACTATGTCTAAATTTGGGAAGACTTGATCATCATAGTAGTGACTTCCTTAAAGGCTTACACACAGAAGTTTTTGATACACTTACATGCTAAAATTAATTCTAAAACTGTTTAGAATGTGCTCAGCCTCTATTTCTATTTTACTTGTTCATGCCTGTTTCATAAAGGTTTAATTTCATTTTTCTTTTTGCTTTCTTGCATATGACATGACATAAAGCAAGACTGTAAGAGCTTCTTTCACTTTGAGGACCTAGGTTTCTTTGTTTCAGTGATGCTGAGGCCTCGGTGGGTGCCCACAGTTGAAGTGATCATCTCTTTGTTCTACCCTATACCATGAAATCCGAGATGTTTTTCACTGTTTTCACCTCCATTACCAGAAATAGAATGTGTCTGTCCAAGTGATGACATATGCTGAACAAAAAACGCCGGGAATCCCGAATTGGTCATTTTTAAAGTGATGAAAGACCACAGTATTGTTTTTAGCTTTCACATCTATTCTTCCAGTGTTGAGAGATTCTGACTTTTACCACCTTCTTTCTGTTGAAGATAGTCTGCTATTTTATTTTTAGATGTGAGATTTCCTACCAAACCCAATTTTAGGTTTACAGTCTCCGCTGAGCTCCAAAAACAGAAAAAAACCCCTCCTTTTGGGGAGTCTTCCAGGCAGTGTTTGTCTGCTGCTGCTGCCACCACAGTGGTCACCCATGGTTCAAAGCTCTAATTTAAAGTGACCACAAGAAATTTTACTCCTCAGTCTAGCAGCATGGCTGTTAAACCAGACACTGTCCTGCCTTGGTTAGGATTTGTGCTCCTTCCCCAGCCTTCAAGCACAACTGTTTCAGTGTGCTAAAGAAGACACTGACATTCATGTCAGTCTCTGGATTGCAGCTTCAAGGTTTATGACAGATGGGAAACCAACAGAGGAGTTAAAATCCTGTGAGTCCACACAAAGCTTATAGCCAGTAGCCATCTGGCTGGGGATCTACATAATACCATGAGAGAATGAAAAGGGGGAAAAAAAAAAAAAAGGCAGTTACATTTGCACTTCCATTTCTCTTCCTCTTCTTTGTGCTGCCTGGTTTGAATATACTTAATGATCACGTTACAAATAGTCTTTCAACTATTTCATACAGGTTAAACAACCGCAGTATTTTCTTCCTAGCAGTTTCACACAGGAAAATATATTCAATATTAGGCAAAAAAAGTCCAACACATGACAACGTATAACATTTGTTTACAGTAGGTAACTGCCAAACAGGCAGCATTTAACAAAAGCATAAGCACTTGAGAAGAGAACGGAGAATGGAAAGCACCAAGAAACCACATTCAGCAGCGCTGCCCATTGCTCTATAAAAACAATTCAAGGCAGAAGTTGTAACACAGGGCCCCTAAAGTATAATTACTTGGGAAAAAAAATGTGGCTGACAAAAGTTACCTAACCTGTTCGGAGAAGAAAGCAGCTATTTACCCCCAAAATGTGCTGGGAAGGCTGAAAATCTGGTTTTCAAAGGAAAAAGCACAAGCTTCATTAAAACCCCCTTTTGCAGAGCAATGTCTCCTGCTAGAGCAGGAAACAAGGAAACACGCAAACCTCCTTCACAGACAGAAACCATTTTTTACCTCAACCTGCTGCAACGTTTAGCTAGGCGTTTTCAACCTGTAACTGCGTGTTTGTTGGGGTTTTACTTTTCTCAAAAGAGTGGATTTCTGGTGTAAAGAAAGAGTAGACCCACTAGACCAAGAACTCTTTTCCCTATGTGCTGTGTTGCAAAAATGAGAGCATATTAAGCAACTCGAGAACAGGAAATAACGCTGACAAACAAACTGATATTCTTTCCATAGCATGGTTGCTCAGAGGAGGACATATGAAACTTCATCTCCCCAAATCAAGAAATGTTTATTCTACTTTTGGCAAGGCTGCTGCATGCTTGGTTACTCTCCTCCTAGTCCAACTGTTTTATGATCCTTTTAGTGAAGTAGTCACACTAGAGTAAAAATGAATATAGAGCTGAAAATCTTTTTAATAAAAGCTCTCTACTTCAAAAAATGTTGTTCTATTGGTACCAAGATGGTTTGTGGAAACACACCAGTTCTAAGTGATGTGTGTGGGAATGCATCTTAGATCCCTTCACCTCATCTGGAGTATCTGGCACCATAGGTGAACCCTGTAGAAGTTCCAGCCATATAGCCAGTGTCCTACAGTGAGTGTTATTTTGTTAATGTAACCTCCAACATCACAGAGAGATTGGAAAAAACGGATTAAATGCAGACATCTATTTCTGAGCTAATCACTCTACGCTCCCTTCACACTTGACATGATCTACTCAGTGCAACAATTCATCTTGTTGTGACGCAGACATCGCAAATAGGTCAGATGAATTAAGGCCTAAAATTAACCATTTCTCTCCACGGAAGATAAAGTGAGAACAGGATGACTGGTTCATGTGGCTGGACTTAAATCACACCCCCCTACTCAGGCCGTCTTTTTTAACTAACGCCTACACTTACCCAGTCTAAAGTCCTGCTTGAAAATGACTTTCTTAGATCTCAGCTGAGGGCTCTAGCCACCATATTATTGACTTTTTCTGCTACTTTGCCTTTTTTGGATGAAAAATGTCATCAATATGTTTTCAGTTTCCATATGGACCTCTTTGAATAACTGAAGATATCTTATTTATCCCATCTGTTTAAAGTAAAAAAAAATAAATGTAGTTGTGTTTTTCATTGAGAAAGGCTTAAATAACTGCATTTTTCCCTCAAAAATAAAAAATAATCAGATAAATTTCAATTATAACCCTAGTTACATCATTGCAATTCTAAAAATTGGCTGATTAATGGAACTGCCTTATATACATTCTAATTTTCAATGTGAATAATGTATATTTTCAATTATTTTTTTCTTGACAGATTGAGTTTTTAATTAAGGAAAAAATTGCAGTGTAAGACGTTTTTTCATTTTTCTTACAAGAAGTGTAATTTTTATAAATGTGGCTATCTAGCCAGACAAAATGAAATTGCAAAAGCGTAACCATAGAATTTTCTTGTGTTTCACAACAACACCTTGATCAAGTAGAAACTGAGCTAAGAAAATTAATATCCTTAGTAATTTCAGGAGGCTAACTTTCACTAACTTTGACTCCTAGGTCACAAGGCTGTTTATTTCAAATCAGTAGTACCTTCATTTAAGGTAAAGTACAAATTTCTCATCCCTTTTTATAACTTTGTGGCCTTTGTCCTCTATATGATATCCCTACCGGAACCATTATCTCACCCTCCTGATATTATCAGGATGCAGCTAAGCAAATGTATTTTGTTCGTCTGAGTTTGATTTCTATATGTGCTGCCTGCAACTACCTCCAAACAGCTGTAAAAAGAAGCTGCAAACATCTAAGTAGTGGAAATTCTCAATCCTGATGTCTCTGTCTACAACAATTTAAAATAAACACTTCCCTTTATTCACGAGGGTTCCTTCAATTGGACCTTGACTTTTATGAACTTCACACAAAGTTATAAAATAGAATGTAGAATAAGAAAAATGTTGGAACCACAGGTACAACTTCCCTTCCCGGAAAAGCTGTATGTGCAGCTACATCCCATGGGCCAGTAAGCAGCCCACCGAGGAGCCACCCTGCTCACAGGCGATACCCCAGTCCCTTCAAGGATTCCTCTCTACAGAGGGTGCTGGAAAAGCAGTTCAAAACATTTAGGATTCATCTGACACTAGAATTCAAACCATCAGCCTCGGAAGCCATCTTTATCTCTTTCTGTGATTTATTAAGGATTAATAGCATGTTCTTCTACCTGTTAAAATATGTTACTCTTCCCTAATTTGCTAAATAAACAGTACCAAAGTCACTTCCTATAGGTTTTATTTAGAAAGGGGGAACTCACAATTCAACTCTGTAAATACCCCTCATTTTGCATTTTAAATAAAATATTTTAACTTCAGCAGTTGTTATTTAGAACAGACTTCAGAAATTTTTTAAAAAAAAAGTAAAAATCAGATATAAAATACATTTCCATTTATTTTTATTTCAGAGGAAATCACCTATTCCCATATATTCAGTTTGTACCTTACTACTGCTTATGCATGCAGGGTTTTGTGGGTTTTTTTGCATGAACTGTAACACCTGATTTAAAAAAGAATTGAATTAAATCCCAAAGTAACATGTAAAACCCATTCAAGTTCACTTCTATTTGATGGTGGATCAGGCAATTTTGTGCTTTTGCAGCTAGCAGCACCACCACATCACCAGGTTCTTTTGTTTCAGACCATGCTAGTGTCATTCAACACAGCAGCACAAAAAAGCAGGGCAACATTCCGTGCAAGGTCTGATGCGATACGACAACATACAGAAGACTGTATCCTATCCCTAACGATTGCTAATAGCAACACTTCAAAAAAATTAGATGCTAGAAATAGTTACAATGAACCTTGCTAATTGCAGAAGGCTTTGCAGGTGACAGGGAGGAATGAGATGTTTCTAGATGCTCACATGTAATGCGCTTATGTCTTAAATCATAAGATTTGATTACCCCTCTCTAAGCATGCTTTGCTGTCACTGTTATTAGCTTTTATATCATCAAGCCCTGTTTGAAAATTGGACCACTATATTAAACTATATGACCTGCATGGTGAATTCTACAGGTTAAATCCTCGCTATCTGAAAACACTATTTATACCTTACAAAACTACAAGCTCCTCTTAAACATCTGATTTCTTGATCTTTTTTTATGAAGCTGGAAAAGCTGAGCAAAACAACACAACCTGATCATATTATTGTATATCTCAAACATATATAGTACATATACTATATATCTCAAAACTATTTTTTTTTCTATGTCATTTCCAATACAGAATACACCCCCAGCCTACTCCCTGCAATCTCACAGACAGGACCTGTTAGTCCTCTCTACACTATTTAGTAGTCCAACACTCTACAGGACTTAGAAATATTTAAAATTTAAATTTCATAGGCTGAAACCACTGACTCTTTAGCTCTTCTTCAGGTTTTGGGCTCTCTCTTATGGTTTTCAACTGCAGCAAGATGACTTTCTGATACAACACTTTAATCCAAACCCCTCCGGTAGGACCACAGAGGAATGAAAAGGAGAGTTCCAGAGTTGTTTTCTTCCCCCTTCAGCGACTCTCCTTAAGAGTTACAGGTTTTTCTTTACTCTTTCAAGACATCTGTATTGGATTACCCACACAACAGTAATCCTAATGAAACCAAGATTTATTAAAACAAAGAGAAAATGGAATTTAAACAAAATAGTTTGCTTAACATAGCTGAATTTACAGTTCTCACAAGTTAAATTAGATAAGGCATAAACCAGATAAGCTTGACTTCAGATAAAAAAGAAAAAATGAATCCTGTAGTTTATCCTTTGAAATTAAATATCCTTTCTGACCACACCAGTCAGCTCGTCAATGCCACTTGCTGCCTGGAGACCAACAATTCCCTCTTTTGTCTCCCACAGATATGCTTAATAAACCCCGGTTCAAGTTTCCTAAACATCTTTCCAAAGACAAAAAAATGGCCTTTGGTAAACAGCTTCAGTCTCCATCTCTGAGGAAACAAAAAACCTTAATTATGATTTATGACTGCCTTTTCAAGGTTTATGATCCTGCTCAAATATAGCCTTTCACTAACCATCTCGGCTGGCTCTATCTAGGTTTTGGCCAGACCCATGGGCAAACCTCACCTAAAGCCGTTCCCTTCCTCTTCCACTTGTCACGAGCAATGAGTTATAGACAAGAGCTAAGGCTCGCACTTACGATCAGCTACGTCCCAAAACAAAGTCCAGTGGACGTTTGAAAAAAATCAGCTTTGGCTGATGTCTCAAATGACTGATTGCTCTTTGTTTCTGCCTTTATGGGTTTTAGGAAGCACATGTACATAGGTATGCTTGAATATGCCGTTTCATTTAGTGGGTGGTATTTTGCTGATATAAGAAGGGTATGACTGTTGGATAGCTATAATAAAAACTGGTCTGTAATAGAAACTTTTGCCACTTTGGAAGTAGAATGAAAATGGCAAGCTTGTGCCTTCTTATACACATGCAACTATGGATGCAAGCATGCCAGCAGAATTGGCTTAGATAAGCAGAACTTACTTCTGTTAAGGAAATAAAGACAAATTAAAACCAGTCCCACTGAACAGCCTCCATACTGGAACATGTACCAATACAGAGGTACCAGAAGAACAAGGAGAACAGCAGTGAACAGATCACACCTGTACACTGTGTTATTAAGTTAGTGTAACTCTTCTCAACCTAGAGCATGGTCTAAGCCATTCTCAACTCTTTCATTCTTCGGCCTCTCCAAAAAATTTGAAAAAAGGAAAAAACCCAACAACCCAGACAAGAAACCCTGAAGGCATGAAAGTAATGGAGATACTATTACAGAGCTACTTAACGATACCCACATAAACTTGTCTGATGCGATACAGTCCAGCACTAAACCAGGACTACTGTAGGCAGGCAACAAAAAGAAGTAATCATTACTCAAAAGCATATTCCTATAGAAGGTTAGCTTGTAACTCCCAGAGCTGGAACTATGTCACATATAATTTTTTGACATAACAGGATGCTTGGAAGAAACCCTCCAGGAGCAGGAATCAGGCTGTGGCTGCACTTAGGTTCCCTAAAGCCAAAAGCAAACGATCTGAGATCTATTCAATAAAACATTACATTCATTTATTTTTTTTAATTATGAAATCATACATGGGACAGCCTTTCCAAGCTCCAGATCAAGTTAATTTCATTCATTACAGAGGCACATAGAGTTACTCAAACATTCAATTAAAATTACCTTACAGAACTGCATTTAGATTGTATCATCACTCTGATGAAACCCAAAGCAAAACATAAAATAAAGGTCAAACTAGAAAACAGTATGGAGCAAGTTAATACCCATGAAAAATGAGCACAACAAACCCAAAACTATTCCCCAGTAAAAAATGGTAGCAGAGGATGTGAGAAGGGATGTTATTCCTCTCCTTTATTGCTGCTCATCTCACAGAAGAAAAGCCAGAGGAAAAGAATTTCAACATTTGTAATTGGAAAAGAAAAAGACAACTCTGCCTTACCATGTAACAAGGAATGAAAGAGTTAGAAAAGAAGATGCGTGACCAAAATAGATCCTCACTACTTGTACATCTCTCCCAAGCCCTAGGACACAAAACCCCTGCTACAGGTGATTTAATTTTTTTTTGTTTGTTCAACAGTTTCTTACAAGGAAATCATTTTGTAAATGACTTAAGGCAAGGATTCCTTCTTAAAAACAACCAGAAAAAAAATCTTAATGCTTTGGTAATCTCTCTCTTAATCCTCTCTATACTTGTCACTGGAAAAGACTTCAAAAACTGATTAATCTAAAGATAATTATACTCAACTGTTCTCCAAAAAGGAATAAAAATGGACTGGAACTCAGCTAATACACATCTTCCTTAAATAAATATATTATTTAGAAAACATTCTTTCAGAATGATTTCAGATGCATATATTATCAATAAAAATTAATGAATCTTACCTAAAAATCCCTCATAGATTCCTTTCAAAAGAAAGTTTTTCTTAATTTTATGGCGTTTCTGCACACATCTGAGGTAAGTCCAAGATTCTACCAATGCATTTAATTATTTCTAATGTAGAAATGTTTTGATAGCATGCCTGTATCTGTGAGGAGAAGGGAACGGCCATCCTTCTTTTTACAGGAAAAATATGTAATATATTAGCCATAAATTAGCATGATACTTGGAGTAGTAACCATGAAAAATCAACCTTGCAACAAAATTGGAATTATTCAGAAATATATTAATTTTAGATCCTGACCTTCTGGCTACCACTGCAGCAGAACACAATTAACACTCTCCTAAGGCTCCCACAATGTATATTCAAAGAGGTTTTTTATGACTAAGTGATACCTGAAACGATACAAGGGAACTCTCTGAAGTACTGCACACTAACAAAAAATTAAAAAACATATCTGCTGTGTTTGCACACAAGTATTCTGTATAAGCAATGCTAAGCTAAACATACCACCAGGACAGATTTTCTTTACAGGTGGTGAATTTGGACCAACATTATTGACCCTACATTAAAAAAAATATGACAGAATGGCAGAAGTCACTTAACAAGGGAATGCTTTATAATCAAGGTTTGTCTTCAGTGAGGACAAAGCGTATTTTGAAGACTCACTAAAATGACGGAAAGGTAGGTGGAGTTTTGATAGTTGCCCACTACTTGAGGTGGATCCTCGTACAGTGGGAGCTGGGGCTGCATTTCAGGGGTATGTAAGTATGTACCAATTCTGCTAAACAGGCTGAGATCATGTCTTTTTAAAAAAAACTCAAGTAATTTTAATTTTAGTAACTGAATTACCCTATTGCCAAATACCCAACGCAAAGCGATTAACAATTGTGAGTGTGCACCTGGGTTCTGTACAAGCATTATGGATCGCTGTAGGATAACCAACAGATGTACAACTCAAAACAAATATTTGTAAAGCCTCTGGGTTATTATTTGCAATCATTTACCTGAGTTAAAATTGGCTAATAAAGGTGTGATTCACCAAAGCACTCGACTACATGGTTTACCTGGGATTCGCAGAACCCTCAGCAGCACCCTTCATGGCAAGGAGGTGTTCCCCACCAACAGCGGAGCAGCTGATGGAGCCCAGGCTAAGGAGGGCTCAGCTGCTCTGCTGGAGTGCTGCCACTTGCATAAATAATTAAGTATTTATTCCAACATGGTTCAAACCTTCACATCCCAGATAGCTGCACACTCCCTAAGGTTAGAAATCTGGTGTCTGCATGCCTTGCTTATCCACTAAATGCAAAAGCTGAAGATCATACCAGACAAGAGAAACTAACTCTCCCATAAATTATAAAAACCTCCAGTGAAAATACATTCATCACTGTGATACTGTCCATTGGTTTCCACCTGGAATTTCATTTTTCCTCACTTCTAAGTAAGGAAAAATTAAAATTACTGTGGTTTTTACATTTTATTTTTATTGAGTAAAGAAAGTGAAACTCTTATAAAAACAAATATTAATAACAAACATACACATTTCAATTTTTGCAAAAGAATCCTGAAAAGGGAAATCATGAACTACATTTTCTTAATACATTATGCCTACTGTGACCTTCAGCTCTGAGGAAAAATGGCACAACTCATATTTTTAATTACTAACACAAAGCTCTGGATTAGTTAAAGAGCTTATCAACTCTTCAAGACTTTAGGTACTCACAACATTTTAAATGCAAAAGGTGACAATTCTCACGGTGGCACTGTTAAGAAAGCAGTGGAAATTGCATATGGTGGTTTTGAATTACACCAGGACAGAAGCTGGCATGTCCAAAGCAGTCTGAGAGGGAAGGAGGAGGTTTTGAGATGCCCACCACCACCACTCAAGAGCATAAAGGCAAACATGCAAGGACAGGCCTGGCGAAGAAGGGGCCTCACAAGGACAGGGCCAAAGAAGATGAAGAGCACTCCTTGGGCAGGTCCCCACAAGCAGGGGAGTGCCAAATGCTTTAACAGGAGACAACAGGGCACCACTGTCCTCAAAAAGCAGCATGATGATAGGGATGGTAAAAGGAGCTGCGCACAGGTAGAAACTGGCAGAATAAATATTCCGTGGGATGACTGAGGCTAATCCCAAAAGAAAATGTTATCCTCCACTGCTGCACCAGGCAGCCCATGGCCACAAGCCGGTTCCACTGCAAAATCCCACAGTTCAAACCATAAATGGATGTATTTGGCCAATACGTTCAGTACTGGACCTGCCATATGGTACAGAGCTAGCTCTAAGTTACTAAGCTTTACCCAAAACCCAGGAAAATATTTAATTTCCAAAGCTCATCGATAACCTTTCAAGAAAAGATACTGACTGGATAACTCATTTTCTATGGTGTAGTTCTAAGTGCCCTAAAGAAGTTGGGACTTCTTCTATTAATTCTTCTGAAGCACTTCAAAAACCTGCCCCCAATCTAAAGTGGGGGTGGTTGTGTCTTTGCGAGGTTACACAGCTTGCCCAGGATCTGTAAATAGCAAAGACAAACCCCCAAGCTACATCTCTCCTCCTGTTCTTCCCTTACTCCACTGTCATGAATCAGATACAATCCTGCCCCAAAGCTTTACTTCAGGAATTACAGAAATTATTGTAAAAGACTGCATATGGGAAACATACATAAATCAAAAGTTCTGGCATGACATCCAAATAATTTGGTTTTAAGAAAAATAGGGTTTCATTTAAATTCTCAGCTCCAGTTATATTCTCTCTCCTAAAAATCAAGAAACTAATTTCAAAATAACCATGATGAATAAACACTCTCTCCAGTAGAGCAGCGAATCAGGTAGATGGCTGTCTCAAAGATACCTGTTCAAAGTTTAACATCTCATCACTGTCTACAGCCCTCCAGTCTCAATCCTGACAACAGTCAATAGTTTTTATGAATAAGCATGTTCTGGAAGAGATGCTGGACTACGTGGCTGGATAAACAGGCAGATAACATGGTAGAGAAATACAAAAGAGAAATACAAAACATCCAACAGCTATTTACCACAGGTATCAGCCTAGGAGCTTGCAGTAATGTTTCTGCAGATAAGAAGAAAGATCAAAAACCAAAGTATGCAAGCAGTTTGGGTCTATTATTTTTTATAAGATTTTGTCTTTGTAAATATAAATCAAATACAAATGTACAGCACTGCCAAGGAATTAAATTATATTTGATATCTATACATTAATGTATTCCAGTAAAGCAGACTAAGAAACAAATCTAGTCATAATTCAGTCAAGAATCTGTATAGAACCATACTATTAAATTTCTATGGTATGTGAAGAACAAAACAAGTTTAAGCAATGCAGTTCTTCAAATCATATCAAAAGCAAAATGACTGCAAACTCCTAAAGCAATGTTCCTACTTTATCATTGTTACAGCTTAATAATATAGCTACATCACATAAATTGCATCTCCCTCACGTAGTATCTTTGAATCACTCAATCTGAAAAAAAAATCTCCAAATAAAATCCAAAGTGTATTACAAAGAGACTGCACTTTTATAGCAAAGGAGGTAGCAGACGGTGAAACAAGAAATAACATAATGGCATGAAGAATTATATGCATTTTGTATTGGACTTATCATTTATACGATAAACAGACAAGTGTACAAAAAAAATTGAGATACTTGATTTTTTCTCTTGAAGGGAAAAAATCTGTTGATATAGGGTAACTAGCTGGAAGACACATGGATTTTTTAGTAATCACAAAAGGGACCGAAGTAGACAGTAACAGCTAAAATGTATCTCATACTATGAAATGCCTTTTCAATTTTGGAATGTTAGAAGGTGCAGATCTGCTTTAATTGTAAATAGGGTAAAGATACTCAGAATCCTACACAACAGGCACATTATCACTACAAAAATTTGCCAACGAAATTCAGCTTTGTCCTTCCTGGATCTCATCCAGAAGGAGTAGTGGACTACATAATTTTTTTCACTTGTAATTAAAAAAAAAAGTCAGATTTCTCTTCTTCTCAATTAGGTATTTTTCTGCAAATCTTTCTTTTCAAAAAAAGAACAAGGGAAACATCAGGGGCAATTAATTTCCTTCAAGTAATCTACCACACTGATACAATTTTTGTACCCTTAATTCTATGACGACTCCAACATTCATGACCTGCTTGCTGCTGTTCTACTTCGCCACAGTGTCTGAGTACTTCTCTGTTGACTTCAGTTATTTTAGTGATTTTCCCACAACAAGAGACTCTTCAGTTGTCCAGCTGATTTGCTATAAATTTTCATGGATTATAGGCCACCTCCCTGACATCCTCCCTATTGCTTGTTATATCTTGTTTCCTGCAGTCGTGGGAAAGGGATACAGGACATTTCATCTGTCTCTGCCTGATTTTCTTGGTGGTCCTTACTTCCTTTTATTTCCCATTTTCCAGCATCTCAAAATGCCCAAAGAATTTCTAAAAAGCAGTACCAATGAATAAATTACAAATCACCCCAAAATCGCTTTGAAAGTTTAGTGCGTATAGGGAACATGAAAATGCTAAATATGAGGAATAAAAAATAAACTCACTTCTGTTTTTAATTGGCAACAGCTAGAAGAAAGCAAGCAAGAGAAGTACATATTGGAAAGCAAATTTGAATATTTTAAAATATTTTTTTTACTTTTTACTGGGAATGTTTTAGCTGCCATTTCAAGATGCTTCATGAGAAAATATGAAGAATAATTGTATGTCTCCATTTATTAATTTATAAAAATACTATTTTTAATAATTTAAAATCTTATACAAAGTTTTCTTCTCAGTCTTTTTCTTGTTGTTTTTCTTCAGAAAAGGAAAATCTTGCGTAAAATCTGTGCAACTTTTTTTTGAGAAAGAAAAAAGACTGCCTGGCCTGATAAGCACTCTAGAAGAATCCACTAAAAGTCTAAGAAATAGAAAAGCTGAGCTGCGGGAAGACTGCACTATTTTGGTAACAAGTCTCCTGTCTCATGTGCCACCCCTATCTGTTTTAAGCAGAAATGACAATGCACGGCCAGCTGCTGACAGCCAGCTTCAACGGTATAGCAAATAAATTTGTTTAAGAAGGTCTCTCCTGCAGGTATGTCCAAGGTAAATTCCTGGCAGTGTACAGACGTGCTGTGACACCAGGAGAAGTTTCTTAACCTCAGTTAAAAAAAGGTATCATAGCTGTATTCTTTAGCAGTTCATAAATTGCCTTCACCTTTGTAAAATGGAAAAAACCTCAACATGTATATTTTGATTATAGTACTCTCCAGGGATTCTTGAAAGATGGGTATTCAGATTCAATGAGAGAACACTGAAGAAGCCACTCCTGTTTAATTACACTCAAGAAAGAAATCCAAGAGGGTGTTTCCAAGTGTAGGGCTCATGTTCTGTAGCACAAGCACCCTCTGCGCTGAAGTCTGAAACCTGACAGTGTCTGTAAGAACAACAATATTCAGTTCTCTAAAAAACTATGAGGGGAGGTCCAGGTTTTGTCGCAGCGGATGCCTCAGTCAGTGATGACAACAGAACTACTGATGCCACGGCGAAAAGTAAAGACTGGGCTATGAGGAAATTTAAATTGAAATACATTCCAGTCTTCCCAGAGAGGAGACATTCCCTTTGAACAAAGCAATAGTAGTAGAATACTAGTAAGAGAATTGCTAGCAAGATTTGTTGTCTCTTGGTGTAGATTTTAAGGAAGATTATTTCATTGAGGAAGACAATACTATTTATCGTGACATTCTTTCACAACTTATTAGCAGTTCCTCAATTTCACAATCACACTAATTTAGTTATCAAGTACAACATTTGCTACCTTTAATGTAGTACTTTCTTTAAAACTAATTTGAAATCATAGTGGTTTTCATGATTTATATGGCTTAGGCACAGTTTCATTTCCTGCTAGTAAAGAGGTATCATCAACTTGAAATTCCAGCCATTTTTACAGAGCCATCAAACAATTTAGTGCATTAAATCTGCTTGCCTTTCAGTTTTGCACTTACCTTCATTTTTATCAAAACCACTTTCTCTCCGTCTGTTGCTCCCACAAAAATAATATGCACAATTTCTTACTTCTAATTTTTTATTCTTCTAGTGCTAGAAGTATTGGCATATTACCTCCATCTGCTTCTGGTCTTAGCAGACCTGTCCTCAGAGTAAAATGGAAGTATTTGCCTTAGCAACTGTTCCCCGCTAATTTATACTCCAAATGCCTAATATAGCAAAGTGCTGATACTGCTGTTTTACAGGGAGGAAATCATGCCATAGAGAAGTATATTCAAAATCTGTTACAAGCACGAAAGTGAGACAGCATGACTGGTAAATCATTTCAGAAACCTGATGAGTTATTCTCACCTGCTCCATACAGAGCTGCTGAAGCCAGTGGTGGCCAGTGCACAGCTCCTGAACCACTCCTGGCTCAAAATATTTCACCTGTGGTTCCCATGAGGCTGCCAGTCATTTATCTGGCAACAAGGCCATGCTGATGCAGCCGTGGCTGAATAAATTCAAATTATTGGATTTGGAAGAAACAAGTTAACAAGGGTTGCTGAAGCAAACATCACCCTAGCACTCAACACTGAGACAAGTCCTGACCCACTTTCGGGAACCCTCAACTCTCCCAAGCATACGATATGGGGGGGGTTAGCTTTTATTCATATAGGAATTTTAGTCTGTAATCCATAGGGTGAGCAAGTTTGGTCATACTTGCCCTATACAGTAAACACTGAAAAGCAGCCATGACATGACACGCATCTAATATAGACATCATGACAGGTTCTTCCACCTGCAAATGCTAATGATTAGAAACTACAGCGTAGCTTCCGATCTGCATTTACTCAGCCTGGCTGTATACACCAATATTGGTCTGTGCCTTAAGTGGCTTTTTACTCTCTTCCATAGCCATCTCCTTCTAGACACATTTATAGAGATCATAAGAACCATAGGGACTGATCAAAGACACATCCACTGATTCTTTGAGTATCACATGAAGCTACTCAAATACATGGGATATTCGTAGGCTAAAAATGGAGAAAGCAACAAGAGGTAACAGCATAGTTTCAGCCTAGAATGCTAGAGAAATGTCAACATCTAATTCACAACAAATCTCAATTGTATCTTATTAATATAAGCAGACTGTAAATAAGTTATAAAGATTAGACATTTTTACTGACTCAGCAAACAGACCTCCATGTTTCAAGCAGGTTCTTTCTCTAAATCAAACTCTGACTAGGATCGGGTACATTAAGAGGAAACTTGAGAATCTTTTACTTTGAAGACAACATGAAGTATCCTGGGTCTTCCCTGGGGAGCCTTTTTGTTGTGCCTAAGAGAAGGAATCCTAAGGAGAAATGTGTCCTAAGCTTGGAGGCTCTCAAGGTTGGTGTCAGCTAATTGAATCCTTGGAGGGAATGGTCTCTAGCCTGTGGGATCAGGAACAAACTTCAACTGAGGAAGTTACAGGAATTAATTTAAAGGAAACAGACCACATGACTGTTCTCCTGCCTGAAAAATTTACTGTAATCCACTCTAAGTGATGGGGCAGAGAAAAGCCAACAAGCTGGGCCAAGAGCTCCTCTCGTACCTACAGCACACACATCCAACATGGTCCAGTGTCCCTCCTCAACATTTTTGAAAAAGCAAGGAGAGAAAAGTGGTGTCTCTGTGGTGAGTAGCAGCTGGATAAGGCTACTAGTGTTTTTTCTGCAAAGCATCTTGACTAAAGATCCTGCGGCCTTGAATGCTTTTATGCTCACAGCACTCTGTAAGATTCATTTTTGAAATGTTTTCATTTTATAGCTGGGGAACCAATACACAAAAAGCTGTGTTTGGAAGGCCCAGCGGAGGTACCCAACTTCAGCACCACAATTGCCAGGGTGTGCAATTTCAGAAGTCTGACAAGTGGGTTTTAGCCTCTGCCCCCAGTGAAATCAAAATAATTACATCCAACAACTAACAATATCCAGGCTATTCTGCTGTGAATAGTCCTGGGCATCTCCAGTTAGCTTACAGCTCAATGCATTATTTTGGTGACTTCATGCAAAACAGAAATAGTCCCCATCACAAATTTCTACTACAGGCAAAAATAGCATGAGCACATTAAGCTGCTTTCGCTTGTCACCCCTGATGAACTTCATATGGCAACCAGACCAAAAGCCCCCGCTGAGCCCCCTAAGCTGAATGTGAAACGGAAATATCACAAAAAAACACCGCCAGCATCCCAGAACATGACTCACACTGCTTAAGTACCAAATCATTACACTTAGAAGATTCTCGTCTGGAGATTTTGTATGGATAGATCAAGCACTCTGAAACTACATTTGCTGAAGAAAGTAGACTGAGCGCCAGGGCTCCAAACTTGGTACAGCCTCCTCCTGTGCTGGTTAACTTCAGGCAAGTCACTGCATATCTCTGTATTACCATTTCCAAATGCAAAACTAATTACACTAATCCCCTTTGTGTAGCACTTAAACATCTATGGATGAAAATAATTATCCTAAGAACTATTTATGTTACTACAGCACAGCACCACAATACTATGTGGAAAGCCAGGGCCACGTCTCTTCTGTTAGTCTATCCCTCCTGACAAGTATGAATGCCAAGTTCAGAAATTACTACAAAATGCTGTTTATAATTGATGGACCTTCCTGCACAGAGTAAAATGGGGAAATGCTAAGGGAAAACCACTGAAACAACACAGGGAATGCTGTTAACTGTTCTAAGGGCCAGATTTTCAAAGATGTCTGAAGACAAGAGATGAGGTCCATACGTGGTGGGATTTTCAGAACTAATGTTTATTCAAAGTCCCACTAAGATCAATGGCAGCTAAGTACTGCAGCCTTTGCAGACAGTCCCTGCAACTTTAATCACCTTAACCATTGAAAATCTGACCCCAAGTAAACAAACTAAGACATTGTTTAATGTTACTTGTATGACAATTGTGGAAAATTTTTTTAGACAGAAATGTGACTTTTAAATTGCAGTTTAGCAATTCATAAATGCTAATGAAATCCCATGCTGTCTGCCCTGTGATAATTTTTTCCTATTAAAAGCTTGTTCTTTTTTTAACTTAATAAGTACATCACTAGTCTAAGCACATTCATTGTTCAAAGTTTAAATTTATAGTTCAAATAGAAAGAGAGGTCGCTTACCAGTAACCGGAATTCTTTCAGACATGAGTTCTTCATGTATATTCAAACTAATGAGCTATCTACATGTCCCTTCACTTAAGACTAGTCTTATATCTTTGCAGTGAGTAAGTACATGAGATACAGACTGTGCCACTTCAGTTTCCCCCAAATCATACAAATAAAACTCAGGGAACTTCCAAAAATTCTGAGAGGGAACAAAGTAATCAAAAAGAAAACATAAATGTGAACTTTACTTTACATAAAAGTAAAAAAAAAAATATATATCCTATTGGTAAATCACCTTTGTCTCTTTTGAAGTGACAGTGCACAAGTACAGTTTATCACAGCAACTTAAACAACTACACCTGGTCACTAAGTACCAGAGGTTCTGGAGTCTTTTGTACAAACCACTCTAACACTTCTTTACCAATATATATGTTTGAGTAATGTTACAGCACATGGTGAAGGTAGGGATGGAGCTCCAGGTAGCATCATCCCCAGCATCTCCACTATTTCTTAACAATGTTGTGTGCACTGGAGTATTCTGTAGTAACAGCAGGAGATTCATCGTAGCAGTCTGATAGCAAATTTTGACACAGTCTCCAATTGACTTTGACAGGCTGTGTGGGAATGGCTGCACTGTTAAACCCTTCAGAAAACACACATGAATAGCCTGAAGCGTTTAAATGTGTGAATATAGAAGTAGACAACCCCCAGCATAAAAGTATAAAAAACAATTTCTGCTTTAAAGGCAGAACACCAGAAATAAAATTTGGAGATTAAATAAAACCTGCTGATTAAAAAGTATAATTCTACCATGATGTGAGGCAGAAAATGAAGAAGAACATATGCATCTCCTGCAAAAGCCTCTGAGGAAGTGGCTTTGATGAAAGCAGAAGTAGTAAACACAAAGCCCAAGACCTTAATGAGGCTAAGTGAGAGTTCAAACTCGTTTAGCCTTAAGCAGATATTCCATAACAGCTTTAATAAATGATACAGAAGAAAAAAACCCAAAAAACCAATGGTAAGAAGCCACATGGATCTCATTCCCAGAATGCGCAGCACGTGGGTGCTGGATGGTTTTCCTCGTTGAAGTATTCCTGCTTCTTTCCATAAAAAAAGCCGACAGATGACAAAAAAACAGAGCCAACTAGACAGACACCACTAAATGGGTAAGATGCCCTTCGGCCCCACAGCGCTGAAGGATGTATTTTCAGTGCTTTCACTCACACACGACAGGCTGACTGCTACCACAAAGACTTGATATGGCATTTTCAGTGGGCATGATCCAGGAGAAAGGTAACCTTATTTAAGCTGGGTTACACGGGAGCTGGAAGAGGTCAGAATAAGTGATCGGTGTAGTTCTGCTAGAGAAGAGCTTAACATATCTGTGACCTAAAGTGAAAAATATTTTTGTTTAAATTCTTTCCAAAAACAATGCCAAGACAGATATTCCAAAAAAAGTTAAATAGACCAAAATAAAATTAGAAAGAACCACAACTTTCAAAAGAACATGCATTGTCCTAAATCTTTTGCGTAAGTACATAGTACATTATGTACTACTTTCATTAGCAAATGAAGTCATGTAAAAACAACTAACAATAAGAAACATCAATGTTAATAGGCAAACTCCAAGATATTTTCAAAACCATTTTTTTCCATTTCTAGAAAAATAAAACAAACAAACCCCCACCAAATTCTCTTTTTGTGAACAATCTATTTGAGACAAGTATGATTTCACTCACAAGTACTATTCAAAAACATTTTTCTTGAAAGCATTTTGAAAATGAAAACTGTTTAGAACTTTTTCCCATGTACTTCTAAAATCTGTGTGAAATGGGTACATCTGGGCTGTGGAAGAAGTGTCCCTAAGCAGGCTTATGTATTTTTGGAAGAACAATGGGACAGTTCTTGTAAATATTAGACCGCTATGGTTATGCAATATAGTCTAATACTGGATTATTTTGAACTCGTTTGGAAATCTATTCAAGGTTAACATTGATTATTAATATCAATCAGTTTTAAGAGTAAGCCTGCAGCTTTGAAGTTCGTATTTCTACAGAACACCTCTCCACAACAGGATGTGGCTTGGGTTCTTTTTTTCACCTACCTGTTACTCTACAGTAACACACAGCAAACTCTTCCTACCATAAATTAAGCAGGATCCTGAGTGACTGAGTGGTAAAGGATAAAATGTGCCTTTGTATGTTGAAGAGGAACATTTCTACACCAGCAGATGATTGCCACGTGACGGCCACATGCAGATTTGTGATTGCCTAAGTCCTGCTGACATGTATACACACCACCACATAAACTGACTCCCCTTCCCTTGTTGATACACATGTAAAATCCATGCCAAATAACCCTGTAAAACTATATATATATAGTTTTAACTACAATACAAACAGGTATTATTCCTCCTACCAGTGAATTATATACATTCCTGCTGCACAATATATCATATGTTTAACAGTGCACACTACTCAGTAACTTAACCCATGGTGTACCAGCTTTTGCAGGAGTATCTTCTACAAAGCATTCTTGAATTACACCTCCTCCCTTTTCTCATCCTTCTTAGATCTACCTAGTTTTCTCCCCTCTCTGCTTTGTCTACATCACCCCTTTGCTGTCTTCTTTTACACTTGCACGTCATGGATTGCACTTTGTCTTCTATTTAATAAACTCTGGAAACCTACCTCTGCTACGAATGCTATTACCGAATGTGCCACTTTGTATTTTTTGTGTACTGTATCATGCCACGCAATATTTATTCTTGCACAAATACTAAATGTAATTTGGAGCAGGGATTTTTCTAACTTTCTTATCCTGTGCTGTTACTTTGTAAACTGCCAAGTACATATGCATTACTATGTAAATAAACAACAGTAACAAAATCCAGATGAAACTTTACAGAAATGTAGGTAGTCAGAATGTAATAACCCAAACTGCAACTTGGCCAGGACAAGAGGTCAAGCATCCTTACTCTTATGGAAAGTGCCAACGTGTCATACAAATGGCTTGGATGAGTCAAAATCACTACATAAATACATACTTTAAATGAAATTTACACATGCAGTACTACACCATCATCTATCGCTTTTTAATTATCTAGCATACCTGTCAAGGGTGATAGGGCCTCATTAGCAAACACCTTCTCAAGGCTACCTCCCATTGCAACTTGCTGTAGCCTGAGATGCAGGAAGTAAAGGTCATCATTTAAATTCCTGACAAAGTGATTGTAAAGCAGCACATTCTGCCTGAGATGTGGGGTTCTTGCAACAATGGCTAATCGGCAGCTCTCCATCAAGTTTGGCAGTTCAGTTAATTTCATTAATTCAGTGGAACTTGGAAGAAATGCTCAAAAACAGGGTTGTAATTTCAAACCTGTCAAGAGCTCGGTTGTTTCTTAAGCTTCATAATATAGACATGAAAAGGTCTGCAATGAATTGTAATACCGTACTTCACTTATTTGTTTGATAATCATCTGCCCACCATACCCGCCAGAATGGACTGAACTCAATGGGCAGCTGTTAACTCCCCTGTGCAGGAGGGCTTCAGCCTGCTTCACCCATGTAGCTAAACACCCTTCCCCTTGACAACTCCTAAAACAGTAATTCAGCCACCCAAAACCTTTTTCAATATGCATCTTCAGCTCCTGAAAAAAACCTGCATGTATGTTGCGTTAACACTGACTTTTTCCTTTTATTATCGCTCAATTCTCATTCACCTTTGCCCTGCAACTGGGTTTCAGCACCATCTTTTTTTAACCTTGCTGAGCTGCCTTCCATAACCCTATTTACCAGTAAAGAAATACACACTGTGGACACAGCACGGTGGTCTAGTTTCAACACTCTTCCAAAAGAAAGAGAGCAAAAGTATCAGATCCCTATTTAACCTGCCTTGCTGCCCTGAGGTTTACTCAGCAATGGGATGGCAGTCATAAAACCTTTAGTCAAGTCCCTCCTCTACAGTCGGACTCCTCATATATATATATATATGAGTGTTACCTGAGGAAAGTAATCACATCCTACAGTGCCCAGATTAAAGTATAACAAGAAGTTGTACAAAAATTGTCACAGACTAATACAATAAAGCAAAGGGGCTATTCAATAGTCTGAGTGTGAAACCATTGAATAATTTGCTTATTAAGAAAACACTGCAATTAAGATGAACAACTGGCCCCTTCCCCTGTTTAGTCTCTCTGCTGAAGGTAAACTGAGAGATACTTAAAACGATCATAACCGCTCATTTGACAAAGCTTTCATGTACATCAGGAAAGCACAAGGAAATAAGCCAAGGGATCCAGGCGCAGACAGAAGGAATCTCTGGATTCTTAGTTTTCATTTAACAAGAGGGTAATACAATTCCCATCTTGTATGAAACATGACTTTCTCGTTCTACCTGCATTCAGACAGACTAAAATAATATCTCAGAAGAGCATAAACGTTCCTTTTCATCTCTATAGGGAATATAACTGAAAAGCACGTGGGTGACCCTTTAAAAAACTCTGCTGCCAACTGCATCATCACCAAATAATTTACAAAATACTATCCTAATTGCATACCAATAAGTGGTTTATTTCACTGTGAGTAGCTCCCTCTCCAAAAATACAGGACATTTAAGAGCATCACAGCAATCTTTTCCTCTGCTTTTCACTGCCACACATTAGCTGCTACCACATTTATTTCCCTTTTTATATATCTAGATCACTGGGCTTCTACTATTGCAGCACTTACAGCCTAGGAAATTAGCTTCCCACTACTGCTGGATACCTAAAATACACACTTTTCCCACACTTTTACATGATTATACTTAAAGAATAAGCAATTTTTTAGAGTATTTTTTAATTTCAGAAAGTTATTTGGGGTTATAATTTTAAAATGTGGCTTTCTTTTTTATGCTCACAAACTACGTCTCTTATATGAAAATATTTAATAGCAAGCTGCTGCCTAATTAGATGACTTCATGTTGCAAAATTCTGAATTTAAAAGCAAAACAACTGCCAAAGAAGATCAAAAGCAGATTTTTTTCCTTTGTTTGCTATGATGTGCATTTTTTTCTACTTATATTATGTACAGAAAAAAAAAAACCAAAAACCAAGAGTTGAATGATAAGACCGTGAATTCACATTGTTTTTCTTTATACTGTTTATAAGTTAACTGGGATGTGTGTAGCTTGTTTGGCTTTGTTGTTTGTTTGTTTGTTTTTCAGAAGTGACATTTAGAAGCCAATAACCCAAAGTATATTACTGAACTCCTTAACAGTGTCCGATAGGTAGATGACCTAGCTGCAGTGTGATTAAATAATCTAACTGCTAGATCAACGAATGCAGCATGAATTAAAATGGCTGCAAGCTTCTCCAAGCATAAGATTAGAGATCCAAAAAAAGGTTTCTCTTACTTTTTATTTTACATTTCAAAGAAAATGTAACCATTTATTAAAAAAAGTAAAAAATCCATGTTTCCCTGACAGAAATAATACAGTATTATTCTAATATATGGTGACTAAACCATATATTTTTAATGTCAAAGATGTGACTACATTTTGCCATTCTCATACTGACTACCCTCATTCAAGGAAAAAGCACTCTCTGCTCAAGAAACATAATGGTGTTAGGATCTGGTCCAAAGCGAACTGTTATCTCACGCGTGAAGATAATGAATGTTAATTTAAAATAATGTTCTTTCAACTCCAGGGTTTTTTTTTTCATATAATCAATCAGGCCTGAAAATGTGTGCATGCGCTCTCACTCTCGCACACTCTCTCTCCCTGTCACTCATCCATAAACACTTCATTATATATTCTCACTCCCAGATATTGAGGAAAAAAATCTTCCGCAGGTGTAAACTAATATTGCTCCACTAAAGTCAACAGTGCTGCACCAAATTTGGTTAGCAAAGACACTGATCCTCTCGCACATACACTGTGACATGTGTACCTTGACTTTCTCTTAATGCGCATTTCATGCCAAACTCTCCCTTTCTTCTTTTCATATGTGTGTTTCCCGGCTCTTATTTGTACTCAACCGACAACTGCTATGGCCTTTCATTAACTCTCCCCTCAAGGTCTCTTATCTCCATCAAATACTGTGCAGACAGGCAGGTATACATGGTTCTTTTCTGCAGCTGAGGAAGGCGCTCTCGGTAAATGCCAGAAGCGTACTGCAGTGGGAGGCTGCAAGGCATTCAGAGAGGACAGAACAGGCTTGACCTAAAAAGGAGTAGGTTTTAACATTATTCGCTAAAATGTTCAGTTATTACAGTAAATGGAATTTAAAACATTCCAAAATCGAGCAAATAAAAATTCTGTATATGTAAAAGCTGAAACCATAATGTAAATTATTAGTTAGGGCACTAGTATGGGGAAATGTGTTCTATAGCTTTCTACATCAGAATACTTTCTACATCAGTATTCTATAGCTTTCTACAAACAGCCATACTATTGGCTGATTTTTGACACCTTTTTAGGAGACATTTGAGATTAGCAGTGGCTGGCGACAAGACTCTGGATTACGTGACATGCTAGTTTTACCAAGAAAGGCAATTCTCGTGAAAGAAGAGCCAAGCAGCAATTTGGATACCATTCCTTCCCACTGGCCCAGGAAACACTGTAACTGCTTACCCAATAACTTGGCAGAGCAAACCACTTTCTCCTTCTAGGCTCCTTGGCACACCTGTACTCAAAGCATCTGAGCCATCAATCAGCTTTCACTGATATTTATCAATATTTCCTGTACCACTATAGGAGAAAAAAAATCATTCAATTTTATCAAAAGCTACACGCCTTCAGAAATTAGTGCTACCAATTAAGCTTACGCTTGGATAACCTGTAAATGGGTAATTTTTATAAAACTTTTAAAAACTATTGAGAAAAAGAAATGTCAGCATGGATTAGAAAACCTAATAAAACTGGCACCAAGAGACACTGATAATCCCTATTTCCTAAAAGGAACAAGGTGAATAACGAGATCTCATGTCTGGAATCAGCGAGAAGTTAGGAGTATGCCAATGAGGTTTTTATAAAGAAGCCTTCTGGGAGCCAGTAAGTGGGAAGTGTGCAGGAAAAGGAAGAATCTCCTCATTACAACAAGTATTTCCTATAAGTCTGTTTACTTCAGGTCAGTGGAAGAAGATGACAAAGCTACACAACTGAAAGATGCCATTACAGATTGAGAGGGTCCATGCTTCTTGCCTTCCAACACTGTCAGTCTGAAATGCTTCCAGGTATGCATCAGCACTCTTGTTTCAAAAAGATATGTCAGTGAAATAAAACAATCTTTTTTTTTTTTTTTTTTTAACAAGCAAGCAAACAAACGAGATTTTAATATAGCAACTTTTAAACCTGACAACACATTCTAGTCAGACTGATAAAGAGATCAGACACCATGAGTTACTGATGAGCAAATTGTACATGCCTTCTCTCTCTTCCTCACATTTTACCAAGACAAAGAAAAGTTTTTAGCAAGCTATTTTGATTGGTGAAAAAAATTGTAAATTCTCCTTTTTTATTAAGAAAATGTTAGTGTCAATGCCAATACTGTGTGCCATACTGTCTTCACATGTCAGCATGCATGTGATGACTGACACTGAAACACCCAGCTTCCTGAGAAAAGGTTCACGTAGTAGGTTCTTGGGAAGATCCTAAAGTCTCAAATATAGTTATATGAAGCTAAAACCGGTGCCAGCATGGTGCCTATGAAAACAACTAACAACAATGCTTAATGCTTTGCTTTTATTTAATATAGAAAGGAAAAAAGTTTTCTGAGATTTCTGAACTGCAAAACAAAGAAAGAACAGAAGCACAAGGTGAGGAGAACATTACTTTTTCTAAACTCTTTGTTGCATGGAGCAAAAAAAGATTGCCTGGGTTTTGCAGGTAAATGCTAGAGTCAAGGATGAGGGTGAGTCAAGGTCATTTTCAGAATTCACAGATTTTCAATTTATATTCAGTGATTAAAAAAACTAAACTAAAATCCTGTGATTGTTAAACTTGCTTTCACATACATCATTTCTGTAATTTTGAAGTTACGTTAAAAATCCTCAGTTTTCTGATGTATCTGTCTCCTAGGTTTCCTAATGTAAAAATAAACCTTTCTTCTCATAATGGTATTGGCTTTTCCCATAAGGTTCTTTGTATTTCTTCTTTTACCAGTTCCCTTTATTTATAATTGAGGCTTTCTATAACATAAAGGACTTAAGATACATAAAAAATGTTAAAAGTCACAAATAGAAAAATGTTATCTGTGTTTCCTCTGTTCTTTTCATATACACTGTAAATTCCTTTAAAAATGAATGTACATGTAGGAAAAGTGCCTTCACTTCAATGGGAACAATCCTCAACATAAAATTTAGTATGTGCAAAAATAACAAGTCATACTGTTGATATTCAAAAGGCATGGAAAATGCCTATGTAACACTGCATACTCCAGTAGAAGAATCAAAAATAGAACATTACATAAAATTATACAGACAAAACAAATTGTAACTGTGTTCTTGAGTGTTAGAGTTGAATGTAAAGTTCTAGTTTTAAAAAATACTTTTTCTAAATAAACTTGATTCATCAGTATGCTCCAAGGCCTATGCATTTTTGTGCCTATGGGAAACAAGTGCTTATATGATCAAGGTCTCTATCATTATATTAATATTAATCTATTGGTAACAATGGATTTTCTGCAGTGAACATCATCAATTTTCATCAGTGAACAATCAGTGGCCTGTGATTACATTTATGAAATAGCAATTCTTTTGTTTTGATTTTCTAGAATTTTGAACCTGAATCTTAAGTAATTGGCTGGGGAGAGGGGATTATGCATAAACACTGGGTTAAACTTGTCTCTGAAGTCAATGACAGCTCAGATGATACTGATAACAAAATTAACTACTGACCAAAAGGAAAACTGAAGAAACGAAACCCCCACTATTTTGGGGTAAAACTTCTTTAATTTGTGTGTGTGATCACATGCACTGCAATGTTATGCAAGACACAGACTATCTCCTCTTTGGAAGTTTTCTTTTACTGGCAAAGACACCAAGAAAATAGTAAGAAGGCACACACAGCCAGTGCAGACTGGTTTCTGACCTGTTACTTGGTTTCTGACCTGAGAGGCATCTGTAATTGTAAGCAGGTATCTGTAGTGTGAGATCCCGTCTTACTGAATGCATAAATGTTGTGCGAGACTTAATAGAAAAGGATGATAGCGTGCTAAGAAAGATAAAGCTCTCTTCTTTCTCAGATCTTGTCAAAGATTTGTTGAGCAATAAACATACCTCACATCCTTTTAATTTATTTTTTGCTGTATAATATTTCTATCTACTTTGGGATTCTGCTAATCATCTCTCAACTCCATTTTGTTTCACTTCATCGCTTTTCCAAAAGGATCCAATAAAATCTAATGCTGAAAGATAAGAATCGCTCTGCTAAAATTAGTGAACTAAGTACCATATCCCGTGAGTCACTGCATGCGACTCCCATCCACCTATCTTTAAAAGACCAGATAATAATGCCATGCTGTAAGTGCGTGAGATCAAAGCACAAATATCCACTTTCCAAAATGCGGCTTTTGAGTACTACACCTACTAGCAGACTCCTACGGTCTGTAACCAAAACATTATAGTTTAGTTAGCCGCATTAAAATCATATTTTTGAATATAAGGCAAGCTGGTTTCATGTTTAACTTACTAACAAAGTGAAAGAAAATGAAGCATAGGAGAAATGAGAGGTAAACAGCAAAATGTTTAACTTCTTTTTTAAAATCACTAGATCTCAAATCCATAGTATCCTATTATGGACAAAAATGAATTAACACAGCGTGACCAGTTCTTTGCATGTAAAAAATGCTATTTCCACAAAAAGGGTGAATGGGATGTTACTGGTGGTTCTGTAGGTACGTTCAACTTCATTTTCTAACCAGTAAGTGGATTTTAGCACTTCAGATTTCACTGTCTCTGGTGCTAGAATTATGATATGAAACTAATTCTTAACAAATATTGCAATGGAGAGTTGTACAAAAAATCATAATCATTAATTCACAATGTTTTATTTTGCAATTATTTAATCTTGGAATTCAACACTGAATACAATGTACAGGTATATGCAAAGATACTCTGACTGTTGGTACACCGGTAACAGTATTTTATTTACATTTTTAAAATATTTTTTGTAATTTTGAAATTACAAATATTAGGATCCTGCTGTTTTAACCAATAACAACATACTTTAAACTCAAATTACATATCTCTATACTTTCATGGCAGAAACTTGGGCACTTCAGTGAAGTGCAAAAACGAGAGACTGGAAGAAAATCAAAACCAGTCTCTTCATACACAAAACTCTCAGTAACTACACTTTGGATTTATCTACATGGTACAGCTATAGGATCAGGCTCTGACAGGATATTACCAAAGCTGGCTGACCTAAAATTAGACACCATGAGCTTTACCTTGGGTTCATGGACATGTCACAGAGTATCACCACTGTGCCTGCTGTTGCCTGCCCACAAGACTAAAAGACTGTTTGTCTCAGGGAGAAAAAAAAAAGGAGACATAAAAAATATGAATGAAATCTTAGTGAAACATAAGGAAAAAATAAGCCTCTAGCACAGCTTATGATTCAAGTTAGTTCACCCTTTAATAACGTGTATTTAAAGAAATTGATTGCAGCCATCTTACATCAAAAAGCATCTCAAGCCAACTGTGAGCATTAGCATGACTTCAGACAATCAGTGAAACAGTATAGTTGGAACAAGCAGCTTATTTACTCCTTTTGAAATAAAAATTATGTTAAAAATCCATTATATAGTTATTTGTCTAGTTTTACCCCTTAAAATAAATTCTTCATATAATTCAATATTCACAGCGTAGTTAAAAATAAAGAGTAAGACAAGAGTTCAGGCTTCCTCAATTAACTTGATGGCAGACATTGGTTTAAACAGATGATAAAACTATGTTTAAAGACTAAAATTTAAAATATGGGAAAAAATATCAGCTTGACTCAGCCCTGGTGTCGCAGGGAGATGATGTAGAGAGGCCTCTGAAATCAGACAGCTCTGTGTGCCACAGGAGTTCACCCATTCAGGTTAGAGGCCACAGTTTTTATTATACTGTACACAGCCACTCTGGTGTCTATCAATCTACTTCCAGCCACCTCCACTACACTCAGGAATGAAGATTTTTTTGCAGAAATGTTATTTTCCACCATTTAATGGCAAATTTGAGCTTTATGTCAAGAAAAAGTTTTCCACACTTGTTTTGCATTTTGTATAAATGACGAGGTACTCCTTCACCACTACTGAACTTGCAACTTTACACTGCACTGAAAATCACTGAAAACTTTTTTAGGAATTTAAGAGTTAACTTATTAAGAAATTCCTGCAAAACTGAATCATTACCTCATCTTATAAACTACCTATTTTGCAGCTATATTCTCCCGACTGGCAGATTAAACCCTAGAACAATAACCCAATTATGAGCTAAATTTACATGCAACTGATCAAAAATCATCCAGAACCTGACAAGAACAATCTTTGTTCACAACATTTAGCGCAAGCAACACTGACAGACTAAAATGTATGAGCTATGTAAAAGATGACATACGTTGCACTGCCCAGCTACCAAGGGCACCATGCTCCAAGTACAACGCAAGTACTATGGGAGTGTTCACATCCTGAGACTAAAAACACCCAAAAAAACCCAACACACAAAAAAACATACAGATAAAGAACATGATCTGAGATTAACTCCTAAGCAATCAGTACAAGAAGAATGGCTAAAGAAAGCCCTACTACATGGAAGGAAACCCATCCCAATTAATAAAATCACGGGTCAGGATTTGAAAGAAATATACATGTATTTACTGGATAGACAGGGGAAAAAAATTGCTCCAACAATTCTGACGTAACTCTTGCAAAAAAACAAAACTTTACCTTATTAAGGAAGGCAAACTCTTGTATGCCTCTGGCCAGTAATTTTGAACAACTAAGCCTTTTATGAACCAAGTTCATCACTGGTGTGAGACACCTATACCTTGCATAAATTATAGTCTTACTTAGCATTTTTAACAACCTACACTATGGGTAAAAGACTTATTTTACCAACACTTATGCCACACTGGAGCTAACTAAAAAGCCATTTAAGAAGAAAATTCAGAAGTTTACTGAAGACATCATCATCACCCTTCCCTCTTTCATAACTTTTATACTGGACAGATTCACTGCCTGCAGTCCTTACACACTTCTATACTTAAATGCTCTGAAAGGCTGTGGAAGGCAGTAACTATGAAAGCTTGTTACAGGTATGTCCAAAATTTGTGAACTTTAGTCGACTGAAGTTGGGTACTCAATCCCAAAACAAGTCTCTTAATTCCAAAATTTGCCCTGACTCTCAATTTGCGTGCAATGAGACAACTTTCTAACAGATTAGACAATGCAGACATTTATGGAGAGTTTTAGATGTCTAAAATTAAGAAAACATCTTCAAATGTTGCTTTATTTCTTTTTGAAGTATTTCATCCTAATTCAGAGATTGCAGATAGCACAATTCAGCAGTCCCCAAGCTGTGGTTCACTGGTAGAAATGCACAACAGTCTAGATGTAGCCTAAGCCACTTCAAGGTCAGCTTCAGGCAAAATTTATTGCCCATCCACATAGTTGTCTTCTCCAGGAGCACCACATCACTATGAGCACCCAGTGGGTTATATTCACCTGTGACGTGGAAATGCTGAGCACACTTCCCAGCCTTTCACCATCTCATTTGTTCTTGAGATGATATTAGGCTGAAAAGGTGATGCAGGCTCTTCCCCAGCAGAAGCCTCATGTCTTTCCTAAATAATCCCTTCTACTCTGTGCTACGAGGGCAGGCAGGACTCCCAGGCAATCTGAACACTAGCTGCATACAGACGGCCTATTACCTACAAATAGTACGGACACACAGCATCAAATCACAGCAAACAACCTAGCAGGCACATACTGCATGCACAGCAATTACAGTCATGAAATTCTTGTTGCTTCTGCAGTGTTCAATCTTTCCTGAAAAGTTAAGAAGTACTGCTCTGGCTCACAATGCATATGGATTAAGACAAACTACTAAGAATTTTAGTTCATGGTGAACAAACTCAATTTGGTTTTATGTTTGCGTTTAAAAATAATAGCTGCAGGTGCTTGCTTAGATTAAAAAAAAAAAAATACACTAGTTTAACTGGTATGGAGGGCACTTCCATGTTAAATTAAGTGCTATAAAGCTCCAAACTGTGGAAGAAGAGCATCTTCTAGCAAATCGTCAAAGTTTTAAGACCCCTACCCAACATCCGCGCACTCACAACTCCCCTTACATAGCTGACTTCATCACTAGTAACTTCCATCACAGTGCCCAGCTCATGAGGAGTGATTTTTCTCACTCAGTCCTTTGGTGCTGAACCCGATACCAAGGATCGGTTGCAGATGCCACTTCTTGAGGGCAGAGACCACCATCCATAGCACTATCAAAGAGTCACCAACACAATAACTTTTTTTCCCCCACTCGTTAAAACCAAACTCACTATCAGAAAGATAAAGTACTTTGTTACACTACCTAGCCCATGAACCATTCCCTTCCTAATACAAATATCTGGTCAAAAGCAAAGAGGGTTTGTTTAGGCATGGAAAAGCTGGCATTAAACATAAATCTGTACTTGTAACTATTTTGTGAGTACTTCCAGTTTCATACAAAACAGCAGTCAACAAATGGTCTACTTCCCTAAAGACTTTCCGTAGTGCACTAAGAAGGGTTGATAATAAAATAATAATAAAAAAAAGTAAAAAAAATGTGGAGAGATGCCAGGTCCTTCACGCTGAAGGATGAGGGACTAGAAAAACCCAAGGGACTGCAACCTGAACCACAAACTGGCATTTCCACTCCCACTCTTCCCACCTCCCGACACCTGTCTCAGTGATAACCCCTAAAGAAATAAACAATTTCCTACAAAGGATAGCAACAGAAGTGGAAATAAAATAAAATAAAAAAAAATATTCAGCATTTCTAGGAGAAGAAAGCATTCTCTGCTTTTCATCCTTTCCACTGAATAGGATCTTCTCAAAACTACAACAAATATTATTACTCCTACAATACAGTGACCATGGCAGATGATTCCAGGGTGTTAAAATGTCAAATTATACAATTATAAGACCAACCAACACCAAATTAAAACAGTTTTTCATCCCTTTTCCTCTTCTCAAGCCACCCCAGCTCTAGCTTATGTAAAGTCGTTTGCCATATTCGCAGAAGACAAATAACTCCCGAAGTCTGCCATATTCAGGATGAGCCCCAAAGGACACACAAAGTTTCCCAAGTCCTTAACATCAGGATTTTACAGGGGGGATGGTTTCTGAAACGCACGGCAGGCCAGGACAGCGCGCAGCAGCTCCCGACCATCCTCGCCATAGGAAACCCCACACCCACGCGTGCATCCCTGCCCGTGATGGAGAGGAGAGGAGGCAGACAGGCCTCTGGACAACCCCTGAGGCGGGGGCAAGGAAAACACCTCACGAAGTGAGCCGGGGGAGTTATCTGGAGACGCGGTTTGGGGGACGGGCGCACACACACACACACACACACACCCCCCTCCCGGAACACCACAAGCAAGCCCCTCCACAGTTCACATTCACACCCGACCGCGAGTGCGGCGGGGCTGCGGGCAGGCCCTGCGGGGCCGCGGACGTCGGGTGAGCAGTGCCGGGAGGGCCCCGGCCCGCGGGGCTCCCCGCACCCGCAGCGGGGTGGGGGAGCGGGGAAGGACGGCGGAGAAATTGGCCCCTTCCCTCCCCAACCCGCCCCCGCCCCGCGCCCTACCCCGGTGCAGATAGGGAAGGCGAGGAAGCCCCCGGGGCTGTGCCGGGGGCCGAGGCGCTCCGCCAGCAGGGCGATCCGGGAAGCCAGGGGGCCCCGTCCCCCGCCGGCCCTCTCGGCAGCGCCGGGCGGTAAGGCCGTCCCCGCCGCGGGGGTGGCGCAGCCCGCCTGCAGCCGCCCGGGGGGAGGAGGGATGGGGCTCTAAGTTTACCCCTTTCCCCGTCCCCTCCTCTGCCCCCCCGCGGGGAAGCGGGGCCATGGCCCCTCTCCCGCCGCGGCCGGCCTGCGGGGGCCCGACGTCTCTCTCCTGTGGAGACTCGGCGCTGTCGAGCAGCTGCCATTACTCGGGCCAAGACCCGTCCTCCAAGCAGACATCCCCCAGCCCTGCGAGGAAATGCGGGGGCGGCGGGGGTGTGCGTGACAGAAAGGAGGGGAGGGGGGGAGTGGGGAGCAAAGCGGTCGCCCCGCGTGTGGGGAAAGAGCGGGGCCGGGCGGGGGGGGCGACGGGGCCGAAGCCAGGCTGCGCCACACCCCGCGCGGCCTCGCCTCTCACGCGAGTCCCCGGCTCCCCCGCTCCCTGCAGGCCCGCGCGGAGCGCTGGAGGCAGCGATTCCCTTGTGCGCCCCTCTGCCCACCCCACCGCCCCCCGCCCCGGCCCCGGGGCTGGCTGCAACTCGGCGCGGGGGGCCCGCCGCCGCCTCCCAGCCGAAATCCGACCGGGGAAGATGTGGGGACAAAAATAATCGCCGTTAATAATCACACGCGCTCTGCCGCCGTCCCCTTCTCCTCCTCGGTTTCCAAGCGGGCTGCCAGATAATCCTGCCCACTCCGAAAAATGAAATAATAATAATAATAATAATAAAATCCCGCCTTCCATCCCCCCCCTTCCCCGCAGCCCCACACATTTTATTATCAAGTATAATTGCTCCCCCCTCCCCATATGGCACCCCGCGGGGCAGGATTGCCCCCTCCTCTGGTGCCCAGCCCTTCCCCTGTCCCCTCTCCCCCATCTCCTTGGAACAGTGTGTACATGATTTTGTAGTTTTTTTAAGGCGCCATGTTTATAATCCTCCATCATATTAAAAAAAAATCCACCCAGCATGAGACACGGCGTCTCTCGCACCCCAAAGCCACGGAGGCAGACACAGAAATATCCACAGGGCTGTAAATTCACCCCCACCCCACCCCCCTCCCGCACACACACCCCTCCTCCCCAGACTTAAAAGTCTCTCTCACCTTGTGCTGCAGGCGCTGCTTCTGCTGCTGCAGGGGGGGAGAAGTTAAGCCAGGGGAAACTTTTCAATCCCTTCCCCAGGCCGCTGCTGCCTCCTCCTTCCACATATTTTTCCCCTCAGAGTTTTATTGTGTCTGAATTTTCTCTCTCTCTCTCCTCTTCTGTCTGTCCACAGTTCAGGTTTCTGGGGTAAACAGGGTTTAGGATGGTGCTAGGGATATTTGGGAGAAGGAGAACTCTAGTGGTGTCTGCTGGAGTTGCTGTTTGTTTCTTTTTTTTTTCTTTCTTTTTTTTTTTTTCTTAATAATACATTTGAAACGGATCTTTAACTATTTCTTATATAGGTATTTTATCATACTTTTAGGTCTGGACCCTATCTTATTGCAGAGGAAAAACGTGCTGCTGCTTTGGCCCTCATACATGCAAATTCCTCCTGCCATGAAGTCAACTTGGAGACATTCTGGTTAACGTCTTTGAAAGTAGATAGTCACACTGAGCAACAAACTGAAACATACAGAATCAGTGATCTGTTTCAGAGTTGGCTATGTGTTGCAACCTGTAGATCACAGAAACATAGAATCATTTAGGTTGGAAAAGACCTTTAAGATCATCAAGTCCAACCATTAACCATCCTTTCACTGCAGGATTGGGAAATACACGGTAATGTGAAATACATAACTTTACAGGCACATATATATGTAAGCAGCAAGAAAACATGTACATTTTATCCTGTTTTTATATGGAATGTGAGATAAATATTATTACTAATAAATGTCTAGGCAAATACATTCTGAAGTTTCTGAAGTTCTTCAGGAATTATTTAATAAAAAAGTAACATACTTCACAATTAATTAATCTTGAATAGAAATGTGACATACTTTATTAAAATACACTGTAAGCTTAGTTCTATAAACATTTATGCATGCAAATAGTTTTAGTCATGTGAGGAATCGTTAGTATTGCTAAGATAGTTTTGGACTGCTAATGTTGAAAAAGATGCATCCATTGTGCCCGGTCAGTGAAAGATTTAACAGAGTTTGTGCACTGAACAGCGAAAGTTTCTCCAGTGTCTTCAGTAAATAAGATTTCTAGTAGTGTCTAAAACCACATTTTGTTTGAGACTGCTGCATGAGGACTTTATGTCCTCTTTTAACAAATAAAATACAAGTAACATAGTTGCATGAAAGAACATCTTACATGATCTAAAATAAATAGATAGGAAAGAAAGTGCTGGTAATCTGCTTTCAAAAGGTGCTTGAGGAGTTGGGCAGATAGCAAGCAGTGGTACTATCATTTATTAACTGCATTATATTTCTTGTATTAATAAAAAGCAAATGTAATTTACAAGCAATTCCTTAAGGAAGAAGGGATTTACCATCAGTATAATTACAGAAAGGCTACCTTATGTTGAGCATTTAGTTGTGATGTTTGGCTCTGGTTTCGTTAAGGCATGTAATTTTCAAAAGAAGTTTGATAGAAATATATGCCAAGTTTCCATGGGATATTACTGGCTTGGCTGTCTTGGGTTTCTTTGAAACCTTCTCTGTACAAATTGCATCTGAGCTATATTTATGTAAGAAAAAAAAGTCCTTATGGTTTCTACTGTTTCTGCCATGAAGTCAAGCTATCAATTCTGCTCAGGCTGGCGTGGTGAAGGCACGCCGCTTTTTGCATCCAGAAGCAAACGGAGGAGAAGCATAGCTGGCAGCACACATAACCATCTTTAATTCTTCAGCTGGAACAGCCAGGTACCCCCTACAAATAGGTCAGCTGGGGGAATTTGCCATAACTCCAAAACAAAGCTCCAATTCCAGTCCCAAGTTCTTTAGCACAAAGATTTACTGCTCTGCCACAGTGCCTTCTCCTTACCTTTGTAAATATTTATTTAAGGCAGAAGTTCAGCTATCTTCAGTATAAAAAGGTTTTAGCTCTTTATCTCTTTAGGTCTCGTAGAGAGCTGTCAAATAAATATTTAGGCCACAGTTTCACCAATGCGGAAGCATATTCAGGGTTGAAGCTTTATGGTTTGCCTACCTTACAGGTTTTTACCTGGTGTCTACTGCTTGCCGACAATTTGCTGTACTTAACATATTTGTAAAGGCTAGTCTGCACCATCTCCAAATATTTGTTTCAGGATACAAATATTTGATTTTGGCAAGAACAAGGTATCCTAAAGCAAACATGTAGGGAGTGTCTGCCACGTTACCTTGTCTGAGCTGGTGGGCAGTAAATCAAGTTAAGTGTAGAAAGACAGGCATATAGTTTATATATGGGTGTTTGTGGGCTTTGTTGGAATACATTTTGTTACCCTCATTAGGGCCCCTGGGTAACAGTTCGCATTATGTAGCCTTCAGGGTACACATTTAAGAATAAAAAAGATGCATATTTTTTTTGTCGTTTTGACTTATTTTTATCTGCATTGGAAAGACTTTTGAACGCTCGTCAATATACAGGTTTGCAGCCCTGCTAGCAGCTCTTGGGGAGCCCCGATCCCTGCATTTGTCTGTTCAGTTTGACACCGAACGGGGGCCCTTCGCGGATCCCTTTTGGCCATTAACTTCCTCATGGAGCTGGCGCTGGGAGCGCTAAACAGTTAACCGGGAGGGCCGAGCCCGGCAGACAATGGGAAGGAAATCCCACCCTCCCCCGGCCCTGGGCAGCCGCGGGTTTCCTTATAGGCAGGGGGAAATGTTTGTTAAAACAAAAAGCGGGCTCAGGGCCGTCCCTTCCCCGGGCGAGGGCTGGGGGCGGTGCGGGGGGTGCACTCCGGCATTCCTCCCCTGCCCGGCCGGGAAGGTCCCGGGAAGGTCGGGCGGGGAGCCGGGTGCCTGGCGTAGGACGGGCACCTCGGCCTGGAGTAGCGCTGCCGGGGGGGGGGAACAACGAGTTTGCTTGGCAAAGACGCCTGTAGAGCTGCAGCCGGTAGCTCGGGGTGGGGGGGGGGGTAATGGCGAGGGGTCCGGCCATCTGCTTCCTTACGTGGTTGTGGGGAAAGAAACCGCACCACTAATGCAGCATTAGTAAGAAAACGTGATAAAGTTACTTCCTTTGGAGCAGAAAGTACTTGCCCTAGGAATACATCAGGCTGCGTGTGTGCTATATGCTTTTGCCAGCGTTGCTGCACGGGCGTGTAAGCAGTAGGTTTGTCGGTGCCGTTTGATTGCCTGGGAAAGGGGCTGGGAGGGCAGGAGAAGAAGCTGCACAAGCAGAAGCACAGTTCTGCCAGAATAAGTGGCATCCAAACTAAGAACATAATCTACTGCCATGAATTAAAGGGGCTATCAGGTGGGTTCACAGGAAGGAAATCCCCTTGCAGGTTGGAGACACACAAACCATGACTCAGGGAATCCCTGAGCTGAAAGCAGTCGGAGGCTGGGACACAAATACCCCAAGTGCCTCACTGTTACCGCGTTTCCCAAGGTATGGAGAGTACTATGTCCACTATACTTTTTTTTTTTTTGTGTGTGTGAGAAGACTGCCTGCCTGTTAACATGCAGGCTGGTAAATACACCTCCATTTCACATTTAAATGATACCCTTCCCCTCCTCCTTTACAAAAGATAATTTTAATTCCAATGCTGAATAGCACAGTCCTGTGCGGATATGCCCTTCTATTCTTGCCATGATCTTTTCATTCTCTTGGTTCAGTGGTACAACCGTCAAACGTGCAGATGAAGAAGTACATCATTGCTGGCAGGTTGTAGGGACCAGACTCAGGACTGTGAAAGTATCAGTTGAATGCTGCCCTTAGCAGAGCTAGGAGCATTGTGTCCTCTCCATGGTGGGACTTGTGTTAGGCTAATGAATGCACAGCCCAGCCTTCTTCTCCAGGACTTTCTACCGTCTTCCTGGCTGAACCAAACCCACCCACTAAGTGCTCAAGTCTTTATCTGGCTTTGTAACATAGCTGTCTCTTGTTGTTAGTGCCAACCCACTTTACTGTGTGCTCTGCTCCCAGCCTCACTGAAACAAAAATAATTTGGATGCGTTTCCTGAGAGGCAGGTCTGCTGTGTTGTGATCATAGAAGTATTAATGCAGAAAATTAGTGTAAATTTTTCATCAGAAGCAAATTTTATCAACATAGTTTTCTTTGCAGTAAAAATCTCAGCAATGCATTTAATTTAGGAAGCTGGGGGGAAGGGAACAAAGCCTTAATAGCAACAGGCTCAGGAAATCCACGGAGCTGAAAACAGTTGGAGGAGGGGAGAGTCTTAGGGAGAAACTTATGCCGTTCCTTTTTTCCCCCCCTCAGGCACTGAACAGAAAATACCAAACTTAAGAGGGGGACACAGAGCAGAGAACTCCCAGTAATGTTTGCTGCTCTATGAAGCTAAGGAACAAGTTCATGCCACCCAGAGGTGCTGTCCTTGCAGGCTTGATCTGATGAGGACTGAAGCAGACCCTGCAGCAGTCAGGTTTGCTTCCTTCCCACTATGGCCCTGGCCATGCAGACTGGCCGTCCAGTGCTGGTTAGCCACAATGCTCTGATGCTCTGAGGAGCTTGATGAGGAGTTCTGTGACGTGGTGGGGCTTGAGAAAGTAAGGGTGTAAATAAAAAGGTAGAAGGAAAAGTACAGGCAGAATTTCTAAAGATGTTCCTTGAAAACAGTACATCGTGAGGAGGTGGGTCTTTGGTCTGACCCTCTATGGCCAGTACTCACATGTGGGTGTAATAACTGGCAGTAATGAAACCAGAAAAGCCTGTCAAATATAAATGTAGGCTAAGATACAAAACACATCTTTTTCTCACTGTGTTCTCTCTTTACATTTTCATGCACAACTGGGAATAGAGGTTTATCCTAAAAAGTTTACCTGTGAGTAAACTGACATATGTTTGTGACATATGACATGTGTTTACGCCAGCATTATGCTTCATGAAAACTGTATGCCTGATTCAGCACAGAGTCTGTCAAAGGAAACTGAGCTCCATATTTTTTTATCTAATTCAAAACAACAGAATGAGCTTGTACCGGTTTCAGACTTTGTGTTGTGTCATTGGCTACTATATTTTCAATACAAGAGGAGATGCTGTAACATGAAAAAAAGTTTTAACATCTGCTTTCAAGTATACACCGAATTTGCCTCACGCAGGTTTGTCCAGTCTTGATGTAATACCTAAAATAATTTAAATCTATGCACAATAAATCCACAAACCTTAAATTTGCATTTAGACTGACATAGGATCTGTTGTTATTTTATGACGATGCAGTGACTGGAGATACATAGTTTACCAGGATTATGAGAAAACAAGTAGTACCTTTTTGTTATTAAAATAATTATAAAACTAGAGTTTTTACTTAAGGAGACATTGTCGCAGCACTCTCCAAACTAATAAGCTGCAACAAGGTCTTTTACTATCACATACCAGCACACTCTTCATGTCAGTCCCTCTGCTGTCTTCTCCTCGTCTCACCTCATCCAGGGCATGCTCTTTCTTCTCTTGCTTCTTGCTCATGCTCTTTCTTCCTCAGCTGCTCTCTCTTCATTGGCTCTCAACCCCTTAACAGAACCAGCCACAGCTGCACCTTATCTACATTGGCCAACCTGACACCCCTGAAGCCAGCCCACAGTTGTATATTATCAATGCTAATTAACCCAGCTTCATCCTTCTACAGAGACATTATGAATGTCATAATTGCAGGGAAATACTAATTAAATAGTACATCATATTAAACGCCATATAGCCAATAATAAGAAAAAAACCCCTATATTTAAAGTAAGTGGAGCCCATCATCCCAGGACAGTGGAAATATATGGGTAACGGAGGTATCACAGCATGCACTAGGAGCATGCAGAGATGTCCAAGTGCTTTTGCTCTGAGTCGGTTCGTGACAAGCCAGGCTTGACCAGCTTTGGTCCAGCACTGGCTTTGAGCTAATTATTGCAGAAATACTCTGTCTCTGCCCTGTGCTTCAAAGCCTCCTGTGGTCAAAGTTTGCTCGTTAGCTCTGATGTAATGCTGGACCCAGGCTTGTTCTGTGCATTCATGTGGCACTTGTCTGGGATTAACAAGTCTTTCCAGTAAACAGACTTCTGTCATGTGTAGAGCAGAGACATCCAAATGTTTCTGAAAGAGTTAATGCGTTATCCCTAGTACTTACCTGAAGCTACTAAGCCTTGGTGGACCTGAGTTGGTTATATGCAGAGCTACCCAGCTGTGGCTCTGCACAGCTTTTTCCCAGGCTCCAGTTTCCAGGAACACAGTGTTTTGCATGGCATTAGATCCAGTCTTACACAGATTATTATGCCTGTTGTGATGTTACACAAAATTGTTTCTGGAACAGAGTTGCTCTCAAATCTAACACATTGCCAGAGCTATGAATCCCTACCAGACTGAAGCTGGGCTGGCATGAAGCCATTTTGATGTGCTTGCAGCTTTGTTGTCTTCTGATGTCATCTGCAGCTTGAATAAACCTCCTAGAGATGTCACCAATTGGCTGTACAGGATAGGTGTAAACAACAGCAACATTTGTGTCAGTTTTGAACTATTATGGCCAAGATGAAAGCTAATCTAGGAAAAAAATAAACCCCACATCTGCCATTCTGTGGTTCTGACCCCTTATTTAAAGCATCTTCTATTATCCAGAGCTGAAGATAACATGTTGGGTAAGATAAATTAGTTTTGATCCAGCATCACCAATTTAATTTTCGTTGCATTCTGTAAGGAATCATCTGCTCAAAACTAATTGTAATATTCAAGTGTAATTGTCCTACCACTAACAACCTTCTTACACTGACAACATTGGAAGAGAATGCCATGAGAAGCTAAGCAAAGTGGAACTTATGCACTGGCACTATTTGAAATGATGGGATTTGAAAAGAGTGCTGGGACAAATAGATTGTATATTGTCATGTATATGTCATGTAGGATATGTATTATGTATAATTCACAAGCAATAGATATTATTTATATGTCTATTTATCTTATCTAATAGCTGCATTATGTTCAGTGGATGGCAATGCAATCACTTAAAAGATTTCTCATTAAAAAAAAAATTATAAACACCCTATTAACTTTAATAAGAATAATTTGGGGTTTTGACATATTTCCTAAATTTAGCAGGCATACTATTCAAAAGTCATGGATAGCTATTAGCAGAATAACTAAAATATGGTTACCATTGAAACAGTAACTTTGAACATCCCAAACTGCTGAACTGAAAAAGTTCCACCGAATTTCCTCAGTCCTGAACACAAAAAGAAAAAAATCACATTATAACATGCTGAACTGTATCCACGCATCACTTAGGGCAATCTTGATAATATGTTTTGTGTTTGATACCTGCACTTACTAAATTTTTTACACTGAGAAATAAATCCACATATTTTATTTCTAGTATTTGCATGGTTTATAGCCTCTTCTTCATGCTGAACTGGTGCTAATTTTGTTCATTTGTTAACATAGAAAGGAAGATTTATCATACCCATATTTCAGTTCTTATCTGTAGGTCATGCTACTTTTCATCTCAGTTATTTATGTGAACATTTTCCCTTTTAGATGACAACTTTATTGCATTCACTTTGGAAATAGTGTTGCCTTTGAATGGTTTAACACAGCACCAAAGTGTTGGGACAGAGTGAGTCACATTTTAACTCTCCCATAAGTCTCTAGAGATCTAGGGAGTCCTGCTCAAGTGCCAGCTAAATAAATGTTGTGTTTCTTTTCTCTCTCTCTCTCTCTCTTTTTTTTTTAAAAAAAAAAGCACTGCTTTTAGTTGGGGATTATGCAAATTTCTTCTCTAAAGACTGTTTGTGACTCAAAAGCAGGTCCATATATTTAAGTTTCCTTGGACCATGTCAGCCATTTAGTATGTCCCTCAGCAAATACAGACATTTGAAGGGAGTAGGATGCAGCCAACAATACTGCAAGCACTCTTTCATGCTTGCAGTGTAAAAACTGTTGTTAAAACTATTAAGCGTCATGTGAATAAAATGCTCCTGTTTCCTTTATTTGAGCTCTGAAGCCTGTTGTATGCAAAACTGCAAATAGAGGAGCAGAGGCTGGGCAGAGCCTATGAAGGTCACTGAAGTCTCTGGAAAGATTCCCATTGACTTTGGTAACCCTGGGTTCAGAACATAGGTAACTTTCTTTATTCTGGACCAAGCAGGATTTCCAAATCATTGGAATGCCAAATATTTATTCTTCTGATTCCTTCCTGTCTCCATTCTGTGAGATGCAGTTGCACAGGACTTAAGACATTTTATGCTTTAGCTCAACTCCTCAAAAAGATGCAGCGACGCTGGTTTTGGACTAGTAGAAGTATTCTGCATTATGTAAGATCAAGGTAAACATGAAGTGTTGGTACCTTTTTAAAGTCTAAGCAGTTTCTGTGTGACTTTTTAAACAAAAATAAAGCAGAGTGTTAATTCTGAAATCTGTGGGTGAAGTAAGTAGAAAAATTGCAAAATATCAGAAATAGAAAGAATTGTATTTAGAAAATGAATCAATAGAACTGATGTTATGCAATCACACTACGCTTACATTTAACACTATTTTTCCAATGCTATTCAGAAAAGTTGCAAAATAGTAGGTGTACACCTGGTAGAGACCAACACAGTAACACAGTTCTGCCAATAAAAACTCAGGAAATTGCAAGAAGTTTACAAAAATTTTCAAAGGGGATCCTGTAATAAACATCAAGCAGCAAAGCATTGTAATCATTTATTATATTATTATTGGAAAAGTGATATGAATTGCCAAATGGATTCTTGATTTGAAAAGGGGGCAGAGTTCCTTCCAATTCTCTTATTTAATATGCTTCATTTTAGAATCAAACTCATAACTTGATTATATGAAAACAGGAAAAATTGACTCACAGAAAAGCCTGTGGTTGAATTATTTTCCTGGACTCATTTTGTCCATAAGAAAACTTTTCAGAGGTTTTATACAAAACATTGTATCAATTAGTTTCCTGAGAACATGAGAATTTACTTATGAAGTTGTATTTGCCTCCTAGTACTGAACTGTGAGCATATAAGGTGGTAGTGCACACTGTACATATGAGCAATAAAAAAGATAGTATGTGTCTTCTGGAAATCATAGGACTCAAGATTATTCCAACAGATGTTCAAAAAATTAGAAGAGGCAAAAAACCCCAACCCCAAACCCCTTTAAGACCAAGACAAAAATATTTTTTTGTTGCGAACAGCCAGAAGACAGACTGAACCATTTCAAAATATTTTATATACATGTAAGCATACATGAAGAGACAAATTAACCCTTTCTGTCAGGTTGGAAGTACTGTCCAATGAGTAAGAATATCATTTTGAAGCGAGGATTATAAAAGTAAAATCTTTCCTCCCCCAGGAATTTAGTGACTGGAGAATAAACTCAAAGTATATTTGTGGTAGCAGATTGGCTTCTCTCCACCTTAACGTATGTGACTTCTGGAGTCAAGTGTCCCAAATTTGTATCCACATTTGTGTTTTACTGGTTAGTATGGCCACCTAGATGACAGGTGACAATAATGCTAGCAGTGTACTTCTCTTACCTTTTCATTACCACAGTAAATGAACTCAAATCCCCCTGATGGTAAAAAAGATAAACCAAAACAGATTTATGCACAGTGTTTTATAACATGATGTCCATAAGGAAAAAAATATAATCTACAATCCCCTTGTGGAACATTAATTGAATTGTTAAATTGTGCTATTTGCAAGAATTTTCACTCAGTCCTGCAGAACTCCCAGGCTCAGGGAACGTGGGCAAGTATGAGCTATTTTGTAAGCAATTAACTTGCCACAAAGTAATGGCGGCAGTTCGTTTGAATGCCTTCATGAGAACAAAGTGTGATTAAGGAGACATACCTTTGGAGTATTGGAGTCTCAATGTTTTTTGTCTCAGTTACTAAGTTTACATGGCACAATACAGACCTACAAAAATCTGCACTTGAGTTCTAGCTTACTGTTCCTGGAAGTGTAAAAGTCAAATCTGAACTCATTATATGTGACAGCAATTTAATTACAGTATCTTTATGGGAATACCCGATCAAATATGATACTGAAAAATATATAAAAGAAGACTTTAAAAATTGGGAAGCTCATGAGCTGCCAAAAGTGTTACAAAGAGATGTTTCCAACCATTCTCAAAGGTGAGCCCTTCTCTTAAACAGAATAAAAATCATTCTTCCTTCCAGAAATGAAGAATATAGACCAGAGGTATAAGGCTAGAGAACATATGACATGACTCGGTAGTTTAGTAACTCTGAAAGGAGCTGATGGTCATGCCAGGTAATTAGTTGAACCTGAACTTGTGTAGTTAATGAAAGGAGGATATTGTTGCAATAAGTAAGGTAAAGTAGAATGGATTAGAGGAGGAATAAAGAGTTGAAGACCAAATTAAAAATAAAAAGCCTTTGCTCTATTTCTACACCAGGAAGTCTACAGGAAAGTTGTTATGCCAATGACTTAAGATTAAAATCATGTATGTGGACACCGTTGAGAAGTTAAATGAATTTGTCATAGCTGAGGCTTCAAAAAGAGGTAGTAAAGAATAAAATGCCAGAATAAAATGCCCTCTGTAAAATTTTTCAATAGAAGCTTGGATTACTATTTTGATCATAAGCAGCAACACTGATTAGTAAATAAAACATGTTCCTGCCTGTTGTCTAGCCCTGACACTAGCCTATACAACATGGCTTACATTCAGGTGGCTTAATTCTGTTACCTCTGAAATACAATGTTCTCATTTAACAGCCTATTGGGAATAGTGTGTGGCTTGTACTGCCCCTTAAGTCGTGCTTAACCTTTTTTTTTCCTTCTCCAGAAACGATGTCAACCATTTAACAAAATTGGTGACCTAGTGCCAGTGCCTATGCTTAGGCCATAGAACTGCTTATTTTATCATACAGACATCGCTTCTTCATTTATACTACCTGCATACTGCAATTTATAGAAAAATATGTGAATCCAGTATGCTTAAAAAAAAATCATCTTCAGACAACCCTGAAATCAAAACAAAATTCCCATAACCGTTGCCCTAGACAAATAATTTTGTTACTATTAACGTCAGCAAACTGTTTGCAAAGCAACAAGCCTAGCAAGCAATGAGAGATGGATTTGAATGTGCATTTATGGAAATACAGTTTACAATTACTAGATTTAGGTACATTATGTCTAGTGCCTATTTGTATGTGAAAGACATTAATTTGATTGTTTACTATTTAGTTCTCAACATATATTCAAAAATTAGAAACACATAGGTGCTGTGTATTGAAGGCCCATGATTTTCAAGCATTTAGGAACTTCTTAAACAGCTTTTTCAACTTGTCAAGACATGTTTGAGTTAGCAAGCACAATAATAACTGAATAATTTATTTAAACATACATGTACATGCTATCATAACTAACAACATTAGAAATGTTAAACATAAATGTATAAAAATCAGTTTTGTAAGTCAGAAAAGTTAAGACAACCTTAAGCTTCTTATGTCCTAGTTTTCACAAGAAAACAATAAAAGTTAGAAGCTGAAAAAGTAGGGCCTGTAGTAATAGCAACAGCTGTCACATATTCATTTTTGTCTCTCTTGGATATTGAAATGGCTAAACAGAATTGATTAAACTTTTCCTTAGACCTGCCCTGGAAAGGAAGCAGCTATGACAGATTTCATCCAACAAATTACTTATTTTTTAAATTGAGTCTTATAATGAAAAATCTTGGCATTATTAAATAATATTCCTCCTGTGGTACTATGAAGTAGAGAGGGGATAGTGGAACTCCACTGCCGTTTGTCTTACTAGAACCATAGAAGCTGTCTGAACTCCAAAAGACTTGCTCAGTATGCCTGTGGTTTACAGGAGCATATGTGTGAATCTTCTAATTCAACAGCAGAAGACACATCATACTGATTATTTCTGTTACACAGAGTTATTGCTGATCTCTTCCTATTTTGCAGTTTATTATTGGTAAATAATGCTTATTTTCAGACAGTCTACGTATTCCTTGTGCTACTATTTAGAAGGCACAACAAGTTGTAAGTTAACATCACTGGAATTCAGGGAAGGGGAAATGGGAAGAAAAGTGTTCTGATCCCCAGCACCTTGTTCTGAACAGATCAAGTAATAGTGCATCCAACTCTCATTTATTAAGGCCATGAAGAGTGTAGTAGTTAGGTATCTGATCAGAGGTATAACAGTATACATTTAAAAAAATCACATAGCATTTTTTTTTGGCCACAAAAAAATGTTAAATCTTTAAACATGATACACAGGCAAAGAGACACTGAGAAAATTCCAGTTATGATGCCATTTTAAAATACTTTCTGTTACCCGCTGAGAACCATTTGTAAATACTTAGACTTTTGAATGTTCTTTGTAAAATATAGTAAGAGTCCCTGCAATGCCAAAATTTGTAAGTGTAACTCTGAGAGCCAAAAAAACATGATCAGGAATGATTCCTTATGCTTTCATATTTCCATTGCATCTGTGCTGTTGGACCCTCTGTTAAACCACACTCTACACCTCCGAGTTCAGAGGGAATTTAAAGCCCCTTAGAAGTCAAGAACATTTAGCTTGAGTGAGGCCTTTAGTGTTGTCCAGTTCTTCTGTTTACATTGAAAACTAGCAAAGTAATCTCATAGTTTTTGAGGTTGTTTTTACAGGCATGCATACAAAAGAGAAATAGGAGCCCACTTTTGATACTTTACAACAGTGATTTAGCCAGGCAGAACAGGAAACTCCATTCTGTCTTTCTAGTAAACTCAATAAATCTGTCATGTTCCACTGAGTTTCAAAGCCTGCTGAAGTTCTGAGTTGTAGATGAGCCGGGGCCTGCTTCTTACCATGGGAAGTTTTTGTAAATGCTTAAATGAATGTGAGAAGAAATAAAACTCTATGATACAGTAACAGCCTAATCTGGATTCCAGTGAAACTGTGTGGAGAGAGTCCTCTGCCTTACACAACAGGGAAGAGGTAACAGATCACACTTACACATCACTTACACAACTCATGCTGTACCTGACAGGAGACTGATTCTTAAAGCAGAAACAAGCATATGCCCATGTACTTGGGGATAGTCATATTCATTTTCTGTCTGTCATGGAGTAGCATTGGTGACAGTCCGGAAAGCGAGGAAGCACCTGAGACCCTGCTCCGCTGGAGAGGTCAGCAACTGCAGAGTCAACAGAGACGCACCAGAGAAAAGAGAGGACGGGAGAGTAATTTTTTTTTCACCAACCTTGTTGTCTTGCTTATTTTTTTCTCATTTTATCTCTTTTCCTTACTGCTTTTCATATTGCTCCCTTAACTTCACTGATTGAATCTTCCATCGCAGAGAAGGACTTAACTTACGTGAACTTCAAAGGAGGAAGGCAGGCAGTGGAGGCACAAACCTTTATATCTGAGTGTGCATTGCTCAGGAGGGGATCAGCATTATGCTGGTGTGGCCTTGACTGAATCTATAATTTCCAATACTAGAAACATATGTGTGCACCTGGGTCAGTATTCTATTTTCTAAGATATTTCCTTCAAAATATTTTGTAAGCTATCAGTTTGTGGTTTTGTTTTTTGTTTTTTGTTTGGTTTTTTTTGGGGGGGGGTTGGGGGGGGCGGTGTTAAGCCTTTGCACAAAACACTCAGCCCTGTATATTTGTGCAAAATGTAAAATAGATGCCTGGCAGGCAAATGTAGAGTACGTACTGCCACAGTAAACTGGTGATTGCTTTCAAACCATCGCTTTCTACTTCATTGCACAGAAATATGATTCTCTTAACCCCTTTGCTTGAGTTTGATGGGAAGATCACGAGACTTTCAAACAAGAACAGCTAACAGCAAAATAAGAAGGAGCATCTTAGAGAAAAAGGGCAGCTCAAGCTCACTGCCATAGCTATGGGCCTTAAAGCACTGGTGCTTCTGGTGTGCACTGTCTAAGGTATCATTCTCATGGGCCAGCTCCTAAGTATGAATAGCTATAGCCAGGTCTTCATTTGAAAGAACTGTATGCTATGTACTGATGAGGCACTGAAAATAGAAAGCTGACCTGATTATACTGTCTGTGAATGGCGGCATGCTTTTCTATCATAATGAGTGATTTTGTCATTTTGAGATGTTGTGGGTTAACACCATCAGGCAGCTCAGCCCCACACAGCCGCTCCCTTGCTCACTACCCCACTGGAAAGGAGGGGAGAATCAGATGAGTGAAAGTGAGAAAACTCGTGGGTTAAGATAAAGATGACTTAATAGGTAAAGCCAAAGTTGCACACTCAAATAAAGCAAAGTAAGAAATTCATTCACCACTTCCCATTGTCAGGCAGATGTTCAGCCATCTCCAGGAAAGCCGGGCTCCGTCACATGTAACAGGGACTTGGGATGACAAATGCCATAACTCCAAGTGTCCCCTTTCCTCCTTCCTCTCCCAGCTGTCATTGCTGAGCACGATGCCGTATGGTGTGGGATATCCCTTTGATCAGGTGGGGTCAGCTGTCCTGGCTGTGACCCCTCCCAGCTCCTTGTGCACCCCCAGCCTCCTTGCTGGTGGGGCAGCATGAGGAGCAGAGAAGGCTGTGCTGCTGTGTAAACACTGCTCAGTGATTGCTAAAGCATCCCTGTGTTAACACTGTTTTGGCCACAAATCTGAAGAGCATCCTATGGGCTGCTATGAAGAAAATTAACTTCATCCCAGCCAAAACCAGTACCTGAGATTATGTTATTACAATTCATCATGTAACTCAAATCTGTTGAGAAGGGGCGTCAATAGCATCTTTGCTAGATGAAGTATTTACCATAAGCACCAGGCGCTTGTGCTCCTCCGATCTCTTTGACAAAGATCAGTGTTGACCTCTTCATCTGTGCAGATGGTCACTCTAGGACTAGTTTGCTAACCAAGGTAATCAGATTCTCATGATGTTCTAAACTCTTTAAAAATACTTTCAAAAAGATGTCTTTTAGTAGTTGCTTCTATTTGTTACTACCCAGGGCATAGTCACCATTTTATTTTTCAGCTCCTATTTAGCTTGGCAATGCGAAGCTGCGAACAATGTGATTTAATTTTGCTGGTTGGAGATTCAAATATTGGAGAAAATTGCTTCTCATCTAGTTTTAAAACAACTTCAACCAATGGCAATACATTAATTTTGAGGTGGATCTTCTTTTAAATGGTCTTATCTAAAATATTTTTTAAAAAGTATTCCAGAAACAAAGCAGGTGAAAAAAGATGAAATTCTGTTGTGGGAAGAGTGAAGCCTTTAGTAACAGTGTTCATATAAAAATGATAATGTAATAAGAGATTGCAGGAGTTGATGAAGGAGAATGTTAGGAGGAGGTGAGAAAGGAGACATACCTAACTGCTGTTATGAAAGCTTTGTAAGAGAGAAGGACTTCAGACTTGGCACATACCAGAGGCAGAAACAGCACATAAATTTTTAAATAGGCTGAGACATTGCTGCATGTGTACTCCATCCACTTCAGTACGTATATCAAAATGTAAATGAGAAGGAAATCAAGTCTTGCTATGGATACTAACACCTGTACATCAGGAGGTATGAGTTTGCCATCTATGAACATATCATTCAATGCTAAAATACCTAGCTGTACCTTATTTGCATAGGCATCTTAGAAGACTGCTAGGTTTTCCTACTAAGTTCCATTACAAACGCAGTTATAAAAATAAGGTATAAAAATCCATTCACTATGTGGTTTTAAGATTTATTTCTGATATCTTGTGGGGATAGTTATACAGTCTTGGATTCTTTTTCTGCTCTTTGAGAGAACATGAGAAAACTGAGGTGTATTTGCAGTTCCTTCTCAGGTCTATAGATTGCTTATCCTACAAGGATAAGTGCCACGTCAGTGGCAGTCCCGATGTGTTGAAAATGTTTTTTTCTCTGTTTCTTCCAGACACTCCAAATGCTGTATTACATCGGTTGCTGACAGTACGGATGGGAGTAAAGTCATCAGGGTCAGTCTGAAAAAAATAGCAGTGATGGTGACAACATGAAAACAGCTACTGGATTTGCCAGCATGGTTTGCAGAGTTTGAATTGCCCCGGGTCTGGCCATCTGAAAGATCACTCACTGCTCATCTTGTGTTCTTTCACAGCAATCATGCCTGTTTGGTTTGGTGGTCCAGCATGTTGCCAGTGTTGCACCCCTCAAGAATTCAGAGCTTGTTCAGTAGAGGGTCTGTACTTCTGCAGCCTGCTTCTGACAGGGTGGGATGCCAAATTTTTGAAAGTCCAATGTTGCAATGTAAGAATTTCTTTGTATCTGATTATTTGGAGAGGGAATGGGGTGAATAGTTAGGGTTTACTTGGTTAATTTATTTGTGAATTACTATTCTGTAATTATTTTGGATTCCCAGATGCCAAACTTATTGGACATGCTAGGACATTACAAAGTAATGGAGCTTTTTACTTTAAATAGTGATTTGGAACATTTAAAAAAATAAGGAGAGAGTACAGAAATGGATAAAAGATTCACACACTCTGTTTTCCAGTCCGAGATAAACGTCAGTTAACAAACTGAAGCCCAAAGGGTATAAGTTGGCAATCAATTCTGCTCCACCAGACATTCATAAATATGATTTATTTAAATTATGTGCTGTTCAATAAACATCTGAATCTTTATTTATACCTCTTGATTTGCCAAAATGTTTTGCTAGAAATCTAAGAGGATGAGGAAATATGGTAAGAACTACTTTCACCATCTGTTAAAGGGAAAAACTTGACATATTTTTTGGAAGAAACATGCATATTTTCTTCTGAAAAAATATTGTGAAAGACTGCTTATGGCATGGTCAAGGGGCAAAAGGAACATAAAAAATATTTTAACCTACTCTTTATAGGCAAGTAGCTAAAATAGTTGTTTTGATAATGTAACAGGGTTATAGAGGAGTAACAATGAATTTCAGTAATCTACTACCTTTCCTTAGACAAACATTGCAGTTGGAAGACAGTCTTCCTGGCCTTTCATTTCTTTACCATGGCAGTTTGTTATCACAAAAGCAGGCTAGTCTGTGCATGAAAGGGATATGTCATTTTAGAATATTATGGGGGAAAAACCCAATGGAAGTAATTTTGCATTAAGCAAACTATAAACAAGCAGGAACATGAACTTTTGGCACGTATTAGCAGGTAGAACTCCAAGAAACTTGTTGATTCCTATTTGCAGTGGTCCCTGTAGATATTCTTGGCTTTTCTTTGGCTTCAGTTCACTTTACTACTGTGACAGCTAGGAGTTATGTGTTATTTTAACTCTCAAAAGCCATAAAGGGATTAGGCCCACATTGTGCTAAATTCTGCAAGGATAAATAGAAAAATGCTTTTCCTCCCTGAAGATCTTACTCTGTTTTCTTTAGGGACAGTGACAGAAAAGGCAGGGAGAAGAGATGCAGTATGTATGTAGAAATATTAATTCAGCGTGCAACTTTAGTTTTGGATTTTGTTTGGGTTATATGTAAACTATTATTATAATTTCATTATTTTATTCTACAATGTCTTTCTTCCCAAACCCTCTTTGGGTACTTCCTCACGCCTTTTACTCTTATGTTCCTTTAAAAAATTGAATCCCAACTTTTCTTTTTATCCTTCTTTATGAAGGAAACACGCCGTCGTATTTTGTTTGTGTGAGAGAGAGGAAGAGAGAGAAAAAATTATTACAAGTTTTGTGAAAATATGTAGTATGATGGATAGAGGAGAGTCTGCAGAACCCTTTATTAGATGATCCAGACCCACACTTCTACAAAAAGCCATATGTAGAACTGCTTGTGTCTACTGGTGAACTTCCTCTCTGCTGGCACTTTGTTTCAGCGTGTAACGTGGATTTGTAGATCAGTCATGCACCTGTCTGGGAGATGCAGTTTCATGTCTGCACAAAGAACTGTGGTACCTAGATAAGCACTAGGGCATCTGGGCACTTGATTTTTTAAAAACATTCTTTAAAATTCAGAACACACTGTTTTCCTTAACAAACACTGTTGCAAGAGGTTAATCACAAATGAAGGATGAAGCATAGTAACTGATAAATATTACATGTTGAATATCACCGGGAGATAACCAGATAACCCAGCTGGTCACATGCAATCCAAGGAATCGCAACAGGCATATTGTTAGGACTGTTAGTAATAGTTAATTGTGATTGCCTACAGGCATATATTACACCCTTCTGTGTCACCTTCAGCTGTTCACTCTGTTGTGTCTGCAAACAATATGAATGCCGTTGTCCTGAAGAGATAAGAATCTGAGAAGTACCTCTTTGTGGGCACTTTGGTGAGCTTGGAAATAATAACAGCTTCTGAGAAGACACATCTATCACCACTATTTTGTTCACGTTTGACTATCTGGAATGCAAAAAATATTGAAAGATAATAAGATATTTTATAGGATGATTATAGATGAGATATATAGAGTCTGACTTGGCTTAGCTTAGAGGAATTATAATCAATTTTTCAGTGAAGACATTTCAGTGTTACACTTCTGAGAAGCTCATATTAACAGTAAACCCTTGAGCACATCTGATATGAAGGTTCGGCATGAAGCAGTATGCTTTCAGCTACACCTGTGCATTTCAGCTGAGTCCAGCGTGAAATGCTTTTCTCATCTCTCTCTCACATAAGTATGTTTATAGAACTGAAAGCACAACTGAGGACAGTGAAATGGGGCGTTGATGGAAACAGAGCACAAAGACTTGACATTTTTCTTCTTGAGAAAGTGCAATGCCTGGACAACCACACTGAGCAGAACCTTTGGTGTGGTCAGCATATGAAATGCTTTAATTTCAAAAAAATATCTGATAAAGATCAATTCCTATTTAGACTCTTAGCCATAGGATTAATAAGATGTGTACAGTCAGCGTTCTGCTGGTAGATTAGATGGTCTCTTCTTTCCAAAGTGACAGGAGATAATAGTGCCTTGAGATTTTTATTGGCTGAACTTTGTAGTCTGCTGAATGTTAAACCCCTTCAAAGGGTTACAAAAGGGGCATCTGAAAACTGGGAAACCCCAGTCAGTGTCCATTTTTTAAAAAATGCGTTCTAAATAATGAAGAGGTCACATGGCTTAAAACCTGCTTTGGTTCCCATTTAAATCAATGATAAATATCTTACAGAAACAGGAACAACATAGTTGAGTTATGCTCATAGGAGCTATTTTTCAAATATAAGAAAATATACAGTCCAAAGCTTTCTTTCAAATCTTAGTCTGCATATTACTAGGGATTTTAATGCTATCTCTTTTTAGTAAGTTAATGTATACATTTGTAAGGAACTCAACATAAAAACCTCAGGATCTAGACATGTATTTACATGTTGTCTAATACGAGATGCATCTATATATATCTAGAAAACTGAGATACACCAGATTTGTTATTTATAATTTAAGTCCTATGAAGCACTTTTTCAGAGGAAACTCATTAATGATCTGAAGAAAGGCTCAGCTGGCATGGATTTGCTATTGGTTATTAGGATTAAGAGTAAAATTAAAATAGTGAATCCTCTTATAATAGGGCCAGATCCTCGGAAGCTATAAATCACAACAGCTCAATGTAAGTAAAGTAAGCTCTGACAATTTACATCAGTTTAGGTTTTGACCTTCTCTCCAGAAAATGATTTCTCCGAAGATCATACTTCCTATATTTGTCTTACTTTGTGTCTGGCAGAGAATTAATGAACACGTAATTGCTTTGGTGAACTCAGGATAAAACTTCTCTGTTCAAGAACTCTATTCTTTTACTGATTAACTTGCTTCATGGCTGAGTTAGTTCTGCAGGGTCAAGCTGTACTAATGACCAGAGCACAGGAACATCGTCAAACCAATGAGGGCAAGGTAGGCTTGGAAGTATTCCAGTTTCTGTTCAATTAATCACTGAAATCTCAGGAGCTTTGGGGACAGAGTTGAAAAGTAAGTTGAAGAGAAAGTACATAAAGAATTAGATTCATATTCCAGGCGGTGGGGAGTGGGAGGGAGACCTTACTGGATGGGATGCAAATAAAGATGGATCAAACAAAAATGTGAAGAAATAAATATTTTTAAAAAAATCATTAAACATGTTACTGATGATTTTTCAGAGGGTTGTGATTATTTCTTCTTTACTGTAATTTATTTTTGGTTTTTTTCTCTCTAACACTGCCTGATAGTGCAATCTTTATGTCAGTGTGACTTACTTGTATACGTACAGACCATGCTTGCATAAAGGTTCAAAAGATCTAACTCAGATATCTTTTAAAAAAAGTTTCCACTTTCTTTTTCACAGTCCAGATTTTCTGCCACAACACACTGCTATATGTAACCTAAAAAAATTGCTGTGTTTAAAACCCCAAACTTGCCCCGTTTAAGGTCAATGAGAATTGCAAATGCTCAATATCTCTCAGAGAGGTCCCAGAGACAGACATGGTCTCTAGACACATGGTTCCAAATCCCATTAGCACTACTGAGATAATGGCATGTGCGCTGGAAGGAAAATAGGCTGCTCAAAGATTAGAGGAGACCACGTTTTTCTCATAATCAGCAGTTCAGTTATTGATTTTTTTTTAAAAATAGCACTCAGCTGAAAACTTTCAGCAGGTGCAGTACTGTGCCAGCTTCACACAGGTTAGGGGAAAAACTGGATTTCAGGAAATTGGACGGAATCTTCCTAATTGTGTCTTAGGTTTTCAGCTAATCTTTTTATGAGCACTATTGTATCAGGTGATTTGAACTTGAATTGTAGATAATAAACACATCACAAATGTCATTTTTTAAACAACTCTGGCTGCATTTTTTTCTGGGAAAAATTGATTTCAGCCATACTTAATTGAATCATCTCAGATACAATTAAATTCTATTGAAAGCTAAACTCTATTTTTAGTTTTCACATCGGTTAGTAGATGAAGTAAAAACTGTTACTATGAGCTTATTTTGACCTGCCAACTCATGTCAAGGTTGCAAACTGCATGGACTTCAGTGTTACCTTGCATTATTTAACTTCTTAACTCAGTATGAAGACTCAAGTTTTTTTCTTGTAAAGATGAGACACTAGTACTTCAGTTTCTCACTCTCTAGAATATGGTCAGTATTTTGGTTGCAAGTGAGAAGTTAAACTAAATTCATTAAGTTTGCTTAACTTTCAGAGTGTTGATCAAAAAGTACCATAAAGAAAATCAATAAAGGTAGGTGTTGTTAGTAAACTGAATTTCAGCACTGGATGTCTGTGTAAAGACAATACAACTACCATTGGGCTGTACAAATTGTGAGGATGATTTTGATAATTTTTTAGATAAGGATCATAATATTGCAACAGTTTTAGCTTAATTACAATGGTAGATGAAGGTTGGTGTATTTTTTTAAAGTGAAGTAAGTTTCCAGAAAAACAAAACAAAACAAACTGTTTCTGGGGTTGAAATTTTTCAAGTGTTTTATTTTATTTTTTTTTTTTTATCATTCAGTAAATTCTAAGTATTTTATTCCTATAAATCCACTGTATTCCACAGCTGGAGTCTGATATTCTGGTTATTATGGCGGAACTTTTCTGTAGGAATTTCTAGATACTTCTCTGTGAACCAGTGAATACGGTTGAAAACCCTGCCAAATTCTATCTAACAATATTTGTAGTATGCTCAAGATCTCATAGTAGATCAAAAGGAGATTCGACCATTTTTCCATCATTTATCTGCTTGAATCTTTCTCTCCAAAGAATGAGGAAAAGATTCCCTTACCCCTTCCCCTCCCACCGTAGGAGACAGAGTTCTTCGCTAAGAAACAGAAATCTTTGGTAGATTTTCCACCTGCTCTACTGAAGCCAGTATCATACCATGCAAACAACTTTCTAAGTTAGCTGAGATGCAGGCAAATGTTATAGACTGTGCAGTGACTGTTGTTAACCTTTGTAGATTACAGAATTAAGCTTTAGGGAAGGCTTTGAGAGGGTGGCTGTGCTGTATATCAGACTCCAATCAATGCAGATAATATAAACCCTGCAACAAACCCTGAGAAAATGGAATGATGTTACCATAATACAACATTGACTAAAAAGTCTGAGAACAGTTCTTTAAATTGATAGTTATTAATGCATTGTAATTGTCTTTTTACAGCAGGGTTGGCATTAATCTAACCAAAGATGGGTTTACATTTAAGCTAGTTACCCTAGTCAGTGGAGGAGCAGTTGCTTTTGTCAGTACAACCTAGGTAATAAATTCAGCTTCTCCAGGTAGATGGCTAAAGAAGATCAGAAGAACATCATCCCAAAACATATTTTAACTCCCTATAAAGAGACACTGGACTGACTTCTTTAGCTGTAAATATCTATGCTGTTGATGTCCGAAGTTAGATGAGGTGAATGCCATACATCAAGGCTGAATAAAATTTTCTTATTCAGAAGTATTCGCTATTGAAAGTTTAGGACTTTGTACTTGACAACGTATTCCCTATTTTGCAGTGAAATGACATCAAGTAACCAAAGATTTTCTAAATGTCCAGAAGCGTGGGAAGAGACAAATACAAAATTCTGCTGTAGCAGATATTAAATTTTATGACGAGTCACATATCAGGGAAAGGTGGATGTTGTCAGTAAAAATATAGATGACTTTACAAGTTATTTATATCAATAAAGTGTGCTGAAAATTTTAAAGCATAGATGTGGGCTTGCTTGTTTACTTAATGTTGGAACTATATGTCAAACCCAAGCATAGAAGAAAACAGCTAAGAAATCACACTTGTGATGTATTATACAAGTAAACATCAGTAACACAAAAAAGTTAACCAGGGATATTGAAATTTATATTACCGGAGATATGTAAATGCAGAGATAAGTAAATCTTTTGTTTCTTCCTTTAAATTTATATTTTCCACAGTGTTAGGTCTCAAAATAAAGATGTCTCAAATCATTACAATACAGACGAAACAATTTTCTAGTTGAAAAATAGAAAGGGAGCAAGATCTCTAGATTAAATTATCCAGACTGGGCTTCCAAATGGGACTGTGAACAAGTGGTAGACATTCAGCCCTCACCAGTCTGGGCTTTACATCAGCGCCTTTCACAAGGGTGTTTGAGCTCCGTAGTTCCCCTCTGCGTCCCTCCGCAATTCCATTTAGCAGTCTGCACTCCCTCCACTTGCGTTTGTGGGGCAGAGGCAGCACACTTTTGCATCACTGTCTTTCTCACTGTGTATCACCTCTAGGTCTTTTTGGCAATGGACAAAAAGAAGATCTTTGGAGGAAGCAGGAGCAGCTGTAGAAAGCTACCAGCTGGAGATCTCTGAAAACTCAGAGAATCCAGGTGCATTGATCCCTGATGAGCGGAACTGGTTTCTTGAGTGTATCTGTTTACCTTTGCAGGTCATTTGTCTAATTCAGAATAGAAGCACAGAGTCCTATATGACAAAATAGTTTGGAAGTCAGCATCTGCTCCATGAAACCGTATCTTTTTCACTTCAGTAATCTCATGAACTGCCTTTTATCATTGCTATTCTACAGACTCTAATTTTTAACCTAAAGTGTCTCAAATCTCAGCCTTGCTGATGTTTTGATGAAAAAAATTGAAACAGGCTACTCGTGTTTGAACCATTTTGAGAAGCTGGTACAGAGCGTCTCCCATCGCTTGGCTTAGGTCAAGTAAGAACAGTAGCCCCAGGTTACAGCCCCTCTTTTGGCTTCCAGCCAACGCCGGTTTAAGGTTTTAGTGTTACTTTTCAATACGGTCAGACTAAGACTCGTGGCCCCACCTTCTCGAAGTAGGAGTTCTTCATATTTTTATTATACCAGGAATGTGCCATCAGAACAACACAGACTGTGGGACTAGTATCTGAGAGCTGGAAGTAAAGCACTGGCCACTAGAAAGGTCCAGATAAACTTCCAAGAGATTGGTTGAATGTAGTGGACTGATTCTTTCTGAGAAACACTGCATTCTGAAAGATCCTTTTCAGCAAATGAAGGGCATTCAAAGTCGTCAAACTCTGCCAGCTTTCCACCCTCAAAGGCAAAACAAACAAAAAAAAGTTAAACGGCTTTTTTAATTGACACGGCTTTTTCAAAATGTATCCATTGTTCCCAGACTTGATCCTTGTCCAAAATGGGATACAGATGCTTGTGGAGACTCTATGACTTTGTTATTGCCATTGAATTTGTTTGAAAAAATGTTCAAAATTATGGTGCATGGATTTTCAAAATTTCAGATGAATAAACTAAAAGTAATGCATGACCTGTAGCTAATTAGAAGACTGATTGCATGCATCCGTTTTCAGTAGTATGTTATTGGAAATTGCAAATTGCTTACAAGTTCCATGTAAAAATAGTTATAAAAAATCTATTTGTCAATTCTGAGTGCACAGATTTTACTTTTGGGTGTCACAAGATGGCACTGTAAGAACATATATTGCATTTGTTTACTGAGTGCTTTCATTGTCACCAAAACCTGCCACACTTACCTACACACCCAGGCAAACAGTCTCATTACGATCTGCCTGAGGGGGTTATGCTGGCAGCTGAGTGTGGTGTATGGTCAGACACCTCTGCAGACCCCTCTACTTATGTGGCATTAGTGGTAGGGCAGGGCAGGTGTGCAGAGATCTGCTCCATCCTCACAACATATCCCGCATGGGTACAGAGTTTGCTGATCATCCCAGGAGACTGAGGGATACTGTAACGCATGTACACGGAGCCTTTATGAAATTCAGAATTCAGAGCTTTGTAACAGGGAACCCGCCTGGCACATCGTCCCTCGTTTCTTGAAGTCAGACCTTTAGGAAGCTCTCTGGAGGTAACGGTCTGTTAGCTACAGAGAAGTATCTTCATACCAGGGTAGGGATGGCCATGACACAGGATGCCTGTGGCTGCAGATAAGTCATAAAAGAGGCAGATGGAGCAGGCAGGAGCAAGTGAAAAGTGCTGTGTGAAAGCCCCCATGCTACACAGGGCTTTACTGGTGTGTATCTGCAATCTCTGACGTATAGTGACAGGCTTGAGAACCTCCTTCTACCTCAGACACACCGTTGGAGACTTCTAAAAGCAATGATTAATGTCATCACATGCTATTGCTCATGTGCACTGTGGTGTTTCCAGCACCATATGTGTTGTCAGGACTGGTCTAATCACTCTGGGCTCTCCTCCCCACCTGCCCACCCCTGAGCAGCTGCCTTGGGGAAATTACACCTGTATCTCCTGTACTGTGAGGTGAACAGGGGGAACACCTGAGGCCGGCTACAAGAAGAGGCCTCAACCTATCATCTCTGGAGATTGCCTCAAGTGACTGCAAGTGGCAACCTTCACCTGGTCATGTCCATGGGCTCCCTGGGCTGAGGGCACAGCTGCCTCACCATGTGCTTCACCACAGGCTGCTGGGGAACCTCTGCTCCGGGGCCCGGAGCCCCCCCGCCTCCTCCTGCACCCACCTGGGGGGCTGCAGGGCTGTTCCTCTGACATACTCTCACTCCCCTCTCCAGCTGCAGTTGTGGTTGCCCAGGTTTTCTTCCCCCTTCTTAAATACATTATCCCAGAGGTGCTACCACCGTCACGGATGGGCTGACCCTCGGTTAGCTCCCTACGCTGATCACATTAAATGTTATGTGCCTCACAAAGGTTTTGTGATTCTATTTCATGTTGTTAAGGTTTGGGTAAGAGGATGGTAGAAATGCCTGTAAATGATGGGCTCACAGCCCACATCTTTCAGTGAGAACAGAATCTGGATAAAAATCTGCAGCTTTTAAACTCCAAATATGTATCACAGTTCTAAAAGAGCTCGACATTTGAATTGCTCCTTTCTCTCTCTGAGTTTTGAAATTCTAACGTGAGCTGTAAACAGCCTGCAATGTTGTCATTGTCAGGACTGGAACGTTGTTTGATTGAATTTAGTTTTTCCTTATACTGTCAATGTTGGCTCTGCTTGTCCTGAACATCCTCCTTACCACTGACATTGTGCCAAAACCCCAATTTTGTGCTTTTTACAATCAGAACAAATTCGTAAGGGTTTTGGTCCTCTATGTGCATACAAGAAGTACCAGATATTTTTAGGAAGGACAAGTGGCAATAACAGATAATAACTCTTGTAAAGATTTCCATCAAGGTTCAACTCATGGGAGAATAAACCCGTAGTTTTGAGAAACAGCCCTGGTTTTGTCTTGATGCCTGGCATGACAAATCCTCAGTGTTCTATAAAATGTTTTGCTGTCATTTGTTTCTATTTAAACCCAAGTTCACTTGGTAGAGACACTCCACCATAAGGTCCACCATAAGTATGTATGAATACTGTTGGAATTAGTGAATGTTTGAAAATGTAAAATTCATAACCTTACTGCAAGCATTATGTATACTATAAATTTTAATTTTTATTGCAGTGTATATAAAGCCATTCTGGAGAACAGTGAAGTTAATGGCACTGTCATATCAGAGTTATTTTTCTAAATGGATATGAAAAATATTAGAGTGTTTGCACAATCCGTCTCTAAAAAAATCACTTATCTTTCATGTAATATATATAAGAAATTAGACAAGTTTACACCTATGAACTTCCTTTACATAAAATGAACAACAATAATTTTTCCAGTAATCTATTTCATAAATATTCTGCTAAAATCTCTTAGGAATGTTCTTCTTCTGGAACTTATTCTGGGGCTATATAAGCTTGCACCTTGGAAGGAGCTGAGAGTTTGTGAATTCAAGTGATCATGACTGCCACTTTTTTCAGGATCCAAAATACTTTCTCGTAATCATGACATCACAGAATCATTTAGGTTGGAAAAGACTTTTGAGATCACCAGGTCCAATCATTAACCCCGGCCTGCCAGGTCCATCACTGAACCATGTCACTAAGCACCACAGCTACCCAGTTTTTAAGTACTTCCAGGGATGCTGATTCTACCATCTCCTTGGGCAGCCTGTTTCAATGCTTGACCACCCTTGCAGTGAAGAAATATTTCCTAATACCCAATCTAAAGCTCCCCTGGTGCAACTTGAGGCTGTTTCATATTGTCCTGTCACTTGTTACTTGGAAGAAGAGACTGACCCCCCACCTCGCTACACCCTCCTTTCAGGTAGCTGTAGGGAGTGATAAGGTGTCACCTGTGTCTCCTTTTCTCCAGACCAAACCACCCCAGTTCCCTCCGCTGCTTCTCATCAGACTTGTGCCCCAGACCCTTCACCAGCTCCGTTGCCCGTCTCTGGACACGCTCCAGCCGCTCTGCGTCCCTCTTGCAGTGAGGGGCCCAGAACTGAACACAGGGTTCAAGGTGCGGCCTCACCAGTGCTGAGTGCAGGGGGACGATCACTGCCCTTGTCCTGCTGGCCACACTATAATACATCAGGTCAACTAATCAGATTTTATTTGTGTTTTAAGCAGTTGCTGCTTGGGTGATTTATTCCAGCTGTTCTAGAAGTCAGAATAAAACCAACATGTGACAAAGAACTAATGTCGGTTAAAACACAGCTTTGGTAGTATAAGGTCATTAGCTCATATCTTCAGGTTTTGGTTTTGCTGGAAGAAATTTTGCTAATTTTTTTTTCCTTTTTTTTCCCCTCATGATTCTTTAATTCCTGGCTTGGGTCAGTGCAAAAAGCACCATTTTATGGAGTACATAGCAACAGCTATTTTTGTGGCATTTCCTGTCCTGATTGCCCTCATTATCATGAAATTTCATGAGAAAAAAAGTGATCCTAGTAATTCTGGACTTTTCCCATCCATACTGCTTCTTTGGAAGATAATTGCTGTCTATTTCAAACTGTCTCACTGGCAGAATAAGGCATGCTCCTGTAGCAGCTCCTCTCCCACTTTGCTCCCGGCCATGCACCATTTACCTTACTAGAAGTCTCATATATGTGCTGTCTCAAGATACCTTGCCTTCTGCAGTTTCTGCAAACTCTGGTGTCTGCTTCTTATTGCAGGCTTCTCTGACAATGGCTCTGCTGTATCCTATGTTCCTCTTCCATGCTCTTATCAAACCATGAAGAATATATCTGGGAAACTTGAATTAATTTTGTTTGTTTGTTTACATATTTGAAATAAGAAAGAAAAAGGGTCTAAAAGCAAGAGTGTTGTAGTCATTACTCCTATATGTATTAATGCCACTAGTAATGTCACTGAGGATAGTTTCTCATTCCATTGCTCACTGCCAGGCAGTTCAGAGAGACTGGAGGAACTCTGATTTCAACTCTGTTAGTCTACTAGACTCTAGACAATCTATCATATATTTTTAAGCAATTATTATACCTATATCTATATTTACATATAATCTGGGAAGGCAGAAGCCTTATAAACAAACCAGTGAGAGCAATATACAGAAAATAATAACATATATGTTCTGATCCTTCATTTATTCCCTCCTGGTTCCCCATGAGCCCTGCAACTAATGTGGATGGAGACTGAAAGGGCTGCTTAAGTTGCACAAGAAAGAAACAGCTTTCTTCTGGGCTTTCAGCGGGTCAACGCATATGTCTTAAATTATTGTTCTGAAATACATAGAGCACGAAAAAAACGCCTGGATTTGTCCCAGAGCCTGGGATCTATCAGGACCCCTTGGGATGAAGAGTCCAAATTTGTAAGCAGAACATTCGCTGTTTCCCATCACATCAGCAACCCGAGTTTGGAAGCCGAAGAGCACAGCGCTGTCCGCCTTCGCCAGGGTGGGAACCGTGAGCTTTAAACACACTGACAGCAAGGGAATTGCTCTGTGTACATTCCAAACACCTGCTCCTCAGCTCAGCCTCATTGTATCTGATAAAAATGTATTCTTTATTCTTCTTTAATGAATCCCTAAAAAAAAAATAAGGCTCTTGAAATCTAGATGTCTATACTGTCTTGTTAAACAAGAAGTATGCACACAAATGAAAAGGCTATTTAAATGGGATGTAAGTTCAAAGCTAGCGGTACACCTGCACCACTAGAAAAACAGGGAAATTGAGATCTGGATATAGATGTTGTGATCTAGGCTCATCTTTCAGATAAATAGTGAGGTTATCAGCTGTGCTCATTTTTTTATTATTATTAGTGCACATGTATTGCAATTTTAGGGTGCTGAATTATTGTTAATACTCAGCTAGCAAACATAAATATGAAAGTTACACAACAGAGAATCTTAGTTACTTTAAATGTAAAATGCAAGAAGAAAACCTAGTAAAGCTATTTTCAGATTCAGAACTGCTGTATTATTGTGTCCCTCCAGCAAAGTGTGTACAAATCCAGACACTGAGAATAAACTCAAACCACCAGAATCTCAGAGCTACAAATTCAGATGTTGTGACATGTGTGAAGGATGTAGATTATACTTCAGCATGCTAATACCTTAACACCGTCTCCGTAGCATTGCTGCCAAATTTGTTCTAAGCCAGAATATCTATAGATAGAAACAAAAATACTATATTCATAAACAGACAGACATAAACAGAGGCAAAACCACTGGTATCTGCAAAATGAAACAAAACACTTTTTTCTTAATAACGCAAACCTGAAGATTCAATATCTTTTTAAAGGATTCAAAGAGCACATAGGACATAGGAAGATAGAAAGATACATCAGTGTCCCAGTAAGGAAACCTCATGGTTAAGTGTGGTTGTGTGTAGAGCTTGTGAAAAGCAAAGCTGAAGTAATAGTCTCCTTTTCAAAAACATTTGAAGAGTTTCTGAAAACTGTGACCTGGATAGACAGAACTTGCCCCTTCTATTACAGATAAAGGAAAAAAACCCAACAAAACAGCTTGAAGACTTATATCCTGATGCAAGGACTTATATTTTGGCCACCCAGTATTCCTGGACCATCTTGTTCATCCCATTTGCAGGACCTACATTTTTGTGGACTCCAATTTTTCCCTTTCTGATACAGATAGATCCAGAAGAGAAGGTGTAGAGGAATTTTTTATTGTATTCAAGGTGTTTACTGTATGATTTACATGGTGATTTGCCATGCTGCATTGCTGCATTTAGGTTCTCAGCTGGGTTGTTTTCATGTTACTAAAAGTTTTAATGAAATCAACTGAATTGTTACTGAGATGGATGTTCAGTGAGAATTATGTGATTAATTTTTTGCTACAGTGTATGACAGCATTTTTTTCTTGATTTCTGAATAATTTTTATTTTTTTTTTCAATCTCATTGTGGGTGTCTAAAAAAGGTGGACTATTTCACAAAGAGCTGAACCAAATGTTTTTTATTTCTGCCTGCAACTCAACCAACAGGATTTAATACCTTCTTACATGTGTACATTTAATTTTAATCATCTGTCTGAAGACTGCCCATCTAGTGCCTGACACTTCACTCATTTGCAGTATGTGGGCAAACTTTTTTGGTTTTGGCAAGTGTGGCAATACTTAGTTCACCTCTGTGTAACCGAGTCATATTCTCCTCTTGGTCAAATACTTAGGCAATTTTGAAAAGGAAATTGTGAAGCTTTGTAAAGTTTTAATTCTGTCATTAAATCACGCTTCAGGGTCCTTGGTCCCTGCTAGTATGATATAAAAGAATGTGATGTCCCCAGCATTGTTAATTCCCTGCAGCTCTTCAGCTGCCTGTCAGGAACGCAGCCTGTGATTCCTAATCCTTTCCAACGTGTCATCCTTTTTGACAACTACAGTTACTACAATATCTATCCTTATTTAAAGTATAAATGAATACATGACTCCCAGGAATGGAAAAGAGCTATTTTTCATTTTAATGAATTTCAGAATGTCTGGGAAGATAAAATTCCATTAAAAGTGTGAGTCTTTTAAGATGAACCAGGGCACATAGTCTTCCTAGGACTTGCTGTACTCCCATGGTTTATGATAATACTGTGTTGAAATTAAGTCTCTGGGCCAAACTCTTGCCTTTGTGCTGAATTTTGGAAATATTAATCTGACAGAGGAGCCCCTGGAAAGGGCACGTTGAATGTCTGGGTATGCAATGGTGGTAGTGATAACTGCTGTAAGAATCCCAGTCATGACTCAAGCACTGCATAAATCCAAAGCAGAAATGCAGTCACTGCCTTACAGCACTGAAAATGAAAAATATTAGACAAGAGGCAAAAGGCAGATTCAGAGCTAAATATTAAATGGAATTACCTTTAGGAAAAGGTAACGGTCGTGTACTGTGAGGTGCATCTGCAGGGATGTTGCTAGTCTGCACTACTTTACAACCACCCATCCCTAACGGAGAAAGAAGCAACAAGGTGTTAGTTTTCACTGTCTCTTCCATTTGAAAAATGGTGATTGTCACTTTTTTGGTAAAATGTCTGCTCATAACTACTTGTTATAACTATGTAAAGTTATACAATATATAATATAGAGCAACTATATATATATAATATACAAACAGCTGTAGTTACTTATGATAACTTCAGCCTTTTTCTATCTTCTTCTGGGAAAAGTGTCCAGCTGAGGTGATGCTGGGACGCTAATTCAAGTACTTGTTTGAAGTTTGAAGTTTAAACACATATATGAAATAAAATGAACCAACTAACACTGCCATGGTTAGAAAAATCACCGGTATTTAGTTCTTGGCTACCTGGGGAAATACAGCTCCATATCCATTCCCACTGGCATATGTTAACTTGTCTTTTCATTTTAAACTGTTTTCATTAGATGAAATAGAGTGTGTCAGGCCTTAAAGCTTGTAGATAACAGGACATGGCAGTTTGTCATTTAGGACAGAAATAACTACTGCTTCACCGTCAGAGTTCATTACTGTCAGCTGGAGTAGATCCCGGCTTTGGTTACCATGTACCTGTCTGACAACATGCTATGTCCTCATTGTATTTGTGAAGGGTTGTATGTATGTTATAAATACACTTAAGGTAAGCACTGCATGCCCAGTCCCTTCAGGGTTACTGCCCAGGGTGAAAAGACAGGGAAACTCTGAAATGAAGTTTATGGCTGAGGGCTGAAACATCCATAGTTGCCAGTTTAAACTCAGACTAAATCCTTTTTTTAATCTGTATATTTAGTGAGATGACTGAAGTCATTGCTTTTCCAGGTATTTAATAAATTAAAGAAGAGTTAGGATAGGAACCTGTAGTTGAACTCGGTCTGTTTTCAAATACACTTCAGAATTTTGCTGGATTTTGAGATACCTGGTGATTTCAGATAAGGGAGATGACCTCAGCTGATCTATGCCAATATTCTTCCAGATGTTTTCTTGTAAATACACTGTCAGTGGAATGGAAAATTCCTAATCAACAACTGGAACCACAGAAGGTAAGTGTTAACTTATTTTTACCAACTGAATTAATGAATACTTGTATGTACAAGTCCAATATGCTTTGACATCCAGGCCCAGAACAGCAGCCCACAAATATGTCAACATTACATTATAAAGAACAAAATACACTTGTAGAGATCTGATGAGAAATTTTCTCATTAGTGTATTGTATTGAAAGATTACTAACAGCCTTGTGCTCTGCATGAGTTGTCAGAAGTCTCCATAGCTCTGGGAACGTGAGAAATAGTAATAATAATAATAATGTAACATTAGCAAGTTTGACTTATTTATTCAGTCCTGGAATGAGGAGATCAGCAGAGCAGCTTCCCTGCAATCTGTTGACATCATGGAAAACTAAACTTGAGTAAGAAAATTGAAGACGTAAGTAAGCAAAGGAAGATAATGACATTCAGGAGCCATCCAAACTCAACGTTAAATCCTACAGACAAGGACAAATCACTGAAGGTGGGAACAAAAGAGTCTGCCCACAGCAGTTCTTGTCTGAAATCCACAAAACATTCAAGTAACCTATGTTTCAGAGACCCTCAAATGTCTTGGGTTCTCACATTTTGGATTGCAGAGTCAGACGTGTCAGTAATTGCAGAAATAGTCCTCTGGGTAAATAAGTGACTTGCTCAGAGCTAAAACCCTGCTGCAATTCCAGTTGGGAGGTGCCTACATTTTTCCATCAAAGACCAGGTCTCCAAGTCTTACGCATAGCATCGTAACACACTGTAGGGTGCCTGAATCCAATGCAACACACGGAAGCTGCTGCTGATTTCTCTCCGCAGGAGGTGCAGAGGAGGCACCTCTGCCTGCCTTTTCATAATGACCTTGTGGGTTTGCAGTGCCACAGACGAGCCAAGCAAGCCAAAACGCCAGTCTTTCTCCATGCAGCGGGGATTGCAGGAGCCTACCCAAACCACCAAATTGTGGAAGAGGCTTCACAGGGCAACTAAAAATTGAGCCATGGTGTAACTTCAAACACAAGGAATGTGAAGTAAAAGGACAAAAATGAATGAACTGTCTCTAGCCTCCTTTTGATGGAAGGTTTGGCCCTATGTTCCTTCTTGCAATAATTGTTTTCGTGTTTCTTAGTCACCGTACTTTTTATATAATGCTGATTGCATGTAAAATGCATGAGCTAAGATGCTGGCAGCAAACAGGGCCCAAGTGTTCTCTCTCCAGTGAGGCTGCTTCTGGCTTCCTGTGGAGCTTTAGAGTCTGCTGAGATTACACGTGGACTAATTAACCCTTATTAATATTTCTTGGTTTGTCTCTCACCGGAGATGAAAGGAAGTCACAACCTTGCTTAGAAAACGTGGTAGAGCGAGCATTATTTATGCTAAAACAGGCAAAGCATTTTTTGCTAAGTAAACCCTGGCAACAGTTTAAGCATTCCCTCTTAAACATTCCACCTATTTGGCATAACAAGATGATGAAGAGGTGTAATATCTACCAGTTTGGTGAAAGCTCTAAAAAAAACCAAACCTATTTTTAATCCAAACTGTTTTACGTACTTATTTGTATGTACACGGTACACATGGAATAGTTTTGCTTCTGGCTTCCAATTACATTTTGCTGTATTTCTAATATCATTTAGGTCTTTGATAATAGCTTTTCAAAATAGTGTGCTCTAATAAAGTCTTCCTGAAACTTCATGATCACCTAAATTGAGCTATTACATTCTAACGAACCATTCTTGCTTTCTCCAAAGTAATCCCTACTTCTGTTACAACCCTCTAGACCATGCAGAGGCCAAATTATTTCCTAGCTACACTTCTCCAATTAACACAATCTTTGCACTCCTTATCTTGTTTTTCTTCCATTTCCTATTTTCTAGCTGTAAGCAATTTCTGTTGGACACCCCTTAGAGGGACCTAATTCTTTTCAGTCATTGAACACTGGCCTTTGGAAGGACTTGACTCTTCCCATTGAGTGTACAGAGCAGCCTTTGGCTCTCTTAAATTATCCTCTGACCCCAACCACTGAATTTTTAGGCACTGCAGTTCCCAAATTGGAAATGCATAAGCTTCCAAGAGTCTTCTTGTCCTTAATAGATATAAGATGGTGATTATACACCTGTGTAATTTTATGGGCTGTTCAAATGCTAACATGTTTATAAAATCAAAGTTAATGTTTACAAAGTGCTTGCAGGTATGTAAGAATAGATACAGAGGGCTCTGCTATATTCTGTGAGAATTTTGCTGCAAATTTTTTAGCATTAAAATATGCACTTATTATATTGAACAATCTAGATTATGAAAAGCAGTCTTTGTAACGGAGAGAGCTATTACTTCAAATTGTATTTACCACCCTGAACAAAAGTTGTACAGTTTTTACTATTTGATTCAGATACTCAGTGAAGGAGGAAAACTCTGAAGATGGAGTGTTTACTACTGGAGTGAAACGCCCTGACAAGACATTTGCTTTTAGAAGTGAAGTTAGTGTACTTTTTCATGGTTTACACTTGGCTGAAGCAAGTAAGCAGAATCCATTTAGTCCTGAGTAACGTACATATATCTCTGTGATTTTGTGTCATTTTTTGCTTTGTAACTATGCAGAAGTTTTGGTTACATGGGAAGCTATGAGAAAAAACAGCTGTCTGGCGCACATGATGACTTATCTTAAAGTGGGTGAATCAAAGTAAAACTTGCAGTGTTTGACATGCAGATGTATGAAGCCTGCTGTTATCCAGAGGTCAAAAAGATATTTATAGATTAACTGGTGTTAAAAAAAATAATACAAACTATTTACAAACTTAGGATACACCCAGGGGAAAAAACCCCACACGTCTGTAGCACATTTCTAAGGCATTACTTTATCCTTTGTTTAATGAAAAGACATGAGTTTACTTTTCTCTCTTTTGTTATTTTCAATAGAAAGACAAAATATTCACTTACTCAGAGTATCTATCGGTGTTTATGCGAGGGTGAAATCCCCACACACTGACTCTTCAAATGCAGTATTTAAAAGCTACCATGTACTGCATTAACACTCCTTCAGCATCATCCAAAAGATGCATCAGTTTCGTTTCCTGCTAATTATGGGGGGAACTATAGCAACCTGAATGCCATTAGATGGGAATTCTGGAGAGATGGTGACTTTTAAATGATTTTGTAGTAATGGAAATATTAATAGAATTATATTATCACTTTTAGGCCTTTACTAAGAGGAGCAAGAACTTGCAGAACACCCTTGAGTCAGGAGCTAGATGGATAATTCTTTGTTCAACTCTATTTGAAGTAGCTGTATTGTATACATCTTACAACTGATATATTTTGTTGCAGCATAATCACAGGGAGATAGGATTGAATACACTAAACTGAAAGAAGTGTATTTAGAATATATCCATATAACAGCTCCATAGTCTCTGGTGGTGTGTGAAACAGGAGCAGCACTGGAGAAGTGGATGGTCCCTGAGAACAAGCAGAAAACAGTCCAGAGGGGTTCAGCTCCTGGCTTCCTTAGGATAAACACCCGGAATATCACAATTATCCCAAACGGTGTTTCATTCCAATAAAACAGCTTTGCAGGAAAGTGAATGAAATTTTTATTTTATTTTATTTTATTTTATTTTTTAGATTTATTTTTTTTAGGGTTGTGGTGGTTTTTTTTGGTTTGGTTTTTTTTTTTTTTTTTTTTTTTTAGTTTGTAGACTTCTAGATGGTAAAACTGCTGAAGGTATGGAGGGCATTATGCATCTTGCTGGACAGTTTTGAAGTGAAAAGGCAGCCACAGCAGTTTGCCCAAGGTACTCGGAGGCTGAGGGGCATCCTCTCCCAACAGCTACTGTATTTCTGCACTTCAGTAATATCCGCATGATGGCAGAAGAGAACAGCCAGTTGCAGACATAACCTGACAGCTGGACTTAAGAGAATCAGTAAGTTAATTTCTGATCTTTTGTAAAGTACTTTCTATATTTGTCTATTAAAATATGCAAACATCTAGAAGTGTTTAAATATAAATATATAGTATAAATGCATATGTGCATAGTGTGTGTGTATATCTATATAGTATGCATTTATAAATATAGTCATCTTATAAGTATGAGGAAAAAAATTTTGGTTTTAGTTTTGGATGGGCCTTACTGTTCCTAGGAATCAGAGAATAACAAGGATACCAATATAGTTGACTTAAATCCCCTTCTTACTTTCATTACCAGAAGTTTGTTTTATCTTTACTGTTAACAGGTTAAAATCCATCATTAAAGGAGACTAGGATCAGACTCTGAAAGGGAAAAGACCATAATTTTAAGGACTTCCATGGTCAGTGAAACTCCAGTTTTACTAACGGAGCAGGCTGCACTCAGTAACTGGAAGGAGCAACAAGTTATAGCCACAAGCAAGAGGAAAAAAGTGAACTTTGTTATTCCGAATCTACATAGTTAAACGAAATACATTGCACATGCCAATGTTTAAAATCTCCCAGCCTCACTAATTCAATGTGATCTCAGACATGCAATGTATTTTTACAGGCAGCCTTGTAAAAATAATCTTTCTTGGTTATATGTTTGGAAACTGTTGACTACATTGCAGACACTAAATCAGTTAATAGTAATTATGGGGGGGGGAGGGGGGGGAAGAAAAAGAACTGGGAGCACAATTAGCAAGTGAATTATATGTGGAAAGTTAATAGAAACTATGAATTAAGCACAAGGCTAAGAATCACTTCCCCAGAAATCCTACTCACAGCTCTGTGGTCTGATTCATTGTACAATCACAAATAAATTTAACGTTTCTGTTTCTCATTGTTATGAGGATTAATTAGTGAGTGGTTGCACAACACTTGGGAAAAAAACAAACCAAAGCAAAACAGAAAATGCTGAACATCATTATGACGAATTTGAAGCTCCTTGGTTTGACATGGGTGCACAAGTAGATGGCCTTTTAATTGCAAATTACATAAAAGTGGTACTTTCAGAGTAGCTGATTTCTGATTGCAATTGTATATCTAAGCTAAGGAAAAAATTGTAATTTTTAAAATTAAGTTTTAATTAAAAGTAAGATGCACAGGTTACGACACCCTTGCTTTGTAGAGCATGCTACTATTTCAGAGCATATTACTGCAAGGCAGCTGCAACAAGAAAGGGCAAGAACTCATCCCTGTATTTTAGATACTATGGTACCTACACTGCGGAGTAAGTAATAGTGGTTGGATCGCCACAAATGCTTACTTATGCAAAAGAAGGAAAAAGAATATGGTGTGATGAGCAGCAGCCTGTGTTTTCTGCAGTGCTTTCTGGAAGAGATACTAGCATGAGATGACTGTGCCACACTTTTGGATGCAGTAGTGTCTGAGCCTCCAGCCTGGAGGACACATGGAGGCACAGCGTCATGCCCCAGCCCCATGCCTCTCCTTGTCCCCTGGTTTCCATGGGCAGAAAACCAGGACTCCTGGCTGGCTCCAGTAATATCCAGACCAGGGAATCGGGAAAGCAAGGGGATGCCCTCAAACACTTCCTACGCTGAACCTAGATGCAGGCTGCAGTATTCAAAGTAACCCACCAAAGAGTTTGCTTTTACTTTGTTTTTCTACGTTCCACTGTTCATAAGCATAGAGGATACATTGCTAAGCCACTTTTGCCGGAGACTAGCAGCTTTATGCAAGAGATGCATCTTTCTCTCCCTCTTACTTTCTGCACCAAGTGTTTTCACGTGTTTGTATGCTCATCTGTTGCTTTCTTATGTATTTTTCAGGGTTAAAAAGCAAATTTACATGCTTTGGTACTAGGAACTCATGTGTTACAATGTAATACGGTGATTTCTTCCTGACTCCCTGACCCAGTGCAGAGATTGAGGGAGTTGGAGGACACTGCTGGAGCACTGAGTCCATCCTTCTTGCAGTGCCCAGACTGTAGCTGAAGGTGAGCAGCCCTTGCATCATCCTGGATGCAGGATGACGCATGTGTACCAAAAGGTGGCTGTTTAGAAGCAGAGGGAAAAGTGGCATGTGAATAAGGGGAAAAGGAGATAAAGAAGACTAGGTGTAGCATATGTTGGCATGAAAGTTAGAAATTAAGAAATACATCTGTCTTATCCTGAAAAGAAAATGAGGTGAGTACACCCAGTGGTGTGCAACATCAGGACTTGTTCTGAAAGATCCATGTGTCATGTTGAATAGGAGCTAAAGACAAAGATATCCAGAAAGTACTTTTTTTTTTCTTAATGCCTCCAAGCTACTCTATATCAGACCTCCTACCATGATGACTTCGCTACACTATGACAAGACTTAAAAACACGTGTAACCCAGTGCTGCCATTCCTTCTCCTGCCCTCCTGAGATATTCTAGGGTGAGATTAATGAGCAAAACCTCATGCAAATGGCCCCACTAAACCCTGCACAACTGTTTTTGTGAATAACTGGTTGGTCACCTTTGTTAGAAACTCACAGTCTGGCCTCTGGCTGTTGTGTATCACAGGATAGTATTGCTGGTGCTGTGGCTTCGATTTCCATTGCAGTCTTTAACAAAGGCTACTGAATTGGAAGAAAAAACATGATTTTCAGAAACAACTGAGATGAATTACCATGCAGCCGCTATCTAAAGTGATCTCTCACAAGCTCACTGGAGCTGCTAACTACAGTACGGGTAGAAATACTATTTCTTCATTCTAAAAAATCCATAATAAATACTAATTTACCAACTTTGCCTGCACACCACCACCTCATCCGTGGCTAAGTAGAATTTGCCTCAGTGGAGTCAGGAACAAGAGTTATTTTGTAATCTGGTTGTTCAGCACTAGCTGAAAAGGAGTATCCAACTGGATTTTTCTGTTTAAAGAATCTGATTCCCAGAACAAATCTAATCACCTCTGGGGGGAAAATGCCTGTCTTTAGTTGCATGGTATGTGTTCTTTCAAATAGTAGCTACCTGTAGCACCACTGGCAAACTTGACACAGTTGGACCTTTTGGCAGATTATTTTTGGAAGTCTGTCAGCAGGATTGAATTGCTTTAATTTTATGCAGCAAGAGATGTTCTGTGCCAAACTCCAGCATTACCTGAGCATTTAATTATCTTAGTGACAAAACTGTTGGCATTTGTAATGTAAGAGCTCTTATTAAAATAGAATTGTAACATATAGTCTGAAAAAGTTTATGAACACAAAATAAAGGGAAGTTGGATGCTGGAAGGTTACTTTAGTTCACAGAGCAACCTAAATGAATCTGTGATTCTATGATTCTAAGAAGCTTTAGGCAATTGCCAAGGTGGCTAGACATCTTTGAGTTGTGAGATGACTGAGCAGAAGAAAGAATATGATTTGGGTTCAAAGTCTGATTTTACTTTCATGCTAAGAGACATACAAGACTGGGTAGGGAAGATTTGTCTCTAAAATTAACCAATGAATTGATGAGTCAATCCCTAAAAGGAAATATGGTGTGAATTGCTTGTTTCTTTGTTTAAAAAAATCACCATACTTCTTCCGATGCTCATCAGTACTACAGTATTCTTAATTAAAAATGACATTCTGAATTATTGGCAGGTCATATATTATGGACATTGAGGAAAATTATATATATATAAAAATCAGGATAGAAGTGGTTTTCTGAAATTTGATGACAGCAATCACATTTACTTTGAACAGCCATTTCTTTGCTGCTAACATGGGACGTGGTAGCTGCTTTCTTTCTGATGGCACAAGATTAAAGAAAGCATTCACTATCGCTGACCAAAACATTAAGTTTGACAGCTTCTGTAAAGATCCCCTGTCAGAACGTCTCAGTAACTGGAGAAGATGTTCTAGGGTACAACCCAGTATGTGAGAGAAAGATAAAAGTGGTAAGCAAAAGGTTAAAATCAGGCTGAGTCCTGACATCTAGAAGACTGTCTTTATGGACATAATATTGCAATTATGCCTGAGTGCAATTTATCTGCCTGTTAAAAGCAAGCATTATTTTTATCAACTTTAATATCTCAATAGATATGCAGATCAAGTTGTTTTCTGTCTTTTTATTTAAGAATTTAAGAATTATTTAACATATTTAGCTGTTTCTCAACGTTTCTATGCATTCATTTTCTCCTGTTAGTGAAGTGACACAGCCTCTACATTTAATTTGATTTTATAGCCCTTCTAACTTTCAGCTAATGCTACTATTTTATTTAAAAAAAAAATAATCCAAATTTGGCTTCAAGAAATCTAGTTTTTGCTCAGAATCAATACGTTTTATACAAATGTTCTGTGAAAATTAGTTTCCATCTACAAAGATCTTGAAGAACAACTCACGGTCATGCTCTTCCTGGTGGAGTCTGGCAGTGATGGGAAAGCCAGATGTTCAGTGTTGGTTTTGGTACATACTTCTGGATATGTGCTTAACTCAGCAGACTAAAGTGTTTAAAGACTACATGCCTGACCTTCTTGCTTCAGTTGGACCAGACCTTTGAAAGCATCCGAGTGTGCATTATCATACCACTTCATATCTTTGAAATACAATCAAATTCAGCTTCCCACATAACCAACCTGGGAATCCAAAGGGGGAAATAAGAACTTAAGACCCAGACAACAGCTGATTTTTGAAGCAGATCCTTCTTCTCCCTTTCCCAAGCCTGCAATGGCAGAGGGGAGACTCCCAGAAGGGTCATTGCCCTCCTGGGAAGCAGATCAGGAGACTGTTCAAAGGAGTGTGCCTGCTAGTGAGTGTGTTTTACACCCAACAAAATGCCTGTGCTTGTACAAAAATATGGTTTGGCCTTTGCCGATTTTTTGCTTGTTGTGGGCCAAATGTTAGTCTTGGTTGCAATTAAGAATTAAGTAAATTGGTTCATGAGGCCAGTGAAGCTGCCCTCAGCTCAGTTCTCTGTCCTCTGGGAGACCAGAAGTTGGACCTCTAATTTTTAAAAGATTTAGCTTTTCTTAGTTGAAAATTGCTCAGGACAGACTGATATGGTTAAAACAGTACTTTTTGCATAAGTGTACTGAGAAGAATGACTGAAATGAAGATGTTCACTGCTAGGCTGTAAGTTTGGCCAATTTTGTAGTGTTACTTTGTGTTAACTTTTGCTTGAATAAGCAGTTGTGCATGATGGATTTTGACAGAATCAGGGAGGATATTCTGAAAGGCAAAAATTATTTACATTTCACAGCTGACTGACTAATGGTCTTTCTCTCCATGCTGAATTCAGCAGCATGAGTTCTGTTTCCAGTCCTTCTCAACTAACTGGGAATCAAAACAACGTGACTTTCAGCCCAAGCTATTTGGGTGGAGAACTCTTCGCAAGGGCTTCCTGTGGGAAATCCATTGCCCCCTCAGCAAGCCTATTTGGCAGGAGTGAAGTCAGTGCCATGATCTACTCTTCCTGCCATATCACCACGCCACGAAAGGGAGATCTCAGGAATGTCACTTTTGAAAACAACATGGATGTAATCTATTTAATAAAGAAAGGTGATAATTTTAGTGCCATTTTAAAGACATATAGTACACCAGTATTTTCATATAAAGTTTCCTGTTAAGCTGAAATCTTCAAAATCCAGGTCAGTGAAGTTACATAAATCTGAGTGTCTGGCACTGCTGGTTCCCAAGAAGATAATTGTTGATACCACTGCTAAACTGTTTTCACTAGTTTCTTGGTGAAGTAGGCATCCTGGCCTGGAATATGCTAGTTATTCTACTGGTATAAACGTTGGATGCCTGAAGCTACTTTGCAAGGAATTAATTTAGAGGAGTCTACAGAGTATAACATGATACCTTTACAGGATGAATTTAATCAATGTAGAGTTGTTAAAACAAAAAGGGCTGGGAGGGGTTTCTTTAGATCATTCCATGTGAAGTTTGTTGACATTTCAAATTGAAAATTATTCCTCTGAAAGCAACCACTGTAAAGCCCCCTAAAATCGCCGTGTGGCTTCTTCTCATTTTTACCACCTCAGGATTACACTAACGTGTACCTGACACCATTACTCACAGAGCAGAATCAAATCTGGCTTCCCTGAAACAATATTGATATTATAGTAAGATAGAACTATTCTTACATAGCCTTTAACAGCCAATAAAAGCTACTTGATTGTATTATCTATTTTTAAATACTTAAGTGTTTCTACCTAAGAAAGAAAACCAGCTGACATTCCTTCCATATATCCATTACTGCATACTATGGATTGTCTTTATTCATAGCAACTTGAGATCACTTTGTTTTCATGTGATTTAAATGAAAATAAATGCCTAAATGTAGCCCTTGGATTCAGTCCAGACTGACACTTTCTGTGTGGTATCTTTTTGAGATCCAGATTTATGTGATGTATGAGCCAGAAAATAGACAGCAGTTTGGCCACAATTTTTCAAAAGGCCATCAGTAACGTGAGATTCTTCAGGGTCTGAGCAATCTCATGTTGCTTTAATGGGACCTGCTTTCTCAGAGCTTGTGTTTGGTTGTCTTCAGTGATGAAAAAGTGCCCAGCTCCTCACATCCAAAATTCTGAGTACCCCTCAACACTTTTCAGGCTGCCTAAATGATGGAAGAACTTGGACCTTGTTTTCAAACCTTGTCTTGAAGACAAAACTTGAGCTCCTAAGCTGCACAGTGATTTTGAAAATTTTCAAGCCCTGCTCTTCTGCAAGGAAGTGGACCAGTGGAGTCACATCACTGCCAATCCAAATGGATCTTCATACAGAGGAAGGCAGGCGTCTGAGCCTCACTTGGGCTGAACTGGCTTGTGCTGAAGACTGCTTCCCAAATGACCACCATAAATTGCTTTTAGCTATTAGGGCTGGAGATGTCCTCCATATGGTATTTGCTAGTTGCATCATTTCCTTGTGCTCTGCTGGCTGTTGGGATGTTGCAGCACTACAGGTGATGCTCTGACTTTTTAATGACACTCTGCATTATATGTGGTGTCATCTTCATCTTTCTCATTTGTTTCAGCCTGTCAAATCTGCACAGGAGGAAGCTGGAAGAAACAAAGCTTTTGAGACCTGGGTCTAATGCACTTGTTTCTCCTAAAAAATAAGTATTTGTGTAATAATCTACAGGACCCCTAAAGCAGCTGTGAAATGATCAAGCCATAAGATCTCATGAAAGGATCTGGGATGTAGGAAAACAGCTAGCAAAATCTTGTTTACTTCACTTTGGGAATACTAAAACTGGAATTATGGATAAAACATCTGTCTGAGAGGATACTGCCAAATCTGAAACAGCTGCAGAGTATAGAGCTGTACCTGTTGTGCTGGTGTAAGAAGAGGCTTTCCAAGGGACATGGTGACAAAGGGGTGCTGGGGAACCGTCATCTTCCCTCCTGTGAACAGCTCACTCCTGATGCCAGTATTGTGCTCCTGTGTTTATTCAAATTCATCTCTTTGTAGTTTGCAGAGTCTGGCCTTTTCTCAGCCTCAATCCTTCCCTTGGATGTCTCCCACTGGTTTCTGACCCCCAGCTACCTTTTCTATGCTATTTATGGCACGACAGCTGGGGAACATTAATGTACATATCTGTTGTATTTATATTTTGAAGAGTGACTTTGGTTTTTATTTACATTCACATTAGTTCAATAAGTCATCTGGCATCATTTGGACTTTTCTAGTCAGGCTGCCTTTGCACTGCATTTATCACATTGCCTACTCTAGTTTTATTTTCCTTTTTCTTTCCCCTGCCATAACTGATTCACTCTGTCCTCCAGCTTTCTATTCAGCTGTCTCCTTTGTTTGGAAAAGTGTAACCCAGGGTATATTCTTTCTTTCTTGAAAGGTTCATTTGTTACTAGGAAATAAGCATACAGATTAGGTGGAAAGTAGACCCCAGTCTCAGTATGCTCATCTGATTTCTTCTGACCTCCTGCACACAGGATATCTTTCTTGTAGATGCTGTGTGGTAGCTTATTTCAACACCTCAACCATTGTACACTGCTCATCACCAATTCATTTCCAACCAAATTGTTCTGCTTTGTTTTCATTTCTCTGCACCTCCTGCACTTTCATCTGCCCTTTCACATAGAGCCTTTCAATTGGATCAGATTTTATCTTTTGACTATTCCATCTTCTCAGACATAAGCTCACGTAACCTGGGTCCAGACTGTGAATACTGTATGTGCATAGATGGGGAAATACTCAAAGGATTAGATGATCTGTGAAGGGAGTAAAGGATTTAAGGTCTATCTCAGTTATTTTTACTTTTTTTTCCTGCTTAGAAATAAAGAATAATACTGTACATCCATGTCATGTTAATAACTGTGCATCATTATCATCTCAAGTGTTATCATGCCCTTATAAAAGAGTATATGCTTCCACTGTGACGTGAGGCAGTATAATAGACTCCATATACAGTTCTTATTTTATAGAGCCTGTGGATAGGACATAACACCTCTCTTCACAGATAGATGTATTCTGTGAGCATTTAGTGTTTGACTAGCAGATTCACTTGTGCCATGCACAGGTGGTATCCTGTTTGTACAGAAATAAAACTCAGTGATGCATTTGCCTTTATTTAGAAAGTCACAAGAGACTATTTAACCACTGTGACTGTCCTTGCTTCTACAGCTGAAACTCCTTGATATTTAAAGAAATTATTTTTCTTCATTCAGTTTACAACTAACTTAGGAAACTGTCAGTTGTTGGCAGCAGATTCTTTGGGTCAGTACAAAACCAACAAGTGCAGCCACTGAAATGAAGGTTACCTATGGGGCGCCTGCTGTGACTTCCTCTGGGGACTTCAAAATGCCATAAAAATCTAAACTCCAAGATTTGTCATTTCAGATGTGCATGACCATTGACAATTCCCTTACTATCCATTTGGTGGGTTTTAAGCATTTTTACTACTATTCAGTGGAAATGTTTGAGTAATGGAGAAATTAGAATGGTGAATACCTGAAGCTCTATGCTTTTTGCACAACTTCACAAACTTCTGCATCATGTATTTCTGCAGAAATTAAATATTACATCATGAGGGTAATCTATATGTCTTACAGATACAGAAGCACTGTACATATACAAACAGGGTATCTGACTAAGCCAAATATGGCTCAGTTAAGTGGAATGCTAGGGCTAAATTTTTGGCAGCTTGCTGGTTGGATGCAATGCCAAATCCATTACTTCAGGCTAAAAAAAAGTATAAACAATACAAACCCCACTATGAATATGAAAGGATTGAATTTTCTTTAGATGTGTTATAGTACAATGCTTGTGGCTTTCTTCTTTCCAAAATTTCAAAATAGCATGTTAAGATTCTGTTCTGCCTCTTTAATCTACTATTATTCAAAATGTTAAAAAGACACTAATAGCTAGGCTATAGACAGAAAGCACTATAGGGTATGCCTACACCATCAAGTAGGGCAGATACAGGGAGCAGATACATATAACATTTGGTCTTAGTGCCTACACCATACGTACTTCAGTGGGTTTTACTCTGTTAGCTGTAGGTGGGCCCCCAGGACTAAACTGCCCCTTGTTTTTGGAGCCCATGAGGAATGTGCCTGGACTTCCAAAGCAAACTCTTTATGCTCTCCGAGACCTTCCCATGAAGTGAATCAAATCATGGGAAATGGAAACAAAACACCCTCCTGACTAAAACCTTAATGTAGGCATGATCTTAGATTAATTCACAAAATCTCACTGGCACTTCTTGTAAAATAAAACTTCATAGAGTATTCTTGATGCAGCTTGGCCTTTTTCTCAAAGCATAGTATCTTGCTGTTTAGTAGCTTGACCAGAAACTCTTCCCTTTGTGAAATTACTGTTTTGTAGAAGACTTAAAATTTGCATGTTTGTTTCCATCCCATCCCTCAGACTGAGTTTTAAATGTTTACTTTCCTTGTGCAAGAGGAACGCTATCTGAAGCGTTTCCCTTCAGCTATGAAAAATATTAATGAGACTTCTTCAAAGTTTGCAGAACCAACATAGTCCTGTCAGCAGGAATCCCTGGGCCATTAGTCTTCCAAGCCTAGGAAAAAACAAACTTGCACACTTACTATATGTGTATTAATACATCATTAGGCCTTGACTGCAGTTGGCACATACTGGTCCATACTGCTAACTCATACCATTGCCTACTCTTTCCTGTGCCCACACCTTGCCTAAGGTGATCCAAAAACATGTTAAGAATTTTTAATGGCTACCTCTTAGCCTTATTAGCTTTGTCTCACTCAAACTAAGCAGGTTCAGGGGACAGGACCCCAGTACTACAATTGTCCCAGCCATTAAGCGTAAAGCTTGGCCTGGCATAGCTGCAGCTCACTCCCATTAGTTTTCCACCATGAGATGCCCAGGCACCATGCAGGACATAGTACAGGCTGGGGCATCTTGCTGGAAAAGGGGCTGGATGCAGTTGCCTACTCCGGTGGGTGGCAGGGGACAATTGCACAGATCCCATACAGCTTCACAGCCAGCAGTAGTCCATATTATTTACCACTGTGGATGGTTAGCTGACTAATATGGAAATAACCTCAATGACCTGTTGTTGCATCCTCATCAGCTTGCCTCACATGGGGCACCATTTGTTGCAATTTAAGTTCCAGCAGTCAGGAAATATCACAACACACATAAACTACCAAACGGCAAAAAAAATTACCACCAGCCAAACTCCACTGTCCGTGCTATTTCTCCATCCTCCAGAGGCCAGCCCACACTGCTCCTTGTCTCTGCTTCATCCAAATTTTCCTCTCCAGACTCCTCCTCCCTTCCCACACTCCTCAGAGCTATTTAACCACTTTGCGGGATGAGCTACAGCTGCACATCGTCAAAGCAAGGTCACAGCTACATATCATCCATGTCAATCAACCCACTACCTGTCCTGTTTAATATTTACTGGAAGTCCACTATGGGATGGCAAGTCAGCCATGAAAATGGAAATTTTTCATAATGAGAAAGCATCCTTCTTCCCACCCAGGCAAGAAAAACATCCTAAGATGTGTTGCATCCATATTGGCTCCTCTGGTTCATCTGTCTTCCTTTAACTGCCTCTTTCCCACCACCACAGGACTTCACTCTCTTCTTCAGATTTCAGCCCACCACAGGACTGTTTTGCCATCATTACAACCACCATTTTGGGGTATGTTGATACCAGCACAGACTCTCCTGGTCCAGACATGAAGATGGATGTGAGCTGGGATGCACAGAGGAGCACACAGCTGGGCTGCGGAGGAGTGTGGATGCAGAGGGCACTTCTTTGACTATAAAGCTACTACAGGTAGGGGCAGGGCTACTACAGCCTACCGCATGAAATTACTGTCCAGGAACAGCCCCTAATTACTGGTTGTAATGTTCATGCCTGCCAGGGAGTTATGTTTTCCAGCCAGAAGTTCCTTCGCAAGGAGGTGAGAAGGGGCAGTAGAAGGGAGAACATATGCTTGCACCTGCACCAGCAGTGATAATCTCTTCTTTTCCCTTTGGCTGGGACCGGAATGGCTGCAAGCTTTTATTAGCAGACCTTAATCTTCTTTAGATTTTATTATAGCTCCCTCAGTCATTGTACCTCAGGGGATGAAAAACACCAATTTGTACTACTAAATATTTATTTAGTAGATCAACCCCTCCTTCCACCATGGAGCCTGCCTTTTCCCTCTTATCTCAGAAAGAAAAGGCGATCAGGAAAATCCAGGAAAATACAATGTGGCTGAAATTTCCCAGATTTCCTAGGAAAAATATATATAATTCCACACTCTGTTTGAGATATTATTTATCTTTCTAGAAATCTGCAATTGATGAACTCTCAAGTTCCATCATCTTTAAAGTGTATTGCTCAATTCCCCAGGGCTGACAGTAAATGGACAGAACATGAGGCGTGTTGAAAAGCTAGCACAGCATGTGTACTTCCCAAAGAGTACATAAAGTGCCCAACACTCACGGCTTCAGAGGGAGAAAACTCCTTTTTAATCATGTCACATTCCTGACTTGCTGGAAGTTTCTTGGAAAGCAAGAGGGCAACATTTCCAGTTCTGTTTGTCCACAAAAGTGATCATTATGCAACATGCTGGCAACAGCATTTATAACCCATTTCTTTAATATTTTTATTTCCATGCTGTTTTCTCTATTATCCTTCCTTCAGTTTTTTTTTTACTTTTTCCTCATCCTTCAAAATGAGGACATATGGTTCTTAGTTTTCTTTTGAGTGTATTTATTTCTGTTCTCTGTATGGAAAGTGTGACTGTTGTTCCAATTTGCTTTTCTGACCAGCTATAGTGTTTCTATTCATCTTCACTGCTATGCATTAAAATAATTGTTTGCATTAAAATAATTTTCTTCTATTTTATGCCTGGATTTGTGTTTCAGATCTAACATTAGAGCCTACTTTTATCTCATTATAGGACTTCTGCACCTTCAGTTAAACCCAGTTCTGGTGACTAAAATACAGTTTTACATCTAAACTTCAGTAAAAATTTTACTGAGAACAGTTAGTTTGGGTTTTTTTCTCTTCATTTTCCTCTTCCATTTAGCTCAGCACATGCCCCACAACTGACTTTGAGGTATCTGTTATTCCTGTCTTCTGCTGTATCTGAACCAAGGTGACAGCTCCTCTGAAATAGTATGGTTTTATTTTACAACAGAACATGGTCTAGAGTGAACCAAATTTTTGTTTTCTTTTCACCTCTGCTTGAAGCTTAAATTTGATTCACAGAGGTCTATAGCTAACTCCCAGGGCTATCAATATGAGGTGTAGCTACCTTACAGGATTACTTTAGTATTTTAATGCTTTGCCTGTGGCAAAAGAAATGTGTTTATATGAAGCTGAAATATTTTCTGTGATTGGTTGGTTGTTGTTTTTTCCCTGCATCAGGCTGAAGTAGTTGATCACTTTGGCAGAGATGCTGGTGCTTTAACTCTAGATTTGGGACAGATTCACTGAATCAAATGTTCTTGACAAACTCTTTGGGGGAAGTGTCAGGCCAATTTACAATCAATTGCTACAGACAGTAGAAACATCTGCTTCCCATCCTCTTCCTTTCATTCACCGTTAGAGACAATTCTGGCTAAAGTGGAAGAAATTGTAGGATATCCATTAACATGCATTACTTTATTTAGCATCTGCATTTCACTCCTCTTTCATTTGTTTCTAAACTAATCTTCATCTGCTGAGCCAAGAACAAATGACAAAAAGTACAAAATCTGGCAAGGCAGCAAAGATCGGCAAGTGACTGCAGGGGACAAGAGAAGGAATTAGTTTCACTAAGATGTTCAGTTGACATCAGACAAAGCCTCCAAGACTCTTAAGTGCATGACTTAGAAAAAAATATTTTGCAACTACATTTTTAAAAATAAAACCTATTTTAGTTTTTGATTATATCTAAAGCAGTGGCAGTCAGTGTTCAGTTCGGCTGCCTACATATAGGTGTGTAGCAATGTCTGAGATGCCCCATGACTACGGGCCCCCTTGCCTCCAGAAGGGCATGGGTAGGCCACTGGTCCTTCCAGCCCCACACAGATGACTTGGGTGCCCTGGAGCATCTCAGATCCCATGACAAAATGTCTACTGGTCAGATGAGTGTGGACATTCACTATCAGTATCTAGGGATGGAGCCAATGTTAACATGCCTTAACACCTGATGATAATACAGTAGAAGTGTAACATTCATGTACAGCTTTTATATATAATTTTAAATTTATACTTAATTTACATAAAAGTTTAAATTTTAAATATGAGGTTTAGGCACAGTATCATGGCGACTTTGCCATCTTGTTAGACCATGAGATGTCACCTGGATTTCCTGGACTCCCCCATGCCCTAATTTCCCCATGTTTCCAGCCAGGAGCTACCCACTGCCCTGGGGTTGTTCAGGTACGGAGGCTTTGGGTGGGTGGGGGAGGGAACAGGGGATGCCACTTCACCCATGCCTAAATGGTGTCTGTGAGATCCAGATTGGTCCAGCAAAGGCAAATGCACAATCCCATGCCACCCTTGCAGCTGGCTCTCAGGGTTGAGAGGCTCCCACCATGTGCACTGTGTGATGTACACAGCTACAGATTTCAGCTGTGTCCTGAATTTAGACTAGGAAAACGGTAACTGGGCATAGGGTTGGGGATTTTTTTCTGACATTAGAAGATTCAGTACAACACTGGTGCTGCTCAGGAACACTTTGGCCCAGAGATTGCCAAAGCATTTTTGACAGTACCCATCACATTCAATGGAAGATGTCCTGAAGGCTGTAAAGCCTGACTGTGTAAACACCCTCCTCTGTGTAAAGCAGCACAGTCCCTTTTAGAGGGCTTCCTCTGGGACTGTGGTGCACCTCCCTGGTGGATGCAGTGGTTTTTCTGGAGAAGATGGCCTCACTGTCTCCCCTTCCTAATCACTTATGAGTTAACTATGCTAACATGGATGTTAGGGACGATCAGCACATATCCTAGGAAAAAACTGTAACAGTGGTACTTTTATTTGCAATACGAAGTGAAAAGATGAGAAAATTGTGACTTTTTTCTTGGTTGCAAGCATCCAAGGTTTAAGCATCTTCTATTCTCTGTCCCTATCTCCTGCACAGCTAAGGGAGGATTCTCAAAGAAGGCACAAAAGCCTCATCATGAACCAAATCCTCGTCCTCTTTCTGACTGTTGAAAAGGTGAGTTTGCTTATTCTTCCAAAATTGCATTATTTAATGAGAAGTAAAAAAATATTAATTGCTTAATGCCTACACCTGGAAAGAAATCTCTTGACTCTATACTTTACACTGAATGTGATCCTTTTTCAAAGCCCATGTCAATACTGGCCTATGACATCTGAAATTTTTAGCATTCTTTCCAAAGAGGTCTAGCTTTATGAATGATTTCATGTAATAACAGCCAGAAATAGTTCCATTTCTTTTGAAGTTAACACAGCGCTCCCAAAACTGCAGTGAATCTCCCCCACCAAAATATTTGACTAACAAAGATCCACTTTTTCTGCTGGAGACTAATGTATGCATTTGTTAGGCTGACTATTTTCTAGACCACACGTTTTTATTATTGATCAAAACTTAGAATCTGCGTTTATTTTAGTCTTTCACATAAAAATGCTAAAAGCTCTAGATCATTAGTTCTTTCTGCTTTTATTTACTGGAAAATATTTCATACCACTTTTAGAGATTAAGATTTGGTAACACTTTATTTTAGCTGTCATATTATTTTAATTTATGCAGTCTCAGGAATAACAGAGATCATAACAAATTCCTTTGGTATTAAAGGTTGGTATGTGCACACTGATGGAGAGTCAGCTACAGACATTTCTTTTACTTTCCTTTAGAATCTATTATGCTGATTTTGAAGGCTCAGGCAACAAATGAATCCTGAGATGTTTATTTTTTGATGATCAGCCAAACTGGCCATTTTAAAACTACACTGTAATATTAAAAAAAAAAAAAAAAAAAAAAAAAGAAAAAAGCTGAAATGGAAGGAAATTTTAGGTCTAAGGATAAATAAAATATTGGCAGGATGCTGATTCTTAAACTATCTTGAGAAATACAGGTCATGCTTAAATATCAAATGATTTTTCATGTTCTCTACCCTCCATAGTCTTCATGCAGGCTGGCAGTGAGTCTGCAATCTGTATCTCACACTGTAGAGTAAGTCTACAACAGCAGAAAGATTGAACTCGGCACAGTTTGCTGTTTAGAAAAGTTGTAGACTGGTTTTTCAAAGGAGGCTGGAGGAATGAGGTGCTCAGTTTTCCGCAAATTTCAGTGATATCTGTCATGAGCCAAACGTCTCTGCCCTGAGCGGGTCTTCAGAAGGTTCCCAGAGCCTCCTCCTTTTCCTGGGTACATACCCTGTCAGCAGTAACTGTTCAACAGGCAGGACAAAAGAAACAAAGGGAAATGTTCTTGTCTAAATGAGAAAGATACGGTGAGAAAGTCTACCCTGAGGTTAAATATTCTGAATCTCTGGCCTCAAAGGAGAGGTAAAAGAAAGAAAAACTGGCTAAAAACATCACAGGAACCCTTGTCTAGGCAACTTGCTACATAACCATAATTCCTGGCAATGAAGAGTGAGCAAGCACAGCATACTGCTAAAGCACTGGGAGCACTCTGAATATGAAGAGTAACCTACTCCCATTCATCCCCAGGTGTAATATTGTCATCCTTGGTACCAGAAACGAGAATAAAGAGATCTATCCTGCATTTACCTGGACTTCCATGGGTGAATGGCAGTTCACAGGAACTGAGGGAATTTCTCCAGAAATTGTTCCTTACTTTAACAATAGATCACTGTAACTGAAGGTGAGCTCTGTTCTTGGTATATTTTTCAAACTGTGGTGATCCAGGAATCTATATAAAACCTTTTCTGGGACTGTGAATGCTGGGGATGGTGAATTATTGCTTGGAGGGCAGTGGGAGTCACCTGGGATGTACCTGCATGGTGGGAGACTCTCTGGGACACACAAGCTGGTTACTTCCAGATTGACCTTGAGTGCAGTTTCTTGATCTGGAAGTAACCATGGGTTTTTTTCCTGTCTTACCCAAGAGGTGTGGACTGTCTACAAGGTAATTTAAGCAGATATGCCCTAGTTGGTTCTCTGTCACTGTAGGCATTTGGGTGTCTTCTGTAATTTCTGTGCCATGCCCTTTACCTACAGTTGATTTCATTCCTCAATAGGTCAAGTCTTTAACAAAAGGCACTATACAAGAAGTCAGACCAACTGATACCATAGTTTCTTCTAGTCTGAAACTGCAAGAAATTCTATGAGATTTTAAACTGAAGGATAAGCAGCAGAGTGAGCACCTTAGAGTTCAGAATTATGTAGCACAGGAATTAATGTGGATTAAAACTTAATCATTTTAAGAGAAACTTTTCCTCTTAGCCACATGTTAGTCATCCCTAGTCCAAGGCGGTTGGAACAGGCAGGGAGAAGCATCACTGCTCATGCATACGAACAGCAAAACCACAGCAACAACAAAAAAATGGGCACTTTGGATCCAGATTTAGGCAGCTAAATAAGTGACTTCACTTGGAGCTGTGCTGCACACTTGAAGACATGCCCAGTAGTGTAGGACCCACAACAGATGCTGATTATTATTGACATTTGCTTTTAGCCAAACACAAACCGCCCAGCTGACAGCTGCACTGGCAATTTTCTGTTAGCCTCAGAGAGGTCATGGAGCTATACAAAACATTGTAACCACCCCTTTTCTTGATCTGGCATGCGGCCAAGGGGAATTATAGAGCCCGGTATGCAGTCCTCATAGAGACAACAGTAGGGTCACAGAATCAAAATGGATGATAAAAGCTCAGGCGGACAGTCTGCTGGTCACGTTTTTGTATTAGAGAAACTGATGACTGTGGGAGGACTAATTATGGGACTCCTGATCACATCATTCTGTAGCAAAACAACATTTTCTCTTGGGAAAAGAATCAAAAATCCAATTAAATAGTAAGTGGTCCAACTCCTAAATGTGATCTGTCTGGCATCAAGAATGCACAATGCTTTGATGGACACCTAAATTGCTATGCCTGAAGTATTAAATGGGGCAAAGAAAGGGATTTAGAGCAACTGCAAATTAAATCAACTGGTAGAAAATGCTAAGCTGAGTGCTGCAGATGAAATTATTTCTCCCTTCCACACAGGTTTCCACACAATTCAAGACTTTTCTCAATTGCCTCTGAGTACTTTCATATTGCACAGTGCATGTTTACCTTCTGCTCACTGAAGTTCATGCCTCCCATACCGTGGGTCCTGAATCAGTTCCGCAATGCAGATTATTTATTTTATTTTTTTACTTCTGAATAATAGACCTGTAATGACTCAGACTCCAATAAATCATGATTGCAGATATTCTTATCAGGACACCTGTGATCCAGAGTGCCCTGCGAGGAGACACGTTTTCAAACCAATGTGAAAATTCTTTGCTTGGGACATACACCTCAATATGTTTTAGATAGATAGATAGACACCTTTGTTATAAATGCAGTTATCTAGACAAAGGTAAAATGCATTTCCTTTTTTTTCCAGTGACTGACTGAGTTTTGATGCTTTGTTAACAGGTGCCATATAACATCAAACCAGTGCCAGGCTAGCTTTTTTTTTGCACTCACAGCCTAGAAAGATTCAAAAGTTATCTCCATTTATAACACACTTATAATTTGATACATATCATATAATATAATGTTCCATTTATAATTCGATCATTTTGGTTTTTTAGGAAATAAGTTTATAGGTTCAGCTTGGTGAGACTCATGATACTGTTTTCAGTCATTTATGTAACTGCCTGGAAAATAATTGTATCCTGCATCCAAATGGAGTGGTTACTTGGCAAAAGCAGCACATTTGCTAAGGGAGTAAGTGTAACTTGTTTGAAAGAGTAAGAGCAAGGCACTAGGAATTCAGGAATTCTGAATTGTTTATTGTTTTGGAAAGGGTGATGAGAGGTAAGTAGTTCTGGTACTGAAAATTGTGACTTTTGAATGAGTAATAAGTAGTGAAAACTAGTAGAAACATAGCATGGGCAGGAGGAACTACAGAACTCCTGAGTTGTCTTGACCTTAGAAGTTGCTACTAATAAACCTGTAGAGGTAAGGCTTCTAAACAGAGCATACCTGCTCTATGACACAGATGTAGCAAGTAAGTTGTATTTTTATTATTAAAAAGAAAAACAGGTTAAGTTATCCCCTTGGCTCTCAAGTACTGAATTATTGCAGGGATGGGTGAAAGAAAAATAAGAAAATGTCTGCGGTCAATGGAATGGGACAACCCCACAGGTTTAAAGAGAACATGTGGGTAGAGATTTCTTGACATTTCTACTCCTTTATGTCTATCCAGGGAATTATATCTACAGATACATTTGGAGAACTAATTTCTGGTGTTTATATTAGCAGGTAAGTACATTTTATTCCAAATGCGTGTTTCAAGATATAGTATTACAGTGGTACATATTAATCTAATGTTTAGAGACTGAATTTTCTTCATCATACCTAAAGTATTTTCATATTGAGGCTCAGAATAATAACTAAAAAAGCACAACTGTGAGGTCAAAATAGACATAACAAAAAAGAAACAGTGAACAGCCTTAGGGACAGATGCCTCTGTGTGCTTAATCGAGTAACCCCCGTTAACAGTTTGTATCATGATTTGTGATGTGCTTCAGGATGCTTCAGAACTCGAATAATGGCAAACTGCCATTGAAGAGAATTATGACAAAGCTAACAAGGCAAAGCCTAACACATTCTAAAATGGATAGCTTAGTTCCTTTGGCTAGAAAGGGCTTAAATAACAGAGGCAGAGGGCATGTAGTTTAGAGGAGGGGGATTTATTTGCTTTCTTCTGCACCTGAGTTGACAATTTGACCATTTCAGACATTCAGAGTATTGACAGGTTCACAGTAAGCCAACTTTTTGTTCCTCTGCACAGCCTGAATAATGCTGGATATTGCTTTTGCATGCCTGACTCTACTTCCATGTACACTTAGGTGTCCTAAAGATTTTGCCCCAGAATTAGCATATAACCTAACATGACACTTGCCTAACAGAAACTGTAATGCCTGTGGTCCTCAGTGATTAATGAACTACCTAATGAAGACCAGCATTATTCAGGAAACTCAATCTTTTGGCTTGCTCTTGCTAGTCATGTTGACAAAGGAAAAAGGCAGGAGAGATTTGCCTTTGAGAGAGAAAGAAAACAGTCACTGTTGGATTTGCTTGTGCATGTTGCTAGCAGAAACTTTTAGCAGTGTAGAGTACTTACCAGGAAAAAAAAAAATGTTTTCCCCAGTGATTAGTATTTTTATATAGGAAATCCCTTCAAGTCCATAAAATAACACTTAACAAATTTAAATAAATACTTCCAAGTTCCATATTCGTTCTTATCCAATGTATATCTTTGTTTAGTGATGAGAAAATAGTCCAGTTCTCCCCGAGAGTTGCAAATGTGGTCACTTTGTGCAGCTGACAGCATTTATTATACAATATGAAGAATCATTGTGCTACTACATGATTGTGATGAATTTTTCTGGTGCTGACGCATGTTCAGGGGTGGAGATTACCAGAAACTTTATTACGTGGGCCTGACTGCATAATTTTTTTCTTTTGCTTTCCTTCCTTTGCCACGTCTTCTCATCCCGTCCTTTTCTGCTTGACCTGGGCCCTCAAAGGGTGTTCATTCCACTAATGCTGATCATCAATGTACTCAAAGCCATCTCATTGCCTGCCTTCAAATCACTCCTGCTCCCCAGATCTCTCACCAGCACTGAAGCTGTGGGTCTTAGCAGAGCTTGTGCTCCTAAGCTAAATTCCCAGCAGGTTTTTAGACTGCAATCCCTATCCCACCCCCAGCTTCTCATGATGAGGAGTCATTGCATACCTTGCTGGTGAGCACATCATTGCCAGAGATGCCTGTGACTACTGAGGAAGAAACCTAAAAAATAGTGGAGTACTGATACCTTGGTTCAAACTGACGTAAGAGAAAAGGACAGCATACACAGGCAGACAGGTGAATGTATGAAAAATATTCTGGGTGGAAATACTAAAGAAATAAGGTTAAAAAAGAAAGAGAAAAAGGAAAGACAGCATGAGTAAGTCAAATAAATAGGCTTGGAGTTACTGAAGTCCAGTCTTGCTAGTATAAAACAATGGTTATTCTATTTCCTCATTTTGTGGCAAAATGCATCTTTTTCTACTGCCAATAACCTTCATCTACCAAGAGATCCATCTACAAGCTTGAGTAACGAATTATCTCCCCCACTGAGTTTTCTAGTGGACGTAAATGAAATGTGCAAATTCCCTGTGCTTTCAACAGAGAGAGGAAGATGCCTCTAACCCCTCCAGAAGGAGACCCCATGTGCCTCACTTGCTTGTGTGCATATTGTCTATGGGGAGCGGCAGGAGACCCCTGGCCAGGCAGTGCAGCCTGCCTTGAGAGCACACTGCTGCAGCCATCAGCCTGGGTCTCCTCCAGCCCCCACCCAACAGAGTCTCCTCCTGGGGCAGGTTCGGTTTTATTGTGATTTTGAGATTTACAAGAATAAGCTAATTCCTTACCGTGACTGAAAGGCTTTTTTGTATGTTTGCATGTGTAACTACATATATATGTATTTCTGTAATGTAATTAGGGCTAAATATAAGTATTTGAGTTAGGCAAGTAGGATGTCCTTCTGGAGGCTTCAAAGGTGTCTGTCTTTCTCCCTGTATGGAAGGCAATGTGGGCACACACCGTGTCTGATGGACAGATCCAAATTACTATGTCTACTATGGATCATGAGCTACTTATTGCACATCGTTTACCTTGGAACACTTGTAAGCCTCAAATATCAGGGCTAAAGAGGGAGAAAGAAACTTTGATTCTTACATACCAGCTGCAATAAGGATGCAGAAACCGTCGCTCTTTCCCCTTCTTAAACTCAAACCTGCAAAACTCAACTGAGATACAGGTGTGAAGCAAACACCTCTGAGTTTTAAAAATAACATAGTGAGGAGGCTGAAATCCTGATGTGGCCAGCTGTGTGCGAAGCCCCTAGCTCTGCTAATGCAGGAAGGTGTAAGGCTAAAGAAGGCTGCAGAGACAAGGGACAGTGACATATATGATTTAAAAGTTGCATGGTTATTATTTCAGCGGGGACACACCAGCACTATTACAAGCAAATAATTACTAGTAAACACTATTCGTATAGCGGAAGTGTTAACAGCCTTAGATTTCATTTTGTGTAGTACTTGTAGTTCTCCTTTTCAAGAAAAAAAAAAAAGTTCTGTATGAAAGAAAATCTGTCTTACGTTATTTAGTAAGTTCTCGCAAATGCATGAGCTCAATTCTTGTTCAGCTTTCAAACAGATGTTATCTTTTTAAAAAATTATCACACCCCAAATGCAGTAATTTTAAGTGCATATTCACTGTGCAGTCCAACGCTTGTTGGGTTTAAAACCATATTTCATTACAAACTAGAACATCAGTATCTTGAAACAGAATGTGTACATGTTCCTTGGAGCAGGGACTGAATAGCACTCTTGGTCCCAGATGAACCGTAAAGGTGAAAAATCATTTTCCTCTTCCCTCTTTCCCCTTTCTTTCATCATATGCATGATGCACATTTAATTTTCCCACACAACAAAGCACTTCTTCCACAGGCCAGGTCACAAACCCAGTCTATCTTCCGACATGGTGAATTAGGCCTATCAATTAGAAGAGGTGGGTTGAGATGTCCTGGCAGAGAAGTTCTCCTTCACCTCCCATCCCACAGCATGGCCCTCACTTGCGTACAGCCAAGTGCTGCACGAATCCAGCCAGGCCAGGGTTTACAGAGCAGGACTTCCAAATCAGACCTCAGAAGTGTTTGTGGATATTTGCAAAATTTTGGGATCAGCTAAATGCCTGGTTGCTCAGAACTATTAAGACGTATTGTTTGGGCATGGCCAAAGCACACGTGGGCTTTGAGGCTATGGAGCTTTTGGAAACTAGGAAATTTCATTCCAAATTTTCCTTATTTAGAACTAGGAAACTTAAGGAACACACTGCTTCTTTGGGGATGTGGCATCTGAACAGACATATAAATGTTTTCCATTTCAGCAAGTGGACTGATCCTTTTTATAGACCTGCCTGAGAGACTTAAGTGTGGTGTTCAAATTTAAATTGTGTGTAAGGCTTGAAAGTAACAGCAGCTCCTTCCTTGACGTGCCCTGTCCCAAGGTAGCGTCTGCATTGCCAGGAACGAATGTCTCTCATATAGGGGGTGAGCCTTGCTGTGAGAGAATTTGGCCCGGTGGTAAACACGGAGAGAAGCGGCTTCTCTCTGTTTTTCAGTCTTTTTTTTTTCTTCTTTTTTTCCCCCTTCACTTTGTCATTCATGACTGATAAATCTGGCAGACGGGGAAGAAACTGAATTTTTGTTGTCATCAGCCTGAAAGAATATAAACTTTTGCAATTCACTTGTGTTAATGCGGCACAGCTGTTTGACGGTCTGACTGTAATAGACCAAGAAGATACTTTAAAGTCTGGACTTTTTCAGACAATGTGCTCCTGATTGCTTTTCAGTCAGCTCAGAAGCAGTCTGGTTGCAGAGATAGGCTGACTCTGCTGTTCACGCTGCTTTAAACTGAGACACAATAATCGATGCGGAATGGAAGTCAGTGTTTGGTGAAGAACCCGAGCGCAGGTAGAAGAACCCAAGTGTAAAGAGAGGACTCAGAAACACCAAGAGGTTTACCTTCATGCTAGAAAGGGGTCTTTGTGTTGGTGGTGTAAATTAACGGGGTAACAACTCTCAGAGTCTATAGCAGTAAGATAAATGAAAAAAAAACCTCACCAACAAACCAAACACAAATGAGGTCAACATTAGAAATATTGTAAGGAACAAGGCAGTTCTTGTCAAGTGTGAAAATACCTGAATGAGTTTAAAGACCCTATGTAGTGTTGGAAACATTTGAGTTCATAATTACAGTGTAAACGTTGGTGAAATAGTCTGTTTTAAATAAAAGATGGCAGGGATGTGAAAAGAGTTGACCTGAGAAAGAGATGGTCTAGACTAGCAAGTGATAGAAAGGTCACAACTCACTGGGATAAAAAATGCATCTTAAATAGGGTTATCAGGCTCTAATATATAGTTGATGAGATTTAGAAAATGATCCTAGATTAAATTACCTAGAACCTTTCTCATCCTTCATGAATGCAGGGGTAGATTTTGCTCCCCTCATGTTTCTTCGGTATTGATGGGTTTTCCTGTCCCAAGACTGGGGCCAGGCAGACAGCCCTCACCTGTTTCCCACCCAAATAATCCAAAGAGTCCAACTGTATTTCTCACCTGCCAGAAACCTTTTTTTCAGAGCATACAGCTATCTCCTACACCCCCAGCAATGAGGCACATTACTGATGCAGGCAGCATTAAGAGCTTTTTGAATTGTTAGAGAAAATGCTGATAAGTGAATGGAGGATGTTGCTGTGAGTAGGGAGAATGACATTTATTTAAAAAGAGTATGATTTGTTCAAGTGGATTTACCTCTTGAGGTCATCTGTCACATTTTAAAAATACCTTTTGCAAATTCTTCAAACGATACCTTTGCAGCATAAATACCGTTGTTCTGAGTTTATTACCACTGTGTAGGGAATTAAACAAGCCCTTTGGTTTCATTAGTTTTCCTGGCCTGCTCTTTCTCTAAACCTTTTCCCTGACACAGCGCTGCAATGGAAAATGCTGAAGTTCTGACATTAAAAATTAAACAAAATACTATTAAATTTTATTTATTTTTAATTGGAGGTGAGAGGATAGGGACTGCTGCACGTTGTACCCCATGCTAGCAGTGTCAGAAGAATTATGTCACTTTTCAGCAAAGCAGAATGATTTGGTTTCACAGTGCCAGTTGTAATTAGATCTTCCTTTATAAAAGAAATTCCCAGTGTATGTAAGCAAGATCAGCTGCTTGCTTTGTGTGAATTCTCAGATGGCAGAGCTACTTTCCCTTGGTCTGATTTCCTTTGAAAAGTCCTATTTCTTTAGACTGAATTCATTCATTTCCATTGTAAATGCAGTATAAAACGCAATTACTTTATAAGAGTTGGAAACTCAGAATGGCCTTGTTTGGAGGGCAGAAGCATTGGGATTGCTGTCAATTTGTAAAGAGTTATAACTGTTGTTGTGATATGTCAAACTAGCAAATAGGAATATTGTTACACATGCTTTAAAAAAGAACCATGAGAAACAAATCCTACATTCCATACTGCTCAGGGGTCCTAAATGAGATCAGTAAAAGTGCCTTAACCTTTCCTCTTCATTTTCAGAAGTTACAAAGGTATTTAAAAGGTTTCTATCTGTTAGTGGTGCAGGATAATGTGATGCAGGTGAGGTGAAAAGGGTTTTCTGTTTGTTGTTTCAAATTAGCAAAAATGGCAAGTAAAGGATAGATTTTAAAGATGATAGAAATAGCTGTGCAGCTTCTTGGAAGAGGAGAAAGAAGAGGAAGTTAGAGAGTGATCTGAAGAACTAGAGGAAGAGGGGAACACATAGACACAGCAGTGAGAAGAAAATTGAGGAAGAATCCAGAAAGGTGGAATATATGAGACAAAGAAGAATGAAAGCCTTTTTGTGAGTTTTCTCCACAGATAGAAAAACATCAAAGCATTTGGAAAAAAGAGGGTGAAAAAGAAATGCAAATCAAAGTTTGAAGATGGCAAATCAAGGGAATAATAACTGCATCCCACAGACAGCAGAAAATTTTGTCAGTGGAAGAGACCTTAGCGTGCTGGCAGAAAAGCTGTAGAGGTGGGAGCAACTGCATAGGAGCCAGAGCAAAAGGAAGAATGGTGGGTGGTGAAGACAGAGCGGGGTGACAGCCAGCACTGGCTTGGAAAGAACAAATATTGTCAGACCTTTCAAATTTCCTTCTGCAGCTGTGTGAAAGAAAGAGGAGCGGAAGATACCCTGTGAGGTGTCTGTAATAAGGCTTTTCACGTTGCTTTATAGAGCATTCTCACAAGCAGGTTTTGAAAATTTATTTCTAAATGGAATTACAACAGGCTGAGGTGTAAAACAGGCTGGAAATACGTACTCTGCAGTGATAATCAAGGGGGATGCTTCAGAGCCTGTTTTCATTAACAATGGAAGGATAGAAAAGGAGGATGCTCATTAAACATACAGAAGACATGCAATGGTGAGGAGCTGCCAGGAGATTGTACTATATGATCAGAATCATGCAGGAAGAAAGGAGAGAAAAAGACATCATAGGAGAAGAAGCCTAAAAATTAGGACACTATTCTATGGGAATAAATCCTGGTGCACACTTTTTAGGTAGGTTTAATGAGCTACAATATATGAAAGATCTGATATTCAGAGAGAATCTTAATCTTCTGAATGGTTCTGGCTGGCAAAAATCTTAAATAAGTGTCTGCAAGGAGAAAACCTAGAGATCAAGTCAGTTTTCTTCTCTCTTTTCACAAAATGGACTCCCTTGTACTTCCACTCCTTGATTTTCACCAGCATTTTTAAAATATAATGGTTTTATCATCTATTGATGCGACCTGATACCATCCTGTCTCTCCCTTCACATACTAGAGCTAGAAGGTCTGAAAGCAAGTTTCAGCAATTTGCTCTTGCAAAATTAATTTCCTCTGGAAAACAAAAAAAATTAATCATTAACAATCCAAGAAGCAGCAAAGTCAAACTGTATCCCTAAGAATATGCATTTAATAATTTAAGGGGTTTTGCAAATCTGACCGACAGCTGGACTCACCAGTGTACTTTTTCTTAAAAGTCCAGTCACTTTTTACATGTTAATTTTTATTTCAAAGATCAATAACTGTAATGATGAGAAGGTACCTGACTATCTTTTTCCTGTGAGTCCCAAGGCCCATCCATTTCCTGCAGTTTGTCTTCAACCTCTGCAGACTCTACAGTTTCCATGTTGCCTTGGGCTCCTGGGAAGTCCCTGAACATTTTCATAGGTGCCACTGAAGTATGAAAGTAAGTCGGTATTTCCCTGGCAGTTGGTTAGTACACATACCCACACAAATTAAAAAATCCATAATTATCTGTCATGGAGTTTCATGCCAGCATTTAGCATTTTCAACAATTGGAAGAGAGGAAAGTATGTTTAATGAACCGCTAATCTTACTTGATAGACTAGCTCTTATGTATCTTTATTTTCTGCACGAATGGAACCAGAGAGCAAAGATTTTAGAAAAAAAGAAACAGGAAACAAAACACTGAGTTATTTCCTTCCTACTGAAAGTTACGTAAACCCAGTGATTTAAATGTTGTTCATGGAGCTCTAGGTTGAGGGCTTTTCCCTTGCATGGTGGTACATAATCCTATTTAAGCTTTTAAATAAAACTTGAAAAGAGTTGCATAAAGATTAATGTGTGCATCAGAAATATGATTTTTTTTAGGAAAAGTGCAAGGAAAACACTTAAAATAATCTGCTTGTTTGTTCTTAATAACCTTTTTACATTGTGTTCCCCTACTGATTGCTAAAGAGAAGTTGCTTTACAAGCATGAGCAGTAGGGGAAGGCAGATGAGCTCCCACATACAGATTGCACATGCCTCATCAGTGGGTTTTACAGTTTACAAAGAACAGTGCAAAAAGCACCACTGGGTACAGATGCACATGTATTAAATCCAGGTTCTCTGTTAACAAAATGTCTGTTTAAAGCCCGTTCTTTCCACTGGGCTTTTACTGAGCAAAAAACAGTTGACAACTGTGGACAAAGAGCCCTGAGCACTTTGTGTTTGTCAAATTGCCTCTTTACTGGCTGCATTAGGAAATCAGAAGCACAAGAAAAATTGAAATTGCTTCAGGCTTTTGTTTTGAAAGTTCTTTGACCAGAGGCCTTACTTGACCTTCACATACACACATCTTTCATTAACCTGATGATCTGAAGACATACTGTTGGGTTTGTTTCAGGACAAAGAAACAATAAGAGGAAGGAATTAAGAGCATGTAACCCATTAAGACTCATCTCTAGGTAACATTGAACTGCTTCTGCAGTGACTCATACTCCACTTTTTCACAACCACACAAACGTATTCTCTGCAACTTTAATTTAGCATCTATATAGATGGCTTTCTTCTTCTGGTTGTTCTTTATTTTCTCATACTCCATTATCTTTATTAGTTAAAATAATTGCTTTATTGATATAATATGAAGTGCTAAGTTAATAGAAACATTGGTTAAATTCCAGGTTATGATTTAAATCTGTAAGTGAAATGGATGTGATTGAAAAATCTGTAGTGAATAAGCCCTTTTCCTTTTATTCTTTGGGAATTCACTTGTCATTCATGAGTGCTGCAGATGGCTCATTTGAGTATTGATCTCCAGGTTATAGTAGGGCAAAAATCCAGAAATATTGGTTCATTTTTCCCTTGGATGAATGCAAGCTGGAGCAGTGAATAGAGTAGACCCCTATTCCTCCCTCCATCATCAGGAGTCCTTTTGAGCCAAGTTTCTTTAATCTTACAGACAACAGGGAGGAAAGTTCATCACTAGTCCTGAGAAAGACAAACGTATAATACTATACACAATATTGCTATATTGTAATATTGTATAGCACATATATTATGTATGGTATGCATACGTAGATGTTAATATATATAGTGTAATACTACATATAAAAGGGAAGGTTCTCTTGTTTCATCTGAAGAACTTAACATTGGTTTTCATCCAACCAATGAATGAATGTGTGGAAAACAAGAGGCAGGAGTGAGCAAAGGGCCATTAAACACATAAAAATGACAACTAGAAATTTTCACAGGTGTTTAAGGACACAAGAAGTAAGGTTAATCTTACCAAACTTAGATTAAATATCTGAGTTACTCATTTAGATTCAGTAGATAGTCAGTGGAGAGAAGGTGGCATATTTTAAGTTGTTCCAGTAAAGGGATCTTATTTAAGTTGGATTAAATGCTTCCTGGTAGTGCCTGTTTCTTTCTGTTACCTATACAGAGTTATCTGGTGGCCAAATCAGAAACAGATGTAAAGCAGGTGTCCACGGCTGGTGAGATGAATCCACCAGAGGAGCCACAGCTCCCCCAGGGCTGTGGTTATGCTGCTATCAGTAGGTGAGGCTGGGAAGCAATGCTAATGGCTGATCTAATGATGTGTACCTTTGAGTGCCCTTACAAACGCTAGTCTTATAATGAGTGGGCTTTGAAGACTCACCTGATAGCTTTCAGAAAAACTACAAATCAAGAAAGAGATGTTGTCATGTTTTCTCTTCTTCAGGGTCACTCCTGAGAGTTACAGCTGTTGAGGTGGTGTTGTCATTTGAGCTGTTGTCTCAGGCATGTGGACAGTCCCAGTCTGAAAAGGACTTAGAAATGTGATGGGTGTTCAGAGGTGTGGAATGGCCTCAGTACAAGGAGTAAGTAAATAAACTGGGGCTTGTCAGTCTGGAAAAGCATTTCTAAAAAACATCTACAAAATCAGAAAGATCGTGTAGATTAATAGGAATTATTTTCATACCATTCTTAGTTTCATTAACGCCCCCTTATTCTTGTACTATGAGGTGACAGATTCAAAATGTACCGTGTAGGTGTCTGAGGGTTTTTTTTAAGACTCTCTTACAGGATTGGATCCCTAGGGAGAAAAGAATCAATGAGACAATCTGGTAATGCCTGGTGATCACATGGAAAATATCTCTGGGTCAGTACCTTCCAAAACTGTGGAGTGCTGGAAGGCAAGAGAGCACATCACAGGAGCAGGCGATTTATGCTTGCCCCATTCCTATAATGTTTACTTGGTATCTGCTGTCAACAGGTACTGGCACCAAGGTGCTGAGCTAAATGGGTCAATGGAGGCATACCCATGTCCTTACTGTGTGCAAAGAGCGTGCCTTTTTATTTACAGTCTGGTACCTGAGATGTATGCATCCACAGGGTAGATAACTTCTATCCTGAATTTGGAAAGGAACATCTGAAGCATACACGGATTCCAAAAGAAAAAGCTCAGATCTCAGGAGATGGAGGAGCCTAAGTAAGCGAAGGGACCTCACCCCATAAGGGCACTAAGCAGTTCCTTCTCATCCCCTTCCCTACTGTCCTCTCTTCTCTAAAGATGACTTCATGACTTCAGAAAGATCACAAAGGTTGAAGAAAAAGCATTTTCCTAGCCCTTACTGGTGCTTTGCAGTAAATCAGATTCTCCAGAATAAAACTTCTAATGTCAGGATTTATTTAATTAGCTATCCCTGTACTTGAAGCACAGATCATCCAGGGACAGGAGCTCTTGAAGCAGGTGTCCCATGGGAAATTGGAAATAATAAGCTATTTTATTCGGATGACACACAAGCATCTCAGGTCAAGTATGGCTAAAGTTAATTAGTTTAAAATTTAAGATAAAGTATCCAAACCCTTGCACAGGCCATGTGGGAATCACAATAAGGCCAGCTTACTCGGCTCTGGACTAGGCTAAGAGAACATGAACCTCAGCAGTATGGCTCTATATGACTCCTATGGCAATTTCAAAATCAGCACTGATGGAAGTTGAGAAGAAAGACAGACAGTATTCCTCTCTACCAGTGTGACTGCCTCACACGCTGCCTTGAAATGGATGGAAGAGTCTGTGTTCAAAACCAGAGCCATTCCTTTGAGGCAAAGGGCTGGAGGTTTCAAAAGAGGGTAGGCTCTGAGGGTAGGCTCTTTGCCAGCCTGTGTTTCAGAATCTTGTCAGCATCACGAGTTCGGAAGTTGCCACTGTCAGCTGGAAGCAGCTGCCCTGCAACCCAGCCCTGAAGACTGACTGTGTGGAAACTAAGCCAGGTGCAGTGGGAAATAAAAGAATTTTACCGACCATCTTCACTGACGCACTGTAGCCTTCTGCAATGGTTTAAGCAAGAATATTTTAGTTCATATTATGAAAAAACAAGGACCATGTGCAATTACCCCAGCTCTGCTGAGAGAGGCTAACATCACCACATACGCCACTTGGTTTCTTGCAGTTGTATCATCCTTAGAGGCCGGTCTCAGTTTTGCTCCGTTCTGGTTCAACAGTAAGCTTTTCATTCCTTGGAAAAGAGACAACAGAAGAAAAATTACCGGGGAGAAAGTTATCTGGTGGTTAGCTGTACTAGAGTTTCTCTGAGCCTTCTGGCAGGTACCAGCCTCTGGGGCATGTACATCCTAGGGTATAGCACTGGAGTTTATGGACTTATATTCTTGAAAATCATTTACAGTAAAATTTAATTTAAAGTCCAATGAAAAAATCTTTGTAGAAAGCAAATAACTAAGCAATCTTCTTTCTCAAGGTTGCAGCTTAAACCTTTAGTCCATTTGTTTTCTCTTTGAAGAGCTGTGAGCAGACTGAAGGAGCCCCCGTTGGTGCAAGGTGTCCCGTGGGAAGGCAGATCTGGTCAGGGTCTGCAGTGCTGGAACCAGGATTATCTGTCCAGTTTGTGAGAGTAGGGGAGTAAGCAAATAGACTTAGTTTCTTGTCTAAGCAGAGAAACAGCAGAAATAGACAAGTCTTCATGGTCAACACGGTATTTCTGATCTCTGCAGTACCTTGATCATCATCTCCTGCTGTGTCAGCTATGAAAGTGGCTAAGCTGGCTCAGGGTTCCAACAGGCACAGTGTGTAGCAGCCCCGTTGCAGTGAATTTTCTGGTGCTGACCCCCAGCCTGACTGGCTGGGCTGGCACAGGGAAGGTGACACTTGCAATGCTTTAACCTCCCAGAAATATTCGTTATCGGAGTCCTTCCCAACACCTGGCCCAGGAGGGCTATGGACACAGCTAGGCACAAGCCAGGAGGCGATGTCGCTGCTGGGTCTGCGCTCTTCTGCCTCTTCTTTATGGCCCTATCTATTTGCAGTGGCTTGGATCCATGATAGGGACTGAATTGCCAGCACTACAACATGTGGCAGAAGGCAGGCTTGCTTCAGGGCCAGCTACGGAAAGCACCTCAAGCTAGCAGCAAGCCCATGTCACTGAGCAGAGAAGAAAGCTGTGACTGGCACCTGGTGTCCTAGGCTCATCTTCAGCTGGGAGAACTGGAGTCCCTATAGTCCCCAGCCTGTCCCAGCCCCAGGCAGCGGTGTGACAAACCTCTCTCAGTGGGTCACATTTGCTTCAACATCTACTGCCATAGACAGAGACTCTAGGTGGGATATACCCACTTGAGAGGACAGGGCAATTATCTGTTGGCTAATGCACGCAACAAAAAGCCAGGACTTACAACCTACTGGGCTAAACATTAATAAATCTCACCATCTCCAGTGAGAAACCCTGCAAGCCTTCACTGGCAGTGCTGACGTCAGCCCTGTGGGAAGGGTTGGTTGCTGCTGGTCCTTGTGCTGTGGAGCTGCCACCTTCCTATACCCTGCTTTCCGCCCCCACCCCCCCACCCCCCCCCGGGGTTTTATACCTTGCTATACTCGTATTTATTCTCTTGGCTCACTGAGCTGCTACTCATGTCCCAGCAATTACACCTCTCTGTTCTTGCTTTTCTTACCTTGCATGGGTTCATCTCACAGCCCTGCTTTCAGCTCGATGGCCGTGCTCATGGTTAAACCGAGACGAGGTCTCAAGGCTGTGTTGCACCAAGGGACGCTGTATGTGCCTACCAGCTCGTGCCACCACTGAGGGTTGCAGGGGTTTAACTCGTAGGAGAAAATGGTGCCAAACGGAGAGGAGCATGCCAGGTTCCAGCTGCGTGGCCAAGGCAGGCTCCATCGCTACTGGGCAGCCCTTGGTGGCAGCTCTGCGTGAGAGGCTTTGGTGAGAAGCACCCCAGTGCTGGTGTGATGGTGTGAATGAAGGACAATGCATACTGTCTGAGCTAGCTCTGAAGAGCTGCATCATGTACCAGGCTGTGCTCCTGTAAGGGCTCAGCAGTGAAAAATGCAGTTACCTGAACACAGGTCATCCTGAGTCCGTGGACGAGTGCCCTGCTATATGCCTCAGCGTAGAGGGATGAAGGCAGTGGGTTGATCAGCATCGATAACATGCAGCTGTGGCCTTGCCTCAGAGGCAGTGGGTTGATTGACATGGACGATGTGCAGCTGTAGCTCGTTCCTGCTAAGTGGTTAAATAGCCCTCAGGAGTGTGGGAGAGGGGCTTGGATGGGGGAGGAGAAGTGTGGTCTGGTCTCTGGAGGAAGGAGAAGCAGCACAGATGGTAGGGTTTGACCAATGGTAAAGCCTTGTTGTAGCCTATTTGTTTGTGCTGCAGCATCTTGGGGCTGTCTTCAGTTACCCCTGCTTCTTTCTGCCTTGGTGCAGCAGTCCTGATGTGCTTCTCTTCTTCCCAGAGGGCCATCCAGCAGTTCATGGTGTGGGGATGGGAGGGATCAGGGCTCATATGTGCTCCTGGGAGAGGAAACAGCAGGGCTAATACAGCTCTGTAGATGCCTTTTAGGATCAGAGAGTCAAAAAAGTAAGATAACATAAATCATGAAAACTGTTACAAAAACGTTAATCCTTGTCCTCTCCATCAGAACTGTAATTATGTGAAGTGCTATCTGCCTAGATTAAAATCAGAAACTTTGTGCTTCTAAAATGTTGTGAAATCCCTAGTTATGTTATACCCTGAGACCAGTTTATCACTGAGGGAGGGCAGTCCTGTGTGCTCGGAGATGCTGCTGGCAGCTGTGGTACTTCACAGCAAATGCCTTTGAATTCTGCTTTCTCCTAGGAGGGCTTCCCAGTGGGACAGCTGACTTCTACATTTGTTTCACACAGGTTTGAATCTTGGTAAAAACTGCAAAATAGTAAAGTTCCATTTATCAGGTATTTTATAATGCATGTTTTTTGCTAGTCTGTGGGACTGCTTTTTGTTTTTTTGTGAATATAAGGAAAACAGTGGAAAAGATAAAAAAGGAAGTTATGGGGTTTTTGGAGGCTCTTGTTAAAGTATTTTTATTCAAAAAGCAGAAGTTAAAATTGTCATGATTAGGTGGCATTGGGCAGCTGCGCTGTACAAACCTACCTTCACAAAGTTGAATTACTGAGCAATTTATAGCTTCCTTACCATGAATCTGGGAGGCTGAATGCTTTTTGCAAGGTGCTGCATGCACAGCTTGTGACTGCAGAGATTTCGTGGCAGCATTTCTCAGAAACAGCCCTTCTCTTTCTTCCACTCCCTTGTCTCCTGCTAAGTAAACGCTCTCTAATAGTGACTCTGGCACCCTGCTGTGGTTGTGGTACAGCAGTATGTATGGGTCTCTGGCCAAATAAGTATCAAAAGGTGCATAGGTACTACTAGCGGTGAATTTAAAGCAATTTTCCACATGATTAATTGGTAAGCAACATAAAATCCTTTGTATGTATGTAAGTCATACATCCATACACTGATAGATATTCAGCAAAATACTTATTAGAGAATCTTGGCTATAGGAAATTAGGTAAAATTCTAACCCTGTTGGAAATAATTTACAAAAAGAGCTCAATGCCTTTAAGGACAGAGCAAGACTGCAACTGGTCATCGGTATTGGTGCTGTCTGCCACCGCTCTCACAGCTAACACAAGTTTTAAAAGTCTGAAATAGAGGTGCCTAGTAGTGTTTCAAGATCAGTTTAACACCAAAGGTTTTTTTAACTTCTTTCTTCTAACATGAGAGAATCTTCAGCACAAGCCAGAGCAGGTGCCAGAGGACAAGCTCATTCCCCATGGCGCGGGCGGGTGGCACGGTGTGACAGGACCCGGACCCTGACTGATGGGAAGCGGTGGCCAGCGGTCAGAGCACTGCAACAGGGAAACAGAAAATCACGGGTTTGCTAAGGGGTGTGATCTCATTTAACAGAAACCAGACATACCAGTATCAGTCCCCAGATGTAAGAAAAATCTGTGTACCTGAGGATTCCCACGGCACTGAGAAATCATCACTTCCCGTGCTACACCAGAAAAGACTTTCTCGCTTTCTGTGGCGGCAAAATCCTAGAACCCCAAGTCTAATCTGCTGAGATGAACAATTAAATGGAATTACCACGATAATTATGCTCATACAGCAACTGCTAAGCATGACACTGTGCCCAGCAAAGGATTTGTGGTCTAGCAACTTTTATTATAAATTCAAATATTGCATCAAGAATGTAAGTTAATTTATAACGCTGTCTATTGGAGGCACGTTCATCCTTTTAGACAACAAATGTTTAAAAGTAGCTGCTTCATTTTGTCTTGGACAAAGGCTTTCATGTATCAGGGAGTAATATGCAGCCTCTTTCTTTCCAGACCTACGTGTTTAGGTCATTTTACTTAAAAAGTGTGTATTTTTCAAGCCTCTCTAAACAAAAGGCCAGCCTGTGTAAACTGTGGAAGCATTTCTGAATTCGCTGTGCTTATGACCATTTGCCAGGGGCTGGTCCTTGATCTCCAGACTGGAGTTACAAACCTGGAAAATGCTACATCAGAGTTTTGTGGTCATGTTTTTATGCTAATGCTAGACAGAACTACCATGGTCATGACCTTTGTCCTGATCTTCTAAGAGGCATCCAATTTTCTCTTTTCCAGGACAAATCTCTGTGTTATCAGAACAGCAGATGAAACCCACCTCTTTTATCCTTCTGAAAACAACCCACAAGAAATAGGCATCACCTTTGTACAAACTTGCATTGGGTTGTGATTGTTTGGGTTTTTTTTTAAATCTAAATTCCTAAAGGAAATATATCCTAATTTCCAGAGTTATTTCTGCATAGCCAAAAAACAAAAGTAAAATGCAAGAAAAACCACAAGTCGTATGATATCTGCTTTTTATCATCCTCTCTCCCCTTTAGCTCCTTTTCTGAATGGAAACCGGCAGAATGGAAATCAAATGTAAAAGAATATATATAAATGCAGCATGGGAAAAATATTTTACAAATATTTAGAATCATGTTTATTTTATGGCTTTAATACGCGATAAAAATAGCCCCCAAAACTGTGTGCATGTGGAAAAAATGCAAACTGTGCTCTGCGTCTTCAAAATTGTGTTAATGTTACGTAGAAAGCCAGAGCAGTACACTGCAAAAATGGATTTCCATGTGTAATCAGAGTGGGTAGCACAAGCCTGTTCCTCAAACTCTTACCATAGAGTAAATGTGGTCATGTCAGGTCCTGCTTTCATATTCTTCTGACACCACCACGTGTTCAACAGTTGTCTGTTGTGTTTACCCACTGATACGATGTTCTCAATTACAGACTATTTGTCACTTCTGCAATTACCGGGGTAATATATTTTGTGAAAACTGCCTTAGATTCTGTTTGTCAAGGCTTTCATATAAACACAAGCATCCACTTATCTATTTTCACTCAGCCATATCTCTAAAGATAATGGTAAACTAAAGATCTCCTTGGAAGAGCTCTCAGATTTGAATGTCTTTGGGGCTGTGAGGACAGATATGCCACAAACGCAGGCTCTGTGTGTAATAACAGTAGTAATCGCCTATCACTTGTGTAAGTAGGCAATAACCACCTTTTTCGCTTTGCTTAACATAATTCTGAACACATGGAAAAGGCCTTAGGAAATTAAAAGCAATCTTCAAAATAACTTGCAAAATAAATCTATCAGTGTGTAACGAGGAGGGAGGAGTTGCCCTCAGCAGAGTGAGCTCTCCCCAGCTTGACTACGATAAGACCTGTAACTACTGATACATGAGAAACATTTTCAAAGGGAAAAGAAACATGCCACTGTTTACTAAAATATTGGTTATATTCTGTTTAATCCTTTCATTGTTCTTTTTTTGGCCATTCTTTTTTCCTTTGCTGCCTTTCCATGGAAACATAACAGTCTATTGTTTTGTTTAATTTTTGTCATTTGTTTTTCTTCTATCGACCTCCTTTAATATGTGTCTGATTCTATTTTTTTTCAGACAAGTTAATGATTCAGGAAGAGGAAAGACATTTTCAGGGCAGCTCAAATATAAATGATAAACTGTAAGTCACATTTGTTTGCACATGGATAGTATTTGTGTTTTCACACTGTTCCAAATCAGCGTCTCTGCTTCCAAGAACTGGCCGGGTAGTTTGCCTGTTATTTATCACACTGTCCCAAGCAGATGACTTCTGGATGATTAACAGAGCTGTCATTGCCCTCTTACTTGCAGGCTGAACTGATCTTTCTGCTTTTTGAATACTTAGTAGTTGTTAGAAAGAAAAAAAATATCCCAGAAATACTCATGTACTAACTACGTTGTTAAAGGTCTTCTAAATGCTAGCAGGTTTTTATCTGTAATTAAAGCGTAGATGAACTTTCCCATCCTTCCCATTCTCCATGGCTTGCAAGTAGTTGCAATCCCAACCTTTCTTTAAATCACAGTGAGGAGATTGCACTAGTGATTATTAACTTCTTAAAATGGGAAAGGATCTCAGAGACAATACTGTCTTCCAAAAAGCATAGGGCAATTTTCCTTCAGCGTCCCAAAGGGATTAATTCAAAAATAGCCTAAACTACATAATAATCCAGGTGGGTTTTTCTCCTTCAGTTTAGAAACTAGATTAGCAGAGCTCTGAGGTAGGGTTGACACTACCAAGGGAGTACTTTCTATGTGCCAGTGGTCCTCTTCTGTTTATGGAAGTGAAGGGCATAATCTGAGGCTGTTCTTGGAAATGCCAATTCATTGGGAAAACCACTGAATTGTGTGCCTTCTTACTGCATGGGTTTAACAAATCCAAATTGCAGCCACTGCTCTGTAGTATTTTGGGGGAGTTATCTGTAGTCTACTTAGGAACATTTTATGATTAAGCAATAGGAAATTATTGTTTTTACTTCATTGGGTTAAACTGCTCACATTGAACTGTGGTAGCAAAGTCTGTGACTTGAGAAAGTGTGCCAAGTTCCATGACACATCTCTCAGTACAAGCAAATCATACATAAACCCATCTCAGGTTACTTCATTTTCCTTTTCTGGGCTGTGGGAAGCTAAAAGAGAACCCGTGAGTGTTATTATTATCGTTACATTCTCTTTCATATCACTGAGCCTGAGCATCAGCCCTGTGGAAACAGAAAAGGTTCAAAAATATTCTTTAAATCCCTTGCCATGGACTCTAAGCTGCATTGAGCTCTACATTTCCAGTTTATTTATGCAATTAATCTATGTAGAGAGGATTCAATCTCAGAGTATGCAAAGAAGTATTTTTGAGTATAGTTAAGTTCCTAAAGATGAACTGGAAACACAATGGATTATTCAAAAGCAGCTAAGCTGCTCTATCAATTTCTTCATAACTTTTTATTGTCTGTAAGAAATATGAGTGCTAGCCCAAGAGACAATAGTCAAGAAATAAGGCTTAATTTTACTAAGAGGTGAACTGGTCAAAGTTAGCCCTCTGTCCCTGAACTAACAGGCTTTGGCCAAGAGGAAAGTGCTATGTTTTAACTGTTTTCCATCTTTAAATACCTCATATGCACTCACCAGCCCAAAACAAAGGGGGGAGGGTGGTGGTGGGAAGCTTGTTTTGCTCAATGAAGGCAATCCTTTTGACTCTTGATTAAATTTGAGATCTAGTTTTTTTAGGAAATTGTTTAATCTAGTTTCTCCTACAAAGAAAAATAAACTCAGTAATTTTCCCCTTCTTTATATAGATAAAACCGTAGCTTTAAAAATGTAGGGAAAGATACTTCATTGTACTACTTCTGTGGTGGAGGGCTATTTTGATTCCATTTTCATAAGAACAAGACTCTTAACCTGACCTGCAGCATTTTTTCCCTTTTTTGCTCTGTTCTCCAGATGCTATCTTCTACCTTGGCCATATGGCCATTTCCTGGCATAGGAGCACAGCAAAAGGAGGAAAACAAATGCAAAATTTCCTATTGAAAGATTCAATTCACCTGGAATAACATTTAAAATAATGAGAGCAGTCTTCCATTAGCGAAGTCCTGCGTACATTATTTAAACTAAAATGTGTGCTATAGAATTGCAGTCCTATCTGCTTGGAAAGGTAAATGAAAACTTTCCAGAAAACTTCAGTTTTCCTGCTTTAGAGGGTACCGAATGCGAAAAAACCAAACCACCCAACAAACCCCAAACAAAAAAAACCCCACCCTGCTCAAAATACCACAGGGATTTATAACACTCATGTCCAACACAAGAAAGTACTAATTTACAGGTTATTCATCAGAAAATTTGCAACACTTTAAGTTTCCATTGTTACTGCATTATGCAGTGTCCTATTCCCCAGGGCCTTGTCACCCATCTGTAGATGGTGATAAATTTTGAATCATGAGGTTTCCATTTGGTTTTGAAAAGCAGTTAAGTTGCCATATTAAGCTTGTGAAGGTCAATGTCCTAAATCAGGTCTTCCTGGACACTTGGTTTGCTCCCAGATCACTGGTTTATGTTCCAAAATTTAATTGGCCATAAGCACATTATTTGGTCAAATATTGTAAGGTCAGTTACATATGCTGTGATCAGTGGCCTGAAAGATAGCAGAGGGTGAACGTGTATTCATTCCCATGCTATTTTCATATAAATTGTCTTAAATAGTCATTCTCATAGCCAACAGTCCCACTGCAACCAGTGGATTAGCTGGTTTAAAATGGTTATGTGTATGACAAGAATCTGATCACCAAAAGATGTTGAATCTGTACTTCTGGGATTCACAATGTTTTCCACTTCAATGTGAAGTGGTACCAACGTCCCTCATGAGGCCTTGAGAGAGGACTCGAGACAACAAGAGGATTGCCAAGCAAAGAGGTGTCTGTTTAAAAGTGTTCTGATGAAAACAGAGTGATGCCTTCCTGGCTCAACGGCTCATTGCAATAGAGGACACGTTTATGGAGTACTGTGGATTTTAAAACTGTTCTGGAGTAAGTCTGATCCTCTAGATTATCACATATGGGACCAGCTCTCCAGTGTGGAACCAGGATGTGTGAAAAAGAGCTTTGCAAACTGATGAGAGGGAGCACCAGGGTGTTTGGTGCCAAACCAGCATTTCTACATGCTTGTTGTAGTCCCTGCTCTGAGTGGAGGAAAGGATGGGCTTATGGTGGAGCTTTCTGTGCCAACGGGCCCAAGATAGATCTTTGTTATTTTGATCCTGTGTTTCTTTCAGGGCTAAAAAGGTATTGCTATTATTGCTTATCAGTTTTGTTGTCTTTATGACATTGAGAATTACAGTGTGATTGACTTCCAAGAGACTATTTTTGATATTTTTTTTTTGGTATCAGTAATAACAGATAAACTGCTGGATTCTTCTAGAGAAAACTTAGTGGTGTAGTGGTAGAGAGAGACCACTCATTCTCTTTCTAGTGTTTAATTACATTTGCTATATTTCAACATTGCTACAATTAAAAAATATTTTGTATGTATAATGAAAGAACATTTTGTGTCTGTGATGTGTATGTCAATGCAGAAGTAGTTGGGAGGTGACAGGCTCATTTTACAATAGTGGGAAGCAAGGTCAGATCTGTTTTATTAGGATGAACCTTGAGAAAACTCTACCATATATCAAGAGTAAGCTCAGTCCTTAGCTAGCCCCACAATTTCAGTTGAGACCTTGGGGAATATGAAATTTCCCTGCCATTTCTTTCCCTTAAAAAAATACTACAGACCTCCATCTAGCAGCCAATGTCTGTTTTTCATTAAGTCTGGTAGCACCTAGAATGTTCAAACATAGCTCAGAAAAGGGTCATTCAGGTGCAACTTGTTATTCTTTAAAATCTGAAATGGATGTGTCTCCATGACGGCTGGGGAGAGTTGTGCTGGGTGATGAGCCGGGATATCGGCACAGTTTATGCAGGGCACTGAATCCTGGCTGCCGTGTACCAGCGTGCGAGACCAGAGCTGGGAAAACCTGTAAGCTGCTGCTCCAGGAATTGCCTTGGAAAAGATTTTGTTACCCTCCAACTTCTTCCTGTTCAGAGCAGATTGAATTGAAATGAAATTCAGGATGGGAGTCAGCCATAATGAAAGAGAATTTTTGTTGTCTGGTGACTGTTCAGCTCGCAGTTAGCTGTAATTAGCTCTATTGTTCCCCTATTAGCAATTGCTGGCCTTCTGCCACTCTGCTTCATAATGATAATATTAAAGAACTGAATTCACGTGTAGCCTGCTACAATCTCAGGGACGCCAGTGTGGGCTCCACTCAGAAGCTGCTTATCTATGTTTTTGTAAAAGAGAAACATTTACATTAAGCAAGAACAGTTGAATGAATGGGGCACAGCAGACTGAGACTTGCTGCCTGCTACATCCTACTGTATATTTTCATATACTTCTATAGCTTCAGACTCTGTTTTTGCATGCAGATCTGTGACTGGGGACTTGACAGTTGGCATTTCATCCAGGCATTGTTTCATCTTTTGGTTGCTTCAGTGCTAATGTATCTGTAAAAGGAGCTTAGGTGCAATTCATGCATCTATGCATTAATGGGTGGTCCACCAAGAAACCATCTAACTCTTCAGTCCTTCTGATTCCTGAAGACATCCTTAATTTTTGCACTCATAAAAAAAGTGTCTTTGCCACAGGAGAGACAAATAGGTGTGTAGGTCTTTCCCTGCTGGGTGCCTGTCTAATCCCTAGGCACCTTGCACACATCTTGGCACCAGGGGGCTTTTGTATATAGCCCCCTCCTGCCTAATCCCCTCAAATTAATGTGAACTTGATCCTGACCTGCAGGAACAAAATGTTATTCAAAAAGAGTTAAGGCTCAAGCTCACAATTTGCATCCTGAGAATCTCCTCAGCTCAAATATTTCCAAAGGGCTGCAAACTGATACACAAGACAAGAAACAGCAATAGCTGAGTGGCATGAGGGTAAGTGATGTTTTCTCTTCATGATTGAGATGTTCTCAAGTTACTGCTGCACTGTGTGGTTCTCCAGATTCAAACCGTTTCTCGGCATCCAGGTAATTTAGTTAGATTTCACTACTTGTACATAAGCACCAAGAAAAACAACAAGGATAGTAAGAAAAAACTGTGGGATAGTAATTACACTATTTTACAAGAATTAAATTAAATCTCAGCCTTTCTTTCCAAACTACTAGATTCAGAAGCTGGTCTTGCATTTCAAATAGCTGTAACAGACTTCCCTCTTTGAAAATTATAGTCATATCAGAAACAAATTAGCTTTCCTAACTAGCTCTCTTTGAACTTGCCCATTATTTACTTTTTTACATCTCTTGTAGGACTCTCAAAGCACTGACGCTCACATTATTACTCATGTTCAAATTACACTTTGAGTGATACTAAACTTGAGAACATGGACCTTGTATGTGTGACAAAAACATTTATCACTATTTAGCTAGGCTTTAAAAGCTCAGAAAGGTAAGAATTACCATGAGGATAAATCCAAACAAGTTTTATTTGAAAACAGCATCTAGTGTACCAGGGCAACTGTAAACCATTGTGACAGCATTCAGTGACCCTATTCTCGGGGCTAAAGCATTTTATAATTCTTACTTCTAAAGTAGCTTGAACGTTTAAAGAGGAGTAGATATTTCCTCTTTGTGATTTCTCTCCCAGGCACATGTATGATTATTTTAATTCTACATTTTTCTGCCTTAATGTTCTGATTTCTTTTAAGAACTTCATTTAATTTCTTCTGTGTAGCAGCCTTTATCTTATAATCATTTTGTTTTATCATCTGTGTTTCATTTGTGGAGGTGAACAGGATGCCGCTTTCTTTTGAATTTATCTTGTTTTGAATAAGTCTTGCGATGAAGTGGAAGTAACGAGGTTGAAAGCATCATTGTACCTGTACAGACATGTTGCAGAACCAAAAGAATATGGTCGACTCAGTCATCAGTTCTTTCCAAGTAGCACAGGAGGAGAAATACACACCAGTTAATAAAGCATAGTGCTTTTGAAGTAGACAGAGGAGGGAATGAAGCACCTTGTCTCCCTTGTGCCAATATGACAGATACATCTTCCTTTTGGTCTCCCACTAATTTTTGTTGATTGTTTAAACCAATAGTTCAAACTTTGGATAGCTGGTGCTATCTAAGCAATGGATGGCTGCATTGGCTACGTCAGGCAGTTCACCTTTAATTAGCACATTTTACTAGCCTTTTCAGCAATTGTTGTTAACACTTATGTAGCACCTTAATGATATTATGTGAGGACTGACTTTATATTTTTCAGAACTAATTGCTGCCTTACAACAGAAGAGGAAAGTGGGACTCCAGATCCCCAAGGTAAAGTTGAATGACAGCTTTTGCACAGTTTCTGATAAATAACATTGAGTCTCTATTGTGTTACAAAGGCCATTTGTCCACTTAAGAAACACTTCAAGAGCATCTGTCACCGTGTTTTGCTTCAGTGCGCTATGCACTAAAACCATTACTTCCACAAGGGAAATTAGAATATCCACCTGCAGTATTATCCCCTTACTTCCAAGTTAACCTGAGATTATTCACAGCAGCTTCTTGTTGTTATTGGATTTGGTTAATCAAGAATGTAAAATAAATCCAAATTAAAATAATTAAATAAACGTGTGGGGGTTTCCTTTCTTTCCTCTATGCCTGACAGTTGCATTAACATTTAAACCTCCTTTCCTTTAATGCCCAATGCCTTAGGACAAATCACCTATACTTTTATAACTGTGCTTTAAATTGATAGTCTTTATGCTCTGTAAGTACAACATATTTTCTGCTGGGGAAAGAAATAAATATAAATAAATCAGTTCTGGCATAGTGTAGATACTGCATGAACCTGTTGGTCAAAATCCTTATGTCTGTTGGATCTTTCCAATATGAAAAGTTTCTGAAATACGGCATATTTGCTGAGCTGGAGGAGATAACGTGGTCTACTTGAACACATGTCCCAGGACCTTGGTGGTTTAGGATCTGTACAGAAAGCCCTGAGAACTCAGGAGTCTAATGTGCCAGAAGAGGCAGCAGAACAACAAAAGTCACATAAGTGCCTGTCAACAGGAGAGAGGACAGTTGTCCCAGGACATTACCAAACTAGCCAAGGGGCAGGTACAAGCTAGCCACATGCTCTGAACAAAGCCTGAAGCTGGCTTCAGAGCCAAATCAGGAAAAAAAAACAACCAAAAAAACCAACAGCTTATTGGCTGGGAAGGTCCTCAAAAGCCTTTTTGTAATATGAGAGAGGGAAGGAATCTCAGAGAGACAGTGAAGGAGACTAATGACATGGATAAAGTAACAGAATTGGAAGATTATCATTGCAAAGGTCTTCTGGGTGTATAGAGGAGACATGGGATTTACTCAGGCCCAAGAAAGCATGACACATGCATGAGATGAGAGCCTGGATAACAGTTGGAGCTGAATGAACGAACCAGAAATGGTGTATTTAAGAGATGTCAGATAGAAAGATGCTTTAAAAATGAGTGTAAGGACTTCAAGAACATGAAGGTCAGGTTATTGTCCAGTGTGATCAGATTCATGATAGTTCTGTCCACAAGAAATAAGCAGAAAAATACTATGGGGGTTATTAGTTTTACATGAGCTATATTGGGCCAAAATGTCTACAAAGAAGTGTTAGAGACTAGGATTTGAGTTTGGACAACAGAGTAGGATTTATCCTGTCTAACTTTATATAGCTACAGTGTAGATATTGCTCTTTATAGTGAAAGGAAAGAAGCACAGTTAGATCATCATTCAGCTGCCTTATTTTAGAGATGTTCTTCAGCAGTTGGTGTAATTGCACTGTACAGTTCTTGAAATATTGGCTTGATTTTCAGAATACACAGAGAGCCTACAATGGGGGGTTTCGAAATAAATACCTACGTTCAGACATATGAATCCCATCCACAGAGACATAATACAAGGGTAGAGGTGAGGCACAAAAGTAGAAGAATTTATGTTTGTAGATAACATTTACTTAGAAAATATGTATACAGAAAAGACAGACCTGTAGCAGATCCCCAAAGAGAGATGGAAAAAGAAAGGGACTCACTGAAGAACATACAGAAGGAACCGTTAGAGAGATAGAAGGGTTTATTTACTGAGGTCAGTAACTAGAGACGGGGGAGAAACACAGGAAAGAGGGCTAAAGATGATGAGTTGAGTATGCATGGAAAACCATACCAGAGTTTTCTCTTGGAATAAATAAATGAGGGGTTTTGGAAAGTGAGAAGCAGAGTCAGGCATGAGGAAGATTCTGAGGGATGGGTCAAGTTGTGAGCAAATTATTTTTGCTCACATTTTTTTCCAGAACTCAGTCTCCATACCTGTAAAATGGGACCACAGCAAATACTGCATCCTGAATCATCGTGCAGGGCATGGAGATACTCTTCCTGGAGGTAAACGACAGCAGGAGCCAGAGCCACTCTGGATCCTCAGCAGAATTCTCTTTTTGCTTCTTATTGCATTTCCCCAGGTGCTCTGTTACAAAGATCCATGTACTCCGTTTCCTCCAAGGCCACACTTTGTAGAGTGTGATGCTTCTTGATGAAGTACGATATGGCAAGACAAAATTTGATTCACTCACTTTATATCATAGTTTGCATACAGTGCACATGAGCAATTGTGTTTCCGTGAAGGTTCTCCTCGCTTTGTTTCTTTTCCATCCTCCCTGTCTCTCGTGTCTTCCATCTCTGTCTTTAGGGCAACAGCCTAAAAAGGGAAAATTGTAAAATATACTATTGCCTAACTATTCATTGGATGCAGTTAAAAAGTCCTGTGAAGTGTGAGCTCGATGGTATTACAGATACATCAGGAATAAAACTGGTTAGGGTGAAATGTTGCCCATATATTACTGTTCTGGAGCATAGACGTCACAAGCAATGAGGAAAGATTTTCCAGTAGGAAAAAGTAAGCTGTTCAGCTCGAAACGGGCAGCATGGATTATGAATCAGGTTTCTCTCTTTTCAGCATAGTAATTAATAAATTGAAATAAAGTTTTACAGAAATGACAGTTGCTGATTCAAAGGAATATCCCACCACTAATATCTGGGTCTCCTGGGGTAAGAGGGATTGATTGTTTTGTTTTGACACACAGCACTAGTATCTCATAACACTGTCATCTTCATCACTGCAAGATGATTAAACCTTTTTGTTTCAGTTTGATCCAGGCACTTAAGTAAACTGGTCTTTTTGTGCTATAGGAAGTATGAAAAATCCAGAGCGAAACTATAGGTATGCCTCAACCTGGGCAAAACTCAGGCTTATGTTGGTTCTTATCTGCTACAAATAATATGTAGTTGGCTGTAAGCCTACCTGACAGGGGACTTGTGAGGGTTTTCAGGTCTGAAACTCTGCTTCAGGCATTGACTGTCATCTGCCACCCTTTTGGCAAAAAATATACATGGAACTTGGATTTTAGGCTAAAGGGGTTTGACAGAATTGCAATAACAGTGCATTTCCTTGCACATGCAGCTCCATTGAAACTTCAGAAAACCATTTAAAAGACTCCTGCTACTTCAGGGGTTACATTTCCAGTGTATTTTAATTCCAATGAGGTTCATGTGTCTCTTAAAATAGAAATACTTGTTTTTCTTCTTTAGTTCAACAGTGAACTCTCTAGTTGGGTTACTGTTAGTAACATGCACACTGATAAGAGAGTTTTTAGGCAACACTAAGACCCAGAGTTTTAGATTTTCTCCTAAAATGGACTAATTGGAAACAAACTTACAAAGTTTTTGAAAACATCAATGAAAACAATAATTTTTTTTTAAAACAAACCTGTTTCTGCCATGCTGGATACACATACCTCAGAGTATCACACAAGTGCATGAGAACTACAGACTGACTTACATCACTTTGTGTTCTAAGATGAGGGCATAATTTGCTTAAAAAGCCAAAATGCATCCATTTTTAGACTCATGACTGCTCATGATATAAAGGAAGCTATTTTCAAAATGCTTTCCTATTTATAAAGGAACAGATTATCCTGCTACACTACAATAGCACTTTCCTCTGAGATTTTTTGTGCAAGCTATTATATAACACCGAATTACTTGTATTGCTAAGACAAATGTTTGAACACTTCTGAATCCAAGTCTGTGGATTTGTAATGCTAATACTTAGCAGAGTAATATTTTTTTTTTATATCTTGTTGTATATTTACATTAATATGCTTTTGGGGATTATAGATACATCATGTTATTATGTGCAATAATGTGTGAGGATAAAACGCCGTAGTAATTTCCATGTTGTGGCTTTTGCTATAAGTAACGTTCTTTATTTTACTCTCTCATGTTCCATTAGTCTGCTTTGGAGTTCTGTGTCGTTTGGCTCCAGTCAGCACTGTGGTCCTCAGGTTTTTAACTGGTTTTTTTTTCCGTGCTGAAGTAGCAAATTTGAGAGCAGAGCTGATGCAATGGGAATGTGCGCTGTACTTAGATAATACAAACTAGTTCTCTGGCTGTTGCTGCTTATCGCCTCTTTGCACTGAAATAAAAAGAACTTTGGCTAAATTAGTTGGTCACAGAATGACCTGTTGTTATGCGCACCCATCAGAAATGAAACACAGTGGTAGGATTGCTATAGGCTGAGTACTTTCTTTAGAGAAAGAATAGTTTTAATGACCTTGCGCAAGGCACAGCTGGGACCCTGCAGAAATATTGCATGCAAATTTGATCACCTGTGTTCTAGTCTCCATGAAAAAATGCAGGCAACTACCAGGGAGAAAAAGGTCTAAAAGAATCATCATCATTAACTAAGTGAAGCAAAGGCTGAGAGGGAATGTCATGGTTTTGGAAATATATCAGAGCTGAGGAAAAAAAATAAATGTGCTGTCAGTACTACTTAATCTGACTGACAAGGCAGATAACAGATCCAGACTGTCTAGGAATACAGGTAGGCTGAAAGTCAGGACTTTTACCTGTTAAGCAGTGTAGTCTGAAGCAACTTTCCAGTACCACCAATATAGCAAAAGCTATACCTAGTTTAAATCTTGATGAGTTTTTAAAAAAATCATTGTATGTTCTGAGGTCCTCAAGCGATGTTTTATACAAAGATATGAATCTCAAAAATGTGAGTTGAGGCTGCTACAAAATTGTCATTGCAGACAATGTCTACTAAATTTTTTGGGGGTTGGAAGAATCATCACTGTTTTATCTCAGACTCAGGAAAGCCTGTTCTTTCCAAAGATTAGGAGAAAATGAAATCCTACCACAAGAATAATTACTTAAGATCAATAAGTATGTATCATTATATAGGAGGTTTGGTACCATCCTATGGCTATACGTATTTATACTATCACAGGATTCATAAACATTTTGTGTTAATTTGTTCTGCCATTGAGGCAGAACTCCATTTATAACTTCATTTGTAATTTGAAAATATTTGCCAAACAAATAGTTCTGAAATTAACTGTGTTACTAGAAGTCTCTAAGATTTCTCTTTTCCTTTCGTGGAATACTAGCTTCTAAGTACGATCCATAAATTCTTTCGTCTAACACTTCTTTTTACTCTCAGTATCCAAATGCACACCACTGTTGATATCTTTTTAAAATTTTACTTTCATGCCAAGGTATAACTGACATGAAGATGTGTGGGATCTACAAAACAAGTTGAAATCAGGGTCTCTGAATAAACAGTATGCTTAATGCCATGGTCCACTGAAACCACATGGAGACATCAGCAAACCCACTTATCAATGGCACAAGCGGGATTTTTGGGGAGTTGAAAGGGCCTCTGAATAGTGTCCCGTCAATAATTTCAAGTGAAAGGATGAAGACTCTCTATTAGTGAACACATCTATTCTGTGAAAAACAGTACCACAAATACTGTACAAAAAAATCTTTATTATTTGAATGACATTATCCTGAGCAAACTCCTCTCCTGGCAGCAAAGACAGAGACAGAGGCTCTCCAGCCTTTTAAAGCCATTTACGGTGTCTGAAACCTGCCTTTTGGAGTAAGAAGCCCTCCCACTTTGGGGATGGGGGTGGGGTGTTGGAGTTTCTGGACTGGGTGTTCTGCATTATAACTTTGCATATAAACACCTCTACTTTGCTCAAGTGCCTCTCCCTCTCCCCCCGTAGAGACTTTGCCACCACACTTTGTGTAGCTGCAGTCCCAAACCACCCTCATATGTTTTGCAGTCAGGATGCTCATTCCTTACCATAGCAAAACAGTTTCTCAAGTATGCTTTGCAGCTGACGAAGCCTTGGACATAGTGCTCTCAATACTTTCTGGACCGACTGCTTTAAAACAGGTTACTTCAACTTCTTGATGAGTTTTTCCTAAGCTAATTTTCCCTGCATTACAATTGCATAATAGTCTCAGATTGAAGTCTCTTTAAACTTTCTGCTGCTGCTTTAATTTGAAATAAATAGATTTTATTTACATCTTTCAGTTCCTTAATTTGTTTGATCTCAGGGGAATCAGTTGACATTGGCTCATGTTTAAATTATCTACAAGAAATGCATTATTGAGTATTAGGCTAATAATACAATAATACTCTGATTAAGGTGGTAACTCACTAATATAAATTGTCTTCAGCCTGAGGTTCCATAGGTTAATTTTTGGGAGAATATGTACTTAGCACAGCCAGATTGGTGCCTTAACAAAAAAGGTAATTAGCATATAAAAGATAAAGTGAAAGCTCTAAGTATTTTATAAATAGTATTGATGGGGCTTGCATCCAAGAAGGGTTGTAATGTTAGAACTATTAAGTCTTTACGTTCACTAATGCATATGATTAGACACAAATATCTGCTTATAATAGAATCTTACTGGAGATCTGGGAAAGCATGTTTGTCTGGATGAACAACAACTTAAATAATTAAAGGACAGAAGAAAACAGTTACTTGAATAATAGATAAATTAGCAGACTGTGAGGAAGAGATCTAAAATAAAACTAGTTATCTGAAAAACTGTTCATTGACAGGGGAGATAGTTTTAATGAGAGGTTAAAAATCAGAGGTTGTCTATCTTCAGAAGTTAAGTGAAGTAGCTGTCTCAGAAAATAGTGGCTATTTGAAGATTTCCAATGAAACAGATACTCTGGCTGTTTCACCACATTTTCAAACGTAAACAAGTCTCGACTGCTGGTATATTTATGAATTTAGCGGCTGGTGTTTATTTTAAGTTGAAGTTCGCAGAAGTTGGATGACTTAAATGATTAATAGCAGAGTCAGAGACTGGGTAACTAACATCCCAAATGTTTCTGTGTAGTCCATTTACCTTATTAGCACGGTGCTTTCCACGGTCAAGGTGTCAGCATGGGAGACTAGATGGCAAAAATATTGTTGTTATAAAGAAGGTAAAAGAAAATAATTACCTTTTTCTATGAGAGACACCACTAGCAGGAGCCTAATTTAATCATGCATGTTAACACAGCTGAATAAAGTTGCCACTGTATGTTGAGCTACCTGATGATGGAGAAGGGGTTTGTGGATTCTTCAGTGTGTGGCTGGATACCAGCCCAGGGACCTGCAGCAGTGGGCCGTCTGTTATGCTGCTGCTTGGTGTGGTCGATATTAAAGGTAATACTGGGAAATGTAGCTCTGAATGTGACAAAATGATAAGTGGAGGAATTTTGGGTTGTCCATCCAGTAAAACTAAGGCCCAGTTCTTAGACTATTACTGTGATTCTGCTAGAAGGAGACATGTAAAATCAGGTTTATCTGAAAGTTTCCACAGACAGGTAGAAGCCCAAAGTGTTTGGGTTGTGAAGGCTGAAAAATTTAGTCATGTATTTTCATAAGCACCCACAAACACCTCACAGAAAATAGTGCAGGGATACATACTAGTTATTTTCTACTTTAGTGAAGCAGTCCAAGTTGTCCTGCCTTCTACATTTACCTTGAATAACTCACTACTCTTGATAGAATTTTGTAGATATATTTATCCAAATTTTAAACAGGTAGCCTGATATCAATTCTTGTGGGACATCACCAGCCAATTTCTCTCTCCCTAATGAATTATTTATAATTTTCCATTGTCAGTTGCTCACAAGCCAGCTTTTGGTTGGACTAATTGTATTGTGGTCTAAGCCAAATTGATTTAATTTTCTCCCTAATCTATCCTGCGCCTCCTTATCAAATGCTTGTCTAAAATCTAAGTATATCCATGACGCTCCCTCACTTCGGTTTTCTGCCTAGAAACTATCAAGCTTGTTGGGCCAGCTTTATTTTTAGTATTTCCATGTAGTTTTGTTTCCATGACAACAGTCCCATCTATGGACTAGAGTGTGACAGCCCATCATCTGGCACATGGGAACTATGGGGGCTTTGGGACACCTGATGAAACTTCTGAGCCTCACCTATGTGTTCACCCAGGCCATGAGAGTGGGCTCAAGGACTGCTCTCCCCAAAGTCTTCTGAAAGAGAAGGGCCAGGAATAAACAAAAAGCAGCATTGGCTATTGCCCACGCTCCAGCCTGCAAGCCTAAATGGACAGTAAATGGTTCCACTGAAACAGGCACAAAAAGAGATTCACATTAAACATGGGGAAAGCAGTGAGAGAATTAGGATTGGGAATATCAGAGGCACGAAGTACCCACCTGGCACGTACCACCCAGCACGTGTCTTCTGTCAGGAGCTAAGGGATCCTCTGGGAGTAGGACACAACCCACAGCAAGCAGGTTACATTAGCCCTGCTGCAGTCCAAGGTGATCTCACCATGTGATGCTTCCTTCAAGATGATCTGCAACTTTACCTGAAACCCAGGATGCATGAGAGGCTGGATCATTTAATCTTGTTTTTCAAGGAATTCAGGTTTGGCTTGTGTTAAAGCAAAGGTTCCTTCATGAGATGTTATGCATTTGGGAAAAATAATGAATACGTTTGTGGTACACTTGCTATCATGAGTGCTAAAATACAGTAAGTTGTCACTCTACAGGAAGGGAGGATTTGGCTATCAGGTTAGTACAAAGTAAATTGAAATTATATTCTGGTATATTTTCTGAGTTTCAAATCTGACTTGGTCTTTCTGACAAAAGCTTTTAAAAAGGAACCAAACGTTGCATGAATGACATTCAAAGAGTGTGTTATGTGTATGGAAGCATGTTAATACTTCCTGGGTTAAATGATTAGATATAATGAACTTGTTTTCTTATCGAAATAACTTCAAATTTTCCCTTTACCTGTCCCATCAACATCATTCTGAAACTGTCAAACACACATACTGAAATGAAATTTAAAATAACAATGACAACGATAGATAAATAAAATATAAGATGCTTTTAAAACAGCTTGAAGAGCTCCTGCTACATCACCCAAGGAAGAATGAAGAGACATTTTTTAGCACAGACTAGAGAAATATGCTTTTCTCTCGAGACCCTTAATGCCCAACTCTAGCCATTTGAGCATGGACCATTACATTTTAGTGGGTTTTATTCTCAAATTGTTGAGGCCTTGAGGGAATTTTAGATGCAGTGTTGACTTAATTTGAGTATTTCATAGTCATGTGCCACCCGGTACACAATAAGGGCAACTTTACCAGTGCAGTGGACAAGGGTAACTTACCTGTTCGTTGAAAGGACCAATTATAAGAGGAAAAAAATACTTGGGCTCAGTACAGCCTCAAACATTTAGTATCAACAGCATTGTAAGTGGAGGGGGAAGAAGTCCCAGGAGAGCAAAAAGATCGTTGGATTTCAACCCAAAGTGAGGCAGAAGCTAAGCCCTGTGTCTTCTGGCCCATGTATGCGTCCTTACCCTCCATGGTTTTCAAGTGCTCTCTGACCAGCAGTTATTTTGGTGTTTTGCATAAGAACAGTTTCAGTGGGACAGAACCGAATATATCAGTGGTTATGGTACGCACCTGCAAGGTGGGAGACAACGGTTCAAGTTTCTATTCCAGCCAAGATAAGGGAGACAGCTAACTCAGAACTCCAGTTTCTCGACAGGGTATCTGTCCCCCTGTGCCAGCCTCACCATCAGGTGAGGGTCTGTCTTAGAGAAAGAACTGAACAGATACAGCTGGTTAACTGTGGGAGACAGGTGCTGGCTGTGAACCCCAAAGTAGCTACGATGCTTCGCACTGTTGGGGAGCAGCACAGGCCAACTGCTCCACAGGGGAGCTTGGTCTGTGCATTGTATAGGCAATCCTGAATTTTTAATTCCCCTGTAATCAGGGTCCTTGCAAGATTAATTCTCTGTACTTTTTCATACCTGAATAATGGATAAACAAGTTTTGTGACCTCCATGTAATATCTCATCATACACTGCTGTACTGCTGTTTATACATTTCTGTTTCATTGCCTTCGTGTTTTAGAAGGCGGCAATGTTTGTACTAGAAGAGAGATTCTCTTGGATATGTTCAAGCAGTAACACTGAGAATTCTTACTACTAAGATTTCTTCAGCTGGACTACTGGTTTCCACTGACCTCCAGTCAATGAGAGGGTCTGCTCTCTCGACACTTCATCTATCTCATTACTTTCTTCCAAATCTGTAATACTTGAATAGTAGAGGCAAAAGTGAATCACATTACATTTCTTATCTTCCACCGAGACATCTGAGATACATCAGACTTCTATGCAAATGAAATATTTGATATGCAGAATAATCCAGCAAGAGTTAACTTGCATGTTTACAAGAATTATTGCCACTGAAGAGTAATCAGGTATGCTCTCATAATCCTCCTCTAACTCAGCTTCTATTTAGCCAATCTGTTGTATCCAAGTCGTATTTTTATCTGTACTTGCTGCTATTAGCTCTGCTGTGACTTCTACCTTTTTATTATGTTTGAAAGCTACTTTTTTTCAGGCTACTAGTTAGAAGCCATGGGTCAGACACATTTATATACAAAACCACCACGTGTGGGATGGATAATGGCAAAGAAATTACCATGAAAATCATTTAGTCTAAAAGAGTGAAATTACATCTATTGTGCTCCCAAGGAGACAATACATGAAGTGCTAAGGGAAGGGTTATAATCAGATACTTTGATTAAGCTTGTCAAGAGAAACACAAAAAGCTGCTATTATGAGTACCCATTCCCACAGTCATTGGCAATTTTCATATTTAAGTTTTCAAACAAGCAAACAAAACAAAATAGCAACCCCCCCAGTTCCTCCCCTAAATTACGTGAACAAGTAGTACCAGTTTAGGTCCAAGATAATGTTTGTATCCAATACTTGTAGTGAGCTAAGTATCAAAATTTCGGCTATTAATTTGGTCTTAGACTAACCATCCAAAATCTCAGTGGCTTTTACTGAACTTCAATCTATAAAGCAGATCTAAACAGACTGAAAGAAAATGAAGGTATTCATGGTTTTGTTTTTTTCAAACCTGCAATTCTGTCTCTTTCTACTCAAACTGACAATGTAGCTATGTCAAAGAGGTTTATCTAACTCTTCAGCTATACTTACCTTTCTCTTTTTTGTTTTGATGTGAAAGACCTTATTCCCAACCTGCCCCAAAGTGCCTCTGAGTTACTTCAAAAGCAAACCCTCTTGTTTCTGAAAACTATTTTCTCTCCAAAAAGTATGAAACCGTATTGTCTCTCGGGTCCATTAAATTTCTTTCTGGGTGAAAGCTTAGGAACTAAGTCAGATTTTTTTGTCCTTTACATTTTTTCAACATGTCCATAGAATGAGTACAGCTTGGTGGTCCCAGTGAAAATGGCAGCACTAATTTCTGGAGCGCAGCAGGCTCTCTTCTGAATGTTATGGAACATGAGAAACCTCTGCCTTGCACCAAAAAGTCAATTTTTCCTTGAAATTGAAAATCTGGAGCTGAGCAGTCAGGACCAAAGAGGAAGTTGCATGCTGAATTCTGTAGTTTTAAGATTTATGGGAGTTGTGTATTATAAACAGGGTGCATTTCCCTTCTAAATTCTGTTTTGGTATCTGGCTGCTAAGTAAACATTTGTGTAATTCGTCTGATAATCCAGCCTTACCCCCACCCACCCCGAACCCCCTCTTTGGAAAAGTCAAGTCCCCCAGGTAAGCTGTCTTCAAGATAAAATGAGAGAGTACAAACTTTCTAATAACTTCTAATACTGTATTTTAATGCTATTTTTGTGTAACTCAGAAAAAGTGAACTTTCCTGCTTTTGTGCTGTATAGGATAAAACTACTTGCCAGTATATTGCAGATCTGACTCTAACCTATTCTGTAATTAGGATTTTTAAATTATGTTATTTTATTTCTTGTATGTATAATACCCAGCTGATCTCAGTAAAGCTGTTTTCCAGGTAATGTAGTCCTCTGTTCTGCCTTTTAGAAGAACGCACATATTGGAGCACAGTAAGGTATAATTACATTGAACAGGTTGATTGCAAAGAGGCCGTCAGTCCACAGCTCTCTGTTTTGTGAGACCATTTACTGCTGGGAGCCTACAACCAAAGTTAGATGTTAAAAACGTTCGGTAAGTACCAGATGAAATTTCAGCAACAATGGGCTGGTTCTTCCTTTGCAGGTCCTTCCACACTACAGCTGGAAAGTCACATTAGCAATATATAGATAACATTCTTACATACATTATGCTAAAACTAAGGCCTGCTTGGCTCAACTGTTTGCTGCAATAGACTAATGTGGCTTAATATAGAACTAATCAAGGCTCCGTCTTGATGTGACCCAAGAAAATAACTATCTTCTAACAATCAACTCCACTGGCAGTAGACAATTATGCCTTCTCTCTTGCAAAAATGTGTATTTATAGTGTAGCAGATAACTGCACTGGATATATTCTTGGAAGCCAAGATAAAGCCCTTACTCTTCTGTACAAATAATCTGGTTTTGAAAAGCATTCCAATATAAAAATTATGTTAATAAGTATGCTGCAGTAACCTCCAGTGGCAATAACATTGCGATTTATCAAGTAGGAGTTTAAAATGCTTGCATCCACATTTTTGTGATTTTCAAAAGGTTCATTTTGACCTCAAAGTATTACTCTTGACTAAAATAACAACTTATCCATGAGTTTTGCTGAGTCTTCAGAAACTGATGAAAATTTTCATCTGAACTGAGACAGCCTTCTCAAGTCATGCATCTGGTTTATCTGTCTATTCCCTACAAACAGATGATCTCTGCAAATGTTCATAATCTAGACTGGAAACCAAAGTGTCCATAGGCTCTGCAGTTGATTTCAGTTGCCAGGAGATCAAAAGAACTGAAAGGTTTGCTGCTTTGAGAATTTTATTCCCTTTCAGGCTTCTTTAAAGAACAAACTTACAAAATCTCCTTGCTGGTAGGAAAAATTACTTAACCTATGAATTTTTTTTTCATACTGTTATTACAGTGCTGCAATATTCAGGAGCTAACTATGGATATATGTGTTACTAAGCCCTCATTCATATGAACAATATAGTATTCAAAATTTTGAAATGTTTGAAAATAACATGGTTACAGCAATGGTTTTGTTTTTCTTCCTGACAGTGGAGCTATGTTTTGCTTAAAAGCCTGATTTTCTTATGCAGGAGAGAATTTCTCCAGGGAAAATCACACACATTAGTTAGAGGGAAGGAAAAATTTGTACTCATAAATTTTAATGCGTAATTTATTTGCTTGTTTCTGCAGATTGGTCTGAAGAAAAATGTGAAGGGCAAAAGCCAGCATGGCTTGATTAATGGCCCAAAAGGCCTTTCAGGGATTAGGAATCTGGATGAATTGTTTAAAAGCATCTAGAGTTTTAAGAGGGCCCTTCTAAATGTTTTAACTGAAAACAATACCTTTATAAATTGCATAATAATAATTCTTACCATATGGTGAACATAACTGTATTCCAAAGGCCTCATTCTAACTCACTTGCTCTGGTTTAACTCTCTGTTCAATACATAGCAGTATATTCTTGCCATGTACATCAATATATGAAATACAAATTGGTCACTAGAGACAAGAGGAACAAAACCATGTGCTACTAACCCCTAGTTCATATCAACAATAGGATAGTAAAAAAAAAGATATAAAATATTTGAAACTAACATGGTTATGGTAATGGCACCTCTGCTCCCTACCTCTGGTTATAACAACTAGCTAGATGCCTAAGAGGTCACTAGCTGGAAGGAAAGTAAGATCTACTTCTAAATTCAAACCAGATTACATTTTAGTTAAAGAACTGGCAACATTGGCTACTCCTATCAAGTAGAGATTAAAGTTTATTTTGCAGGCTTACTCCCAACTCAGGGTGAAAATACACAGTATCAGAGGCTTTATTGGAAACAAACCCCAGAGAGCTGGTGCACCTAACGAGGCACGCTACCTCTTATTGTGTATTGTGATATGACGACCTCCTGACTGCAAAAATTATGTTTTTTCTAGTTATATTTTAAAAAACTCTATAGATAAATATACTGTCAAAGACATGGTGAGATAATAATTAAAGAAATATTTACTGACTGACTGTGTCTCATTCCATTCCTGTAATAGTACCTAAATCTAACTGTGGGGAGCTTTATTTATATTAGAAAAAAAGAAATTAACAAACAAATAAAACAAATCTGCACTAAACAGAAAAATCTAGGCAAGAACTTTTCCTGTTTTCACATAAACTTCAACCCCACTTTATTTTCATAAGCCTACAGCAAAGAGGTTAATGAGGAACTTCAGACCCGGTGGCTGGGAAAACATCTCAGAATAAATGTACAAATATAGCATGAGTTTCCAGACTAGAATGATGCATAGATGTTTGAATTGTTTCTGGCACGGGAGCTTGTGAATTATATTTCCTCATGAAGAAATCCATGAAGTACTTTGGAATTCTCCCAACCAAGCTATCAGGTACCATATATGTATTGGAAAAAAACTTAGATGAATATCTGGATATGCCATGATCATAATCCTCAGTACCAAAGATAACAAACTATATGAGATAAGAAAGCAGATGAAACATAAGAAAACAAACCTCTGAAAACTAAAAGAGAAAGTTGACCACAATGGACTAAGAGTAGTGCTATTTACTACAGCATTTTCAAACTGAAGTAAAGATTTCACATGGAGCAAGGCTTGACTCATCAGAAGACATCAATGCTAACATGTTGAGTCCCTTTCTGTTTCACAGTATCATAAATTCTGGAAAAAATCCAGTTTTCAGAGCAGCAGTCCTTCAGCATGGGTAAATGAGAAAATACAGAGCTCGATCAACAAAAGGAAATCAGCCAAAATAAACTTTTTCAAAAAAACATTTTCGAAAACTCCAACAAGCCCACAACTCTTCCATGTGAAGCAAAATAAATAAAAATCACATCAAGAAAAGCAGTACAGAAAAATCCAGGAGGGTTTACATGAACAGTAAGGAAATCGATACAAATGTTGAAAAAGATGGTAGTAAATCACAAGGCCTACTACCTTAATCTATAATGTTCTTAAGTAATTGGGGCTAAACAAATTATGAAGCTCAACCTGAGAAAAGTTCAACAACGGAATTAACAGGCCAACTATGCTTTTTATGAAGCATTTTAATGCTTCTATGAGGCATTTTAAAGGGAATAAAGACAAAGCTTAGCAAGAACAGAGTAGATCTTAACCAGTTTTCAACCACAAGTTTAGCCATAGAAGACTATACCAAAGATGCCTCAAACAACGAATACTTAAAATATGCACTACAGATTTTAAGGGAGTATTTGGTAGTCTCCTTCTTGGAAGGCTATATAAGCAAAAAGAAAGTAAATACAATATGATGGTTTTATATCAGCATATAGCTTGCACAGATGAAGTAGACACAAGCAATGACAAGGCAACATCAGCGCTGATGTCGGAGACATTCTCAACATGGTGTTTAGCACTGAATTTATAAGTTTTTAAGATGGAGTTGTACAGGTAAAGTGAGAAAAAAGTGATCCAGGAGCAGAACATTACTTGGGTTTTGCTAATGATACAGCTCTTATACAAGACAATCACCTAACAGGCAAGCAAATCAGAACACTATAAAAAAGAGATGGGTTAACAAGCAGTCATAAAAACAATATGTAGCAATGAGTATTGCTTTCATGTAGATCCAAGAAATAATTGGATGGAAACTCTATTATGAATTGGGAAGTCAGCTGCATCATTCACTAAAATGAAATTTGGCCACTGCAAATTTTGAAACTCAAGACCAAACTAATCTTTGTCTTGAATATAATTTCCAATTTACATCTGGATGTTGCAGTAATTTTAAAAGCAAGCGCACTGAGAAAATAGTGAATATTCAGCAGAAATTAATTTATAAGTCCATAGATTTATCCTAAAATTCAATAATTCCAGTATGTGATAAGAATGAAGCCTCAGGGTGTCTCACTGCCAGACAGGAAAACATGGAAAAGGACCAATGAAGGTAACTTGCAGTGCAGTAAGGTTTGGGCAAACTTCGAGAATGTAAATGGGATGATGAAATGGGAATACCAAAGCATTATTTTTTTTCCTTTCTTTTTGCTCTTGTTTGACTCTATGGGAGAGCCCAGATTCAGACAAAAACCAAACCATTGACTATTTTGACACTCAGATCTCTGCAGTTGTTGTTACCTTTCATGCCTTGGGGAAAACTCATTTTTGAAAGAAGCAGCAAGATCCTCTGTTACAATTCCAAAGCTACTGCTGATTTTCATGATTTATAGCTGAGAAATATTGACCTTGGGTATTTTGAACCTGCATTTATAAAGATGATGATGCTGAAGGAATGAATCACACACGCTTGCATTTCCATTTCATTCATATGTCTTTTGAATTAGGTCTTTTTTGCAAATCATATCCTGAATTTAGACCTTGGAAAATTGAATTGCTAGTTGAATTATAGTGCTAAGTGGCACTTTGGAATGCCTATTGAAAGTCCTTAGCTTTCTCTATTTGCCATATGCAGTACTGATTTTTGAAAGTCATTAGGGTTAGCTTATCCTTCTGAAGAACTATTTTTGGAAGCGAAGAACTCATCCTCCCTCCCCTCTGCCCACGTGCAGCCCAGAAGTGCTGTTTGTGCTGGTACAGCGATAGATGTTGCACGTGGCTGCCCAAGCTCCGCAGCGACACTCAGCTGGTGGACAGGGCCAGCCAGGCACCGCAGAGCAGCTCGTTACAGAGCTGCCCTGGCAGGTGACCTGGTGGGCAGGGTAATTTCTAGGCACAGGTAAAGCACGCAGTTTCTAAAGCCACTGTGGAACCACAGCTTATTTCTTTTGCCTCTGAGACCTGAAAACCTACAGTCATTGCTGCCTTGGCAGGAGACCGCTGGGCACCCGTCAGGAGGAGCGGGTGCTGGTAACCCCTTCTCCTTCCACCAGGAGCAGAGCCAATGCTCCCACCTTCTCCTGCTGTCAGGCAGCTCTTTGTGGCACTTCTTTAGCTTGCCCCTGATCTCTGGCTTACATTTTATCATGCTTCCCTCCCTCTTTTCTCAGCAGGAATGGTCAGGTCTGAGTCCTGGTTCCTCAGTCCTGGAGCAGGAAAATGAAAATAAAATAGTGCCCACACTGCTGAGAGGCCCCGAGCTGGCAGGTGGACCAAAGGTATGTCTGTCCATGTCAATGCAGATGAGCCTAGGCCTGGCTTCGGTAAGTATGGTCCAGCCACATTAAAGATCTGCTGGAGCATGCCCTCCTTGAAAGGACTTCCAGCCTGGAAGAAGCTTATGTCCAGCTAGGTCAGAGCAGCAATAGAGGAGCTTCAGAAAGCCTCATCCACCGATACCAACACGCTGCTATACGATGAAATGTGTATCACATTTTTCACAGAGCAAAGCAGATGAGCTCAAGCCTATTTTTAATGACGTGGGAGTAGGTCCAAGGTGGTACCACAGCCTCTTCTGAAGCCACCCAAGTGTGATGCCTGTATAAGCCCTGTGCCTAGAGCGCACACTGAATCACTTGAGGCTGCTGACTAGAAAGCTAGAGGTGTTGTTTCCACTTTCTTTGGGGCTTTGTGTCTCCATATTACTGCTGCCAGCCCTAAGTGCATCAGTTCTTGCTTTGCTAATAAAAAAAAGTAGTCTACTGTTTCACTTAGTACTGGAAGAGTCTCTGGAATATCTATAAAATACATATACCCTGCTCCAGGGTTAAGTTACTTCAGTATGTCATTAAAAATGTGGAAATTCCCAGTGCTTTTAGACCATAAATCTGTCAGGATGCATCCTTTTTCTCACTTTGTGCTATATGGCTTGAATATGAAAGGATTATTTATCTATTCTGCCTTTTTCCAATCTGGAAAGACATGATATTTATTTATTTATTTATTTATTTATCTATTTATTTATTTATCTATTTATTTATTTATTTATTCATTTATTTATTTATTTATTTGAGTGAAAATTCATTTTCCCAGTCCTGCTATTATTGTTTCTTTTATGATTGAGGTTATCATAAAGTGCATCTTTGAAATGTTTTTCTTTCTTCCTGGTAGCTTTTTTGATTTTTTTTTCCCCTGTGAAAATATTACTTATTGCTTAAGTGAATTCTGTTACTTCTATTGTCTTTTCCGTTAAGCTTTTTTAAAGTGAAGGGAGGGAGGGAGACGGAATTGGAAGGAAGAAATGGGACTTCAGCCAGCCAAAAAAAAAAATATATCAGAAGCATCATTTAGCTACCACGACTGTATTTACTACATTTCTATAGTCATCTGTTCGTAATTTCCTGTTCACCCTCTGTGGTTCTATGAAGATTGTCGCCTTAATGGGTATGGCCTGGGTCAGGTATGGATCTGAGAGATAAGCAAGTCAATCTTTTTCCTTCAACTGCAACCTGTTCATTCTGTTTGTTCACGTATTTAGATATTCTAGATTAGAAAAAGGAGAAAGGAGATAGCTTGCTTCAGATAAATAACTTCTAAGGGCAGATCTAATTTACAATTCTAAGATAAACCAACTTTTTTTTAATGTTAGTGTAGGTATTATAGTTCAGTATGAGGGAATTAAAATAAGAATAAGGTCTTATATTTCTTATTTTTTTAATAAGACTTATCAATACTAAAATATGTCATCCAAAACTTTGCTACATGCTCCAAAACTGAAGGTTCACAGACAAGCAGAAATGAATTTAAGTTCATATTGGTTTGCAATATCAAGTCATGTAGCTTTGGGCCATTTCTAATGTACATCATACGGAGCTTCCTTTTTTTAGCAAAAAATCTGCAAACAGATTTTGTCTAAAAAGTAAATCCTAGGCTTTCTGAAAGCAAAAACTTTTTTCCTTAAAAAAAAATTATCTAAATAAAATCTAAACAAAAGAAAGTATGTGTATGTAATAGATTATTTGCAGAATATTTTTATGTATAGGCTTTAGTGCATAGGACAAAGGAATCCTGAAGACATTCTGAGTCGCTTATCTTAGAAGTCCAGTGAGGTCCCAGTCAACAAGTGAACCATGCTGGTGCCATCTCATGAGCTGATATAGCATCTCCTTGTGCAGGTCTCAGAAGGAACTCAGCCTTAATAAGTATATGATGAAGTTCATGGTAGTTCTCACATCCAGGTAAGTAACAAACTTTTGGGACAAAAAAAATCAGTGTAACAAGAATCTGCTTCCTAAATTGCTGACTAGGTATGCTTCAAGCATATTCTCATATCTATCATATATTTTGGTGGGGCAACTAGCCCATCTCCTGTGGAATAAGATTTTGAAAATATTAGATGAGATTAAACAATAACAAAAGAAATGGTGAGGTAAATATTTTCAGATGTGCCAACTCTGAGGCCAGCGTGAAGCATTTGTTAAATGGGCATGAAAAAGCAACTAAACAAGCTAAAGTTATTAATAGGCAGCTGCAGGCTGAAAGCTTGCCCAGTTTCTGAAGACTGGAAGGAGGAAAGATAGTAGAAATTTTATTCACATTCCGTGTGTTTGTGCTTCCCTCAAAGAGGGGTATGAAGATTGTTAAGAGAAAGAAACATATTCATACAACTTATAATGTCCGTAATTCTGTTGACAGTCTGGACAGCTGACAGAAATCAAGAGTTTTAGGAGTTTTTCTGTCTGCTGTGTGTCCCAGAACACTGACTGTCTGCATTTACATCTGTATGGCAAAATCTGTGACTTTTTTATAAACTTAAAACAAAATTTTGGTTATGCACCTCAAAACATACCACCCAAATATTTACCTACTGTACGTGCAAGAAAACTTTGTACATGTTCTCTTTGGTTTACATTAGGGTAATTCAGAACAAAATTCAGCCAGGTTTTTTGGATGCTTACTTCGTTTATTTTTCCTGGGTTTTGGCAAGGTACATCAGTCTGTTTAGTTAATGCAGTCTTGGTAACAGCAAATCTTGCTTCATCCATTTGCTGTTGAAGATTGGTGGTGGTCAGGGATTTGAATATTGCTGGATTTAGTATGAAACATTAATGGATTTGTAAAACAGCAAAATGAGAACTGGGTACCCTGCTTCTCGAGTAATGATTGCTGAGAGTTTTAACAATCACTTGAAAAGTGATGAAAACCCACTGTAGTGGTCCTCCCCTACCAGCAAAGATCTGAGTTATATCACTGCTTGCCTGGTCAGAGATTTTGTGAGTCCCAGGGCACACAGCCCCATATATTGCAAAATGTAGCTCAAGAGGAATTCAGCAGCACAAAATGTCTACAACTTTTTTGCTCACAACAGAGGAAAAAAATTAAATTTAAAAAAAAAAGTATTCAGGGTTTTGCTTCAGTCACTGAATTTCCCCGTATAATCAGAATGTCCAGAAACTCTTCCCTGGAGTGTTTAGGCTGCTTCTTCCTTTCTTACCACAGGGCATAAGTAGCAGTATAGATGTGGTTTGGTGCATGGGCAACAGAGTGATTTGTATTAATGCCATTGTTGTAGACAGTGACTGGAATTCATTTGCTGTGTTGTATTTTGTGTATAGGAAGTTTGCTCCCCTAAATGCAACAGAATGAGACAATGAAAACATTCTCCCTCCTGCAGTACAGAGTGAGGTCGCAGAATGTCCATGCTGAGGTCTGTGTGTTGATCTCTTGCCATTGCAGAACCACTAAAATTTACTTTAGCATTGTCACTGCAGTAGGCATCTCTTACTTTTCTTTTTAACCAGTTTTGGTCCAGTAGAGGGACAGGCATACTTAACACAGGAACATTTTTTATCATTTTCCATTGTTTGGAATGGAATTTTGCTTCATTCACTTGCATGTCTGCTCCTTGCTATGTCCCACAATTCAGTTAATACTCCTAATGTAGACAAAAATTCTATTGTTATCCAAAATACCTAGATTTCTGCATATGCATTTGCACATTTAAAAATAGAGGAATAGAGCACTGTGAATGGGAATTGAACACAATTAATGCCAGAACCCAAACCTAGAAATGACTGCATAGATGTTGGTATTCCTATTATATGTTGGTGCAAATAAAAGTCACTGCATGGACCCATTATTTTCATTAGCTCTGGAAGTGAATGTTTTTTTTTCCTTATATTAAAATATTTTTGTTAAAAATAAGTTCTCACGTGCAAAATTTTCTGTTAAAAACAGTGAGTTAAATCTTTGTAATCGGAAGCTAAATGTGATTTTGATATCAGTCAGAGTACTACCTAGAACATGTAAAGTTTTTTTGTAAATTAATGGTCTAGAATTCATTTCATTTAATAATCACCATTTAAAAGGTAGGCATGACATCTAAGCACCCTCCAACTCAGCAATGGGACAAAGGCACCCCCTGAAGAGAATTAGACCTTCCAGACTGTTCAGATGAATCGCTTCTTCCCAAGTGCTTGTTTCTTTAAATTGCTGGTAAAAGGTGACCACTAATTTCATTCAAATACTTTCTTAGGTGAATGAATCCCATCTAAGATTAAGAAATACAGAGAAATGTTGGAGGGGAAAAAAGCCCAAACCAGACATTCTGCAATGCAGGGCATTTTTGTGCCTTCCCACAAGTAAAATTATGCTTTGGATAACAAATGTGCCTATAAATATCAGGTAGCTATGGGAATTTTTAAAGATTGTATGTTGCTGGAAGGATAAATAGAGACTGACTGCCAGTGCTAGCAGGGCAGTAATCTTTCGACAAAAAACTTGTAAGTTGCTATTCACATAGGAAACATAGTAGAGGACAACATTTAAGAATCAAATATAGTAGAAACTGAATTAAAATGATATGCTTAACACACTGGGTAGATTTCAGTAGTGAACAAAAACTAAAGTCCATTATACCCTAGGCATTCCTGACTGCTTTGTAATAAAGTTTTTCTACCACACAGCAAATTATTACAACCTTAAAAGGCAATTTAAGTTTTACTTCAGTCCCAAATGCCCCCTTTCCCTTCAGCTAGCCTGTTGGTTAGCCTTATTTCTTCACACCTTCTGGGGTAAGCAAATATTCAGAAACTGAAGCTTTAGGGATACATCTAAAGATTTAGAAACTTAGTAGTTAGATGCTTTAATGTTGAACACCTAAAGCCTCGTCCCTGTACGGAGTCCACCGCACTCACCCTCATACTGCACCTGAGGATGAACACCAGCTGGTCACACTCACCACACAGACCCCCCGAGCAAACCAAGAGTAAGCTCTGAGGTTACATGTAAAACACAGCCTGCATTGCAGTACTTTTTGCAGGGCTGTACAGAGGCACTGCTATATACTTAAGTTCTATAGTCTGTAACCATTCCTTGGGGAGCTACATATAGTTCTCTCTTCCTTTTTTTTTTTTCCCTGAGTAAAACTTTTTTTTCTCAAAATGTAGGTACTTTCCCTACTTTTACACCTTTGCACTACAGAGCATACAACCCTAAGTAAGAGAAAGACATTCAAGTATGTCTTCAGCTTACAGCTCTGCACCGATCTTTTAGGAACATGCCCTCACCATAAAGCTACAAGCTGCTCAGAAAAGGAGTGCTGCAAACTGCTCCAGCTGGATCTGTACCAGTGTGCAGAAAGCATGGAATTAGGAAATACTATAAACTTTTGTTTGTTCAAGTTATATAATATACCTGGAAAAATTTTAAAACTTTGGGGCTCAAGATGGCTTCATCAAGGCTACCAAGATGAAAAAAAAAGGGAGATCAACTTAAGCATACTTATGTTTCATTTGTTTTGATACACCGGTGATTTCTGGTATCCAATATTTAACAGTTTTGTGGAGTAACAGTGTAGTTTAATAAAAGCAAAAACATATACGGAATGTAAAACTCAAGTCATTTTGGAGTAAATTATCAATTTCTTTCCAGAGTGGATTGTTGTATCAAATTCATAAACAACTTCAAAGTCTACCAAAGTAAATCCTCTTCAGGTATAAATGAAGAATGGGCAGCAGCAGCAAAAAAATGAAAACCTTTCCCTAAAAAGCCTGGGAAAACAAAGGTCCCTGATGTTACTTTAAATATAATGAATACTAATAGGTACCTGCTAAAATAAGCTTCAAATATAATCTTGTCAATCAAACCAAAGATTTGTGCAAATGGCAAATGGCTTTTGATTAATGGACAATTTATGCTCCATTTTCTTGAGTGAGTCCAACAGGAGCTGATTCTCAGATGACATTCACTTGGTTTCGGCCACTCTCTTACCAACATATTACTCCACAGAATCATGAATGTCAGTGTGCTAATGACTATAAAGACTTTACAGTAAAGAAGACTAGTTATATTTCTAGATAGTTACTGTCTATGCTTTGAACAGACGTTATTGGTGATCTCTGTTTTAGCTTATAGACTGGGGCTTTGGGGAGGTCTGCTGCCAATGTCTGAGCAAATTAATTTGTGTACTAGAACTGGAGCCTGCAACAAACACTGCAAGTTTGTGAATTATGAGATTATAAGGTTAGATGTATGAATGGAGAAATGTTGTTTCAGTCTTGTCCCCTTAAAGTAATTCCTTAGCCTAGAAATGAGTCCACTGCTTTCTCCATGGTCTTCCCACAGGTTGCTTCCGAGCCTGCCATTCCCATCTGCAGGAACTCCCCTAGCACACAGCTGGGCCTGCTTCATGGAGTGTTGCAAAAAAAGAGTATCAATTGCACCCAGAAAGGAGTGGGATAGATGCAGCCAAAGATCAAAAGTCAAGGTGCTCTTTTTTTTACCCCAAATATTAAAAGGAGCTCTTGAGCACAACAAGTAGGAGGACGTTGGACTTCACCTGTTTTTCAAAATCCTGGAGCTGCTGCTGAGGTTCCTTCCCAGCCTTTCTCTACTTGTATGCTCATGGTGACAATAGGTGTGACTACCCTGAGCTCTTCAGACTCTGCCTATGTCAGCCTTTGTTGCTGTTTAAGCCAACTTCTAATCAGAGTACAAATGATGTATTTAAATATGAATCACTACATTTGGGCAGAATGAGCATGGAAATTGGTTCATTTGCATTTTCCAAGCTACAAGAAAGACAGTAGACAAGAACAATATTTGTGTAGAGATTCTTGAATTAAATGAATGTGTTAGTCAGCATGTTCCTTAACATGGCATTCAAGAAGTTATTTCTTAGACTGTCTTCCAGCTGTTGTATAATACTCTGATTTCATTTATTATATGTGCAGTCACACAAATTTTGTTGACGTCAGTTGTAGTTCACTCCTTATAATTAGTGCATAATACTCTCTCATGTTTAACATAGGGAAGTAGAGAACTATTAATCTTTCTAAAATAATTAGGTTGCCATCAAAATATAATGAATATAAGAAAATTAAACAAACTCTCTTATGAGTCTGAATGAAATTTAAACTGAGAAAATAGATGACTATCTACATCTGGGTTTTTTTCCAGCAGTAAATAACCTTATTTAAAAAAAAAGATATTTCAGCTGGTGCCTTGACAAGTGTGTACATCTGTCACATTAAGAGCAACCCACAAACACTTAAATGAATAATTAAGGATATCATAAATCTTATGCCACCCACATAGTAATGTCACTTTAGTAACATATAATGTCACTTTAGTAATGTTTCTCTGCATGAAACAATAGACTTGGAACAGATTCCTCTGGTACAGAAGTAACAGTGCTGACTTCCAGCTTAAAGCCGCCTTTGTCCCTTCTCCTGAGCCTGAAATCTATGAAATTCACATTGGAATCAATGGGAAAACTCTCACTGATACTAAAAAGCCTCAAAATACTGCAGATCTCTTCATAGATGAAAGACAGGAACTAGCCTATTATTTTATTCATGCCTATTCTAAGCTTGAAGTAGTAATGTTAATGTCTCAATTAAATACAAACCAAAACAAAACTTCAGTGTGCTAAGTTGCTATTACAGCAAAAAAATGAAAGCAAGTCTGGAAAAAAGAAGGTACAAAGGCAGTTAATTAATTAATTTTCAAGAAGGAGATCAACAGCATGGTCAATGCATCCCTCATCATGCAAAAGATTCTACTGGTCATTCATTTAAACCTTTTGCAATACTGCTTTGATAAAACTGTGCTTTAGGAAGAAAGCTAAGTGCTAATGCTAAGATTAAACTGCAAACATTTATTTTTATTGAAGCTTATTGGAGAACTGAAGAATATCTATTTTGCAGAAGAGAACCTGAAAAGGTTTTCTTCAAAATATATTTCTTTTTCCTCCATTTTTTTTTTTTTAAAAAGACTACTTTTCATTGTTGTAGAAGACTAAATTGGTATCTTTTGGCATGACCACAGAAATGGTTACATCTTGCAGATAACATCTCTGAGACCTGCCAAACCTTGTAAGGACAGAAAATCTAATGACTAGAAGCATTATTTGTTTGACTGACTTTGAAGAACTCAATGATCCGTGAGCAGACAGAAACAAAAGACTCATTTGCAAGGTACGACCTTGGCTATGCCGGGCTTTTCTATGCACTTCATTTCAGGCCCAGTTAGCCCAGCATATACAGCTGAGGAATTGCAGCCTATTTTCCAACTTCTAAGTAGGGAAAGATTTGGGACCTGATCCAAATCTCAATGAAGTCAATGGGCATCTTTCCACAGACTCCAATGGACTTTGAACCGGGCTTTTTGTTCTGAACACTGCTAGTAAGCAAAGCTGTGAGAAAGTATTATGCGTGGTTGCTCTATTGAGCCTCTTTAGGAAAAAGAACTCATCTGTGAGATGTGCCTCTGCACATGTGAGTGCGTGGGTGTATATAAAAATGGTATACAAACAGGAAAAAACCATTTTCATAAGCAAGCTGCTTTCCTTACATGACTCCCTCCTGTCCCTGCTATTTTTGACTGGAAGTACTATAAACAGAGCAGGACAGATATTTGTATCATTCAGACAAGCATTTCTCTTGGGTCAGCATAAAAGCAAACAGAATTAAGTCTCCTCTTGAGCGAGGCATGGGATATGTCTGTCTCCTCAACATGCACATGCAACCTAAGCTTTCCATGACCCCCTTGATTTTGTTGCCATCTTTTCACAACTAATTGACATCACCCATACTGGCCTTACATTCCCTCCCCACTTTGAAATGGTCAGTGGCTCCTTGCCACTCCTCCCTTCTCCACCACTGCACCCAAATCCCACCCAGCCTTTGGAAACTCCTGCCTGTATCCAGAATAAATGGTCTGTTCCTCCAGGGCAATTCTAATGACTCAGAAGGGGGGGCAGGGAATGCCAATGGGAATTTGACATTAATTCTCAATGAATTTCCATTGAATCTGGCATCTCTCCCTTCCAGGCTCCAGCTCACTCTCTTTTAGCTGTATCTGCAATGGAAGATCTTTGCAAATGCAGACTTAACCTTGTCCAGCCTATTTACTCCTTCTGTCATTGCCAGGTTCCCTTGATCACCATAGAGTATAATTTTTGCTCAACATATTGATGTTATGCAAAGAGACTGTCTGAGGTCTTTGCATTAACTTAGCTCAGAAAATAATTTTACTATGCCATAACCAAAAAAGAAACATCCACACATGCGATGTGTAAAAACAGCAGGCCCCCAAATCTGCTGCTGTAAAAAATAGTGATAACCTCCTTGTGTTTGTCTTGCTGTGCTGGTTGGTAGCTACAGTGTTACCTGCAAATACTGAAGTTCTGAGTTTAACAGAAAAAGAGATTGTGTTTCAGCCTGAGTTTTGGATGTAGGAAGTAATGCACTGCACTCCGCCAAGTATCTTGTAATTCATCTTGAAATCCCCCAAATTCATCATCACTGCTGTTTCCCATTCTGTCCTTTTGTTGTAGAGCTACAGACTGCTGCCATACTGTTTCTAGTCCATTTGGTTCTTCTTCCTAATCACTTGTAGCTGTGTGGCTGAAGATGATGGCTATGACTACAGTGCAAGCTGCTTCTCGATATGATAAATCAGCCTCTGTTAAGGTCTTCCATAGCAGAGTTAATTCAGTTAAGGGTACCACAACACTATTGAGTAGGCAGTAATACCCCTGCTCAAAACTTAGGAGCAAAAGCTCATTTTTGTATAGGATTCAGGGATTTGGGGTCGATTGTCTGGTTGGTGGGTGGGTTTGGAGTCTCCTTAGAATCACATCACTGCTCCAAATTTCTGTAATATGTTTTGTTTGTTCTTTAAAGACACCTCAGGGAAGATCTTTCTTGACAAAATTATCTGAGAGAAACCTGGATCCAGCTGAAGCCAATGGGAGTTCTGCCACTCAATTTACTGAGACCAGTGTTGTACCTTGAGGACTGTAGATTACAACCCTGTTAGATCTGACCTTGTTACATCTGATCAGAAATTTCTTGTTAGGGAAAACATAGAAGCTAAAACACTTATCTGTACTGGATCCTCTCCAGTACCAATTCCCTTTTAGCTTCCAAGCAAAGCATGAAGTATAAAAATGAGCACTCTTCTCACCTTCTGGACAGCCTTTCAGCCATCTGTCTGAAAAGCCACTATGTAGAAAATTGAAAATTGTCTTTTTTTTCAGAAGTAGCTTTGCTTATGGCCTGAAAATCAAGTTTCACTTGTTGAGTGGATCCACAGTATTGAGACTTTCCACAATGACTTACGCTGTTTTGAGGCAAGAATTTTGTTACATTGAGGCTGAAGGGAATATTCAACACTAAACCTTAGGCATGTAGCAGCTGCTTAAATCAGGGGCCCAAGTCCGATGTGTCATCTCTGATGGCTCTGAAAGAGGATGCAATGTGCATAAATTAGGCATCTATCTCTCTTCATTGACTGTAAAATTCACTGTATTCCAAAAGAAGGGTAAAATTTACTTCTGTGCAGGCAATACAAGCAAGAAACAAATCTTGGTTGCCTAACAGTGACATTAAATACAGATTGTGATTTGTAAACCATAAACTCTTGATAAAGATCAGGACTGAGAACCACCCAAAAGTTTGAATAGTTCTTGAAGCTATTCGAATCCCTTTTATCTGCTAAATTGGGTTGGACAGTCATGTGAGAGCTGCTTTTTTAGGAGTTTTTTTAGTTCTTTCTGCTTCTGGATAAGCTGTAAATAGCCTGAGAAAAGGCTTTCTCATAGTATTTTGGCTACTCCCATTCTAGTCCCAAGAGACGTGGTGCAGTGTGAAAACAAAGATGGAAAATAATTTTTAAGATTGCCTAAAAGCTTGAAGTTGAAAGAGAGGTATCAGATAAGAGAGTTGAGGAGAGAGGAGTAGGGCAGATTATGAGGCCAGTTTCTTGATCTGAGATGACCCCCCTAATACCAGAAGTTAGCATGACAGTTGATAAGACCATAAAAATGCAAGTATGGCTCTACTCAGACCAAAAATTTGTCTAGCCTGGTATCTGACCAGCAGTAGATGCCAAGTTAAAAGTACAAGAACAGGACAAGCACATATTCATACCTCCCTGGGACTGTTCCCAGTGGCCTGTGGTTTATGGCTTTCCTGAGCCAGTGACAGCATCCCAGTGCTGAGCAATGCTTATTCAGGAGACGGGCTATGCAGCCCCTTCCCACAGGGTGCAGGGACATTGTAGTTCCTGCACATCTTCTTTCTACCTGTGAATTCACTGCCCACCTACCACCTCATAAGGCACAAACAACCCCCATTGCCCTGAGCTAATCTTTCCCTGTACAGCTGACACTTTGCAGGGTGTGAGCATCTTTCCGGCAAAGAATAACGGGAGGAGATTTACTTTATCTATGCCAGCCTGGAAAAGCAGTTCAAAACCACTGTGGGAAATGAAAGAAGGGTAGAGGGAAGGTGGGGGTGAACCTCCCTCCCATTGACTGCTGCTGCCAACAACAGCTAATTAATTTCTCCCTGGATTCAGGTCCTGGCTTCTGCGAACAAAAACAGAGAGCTCTGTCTCCCAGGAGACAGGCATCAACACAGAGGGAGGCAGCTATGGCAATCCAGAGGCAGAATTACCTGTCAGGAAAGTATTCGGTCAGGCACATGTGTGTGCCTCCTGTGAACACACTGACACCACAGCACCCACCAGCACAGCTCAGCCCGGCCCCACAGCCACCGCCTGCTGCTCCCTGGGAGTGGAAGCATCAGCCTTGAGGACAGCAGCGCCTCTGTTCTTCAGGCTGAGGGCCACATGGAAGGCGGAACATTGCATGGAGCACTGTGTTAACAGCAAATCCCAGTGCCATAAGAAGCAATTACAGCCTTTTAAATCAGGATTAAGCTTCATGAGGCAGAGAAGAAGGGGGGAGACTGGCTGATCTTGATCCAAAGTTCTTATCACTGAGATATGCTTATTACCGTGTAACGTAGCTGCATATTATAACAGATTATATTACTACTAAAAATGAAGTCCCGTCAGTAAAAAGGAAGCCACATTTAACTTCTGTTACAGATGTACTTTCTATCCTGATATATCAAGCCATTCCTTTGTAGAGAATGGGGTGAGAAAGGACTCCCTTAGTTGCTGTAATTGTTAAAGCAGAAGAAAAAGAATATGTAGCCATAAGAGGTATGACTCCTATCCTTGCATAGCCGACTCAAGAAGATAGGGCCAGCAGAATTAAGAAACTGAATAAGCCCCATGGCATTTATAAAATCCCATGCAGCAACACAGCGGGGTGCAGGAATTTTCTCCTTATAGACAAATTGTCCTCCCTTTAACGGCTACGGAGCTGGCCAGCAGGGATTACTAACCTCATTAATATCTCATGTTTAGTTCTAGTTTATAAATAGAGCAGCAATTATGCATGTACATGGTCTATGCAACTAAGTGTTCTTATCACTGTTTCCCTCCTGTCCTCTTCTCCAGTCTCCCCATTTGTTTTATTTGTTTACTGTGTCTGAATCTAAGCTGTACAGATCAGATACATTTGCTTGTACAGTTAGCATGATAAGATGATCTTTGTTCTCACAGGAGCTGTTGTAATACAAATGCTGCTAAGTTGTTAACATTGTTAATCTTTTTGACAAAATCCTTTTGCAATTATTTTACTAAACGAAGGAATATGCATTCTGGTGAGCAGTATCTGGATTTGAGCACTGGAAATTCCAGCCAGAAGCTACCGCATACTCTCAACTTTTCCTCCTACCTCCCTTAGATGATTTACACTGCCATGTCCGCTGTCCCTGTGACTGCCTTTCAGTTCCTTGTGATCTTGAACTAAAGGCAATTGCTCATTGCACTAGCTCTCTTTATGGTCACTTCCAATTCTCTTGTAAATTGAGGAAGATACCAGTGATACAAATGCTTATTGTGAGCACAATTCTTTTGGTAGATCTGCTAAAATCAAACAATCAGTGGGGGAAAAGTCAAAAAAGTTATCTTTTTTCTTTCTTCATTATGAAAAATTTAATCTAAATGTTTTCATGTGTCCAGCTAGAAAATGTTTCATTTGGGTATCAGGCATCACCCTCAGCTGTGATGTAATGAAAAGATGAGTGTGATGTTAGCCTCTGTACAACTGGAGGTGGGTCATCACACTTGGTTAGAGCACTGAGGTTGACTCCTCTGCTCTTTTTAGAAGGTTTCCACATTCTCCACCACGTTCCTGCCCTGCTCTGTATGAAGTATAAAATACCAAGATTGTCACTGAGACAAAGAGTGACTTTATAGGATGGCTGTTGCCCCCTCCTGTGTGCAGTCGTGCTTCAGTGACTTCCATTTCTGTGACTAGTATTTTATAGTTAGCAGTCGACTATCAACAGGGTAGTGAGGTACCTGGAAAGTGGGAGCGGTGGATGCAGATCTCTTAAGGAGAAAGGGCGGTTTCGTGTATGTTCTCCATTGCTTGTGTAAAAGCCTAACTGCTGTATGACAGGATACAATTTCTCCCAGTATTTTGTGAATCTAACTGATGACTTCTTTTTCACTGTTTTGATCAGATTAGCTCTAAAACAAATAGAAAATAAATTATTAATAACTTTTTATAGTATGCAATAAGTGTATAATGAGTAATAATTTTCATTAACAACTTTTCTCTGAATTCAATCTGCAATTACAAGTGGTTTGGGGTTATTCAAAAGCATATTTTCTTGTTAATAAATGACTCGTGGAAAAAATCATTCAGTGCTAACATTAGCTACAGACAAACATAATTCTCCCTTAGCAAAGATGTTTTCAGCCTGTTGTTGGACTCTTCATGATTTCATGTCGCAGATGAAACATGATGATGACTGTGTTGCAGAAAAGTAGTTAAACAAACATCTTGTAGCTGTGAATATACACAGGATAGTAAAGCTCAGCTGCATCAACTTCTTTATTAGTATCACAGTGCAACCCTGAGATTTTGCAGAAGTTTCTTGGTATATTCCACATTAATATTTCAGACCATCTGAAAGTGTTTTTTACTCTATACAAAATGGCAGTCAAGACACAGTATATAACTAATGAAGCAGCAACCAATAACCTCTAGCAGTCAGCAATCCAGCAAATCAGTTCTTTTTCTTTTCTTTTCTTTTTTTTTTTTTTTTTTTTTTGAGAAGGATTAATATAGCTTGAAGTTGTGAAAATGAGTTCTGCAACAAAACTTTCTCATATTACTTCAGGTTACCCTTTTAATTCCCCTTTTGCCAGCTTTTCATCTTCCTACACCCCTTCCTTTGATCTCAGACAGGCTGTGTGAGCAAAATTTTAGGGCCAGCTAACAGATGTCTTCATATAAACCTTCACTTAGGGAAAAAATTAAAATACGTTGGCTTTATCTGTACAAAATGCTTGGCCCATTGAACTTCAGAAAGTGCTTTAAAACGATTTGTAGTCTTTCATAAAAGTCACCAGCTCACTCAAAACCTGAGTCTACCACTTGAGCTCTGTTTTTTGGTATTACTGGGCAAATGATGAAGGCTGAAGTCTTGGCTTGCCATGTGGACGTAAAAAGCAGCCAGGATGCTGGCTTTCATGGGAAGAACGTACTTCTTATTGACACTGTGCACATGTAGTCCTGCTCATCTGCATCCTTCTCCTCTTCCATCCCTGACTGCACTCTCGGTCCAGGGCTCAGAACTGGGACAGACAGTAAGAGAAAGTGCTTGAAGTCTTGCTGCTTGGCACCTGGAGCTGTAGAAAGTGCTGCTCCATCGTGACTACAGATACAGCACCATTTCCTATTTGTTGCGTCTGTGTTTTGCCACGACACTGCAGACACATTGTTTTTTTTCCTTCTGTACATATTTACAAATATTCCACCGGTTTAAAACAAATAAACCCTCCACCAGGCATACATATGGATTCAGGGTTACTGTAGAGGTGGAAAGGGTAAAGGCAGCAGATCACTAGAACACTGGCCAGACTGACAGTGATAAGTTAGAAATTTATGATTCCTCAATAAGAATTTGCCTGAAGTCAGGCATTTAAGGCCAAGCTTTACTTCCTGAAAGTAAAATTAATAGGCAATTTTCAGGAATTAGCATACTGATCGTTATGGAAAAGTTCCATAGAATTTAATTGCAATTAAATGGGATTATGTCAATTAATTAGGTTTATAAAACAGATTTTAAAATACAGAATTTGAAAAATATAAATAATTATGCATAATTTCAAGCTCTTACAGAATTCATTAGATAATCATATCTCTATAGTAGTGTTCTCTGGGAAGTTTTAAATAAATTTAGAAAGGTTATTATTCTTTGTTCATAAAGGGTTGAAATACTCAGTGTGGATTTTTTACTGACTAAAAATATTGTGTGCTTGGCAAACTCATTGAGTTCATCGGCACTGCACAGATTTGATGGCAATAGTTTGAAAGCCAGAAATACCAGCTAGAGATCAAACCAGAGCAGAGTGAAAACAAAGGATGGCGCTCTATGCAACACCCTTAAAACAGGAAGATGCCTGCTTTCTTGAAGACCTTAGGGATGTCGGTTTGTCCAGATTCAGTACAAAAAGACTTATTCTGCTCCTATTTAGAGCTACCATCTAATCTGGGTTCATCACTGCAGTCTTCAAAAGGCACTGAGCATGTTTAAACCTGTACGGAATAAATCTATGCATAACTGTAAAGCTCTTAATAGGTAGACTGCAAATTTTGTTGTTTCAATTTAATTCTTCCTCAAAAAGGTACATTATTTCTGTACATTTAATTCTCCCTCATAAAGGTACTTACTGTTTCCAGTTCTCTGTAACTCACCAATATCAAATGAAGCAGGAATACACAGAAAGTAGATAAAACTCTGTTTTGTAACACTCTGTTACTGTTGATACTGTTTTGTAACACTCTAAGAAACAGTTCCAGCACTTTCTGTGTCATAGACATCCACAATTATTAACCATTTAATAAAAGCGCAAATATACTGCAAATGAACTGGTTTGGTTGCTAAAAGCCCATCAATGTCACGATGATAAGGCTAAAGTAGCATAACTAAATATTTTTTCTATATAGCTATTCTGGCAGAAAGTAATGTGGTTGGAGCTGATGAATGTTGACCTGCATTTCCATTGAAGAGTCTGTTTGAGGCTGCCTACAACATTTATAGAATGGAATATATCCATTGGAAGGGGCCTGCAATGATCATTTAATTCAACTGCCTGACCACTTCAAGGCTGACCAAAAGTTAAAGTATGTTATTAAGGGCATTGTCCAAATGCCTCTTAAACAGGGACAGGCTCCGTGGGGTGGGGGTGGGAGTGTGGGGGTGTGTGCATGTAATAATTACACATTAAAACCGTTGTTCCACTGAAAAATTAGGGGACCTCTGTGGTTTGGAGGATTGTCCTGGCTTCATTCCTTAGTAAATCTTCCCAAATCCGGGTATGTTGCAAAGTTGTGAAAAATCAGTCAGCAATAGAAACTTGCTAGCATTTAATAGCTAGGTAACTCACTAGAGATTTTGTTTGTACTCAGTGTGCTGCAATCCATGACTGGACAATTTTAGCCATTCTTTCCTTGCAATTGCTCTTTTCTCTTGATGGTGCTGAAATAATTATGAAGATTTTGGTGTTCTCTCAATATACCTATTGTATGGAAGAAAAAGTAATGGCATGGGAGAGAGGGGGAAAGAGAGTCTGCATGAAGCACAGAAGAAGGAAAAAGAAGAAAGAGGAAACAATATTCAGGGTATAATATAAAAATAATGCATAGTTAGCAAAACCTGGAATTCTGAACACATGCCAGAAAAGCATCCTGAAATCCATGACAAATACTTCAATGATATTGAGGATATCTACCTATAGGATATCTATTGATGTTATTTTACCATTTTCACAAATTGAAATTATATCCAAAATTAACTTACGTAATGGCTGAAAATCAAGATTTCAAAATATAAGAACCACGAGGTGGGCATAGGTGTCATGTGCACAGGTGTTATGGTGAGGTCCAGATATAAATCTTAGTGAAGAACCTAATACTGAATTCTAATTATTGCTGTACTAATGAATGGCCCCAACAGAGCTCACTCACCCCACACAGAGTGGCAGCTCAGGGCAGCAATACGTACGCCTGTGCTCCCCCATGGTTTTCCACAAGTCCTTTTTGGCACTAGTAGCAGGGTGCTGAGGCTGGAGCCTCCAAGCAGGCAGAACTCACCCAGTACTTAAGCACCTCCACACTCAGAATGCAATTGTATCATCACCGTGGTGGCTATTCCCTCACTGTTTTGTTCCTTATACTTGCACATTTAACCCTATTTATTGTTCATTTTAATTTCCTTCTTCCCTCCCTCTCCACCCCCACTCCCTTCCTCTTCTCTCTCTCCTTTGCCTCCTCCTCTCCCTGCCTCCTGCCCCCCCGCTTCCATGAGTAGCCTCTCCAAGCAACTGTGACATGCTTTAACAGAAAGCAGCAGGAAAAGCAGAACAGCAGTCATCTTTGCTTTGATACCAAACACCCACGTGCTTCTGTCATTCCTGTTTTCCTAAGCTCCCATTTTCCAGACTTTCAGTTACTGGTACACAGCAAAGCAGCAGAGAGCTCATGGCCCCTGCCACCCACCCAGAGCCACCCCCGTCCCCACGCTGGTCAGGGAGCACTTGCCCACATGCCTGCATTGGCTGCAGGGCACACGCAAGAGTGTGAGGATCTCTGCATTTTCTTTGGGTCTGGTCTCATCCCATTTTTCAACTCTCCACCCACAAACTTCTCTTCCCTTGCTCCTCTTAGAATTATTATCACATATAGCTCTGTCTTGGAGCTTCTCAAGCTCATTATGCTAGAAAGGGAAAGTGCCTTCCTTTATATGAAGTTTATGCTGGTTTCTTCTCCATTTCACTGCTTACATTCCGATGAGACAACAAGGTATACAAATCACTTAGGGACCCTTCATAATATGTATCACAGAAACATTTTGGCCAAAAGACCTTCCCAGACTTTCCTTATGCCACACCCGAAACCAGAGCCATGCAAGATGAATGATGAGGACACAAAAGAGTTTGTGTGTCTGCAACAACCTGGTGGTGAAGGGTGCCAGCAGTGAAAAGGCTGCTGCACGCTGGAAGTGTGGGTGTCCTATAGTTTATTTAGTATTTTCCTATTTGAGAGTGGGTTGCCTTGTCTTTTGCTCCGTTTTCTTCCTCAGTTTTATGGAAGGAAACAAGCCATTGTTTTGAGCTGAAGGCTGAACTACAAGGAAAGGGAGGCTTGAGCCAGGACTTGGTGGTTCTGTTTGGTTGCCTTAGGTAACAGAGGAAAGTGGCTTCTGGTAGCAGCAAATCTTCAACTAATATTTAAAAATGGTTATGAGGGCTTCTTTTTCTACAGCCACACGTGACTGAGGAGACCAGAAGTGTTTTGTCCTAGCTAGTGTAATAGCAGTTTATCTCCTGGACATAAAAACACATGGAAGGTTGCCTGACTGCTGTCACCAAGGGACCATGCAAGGTGCTGATGTGTTTTGTTGGCTTTAGCTAAGCATGGAAGCTTCCTGCAGGAGGTGGCATCCAGTCCCTACAGGATGACATACACGGGTCACCTTGGTAGGCCTGGCTTGAAGGCCTAGAATGCCAGAGAAGTTGTCCCCATGCTGTCCTTCAAAAGATCTGAAACCATGAAGGAAAGACTTGTCCCTCTCCTGCTAGCAGTCTGTAGGGGCAGATGGGCCCTTGCGGGTACAGCAGAAATATGTGGCATTGCAGAGGCTGAAGTTCAGTCTGGCCTCACTCTCTCTCTCCCACAAAAGTCTGGTTGATCATGTCAAAGGCAGGAGGCTGCGCCTGCCATGCCAGGCTGCACGGCAGGTCACAGGGTGCACAGTGTGGCGATGAGGCGGAAAGTGCTGGAAAGCCCTTGCAGGATGGTAGAAAGGTAGTGGGGTAGATGCCTGTCTGGCATTCCATGTTGATTTCTTTGGGACTGTCTGAAGCACTCAGAGAATCACAGGATCACGGAGCAGTCAGGGTTGGAAGTGAGCTCTGGAGACCATCTAGCCCAACCCCTGCTAAAGCAGGTTCTCCTAGAGCTGGTTGCACAGAGCCATGTCCAGGCGGGTTTTGAATGTCCCCGGAGAAAGAGACCCCACAGCCTCTCTGGGCAGCCTGTGCCAGGGCTCTGGCACCCTCAAGGTAAAGAATTATTTCCTTACATTCAGACGGAGCTCCCTGTGTTGCAGTTTGTCCCTGTTGCCCCTTGTCCTGTCACCAGAAACCACTGAGAAGAGCCTGGCCCCAGCATCTTGCCACTCACCCTGAAGATAGTTGCAGACGTTGCTAAGATCCCCTCTGAGTCTTCTCTTATCCAGGCTAAGCAGGCCCAGCTCTCTTGGCCTTTCCTCATAAGGGACATGCTCCAGTCCCCTCATCATCTTTGCAGGCACTGTCACCAAAGTGTCTTAAAATTGCAGTTTGTAGGTTGCTAGAAAGTACTATAGGAAGTCCTTAGCCATTAGGCTCCAGGCTTTTCAGCTTGGAATACAAAATTAGGTAGTTAGCTTTTGACCTTCATCTCTAGGTCCCTATAAAAGGGCTAATAATAATGCAGCACATCAGCTGGGTGCTGTGAAAATGAATCCATTACATTTGTGTAGTGTCCAAACACTCTGCAAGTGAGCACATCAGAACAGCCATTGAGAAAATTGACGAATCTCTGTTCTGCGGAGGGTTTGGATAGCATGAATTAAGTAGGATCTCTAAGGTCACATACTGAATAAAAATAAAAGGAAATATTATATATCCATGCACTGATTGTGGCAGATACAGGGGGAAAAATATGATCATGTAATGAAGGCCTGAATTGTAATGCACATGCCAGAAAGCCAATAGAAAGTTACAGACAACCTTAAATCCTCCATTCTGAAACTTTGGTGCATAATTTCTTTTGACCTTCTCTTCTCCTTCTCCTCTCCTCTCCTCTCCTTCCCAGTGTGGGTTAACCCTGACAGGCAGCTCGGTCCCACACAGCCGCTCACTCACTGCCCACCCCAGGTGGGATGTGGAAGAGAATCAGAAGAGTAGAAGTGAGAAAACTCATTGGTTCAGATAAAGACAGTTTCATAGGTAAAGCTAAAGCTACACACACAAGTAAAGCAGAATAAAGAATGAATTCACTACTCTCCACCAGCAGGCAGGTGTTCAGCCACCTCCAGGAAGGCAGGGCTCCATTGTGCATAACGGTGACTTGGGAAGACAAATGCCGTAACTCTGAACATCCCCCCTTACTCCTTCTTCCCCCAGCTGTTATCGCTGAGCATGATGCAGTATGGTGTGGTCAGGCAGTCCCAGCTGTGCCCCCCCAGCCTGCTCACCAGCAGGGCAGCTGTGTAAGCACTGCTCAACAATAGCTGAAAGATTGACGTGATATCAACACTGTATTTGTCACATATCTAAAACACAGCACTGTATGAATTGCTCTGAAAAAAATTAACTCTACACCAGCCACACCCAGTACACTTTCTTTCTTTTCCTTTCTTTTTCTTTTTTATTTCCATCCTCCTTTCTCCCCTCTTTTTGCCTTCTTTCTTATTCTAGAAGAGCATTTTTGAATGCAGTACCTTTTCTGCCACCAGGAAAGCAACTTCTACACATACAACAGCTTTATAGAAGGCAAATACTTCCAAGCATCTCAAACTGACTGGATTTTCCCCAGCTTTTTAGAGCTTGATAGCATCCAGAAAAAAAACAGAATACTCCAATGGTTCTGCGATAATGTGTGCTGAGCATGTGACCTATCCTTACTGTGTACTGAGATCCAGCAGAACTTGGATGGAGAACTCGGAGAACAACAGACCAAAGTGACAGTTCAAATTTGTTACTTCATGTTGTCCACAGGAATAAAATTCCTAAATCAATGAGAGAGATTTTGGGCTGCTGATCCATAGAACTACATTAAGTTGCCTTGACAATATTTGAAAACTGTAATTGCAAGTTGCAAGTGCTAATGGGCAGAGTGATGAAAGAATTAGATAACATTGTAATACTGAGGTATAGGGTGGGATGAAAAATGAGCTTGTAGCTTGTTTCTGCTCTTTATAATAAGCTCATTTGTGCAGCGTGATATGTACGGTTAGTTCTGCATTGCCTGCCCGGGCAGGCAGGCACAGCAGCAGCCCCAGGTGCCCACTGGCGAGGTAGGTCCACACGGCCAGCAGGAAAAGCACCCTTCGTGCGTGGCCATTTCAGGGTCTATGACTTCTGAGCAGCAAAAACACAGCCCCAGCCTCTACCCTCAGTATTAACAGATACATGTGGAGAGTGTCGACTTGCTGTGTGATCTTGGAGAAGTCACTTAATTTCTTTTGGCTCACAGTTCTTCAAAGTACATGCCTGAACAGCGACCAACAGCATGGCGCCCGAGGAATCTTAACTTGAAATCTTAACTAAGTAGTATAAAGGATCAATTGTGCACACATAATCCTTTAGATATAAACCATTTACCAAGTCTGAGACTAAGTCTGGATCTAGCCACACCTGAATTCCCCTCTGAGAAGTTCAGAAAGCAAGGGGGTCCTTTCTGAACCTCATGACTCAGTAGGAGGGTCTCCCTGACAGTTTTGAATGACCCTGTCCTCTGCGCAGTAAATAATTATGTACCTTGCCATCAAATCTTGTTCAACCACTGTGGCATGTACTATGAAACTTTGTTAAATCACTGGTTTATACCAATAAACGTATTGCTGCTTCTCTCTGAAGAATGAAGGGTATCACCATCCGCCACACTTTCCAATGTACAAAGAAAGCACAAACAGGATCATAACTGGCAACACTTGAAGCAGGGGGCTGTCTGGAATAGTGAACAGGCTATAGGGAGCATATTTGGAATTCTGCCTCACACTAGGTCCTTGCTCAGGGCTGCAGAGAGGTGCCTCTCTTAAGACAGAAATAGTCTGGCTAGTTCTATTACCTGATGTGCCAAAACTTATTAAAAATTGTTTGGGCAACACAACTGATGTTTACAGCTGTTATTGTGCTCACTGCTATTGTTATCTCTGAGATCCAGATGTAGTTCCTTCCTCTGTTCTCTCTCTTGCATCTCTGGAAGTGCCCTAATTAGCAACGATCAGCTATTGTATGGTCTGGGAATTCTTTGTGCCCTTGGTGAAGCTCTACTGCTTTGCATAAAGCAAGGATTCATGATAGACATCCCTAAATGTGAGTCTGCCATGGCAGGCTGACAGCTGGGGGGAAGGAGCCCTCCATTTCTGCCGCTGCCCGGAGCGCTGCCCATGCGTCACAGCTGAGAGCTCTTTAGGTGAAGCACATAAGCAGTGTTAGACAAAACACATAAGCAGCATTTGGGGACTCAGGACTGTCTTTCAAAAATGCTTAGCTGCTGAATAAAAGGGGGAATTTCTGCCTGTGCTTTGAAAGCAAGAGCAATCAAAATGATTAATTTACTGGTGGTTTTTTTCAGGTTATCAAAGACAGGGGCAACAAATGAAGATATGTCTTCTAATTCGTGACTCTGGAATGGCTTTTTGGATAATCTCTCTGCAAGCGAAGACCTGAGATGCTACAGGACATTTGCAGAAGCAAAGTATCATGCAGCAGGGAAGCTCATCATCAAGAATGCAGCATATAGTGAGGTTTTGACCCCTCCATATGATAACTTTTTTCTTTTATTGTTATTTTACTGGTTTATTCTTTTGTTATTTAATCTGTTTGTGTCTCAGCCTCTCATCTATGAAACCAGGGGGATGGGCTTACCTGAACTATCAGCTGAGCTCTGGAAGTAAAAGCTACACAGATTTTGAGTCATTATAGTCATTAGGATCATATAACTAAGGTAGGTGAATAAAATAAAGCTAAAGCTGAGGACATGTATTCTTAGAGCAGTATAAGTCAATTCTCTCACTTAAAAAGAGTGATAGCCAGAAAAATATTTTTGGTTAATTCCATTTTTAATTTGTTTACAGTGGACTTTTATATGCAGCACAGTATACTGAGGATGTTTTTTTGCATTCCAGTACAAACCTCCCAAAGTCATAACACCTTAGGTACTATGGAAAGACAGATACTAAGTTGCCAGGAATTTTATTAAATTAGCTGAATCAAAAAGGGAAGTATTCCATCAGTCTATCAATTCTCGCATATGAGAAGAATGTAGTCGTAGTTCAGGACTTGCTACAAAGAAAAGAATTCGTAGAAGACAGAAATGTTAGAAAAGTTTTAAACACAAGATATATGTCAGTGGGAACTTTACCTTGTCAGGCACTGATGAATGCACTCCACCCTCAAGATTTTTCTTCCATGTAAGATCCCTGCAGTAATGTTCTCACCTAAAGCTAAACACAAAACCTGAAAAAAACTGTTCTCTTCCATGGGTCCTGCAATTATTATTTTGTGGTTGATCCTATTTAGATTTTAAAATGGTAGGAGCCTATAATTTTCCCTGGAACTTTGGAAAATCTTGTTGCTAGTTTCAGTAGCAAGTTTTTAAGCAATTAAAGCAATTACATTAAATACTTATGGAAACCCTAATCTCTTCCTGTAGGATTTGCTTTGCTAAAAAACCACAAGCTAAAATATAATTTCCTCTCTGTATAGTATATGGAGTTTAATGAGGTTGCATCAAAAATAAAAGCTATATCCCTTTTATTCTAATATGGGCAGACTGTAATGTCTGTCTGGAAAGATCAGTAGAATAGTGACATATCCTAGATCAGAAGTGACATCTCAGGTTTCAGGCAGTGAAAGTAGACCTATTCAGAATAGAAAAGAATTTCTTTCATGCTAACAAAAATGTTTTGGGTTTTCATGTCTTTTTATTATTTGTTACTTAACTTCAGGATCTGAACTAACCCTTCTAAAAATATTCGGCATTCATCACATTTGATAACAGGCATTAACAGATTATAACAAACATCCGTTTTATCAAAATAATTATTCAACAAAACAAGGTAAGAGTTGATATTTATGAGTTTTTTAAGTTACAGGGCTGGGTGGGTATGTGTGGGAGGTGGGGGATGGACACGCACAAACAAACCCTCCAAACAATCTTCAACCTAAACCCCAATTTTTACAACTGGTGGAGAGCAGATACATATCAGCAGTGTGATCACAAAGGGCTCACAGCCTTAAGAAACCAGATACAACTTTTTGCAGACCACCATTAGGACAGGGCTTCAGATCTGCAGCCAAGTATCTCCAGTAAACCTCTTCATCTTAAATCTTAGCAGGTGTGTTCATAAGAGAGAAGAAGTTTTCTTACTTTAAAGGCTGAGACCTCACTGACACATGCTTTACGGTCTATAACTGAACCATGTTTCGCTCCACCTTCAGCAAAGGAAAAATACTATTAAAAAATGTGTATACGAGTATGAGTCTAAAATGAAAATTTCAGGGTAATACTCTAGAAATTGGAACTATGAAAACAAGTTTTATTATTATTTTCAGGTCAGCTGATGTGAAACTGAAATAACCTTTATCAAAATTATGTTGACACAGTATTTCAACAAGTTTATACCATCTTTTTCATCTAGTTATTTTAATACAGCTTGTTTTCATATCTTTATGCATTTGGGGGCAGGAAGTGGTGGAAGATACTTTACTAGCTGGGGTGGGAAGTGGAGGATATCTTAGATACCAAGTTCATTCAACTAGTTGCCTATGCATATACAACGAAGTGAAGAAATAAAAGGCAGTACATGAGAGAGACTACAATCTCATTTTGGAAACTGCTAAAAGAACGTTTACTTTTTGTTTTATTAGCAATTGGAATATACACAAAAGAGAAGAATCGCATATTTCCTGCCCTAATGGTTTGTTCGGAAGTGCAGTAACTATTCTCAGGCTTTCCTCAGTATTTTGAACAAATGCCACAATTTGATCTCAAAGACATTGAAAAAGAGCATCTCTTCATTTTCTGCAGCCTAGAAGACCAAATAGGACCGTTGGGCTCAGGAGAGTGGAATTCAGCCTCTGGCCCATAGACTGACCTCAGGAAAGCCACCTCATCTCTCCAAGAAACTTCAGCTTTACTGCTTGTTTGGGCTGGCTGGGGTCTTGTGAATGCCGTGCGCAGAGGTACAAATTTCAACATGAGAAATTACAAGTGCTCCTTCCCGGAACAAACATTTTCTGAATGATGGGCTTAAGCCCCATTACATAAAGAAGAACTCTGCTCCCCTGCACTGATTGGATACTCTTAATTGCAAGGGTTTGGAGCAAAATTATTTTTTTTCCTCTCAGTGGACTCTACCCAAGAGGTCCAAGCAATGGAGGGCCTGCCTGAGACCCTGAGCTCCCGCAGATATGCTGGAGTGACAGAGGAGCCTTAGCTCACAGATCTCTCTTCCGTGTTTTCTGGAGATCGGTTTCAGCTGTCCCCACTCACAGCGTTGGCTGTTGCAGTTCTTCTGAGATAGGACAATTCCCCACATTCACTACACAGGCACTAGGGAGAGACTTTTTACTTCATAATACTTCTGATCAATGGATAGGGACAGGAAAAAGTAATGCACAAGTGTCTGAGAAACCACGAGAAAGATGTTTGTAACTGGGGACAAAGAGAACTGATGGAGCACAGTTTGACTCAGGATGAGTAGGAACAACTAGAAGAAGAAAGACGTCTACAGAACTCTGTGAGCAGTATGAGAGCTTTGACATAATAGAAGTTGTTGAGTTGGAGGTATTTAGAAATAGGAATGACTTGATCAAAACTTTTGGCATAGCAAAAGCCTATGCATAGACTGTGGAGATGTTAAGAAGAAAACCAAACAGCTGAAGAGGAGGATCAGAGATCAAAGTAAAAAAACAAATTCACCTGGGACTGCTATCTTCTACTCCGGTAGACACCCCCTACCGAGAGCTCAGGGTGTTCAGTAGCAATTTGGAGGCACTTCATAAACTTTCTTATGAGACATGTTGCCCATAGAAGCACAAAAGAGAACCTGAACTTTGTTACGTTATAGTCAGACTTATTTTTAGACAAATAAAATATTTTAAAGGGGCATCTTTTTATATGAACTAAATAGTTGGAGTACTAGAGAGTAAATTGCTAAAGCAAAAATTCTGCAATATTCATTCTGGCATAACTTTATTTGAAGTAGGTTAGTGCAGATCAGGTAGAAAGGCATGAAAGCCATCCAGTGGCTAATATTTGGTCTCACAATCAAGCACTGCTACCAAAGCCTTCAAACAGAATATCTGGGCTATTTTACCTCATCTGGAATGAGGAATTGGAAACAAAGACCTATGCTAACATTCACAAATGTACTTAATTTTCTTTTACCTGATACCCAATTATATGTTTTAAAATCTGGGGGATAAATTTTCCATCTTCTGTTTGTGGATGGAACTGGTTTATAGCTGTTTATCTGATTTGTTTATAATTCAGTAGGAAGGATTTGGAAATTAGATTTATCTTTCAGAGAAAGTTATTACAGAGGAATGAAGCAGTTTGGAACAGAAATAATAAACAAGGATATGTATTCATCTTAGCAATACTGACCTTGCAGGAAATTAATTTATGTTTCTGGGTAATTCCAGGGAAAACTTTACTAAATAATATACAGCTTGTTACTGAAATACATTGTATAAGTATAAATATTTGGAGTTAACTAAACAGTTTGAGCATTTGTATTGGGACCCAATCCAGCCTTGTGGTGTTAAGGCTGCTTAGTCTTCACCTAGCAGCACTTTTTTAGGATGGAATCCTAAAATCATAGCCAAAGTCTAGAAACACATTGATACATGCTTTTGGAAATTACAGTCTTCCAGGAAAATAAACAGAAGCTGGCAATTCTTCTCCTCAGGACAGTCTGCAAGTACCAGGGTTGAGCCCAGAATCTGCTGAAATACATTTTTCTTTTGTCCACTAGCAATTGAAGTTATAAAACTTTCCTTTTAGCTGAATTCTGGACAATATTTTTTAAACTTCGCCTATGCCAGATTTTTCCTGATTTGAAAAAAGAAAATTAACTGTGAGAGAGATCTGGATAGTCTTTAGAAATAATACAATCAAACACAGCCATACTGTCACCATATCCATACATACCTAATGAGATTCGAGGAAGAAAATAGTCCTTTCTGTGTGCAGTTTTTTCCGAGTAACCCCATATCCATTTTGCTGCAGTAGCCATACCAGCGCAAACTTGTGAGCAATGTTGCAGTCTGAGAAGAAGTATCCCATGTTCCCATACCAATATGGAAGCTATTGGTTCTTTCTATCAAGGTACTCACTGATCACTGTAGAAAGCAACATGTTGCCAAATGACTAATAGGTGTTGCTTAATCAGTTACTTCCCATTTATTGGTAAGTAACAAGAAGCTTTCTGGGGATGGCATTCACACACTATGCCAAATCATTAATGACACTCATACAAGGACAGCTTCCCTTCAGGGAATATCCTTTAGGATATGTTTATACACACACCCATGCTCTTGAGCCAGAGGCTTTTCAGTCCTAACAGTACCTGCAAAAGACATTCCTCCTTCGTGTCCTCTCTACTTGAGATGAGAGGAAACCTGTTTCTCCTGAGTGTGTTTTGCCTGTAGCCTTACACCTCAGAGTATCATTCTTCTTCAAGTCCCTTTGCAAAACAGTATATTGCTTTTCCTTTAAGGAGGTATATTGTCTTTTTCCTTTACATCCTGCCCACTTTTTGTTCCATAACTTTGCAATGTTCAGCCTGTGTAAGGGGTTGTGTTAAACGGACATTCCTTGCATTTGTTTGGCTTAGGAGAGCATGATATTCCACAGGAATATCACATCTATGCTGCCAAGAGCTAATAAAGAGCATCTTGGAAGTTCTTTTAGTTCTATCTCTGGCGCAGGCAAGCCATGCTGCAGAGAGTAACTGATTGCTAATGCAAATTTTGTTTTGGAAGCAGTGAAATACTGTGAGTATTCCTGATAATGCTGCAAGTCTTTGGAGCTCCTGTTGTGAATATTATTTTAAACTTCAAGGATGAGGGGACTCCTAGACTGTATAAGGTATGTTATACCTAATCAATTTATGGAATAAGCGGTGTAAGAATCAATCTATTTTCCAAATAAAACATCAATCTAAATGGATCTTTCTCTGCTTACTAGTTTGGGAACACAGTGTACCGTGGACTTGGCTAATACATATTACTAGTTGTTGTTTCTACCCTTTAATAAAATCTTTTGAGGTTGATATGATTTCAGTTTTCTGTTTCCTTACAATTAAGTGAACACCAAAAAGTGCTTAAGCAAACTTAAAATGGCAAATATATAATCATTAAAAATTATTAATAATCCTGCCAGTCAACAAGAAATAAATGTGCACTTCAAACTAGTAAACAAGATATTTGCTAATGTCTATACATTTACACAAAGTGTATGAAAATCCAAAGCACAAATTAAAACCAAAACTAATGTGAAAAAAAATTAACTAAAAGGCAGAGTTTTGATGCTGCCTGCCCTTTTCCTGATTTTTGTTTCTTTACCTTTCAGTCACTTCTAACACATTTTGGGTAAAGCTGTAGAGGAGTTAAATAAACAGGGATTATTTGCCTCATTTCTTCATCTCCCAGGGAATCGCTTCACATCAGGTTACTGAGGATGATTCTGGAGAAGGAACTTGCCCTTTTCCTGTTAACTACCTGCAGAAGAACCAGCAAAGACAAATTTGCTTATTAAAACTGTTGGAACAGAAAGAATACCTAAAAACCATCAGGATTTCCACATTAATCCAATACCCTGTCTCTGACAGCAGCAAACAGCAAATAATGTAGAGAAGAGTATAAAAACAGCACAAAGACAGTTGGTCTTTCATAAGTATTCTCCCAGAATCCAGTGACTTGCATTTAACATATTTCCTAAGCCAATGGTAACATTTTTGTACTTAACCCTCTGTGGGTTTTTCTTCCATTAATTTGATCAATATCTAACCTGTATAAACTTTCAGGAACCCCAGCATCCTCTGGAAAGGTCTATGCATTGTGTGAAAAAAGTAGCTCTTTTGGTGGTTTAATGTCATGTCCTAACTAGTTTTTTCTGTTGAGAGAGAGTAGTAGCAATCTTTCATTATTCATCTTCCTGCTACCCACACATGTCCCCTGGAATACCATTTAAAAATCTGTACTTTATTAGCTCACTCTCAATCTTCTGCAACAAATTTTAAGTAAGAAATTGCACACTGTTGTTAGCAGCTTGGATCTTTCACTTGGCAATTCCTTTAGGATCCTTTGGGAATATTGCCAGAGCTGGTAGTTACTGTTCTTTTTGTCTCTTTGTTCTGTAACTTCTACCAAAATCTTTACTAGAGACAGATTTTCCTGAAACACTGATTATAAGCAAGGGTTTACCAAGGTGAGCTCTCTAGACTCCTTCACTGTGATCACAGATGCAAGGAATCCATTTAATTTTTCTTCTATGTCTTATTTTTTTAAAAGTCTGATGTACTTTGATCCTCTATTGGCTGTACTGACCCTCCAGTAGACTTGTTGCTTCTGATGCGTTTGAGAAAGATTTTACTATTAGTACTGATGCCATTTGGAAGCTCATCTCCTGTCCTATTCTGCTTGTTTACATGTAATGTGTGAAGTTTTATGATTTTCTGGTTTTCCTCATTTAGGCACATTTTCAGCTTTTGAAAGGTTCTTCCTTTTTTCCAGTAACCTCCCCTACCCTTCTGTTCAGCCATGCTGGATTTTTTTTGGTCTTTCTAAAATTGGATGCACTTGCCCCGAATCCCTATGTGGTATCTTTGAATAGTCTCTGCTACCTGCCAGAGTGTTACCCTGTGACTATCCTTTTTATTGACCTTCCTCCTCTGCATGCAAATCTTTTTGAAAATAAGAGGAACAGCATTCTTGTTTATGTATCTCCTACCACAACTGAAAATGACACCAATGCCTTACCCAGACATCACTTATCCCTTAACCCAAGAGGCCCAGGGGAATCAGACTCCACAGAAAGTGACAGTGTCAAGTATCATCCTATACACCTTGTATGGAATACATCATCATTCCATGAACATTTATTGCGTTTCATCATTTCATGAGCAACCATCTATGTCTTCAGATTTGTGCTACCTCCTTGAATTTGATTCTTCCCTTCTGTATCCTTTCTGCAGCATCATGTCTTCATCATTCTTTCCATCAGCATTAACATAATCAATGCACTTATCCCTTGGCAGAATGGCAAGCCCTTCGTATTTCAGAGTAGCTACAAGAAAACAGAAAAAAACCCCAACCATTCATTTTCAGAAACACATAATTCTTTCCAGAAATAACAGAAAGGCTGTTCATTTCAAATTCAGTTAGGCAAGTGACCTCTACGAGCAATATATTCAAAACAAAGTAGTAATGAAGTTGCTGTGGCTACTGCGGTCAGAATCTTAGTCACTGGGTAATTTGAAATCCTGATATTGACCACACATTGGGCTCCCCAGGTAAGTCAGCATCATGGCTTGACAAGTGGGAGCTGGCAAATGACCTTAAGAAGCTGTTGAGGGAAAAAAGAGTAAAATTACTACCAAACGCTATCTAGTGCCCAGCCAGTACAAGGTGGATAGACAGCAGAGCAGAAAGGCCAGATGAAAAAATGAACAGTGAGAACACAAGTAGATGACACTTTGAATCTGAGTCCTGTAATTCATCACCATACCACAACCAAAATGCAGAACAGTAGCATAGGGTGATGAGTAGCAGTTAAGGGACAGAACTTCAGCAAAGACTTAGAGAATGTGTGAGCTGGGGGCTGTTTCAGCAATAGAGAAGAAGAAAATCAGTAATACCAACATGTAAATTTAGTATTGCATGAAACCTGGTGTTAGCATTTCATCTTTCCTGTCTTCCTGTGCCACTTACGGACTGAGATACTTCTAGTGAGTACATGCAGTTAGTTCAAGCATAATGTAATTTGAAGCTCATTTACTTTAGAGCAGCCCAGGCAATCAAAGCTCTGTCATGAAAGCTGTTTTGCAAATAAAAAAAAACCATCAACATTAAAGGTTTATTACCAATCGGCATATGCAAATGCATTAAGAAAAAGAGGGGGAAAGTGGAATGACTAGGAAGGGAAAGTGCACTGTGTGTGCTCTTACTATGCTCTATTTGGGCAGAATGTCACATTTCACTATACCCCAAAAATATAAAAATAAAGTAAACCTTAAAATCTCTGTAGGCAATTGCTCATAATCATCTTCTAGGACATTCTGAACTTGTTCCTTTGTGTTGGGTTCTTGTCTTGTTTTAAATGCTTTTTGCCCTGTGCCATTGCTGACAACTGTGGAAGGAATATGTAAAATCTCATCAAAATCTGAAAAATAGGACATTACATCCACTCCAGTCATTTTTCTCCCACGTAAATCACTACGTAAGGTGAAAGGTAATAAAGATTGAGCACCATTGTATTTCCATAGCTTGACCTTAGTATTAAATCCTATGACTGGTGAGTCAGTTTCTGTCTGGTTTTTTGACATTTGCCTCTCACTAATCATTCTGCACAATTCCATTAAAAACAGTATATATTAAAGCAGCGAAATTACATCTCTTAGGATTAATTTCTAAGCTTCCAACCCAAAATAGCTTTGCAACTGGGGAAAAGTTGAATTGGCATTTCAGTTCAGCAGGCGTGGTTAGCTAATTGCTGGCATATTTAGTTAGTGCTTATCATTCCTCAGTATATGAAATGCCCTACACTATAGGTACTATAAGATACTTAAAAAAGGAGAAGACTGTGCCATCATTCCTCTGATGATCATAAGCCCAGCCAGCTATGTGCTCACCTCAAAAAGAGCAGTGTGATTTATAGAAATTTTAGGTTGGAGCAGTATTTACATGGTTTCAAGCCAAGCGCTTGACTGTGTTCCCAGCTGAAGCCAATGGGACTGTTGTCATTGCTCTCAAAGTGAACAGGGTTGGGCCACAAATGCAGGATTAAGGCTAACAAGCCAACATCCAGTTTCTCTTGAGGGTTCCATGATTCCAGTCTGAGCTTCCTCAATACCCACTTCAGCTACACAAACCCAAGGCCACTCAACACACCTCTAGAATCAGAGCAAGCGATCTCAGAGTTAGTTTCTCAGGACTTACAAGTTGTTAAAGAATGATTCAGGAAATATGGGGCAAGATGCAGCCCAAAAACATACTTTTTTTTCCAGCAAGATGTGAGCATCTAGGGCCTACAAGCACTTTATTACATCTATTTAAAGCCATAGTTGTTAAGACACATCTGTTGTGTAATACCACAGCAATGCACTGGCCCAGGAAGTGGGAAATGTGGGTTTCCAGAGCCATGTAAGCCTGAAAGGGTTTGAACATACAGCTCCTGGCTGTCCGATCTACTCTCTCTGCTCAAATGCATCCTCCATGTCTCCTCTTGAAGCTGGACCATGAATCTGGCTGTCATTTTCCATCCATTTCTAACAACTTTCAAAGCAAGTAGCTCATATCAACCAAAGAGAAAGTATCAAAGATGCCATCTCCACACGACAAAGCACACCTTTGTTCCTAGTATTTCGTTTTGCACAAATGCCCATCTTTCTTCACCCACTAACACTAGCAGCCTGTGTGACAACTTTTCTGTTTAACTTGGGCGCCTGAAGTGGGTGGTATTGATTTTGTCTGTGGAACATTCCTGTGGATTACAGGGGCTTGTTTTGTCAACATGTATTTCTTTTACCCTCCTGCTATGTGGGAAAATTCCTCATACAAACTTCAGTAATCCATTCCTGATCAGAGCATCGTTCAGATCGCATTACACTGAACAATTAGGCTTCAATTACTACCTTATGCTGTTGAATTTTTGTCTTAATGGAGACAGCAATTTTCATTTGTTTAGAAGTTTGATTACACTAAAGATTAAGTTTCTCCTTTCATGTCTCCTGGGTATACTTGAGCTAAGCAAGAGAAATCAAGTCCCATATTGATAACTACACTGAAATCTCATCTCCTTTCTGAATTTTTGCTTTATGTATAACCCATTAGGCTGTTGGTTATTCAGAGGTTTTGGCACAATAATGTTCTGGATTTCTAAGGTATGCCAAGCTTCAGTCTTCTTCCTGAAGTGTCGGAAAAAAACCCCATGGTATAAACAACATTCTATCCTAAAGATACAAAACCTTAACAATCAAAGCAACCTCAAGCTGTAACTTACTCTGACTAAGAATTCACTATATATGTACTTGGCTGTATTAAAAGACCTAAAATCCTTCAGAATTAGCACTCTAATGTACCAAGACTAGGGGTGGCCTGGATTTTTCATCTCCTTTTTAATCACCCTTTAGTACAAGCCTTAATGTTTCATTTTCCACTGTTTCTGGAGAAGAGCCCAGTACAGGGCTCTTGACACAAATACTCCCAGATTACCAAAAAATGAAGATCCAGATCCAGCTTTTGTAAATTGGCCTAAAATCTGTTTTGTACCAAGAAAAGGTCCCACTGAGTGAAAAATCTTCAGAAAGTAGAGCCTGGTAGAGACTTTTTTTTCCCCCTCTAGCAAAATCTATGGTTGTTTTGAAAAGCCCCAAATGAAAAAAATTATACAAAAGCTAAATATTTGTATTTCTGGCAAAAAATAGACCTATTTTTGATGGAAAACAGGTATTTTCCACAAAGGTGTGCACTTTGTATAGAGAATTACTTTTTCTGTGTAAAAAGTCAAAAAACTCCAGCAACCAATTTTCTGTAGAACAGTTTTAAAGGTTTGGAGGGGGACTACTTACCACAAGGTAGGATACGGGCTTGGGAAAAGACCTCTAGAAAAGCCTGGCCTCCTGTTTGTGCACGGGAACACAACACAAAATCCTTTTCACTGGCTGATCAAATTCTACCAAATTCAAACTCTTCTTTTTTTGCCCTCACTGTTAAAATATTTGTCCAGAACAGCTATCTGGATATCAATCTATGCATTTACTCTCACCTAGGTTAATCCACCTGTTTTTTTGCCAAATTTCCTTAGTCTACATAGTTCCTTTCCTGGCAACATATTTCATCTCGGTTTATATTTTAGCAGGCGATTGAACCAAGTGTTCTCTAAAATACTTAGGTTTTCATTTATTTGCTGTGCACCTTCTAAATTAATCGTTCTTGGCTGTGGATTGCTAAATTTATATGCAACACTCCAGATAAGATCTGACCGATCCTTTGCGTGTTAGTTAGCCTCATTACTTTTCTACCTCTACCAGCAAGTATCTCTCCCATATGTGTTAAGATCACAGCTATTTTTCACAGCCATGTCACATTAATATTCGTATTTGCCACACACTGACTTGTACACACAGGACATCCTGCTATTGCACTTTAGCTTATGGTGGAAACACTTGCTCTTTAGCACATGACCTTCCATTTTGCTTTGTTTTATTTCCAGCTTTTTTCTAGTACTTCATTTTCAGTTGTTCCAGTTCTGTAGGATATCCACATACTGCTTACTATTGACAACACCTTGAATCATTAGCAAATTTTGTTTTGTCAATAATGAAAACAATTGCTAAAAATAATAAAATAGGACCCCAGCATGATCTCTGAGGAGCTTTGCTGCTATTTCCTTTTATCCTCCTATTTACACATCAGCATTATTTGTCAGGTTCATTTAACCACATTTTGGCCAAAGGGATTTTTCATTAACCTCCATCATTTCAATTTTAACTCGCAGTTTCTATGGCACTGTATCAAATACTTTACTGACAGCTGTCTAGAATAAATCTAGTGCCTTTTCTTTGTATAGTAAGACAATTTCTTACTTTTTCTCGGTAAAGAAAAGTATTGAATCAAGCTGATACTGACTTCTCTTGATAAATACTATTTGTATTTTATTCTATTTTCCATTTGTTTTCCCTTCTGCACGTATTCTTCTCTACTTTTCTGAAGCCTTGCCTGCCACTTTCTCAGTTGTTTTTTGTTTTGTTTTGGGGGTTTTTCTGCAGTTTTTGAGTTTTGCCTCTAGCATTTTGTGGCAAAGTCTACCCTTTAAATTGTACAAAAAAACATTATCATCATAATAACTAATCATTACAAAACCCCTAAAAATAATAGGGAAAATTTTCCTTTCATTGCATAAGAATAAAAAATACATCAGAATAAAAAGATTAGATGTCTTCATGGCCAGTAAAAGACTCAAAGCCCACTGATCAAGCCTGGAGCTTTGTAGCATATTGTGGCTAAAATTACATTAGCCAAGTATTTTCCATTATGCCAGATACCCAAATAATTTATTTTATATTTAATTTATAAACTTAAAAGATCAGATTCTGCTTCACCTATATACATGAATGTAACAGAATACTTACTAATGGAATGCGTTCAATAAGTATTAATGAAAGGACTTGCCAGAAAGGGCCCTTTCTCTTGCCTATAATGGAAATAGGAAAAATAGAATACCCTAGAAATTGGAGAGGTTTATTATATTGAAGGGACTTCTCTTGCTCTTTTGAAATTACAAAAGATGCGGGAGTCTTACAAATTTGAGGGAGAGGTGATAAAATTGCATACTTCACACGTAGTATTATAGACTACATGCTGTGTCTTTGTGAAAAATGTCCCTGTGCCATATCCTGACCGAAGACTTCACGGTTGTAGACATCTCTTTAAACAAGCAGTTTAAAAGTCCTGGGCTTAACATACCAAAAAGAAAAGTCTATTTTCATAGAATTTCTTTGTGCTTCTAATCTGCAAAGACCTATTTTTGAGTAGTCAAGCTACCTGCAGATTACAGAAAGACCACTCTGAAGAGTTCTTCATATCGCTATGTTGTTGGTTAGGAATATGCACTGTTTCGGTGCATTTGGCATGCTGAGGTTGGTAAATTACCATTTTGCAGGCTACAGCAAAAAAAGCAGTTTGTGGAGCAGTTTGTGCACCACCAGTAAAAGACATGCTCTCAGCTACAGCATGAAGCTACTACAGCGGGGCACTGTTGGGGATGCTGAAATGGAAGAGAATTAAAAAGTTGAGGTGACCCTTAAAGATAGCTTTTTCTTAGAAAACTCTCCCTCTGCATGGTATTGCTTCTTTTTCTAAGAAACAAGTATAAGGTTCAAGTAAGATGATCAGTAACAACAGAAGAAGTTCAAAATAACTAGAACTTTTTGAACACTTGCTGGAGTTGCAGACAAAATACATTGGTGAGGTTTTTTTGTTTATTCAGAGAATCTACATTTCACCTTATCCTCTTTACTGCAGCTACTACATTTGGTGCAGGAGGGTCAGCTGCTGGACAGTAGCAACCCTACACTGCTGCTGAAAGGGGGGTGTGTAGCCCTATGTCCCCCGGCACCTGCCCAAGATCTGGATTCCCATTGTCATAAGCAGGACACACGCTGTTTGCTCCACTCAGGCCTGGCACCTTCTTTGATATGCTTCCATCTGATCATTGAAAGAGGCTCAATAGGATCATTCATGTTAATAGTTACTGATGCTAAAATTTTGGGAAAGTTTAATCTTCTTCCATATAAAAGGTCCAAACAGCGTGTACATTAAAGTCACAATTTCTTTTTCCTGGAAACCCTCTCTAACCTCTATTTCCATGGCTGAGGAATCTTAAGTATCTGGAATTCTGGGGGCGGGGTGGCGTGGAAAGCCTAACAAAATGCAGGATGACAGTAGAGAGTGCCTTTGGGAGATTTGCGAATATCTGACGAAGACCTAGTGTCTTTGCTAAGTGTGAAGACTTAGGAAGTGCATTCCTTTTGCAATGGGAGTTAGTACAGAATTCTGCATAAAGTGAAAGCAAAAAATCTCTCTACAGTCTTGAAAGCAGGACTCAAAACATGGGAAATAACTTGAGCAGCTCAAGAGATGGCCACCCTTGGAAAAGGCATGTTATCCAAGACATCTTGTACACATGCTCTGAGGGAAACCCTTCTAAGTTTTTCATGTGGTTCAGGTATTTCTGGCAACTGTATGTTATTGCATTGTGTAAACAGTAATTTTTAGATGATTGAACAAAAGTCAACCTCCTTTTAAACAATGAAAGCAATAGTTTTTTAGTCTTTATACACATGACATGAATATGATTTGTGGATAGAACACAAGTTGTCAAAACATCTTGAACTCCACAAACAATTTAAATAAGGATTAAGCTAAAATGGGAATGGATGACATTGCTTCAGTATGGAAAGCCTGACCAAAATCACATCAGCTACTTTATTGCCAACACTGTGTATTAGAGGATTCCGAAGAAACAGATAGCCAGACAGAAGGTACTTGCTACTTCTAACCGCACTGGCATGTACCTTTCTTTGCAGCTAGACTTATCTAACAGCTGGAATTGGAGCAAACCTTTTGGCTTCTGCATATGCTGTGGGAGCAGAGAGCCTGCGGTACCTTGGCACTGCTTGCCACTACGTCCATTACCTGCTGCTGAACTTTTGATTTCAGCTTTTACTGCCCTCACTGTTAACGCTCAGGCTCTGCTGAATTCAAAACAGTATCTATTTCAATCAAACTGCATTTACTTTTCTACCAGCTTTATTGTGAAGAGAGGATGAATTTCTCTCCATGTTTGGACTCCATCCTTTTCTTCCATGTCTGTGCAGTCCTCCTGTGCCTCATGGATAGCTCCACAAAATCCCTCTTTGTTCTTTCCTTTGAACTTGACAGGTTGTTCTCGGAAATGGCATCAAATCTACACTGACTGTCTAAATTTATATGACTCCTTGGCTCCTTCATAACCCTATCCATTCTTTGCTGAATAAAAGCATCAGTCTCATTCTTATATATATCTATATAATACATAGACATATATAACATAAATATACACCATTCATATATATGAAACAGCTGGTTTAGTTCCATTCTTGTTCTTTTTCCCCCCTCTGCTTCTGCTATAACAGGACTCTGAACTGTGCTATGTTTAAGTGAAAAGAATTTGAACCACATTTTATGGGTTTCATCCATCAATAATTTGTATTCTCTTCAGGAAAAAAAAAAAAGTACTTAGCTATATCTAAAAAAATATTACTATTTGATGCATCTCTTTCATCTGATGTCTCTTTCATGTCAGAGTCACTGGGAATAGCGACAGAAGAAACGGCTGAGAAATAACTGATGATTTTTCTTTTCACCTAAAAATGCTGATTCATTGCAAACAAAACATCACAAAAATCTGACTCTGGACAATCTTCTTACAGAAAAGGTGCAAGTTTCAAAACTTTTTTTGCCAGTTGTGGGATATGTGGACTGCCTACTACCCAAGATACTAGTTTCTGTCATTCCACGGAAGGAATAATGATGACAGTTCCCAAGACTCTTTCTACACAGCATGTTAATACTAATTCGTTAGTTGGTTTCCCAGGCTACTCAGCTTCAATAGCCTAATGAATCATCTGCTCAAGGAATCAAACACTGGGTTTTGGTGTCTGGCAACTCTTGTGTCCTCAGCAGCTGGGGCAGTGCTGCTGGTGGACAGTCTGTCTGACAGCTCCTCCACACACAGACTGCTGTTGGGTCTACTGCTGAAGTAGCTGAAGAGCCTTCTTGGCATGTATAAATTTCACTCATGAGAGTGACTGCTTTCTTAGCAGGATGCCAGTCATTACAACGTGGAAAAAAAACCCACCCCAAACTTGTAAAGAGAAGACAGAAAGGATTTTTCCAAAGCCTTGCAATAATGATAAGACATCAAGTTCTTGTGAAAGATAAGATTTAAAAAATGGTTTTGAGAAATGGTTTGGAAAAGACCTACGGCTCTTAAGAAATTGCAAGGAGCGCGCCCAGGCTGCACGTGTCAATAACCAGGAGCCTGCAGAGGAACCTCAGGCATCGGTGTCGGGAACCAGCGGGGTTCCGCTGTGCAATTCTCCATTTCCAAGAGGTTTGACCTGAGAGGCTGCCCAGGAATCTCAGAGCTAGCGGCAGAACCAGGTTCTTCTCCAACCCAGCTGTTTCAGGAGTAGGTGCAATTTGGCATTTCAGTACACCTGTCGCGTACAGATCAAAGTCAGTCCAAAGGGGTACTATTTTCTGTCACAACAAAAGTATTTTCGTTACTTAATCATATGCTATCCTACAAGAAGTTTTTCTTTCTGCATTGTTTCCCTCTGCTCTCAGCATGCAGGTTATAACACTGCTCATTATGGCTTGTGGTATTTCTTTTTAATGATATCACAGGTTATAATCAGGTCTTTCTTCCCAATATATGAAAACAAGTTTTGCAAATGCATTTAAAAATGTGAAAAGTCTCTTCAGCTTTCTTGCAGAAGTGTCCTTGGTTTGCTTATAGCTGGTTATTTTGGGTGGCATATGACTATTTAGGAGAGTCTTACGTTGCCCACTCAGTCCCTTTTCACACACAGTACTTAAATTACAGCACATACAATACAGGGGAAAGACAACTACTTTATTCTCATTCTCAGCTTTTAAACCAGCATACAAACTCAGCTTTTTCTACAGAAGCCATGGGCTAACATAAATGTCACTTAATTATATATCTTATATGCCTTGTGAGGTGAACCCAAGATCCACACCTGGTGTAAACTGCCAAGCAACCACACCGAGTTGCCTTCAACTTGGTCCTCTGTTGAGACCTCGAAAAAGAAGCAGCTTGAGGGGAAGAAAGATTTTGTGATACAGTTGCTGATCCACCCGGTGACAAGACTGACCCTGCCAGGGATCATTTCACTTACCCCGCATCGGGGGGCGGGGGTCGTGTGTGTCTGTCCGCGCTCGGTTACCTCAGCGGTTTCACGGCGCTCCGGTGCCGGCTCCGGCAGGCTGCCCGGACGGGCACCCAGGCCCTGCTGCGTGTGAACCCATGAGAAGGGGCTCCCCCGGCACACCGAGCCAGGCAGAGAGGGGTAAATGCCGTCCGTAAGCCGGCGGCAGCCCGGGGTGGCGGGGGAGCACCTGCGGGGGGCTGGGACGGGCGGGGGGCGTCCCGGCGGCGGGGAGCGGCTCGCACCTCTTATGGGGGGAGCAACCGCGGCAGGGAGAGGGAGGAGGAGAAAAGGAAGCCGAGGAGAGGGGCTGAGGAGAAGCGGGAGGGAAGGGAGCCAGGATCTAGAGGAGGAGCTGAGTGCAGAGAGGCGGTGGGCAGGGGCTCAGTCGGGCCGGGAGCTGACGGCCGCCGGAGCGGCGGGCAGGAGGCGGCCGGGGCAGGTGCGGGAGGCGCCTGCAGCCACAGGGCGGCAGCCGCCCGCGGGGCCGGGGGCTCGGCTGGGCGCGGCGGCGGCCCCCGGGCCCTATGGTGCCGCGGCGGGACCCGGCCCCTGCTCGCCGCCTTAGAAAGGGGCCCGCGGAGCGGCGCGGGGCAGCGGAGCCTGCCGGCCCCGGCATTCGCCTGGCATGAGGAACCTGCCGGTCCTCCTCCTCTCCCTCTGCTGGAGCCTGGAGCGGGTAAGTCACCCCGCGCTCGCCGCCGGGAGCAGGGTAAAACTGGCCCCTCCAGACCGCGGACGGGGTGACCCCTGCGGCTGTTCCCGCCGCCCCAGTCCCTGGGGTGCCTGCGCGGAGCCCCGCGGGCTGGGGGTGCCTCACAGCTTCCCCCGTTCCCGGCCGCGGCGGCGGGGGGCTCAGCGGCAGCCGTAGCAGGTGCGGACACTTCGGCCCCACCGCGCTCACTTCGGGAGACAAGCGACGCCCGCCGCTCGCCCTCACCGGGCGCCCCGGGCAGGGCTCTTGCAGAGGGGAGCGCTCCTCAGCCGCCACCGGGCCGGACGCGCAGACGGGGGGCGCCGGCGCCCCGCACGCCCGGGCGGTCCTCGGGGGCCGGGACGGCTCCGCCCCGGCGGGGCAGCGCGGCTGGGCCCGTCCCCACCCCGGCGGAGCGGCGCTGGGGCGGCCGGGCTGTGGGTCGGGGGGGGCTTTGCTCTGCGCTGTCCGCCGGAGCTGTCAAAGCTCTGCCCGTTGCGGCTGGAGGATCGCTGGCAGCCGTCATGTGGGGGAAAGCTGCCGCGTGGTTAAATTCTCCTACCGCCTAACAACGTGCAAAGCACTCAAGAGTAGCAAAGTCGTCAAATTTAGGGCGTCTGTTGTTAACGTGTTTGTATTTTTTAAGCATCTCTTTGGTTATTTGTAGAACTCTGTAACGTTGCTGGCAACGCGATTTACGAAAAAATAAAAAAATCTGCCCTATAAATGTTTCCATCTTTTTTTACTGTAAGTTCAAAATAACATCGCTTCCACCAAAAGTCGGGAAGCTGCACTGAAGGTAAATGTAAGCCGCTTTTGTCAGAAGAAATGTTTTTCCAGTCAAACTGCTTTTCTGGATGACTGTGAAACTGCTAAATCCGCAGGGAGACCCCCCAGCCAGACCCCCGGCTCGCTGTGCCTGAACCTGTGCAGTGTGCTCAGTACTCGGTGGTTACAAAGGGTATCCTACCCTTGGGAAAGCAGAGGGAAAGGTGGATGAGCACCAGCCCTGAAAGGTGGAGAGTGCCCTCAAAATCCATTTTGGGGTTCTTGATGTGTTTAGGGATGTGGTCAGTGCCACAAAGTCTCGAACCCTAAATCTCTTTAGCTTGGTGAAGTACATGTGAATGAAACGGGTGTATGTATTAGAACAAAGTATGTTACAGTGCGGCAGGTGTCCCAGGTTTGGAAAGTAATGCCTTACCTTTGGGTCCTAACAAATTTATATTCTCAAAGTAACCATCACTATTAGGTCACTGGTACTGGGAAGCTTGCAGTTCTTTTGGAAGTATGAGAGACAGAGAAGTCACTTTGGCAGGTTTCTTAATTGTAGTAGCTGCTTTTATTTATCCCTCATTTAATTAACGTTTATATTTACTGGCATCTAACTTTCCAAGACCCAGTAATTATAATACTTTTTGATGAGTAGATCTACTCTCAGTTACCAAATGTTTCCAACAGGGAAAAAAAATATTAAAAAACTGTTACGTGAAAGGGAAAATGCAATTGAAACTATTATGTATACATGGGACTTTATTTTACATGGCAGCTATCTTGCAAGTAGATAATACATAACAAAACACATAAATTTTCAGTATAACACAGAATTTCTTTTATAAGTATTAGAAGTCCTTATTTCTGTTAAGGATTTGTACAAATTCACTTTAAAAAGAAAAAAAATCTGCCCTGAAAACATACAATTTCAATAGTCAATGTAGAGAAAAGATGGGGGAAAAGGAGTAAGGTTCTGATGTTGTAGATGGTGAAATGAGACATTTGGAGAAGAGACAGATTTTCTTGAGTTTTCATAAGAGCTCCTGCTGTTATGCTTATGGCTATTACACTGTATTTTTAAAAGTTGTGCAAATGGCTTGCCCACAAGGAGACTGCAGAATAACTAGGTCCTCAGTCCTAACTCTGGGTCCTAGTTTCTGGGTCAAAGATCACAGCTTAATTACTACCATTTAAAAAAAAATACTGTCTCATGAATCAGAGATTATTACCAGATCCTATTATTAAGTATCTCCTGAAAAAAAAATTAAGACAGAAACTTGGAGAGAGCCCACACTTTTCTTGGTAACAAGCATGAGGGTGACTGAAGTATTGCATATTCACATTTTATTTCATTATGATGTTATTTCATTTGAGCTAATCTCACTGTCCTTTCAGCTCTGGTGAAGTTTCCTACTGTCCCATTTGTCACCTGCTACAGTCATTTCTCCCATGCAGTCCCTTACAGACTCCATGTGTTTCTCATTTAGGCTCTGTCTGCCTCTTTGAATCTACCTGTCTTCAGTACAACTTCACAGCGTCTTGTTTCTTTCCCCTACATCCCTGTCTCTTCCTGTGGACATAAATAGCCTTTTCTGAAAACCAAGGAACTGGGGGCAGGGCTCTAAATCAGTTAAAGGCAATAGTGCTTTCATTTTTAAAGGAGTAGGGTTTTCTTCCAGTGTAGCGCTTGCTTGAATCAAATAATCATGTTCTGGGGCCTTCAGGAGATAAAATATACATGGCTGAAAAGGGAAGAAAAGCAAAATTTACCATGTCAAAGAGAATGCAGTTTGATCGGTTTTAGTGTTCTGTGATTTGTATTAAACTTTCAGCTGCCTAACTTACTACAAAAGCAAAAAAAGCAAACGTGTTTTCTTTTTCAGTTTAACTCAGTTTTTCTTGGAGGAAAAAGTCTCATGAAACAGTATTGGTGAATGCACTAGAAAGTTAAATATTTTCTTGTAAATTACAGTTGGCCTTGAAATGCTACGGGAAGGACCAGTGAATGCTCTAGTAGCTTATTTTAACATTTTGTTTTGAAAAGTCAATGTGTGAGAAGCTAAAATGGGCAATGACTGTGTCTCTAAAATGCCTAGCAAATACTTGGGCAAAGCCAGTGCCAGTTAAAGCTGTGGCTTTCATTATTGGTAGTTGCATCCTTCATAAAGCATTTTAATTCATCTGTCGAGATCCTGGCCTATTTTTTAATTTGACACAGGTGAATGGTGTCCATCCGGAGTGCAGATTTCAGCTGGAGATTCACAAGGAAGAAACAAGGTGCATGGAACTTCTAAAGAATGTAAAGCCGGTGGACTACAAAGGTAAGAAAAGATAAGCTGTGATGTAGGGACGACTGGAGTATTCAGAATTTTCTCCCTTTACCCTATTTGCTGTTGTGGTTGCAGTTGCCATATTTGTCTGTACTTATAGTTTTATGTATTTTAGAATTTATGCAGATTTTGCATTAAAGGTACACCTGCAGCAAACGTGTTGTGAGAGGTGTGCCAGGTGCTAGGCACACACTGGGTGGGACACTAGATGGGAGCAAATGCATTCACATGTTTTAGTTGTTGCTGCTAGTATTTTCTGACTAGTGGAGAAGCTGCAGGCTGGTGGTGACAGGACCAGCAGAAAGAACAAGTCTGAAGAAAGGCTGAAAGCCTTGGATCCAAGCATCTCTCTCTAGCTATGGTCAGAAGTAAGGTTACAGTGGCAGGAATAATCACTGGGTTTCCCAGGCAGAAGATGTTTCAGACGTAACATCAGATTCACACACAGAGTACCATGGAGTCATGCAGAGGGAAAACTGGAGAGCAACGTTACATCTCTGTTAGTTTATTGGTTTTATTTTCTCTAAATAGAAAGATAAATATATACATACAAATATGGCCAATTGTAATTTAATAGAAGAAAGAAGGAAGATGTAGTTTATTATTTTTTAACTTTAGATTTTACTAATTTCCTTGCTACATTTTCATGACTATAAAATAAGATTATGAAAAAAATGACATTTTTTCTTGGGAGTTAGAGCTACTGATAGAGCCATTTGATCAGCAAGCAAAATATGAAGGCAACAAACAAACCCAGACAGCCAAATGAAAAGCAAATCTGTAACATTAAAGTAACAAGGGAAAAACTTTGCTAAAAATTTTTGGCTTTTTAGGAAAGCTGGAAGCGTGTATTTATTTTTTAATGACAAAGGTATTGATGTTTTATAATTAGTTACCGTTCGTTAAATTGTATGCCAGAACTTCTGAGCAGAAAGGAGTCTCTACACACCTGCTGGTGCGAAAGTAGAAGTGCTTCTTGGAGTGCTTCATTTGCTGGTGACAGGTGAAATACTGAAAGGAAGGGTGGACTTTCAGTGAGACTTAGATAAAGGGGAAAGAAAGTTTAGATCTAAAGAAAACTGGATTTTTTTTTCAGTTCAAACTACAATTTCGATTTTTACAAAGTAACGTCACACCTAAAACTAATTATTAAATTTCTGCTAAATGATCTTTAAGTGGCTGGAAGTATTTAATTTCAAATTGGTTCCACAAAGCCCTAAACCTCATCGGTGTCCTGCCTTTTGCTATGGTAGTCCAGGTATGTATAATCTCAGAATAACTGGGCTCCTTGGAATACCACAGCTCTTGCAGTGCAGTTGTTTTCCTTTGGCTGAACTAGGTGATACATAGTGTATTTGTTTTTTCATATTCGGTCCGTTTTGAATGTGCTCCGAAGATTACTATGGTACCTCGGGGACCTGCCATCTGCGGTGCCCTTTGAGCATAAACATGAATCCCAACTCACGATACTTTCTCCACCTGTCTTCTTGATGTAAATGTGTAACTCCCTCAGTGCATAGTCTGGTACCAATTTGTATACACTAAAATAATTAAAAGGATCATCAGCAGTTTGTATGTTATGATAATTCCTCCTTTTTATTACTCAAGATCGGTAATTAGAAAAATTATAATAACAGTTACAAATTTACATGGAGATCTCTCCAAGCAAAATCTTAGTGGAATAAATCTTCTACATTTAAATTTTTTTATTTATATGACTGGTGAAGAGAGATGGCTGTTAAATAAATAACACTGGTGTAAAGCCAGATGGAGAAATAATTAGTAGCCCAGCTTAATGAATTAAATCTTGAATTAATAAATTCACTGTTGGCTATTATACAGCTTTGAAATTCAAGCTTTCTTCAAGATCCACTTTTGTGATCCAGACTCTGGCCTGCTCCAAGGGTATTCTTGTGATGCACACCAGTTTTATTTTGGGTTCCCTAGGGGAAGAAAGAAGTTTTCTGTCAAAATTTTCTTCACAGCCTCTTTTCACTGGAAAAGAGGGGTGCCTCCTGAAGGCAAACTGCTGTGGAAGAACTTCACGTCTTAGGAAGAGACAGCGTGTCTGATGGTGTTGATTCAGCCCCGCAGGTAGTGATAAAACAGCAGTGGAAGGACTTACACATTTAATTGAATGCCTGGCTGAATCTAGGGGTATATTTCATTTTGTCAGAGACATAAATAAAGTCCCTGTGGTAATGAACCCTTAAAAACTGTATGTTTAATGTTACAGGAGAATTTATCCTATGTTTCACGTTACAGATACCTTTACCAAGAGCCTGTTCAGAAGAGCCTACATTAAATATATGCATTTGCATTTCCAAAAATACCCATTCTCTATGTGTCCTTATTTTCCTGATAAACTCTCTGTATTCATACAAAGATGTGAGGAGTATTTTGAACAGAGACTTGCAGATTGTCACAGTGACACTCTGACTGCTGATAAAGAAGAATTACTAATGAAAATTGGCAAGCTGGAACTAGTCCAAGTCCTGGCTCCACACCTAAAACTTGTAGTACTTTTGAAACATAATTCATTACAAGAAATTCACAAATCCTATTTCACTTTTTCCTGAATTGGAAAGGTGGTTATGCAGCCTTTGTCAAGCTTTTCTAACTTTAGTATTTGCTACCTGCCTTAGAAAAGCTATCATGAAATCTATGAAGGTCCTGTCTAGAATTTGGAAATAAAGGTTTACTGAGATTTTCCACTATCTCAGTGAAAGTCCAAGGCCTCCCCTATCAATGTAAGTGGGATTTTTTTCATTAAATTCTTGGGCACCTGAGAAGCCTTCACACCTCTGTGTAACATGCTCCAGAATTCGGCTGGCGTGCACAGCTACTGAATTTGAAGGATCCAAATTTACGGGACAGGCAATTTCTCCTTTGTCATAGATGCCAATTACGTATTTAATACCTTATCTAATACTTCTCAGCTCCCAGTTAGGGAGACATAAAGGAAAGATTTAGTGGTGATTGTGGTTTGTTTTGTTTTTACGTAATAAAATGATGTTACCTTACCTGAGCTGCCTCATTACATGGGCTGAAGAATTTCACTGAGTAATTTTTGGAGCACACCTAAAATCACTGACTATGAAATCTGTGAAGGACTTTCTGACTTCATGGCTGAATAAAGCAATAGTGTGTTTTGCAGGGAAACACTGTATAAATACTGTGTAAACATCCTTTGAACAATGCTAAGGATATGTTAAAACTGGAGGACCCAGTTTGTCTAAATTCTGCTCATTTGCCAATGCCAAACTGTTAGACATCTGGACCTCCTGCTTTGCACCCTTTGGGGGATTTTCAGGCATTAGCACATACTCTTCCATTAGTGGAGAGCATTACACTCCATTTAGGGAAGAAAGTCATTCTCCAAAGATCTGTAGCAGTGCCTTCCTCTCTGTAGTGCTCTAGCAATTCTAGTTGTTTATCTTATGAAGACTGCATTAGCTTCTGTCTGCATTTATTTTCTTCTTTGCTTCTATAATTTGACACCTGAGGTATGGATGCACCTTAGCTGGAAGCCTAGCAGAGATTTTTTTTTTGCATACTCATTTTTGGAGGGCAGATGAATTGCATTCTAAATAGCTTATAATAGCTACGAACTTTGATGTCTACGTGGAAAAACACTGGTTTACTTTTTACTTACTACCCACAGCTTGTCCCAATAGAGAGGTCCCAATAAAAGTGATTGAAAATACATAAAAATTTGCCCACTGCAAATTTCTGTCTTTATTATTTAGAATTTTTCCTTATAAAGTAATTGTCTCATTTCTGTTCACCTTTAGTGAAATCTTATGGTAAAAAGTGTTAAAACTCAGTCAGTAGACTTTATAACAGGGTTCTACAACAAAAAGTTTGAAAAAGATTTTATTATGAAAAAATGAAGTCTAGGATTTTTTTATTCATTTTGGACTGAGTGGCTGCACAGTTATATGAGTCTTCTTGGCTCTTGCTTTCCAAAATGTGTTTTTGTGAGACCCCATATGCCAGATGACATTTTTAATTTTAGATATGACATCTTAACTTTGAGGAAGGGATGTAGATGGAAGGAGAAATATCTTTGGAAGAATTTCATAAATCTCTCAGTGAGGCTTCATAATGCAGCTAGTAATGGGAAATTAAAACAGACAGGACTACCAAAATGACACTCTTACTTATTCATAAATTTAAAGAAAGAGGGACCAATATTGCTATATAATCCAGTCTCCTGGATTAGGCTGCCAGTAGAATTTCACTCAGTGATTCCAGTGCTGAGCTCATGATCTTGTGAGTGAAACAGAGCACATTTTTCTGAAAGCTCTTCAGAATAGTGGGATGCATATTCAAATGTTGGACCCGTGGGAAGTTGTCCAAAACTTAGTTTATCCAACTAACCTCTGCTGTTAAGGTTATTTCTCCAGTAAGAAAGGTGCCTGTTTTGCTGTCCAAACCCACACGTACGCACACACATATATCTCTGTATTGCACAAAAGGACTGACGTAGTATAACAAAACCAACATGACGATCACTCTCGCCTCCATGTCAGTAAACTGGAGACACACAAAGCCAGATGAGACCTTTCTTTTGTTACATGAAAAGGAATCTCTTCAAGGTTTCCCCTTTCTTAATCCACCCAATCTCGTCAGGGTCTTCTGTCAGTTTTTGTTTGGTCTTTCAGCTATTTCCTCTGTAAAATAAGTCAGTTCAGGCTGCGATGCTCTTTAGTTATCTGAGGTAGCATTGAAAGTAGAATTACATGAGAGAGTGGGATCATGGAACTTCCTTTCATGTAGCAGCAGGAGCTCTTGGCAGGACAACTTTAGCTTTCTTGAATCTCTGTGCTGCTGCTTTTCTAGCTGTAGTAAGACATATTGCTACTTTTTGGTTCATGCGTTTGTTGTTTTTTTTTATGAGGGGAGCTAAAGGGGCTGCTTTGAATGTTTGTCTATTTTGGCTTCCGTTACTTGAAGTGTCATCGTTAATGACACTACATAAAACTGATCGTCCTTGTGGTGTTCACGATGTCTGGGCTTTGTGGAAGCTATACTTAATTATCTGAGGGCAGAAGAGAGGCAGAGCTGGCTCATCTTTTGAGGAGGCTGGGCGATAGGTGAGAAAGAACCTTGAATGAAAGGAGTTGTCTACTGAAAAATAACCAACAGGAAATCAACATTGAAGACCAAGAAAATGTCCTCATCAGCTCTATTCAAAAATCTGACATAATAAAGGTTACTAAGAGTGAAAATAACAAACTTTTTTGGAAAGAAGAAAGGCAATACGTAGCCACAGATACATTCTACAGTTTTGAAGGTCTGAAATTTCTACCCCCTCAAAACATGAATAGCAATTCAACAGTCAACATTAATAAATGGCATTTGGAGCCCTGAAAAGGAAAACTGCACAGCCAGTGAATTTATTGTGTTTTTCGAAGATTCTGAAAGAAATACTGCCCCGCATAGTTTTGCACTTGAGTCCTGATAAAGACAGCTGTGGCCATGGCAGCCCGCTCTCCATGATATCCAGAGTTCAAATACCACAAGGCAGCCACCTTGAATACCAAAGCACTAAAAAAGCTCCAGCTAATACAACAAATAGCACATGGGTTAGGCATAATCCAAACTAACGGAAATACGCGGTTCCAATACTTTACAGAGACCATTAGTATTTTGTGGTGGTTTATATAAACAGAAGATTGAGATTTAATAGTAGCTTTTAAAGAATGTGTAGCATGTCTAAATTGGAGCAATGCGAAGATGAAGGTACCTCTTACTGCTTTGACTATACACCCATTAATATCTTTGCACTATAATGGAAAATAGTTTTCTTATGGTAAGGTTAGAGTGCGGTCCAGTCATACAGAAGTAAATGCTCTTGCCTCCAAAGAACATTTTGAGTAATTGGAAAGCAGGATTTACTTGCTGAAGAATTTGGATGGAAATATGTTTTCTTTTTCAGAGGATTTTTTCCAAAGTTTTTAGCAATTTCTGTATTCCCTCATGGAACCCTAAAAATAGGTAAATTCCATTAAAAAATATAATTGGCTTATAGATTTTTGATTCTCTAACAGGAAACTGCTCTTCAGAAGAGAAATAAGGCATTTCTTTTGAAATATTTCATTTAGTGAAAAGTCAGTAGTACCCTAGAAATCTCGGTAAGCACATTTTTGCCATGCCTGGTAATAGGAGTGGCTTTTGAAAACCTATAAACTGCAATCATTTTAGGTGAATATGAGATAAACTCTAATGGTTTCATCATTCTGTGTAACTAGTTACACCTGATGTGTACTGTAGACTTCCAAAATTCTACATGCTGTGTAGGAGTAGTTTTTGTTGACTGGCAATTAAAAAGTTTACATTTGCATTTCTTCAGTATTCCTGACTAATCAGAGCTTGTATACACTACACAATTTCACAACAGCGCTTTAGTTCAACATAAGCATATTGGAGCTGCAGTTTGCAGCCAGTGTTTTGGTTTTCACACGGGTGCAGGTTGGCAGCAGAGGGGGATTGGGGGCTGGTGGGCAGAGCCTGTCCCACCAGCAGCCAAGGCAGCCAAAGGGCAGCCACGGCCAGCCCCAGCCCGGGGCATTGGGCACCTCCAGGGGTAGGGACAGCTGTGGACGTTAGCCTGCAGGGCAGGGCTCAGGATCTGGCCTGGTGCAGGGGACCAGGGTCGAACACAGCCCTAGGATGGCCGGGCAGGGCCGTAGTGGTGGGCGGGTGCCCAGGCAGAAGGTGGCACAGGTGCTGCTGTGGCAAAGCTGGTCAGGTGCCCCATACCACCGCTGGAGGCCCAGACCTGAGCTTAGATGGGACCCTGGACAGGGGAGTGAGGCGGGACAGGGACGTTAAGGCCTATTAGTGCGCTCAGGGCCCAGACAAAAAGTAGATGACAAATAACTTCAGCAAACTAGCTTGAGGCCATAGTATTTTTGCTACCGTCTTATTCCTATTACCACTTTAAGCAGTTTTGCTGTGGCTTTGCTTCCACTTTGCTAGCTCGCTATTTCTTTAGTGCCTCCTTTCCCTTTCTTCATTATTACTTGTGTGAAAAAGCAGAAAGAATTTCAGTCTGTGTACGTTCATAAATTCTCATGTAGTCTAAATAACATGCTGCGGCATTCAGACCTACAGTCTGGAAAACCTTTCCCGTAAGAGGTGAGATTGCTTCTGCCTTGTCAAGTAAAGTACAAAAAATCAAAATGTTTCCCCATTCGAAAAATAAACCCTTGACTAGCTGACAACTTTCTGGCTGATTTTGAAAGCACTCTCACTTTTTTCCATGTATCACACACGCCTAGGCAGTTTGAAAAACGCTAGGCCTCTCTTTGAATTGGAAATTTTTAAAATACAAATGCAAAGTGCCACCTAGTGGTTAATGTATGGATAAATGTATATATAAACAAAACTTTCCAGTACAAACCCAGTGTTACACATTTTTATAGATGAAGAAGCATGTAGGTAGGTAAGCAAACTTGTTGCTCAAAGACTGGCCTTCAGACTGCAGGGTGATGAATGCGTTGACCATGCTTATGTAAGCTGAAAAAAATGAGAAACAAAATGTAGTTTATAGTCTGTTATGTTTCCTTTCATTGTGAAGTTATCTGCAAAGGCATCACAAGCATTAAAGACTAAATATTCAAATAAAGTAAGTGATCTCATTGAAACTAGCGAAGAATAGCATCTGCAGTATCATCTGGAGGAACAGGAGGGAAGAGCAGTAGAGGAGTGACACTGTGGCCACACTTTTGAGCGAGTCATTGAGTAAAGGTTTTCTGAGAAGGTTGATTCTTTGCTTGGATATGCTGTGAATGACACACCAGAGAAATAAATGATGCAAATGAAGAGATTAAAAAGAGATTGCTGTATGTACAGTGCAGGAGTGTTCTTCTAGACACCACAGAAGCAGGCCTGAGGAGGCTGTTTTTTGTTGGGTTTTGGTTTTTTGGTTGGTTTGTTTTTGGGTTTGTTTTTTTTTTTTCTTTGCTAGCTTTATTAATTGGTAAAGAAGCCAGTAAAGAGTGTAGTAGTAGAGATGCCCAGAAAAAATTGAGGAGCTAAGAGAGACAAAGAGTTGGACTGGTTTTATAAATGTACATATCGGAGTGAAAGGACCAAAACGTTGAGAATTTATTGAAGCAGGATGCAAAACATAGAGATTAAATCCATTAATGAACATAAAAGTAAAAGGATAAAAATGTACATGAAAATACTTTTGGGTCCTTAAAATATTTTTAAAAGTATGATAAAATTGAAGACTTTATAGGATATAAAGATTGAAGCAATTTAAGTCTTATTTAAAATGTGAGATATTTTCTGTAGAATTATTGGTAAAATTGTTATTAGAAGTAAAACTCGAAACCTTATTTAAAGCTAAAGATAAAAATGTTTTGTATATTTGTTGATTAATATCCTTTGGAGAAAGTAGGAAACAGGCTTATATACGTGGGAGATGAGTGAAGTTTCTGGAGAATAAGAGCATACATAATGGTTTATATGAAGTGCAGCGGTGATGGATGACAGTCCAGAAATCCTAACACTGATTGAATTAATGGTTGGACAGAGAGCAGTAGACAGTGAGTGAGTAGAGAGGAGAATATCAAGCTTGATCAAATTAGATATTCTACGTGCAGAAAGAGACACATTTAACCTAGTATTTATTGCACCTTCATTTTCCAAGTGTAGGTATTTATAGCACTGTAGGCTGCTGTTGTAGTCACTGGGGGGAAACAGACAATTGTTGGGAGCAATTAATCTGGCCTGCTTTCATATGTTTTAGGATGAAGTGATTCCTCCTCTGCCATCCCCTGACAATATCACTTATGTCATTGTTTTAAAAGGGTACTGTGGTGCATAAAGAACAATATCTACTTGAAGACCTGTGAAAATCACCACGGTGTCCAGTTGTGCCACACGCTGAATTTCCAAGACCAGTGAGAAATTAATTGCTAATTCCAATTGTGCACAATTAAGCTCATGCTGTACAATAGAGATATGTTGTTGGAATGGAAGAGACAAATTGATGCAAGTGTAGTAATAATGGACTTGTTAATTGTATCCCACCTCTGCATAAGGGTATTTTTTGCTAAGAGAAGAAAAAGATACATGACTGCAATATTGTCATAACAGAGGAAGGGGAAATGAGGAAAGGTGTGGTCTGAAAGCCCAGAAAAGTGCATGTTGTTTAACAGTTGTACTTCTAGCAGCCTGTAGCAGTATACCAGTAACACTATCATTTCAGTATTCAGTCCTAGACCAGTTTTCAGAGGCACACTGTGGGCATTCAGTGAATATAAATGCCTCCAGGACATTTTAACAGTTTTCTCAGATATCCTGTACCATAATAAATAAGCCTGTAAATATACATGAAATGGAGCTTTATGTTCATCTTGGAATTCTGATGACAGCCACTCAAGTTTCACTCTCATGATTGCTGATGCATTTGAATGTAGTCTAGGTGTAAGAAGTACATCTTTTGTATTATTTCATCTATTTGATTTAAGGAGTCTGAAAAAGTATTCTCAGCTGTGCCATACATGCCTGTAAAGTCCTAAAATACTGAGGGAAAATTGAGGTAAAAAATACATGCCCCAGAAAACATTAGGGACTTGTAATGTTTTGAATATCAAAAACTTGTATACTGATTCCCTTCATGCAAGCTGGCTTCGAGATCTGATACAAATTGTGTTGATTAATTTTGGTGGGAATAGGACTTGGATCTCAGTTTTTCTGTGTAATATTTCATGTAATGGAAGACTGAGTAAGAGTTGTGTGGGATTTTGTGGAAAATGTAATAACAGAGCTCTGAAGTCCCATGTTGTTCAGATGCCTTCTAAGCAAAATCTTCACCTAGTTCATATAGCAGTGTAGCAAAAATTTATAAAAGCCTCTGAACTGTTTGCAGATTACTGTAGCAAATCCACCATCTTTCAGAGAGTATGTTGAACAAAAGGGAAAATTTGTGAAAGTAATCAGCTTTTATGGGTGTGCATGAACACTTTCATGACTCATCTCAGCTTTCACTTATTAGTGGAAATGGGGATGAACTAAAAAGGTCTGAAGTTGCACAAGATGCTAATTATTCTTGTGTTCTCCAGGGCTTGTTTATGCTGGCTCAGGCAGTACATCCATCAAAGCCAAAAGAGTTTCATTTTGTCGCTATAGTTCTGAGTGCTGGCAGATGAAGAAAATAGTTTCTTTGTCTCTCTGGTTACTTGTATGTCATGTTGTTGATGATGTTTCTGGCTTAAAATCAATTGGGGAGGAAGCATGACCTGAATTGGCTGAGGTGAACATTCTTTTACTTTGCATAAGCCCTGGTGCTGCATCATGAAGAGTTGGACTTTGTTTTGATCCAGTACTGCAACTCAGGAAGCACTTCAGCATGTTTAAGTTCTGTTGACTTCAAAGGATGTGAAGATGACTTGCTCACATGTAAACCCCTTAAATTATATACAGATGACCAAGTCAATATCATCTCAGACATGCTATAACTAATGATAAAAGACACAAGAGCTACAACGGAGTACCAGGTAGACAGGTAAAACAGAGCATAGATAAAACTCATGAGTTAATTCTTAAATAAATGTATGAACCACCTGTAGGGGCAGATAAATTAGAAAGGACAAACTCTGCATGATCAATGGGGAAAATAGGAGCGTATATGGAGTTCAAAGTGTGTTACACTCTGTACTAGAGGAACCAAAACAGTTAATCCTCTTCGGGTGACTGGAGAATTCGACAAGCTGAGGTTAATCCCACAATATTAAGAAAATAAGGATGGGGTTGATTGGAGTAAACACAGGTACCTAGAGTCTAGACTCTGCAACTGGATTCACAACTTCAGGCTTTTTGGGGAAAAAATAAGCAATTTTTTTTAGGTTCAAAATTCTGACCCATTTTAGGAGTTGGCTTAAGTTAATTTAAACATGAGTCAGCAGTGCACCCTTCATACACTGTGCTGCTGGTATATCAAGAGAAGCAATTGTCTGTCTCTATTTGACACTTGTGAGACTGCATCTCAGTGGAGTACTGTGTCCAGTTTTGGGCTCCTGTGTAAAGAAAAGCCATTAATTGGCTGAACTGAGGGCTTGGAGATGGCACTGGTATATGCCGTATATAATGACTAACTGAAAGCTGTGTTTATTTAACTCGGAGAAGAGTGATATGAGTGCTCTCTTCATCTACCTAATGGGATTATAGAGAAGATAGAGCCATAGTCTTCCCAAAGGTGAACAGAAAAACAAAAAAAACCAACCAAGAAACACAACAGAAAGCAATGGAAGCAACCTGCAGCAAGGGAAATCCTAATTAGATGCATAGAAAAATTCTTCATAGAGGAAGTTGTGTGTGTGCTGGTTGCCTAGAGAGGTTGTGGTATCTCCATCTTTGGAGATTTTTAATGCTTGGCTGGAAAAGAATATGTGAATATGGCAGTGTGTGTGTAATGAACATTTAGTACATTTCTTGCGTACCTCTTTGGAGGTATACAGGGCAGTGGAGGATAAGGCATTACAAAGAAGAGCAACAAAGCTGGTGAAGGGTCTAGAGAACAGGTCCTTTGAGGAGCAGCTAAGGGGACTGGGGTTGTTTCGTCTGGAGAAGAGAAGGCTGAGGAGACCTTGTTGCTCTCTACAACTACCTGAAAGGAGGCTGCAGCAGGGTGGGTGTTGGTCTCTTCTACCAAGTAGCAAGTAATAGGACAAAAGTAAATGGCCTCTTGTGCCAAGAGTGGTTTAGATTGGATACTGGGAAAAATGTCTTCACTGAAAGGGTGGTCAAGCACTGGAATAAGCTCCCTGGGGAAGTGGTTGAGTCACCATCTCTGGAGGTGTTTAAAGGAATTGTAGAAGTGGCTCTTAACAACATGATTTAGTGGTGGAGTTGGCAGTGTTAGATTTACGGTTGGACTCAGTGATCTTAAGGGTCTTTTCTAACCTAAATGATTCTGTGATTTTGTGTTATCTATCCACACAGATAAACTTTGTGAAGTGTTCCCATTAGTAAACCCTTATATTTGGTGTCATCTTTCTGAATATAGAACAGATGCTGCATTTAGAGCTGTACAATCCTAAGAGGAGTGAAGAAAGACTCAGTCCCCATGAACAAGTGACTCCTCTAGAAAATAGCATTTCCTTGGGAAACTGTGTAAAGGGGACTCTATGGAATTGGTGACTGAATGCAGCATTTGCCCCATAATCCTCCTCTCATCTTCTTTTTTCATCTCCAAACCCTGTTCTTGGTACAGCAGAGAGGCTTCCTTCCAACTGTTACACTTAGATGTCTTCCAAAGGAAAGGAAAGCCCATGGAAATGCTTTGCCACTGGCACTCCTTCATGCTGCATACAGGACATGCCCACAGGTGCAAATCCATCTGCCAGTTCTGTAACACATTCCTGGGTTCTCTACTTTACATGTACTTTGAATGTAACTAAAACTTTGAAAGTAGGGTACTAGACACTTTAAGTCAACACAAGCTGTCCAAGTTTAATTGCTCTAATGTGGTTTAGAACTTTTAAATATTCCTTTTTCAGCTTCATTTAACTCAGTTGGCTTGATTTTGGGCATGACCTCACTAGTACAGAGTAAATGAATAGTGAATTTCTATTACTATAATTATTGTGAAGAACAGTATTATACATGAATGTGAGCAGTTCCTAATCCAAGTTTCATGATCTGTACTGAAAGGAACAAACTGTCTGTTACAGTTTCTAATAATCTTATGGAGATAACACTGGTAGGATAAAAGTTTCGTTTCTCTCTTTAGTGCTAATTAAAAACATAACTTGTCAATTGTCAGTTGCCTTATTTGAAGACATAAATGCCCAGAATTCTGCACAATTTATTTTTTTGAGATAACTTGAACTAAGACAATATGAGTAACATTTCCTTACTTTTTTCTCGTAATTCTTCCTAAGGCTTATATTCAGAAACCTTCATCACTCTTCACTTAGGTTAGAAGGCATGCATTATAAGTAGACACCTGTAAGCAAATAGAGCATGGTTGATCCAAGTGCCTGTAGCGGGCTAGAGGAAGATTTATGTTCATTCAGAAGATACCGCTTTTGAGCCACATTTATATAGATATCAGCATGGGCAAAGCTGTAACAAGTTGTGACTATCTACTAGTTACAAGTTATTACTAGTACTATTAAAAAATATGCCTATAAAATTTTATGACACACCACACCCCCCATCCTGAAATCAATATACAGAACCATTCTTTGTTCAAATCTCTGTTATTTAGTTTAGGAGAGATGATTTTGTAAGTCCACACCCATTGTTCCTCATTTTTCACTCATGAAGTGCTCGTATCGTGCTTGTGAAGCTGAGTCCAATGAACTACTTAAATATTTCTTTGTGATGTTCAATCTGCCTATTACTGCAGATAAAAAAGTTCATTCTGTGATTAAGAGACTCTCAAAACTTTGTTAATCTTGTTAATAAGCCATATTCATACTCAGAAGTTATTTTGTAACATTTCTTATCTTTTCTTAGCATCATCCCATCAAAATGACATAGTTTTAATGAGGCGTTTTGCAAACAATATATTAACTGACCTAAAAATAAGCTGGTTAATCAGCAAACTCTTAAGATTCTCCTAACATTTTCATAGAAAATACCACCTTTGCATCTTTCTTGGAATAGTCTAATCTTTCTTGAGCTATTCATCCAAAACTTCCACCAATTCTTGAGAAGGTAGATAACAGTCCAGTGATTCAGGCCATACTGAGCTTTCAAGACTGTTACTGCTGGTTTTGTTTCAGGATGTGTTGGAGTTTGGGATAACATCACCTGTTGGCGTCCTGCAAAGATTGGAGAGACTGTCACTGTCCCTTGTCCAAAAGTATTTAGCCTTTTTTCTGGCAAACCAGGTATTCTTTCATTTTAAGGTGTATTTTTGCTTACTTCTCTTTGGTATTTTATAACATACTGTGCTAAAAATGGTTTATTTGCAGTTGAAGGTTTTTGTTTTCATTTTAATGATAATCGATTCTTAACAGAGCTATTTATGATAGATCATGAAAAGACCAAATAATGGTCTTTGTGGTCCATATGGTGTTCTTTGAGTCAGATACTAAATATGTATTCTGATATAGTGTTACTCATCAAAGCTGAAGATACTGCTTGCTCTTTTTGATCTATCTGTGTTCATTATTAAGGCAGCCTTAACCTTTTTAACAGTTGTGTGGAATGATGGTGTAGAAATAAACAGTGTCTTCCATAGAACATTGCCTAATTCTCTCTAAGGTAGAAGGCCTTACAGTACATGTAGTAGAAAATACTTCAGCATCTTGAGTACTTAAGAGTCATTTTCTTGCAAAACTGGCTTTGACGTAATTTGTCATGCTGGTAACACATTCCTCTTCTCTGCCTAGTCAGAGAATCATGATGTACTTTTGAAGTGAAGACTCTTCAAAGTGTGTAAATACGTTACATTTTCTTTAAAAAATTCCATATCTATGCCAAATAGCAGAAGTGGTCCTGGTGTTTGAGGAGACACTGTGGTTTGAGGTCAAGGCCTTCTTATAAGCCAGAACGATTTGGTTGTTTGCTGTTCAACCATTTGTAGGGTATTTACAACTTTCCACTGAAGACTTTAACGGAGAAGAAATTCCAGTAACCAATCAGCAAAATAAAAATCACAAAAGCTTTAATTTGAAGTGTATATGTAAACACGCTTGGTTATTCTTTGCCAAAGTTGATCTGTGACACATAAATTTGTTCTTGTGTGGTGAAAACCACGCATCTTTAAGTCAGTTAAGACAATGGTAAACTGAAAACTAAAGCAATATGTGATTATATATTTCAAGTATGATGGATATAAAAATTCTCTATGAAAAGTGAGGGCAAGTTGCTTACAATTTAACATTGTAAAAGTAAGTTATAATAATTTTAATGACTATTCTTTATTCTGACATCAGACTCTTCAGTTTTCTCCTATTGAAGCTGTTCCATGTTGTATGAACATTAGTTCATATTAATTAGATTAAGGAGCAGAATCATGGGCTGCCCCCATCTCATCTGCGTGACTTTGTCTGGGAAAAGAGTCAACTTCTCTCCGTTCCAACCGAAGAATCCTTTCTGAAATTAATAGATGCTCAAAATTGCTTTCCAGCCATACTCGCACATCTCCTGCATGTTCCTTGGGCTACATTGTTTCAGGAATTGGCTCAAGGAGTGAGATTCAGCATGCATACTTATTTCCTTGTTCTTTAACCTATCACGTAATTTGGCCTTTAAAGTGCATTGCCAACTCTACAAACATTTGCTGCAGCAGTAAATCATTGCCATATTATCTAAGAGCTTTTATAACTCTCTAGATCATTTGGCACTGCCTTCTCAGAAAAGCTGAAATAGGAGGTTAGAACAACTCTCTCTTAAATTACTTTTCTATCAAATTGCTTTACCTCCGAATTATCGGCTTTATGGAGTAAGCTGAAAGAGTCCCTCTAGAATACTTCAGATAAAACATCAAAATATTTTAGGCTTTTGCAGGTGTAATAGAAATAGCTATTATACCAAAGTGGAAGCCTGCCATCATAGCTTGGAATTACTTTTGTTTTTCTCTAGTGCAAAGGCAACTGAGCAAAATTAAAAGCCAAAGTAGTATGAATGAAGAGCACATGAAAAGAAATGGCTGCGTTGCTTTAACAGGTGTGCTAGGAAATACAGGATGTTAACAGAGAATGACAAAGTTGTCCAAAGATTCATCGATGAGGAGAATTTAAAATCTTTCTGATTTAAACTCTCTATCGTTGCTTTACAGGAAATATTAGCAAAAATTGTACGACTAACGGATGGTCAGATATTTTTCCTGACATTTTAAGTACTTGTGGATATAATGACTATGAAGATGATTATAAGGTAGGAAAAGTACTTTTTCTATGAATTTAGATGCTGATGTTCAATACAGCTATCAGACATGTTCTGTTTCTAAATAATTACTGGTTTACTCTATCAGAATTAATGAAAATCGGTAGTAATTTTTAGTAGCAGTCTTGCCATATGCTTGGATTGCAAATGTCATATAAGATAAAATCAGAAATGTAGAATTCAGTAACTGAAACTCAAGGCTGTAATCAGTTGGTAATTGCAGTAATGCATCTGTATTTCTAATATTGCAGTGTTATTTGGCTTGCACACAGTATGTTTTACATTGTTTCTGTTATAACAAATCCTAATAGTGTAATAATCTGTTAATAATACATGCATCACTTGATTGCTGGTATGTGTTTAAGTAAAATAGAACGAATTTAGGTCATTGGAATTATTGTAGATTTATATTGGACTTTCAATTGAATTAGCAATTAGAAGTGGTTCACGAAGCTAGCAAGATATCTTAAATACACTATAAATGGAAAAATTAATTTGATCACTTTGCAGATACTATTTCTTGTTCTTTTTGTTGAGGAAAGTACTTTTTCCATCACATTTTACCTATTTTCTATCTGTTTTCCTGCTGAGGCTAACAGAGCAAGATTTTGTTTATAAGCATGAGCTCATAGTATCAGTAAAACTTGTTATCATGAACAGATGGAGTCCTCTTATGAATAAAGATATTTGGCTGCTTGGGTTTTTCTGGATTTTCGTATGTGTAGAGTGGCTTTGGCAGATCTGTTCCGTCTGGTCTGCAGAGATGTACTGGCATTCTAGCTAAGACATGCAGTTCATGCCATGTCTTTCGTTACTCAAAAGCCTAACCATTACTGCAGCTGAAAATAGATAATAAAGAAAATGTATAGATTATGTTTTTTCCCAACTTTTCTGAAGACATATTCTAAAACATTGGTATCATCTGACAGCTTGGGAGCAAACATGCGTTACTGCTAAAACAGCCGTTTTAAGACACCATCAGTCAACCCAGACAATTGTCATGTGGAGTGAAAATGGGTCAAGATTTAAAAATTCAAATTAACAGAGGATAACATTTCTAGTAGTGAGAAATACTTAATTAGCAAATGAACTAGTATAACAGAAGAGCAGTTTGTTTGACATATTCATTAGTAATTTGAAGAAGGAGAATGAAGTTCAAGTTGACTATACTTGCAGTAGTAAACCTAGAAAAACTGGAAATAGGAAATAGTTGTAACATTTACAAAAGCCTGGAAAAGAGCAAATAAGAAACCAGTGAAGCTAAAAATCAGAAAAGAGATGTGAAAAGCAGATACTGAAAAAAAATTATTAACAAAAATACAACAGCTAGAGTATCATAGCTATCTAATACAGGTATGGAGCAAATGCACAGCATGTGGCAGGGAGGGAAAGGAGAAATGCAAGAACTGATTGCACTTCAAGCAACATGGCCCAAGGGCACTGTCCTTTTTCTCAAGTACCAGTGTCATTGCTTAGGGAATATTCTTTGCCTGAAGGTCATAAACTGGTTGTTTCAGTGGGACAAGACAATTTTTCTGACTTAAACAGTGACAAGTCGAAAAGTGGATACAGCAGTGCTGGCTTGTCAGAAGCTAAGCTGTTCCTATGCAAATGTTTTTGGGGTTTTTTTTAGTTAAAGAAAGGACAAAAATTATGAGAATAAAATCTGAAAAGGGAAACAGGAAAGCATATGTTTAAACCCATCTCTTCATGGGAGGTAATATAAAAAAATGAAAGTATCATGCAATTGTGAGATTTCAGAAGTTATTTGAGGTTCTGCATCAGCCAACTGCTGCACAGAAAGCTTTCTTGAATTTGGATCTTAGTGCTCAGTGGTAGCACCTCAAAACAAAGTATCTTTACTCAACATAAAGCAGTATAGTTCATTTTTATTTGACCTAGAGTTTCAGAAAAAAGAGCTAAAAAGGAAATCCTAAGTATTTGGATACAAGATATTTTGGACACAAAAGTTTCATGCAACAGTATGCTTTGCAGATGATATATGACGTTGCCCTCAAAACTGCAGTAGCTAAGGAGATAACACTTTAGGGAAGGTGGCAAAATGCTTTTCTTGTACCGAGTCTTAAGTTTACTTCTCTGTGCTTTCTCTGAAGACAATGTTAAAGGAGTAGGTAGAAGCTCTGACGTCAGTTTGGTGCCTGTGTCACTGCTGAATGAGTTTCCATTACAGATCCAATGAAGTATTTATTCCTGGGGGTTTTTTTGCTGTCTTTTAGGATATGGACTTGTGTCTTTACTTCAAAGGGGACTAATGTATATACATATTTTGTATTTATTTATTTATTTATTTGTATATATGCATATACAGAGACAGATATCTCTCCAGATATGTGTCTGCTGGCTTGAGCAGTTTTGAATATTCTAGAGAAGGTTTAAATGATAGAGATTGTTAAGCAAATACAGACCTTTTCTGCTGAAAGAACTTGTCTGCTTCAACAGTTTGCATTGATTTTAGTTACAGTTAAAATGTACAATTTTTATTCCATGTCAAATGGTGTATTAGCAGGTTTTATAAAAAGGAATTATTTGCTTAACATTTTTAAATTAACCGTAAGTTTCTGATACAGCACCATTAAATTGAGTATTTTATCTTATATTAGGTCTTCTGCTAGTATTCTTTAGTACTCCTGTCTGTATTAATAGGGGACCAATATGTCAGGTAGGACAGTGTCTGAACAAACTATCTGCATGTTTTTATTACATCAGACTGTATATCTAAACCTTTATTATATACTTCCACTCTCTTTCCTATAAGTAAACCTACTTATAGGAAATAAGTAAACTTTCTATAAGTAAACTGCTAACCTTGAAGATTTAGGTTCATCTCAGTTATCTAAATAAGTGTGGTTTTTTTTCCTTTTATACTTCTGTTGAGCTCATGGCAGCACAATGGCAAAATTAATAGCTTGATTTGACCATGCTAGAAACACACATCAAGGTATGTTAACACGACCCGAGCCTAACTGCAGCCTTTCCTTGACATATTTTGACATCTTCTGCCTAGACTGAACAAGCTAGAGAAGTGTCCTAGGTGTCTTCATACAGAGTATTAAACTCGCTGTCAACTTTATTAACAAAACGGCAAGATGCCTGGTGAATGTAGAGGACTGAAATGTGTCCACTTTGTTTAAAATAATGACTGGGTCAGTTAATAGAGCTTTGTTTGATCTTACGATGAATTGGCCTAAGATTTATTAGACCACACAAAAACCCCAATACATCCAAGTTACAGGCTATGAGATTTGAACACCTAGGGTCATACAAAGACAAATTCATGGAAAGAGATCCTCAGGGCTGTTAAGCATGGTGATACTGTTGCAACTTGTGATTAAGTAGAAGCATCTTTTATGGAAGAGGTGTTCCCATATTCTGGCCAGATTCCCAAAGCATTCACTCTTAGGCTGCTCTCAGAGATAACCTCCTGGATGTGCTACCTAGTACCCAATGCAGGTGTGTTACGCAAGGCAAGGGTAGTCAAGGCAGTGAGGTCAGGACTGACACAAGCCCTGTCTTGAATGTCTGTAGCCACCTTTACAGAACAGATGCATTACTACTGCCTGTGAAGTGGATCATTGCACTAATTGGACTAATGGATTGTTTGTACTGAGTTTAAATTGAATCCTTCCCTCTCAACAAAATGTAATGCAAGGCAGCCATCTACCAGCGCTTTTTCTTTGTGCCTATAACTCATACTACTTTTATTTACATTACATTCTGCATTTTTCATTGCTTTTTCCATGAGATGTGATTAAGAGAGCAGTATTCCTTAAAATAAATACAAAATCTTCTTCCTGTTCTGGTTTCAGCAGGGATAGAGTTAATTTTCTTCCTATAGCTGGTAGAGTGCTGTGTTTTGGGTTTAGTATGAGAATAATGTTGATAACACACTGATGCTTTTAGTTCTTGCTAAGTGGTGTTTATACTAAGTCAAGGACTTTTCAGCTTCTCAGGGCCTGCCAGCAAGTACTCTGGGGGGCATAGGAAGTTGGGAGGGGACACAGCCAAGACAGCTCACCCAAAGTGGCCAAAGGGATATTCCATACCATATGACATCATGCTCAGTACGTAAAGCATGGGGAGTTGGCTGGGAGTAGGGGGGATTGCTGCTTGGGGACTGGCTGGACATCAGTCAGGGGGTGATGAGCAGTTGTATTGTGCATCACTTGGTGTTCTTTTCTTGAGTTTTATTTCTCTTTCTCTTTTTGTTATCTCCCTTTTCATTACAATTATTATTAGTAGTAGTATTGCTGTAATATTTTACTTTATTTCTATTATTAAACTGTTCTTACCTCAACCCACGGGTTTTACCTTTTTCTGATTCTCCTCCCCATCCCACCAGGGACAGGGGATGTGAGCAAGCAGCTGCCTGGTACTTAGTTGCTGATTGGGGTTAAACCACAACACTTCCATTGACTTCAAGTGAGAAGTACTAGCTCCGAATATAAACTGGTATTCTCTCTTCTAGAGCACAGTGGGAATTGAATTTATTAATTGCAGACTGTCCAAAGACACTGCGTAATATCAGTATGCAGTGAGAATGTTCACACTCACGGACACATATATGCTGGTGCATGTTTACACATGAAAATATGGAGGTCTGTACATCTGTAAAATTGTCGTCACTCTCACTATGGTTAGGGAACTTTGAGTAAGAAGATATTCTTACTGTCATACTTAGAATTAATGATACTACTATTATTAAGAGATACTTAAGGCACTGCTGGTCTCATCTTTTTAAGGTGTTGTTTAGGCTTAGAGTGAATTGAAAGAGAAATGTGTCAGAAAAGGTTATCATTAATTACTTGTATAGAGGTTATTAAATAGTATGAGGAATACCAATTTTTATTATATTTTTATTTTAATATTGCATTTTTATTAAATTTTGTTTTTCTCTGCACCCTTAAAAAATGTGTAGAAGTGCCTGATAAGAAAAAAGTGAATCCATCTCTTTATCTCAGTTTGCCTTTATTCTCTTCTAAGTAAGTACTACAAGGTTTTAGAAATGGCTTCTCTGTTGTTGAAGTTAATTTTGCAAAGGGAAAGAACTGGGGTTCTTTATTCCACTTTTATTCGCATTTGCTCATTTCGGTGCTTGTAAAGCACTGAACTCATTTGCTAGGCCCAGTTCTGCTTTACATTGTTTGTGCAGGTTAAGGTTTTCTGATATATTCTTCTAGTATGAATATTTGGATATTATGGAATGTACTCTGACACATGTATCATGAGAATGTAAGACCACAAACTTTAAGCAATCGTATCTGCGAATACTATACTCTCTTACGGGAATGTACTAGCCCACAGAATAAACAAAATGGTAAGTCCCTTGGGATGAAAATGATCGCCAGTACTTTACTAATGATCAGTTATATTTCTGGTTAAATGAATAAAGAGGTGTGGGGTGTTCTTTTATATTAAGGGTGGCTTCTGGTCAATAGCAAAACTCCTTTGGACAAAGAATCAAGGCTTAAATGTTAGAGCGTTTTGACCTTCAGGATTAAATTACCCTCTCACCCCTAGAGGTCCTTCCAAACCAAGGTTAAAAGATCCACTGAGTAACTGTCAACTTTGCCTAGGAAGCTTCAGTGCTACATCTGTTCTCTAAGCAGAAGAATTTTGTCTCCTGAACTTAGTAAAAATAACATGACACTAACTTTAAAGGAAACATTAGCAGAAAAAGGTGTCTGTTCTAAGAAAATGTAAGAATAGATGTTTCAAAAAAGTGTATTGAAGATAACACTAGTTACATGAACTTGTACTAATCAAATTTATTGTTATATCTGTGGGGTTTTGTACCCTTTTAAAAGCTGTTAAGTAGCCACAAAAAAGGAGGAAACATTTTAGGATTAGATCTTTTAGTCTAGAAAGCAGTTACAGATTCTGTAAACGTTTCCATAAAATTGTTCTGAAAACCATAAGCCACTGATTTTTGCTGTGCCTAACCACCTATTGAGTTCAGTTTAGTGGTTTTAATTAGCATATTGTCCTCAAAACTTTAAAAGTAAATTGTTGGATTTCAGTTTTGGAATCAGTAATGCTCAAATAATCATGTGAATATTTCGCAGAGGCCAGCTGTTCTTACTACTGTTGCAAATGTACTATTTTTGTTAGACTTGCAGAAAATTTCATGTCATTTCAATTTCATATGCATGGCTGTATTTATTCTGTGCTAAAATCTTTTAAAAATACAAGTATAATTTCGTTTTAATTTCTGTTTTGGTCAATCTCTACCTTCTTTGCACTCATTCTTGCCGATCTTGCACATTTTATATTAAGTTCAGAGGTTAAAGCTAAAATTTAATTGAGATCTGACTAATTGTGGTTTACACAGAATAGTAAATAAGAAAAAAATATGCCAATCTTACATAAAAGATATTGATTTTTATGTGCTATCAGATTTGATATTGCTTTGTCTGCTTATTTTGCAGCAATACAATATAAAGAACTTGTTTCTAAATGGTATTATGTAAAATACAGAGTAGTGACAAATATTTATTAGGTGTAACTGCCACAACACAATGCAGAGTTTAATTCTTTGTCTTTACGAGGGTCATGTATATTTAATAAACACATAATTTCAGAACACAATTTGCCAATTGTTTTGCTGAGTGAGTAGTATTTATAGAGTTCTTACAGGCAAATTAAGACACTTCTATTTACACTCATACAGGAAATTTAAGTAGCAGTATGATTGCATCCTCTTTGATGCTGAGACTGATAAAGTGCCTCATACTAACCATTTTTGCTTGTTTTTGAATATCGTAACTCCTAAACTTAAATAGTTGTAATTTTCAATGTAATGGATCAAAATGTAGTAGCATTTACTTAGCTTTGCAACAGTTTGAAAAGCAGGGTAAATTTTTGATCAGTCAAAAATAGTAAAACATTTCAGATTTCTGACCATTATAATACTAGACGAGTACGATGGTCTGAAAGAAGGAAATGTGTTTATTAGCTACACTTTCAAGTGTAGAATAGAGAATAATTAAAAATCTCTGTCGTATGATAAAGCAATTGTAATTGTGTATTTATTTCTTATTTGCTTGTACTCGGTTTGAACAAAATGACCATGGTCAGTATTAAGGTAATGTCAAAATACTCTTGGCTGATTAGCTTCAGTCGTCACTTATACCTCCATGTAGCTGTTTTGTGTTCATCCATTTGGCAAACGAATGACTGACAGATAGTCTCAGTCCTGCTGACACTGACAGCTATTGTGGTGGACTAGAAGTACACAGGATTATTGTTTTGATTTTACTCTGACTATTTGTTGTAGGGGTCATGTGTGTGTATGGAATGCCAGAAACATTATTTTAAATAATGTGTTTTTTTCTGGAGGAAGACAACATCTTCTGTTCTCCCCAGTGGGTAGAAGTGACGGGAGTCATTACACATGCAGCCTGCCTGACAGCTACTGTCAAGCTCAGAGTACATAGCTAGAGGCTAAATTAGAGGTGCAGTTACATCCAGTCTGGCTGGACAACTGATGCTTTGTTTGGAAGTTCATGTGGGATTTCACCTTTTTTTCCATCGTTTAAGAATTCTGAAATCAGATACAAGTAAGACAGGCTCCAGTTTCAAAAGAGTCAGTCAATGGAGTTTTTCTCAAATCAAATCTGGACAGATTTTTCAAGATGGCACAGAATGATAAAAAATGGAACAAGTCCAGCTTTTTTGTTGGGTGTGTTTCAGTCAGCCCAACACTGAACCACAGCTACTTTCTGTATGCCAAAGTACAAAATGCTGTCTTATTATATAGTCTAATGGCTGAAAAATATTCAAAGTAAGATTTTCAATTCTGTAATATCAACACCTGCCATGCTAGTTTGTTTATAGATGGCAACAGTTTTGGTAAGTTTATGCAGTTTAATGCAATTTATGTATCTACATCCACAGTTGGAGTTATTAGACAATAGTCTAGCTCCCAACTTGAATAATGGGGTTTATGATGCCTTCAAAATTGGCAAGGTGAAGGACCTTTCAACTTCCAATGCTATGAACATAGTTAACATAACTGGTATAGTTCCGTATGCTTCAAAAGGTGACACATGGCTTATATATAGAGGGCATGACTCTTGGGAGAATGTAAATAGGATGGCTCCTGTATTTCTTGCCAGTGCTATAGAATTGGCCATTAGATGCTTTCTAAGCACTGAGATTATCTGAGTTGCAAGTTGTTAATATCTGAAGCACAAGAGAACTTGAGTAAAGGATATCTCTAGTGGGAATCCTTTATTGCTTTCAGGGGATTTCTGCACCATTCACTATTTCCTTTAGCAGATGCTTTTACTACTGACTTTGGAAATTCACTCCTTACACATAAAAATAATCTCAGAAATGCTGTTAGATAGATTTGTGTTGACTTTTGTGACTGCCTGCAAATCCAGTTAATCCGCTTCCCTTCTTTTTGAATATTTAGAAATATTTTTTTAAAAGCACATCACTTTTTTTTCTCCATATGTTGTTCCTTTTGTCTATTTGATGCCTTTGCAAACTGACAGCCTCCAAAGTTGGTTAACTTGGCAGCATGATGGCAGATACAGTCTAGCCAGGCCAGTCCAAGAGCAGGAATTGAAAGGAACAATTTGTCCACTTAACTGTGAGCACCAAGGGATTATGGAATGAGATATAAACTCTCCAGTAAATTGTGGAGGCATTATTACAGACAGGTCAGTCAAGAACTTTGTGCAGTATACCTTATTGGTAAAACCAGCAGAGAGTATTTTATTCCTAAAGGAAGGAGGCCATTAGGCCAAAAAAAACTTTCAATGATACCATTCTCTCTCCCTCTTCCTATTTGAGTTTAGATTCGCATCTCAGGAAAGAGATGGTACAAGTCAAAAAGACAAGTTATACAGTGAGGTATTAAGAGCAGACATAGCTCTAAGACATTGATTGTAAGATAAAAAATGTGTTAGAGAAGGGCTTTTAACTCATAATTTTTTTATCAAGCTTTTCCTCAAGCAAATGCAACATAAAGGTGCTATTAAGAAGCAAGAAATTTTAAATAGACATCTTGGTTTTCTTTAACATGCTATAAAATCATTCTGCAGTACTGTCTTTGCAAGATACCTTTTAAGAGAAAAGCAAAGGATATTTTGAACAAAAATAACATCTGCAGTTTACAGCAGCTAGATTTGGAACTGCAGTCACGATGTGCTCTGTGCTTATTTTGGATCTGTTGAGAATGATAACTGCTTTTAACCACTGTCTCACTTAGAATGAATGTATATTGCATCAGAAGCAATGAATTAAAAAGACTAAAGCTCAAACTCTGGTTACCCAAAAAGGTTAATCAATTTAACTATGTAGTTTTGAAGTAAGCTGAATTGATGAGCATAGTCTTTAATTCTTGTTAAGTTAGTTTACTTGAATTACATTAATTTCTAACTGATGTATAAAATATACATACATCTGTGTACATGTATATATTAAAGCCCCTGTCTATTGTGAGAATGATGCAATGCAAGATTAAAATCCACAATTTTATATATTTCTGTGGAAAATAGTACTTGAAGCAGAGCTTAATCAGGGACTTCTGACAGCTGATCTTTTAGTAAATATCCTTTTAAAAATGCCTCCTCCCTCACTTCCCTGTAATTTCTCTGTACCAAGCACTGCTGGGTTCTTCCTCATGAGTCTTTAGCAACATGGGGTTATGTGTTCATTGTGTTACACACTGGCATCACTAGGACTGTGTGCAGTTACCAGTAAAAGCATGATGGCTGCTAAGGTATGGAGACATTACAAAGATGAGATTTTTTAACAGTACGCAAAAAATACATACTCTTGTGTGACTAGAATTACAATTCCAATGAACTTCATCTGACTAGATTGTAGTGTACTCAACAGCATTGAATCCAGACAGCCTATGCCTTCTCTGCAATGACTAATTCTGTTGAGTTGCCTACCTTTCAGAAAGATTACAGCCCACTGTTAGATGTATTAAGCTAAACGAGTTTTACTTTATTAATTTAACCTAGTCATCAGTAGTTGTTTGAAAGAGTTTAAAATAATGTTACATTTTTATTCATGATATTATTACTGAGAAAACAGATTTGTGGTTTCAGAAATCCCTTGAGAGTTAGACCTCAGATGGAAAAATGACAAATAAAAGCAAAACCAAATGCCAGACTCCAAATGTTGGCCTTCAAAACAAGATGGAAAAAAGAATAAAGACGAAAATCTTAATGGACGTAAAACCAAAGCTTTGTAATGCTTTTACTGCCTGATGGAAAGCTGACCAAATCAGTGGAGAAACTCCTGGGACAGAGTCATGTTGTCTAACTTTAGACGTCTGGCATCTGCATCTACACTAGTTTCTCTAGGTTCTGTTTGTATTTAATGAAGAAAAAGTAGGTGGTTTTACTTCACTATCTTTCTAAATTATTTTAGATGCCTGTCTTGGGATGACATGAATAGCACTCTGCTGCTTCACTGGTTGTAAGGAGATTCTTGATACCTACCTCAGATGGAGTCATCCCTGCAAAATCCAGTGGCTATTAGTGCATCTGCTTATTTACTGTACTGTCCTGCACTTTATTCTAACTTGCTTTGAGGAAGTAAACAGGAACTCCGCATTCCTGGGCACGGAAAACATTTAAAGGAAGACAAAACTGCTTATCCTAAAATCAACTTTATAGAGATCTCAAAAAAAATTATTCCACAAAAAATGGAAAAATACTTAATTGAATTACATAAACTAGATAAATTTCAGTGTTGTTCTCAGTGTAATGGATTCCAAGAAAAGGAGAAGGAAAAGATATATTGAGTTCAAATTGTTCTTGCTGTGAAGCAATGCAGAACATATAAGCAGAATCAAGGCTTTCCCATGGGAACATTGGTCTGACTGCAATTTCCCAATAATGACTGCTGGTCCAGAATCATTCTTATAAACATTTTAGTGCATGCCATCTAAAGACTATAGTGACTGTGGGTTGTTAGAATCTGTAAATCAGTTGATTCTGTGTTCTTAATTTATGAAAGTATAACAGGTGCTGTCTAGGATAGGAATGGGAGGAGGAGAAGAAAGTAGGAGCAGTATAATTCATTCTGAAATGAAGATGGGCAAAAATATGGAAAAAGCAGACAAAGGCAATGCAGACTAAACATAGATATAAATTTTATATACTTGGCACCAAACAATTTACAATTTCCTAAAAAACTTCCAAGATGAAACAAAAATTAAGGAGAATATACAGTCTCTCTCTAGATCTGGTATGCTTGGGCCTTTTAAAGTAGCATTAACATAAAAATGCAATGCATATATAAGAGAATTATGTGATAACTTAAGTGATGACTGTTTTATAAGCAGCAAACTTGTTCAACTGCAAATAATTGCATCAGAAGAAGTGATCAGAAAACAAAAAATTTGTTCTTACCCATTCAGAGTAGAAGCTGAATGTGAAACCTTTCACATTATGCATCAGGGTTTCTTATCTGGTGGGCACTGACTTGGCTGTGCGCAGAACATCAGAGCAGGTGCTGGAAAAAATTTCTTGGGTCTTTCAGTCATGTCTGTGCCAACACAGCCACATCAGATTCTCTCCAGTCGTTTGCATTTACATACTTACCATGTATTTTAAAACCTGGAAGGCTGAAATTCAACTTGCAAATCAAAATTCCTAAAGGTAGATATTTATGTAGGTGTCTAATCATGAGTGTGTGGAAACAGGGTTTGATGTGAATGTCTAAACATAGGTATCTAGTGCCATTGGACTCGCCACTGCCATTCTGGCAAAGAGGTCTTCTGACACATCTGCCATGCAGATGTCTCAGATCCCCCAGAGCATCTCACGTAATAGTAGATGACTACATTTAGGCAAGTAGGTAGTTTATTATGTTGGTGGAACTTCCATTGACCAAAAGGTGATGTATGATTCTCTGTTTGGTTTTCCTTTACGTATTTGAAAGAAGAGAATGAATGACAATGAGTTGAGGTATTCCTATGCTGACAAGCAGAATGCACACTTTTGACTGTGATTTAAGACATTAAATGTAAAGGTGCTAATGCAGCTTAACTGAATCACGATATATGAGAGTAAGATGTGTAGTATGTTTGTGTCTGTGGATGTTGTACAGCCTGGATTAGTCACTTAGAATGGTAAGGACATATACCCTTTATATATGAGACCCTAGTATAGTCTTTAAAATCCACTCCCTGTAGTAGATACAGAAAGCCTTTGGGTGAATCAGTAATAAAGAATGTTATGACTAATTTTTGAGAAACTAAGGTTATATTCAGTGTCAGATAGAAGCCAAGGCCTTGAGTAATGAGTTCTCAAAAATGTCAAATGTGTTCAGGAGCAACTACTTTCTATTGTTGAAAGGAAACTTGCAAGTTGAAGTTATTTCTCATAGCTGCTCGACTGATCTCTCATGTAAATATGGGCTAAGTAGCTACTAGCAACAGAATTATATAATCAGAATTGCTAACAACTTTATTGCAACCTAAATGTATTTTATTAATTCAAATATTTTTAAAGATCTGTGCATTAAAATTACAGTGTTTCTAGTACTGTCAGCTTCCTAATAATTCCTGTGTATCTTGTGTGCATAGTTATCTATGAGATCTGCAGGAAAATGGTTTCAAGGCTGTCGTGGGCTGACGCTGGCCAGCAGCTCAGCCTCACACAGCCCTTCACTCGCTCCCTCACAGTGGGATGGGTGAGAGAAATGGAAGGGCAAAAGTGAAAAAACTCCCGGGTTCAGATAAAGACAGTTGAATAGGTAAAGCCAAAACTGTGTGTGCATGCAAAAGAAAATCAGGAATTCATTCACTGCTTCCCTTCGGCAGGCAGGTGTTTTAGCTATTTTCAGGAAAGCAGGACTTCATCACACATAATGGTGACTGGGCAAGACAAATGCTGTAACTCCCAACATCCCTTTCCTCCTCCATTCTCCAGCTTTTATTGCTGAGCACGTGTCAGATGGTGTGGGTTCAGCTGTCCTGGCTGTGTCCCCTTCCAGCCTCTTTTGCACCCCCAGCCTCCTCACTGGTGGGGCAGCAGGAGAAGCAGACAAGACAGCACTGTTCAGCAATTGCTAAAACATCAGTGTGTTATCAACACTTTTGGTGACAAATCCAAAACAGCACCCTATGAGCTGCTATGAAGGAAATGGACTCTAACCCAGCCAAAATGAGGACAAATGTCAGCAGTGAGAGAGTCAGAACAAGGGCATTTTTTAATGAAGCGAGGAGGTGATGGGGGGAAGTTTAAAGTCTAGCCAGAGGGAACTAATTTTAAGTCTGGAGTATAAAGACCATGGTACTTAGAGAAGAATATACAGCTGGGTCAGTTTAGCCATCAATGTAACAGCAAATGCGTTGAGTTGGTGTGTGTCAGTCTCACACACTTCTTGCCTCAGAGTTACTTCTGCTCCTTAGGCAAACCCAAGACTCTCTTTGGAGCAGGTTTTATAGTCAACTCATAGCACACGCCAGCTGCTCAGGAGCAGAAAGGAACCTTACAACTGCTGTAAGATTTTCTAGCACAATGAGAAACTTCAATAGAAGGGAAGAAGTAATTTCTGCTGGGCACTGGGAAAGTCCAGGACACAATTTACATTAGAAGTTCTGCTTTGTTTTCCTTTTGAAGGCTATTAAAAAATAAATTACAGGAGGCCAGTGGTTACTTTAACATATCAAGATTTGTTGAGCTACTTGGTAGTTCCCAGGATAAGAAGATGAGAATGGTGCAAAGTTGTCCCTGAGTGCATTCTTACCAGGTGTTGTGTGCATGGCTTTAGGATACCTGGGGAGACCCCTGTCTCTGCTCTGCAGTAATGTGATGTTGAACATCACTGTTACTATTAAATCAATTTTTTCCATGAAAGTGAACAAGAAATCTTCCACTCTGTATTTAAATGGCACAGATTTATTGCCATTGCAACTTCTTTTGCAAATGACATTTACCTCCCTGAAATTTGTAATATTTATGTGGTGGGTGTTAAGAAATTTTGATTTAGAGACCATTCAGGCTTCTATTTGTACACTCAGTGTAAACGTACTTAGCAGAAATGGGCTCTGCTAATGCCAACAAGAAGATAACAAATAAAACATATTGTGGAATTGCTGTGCATCGCTGTCATGGTTTAACCCCAGCTGGCAACTAAGTACCACGTAGCGCTCGCTCACTGCCCCCACCCCCAGTGGGATGTGGAGGAGAATTAGGAAAAAGGTAAAACTTGTGGGTTCACTTAGGAACAAATTAATAATTGAAATAAAATATTATAATAATAATAGCAACAACAATTTTAACAACAACAATTTTAATGAAAAAGAGAGAGAGGGACAGAGAAATAAAACCCAAGGAAAAAAACAAGTGATGCACAATACAGTTGCTCACCACCCACTGACCAATGCCCAGCCAGTCCCCCAGCAGTGATCAGAGGTTCCCAGTCAATTCCCCCCCAGTTTATATACCGAGCATGACATTCTATGGTATGGAACATCCCTTTGGCTAGCTGACCTGAACTAGCCAAAGGGATGTTCCGTAACATAGAACCAGTAGAGCACGGGAAACTGAGAAGTCCTTGATTCAGAGTAAGCACTACTTGGTGACAACTAAAACATCTGTGTGTTATCAACATTATTTTCACACCAAATCCAAAACACGGCACTGCACCAGCTACTAGGAAGAAAATTAACTCTATCCCAGCTGAAAACAGGTCAGTCATTTCTCAGCTTTACACTATATTTGCAACTCCCGATGGGCACAAAGTCGGGAAATAAAATTCCCTTTCTTCCAGAATACTGTTGATGGGGACATGAGGCTGCCAAATTGTTAACTCATTTATCGGAGTATCCTTTTTTCCATTATTTTGCAGAGCAGATCAGGTTGAATAAATGAAGGGGGACACCTGAAGTATTTACAGTGTTGGTGCCATGGGCTGTTGTAATTGCTGCTGAGAAACTGTTTACCGCTCTGTTCCCAGAAAATCGCCTGGAGACTGGCTGATGTTCCTTTTGCTGTGACAGAAGCCAAATTAAAGAAGCGTAGGGGTGGTCTGTGGTGTTTATCTGTAGGCATAGTTTTCAGAGCTGTCCAAAAATGAGCTGAACTGCAGTATAATTCTGCCATTCTAGCAGGGAATTGAAGGGCAGTTCTTCAGAACTGATTTTGTGTGAAATTATGTTAATTTAGAAAAAATATTTTTCACATTGTATTTGAAAACCATTTTAGAAACATTGCGCTAGTTTAGAGTCCTATTTGGCAAACACAGGATTCATGTGGAAAACTAGGATGTTTTGGGGGCATCCATCTAAGTGCAGGCATTTGTACGCTCTAGGTAGCTACACTTCAATTAGTCACTGGGGGGCCTCTTCATTGCCTGTAGAAATAAATTCAGTGAAGTCCATGTTCAGTGCTTACATAGGTACAAGAAGTACTTTCTCGAAGGCCCTGTGAAGACACCCTACATTGTCTTAGATATTTATATTTGCAGTGTAGACACCTCATGGTAGGTGAAACAGAGCCTACAATATATGCTCACAGAGTCCTTAAGACTGCAGTGGAGCTCTGCAAATATACAGCAGACTCTTTATAGAGAACAATAAAGTAATACTTTAGGTTTTACCATTTTAACCAGCCAGGGACACCAATTAAAAAAACAACAAACAAACCCACAAACAATTCCCCGCCCCCCCCCCCCCCCAAAAAAAAAAAAAAGCCAAAACAAAACAACCAAAAGAAACAAAGGCAATATTTATTCAGGATTTTAACTAAGGAACTTTATTATGGTCATTCTAATGGCACTGGAAACTTCATTGAGTCCTTATTTTCTTTCTTTATCTCTACAGTCAGTGAATATTATATAAAACAAACAAAACATTAAAATGTCAGGACTGTTGTGAAAAAAAAATCTCAGCTTACTTCCGTAATTAAAAAAAGAGATTTGTTTCCTGTGGCACCTCATGTACCACTTGTAGCTCCTAACAAGCATGACTGTTGCTATGAATAAATTTGAGATCTATTGCAATTATGTTTCCCTTATTCTTGTCCTTTAACCATATCTATGATAGTGCAGTTGCAAGATTCTCAATTTCATTTCACATTTCATTTAGTTTTTTCCGTATCTGTGTAATATTTGCTAAGTGGATGTTCAGCTGATTTCATCATGAATTGGGATTGCTAAAGTTACCTCTTTACTTGTCCTTTTACATGTTATAAAATAAATATAATTTGCTTTTCCTTTTGCTATCTTAGTTTATTTAAAGAGTGATATAACCATATGCACTGAATATTGAAATTGTCCGTTATGCATAGCATATTCTACACTGCTATTAAAAACTTTAATTTCATACCATAGTACAAAACTTTAGTTTTAATATTTTATCTAGCTTGAGTGGAAAATAATGTCAGTCTAATGACTTTGTTGTAGGCATAAAAGAAGCAGCTTAATTTTGAGAATATTTAGCATTAGTTTTCTTGATGTTGTCATTCAGAATAGGAGTAGATTTACAGATAGCTGCAGTGAATCAGTGGCCTGTGCACTTCAGTCTGCTTTTCTTCTGTTGAAGAATTTCCTTTCCAAGTTTTAGCAAATAACTTTACTAAAGGAAAAAAAAAGGGTTGTTTGGGTCACAATTTAGTAAAGTATTTGAACATTTATATTAGGAAACTAATGAGATGTAAACAGGTCTTTAAAATTAAACTCATATATAAATGCATTATAAAGTACAGTAGAGCAGAAGGAACTGAGACAGATTCTCTCTTTCAGAGATAATCCATTGTTTCAGTGTGACTCATTCTTCAGTTTGATTGCATTTATGGAAGCTGATGAATCTGATGCTTTCTTTGACCTCATTGGCATGGGATAATCAGCTGAAATTGTACCAGCTTGTGTGTCTAAAGTTTTGAGTTCCTGAGGCTGAATTTTCTGTTGAGGTCCATTGGCTTGAGATGTTGCATTGCAAAAATATGTTGGAATAAAGATAAAATATTTTCATCATATACTGTAGAGCAAAGAGTGAAAACAATACTATTTATTTAGCCTTCAGAGCTACTTAATGGAAAACTATGTAATTTCACAGTGAATTTTATATATCAGTAAGTGGTTTCTGCATGTATATTTTTCTGTGCAGGTCAACTTCTATGTAAGGGTGAAGGCAATTTATACCCTTGGACACAGCGTATCTCTGATTGCTCTTACAACAGGAAGTATAATTCTTTGCCTTTTCAGGTAGGTGTTTTTCATGAGTAAATATGAACAGTGATAAGATGGTTTTTACTTGTCTGATTGCTGAGGTATTTAGAAAATGCATGTATTTTACACTTTTCTCAATTAAACAGCTGACAATAATATAATGCTAACTTGATTTTTGCTAGTACCATATTAAAAAATTTCAAAGCACTTAACAAATTTACAGACATTACAGCCCCTGTAAGAAAGAACAGTCATTTAGGAATGGATTATATAAATCATTTTCTATTTGATTATTAAAATTGACACCTTGAATTGCTCTTGAAAATCAGTAGGATGCTGGTCTCAACACTGGACAAGTGGGCAGCCATATTTTGCAGAAGCTTCTGAGTGGTTTCCAGGGGTACTATTATCAAAGGTAATCATTAATTTTTCCAAGTGGGGTTGTAAAGGTATGGATCATTATGCTGAAGGATAGTGCTGTGAGCGCAATGGTTTTGTTAGGCAGTATTAGGAAAGGCAGTACTGCCTGTTAGTTTTGCCTAACTTCTGGGAGTTTTCTGAGACTGAAGGCAATCTCCAGCTGGTAAAAGAAACTGCAAAATGGTATGATCAGTATCATAGATTTTCTCAGTCTCTCCACCTTCATGCTTTTATGTATCACTTCTTCCTGTCTAATAGAACAACCTTTATATTCTCCATTATAAACTTCACACAACTTCTCCGTTCCGCTCTGCACCAAGAAAAAAAAGAAAATGCATCTCTCAGATTTGGTAGAAAAGTACATGTAATATGTAGAGGACAAGCATGTTGTTTGGCAGAGCCTTATTCCTCTGATGAAATATTCCTATGGAGAGTTCTGTAAGCCTTTCAGTCTGTCATCATATTTTATCAGTATTTAAATATTCAGATACTGTTAAGAGCAGATACATAGGCCATAATTATATTTTGTAATGTGTTTGAAAAAAATTGATACTGTCGTGACTGAACTCCAGCTGGCAACTAAATGCCATGCAGCCGCTCGCTCACTCCCCCTGCCCCTGGTGGGATGTGGAGGAGAATTGGAAAAAGGTAAAACTTGTGGGTTGAGATAAAAACAAATCAATAATTCAATAAATTAAAATATAATAATATCAACAGAAATAATTGTAGTGAAAAGGAAGATAACAAAAAGAGAGAGATAAAGCTCAAGAAACCCAAGTGATGCAGAGTATAGTTGCTCACCACCCACTGACCAATGCCCAGCCAGTCCCCCAGCAGTGGTCAGAGGCTCCCAGCCAACTCCCCCCCCAGGTTATATACCGAGCATGGCGTTCTGTGGTATGGAACATCCCTTTGGCTAGTTCAGGTCAGCTGTCCTGGCTCTGCTCCCTCCTGGCTTCTTGTGAACCTGCTCCCTGGCAGAGCATGGGAAAGTGAAAAGTCCTTGATTTAGAGTAAGTACTACTTGGTGACAAATAAAACAATGTGTTATCAGCGTTATTCTCATACTAAATCCAAAACACAGCACTGCACCAGCTACTAGGAAGAAAATTAACTCTATCCCAGCTGAAAACAGGACAGTCACTCACGGTTATCTTCTTCTTACTAGGAGATGCCTCAGGCAGATTGTGCATTTTCAAAACTGCTAAAATTAACAATGCATGTAAGACAGTGTGTTACAGCCATTTGAATGTTGTCCATCACCAGAAGTCAGTTATAACAAACAGATCAAGAATTTCAGAGGTGTGCTCCAAACCTTATATATTCAAGTTGAGAGCTCCCCAATCTCTCTGTTGAGTCAGTGGAAAACCCAGGCTTTTTTTCAGGGGGGGAACACAGGGTCTTCTAAGTCTCCCCCTAAAGAAGCGTGTTTCTCTGCTATCTACAGGGAGTGTAGGGACCTCCTAACACAGTGAGTTGAGTTAGGAACCCAAACAAGTTGTAAAAATAACCTGGTCAGTATATAGTTTCCCAAGCATGTCACAAGCAGCCAATTATCATGGAAGGCTTTAGCTGAAGCAGTTGTAAATTATCAATAATAGAAGAGAATGCTGATGGCTACGCATGTATGTCTGTCTCAGGCATGTTGTAAGGCATCCCATACATTATGGTCATTTTTAAGGACAGAGTTTGGAAAATAAGAATGTTTCTGTAAGTTTTAACTTTTCACTACTTAGCTGGTAGCACCTTCTATCCAAGAAACATACTTTCTCTAAAAGGTCTCAGAGTTTGTTATAGGTAAAGTCAATATACTGTTTATTAAACCAGTCGCTCACCCCTGAAACACATTCACCTTTGAATGTAACCAGCAAACTTTCAGCTTGCTGTGTTTAAAAAGGAGAGCAAAGAACAACTCTTCTAAGCAAAACTATCTAAAGGAGATTTGGTAGTTAAGTACTGAGTTAAAAATTGGGAGTTACTAACACAGTAGGGTTGTCAAAATCCTGACTTCATCCAGCAGGATTAGAATTTGAACTCTGGATATTAGTAACACAAGAGATTATTAAAATTGTGCATTGCTGGATTTATATATGTATGTTTCAAATTATACTGCGTTTAATCCTGAATTTGTGCAGTACTTTTAATGAAAGAAAAAATGGAATAATGTGGATTTTAATTTAATTATGGGTGATGTGTTCATGACAAGGAAGTGGATATTCTTTTTTACGTATTACAACTTGACTTCTGCAGTCCATTTTACATTATTATGTACTGTCTAGCAGAACAGATAGATCGTCAGTGCTTTGCAGTTGTTCACAGCATCAGCTGTAAGCACATGAAAGGCAGAACCATTCAGTGGGGAAACGAGGGTTTTTTCTGAAACCTTCCACGCAGTTGCAATATTGTTTTGCATTTCTTCCAAAGAACTGGACTTGGTTTGAATCTTTACAGAAACATTATAAGGGTTCCCATTTATTAGTATCTGCAAAGAACACAGAAGCATTGTAAAAGGAAAGGATTGTATATCTGGCTAATCTTTTAATCTCAAAACAAAGGCATAAAACATGAATATCTGTAAATACCTTGCCAGACTAAACTGACAGCGTTTTTCAAGTCACTATATGCCACTCCCCACATAATATTCTATGTATTTATCATAATTAAAGTTAATTGGCAACTTTCTGGCACAATGTTTTCCTGTTGGAGGTTGCCAGTTTGTCAGGCACATTCTTGCTTCTCCAACCTTAATTTATAAACAGTGAAGCTAATCATTTTGATGCAGTCAAAAGAAGCTGCTTGCTTTACCCTTCTTTGAATGCAAGTTTCTATTTCTTGATTTTGAATGTCTAAGTCTTAATATGTCATAAAATTTCAGAAAGGTGGAAATCAAAATTATTACAAATAAATATTATTTTTCAGATATTTTAGAAAAGGTTTATTTGTTCCAACTCAGAGTGAAAATAAATTGTAGAACAGCATATTTCCGCATAACACTGACATTCTAGATCTTACCATACTTCCTTCAGGGTTAGTCCTGTATAACAAAACCTTCCCCCCAAAATGTCGGTTTCTCTGATATGTGTTTCTTACCGAGGAGAAAAATATGAATCTTCATCATTTCTGAAAGATGGCCTCTCATGTGCATTTGCATTAACTGTCCGTAAACTTTCCTCACATGATAGTTTTGTGTCATCAGGTAGTCACATCAAAGGAATAAGCAGCATAGTTTTTGTTTCATTGTTAAAAAACAGCATTTCTTTGTTATTCTGAAACATCATACATATCCCATATAAAAAAATCTGGTTTGACAGCCTTATATATATCCAACATTTATTATTTCAGCTACTGTATGGGGTGAAGAACTAATCATCTAAATTAGTTACTCATGAAAAACATTTTCCTCCCATTTGCAGCTTTCATGTATCTCCGAATTCCATAGGAACACATGATGCAGTCCAACATAATACTGGTATTTCAGTTTTTCTCAGAACCTGGTTCAGCTAGGGACATGCAGAGCCACAGAAACCACTGGATCTTTGAACAGCTGCTGTCAGTTCAGCCTGGTATTCTGTCCCTTGCTGAACTGTGGGCTAGCAAGACAGATCTCTTATTTATTTCCCTACACTCATTGTAGCTGTCCTTGTTTTAGTAGTTTCAGAATGGATTATTTAGCATTCTTTGGTGCAAATCAAAATGTGAAGACTACTTGGAAGCTACCACTGCACACCACCATAACATCCTATTGCATCTTTGTTCTTTCATTGCTCGTACTTGCTACAATGCCCTGGCTTCTGGCTTATTTCCAGGTGCAGTTCAAGGTGCTGGTTTTGACCAGAAAAACCAAAAGCAGTTTGGTTTGTGAGGATTTGCTATGAAAAAATTCTGTTGAATGGGAAGGTCTTGAAGGAAATGTCTTTTAAGCAAAAAGCCCTGAACTTGCAACTTTCTTCTCCTGAGCACTCATTCACTTACTTGGAATATTTAATTTGTCATTTGTTTGTCAGGCTATCACATGCCTGCTGGACTTAAGAAGTTTTACATCTCACTGGATAGAAAGGATAGGCGATCTAATATTGTGAATGCATTTTTTAATTGTAGCTGCGTACACTCAAATCATAGGATGAAAAGCCATTATATAGCAAAATGCAGGAGTTAAATAAAAACTTAAACCAGAAAATAACAGGTGAAAGCATGTCTGGAATATATCCAGGATAATCAGTTTTATTTGCAAGAAAAACACTGGGATCAGTGCACACACAGAAGGTTATAATATTCTATGTTTATTGTAAGTTTATGTTAAAGTGTGGGAGAAATATCACTGGCATCTTTTGGGCTGTGATACTGAAAAGGAGTAAGACATACTTTGTGTATTTTGGACAGCCTATAATAATGGTGAGGATGATGATGATAAAAGAAAACAGCAAAGTAGCACTGAATATGACAGAGGAAAGGATAGGCTCTTAATCAAGGTTCATATTACTAAGAAATGACCAGAAATTAATAGAAGAGCTTTCTGTCTCAAAATCTAAAATGTCTGTTTTTAAATCTCTTCTTAGAAAACTTCATTGTACTCGGAACTACATCCACCTGAACCTGTTCCTCTCTTTCATTCTAAGAGCAATCTCTGTTTTAGTCAAGGATGATATTCTCTATTCCAGCTCCAACACAGCTCACTGTCCAGAGGATCAAACCTCATGGGTAATGAACCTCATTTGCTACCTGGTATAATACTGTTGTGTCACTAAATTTTCCTCCCTGATCCTTTTAAATATTTAACGATACCAAGCTGTCAGTGCAGACAGTTCTATAGAGAATATAATGACTAGCAAAATGGTCTTTTAGAAGTAGCCAGAGAAAGAAGGTTGCAGCACAAGTAAGAGAAGTTAATGTCATTTTGCATGTCTGTGAAGGAACGTGTCATCTGCCAAAACAAATCATGACCAGCTATACCTCAGAATAAATATGGCCACTGCATTAATCAGCTGGGAGAGTTTAAGAGAAACAGGAGTTCCAATCAACTGGGAGTGATTAAATGCAGCTCTTCTGGAAGTGTTCTAGTGGCTTTATCAGGAGTCTAGGATTTGGACAGGTATCAATGGAGGGAGAGAAATGAGTCAGGGAATTAAATATTTGCAGGAGCTATCTTTATTAACTCCTCTGTACTTTCTGGCTATGACAGGAGTGTTGTCATCTGCATTCTTGGCAAGCTAATATGTTTACTACATTTTCATACCCAGGGGTTAAAAAAATTCTCAAGTCTTGCTGTTAGAAGACTGACCGCTATATGGTAATCCCTATTCTCTGCCTGCCTTGTTTCAGTCAAAAGTGCTGCAGAAGAATCCTACAAATATTGCTGAAGCCCTTCTGAATTTAATTTACTTCAGTTTAAGCTTGTGAGAAAAAAAAGGAAGATATTTTTACATTGATGAAGCTGTATTGTCCCACAGCATAAAGTTCTTAGCAGTGACTACCAAACTGTATGCATGAATTTGTAATCTGGGATATTTCTAATGAAGACAAATAGGCTCTGAGTTAATAGACGCAAAGAAGGCAAAGTAGTTAGAAGGCAGACTGCCAGGGGTAATCAAAACGTCTTAGGTCCTTGAAAGATTAGTCAATGGACTCTCAAAATACTGCTTGATTTCTGCAATTTCTTTTATTCTCCTGTTATTCCTGCCTGAAAGCCTCATATTTTCCTATTTGAATATGTCCAGTTTTGTGGACCGTTGAGTAATTTTTGGTGCATTATACGTGGGATAATCTGATGCCAGCTTAGCAAGGCTGTTTTGTCTTGCATTGGCTGGATGCTGCCTTTCTGATGTAACAGCCTGTGGGCTTTGCCCCTTTTGTCACGTGTGTGATGTTCCACAGTTCTGCTGCATGCACAGGTGTTGAAAAGCACGCAATTCAGAATGCAATGTAACTAGGTCCTGGATCTGAGTGACACAGAGCCACAGTTCTGGCTAACGGTTTATTGACAGATACCTTCGCTGTTCAGCATCTGGAAATACACCTGATAGAGGATTAGCTGCAGGAGGAAGGGAAAACATTTTGTTGCGGAGTTCTGGTGTGTAAATTGAGAATATAATACAGGGGAGTATTGGAATTTAAAAGGTTTAGACTTTGTTAATCTGGTTGTAAGTAGTCATAAGCATAAAAGCAAATCACAACTTGCATTTTGAAATTTTCTGGCCATTACTGGTCTGCAGTGGATATCCCTCCAGTGGATGCAAAGTCCAGAGGTAAGATTAGTCTTATTAAATGAGATGACTGAACTACGCTGTTTCTCTGGGCTTCTGTCTTTCTCACTGGACAGTTTATCTCATCTGCTTTTAAGACTTTCTCTGGTCATGCCTGTCTGTCTTCGTGGCTGCATAAGGAGCTGGTTGGCTAGTAGATGGCTGGCATTCACCAGAAACCTTGCTTGTAGGCAGCTAAAATTAGGTGAAATGAATTCAAGCCTTTGGATTCTTATTTGGTTGTCTATGTAGACATGTACATGGGTATAAATATAGGCATGTATGTTACTTGGGATGCACTGAGATACCCGAGACACCACAAGGGGCTGATGGATACAAAGAAGTGTCTCTAGGAAGTCAGTGACCTTCTGGCTTAGCAGCTGGTGACAGGTCCCTGATGGCATCTCACCTTATAATAGACACCCATGTTTAGACAGAGGAATCAGTCACTAAATTAATGAGTTCGCTTCTTAGGTATTTGGTGTACTTGGAATTTTAACAGAAACAGTGGAAGTATGAAGGGTATTTAAAACGGGGAAGGGAGGAAAGCAGGCAGAAGCTAGAAGTTTTATTTAGTGATTCTCTGCTTCCCGGGAAGTGGCCAAACATCGCCTGCTGATGGGAAGTAGAGAATAACATCTTTTGTTTTGCTTTGCTTCCACTGATGAGACTTTTGCTATTGCTTCATTAAACTGCCTTTATCTTGACCCACAAGGGTTTGTTTCCATCTTTTTTTCTCCCCTGCCCTGCTCTGCTGAGGAGGGGAGTGACAGAGCCGCTTGGTGGGCACCTGGCATCCAGCCAAGGTCAACCCACCACAAGTCCATTTTGTTTAGTCTGTTACATTCACCGTATCATCACATTTCTCAGTTCAGAGTCAACGGAAACATTTTTATGTTCAATTCTCACATCCCACATTCCTGCTGGGAAGTACCAAAGTAGCAGCAGCCAGCACTGTGGAACATCAGCAGCACAGACAGCTGAAAATCAGTTCTGAAGAGCAGCACATAGACTGTAACTGGGACTTCATTTCATGATACGTGTTTACGTGTTTTGTTACTAAAGAAACGCTAAAGCATTTTCTACAGGGAAAATGTAATTTTTAAAATTCCAGTCTTTTTCTTCTAAGTCTACTTAGATTATTCATCATGTAAAGTTATATTTTTCACTCAGTTTCTCATTTAGTCTTGAGAAATTAATAAAGCAGTTTCTTTGTTAATTTTCCTGTTAGCTGGGATTTTAATGTATTTATAAACCACCTACTAGATGGTCATTTAATCTAATAGCTATGTGTTAACTAACTATTGCAAATGTGTGCATTTATTGATAACCGTTACCTTTTACAATATTTATTTTGAATTTGAAATTATTGAAGGTTTCAAAATTTCTGAGCAAATTTGCTGAGAGCCATCTAAATAATTTTTTAATAATTCCTTTTCTTCATATATATATCTACACAGTAACGTTTACAATGTCTCATTTGGCATGACTGAAAAAAAAAATTTCAGCTGGACCTGGGTTACTAGTATTACATGGAGAGTTAAGATCTATAGGATATATTAATAACAGAATAATACAGCATCTTTCCTGCAACAACTTTGATCTGTACTCTGATATTTCAGGTGGGCTGCAAGGCTATTTTGGTGTTTTTTCAGTATGGTGTTATGGCAAACTTTTACTGGCTCTTAGTTGAAGGGCTTTACCTCCACATCCTCCTTGTGCTGATATTCTCCCCCAACAGACACTTCACAGTCTACCTGCTGATTGGATGGGGTAAGAACTTCAACATCTTCCAATAATACTCTTTTTTTTTTCTGTCTGTATATATTAGTTAGGTTCAATATTCCATACCAAGGGGGTCATGCCATTTCTGTTGGATGACTCCTCGGACTCACTAGTTCCACGGTTCAGCGCCAGCAGAGGTTACAGCTGCTGTACCATGGGAGGGAGGGGGCACAAAAGTACTGAGGCATAAGTGCTAGTTTGGTCCTTGGCATGGCTCCGACCCGTGCCGATGTGCACATTGCCCAGGGGGTGTTCAAGATATAGGATGGTGCAAGGACTGCCACTGCAAAACGTATAATTCAGGCTGTCCTAATTTGGGAGGAAAAAGAAAGTTTACCTGCACAGCCACAAGCTATGCTATTTGCCTTTTTTAGAAGCCCAATCATATTCTCCATCTGGTTTTAAATACGTGTATTCCTTTCATTTCCAGAAAGTGCAATGATATCTACGCAGAGCACTTTAAAGCTTCCAGTAATTGGTGGTCATAAAACATTTAGGTATTGCTGGGAAATGGGAATAAACCAGTCTGTGGGAATGGTTCTTTATGAAATGATTTACACTTCAGTTTTATATTGCAGCCCTTGGAAGTGCGTTGGGAATGCATAACTTGTATCTATTGCCCTGTAGGTCACTCCGACAGCTTGAAAGAAGCCTAAGGCATGTTCTCTGTATATTAGTCATTGTGGCTGCATTTTTATAAGAAATAAACCCACTATCCCTGCAGTCTTTGTTTGCAATACATTGCTTACATCACATAGCTCATCAGATGGGCCTCTCCATGCACATGTCTACTGTGTGCTGTGTGTTTGGGGAATAAGTGGTTACTAGCAGGCTGAACTTTTTTCTTTTCTTTTCTTTTCTTTTTTTGTGGTCGTATATTTTTTTGATCATCCTCTAAACCTCTGGGATTTTTCAGGAATTCCTACCATATTCATTATTACGTGGACAGTGACACGGATCATTTTAGAGGACACTGGGTAAGCACATGGGGGAGAGAAATTTTAAAGCCTCTAATGTGCCAATACAATCCTTGCCTTGGCTATGGTGGTGTTCACACAAAGGTAGTTTGCTGTTTTGAAGGGGATGAGCACAGTATTGAAATTTCAGATACGGCAATAAAGGGACAGGTGTTTAGGAGCTCTTCAGCATGCTGCTTATGCTGTTTATTTGAAAAACCTTGAGGGCAGGAGAGAGCAGAGAAAGGTTTTGACTAACGTTACCCCTTGAGACCCACACTTAGAGCTATGTGCTTTGGAGGTCAAAATAATATTTAAAACAGCAGAGGGGATCCTTGGGTTCAGTGCTGCAGTACAGCACAGTAAGATGCTGGGCATTCTAATTTGCTAATTAGCAACTTAAAAGATTGAAATCTAGATAACTTTGGGTATATCTAAATCACATTCCCAGAAGTGAAGCAGTGTGATGTAAACATATTGAAGATGCACGTAGTCAGGTAAAACTATGACTAATTAGAGCTAGGCCTGGCTAGCTTCTCCCTGGGAAGGGGAACTGAGATAAGAACTTTCTTTCTAGGAAGATCAGACTTATGCTGGCCCCAGGGAATGGGAGAGCATTCCTAGCTAGTGGGACAGTTTTCACACTCCTCTCTTTTTTCAACCTGGCTAATATTTTTCAATTTATTCTGTAATTAAATTGAAAAATCATGTCCTACTTAATTTCTAAGTTTTCTTTGCAAGACCTCTAACATGTAAAGCAAAGCCTGACTCCTATTTCCTTTGCCATTGCGATCACAGTTAGAGGAACTCTGAAGGGTATTGCCCATGCTCAAGATTAATCTTTCAGAGCACTTAGATCAGAGTATTTGCACCAAAAGTGCTGAGCCCACAGCAAAACTTAAATTTTCAGTTTTTCAGACTAAGTTTCAGGTTCAGTCTCACATTTTCCTAAACCAGTTCCAGCCATCTGTAACCTAAATACCCCACAAGGAATAATGTCATTTCAATTGTATCTGTCAGCTGCCCAGAGGCTGGTGTTAAGCGCTTATTGGAAAAGTGTCCTTACACAAAGTGAAACTAAGCTTGGTCTCCCTAAAGGCTGACATCCTCCGTGATGTCTAATGGTACAGTCTAGTGTGCCTGATGTTTTAGCTGATTTGAATATGCATGTTAAAACCAGGGAAATAAAATTACAGGCAGAAAAAGATTGAACGCCAAATTCTAGGCTAGCACAGGCATTATTTTACTGTGCTTTGACTTGTGTATAAGAAATACTTCTCCTCCTAGGTCTTGCTTGCCAGATGATATTAATGTCAACATAATTTTCCTTTTTTTTTTTTTATAGTTGCTGGGATACGAATGAGCATGGTGGTCCCTGGTGGGTTATACGAATACCAATTTTAATTTCTATTATAGTAAGTAAACTTTGAAGCATGAATTATAGATCAGTACAGCATTCTGCAGTGCATATAGCCATTATTCTTTACTGCTAGTTACAGATAGGCAAGAATTCTGTTTTAATGAAAAGAAATTGCGCTGTAGGAGAAGTGTTAAACAGATGCCAAGGCCATTAAAATTTGTTCCCTTCAAAATTTATCTGCCTCCTATTAAATGAGCAGTTGCTTTTATTTGTATGTTCTTCTTTTGTTAACATCTCTCCTGTTTATGAGCCTGGGGGAAAGAAAAAATCTAATTATACTTTTCAATGAATTGCAGATTTGATTTTGTGTGTAAATAGATAACCCTGTAATTGAGAATCTGATATTACTGCAGCCATAAAAAACTATGGCTGTGTATATCTTTCTTTAATTGGTAGTCTACTGAATTATATATTGAACATGAAGTATTTGCAAAAGAATACCATTTGAGAATGTTTCATGGGGCTTTTCCTATGTGGAGCTCATCAGAATTACTGGAGTAGCATAATAAAATTCCTGCTCACTGTGATGATTGTGTAATTAACTTTGGGCATAATATCCTATGGTTGTATGTCAGTTTCTGAAAACAGTCGTAGTGCAAATTAATACATTTAGATACACTTGCATTATTTTTAACATTTTAGTCAGAAAAATTGGGACATTATTAGATTACACAAGATGTCAAGATTGCACATTACACTTGGGCTTGCCTTTGGGTCTGTGCCTGCTGATAATCATTTTGAGAGAGCTTTCTATCATCTTCATCAGAGTAAATTCTGCAGTGTTTAAAGAGAAAGCAGAGTAGGCATATGTGTGAAATGACATAAGGTAAGGACTCACAGAAAAGATGTTTTATGATATGAAGAAATGGGCATGCAACAGAACTACAGCATCCGTACAGAATATGTGTACCTCAAAGGAGCTGGAGAATGAGGGATGGTCCAGAGTCAAGAAAATATGCTGAAAGATAAAAGCAAAACAAACCACCTGGTGTTTACAGAAAGATGAGTCTATTCTCTGGATGTTCAATTTTAACAGCTATCTGGTAGATGGCTGAACTTCATGTGCCAGAATGCAGTGTTCCTCCAAAGAAGTCCTAGACCTGGAAACAGAAGTTATCCAAGTGCTCATTGGCAGACTTTAATGGCAGCTGGATCTTAGCAAAGACTGGGAAATGAGTTCTGAGTTAAGAAAATGGAGTACTGGTCACTCAGCAAAAATTCAGTATGTCTTAAAAGGTGGACCAGAATCACTATTCGTGGCAGGGGTTTTTTTCTTTTTTTTCCCCCATTCTTTTTTTTCATGGTTCCATTACTGATTTGACACAAAGGGATTGTAAGACATAGGGAAACATTTTGCAAATAATCTTTTTTGGCTTGCTGGGTGCACATGTTTAGGATCTGCTGTCTCCTTCCAGATATGTTTCTTCTCTTAAGCAGCATGTTTTAGGGATGAGAGCAACTAAAGATGGCCAAGTGATTCTGCAATGTGTACTTTGAAACCACTTATTTCTCCAGTTCGATGATTCTTCAGCTGTTTGATCAACTGCATTTTGCATTTGGGAAGTTAAGCTGGAAAGGGAGTTATGAAAGCAGTGATACTCGCACTTTCCTGCTGAATAAGTAACGTATCTTGTTGGAACATTGAACTACAACCTGCACATTCATTGTGGCAGCTAGGATGCTGTGCAAACTTACAGCTGTGCAAAGTAGCGCATGCATTCATAGAGCAAGAGGAGCTAATGAAACACCATGTAAAATTGGTCATTGAAAAACACCACATCCATGAGAACATGATTTTCAACTTGCGTACACATGATAAGCCTCAACATTTCCTATTACCTTCTAGAAAAAAAAAGAGAAGTTGAAGATTCAGATCTGAATAATGAGGTCAGTGCTGCCTGCCATTCAACAATGAAAACAGATCATTGCAAGTTTTTTGGATAGGTGTTGTGAAAGAGTTGTGATGCTTCTCAATAAAAGTATGATGTACTTAGATCGTACTCACTTACACAGTGCCTTGAGTCTGCTTGAGAATGTAGGAAGACTGGAAGACTCTCAGAGAATGGTGGAAAGGGTAACCACCAATAAAAAATGGCTTCAGTAGCAGGAAGGACATCTGTGTAAGTAGTCAATGAGGTGAAGACAGAAAAACTCTGACAGAAGCTGAATTCCAGGAAGATAAAGGAGAAAACACCTAAGCTGACAACCCTCATTGACTGTCTTATGTAACAGTATGAAAGCAAGCCCACAATGCGGCTAATATTGAAAACCTTTAGGAGGAGGAAGCGTGAAGAACCGAAGAGTAGAATAGTTGTTGCTGTGAAGGCGTGGATTCCAGGTGTTCTCTCAGTTTAGTACGGGCATGCTGCATTTAGTGTGTGGTTTTCTAGACTGCACCAAACAAGCCAGCACCAGAAGAGCTGTTGTACACAAGGTGCCAAAAGCCAAGGATGAACGAATAATGGGAGCAAAACTTGGGAACTACTGATTTTTATATTTCAATTTTCTAGATTGATCGGGGTCTGATCGTAACTTTTATTATGCAAGTGCCTTTCTAGAAAATGAAATATGAAATAAAATATTACTACTGTTTTATGTCAGAGGGCTGTCACAAGAATTAGACTGCAAGGACTCAGTTCCTTCAGTGATAATGTCTGCATCAATACCCAAGACAGACAGATACTTGGAAAGGCCCTTTCTATGCTTGATTGGAGTGGACAGATTATCTGTGCAATGATCTTCTCTTCCCCTAATTCAGACAGAAAATAATAAAGTCAAGGTGAGAGGCATGAGAGAGAGGGTCAGTGTGTCGGACTCACATTTTCCTTTGGGTTTCCAGTTGTGAATCCACCTGACAATTTAGGACAATGCTTGATTGTACCAAATTACATGCAGTGTCCCATCCTGCCTGTTCCAAACCTGTCTTCAGCTGAGATTTTGAAAGGAGGGCATTTCTGACAACTTGGGGCTTTCAAGAGCTTTTGCCAGCCTGGCTAATGCAGAGGTGCACTGGACATAACAAACTTAGTGGGGCAGAACACAGACAGTAGGCTTGGCAGCGTAGAGCTGGATGTGTTCTGGCAGGAGGTACATAGCACCCACGGCTGAGTTGATTTGTCCAACTTGATAAGCATTTCTTTGTGCTGCATGTTGAGTGCAGAAGTCAGAAATCACTTTTTGGGTGTTTTTTTTTCTTCTTTGTTTTTTTTTTTTTTGTAGGTGAATTTTATACTTTTCATTAGTATTATAAGAATCCTACTGCAGAAGTTAAGATCTCCAGATGTTGGAGGAAATGACCAGTCACAGTACAAGTGAGTCATATTTTTTGATATTATATACAGAACCAAAATAATCTCTGTAAGATTTCCTCTGCCAAAACCTGCTACCAACAATTTCTGTGATAATATAATTACATTTAATTAGGAATATTTTAGATGTGGTTTAATGAACATCTTATCACTATGCTGAAATAGAGATGAACCTAATTGTTTTGTCAAACACTAAATTCAATAAAAAATAAGCAATTTTATAAAGACCAACAAGCTATTCTCAAATTGGAGTTTAATCCATGAATGAATATGCTGATGCAAAAAATATGGAGAGTAATATCTTTCTTTTAATGTGTAAATATTTCATTTTGACGTAACAAAAATTTCAATATCAAAACACTGTTTCAGCCTCCTTAATAGCATTTGTTTGTTTGTTTGTTTCTAAAATACTTTTTCTTGTGATACTTACATATATTTTAAGAGCTGGAAAGAAGTTATGTGGTTTCCAAAAAGTTAAAAATGAAATGTAATGTTTTATGTTGATTTAAAATAGCATCTATATTTTTCTTGAGGAAAGCAATAGTTTCTGACTTAGCTCAACTTCATTTCTGTTTAGACTTTCTTCTTTTTTGTTTGGTTTGAACGTCAAATCCTAACATCCATCGTTGCCACAGCTTCAGAATCAAGGAACGTTGGGGGGCAATTTAAATACTTTGTTAAAATTGGATTTGTTCTTTATTATATTTCCATATCAGTTATTGTTGTTTATTTAAATACCTGCTGGTTACAGTAATGCAGGATTGAAGAGTCTGTTGTAGTAGGTCTTAGTTTAAAGCCCAGAAATAGGCACTGAGTTTGACACTTTAGGACATTAATACGATATTTCAATGACAAAACTTAACATGAACACTGAAAATTCAAACCCATGCAAATGGACTTTGAAAATGTGCTCCTGGATAACGCCTTTTCTTCATTTAAGAAATACTGAATTTCTGTCCTAAAAGCAGACAAAACATGGTGTGCTGAAGTAAAGCATATCTTTAAAACTAAGAGAGCTAAGACCTGATGTGTTTTGTAAACAACGTGACACATTTGATGCAAAAAGTGAAGAATTCTGATGTGCCGCAGGAAAGGCAACACAACTAGATTGACATAATGCTTTGCTTCATAGAGCTACAAAGGTCCTTTTTTGTGTTTGCTGCGTGAATTAACGAAATGTGGGAGAATCAAGTCAACTGGGATGAAATTACACAGTTGCCGCATTATTATTTAGCACAATGACCAACCTATGGGCAGGAAAATTCCTCAAGTTTACTTCCTGTGACAGGAACTTTTCTTTGATTCCCCATGGTATTTATGTATTTTATGAAAATGAGACATTCCCTTCCTATCAGTCTCATAATTTTCCACAGTTTACTCTAGTGCTTCATAGTATAAAATGTTCATTAACAGCGACCTTGTCCTTCGTTATTCAGCCCTGTGAATTCTTTACTTTTAGCATTTGATTGCCTGATTAAGTTTGGATTGGATAGTCTTTAGCTGATACCCAGGAGAACAGTAGATTAACCTCCTCAAGAAATACTGCATCTACAGAGCAAATTAAAGGTTTGGAAGGCTTGTTTTTCAAAATGCAAATGCATTTTCTAAAATACAGAGAAGAATAAGGCTATTTTGTCTGTCTCTGCACTAAAATGTAACTGCAGTATAAAGTAATATCAGCTAGACAAAAATTATTAAAACAAGAATGGAGTGAAAGTGAGACATGAATCTAAAATGAATACTACTCATACAAGTCACCATTTTTCTTCCCTTCCTCTGTCCCACTTGCTTGTACCTTGTTCCATCCTTTTCGTTGCTCATTTTACTTTTGCAGTGGGTAATGTTAAGTTCAAATAAAATCAGTTTTCCTTTTCACTTGGGAAACGGGGAAATTTGATGCATCGTCATATTCTCCAGTTGTAAATTAATTTCTTCTGCTAAGGAAATCCTATTTGTCCCGCCTACTGGCATCACCTTTAGATGTGAAGGTTTTACTGTTCTTGAGAAATTTCGCTGTCAAAACCGATTATTTCCACATAAACAGATGCAGCCACTGAGACATTATGAGCAAAGGCAGGCCATGAAGACTGACACAGAAAAAAAAATATGCTTGAAATACCTTGACTTTTCTGTTAAAATAGGTAAATTCACAACAGCATCCTTTCATTGTGAAATCAAGTTATATTCATCAAGACAGTGATGAATTATGGGACTCTACATTATAATTTCATAATTTTATCTGATACCAGACATCCATAATAATGCATGACTAACCCTGTATAATACATAAAATTGATGTTATTAGAGTGAAATAAGTGACAGATAAGGGATAATTAGCAATGCATCATTTCAATGGTTTCACAGGCAGTTTGTCAGAGCTGCTGTGCTTAATAATTTGAAGTTCTCCTTCCTTAACTTCAGTAGTGTATTGTGCTAAAATTTATTATGTAATTGACAATATTAAAAACTAGCTAATGGTATGTGCTTAATACCATCACTGTGGTTGTGAGATTTTAGTATTTCAGGGTAAATCTGAAATTGCTCCTGAAAATCTCACTGTTGAGATTATTCTGGATTACATTTTCTAGGTACTGTTTGGATATTGTGTATGTGCAATACACAGACTAACCATACGGTCGCACATTTAAAGGAAATTAACATCAATTAATTTCAAAAGAAAGATTTTGCTTCCCATACAAGAGGATCTACCAGTATGACATTGCAGCAAGGCATTATTCCTTTCCACTCTGAACCCATTACGCCAGGTAAAAAATAACGTGAGAGATCTGAGGGCAGTTTATGACACTTTGTGGGATGCGGTCCTCTGGAATAATGCAGTAAAACCCCACGCCAAAAAACCGTGCCATGAAACCAGGCTGGGAGCTGGCTGTATGTCAAGGACACAGCAGAGGACAGGTCCTACACCCTGCTGCTGTCCAGAGGGCAGCTGAAAAAGGGTCGGCTGGTTTAGAGGGGCTCTGTAGCCTTTTACCAGCTTTTGAAAAGCTGGAAGGTCAGCAAGAGCAAGTATAACATGCAACTGCCCACTTTGAGTTAAGAGGTTACTATGTGGCTAATGTCATAGCAAACCTGACAGGAAAACGATTTGCAATAAACAACGCTTTAGTGAGACTGTTTACCAATCTGAAGTCATACAAGCTTTATGTAAACAACATTGCATCAGGTTCTTATCTTAGAAAAACAAGAGCTCATCATTAAACTCCAGCTTTTTCTCTTTTATTTACCCAGGAGACTCGCAAAATCCACATTGTTGCTTATTCCGTTATTTGGAGTTCACTACACAGTGTTTGCTTTGTTTCCTGACCGCAGTTCCAATAATTATAAAATAATCTTTGAGTTGTGTTTGGGATCTTTTCAGGTAAATTTTAAAGTTTTTATTCAAAAGAAGTTTTATTGACCTAGGTTGGTGCTGCCTACTAACTTACAAATATTGTCTCATTCCAGGGGTTGATTGTTGCAGTCCTGTATTGTTTTTTGAACAGTGAAGTAAGTCTCACCTTTCCTACGGAGGATGTTAAATACTGTTTTTAGTAAATGTATAAGTGGCCCTTTAATTTCACTCTGATACATGAAGCTGTTTCAGAAGATGTTTGCATTCCTATTTATAGAATATATGTTTATGTACAACAGGAGAAATTAGTGTATTTGGGTGAAGAGTTAAGACCTGTTTGAAACCGAGGTGTTAGTAAATGTGTCTTCTGTTATTTAACATGATCTAATTCTAGATCCATTGTAAGTAATGTGGATTGTGCAAGTGTGGTGCAACAAGTCTAGAAATTTATCTAAAACTTGAAACACCATTTAGTAAGTATTTAGGCATAGTCCTCTGACAGAATCCAACCCCCAGAGCAGCAGCAGATTTTCAGAAGTACTCAGCATGTAACAGCTTTCCTAATCTCAACTGAGGGAGATGCAAGGAATTCCTTTTGATATCAGCCACTTTTTAAGTAGAAAATACATTAAACAGCATGCAGCGTCTGACAGGAGGAATCTGTCTGAAGACGACACCTGCTTGCACAGGGAATTGGCAGTCAGGTCTCCTGAGTGCTATTCTGGTCTTTGATATTCATGAGATGCTTGATGCTGGGCTAATCATTTGATTCTCTGCTTTAAATATGTGTGATTAATAGCTAGATACCAAAAGCTAATGTTGCAGCACAAGTGATACAAAACTGATTTTGAAAGTGGCCTTGGGGCATCTCCTTACAGACAGCACAGACACAGTCTTTGCCTCTGTTTTGTAATCTTTGTAAAAACTGATTTGATACTTTAGAGGGGAGGGTTGCCACCCAGAGGGACCTTGACAGGCTTGTGGAGTGGGGACACGCGAACCTCATGAAGTTCAGCAAGACCCAGTGCAAGGTCTCGCATCTGGGTTGGGGCAACCCCCAATGTCAGTTCAAATGGGGGGATGAATGGTTTGAGAGCTGTTCAGCGAGACGGACTTGGGGATGCTGGGGGATGAAAACTTGGACATGAGCCAGCAATGTGCACTCGCAGCTGAGGAAGCCGACTGTATCCTGCATCAAGAGAAGCGTGGCCAACAGATCGAGAGAGGTGACTGTCCTCAGTGCAAGAATGGCGTGGACCTGTTAGAACGAGTCAAAAGGACAACCGCAAAAATTATCGGAAGACTGGAACACCTGTCCTATGAAGAGAGGCTGAGAGAGTTGGAATTGTTCAGCCTGAAGAAGAGAAGTCTTTGGGGAGACCTTATTGCAGACTTTCAGTATAAAAAAAGGGGATTATAAGGAAGATGGAGAAAGACTTTTTAGCAGGGCCTGGGGTAGCAGTTCTAAACAGAAAGGGGGTAGATTTAGATTGCATGTTAAAGAAGGAATTTTTTCTGAGTGTGGTGGAGACCACTGAAACAGGTCGCCCAAGGAAGCTGTGGATGTTCCATCACTCAAAGTGTTTAAGATCAGGTTGTATGGGGCTTTGAGCAACCTGGTCTAGTGAAAGATGTCCCTGCTCATGGCAGGGGAGGTGGTCTGGATGATCTTTATTGTCCCTTCCAACCCAATCCATTCTACGATTCTATTCCTGGAGATCCCCATTTGACAGCCAATAAACATAGAAAAGTTCCTCACGTAAAAGAACATTTTCATCTCGTGCATTTTCTTTTTAACACAGGTGCAAGGGGAGCTGAAAAGAAAATGGCGGAGTTTGTGCTGGAAGCAGACAGCAGGCAGGGATTACAGATTCCACAGCTCTTCGATTTCTCGAAATGGATCAGAAAGTGTTTCCCAGCTTCACCGGAATTCAAGGGCTCACTCATTTATGCAGACAGAGACCACCATGATATAAATCAGCTATGTCCCCCAAAACATGAAAACCTATGGGATGTCATTCATTATGCAGCTTGATGTGATATTTTATAAAGTGTACAGTTTAGTGCTTTGCCTTTCTACATGTTGGTATTTGAGAAATTGGTTTGTGCGGCCAACCAGTTAATACAGACACCTGCCCTGTGGATGCTTTCTGGTTTTTTTAAATGGTATTCATATTAATTCTGATGTTCTCTTGCTGCTTACTAGCCTTAACTATTCAAAACCTCATTTACTATAATGAGTAAATTTACTCTCCAATATATCTAAAAGATGTATGGTATCCTGTTCCATGCAGACTGCTTTGCTACATGTTGAAAATTTAAGATGGGAAGCAAGAAAATTTCTTACACTTTATTTATAATAAGGAGAGATTTCTTTCCTTAAGGGTTAGGAATTTCTTTCCTAATTGTGGAAAATAAAATACAAATAAATAATGTAAGACTATAATTAACGCACTGGGATTTTAGTGTGCTAATCCAGGAGATTATTAACATTATTTATGCAGAGGGAAAAAAGGTAGTACTTGGCCAGTTGTATACATTTCAGAGGTTACATTCTACAGAGTTTGATTCCAATCCTGTTGTTATGTTTAGATGCAGAAAGTAGAGCTACCTTTGTAGTCCATGCAGAAAGGGCTGATAAAGCATCAGCATTTTCCAGTAGTGCTGTTGCAATCAGTTCTTCTCTTCTGTTTAAAATCAGAAATATGTATTTATCTGTTATTAAACAATTTTCTGAAGAGGTGCTTTATTGCTAAAGCAGTCTGGCATAGGATGAACAGCCTTGGATAGCATATTACCCTTTGAAAATATCATTTTAATATAATATTTTCATTGGAATGTGTCTCTAGAAGTACATACTCAGCAGCTAAAACAAGGACTATCACAATAAAGTTACAACTCCCATTTAAGGAACAATGTAAATTCTTTTAGCTTAATTATCCTCTGTATCTCTGAACTGATTTAAAATATAGTCCTGACCATGACTCCAGCAAAACAAATTAGATGAGTCCCTAAAAATTACCATAAAAGGCATAAATGGAAGGAATTCTCAACAACGCCAAGCATCTTATGTAGCCACTTCGCAAAAAAAAAAAAAAAAAAGACATAGAACTGACAGATTCTTATAAATATACACAGAACTTTTGCACTGTTTAAGAGAAATAAACCCACTGATGTTTACTTTCCATGTCACGTTTAACCATGTCCACTCTAAATAGCAAGTGGGAACAATATGTATTTGCATGAGCACTTCTGGTCCATAAAAACAATTGCCCTGATATTTCAGATTGTATGGCACTAGCAGAATCCAAGGTCCGTAACATTACCAGGTAAAGGGAAGAACAGCAGCAAGGGCATGTCTTGGCACGCATATATGTACATTCTGGAAGATATTACAAGTGCTGGAAATATTGTTGGCAACCATCAAAGTATCCATACACCTTTCGGTCTGATTTAACTGTTTATCAGTCAAACACAATTTATTTTAACGGGATTACCCTGGAGTGATACAAAGTTATGTCAGACCAAAGATAGAAAAGGCCCCGTGGTTCACATGAGTACTGCAGAACTGGTAGTAACTGTGAATCTTATGTGACACCAACCTTTACGTAGTAGGTATCATTTGACTTAATAACCGCTTGAGGAATTACTACTTTCCGGTTTGACTTTAAAGAAGCTACTGATCACCTCCAGTCAGCACGTTTTCTGCTGACCCTAGGTGAACCATGAGATTCTGGAGTGAAGTAGGCCGCCTAATGACAGTCCCATGGGGTCTGTAAGATGCGCCTCTAGACACGTATTTAAACTAAATATATTCCCAAAGGCTTCAGACTCAGAAACCACTGCTAAACTTCAGTATTTTTCCTGGATCTCTGAAGAACCTTATCAACAAACTCTTAACTGCAAATATATGAAGACATGTTGGAGCTCTGGGGGCTGCTTCTATACCTAAATTAAACACATCTGTACACTTTAGGCTTGTTTGTCTCAAGTGGCGTTGTGATTACTTAGCTCGCTGAGATGTGACGTGCAGGATGTACTTTTTTCCCAAATTTTCTTGGGTAGAAAGTCACACTTAACAAGCATTCAAGTGTACTCATCTTTATTTTGAAAAGGTGTTTTTTGAGTGAGTTAGCACACAGACAGAATGATGGTTAGAAATAGAGATTTCAAGCAACCATTTCTGTCAGTCTGTGTGGTGCATCACTAATTATACATGTTTTTCATTCGTTGCATCACAGCAAAAACTATCTTTGTCCTTATTAGGTGAGCATGGAGACAATCTGCATTTTAATTTCTGGATTATAAAACAGAAAAGCTTAAAAAAGAAAATACATTTTAAGTTGCAATGATACAGCATAATTTCCTTTAACAGGGCCACAGATGCATTTGGCTTTAATTCTGCTTCTCATGTAGGGACTAATGTCATATGAGATAATGAAGTTGCACCAGTGGGAGAACAAAGGTTATATCACTAAGTTTGTAAAGGACATTGAAGAATGGCACACAAGGAAGAGAGATGCTGTGTTTATTCTTCTTTCTAACCAGCGAAAAGTGCAGTACTTTGTAGTGCCTTATCCCTCTATTAAAAATCATAGAATTGAAATACAATAAATAGATTTCTGGGGGGCAGTTTAACTTCATAATGCTTGGTGCAAGCACTTTTATGTCTGTAAAGGCCTACAGGGCACTGTGCTCACTTGTTTTTACTCCCAGAAAATTCTGATTTCCAAATAATTTTATGCAATATTACAGCATCGACCCCATCATCACCTGTTTGACTTCCGGCTGCCTTGTCACGCACAGATACACGTCATATTAAACATATATAAAAGCTGCAAAGCAGTTTGACACATCTAGTACTCGATCAATGTTTTGCATCTTTACAACACCCAGGAACAAGATAGTTTCTCGTGGCTTTGTCTTTCATTGCATTTTGCACAGGGGGTGTGGTGTTAAATGCTCCTACTCCGTGCTGTGGTGACACTAAGAGTCAAAAAGAAAATGCAAGAAATAATCATTTGGCCTCAGTCATCCCTAAATCTAGTTCTGGCTCATCCTAACAGCGTGAGGGCAGGAGGTCAAGGCAGCAAGACAAGTGTACACTTTACCATCACAGCCTTGTGACATCATGCTCCTCCCTTTTTTTTTTTCCTTTACTGCCTTTTTTCCTTTGGCTGCATCAGAGTCCAAGCTGAGTTGGAAAGTCTTCAGAGCAGGAAACCTTGGGTTTTGTCCCCACTGAAAAGCCAGCACCAACTCATGTAAAGTTACTAAACAAGAATGGTAATACAATTCACTCTCATACTGTGGTTAATTGTTGTACTTTACTTTCCTTGGAGCTGCCAGGGTGGCACCATTCATTCTGAGTGATTTTTGTCAGCATTACCTGGTGCTGATGCCTGAGGGCCTCTCCAGTTGCTAACCATGATCAAAATCTAAATATATAGTGAGTGTTGACTTAAATTTTCCTCTGCAGAGTCAATTTCAGCTAGGTGCTTGATAAACTCGGGTGAAATTCATCTGCCCTGGTTTTGGTATCTGAAAGCTAGATGTCTGTCTCTGAGCTAAAGACTCTTTTTAAGTGCCTTCCATAGTCATCGTAGAGAAATAGGCACTAGTTGAAGATGATTCATCTGATGTTCAGCTGAGCATCTAAGGTAGGTAAGCTGAATCACCTTTTCCTCTACACTTACTATAAAATGAGCACAGGGTGGCTGGCTAGTGCCTAGGTTTCTCACTCTACATCTGAAATTAGGCAAGACTAATCTCTCCAGAAAAGGCCATTCTGCTATCTGGCTAATATTACCCAGACACTCCTTTTTAAGCCAGGTAACTTGGGCTGGCCAAAGCCATCCTCCAGGACATGTGCAGCACGATTCAAAAGTTCAGGCAATGGAGGATCCCTCCATTCATTTGGTAGGGTGTCACTGCGGTTGACTGCCTCCCACAATGAAGCCAATAGCCTTATGTCCCACTTTGATTTGCCTGGCTTCCGTGATAAAGCCAAGAGCCTTATGTTCTGTTTTGATTTGCCTGGCTTCAGCTTTCAGCAGTTGTTTTGGGTTAGGTGTTTGGCTTTTGGTCTGTTGCAGAAGGCTCATACACCAAAACAAAGTGCTACAAAGACTACCAGAAATTATCTTTATGTGAAGTCTCTTGTAAATCACCCTTTAAACCATGTCTTTATTTCCTCTTTGAGAAACTGAATGTCAAATGCTTCAAATTCTGACAGTGAGGTATTTTCTCAAATTTTCTTCCTGATTCTCTTCTGTGCCCCATTCCATTCATAATAGCTTCAGCCAAGAGAAGCAAAGAAATTATTTCAGTATCTCCTCCTTCAGGACTGCAGACACCATTAACCATATTTCTCACACCCACTTGCAGCTCGCCTGTTCATACCTTTGAAATATTTGACTTTACATTTTAACTGAGCAGGAACTGGCTAGTAACATGCAATGAGATTATCACTGGCATGTTTTTTGCCATTTAAACTTTCCAAAAATATGTTGGCTTTGGTTTCTGGGTCAGGTGCATTAGTGTGCTTTGCAAAATAACTTTGGAGAGCACCCTTTTAGCCATTGGAAAGTGCTGGCTTTCTTGAAATGTTAAGGTTTTGAGATGTATTTAAGTACTCCATGCACTCCAGCATGGAGTGCACGAGAGCCCAACAGATTGCACCCAAGTAGCATGGCAATGGGTGCTGCAGGCAGCCGCCGAGGAGCTACCCAGTTTAAGCATACATTGGAATTGTACTGTAGCAGCAATAACTATTTGCTGGCAAAAAAGCTTTACAAAAAGCCTTCTGCAGTCAAGTTGAAGGTAGCCTACCCTACTCTGTAGTATCTACTTCATGTCCTGATTTACCCCAGACAGGCTTCCCTCTGTCTTTAACGTGGTGAAGGGGAAAGCATCAGGCATAGACCCTCAGCAAACCAGAGGATCTGTCTGATATAAGGCATTGCCAAGTGCACATCTCACATGCTATGCATAAGGACTGAATAGCGTCATTTACATTATTTTTGTCTTATTTTTGTGAGTTCGAAAGAACATCCTCTGTTGACTTAATTTGTTCATTTCAGCAAAGCGATTGTGAATAAAGTCCAAATTCACTTTACACAGATTTTTCAGACATCCTAATGAAAAATCAGTCATTAAATATGCCTGGTAAAAAGGAAGTACCAGCAAGTAACCTGCAGAGAAAGCTGCTATGTATATAAGGGTTATTGTCTGAGAAATTACTGTCAGTGCATAGTGATACAGGAAATACTTTGACTAATAGAAGTACCGTCAGGTTACCACGAGTGCCTATCTAAGCTGTGGGCTGTCAGTACTACCCTGGCATAACCAAATAGCAGAAGTTAGTGTGCAGTGCTGTTCTGTTAATGGGAGGGGTGGGGGTGGGGGGAAGTTTTCTAACATGGATGTTACAAGAGTTCATCAAGATAACATTTAAAAGGAGCATTGTGTGATACAGTTTAACCACTCTGTGTTGAACCTGGCTTCTGCCCAATGATAATATTACGTAGTTAAAACTAAGTCGGTAACATTTCCATTGTCAGCTAAACCAGTGACTGAAACGTCCCAAGCCCCTTTATTTCCCAAAGCACTAATAATTTTATGGTGTCCTGCAGCTTTATTTCCCTGGCACATTAGTATGAGTATTGCTTTGAAATTCTCTTTTGTCATCTTTATCGAGAACTTTTTATCTGTCAAGTATGGTAAAAGTTAAGCATTATGTAAATGAATGTGATTATTTTTTACAGAATGTACAGACTATGATGTTGTATAGATTAACATGTGTAAATAGATTTCCTTTTCATACTGTAATTCACTATACTTTTATTCTGGTTTTGCTCTTTTGCTTTGTTCTGTTTTCAGTTTTTAATGTCACATACCTAACAGCCTTCTCTGAGATATGTTATATATAAAGCTGTGAACAAATAAGTGTTTACATCTTTATGCTATTAGAGATAATAGTAGTTAGTAACACCACAATGGACTGAAGAGGAATCAGAGAATTAAAATTTTAAAAGTTTTGCACAGAAATTGTTATGTGTGGGGTTTTTTAAAAAAAAATGTGTAAAATGATGCCATTTTCTTACTGATTCAGTGGATCAGAGCCATGCTGAAGGATGTGGCTAAGTCAGTATTTCAGTTTTTAATTCAACAGCTCTAAGACACACTTGTTAAAGAAAACCATCCCCTTCCTGAGCTACTCCACTGAAGGATACATAGCTGCATGCAACCAAGATGTGCTTGCAGGGGTGTGAGAATGGCACACACATAGAGCAGACCCAGGTGATCCCATATGTTGTGTATGTCAACACCTGAATGGCCAGGCCAGCAACTATTTTTGACTTACTGTGTCTTGCTTAATTTAATTGTCCAGGTACCTGTCAGAAGTGCATTATGATGGAGCTAAAACATGGCTAAAAAGCCATGAGATCTTTTCTGAAGAGGGAACATAATATAACATGTATTTCTTCCCTAAAAAATATGTATCTGTTTATATATCTGTAATGTATACATTTTAGAAAATCAGATGCACTCATAAACCAGACTTTCAAAACTGAAAATGGTCCTCCTGCCTTGGCAGCTCAGGGATCCTCAACAATGTAATTAAAATTAAATTGTATTGCACTAAAAGCAAGAGGCCGAGGCTGCTGCTGCCATGGGAATGGGCACAGAGAGGAGACACACTGGGGTGGCACTGGCAGTGCTGCTGGCGAGGCCATTGAGGGAGGTGAGCATGCATGGAGGAGGTGGTGACACCTGATGAGGCAGCGTGTCTCCCCCAGCAGCAACACCACACAGGGACAAAGCATGCAGCGCTGTTTTGCTGTCTCTTATGGACCAGAAAGTCCATCCCCTTCTGTGTGTTTCCATAAGTATTACAGAAGCTACAATACCCAGAGGGGTCTCCTGACCTTTTGAGGGACCTGAGCTGCCAACCTCTCCCATCTTACACGTGTGCCTCTGTGAGCTGCGTACCAGTCTGAACCCTTGCAATCAATTACATGACTGCAAAGCGCTTCAGTGTCCCTGCCCACATGCACCTCCTCTCTCCCCCATTGCTAACTGGGCAGCCCCACAACCAGATCACCTTGATGTCTGCAGGTGAGCTGCTTTAGGGCAGATAGGCCTGAACCTTCAGGAAAGCCAGGGTGCAGGTGAACCCAGACCCTGGCAGCAGCACCCATTCTCATCAGTGCAGGCAACCATGCAGGCAGGTTTCCATGGCAAGTGAGTCCTGTCAAATGCAAAACATGGATCCTTTAAAACATTTCTGGATAATTTTAATGCTATCGATGCTGACAGACTCCTGTAGCTAGAGGAATGCAGGTCCCCAGAATAAAAGCATTAGGGATGGGAGATTGTAAGGGAGCCCGCACTGAAGAAGCGGCTTCAAGAAGCAAACGCTTCTATAACTTCTGCATCATTGTGCTAGGTGTAGCATAGGCTGCAGGAGTCTCAGCTCTGTACTTGTAACCACTGGCCCACAGGCAGGCTTGACCACAGCAAAGCTGCCGGTTTTCTCTAATTGTACCAAGAAGCCTCCGAGACATTTGAAAAGGTAAATGAGATCAGCGACTGGGATGGCTAGAGTCAGAAAGACTGGCTGCCTTCCCCTCCTCTCTGTCAGAGAGCTGAACCAAAGAACTACAGCAGACAGCAAAAGAAAATGTATTGCAAACTGTGTGCGTGTGTTTATATATGTGTGCACGCAAGTTTGGGTGTGGGCTGTAGAACGAGGCTGCTGTTATAGGACATCTTGTTTTCCCTTGGCAGTGCGTACAGACCAGGAGGACAAACTGGGCTCCCAGTGGGAGGCCTAAGAGCCTGCCATAGGGAAAAGCAGCAGCCTACACCACAAACTGCAGCCTGCTGGATAAAGGCAGGGTCTGTGTGTACCCTCCCCACAACACTGCCTTGTCCGTGGAGTTTGAGGGGGTGACTTCTGCTGTGGAGGCTCCGTGTCAGGATAAAGATTGTTCCAGTTTGCAAGGGGGATTCCTTGGACTGCACGATGCTATTGAGTTAATACAAAGTTCCAAATAATCAGATCCTTTGTGTCCAACTGAATAAAATAAAATGCTTTCTATTAATTAAGTTCTATTATTTATGATTGACTATATTTGAATATCTCATCTTTCCTTAACAACATAGGTTGTGATATATTGTGAACTAGCTGACATGCAATTTAGATTGATCTATTGCTTCAAACCATTAAGTAAATGTATGTTGCATCAAACCATTTGATAAGCATATGTTGCATCAAACTAGTCACAGATTTTTCACATAGGGAAAATAAATATTTTTTTTCTAGTGATATCCTACAGGATATGGTCAGTGCCCTAGGGTATTCAATTAAATATGAGTATCAAATTTGGAAGAAAAAAGAAATCAAAATTAAGAGCTGTGCTTTATGTTGAAGCCCGTCTTTATTTCTGAGCTGGTGCCTTTGTAATTGAGACTGCTTCTCAACACAATCCTGTTAAGCTGTGAAATCCTCTGTTTGGAAAGGCTTTATTTAGCAATAGCCCTCAGCCACTGCTTATCCCTGGTTTCCTGCTTACATTCTTCACCTGCTCTTAATTAATGCCTCAGGCTTTGGCTGCCTCTCTTTGTAGGATATGAAAAAAATACTCTGCAAATAATGAGGGAATCAGTAAGCAAGTTTATAACAATATAATTAATAACGGATCCTGACTACTAGGGGACATTTTGTTATACAGAGCTGTATTTGTGAGAAGCAATTTGAAAATTAAAATATAATCTGAGTAATACATAAAATTGTGCTGTAAAGGATGGTTGTGTCTTAGCCAGGTGACAAATTGGACAATGTAATCATTGCTGCATATTTTAGCTTGTTATTTAGATAAGTACCCAAACCATATAGCCTGATTTTAAAAACACTTAACTTGACCTTATTACTCAACAGTAAAAACATGAAGAAAAACAGTTTTTCCTCAAACACACAACATCTTTAAAGAATCATCTTAATTTTGCCTGTGAAGACCACAACATCCTGTTTCTTGCATTAGGATAATGATTTATCAATTTAGATGCTTGAAAGTACCATTTTGTCTTGTAACATATGGAATTAAAACTGTTACTAAGTTTTTTAAAAATCCTTTAAAATCCCAGCATATCCCTTGCTTCGGTTATAGCTCTGGTTACTTGTCCTGGTGCCCCAAATATGAGCTGACTCAAGCTTGGAAGTTACAGGCAATACTGGGGTTTTGTCATTTAGACCTTTTTTACTTCTATCTAACTTTAAACATCTCAGTGAATTGTTCTATTTATAAATCCCCTTTTTGGCTGAATGCAAAGCCAAAAATCCAGCCCAAGCACAGATTCTGCCTCTGGGATCTCTCACATCCTGCCCCAGCCGAGGCTCCAGTAAGGACCTGCCTGAAGCCTGCGAGGGGCTGCAGGGGGGTGGCCCGTGTCCCTGCAGTGGGGTCAGCAGCCCTGACAGTGCTGCTGCTCCTCACGCACACATTTCGCTCACGTTGGCAGTCTGACAGGGCTGTGCTACAGATACGTTGGGGTTTTCCCATTCTTTCAGCTGCTTATGAAATCTGAATCTTAATTTAAACAGGGTTATCATTATTATTATTGTCCCACTCCCACGACATTCAGTAGGAAGACATTTACTCTACAACCTTCTCTAGCTTCAGTGCAGTGAAATACCAAATTTATAGCTTTGAAACAGCCTAATGAGGGGGAGGGTTTTATTTAAAAGGATTAATGTTGAGTAGCAACTGTCCTTGGATGCACAAATGTTAGCAGAAGGAGTTTTTTATGGTTCTGCTACCTATGCAAATTTCCATACCAAAATCAAATATTGACTGGTATCACAAACTGAGGCTGGAAGCTACAAAGTTGTTTGTAATCACCAGAGGAGTGAGGTTTTGAAAAAGCCTCATGGCATCTAGGGAGAAATCCACTTTTAGATTCCTGTTTACATGGCTTAGAGGGAGCAATATGGTATGAGTCTAAAAGAGCAGAAGGTCAGACCTCCTGACCATGTGCTTATACTTCCTACACTCCCATAAAACTAAGGGATCTTGGGGGGAGGCAGGGTATTAACTGCATTAATATTCCCAAAGTTTTGGGAAGAAATAGGAAAAGATGAAAAAAAATTGATAAACTTTTCCAAATCTGAGAGTCTAAACACGTAAATGAATCACAGAAATCATTAGGTTTTGATCTGTTGTCAATTGCTATCATAAAACTCCCTATTAATGCTATTTCAGTCATTTGTTTCAGCTGTAGATTCAGTCTGAATTTGTTTCAGCTATAGATTTAGTCTGACACAGCTCCATTGTGCCTGGATGAACAGCAACTGCTGTTGACGTAGATACTTTGGAAGAAAATGTGAGTACTATAAAGAGATTTTTAGTCTAAGTTCATCTTCTCCCTCTATTGTGCTGTGTATTCATTCCTAGCCTAGAAAAGTTCTTCCAATTACCTATTCAAATACCAATCCATGAATAGTACAACTGTACTTCTATATATGTTCTCCAAATGTCTGGGCTGAATAGTTTATTTTCTGAGTTGTAATTATTCATCTCAGCATTTGGCAATGCTTTTGAGTAGTTTTAACTTTCCTCACACAATGTGCCATCAGGTTTAAAAAATAGTGGGTTTTTTGGACAATTGGGATACTGAAGTATTAGATTGCCTTATGGGTGGAAAGGGGCTTCTGACCTTCACAACTAGCTTGCAGTTGACTGCTTTAGTACATTTTAAAAATTCAGATTAATCACAAATGTTAAATTACAGAAAAAGGATGTGAGATTGGGGAAGAAAATGGGATCAAAGCAAGAATCTTACTTTGAAGAAATAATATACTCTGGGAAGATGTAGGGGCAAAGGGATGCTTGTTTTTTTGGGGGGGCACATGTAGTATGAGGTGGGTGGAAAAAGGGTTGTCACAGAAAAATCAAGAGCTTTGCTGAATATCCCATTTGGGTCAATCACTACTTGGGGACCATATACATCAGGAAATGCAAATAGTCCTCCAAAAAATTCCCAGCGTGTATGAATGAAACTAAACTAGAAACATGCACTGCATATAAAACCTGAGCAGTTTTTCTCCAGTTCACAGCTAAGTTACACAGGCTGAAAAGTTTAGGTGAATGTACCTATCAGCTGGTGGTCTACATTTCTGTCCTCCTAAACAGAAGCCTTACATATTTTTGGTGACATGAAGGCCTTTTTTTTTTGCTCTCTACATGCAGCAAAACGAAAACTTCTGAGTAAAGAATAGGATTGGGAAACACCGATTCATCTGCAAAGACAGAAAAGCCAAAAGTCTCTCACACCAGACCAAGACAGCATTTTTACACCAATAAGCATATAAGGTAATACATTTCAGAGGCGTTTAATATAAATCATGATTCTTGGTCTCATTACCAAACTTAGTTACTGTGGCGTTAACTATGCCAGCTGATGGATTGTTTGCTGTGATTCCCAAAGCCAAAATCAATAACAGAAAAATAAAATTCTTTAGACTTCCATATGGCTTGAAGTATTTCCACTGTTTCAGAGATTATTTTCTGGACCCGGCATGACATTCTTCCATTTTCCCAAACCAAAACACAGTGATCTTGGCTTTCACTATGTCCATTTTGTACCCATTTAATTGCAAATGGTTCAGTAATGGTACAATCCCAGTAGCCAGCAGGCTGTTAACCATTGTCGCAGCACTCTCCAGACTATCAAGCTGCAACAAGGTCTTTCACCACCTCATACCAGCACACTCTTCATACAGTCCCTCTGCTGCCTTCTCCTTGTCTCACCTCATCCAGGGCACGTGTTCTCTCTCCTCCTGCTTCTTCCTCCAGAAGTCAGACCACACTGCCACCACTCCTCCTCCATCTGACACACACACCACCCCCTCTCCCACTGCCTCATTGCTATTTAACCACTTAGCAGGAACGAGCTACAGCTGCACATCATCCATGTCAATCAACCCACTGCCTCTGAGGCAAGGCCACAGCTGCATGTTATCGATGCTGATCAACCCACTGCCTTCATCCCTCTACAAATCATCAAAGTATAGATCAAAACCAGCTAAACAGAATACCAGTTTTTGATGATTCATTAATTTGCCCTTCAGTTTTCTACTTGCAAATAGTTAACATTTTGTTTCTTCATTAATACAGCATGAAGTTTGTCATTTACCTCTGAAAAGCCATACATTTCAGGCAGGCAGAATCAAATTCCTGCAATGTAATTTATTGCCCATCCCAACCTCAACTATGTCTCTGCTGTTCCTGACATTCATTCAATCTGTTCTTCATGTCCCTCTGCAGCAGGGACTAAACATCCTTCCCAGGGCAGAAATCCCATCAGGGAATATTTTTGTCATAAGCTGTGGCTGGTGAAGGACCTATGCTTTGCGTACAGCCTTTCTTCAAGTGGGATCCACAGATGTTCTCATATCATGTTAGTTCTTTGGAGAAAAATAGTTGCTGCTCTAAAATAAGACTTCTGCAATGTGTTTTACTTCAGCTTCTACAATGAACAAAACAACAAAACCTAAAAGCAACAAAAAACATCCGGTTATCTGTTGACCATAAAGTTTTATTGCTTTAGGTATTCATATTTTCAGCTACTGCTCTACTGTATCTGCTGGGGGTGTACAAGTGATGGTATGGTAACAGCTAGCAATATGTGCCCATCTCCTTCAAATGAACATTCTCTCACGCCCATTCAAATACCTAACGGAGTACATTTAGACCTTTAAACCTATATTTAAGTCCTAAAATATCAGTGGATCTTAAGGAGATGTTCTGGCGTTTTACTGATCATAAACACAGTTTAAAGGAACAGTGCTTGTTCTTCCCCTGCTTATGCTTCATGGTTTCAACATAAATTATACATGATCTTGAGAATCCCTTACCAACATTTACCCATCTTACAGCATCAGTTAGTAAGTCATCTTCTGCATTTCCTCAGGATGCAGTTTCTTCTTTTGCAATACTGTGAATACTTCATGATGTTTTACATATTTCCCTTTGATCTATATAGACACTTCTTCTCTGGGTTGGTCCGCACCTTATTATTGTCTCTGGATACATTTTTAGAATCGTTACGGCAGGGGGAAAACAAGATCAGAGATACAGCTGGGATGAGACCAACATGAGACCCCTCAGGGCAGGAAACTGAAACTGGTACATTAAACTAAAAGGGCAAGTGCCAAGGCAGGGAGCTGGAAGACCAGAACACGTCAACATGCTGCAGGAAAGGGCCTTGAGCACCCACACTGCCATGGGCAGAGCCAAGGAGATACAACCAGAGCCTCCCACGGAGGGCTCTGAAACCTTTTCCTAGTGATCTCAGTGTTGACATAAATTGACACCCTAATAAAAGAGCATGAGGGGAGGGCTTGGATCAGCTGCAGCAGTGCTTAGGGGGCTCTTTTGAAGGCTTTAGTTTACATATTTTAGTAGGGACAGCAATCTTATCTAGGGCCATTGGACAGCAGGGCAGATAACTCCAGACTTGCAGTATGACCTCCCAGCTGTGGGTTCCAGCAGGATCTCTGGCTTATACATCAGAAAGTCTTGCTATCGTTGCTCTAGATTTCTGTTTATTATTTCAGATATCTTCTTGTAAATATCAGTTTTAACTCCTGACATGGTGTTTCAAGTACTGAGGTGACTGTTAATTATGGATCTGATGTATGGCTTGAGAATATCATGGGAGTTACTTAAATCAAGATGGCTTTTATCATAGTTAATTACTAAGACTTGAGTGACCTGATGTAGCGCTACATGGAATGGATTCTAGCAGGCCTATAACTATAACAGTGGAAGGAGAGAGCTTGAGTAAATTAAAAACAGTTTCAGATTTTGAAGATAGAGGATACACTGTGCTGTTCACAAGACATAAGAATGACCAGCCAAGATGCAGAGGGCCATTAGGCCACATTTTGTTTCTTCTTTTCTTGGTGAATAATAACTCAGAGATAGCTTCTAAGTGAATTTCAACTGACATTAAACAAGTAAACACATATACAAGTCCATCTAGGTCCCAGTATCACTTAATATTCTTTAAAAATCAGCCATTGTAATGTAGATGAGGAATCCAAACAAGTAGAGAGATGAACCCACTTATTTTCCTTCTAACCTTCAATGCAATCCTATTTTTAAAACTGTGGAATGTTATGGTAGCATAATAAGAGTAGTAGTCTGTATCACTACCTGTACAGCTGAATAATTCTGCATGATGTTTACAGTAATTCCTGCTTCTTCCTATAGCCTTGTTTCTCATATATAGTTCCTTTCGTCTTTTCTCCCCCACATAGTGATACTGTTTGTGATTTATCAGATGCTGGTTTAGTACCCAATTAACACACCACAGAGCTGATCACTGGACACTGAAAAAAATAAGATATAAATCACTGAAACAGGACACAATAGGTGCAGAAGTTACTGTGCCATGAATGATTGTAGTTGAGAATGGTACAGTGTATTTAAAGTACTTCAGGTTCTCCAGTAAGTCTCACACCATCCAAATTAGATAATTGTCGTTAAAGTAATGTCTTTATGACATGATGGGGAAGAGTAAGTAAGCTAGAACTTGTGACTTTCCCAGGTCATCAATTATTGAAAAACAGAGATTTGCCTACAGATAAAATTAGTGTTCCAGGAATAGACAACTATGTGGACTTAGAAGTGAGGGCTGACTTTCTGTCTTCATAGTGTCAGAGTCTCATAAATTTATTTCAAATACCATCTTACTCCAAGAGTCATTCAACAGAATTCTATGTTCCTGCAAAGGGAAATAATTGCAGTAAATCAATGATAAAGACTGCAACTATCTGTTATAAACTGAATACTGTGTATATGTCTGCTAGTTTGCAAGAGGTGGGTTTTTTTTGTTTACCTATTTAGAAACATTTCTGAATGCATTGCTATATCATAGATAGTACAGCTTAGCATACTAGATAAATCAATGATCTTACAGTCACCTATACCAAATGCTTCAGGAAAAACACATCTAAACATTGTTACTGAACAACCTCTGCTTGGTTCCTTACCAACCCAGAGATCATGGTTTTCACGAAGACACATGCCAACACTCGGCTCCCCCTATTGCATTTTAACTATTCCATAACACTCCCTCCGGACTGATCTTTTTTTTCCACTCCTACCCCACTGCAGACTGTCCTTTCTAAAGGGTAACTTTCTTTTCAGCTATGGCTGTTGAGCTGATGAGTCCATTTTCAAAGTGCAATGTTTCTCTGCTATGTAATACAATACTTGCATAGTCAAAAGTTTCCAAACTAAGACGTTGCATTTTCTTATTAACTTCTAGCCTCTGGGCTCAAGCATTGCTCTGTGTTTCTCCATTCTGCTTTGCTGCACACCAAGAGGTTTTCATGTTATTCCTGGTGACTGGAAGATGTTCCTTCCCCTTCCCCAGCCCTCAAGTTAGCAATTTCCAAGCTGCTTATGCAGACGAAAACACTGGGATGTACCAATGATTTTTTTCAGGATTTCCACTTGCAAAAGAATGGAAAGCTTCATCACACGTGAAATTTCTCAGACTCTACTGCTTCATAAACCTTGCAGGTTTACAAGAACAGACAAAATTGCAAAACATCAGTAGACTGCCTTTAATAATAAAAACCTTCCTAGGTTGCTTTCATCCTAGTTTCAGTGAAGGTGGGATTAAATCTGTGATGTTAAGATGGAGTTTTAAGATTGTCCAAAGCAGCAACTTATTCCTGCCTTCCCTTGCTTTTCTCCCTCTGTAAGGACAGCACCCAAAAGCCAGAATTTTCATGTGCTCATGTAAGCTAGAAAGCCTTGTTGTGCCCATTTGTCTGTTATCAAACTTGGCTGCTTTGTTTCTTGCTCTTGCAAGAGAACACCTTATGAGACTTCTTTTTCCAATAAAGAAATTTTTCTCCTTGAAATTGTGTAATATTACCCATTTTATAATTTTATTCACATATCTCTGCTTTCATCCGTCATGTCCTTTTGAAAATGCTCTAGTAAAATCTTTTGTATCACCATATGAATAATTTTCAAAGCATATTTTTTGCCAGATTCAAAGCTATTTTCTCCCTGTGAGACTGTAAAAAGATCTAAAGATGATACCACAGGTGGTAAAACTGGAACAAAGCTACTTAATTTGACTAATATCCCTTTCCCTAATACATAGTGTTTAGGACCACACTGCATTCATATCCTATTCCATTCATGAATAAATCATGGGCCTACTGGCAGTGTTTGTGGGTTTCAGCTCACAGTATTTATTTCTGAGAGTGACATCCAGATTTAAATAATGCAGCATACCCCATGTACTGCCAGCCCTGAGTGGTTTTGTGGAAGGAACAGCTTCCTTCTGTATGGAGCTGGAAAGGGCAATTGAACTGGTTTTGCTGGAAAGGAGCAAGGCTGTGATCAGGCAGTTAATTAAGCAATCAAACTGTTTTGTTTATGATACTGCAGGGGCTGTCAACGCAAATTATTTGTTAGATTCGTTTCACTGGAGATGAGTTGAGACCTAAGGGTTGGTTTCTGTTTCTCTCCTGGAAATCAGCAGCAGATAGCTGGTGCAGAGCAGTCTTCTTTTCAGGCTCCTGGTCCAGAAGGCAAGGGAAGGGAATTGCAGTGTTTTAGCACTGACGCAAGGTGTGCTGCTCATCAGTCTAAGCTTTTCTCTCTCTGATACCTTGGCAAAGGCATGGTTCTGTTTCTGTGCATATCTATCCCAAAAGAACCGCCCCCTGCAAAATGTGATTATTTTTAGCTTAGAGCAGTTCCCAGCTCTGTTCCACCATACTGCCCTGGCAAATGGTTAATTTGGCACACTGAGAGTTGGTGTAGATAAAGGAATGGGGGTGAGAAAAAGGGGTCAGAGGCTGCTTAAACCAGCAAGAAAGACTTGTCACTCTGTGCCCATGTGTGGGGATAATATAAAATCCTACCTGTGGCCTTTTAGAGGAACTACAAGTTGAGTTTTCTTAGAACAGGAGCAATCTCTGAAGTATGAGATACAGAAATTTTAGTAGCTTCAAGAGAAAGGACCGAAGAATGAGTGAAGAGAGAAATAAAAGAAAATTAATTTTAAAAAGTGAAAGATAAGATTATACCGATATTTCATGTTAAAAATCTGCAGTGCATGAATAATTTAGATTCCTACCAAGTAATAGAATAAGTTTTAGGTGCAGAGACACCCTGCTATGAAGAGTGATGAAATATAATCTACATTAATCTTTTGCAGCACTATACTGTCTCTCAAACAAGCTTGTCACAGTGCTTGAAAAATATCAGTTAATAAATTCTCCCAGTTTATTAGCCTGATAGAACTAATCACATTTTTCCTAGGAGGAAAACTGAATATTTCAGATATGCTTAGGTCATACAGGAAGTCTGTGGCAGTACAGGATACAAACCAGACCTTCTGAATCCCAGCCCTGCTATTTAGCTATGAATTCAGCTTTCCTATGACTTGACTTGGTCTCAGTCACCCATACTCACCCCACCACCAAAAGAAAAAAAATATTTGTAATTCAAAAAAGGATTAAGGGTATGATTTTTTGTGGATTTAGGAGCTTTTGGTGAAAATATGCATGGAGGCAAGCCTCAAATTTACCAGCAGACCAGCTGGCTTGGCGTTGATAAAGGAAGAGAGAAACAGAAACTTCAAGAAAAGACATTTTTGAAAGTTTTAAATTGCATGTGAAGTGTACTAAGATGAAGCATGCTGTCATTAACACCGTCTGTTCCCTTTCTGGATGACAACAAGGTCAAATTAGCCATTTGTCTGCCAATTTTCTCCTTTTCAAGAAATATGTACAAGTTTACTAGAACCTTTGGAGACAGCCCTGGTCTATTCTTGTGAAATCATTCTGGAGGGAATAATCTGCAACATGATTTTCTTGAGAGATGAAAATTCTTAATCTCCATTCCTTCCTTAACTGCTATCAGAGTATCAGCATGATGAAGTCTCTCAAATCGTACATTACTCAGACCTCTGGAAAAAACATAAGACCATAACATTGCACTGTATCCTTCAGTACAGATGGCAGCAATCCCAGAATCTCCTCTACATTAGATTTCTTGATCTTTTACTTCTCATCTATCTTACTTATTTTTTTAAATGTTAATTGATCTAGATTATTTTCCACTAAAGCTTGATTTTGTTTAAAAACCTCACAAATGTTTTGTATTTTATGGCACACTTAAAATTAAAAGGTCTAGGCAGATGCATCCCAATTCCTGTCTGACTCAGAGTCCTATCCAGCTCTTTCAGCATCTCTTTAAGTCAAAATTAATCTTTCCTGAGCACAGGCTACCACAGCTATACAAAGTGTCCCATTTGGAAACCCACATTTTCTCAAATAGCTTCTTATTTCTACAGGAAATACCTTACCAAACACCTTCTGGGACCACAAGTTCTTCCTCATAGTAGCAATGGCAGTTCATAGTCAGTGATGTGACTAATAAACGACCCTCATTCTTTCATTCATTCTCATAGAAACATAGAAATGTGGTTGGAAAAGATCTCTGGATCCCTGGTCCAGTCCTTTCAGAGGGAAACTGTTGCCACCCTGGTTGATGACAGCTCTAGCTTTGTCTAGCCAAGCCTTGGAACCTCCAAAGATGTCACTTTGGTTCACAGCCAAAGTTTATAGTAGCAGCCCTTTGCTCAATGGGCTTCCATCTCATGTTATGTTTAATCCCATTTCTAATAGCTTGATCCTCAAATGCCATGTAACTATATTTTCTTTAAACAACAGAACCCTCTATAAGGGTAATTTTTCGTGACTTTGTGTCATCAGCAGTTTTCATAAATAAACTCCTACATTTCTGGACTAAGGCCTTATGAATTTAGTTCATGATTACTGTTAAATAAGATTAGTCTCAAGACTCAAGGATTCCTGAGAATTCCTCTGATATCTCCCCCACCCTGAATAGGATTGCCTGCCATTTCAGCTTTTTTCTACACTGCTTATACTAAGCCTCATTTTCACTGCCTAACACATTTTTAGGCAGTCACATACCAAACATTTTGCACTAATTCAGGTACATGTAGCACTCTCTTTGCCTAAGGGATCAGCTGTTATCAAACATGGATATTGGATTTTTCAGCACAGATAGCTTCTTTTTGATTTCCTCCTGTATTCTATTTATTCTATCCCTTAAGTTACTTCTTCCTTTAAAATAATAATAAAAAGGGTGTTTTAAAGCTTTGCACCCTATTCAAGTCACACTACTCCTGTAGCTGTCTGATATCCTTTCCTTCCATATATATAGTTACTAAGTCTGCTGTTCTCTAGATGTGATGTAAGTTTGGTGCTTTGGACTATAAACTTTTTACTAGAGGACTTACAGTTTTGTGTGACAGCTTGTGATACGAGTTTGTAGTCGGCACTGTCAATGGCAAGTGACACTGACCTTGGGCTGAGTCCTGTGTTGATGAACTAGTTCAGTCAATTTAATGCAGTTATTCAAATCTGTTTCCCAGAAACATCTATGGCTACATACTGGTAACTATTTAAATTACTAGAAATGCATTTGTGCTTCTTTTCTGGCCATAAAAGGGTCATTTTTTAAGTCTCTAGCTCCATATTCTTTTTTATAGAAACCAATGGAGATTTCCCTGAAATGTGTACTATTGTAAATGAGGAGAGTTGGTTTACCAGTTCCTATGCAGCTATGGCAATGGGAGCATTTTGCTGGAATACTTGAAGTGTGGCAATGCTTCTGGCCCTTTCATGTGGTCAAGAGCCATGAGTAACATTCCACATACTCTAGATAACTAAAAATAAGGAGGTCTCAAAGACGATGTGAATGGGTGACATAGTTTCCATGGCTTCCCCTGTTTCCATCCAGTCTGAGGCTTTTCAGGGTCCTATGACAACATCATGGCTGGTCCCACTGGCTGTGACTGGCTCATTTCCACTCAAAACCCACTCAGTTTATCTGCCAGGCCTCCTGGCAGTACCATGGGGCTGTCCTGCCATGCCAGCACACTCAAATGATTTGCTGGCTATAGGCAGCTTGAAAACAAACCTCATCATTTTTGAAAGTTCCGGTTAGAATTTTAAAAGTTAATTGAAATAGTATTTGAATGTCAACTTGTCCTCCTTTTCTGCTTGCTTCAGCTGGAAAATATACAGAGCTCTACCTGTCTCCAAAAGAAGCAAAGTCAAAGGCATGTATGACTGGTATGCACCTAGCACAATTCTCCATGACAGTGCAGCCCTGCAAAGCAAAGTGGGGGAAACTGCAGGGCATCACAACATCAGCTAGTGGCTGAGCTCATCAGGGTACCTTTCCTGCATCTTTCAGAACCTCCTTGACTTCTACTCTCAGTGGCTTTTCTCTGCTGGTCATAGTTGACCTTCACAATTATGCTGGACCGGAGGCACGGTGTGGCTGACTTGGCAAGCTGTCTGTGAAAGGGACACATTCCAGCCTGGAGAAAGCAGGAGTTCATTATTGAAGGCTTGATAAATAATGACTTCCTCATAAATAACAAAAATGGAAGTAGAATAGCTTGGAAATTTATGAGCATTTTGAAATGGCAGGAGCCATGTTACCCAGCACCTAAAATACATTTAAATTACTATAAATGTTGCAGATCAATGATTACTAAACTGCATATTGGAAGGAAACTAGTGTTGTAGAAGGGAATGAGAAAAGCCAGAACTGAACATTAGTAATTTTCTTCATAAAAAGCAGTTTTCCATGACTCATCATATACATGAATTACATGTGTTTAGAGGCTGAATTTTAAGATTAAAATAGTCAACTAAATTTAACTGTGCCATTATCTTTAAGTTCTTGCAGAATTGTTTTGCCTTGGCAATTGCAGAGAACAGCAAGGTATTCTGTGAGCATCAGTTATGGTAGCATCTGCCCATAAACTGCATTTACTGCTTATAAAAATGTGTGGATAACATTGAGGGGTTTTTCCATTCTTCTAAATATTTGCTTGCCAAGGTGACACTGTTTAATTCCCATCTCCAAAGAGTTTTATTTTTACACATGCATTATTAGTCTTTTCATAAAGATGTTAGTTATGTGCCAAGCAAACTGAACCTCCTAATGTCCTGGACTGTGATGTTTAGAGATGGCTGCAGCCAGGTCGGCTCATGCTAGGCATCATGGTTTTCACTTCCTCAGTCTTGGTTCATGTTCACCTATGAAGAACTTCTTGGAGAATAAGAACATAAATGCTGTACTATATCAACTCAGAGATCAGGTGATCAATCTGTCTCTGGCACAAATTTGTAACGGATGAAGGGGGGAAAGTGATGGGAAGAAAACAATGGATAAAATTATTCTTTCCGCTGTGTTTTCTCCTAGTTTTCAGATGGGATATTAGGAAAAACGTCTTCACCAAAAGGGCTGTCAAGCACTGGAACAGGATACTCAAGGAAGTGATTGAGTCACGATCCCTGGTGGTATTTAAATATGGCACTCAGGGACATGGTTTAGCAGTGGTCTTGGCAGTCATAAGTTTACAGTTGGACTTGATTTTAAAGATCTTTTCCAATCTAAACAATTCTATGATTCTATGAGTCAAAGTTGCATCCAGCAGCTGCTTACTACTTAATACTCACTCTTAAATTTGCTCTCCCTAAATTAGATTGGACACAATTACACCTTTTTGACTGCCACAGCATCCTCAAAGTCCGAGTACTACAATTTCACTATGCATTTTATGAAAAAGTAGTATTATGAGAAGGTGTGAATAATGTTTCCCTTATTCCCCATTTGTGAGTTGACTCTAGGGTACCTCTCTGTGGTCATCATCCTTCAAAACCAGAAAGCACTAGGATATTGTCCTGGATTTGGCAGAGGTAGAGGTAATTTTCTTCATAGCAGCCTGTAGAGTGCTGGTTTGGATTTGTGACTGAAACAGTGTAGATAATACAGGAATGTTTTCGCTATCGCTGAGCAGTGCTTACACAGTATCAAGGCCTGTTCTCCTCACCCTGCCCTGCCAGTGAGTAGGCTGGGGTGCACAAGAAGCTGGGAGGGGACACAGCTGGGATAACTGACCCCAACTGACTAAAAGGATATCCCACACCATATGGCATCATGCTCAGCGATAACAGCTGGGGGAAGAAGGAGTAAGGGGGGATGTTCAGAGTTACGACATTTGTCTTCCCAAGTCACCGTTACGTGTGATGGAGCCCTGCCTTCCTGGAGGTGGCTGAACACCTGCCTGCTAGTGGAGAGCAGTGAATCAATTCCTTGTTTTGCTTTGCGTGTGCATGCAGCTTTGGCTTTACCTATGAAACTGTCTTTATCTGAACCCATGAGTTTTCTCACTTCCACACTTCTGTTTCTCTCCCCCTTCCCACTGAGGGAGAGTAAGCAAGCAGCTGTGTGGGTTGGGTCTGAGCTGCCTGTCGGGGTTAACCCACAACAGCTATTTAATCTGTCTCAATATGGTAGATGCTCTGTCCCTCTGATCGTGTTCTTCTTCCCTCTTTGTATCATCTCTAGCTTTGCTACATCCCTTTTACAATAGGAATCAGAGCTGTACAGCGTGATAAAAAAAAGTGGGTGTACCATTGATTTGAACAACTTGGTGATGATTTCTGTTTGTTAAGAAATACATATTAAAGGATCTTAACTAATGATGATTATTTAATATTCTCTTTGACTTTTGATCACCCCTGAGCACCAAGACAGAATTTTCATGAGATTATCTAAAGGCAGCTTCCTGAGTGGCTATGTCTCATGTATGTGTGGCTATAGCCATATATACATGCAGTTAAGGGTTTGATTCCCCATCCTCAGTCTTCTCTCAGTGGCAGTATCCAGAATAAAAAAGAATGAAAGCAAAACAAACCTCAGAAAAGAATACATCAGAAATCTGTGAACCCTGTCGATAAAATTCAGTTTCTTCTTCTTAGAACGCCCTACCTTGAAAGCCTTACAGCACAGAAGTCCTATGGATTTACATGAAATATTTGAGCAAATAAGAATTGTTGAACATGAATCTGAACCCTGCTATCAATCAGCACTATATTCTCTTCTGAAACATTTGGTCTCTCTTTTCATTACATGGCATAGCAAGAGTATTTTCAGTTGATTGAAAAGTAATTTATAATCAGTGGAAAACAGAACATAAAAAGCTGAATATCCATTTCTTTTCACATTCATCTCCCGATGAGCTCTCACTTTTTTCTCACATGATTTTGCTCCATCTTAGGAAATACTGCAATTACTGTCAAGTAAAATCAGTGCAGCCCTTAATTAGAATAAGTTGATTCCTAAGGAAATGGGGGAAAAAAATACCACCAATGCCAATAAGTGAAACCAGTTACTCCTGCTACGGATTTTTGGTATGGCTGTATTTGGACAGCTTGTAACAGAACGCCTTTTCCTTCAATAGAAATTGTTTTATCTAAATAAATTAAAAAAACCCAAAAATCCTAATTTTCAAATATTATCCATTAGTCCTTTTACTAACGGTCATGCTCAGAAATGGCTGAGAGATGGTGAGAGGAATTTCAGTTGAAAGGAAGTAATTTCTGTTAGTTTATCATGGATTATCAGAACAGTTGATAAAATGGGAAAATATGAACAGGTGAATAATCACATGGAATTTATTTTAATTAAACAAGGTGAATAAAAATAACCTAATGAAGGACTTCTCTGGACACACATAGGGTAAATGGTGTTAGGTCTTTTAAACCTAACAGAAATCCTACTGATTTTCTCTTTACAAATATGTAGCCATTTACAGTAAATAATAAGGCTATGCCTTATCTTCAGGAACATCTGAGAGCCTAAAGTAAGGCTTTCTAAGCTCAGTTTGACTGAATGACATGATCAGCTTGTAAAATATTATGGTACATGAGTGTCTGTGGTTGCTTCCTTTCTCTGCCAAGTCCTGATGCGTCAGGAGCAACAGATACCTTTGGAGACACTGAACTGCAAAAGCCAGCACTGACGTGGATGAGGAGATACCTCTTTAATCATTTTTATTTTGACTAGCCAGGATCCATCTTGCCAAGTCCTCCCAAAGACTGGTTTAATAATGAAAATAGTGGGTTTCCCATTCTGTTTCTGTCTTCCCCTTTTCTTCCACATTACAAATTCTTTCCTTGCTCTTTCTTTTTTCCTTTATCTAGTACTGATTTGATGATCATTCCAAGATGAAATTCCTATAGCTATTCTGACTTCGGCTTTTTCATAATTGCCATGCATGTACAATTATGATACTTCATAATTTCAGAACTTGTGAAGAACAAACCCACAATGATGGAAAGGTCATTTTCTGCAGGAGCACTGAGGGGGATGAATACAGACTTTATTTTCACCTCTTTATATAGTTGTTTTGACAGTTCAGGTAATATTATTTGGGGACACTTCAGTCATTTGTGGCTGTTATTTCACTGTTTGTTGCGTATTTTGCCATTGTACCTACAATTCAACTTCTAACAAGACAAGATTTTAGTACCATATACCCAAGTGACTCTAAATTCTCTGGTTGTGATTTTCCCCACACCAGATGATTTTATACTGTCTTTGGCATTGTGATAAAAATCCTCAAAGCAACTTTATACTGGCAGTTTTGATTTATCTTTTAGTCACTTGACTCTCTGTGGTACTTCTTTTGTTTCTCTGGGGTTTAGCAGTGGCTGTGGTATTTGTGGAACAAATCTGAATGCTATACTGATGCCTTAAATAAAATGGAATTCCTCTGGTGTACTTAAGTCTTTTTCATGCCTAATTATTAAATAAAGTCTTTAAACCTCGAAAAAACATAACCAAAAAACCACTGTTTCTTCCAACATGTCCCTGCAGGCCTGGTCTGCAGGCAGAGGGTCAGGGCCCTGCAGTTTGGCAGCTCCCTGTGGAGGGCATTTGGGGGCCACAGGGCAGGCAGGGCCTTGCAGGGCCCACGGGGCAGGCAGGGCCTGACAGGCAGAGCAGGCAGGGCTAGCAGGGCAGGCAGGGCTCATCCAGCAGAGCTGGGCAGCACCCATGGGCAGCCCCAGCCCCAGGCATCAGGCACCTCCCTGAGGCCAGGGACAGCCAAGACCCCACCCCCCCCACCCCCCCGAAAGCCCAGGGACAGGGACACTGGCAGCCCCAGGCAGCAGCAGCAAAACCCCTAACACAGGGCCCCTTTCAGAGCCATGACAGCTCATTTTTTTCTGGATTTAAGTAAGGATTATTCTTGAACAATGCCAGATAATAAATTTCTCTCTTAATATAAATTATTTGTAACATTCTTCATTAAGAACCACTCACAGCATTCAAGGCCCATTCTCAGTTGCCCATTAATCATGTATTACGCACATAGCAAGAGTTCCCCTGTGTGGGTTTGCTTGATGAAGATTTCCATCAAAATGCAACGTGTTTGTGAACGTATTCTCAGCAGACATTTATCTATGAATATTAGCAGGTCGTTACTCCAAAAGTAATCTATGAAATATCTCATCTGCTGAGTACTTCAATGAACTAAGTCAAGGCATAAATTGTCAAAGTAAATAAATCCATTCAGATAAATCCAAATCTGCCTGCTCTGATAGTTTTGAAACAAAGCCTGTATTTGCAGTGTCTTGCTGTCTGCAGTTGTGTTTGTTGCATGCCATTTGCAGAGCAAGTAATTAAATTGCTTCATGGATAGTCTCAAAATTTGCTCAGTGAGTTTAAAACAAAGCTTGGGCTTATGATCATTTCATACCTCAGCATTAATAAGATTACTGTGAGATCAAACACCAAGGGAAGAAAAACCATGCATAATTTTTTTTAAATTTATTTAATTAGCTGCCCAAAGCAAGCAGAATATATGGATTGTTAATTTCACATTCAGTAGCTCATATGTAAACTGATGCATCCCAGCAATAAAAGTCCTAGTAAAACACACTAGTTTGTAGGGACACCAGGGATAACTGACGATGAAGACCTATGCAATGCCAGCTTAGCTGCTGCTGGGTTGCTACAAAGCTATTTAAGTTAATTTAATGGCACAATATCCCTGGTTTAGTGTATTCGGTGAATTAGTATTGAATTAGTTCAAGTTACAAGGAAGTGCCTCAGAAGCCAAGCAGCATAAGATAATTACCATTATGTGCTGACAGGATAATCTCTGTTTTTTCATAGACCTTGACTGAGCAAATCACTCATGTGCCTGCTTGCCTGGCAAAACATTTATAGTTGATTAAGAATCCCATATACATGAAGCATGTTCCTGAGATACAGTATTGACCAGTCATCACCTGTTTTTCAAGAGATTTAAATAGACTTTGGATCAAGTCCCAGACTGCAGTGGTCTAGCTCCTTACAACACTCTATTAACTGATAGAAACCTCAAAAGGTCCTGAAATTTTCTTTTATAAGAGCAACATAACTCAACAGAGTGAAGAGAGGGCATACAACACTCCATAAGGTTAAGCATTAACATGCTACTTCCTGGTCCTGCAAATTATTATTATGTATTGCTAAAAATATTATCTTCCATCGGTTCTGTTTTCCAATTCTTTGTGCTCATGGTTTGGTACTAAAAGTAATACTCAAGAAGAGGCTTAAGTGTTCTTTGGGCACAAATATTCAGCAGTGTATGTGTCACTCAAGCTGGGATGTTTTCAGGCTGACCAGGGAAGTCAGTTCATAGTTATAATACATGTTTTTGTGTGTGCTACTGCACAGTTTACATGTGCAAATAGCCACTTGCATAGTTTACATGACTCAAGGTTGAAGGTCTTTGAAACTGACCTTCATAGAGCCTAAAATGAAAGAAAAATCAGAGTCGCAGAATGGCATCAAGAGGTTTTCACTAATAAGAACTGTGGTATCGGCTTTCTACTACAGTGAAATAGCAAATGCAAGAGTTATTTCCTTTGTTATCCTTCATTTGAGATATATTGCTAACACAATACTGAGGATATGTGTGAAACAAATCATTTCACACACAGCAGTCACTGAAGTGTCCATTTATTTTATCTTGGTAAGAAGTACAACCCATATCCTTATGCTGTTGAATTAAATTAATTTTGTTTGTCTCTTCATCTTGCTGCTTTTATGTTTGAGATTTTTGACATCCACAGGGGTGGATATCTTTAGGCAAGATGCATCATTTAGTGTTCTATAATGAAACAGCACTGACCGACATACATGCCATCAATAGCATAAGGAACGCTATACAAAGTGTATCAGAAGTTAATTTCCTCCAAATATTACTTAATGAGTTGTTTGAAAATGTTTGATATATTGTTGGTAGAGGCTTATATGTATGTGAAATGTTTCATAATTTACAGGGAGAACAGACCTTTGACATTTGTTTCTGCAGAATGTACTATAACCAAATAAGAGGGGCAGTACTGCTTAATGCAATATAGTTATACTCAGTATTAAATGCCTTTTGGTTAATATACTAACAAGCACTCCACACAGCCTTAGAACAGTGACAGAGATAAGAAATTTGTATCCGTAGCAGCAATTCACAGTAACCAGTCTGTTTCTACTTACTGTCTCTTGTAAGGAAACTGCATAAAATGTTCTGCTCAGCAGGGAGGAAAGAAACTAGCATCCCACTTGCTGATTTTGTTAATAGGAACATGGAGTGATTAATCATTAGAGAACAAAATGTAATATATTTTGTGGGAACAATGATGCTATCAGTAAGAGCAACACAAAGGGCACGTACACAAGTAACAAATCCATGCTAAACAATGCTGGGGGTTTTGGCATTTGGGATAAAAATCAAGACTGAATTCCTAACCATTTTCAAATCTGTTAACGTTTTCCATTTTTTTAAGTTCTGTGAAAGTGCCTTGAGGTACAAAGAACATCTTCTACCACCTCTGAAACCAAACTCTCAAACATGTTTTGTGATATTGATTCCCTCTTTAGAAGAGAGGTTTTACCCTGCAAAGTAATAATGTTCAAATGATCTTATTCAGCTCGCCACTTTACTCAGCTGTTCAGTCCAAGAAGAATATTTCAATTCCATACTGTTAATGTGTCTTTTGGTTTTGTCTTTTCATTACTTCTTTCAATTAGATAGAGTGTTCTATGATTATTCCTGCAACAGCAGACCAAACAGACAAAACCCACAGGCACTTAGAGAAGAAGTGGAAGATATACCAAGACAGTAACTTTTAGTGCAAGTACCCAGGTTGTTAAATTAGTTTTTTAGGTTGGAATCATGAAGATAGACCAATGGTCCCTTTTTCTTTAACCTAAACTAGAGACTGGGATGTGAATCACTTTCTGAAAAGCTGCTTTCAAATATCCATGTAGAGAGAGGGAGAGGCTTTTTTTCTCGTTCTCTGCAAGAGAATTCTCTCATTCCCTTTTGCAAGGCACAAAGAAAGGCTAATAGAGAAAATAAGATGGAGACATATGTTTTAGAAGTTATCAGGGCTCCAGTCCTGACTCCCACTGCTGCTCATGTCTTTTGTGCTGAAGATCATTGACTAAAAGACATAGGTGATTAAGTGTCACCATACCCCAAGTCTCTTCTCCCAGAAAGACTACTCATCCACAAGCAGCACTTTGGTTCCTGTTTTGTGACTCTCCCTTTCCATTTCAGTCTAATGGCTTAGCTTCACTAGTAGGGATGAAGGGCTGACACATTTTATAATCTGATGTTAGTCTTAAGAGAATGATAGCACTTATGCATGTGACTGAATTGTCTAAATGATTGTTTAATTAAAATCGAGACAGTGCTGTACAAAACAGCTTCCAAGTGTTGCACAGTTATAGCTCCTTCTGTAGCTGGCCTGGGACAGAAATGACAGGAAGACTGTGACTCTAGGACTATCTCCTTTCTGTTGTCCTCACGAAACCAGGAATCCATGGGCCCCTCTTTTTCTTCATGGGACATTACAGATCTTCAAAGAAAGTCTGTGTTTATTAACATGCATTGCACTCATTTCCATCCTCCAATTATACTGAATTCTTTTGCACCCAGGACCACCATTTCCTTGAGCAATGACATCTACAGTTGGATAGAACAAGTCACAGGGTTTAAAGCAAGTACTAGCTTGACACGTTTTCTTCCTTTCCTAGAAAACTTTGGCTTTGGAGTCTCCAAAGCATGGGAAGACATCAGGGATACCTATTCACTATACTGATCTGGTGCATGCTTAAGAGACTTGTTTAAATTCTAGCAGCCTGGGAACTGGTTGTGCTATGTATCTGAAAAGATAGAGTAGGGTCATTAAGTTTACAATGGAACAGACGTATCTTAGTTGTAATATTCTCTGGAAAAGCGCTTCAAAGAGCTAATTCCTGGAAAAAGTGCATGAAGTCACAGGCGATAAATACAGCTAATGTTTATAAAATCTGTAGAGTTTTGAAACTACTGAATAAAATATGCTCACAGAAAATCAGACAGAAAGAAGACCTTTTGTTCTTGGCCTTACAGTTTGTTTGGAAGTTCAAATGAAATGTGAGGTGAGGGACACTCCCACTGTGCCAAGGGCAGGAGGTAAAAAATTCACTACTGTAGGCGTGGGCTGTCCAGCGTCATGTCTAGGGCATAGAGTAAGAAGATGAGGGAGTTAATAATTGTTTTTTTCTGAGGCCCATAGCCCTTCTCATTGGTCTCAAGTAGTTCATTCTGTTCCAGGTCCTTTCTGAAGAGGTACAAATTCCTGAAGTTTTTCTGTTAATGAAAGGTCAGAGAAAAATTTTGCTCATTGTGTCCTTCTGAGGTCTGAGAGGTCACTCTCTGCCCATACTCAATTTCAGCAGACTGAGACATGGCAGGTCCAAAAGGAGTGAGAGATCACCAAAAAGTGCTGCCCAATGAGCCAAGGCTTACTGTAGACCAGAGGAATGGCAAAACAGGGTTTTCTCCATTTTGTCTAGAACAGTCCTGTACTGGATGTATGGGACCAAAACCACTGTGGCCATAACTGTAAGATACTGGCCATGGGAATGTTTTTCATTTCAGCCTTTCATAGGGATCTTCTTTTTGAAGGACTTTTAGCTGTTCCTGACCCTGAGGTTGTCTAGCAATGGTCAGCTTTTGAAATCGCTGTTTCATTGTGGTCTTTCGGTGTGTTTTTGTTGTCTTTTAACTATAAAAATCTTTTTTCTTCTTAATAACCTGAAAATAAAAAATTATTTTGGTCACTACCAGGCAAGTCCTGTCTCCTGGTGCGAAGTTGTGGCTTCTTAGCAACTTTGTTGATCGAGCCATTTGGCATGAACCTGTAGAGACATAAATATGTTATCAGATGCCAGTAGATGACTGGGACCACAGAGAAAAGACTCATCCTTCCAGATACATAGGTACCACTGAGGACAGGAAGATGCTTTAGAGAAAACTGCAGCTTCAAATCACAAAAATAGTTCTGATGGAATGTTAAAATTGCAACATATCATCAATGAACACATTGCAGGGGACTCCAACCTGATCCACGTCAAACCCTGCCATCTCTTTTCCCCAGAACACCCAACAGTTAAGCCTTGTACTCTACCTGAATCAGGACACCCCACACTTAGCAAGGACATTGTAGTACATACCCCATGGGGACAAGATAAAGTCTATTATCCATCAAGACCATGCAAATTTCTGTGCATTTAAATAAAATATTATTATCTCAAATATAATTTCCATAGACAGCTACAGAAACACCATCCTTTAAGCTCCTGATGAAAAGTACTCTTCTACTTCTATTTATACATACATATATATTACTGTGTATTCACATTGTGCACACATACATGGAAAAACACCACCTACATGCAACAGATGGTTTCTTAATTCCTTTTTGTTTAGTAAAATGTCTATTCAAATAAATAGTAAAGCCTATTGAGTCATAATCTCCAAGACTTAAAAAAGGTGGCATCATAGTCTCTATTAATTAATAGAAATCTTAATAAAATAATGCAGCATCTTTAACAGCAGAAAAAGAATTGAACCTAATAATCAGTTGTAATTAAATTGAGGGCCACATAGGAGATTTTGATTTGGAAATAACTTTTATATAGAAAACAGAGTAAGTCAAGAAATCAAAAGAAAGAGAAACTTAGTACATAGCTCACAGTTCAAGAATGTTTTCTGCAGTGATCAGTGGTAAATGTTTGTTCAGAGATATATCTCTCTGCAGGAGGGAAAAACATCTAATGGAATATATGCTGCTGTACAGAAAATTAGCAAGTAAGTAACATGACATATATAAAAATTAATCAGCATATTGATACATCAACACCATGATATTAGCATTAGCATATATATGTAAGAAAAGAAAGAAAATTTCTTAATTATATTCACACTGAACTCTAAAAAAAAATCCCAGAAAGATTATTAGAAAATTTGTTCTAGTCCTAGAGAGTTCTACCTTGTAATTTTTAATTCTTAACTTTTCCTGCTTAATTCGACTGGTTTTTTAAATAGATCATAGAATCATGGAACCCCCAACTTTTTGTAAGAAACCAAGAAATCAATTTGCAACTTCTGTTGTCAAGGATCAGCTGAGTCTAAACCATTACTTCAGCATCATTGTGGCATCAAGATTGACCAGGACCTGTCCTGATAAACCTTGCTAAACAATTTCTGAAGCACATTGTCTCATCTGTACTCAAACTTTTCCATTAACAGAAATTCAGAGCCACAGGGTAACTGCTAAGCAGCCTTTTTCTTTTTATTCTGAAGTGTTCGATATCTTTCAGGCTATCAGTCTCCTTATAAACTATTTTCTGCTGTAATAGACATAGCAGTTTACAGACATGACTTTACAATTAAATTACATTTAGGGAGTCCAGTGTACAGCTCATTTATACTTCATTCTGATTTTTTACAGAAATACCATGTGGCAACTGCAATAGAGGAGATGGAAACCCCTTCTTAAACGATGCCATATTGTCACCCCATAATATTTCCCAGGACTTCATAGTCCTGCTTGCTTTAAAAAGCTCAATAGAAGAGGGAAAAAAGGAACAAATGATATCTTAAATTCTCACTGCTTAATTACTTTCACTGACATTTACATGGCAGTACTTTTCATATATTTCAGTTTCCTAAATAGAGGACTTTGAGAAAATCACTTAAATAATCATTAGATCGTTATTACCATTCAGAGAGAAAGCATTCAAAATGTCATTGCACCGCTTATCCCATAAATAAAGCACTCAAAAGCTGAGTACAGTTTTATGAGGCCCAAGCAGTATTTTGCAGTTAGCATGCTTTCCTGACAATGAAATATAAGAGGACAGCCCTATTACAATCAGAGGTAGCCTCATTTTTTATAGGAATATGTTCTGTATCACTGCCATAGCTTGACTATTCTCTAATTTAAACTCAACTCAACAGTGCTTTCTTAATGACTGTTCTCTATTTGTTATACTTTACAGTTTGCTCTTGGATGTAACAAACATGCCATATATCTTGCACAGCACTTGAAGAAATACTACACTTCCCATGCCGTCTTCCAGACTACACAGCTCTGTAGCCATGAGCTGAATACGTTTTGTCTTTCTGCTTGCTTCACTTAGTTTTGAAGTTTTCCCTTCAGAGTTAGAGCTCAGCTAGTCAGTACCACCAATTCACCCACTCGCTTGTCCTCTGTGCCAGAGATGCTCCATCCATTTGCTGTCTCATGCTCATGTAGAGGTTGTTTGCATTTCACAGTTATTAGCAAGTCAGCAGGTTGTGCTGTGAAAAATTGCTCCATTGGGTATCATTTACTATCATTTCAAGTAATATCAAATACTAATTTCTGCCTTGTGCTCTGCCTCTGTTTTTCTGTCACATACTTATTTAAAGACGTGATACAAGAAATAAAACTCATGTTGGAGATGACAGCTTCCAACATTTTTCATGGCTGATAGTAGTAGAAAGCAAAGAGAAATTTACATTTATGTATTTTGCCTACCAGAAAGAGCACAAAGATGCCTCTTCATCACTGGTGAGAGCAGAGCTGATTTCAGCTGGCTCTGCCTCCAGCTCCTGACTGCCCATGCTGCTGTTGTCTCTGACACAGGGTCTGGGCTGGGGTTACCGTGCCCCATGCTCAGGGTCACTCTCTGTGGTTGGGGTAAACTCAGCTGTGGGTATTTCCTTCCAGCTTTGAGTGCAAAAGCCCAAGCCCAACCGGACAACCTTAGCACATGCAGAAGTATCCCTGTGAGTGCCCCTAGTCTCAAACTAAATCTGGACCTGAGTGCATTTGCACGTTAATGGTGTGGATGGTAAAGGAGGCTGGGCTTTAGACCAGGCTTGGACATTCGTTTAATGAATGGTGTAAGTATATGGGAGAGGAAGATGAGCAGAGAGTCTGGTCTAAGAAAGTTTGAACATGAGGTCAATAAGATAAGTGCAGTTTGGAACAAAGAAACAGTAAAGAAATCTTTTCCAGAGATGGAGTTATCCTCATTTTCCCCACAAGTTTGAAATTTTATTTCCCCTTCACCTACTGAGGTGATAATTACTTGGGATGGCTATCAGAAGTTGAGCACTGATTTTTCTAGATAGTGCTCCTTTCTCAGGAAAGTAGCTGCACCCATTCTGACAGCACGCTCCAGTGTCATTAAGGACAATCAGCTCAGCAAGAAATAACTGTTCTGCCTAGTAACAAATCTTCCATTTCCTTTGTTATCCAGACAGCTTCTTTCCACTGTGGCCAAGGACTGTGTGTTCAGCCATGAACAGAGAGCACAGGCCTGCAGGAAGGGGAAGATGCATAATTTACGCTGCAAGCCAGCAGTGTCTCACACACTTTAAAACAAGCACTTCCTATTTCATGACTTCAGCCAACTCCACAGCTGGAGAGGGTTTCTGTCCCATTGCACGTAAGCCTCTGTTCCATATTTCAGTGTCTTAGTCCTACAGCAGAATTTCTTTACTTAAAAGGAAACGAAAATTTTCTTCATTCTGCCAGCAGTCTCAAGATAAATGTCTTGTCTTTTTCAGGCAGCTGCAGAGAATGAGCGCTAGCCCAGAAAGGGAAGGATATACCTCTGTTATGGGCACAAATTCTAGTAACTGGAGAAATTATGCCCTCATCTTTGACAGCAATTAATCTGTGGGAGGACATAAGTGTTTTATTTTCCTCATTGTTCTGTTATATCGGACGTCATTTCAGCCCCCAGCCGTGGTACATGTAACCCCTCTTGCTGCCCAGTGAAGCCAGTAAAGATGTGAGCCTGGTCAGTCATTCAGATACTGAAATGCAGACATGTTGCATTTCAATCTGCCTTTGCAAGTCTATGCTACTTGAAAGACGCTGTCAGTACTTAGGGAAGAAAACAAACCAGGATTAAATGGTAGCCAGCATACCTGAAAGACTGGTCCTTTTTCCTCAACAGGATCCAAATAACACCACACAGACTGATGCCATGGAAGGTTCTTGCTGGACAGGAACAGTAAGAAGGCAAAGAAAACCCAGGATAATTATTTTATGAATTGTCTTTTCATTAATAATATATTAAGTGGTGCTATATTACTGGCAGTGGATCAGTCCATGACAGATTTCCTTTGCTCTGTACTCAGTGAGAATTGTGATGGGAATAGTTAACAGCATTTTGAAATAATTTTATTTTCAGTGCAAGTCATTCCACATTTTCATTCCCTTTATACAGCTTAATTTATTTAATGGAGAGTTGTTGCTGTAGTACAGCATTTTGCTTTGGACATTTCACTTAATGTTCTAGACAAATGAGAAAATTTAGAGGAGAGAAAAAAAAAACCAAAACTTCTAAAACCTTCAGCCTCTTAGAAAAATTTGGAAGAATTATCTTTATTCATTTTAGACCAAAGAAGTGTCACAGAAACGTAATAGTCTTCATACATATGCAACATTGTTACAGAGTAAGATAACCCATGTTTTTCCATCTCCACCAACGCAAAATAAGATTGAATCAACTACATTTGCAGTCAGAGGAGTCCGGGTTATGAAAGCATTTGTGCTGTAAGAACTGATAGATCTTACTGTAGATCACCAAGGGGGATGAAAGAATCTCCAACATGTAAATATACACTAAGATTGATGGATTATACGTTGTGTGTGCATGTCTTAGACATATACCTGCTAAAGATGTCCTGGTCTTACAGATGCAGAATGGGGTAATGAAATTACAGGCCTTTCCCAGTCCTCCTTTCCTAATCTATTTGAATTTATAACAGGGAAACTCAAAACAGAATCCAGCCCACTCAGCAGTTAGAAAGGCACATAAATTACAATAAATCTTCTAGAGGAGATTTAGAGCTTTCACTCTTTAACCTATCAATGCCTAGACAGATACTGAGTGATCAAGAAATCAGCTTGCTGATTTTTTAAGCAACATAAAGACATGAAAAGGTTGTCTGTGCTGCAGCTCCTACAACATTTACTCTAATCTGATTACTCTACTTAGGGCTGATGGAAAGGTTGAGAAGGGTGGGTTGCTTTTCCTAAGCTGAAGGGACTGACTCATGCCTTGGTTTCCCATCTATCAACTGCAACAGCAATGGGCATGTCATAGAGTAGAAGATGAGCCCCTGAGTAACACCTTCTCTCTAAACTGTTCCAGGTTATCTCAGAAAGTTCAAATTGAAATCTTATGACCATTGAATTTGATGGGAAGTTTTCCATTAACTTCACCAGAATCAAAGTTTTCCTCTCACATCTGGGTTGAATACCTTCCAGAACAGAGGATGTTTAGCTGTGAACTGTCTCCAATAACTCCATCACTTTCAGCTGTGGGAACACAATCTTGCTTTAAACTAAATGAATAATCTGAATCTGTGGAGTCTGTAAAGGCTCATCAGATCAGACACGACAGCTGTGAAGTACTTTCACTGCTCGAGATAGGGAATACCAAGCCTGTACACTGTACCATCAGGTTCTTGTTTTGAATGTAACCAAGCTGCCAACTTTTGTAGGTAGTGGCTGCATTTGGAATAACTTCAGAAAGTCAGCGGGAACTAAAAATCCCTGGAGATCCTCCTTAGCTCCCTTACTGGCCTCTAACATGCTCATTATATAACACAGCAGCTCCATGCAGGTTTATATACTTCTTTCATCCCCTCTCAGTTCCTGGTACCTGCAGCTCTCCACTATGGGATCACCTCTGCCAAATGACCCGGCCTGGGTTTCATCCGCCCCATATACAGCAACGATGCAACTACTAAAACAGCAATGCAATGTACTACACCTACCACTAAAAGACATCTATCTTCCTTATATGTGTGAACTAATGATTCATGCATGAGACAATGGTACTTTCCTTCACTGGATATAAATTTACTCGCTTAATCTTCAATGCAAAACGTGCTGCCTGGCACTAAGTATGCCACTGGCCTTTAATTCCTTGCCTGGCATTCTTTTCAGGATTTCACCCAGCATTTTCTTTTCTTATCAATTCCAGATATCCCAGAGCTTGGAAACAAGTGTGATTGCCAAAATGTGCAGTTTAATCAAACCGCTTTTGAAGCTAGAGCTATACCATGGTATTCACCTCACTGACTTTCTGACTTTCTTAAACGTTCCTAAGAATCTGCTAACAGAATATATGTATTCCCTTCAGCTGCATTCAGTCAGTCAGTAATTGGTGTCAGACCCAGTAGGTACCTACGAACAATTCTTCTACAGTCCTCCCAGCATGTTATAGAAGGGAACATTTGAAAAGATTATTCCTTACTTTAAGACTCCCCAAGATGCTGTGAGGTGCTCAGAAAGCAGACTAACATTGTAGTTTGTTTATGAGTTTCTCAGGAATATTTTACTGACTCATTTTCACATGTAAGCTTTCTATGGAGTATACCTATCCTAATCATAATCTCCTCTATGTTGTTTGAGCTCTTGACTTCTGCCTAAACTGGTATGCCTGCATGCAGTGATGTAAACTTTAATCACCCTTTCCTTTTCCATTACTTACCATTGTGTATTGAGATGTTCATAGCCATTGCATTATTCTCTTGAGTAACTCTCCTTAAAGTCTACCTGCACTATGATTACTAAAGACAGTTTAACAAGAGTTTCATAGATGGAGTCACCATATGTTATTTATAAATTGCTGTTCTAATAACTTCAGGTACTGACATTGTTTATGAGGTATGAGATACTATTTTTATAATGAAATATAATAAATCTTCAAAGGTCAGCTCGGCAAAATAGTGTCTCAACAATGGAAATCACTAAAAAGAAATACATGAAATCAAGCGAAGCAAGATAAAACTGTAAACAGCATTTTGACAAATAAAAATAACCATCCAGGGCTCTAGTAGATATGCCAGTGGTAGAACAAAGTAGGAGGAGCAGAAACCAAGCCACGTTAATAGGAGAGTATTGCTGCTGATACTGGTTAGCAACAATGGATGTAAGAAACCTTCATAAAGGTATTTTGAAAATAGCCAGACGCAATAGAATAGTATAGAACAGATTTTTCATTTTAAAAGTTGTTACTGCACTTTTGACTTATAAAAGAATGAAAAAGAAGTCCTAAAGAAGTATCTTGCAGGACACATATGAGTTATGAGTTCACTTGGTTCCTATTCAAAAACTGAGAAGCCCAGAAAAGCTGCAAACCCACACAACAAAATTTAAGCTAGCCTTCCCATCCCTTTGCTGTAACAAGAAAAAAAGAATTGCATCAGTAAGAGGAAAGAATTTGCACACCCCACTGTTTCATATTTCTTTGTTTGACCTTACTGCATTTTCCTCTGGGATGTCCTGTCATCATCAGAAACTGAGCTACTATTCCCCGGTGCTGCACTTGCTTTTTGCTTACCTTAACTGCAAAGTTAGCTTAAACCACCCGACTTCTCTCAGCACCTTTGGGACAGTCCAAAAGTCAGTAAACAATCAGTTACAGCAGCTGAAATCTGCTTTGCTGCTTGCAGCTGAGGGTGTAATGTGAATAGTTCTTCTGATGCAAGGACTGTCCAGATGCTCAGCATTTATGACTTCTCATACTTGTTTGAAAAAAGGCATATGCTTAGACTATTTTTCGTATGTGAGCTCCCTTGTTTTTAACCCTGAGTACAGCCCATCTACGAGAGTTGAGCAGTGTTGTTTCTCCTGCGAACAGTCCACACAAACTGCCACCATGGCTACCAACAATAAGTAACAAGAGGAAGCTTATCATAACACTTTAGCATGGGCACAATTACACAGAGTTAACTGCTTTGTTCCATCATGCTGAAAGACAACCAGCTTTGCACCAAAACCGTGGCCTCTTTGCTGTCCATGTATATGCTGGTTCACACTCAGGCTCTTCTCTGACACAGGTCAGATAGCTTGAGGCAAGGAAATACAGCTGGGACTGGAGGCTGGACCTTTCAGAGATTTCTGCTCTACATGTAGCATGGGTGTGACCAGTGACCAGTGTACAAAATCAGCTATACTCAAGGAAAGGACCAAAGCCACCTGGCACAGATTCAAAGATCTAGCAGAGATTTAGTTCTTAAATAGTGGAGAACAAGCAATGCTTCAGCCACGCACTGCAGCACATACTTGCTTTCAAGTGAATGCTTAAAGCCAACCTTAGCCAAAAAAAGTTTAAGTTTACCTATGGTTTGGTGAATCTTTACCTGAATCAATGTCAAAGAAAGCCAACTCGCCTCTAAGGTCTCAGAAGGAGTTGGAGAAAAATGTGTTCTCCCTTCCTTCTATCCAAACCAATTTTTGTGCACACTAATAATGCACTGCACTTTAAAAAAGTGATTGATGTGTTACACAGAGCAATCCTATCCAGGCATTGATTGTGACAATCTAACACTAATATGCAGACATTCAGATTTAGCTATTTTTCAATTTGTAACAATGATCAATAACTGTTACCAACCACTGAAACCCCCACGTCTGAAGGGGTATTTATGCCCTGCTGGGCATTTACACAATGAACATCACTGTGTATATGTGTGTGTGTGTTGTGTGCAAACTCCACAGAACTGACAGCCAAATCAAACAGAGCTTAACTTCACTCCCTGACTCTGCAATGATTTCATCCTTAATAGCTCGTGCTGAGCTTTTTTAGTTTTTCATTCTGCTCTGATATCATCAGCCTCCAGAGGCAGCTGATGGGACTATGAACTTTGTTTGTGTATTTGGGTTATTTCTGTTCTGCCACAGGAGCACCCAACATTGCATGCCAGTTACCTGCTCCTGGGAGTGTGTGGGCTGGAGGAAGAAGACGGACAGAAGTTCAGACACCAGCAAGAATCAGGAGCACCATGCTGTGCTCTTAATAGCAAGTGTCAAAAGACATTTCAAAGGATACTTCATTCCAGCTTGTACCGTGAGGTGGTGAAAAGCACTGAGCTGAAAATGAGTGGGATGACCTATGTGTTGTTTTTTGCAGAGGAAAGAATTTCAGCACTCAGCGGCATGTCATGCAGTGGTTCTGCATGATCGGTGGGTACAGCACAATCAAGGCCAAGAGGGATGGTGATGACATGGGCAAAATAATTTCATTTATTACTTCAGTATATCAGCAAGTGCTGTTCCCAGAGATGAGCAAACGGCACACTCGCTAGCAGCAAATCATGTACACGCAAGCAGAAGTTACTAATTCCACTTAACCCCACTTCCCCAAAGGAAAAAACATTTCTGAGTTTCATTGGACCTGAAATCAGAGCCACACATGAGTAGCCTGGATGACTAGGGTTTGGATGAGAAGTGAGATTAGCTGAGTGTAGCCACCACACTCCAATGGTGACTTCCTTTGCTGTGCTCAGCTCCAGAGTTACTCCCCCATGACCAGTCATCAAGTCAGGTCCTGCCTCTCATCATCCTCTGTCCCTTGGGCAGAAGTTTCAGAGAAATAAATCAAATCACAGTCTCGCTGATGGAAATCTTAGACGCTGATGGAAATCTCTGGAATTGGCTTCAGATTGTACCTACAGATTTCAGAGGTCTTTCCAACACTGCTTACCATCACCTGGCTTGCTGCATTTGTAGAAAAACTGAAAAAAAGAATCCTCTCTTTCTGGCCATTTCTCAGAAATCGTTTGCCCAAATTGGTCTGAATTTTGGGTGACTCCTACTTGCTGTAAGCTTTGTGAAATAGAGGGTACATTAACCTCAGTACAATAACCGCGCATTAGCCCTAACCTTTAGTTTTTATCCATGTTGATGTTCACTTAGTGAGACTATTATCTGCTCCATTTTCCAGCCTGTCCAAAGCTGTTAAGTAGCATTCTAGCAATTTAGGGTCACATCTTCATTCTTGTTTGTGTTATCTTGGCATTTTGGTTTCCATGAAGGTATTGAAAAATGAAATAAATGCAATTTGTAATTAAAAGGTTGCCCATACTTAGAGCTTCACAAATGCAACCTGGCCTGTGGAGGGGGGACTCTGATCTTACACATCTGAGACAGAAGGTGAACAAGCTTTTGATTGTCAGTGGGGAGATGTGAGAGGACAGTTTGTCCCGTCTTAAAAGAATTATTGAAGATAGCCCCTCCCTTCCTCACTCCACTTAATAGGATCCGTATTTGTGTGCTGTTAAGGGTTTTTTTGCAGCGCTTTGTTCCACCTGACAGTGGAGTTGCTCCAAGTGGCATGGTTCCACCCACACACAAGTGAGACAAATCAAGGAAATTGTGTTATGTGACTCTGATATTACCAAAAAATAAGCTGCCTGCAGACAGATGAGGTTAGATGACAGCAGTTGTCTTCTCTGTAGCTGTATTTTTTAAAGGGAGAGTTCTGTAGAACTAGTAACACAACACTTCAAATTTTATTGCATATATATAAGAATTTACTTTACTCTCTTGTAAAATTTAGGAAAACTGTGAGCTGATTTTGGCCTTGCAAGTGGCCAAGGTGAAAGAATAGCAGAATAACTTTCTCCTGTGTGCACAAAGATGAGCTGCAGCCCCAGCACAGTGCTATCCCTTGGGCCCAGGAGCCTTGGGCTGCTCTCCTGATCACTCACTCCAAAATGAGCCCTTCACTTCCCAAATCCAACAGAGACACCAGAGACTACAAGGATCATAAGCTAAAAAAGACTATTTCAGACAATCTAAGTATAGCTGCTACTGCCTTTCACCCTGCAGACCCATCTGGAAATCTGCACATAGCCGTAAATAATGCCTTTGCTGCTGGAGAGTCAGTGCTGGAGAAATCACCATCACTCAGGCACAATATGCAGTAGCCTGGCAGACGTCCAGAACCCTCATCTGGGACTCACACCTTACACAAACTGAGAACAAGGCAGTTTTCTGGCTTACACATGGCATGGTTCGCATGAACACATTTATTTTTAGAAACAGCCATAAAAAGACTGGCTCGTTATTAAAAATAAAATAAATAAATAATGAATAGCTAGAGCATTTCAATTTCAAAAATAATTGAAATAGCATTTTCCAAACAGCTAAAATTCTCCTTCTAAGTCCTGACCCCTTCCTGTTCTATCCTAGGTGTCAGACAAATGGTATTTAATTTGCTCTATTTGTTTATTTGGAGGAGCAGTGCATTACAAAGTGTATGATTTATAAGTGAATGGCAATTTTTTACTTATCAAAATATGAGTAACATATATTTTTGAATATTATTATTTATTCAAGACTATTACCACTTATGTATGCCTTTTTCTCCCTTATTTATAGTGATATCTTCAGACATAGCACATATAATAGGCATTAATCTCTGGGATTGAGTTCAACCTTGTCATACTATGTCCCCTCTGGTTATGGTGCTCAGAGGAAAGTCCTGTACACCTCACCCTTTGCCATATAAGTACAAAGGTCTGGTGCAGGGATGATGTAGGTAAAGATCTCAAAATTCAGCTTTCCTAAATGATACCATAAATCAAATATCTTTTTTTCATATTTTAGCACTGCTTGTGTTTGCAGGAGGGTGAGGAATGTGTGATGTCCCCCACCACACATTGGCTTTGGGCCAACATGACTGCAGCCACTGGTGTTTTGCTGATGCCAGTGGACACCACAATTGCTGTGATTCCTTCTCTTAGCAAACCTCAAGCTATAAACTCCTTGTTTCAAATGCCAGACAACTTTCATCGTGAGATAGGTGCAGCCAAGACATGACACAGCAGCATTCTAGGTGCAAAACTAAGTTTAAAAGTTTTGAAAGTGACACTTGAAGAGAGAGTGGTTTGTACAGGTGCAGTAGAACATACTGTTAGGTGACTGTTGGTATCTTGACAGGTCTGCACACATCTTGCAATTTTCTGAGCACCAGTGGCACTTTTAAAATGGCACAAAAATCACTGCAATGTTTTTGAAATTTCTACCTACTTTCCCCTGCCCACCTCTTGTGATTTCCTGTGCTCAATGAAAATGCTTTCGTTGCCTCTCTCCAATTTATCTTTTTTTTTTTTTCCCAGTCCCAAGGTCATTAAATGATAGTTGTCCTAAATATTGAATTATAAACCTGTTCTGCTGACTCTGTTGTCAGCTGCTACTCCAGAGTGGCACTCAGTGCTCTTGCTAAAACAGAAATAGATGGCAATAACCCAACTGCAGGCACCGCAGGAGGCACTGCAGGAGCTGGCACCCACCCCCTCCCAGGGCATGGCCTGCCAGCAGGCATCACGGTGGCCTCTCCACCCCCTGGAAACACCTCCATTCTCAAGCATTTGAAAAATACGTAAGAAGCGTTATTGTGTACTGTTCACCAGCTTCCTTCTTCCTCCAAATCAGCTTGTATTTTTGAGGTAATTTCATCACAACAACACATTTAATTATTTCAGCCATTTTGGTGTGTCACTTTCAGCACAATTAATTGCTCTCCATTATTCGTTATTCATGACAGTGACACAATTTTTGGAGATAAAAGGTTTTCAATCACAGTTTATTAGGTAGGCAAGTGCAATCAAAGAGCAGCTGTCATCAGAAAAAATGAAGCACAAAGGCCGCCCGGCTGGGAATGCAAATGAAGCAAGCCACACGTATGAAATGCAGGCGCCATCATATCAGACCACGAAACAGCCCCTCCCCACCCACACGTGCTGCTTCTCCCTCAGTGCTCAGCCCGCAGAGGCTGGGAGGAGGAAGACACCCATCCATCCGAGGGGAGTTTTCCTGCACGTGGCTCTTTCCCTCTGCGTGGCTCTTTCCCTCTGCGTTCGCTGACGACGGAACCATTGCTGGCCCCAGAAGCTCAGGACGGGTTTGCTGGGAGAGCAGATAAGGGATAAAAGCATTCTGTAATGATTTTGAAGTTAAAAGCAGGTCGTGACTACCAGGATAATCCAGACCTGAAGCACAGCATAGATCATGTCCATGTCTTTGCTGAACTCTCCCTCCTGACCCTGCCATGTGTGTGCAGGGAAGCACTGCTCTTCAGCATCCCCTGAGCTGCCTCCCGTTGTCCCTTGTCTCCTTCCTAGGCACCCGCTGGGCACAGACTGTCCCTGACACCTTTGCAATAGCTGAGCCTGGGAAACTGCCCTCCCCCCTTAAGGACACACTTACACACCATGGTACACGCTTTTCCCACAACTCCAGCTTTCCCCACACCGCACACTTACAATTCATCTTCCCGGGAACCTTAATAGCTGGGACATACAAGCACAAACTTCTTTTGTGAAGGACTTTTAATTAGTCTTTCTTTACTTTTGATATCACAAGAAATGAATTGGATCCAAGCACACACCCATGCGCCAGTTTTGATTTTAATTTATTTAGTGCCTGATAGGACCCGTGTTTTCCTGTGGAGTTTAACGTTCTCCCCCCACCCCATCCCCACCCCACTGAACTTGTTTCTTGTGTTTTTTACTGGAATATTTATCTTCCCCAACTCATGTCAGTTTTCTTTGGCTGGGCCTATCATCGACAAGTGTCCATCTCCTCCTAAAGGCTGTGCATTTGAGATTATAACTTTTCCCCTTTCTTACAGATGGAAAGCTGAAGTGATTACCTCATTTGGGCTGCTTTCTTTCTCCAAATAAACCTTGTCAAGGAAAATGAAATGAAAATGCCTGTGACTGACTTTTGTCCCTGAAAATCCTGCAGGGTTGGTGTATTAGGAAGCGTGGCATGATGTAAATGGTATAGAATAAGGGATGGATGCCATCCTGGTTTCAGCTGGGATAGAGTTAGTTTTCTTCTTAGTGGATAGCTGGGGTTAAACCAGACAAGAAGAAAGGCTGGCAATGGAAATGGGGTGTAGTTACATACAAAAGGTATTCCCATCCGCTCCTCAGAAAGGGCACAACCCCGCAAAGCCTCACATCCTTTCCAGCAGCACAGACGTGCGGGCAAAGCTAGCGTGGTCCGTCATCCAAGGATGCCCAGGTGGGTATTGCAATCCCAGCAGGTACTTCTATGTAAATTGAGTGGAAAAAGGTCAGTAATATCTGCAATACTGATAAGCCATTGGATTGTGGCACTTCATTACACTTTCACAGCTATCCCAAAGCCTTTAATATTTTATTAGCATTTTAATAAATGGAAATGATGCAAACACAGGCAAATTCACAGGTGTTAGGCAGGAGGGTTTTTTTTCTGCACACTTTTATAGAACTAGCCCTTAATCATGATGATATATATGTGATATCCATGATGTGCTTATCTCCTGAGGTTGTAAGGCTGAGCTGGCAATAGCCAGTTTTTTGCATGAGGTACCTATCACTTACTATTTCCATTCAAGCTCAAAGTGTCACAGCAGGAGCTTTCCTGTGGCAGAGCAAGCAGCAGTCCTTGCCAGCCTTCACTCAGTGCTGCTGGGCATTATTTCTGAGAAAATTACCAGGAGTATATTGTGAACTTCAAACAAAAGTCGTGTTCAAGCTTTCTTCAATGGCCCAGATGCAAAAGACTACTGCCATTGCTAGCTGAAGTTTCAGGCATAAGGCACAGCTAAATCATAGCAGATCTGAGGTGGGACATAGATTTCACTCCAGAGCTGGGTGTTGTGAGCTTGTGTGGATGCCTAAATGTTAGCTACCTGTAACCTCAAGGCAAAGCAAAAAGGTACTCAGGGACCTTTTTAGGTCAGCAGGGACTATGTGATATCAAGCCCCAGGTGGGATGAAGGTGGGACTCACATTCCAAACCTTTTTTCTCTTAACATTTAGTAGGACTGACTGTCTCTGGTTCCTAATTCATTGCAAAGTAAATCAGTGTGACAGATAAAACTCAGAGAAATGAAACACCATGTGTGCTTTGCACAGCAAAAAAAGCTCCCAGTTTCTGCTCCAACCTGCCTGCTTTCCACACCAGCCCGCTACATGAGGATTGCACCATTATCCTTCCATCGTCACCACTTATTTCAAGATAAACAAGTGCCACTTTGGTGAATGACACAATCCCTATCCTCATTACTTTTCTAATCAGATAGACTGTCACCATGCTATCATTTATGGTATTATTACTCTCAGACTTTTTTTCAGCACCCTCATCATAAATCTTTGTAGCCAACGCTTTTGGACAGCTCTAATAAAATGCTGGAGATTTCCGGGTTTTGCAAACACTGCCTCTGCCAGAGGTTTGGGTTCTTTTAGGAAATTATTCTCTTTAGGAATAAAAATGTATTTTACCACCTAATTTCAGGCAGATGTGAGCATCTACCACCCTCTTCTTACTGGAATAAAGGCTGTTGTGCTAGAGCGTGTCTTGTAGTAATTGCTAATGTCTCCATGACTGCATGTATTTTATCAGTGCTAACAAGATTGCGAGATACTGTGTTTGGGGATGAGAAAGTGGCAGAAAACTGAAAATCTCGAAGACTTATTAGGCATCAACACTCTAACATTTAGAAAATTCTGGGTTTCCTAGTGATTCATAGTGAGGCGTGGATGTTTTATCTTTACAGTTGTGTATTGAAAAATACTGATTCCCTGTTACGCATTTCAGCAGCAGGATGAAAGCACCGGCTTTTCATCGGGGTGAAAAAAACAGAAATTGTGCATATGCCATTTGCAAATCAGAATGGCAAGTTCAGAAAGGGATTGCTTTATTTCTCCCTTTTTATAACGTCAGAAAGTATTTACCTCACAAATGCTGCATCATCCAGCACTCAGGAACACTTTTCCTTTTTGCCCTATTTAATTTACTCATCCATTTGTTGTTATTGAGGTCAAAGTAATGGGAATTGAAATAACCAAGATCCAAAACAGTGGGAGGATATTGTCACTGTAGGTGTATGGAAGAAGAGGACAGACCATATCTTAGAGGACTGTAGCCCTCATTTAGACAGACTGATTGTGAGGATGCTTGGAGGATGCTGTGGAAAGATGACTGCCAGGTCTGGGGCCAGCCAGACAGGTGGGACAGCGGTACATAACATGCTGCTGTAAGGAGGTGGCCAAGGAGAGTGAAAGGTGGGAAGCTTAAAAGGAAGGCAAATTAATGAGTGTGAACACAAAAAAAAGTGCTGTCCAGTTGAAAAAATAATAGGTTCCAGCCCATAACGATATACTGAGGAATTAGACAGAAGAGCTGAATCCTGCCAAGCCCAGCACCCAGCCCCTCTCAGGGCTCGTGTCCTTCCAAGGCCACCAACAATAGGTCCCAATCTGTCAGCTCCTCACACCTTGTCTGGTTCCTTTGAATGCATGCAGAACTAGAGGAAGAGAGGCTGCTAGAATTTTATGCTTATTTTCTTATTTCTTATTTGTAGGTATTTATAGGTAGATATTTATTATTATATCTTACTTACAGGTATATATGTTCTTATTTGTAGGTATTTTATGTTCATTTTCCATGGTGCAATACTTAAATTTCTGCTGTACATCATTGCAGCAGCATAGCAGTATTGCTCTAACACCTGTGCTGAATTGTTTTCACAGGGTAACAACTGGATGGTCATCCTGGGAAACTGGATTAAATCAGCAAGGATGACTGCACTGTTCTATATAAAGTCTTTTAAGGCAGTAGTTTCCATGGTGTTTAAGCATTTAATGCAGCAAGTGAGATTCCCACAGCTCCTTGCAAGGCTGCTGGGCCGTCACTGCAGTTAAAGGTTGAAAACACATAAAGACTTTCATTCACATGGTGCTCAAAACTTGATAAGGCAAATGGAAAACAAATGGTAGTAAATCCGTGATGTTTTTATGCGTGATCCAGCATGACAGTCTGTTCAGTCTATGAATGTGTCAAGACATATTTCACTAAACTTCAAAATTCCCTGTGGGCATCTTTTTACTTTTGGATATATCTACCTACCCTTTAAGCAAGCTGCGTATAGTATCTCCCCTTTCTTTCCTTCCTTCTGTTGATGATTTTATTCTATCTTAGAAGCATTTTTTAACAAAATGTGAAGTGATGTTGTTGCTACTATTGCAAATTGATATATGTGCTATAATGCCAACAGCCCATGGGACAGTCACTGCTCTTTTGACTACATTTTGAAGGCATCACAGTGATTGTTAAGTAGGCCATTATGGATGTTTGTCTTTTTAAAATGTATTGATTTAATTTATGTATGTTAATGCACCTATCAACATTATAAATGTAGTTTGAAGCAACCTACTTATAATATATGAATGATAAGCCATAAATAATAACTATGGCTGTAAATTAAATTACGTGGTTATGCTGCAAAGATGCACTCTAATTTGGAATGGAGAATTACTTTGAAGTGATTTCGGCAGCTGATAATGCTTTTAGAGCAGCAGAGCTATAAGCCTCAGTCTTCAAGTCAAGTATCAAACTTTCGGATGGTTGTTGCCTACTAACCTGGTTTGTTGGGTATTGTCATGCCCTGAATGCAATGGATGTGACAGACTGACAGACTGATGAGTGAAGGCATTTATTAGCCAATGGAAGTGCTTTAAATCAAAAACATGAATGCTTTTCTGTTAGAAAGCAAACAACCCTGGGTCAGGTATCAGTGAGAGCTACCCTCTGAGAAGGGCCTTAATTTTGAGAGGCAACAGAGACCCATTGTCTCTAAAGGAGTTACAGATACCTTGGAATTTTTGAATATGCACAAAGAAATAATAGTATTATAAAAAAAACGATAGCAGAATTTAATATGAGGCTCTGAAACACAAGCTGAGCAGAAATGCAACGCTTCAGCACTGCTTCACTACCTCTATCATGTTTTACAGATTCTGGATGAATTTCAATAGATAGAATAACCAAAATTAACTTACCAAACATGGACCTCTGTACTCAAAAGCTGCTTTGGTAGTTTGCATGTACCTAAATGGAAAGGGATGAGGTAGCAGGAAAGTACTGGAAAGCTTGTAGTCAAGGAGCAGCAAGCCTCTTCTGTATATCCCAGGTGAAGTACTGCAGCTGCCTTAAAATCAGAGGGGAAAAACCTGGGATTATTAAGGCACATGGTAACTGCTCAGAGTTTATGTGGAGTTCAGGACAGTGGTAGAACTGCTCTACACCCATAAGGACACTCCTTTTCAAACCTTCTTGGTACTAAGGACTCCCTAGACACTTGCTGGGGCACATATCTACGTGCCTTGGGGATTGATACGCAGTGTGATAGTGGGTTTTGTGATTTGTGAGCTTCTCCTTCGGAGTCACCACTAAGACGCATTAGGCAAGGGCAAAACAGCAATGATTCATCTGTGCTGGACGAGCAACCAGATTTCTCGTTACAAAGTGACAACAACTAATAAACAGAATACAAAACAATTCCACTTTAAGCCTAAGAATTGTGGGTATCTCTAGTTGTTTAGTGCATATATTTTTTTTCTAATCCAGTATCTCTGAATGTCCCAGCTATTAAAATTAGGGTTTGGGGTCCACATCTTCCTTCTGAAATCTGCCACTACATCTGAACCTGGACACCTTTTACTCTGAAGCCAATTACTAAGCACTTTGGGTGCGGGTTGGTTTTTTCCCCTTTAATAAATGCAAATGCTGGAAGATGGTGTGATCATACATCACAAGATGTTGAAGCATTCAACAGTGTTTAAAGTAAATGGGAGTCATTTGTTTGATCTCTCAGCCTGATGTTATAAGACATTCAACAGCAAGATTTGGTTTTTTAATTATATTTTGATTTCTCCTCTGCATGATCTGGTTGAGCAACATCGGTTCTACAAAGGAACAAATCAGAAATTTGGAAAGCTTCATCAGTTAACCATTTGTGGGTTCTAGTTTGGGCAGTTAAGAGCATATGGGCAAGATGTGGAAACGTCTGGTGTGAGAGAAGAGAATGTGCAGCACAAATATATCCTCTCCATATAGCACTGGCTTGCCTTCCTGCCCCTTCCTCCTCACCAGCTCCCCAGCTTCATGCCGTTCTTCATCAGTAGCAGCTCCCCAGGGTTCCTCTATCCCATGGAGAGGGTAAGGAGGAGAAAGTCCCTATGATCCTGATCCCCTTTGACAGCAACAGGGGCACCTTTCCTCTCACTACCTCCTGCCATGCCATGTGGAAGCTTTGGCCTTCATCTTTACCATGGGATGAAAGAAGTTAAGGAGGCAGAACAGATGCTTTAGGCTACACCCTCTAGATGCACCCCTGTCACACCCTTGGGCCTTCAGCCGCTTTCTCAGCAGCCACTGCAACTGTATCACTGACACCGGTGGCCCCAGCAGCCAACCCCGCATCCTGAGATTCCCCTCAACAAGCAGCAGTACTTCAGGCAGCACTTTCAGAGGACCACTTTGCCAGCTGTCTGAACAGAGGTGCTCAGTCTCAGAGCTCCCAAGGCGCAGTCCACAGGTCACTGGCTGAAGTGTTTTCCAGTGGGATTCTAATGCAAATGCCCTGAATCTGTGCTCATGTTTTATTCCACTTCTGGGACACAGTAGCACCACTTCCCTCCTCTGTCATGCCCTGCAAAACCCATGTTTTTTAATGCAGCCTGTTAGACTAGTCATGGGGGTGATGAAAATACAGATTTCAAATCCAAATTCACACAAAGGAAGACATTTATGAAATGTACGTACCTAATTTTGACTCACTGTTTCATTTAATTTGAATCATGTCACTTTTACTAGAAATTTTTCACGACCATTCTTGGAGATCAGACATTGAGATCCCCTGGGAGGGTGTGTTCCAGGTCTCACTCAGCTGCTGAATGATGCAAGTTATAGAAATGTTGCAAATTAATACCAACAGCCAGATCTGCATAAGCCTGACGTGGCAGATTTTCCTTTTGTTAGCTGTCAGCCTTTTAGATGCCCTCCAGCCTATTTGCTATATGTACCTAGAGTCCCTGCCCATGGGGACAGTATCAGCTTCAGCCCAAGCTGGCTAAAAGGCAGAGCAGCGAGCAGCTGCGTAGCGCTTTTTAAGGCAGTGTCCATTGCTCTGCACCTCAGTATTATGTGTTTTATCTCTATGAAATGTGTTACAGAGAAACTACAAAAATCATGTTTCAGAAACTGGTTTCAGCACCTTTCCGTGATTGAATTTTTATTGTGGAACTGCTGTCTTGTCTCTGTTGTTTGAGATCTGGAGGTAAATTATATCGTTATAATGAATTCCCTACTCTGTCAGACTGACAATGGGTTGGGGAGAGTAGATTCCAGATCCGCACTGACATTGATAGAGACATTTATAAGATTTACAGTGACTGATATTGCCTCAGTCTCTCCTCATTTCGTTTGAATCATGTCAATTGTACCGTGCCACTAAAAGCTCCAAGAAATGTCACAGAGTAACATTTTTCTCCCTTTTTGAAATATATCACCCAAAAGTCCATTACCTTGGGAGATTCCAGGAACATAAGAGACGGGTAAATCCTAAATCTGGCTTGTTTTGCTGGTATTATTTTGCATAAGTGGCACCTCTTGCCTGGCAGAGACACCAGTAGTGCCTGTCCCTAACTCGGAGCTGAGGTCCCTTGAGTAAGGAGAAGCTTGACCGTGACCGAAGGTAATGGCCATACAGCATGTGATGCCTGTGTTTACAAAGCATTTTTTAAATTTGAATCTAAGCAGGTTTATAATCTAATCTAGATATCAGGTGTCTAAGTTTTTCATACAGAAAAATGTATACATATACATATATATATTATTTAATTAGCATTCATATTTAAAACTTCCATTGATTGATTTTTCCCATGTTCCTTTCTCATGTCAATATTCTACTAGTGTATTTGAAATTGTGTTTTAAAACCAAGATGAGTATACTTTGTCTTTGGTTCTTTCTTAGGAATTGAATGATGCCTGTGTTCTCCATGACCTTTTGACTTCAAAGACCAATATTGATCAATACAGACCAACAAATTGTGGGGTTTTTTCCTACAATTTCCTACAAACTGTTTAAGAGCCAAGAAAAGGAGAATTGCTGTCTTCTATAAAGTCAAAGATAATCTGTTTCTTTCTAAATAATCACAGCTTTTCCAGTGCATTATGCAGAGGACTCCTTCTCCCCACAGACTCTAGCAAGCCTCCTATAACTAGCTCAGTCTTGGATATCCATTTAGTTTTATTTTTGCACTTTGAAATGGAATGTCTCTCTCGAGACATTGAAAACCAAAACGCTATAAGTACACACACATTTATAGTTGTCAAAATAAATCTTTCTAACAGTCAGTCAAGCAGTCGGCACCTGAGACAAAGTTAGTCCATCCTTTAACAGATGAGCCCTACTGGATACACGTACAGCTATGCCGACAGACCATCAGGAGTCACAAGAACCTGGAGTTTGTCTGTCCCTGAGGTGTGTGCAGATTTGGATCCTGCCACTTAAGAGTTCACAAGCCCAAAGTTTCCACTGGATCACAGGGCATTTGTTCTTTGCCAGGTTCTTTGTCTAAGGATGGTAACCTCTCCACTCACTTCAGCGGTCACTTGTCCTGCCCCAGCTGCGATGTTCCCTCCCTTCTGCTCTGCTTTGGAAATCTTCAATCTCTAAATGAAAGCTAGCTTTCTCGTTTCTCTGGGGGGATCAAATGGTTGACCTACCACATCACTAGCCTTACTCAATGCCAAAATATGGATTCCTTATTTTAAAAAGTGACCACTTTTAAAATAATGACGTATTCTGTTACTGACCTTTACTGGAGTCAAATAAGCTACATCTACATTGTGCACAGGCTGAAGCTCCCAGGCTTCGCTTGTGGCTGGTTTCAACACACACCTACTTTCCTTATCTAAACAAGTGTCTTTGAAGCAGGGTCTGACACAATTTACTGGTATATCCAAGTGTTACTGTTACTAAAAACACCTTTGTATTTGAAAGTGAGAGAACATTTGAGCCTAAATTGTGCTTTAAATGCAACCCACCTCAACACAGAGATGAATGATGAATATTTGGAAGAGTTTCTCTATGTGGAGTCATTAATAGAGATAGTATGGGAAATAACAATTTCCCTATTTATATCCGAGCTAAAGTTTCCCTTTTCAGATAATACAAGATCTAGGGCGTAGTTAATGAACTGATCAGCTGGTAGGCTTAAACCAGAAGCATTTATTTACACAATGTAATTATTTGGTGGAGTATATTGCTACACAATTTTTGGAGGCCAAAATAAAAATAGTTTTTAAAAGCTATTGGATGAATTAATGGGAAAAAATGCCTGTCTTTCTCTTAAGCGCTGTGATCTGCTACCATCTGAGTCAGAAAATTCCTATGCCATAGATTGCCAGAAGCCTGGAAGACAGACCATACTTGGAAGCAAAGTGTCATTGCATGCTTCCTGTGTTATTATCTATTTCTTTCTTCAGCATTTGCTGTTGGCCTATGTGGATGGGATGAGATTGGCCTGCTGTCTGAATATGGGTATTTTCATGTATGGAGAGATTATTTTAGACAGACCTTAAACTTCAGGGATCAGTAAAGACACTAAAGTGCAGGTTTTTGTTTTTGAAGACATGGGTGTAAGGACATGTAATGTCGTATATGGTGAAATCCTTATCTTTGTAAAATATGAAAAGAATGCAAACTGGAGTTTAGACAAATGTAAACTACTCAATGTCTTTGAAGATTGTGGAGAGGTAGTTTTCAGATGTATCTGTACAGCATGGACCCCATGCAGCCACAACATAATTTGTAGTATATTTGCTTAATTAATTGACCTTGCTGAACTGCCAGAATGCCAAGTATTGAGCAAGTCAACTAAAAGCCTAGGAAACTTAGGGAATCTACAGTAATGGACAGTCTTTATGTAACCTAGGTCCTGCATTCCAACCCCAACAACCCCAGCAAAGGAAATTCATTATACTCACTGTGAATTTCATCATTTTGGATAAATTAATCTTTAAATGAGGCCCTTTGACACGGTCTTATAATGTGAAAAATAGTTGGATATCTAAAGTAACCTCAGTATTCATTAATTTTCTAAATGAAGGTTAGAAAGGCAGTTTCAGATCCATTTTTTCTTGATCCTACTTTTCAGTATTAGTCTGTTCTTTGACTCAACTGCATAGGCATTAAGAGTATTGTCTTATCATTGCAAATAAATGCAGCAATCAAAAAAAAATATCTTTTCCGCCTATATCATATATGCTCTGTGAGACAAATACTCTTTTCTTGGTCACCTCAGTATAATAGAACTTGACTCCCAAATGGTTGTCAAAACTTTTGTAGATGAAGGAAATTTATTAAAATTTTCTCTGAATTCTTTGGTCAGAAAATACAGCATTTGAAATCTGCAGTACTGAGTGCAGCCATGGTAATTCACATCTATATGTAACTCATTGTAAGGGTTCACTGTTTGACTCTTCTATTTCAAAATGACAGCAAATATCTGATTATGGACTATCCATCCTCTAAGCCTCTAGAGGATGTCTCTAAACAACTCTATTTTACACAGCTCTCTGTTTCTCCGTCTCCAGAAGAACCAACTGAATTAAAAATGTGGCTTTTAAATTATGTGTCTAACCAGCTTCTGTGCTATGTCTTTTTTCTACAATAGAGAGAAAAAACATTTCAGTTTGAGATAAGAGGCAAGTTATGAAATCCCTAATGTGCCATAAATGCGGTCTAGATGAGTTGACCAGTTGCCTGGTCACAAGACAGACAACATAAAAGAGGAATAGCAGTGAAATTATCGGCTGGTAAAGCAGAACTTCTGGCTAAGAGGAAAGACTTCTTAAAGAACACTGTAGCTGCCTCAAGGCTTGACTAAAAAACCTAATAATATATTCCAACTGCTTTTTATTTATTGTATTAAATCTACTCAGCAGCAACAGATTGACTGACCTGTGCATGGGATTAGTTTCCAATGAAGCTGTCATATTTCAGATTCCTAAAAGCAAAAACCACTTGACATTGGGAGAAAAGGGCAACAAATATATTAAAAAATGTAATGAATCCAGTAGAAGCAAGGGTTCAACTAAAGGTGAAAAATAATCATGTTATAAATATCAATGGGTAGTATAGGCTATTACAGTATTACTTTACTCCTGCTTTTACTAGGGTATCATCGCTGTTTTCAATTGGGTTGCACCAGCGTAAAACTGAAAAACTGAGTGTGGTTTTTTTTTAATTTATTTTTTTTATGTATTTTAATTTATAATAGGAGATAAATTATCTGGAGCTGAAATTCCATCAGTTTAATGGCACAGTGTCGAAAAGTTTAAGTCACATCCATGAAAAATAGAGATTTTTCTAACTATGTTAAAGCATTACTTCTTTTATTTATGTCTGACACAGTGTCAATAACCGATACAAAGAAAAAAAGCCATGTGCTCAAAATCAAGCTCCTCAATGCGAACGCAGTCGGGCTGTAGTCTATATCCCTAGTCTGGTCTGATGCCCTCAGGCAGTCTGAGGCCAGTTTAACTAACTCAGGCCCACACTGCACCAAGCCACTGAGACTGATAACCCGTATTTTGTGAAGAAGGTGTGTTTCTGATTAGAAATGGCAAATGCGTACACAACACGGCTCCTGGAGTGCCTGAACTAGCATTGTCACAGAAGACACAATTAAACCTGTATTTTGCATGTTCTCGTCCCCAAAGCAGATTGGAAGGAAAGCAGGATGCTCTCAGCTGGCCTTGTGCTGCGAGTGCTCAGGGGCACCAGGGTCACACTGCAGGGCAGCGGGGCAGGAGCAGCGGGGGACAACCTCTGCCTGCCTGACCAGGGGCAGCCTGTGCTCCCGGTAGCACGGGCACCTTTGAGAGGGATGGAAACTGAATTCAGATCTCATAGACCACTAGACTTCCTCATGCCTCATACTAAGTATCCTAACAGCACGGGTAGGCGACAGTTTTCAGGACTCGGTGTAAATCACCATTGCATCCAGGAGAGAGAAGGACCTCGAGTGCAGAGCTGGCACCTCAGGAAGGCGGCAGGGTGGCCAGGGCTGGCTGCTGTTAGCAGCTGGAAATCGATTACACACACACACCTGAATTCTCCTCATTACATGCCACTCAGTTCGTTCTGAGCACTTTACCGGGTTTACAAATTACTTTCTTCAACACTTACTTCAGATAATTTTTTTCCACTTAAACCACCTTAAACCACTGACAACAGATTTGAGTACCTTTACCTCTCTCAAAAGGCAGTTGTGGGCATCAAACCAATATTAATGTTGATCATCCAAAATAAAACAATAGTTTCTGAAAGCAAACTGAAAAGTGTGTGTGTTTGGGGGGTGGGGGCAGCAGGGGACGATCAGTGCCTATAAATACATGCATGTAAATACAGGAAAAATAAAGACCCACAGCAAGAAATTTACTTTCTCTTCCTTTTCAGGGTCTGTATAGGAGAAACAGGATATACATGGAAACGTTTCAGTTTATTTCAGTTGGCTTCAATTTGGTCCACGAGGTATAAAGAAATTACTTCATTATGGACTGGTTCACTACTGAAAGCTGTCAGAGACAGAGGAAGCCTGCATCGCTACTGCCAATGCAGGATCTGCTGTGGATGTAAACTTCCCCAGCTTCCAATGCCAGCCATCAACGCACTCTAAACTGCTCAAAAGCTCAAGGGATCTGATTAAGGGACATCTTTTCATCCCCAGTATAGTGGGCTTGGTACCAGTGGCTGCAGAACATAAAAAGGAAAGGCTGAATGAATCACTGAGCTTGAAGGGAAAGGCTAAGGAAAATACTGCAGGGAGCGAAGAAAGCACCTCCTTCCTCCCAGCCATAGTTAACAGCTACCTGCATAACCGCTTTTGCTGACTTCTTCAAAAATAGCTAATGCTGGGCATGGCTGATCTAAATAAGAAAATATTTTTACCACTAAGAGTATATGTAAACACTTCCCCTTTCATGCTAAGCTTTTGCAAAACATAATCAGAAGTATAATTCTGATAATTTATATGATTGTATTTTGCTTGGATTGGTTTGTTGGCACTCTTACTTCCACCTGTAAAACACTGTGGGATCTAACAATAACCATGTTAAGTGAACTTCGCTTTCGTTTTAACAGCTTAAAGAATGGCAGATGCTGTGAACTACACTGCAAATGCTGAGGCATCAGACATCAACCATGTATCTTTCCCTTCATAAAGGGGATGTGGTTGGTAACTGCAAGGACTGGGTAACCCTGTAAGAGTGAGTGTCTTCAGTTTCCCTCCACAGCAGCAAGCAGACACCTTCTGTATTCATTTCAGTACAGTCTGAACATCCAGCTTCCAGCACGGGACAGCCCACACCTCTTCTTCACTATTCATGAGTATCACGAGAGGCGAGCGGTAAAACTCCGTCATCATGCTAAGAGGCTCTGGGTAAAACAAGAGTCTAAAATACAATCTGTATTTAAATAATTCCAGTGGGATATTTCATGTAGCGTTAAAAAAAAGAAAAGGATAACTATTTCCACATGCTGCTCAGTTTTCACAGAGCAGCGCCTAAATCACCACTTCCTACATTGTAGCATCAAGACATAGCCCCCCTATAGCAGTTTGAACAATGCAAGAAGAGGCCTACACCAGGAATTAGAGTAAGAGATTTTATATCAATATACGTTCTGAAATCTTCAGGAACTGCTAGTAAAAGATAAGTTAGCTGATTTTTTTAAGGGGAGCTGTAAATATAATCACTGTCTTCCTTCTCACAGGTGAGGAGGCTCAGAAACACATGGACAAATGAGCATTTGTCTATAAATATAATTCTGGTAATCCTGATTGAAAATTAAGCTAGCAATGAAAATACGGCTCATTAACCATGTTCCTGTCCCAGTATCTTCACACCTTTTCCTGGTTTGCATGCCACCAAGCATGCCACTGATGGCCAAATTCTGGTTACTTCCTAAGTAATTTTACATAGGCCTATTCCAACAGCCGGTGTAATTCAATGGCATTTCAGTATTTGCTTTAATCCAACCAACTTCTACACCTAGAACAGACCTAGATGGACTTTCCAACTCATCAGGGAAAAAAAAAAAAAGCCTGCCTCTAAAAAGAATAACTATTTTTATGCTTTATACGTGTTCAGCTAAAAATATTGCAGCTAGTAGAATATTCCCTCATTGCTATGGAAGCTACAATGCTTCTGTATCCTTCAACACGTCTTAACTACATGACAGTGATGATTAATTAAGGCAAAGTTGCATTGGGTAGGACGGTCACCTTCAGTACAATTAAAAAGAAATGTTCTGGTACGAAAGAAGAGTCATGCTATTCCTATGCTCCCAAGCTCTACTGCAAATATAGGCTGACAGGTTGATAAAAGCATTTCTTAACAGTTGTAAGAAATCAGCCATCTGATTCAAGAATTCTGTTCCTCAGTTAACTTATTATCCAGCTACTGAAAACTTCATTTTCACATCTGTGATGACAAAGTCCAATGAAAACAATATTAATATTTATGTTCTAAATAGAAAAAGCTTTCAAAGCATGTTCAGAAAGTGGAAAATAAAAGCAGTAGTTTATCCAAAACCTTCTGGCATTTTGCATATTTAAAATTTTTAAGCCTTGCTGCCAGGATTTGCTGGCTTAAGAGCAAGCGCTTATATTTTATAATAGTTACTAATATGGGTGGACAGTGAATCAAATTTACCATTTGAATGGTAAGTCTCTGTTTTATGGGTCAGTTAATTTTAACTACAGTTCATATTGTTAAGAATATGTGTTCCAAAATTTCCCAGAAGTGGGAAAAAATGTATTTATTTGGGCTATTTTAAATGTTTCATGAGGGCATTTATGTTCTATACAAAGATCATTCAATAGAACGTGTGTGTGTATGCACACATATCAGAGCTACCGGTAGAAATTATATGGATATGAAAATCATTTGGAATTAACAGTGAACTTTTTTTCTTTCATATACAGGGTCTGATTTTTAATAAATCATGTTGTTGCTTTCTTATGAAATGTGTAAAATCCAATACCTTAAGTTAACAATATAAAGTTGACAATTATTAGAAGTAGCTGATGGAAAATCAGCTATGTTGTTTGAAACAATCTGTAAGTCCTTACGCACGGAATGCTTTCGTTGTATTGCAGCCTACCAATACTTCTCACTTCTCTGGTCAGATACATGCTCAAAAATACACCCAACTGCTAAGCTTATATGGAGCATCACTCTTAATGGTCTGCATTTACCCAGTAATGCAAAAGAGCAGCAACTTCCACACGTCTTTGCCTCACATTCTCGTAACAGCAACCGTCAGCACAGGATACATTTATATTATTACATTAGTTCGCAGTTCAAGAGAGAAAACTCATCGTTTAGGCAAGAAACATAGGCCCAGTGCAGGAACTGGGAACACTCAGGTCTCCAGGAAGTATAAGCAGAACTGGCATAAAATATTTGAATCTTTGAATTCAATCATACCTACCAACAGCAGCTCAAAATTAGCAGATACTTCTGTGTGCAGGTTGACACCATTTTTTCCTTTTTGCATACTGGAAAAGCCCCACCACCACTGAAGACGGCGCAAGGCAGAAAAACCCCCAACCCTCTGCTTCCATGCACAGAAGTGGGTGCAGAAAGAAAATTCAGGATGGTAAATTGTGAAAGTGATGACATGTTAATAAGAGAGAGATTTCTTCCAGAAGACTACTATAATTGCAAAGCTTAATTTTGATATTAAACTAGGGGGAGGGAGTGGTAGAGCGTGTGTCTCTGAGAAGGAAAGAGAGAGAGATTTGCATTTGGTTTTTTACTATGGGTTTCAGTAGCGATACTCTGCCAACTCACTGCAAAAAGTACCTGTCATTTCTAACCTGATTACTAAAGCTACTCTAATTTACCTTACAGTGTACATTATTACCATATATACCCAACAATGAATATAAGAACAGTCATTTGTGTTTATGCACGTAAAAAAAAAACCAATATATGGCTGACCAGGGAACTAGGATAGTAAAAATTGTCTCTGAAATATGCACCCCTCTGACAGTTCATCGGGCTCTCTCGATTGCAGCCGCTGGTTTTGAGGAAAGGGGAATGTGCAATGGACTACAACAGGTTCACTCTCAAAGTGGTTTACATTGTTTACATCAGGCACTCATTTTTTACTGCTGTGACTTGGCACCATCATGTGGCGACTCTGAGTTTGCTCAATTTCAGTAACAATTTACAAAGAAAAACGTCTGCAATGACTTAATTAGAATTTATAAATTATTTCAGTCTATTTTAGAAAGAGATGGTACATATCTTAAATATAGGTTCACTAAATTCTGAACACAGTCTTCCAGTTGCTTTTTTTCCCCCTGAATCTGTGCTTGTTTCAGGATGGTTTTCCTCATGATCTTTAAATCAGAAGTTGTTAAGCCATGAAAGTTAAAGACGTTTTCAGTGCTTGGTCTTGGTCCAAACTTTACGAAGAATGTACAAAAATTAGTATCATATTATAGACAACTATCCTCTTCCTCACTACAAGAGCTTTAGAAATTATTTGCAGAATTAAACAGGTGAGTATTTACTGTTTTTCATGAGAAATCTCAAAGGATCCAGAATTTCAGTAAATCTCACGAGCATATTGTTTACATAGTTTGATGCAAACAGGTAGTGTACATATCAGGACAACTGGAGTTAGTTAGGTATTCCTTTTACAACGTTTAAGAGTCAAAATCAGAAATGATGTAATTTTCACGTGATGTAAATTTGTATTCTGGTATGTTTGCATAATATTTTTAGGTAGATATAAGAAAGTTTTACCAAGAGTGTGTAAAAGGCCCAGTGCCAGAAATCTCCATATATTCAGGCTGCTTATACAGAGACACGACTTTATGCTCACCAAAGGACTGCTATCATTTACTTCAGAGCAGAATAATGAGAAACAGCAGTGTAATTGATAGGAATATATTTTCAGTATTTTTTAAAAAAATCTATACATCTAGAGTACTTTCAATAACAAAAACAGTTCATCATATTCTTTAATACAATAATGCTAAATTTGGTTCTGTCATTTTTACAATAAAATATATCATTTCAGCTGAAATACTGTATTGATTTTCTTTAAAATATATACAAGTTACATACAAATAGAAAATTACAAATCTTTTAATTGCAGTCAAAAATAACCTAAATATTTTGCAATAATTTGTACACCCAAATAGGTGTACTGTTTCTAAAAAGACTGCGATAAAATCAAATGTAGTTTTTCAGATTCCTGAGGCTGAGGTAATGCCCACTTCTTCTTTACAAACTGAATGTCTATCTGTCCAGATTCTTTAGCCAGTGCAATGCCCAACAATCCATTTGTTTTTTCTGGTTCTCCCAGAAGAGCCATAGTTACAACACTGAAATCAAAAGAACAGGGGAGGTTTTTTTAATGGAAGCATAATTAATATAACAAAAATAATATAAATTGGTGTTTCCAAATGTGTTTTTAGCAGGTTACTTATAGTTAACTAAATTATTCCTTTTTTCTGCTCATCACAGTGTAGTATTCCTCACTATTTCAAGTCCCAGCATGTTCAGCTTTTCACCAGTTGCAATCATTTAATGCAAATGTAACAGGCAATTCTTCCCCTGTTCATAGATTCCATCATCAATTTCTAATCATGACTAAAAGATAGTTTCAAGCCTGTAAAAATGAACTAAGTTTCCTGGCATTTTCCAGTACAGTATAACAACTTTAAAAATTATATTACTTTCTCCCCAAACTAGCAACACTTTGCTATTGTTTACAAGGCTACAAGGAAAACTTTTAGTTAGAGGGATAATCACCAAGACTAACTTAAGCCTAGGGAAGACAGAGTTTCCCGGTAGGACTCCCACATGAGAGGAAAGGGAATCCTCAAGACTATAATTCAGAAAAGCTAAATTAAACTGCACTGCTGCATCAATCTGCAGGATTCACAGGTCTCTCCTGACTACAGGAACAGTATCGTGAGACCCTGATGTTAGTCTTGGTGATATGTGCTAGCCAAAAATACCCTTCTTTACTTTGTGACAATGAACACGATCTATTTCTTTATATTGGTAACAATACTTTATACAGGCATTTTAAAATGTTGTCCAACACCTTGACTATTTTAGGGGTCAATCCTGATCCAGCAGAGCGAACTTTGAACTTAAACAGTCCAAATGATTTCAGGGGGAACAAAAATTTTTCTCTTCATATAAACAGCAACTGCTCCATGTACAAATATCTGCCCCACGTGATAACATTATTATCAGATTTTGACTTATACTTCTTGATTATTTGATTATTACTTCTCCTTTATCAGACTGTATAAATAAGTAAATAAGGATAAATTATAGTCTCTTTCCACACCTCCAACAGTTTATAAAATACAGTGAGAAAAGCAAATTCTAATGAACAGTTAATGCCAAGCAAAAAAACCCCACCCAAACTCTAATCAAAGTGTAGAACGATAATAATATCAATATTTTGTTAAGAAGAGTAATGTAATGTACTTACTTCTCTGTTGGAATAGTCTGCTTTGCAACAGGCAACAAATCACTTTCCAGAAGATCCCAAATGTAAATATTAGATGATGCATCCAGGACAAAAAACACAGCGGGTCTTGTTAAAGCCCACTGCAGAGCAATAACTGGCCGGCCGTTTGTGCTGTCATTCCACTGCATGAGGGGATACTCTGATGTCATTTGGTGTAACCTAATGCTTCCATCTGAACAGCCAACCTATATCATAGTCAAAAAGAAAATATTTCCTGGGAATAAAATAAACTAGGCAAGATAAAAACTGCAATTCAATTCTTCAGAATATCAAGCATATAAAGTAAGTTCTCTGACTGAAATGGCACAGATCTCTCATATCTCACTCTGTGGACTACCTGGATTTTCACTTTTAGTGCAATTTTGAGTTCAAAGCAGTAACTCGGTACTAATGCATACTAGATAATCTAATCTGCTAATCCTGCGTTGAAGTCCTAATTTCCCATTTTACAAAAACTCTCAGACCATCACCTTCACTAATATTATGATCCAGCACAACTTTGAACTGGGGTGAGGCCAGAGCCTGGAGACCAATTCAGACGGCTACTTAGGGACATGTGATCTGTAAAAGCAAGAGTAGCTTTTGATAGCACAGGCTGCGCCTAAGATTATAACAAATTAAACTGATTCATAATGAACAACTAAATCCAAAGACAGGCAGGTATCACTCCTTCCAGGTATTTTCTTAGAACTTCTGTCCTGCCTAGCGTAACATTTACTAGTTTCCTCTAGTCCAGATAAAAAAAGAAACTTTTCTATGAAAACAGAAAATAACTTACTACCCTGCGCCGCTCCACATCAGGAAGACTTCCTAGAATTTTCAAATTATGATAACTTTTTACAGTGCCTCTGCAAATTGTGCTTACATGTAAAGACGTTATACAGACACAATCATATAGAAGTTTGTATCGCTCTAAATAAATGCATTTGGGGAAAAGGTAAGAACACGCACACTGGTAAAAGTTCTGACTGTGCAGAGGCAACACAAAATACATACACTGTAGCCAAACACGTTTGTTTTATACCTTAGGCAATCCCAATGAAGTTATGTAAATCATGGCGAATTTAGGAAAACAGCATTTTAAAGAAAGGATCAAGCACAAATATATGCAAAGATAAGCAGATGGAAAATCCTACCAAAGTTAGATTCAACTTCCTTTGAATAAACTTTCACAAGGAAGACAGGTAAAAACAGCGGGTGTGCCAATATGAACTGCGGAGGGCAGATCTGAACACACCTGACTACAGGGCACACTGCCACGCATCCCCCAGGGGTACGCCTGACGTGGAGAGGAAAGCAGAGAATACCCAGAGCTGCTCCACAGACCTTTATTTCACAGCAATACAGACATTTTGTCTCCAAAATGACTGTGTCACTGTATGGTAAGAATGAGAAACAACCGCGGCTTCATTAACAGCAGAAGACCTGCTCTCAATGCTGAATTTCAGTAACAAAGAGAAAGTTACAACGCTGAAGTGAGATTGCCCTTTGTTTCTGTGAGCCAGATGGTCCACCTTTCACATAAGCAAAGCCTGAACACCAGGACACAGGATTTGTTGTCACCCTTCACGGCAGATTTGAATTAGCGAGGAAATCAACCATCACATCTAGTTAAATAAATCAAATTAGAAATCCTTCTTCAGCAAGTAATTAAAAAATGAAGCTTGTATTATATTACATACCAAAAATAGCTGCTTTCCAAAAGGGAAGAAATCAATTGCATTAATGCTTATAGCTCTCAGTCCACTCTCCCGGGGTCTGAATAACTTTGGAAAAACTTTTAAATCATGTCTTGTACCATGACCTACCAGCCCCTAGGAACAAAATAAACTAATTAAACAAAAAAACCCAAAATTTGTATTCTCAGTATTACAAGAAAAAGTTAAAAAAATTCACAGAACTGCTACCTTACAAGATCTTTAATAGATAAAAAGTTTAATAGCTAAAAGATATTAATTACAGTCTCAAATTATAGATTTTATACACAGTCTACTGGTAAAATTCCAAGTAAATGGAGCAGCTTTCAAAACAAAAACTAACAATGACATGAATTTCAGCACATTACTCACAATGTTTGTTCCAACAATGAAATGATTAGGATTAGAAGACAGATATTTAATAGTCAGTGTCTGGGGTATTCTCTGGCGCACATCCTTTGGGAAAAGGCTAGGAAAAATGTAAAGGTAAAAGATGACATAAACACAGGAAGTTATCTCCTAAACTACTCAAGCACATACAGAAACTCTTGATCTAAAATGTCTATGACTAGCTCCAGGAAGAAGTGTATATTAAAAGAAACCCAAACGACTAATGAAAATATTGTTAAATATATCTTACATAACAGCAAATTAATAAAATATAGGAAAAATTAGCTTTGTGAGATACACGTGTAAAATCTAAATGCCCCTGTTTTCTCACCTGTTATTCAATTCCATAGTGGAGCTATGTACTAACTTCACTTTCCCTCCAGGTATTAAACCTAAAATTATATAAAATAATTATATAGACTGATTTAAGCACTTTACATTAAGAAAGGGCTATTTTCAAAGTACAATCTAAGCTAGTAAGTAAAAGGATATTTCATAAATAAATTGTCTATAGTAGATATGGCTTTTGATATGTAAGAATCTTACATCACTGAGAAGTATTTACTTCAGAATTCAAATCTGAAGAGTTGTAATCTGACAGAAATCAAAGAAAAAGGACAAAGGGAAGAGTGATCATACATTTCTTATATATATATAAGAATATATATATATATATGTATATATACAGTATGCATATAACGTCCTGTAATATCACTCCATAAACTCCAAATCTGTCAATGGTGAAAATGCACACTTAATTGTCAAAGATCGAAGTGACATAAATGTAATAATGAGAGACTGTAATAATGCTTCCTTAAAGCTGGCTTATGTTACTTGTTAGTAGAGAATCAAATCCTTCAAACACAAGAATTTTTTGAAGAGGAGAGAAATGAATGCTGCTGGCAGTCAAAATGTGTCAACACAGGACTGTAGCTTTAAAATGTACCTCTCCACAGATATGTTAAGCTTCTAAAGCTGTGTATTATAGACAGACATTACACACAACATTATAAATTTGAAAATTGATCAAAAATTCTGGTTTGTTAGCATTACTTCATTTTTTATATATGTGTTTTAAAATGTACCAGGATTTTAATCACAGTCTTATCCAGTTAGGTAAGTATGTAAGTCTACATTTGTTTAAAGAACAAAAAAATTAATTTTCTTCACTCACATAACTCAGTAAGGGCTGAATGAACTTTGTTCTTTTATTTTTTTCATAGAAACTTTTTTTCTCACACTAAATTAAGTACCGTACCCAAATGAGAAATTTCAGGACAATTATCAAAATGAAGATACAGGCAGCAACAAAAGCATTATAACAGATTTTGTTAGAACTAAAGGAAGGAGGAACAAGGACATAGAACCTCATACTCTTTGAAAAAAAGCTGTTGAAGACACAGAAACCTGCCTTGACATTATAAGAAATGTGTCTGTCCGGTGGCAATTGCCAATACAGAACTAGCAGATGAGACTCAGATAGCAATGAAAATAATTCTCATGATACCTAACCAATAACCCCAAATATCAGATATATGTCCTATTCAGAATGAATTTTTTCCTTGGTAATTTTTCTGCCTTCTCAGCTATTTTTTTGTCATCATTGACTCTTCCTCTCTCTTCTAACTTCATAATCTCAAAACTCAAGCACTTTATTCTACCTCTAATGTACAGTACTCACCTAAATCAGTTTGTGAACCAGCTAAATCCACTTTTTGTAATTCAACAACTACCTGAAAAGTCAATATTTAACATTAATAAGCAATATTTACCAGACTTTAAAGGTTTTTTTAACTAGCTCTAACAATGTATGACATATCTCTAAAGGAACATTTAGATAGGCAGATCTAACATTACAACGATTAAGGTAGATCTCTACCCTGTCAATGTCTGCAGGGCTAAAAAAAGCTTCACATGGCTGCTGGGTGTTCCCTGCTGGAAAACAAGGTGTGGAAAAATACATTCTACACTTACTAGCCAGTTGGCATCTTGTTGGTTTGGTGGGTCACAAAAAAACACCCTAAAACCCCCACATAAGGAATTGTAACACATTCTCTGTGCTTTTCACTATTCATGAGATAGAAGGGTTAGATCATTTGGCCTGAATCCGTTGCTACTAAAGTTAATTAGAGCTTTAAGGGACTTAGCTAGCAATACAGAAGGGAAATAATGCTTTTATCCCCTTATTATTCACTGAGCCATTCAGTTCCTCAAGCAAGACCAATTCAGATGCAGACCACAGGTTCAGCAGCTGGGCTAAAGCTGCATCAGAAAAAGACAGAACACCTGACAGAAAAAGAGTTCCAAGGACAGTAATTAAAAGAAACAGACATGGTGTTTATCTGACTGTCATATTTTAGGCAGGGTGGTAGCATTATCCACAGATTTTCACATTTTGACTCTCGAACATTTATTTTATATAAATTATGAATGTCACTTCTCACATACATTCAGTACAGTTTCTGACACCACTATGATACAAATAAAATAAAGTAGGAGGGTGAAAGAGGACCAAGTTGTAATATTCAATTAATATAAATATGTGAGCATATTCCTATGAAGCAGAACTACTGATTGCCTGTTTTCATTAATTCATGTACCTGTTTATAGTTTTGCCTAATGGTAACATCATGGCACTAGGGATCAGGTCAAAAATTTTGAAGAGAATTTTAACAGAATGGCTAGTGTTGCTGTACTTTTCAGGGAGGAAATTCTCATCAGAAATCCTGGATTTAGGTTGCTATATTTGAAGAAGTATTTTCTTATTCCAAGACACAAAACTCTTGCTTTTCATACATGTAATACTCACCCACATATTGAGGATTCCATTTTCATCCATTGAAGCTATGTGGAATGGAGGGCTTGACATGTCTATGGAAAAAATAGTAACAATTTATATTCATACACTGATCATCATCCTGAACAATATCAAAAGGATTTGAAACATTGCCTAGGTTAACATTCTCCAAAACTTCTATGATCCTCTCAGCTGCATAAAAAGGGAAACTGCTCTAATTCTACCGAAGAAGAAAAAGGCATGAAACTTTCTTTACCAAGAGGGTGGTCAAACAGTGGAACAGGCTTCCTAGAGAAGTGCTCAATGCTCCAAGCCTGTCAGTGTTTGAGAGACATTTGGACAATGCCCTTAACAACATGCTTTAACTTTTGGTCAGCCCTGAACAGGTCAGGTGGTTGGACTAGATATTGTTGTAGGTCCCTTACAAGCAAAATACCTTATTCTATATCTCTGTCTATTCTAGTGTGTTTAGTTTGTCCTACCAAAGAGGCAGATGATCTCTGCATCTTTTAAAATGTCTGGATTCTGCATGGACTTTGGAATAGAACATAAAGTGCAACAGATGAAATCTCATAAAGTCTGCGATATGCAGCACATTTCTTTGGACTATTATGAATTCCAAACTGAAAAGCTGCAATGGAATAATGTCTCCTCTAGCACACTGCCTGAGAATTTGGGGGCACAAGATTAAGGTTCCTTTGCAAATGTTGGTCAAAAAAATTATGCAAAAGGCACAGAAAGAGCCATCAAAGTACAGTCACACATTTTAAGTGTTTTCAGACATAAGTAAGTTGTTCCACCGATTTAGACAGGGCTTTTCGGACAGTTTAGAAGCAATAAGACTTCTCTAAAGGCAGTTTTTGAGTGGTAATTTAAATCATCACAGAAGAACGAAATATTGTCTTGAAAACACATTATAACAAGCATGCACCCACATCCAACGTGAAGCTGCACTGAATGAATACATAAAAATGACAGCAAAAAATAAACATGAATGTTGCATGCAATTGATACTACAGACAATTAGAGAGGAAGAATAGAATTATAAACCGGATTTTGACTAAGATATATTTGTTTCACTATATACGTAAAGAAAGACTCAGATGTATTGATGCTTTGAAGAGCAGTTTACATACCCTCCTGATAAGGGAGGCTTGAGAACCCATAATTCTGATCAGTGTAGAGAGAGGTTGAGACGGGTTCCACTGCTAGTATAGGAGAGGTATGGTTGACTGAGTTTAGAATGCCATCTGTAATTAAGGATAATGAAAGTTAAACACTCTTGTTATTTTGAACAAAAACAACAACAGAACCCTAATCACTTTTCAGCTTATGGGAGAATGATGATGACAAAGAATGAATGTCAAATAATGAACTTGATGAAGAATTACTAAGTCTCAAATACAATACTGCAAACTGTTTCCTAATTTAACAAAATACTATTAGAAAAATTGGTGTTTCACTATTTGTATTTACTTCTCATTTTCCAAATGACTGCTGCACCATTTATGACACTGTACCAGACACTTCATTAAAATCTGCCATTCCAGGGTTACCATGAAAAGAATTATGTTGAGTTCAGGCTCCATAAACAAGAGAGATAGAAATAAATCACTGCTTATGACACAAAAGACAAAACTGGAGAAAAATTACTATCAACAGAAAGTAACTACCTTGAAACAAAAAATTCACCACAATATGTATTTACCCTTTAATAACAGTTTAAAACAAAAGTATATTTAGAACAATTTCAATATGCATTCTTTGTCAGATACTCTTGATTTCTGGACTTGCCCTGTGCACTGAACTTAATCTCATTTAAGACTAAAGACATAAAGCTTCCTAAGTATACAGCATTAAAACCTGCTTGCTCCATGAAACCGTATACATACATTTGAGTACTAGCCCATTGTGCAACACGAGACCAAGCATCTGATCTACTAAAGAAATTAAAGCCTATCAACAATCAATTAATGTTTACTTTTACGTGGCTACTGCAATCAGACACACTTGTGAACAAAACAGGATTCTGTGCATGCGTGTGGTGGATTTCTGTAGAAAAATAGTATGTCAATATAAGTTAAATGGTAGCACCCAGACACAAAAAAAAAGGAAAAATACATAAAGGAGGACTTATTTTGCAATAATAAAATTATTTATAAAAATACCGCTATGTGTTGTTTTTCACTTCAGGGTACAATACAGTGCCAAGAAAAATGGCACCAATTTATAACTAAAATTGAGAAAATGGTGGTATGTAGACCTTGTTCCCAGTTTCTCAGCATACAACTACATACAATCAAAGCTTTAATGACTTGTTCCTCTACAACCCTATTTAGATTTGCAATGACAAACATCAGTTATGGGCATAAAGATCTATTCATTTCCATCAGATTCATAAAATGTTAAGGCTCTTGTACACCAATTCAAATGCAGAGTGCAGTACTTCAGATTGTGTCTTCCAGCATGTCAGTTAGATGCCTTAAATAAACTTTAACTGTTAAATTTGTCATACACGAGTTTTAAGAAAATTTACAAATTTACAAAAAACTGTTGATCATACATCACGATCAAAAGAGATCTTTTGATCTCTTTTGAGAAAAAAGAGAAATCCAATGACAAGAAAATGTGAGAGGATGAAAGCAGGTCACCCACAAGCACTTCTGAAAAGTAAACTTTCTTCTGGCTTCCCAGTATATATGCAACACTATCTAAATATCTAAACAAGGCAACAAATTAATTCCACGTTATTTTTTGTTGCTGTGCTTCTCCGTGTGGAAGGACCATGCTATAGCTCCCACCTGGCCCCAATGCCAGTGATTTTGCTCATGTGACAAGCTAGATGACAGAAAAATGTATGTCCAGTTTTTGCTCCAAGATGCAATTGATACATTTCTAGAGATACCCAGCCAGAGAGCTTTTGGGACCCAAAGTTCAGTCACAGCTTCCCAATTTCTTCAACAAAAGGCTAAAAGTAACTGACCGATGACTGTGAGTTAGCATTCAACTTAATTTTATATAGATCGCCTCTGACATTTAACTTTCATACACTACTTGTTTCCAATGATGTGATCCCCATATATGCTGTACCAATAGTATCATAAAAAGGCAGGTGTATATGTAATGAAAATATGAGAATTTCCTAGATCTTAATTTGCTACAATAATTGATAAACTGGCAATAAAAAAACCCACAATCCTGACTCAACTTTCAGTGTATCTAGATAGAATCCAGAAGTGATAAAGTTACATAAGTGGATAAATGCATAAGGTAAGATTCAGACCAAAGATGAAGACACTTAAAATGGTATCTACATGTAAGACAGCTGTACAATATCCGTAAATGAACTAAAGCAAACCAATACGATCAGTCCAGCTAACCATATACAGATATTAGGATGAGAAGAATAGCTCTCTAGATCCCATGGAGTAGCACTGCACTAACAGAGGTTATACATGTATACTCATGGATACATATCTTGCATGCAACCTTATAAAAACATCAAGACTTAGGTGACAATTTGTACAGACTACAACCTCTAAACGACATCTGAAACCCTGTTTTTTACAGTCTTAAATGACTTTGATTTTTTTAAAAAATACATCTTAATATATGTGTTCAGATGTAGATAAAAAAGAAATGTAGGTTACATTAAGGGAGATAACATGATTAAAATTGACTAACCGAATGATTTCAGGTTAGGTAGCAGCTGAGTAGTCTGGTTTAATATTACAATTACCCTTAGGTTCTACATCTGGTCCACCTCTATTCTCATCACTTCATGCATACTGAGCTGGCATACATTTCTTTACAGATACTACTAACTGGCAATTTTTACTAGACTAAATATCATCTCTGAACTGGCTAAACTAGGCTACTGAGAAAGCATGTTCTAAGTAAGAAAGAAGAGTTAGTAGTGGAATTGTTTCACTGCCCTCAAAATGGCTAATCAGAATGCATAGTTACTAACCAGTGGAAAATGTTGGAACTCTTAATGTCCAGTCAGTTTCACCGATCATCATACAAGGGTGCATTCTTGAGTCTTCTCGAAGATCCCACACCAACAATGAACCATCTATTGTTCCAGCAAAAACTAATGTTGTTTTATTGGGACTAAAGCAGCAACATAACACCTGTTAAGCAGTAAAAATATGCATGGTTGATATTATGATAAAGGCCAATGATTCAATAAGCCTGAAATATGTTTGTTTTTCCTAGGCATGCAAATCCAGAATAAGACTGATTACAGTGTTTGTGGCAGAAGGCCAGCTTATTTAAAAGAGAAGTAAGACACAAGACTTTCAGTAGGCCTTCCCTTTTCAAGACAATTGTTGTGTAAGCTGCATCTACTACCACAAAGCTGAAGGGGGTGATTCAGCTGCAGCATAGTGACGGGTAGAGAGAAGCCCTGACAACATCTGAACCAGCTGTTTTACTTCCATTCATTCTTTAATCATGAAACAGAGTCAAAATATAAAAAAAAAAACCAAACCAAAACACCATGACCATCCCTTCATCCTAGTACTGGAACACAAAACAGAAGAGAATAGTGTTCTGCTCACTAGGCTTAAATGTGTTTTTCAAAAGATGACATACCTTGCAACAAGACAAGAAAACACAATACACATAATAAAGCCTTTTATTCCATGGGCAAATATACAATGTTATTAAAACATACCTCTGAGTCACATATTAAAACTTTCTGCGGACTGGAGGGCTGCCAGATGTTCCAAACACATATGAGGCTCTTTCTGTTCAGTAAACCAACACCTGCCTTTTCAGGTAATCCATGAGCAGAAAGTAGTATCTGCCTCTGAACTTGAGAGACATATAGGCAGGATATTTTTCGGTCTAAGCCATTTAACAAAAAATCAAGAAAGAAAAATAAATAAAAAAGTAAACTCACTGCAGATGAAAAAACATATTTAGCTGCTATAGCAACAACCAAAGAAGCTAAGACGTAATTATGAAGAATATTTCTATTAACAGCGAGTTGCTTTTGACGTTACACAAGAAAAAAGGAGGGAGTAGAGAAAGAATACAAAAAAATAGAAGTAAGTAGAAAGCAAAAAGGAAGAAAGCCAGGAAGTTAGTACAATAATTACTCTGGGCATAAGCAAGCCAATCTGATCTGACGTCAGTATATATACTGAAAATTAGGCTGTCTCAAGAGGAAACAGCACAGGCCAGGCTTTTTCTGGTTCATCACATGTTCATGTTAGAATACGTATGGTTTTGTGTTATAATAGATCTTCCTAACATAATTACAAATGCTTTGTTTTTCTTTTCATCTGAACATCCAGTGTTTATATGGGGAATATACAATGCAGTTCAGTTATATCAGGCTATATTCTCCCTGTTCAACAACCTGGCTTTATCTGCAACTTCAGCCCTACCTGTCAGCATAAAGAGCCTATATAAAATTACACCCCTTGGGATGGCCCTTCAACAACAGGGGCAAGAAAATACATCCAGGGCACCCCTATATCATGCTAATTGCTGGCTATATTTCTCGTTTCACAGCAGCTAGGATGCTCTGATGTTCCCTGTGCAAAACCAATCTGCACAGAGTTACAGCAAAAATAGCACAGTTAAAAAGCAGGCTTTACATCACCTATATGTCCTGATATGTGCTGTTTGCACTTCAGTCATGACAAAGAACATGGTATTCTGCATAAGGAAGAAGAGTTCACACTGTATACTAAAAGGTGTAGAATAATGTTCCCTTACCATGGAGGAATGGTTGGTTAGTATTTAACTGGAAACAGCTATCACTAATAGACAGACTGGTTTGTCGAGATCTTAGTTTCCACCCAGGTTGTGTTGCGACTTGATCTTCCTCTAGCAAAACAGCAATCACCTTTCAAACATAATTACATTTATAGAAATAAAAGGGTCGTCTTATCTTTCAGCTTTGCTATTTGCAGCTTTATAAAGTATATGGATTAATTTAATAAATCTTTATCAACTCTCTTTTTAGTTTTATATCTTTGCAAGTACAGCTTTACAGACATAAAAATGTTGCACAGCTCTGGTTCCATTCCTTTGCAGAGAGATGAATCTCAATGATAATGCATATTATTTAAGTAATTTACTTAAATTAGTCAGAACAAGTACTGTAAGTGATCTATCACACTGTATATTTATGCACACAACTCATAAGGGATACTAAGTACTTAAGTTACCTGGCAAGCAGACCGGAGGAAATTTGCTAATCTTTGTGAATCAACTTTAGGTGTTACAGCTCCATTCACTGACATATCATGGCTGTTTATGGGACCTAAGAAAAAACAAAAACCAGACCCAAACTTGACACTTCAAAAGGGAAACAATCAAGAAAACCGTAAGAACAATGTAATTATTAAGCATAAAGAAAGTGGTAGGAATCAGCTTCTCTTCAGCAGAAATAAAAGTACCGAACAAGAAGATCTGTGGGAGAATCATATCTGCTGCCAACAGAACCAGCAATCCAGAAAGAAGAAACTATTTCTGCCACTTATTCTCCCTCTCCGCAAGGGGATTCAGGATGCATACAGCAGTTTGCTACCAATCCAGCCTGCCACAATCCTGACAATTAACGGGTACAAAAGAGAAAGTTTACATGCATACATCCATATATGGATAAGATCAGAATGTTCTTCACCTCCAGATACAAGGGCACTTTCTCCTGGATGTTGTGTCCATTTCTCCAGTGTCTCAACTTCCTCAGTCTGAACGTCTCTCTCAAGATTGTCCTCGTTACACTGAACATATGCCTTAAGTAGAAAGATAAAGTGGTCAATATATGGGTGACACAGCTAAGAATGACAGCACATAACTGAATAAAACGTAGTCATTTTAAAATTGATGTTCCCTATGTGAAACCAATCTGCACAGAGCTGCAGCAAGAATAGCACAATTGAAAGAAAAGTGGGCTTTACATTTTGTAGATTTTTGAATTTTGTAAAAATTCAGACCTAAGCATGCTTACACAGGGTCATTATTTTGTACATGCATGTTTTACTACATTTCACACAAAAGTGCTAAACCTACTGCAAAACTATGGAATGTCTTACATGCCGTGAACACTAAACCCAGCATACTCGGGACAGTGAGCCACAGAGAGTGTTCTCTTCTAAAATGGAAGGCCATGGAAATGGCCTTTCTGGCCAAAAATTTTTATATCATTGCTTTATGGTAATTAAGGCTTAGAGATGAAAATTATTAATTTATTACTTCAGTGCCCTATCAGCTTTAGTAACTTTCTTTTATAAGAAAAACTATTTTCCAGAACAAGAATCAGCACTTCGAGGACTTCAACATTATCTTGTATTTGTTACCCACCTGCTTAGTGTTCATTTTGCCAAAATTCCTGATATACATGTCGTACTCATTTACAGGAGGCAAGTCCAATAAAGAAAAACTAACTGAGAAGTCCAGATCAATTAGTCGGAGAAGTTCTGAACTCCGTTTTCTTTAGAATGAATTACAAGAGAGAAACAAAAAATAGTTAAGACCAAGTATTTGGTATTCCAAAAGAAACACAACCTTATTTTGTACAATACCAGAGATCTAACAGTCCATTGATCTATGTGAATTGAGGCTGTACCAAAATTAATTGGCAAATAAAAATAGAAAATACATAGTTATGTGTTCTCATTTAATGTTATGCTGAGATAATTACCATATTTAAAAATAGAATACAGATTGCAAATGGAAAACTTATCTCGTTTATTATTAAACCAAAACTGTCAAAGTCTGGCACGATCATCTTTCCTAAGTATTTAAAAGCTGTTCTGAGGTAACAGATGAATGCCTCTTCCTATAGTTAGGATGGTGGGTAATTCTCCTAAACTAGTTTTATTAACCTTTATCACCTATATGTGCCCATGCTTTTATGAAGATCATCTAGATTACCCTGGGTTTGTTAGACTTATGCAAATGTATTTTGAATGACCTCCACTGGTAACAGGCTGACTGAATTGGTACCTCTCCACATCACTAGGGAAACAAATAACAATAGCAGTAATCCTAAAATATATTCTAACTAATATACATGAAATTAATTTATTGCTGATTCATAACCTGTGGACATGAATACTGGCCTCTTCCCCAAAAAGAAGGCCTCCAAACCCCATCAGTTACTGGACTACTGGAGTTGATTCACATTTTATGAAAACAATTACTTGAGATTGAGGTAGAGTATGTATTCTTCCACTTGTATTTTTTGTTCTGTGTAAGATTAGCACATTGTACAGTATTTGAGATACCTGGATCTCTTTGTCCTATGAAATGCCAAATCTTTCCATCTTCCAAAAACCCCTTGCTGGAATGATAAAAAATACCCTCAACTTCCTTATCCAGCTCAATTCTTTTACCTTCTGCCTATTTAAATTCTTAATTTTTTCATCTTTGCTCACAAATAAAATGATCCTTTGATTACTAATTCAAAAACAAATCTACCTTCATATACTGTACCTTTCTCTGGCAGGTAAGAAACATTTATGTGATACTACTAATTATCACCAACTACAAAGACATTCCTACCACTCCACTTGTATGGATGTGTGGATAATGAAAAGTCAGTCAGTCTTTGTCACAATTCACAGAACTATCTATCTACTTAATGTCATAAACCCGTTAAGATATTTTAAGAGTTAACCACTTGAATTATATGCAGATGTCTGTTTACAAGTTAATTTCACACTCTTGCTATAGTACAGATTCCCTGACAAGGAGAAATTTTTTGTAGTTTCCCTTTCTCTCTCTTGCCGTTTCAGATTTTTAAAATATATTTAATATAAATACAACCCAGGTACAATTATGGGTCTGTATCAATTCCATATCTAAATAGTCTTACGGATGCATATTATAGTTGCAGTTTCTTCTCCAGTAAGATAGTGTTTGAAAAGGGTGAAGACCAGAGCAACATGAGCTGGAATTTCTCCTCTGATATTTTAGGCTGGATTTTTCTTCATGCATAGGGACAATTTTCACACCTCCTTTTTGCTATTTTATATTATTATTGCATTTTCTTGCCCACATTTTATTTGTACTTCTATTTTCTAATACACCACCTCTTCACAAACATTGTGGGCACAGATTGCTGAGATCTAATTCAAATATATGAAAGTTGCTTCCTAGTTACAAATCTTAATGATACATGCAGACAGATCCTTAAAATTATAACTAATAAGACTCATACTAATACAGCTCCAAAGTACCACAGCTCATTTATGGGATGCTTTCAGACTATTTATTGGTAGCCTGTATTACCACAGCATTAAATTCCACAAACCCTTTCTCTAGCCATGAAAATGCTAGTTATCTCCACAGGCTACATATGTTAGCATGTACACAATGTCATATACACAGTCATAGTCAGTCATGGTACAAAATCAGGAGAGGCCGACAAACATTTCAGAAGGCAATTCTTCAGGGATGCCTTCCTGAATTTCCTCATCTGTCTCCACTGTCTAGAGAGGAAGCCTCGACAATGAACTCACATAAAATTTGGGCAAATTAAATTTAGGCAAGGTGAGTTAGCCTAGACAATAAACATTTCCCATATGTGATGATTAGCCACTTATGTAGAGTCACAAAGCACTGCAAATCCAGTATTATCAATAATATTTAATATTCTTGCTTTATGTGTCCAATTGATGCAACAAAACATAGGAGATATATACACTGTTTCAGATAAATCTGGATCTCCTTGCAAGTTTCACAAGAAACAGGCATCAATTTGTTTCTTTAATACAGAGTTGTCCTAGATATCTCAAATCTAGATCAATTTCAGATCAGTAATAACATGTTTTTACACCAACTGGTGTTATCCCTGAAAGGGAACATGCTATTTTGGCAACAGTATGTAACATATAGAGTCTTGATTATTTCAAGAAAGTACAGTTCAGCAGAGCCCTGAGAGCAGCTAAAAGGCTTGCTCCTCAGTACTATAAGTCAATATCTAATTAAGTGACTGAATAATCATACAAAGAAATTACAATCCTCGCAACTCATTCTGTAATGATACACACAAACTGGTATATATATAAATTTGCTTCAAAATGACATGTAGTAAAGCCTGTAAATTATATTTACTTAAGAACTAATTAGTGTTAGATTACAAAAATAATATTTGACTCTAAAAAGCATCAAGTTTATAAACTTCATATATTTCAAATATAATGAAAAAAATACAGTCACACAGTGGGTTGCCATTTTGTGTGGGTTATTTAAAATACACTTACTTCTGCTTACTAGCCATACTTCGGCTAGTTTGTCGTTGGTTTGCCATTTGAAAATCCATGAATATTCCACAAAAAGAGTTTCTGACAGAAGGGTATTGCTTTTCTGTGATATTATAAAACATTGTTAGTGTTATAATTCACACCTTACGGTGCATTTAAATGTAAAGCAGTAAGTCTAAAAGCAACAGATTTATTATGACACAGCTATTAGAAGTCACTGGTCTGCACATAACACAACATGCTCTAGCACAGTTATCAGTACAATAAGCTTCTTAACTTCAGCAGCAGGCCAGCATTTTTCCCTTACTGTGGTCCTTCACCAATAAATTCAAAATTACTGATCATTGTTAATTTTTATTTTAGAAGACTATGATCAGAAAGTATCTCTTTCTTTCTGCTGCCATTGGCAGCTCCCTTGTTCCCCTGGGTACAGTAAAATGCTCTATGAGCAATTATAAAAATCATATCAAATTCACACAGACTACGCCACATGCATGCTACACCACTGAATCAGAATTCACCACTACATCTAGTGGAGAAGCTCATCAACACAAGCTTAACTGATGCCTTTGGATGGATAAGCAAAACATTGAAAACTGTTGCTTTAAAAATCACAGTTAATGGAACAGCTATAATATCTGATGTCATGTCAATGTTACTCCCTTTTACCAAACGATCAAGAACATTTTTAATCAAATGAGATCAAAACTTCTTCAAAATAGTGTTGTGTAATTTACCATAAAGCACTAAGTGCTACAATTTGGAATTTAAAAATCGGATTCTATATTAGAATTCTATCCTGTTCATTAGATCTATACTATTAATGGAATTCTTTTATTGATTCCATATTGTTTATCAGGAATACAATAATAAATGCATAAATCTTTTGCAAGAAGAAATTCATATTACAGCATACTGGTTCTGACTTGCAATGACTCTTAATCAAAAATTTGTTGGTACTGTAAGGACTTACAGAAACTCTATGCTATTCTCCCGTGACTGTACTAACTTTGCATGAACCAGAGTAAAAAGCTGTTTAAGGTTCTTTTGCACAATTATTCTACACTGCTATTCACATGAGTGAAGAGTGCAAAGAGGAATCACAACTGTAGTTACTTAAATAAGTAGACCTGACACAGGTATCAGGTCAACTGGACAGTCACATTTCAGAAAAAAACGCATTTTAAAAGTGATACAGAACGGTATATTTAAGTAGTATCTGTATTTCTCACCTTCCCACCCAGAGCAGTGGCTTCAACTTTGTTTAAAAGAAAAAGGCAAATGAATGTCACCAGAAACCTCAAACTGTTCTAGCACTTCTCCAGGTTTCAAAACCCAGACTCTCATATCCTCCTCTTACCCAAATTAAGACATATTAAATGTCAGTCTGTAAATTTTTATACTTCACATTTTAAACGATTAGTAATGACTCTGAATCATGCTTTAGCAACGTGAAAGTTACAGTACTTACCCACAAACCTAAGTGATTCATCCAGAGGACCAGATTTCTGCCTTTAGGCAGACTTCTAGAAAAAGTGGCTTGTTTACTTGTACGTTGTATGTGTTATTCATACATTTAATAAAAAGAGACTGATATCTAGTCACATACCCATGATCAGTTCCTTTTGTTCAGTTTCAATTTTCTTTGGCAGTAAAGTACAAATTCTATCATTTTCTGCACTAATTGCTCTTTGAATTTCTTCAATTTCTGATGTTCTGGAAAATGGAATCTCTCCTGGGTCTTCTTTTGCATCTCTTTCTTCACTACTTTTGTCTTCATCATCATCAAAATCATCTTCATAATCCTTTAAAAGTAATAGGACTTTCAATAACTAGTAAACATGGATTATAGAAGTATTTTTCAAGATCTTTTTAAGAAGTTATAAAATGCTATCAAAAATAAAAATTCTCATACAGACGTCTACAAATCCTCTGACTGAAAGAAATTTTAAAATAAAGAAAATGGCATGTCTTGATTGTGATGTAATTCTAATCCAGAAAAGACAACCCTACATTGTTCTCCAGTGTCCAAAATAGATATCTTCTTTTTTTTTTAATATCCTAAAGTAGAAACTAATGTTTAGGTGAATTATGTGTTCTTTAAAGAAGTAACATGACAGTGTTCAGTGGCATAAATGCTTCATAAATGTATGAAGTTGTTTATTTGGTAGTTTTAATCAAAGATGTCCTTCAACAGCAGGCTCAAATTTACTAAACTACCATACTACCTGTTTGCAAGTCCATGCATGAGGCTCATACTTTAGCAGTTCTCTTAACTAAGATAATTCATCTCATGCTAAAATAATGACCCTAACACAAATGATATGAACAAGTCTTAAAAGCGCCCGTTTCTCTCCACTGAATGGCAAGGACTACTATAGCGAACAGCTCAACAACGGACATCACTCCTAACGTTAAGTGGAGGTGAATTTGTGCTTTGCTGAACAAAGGTGTAGCTGGCTCAGCCAGCAATGAAAGTCCATTCAACACACTCTTCTATCTTAACTTCAAAGCGAACAAAAGAGAGCTAAAAGACAGTTCAATTAAACAAATTAATAAAGGGACTGCTGTGTGTCAATTCTTTTTTCCTACAGCATTTTTGTAATTAAAAACAATAAGGCTTTTTTTTTTCTCCTGAAATTGATTATTCACTCCCATTATTTAAAAAAATCAGCATTTTTCACAGAAAATCATTAAAATAATTGAAATCCAGGAAGACAGAAGGAGCATCTCGTGAAGATTTCAACTCAAACCCAAAAGTTGGTTCCCAACCCCTGATGAAAACTGATTAAATATACAGTAGAGTTTCTAAATAACATTTTAACTTATTATTATCTACTGTTAGCCAAGTTAAGGTCACTGTCACCAAAAAAAAAAAAAAAAAAAAGAGTAGGTAAAAACCATGTAACATCCTTTGATACTTCAGAATTACTTCAAATGGACAATTGTATGTTTTTACTTACTTCAAAATCATCTTCGTAATTTGCTGAAAAGTTATCAAATCCCATGTCTGAATTATAGATGTGTGTATCTTTCATTTCCTAAATAAGAAAACAAATGAAATTGTTAAATAATCTTACAAAATATCTTTATCTGCCAAATCTCAGCATAAAGATAGGTGAATAGCTGTCCTCCAATATTTCTACATTTTCAAGCAAACATACTACAAATTCAGTTTAGAAATATAAATAAAAGTGTATTAACAAGTGATAATTATTGACTTAAAATAATAATACAGGAAGGCAGAACAGAACTCAACCCTACCTTGGGACGACAACTGTTTTCCCACCAGTCTGTTACTGCGAAAGACAAAAACTTCTGTGCTGCCTATAATTTCAATAGCTCTTACAATGGTGTAACAACAAAATAAGACTGTTCTACTTTTTTGAGGATTAGACAAAACTACCCCTATACCTAAGGCATACTGGGGGACTCAATCTGTTAATGAAATACTGCACATGTTGAAAATCCTGCACATGTTGGAACCAGGAAAACAGAGGCATGGATACAACAGGAAAATAAGGTATTTTTATACATAAATAATTTTGTTAACATTGCATCTTCTACTGTATTAACATGGAATAAGATTTACGGCATTCCTGAAATATTCAGAAAGAAACTACCTTTCTCTAGCTTATTGAACTTGATTAAAATAATGCCATTTAATTGCCCCAACATGTACCCTGAACAAACATTAAGCTTAAAATGACACACACCAATCTACTCAGTCTTTAGCCAGCCTTTTCCCTCAACAGACTCCTCAGAGTCACACACTAAATTATACACGTGCAAGGGATTTCAACAGATTTCAAAATGGAAATAAATGTTAGGTTTTATGAAAAATATCCAGCGTAACAGCGCACCTATTAACTGCTTCTACCTTTACAAGCTGGTTGTCGAACACCAAGTGAGACACACTTTTGATCCTTTCACAACTTGTTAAGAGCTAGAGCCACTTAGTTTTCACAGAATGTAGTACTGTCAAAAGTATTACAGACATTATATAGCAGTTAACAGCTTCTACAGATACCTCACTTTTCAGTCATCAGACTCCTAGAACTAGGACTATAGTACTTCAGTCTTTCCGGCCGCTGCTTTTTGTCACTCCTCAGATCAATCTTTGGATCAAGAATATATTATATTAGTCAGGTTGTCATCTGAGCAAAACTGGCCAAAATTGGGCAAAATTTCCCCAATTTGTTCTTCCTGCAAGGTTGCAGGTACCCAGCAGTAACTAATTCATAGAGAATTTTTTAAAATCCTTATTCCATTTAGTCAAAGACACATGTAGCAATACACCCGTGAAGATGGTTATAGTCCTTATTAGCTTACTGTAATCATCTCTGAATACACTTAAAGATCTGCCATTTTTATTAATAACACACAAATGTTTTTAACATTACATCTGTTACACATGTAGTTTTTACACACTAAACCCCTCCACTTGTCAGTAGTTGTCAAAATCATACCATCCTTGTAAGAACCTCCTACATTCCCACAGGAAATCAGAATCACCCTATCACTGGTATTTTCCTACTTTAAAGGTTATATGGAAAATATATTGTCCATACAAAGCAGGATTAGAAGTCATGTTGGAATATCTGGATAACTGTGGCATTTGGAGTAACAAATCGATGATGAAATCCAACAGCATAAAGTGCAAACCCATGGAATTTGATTTAATTAGTCCTGTTGAGTCAGGTCTTAAGTGGGGATCTCACCTTCCTTGGTTGCTGCCTATAGCTAACGAAGACAGAGAAGATACTGGAAAAGGAGGTCAAATATAAAAGGACTGAACTGCCTACTTCTCTCCAAAATCTACAAAGGAAATTTAGGTCCTCACCACAGACAATTCACACCTACAGGTGGGCTCAATCTGGGCTTTACAGATTAGCATCAATGCCAGCTGCTACCTGGAACCTCAGCTGTTAGAAACAATAGAGGAAGAGAACAGTTTGAACATGTTAATTGATCCAGGATGACTGCTGGCCACAGTGGTAAGAGCTGTGCAGACTAAATCTAAGAGTATGTCAGGAAGCTACTTCGCTCAGGAACATATAAATATTTATGTCATGAGGTGCTGATGAAAATTCGCATTCAGTACTGTGTTCAACTCTGGTCATCCATATAAAAAAAATAAAAATTAATGCCAATTGAAACAGAGAAAGAGAGAGCTGCTAGAATGATGACAGGAATAAAGAATGTGGCTTGTATAGGTCAGCAAAACTAAGCCAGAGAAGAGACAAACGTGCTTTGCATAAGCTCATTAGGGGAAGAAAACCCTAAAAAAGTATTTGAGCTAAATGCTAGCACTAAAGCAAGAATAATGGAAGCATACTGGAAATTAAAATTAAAAGTTGAAAGAGAAGTACTTCTGGTATGAAAACAGCCAGGTTTTAAAAGAAGTTAGTATGGTTTTGAAAGATACATATGTGAAAGGTATGTGGCTGCTCATAACATGAGGCTATGGAAAAGGATGTCTTCGTAGGTATTACTGCTTTTTCCTAGATCAGGACCATAATCCTACAACATTCCAAAACAGAATTTGGATTTTGGGGGATGGTTATGAACAGCTGAAAATATGACAAAATATTTTAAAAGTTTTTATGGTAAAGTTAGACTGTATCTGCACCGACTGGTCCACATCAACCCAAGTCTATATAGCCTGCACTTCAGACTTGCTGAAAACTTGGTTCTGTCTGCATCTGTCCATTTAAACATACTACAATACTTCCCTCTTTCTTACAGCAGCTGTTTTAAGAGACATATATGAACTACATTGCTAGCTGCATTTACTCAGCTTACACTACATATTATTTGCCTATATCAGATGTTTATATAAAGAAATAATATACTTTAGGTATGTGTAGTTTATTTGCATTACATTTATAAACTCTTCCCACTTACTGAGAATTATTTTTTCAAGCACAGACAATATTGAAGTACAGTTGAATAGATGGCTACCTTCAATTCTTAGCGAATTTATAGAGAATAAATCCATTTTCTAATGCTGTATCCAGAAAAAGAGGTCAGGAGATACCTGAAGACCAATACACGTACATCTTATTTTATCTTAGAATGCATTATATTGAAATACATATTGTAATTAATCCCAAGAAATTAACACAACATTCCAAGTTCCAAAACCAAATAGTTTTACCTCTTGTTTTGTGTCCCTTTCCTCTTTTTCAATGAGTTTTCCTTTATCTTTTGCAGTCCTGTTGAAGAAGAGAACATCAACTTTATTGGTTAACTCAGAAGGAAGCATTAGTTTTGGTTTGGTTTTGTTTTCTGGGGGGGTTGTTTGTTTTTTTTAAAAAAACAGCTCTTTTTTCCTGAAAAGGAAAAAATAGTTGAAAATTTCCAATAAACAGAAATATTTCTACAAATACTTTTATAGATCTACATTTATGATACAAAATGATAATGAAACAGCCAAGTGATTAATCAGCTAAGAACTGCAAAAAAACTTGTCCAAATTTAATGCCTATAATTGCATCAAAACAGAAGAAAAAGGAAAATGGAAAAAAAAACTATTTAACCCACATACCCATTAGTTGTATTAATATCTACAGCAAACTGGAGGTCAAGATCAGGCTGGTGTAATGCGCTCTAAAGCTATAAATCACAGACTGACATTCAAACCTGTTTTTTCATTCAGGGGTTTTATTTATGAGGACAATAAATCAGGGTCAGACAGCAGGAGAAAATAAAAAACCTCTGCTCCTTAACAATCTACTTAATTATTTTCTAAGTAGAGTATCAGACTTCAAGAAGAGAATGTTCTACTTTTCAGGTAAGAGGGTATTCATTTATACTGCCGTTGGGACTGATGAACATAAGAAAAGGCAACAATAAAAGCAAAAATATGGCTGCATCCTCTCATAACAAATCAGAATGATTCAACATTGACAGTGCTTGATGCTGAACCAGTTTTGTGATATCCCAATAACCCATATTGCCTTCCTTGCCATTGAGAAATGGCTAATTCCTTTTTCCCAGCTATGTACAAGCAATGACTCCCCCACAACACCCCATCAACAACAGCTTCAAAATATAACCTGTGTATTTGGCACTGCTTGACACAGTTAAATGCAGCTGCTAGAAAGAATCTCAACATACATATTCTGAAATATTTTTTTTCCTTTGTACAGAAATACACTTCCACGAAGACCAAATCACTATGACTAAAGTGATCTGTCCCATGCTTAAGAAACAGTAGTAATATTTCGCCAATAGTGGTAGTGACTTTATCTCTGCCAGTGTGCCCAGTAGCCAGCATGCCAGTCTTCTATTTAGCTTTAGCTAGGAAGCTAAATGAGGGTTTACAAATAAGAATCATGACTGACAACATACTCTGAGAGTTACACTTCAGAAAGCTGCATAGGAATTTCACATAGCTAAAGCACTGAAGAATGGAAAAAGAACTATAATATATGGAGATCTTCTGTAAGATTTTATATTTGCTAGTAATAAAACTTAGAAATATAATCCTTAAATTTTACTGATCCTACTGAGAATTAGCTGGACCTTTCACTTTGACATATAACAGTAAACTTGCTATATATATCTAATGTTTTAAAGACCATCCAGGGTAGAAACTAAGTAGAGGTACTAAAATTAAAATAAGCAATATAAGAGAGTCCTATGTAGCTCATCATGAACCTTACGTGTGTCCACATGACTGCTTAGTGAATTTCCAGGTGGTACATACAGCATTTCTGCATCCCAAACTATATATCCAGATTAATATATATGTAGTTTGCAAGGACTGCAAAGTATCTTATTATCCTGACATAGAAAAACAAATGAATACCAACACATAATTTTCATATGAATCCTCTTAGAGACAAAACACAAAGGGCCTATGAAAAAAAACATATTCACCCTAGATATTTGAGATCAACAATTCATGCTTATTGTTTTGGTGGTGACTGAATCTTAGTAACTACCATACAGTATATACTTATTTTAAAGCTCTGAATTTACCTTACATGCTGATGGCTCACTACTTCTTGAATCCCCTCCTCTTTTTTGTATTCACTGTTCTGTAAAAGAAGTCATGACAGTCATGTGTCAGAAATTCTGGGAGGAAATATGTATATGAACCTGTATTAGCAGCAATATTAAACAGTAAGAAAGGTTTCTAATCAATTATTTCAATGACATACTATTTTTGTATCAGTCATTCCTTGTAAGAAGTTCTCTGTATGAACTAAAATGAGAATAATCTCCTCCTTACAAATATAATAAGCAAAGAAAATAAACACCCATAAAAGATACATAGTGTATCTTTTATGGGTGTTTATTTTCTTCTGAAAATATTAAATACCCGGGAGTGAAGTTTGGCTACAATCCCCTTCTGCAGTGCATTTCAGAAAGGAAACAAGAAGGGATCTTGAGACTTCTCCTTTGCTCACAAAATCTTACAATGCTTTACCAGAGTAAATTCCAGCTTTTTTATAGGATACCTTCACATTACCATATTAGTAAAAAAGGTTAAAAAATGCTTTGGGCCCAGTGTATACTGCATAAATTGTGAGCACAGAGTACTTTCCTAAAAAAACCCTAGGTATGGCTGAAAAAATGATTGTAACTAAGGGCTGACCTCAGTAGGCTGTGGCCAGCCTGTTTCAAAGAATGGTATTTTCACAGTATGGACTGTAACAGTTTATACCAGTTGGACCTAGGGAGAGAGAACATTGTCAGGTGCTTTTAGTCTCCAGTATAGGGACTTGACTCTTAAATTCTGTAGTATGAAGGTTTGGCTAAGTCTGGAAATGTATTCAATAGATTGTTTAAGAAAAAGGTGCTTTTCTTTATCCATGAACATCAGAAAAACAAACGTAACTCTGAGACAGAAGTATCAGCATCAGTGCGTATGCTCTGTAACAGCTACTTCAGTTAATTTCCAAGGAAGTCAAACCTTGAGTAAGCTCCTGAAAGACTTTTGAATTCTGCTGCACAAAATCAGTTACAGCAATCACTTGCAGTGGACTTCTACACTGAAGGTGCCCAGTATTTTCACTGAAAAAGTATTTCTGAACTTTTATTTGAGAAACATGTAGATCTTCACTCCTTAGGCAGCAGAAGAAACTACCCCAGACCATCTGAATGGCTCTATGTTCCATAAAACTTACCTGATTTTAAGAGTTACAAATTACATTTCTTCTCTCATTCTGGTAGAATGAGTACTTGCATTATAAAAACCAGTTAAAAATTCAAAGTTCTAATCAAGTCTCTAGGATGGAACATCATGCTCTGTGTTAGGAACATGGCTTCAGAAGTACAGCCAAAACCCATAAATATAAGGGAACTACACTCACATGCCTGCTTCTCAGTTAGATATCCATGCTCTCTTTGTAGGCGACACCCAAACCAGCTTCTATTAAAATAATATTTTTTTCCAATAAAGGCAACCAATACATTTTAATAGACCTCCAGCCTAATGTCATCTCCACTTCAAAGTGTTAGTCAAAATTTCAAAAGTCATAGCAATAAAGAATTGTATGAATAAAAGACATTTCTAACATATAGACAAGTTTCTAGTTTAAATTTCACGGAAGGAATCAGCTGTGGGTTACGATACTTAAATGCAGGTGTAGTATTTTAATCTACCACTTTACCCTCAAATTTAAGAAAGTGTTGTCTTAAAATCCTAGTATTTTTATTATTCACCTTATTAATGACTATGTATCAATAAATAAAGTAAGTTATAAGGTAATGTTTTGAAGACTTAACAAAACTAACCATTAGATCACGCTTCTTTCTTTCATTTTCTCTACTTTTTACTCTTTCATTAGCTTCTGCTGGTTGCCCTTCTCTGTCTCCAAGGGAAGATCGCTCTTTAGATCTCTTTGTTATTAGTTTTTCTTCCTCTTCCTTTTCGTAACGTTTATGACTTCTGTCTTTTGAAAGCCTCTCTTTTCCTGGTCTAACAGAATGTTCTTTTTTTTCTCTGTGTCTTCTTTCTCCCTCTTTATCCAACTCTCGATCTTTCTGTAACTTGTGTACACGTTCAGCTTCTTCAGCTTTGTAGGCTAAAATTTTGTCAATGCTCTTTTTGGTATCATTATCCTAGAAAGAGAAAAATAACATTAAAGAGTTAAAGAGTTCTCCAAGACTGTTTTATCTTCACAGATTTATCCATTGTTGGCCATAAGTACCTAATCTCTTTCTGCCACGTGGATCTTTCAGGTATTTTTTAAAAACTCTCCTACAATGGCAACTTTCAAATTATCCTATCAGTTGAGATTCTGATATTTCTTCTGGGACATCGCATACTTTGCTAGAGAAAAGTCTTTGGATCATGTATTCTTCACACAAAAATTTAGTTCTTTGTTTACCAGGTGGTCTAACATAAAATAGGACGTATACTTGCCAATATCCTTGTAATAATGGCATAAATGGAAAACTTTTATGTAGCTGTACAAAAATAAAGCACTATATGTTATGTAAATATGATTTTACCTCTTACTTTAAAAAAAAAAATGAAGTATCTCCTTAAAATAGAATGGTTGGATATATTTTGTTGTGTTTTGTATACTTGTTATGACCTTACTATATACGCATCTTGTTTTCTTGGGAATAGGAGACTGATCCAGTTTCTTCATTACACAATTTTATCTTATTCCATTATGAAACACTTCCTTCCTTGCCCTTCCTTTACCTTCTTTTCTGTATGTCTTCTTTCTTGATCTTCACTTCTTGTTTTCTCTTCCTCTAGAAAACATACGTATAAATTAATGAACAAGTTTTATTATACTCAAACTCTGTACATAATTAACACTAGCATGTAGAAAATACGGGTTTTCTAAAATAAGAGCTTTCTAAAAAGAACTTAATATTCTGTTGAAATTCTCTCTCCAACGCTGGTTGCACCTTTTTCTTTCCTAATGAATCCCTCTGTTCTCAATTGTTTGTGTAATGGTAAGAGTAATGACACATGCTAAGTTCAGCCATTACCCTACAACTTGGAAATTCAAGTGCATCGCGCAGTAGAGAATGTCTAGGCAGGAAGGTATTTACTCTCTTCAAGATGACTGACCAGCAAAACCAGTGACATTCACCCTCTCTTCAGAGGAACGGAAACAAGCACCAAAGCAAAACTAGGTTACCAGAAGATTTCATGAAGATATATATTTCAGTAGTTACTCACACCTGCCTGTCTTTATTTTCTCTGTACAGATGGGGTATGGTTTCAGAGTATTTCTAAATATCAAATATATCAAAGTACAACAGCAACCCAAAGTAACCTACCCAAATGATGCCTGCTTTCTCTTCTTCTGTGATGTTCTTTACCTCTTCCTTCAAATGATTTTAGATTATTTTGTGTATCTAGTTGCTTTATCTCATGTCTTTTATGCTTTTTGTCTCGTTCTCTATCCCTTTCCCTGTCTTTGTCTTTTGATACGCTGTATCTTTCCTTCTCCAAACTTGACTCTTGAAGCTTATCTTTGTACCCCTCTTGGTCTCCTCCTCTCTGGTGCTCTTTCCCCCTTTGTCTCTCTCTCATTTTGTCCCTGTCTCTTTCACCAGATTTAAATACATCTCTCTCTCGCTTTCTTTCCTTGCTCTTCCCTCTGTCTTTGTGCTCGTGTTTATGAGTGTCTGTGCCATGAATAGAGTTCTCTTTCTGTAGTTTCTTTTCTCTGTGTTTTTGGTCTTCATTTTGACTATCTGGTTGTGATGCCTGAAATAAACATTTAAAAAAAATTAACACCTTATAATTCAGCAATCTATTTTGATACAGTATATTCATATAAAAAAAAAGTTAATGGCTTGCTAACTGTGAATTTAATTTCCCAAACTGTATTAAAATGCTTATATATTTCTAGGCTTACTTTGTAAAATTATGAACATTATGTCTGTACTTATTTTTTAAAAAAATAATAAATGAAATAAATAACAAAGTGTATTTTCTATGTATTTGAAGATAATTTGGTAAAAAAAGAAAATTTACTGTGGAACTGTGCATTCTGCTTAGAGCTATGTTGAAAAATTAACTAAGCATCTTAAAGATGTTAACTCATGTAGACAGAAACTTTGCCATCTTGTAAAATACATTGCAGATATAAACAACATGATAGATAACTGGGCATCCTGCAGCTGCCTTTAGAATAGAAGATGAGCTTTTACTTCAACAGAAAGTAGCATATAAAAACTGTGCAAGAAAGTTTTTGGCCTAGATCCCTCAACAATGCAACTATTGATATATTTTTCTAAAGTCATAAAAATTCATATTTTAACCTTCCTGAAGCAAGTAGCACAACTCCCACTGATTTCACTACATCCATGATTTCAGCTATTTTCTCAATGCAGAACAAACAGAACTTGTTTTGATTAGTCAGTGAGTAAAGTGAATTAAACTTTATCCATCTGTTTCACTGCCACAGAAATGAAAGTCCAACTTCACCAGTTCTGTTGGAACTAAAGCATTTCAACTCAAATTTGTTTGCTTTAGTCTACATGGAAGTAGTGGAAATGTTACTGAATGTCTACAAAATACAAAGTACTTATACTGGCACTGAAATAATGGGGAGCTTTGAAATGTAATTGATAGAAAGCCATGTAACAGATTAACAAGTAGGATGTTTCAGCTTACCAAAGGACTAATGAAGATCTGCACAATACATAGAAAAGAAGATATGTATTGGAAAACAGCATTTTAAAAAATATAGCACAAAACTAGTATGAATATCAATGGTGTAACTGACTGGAGCCTGAACGTCTATTTGACCAGCAGATAAAGTAATTAACCAGTAGAAAAGCACATGACAATCATGATAAGATGATGATAACAAATACAATACATAATATTCATGTAGGAAAGTGGGTAAGCATAGATAAAGCAAAGCTGCAACTTGGATTTGGGCAGCCAGCAAATCAGACCCCATTGCGTGCTGTGTTATTACCATAACAATGGCATTTTTTTCATTTACCTAACTAAGAAATCTGTTGAGTAATCTTATATGATTTGTATAGCTAGGAACAGTTGAGCAGGCCAGCCTCTCAACACCTTTGGACTAGACAGATTCCAGAGCTGTGGCAACAAAGTTAGCAGGTAGACATTAAAGATCTGTACTGTTTATATTCAACGATGCAGATTTAAAGTGTCTGGTGTACCAAAAAGCCTTAAAGAGCTACTGTAGATCCCACAAGGCAGAGTTGCTAGTAGAACAAACAGCCCTGTATGTCTAGACCATCAATAAATACCACTGCTATAATGTAACTTAACATTAAAACTAGCAGAAATAACGTAAAGTCACCCTAAGATGTTTCCTAAGTTCTTCTGACTTCCAAGTATCTTCTTTGGTTCTTCTCTAGAACAGAAAAAAACAGAGTAATCAATTTGCAGAGAAGCAAATAATTTAAAAACAAATAGTTTTCCAAAGGAAAGCATCAAGGTGTGTATATATGGCAAGTACCACTGGATTTTGCAATGTAAACATGAATTTGATTTTGCCCTAATATGCTTACAGCATACCTGATCTGACTGGACCTGAAGGAGGCCTGAAGCTCAGACTTCTGCTGGGTTATCCAGCTCTGTACACACATGGCAAGCAATTTTGAGGTCAGTGCCTCCGGTAGATAACAATGTGTTCCTTCAAGAAAGACTTAAAATTGGTCTTCCAGTGACAGAACAAATGGGTACACAGAGTCAGGCCACTTTTGGAAAGTAATCAATGTATCAATGTCATTAGGTTCAGCCTCCTGGCTCTATTAGATTCAGCTCCAAAGTTCTGGTCCAAGACTTACATAGGTGAGGTTTTTAGTATCTCTGAGGTTGGAGGTTTTCTGGCCAACCTGGTTCCTGGGTTTGACCACTCCCAATGAATTAAAAACACTTTCCTTATACTAACTCATCATCTCACTTGCTGATAGGGCCGCTACCTTCTGTACTTTCACTGTACTTCTCAAGGAGTGTGGCTCCACCTTTTCCACACGTCCTCTTTAGATGCTGGAAGTCAGCAGTTCGATCCCCTCTGTTTTCTCTAGCCTGAACAGCTCCTTAGCCTTCCTCCCAATACATCAGGGCACCAGCCCCACAGCCATCTCAGGGCCTCAATCCAGAATCTTTTTAGTACTTGGGGGCCTTAACACCAGACATAGTACTGCAGACAAGGCCTCACAAGTGCTGAGGAAAGGAGAACAGTCTTCCCTACGCCTGCAGCTACGGTCTTCATGATACATGTAAGCGGTATGTGGTTAGCCATAACCACCTGAAGAGCACACTGATGTTTCTGTCCACCAGGACCCCTAGATCCTTTTTCTGCAGAACCACTCCCAGAACCCATCCACACGGCAAACAGGAAATACAGTATTTTCCCCGTAGACACGTCATTTGAGTCACATCAGACTCATCCGTAAGAACAATTTCAAGGGATAAATAACACTGGCAGTGAATCTAAAAATACCATGACAAATGTAGTATTTTTTTTTTAAGCAGTACGGATCTGACATAGCCACAGCACAATTTTGTTAGGCTACAGCACAATTCTGTTAGGGTTTTAAACACTAAAAGTTAAAAATAGATTACTGTGCATTTCAAGTGAACTAAGGAAGCTTCTGGCTTAGTAATTGCATGCATCTCAAAAGATGCTGGCACTATTTTTCAATCAGCTGTCAGTTAATATTCTACAATGGTTCAGACAACATGTGTAAGCTGACTGCTATATGAAATATTTGTATGTAGCACTGAAGAAAAAAGTTAAAAGATAATGAAAATATCTTTTTGGGTATGAAAAAATGGAGATTGTTTCACTAGACTTCTCCCTAGTTAAATAGGTTATATTTCTGCTTTCGCATGTGCAGAGTTATTGCCCTTAACTGCTTGGCTGCTGCCAAAAGATTAGACTAAAAAAAATTGTATTTTTTGAGATCACTAAAGTAAATGAGGAATTTTAATCTATGGAACATTTTTAACTAGTTCACTGAAGGATGATGACTATATTCAAAGTGACATGACCAGGCTATACTTATTTGCAAATTTAGACTTGATGACTAAAGATTAACAACATAATCACCCATAAATAATTGAACGATGAGCTGCACTGGTGGAAGAAAATAAAACATATGGTGCCCATATTTTTTTTTTAATTCATTCTATGGAAGCAGCATTTTAGCAGCATATTTTCTTAATTATTCTACATGAAAAAATTGTCTTTTCAAAATTAGATCTTACAGAAGATTGTAGTGGACTGGTAAACTTCATCCAAAGTCAATCAGAAGTACCAAGAAGGCAGCTTTTGCAACAAAAATGAAGTGCCCTTTCTTCTCATCTTTAAGTAAGACAAAAAAGCACAAATATTTACTGCTGTAGAATGCCAGATGAGAAAGTAAAATCAAAGATCATTTTCTTGCGTAAAGCTTTAACACAGCCTAAGAAACTCAGCAGAACTTGTGTGAGGGTAAGATGGAAGGATAGATACGGATGGGAAAAGAACAGAATGCTGTATTATAGTCTCAAATAGAAACCTATTTAATATTCCTAATAGATATATGATTATGTTTTGGTTTTAGACAGTATTTAGGTACATATCAGCAAAGACAGACAGAATATTAATTATATTAATAGCCTAAATCCAGCATAACCAATAGACAGTACTAGCTACGGTAGTCTGAGATCTATTTCAAAACTGAGGCAAAAAGCATGCAGCCAACATGTAGAGATGATTCTCTGGTGCCCAAAAAGGTGCACCTGCCAGTTTTCTGGGGTCTGCGGTTTTCACCTCACTAGAATCTGCTGGTTTTATACATGATGTTTTTCCACTTAAGTCTCTGCTTTTGCAGGAGATTAACAAACTAACAAATTAAAAAAAGAGAGATCTTTTATAAAGCTTAAACAAACTCAATACCTTAAGACCACCGTCCCTCTGTAAGAAATCACTGTCCACACAAAAAATGCTTAAACAAACTTAAAAAATTTTATTGAAGTTTCTCACCTGTCTGCTAATTTAGAACTCCTAACAAATTTATTGAAGTTTCTCACCTGTCTGCTAATTTAGAAGTCCTTACATACTCACTTAAATCCAGATTAAGATTAGTTATTTAAACCACACTGGGGTTTAACTTAATTCATCCACTCAAGAGCATGGGGAGCTTATCAGCTGACACAAAATGCCACAGATTTACTAAACTCAAAAAGTGCTATGAAAATTTTTAACATTTAGGAATCTGTCCTTTAAACTAAACAGTAAGTATGCTGTTTTATTAAGTTAGTGGAACAAAAGATCTTCAGATAAACTCTTCATGACAGATCAAAAGGGGTTTATTCACTCACAACTAGAAAGATTGGAGGTTTTCAGAACTTAATGTTTTGGGTTTAACCAAGTTAAGAACTTGGTTAACTATGATTCTAAAGAAACAGATGTAGAAAAACAGTAAGAGAAGTTTCTGTAGTTTTTAAGCCAAAGTACTTTATTGTTTACATATAAATATTTGTCTTTTTTTATTTCCAGTAAGAGTTGCCTGTTTGGAAGCCCTCAAACAGGTAAGCAGCACAAGTGATAGACTTGGTTTAAGAGAATTAGAAACAGCAAAAGGAGGCCTCTCATACAGTGTGGCTGTTAGTATGACTGCCTTTGGGTCTTTGGCAGTCTTATATCAACGCACCTGAAAAATTTTAGATCAAAGCCCCATCACAATTCACTAACTCACCTCTTTTCAGTGAAGAGTTTATTCATGTACCACAGTTAGTGAAATGGTATCTGAATTAAAAATTTTTAGAGTGGTCCTAACATACTCCTTCACATATCCTGCCCAACCACTCTATTTCCTACTCCATGTTCTATTCAACAAGACCACAAATTGATTAGCTGTGAAAACCAGATCCACACAACAGTAATAAAAGTGATCCAATACTTCTGCTTGTCCAAATGAATATGTAACACAATAATTGATGTTAGCATGTCTATGTGGTTCCGTTTCCTTTATTTTGGAGCTCTAGAAGCTTTAGGTCTTTAGGAACCCACGTAACTATTGTGTAATGGTTCTTTTTCATAATTTAAAACCATTACACAATAGTTACGTGGGTTCCCAAAGACCTAAAGCCCAACAATTAGCGGTTACAGGAGTATCAATTAGTAAATATATTTCACCTACAGTCTGAAATATTAACAGCTTTGGCTATTTTCATAAATCACCTATCATCTTCTGCAGAAAGACCTGTGGCTGGTGCAGCCTCATCCTTCTGCTGTAGAGACATGAGGACTGACTTCCTTACAGCCGCTACTCGGTGGGTTTCACCGGCGCCCTGACAGAACAAGGGGCCTGGGATTGCCCAGGGGGGCCCCCGGGCCGGCAGAAGGCACCCCCGGGCCGGCAGAAGGAACCCCGGGCCGCTCCCCGCCTTGCCCCCGCATATGGGCTGGGTAAACGCCAAGGAACACGGGCGGCGGGCGGGTGAGGGGACGGCTCTGGCAGGCGCCCAGGAACCCAGGGCGTCAGGGGAGGCCTCGCAGAGCAGCCCGGGCCGGGCGGCGGTCGTGCCCCACTGCCACCGCCCCCCGTGCCGCCTCAGGGCCCTCCCGACGCGGCGGGGCAGGGACGCGGCCCCCGGCGCGATGTCCGCAGGCGTCAGGCCCGGGCGGCGCTGCCAAGCTCGCCCGGTTCCCCTTCAGCGCAGCGGCCCCTCACCTTGTCACCCTCCATGGCGGGGACGGGCAGGATGCCGCGTCCCGCCGCCACCGGCCGCCTCCAAGCGGGCAGGAAACCACGGCAGCAGCGTGCGGGCCCGCCTAGCAACAGGCGGCGAGGGGGAAGCAGCCGAGCGGCCGAGCGATGGATGAGCGGGGGGGCCCGCCGGGCCGGCAGGCGGCTGCTGCCGCGCGGGGTTGTGGGAAGGGGAGAGGCTGCCCGCGGTGGCGGGGGGGGTTGTATCGTGGCGCAGCGGCATGGACCCCGGCCAGCTCCAGTGGGTGCCCGTATGGCAGCGGGAGGGTTTTCCTCCTCGAGGTGGTGTCCGGCTGAGTTTCCTCAGGTGGCGGGGCGCTGGGGAGGGCCCGCGGCCGCCGGGCGCCATCCTGTGAGGCGCGGACAGGGCGCTCCCCAGGCTTCCCTTAGAGCAGTGTTGTCTCCTGAGCACTGCTGACCTTTGTAGGTTTAACTGTGTCATGAAACCATTCTTAATCATAGTTGGTTCCCTTCTAGTGAAGGCATGCACAATTACTCTGGGGAAAAAAATGGTAAGGATAAAGATGATGATGCGTAACCTAGTCTGCCAGATTACCCAGATGCGAGGAAGGTATGAAGAGTAGCTGTGGAAATAAAAACGTTAATAATATTACCGCAGTAACAAATACCGGAGCTGTTAACACCCGTGAAACGACGTAAGCGATGATTGCCTGCAGGAAAGGTGTGTGCTGTTTTCACAACAAAAACAACCTATTAACGTGCAATTTAAAAGACTGGGTGAAGATTCCTCTTGGCAGTTTTAACTTTGTTGCCTATTTTTTCAAGAGTTGTTTGGGTTTTTTTGTTTGTTTTTTTTTAAAGTATGTAACTGTTACTACTAATGTTTTGGTAAAACGCAGAGGCATTTTTGCATTTGAGGAACGTTCCTCCTGCCTTAGTTCAACGGGAATTTGTGCCACTGACTTCAAAGAGATAAAGTTTAACCCCTTACACTTAGCCTTAAATAGTCAGTTGCCAAATACATACAAAGCCTTCATACAGTTGCTTCTTACTCAAGTTTCCAGAATAAACTAAAAATGCTGTGAAGTTGCTTCACTGTCTGGACTGTGAAGTATTTCCCTTCTTAACAGAGCAGAAAAGCAAAGGCAAATTAAGCATGCAATCAGGAGGGAAAAAGAAACCCTCGATATTTTGTTTTGAAAAACCAATATACTGACAAACCAGCCTTAACTGTAAGTATGACCTTTAAGGACTAAATTGCATCCACTAAATACAAGCATCTATGAATATTTATTTATAAGTATTCTTATGAATTATTTAGCTGCCTTTGGCAGAGCAATAATAATCTATAAGCATTTTATATCTTCTTCCCTGAAGAAATAAAAATGCACTTACAAGCCATCACGGATTAACTCAAAGAGCTCTTTAGGCAAGGGGATGATGGCATTATAAACACATGGAACTAGGCATCTGCTTAGTAAAGGATACTCTGCAGAAATGCTGTCCTACATATAGAGGCGGAAGGACAAAAACTACCTTCAAGTACTCTAATCCAATTTTGGTTTTAATGACAATATAGCAAATGCATATAACTAAAACTAGCAAATGTGACAGTGATACCAAAGATCAGACAGGAGAGAAAGGTTTTTTTCAAGTGCTGGCCCTACCATCTACTCTTTAGAACATGCGTATGTATTAGTTACCAAAAATCCCGCAAAACCAATTTTGGCTGCCAATAGCTTTTTCTTACACCTATGAAGAGTCAGGTAGCCTTATGGCAAGAGGAAGTATTACAGATCTGGGAAGGCACCACTAGAGGGTCTGGAAAGAATTTTTCAAACCTTAAAGCCAGGGATCAAACTGAAGTTTAACTGCTGCATGAGAACACAAGCTGGAATAACACCTTTGGAATAGCAGAACTGAAATTTGTGCATGTTTAAGTATTCCCACCATGTATTAAAATAAACTACCGTTTCTCACCAATGTAGGGGAAAAAGATCATCAGTTTTACTGTTTTTCTAAAAATGGGTGTTAGAATCATATGAACATAGACAATAAAATGGCACATATCTGTTGTATTACTAGCATAAAAGGATGCCCTAGCTTTTCTTGTAAAGAAAAGTATTGTAAACAAGGCTTTTGGTAGCCCTGGGAATTTTAATACCATTTTAGCTTCTACATGCTTTTCTCTTCTCTGGCTTGGTATACGTACCTTCTTCTTCTTCACCTGTACTGTTATCTGAAAAACAAGAATATAAAATCACTCAGCTTTTTACATTCTGTAGTAATAAGCTATTTTTTGTCTTTGGATGTTCCTCTAAACCCTGTGAAGCAATACTGCGTTTTTCTTCGCCCCTGTATGGAATGACTCACCACAGCATTACACCAAAAAATTACTGGAAAATATCAGCCCTCATAGGGACAATATGACAACCCTCCACTATACTTAAAAATTATGATTCTTTTATTATTATTAAAAAAAAAAAAGAAAATAATGCTTTTCTTGTATGAAGGAAGAGGCTTGTTAGGATCTACACTTTGTAGCTATATTCCCTTTTTTTAACCAATTCCTGCTGAGGCCTTATGAAGATGAGATGCATAAATGACCACTTGCAAAGTGTTCAAAATCCTTATGTTGGTCAGTCCTCCAGGTTCGTAAATAGAAACTGCAAAACTGTGGATCTCAAGTAAACTATGCCTTTAGTTTTGAACTATAACTTGTAAGAATCTCATTAGGGGGGAAAAAAGGAGATGATTATGATTATTGTGAAAACTTACTGAGAAACACATTTTAGTGGAAAGTATTTCAGGAACAATAAATATTTGAGGATCTTGTCATTTGAGTACAATTTATGCATTCAGTGAAGCTGAACCCAGATTGGGTGATACCAAGGATAAGACACATACGGTTTTGTTCCAAGCAACAGAAGCTCTGTATACTGAACAGGTATGGTAGTCTTCTGACTCCTCTTTTGCTATATATTAGATAGTTTGAAGCAGGCAGAAAATATTTGTGCTATATAGTAGACAATCTGAAGTGGGTCAAGACAGCTGGATAAAATCAAACACAGAAATAGTGAGTATTCCATCATGAGGATTTACTAGAATGAAACTTGATGTAAACTATGTTTCCATTAATAATTCAAACATTTTTAGGAAAAAAATCCTGAGTAAACATTCTCAGACTTGTGTTCAATAAAGATTTCTATTCAGTAGTTAAAAACCTGTAGAGAGAAGCATCAGTCTGAAATAGTGCTGTTGGGTAAAAATAAGGTATATTATCAAATACTGTTCTTCAGGAAGATTAATTGTTACTGAAAATGGTCAAGAAGCGACAATTGAAATTTCTTCCAAAATATGTTTTCTTGTGTGAAACCCAAAGAAGTTGTAGAAACTTTAGATTTTCTGCTTCACCGTGTAAACTGAATTTTGTGAATTTTTCTCATCCTTAAAACACAAGATGTATAAGTAAGATCTTTTGGGAAGTTATTCTGAAGAATAGTAATGATACTGGAAAGAAATCATCATGGCAAACTGTTGTGATGCAAAGATAAACATAGGACAGCACTATGATTCCAGTGGAAGCTATTGATTTTGAAAAAACAAAAAATGAATCCAATAAAAAGGAGGAACAAACACATACGGCTAAGAATGGATATAAAGCAATACTGCAAACAACAAGTATTAATTAAAATTCTAAGAAGGCAACAGACCTACAAAGCAAGATATGAAAAGAATAATTATTGTGTAAATGAGATAAATATTATCAGCTCTGTAGTTGATACAATTCACTACAGGATATTTAAGGAAAAGCCAGAGTAATCTCAGTGCCATAAGTGACTTTCCAAGACTTCCTGATGCATTGAAGACTGCTATCTTAAGTATTGAAAAATAGGATCAGGGAACACATGAATTAACAATTCCAAGATTCTTGAGCAAATTGTTAAACAATTTATCAGTACCAATAAGTTTAGAATAAACAAATTACTTGTGTTTATCTAGAACATTTTATGAAAACCTTTATAATACAGAAACTGACCGTAGTTTATCCCCTAGCAGCAGAGTTTATGTCTTGACACTTTAACAACTCTTTTATCCCTATTATAATAATGGATATGATAACTTCATACCACCCAGTTTCTTTATCAAAATACTGTGTGGGGCCAAGTCAGTTATCTACAGAAGTTCTAAGAAGTCAGTGGTAACATTATTATCAGAACTTTCTATTGATGTTACGGATAAATGTTACTGAATTAATGCTACAAGATCTTGCTTCTCTTCTCCTGTTTGATTGGCACAGTACTACTGACCTTTAGTTCTGATTCATCAAACTTCTTTATGAACTAATAAATTACTTTGCCCAGGATCAATGCTAGGCTGTCAGGCCTACAATTACATGTTTGTCATCCTAAATGCTACTACAAGATTAATTTTTTTCTCATGTGCTTCTCCAGTGTATTAATACTGACTGTATTGGGTACTCCTCTACAAATTCTATATCCAGTTCATTTGCAGAATACACACTGAGACATAAAGGAGAATAAGGTGCAGCATATGGTAAAGTGTTGGTTGGCAAACATCATGTTAATTCAATCACTTTGTTTTTGTGGGGTTTTTTGTCTTCTTGTTTTGAATTTTCATTTTGGTTTGTGATACAGTTGTATTCTGCTTCAGATACTGTGAAGACAGGTAGGGAATTAAGATGGGAATAATGGAGTCCGACACTGAGGATATCAGGCTGAATTCAAAAAATGAGAAAATGTTAATAGCATTGGTTGTAATAGAGGGAGCCAATGTACAATATGGCCATTTGTGCATCCTGAAACTCAGGAGTGAATTCACGAGGCAGTCTATATAAGCAAACAAAGTAATTAGGAGTACAATAAATACAAAAAACCACCCACATCTACTGTAGTTTGATATTATTGGTATCCAAAGGGGTCACAGTCACACTTGACGGTCCTTGTTTAACGGAAGAAGTGTATATAGGGTCTTATGCTGCCCTTCAGTCCCCTCACTGTTACAGCCTGTATATGTTGTGAGTTCTCTAGAAGTAAAGACCCTAAGTAAACTGGCATTTCAAAGGTTGGATTACCATGCAGTTGTCAATTGTTGATTGTTACTTCTATTTGGTCATTCTGAATTTTCAGCCTAACTAACCTAATTATACAGGTGCAGAATGCACACTGTCAGTAGTAAACGGGGAGTAAAGAAAAGCAGCATGAGCCTATGGCCAGAAATTGGTTTTGTTTAGAGTGGTTCATTTGATTGCACGCTTGGAGGGGATCTGGAAAGATGATAAAACAGAACATGACAGTCAGTTGTCAAAATACAGATTCTTTTTCCAATTCTGCTGTGCAGCACTGAGCACACAGTTTCCTTTTGTGCTGTTGTCTTTCAGATCCTTCCATTTCTCTGGATAATCGAGGTGAGCTTGCTCTCACTCCTCAAGTAAATAAAGCTTATGCAGGTTTCCCATTTGTCTGTTTATATGCATTTTCATAACTTTTCAGCCTATTGGCTAAAACCATTCTCCCCTCTTCCCTGCCTGCAAATACTAGTCTGACACAGTCCCACAAATTGACAGCTGAAAAAGAGGAGAATGGACTCTCACTCCCACTAAGCAAAAGGTTAGCTATTTAAAGCCAGGAGAAAAAAAGAACTGGTAAATGCTGAGTTTAATCAGAAAGCACATACCAGCAAAGTGATTAGCATGGAGCCAAGGACAAGCAACAGCTGCCCCTTACAAAACTGGTGGTTCCGTTAAAGTTATTGAAAAGAGAAAGGAATGGTTGGAGGAATGATGTAGGAACCAGGTGTTAATCTAGTAAAGGGATACAGGACACAAAGCCTGTAGAAAATCAACTTTTTTAGTTCCACAGATGAGGGCTCATGTAATTCCAAGAGCATGGGTGCCACCCTAGGTACTCCTGTGTGCCAGCAAAATGAGAAGCCAGCTGTATCTGAGGATGTGTGAGCAAAGCTTCAGGAAACACCTGTTGTAACTAAGGAGTAGCATGACCAGCCTCGGGTTCCTCTGAGCTGCTGATGAGCTGCTCCTTTAATAATATCCCTCAATGGAGAACAAAGAAAATACGAAGCTTGTGACCGAAGGACGTAACAGGCAGAAACCATTCAGCCGCGCACAGGCCTGAAGAGCCTGGGGAGATGGTGTGGTTCGCCCGTGAGGGGAGCGCAGGCCAGCACGGTCGCGGTCCGTGGCACCTTGGCAAGCAGGTTCTGCTCCGGGCCACCACCAGCAGCCGCTTCCTCGCCACAGCCCCGGCCCCGCACTCCCGCCTCTCCCCGCCTCGTCGCTGCCAGGCCAAGCAGCCATGGCCGGCGGGCGGCTGGGCGGGATGGGGTGCTGAGGCGACGGAGGTCCCAGCGGCTGCGAAGGGAGCCTGGCGAGAAGCGACGACGATCTTCTCTTGGCCCGGATCCCGTCGTGCAGAGCGAACCGGCGGTTCCTCGAGCAGGCCTGGAACGGAAGGCTGAGCGACACTAACGGCGGCGCAGCCGGTGCTGGTGGCTGCCCGGGGCGGGGGCAGAGCGCGGCGGGCGGGCGCGTGGCGCGGCGGGCGCCAATGGCACTGCTGGGGCCGAGGCGCCTCCTCGCGGCAGCACAACCGCGCCCCACCCGCCCCGCGGCGGCGGTTTGGGCCGGGCCGCCCCGATCCCGGAAGCGGGCGGCGGTTGGTGTCGGTGCGCGGTGAGCGGGGCCGGGCGCAGGATGCGAGGCGCTGCCGCCCTGCCCCCCTGCCCGCTCGCAGCTAGAGCCCGAGGAGGAGGAGCAGCAGCAGCAGCAGCAGCAGCGGGAGGAGCCGCAGCAATAGTAGGAGCCGCAGCAATAGTAGGAGCCGCCGCTGCGAGAGCATGAGCGGGGCCGCGGCTCGGCAGTCCCCCGGCGCGGGGGCCGCCACGGATCCCGCCGCCGCGGAGAAGGCCGCGGCTGGGGACTCGGTACCGGAGCCCCCGCCGCCGCTGCTGAGCGTGGACGTGACGGGTCTGGTGTCACAGTTTGCGAGGAGCTTCGTGCTGATCTTCCCCGTGTATGTGCTGGGCTACCTGGGGCTGAGCTTCAGCTGGGTCCTCATCGCTCTCTGCGGGCTCTTCTGGATCCGCAGGCACCGCGGCGGCAAAACCTCCCGCCTGGGCCGGGCGCTCGCCTTCCTGGAGGACGAGGAGGAGGCGGTGCGGCTCAGCGTCTCCTCCGCGGATCTGCCCGCGTGGGTGAGTAGCCAACACCCTTCGGCGCTGCCGACGGAGCACCCGCGCCCGGCGGGCAGCGGGCTGGGGGCCTGTCACCTCGCCGGGACCTGCGCGACGCCCGCACCCGGGGCGGCCCCCTCCTCCCCGGGTGCGGGAGAAGAGGCTCGCTACAGGCCGGAGGCCGGAGCCCCGGAGGCGGCCTGGTGGGAGGGAGCGGGTGAGGAGATGGCATCTCCCGCGCCCCAGGCTACTCGTCGCGCTGTGCCGGCCTCTTTCGAGACTCGGTGTCCAGTGGCGGGAGCGGCGTTGCCGAACGCGGGCAGGCGGTGTGACCCTCCCTCCGCCGGGGTGGCCTGTCCCCGCGTCCCGCCCGCCCGCCCCGGCGCGGCCACCTGGCTGGGTGGCACCCGCGGCCGCCGTGTGGTGACAGCCCCGCGGCGCTGCGAACCTGTCATGGCCGGGGTTTCCCTCAGAAATAAACTTTACCTCAGACTTTGGGTTTTCTTTCCCCTCGGATGCTGGTGACGCACACCTCTGGGATGTAGCGAGGTCTCCATGGCGCGCAGATCTCACGACTTGGGCGCGAACCTTTTCTTAAAAAGTTGAGATCAGAGGCAGACAAAATCGCTCTCTGAATGGTTTTACGGTTTTCAGTAAAGCATTACTTAATACGGAGCGACATAAAAATGAGGTAGTGTCCTGGCTGGTTTCAGGGCTGTGGTGTGAGGGCTGAGGTAAAGGGGCAGTGGTGGCTTGATTTGTGCATTGCTGTTGGTTTTAAAGGCTTTCTTTGCAAGTGGAGTCTTCCTTTGAAAGTTTTAAATAAGTCTTTAGAACTACCTTTTTTATTTCTGAAACTCAGTTTCAAAGTTGAATGCTGTTTCTTCCTTATTTTTATTTTGGAAGGTTAACAATTTTTTAAACACAGCTGATAGCGAGCCACCCGACAGGGTCAGTGCTCATCCAAGCCTCCCTATGTCCTGCTCTGCCCTGGTGACCTGCTGTGCAGAGCTCACTGCTCTCTTAGTCTCCATACGTGAAGTCCTGCGGGTTTCATGCTACACCTTTCCATGTCATTTCTTTGTTCACTACTCTGCTTCTCGGTAACAGCCACCCACATCTCTGCTAGGTAGGCATTGCAGTGGCCCTGCGTTGGGCAGTGTTGTAAAGTATTCAAGTAGCTGTTTTCATGTGATCAAATTGCAGTACCTGATGTGACCTGTCCTATCTCTGCTAAGGAAGTTATAGGAGTTCCAGACATCTGGAGAGAATATAGTCTGTAGGTGTGGGATGGGAGTCTTTTTTACTCCTGGTTTTTCATGTCTTTTACCCAAGTTCTAGTGGAAGATCAGGGTAATAATGAGGACAGTATTTTAAAAGAGATGAAGTGGTTTTACTGCTTAAACAGGTGTGACTCTTAAATGATGCGGTTAATAGCTCTTATGTTAGTTCTCCATTGGGTTTGGTTTTTTTCTTGTAATCGTGCAGCAATATGATGGAAGTTTTCTGATTTGATGCATTTGAAATTAATTAATTGGAGCTAGGTTTGTTGTGGAGGGTTGTGTATAGTAACCATCTGCTGTTAACTAAGCAGTAGATAATCAATCTTAGTGCTGTGTGTAAATTTTATTTTAAATCACAATTTGTTTACCATTGATGAAATGGCAGTTAATATCTGAGTGGAGTTCTCCAATAACAGAAGGTTTAGAAAGGGGCCTCTTGACCCAAGTTGTGGCGCGAAATAACTGCTGGCTGCAGGCACCTGCATATCCTATAGTATTATGAGAAAACAACTGATCAATATGCAGGGTTTCCCCAAAAGCGTGACCTTCTGATACTCTGGTTGACAGAAGTATTGTAAATTGCTGTTGGGTTTTTTTGTGGGTTTGAAAACAAACATTGTTTGTTTTCCCTTATAATAATGTTTTCAAATTTTGACGGTCTTGGCTCTTTCTCCTGAAATATGTTATATTCTGGGAGTATCATTTTTCCAAATGAATGTAAATATAAGCTTTATATTGGTCTTCTTGCTGCTTCCATAGTGTTTCTTGGAAAACTGCTATTCTTCCTTTTGCTTTATGTGTGTTGTCTTAGAGATTAATGGATTGCAATCATATTTCAAATAAGAGCTACTGGATGGTATGTGGAGTCTGACGTGTCTTTAATAGGTATCAAGTTTAACCATCTTATTGTGAACTTCACACTGGAGTATGTTCCCTTGGTTTCTGGTCAGGGAAATAAACTTTAAATCACTTGAGTAGGACAGTGCCATGTTTTAAATGTAGGAAACCTTTACTCTTTTGGGACTGAAACTGAGGTGTAATAAACCATTTTTCAATTAAAATTATGTAAACATTTACTTGGCATGTTGTATCTTTCTGGGCTCTTGATTGGAAAAGAATTTCAGCTGTGTATGCAAGGTGTGATTTCCTTCCCCACCACCACCTACCTTGGACTGATAGCTGCTTTAGCAATTCATTTTAAGTATTCAGTAGTACTGCCCTGAGTTATATATGTTTTAGAAAGTGGCTATTGCAGGAGAAGATTTTTCTGCTGGCAATATGCTCAGTTATGATTTGAAAGTGATACTGTTGTGCTACCACACTAGAGTTCATAATGTTAATTATTAGTTTCCTAAATTACCTCTTCCGTAAGTAGTTATACAATAGGAATATTCTGTGCTGTGCATGAAAAATGAATTAATTCAACATGGATACAAGTTATGTTATTTAGAATATCAACACTGAATTATTTAAAAGAAATACGTATGTGCTAAACAATATTTCATTTACTGTCTGAAAAGAATAAGATCTGTACTTACAGAGTTGGTAACATGTCGTTATAGCTCTGCTGGGTGTTTGGAAGATGTCACTGATTATATGGGGTGGGAGGGAGCAGAGGTGGGTGCTTTTCCAAGTAATTTAGAACTGTGCAGCAGAATTTACAATGAGAAAGGATTGGAGATCAAAATGGTCTTCAAATAAAATCGACGTTTCCCCTTTGTTAGCAACATTTTTATACACTATATGTATTTTTATGCTGGAATTAATGCAGTTAAATTGCAAACATATATAAGGAAAGTGGTAATTTTAAGTATCACTGCTTAGAAGACAGAAAGTATGAACCTAGCTAGGACTTTCAATTTTTAAAGGCCAGGTATCATGTTGCCTTTTATTTTTAAAACAGTAATGGGATTTCATAATCGTAAGTGGCATAACAAATATACTTCTTTCTCAGAACAACCAAAAAAGTTAATCTAATTTTGCCATTGTAGGGGTTTTTGGTTGTTTAATGTGATTTTTATAACATGCCAACATACCATGTACAGCATCTTTTTTGATAAGTGAAACTGTGACTCCTGTTTTCTTCAACATAGAGATAAAAAGCCATGCTGATATTTTTTCTCTGGATTAGTTGTAAACTTGGTCTGTTACCAGGAGCTGTATCTGCATGAAGTCTGTCAGCCATCAGCAGGAGACCGAAATAGGAACAAATCTTGGCATTTTAAAATAATTGATTCTTTGTATCCCTAACTGTGTATTATACAGAAACTGAAATACTGCACATAATTGTCATATAAGTAGTGCCGTATGAAAACATTAATTACAAATCTGCTGTAGCATTTGGGGTCCTGCAGACTTGCTTGAGTTTTTGGTCTAGTTTAGAGTGACTTTTAGGGTTTTGTTGTTGTCTCATCTACTCAAGGTCAAAGGAAGAACCTGCCTGAACCTGCTGTCTAGCCACCTTTTTAACTAAACTGATTTACAGTCCTATTATAAAGAAATCTGGTAGATCTTCTTTCCTTGGGAAGCTGTATGAAATTCTTGCAGACTGTGAATTACCTATACCACCACTACATCCTATAGGGAGGAGATAATGTCAGCATGTACCCGTTTTGCTAGATGTAGTATATGTATGTGTAGTAGATGTGGTATAGCTACAATAATCAATAAAATAGTTATCAGCCCGTGTTCAGTTGAGTGTTTTTGCAGTGGTGATGTTCAGAAAAGCTTGATTTCAGTGGTAGTTGCATATTTCTTAATTGAACGTTATGATGAATGTTGAACAAACTGCTAGTGTTTAACGGATGAAGAACCGTTCTGAGTAAAAGCAGAGTTCAGAACACATGTCTGAAAAAGGACATTGTGATTCATAACTATGAAATTATTTGTATTTAGTCTCCTGTGTTAGAATAAAACATGCATACATGCTTCCCCCTGCGCCCTTTCCTCCCAAGCCCTTGCATGAGCTTGTCAAATACTTCAGTTATATGGCTAGAGCAGCAAAGACTTTGGTTTTGACTGATATTGGGAGGGCAGACCCAGTGTTTGTGGAAGAAGAACGGTTATGTAAGTCTAACGACAGGGTCATATCCTGTACTGAGTGGCATCTGTAGAGAAGGTTGAGGGGGGTTACACTCTTTGGGGTATTTGGTACAAGGACTTCTTCATGGTGAACAAACTTGCTAGCTGGGTCTTAGATTGGTAGTTCAGGACAGGAATCTCCAAAGAATCCCTGCTGATGGGTGTTAAGTATGTACTCAGTAAACCTAATGAATAAGTGGTCTTCTGCAATACAGTGTATGTTTTTAATTGCCACAAAACAAAAAGCTTTTTCTCTTTAACTTATACCTTTGGTTAATACTGTTATTACTGTAGCTGTAGGAATCGTGGGTGAAGGTTTTATACAACATATTAAAATATGAAAAGGAAGATTGTGAGGCATTGTGACACATTCTTCTGATCCTTTCTCCAAATGTTAGTTGAGCATGTTAGATTGAATTTACCGAGTGACTTATAAGAAAAATTACTTCCGTATATGGCTACTTAATGCTAAACTGGATCTAATCAGTTTATACGGCCATACTGCAGATGGCCATATACTCTAGGCTGCCAGCCTGCATCTGGAAAGCATGAAGAGGTGTGAGTAAGAATAGAATAATAACTTGCAAGTATTTAACAACTGATGTCCACATCCTTCTTCTGCCTACTCTTTTAAAAAACTGCCTTCTGTTCTAGGAGCCTCTAGTGTATGTGTACATACATACGTTTATTGAGGGTTGTGTGTTGTCTTGTGGTTAGGTTTTCTTTTTTAAAGAAGAAATCTAGTTTGGTTCAGTATTACTTATCGTAGTTAAGGTGACCTGGGTGACTTTATGAGTACCCCATAGCTCAGACACATGTGAATAATGGTTTTAGAGTTGGAGAACCAATTAATCATATCTTCCTGTTTCTGAAAGTTTTCAAATTTAGTAAGTTAAAACTATGCTGAGATGATGTCTGTCCAATAACATATTCTCTCACATAGTAACGTGGTAACTGTCACTATGGAAAAGGATCTTTACATATGAATCCCAGAATATTTATGGTAGAAAGCCATGTGATGAACTGATGTTTATGAACATGATACCAAACTGCTGAAGAAAAAATACTGAACTGAAAGTATTAGTATGACAGGCCTTCTTAATATGTATGTGTAGTACTTTTTTTTGTTTGTTTTTTTTTCTTCCATATAATGAATGATATTACATAACGGTTATTACTGACTTCTGGGACTACTGCAAATGTGTTCTTGAAATATGCTGTTTTTTTGAATAAGGAAGATATGTACAAAATTTTTTTTCTTCCTTTTTTTTTTTTTTTCATTTACATTTCAGTTTGCTAGTGTTGTTTCCATGCCTAAATAGTTTTGCATATAAGGGCTGGCCCAGCTTTAGCCATATCTGAAAATTTGGGAGTCATAAAGACCTTGTCAGCGAAGAATGAAGTTTTATGGAAGGAAAAAAAAGTCTAGAGCAGCAGTCGACCTTTCCTGCCTCTTTTACAAGATCCTTCTCACTTTAAATTACTGTTTGAGATTGTTGGCACATCAGAGTATATTTGGAGATGCATTCTATATATATATTTTTTTTAATATGACAGCCTGCTGGGAAATAGGAAGATGAATGAAGGTTATTGTCAAAACATTTTCATTGTAGCTTATAGTAATGAAAGCCTTTTTTAGGAATTGTAAGTATTCAAAACAATTCTTTGGAGTCCTGTGCTTGTTTTTTAAAATGAAAGAAGAGGCAGCATTTTGTTTCTGGTAAGATAAAAATCTTTGACTTAAACTGCAATATAAATAAAATTTTTTATCACCCGTTTATCAAATAATCACTGATTATAGTACTGAAAAGATTCTCTGATCGCTGAAATTGCCTTTAGCATAATTTCTTTTGACCTTTGCAACAATTTTATGCTGACCATATGCCTGTAGTGAATCTAAGGTATGGATTTGTGGAAGCCGTTTTTAAAACTTATTTTAAAATACGAAGTTTTAAAAGAATGCTAATTTTTAAATATACTCTGTAGTGCCTGAAATTAACATATGCCATGGATTTGGTATGTTTCAACATGTAGATAGAAGGGCATCAATAAAAGAGTATGGTCATTCTGGAAGGTTTATAGAAATAAGAGGTTTAGATAGATTTTTTTGACCTGTGAAATCTCATCTTTCTCTTTGTTTTTCCTAATCGTTGGACAATATAAAATAAACCTGATACTACGCTTGCCTAAGGAAGTTTAGGATGGACACCCCACCAGCAGCTTTGGAGATTTCCTGTGGCCTAGCAGGGGTCAGCTTCTAAGTTTTTTGTATCAAGCTTGAAAGGCCAGCAGAATTTCACATGCAGTATATGTAGAGCTGCTTTTGCATATTCAGGAAAAATACTGTACCACTTCAACGAGGAAAATTAAGTCCTTATCTTTGGCTGGTATTTGTGAGCACTTAATAAAAATAAAGGATATACAGAGATGGAGTATTCAGTGTAGAATCAAATGTGAATAAGAACAGTGGGGAAGCAGTATTTTTATAAGAGGGGAGAGTGTTTTTGTTCTAAACAGTTGTTAGAATTAAATTATGAAACAATTATTTAGAGAGATCTGGCATTTTATCATTTGTATAACTTCTGGATCATGTGGTACTTTTTTGTTTCTGAGTAAGATTTGTTTCAGTTGAATGAGAGAGTTGTGTAAAGTTTAGAAAGAAAATGTTGGATGGGGAATAAGAGGGAAGAATCAAATCAAGAATTTGCTAAAAGTGACCGTGTGTGAAATGGTGGAAGCCAGTTGCCAGTTTGATGTGAGTTTGTAGTTGGCCAAGACGTTGAGGACCCTTCTTCAGTCGCATCTGCCATGCACTAAATGCTTTTCTCATTTTGCGCCAGAAGAAAGAGGATCTGGACGGCACTTGCATTTCTTAGACAGTCTTAATATGTTTGTTGAGGAAGGCTTAACTTCTCACTGGATGAGACCAAGGTTCTGTTGGGGCAAATAGGAAAAGACCGTAGTGTAATTAAAGATGTGCGTGTCTTTTTTGAAAATGAAGAACCAACTTAGATTTGTTTTCTTTCTGGTACTTGCCACCTACTCTGTGTTTTGATTTAACAGATGTTGTTCATTCCATTATGTTTTTAATATAAGTTTTGTGACTTTTCTTATCTGGCAATAATGGATCATTGTAAAGCCTGGAAAGTTAGGTTATACAAACTTGCCAAGTCAGCTAGTGGAGTATTTAATGAGTTTCTTCTCTATTGACAAATTTAGGCCAGATTAAACTTGTTTTATAAGGAAGTTTGATTACAGAAGTGAGGTTTGAAAATCCTGAAGCCTTTCCTGACTTTGAGGGCATGTGTTCAACAAGTATGCTGGCCTTGCTAAGTCCATTCCCTTTACCTCAGCTTCTCAAGACACTTTGTTTTGATCCCTTTTTCCTTAACATAGTCCTGTATAGTCTCTGTCTTTATGTCAGGGTTCAGGTGAGGAGCTGTGTCCCATCCATCCCATTGCCTCTTGAATCCCATTGATATGGTGCCTGGGACAGGGAGGAAGAGAGGTGTTCCTCATCCTTCTTGCAGAGTCATTTGATCCTCATCCCCAGCCTACTTCTAGGTTTTTTTATTCCCAGTAGCTTCTACCAAGCTTCACGTACCAGTCTTCGTTAGACTGGTTCAGTTCTTATTTTCATTGCAGTTTAGATGATGCAGCCCTTTTTTTGCTTTTTGGTTTGATTTTGTACCCTCTATGTGCTTCCTCTGATACTGTTAAAGTTATTAGAGGAACAGTTAGAATTTTAAAGGTTCTTCCTACTAACGGCTCCTTAATCATGAGAATATATATACATTTTGTTTCTAGGCTTTTCTCTGCATTCAAATACGCTTATTGCAGAGAGGATCAGGGGGTTTTGTAGTTAGAGACTGATTCTGCAGTTTCAAAACAAAGTAAATGTGCACTCCTGACAAAATGAATGTTTTGCATCCAGTTGCATTTTCCCACTGCTTTCTTGTGCCAGCTTAGAATTTACTTGGCCATCTAATTCTAAGTTTTTTGCCAGGTTTGGTGTTCAGCTGGATCAGTTCCTTGAGTTAGTTTACTGTACAACCACAGAAGTGCTAGTGCCTACAAAAAGGAGGTTATGAAAGCCTGCGGACAGGTTTAAAGTGATATGAAACAATAGCTTGCATGAAGAGGACTTTAGAAAGATGTGGCAAATAACACTGCTGAGGTGTCTTTTTGGGGAAAGCAGAGCTTGAACTTGAACAGTTTATAATGTCAAGTTGCACATGTAACTTAATTTATACTGTTTCAACCTGTGTTAACATACTTAATCGTCAAACATACAAACACTCAGTACTTTGATCCAGCTTAAAAGGTGGCCCTGTTTTTAGTGTGTGTTGGATCAGAGGTCCCTTTCAACCTGAGTTATTCTATTGGTTTTGTTTTGAGCTGTCATTTAAACTAGGTTTCAGTCTCCAGTTTTGGCTTACAAATGGTAAGAAGCCTTTTCTGCATAAAATACCAGTATTTGCTTGACTATTAAGTCTACTAGCAAAAAAAAGGGGGGGGGGGGGGGGAATTGATGGCTATCTTTAGAGAGGTGTTTTGTGGGAGGTAGTGAGACTTCTTAACACATTCAGATGCCTGTCGGCTATATAGCTAGTATTAAAATTTTGTGCAGCACGTTGCTAAAACATACAGTTTTTCAAATGGAACTCCTGTTACATAAATAACCTTTGGAAGACGCATTCCCATATAATGAGTCATTGCACAAAGTTTTGTCTGCTACACCCTGATGTGACTGTAAAATTCTCCTTAGGAGTTGAACATCTGAAACGGGGCTAATGGTTTTCAGCCAAAGCAGTCTAGAATTATGTACCCTGAAGTTGTTACTAGAAATACGAAACTAGTTTTACTTGGCTGAAAATAACTGTCATATGACAGACAAGCATTACATTGTCATCTGGCTGTCCTTATCATATAGCAGCATGGGTCAAGTTTACATTAGTTCAATTGCAAGCACTTTCACCTGAGGGATTTATATTTGCAATGTAAATTGCATATCTTTTTGCATCTGTTTTAATGAAGACTTTAATTGAGAGAGTCTAAGTACAGACTGTGGCACTGTTGTTTTTATAACCTTTGTTTGCATTCCTTTGGTTAGATACTGGCGCATATGGATTATCCAAACCAGCTGAAATAATTTCCTTCAGGAAAATTTTGCAAGATGTAACACAATATGCAAAATTAAATGTATTGATAGTCCATTGTCTGGTATTCTATCACTGTCTACCTTAAAAGGAAGGTGGGAAGAAAGCAGGTGAATCTCTAAAATTGCAGTGTCGTCTTCATATTTAAAAGTAACCACGAGATATGTTGAAGCATGAAGGTAGCTATAAAACCTTAATTGTTCTGCTTTGAATGAATTGTGCAGTGTTATGATCCACACATCTGCTCTTAAAGTTTGTGTTCATTTTTAAAATAGTGTGGGGAGGAAAACATTGGGGGGCAGGAACTCAAGTGGAACTTAAAAGCTCTGGAAGCTTGTAGTTTGCTTTATATTTAAGCATGATTACTGCTTTTTTGTAATATATGGTTCTTCATGCCTTATTTCAGGTTAGCATAGCTTGATATAAAAACCGTGTACCTATAGTTTCTCAGATGCCCTTCTTCACATAGCATATTCCATAGACTGTTAACTTAATCAGCTTTGGAAAACAATAGTGAATAAGTTTACAACTTTATATCAAAAAACTCTACAAGAACTCTTGTGGCATTCTTCTGCAGGGAAGAATATTATTATAAGACATGCTGTGAGTTTTTGTGCAGGCTTATAGAGTAAGCTCTCAGGACTTGTTGATAGTTAGCAAGTTTGATCTGTCTGCATGTTTCAAGCAGACTGTTAATGTAATGAATGTATGATACCTCAAATGAGGAAATGTCTTTTCTTAAATTGTTAATATTTCCTATTACAGTAAACTCGCTGGTCTAGAATTTTGAAAAATTGTAATTTGTGTTGAGGCAAGTCTCTTCTCTCCTCCCCCAGTTGATTGATTCATCTTGTTAATTGTTAGACTAGAGTGCTAAATTCTCTTGTATGTGTGGCTAGGAAGTTGTCTTAGTCTAGTAATCAATATGATGCAGACAAAATTTATATTTTAAACTGCTGTGTTCCTCACCCGATGACTTTCTCCTAAAATACGTGAACTAGAAAAAGAATGCTTTTGCACCCACCCACCCTCTGCCAGTTAAATGTTAAATAGCAGCCAGGAAATAAGAGAATGGGGAACAAAAAACTCAGTGTACAGTCATTGTACTTGTATGTGTTTTAAGAATATTCAACAGTGATTGATACATTAGCTTAAATAGTAGTAATTTCTTGTTCTCTAGTTGTTCATGGTAGTCTTTATTTTTGTTTATATTTTAGGGAAAATATTTGAGCTTTTGAATGTGTGTGGGGTGGGGTTTTTTTGGTTGGTTTGTTTTTTTTTTTTTTGGGTGTGTTAGGTATGAGTACTGTGTTGATATAAATGTGCCTAAACTGTTCATGTTCCTTCGATAAAATAAGTTTCTTATTTCTGTCTTGGTCATGTCTACTAAATTTGGATATGTAGAAAGCTTTTTAAACAGTTGCATTAAATACTGCATGTTTTATTTTCTGGTCTTAACATAGATGTATGATAACAGAAAACATACTTGCCAAGAATTTTTTATTTCAGTTCCTTTGTGTTCTGAAAGTTTTGCAATTATGCTGTGAAGTTTCTGTTCCATTTGTGTCCTATCCTTCATGAGCTCTCTAAAGTGAGTATCAAAAGCATTACCAATCCATTCACTTTGTTACTTTGATTTACCAAAAAAAAATCCGATGAAGTTTGGGTCGTTTTTTTCCATTTTAGTTCATTAGAGTTATCAATTACACATAGAGCCATAGTAACAACCTGAAAATAGATTTGATTTGGAAATCGCTTTTTTTACAAATCAATTTCTCAAGAGAATAAAAGCTTTAATTCTACTATATGAGAGATGAAGAACTACAAAAGTGTTCTTTTAAAACAGTAATTCAAGGTTAAGTGGTTTTCTTCCAGCACGCACATGGTGTTACTGGTGTACCTGGTCCTTTATGCTGAATTTTTTGGTTTTTCTGGCACAGCTAGGAAGGAAGTCCGTTGTACTGGTACGGCCATAACAATGCCTCTGACAAAGCTGTCAATGGAAGTACAAGTGTGTATATGTGAAATCAGGTATTTTTCCTCTTGTGTTAAAATTTGTTGGTTGGGTTTTTTGTTTTTGTTTTGGTTTTTTTAATTTGTTTTTTGTTTTTGCTAGTGTTTGAAACTGTTGGGTTTGGGGAGAGGGTCTACATAGTGTTGTTCTGGATATTATGCAGAGGAGTGGTAGGCAATTGTAGTTGGCAGTTCCTGTCTCAGAGTGCAGACAAGGACCATTAAGGCTTGATGAACAATTTTTGCAGTTGTTCAAACATTTACTTGAGAAATGGGTAATAGAAGAACTCTATGAGATACCAAGAGACAAGGAGTATTGGTTCTGGCTGAAGGCATCTGAACTTTCATCTTCACTTCAAGTGTGTTTGGTATTTGGGGTGTGGAGTATTTGGTAGATATTTTGTAAAACTTCTTTTGGGTAAGAAGTTGAGGTGTTTGTGCTTGATGTGCAACTCTGCTAAAGGGGTAAAAGTGATTGTAGCTTTGATTCCAGTTGTTTCAAAGCATTTATGCTTGGCTGTAATAATGTTGATTCACATCTGTGTCCTTGGGGCGCAAGCTGAAATACTGTAGAGTATCATTTAAGTTTCATTCTATTGAAAAGTAATAGAAATGTATCCGCTTGCCAGAGAGAGCAGACAAGTTCATCAGGGTTCCTAGAATTAATGGGTTTTAAGCTCTGACAAATCACTTTGGAATTTCTTCTACTGTAAAGTTCTGATTCTTAATTCCCATGAAACACATAAGCTTCTAGTTTAGATGTAACCTGTAAGAACTTACAAGGTCATTTACTTTCTTGCTTGAGACTTGCAGTGCTTGGGGAAATGGTTTTTCTTTTTATCAACCCCAGTTGTTCTGTGGGTTTTCATTTGTTCTAGTTTTTTCTTTCAACCATCAGAGTGATGAACTCCAGCTCTGCTTTCTGCTGCTGTGATTGTTTGCATTGCCAGGCACATGGAAATAACATTCTGTCTGTCATACTGTAGTGCAGAACACAATGTATAAGTAAAGCTGTTACATTGCGAACTCCCACTAAGTGGAAGAAAGCCTCTGATTTGGAGCAGGTCAGATTAGGCAATGACGTGGGATTTGAGATGTCACTATTTTAACAGAAAGTAACTATATGATCTCCTGAGGAGAAAAGAGAACATTGAGAATAAGCCATTGAAATTCATATCTCAAAGAATGTTCTAATTTTTTCCAACATAGTTTACAAGTTACTTTTTGATTGCAGACATCTCCATAGGCAAACAGATCTTCAACTGTTTAGTTAAAACAAAAGTGTTCAGTTTATTTGATTAAAAAAGTGTTGTAGATGAATGTTAAACCTGCTGAATATTTGATGTCTTAAAAATTTTTCAAATACATGGAGCAGTCAGGACTGTATCAGATGCAGCAAATCATAGATGGCAACAAGAGTGGTGGATTTGATTTTAACATCCCTTTGATGTTGGAAAAAAATAAGTCTTCTGTGGTTTTTTTTTTTCTTTAGAGGCTAGTTGTACGTGGAAAAGCCTTTATCAAATTCTTGAAAGTACTTCAGCTGGAATGATGCAGTTGCAGATTAACTGCTATTTATGCAGATCTCTGAAAATAACTGTGGCATTTTACTCAAGGGGTTTGATTTTGCTTTAACTGTCATCACTGCATTCTTCTAAACTCAAGTGACATTTTTTGCAAGAAAGCTGTTACATGTGATTAAAAGCTGTGTACAGATCTTAGACTGCTGAAAATATCTGGTAGTTGTACTGGGCTGGGATTCAGGCCTAAAACAACACAACAGTAAAAGCCATAAAAAAATCTATTGCCAATTAGCGCACACAATGAAGTTTGCTGTAGCAAACTGAAATGTAGATACATCCTACTCAGCTTGGGCACCTCATTTCAGAGATGTCTCTGCCATCTGTCTTTAGTCAGTGGGAAGGAATGAGCCGAATTTTTTGCAGGAGATCCCTTTTCTCTGTATTATAGGAACATAGAGTAATGAGGTCATAACTTCATTGCTACTTTTTACATGCTAAATTTAGCAAGGAATAAGGGGGCCATAGCTGTTAGATTTTAATTAATACATGTAGTAAATATTCTATTGTAGAACTTGTAAAACAATTATTAGCACCGTGCAGCAGCATTTGCTGTAATATCTGCTGAGAGTTTAGGGGCTAACAGTGACTTGGCTGCATATGGTACTCCCTGCATGTGCACAGACATTAACCTTTCCTTCAGGAGAAGTGAAAGCCAAGGAAGGTTCTGCTTAGGAGCAATCAAAAAAAGTGGCATAGTTATTCTGGCATGGCCTTGGGCAAAATTTATTGAAGCTGGATTTTAGGGAACTGAGCAATGAGGTGATTGACTATTCACAGTTCAGGCAGTAGTCTTATAATTGACAGAAATTTCTTCTCACTCATAGCAGATTGGTTTCAGGCACAAGATGTTTGTTTTCCATTCAGAGCTAGAATTTGCTGAACTAAATAGAGACATAGAAGTCCAAATTCATTGGAGATTTTCTTTATGATCAAATATGGGCATCTCCAGAGGACTGTATCTGGCCATAGAAGAAATATTTCAAGATGTCAGATGTATCTCTCCAGAGGCCCTTATTTCTCTCTACTAACAATAAAGCAGGTGTAGAGTGACTACATTATTCTTGGACATGTAAAAGATAGAAGTTTAAAAATTAAAGAAGAATAATTCAGCAATTGCAATTGCCTACTGATCATCAATATTTGAATCTTTAAAATTGGAAACTTTTGAAATTGCTGTGAAGCCATATGTAGGTAAAAACCATTGCTGACATGCAAAAAGAGTCGTCTTGTTGTTATTAACTGCAACCAGGATCTAGTGGGTATGATCTGATTGTCTCTGTTCCAGCTATACACTGTGCAAATATCCAGAGTGGCACAGTAGGTGTGGATTAAAATGCAGAAATGGTGGGCTTACATGTCAGTTACAAGCAACTTCGTCTTTTAAGACTCTATTGTGTGCCTTATGTTAGGATTCAATTGTAGGCAGTATGTTTATAAAGTGACTTACTACTTGTCATTAATTAAAGTAGCATTGATTTATGATGGCTGTTTTTACTGCTATGTTGGGAAGTGGAAAAACATAACTTGTTTGTAATGGTTGAGTTTGGTGTAAAGAATATTCAAGACATCCCTGAATGCTACTTGGGTTATCTTCAACATTGATGGTAATCAGTAATAAGAGAGGAGAGGTGACAATTCTTGCTACATTTATAGAAGCAAAAGTGTTATCCAACTTTTCTTTCTTCACTCTTGCTGCCTCTCCATCCTGTCTATCAAACACTCAACAATTCCAGCAGTCTAATGCTGGAGGAGGAGGAACTGGAGGAACATGCCCCCTCTGTGTCCAAGAAAATACTGAATCTTGATCACTCAGCTACTTGCTATCCATCATTTGTTTGAAGGGCAGTAACTGCCTTTATACAAGGGCTAGTTTCAATTGGGGGTAAATATCTTCGTGCAGGCACTTGTTGAGCGTAAGTAATGGCTGTGTAAATAGAAATAAATTGTTGTCCTTCCGTCAGCAACTATGTACACTTGGGCATGCTACTAGAAGTAAATTGACGGTATTACTGAAAATCTTTAGATATACTTGATAGCAGTTTTCCCTACAGTTTATAGTTCCACTGAAGAGCTGGTTTTCTAGCTGTTTGTGTAAAACCTGGTGTATATTCTTTCGAAAAAATACAGGAACTCCTCTCTGAAGATATGCAAATAAGTGAATTTACATTAAAGGCAGAGAAATTAATTTAAGATGCATATGGCCATCACCAAACATTAAACTTCCCAAAAAAGAGGAACGCAGATGCTTTAGTTTCCAGTATTGCTTTAAAACATAGTTTAGCTTAGAAAGTGATCAATGGAATCAGTGATGGTTTGCGGTCATAACATGAGAGAAAGTGTCTCTGTCTGCATGAAGCTGGAATCTCAGGGGATGTTTCCTGGAACCAGGACCTGCAGGAATTTTGGTAGGGTGAAGGGGAGCATTGCAAGCTGATAACTGGGCTTTTTATTTCCATTTAGTCATTTGTATTTTTGTATTTACTACTGGTATCTTAAAAGACATCATCTTCTTGAAACCTGGTCGCCAATTTAAAGCAAACAACTCTAAATGTTGGTTTTAAATTCCAGATTTCCTACTTCCTCTTTGCTTTGCTGATTTGTAGATACTTGCATGGAAGGACAAGTGTCTGAACAAATGTTGTTGTGTACACGAGTGAGAGGATCAGCAGGACTGTCAAATATCCAGGTGTTTTTTAACTAAAATGTACAGAACGTAGTAGTAAGTTAGAGAAAAGGTACTGCAGGCCCATTGGTAGTAATTTACTCATTTGCTTCAATTGCACTTGAGGGGCTTCATCTTACTTTGTGCTAAGTGTGGACTTAATGTTGCAAACTTGGAGGTGCCTGCCAGGCAGTATTCATGTGTTTGTGGATGATTGTGAATCTTGTAGTTCTGTAGATGGTGTATTTTGGTATAGATTCACTTTCTGATGAAGATTATTGTGCAGTTCAAGAGAGATGCTGCAAGCACAGTGTGTCCTCCTACTTGTTCTGTGTGTAGTTTAGAACAGCAGATTCTGTAAGGGTGAAATTCTGTTTACTTCAAATTTTAATATTTTTAATAAAAATTGAGTTCATCAGTGTCAATGTTAAGTCTCAGTGCTGGGATGTCAATCGGTTTTTAATGTTGTATTTGTATTAGGCACTGTATCCATGTTCCAGAGCAAAATTGTGTATGTTGTACCCACTTGCTTAAGGATTATTCCTCTGAGCCTACTGAAGTCATAGGAGTTTGGGAGCTGACTTTACTTGGACCAGGATTTTACCCACTTTTCGAATTCCAGAATGAAAAATTATAACTCTGCATTTGTATGTGAAAAGCTACTGCTTCTGACTGTCACAGAAGATTTTTCTGTTGGTGACTGGCTGGCTGACAGAAAGTATTGGGCTTATAGAAGATCAGTGCCTTGCTGGATGTTACACTGTACAAATGTGTCAATCCAGTAGCATAAGCATGCATGGTTTCCTCAGAGGATACAGTTACAGTAGTATCTGTTCCTTCTGTAGGTTTGATATAAGTACGCTTCCTCTGCTTTTTCTAAAATAGCTTCTTGGATAAGAGGTCCTAAGCTCAGTCATTGGACAGATGTTCCAGCTGAAATGACAATTTGTATGAATACAGGAATTACAAGCTCTGGGCGCAGGTTGAAAACATGCTTGTAAAACCTTTTCGATATATAATGAAAATACCTTTTCTACTTCAAAACCAAGTGATACTACTGGTTGGGGATTCGGTGTTTTTTTTTTATTTATGTTGAACATTATGTTCTGTCATTTGGTGAAGACTTTTTCCGTTAAAGTATCCTTTGTTGATGACATGTAGAGTCAAAATAGTAAGACTGGTATTTAAGGATGAGTATAATAGTTAATTTAGTTGGGAGTCTGTCTGGGTTTTGGTTCCACCTTATAACTCAAACATATGATGTAGCATACCCAAGTTTAGAAATGTGGTTTAGCAGGGAGTGCTTCAGTGTCTTTCCTTAGCAACCCAGCCTACCAAAAACACACTAGAGCTGCCCTTCCTGGGCTGCACTGAGGAATGGTAGGAAACTGCATGGTTTTAAGGTGGAGTTTATAAACAGAAATAGGATAACGATGCCTGCAGTCACAGGGATTGGAGTTCAGTGGTCAGAGTGTTTTCCAGTTATGTATTTCATTTGTCTTGCATTTTCAGGATAGTCGTGCATGAGGATAAGGGCTGCCCTAAAAATCTAGAGCATCAACTTTGCCTTAAGTAAACTTATCTGATACAAGGGAATTTGTAAAATGGAACTGGGTTTTTTGTTTGTTTTGGTTTGATTTTGGTTTGTTTGTTTTTTTGCAAGGGGCTGAGCATTTTTGAGTTAGAAAGAGTGATGGAGGATAACAACAGCTGCTAAGGGGTTAGAGCCAGCCTTTGCAGAAGCTGAGAGGATATTCAGGGAAGGATAACTCCATAGTACTACTTTGTTTTTTCTTTTTCCTTAGACATCGCTTCTGGTTGCTGTGTTAGTTGGACCTTTGATCTTGCCTAGTGCAGAAGTTCCTATATTATGTGTTGCTGATGAAATATGTGATATATTTTGCATATCATTTTCTAATAACACCATACTGTATTCTGTGCTGAAGTACAGTCCGTCCGGGGGGATGACGGAGACGTTTTAGAGAAAATAGAGAAAAAATGTTATAAATACTAGAAATTTTAGTGTGCACATGATTATTAGAAATACTGAGCTTTGTATAAGAACCTGGTGTAGGAATCTGGTTAAATGCTTGAATGGAAGAACCAGGAAGGGTTACACATATACGCTGTTTGTCATCAGATATCTGATGCTATCAGGTGAACTAGGGCTTTCCTCCCCACCGTTCCTTGTCACTATGTTAACTGAGACCCAAATTAAACATTACCACTCTTTTTGGTTTCACATCATTAGGATGTTCTGCATTCTGTTACTTTCTTAGCAGAGTTTTATAGTTTCAGAGAGAGTATATCGCTGAATATTTACAGGTTCACCAAAACTGCCAGTCTGTCTATACCCTTTATAGTCTCTGGATTTTATATAATAAATTTCCAGTGTTTCAGCTAGAAATGATACAGGGGGATTTTAAAATTTTAAACTCAATGATTTCTGATTGAGTTTAAAAAATGTTTTAATATTAAGAATAAACTCTGGCTGGATGGTACTGGATGCAGTGCAGTTTGTAGAAGTTACACACTTTTGCTGTTGTTGGGAGTCAGATTCAGTTGAAACATCAATGTGCATATATTTTCTTTTTGTGCAGAACTAAATAATAAGCATATAAGAGCTAACTAATGAGCATATTCTACAGACTTGTTTGACGACTTAGGATGCAGATTAACCCAGCTTGAGTTTGCATGCTCTGATACTGTATTTTAGCTTGAATACCAGCTTGGATTGGAGAATAAAAGGGTAAAGTTGATAACATGTCAAAAAGTAGTACTGTATGGGATTTTTTTCAAGTGTTAAAATTCAGTGAGTCCATGCAGCTGTGGTTCATGCTATGTCTTTCAGCAGTTTAAACATTTACAATCTGGTTCTCTGATTTCAGTAATGATTACAATGCTTGTGGGAATTTGGAGATGTGCTAATATGGGCAGTCATTTAAACTTTGGTTACACCATGTCTAAAACCTGGTGTGACAGCAAGACTGTAATCAGTATAAATCCAGATCTTGATATTTTGCTTGTGTAGAGTGTTACACTGTTCAGTTTTTGATTATTTTTTTTTAACTCTACTTGTCCTTGCCTTTCATTGGACATCAGCATTTAAAATGTAATTGTTATTGATGTGAATACCCACTGAAGGTGAGATTGGAAAAGGGCATCCTGCTGTCATAACAGTTGATAATGAATTCTGGCCTTCTGAATAAGGATGTTGTGTAGATGAAATCACCATGTAAACGTGGGTAGTAACCTATCCAAATGTTAAGCCTAAGTTCTTATGTTGCCTCGCTTTAAGAAGCTCTCAATATCACTTCTGTTCCAGTTCCAGCTGACAATTGAGGAGAATGGGAAACCATTAGATGAAGAATGCCTTGAAGTATTTTTGTTAGGAGTCTTCCACTCCCTGTAAACTTGAAGATTGCTGTCTTTCAGTGAGTGTTTATTTTTGATGGGTTCTGAATGATGGATATGAACTTCAGTGGTGTAGTTGAAGGACTGGCTTTTGCCAAGTCTGCCAGGCAGCAGACACTAGTCAGATGTTGGGAACATGTTCATATAGGTGACTTGTTAGGTCTTGGTGGACCTGCATGCTGAACATAATCGTGGTTTTAGTCCTTGCATTGCTAGTATATCAGTGATTTCATGAGTGCTTTTAAATTTAAATCCCTTTATAGGAAATATATAGGTTATTTTATTATTAAAGAGGTTGTCAAAATTAAAATGAAAAGCCTAGCTATCAAATTGTGAGAAACATAACTTCATTTCCTCAGCCTATGCATCTATCATGATTTTTTTTTTCTTGTAGAGAAAGATTAAGGCAAGATTAATCCTTTTATCTAACTAAATTAGGTTCTAAAGTCTCTGTTGGTTGTTTGCAATAACTTGTTTTGAGTCTTGGGAACACTTCCTGCCAAAATTGACATGCTGTGCCACATTGCTCAAGTTACTTGTTGGAAGTCTCCCACCCTGGGAAGCAAAGGTATTCTTTTAGACATGATCCAGAGACCTTCATTATATTCTAGAGGAAAAATACTGGCTAGGTGTGAAAAAGATGTCTCTTTATGTGTCAGGATATCAAACTTATGTCAGAGGTTCTTCATGTGGATCCTTCAGAAAGTGGAAACCATTAAAAGGTTCCTGCAACTTAAGGCCCTGTATACCTTCTATATTTTTCTTTTTTTTTTTTTTACGGTCCTGTCCCAGTCCTGATCACTGAAAATTTACAATACTTTTCCAGCAGGAAAGTGGAAGTGTGAACAGAGTGATTCAGGAAAAATTACAAGATCTTCTTACACTGCAGTGAAAATGAAGCTGTTTGGTTAGAGTTGACTTTATCTCTAGATAGAAGCCTGAATTACGGTATTTAGTACTAGTATACTAGTACTTGAAGATAATTTTAGGCTGCACTAGAAGATGAAGCTGGTGGTAGGGGACTGAAGGCTAAAAGTTTTGTGTTTAGAAAGAAGCAACAGATGAGCAAAGGAAAGCTATGTGGTTCCCTCCAGCAGACACAGTGGGGCTAAATTAGGGTGGATTCTGCATCCAGATATGACAGAAATCCATGCCAGTGTATTTCCAGATGTTTGGAAGGAAATTGTGTAATCCCTAGTGTTAAAGCAAGGAATTTTCGTTTTATGTGGTGCCTCAGATGATTAAGCCAGGATGCTTCTGGAAGTTAATGATGCTTAGTGTTTAATTTCTAGGCTGAACAGCTTTCCTCGACTTGGGGTTGCAAAGGCTGAATGTCAAGCTAGAAGCAGGATTTCCCCATTCCTTTACTAGCAGACTACTGTTCTGTCATTCTTCCAGAGCAGCTGCTTATAATGTGTATCCCGGAGGATTTTATTACAGCAAGCTGCAGCTAAGTAGGAGGTTTCTGGGTAACTTCGTATTGCAGCATGCTTGCTCTATCTCTGCAAAAATAGCAGCACTTAGGCAAATTTTTATTTAGTTTTTGTACTGGTGAGTCAAATTGCTGAAAAGGAATGTAGTCTTGACAAGCCTCGCTGCCATTATGAGTGAAGCCTATTTAATAGATGTTGAAGTGAAAGGCATGCATGGAGAAAATGAAAGTGTTGTGCTTTGTAAGGTCTCGGGATCCTTCAGTTCTGAATTGCATGACTCGCTTCTGGGCTGCCCTTTCAGTCGCAGAGCTCTGAAGCCTCTTTAGCCAGGGCTTTTCTGTTGCAAATAAGCGTGTTTTGCATTGCCAAAGACATTGTTTGCCTTTGAAGTTGGGGGTGTGTGTCCAGGTGAGAATGTTCTGGTGGTATTGCAGGGTTGCAGAGGGATGGATTCTGAGCAGACAGCTGTCAAAACTTGAAGCTGATGAGGTTTTTTGCTAGGCTGCTAGCAAAAACTGGAGTATTGTTAATTTTCCAAATGCTGTTACAGTGAATTCTGCAATGAGACGGAAAACAGAGGGACAACTTTTGAAGTCTCTTTTTATAATATATATATCTTTGTATTATTTAAATGAGAAGCATAAAGACAATTATGGTCATTGGTAAAATGAAGTATTAAAGAAGTATTAAATATTTTTAATTTAGTTCTATGTTTTAATTCTGGCACAGCAGAAAGGGTGGATGTGAGATCCTTCTTGTGTAGTTTGAGCTTTAGTTGAGTTCAACAGTGTGTCTATGGATAGTTGTGGCTCTTTTTACAGTGCTGCTACCATTTGCAGCATTTTATGAAGACCTAATTTATGCTAGTTTTGCCTGACTTTACAAAAAACGGCCTATGTGCTGCTAGTCATTTTCTTGTCTTCCAGATATATTGTCTGTGGCCTTTAGGGCATACCAGAATGCTGAAGTATCCTGAGTATGTGAGCTACTGTTTATTCGAAGTTTGAACTGGTCAGTATATTAGACCTTTCTTTAGACCTTTAGGAAGAAGAGAGGAACAGAGGTAACAGAAGGCTGCAATGAAATAAAACTTTGTGTCATATAAAGAATCTCAGTTTTATTACTTGAGGTATATTAATTTTATTATAGATGCTTTCCTGTGTTCGTATTGAAACCCAGAGGTGTTGAAAAGCCATTTGTTTCAGACTTGCTACAAGTGCCAACTTGTTTTGTGTTTAATTGCTGTGTTGTTGAAAGAATTATTTTTCACCTTGATGCTCACAGTGACTGAAGCACATAGCTTGTGGGGCAGTAGAAAATACATAGAGATCACATTGGAAAACGTGTGCCGAATAGCTGTCTATAATTTGTTGTGGCAGCTCTTAGGACTTGCTGAACTGATAATGGTGGTTCACGTGGGATGACAGTGTTTGTGCTGGTGGAATGTTTTTAGGAACATTTGGTGGGATACCAAGTATGTGTTTCTAATACCACTCTTGTCTCATAGGTGCAAATCTGACTCAAAGGGCATGTAATTACTTTTTTTTTTTAAAAGGCTTATTTTGTTTTCCAGTGTGTTGTCCAAGTGGCTTATGTTCCAGTTTATAAATACATACAGTCCTTAACCTTGCTTGGCATTACAGCTGCTTCTTCCACTTAGATATATTTCCACTTTTTCCAATATTTCCGTTTTACTTTCGGGTTATATAGTGATGGGAGAGCTATGGCAATAGCTCTAGGGCCCTTCCCCACCTCCTTTCTCTCTGTATCTTACTCTGTGTGTGTGTGTGTGTGTGTATGTGTATGGGTTTAGGGTTGTTTGTTTTGTTTTGTTCTTTGCCCTGGCCTTAATTTTCTAATGTTTGATTTATTTATTTATCTATTTTTATGTGTTTATGGGCATTTATTATCAAAGCCTGTATAGCTTATTTTATATAGCTTTTAATTTTAGGTTAATCATACTGATATATGTGGGTCCTTCTAACTGCCATTTTGTGAAGTACTTTGTGGGCTTTCATAGTGTGTTTGACAAAAGTGATTATCTGTATTCAGCCTTGCTTCTGGATCTTCCAGATGTTTCTGTTGAAAGACATTACATACATAACACGCCCCGATGATTCTCAGTGAAACTGTTTCAAGAGTGCTTGCTTAATCCCCATACTGAAAACATACAGCATTTGTAATACTGAATACAAATTTTGCTGTGCAAATCATTTAAATATATTTAAGACTGCAAACACAACATGCATGCCAAAGTGTGCTAAACAGAAACAGATTACCAAAGAATAATGGAAATAGCAGTTGTTTGCTAATTTAGTGGCAAGGGCGTGCGGTTAATTGCAGCATTTTTGAGGAACCCTCATTAACAATGTAATGTTCTCTTTCAGGAATACTGAACCCTGCAGTTCTGCAACGGTAGATATGTACTGTGTTTTCCCTTGTAATCCAGAAGATATGGGAGCTACGGTATTTCTGGGGTTGGTAGTTGGGAAGATTGCTAGGATAACCCTGGGGGTAGATTATTGGAGTAACAGAAGACAGCCTGGCTGCTTTGCTTTCCCTTCCATCCCCTTTCCTTCCTGTTAGGAACAGTTGTTCCCCCAGTCTGTGTTTGAGGTTAAGGCTCTTTCAGGTTGTGTTGAGTAGCAGAAGAGTGCGCCGATTCCTTTGTGGAAAGGAACAAATACTTGACCTACTGCTGCCCCTTGTTTCTCCAGGGAGAAGGCATTGTTGGCTGGAATACATGGGATCAAGCCATGAGCCCTGCTTGCCTCTGTTTTACTTAATATGTTGTTAGGCCAGCCTGCTTTACTGACTGGAAAACACTGAAGTGAATAGCTTGAATATCACTGCACAACACTCTTTAGTCATGCTAGGATTCCTCCTTAATTCTTCTACTAAATTTCTCTGGCCTTTTTGAGTTACAAGTGCAGTGAGTTTAGAGTGGGTTTTTTTTTTGCCACACCACCTAGCTTTAGGTTTAGTAGTTAAATAACTGCTTATGCATTGTGCTAAATCACAGAAGGTGATTTAAAGCACCCAAGTTGGGCTTCTGTTCTGAATTCCTTCTATGGGATGCTGTCACTCTCCACTGATGAGACTATGGAGACTAATTGCACTACCCTTTTATATTTTTACATTTAAGGTAGGCAAATATGATTTTGGTAGAGAGGAGAATTTTGTATGTAACTAGCTTTCCAAAGTAAGCAGAAGGGATCAATATCCAATACGAGATATTTGGGAAATAATTGGAAAACTGTTCTCCAAGAATGCTTAATTATATTGTAACTACACCAAGAAACTTAGTTATATTGTGTGACCTTATAATTAATCAAGAAGTTACTGATATAGTGTAAGATTTCTATCTAGAGCAACAAGTAAACAGTGCAAATGGAAGGGACTAGACATAAGCTAAGTAATGCTGACTCAAGTATCTGTTAAACATAACTATTGTAACACATTATTTTTAATGTAGTCTGAAATTGTATTCTTACCTTTAATCCTTGGAGGGGGATAGATGGGGAAAAAAAGCCCATACATAGTGGTGGTGGTGGTGAGGGTGGTTGGTTTTTTTAAGCTAACTGCTTTTATTGCTTCCTTTACTGTAATACACAACTAATGAGAAAGTGATTAGTTTGCAGCGAAAAAAGTTTTCACTTCATGGAATACTCTGGTCAATAGCAGTAGTTGTGTACTTTGAATATAGGTGCGATTTTTGATGTTTCAGTTTATGTAAATGATGATTAGGACCTATGTATTAATCATAATCATTAAACAGAAGTTAAATATAACAAGGGCTGACTGATAAATAGCTTTGAGGGTGGAGAAGGCTACAAAGATAAGTGTTTTAAAGTGAGGGGATCAGTGAATAACAACTGCAATTTATATTTTGTAGTAGATTATTAACACCTGTAACTTGTGATGAAAGCAATTCACTTATTTCCAGAAGGGTGTTGTAACTTCATTCTTTCTGATTTTCTTGTCAATACTTGCTTTTAGTGACATTTTGTATATATGTAAAACCTCCCTTGTGTGAACAAAAAATTATATTTAAGGCAGCAATTTTATTATTATTACTTACACTTTGAAAATCCTTTGATATCATTTGCTGATTACTGTTTGACTTTTCAAAATTTCCCACCAATCCTTAGTCCCTGGGGTTTGAGTTTGAGGATTATTACATTTTGTCTAGCCTTGTCCTTAGAAAGATGCAGATAATCATCTGGGCAGAGAACTGACTTAATTTAGCCAATATGAAGAGCGTATATAGAGAAGCTGAATAATAAAATCATTCTGGGTAAGAAACATTCTGCTGTTACTACAAAAATAGGAGCTTGTTAGTGGCTTTCTCTTTTTTTCCTTTTTTTTTTTTTTTCTTTTTCTTTTTTTCTGGGTTTTTTTATTGTCTTCCAGGACAGAACAAGGAACTGCATTCCTTGGGCTCTTTTGGGTATCTTATTGATCATTACAAAACATATGTTCTGAATTGAGGTTTTGACAGTGCAGGATATAAGCACACCAGAAATAGAAAGTAAACGTGAGAGCTGTTTAGGGCTGAGCACAAGCAGTTGTGTGAGAAAGCTAAATTATGTATTTTTAATGTGCATAAATGCATCTTTTGAGTACTTCCAAGTATTTTGCAATGTAATGTTTAATACTAGAGTATTCCTGAAACATGTAATATTATAATGTTTTTGGTGTTGAACATGTTTGTTAGGGTATTTCTTGCAGTAGTTCTCTCTAGTTGTACTTTCCTTTGAATAATAAATAACTACACCAAGCAGTCGAAATGAGACAGTACTTGCCAAACCTGCATGAGCAATTTAATAACAGAAGCAAAGTGGAAAATGCTTTAGTCTTTCGCTGTCTTTGCTGAAGTCTTGACTCTTTGTCTTTTTCTGTCATACTTGTCTAATACATTTTGTACAGGAATTAACAGATACTACACATCGGTTGGTCTGATTTCAACTTCTGTTTCTGGCCATAAAATGTTTGTGCAGTTGCCTCAGTGCTCTTATGTCTGTCCTGACTGATTTAGAGTACCAGCTTCCATCCTTCAGGCTTTCCCCAGTTTTTTTTGTGTAAGACTGTGTTTGATATCAAGAATTCTTAAAGCAAAATACGATTTTGCCATTAATATCGCAGTCTCATGCAGCAGGCTAAAAATGTATGGAATTGGTAGATTGATACATGTGTATGTCTTGTTTTCAGCCTGTCTGGTTGTGGAGCATCTGAAGTTTAAATAAAGCTCAACTTTTGATTCAAGATTAACTGGATTAAAAATTTCAGAGTCTTGAAGATGGAAGGTTGTGTTCTGTCTGTTTGAGGTATCAGAATAGATGCTGAATGCAATGGAATTATGTTACAAGTGGACGGGGTGGAAAAGCAAGGATGGAAAAGGGATGAGGAACAGGAATGCAATATGTAATTAATTGTATTATTTTTTTTGCCTATTAATGTGTGCAGCTGTAGAAGTAAACTAGGCTGATATAACTAAGGAGTTGCTCTAGTACTAACTCAGGTAATGGTAGGTGTGGCACACGGAAGGACAAGTAATTATTAAATCTGTGGGAAAATTAAGAACCATGTCCTGTTAGGCAAGGTCTTAATAAAGACTGTATAGTAGATAAAACTAAAAATCAATAAATTAGTGTATATGAGTAGATATTAGTGTATGGTAACCTCTTGCAAATTGCCCAGCCTATCTCAAGTGATTCTGCATAATTTGGGACGAATGGGTACATAATTTGGGTGCTAAATGGGTACAAGAGACATGCTACCTGTTTTATTTGGGAAACGTATTGAATGTCAGGCATGTGCATAGTGTAGGGAATGTGGCCTGTGCCTTGGGGAGTTTATACCCTGGGTCTGGGAAGTCCGATCATGCAGTGGAGGAAGATGAATTTCATCTCGACTGAGGCTGTATTTAGAATGGGAAGTCTTTCTCAGTCTAGTGTGGCTCTTCAGTTGATGTCAACTGCATACTTATACAAAAGACTAAAAATCAATTGTGAACATAACTGCTACATCTTGCATGACTTGCAGCAGACAGGTTTGCTTTTGGTATTTCCGTGAATTTTCTTTTCCTTTCCTCATCTATGTATTTAATTTGTTGTTTCTTTTCAATGTATTTTGTTGCCATTCATTACAATAGCTGTAGTTCGTATTCTTCCTTGTGTGGAACAGCTCTTGAGTTCCCACCCTGTGAACATCACTGACCACTCTCCTAAGCAAATGACAATATTCATGTTGATCCATCATCATGCTTAAGAGATAATTAATTATTGAAAATTGGCACATGGTCCGCCTGCAGATTCAGAAGTCAAGTATTTTATGAGAAAGATTAAAATATTCCTTATTATAATTAGGGTTAACATAGTGTTCATTCTTTTTGTTTCTTTAACTTTTTACCAGTGGAAGCAACTTGAGAACCCTGCAAGGCAAAAATTGAGTGTAAGCTCTGTTCAGCTATGTAAATTCATAGCATACAGTAATTGCCTGTATTGCAAATGCAAAAAAAAAAAAAAAAAAAAAAAGTATTTTTGTTTCTAAGAAAGAAAAAAAACCACTCACCCAACCCTCTAAATACAGACCTCAGACATTCTACCCACCATAATTTTCTAGGAAATTAGTTATAAATAAATATAATATGGTTCAAAAACTGCTCCATCTATTATTAATAATTCTATTGTTTGAACTCACAAAGTAAAATAAATGCCATTGAATGTTTTTGTTACAGTCAAGCAGATCACTGGTCATTTTTGTGCCACTTGTAATGGGTTTGATAGATGTGTGATATATATTTAAAAAGTATTTTAAAAAGGCTTCTAAAAGCCTCTCTTGACAGTGGAAGATGGCAGTGTTTTTAATTCTTTAAGAATCTGTAAAAATGTGTAGTTTACTTTAGTTTTGAACCCTGGAATATTGAGGAAGAAATAGACCAGAGAAATAACTAACAATACAGATTTTGCTGTAGGGGCCAATCCTCCAGCATAGCTAAAACATGGATGCTCAAATGAAATTTTTAAGGACTTCTCTGAATCTAACTTGAGCATATTCAAGGATATATTAGTGCTGATTGTTAATGCATAACTTTAATAAAAAATAAATAAAGAAATCATTAGTGGAGTTTGCTTTCAAATCCAACCTGTTGAAAGTAAAGTTTTAAAGTACATATTTAACTGACTTTTCACATTTAGGATATGTGTAGAATAAAAATAACCAGTGGGCACTGTTGTTAAAACCAGTGGTACAATCTGTTATGCTATGAAGAGATTAAGACTTCGCAATTCAGTTGAGACATTGCTTCATGAAAGTCAGTATATGTAGGTCACAGTTTTTTAGTGTGTTCCAAAGCTCTTTGTGTTTCAGAAGTGTGATCTGCATCTTGTTGTAGAAGCTGTTAGTTTCTAAAGAAATGTTTAACTCTGCTTCTGCTGCAGTGCTTCAGGTTTTTATCTTTTTGTGTGTGTAAGATGTAAAGCTACTAACTGTGTTCTCCTTCTGTGTCTGGAAAACTGCATCTGTTCTTCCAGCATTTGATTGGTGTTTTCCTGCTGTGATAGGTACTTCCCATACCATGTATATACCATTAAACTTCTGTCTCATTGATTTCTGCAGTTGCCTGAGAAAAGGAATCGCTAAAAATGTTAAGGACTTTTGTCAGAAGTTAAATCCGTATTCCTGAGTTCAGCTTCACTGATTAAATATTTCTAGCCATGATTTGTTGATATTGCAGAAGTTCTGACGTGAATGAAAGGAAGTAAAAGTACAGTCAGGACTCTGGCAGTCACGTGTATCATGTTAAAAGCCCCAGAAACACAAGAGTTAAATTCAGTTGACATTAGCTGTGTCAGCTATGCTTTTTTTTTTTTTTTTAATGGTGTTAAAGCAATACTTTATTTCAGGTGCCACTATTAAATCTATTAAATGTATGCTTGGATTTACGTATTTATGTAATTTAGAAATGATTTCATATTTTACCTGCTTGAATTCTAATATTCTTGTCAAGAATGTTAACTGCTTAGTATGTTGTTCACTGTATGCATTGCTTGTAGGGCAATCCTTAAGCTTTCCTGTTTCAGCAATGACTGGACATGATTAAGTAAAAAGCATTTTGTATTTCTATTAATTTTTTTGTTTGGGTTTTTTGTTTGGTTTTTTTTTAGGTTCACTTTCCAGACACAGAGAGGGCAGAATGGCTGAACAAGGTAAGAGTAGTGATTAACATTGCTCCTAAATGTGAAGGGAGGGGAGGGTGATCTGAGGTGAAAAAAAGAAAAAATGGTGAGGCAGGAATCTGAGATCAGAGGAGTTTCAACTTTCTTTGCACTTTATACACTTGAACTTCTGGTCGTTGATCCATTTAGTCATAAGAAAGATTAAATCTGTTTTCATGGTCTTGAAATTGTGAGTTTTGAAGAATGACTTGAAGTGACATTAAAATAAGGACAGCTGTAATTGTGTGGAAGTCATAGCAGCTCTAAACACAGTCTTTTATGTTCTGCTTGTCTGGGATACTTTCCGGTTACTGTAGGTTCCTGACCTACAATCTAAAAATAAATAAATTTTGCAGTTTTGATTTGTATGTGTGATAATCTAAGGTATAGATCTAAGTAGCCTGGGATTTTTTAAAGTATCTTGTATTCAAAGAGCATAGAAGAACATGAGTTAATTAAAGAATAGTGAGAAAAAAAAATAGAATATAGAATTTTCAGATATGACAGTAAAATACTGTATTTTTTACTTTTATAAACTTTATGTATGTATTTAAGAAATGCCTTTGAGCCATTTTTTCTTACCTCTCTTTACATGCAAATAAACTTAACCCTCTTCACCCTTGTCCCCAACATTCAGCATCAGTGCTGAATGCATGGGCATTTGTGGGATAAAAGAAAATTCTTCATACTGTTTTTGTCCTCCTCCAGTGCTTTAAATCTATGCAAATGTGCAAAACACACAAATTGAGAATTCCAGAAAGCTTTCCTGTATGTAAAAAGGGGAGCCGGTCCTTCTTATGTCTGTAATGAAATGTATAGAAAACTTGTATGTTTAAAATTTTGTACAAAAAAATCTTACGTATGCCTTAAAGAATGGGTTTTAGTTGTGTGCAAAGTTGTGTTCCAAGTAGATTGATTATTTATTTATTTTTTCCTTAGACTGTAAAACAGATGTGGCCTTTTATTTGCCAATTTATTGAGAAACTCTTCCGAGAGACCATAGAACCAGCAGTAAGAGGAGCAAACAACCACCTCAGTACCTTCAGTTTTACAAAGATTGATATTGGTCATCAGGTCAGTGTCTGGTGAGGGTTTTCTAAGAGCCTCTGTCTTACTTGCCATTCTCATGTAGCCTGTTTAAATCTACACAAAAACATTTCTCCGCGACACTTGATGGTAAGCCTTATTCTGGTTTCTGTTGTAACATTAAAATAAAAATGTGTGGCTTTTTTAGCAGAGTGTGCATTATTATTTTTTTTTAATGTTTTTCCTGGGGTCTCTGCTTTGGAAATTTGCCTGAGAACTGAGAAGTCTCAAAGTATTGTAACTCTAGTCATGTGGAGAGCTCATAGCAATATGATTTTAATACCGTGTATGTAATGCTGTACATTAAGTGAGCAGGGACCATTATACCTTTCTTGCCAGATGATGCAAGTGCAATTACCTTTCTTGTAACAGATGAACTTTTAATCGCCTTATGTACGGAGTCCAATGACAAAGCTGCTGGCTCAGCTTTCCAAAGGACTGCACATAACACAGTATCAAGGAGCAGATAGGTGTCTATCTTCTATTAGGTCCCCTGAAAGAAGGGGTCATAAAGTATAACTCTTTCATAGCTGCAGAAGAGCCTGTTTGACCAGTCCGAGCTAAGCATGTTACCTCTGCTTGCAATAAGTTTGGCACTGATTACTGTTACCAGTATCAGCCAGAACTTGTCTGTTGAGATACGGCTTAACTGTTTTTTTGTAAAGTTGTCTTTTGTGTTCCTCTTGCTTGTCATAAATGAGATTTAAAGTAAGGATTTAAAAATCAGTGCCCCCCACCCCCTTCCCCATATGTTAGAAAAACTGAAATTAAGTTTCGGGTGAGATGAAGGTGAATGATTTTTCTCTTTGTGACTCTTATTTCATGTATATAAGAGTTCATTACACTTTACAGAACCTTTTGTGTGATTGTTTTTTTTGGTTTTGTTTTGTTTTAAAGTTGTAAGTCCTTTTACACAGGGGTCTGCCCTGCCCTAATACACCTAATACACAGGCTGTAGAACTGCATTCCTTTTAAGCCATACTAATTTTAAGTAGGTTTTAAATTAGCTTCCACAGCTCTTTATGCTTCTGCGGGTGAACTGTGTTATCTCAGACATGAGAAATAGCTATTCTTACTTTGTATTGCAGCCTTGATTGAGTTGCATCCTGTGAGGTGCACAGCCACACACACAATGGGAATCTGACAGCAATGAGGTTTCCATTTTACTTAAATTACTACAAGATATAAACAGAAGTATGGCAATTTTTCCAGAAAATAAAACCTCAAAATGTCACAGGAGGTGATGCTAAGTAAGGTCATCCTTCTCCCATCTGGTGTTTGATGAGTGTTTGATTGATATCTGTTGTTTCTGTGTGAGAGGGAGAGGAAAGGAGAGAGAGAGAGAGGGAAAGTACAAGTACAACAGTTTAGATAAAGAGCACAGTGGTTGAAACAACTTTTTGGGGGGATTATGAGTACTTTTCCATCCGTTCTGACTAAATTCCACTTAATTTTTGTGAATTAAATTTAGCTTGTTGTTTTAGTTGTCTGGGGGTATTAGGCATATACTAGTACAGAGAAATGAGATGTTTACATTCATACAGATGGGGGAGAGAGAAAGCTTGATACTAAATTTTTGTAAATCTTGAAATCTAGTGGCCTAAACACAGGGTAATTGTCAGAAGCATGGTTGAGTGAATCCTAGCAAGGTGATTTTTAACTTTGAGCTAAATTGGTAGCCTTGCTTCACACCTTTTAATAATGCTTATAGTAAATTCTTAACTTCAGGCATGAATGTGTGTATTTTCACCTTTATTTCAAAGTTAAGAGTTTAATATGATATAGTTCAGTAGAAAGATGCAACTTTTACTTGCTGCTTTGTTTCAGCCTCTGCGGATAAATGGTGTGAAAGTGTACACCGAAAATGTGGACAAAAGGCAGATCATTTTGGATCTTCAAATCAGGTAAGTTTATTTCTATATTATGATGATGTCCATGCCTTATAATATATGCTTTGCTTGATTCAGCATTATGTTGTCCTGAAAGGAGAATAATTGCTTCATTAATGCAAATGTAGTTAGTTCCAATTGTGTATGAATGGAGGAAGGAACTGCATGCTGTAAATAGCATTTATCTGAGGGAAATAGCATATTGACTCAGTATGACTGCATCATTAATGTTGGTTAATAAAAAAGTACTTTCTAAAGCCTAAAGCACTATTTTTTTCTCATGTATTAAAACTTTTCCTTGCAGTTTAGTCTAAAATTTAAGGTACAGTAAGATGCTTGGGATTTTTTTATTTTTCTCCGTTACTTAAATATTTTTTTGTTTATAAACACAGTGTTAGAAAAAGAGAATGATAGCTACCAAAGGACTTGTGCTCATATGTAACCAAATTAAATTTGTTTTTTATAATGCAAGAGCGACTGCAGTCTGCTGCTTCAGTTTTCTTTGCCCCTTTCATTATGACCCTGTTGGTATAGGTTTATGAATAGATCTACCCAACATTTGCCAAAGTCTGCACAGTCTGCAGTTACAGAGTTTTGAAAGTACAGTCAGTGAACCCAGCAAAGGTTTTGTATTTGGCCTTAATTGATATGTGTTCAAGTGACTACTTTCACTTGTTTGTAGGTTGTGGAAAGGCCAGATTTGTCAGTCACTGATGATCCAGCAAACCACAGCCTTCTGTGTTTCTTGCTGCTACCCTGCTGGTTACTGCCAGGGAAATCAGGCCTCTCAACTTCTCTTTTTCAGAGTTACTTCCAAAGTTTGAACTTGGTTATTCTTAATTTTGAATTATTTATGTAAATCTCAGCTATGTTGAAGACTGCTTTTTTTTTGTCAGAGCTGGGTGCCAGAGTGAGAAGATGCTGCTGCTGCATTCTTTCCTGGGTTTCAGGGGGGCTACACCTGTGAGCAGGGACCAATCTTTATTAAATCAAATCACTTTATTTCTATAGGAAAAAGACAGCTATCCAAACCAGGGATTGGTGTTGCTGGACAGAATACAGCAGCATTGTGTCTTGAAAGTGTGTTTCACTGGGGTGGATGCTGTTAGCCCTAATGGAGAAATTTCCTTCTGTTTTCTCCTTGTTGCTGCTTTGGAGAGCAGCTGTGAGAACAGCCTCACCTTTTCAGACTTAAGCCCTCAGGAAAACAGACTTGTCTGACCGCTATGGACACAGTAAAAGACTTGTTTTTGAGAAGCTGGTTTTTTCAGGCGTTTGAGAGGCCAAGTCTCACAGGACCACTTCTTCTCTTTAAAGCAGGATTACTCCCACAGGAGGAGAGGGTAAATCTAGTGTTTCTTTTTTTTTTGGTTTTTTTTTGTTTTTACTCCTGCTCATTTTCATGAACTGGGTTGGGACAGATAAACGTAAAAAGGACAGAAGATTTGCACAAAAATTTCAGGATTAATGTCCTGTTACTTAGACTGGAAGTAAATCTTGGCCCATATGTCTCAATGCATTACATTGCAACCTACTTGAGAAGTGGTAACAGCTAGAGTCCAGTCTAAAAGACTGAAATAAATTCCTTGAAGTGGTTTAAATAAAGATGATAGTGCTGAGTCAGTTAGGTGCCCATTTACCCCAACAGTCTGCCCCTGCTGTCAGTGGCATAAGCTTGCAGGAGGAGCATGGAAACAAGAGTGCTAGAGAGTGACTGTCATAGCTTCTAGCAATTAAGGCTTAAACAAAACCACCATCAAAAGAAGTCCCATTTCATATTTAAGACTTGTCCTTGACACCTTCTCATTGGGTAAGGGCTCTTTTTCAAAGGCTTTTATTTCTACAAGTTTTAAATAGATGGCACTCCAGTATCATGTGTGACTCTGTGATTATTTTTTTTGTTGTTGTTTTGTTGTTTATGTTCCTGAGGGGTCCATTGCTAGGATATTTTAGTTCAGTTTTGTAAGATTATCAAGAACAGGTCAGTATTAGAGAAAAGTCTGTCCTTTGGAGTATTTACCCCTATAGATTTAAATCTCCAGTTAAATTAGATTGTTTTAATTTTAATTTATTTTTAATTTCAAAGTTAGGAGCTTTCTATAAACCCTTAATTCCCTAAACACATTTGAGAAGGAAAACAGTCTCTCTCTAAGCATTCATAAGAATAGCTGTATGAAGTCAAATCCTTGGGGGGGGTGGCAGGGGGAAAAGAAGGAAAGATTTTATTTTATTTATATTTTCAAATTTTTAGTACATCCATTCTTGTAATAATCTCCTTCTGTCCTGCTGTTTCACTAGTGTGGCATCCTTTAGCCCTTTCTACTGTCAGTTGTTTGTGATTGGGTATATGTATTGGCTTTGGACCTTCCTTACAGTACATTTAAGTAGTTCCAATGTGTCTCCAAAACACTTCTTTAGCATTTCTTATATTTTTTTTTTCTATTTTTTTAGCTTTGGGGGTTTTTTTTAGTATCTCTTCTTTGAGTTTTTTTGGGGGTTTGCTTTTAATTGCAAAAGGAGTGTGTTTTGGTTTAGTTTCTATTGTTTCTGCAGGGGTATCAAGTGCATTCTGATCATTGCTTGAGAGTGTTTTTCAGAACCTTTTGAAACAGGTCCTATGCATTGCTCAGGATACAGTGAGGAACTTTACTCTTGTAAGCCGCTTGACTAGATAATCCACAAAGCATTCATTGGAAAGTGTATTTAAAGATTCAATTTCAGGACCATGTTTGCAAAGGGAACACTTTACCTTTCTCTTACTTACTGTGAACTTTATGTTAAAAAATTGTCAAAACTCATGTTACAATTTAGAAGTTACTTTCTGCTGACAAAGATGTGTGAGGGAAAACTTTTAACTACTTGGGCCAATTAAGATAGTCTAAATAAATTGATAATAAATATAAATCTTACATTTGCTAAAATGCATGAATGTAGTAAACACTTGAGGAAAATTTAAAGTTATGGATCAACAGAAACCAAGATAAACTGTCAAATTAAATGTGAACTGTAGTAAAGAAAGCCAAAAAAGACTGAGAGATTGAGGAAATACTTGTTAATAGCATACAACTGAGTTGTTTTTCACAGTCTCATGACACACAAAAAAAGAAAATTTTAGGCTGCAGATTTAAACTCGTGGAAGTATTTTTTTTTTTTTCATGTGGCATACTTGAATGGAGAAAAATCACTACCATTGTACTGGCAGATGACAGTTGTAAAAATGCAGTCAAAATATCTTGTAAAAATAATGAAGGTAGCCCAGAGTACAGTATCACAGATCGTTGTAATCTGGGAAATGTTTGTCCTATTTTTGTTTGTTTGTTTTGCTTCTGGGCATCTTTTATGGTCGTACAGTGACCCCATCCACAGTATACTGTGCTTTTTATCTGATTGAGTACATCTGCTATTATATTCTTACGGGACTGCCCCCATTAAAATGTAATCTATCTTAGTGTTCTGTACATTACAGGGGTCATAAATATTTCTGGGATATTATGATCTGAATGTACAGAATTTACTTACTAAATGAGCCTTCAAGTTGTATGTTATGTTACAGTGGAATTCTGTAGCACTGACTGTTAATGGACCCAGCCAAATATCTTGGGATAAAACCATGTTTAACTTTATTAAAAGGTTAAAAGCAGTTGACTTGTTACCCTCAAATGCAGTTTGTTACTATTTTTACTTCAGTTTGTCATCATGTTATTACGGATTTTCAAACAAGCATATTGCTTCCCAGTCTTCATAACACAAATAGTTCTGATGCTACGAAGTGCCAAGATTGAGGTTTGAGTTACAGGTTTTAATTGACCTTGCTTCCCTGTGTCATGTTGTTACACAATTACATATGTGTGTGTATATTTATATCTACTATCTCTCTATATATAGTTAGATAGGTAAAAATAGAACTTACATAGTTTGAAATGATGCATTAAAAAAAAATATTCCTATTTTTAAACTGTACAATCACACTACATTCATTCCGGAGAAAGCAGTGGTCGCTTTCCTTTCACATAAACCCTTGTCATGTTGCTGTCTTCCAGTTCCCCAAACTGGTCATTGTACCAAAATGAGTCTGTGTATTGTTATCTTTTGAATAGTTGAAAATACATTCCAGTGTTGGATGTTTACAAGAATGTCTCAGCACTATTGTTCATTCAAGGGATTGATAAGATTTGTGTTTTCTTGAAATCCCATAGGTAGCACTATCACACAGAGTACAGGTGGCTACAAATGATTTGAATAGTGGATATTCTGAATGCAGCAACCATCAGCTTTGCTTTCTTTTGAAAGTACCTTGTGGCCATCAGTTGTCAGAGGAGAGGCGGCAGGAGTCCTGCTGTTCTGCTTTTACTATTACAGTTATTTATTCTACCTTGACTTGATCCTAAAATGGACCTGTGAGGAGAGCCAACTCCATTTTCTCCATAACTTTCCAGACATTTCTGTAATAAAATTCCATCAAACTCCTAAACTTGGCTGAACAGTTTTTCATGGTACAGGTTAGGTCTGAGGAACCTAATCTGAGGAAGCCTGAGCTCTACTGCGGAATTTGGAATGGGATGCCTTGTAAAGGAGAAAATTTCCCCTGCTCGCAGCAGTATCTGGCATAGTCTGAGCTGCCCCTTATCTCCTCCCCACTTAGTTCTTTTTTTTCCATATTTTTTTAATTATTTTTTTTTAGCTGGTAGTTTGTTCAGAAAGCTCTTCAGATTTCATTTGTCCTTTTGTTATAACCTGTATCTTCTCAGCCAGGTTCCTTGTCTAGCCACTCTCTCCCTAGCTGTAGCTTGAAAGTCAGTCTGTTGGTTTTTGGTTTTAGCTCTTACTCTGTAGAATCATTGACCTGTTCCCTTGCTAGTCACAAGCTTTCTTTCTAGATTCCTTTTTGAGTCTCAGAATTAGTTTGTTTTCAGACTTAACGTGGCTTGCAGCAGCAGCAGTTCTTAGAAAAGATCTCTTCAACTCTGCTGGTACATGCTTGACCTGCATGGAGCTTTGGGAAAAGCAGCTGCTAAAATCTGAGTCTTGAGTTGCATTCAAATAATCTTTTAGCCTTGTAGCATGGGCAAAACAAATGGGCCTTTTTTTACAGTCTAGTGCAAATCTCTCTCTGGGATACAGAGCAGCATCTGCAAAATTTCAAGCCCTTGACCTTGCATCCCCCAAAATGGGATGCAAGACCTGTTCAGGGAAAATATTGCATTGTTTTAAATGTATTATTTTCTAATTTACTCACTACCTCCTCTCTCCCTTCCCCTTGGAAGGGGCTTGACTGTTTTTGGCATAACCCTTGGTTAGTGGATCATCCATCTCGGCCCATTCAGCTTACGGAATTTCTAAATATGACTGGCTTTGCAAGTCTCTGAATATTTCAGACAACTTTGATTTCTAGTGAAATAACCATCTCTGTCTAATGCTTCTCATGATTATATTAGATGAACATGGGTTTGGGTTCATGTACTGTCAATGATACCAACGTAGAGCTTTCCTGAAGGTGGGGTATGAATAGTGTCTGTTATTTCCTAATAGTAAGGGTACTTGCATGTTTTATCTCATGTATGCTTCTGGAGATGATAACATACCTATGTATGTATTGGAGTGATTTTAATGACAGTGGTGATGTTTTGAAGTGGATGTAATTTTTTTTAACAATCTTGACTTTGTTATATGCTTCAATGTTTTAACATTCATTTTTTGTTTATAAGCTGTGATGTATGAGTGAAATCACTGTCATGATAGTGGTATATTGTACTAATGGTATATTGTGGTTTAGTCCATAAAATTAAATATATACTTTCCTTTTTTGTCTTAGTTTTGTTGGAAACTGTGAAATTGATTTGGAGATCAAGAGATACTTTTGCAGAGCTGGTGTGAAAAGCATACAGGTGAAATTAATTTTTTTTATTTTGATATTGAGTTATCACTGAGACATTATTTTCTAATGAAATAATTTATAAGAAGGAACCAGTAATGGTGTAGTTTTATTGGTTACTATTTTTTTCTCAGTTGCATTATATTGATACTGCATGATAATTTCAGTAACATGACTTAGCTGAAAGGGTAAATTCCTTTTAGATTTAGAGCTGTTTTAAATATGTATGAAAAAAGATGGAGATAATTGCACATCAGTCCAGTGTTCATGTGGTTTGTAAAGGGACCATGGAGCTTAAAATTTTGTTTTATTGAATATTTTACTGTGAGATGCAATTACTAGTTCAGGTGCAGTTACTATTAGTAGCCTTGCCTTCTGATACTGTCTCTCAAAATTCCTTAATTTTCTGGTAACAGATCTCTCTCTCTCATGAGGAAAAACAGTACGCTTTTTTGTGTGTGTGTGTGGTGTATCTTGACATACCTATAAGCATTTGCCTACTTTTGTTCTAGTGTCTGTGGATGCCATTGCATTGTTTTGTGCCACACTGGTTTACATTGAGCTGTATAGATGATCTGCTTCATATTTTGGCAAAATTACCACTAACATGACAGAGCATCATGTAGAAGAATATAATGAATTTTTAAGCCCAGCTGTTTAGTGCCTGTGTTAAATATTTTGGGTTTGGGCGACAGGTAAAGCTATATATGTGAAATTCTTCCATAATCAAAAATTTAATGAACTAGGAAGTGTAAGCATTGCCAGTGAATGTGTATTTATTTAATACTTGAACTAAAGTAAATTAATTGCCTTTTTTTCCTCCCCTTCCACAGATCCATGGCACTATGAGGGTTATTTTGGAACCACTGATTGGAGACATGCCCCTAATTGGAGCACTATCTCTTTTTTTCCTTAGGAAACCTGTAAGTACTTTTATCTCTGTTTCTGCTCTTTCTAGAGTGCTGATGACAGTAGTCAGAAAATGATAGAGGAAGAATTAAGCAGCAAAAGGAAAGAATTTGCGAAATCACTTCCATTTGGTTGAGCTTTCCTGGAAAAATAGTGGACAAATTTTATGAATACTAGAAGAAACCAAGATGAATAATAATTACTTTGGAATTCTGAAGTGTATTTTGTCAAAGCTGTCAAATTTTTCTTGAGTCTTCTGGATAAAGGAAGATCAATAGATACCATCTAGGTTGTTTGTAAACTTGTTACTGATTCTTCATGACAGTCTGTAGGTGAGCATGGTGTAAGTTAAAATTCCACAAGATCTATGCAAAGTTGTTTTGAAAACCATGCTGATGTTACCACAAATTAAAATCAGAATGGGTGTTCTGAGATCACCTGCTAAGATGATTGAAATTTTTATCCTAAACAGCAGGTAGGCGATTTCCATTATATTTACCAATGACCCAAGGATGAAAATGGATGAAGCACAGTGTGAGATGGAATTGGGAGTCAAAATTATCATGACAGTAGCAGAAGTTGGCGGGAGAGAGGGTGTCATGTAATTCAACTGTAATATGTGCTAGGGCAAAGTAGACATTTGGACAGGAATACTAGTGAAACGTAGCTAAGCCAACAAGGCCTTGCTGGGATGAAACTGAAACAGCCAGACTGACATGTGTAAACAAGAAAATAACCCACAAATGCTTTCAGTTTTAGGCACAGCCCTTCAAAAAAGATACTGACCAGCTGGAAAGTGTGCAAAGTAGGGAGATAAGAATAAATTTGACCCTCGAGAACAGACCAAAAGAATGGGAATTGTTTAGTTTAGAGTGAGGAGAAAATGTCTTAAAAAATGTGAGAGGCTCTTGCGGAAGAGAAACATGCAATCTATTCTGTATATCAATGGCAGATAGGATAACAAAGAGTCACAGCAAGGAAGATTCAGGCTAGACAAGAGGGATGAGGGAAAGCCTGTATGGTAGTGGTAGTGAAGCACTGCAATAGGCTGCCTTGAGACACTGAATCTCTGTCTCTGCTGGCTCTTAAGAACAGATTGGACCTGCATCATCTGTTAGTATTGATGTAAGTACAGCTTTTCCAGAACCATTCGCTCAGGTGGGCTCTTGAGATTGTATCCAACCTAGTGAGTCTTGTAGAAGGTGAGATTCTGGGCATGCTCTAACTGGAAAGGTTGATGTTGACTTAATAAGAGTTAAAATACTAATTAATAATTAAAAAATGTTTTAATTTTAAATAATATAACTATGTACAAACTGAAATTAGTTTCAAGGTATTATAGCATTTGTATGGGATTCTGCTGCGTTTTACCACCTTTTTTGTTGAAGTAACTGATTCATTTATCTAAATGAAACTGTGATGTACTTTAGAAGTCTTTCGTAGGGTTCCCCTGTTCTTTACTACCCAAACAACAAGGAAAGTGCCTGGGGATTATTTGGGTTAGCCAATATTAATTTGTATCATGGAGACTGGCACCAAAGTTATGTGCATTTTTGCAGGATTCAATAGTGTTGCAGTTGTTACAGACTTATTTAAGTACTCTTGAATTAGGAGAATGGTTCTTAGCTCACTGAAGAGGAAGAAAACTTCTGCATCTGAGTAATTTGTAGAAAATGAGTTAAGGAAAGTTTTCTAAGGCCAAAAATTTTTCTGAATTCTGGCCTATCACAAATCACCCGATAGTTACTTTTTATGAGCACCTGTTTTATGTGCCTGTCTTGCCTTTTCATGTTGAACTTACTATATTTTAAAAAGTTCATATTTAAGTGCAATGTTTGAAAGTAACACAGGTTTTGAAACCTGGGAACGTGGGTGGTGTAGTGATACAATTTCAGTTCAACCGTTTCCTCTGTGTTAAAATGATAATGTATGTAATTGAAGTTTGCACTATAGATGGTGGATTGTTGCACCTTGGGGTGATTGTTTCACTTCAAAAGCTGTAGTCTGAATCTCGCAGGTAAGATTGGCTGACAAGCACCAGTATGTCTGTTAACTTGGTACAGCACTGATAGAACAGGATAGATAGCAAATGTAATTTTCACTGTCTGAAAATGAGTAATAAATAACCTATTGAACTAAATATTATCAAATATGACAGAAATTCTACTCTAGATTTTACTACTTGCAGGAAATTTCTGGTTTAATCTGCAGATGCATCAGGAAATGCTCACAGATGTTGCAAACAACCTTATTTTAGACAAATATAAAGGAGAACATAATACAAATTGCACACTTCACGTTGGAAAATATTTTGATGTTGTGTGTGTGTAAGGCAGTTTCAGTGATTTGAAGTTTGTTTGTAGTAAGTATCAGTGAGAGAGCTTAAAAAATGAGAACATCATGGAAATCTGTGCTGCACAGACTTCTTTGAAGAAATTGATTCTGTCTCTTACTTGGAAGTATATTTTCCGTTGGAGGCTTTTGTTTCTTGGATATGTTCTAATTAAACAGTAAAACTTGTGATGTTAAGATGTACAGTTTCAGATTATGCTAGATCATAAATTACAAGTGCATGGGTTTAGGCACTTTGAAACAGTCTCAGATTGATCGTTGTGGTTTCCTCAGCAATCTGCTGAGTTGATCTAGTTTTCAAGGTTTGGGAGGTGGGAGTGAATTCTTTACTTCAACAGCTTTAGAAGGTATGTTGTTGTTTTCTTCAATGACATCACATTCTTGTAACAATTCTTTTGAACAAATGTCCTAAGATAAATTTTTGTGAACTTGCTGAAAAGGTAGGTTTGTATGGGTGTTTGTGTGGCCTAGGAAAAACTTAAGGTGTCATTTATGTGTCTTGTTTCATCTCTCTAGAGAAACCATGTGTTTTTGTGTAAAGCAAATGTGAACTTAAATCTTGGTAAAACGTGCAAGAATTTGGAAATGTTTTGTGGATAGTTTAGTCACTTTTTTTCTAAAAGTGAAATAATTCGTGCAAACTGATAAAACATCATTGGTCTTATTTGGGAAGGGTTGGGGAGGTACATTGAGATGAACCAAATTTGGATTTCCACTTACTACTTTGAAGCGAGTCTAAATATTAGGAGATCTCTGGTTGTCTCCTTTTTACCCACTGGCTGAGCAGCATGAGTCTAGGACATAATGTTTGTATTTATACTAACAAATGAAGCAGGGCTGTGACAGGCTGGACACTGCCTTATGGTGGTCTGTGCTATGTAATTGTTAGCTTACTCTGATGTTATTTTGCTATTTAGTGCTCTTCCAAACAATTTCCAGACTCAGTACTGCACCCAGCTCATTACAGGGACCACCTAGTAAACAAGTTAAGTGCAAACACTATTTTAGAGGCGCAGGGAGAAGGGTTTAGTTGTGTGGACACAGGCCTTACTTCTTTCGCCCACCCCCCACCCCCAGGCATGATCTTTGTGTTGTAGATGTGGTTTGTGTTCTGTCTCTCAGTTCTGTTTTGTATTCACTGAGAAAGAAACCTGTGTATTGTCCCTCTGCAGAAGCTATTCTGCTGGAGCTATGACCCAGTGCAGCACATATGGGCTGCTTTCCTGGGGTTCCTCCTGCAGCCACAGCTTCTTTGGTGCTTTCTGAGGGAGAGGTAGGAAAGCTGGTAGGGGATAGCAGGGGAGAGATCAGCAGCAGGCATGCTTGTAAGCTGATCCTGACACGTCCTCTGTTTCCCAGCATTGTGCTCTGGTAGGATTTGTTTGAACCTTTTATTTCTGGTAGTTCCAGATACCTCTCCAGACACCTTTTAGCTCTGGTAGCTGTGGCCAGTCCTTTCTGTCCCAGATCCATGCTAAGTGCCATGCATTTGTGAATTGGTTAACTCAGTCAATCTGCACCTGAGATCGTAAACTGGAAGTATATCAAATGAAACACCTCTCATTTGTGGTCATAGCTTTCTGAACTTTGGGAGAGACTTTGTCCAGAGTAATGTTGTCTTTACTTCTATCCCCATGCCACTTTATTAGGGGTCTGGTTGACTTCGTGGGACAAAAAATGACAGGAAGTAAACTGGAGAATGAAAACTAAAAAGTCAAACCCTTCCCAAAAGTATTCAGTTACAAAAATATTAAAAGTGTTTTTCACCCTCCTTTCATTTAAAAGCTAGTGGTCAAGGTCCAAGCAAACTTAAGGGTTGATTGTCCACAAAATATCTTTGAGTCAAATTATTCCATAATTCCATAATTAATTCATATTTTTTTCCAAGCAGACTTTTCTCCCCACTGCAGTGTGTCTTGGTGTTTTTCTAACCTCTGTAGAAAAATGTAAAATAAAGCTTATTATAGCAATAACCAAATTCTGTCCACTTACTAGAGAGCAAGTGGCTGCAGCCAAGGAAAGCTTTTCTTCAATATTTTTGTTAGAAGGGAAGAGGAATTAGTTGGCAGCTAGCATTAGGTTTTGTTCTCATACTTTCCAGTCCAAAGTAACTGGCAACAATTCCTCTTGCTCTGTATCGTCTGTTTGCTGGCTTTAATGACTATATAAGGCAACGCTGCCTAAATTGATAGTTCTGAACATACTTGTTTAATGAGTTTACCAGTCTCCAGTTTCTGAGTAATGCATGAAGTTTTTGATACTGCAAGAGTTCTTATGTTATATGAAACTTTTTAAATACTGTATTTTGTTGTTACTATTGTGAAGAAGGTGCTGAAAGTTTCATCAGCTTAAAAAATATGTCTGAATATGTAAGAGACTTCAAGGGAGAAATATGTGCGTTCTAATGTTTTGAAGTAGTCTTTTAGATCTCTGAGCTTCAGTGCTGGAAAGGTTAGCACTGTGTAAATAGGATGTGTAGGTTTTTTTGTATTACTTCTCACTATGTTAACATTATGTATATTTACCATATATATTCTGTTTCTCTAAGTGAAGTTATCTTTTCCTTTTAGAACAAAACACCACATAGTTAATGATTTTGATTTTTGATTAGTTACAGAAGTGTATATGGCTTACAGCTGTACTGCAGATTAGTAATTTTCAAAAGCTTGTTTAGTGGCATACTTAATATTGAAGGCGTTTCTTAACCCAACCCTTTTCTCTTGTTTAAAACAAAAACAACAAAATAGACATATGAAAATGCCTATACTATTCTAAAAAAACCATGGCTGGAAAACAGGATGCCTTCCAGGAAAAGTGGGCAACTCTTGCAAAGCTGCAATTTCTATATTCACAGTTTTGTCCTCTACTCACTTTACAGATTTGTTCTGTTCTGTAGTTTTGCTTTATTTGATACTGATTTAGTTTCATTTAATATTGGCTGCCTTTGGAAAATTCAGCGCTGAATGTGACTTTAAAAATTATGAGTACTGATGAAAATTAGACTCAAAAGGAGCACTTGCACCAAGAATGAGTCCTAGTGAAATGGCTGGGGGAAAAAAAAAAGTCATTATGTGGAATGCAGAAGAATGTTGTTTTGGTTTGCTTTTAGTTGGTCAAAAATGCGTCAGAATGTGTGAGACTGTTGCTATGTTTGCTTCAATTTTTTTTAATCTCTTTTAAAGGGGTTTGTGGAACATGTGGATAAATTCTGAATTTACGGTTATGTTTGTTAAGAATTAGTGTTATTGCTTACAAGATGAGTGATTTGCACTGTTACTTTGTGTACTTATAATTTTCTATAACTTAAAATTTTTATAATTTAATTTTGATAGCTTATGGGATGTTTTTAGGGCCATTACAGTTGATGCTTCCACTGTACCATATTCTTCTCTCCCTGTGCCCTCCCATTCAGTGTTATTGTCTCTTTCATACCAGTGTTGAAGCTTCTCCTCCTAAAGGAAACCGGTTTTGGGACCTAAGCTGGCAAAATATTAAACACATCAAGAAGTGACTAATTTCCTGTCCTTCAGATGTATTTCAGCATCTTGGGCTGGCTCGCTAAGGAGGCAGGAGAGTGTCAGTACTCATATGAGGGTGCGAACCAAAATGTGGAACTGGTAGAAGGGTAGAAAGTAGAGAGAATTGGCTTGAAATGAAACTTTGAATAGTTGACACTGTGGAGAATAGTGAGGTGCACAGGATTTTTACAAGACTAACTGTGGTCCTTCTTCTGGTCACCTTAACTCAAAAACTTGCCTGTTCTGTCTCTTACCTCCACAACTATACATCTTCCATCTTCAGCATTTGTCATTTAAATCTTTGGACAGTTACAGCGGAAAAACAGCACTGTTAAACATGGCTCCCATGCAGAGATATGGTGTGTTTCCTTCAGGAATGATGAAAAACAGTGTCATTGCTACCTTCTATGGTATTGTATAGTCAAGCCTTGCTTGAGAAGCTGAGTTTATTATATGTTTACTGGGGAAATACACTCGATAATGTTATTTATTAAATAATTACAGTAATGTTAGCACTTTAGCATTGCAGTGGTAATGGGTTGTGCTCTACTAACAGGTTGTACTGTTTCTGCATGACCGTTCAGGAGTAAGGAGAAGAGGGCATGTTAGTCCCCTTCTTATAAAAAAATTCTGAGAAGAAACACAACTTATCCCATGGAATTGTATCATCATGCCCTGTAGTGGGTCTTGCAGAAGACTCATACTTCCATAACTTGATTAGCAGGAAGTTGTTCGTTAGCATTTTAAAATACTTTGTGGCTTCGCTTCTGAGAATTAGTAGTGTTTATGGCAGCCAAATGAAGCCACAAGACTGGCAGTGTTTAGAGGCTGCCTTTTGTGCTGCTGTGAACTTCAGTTGTGGCCTGTGTGTTCTGTGTCCCAGTACATTCTTTTCCCTTTTGCATCCTAACACATCTAGGGTATGGAGAACACCAAATGCGTAAAAACGCTCATCAGTTTTTAGCCTACCTTTTCTTACAGGCCGCAGGGAGATATATATATATATTTTAAAACTCAGTGTAAGTGTTCATTCGTTCTCAGTACAGAGCCTTGAGAAGACACACATTTCTTGGTTTTCAGGGAGGAAACGTAATCTGTTTTCACTACTGTGAGCAGAGGAAGAATTGAAAGAGCTTTGAGTAACTTGACACACATACTACTTCATTGGAAAGTCTCACTGGTGTCTGAAATCCCGCCCACTCCAGGCCAGTGAGCTGGCTGGTAAGAAGTCTCTGCAAGGCATATCACCTCTCTCAGTTGCACTGTGTTGTATAAAGAGACCACATTGTTTTTGGCTCTTGGCAGAGTTTCACTTGGTGACAAATACTGAACACAATCTTTCCAGTGCCCTGTTAGTTCTGCTGTAGAGAACCAGTTGGCATTCCCTGAATTTAGCTGAACTAAGAGAATTTTGCATTGCTCAAAGCTGTGATGAAGAAGGAAATAATATTGTTAAGCTATTTTGGAGATTTATAGGCCAAAACTTTCCTTAAAGTATGGAAATTTTTTCTATTCAGTACTTCATAAAATGATTCATCAGCTGGCAGTCTTTTGCTTGCTCCCTTTTTCTCCATAGGCCTTTTGAGTTTTTTAGGATGGTGACGTTGCTTTAACTTACTGAGAGAACTACCTGTTGCGGGGGTGGGGTGCTTGCAAATCATGGCATGGTAATGCACAAAATGTAGAATGAAAATCTGTGTTTGGCTGGACTATGAAGAAAAAAAAAAACCCAACATAAAAAGAAAAAAGCATTTGTCATTATATCTGTAGGCTAAGATTAGAGTGTGTATTCCTGCAGTGATACCAATATCAATGCTTCATTACTGTTGGGCTCTTCTGGTAGAACTGGAAAGGAAGCACAATGGTGGGTGAACATAGCAAAACTTGTTATGTGAGGAGAGCTTACCTTCAAAGTGCAAACAGCAAAAGCTTGATTTATGCCAGGAGTATGAAGGCTTGTATTCCTTCCAAAACGTTTCATGGCTTAAGGTTTATTTGCAAAGCTTTTCTAATAATCCGGTAACATGCTTAGCCTTGGTAATGATTTTTAATTTCTTAACTCCAACTTTGAATTGAAAAGGATTTGTCTTTAGCACTTCTGAAATTGACCTCTGTATTTGTGTTTATTCCTGTACAATAAATAGATGAATAAAGTTTCTGATGTTATATGTACTAATTGCATACTAATTGCGTTTCTTGTCTAAATGGGCCACTCTTAGTAACACTATTTTTTTTCAGTAACTTTGTGTGATTATTTTTTACATGCCTCATGGTCTGAGGACTGATGACAGAATGAATCAATGTAGCCTTGTTTTTGAGAAGAGGTGTGTAATAATCAAAGTATTGATAGTGAGTGGTCACAAGCAGTGTATGTGGTCTATATGCTGTGCTGCAACCTTCTGAAATGCTTTTTGGTCACATAAATAGAAAAACCTTGCAGCTCTCTGTGCTATCTCATAGGTTGTTCTTTGTTTTGTTTTGGGTTGTAGCAGTTAATATAGAAACCACTACAATACATGTTTCAGTCTAGTGTAGATGGTGTTTTTTCATGCTGAATTTTAATGTGCATTATGTTGCCCGATTCATTTAATGTGGTTAAATCTATTTAGGAGGCAGTACAGGACTCTGCCATGTTAATTGCTGTATGCAATATACTAAACAACAAAGAATGAAAAAATCAAAAGGAAATGCAAATATTTTCTCATTTTCTGTTTACTCTGAAAACATTAGCATGTAAAAATGTTAAATATGGGATGCAGGTATGAACACCTTAGGATAAGGACCAATTTTTTGAGGTATTTGTGGGGTGTATTTGCCTTCTAATTCACCTATGAATAAGGAAAAAGGGAATAAATCATCCAATAAAATGGATTCTTTGTCTTAAAACACTATAAAATTACTTATTCCAGAGCCTCAGTAGTCTGCATAGATTTTTGAAGTGTCATATAATATAATGCCAAAACTTGTGATTAGAACATGACAACCAGTGTGAAAACACAAGTTGTCATTAATTTTATCAGCTGCTACCAAGCTATTTGTATGTTACATTACTTAAACATTTGTGGGTTTGCAGGATTGAGGAAGTAGTACAAAACTGAAGTTACTTGTGCTAAATTGGACTTTTCATCCTGGTTCAGTTATTTATTTCTTAACTTTTTTTCAGAGTTAAGATGAGCATGAGATTTGAAGAACGTATAATTTGCACCGTTAATTTTCAAAGAAGAATACACTGAAATTACCTTCAGCTTTCTTATATATTTGTTCTGTGTTTTCTAGCTCATCGTTTGTTATTGTAGAACTAAGTGTACAAGTAAAGCTTACATACCAATGTAAAATAACCCATTTTACAACAAATAATTTCTAACAGTTTGCATTTGCTAATTAAAAACCTGATAGCTTTAAATTTACATTCATGTAGAAAAGAAATCATAACACTTTAAAAAAACCCCAAAAATAGGAAGAAGAAAAAGGCTGTTCAGTGTTCAGACTGTATGAGTTTTTAGTAAGATCTCATCCACTTCTGGAAGGTCTTACTGCTACTTAGCCTTGCTAGCATTCCATAAATAGATGTGCCTTAGCAAACTGAGCCTCCCACCTACCTGAAGATCTTTTCCAATCCAGTTGTTAACTGTGCGTTCCTTTGCTGAAAATGCTAATTACAAAACTGTTTTCCTAATGTGTGTTCATCTCTTGTGCACAACTTCTTGTAAGTGCTTGGCTGACAGCCTGATCTATAGTTGATAGAGGCCTTGTATGCTAATGGAAGATAAATTTGAAGGAAGAAAGGCAGAATTTTTGTGTAAACACTGACTAGAGCAAACTAAATGAGTGGGTTTAACCTTCTTTTTGTCCGTTTGAAAATGAGTCTGATAACCTAAGTCTTTCAAAAGCATTTTCTAAAAATTAGTGTTTTCAGAAGTATAGGAAAGTTTCACATGTACTAGTTGAATCTTCAATGTGTTTGTTAGAATCTGAATGCATAGTCAGATAACAGCGTGGTAAGTGATGATGCAAATTCCACAGCTTTTGGTTCCTCCATATGATTTGCTCAAATACATACTTTTTCTTGTGTAAGGTAGGTTAGCCTTTTCTCACTAAAAATAATCCTGCTAGTACTGTAACAGAAAGTGGGCAAAACTAGTTTATAGTGAGATATCTTTAGAAAGACATTGAATACAAGATGGTACTGGACCAACAATATCTTCACACTTTCATGTGAAGAATGATGAAAGTCAGCAGTCTCTGTACTGGGCTCTGTATAGCTGCTAATGATAGGATGTTTCACTTTAGATTCTGATAGTCTGTTTCAGATGTGACTAATGTATATGAACAAGTAGTGGCTTAGGCTGAATTTAGTTACCCTCACATATGCATCTAGTGTGATTCTCTGTAGACGGGACATCTGAAACAGGACCTCTGACCTTCTGGAGACACCACTGGAGCCACAGCAAGTTTACTTGCTTGAAACTGGAAGAAGTGGTTGATGCAGCAGATAGTTGTGCTACTATTCAGAGGGACCTTGACAAGCCGGAAAAATGTGCCAATAGGAATCTCATGAAGTTCAGCAAAGGAATATGTAAAGGAAAATGGGAAGGAAAATATGATTTTGGAAACCTCTTAAAAATCAGCCTGTGTTTTTACAGTAGCGTCAGTTCTGCAGTATCTTGTCAGAAAGCTCTTGTTATTTCTAAAGCTGCAGAATTAAGCTTACAGGAATCATATTACTCATAGTTCAGTGAAGGGTCTAAAGCTTTACATTCCAGTTCTCTGTACTGCTACCGCTTTATTGGGGATACTTTGGGGAAAGTGCTTTTTAAGGGTTAGAGCAGAACAATAAAAATGTTGATTGATTATTTTTTTTTTTTCCCTGCTATCATAATGTCATCATTATTGTATCTGTTGAGATATTGAATATAATTCCTGGACAAAAATGAGTACATGAAATGGATGGATGAAGGAAGTACTCTGTAATTGGCGAGGGGAAAAGTGTGCATGCAAAGGTATAATTAAATATAGTAAAATACATACAACTGGCAGAAATTTGTTTACTGCATTTTAACCCACACAGTATAAAATTATGTGAAGTAAGAAAATGAATTTAACTAAATCATGATGTTTAACTTATTCTGAGAGTTATTGTTGTCTTCCTTATGCTGTAATGACAGAACGAAAAATTGTTTTGACTTTCATTCATTCTTTCAGAGTCTGGGAAACATGAATATCCTGAAGGGTTTAGGAAATTGCATTTAGGAGAAGCAAATGGATAGACTATAATGATCTGTATGAATTTATAATTCTTTTGTTCTAAGTGTGTTGGGGTTTCTTAATGTTGAAACATAGCAGATCTCTGTTGGGCTCCTTTTGGTTGATGGAGTTAGAAAGCAAGCTTCTTTCAGTCGTCCACCAGAGTTTGTTAGATTGCCTTATTAGAGGAGTCTCTGTGTCTGCTGCTCTCCTGACTATACAAAGGCATAGGAGTGTAATACAGTAAAAGGAGGTGAAGAAAAATCCTGTAGCAATTTGCTGAATGGGTATCAGCAGGGAAAGTGCTAAATTTTAAGCATTCTCTTGAAGTCTGTAGGTTTAATCACCCTTCTGAATAGTATAGTTAGGAAGACGCTAATCTTACTCACTGGGTAGGACCAAATGTTTGTTTTCTGTTCCAGTATGTTCACAGACTCATAGAATAGCTGAAGTTGGTAGGGACCTCTGGAAGTCATCTAGTCTAACCCCTTCCTCAAGCAGGCCCATCTAGGGCAGGTTGCCTAGGCCCATATCCAGATGGCTTTTTTAATGTCTCCAAAGGCAGAGACTCCACAACCTCTCTGGGCAGCCTGTGCCAATGCTCTATCATCTTCACAGGAAATAAATGTTTCCTGCTGTTAAGAACCTCCTGTTTTTCAGTTTGTGCCCTTTGCCTCTGGTCTTGTCACTGGGCACCACTGAGAAGAACCCGGCTTAGTTTTCTTTGCACCTTCCCTTCAGGCATTTATGGACATGTATCCCCCCCGAGCCTTCTGTTCTGTGGGGTAAACAGCCCCAGCTCTTTGAGCCTTTCCTCATAGGAGAGATGCTCCTGTCCCTTAGTCATCCTTATGGCCCTTTTTTGGACCTCTGTCCAGTATGTCCATGTACTGAGGAGCCCAAACTGGACAGAGCACTCAGGTGTGGCCTCCCCGCTGGTCAGTGGAGGGAAAGGATCACCTCCCTCATCCCATTGGCAATGGTTTTCTTAATGCAGCCCAGGATAGTGTTAGCCTTCTTTGTGGCAAGGGCCATGTTGCTGGCTTATGTAGATTCTTGCAGTATGTCCCATGATACGTCTTGCCTTTTGTTTTGGAATATTTAGTTATTAAATCTTGCTACCTTTTCCATTGAAAGGATAATGATTTTTTTTTCTGCTTGATTGTTTGTTACAGATAGGCTAGGTGCTTCACAGGTAACGTTGAAATAGTTTGCCACTATTACAAAAGTATATTAAGTAATAGTGCTCCTTATGTAAGTAAATGTAGTGTGTGTTATCTTTAGTCAAAAGTATTCACAAAGGAAATCACTAACTAAACTATTAATAGATCCTTTTAAAAAGAATGGTATTTGCTAGGGTTGTTTCTTTTAATAGCAAATGTATGTAGGGTGATCATTCTTGCCTGTTTGTGGAAAGATGCAACATGGGTTCTTGTAAAGATTTGTTGGTTTGTTTCAGCATTTAACTGAACCACCACGATTAGTTTATTATCTGAGGGATCTCAATATCTCTAACTTTTTCATGCAGCTATTCTTAGGTGGATTAGGTTAGGTGGATTTGGAAGCGTGGTGGTAGTTGGATGGGTTTGAATTTGTTTGCTACTTATATTCAGTTTACTTCTATGCAGTTAATAAAAAGTTTTCAGTGAGAAGGGAGATAAGGAAACTTAGGGTTTTTTTGTTAGTTTTGTTATCTAGAATAATATTATATGATTGAAAAGAATATGGGGAATTAGTTATTAATGCCGGCAGCCCTGAAACAGCACTTGTACATCTAACATTCTGTAAAAAATTTCAGTGAAGGAAGTACATATGATCTAGTAATGAATTATCCCTATTAATTATTTCTGAGGATTTTTCTAACTTTGATACTTAATCCTGTTGATACCTTTCTTCTTTACTGCATCCATGGTGGAGTTAATTTCTCTTTGTCATTAAAAACAGCCTCCTCTGTTTGCAAGCTGTTGTCGTGTCCTCCTTCCACCTTCTTAATCCCAGTCTTTTTTTCTTTCTGTAGTCATGCCTTCTAGATCTCTTATTTTCCTGGTCTCAGATGGGATTCTTCATCAGTTTATTATACTCTGCAAATTCATGTAGGTTAGTTGTCCATCTATAACAGGTCAATGGTGAATATGAATATATTCCTCCAGAAAATAGGATCACATATCATTACTTGATACTGGTTGTATGTAGTAGATACTATGTACACATGTAGATTGGGGCGTGCATGTGTGTATTTGTATGTACATGTGGAAGGGTAGGTAAGAAGATGGTGAGTTGTTTTTATAACTTTAAAAGTTATAATTGGATAAAAATTATTTAGAATGGAAGAAGTTTGGGTTTCTGTTTAAGAAAATCCTGGAAACTGGTTATTAACCCTCCACTGATCAGAATTTATAGTGATCAGGTTTATTTCTTCAGTGTTGTGAATTCTAAGTTGCTTTTCTCTCCCCCCCCCCCCCCCCCCCCCCCTCCCCCCCCCAACCCCTTCTCTGTAATTCACAGCTTTTGGAAATTAACTGGACAGGACTGACCAATCTTCTGGATGTTCCGGGACTGAAGTGAGTATATGTAAAGCAGTGTTTGATATTCTTCCACCCAAGTACACCCCAGAAAATCTGAAGACCATCAGCTAAATAATTTTAGGTTAAATTATTCCGAGTAGTTATCTCATGATTTAGAATTACATTAAATTGCTCAACGTGCAGAAGGTAGTGATTTCACTACAAGTAAAAATGCACAAACTTACAGCTATGGAACTTGTTAAAAACATTTCGAAAAAAAATTTTAATCTGCTTTTTTTAGTGTTCTCAGCCTTTCCAGATTTCCAGAATCTTGTGAATTTCCTATCTGCTATCTCATATGGCAGCAGAAAGACAGAGAGCCTTATTTTTCATGTCAGTGGGTTCACAACATCTTGGCTCATGGCTTTGTATGCTGATATTTCTCTAGTTGCTTGCATAAAGGTAGTTAGAAATACTTAAGACACTAATTAAATTAAACTTCCTAATCTCTTCAAGTACTTACTTTTTAAAGCTTTCAGTTTATTATGTGAAGATCAAATGGAGTAGCAAAAATATTGACCATATATAGCTAGAAAAAATGCTTGGTTTATGCAGAGCTTGTCAAAATAGTACATGATAAAACCCCAAAGAAAAAAGCAGTAGTAGAGGTAAAAACGAAGCTGCTTTGAATCATTGCAATCCTGATGAGGTTAAATCCATTAGTATATTCATAATTATCTAGTTGTAATAGTTACCCAGGGTCTTTTTAATATTGAAACTATGGCTAAGGGAGTAAGGGTGGATCTGATACACACTTGGATTTTGTGACTAGTCCTTTTATTGGATCCCGTACTCTCAAGAGCTGGCTGACTCCAGAATTACTTTTTTATTGTTTAAAAATGAGTTTGAATTTAGGTATTAATCCTTTACTGCTCACTTGCGTGACTGAAACAGATCTTGCTTTGCTTAGACATGTGAAACCATTGCACGGAATCCCAGTTGAACAGTTCAAAATTAGAACTTGCATTAAGTAGGTTAATGGCTGCAAGAATTGCTTATCTTTCAAGCCTGCTTAAGGCTGCCTCCAAGGAAAGAGATTTTCTTGATGAGTGAGAAAAGGGCTTCCAAAATACAAGTACCGAGTAATAATTTGCTTTTTTGACATAACACTAATAAACTCACATTTAGTACCTAAGCTTACTAGGCTCCTGAGATTTATACCACACTACATGTTTGGCTGACTGCAAACACAAAACCTCAGATGTAAACAAATTCTAGCTAAGTATCTCAATTTTATGGTTTCCAGAGCAACCAAGCTTGGCCACACATGCATAAAATCATGCCATCTAGATGTGGTATAGTTTCTATAGAAACTGTAACCGAGGTGACTCATGTTCTGTTTTGCCAAGACATTTCTTCAGTGCTGAATTTGTTTTTCTTATCTATATAGATAGATTGTATGGTTTGGTAGGGTAACTTGACATATTGTAGTAAACAGTGCTGAACAATGAAGAGATTGTTGCTGCCACAGGTACCTTTTTTATCTTACTGCTGTTGCCTGCACGCAAAAATACTTGCTTGTACTCTGTTTGCAAATGCCTTCTATTAAATGAAATTCTGCATTTGCTGCTAGAAGCTTCCCTGTGAGCTGTTAACAACTTCTGTTGCTCTTAGTATATGACTCCACAAGGAGAAGGACATACAAGTAATTCATGTTCCATCATTAGTATAGCTTACAGTGGAGTGGAATTAAAATCTCTGTGTAAGGAGGAGCCAGGCTGTGAGAATACTAAAGTGCTGTCAGGAAGGTATGTGGATGATGGGAAGATGAATTATATTATAGTTGCTTGAGATACAGTAAAAACACTTTATGTAGTCTGAGATGTGCTGTCTCTGCAGTGTAAATAAAGACGATGCAAGAAAAATACATAGCTGCTTATTCTGTCACTAAAAAATAAGTAGAACTAAATAGCAAAGAGTAGGTACCTGACAGTTATTTTCCTACAATGAAATTGAGCTCTTGAAGACATGTAAAATACGTGAAACATTTTGCACTTGTCATTTCTGTGAACTGAGAAAATAATTGTGCTTATCATCAATGACTTAAGAGTTTTACAGTCTTAAGAAACTGTTTATTGGTGATGCATCAATGTAAGGGTTTAAATTGATACATCTTTCTCTGTAGCTTGATCGGTGATTTGTCTCTGTTTTCCATAGATCAGACCTCTTAGTTTAATAACATAATGGCAAAAGGTTGTTACTTTTGCCGCGTATTCCTGAAGAATACTTTCCACCTGGGAGCATCCCAGTTGGCTAATATTTGGTTCGATACATTTTAAACAGCTTGAAAGTGTCATGTTGTTTTTAGAATTAATTTAATTCATCACTTAGCGAGGGAGTATCTGCTGCCTCCTATGAGTCCAGTTTCTTTGTGTGAAATTCCATTAATGCTAGCTCATTCTTCATATTAATTTCTCGGATATTTTAGTGACATTCAAGCATTTATATTGATGTAAAATTGTGAGGCTGACCTTTGGAATCACAGAGTTGGGGTTTCATCTTAACAGAGAGGATTGTGAATCCTCCCAGTGACTGGACTGTGTAGTGCTTCAGGCTCTTTCTTTTATTTAAGGAAATCTGCTCTAGCACCATTTGAACATTAGTCAATCTCTGAACCTTTTGCTACTCCAGGATAGGTTTGTTTATGCCTGTAGCTTATTTCATAATGTATGTGATCTTAACTAAGAGCACGATAACCTTTCTTTCAAGGCAGCTCTGGTACCATTGCCTGTCCTGCATTGCTCATATGCTTTCTCTGACCTAGGTCAGTTAGTTTTTTCCATTAATCATCTGTTCTTAAGGCATGTGCTGTATTGAGCATAACGGCAAAGCTTTCTCTTCTTGCCAGGTAGGGACACTTAACAAAAGCAGGAACAAAGCAAACTTACCTACTGGAGATTTGTTGTCAGATTTGTATTTTGAAAAGTGTGGTTGTTGCTTGTGTAGTTACTATCACCTCAGCTTTTTATTATTTTCCTTGTAATGTTAGACTGGTGGAGACGTTTATTTTAAAATTTTAAGTCAATTCTAACAAAACAATGGGGTCTATTTTCTTGGCTAATTTTAGAGAAACTTTTAGTATACACAAGTTGAAAACTATGATTACCAACGTGGAACTGAAAAAGTTTGAAAAACATGTTACAGTGATGACTAAAGGAAGCTACTTATTTTCAAACAACATGATTATCTTCTTATAGTAGTTGTCTTAATTACTGAAACTACATTTGTAGGGTTCAGTGTTCATTTAGAATGAAAATCTTTGTTAATATGATTGGATGAGCTCTGCAAGCAAGGACGGGGAATGAAGACTCCTCCTTAGGACAGATGTGAATTAATTCACAGAAGTGGAGAGGAAATTTTTCCCCTGAGCAGTATCTTAACATTGTCCACTGTTGCTTCTTTCAGAGAATAGAGGGGTTTGCACAGACCTGTCCATTGATCTTGATGCAGCCTTGAGTTTCTTCTGTTCTATCTTACTGGATGACGTTAAAAAGTCAACCATGTTCTGTCGTGAATTGTAGTTCATCTATATTTTCTGTGGAAGTGGGCAGCCAAGGGGTTGCAGGCTGTACTGGCACGAAATATTGGTGTGAATCAGTGGGCCAGATTGTATTTAATTCTGTTACCCATCTCCACCATAATACCTTCATTGCTCACTGTGAAATTTTCTCCCCAAATGAAAGTGTGTGTGTGTGTGTATATACACATATATATAGTATATATATTTATTACATTTCATTGCAGCTTTTGTGTTTTTATAAATATGCTAACTGCTGAGTCAGAGCTACTTGCAACTACTTATCCAGTCTTAGAAAAACTTCTCAAGGTGATTACACACATGTGCTTCCTCTGAAAAATGTTCTAAGTAATCAAATATTATTTGCATTTTAATTTCATAACTGTAAATGGAGAATCATAAAGTGTATTTAGGAGGAGAAATCGTTCATCCCTGAAGCAGCTCCACCAGCTTTAGCAAGAGTGCACAAGCAGTTCAAGTATTTTTGTAATTTTCTTTCTGAACCTTTGTGCATAACCCTAAAATCTTCCTGGATACTTGTATCCTATAGCGAATTGTATCGCTGCAGCTCAGCCTTTTTGCCAGTGTAGGCAATATGTGTAACTGTTGTATTGGTCTGACAGCGTACTGCTTTGTTGTCAGTTCAGACCCAACTGGGTGAACTCGTTGCTTAGGAAATCTTTCTCTCTTCTGTGTTTCTGGAGGACTGTGGGGTTGGGTTTTTTAAATGATTCATTACCAGTGTGATTGTACTGCCACTCCCTTTTTGCCAGAACAAAACCTGTTTTGCTTCCCTAGGCTATATTTTATTCGGAGCATGTTTTCTTTTGTTTTTCTGTTTTAAATGGTGGTCCTCCCAGCTCAAGAGGACAACTTGTTTCATAACAATACAGGAATGGTTAGCCAGACTTTCAGAGACAGTTAAATCATTATTGAAATACAAAAGTAGATTAACAGTTAACATCTGCTTGGTTATATGCAATGCAGGCAAGAAAACTTATGCAATAGCCTTTTGCCCTGGGTGGCTTTAAAAGGCGAGGGTGAGGGGAGAACTTGGTGGTGGCAAGGAAATGAGAACTTTATAGTCATCTCTGTGGTTTCTGCTATTCTGTGTCAGCTGCTTCCACCTGGTGGCCATTTTGCAAGAATCCGTTATTTTAAAAGAAGTGTTCAAAAAACAGATGTGTCTTTACCCCCCTAAAACGACAAATATATTCTCCATTTAGGTTGTTAAGCAGCAAAAGGAGTATATTAGTGTGATGTAACATGGTTAATTCTTATGAAGTAACTGAGGGTTATTTTCTCCAACAGTGGTTTATCAGATACAATAATATTGGATATAATATCCAACTACTTGGTCCTTCCAAATAGAATTACAGTCCCACTTGTCAGTGAAGTGCAGATTGCTCAACTGCGGTTTCCTATACCAAAGGTAAGCATGTTTCATTTAATACTAAGAATTTCACATTTAGCTTTTTGTGTAGTAGTAACCGCTAAAGATATGTACATCTGTGTGAATTTCTAGAGTTACTGCAGTAGTACAAGTTATCATGAATCCAGTCACTTAAAATAATTAATTTATAAATAATTTCTGTTGAGTTAATGTTTCATAATAACGCCAAGAAGGATTTTTTTTAGTTTGTTAGAATCTTAAACATATTACTTGCTAAAATCTAGTTCAACTGTATAAACTAAAAAATAAGTAGCATAAGTTTTATTTTATCGCTGTAAATCATTGTTAGTGCTTTTCACTTGACAGTTGTTACTATTTATTGTTACTCACTTCGGGTAGCATGGCATTTCTTGATATAACTGGCATGTTTCTGCTTGTTGATGAAATCTTGTTTTCAGGAATATCTTGCATGCTAGGTCTGCTGTGTATGTGGATCATCATTGATATCTCTCCATTTACAGTGTATCCAAACTAATTTTCATGTTAAGGAAATCACAATGGAAATGATAAGACACATATTGCATAAATTGTGATGACACGGAAGCTTTCAAATTGCTACCTAAACTTACCTTTTCCTTTTTCAGGGTGTTCTAAGGATACACTTTATAGAAGCTCAGGACCTGGAGGGGAAAGATACTTACCTAAAAGGGATTGTCAAGGGAAAGTCAGATCCTTATGGAATCATCCGTGTGGGCAACCAGATTTTCCAAAGCAAAGTCATAAAAGAAAATCTGAATCCAAAATGGAATGAAGTTTATGAGGTATAACCAATAAAAATATCTTTTTTTGCATTCTGTAAAGTTGTCTTCTAGAGTTTCTTTTGTTGAAGGTGATACTCTGGGGACTTCCTCGAGGAGCTTCATATTTCCCTCTAAAAGCCCAAAGTTCTGTAACAAAACAGAAATTCTCCATTGATGTATACGCGCTTTTGTCTAGACTAAGCATCAGTAATTCTGAAGAGCAGTCTAGTCTATTAAAGCCAACATTAGCAAATCACATCAAAAAAGCTCTTATGCTTGCTCTACTCATTAATTGCATCTTTTTAAAGCATTTGCTCATTGATAAGTTTTAATACACAAGTACACTGCAGTTCGATGTTTTACTGTTACTATGCCATTTAACAAAGCTGATTAGTTTTACTGTTGACAGTGCCATCTTACTGTACTTCCAGGCCTTAGTATATGAACATCCAGGACAGGAGCTGGAGATTGAGCTCTTTGATGAAGACCCAGATAAAGATGACTTCCTGGGAAGGTAATGGATATTTGTTACATAACATAAAGGAATGTCATGGATAATTTGTTTGTAGGTATTAAAAGAGGTGGAATATTTTCATCTAGTCTTTATTATCGCAGTTGCAGTTCTGCTAAATTACTGTATTATCAAAATTATGGCAGTAAGTAGTTCCCTAATTGCTTCATATATGTAGATAAAAATGTGCTTGTGTGTATATATACACATCTGTATGTTCACATATTTTTTTAAAAATATGGTAAGTATTGTGGGTACCCAGAAAAAAAAAAGATTGTTTTTTTTGTTTTGTTTTGTTTGGGTTTAGGGGGATTTTTTTTTTCGTTAGGGATTGTGCCCTACCTGCTTTGATGTTTGTAAGCTAACACTAAGTCTTAATTATTTCTTCAGGCAGAGTTGTAAATTGTAAAACTGTGTATCTTCCTCATCTTCATAGTTTTTAAATAGCTATCTTGCAGTTTATTTTTCTCTAAAAGCTGATGTTAACTATTAGATTAAAGAAAAAAATTTACTGTAATGCTTTTGCAAACATTACTCACTCTTAAATTCCATAGGCCTACCTTAAAGGTAGTAAACTTAGTTGGTAAACTAAGTGTTTACCCATAAACGTTTCAGGGTTTTAGTCAGCTTCTTTCTCCAGTAATTTGTCACCTTTATTTCTTGCAGAGTTTTGGAGCTTCTCATTGTTGCTTTCCATACAGAGTAGAACTCCCTTATCTTTCCAGCTCCTTCTCTCTTAACAGGAGCAACAGTACCTACTTCTCTTCTCATTAAAATAAAGAAGTAGGTAGTACAAAGGCTTCTTTTCTTTGCACTTCTGTAATCTTACACTGAAGTGGTTGGGGGGAGGAAGTGGCATAGCGTGTACATCAGTACTGATAAAATAAAAAGCCACGACAAATGTTCATGCTGTGGCATGCAGTTGTCTGCCTTGTTTAATTTTTAGCAGATTCCCTGATACATTTTTAGCTTGTGTGAACAAGCTCTCTCCCAGACAATGCCAAGGCATGAATTTGGTCACAGCATACGTCCAGGGGCTATTTCCAGTGGGTAGTTTGGATGTAGTCGCCATTTTGAGAGTTTGGCCAGGTGTATGGGAGCCGTACTGTGCCAGTTGCCCTCGTAGCTACAAAATGTTCTCTAGTATAGGCATATTTTCTGTTACCCTGCATTCATCTTTGTTCAGCCATTTCATTCCCTACTTATTCCTCTCTTAGGAGCTAAAAGAATAGTATTCTGCTCTTTTGATCTCAGTGGAAGCCTGGAGACTCAGCAAGCACAGGGTGGGGTTTGAGTTCTGTGTTAGGTTTTTTGCTTCTTGGCTAAAATACGTATTCTTTTTTTTTTTTCTAGTTTGATGATCGATTTAATTGAAGTTGAAAAGGAGCGTCTTCTAGATGAGGTAAGTGTTCAGTAAGCTTTGGTTTTAAAAAACCCATATGTTGTATATGTAGTTATTGTACTATTTTCCGGGGATAGTTCCTGTATATACGTGAATAACCTTAATGCTATAGAAATAGATTTGCTGATGATCGGTACAGTGGTTTAAGAGATACCTGAATTGGTGAAATCTGAAGAATAATGCCATTATTCTGTCTTCGGATTTTAAGATTACTAGTTGATAAATGCAAAAACCAGTAATCTATGTATTTGGTGAGAGCTCTTTCTTGCAGGAGATAGTTAATTGTTTGGTTTAATTATTATCGGACTTAACAGACTAATTTTCATCCTGTATGTAAGGGAAGAGAGATTTTATAGTAACGTTATGCAGGGTTTGTATTTCCAGAACATGTTTACAGAACTTTAAGAATTCTCTCCATAGTTAAAAAAAAACATTTTACAATATAACATAGAGGTTTGCATGGCAGTTTTTGTTATTCTGTGTTGTTATATTTAGTGTGAAATAGGACAGTTTAAACAATCAGATCTTTTCAGGTTATGCAGACTTCAGCTCTATGCGATTTCTAGTGGAGTTAGCATTTCCTTAAATGTTCTGAGCTGCAATTGCAGTTGTGTATCTGTCTGGTTTCAGTTTATTTCACATTACTTTGCTTAACTTTCAGTGGTTTACTTTGGATGAAGTGTCCAAAGGAAAATTGCACTTAAAACTGGAATGGCTCACATTGATGCCAACTGCTGAAAATCTAGACAAGGTATTAAAGGAACACATTACTTTTATCCTAATCTTAATTGTTGTGGGGTGTTTTTTGTTGTGTGGGGGTTTTGTTTTGTTTGGTGTTGGGTCTTTTTTTGTTATTGTTGTTAACTAGTATAATTCTTTAGTTGTGAATTTGTATAAACCTGTAAATTTATTCCAAGCTATTTATCTTTAGAAATCTCAAACCAGTCATGACTGCCAATGTACTCTTGTGGCCAAGGGATTTTAAAATGCTTTTGTCGTCCTCTTCTCTTAATGTTAGGTTTGAGAGTATTAGCTAATAGCTCATTAGCCTGAGAGATGAAGTGAAATATCATATCATAATCTGTCCAGTCTAAAAAAAATAATTAGGAATTGGGTTTGAAATACATATATATGAATTTTGAAAACTTTGGTTGTATGCTTCATAGTGTGCATTTGTGAATGTTTGCATTTTGGGAGATGTTTTAAAAATATTTTTCAGGAATGGGAAAGAAATAATAACATTATTTGATTTTTCAGAAAGGCTTACAGTATGTTTTTGGTTTAGGTGCTAACAAGCATTAGAGCTGATAAAGACCAAGCCAATGATGGGCTTTCTTCTGCATTGCTTATTCTCTATTTGGACTCAGCAAGAAACCTGCCTGTAAGTTATATTCTGCTAGATACTCTTTTGCCATGGGTCTCTCTTGTGTACTTCCAGCATGTCTTGCTTGGTAGTATGGCACGCTGCTCTACTAACACACATTATGTCATGTTTTTTATACTTTCTCTTATTTCAAAACGTGTAATGTAAGGTCCACATTTTTAGTAGTATAGTATTACAGAGGTATCTTTAATAAAACATTACCCTTTAATCAGTGTGGTTTTTCTTAAAAGAATGCTCCTTTCCTGGACTTGAAAGGCTGCATGGTTTTATTACACAGTGTTTTCCATAAATAGTATGGGACTAGCATGAGCATTTTTAAGGAACTAACTGGGAAAAGGCCCACTTCCTTGAGTTAAGGTAAACCTGCTTGCTTTGGTTTAGGGTATCTGTGGTAGGTAGACTTGAAGGTACTGAAGTTCTCATCATGAAATCAATACTGTGCAGTTGGTGTTATCAGTGGCAGAATACTTGTCAGAGATTTCTGTGAAGTTGTCGTTTGGAGTATTGTTTATTTGCTTGTGCAAAATACAAAACAACAAAAAAAAGATGGTTCTGTCATTATATGGATTCTATTATGGGACTGTGAAATAGCTTGTTTATGACAAGCACAGACTGTTTTGTAGTTTATTTCAGGTTAGTACTGTTCCTGGTTGTAAATGGTAACAGTAATAAATTAAACCCTACCACAAATAGATATTTGAAGCATAACACTGAGTTTTGCTGTTTTTCGGCATTGCTATTAGATGAGAAATTCTGGAAGTGATGACTAAAATACACATCATAGAATAAAGTTTTCAAGCCTCAAATTTTTTTGCATGCATTTTGCAAATTTGTCCCCTCATCTTAAATGTCAGTTAAAACACTGCATCAGAGTGGTAACAAATGAAACTTTAATAGCCTAAACAATTTACATCACTGATTAGTGATTTCATGTCTGTTCCAGGGTGTACAGAACAGTGTTTGAGTGTTTGGAAGTAATATTTATAGGTTATCTTAAAAGCTAAAAAGATGCAGCTCATTTGGAATAGTCCTGCATCATCTTTTTAACTTCACTGTACTGAATTCAGTAGAAGTCTGTAACTTGGCAGAAAAAGAGTAGAATTACTGTAGTACAGAGTAAGCAGATAGAGAATAGAATTATGGTGTGCTTAACATCAGTTTCAGAATACTGCAACACACAGGAAAAGTCTGTCTGCCATCTGTTTTGTGAACTAGATTAATTTGAACCCATTTCTGTATTTTCTTGTTCAACTACTGGATTTTATGCAAACTGTTACAAGTTGAATATATCAGTTAAAATACACTAAAGTATCCTACTTAACATGGATAATTTAAAGTTCTGTCATCCACAGTTTCCAATTTTTTTCCATACAACTCTGCTTCTTTGTATTAGATTAGCTTTTGCAACAAATAGAGGCTTTGTCATAAGAGTAGGTTTTTCCATTCGAGTTTTAAACAAACATTCTGTAACATTGTCTCCCTCCTTCAGAAAGGTTAGGCTGCAAGTCTTGAGTTACGCCTACTTTTGGGGACAGTATTTTAATTTCACTGTCTTAATCAGTACTCTGATCAGTAGATCTCTAAACTCTAGGGCACAGAAAGGGGAAGTTCCTTGCACAAAGCTGACCAGTTAAGAAATTTGGGAACAGGATCCCGAATTTCTTATTGCTGTGTCAGCTGTTCTCTCTACAGTACAAGATTGCCGGAGTGGATTGAAAATAAGGATGGTCATAGTGCAGGACTTATTTAACCCTCTTTTTTTTTTTTTTTTTTTTCCCTCCTTGCTCTAAAAGCCCAGAAAAGCAGTTGCTGCAAATGACTCAGTATTTAACTGCAAGTCATTTTCTTTCCAGAAGCGTGTTGTCAAGAATATGATAGACAGTAACACTGAACAATTGAAAATTCCATTTACAAATTTACAACAGTAAAATAATACAGTACTGTGTTAAATTCAGGTTGTCCAAAACCAGATACAAAAAAGCTTCACAGTTAGGTGGGGGGGGGAAATATCACAGGAAGACTTCTTCATGCAGGAGGACTGAAGAGATTCCTATAGATTCTACAAAGACAACGCTTAGATAATGTCATGGAGCTGCTAGACAAACTGCAGTGAATTATAGCAAGTACAACTTTGTCCATTTGATTCTAATATGGAACAACATTCACAGGACTAAACATGAAAGTCATCTGGCTTCTCATGTTGTGTCATATTCACTGCTGGGGTCATGTAGCATAACAGCAAAAGTAATTGCTCTTCAAGATTGCTTGTGTTTATGGGGAACAAAAAGTTCAAAGAGAATGAAATATTAAAATTACACTGACCTTTATTAATAGTTTTGAAGACTTTTGTCTACAACTTTTAATGTTACAGCTGAAATATTTCCTAGATGAATAAGTACTTTTTATTACCTTCAAAATGGATTTCTTAAGTTAATGCTTATCACTGGTACACTGTAGATCTTGTCATCAGCCTTGTTTTGTTTGAGTTATAGTGGATAATCCCCAGCACAGGGATTTCTTTCGCACAGATGTATCCTATTTGTGGGTTTCTGAGACACTAGGATGATTTATCTGACATGTATTTCAAGTGAAGTAGAAACAGTGTAGAAGGCTGGTCTCTAAATCTGCTTAGTTGGATCTGCCATATAAATCTTAACTACCAAGAGTAAACTTGGAAAGTGGGTAAATATCTTTGAATATAAATAAAAACAAAAAACCCCTTTTCACCTTGCTGCACTACTGAAAGTAATTTAACAGATAAAACTATTTGAAATGGCAAATATTTACTTACTTTTTGTTATCTGCTGTTTTCTCTGGAATCTTTTGACTGTTTTCCTTAACTTTTTTGTGTAGTAAAGCTGCTTATGCATTCATTCTGCCACAATCCCATCACTCTGCTTTCTCCTTCCATTTCCATCTTCCTAAGAGTATCTACGAGGGAAACTTTGGGTGTGGATACTTAAAAGAGAGGAGAGCATCGGGACTAGTCTTTTGTGAAAACACTACCTCACTCTATAGAGCACTATTTGTGAGTTCTCTGGTATTATTTGTATTGTACCTTTTATCTGCCAGAGTGTGGATTAGCGCTACTAAAGCCACTCACTCTAGTGGAATGAGAGCATGCAATTTGTTTTGCTGCATGGTTTCAACAAGTGTGCATTGTTTTTGTGCTATTTTTATTGCATTTTAAAGGCTACTTAAGTTTCATTGATCAGCATATCATTGGGTAAGTAAATAATGATAAATATGATAAAAACCCAAGATGACTTTGTTGCAAAAGCTTTTACATTTAACCTAAATTGCTGATTCATTGAGAAATGAAATGCATACTATCAAATGCATATTATATTAGCACACTGTATGCTGGTGAATTGTTGGCTTTTATTGCAAAGAAATGAAAATAATAAATCTTACAACCAACATCCTTGTAGTTGCTTTAAAAGGTGATGCACTCAATGTTTGTAAGAACTTGCAACCCCTCCACAGTGGTTCAAGTACTGCTTTAAAAATGGGTGTGGTTCTTTGTGCTCCCCAAACTATAAATTCCCTTGTAAATTCTGTTTCACTCCATGGTGCTCCTTGTTTTGCAAATTCCCAAGCTCCTTTTCTTTTTTTCAAATTAGTCTGTAGTTAAGAAAATCCAGGCTAGGCAGAACCATCAATTAATATATTTTGCTTGAATTTAATGTTACAAGATTATTACAAGCTAATGAGCATCTGAATGTCTTCAATCTGTAAACACAACCTTGGTATCCTCAATAAGGATGAGAATTTGTTCAGAATGAGAACTCCTTTGCCACAGAGACATGGGTATGCCGTTGTAGATTGTGCAGATAAATTTGTTGCTGGCTAGCTACTTTTGGCTGATAACATAAACCTGGATTTAAAAAAACCTTCCCCTCTGCCTCCCTCCCAAATCTCTTTTCTGTGGTTCTTTCAGTTGTTTCTGTGTAGAAGTTAAAGTATGGAAAAGTTACATCCATTACCAAAATTTGTTAAAATTTAGTAAATAGTGCAGTTCACAAACTATAGTTCAGTTATCTTGGTATTATACTGATATGTAGTTGCTGTTTCTTTAAGTTGTAAAAATACTAGATACATCCTAAAAATAATAATAATTAAAAAAAATTCTTGTTAAAGAGTGTAGCCCTGATGTTTTTGTTGGTCTTTAGGGTCTTTGCATTAGTGCATGTCATCTGCATATAATAACATCTATTTATACATTGAACAAAACTTTCAAAATCCCTGAAGCGATCTGCGAGTCAGAGTGGAACAGCAACCATTTCAGGATAGCCAGGTAACAGCACTCTTAACTGCCTTGCTCTGCAGTTGCATGGGTGCTAGTCCTGCAACAAGCAAGAGGATGAGATTTGGCTGGAGGCCAGGAGTGAGGAGAGAAGCGTAGTAGCCCAGAGGTAACTTCAGCAGTTATAAAACTCCATCTTGTTTTCAGGGCATCTTTAAACATGAGGTATTAAGCAAACATTCACACCTGCAAGTTCAGATATCTACTGAGACTGTGACATGAGTTACTTGAGGGGGGTGGGAAGTATTTAAAAGAGGGTTCACTTTATATGGAGAGAGGAAAATCCAGTGCCCTGAGTGCTCTCTTCCTTTCTAGACAGTTTTATTGACTCCTGGGAACCTAGGTTCATGACACCTAATTCAGACATTTACCCATCTAAATTGATTTATCTGCAGTTAAGGAGTATGAATAGTGTTCTTAGTATAATTTCTGAAAGTGAGTAGCACTAGTTTTATTATGTGTTATGTTTAATCATACATTTTGATGTATTCATAACATTTTTTCTTCTAATTTGTTGTCTATATAATATATAAATTATCCAAATTTTAAATCAGCTCTTACAGATAAGTGATTGTCTTCTGGTTATCAATTGAGGGCACGCTCACAGATTTAGAAACTTCTAAAGCCCCATTTCAATCCCAAGCAAGACTTAGTGAGTCAACAGAAGTAATGAGTTGTACTCCAAAGCATATTGAATTAGGACCTAGCTTAATAAGGAAACAGCTTGTTTGTTGGTATAATTTATTGGTTTGTTACTAGTGTTCACTGCAAATGTCACTGGCTGTTACAGAATGCTAACCTGAAATCTGGTTTATTCCACTGTGTCAGCTATCAGTGTAGTTCTTGGATACCTATTCCCTTTTCCTGTGACTGTAGACACACACAAAACCATAGGAAGACAATTCTGTCACCCAGGGGAAGACCTTTTCTTGGCTTTTTATATTGAATACTCCCTTTTCTTCTCCTAGTCTCCTCCTGCCCAGCCTTTCAGCCACCATCCTCATGGACCTGAAGCTCCTTCCCTTGAAACCTCAAGTCTGGCTTAAACATATTTGCCCCAGCTGATGTCCCTCTTGGCCTATCCTTGCTATGATTCCAGAGGAACTGAGACATGTTCATTATCCAGGAATCATTGGTTGTCTGCCTTTGTAATTGATCACATAGGTTTGTTTTTGACTTTTAAAATTATTTGAAATAATAATATAGGGGGGGAAAACCGTGTACTGAATATACAGGTGCAGACATGAAGGAAAGATGGCCAGTAAGTTAAGGGGCAGTTTAGGATTCAAAATTATCTTGATGAATTACAGATATGATCTAGAAAAATAAGGTACTTTTCCATAGAGTACAGTCATTGCATCCATATAAATATGGGATGGAAATAGTTGTCCGATGGATAGCCCAACAGCAACAGATCATGCTGTATCATATTGCTATGAAAGACAAACACCCTCCTGTATATAGAAGAGAGGAATGCAGCCTCTAAGATGTATGGACTCATCCTTCTGGTCTACTTAGCCGTTACTAGGCCCCGATTTTGGCTGCAGCAATTTAAGGTATGGCGGACAGCCGTAATGATAGTAAGAAAGCCAGAAAATGTGACTAGCAGAGGAAGAGAATTTAGCATTATGAGGTAACGATGGGGATGGAAATGATACAAGGCTGCTGCAAACAAAGTGGCTTTTTCATGTTTGTCAGAAAACAAGAAACAGTGCTTAAACTCCAGCAAGGAACAAACCCATTGGGCATTAAAAATGTTTCTAATGAGAAGGATATTTAAACATTAGGATTGATCTGTCTAGGGATATTGTCCAGTCTCCATCTTGGAAGGTCTTTAAGTACAATACAGGTAAATAGCTGTGGAATATTCCTTAATTTTATTTTAAGACAAATAATTATTTAAAAAATCCCATAAAACCAGCCAAAACTTATTTCTGATTTTTATCAGTTTCACCATGAAGTATTTGTCCTGAGACAGAAATTTTTAAGCTAAATGCTGGGAATCTTGCCATGTATATTGGACAACTTGAGGATATGGACATTCCAAAAGAAAACATAAAAAAGTATTTCTGCATAAAGGTTACATCTCTCTTCAAATTATAGTCGCTTTTGGATTTGAATTTCAGAAAGGTATTTCTTTTGGCAGAGCACTGATAATACCAGTTCCTGTTCATAAACCAGCATATTTTAAAAGGCCATTATGCAATTTTTTCTGTTGCCACATGCTACAGCTTTTAAAGTAGAATTCTCCCTTGAAACAAAACTTTGTGCTTAAAGAAAAAAACAGCTATAAGTATAGTAACTTGAAATCTGTTTTATTTCAAAATTCTGTTCTCTGAAATTATTTCTTACGACTTGAATGAAAATTTTATGTAACATTTTCGTACTTTATATGTATCACTTGAAGAACAATGTGTTATTCTTAAGCAGTTTTTTCTATTTTATTTTAATGGAAAGTAGTCAGGAGTTCTGTCCTGCTAAATCAGTTCAAATTTCTGTTGTTAGTTTATTTGCTTGTCTTCATTCAAGTAAAGCAGTAGACCTTCATTCTAGTTAGCGTGCTGTTTGTATCACTCATCTGCTGAAGAGGCTCGAATGACTTTGACTTTTATAATGATCTAAGTCCTGTCAGTACTTTCAGCATTGTAATTTCTCCCATAAGAGGACTCCTTCGCATAATTACTTGACTTACCATCAGAGAAGCTTCTATGTTGCGAAAATAGACCAAATTTTATAAAGGTTCATTCAGAGGGCAGTCCATAGGACATCAGGCATTCAATAAAACCAGTTTTGTGAATTTTCTTTATTATGGTTAAAAAAACACTGGTAAGGGAAATATAAGTGGACTGAAAGTGAGTATATGAGTTTTAAAGCAGAATACAAACATTCAGAGATGACGAGGAAGAAAAAGAAAGCTCTGTCAGACTTTTTTTTGTTGTTGTGGTTCCTTCATTGTTTTGTTTTAAAGATTTTTGGGGGTTTTTAGGTTGATTTTTTTTCCTGCTTTGCCCTATATTGTCATGTCATAATTAACCTAGTGAGATTTCTTCATTGCATGACTTATTAACCCTGCCTATGTTCATTCTTTCCTGACTTAAAAGCATAATCCATTAGAATTTAACCCTGATGGCTTGAAGAAGGCTGCTGTTCAGAAAGCCCTGAAGGTAAAACTAATATAGTTGTCCATTTAAGGTCACAAAAGTAATGGAAATGCACAAATGCCTGCAACACTTCTCTTACAACAGTGGATGGAATTTCTGTTGCCAGGTATCTATTTAGTGCAATTCCGTTTTACTTAAATTTGGTTTCAAGAAGCAATCGGGACATTGGTAAAATACTGTGGTGACTTCAGTTGTAGATCAGCTGAGTGGAGTATAGACTGTTTTTGAAGACTGGGGGGAAAAAATAGTCCTGAGAGTTAATTTGAAGTAGTGACTTAAAGAACAAGGCTGACATGAAAGCTAAGACATCTTTACATACTGAGTGATACTTTATTAGTCAACTCTGAATGACTAACCAATAAAATAAATCTTTGACATGTTTTGAAATAATCTTATTTCTGTTAGATGTTTCCAGAAGGATTTACATCTTTTATATAGATGCTAAATAAATTTAGTCCAGCTTTTTGATATGGAAGACGTAGAGTTGGGAGGCAAACTTGGAAGGCATAAGCCAAGTTCTCAGCTGGAAGAACTTGGACAAGAGGCAGTCTCTAATAGACTGTCAACAGCAAATCTGTCAGCAGCAGGTGTTAAGAGGTGCGTTGTGTGTGTAAATATTGCTGCCTATTTAGCATGAATTAGAATTACTTATATTTATGTATCAGCATAGGCAACAGAGTCTTTTTGTCAACTTCTGTGGTTTCATCATTTTATGAAGAAAAGGGAGTTTTGGGCACCTTTTTATGGACAAAATAAAACATATGTCACCTAGCATTTTTAAACACCATCAGCTGGAGTGTAATCTCACTTTCTCTTCCCTAAACGTTTGTATTCTGTTGTCTTTGATGAAAGCTAAATATTTTGGATTAGAAATAATGAAAAAAATGCGGCATTCATCCAAGAAAGGAGTGCTTTCTTAACAGTGTTTTTTCTAAAGTAAATTATGGTTATAAGCAGTGTGTCACATAAAAGTCAGGTAATATTAGTGAAAGTATGATGTCCAAAATATAAGTTCAGATCCAAAACTATCTAAAATATGCACATTCTTAATTTAAAAATGTAAAATATTTGAATCACTTGGTTGTAATTGTGACCTTACATGCATTAAGTAGATTTTAACTAACTTCCTGTTTACATACCTGATCTGTACAATTTCCTACATGGTAGAATTCAAAGTATATTATTAACCATGTATACGATATTTTCTAGGCCTTTTAAACTGCATTAACACTTGCTTGAGATGATTAACTTTCATGTCTATCTTTTCTTTCAGACTTAAATTATTGTTAGGTTAGTTTAACATTTGTGAAAGAAACATGTCGTTGGGAATGTTCCTTTTGTGTATATAATGTGTTTCTAAACTGATGTTTATTTTCACAGTTTGATGTAATGATATACAGTTGGTGAGCAAGGCTCAGATATGGCAGATGGTTGATTCTCTAATAAAGAGAATTTGGTAAACTGTAGAAATACACATCAGGTACATTATAGTGCATCTTCTTTTTCCCCAAACTGAAAAGTGGGGAATATCAATGTTCTGATATTACATGCAGTTTAATAATACTACTGCAATGTAAATAAAGTAAGCTTCCTGAGTTTGTGCTTTCTCCATATCTCCCATCTGCATGCAATATTCATTTTGCACTTTTAACTATGCTTCATTAGCTTTGGGGGTTGTAATGCTCATTGAAGGCTAAGAATTTGCACCTCAGCAATTTAATTCAAAGAAGATGGAAAGGACTCTAAAACTCATGCCTCTTTATAGCATTTTGCTTCAGCATATTTAGGGTAGTTGGATGCCTTCATGTTAAATGTGTTCACCAGTTACTAGCCAGTCTGCTATTGAAGTCTGAATGAAAATGAATAAAATACTGAGGATAATATAAGCACATAGTAGAATGCATATGATTTGTATTTTTAAGATGCAGACACTTAAATTTCAGCAGAGAGAGGTTTTGCTTTATTCTGAAGGCAAAGTTTTTGCTTTTTCTTCATCAGTCAGGAAAGAAAATAAACAGCAATCCCAACCCACTTGTTTTGCTGTCAGTTGGACACAAGGCGCAGGAAAGTAAGGTAAGTTCCTACTCTTTATACTCTGTTTACAAACATTTGGTGGTTCTGTGGCTTGGCATTGGCTTTCAAGCCTTTGAGTGTATACACTGCACTAAAAGTTACCACCAGAACTGAAATTGCCAACAAGAAGCCAAGGATCAAATGGGTGCTTAATCAGTCTAAACTGTGAGTAGAGATCAAGTTTTAACTATTTGTAGATGTTCTGATCTGCAGCTGGGATTCCTACAGTGGTGATTATACAAATAATAGTGTGGGCAAACAGCAGGCTTCAAATCTTGATCAGTATTTTGAAAACTTACAGAATCACAGTGTTAGAGAAATGCCCAGGTTGAAAAGGGCTGCTGAAGATCATCTGCTTGAACCTTCCACTTAAAGCAGGGCATTAGATTAGCCAGTGCTGTATAGCTCTCAGAACTTGAGATCCAAGTTCCTCACAGACTCCTGAATTGCTTGTGCACCGTTGTGCTGCTTTCCTAGAAAACATTAGCGTAGTTGAAGCTCTTGGTGAGAACCTGGTTCTGCAGGCCTGAAAACAGCTTTGAGTTGTCAGTCATCTCTCTCCTAATCGGGTGGTCTGTAACAGATGCTTGTCAGGAGGTCGATCTTGATGGTGTTCCCTCTGATTCTGATGTAAGGCATTCAACATGCCTGTCATCTTGTCCATTACTAGCCTCTGTGCATTCAAACAGCTCTTTAAAATAAAATAGCTATAGTGAAGCGATACCTATATAGGTAGATATATACAATATGGGTGTTTTGTTTGTTTGTTTTTTAAGTAAAAGTGTCAGTGAGCGAAAAGGAGAGGACATCTAATTTTACTTTTTCGTACATTGTCAAAAGTTGTCAAAAAGCCTAAACCAGATGATACAGTCTTAATTTTGATACCTATTAGAGAACGGAGATAGAAATTCAAGTCCTTTGTTCCTGGAGGTAGTGCTTTTCTTCTCTCTCCCCCCACCTTCCCCTCCATTAATGGCTTGCTGAAAGTAGTGAATTTGGCATGGCTATTTGGAGATTAGAGGGGAAAATACGAGTTTCTAGGACTTTTATTGATTTAGTTGAGCCCTTTGGAAAAGTACGAGAAGAGAGAATGTGCCAGTCTGAAGACACTGTGTTTGTTCATAGACTGGTGTGAAGTAACAGTTCTTTAGGAGGCGTTTTACTTTACATACAGCAACTTCAATGCAAAACATACCCTATTACATGTCCTGGGTATAGTTTTATATGTCATATTATATATGCCTCGGGTAGATCCCACTTGGCCTTTGTTTAAATATGTCAGGCTTCAGACATAAATTTTGCAAAGCCAAAATGAAAAATGTACTCAACTTTTGATACTGTCTTTATTAGACAAAACTGTTTTATAATTGTATGCTTCCTGTTTTCAAACTTTAGATTCGATACAAGACCAATGAACCAGTATGGGAGGAAAACTTTACTTTCTTTGTACACAATCCCAAAAGGCAGGATCTGGAAGTTGAGGTATGTTGTCTCACTCTCTTTAGATACCTTTATTTTCTAAGACGCTGCAGTATTAACATTCAAACATTACAGGCTGTTACAAAATGAGACTGAATATGTTGTGAACACCATAAAATTATGCTTAGTGTTTTTTAAGATGAGGCTATGAAATGTTCATTTGCATTGACGTCTAAAAGGAAGAAAGACTATAACCAATCAGTCACCAGAAGAATATAGTTGATTGTTGTCTTAAAAGATAAAAAAAGTATGTTTTGATACCTGTTTCAAACCTTAACAGTCTTAACTGATAGCAGAAAATACTGTTATGTATGGCTGGTTTGTTTCCTTTCTCATCCCAAGGAAGTCTTTGCTTTGCCCAGATACTGTATCCCTTTACACTGATGACATGTATTTACCTAGTTCAGACAGACTGAAGTGTAAATGAGGACTGTTCTAGTTACTATTCCTCTAACAGTTGTGGGAATTCATTTTTAACACAGACCGTTTGGAAACTGTGTAGTTATTTTGATCAAGGGTCAGGTAGATGTAGATGTGATGGTTAGTTTCCTGTCTTGCTTATGCTGTAGAAGATAGGGATGAAGAAACTCGGCATTCCATATACTTACTGTTTCCTTCTTCAACGTAAAGTTGTCTTATGATCAGGGAAATTTTGTTGAAGAACAAACTACAATCAATATTGTTTTGTTTTTTTGTTCTCAAATAAAACTGTAATCTCCTTTTCTTTCTCTGAATTCTTACAAAGCAGATGATATAAAATGACTTAGCTTCTGTGTTCCTTCAGGTGAGGGATGAGCAACACCAGTGTTCTTTGGGGAACTTCAAACTGCCTCTAAGCCAGTTGCTAGAGAGTGAAGATTTAACTATGCATCAACGGTTCCACCTGAGCAACTCCGGTCCGAACAGCACTATAAACATGAAGATTGCACTCAGGGTACTCTAAAGCTTTTCCCATTGTAAATATCTGAAAGCATACTTAAGACTGTTGTGACTCCTGGTCTTCTAGCTTTATGAAAAAGATAGTACATTCCCTTGGGTTCACAAGGCTAGTGATCTGAAATCACCTTTATCTTTTCTAGAAATGGAACTGAGTCCTGATGGTTTAAAAAGAATAAAGTTTATAGGGAAAGAAAGTACCGTCCTAGTAGTAGAAAAATTCGGTCCAACTTTCAAGCAAATTGGAGATTTGAAGACAAAAATTGATACCTGAAAGTTGGTTTGTCTTTTTCCCCAGCAAAATAATTTGGGTTAAGATAGTATATCTCTTTGCAGACACTGTCAAACATATGTTAACTTTGTTATTTGTTCTTTTCTACAGCACTTTCTTGCTTACTTGTTGTTAATAAATCAAAGTAAAGTATAAAAGAGAAAGTAAGGATAATGAGTAAAAACATGTGATGTAAGATTAAATTTCAAAAAATTAGAAGAAAAAGATCATAGCATAGCTTTCCAGGTGGCTAGAGCTGTAAAATAAATAGCACTTGCACCAGAAATGTGTAGAGTGTGGAAAGGGAATAATGAGGAGACTAATTCTGAATGGAGAATTTCACATTTTTTTTATAGTTAACTGCAGTTGCCACAAAAAAGATGGGGCTATGTTTTGCTGTGCAGAAGGTTTCCTGTTATAGAGTGAATGATAGTGTCTGAACTTAATTTGTCACCAACCAGTACTCTTGTAGAAACAATTTTTTTCCTGTTTTATTATACTGGAAAATAGTTAATACTATATGTATTTTTATGGTATCTAGGTCCTTTCTCTTGAAAAGCAAGCAAGATCTCCAGATCATCAACACTCAGCCCAAGTAAAAAGGCCATCTCTTTCCAAAGATGCAAGAAAATCATCTTTTAAGCCTCAGGTTCCTGTCTCACCACCACCTGATTCAAACAAACCTGTTCCAGCTTCCCCAGTGACTGATAGTGACAAAAAGACTGATACAGCTGAAAAAAGTCAGCCTCCCAATGCCAGCCCTCACTGGCCAACAGATCTCAGCCGAAGTTCCTCCAGTCTTCACGCCTCTAACTTTTCTTATTCTCCCAGCCACCTCTCAGTCAAAGAACCCACTCCTAGCATAGCCTCAGACATATCTCTGCCTATCGCCACACAGGAGCTACGGCAAAGACTACGACAGCTTGAAAAGTATGGTGTACATTGCTTCGTTTTGTAATACATCTAAGTTAATTTATAAAAAATGCCATCAGTGCAGCCAAAGAGTGCTTAGTTTGCATTTCAGTAATATTTTTTACTACTGCAGTTTGAGCCTAGCATTTGAAAATCAGTCGTGATTTTCTGTTTCCTCACGGTACCTCAGTTAGATAGATCTTGCAATAAGAAGTTACTTTACCATTGCAATAATCTGCAAGATTTAGTCCACCTTGTTTTCGTAACTAAACTGCTGTAGTGCTAAAAAGAGTGGGATGGTAAGAGGGAAGGATATTTTTCGATACAATATTAATAACTTTCATGGCAATAGTTGCCTGTTTCACCACTGAATCCTGTTAGCATTAATAATAAGCCAATTGAGCTGAATACAGCTGGTCTTTTTAAATTAGAGGTATAGTTGACTATAAAGAATGTTAAATGAAAGTCAGTTACTACTTAATAAGGATTGCTGCAGCTATGCTTTCTTAAATTCTCTATTAATTTTTGGTCTTTACTTGCCTCAGTGGGCAGCTATACTCACCAGTAAAGATAGCTGAGTAGCCAGTCTGCTCTGAATAGGAGAATGGTAACCATTAATTCCCTATTCATGTAGTTCTCTGTGAATCTAAGTAGAAAGATTTCAATTTTTTATTTGTGAGGGACTGAAGTGATTCATCTCTTTCTCTGTCAGAGTTCATAGAATCAATAGTGTCATACAGCTTGGAAGGAACTTCTGGAGGTCAGTCAGCCCTCTGCTCAAAGCAAATCCTACCTCAATGTTAGATCAGGTTTCCTGGGCCTTGTCCATAAAAGTTTTGAATATCTCTAAGGGTACTAGATTCTATAAACTTTCTCAGCAATTCCACTGCTTAACCACTCCACCATGACAATATTTCCTTATTTCCGACTGGAATTTATCTTGCTACAACTTGACTGCAGCCTCTTGTTCTTTTACTGTGCACATACACGAGGTGTCTGTCTCAGTCTTCTCAATAATGTCTGTTTTAAGTAGTGAATCACTGCAACTGAATCTGCTCTTGGCAGTCTCTTCAATTTGTACAAACCCATTTCCTTTACCATCTGCTTATGTGCTCCAATCTCCCATGTCTCTCTTCCAGCCCAAAACTGTGTTAGATTGATAATTTTGATAAACGTTGAAATACTGCTCCTTATTTAAACCACAAAATTTCATACTTTCTCATTTGGTTAGAATGGTAAAGCTACAGCTAAGGAGATCCTTTATTGCAGCCCCATGTTTTTGGGTGCTCTTGATTTTTTTAGATATTTTTATTTTAACCAAGAAAATACTGGACGTGAAGCACTTCATTCTAGTTTTTAAAGTGAATGACTTGAGAATTTTAATGGAGCAATCACTTTTTAGTAGCTGTTCACAAAAGATGCCCACACTCCCTTGAAGTAAAGATATCCTTCAGGTATCTGAGAAATGCTAAACTTCCATATACTGTCTTGTATGGAATGGAAAACACTTGCAGTCAGTATACACAAACTAAAACAAGCATTTCCTAGAGATGAGGGAACTCTGCAAATATTGGCCATTCTTTAAAACAGAAATTCTTAAACACAGTGCTTGCTTTTTATTTAAGCATGGCCTGTATTTATAAGTGTAAATTGATTCTACTCTTCTTTTTGATGTGGCATGCGCTACAGAAAAGTGAAATGGCTGTGTTTATACCGTGATTTGAGCTTTTAAGACAGTAAGTGCGTTTAAATATCACTATTTTAATCCCAAGAATATCTATATTTCTACATTAGGGGATTTAGAAAAGAATGAGCTGGCCTTCTAATTGGTTCCTAGCCATAAGTAAGAGTGGTCCGTGTCTGAGTTTTTCATTGCAGTTTGCATGATTATTCTTTCCAGTCTCCTAGATACTGCTTTAAAGTTTATTTTGGAGTAAGCAAGTTCTTTAATAGTAGTGGTTTTCAAAGTACTGAAGAACAGATGATCTCTAAGCTGATAAGAACACCTAGCTTATTTTGGAGAGTAGAGGTGTTGCACAAGGAACTGAAGTACCAGAAACTGGTGAAGATACGCTCATACACTGATGTGTGCTCTCTTCCATGTTGGTCTAGTAAAAACTTAAATGGATAATACATGATTTCTGGAAAAACTTTTTGGCATGTATTTCAGTTAGGTCTTACTTCAAATCTGCATTGTAAATACTAAGCGTAACATTCTACTTTTTCCTGCAGTGGAACAACTCTGGGGCAGTCTCCACTAGGACAGATTCAGCTAACAATTCGTCATAGTTCACAAAGAAACAAACTGATTGTGGTAGTGCATTCCTGCAGGTAAGCAGAAAATAACAAATTTCATTTCTGTGCATATTTCTTTGTAAACTTTGTGATATCTTGACTTACCTTCCTGAATTCGTTGTCTGGATGATCTTTGTCATTTTTAAAACAACATAGAGATTGTAAGTATGTGTAAATACAAAAATATACAGAGCTATGCTCAGAATCAGTAAAAACTTCATTGAAGATTTTACTGTGATTTTTGTCTGAATACCCTGTCAGATTTTAAATGAAAAAGGCATGTGGATTTTTATCAGTAGTGTCTAAAACATCGTGAACAGGCTGAATTTTTCCTGGGATGACAGCAGAATTTTTGGAAAGCTCAATCTAGATTTGAGTTGGAATTTAAGAAATCATGGGCAGACAGCAGAGCTAGGAATACAACGTTTATTTGATTTTGTACAAGTCACTGCTTGGCACTTTTTCCAATTTTTCTTTTCCACTGCTGTTTATCTGTGTGCTCTGTCCTGTGCATCATACTTTGTGCAGGATATCCCATAATTGATTCGTGTACTAAATTAAATGATAGTAATGTAGACGCTTATATTCAGCGATGTCTCATTCATTTTCTAAGTGGTTCTCCTTGTTTTTTGCTGGTCACAGAAATCTAATAGCGTTTTCAGAAGAAGGATCCGATCCATATGTGCGAATGTATTTATTGCCTGATAAGCGACGATCAGGAAGAAGAAAAACACATGTATCAAAGAAGACATTAAACCCAGTGTTTGATCAAATGTATGTTTTAAACTATGGGTAGTAGGTTTATATTATGTAATTGCAATGCTGCTGAATTAACGCTTCTGTTTACCTGAACGGATGAGCTGTTGAAACCTCTAGTTGTCACCAGACTTGTCATACCTTTCTCTCCTGCTGTAATAGCTCTTCCCATCCTTCTATTCCCTGTTATGACTGTAGACCTTCTCACTCTTTCACCAGTTCTTTCTTCTTTTTTGCCTTATCCTATGTCAGTTGCATCCCCTTTGGGCTGGTAGCTAAAAAGCAGTGTGCACCTTCTGGCAGGTGGTCAGAACATCAGTGCTTGCAGCTGGCGGGTGCCGTTGGTATCCCTTACTGACAGAAAGCATGTTGTCTGACTGGCTGATTGCCTGGCTGATAGATGCTGCCTCCTTGGCAGGACTGGCCAGCCAGTGTCTGTTTGTGATTGAATTGTTCAGTTGATCAACCCAGTAGCACCTCTCAGCACCCAGGGACTCAGGAATTTTCTTTGTAGGTTAGATATAACCTATAGAAATATAACTTGCCCACAGGTTGGAAGTTGTGCAAGATTGTGCTGCATAAAAAATCCTTATCTTTGTAGTCAGCTTTTTCATGGTAGTTTCCCCTCACACTTGTACCCATCACTTTTCAATAAAGGTGACCTTTCTCTACAGACAGTTAAACTGGGGAAAACACGCTTCAGTCCATTCTGTCCAGGGGGAATCTGTAAATCATTGGTTAGAGGCTCTGGGAGGTTTTCCTGATGGTACAGCGCTTTCCTGTTTATTACAGATAATAGACTTGGTTTTGTCATGGTTTAACCCCAGCCAGTAACTTAAGTACCATGCAGCCACTTGCTCACCCCCACGCCCTGCCCAAGGGATGGGGAGGAGAATCGGGGAAGTAATGTAAAACTCAAGGGTTGAGATAAGAACAATTTAATAATTAAAATAGGAAAAAAAACCCCTAATAATAATAGTAACAGTTATAATGAAAAGGAGGGAGAAGGGGAGAGGAATAAAATCCATAGGGAAGGGATTAAAAACCCAGTGATGCACAATGCCATTGCTCACCACCTGCTGAGTAGTGCCCAGCCAGTCCCTGAGCAGCAATAGGCAGGCCCTGCCAGCTCCCCCCAGGTTTTATACTAAGCGTGGCATTCTGTGGCATGGAACAGCCCTTTGGCTAGCTCAGGTCAGCTGTCCTGGCTCTGCTCCTTGCCTGTGCTCCTCCAGCCTTCTCACTGACAGGGCCTGAGACACTGAAAAGTCTTCGACTTAGTATAAACATTAGTTACCAACAACTAAAAATATCTATTATCAGTCTTATTCTCACACCAAATCCAAAACACAGCCCTGCACCAGCTACTAAGAAGAAAATTAACTCTATCCCAGCTGAAAGCCAGTCAGTTTTACTGTGCCTTTCCAAGTAAAATGTACTGCAAAGCAATAAAGCTGCTGGAGAACTGTAATGACAAATAGATGTAGATTGTGGTATGGTCTTGCCCTCACTTTCTGTAAGTTTCTGACCTAGAAACAAAATGCATTCTTCCTTAAAAGCTGATGGGTTTCCTTGGTGTGCCAGGAAAGAAAATGAGCTCTGGTTATCAAGGACTGAGGATCAGTAAGACTAACCAGCCTTTCCATTTTGGAGACTAGCAATACTGAGCTGGCAGTATAGTAGGATTCCTCATTCTGCACTCTGTAGAGTCAGTGGCTGACTCTTTGTTTAGTTTTGTGTTGTTTGCTTTTACCAGTGGCTTCTAGCGACTAAAGGTAACAAAGTCTCAAACATTGGATGTTGGTACTGATCAATATCATTGAAGAAAAATTTTAGTCAAAAACATTGGGATCTTTTTCTCCATTATCTCAGACCTTCTTTTTTGTTTTGGGAGGGGGGTGGTTGGTTATGATTTGAATTGTTATTTAGCTGTAGGAACTGAACTTGCACTTCAGGTACAAAATTTTCTCTAAAGCATCACTTTGCCTGTCAGATTTGATTTCAGTGTTTCCCTGCCTGAAGTACAGAGAAGAACACTAGATGTAGCAGTGAAGAACAGTGGTGGCTTCTTGTCCAAAGATAAAGGGCTGCTTGGCAAAGTAAGTTGACAACAAGCAAATTCTGTTAATGCAGCATGTTATTATTATATTAAGACTAAAACCCTCTTGTGATATGAGCTTGTTAGTGTTGACTGAAGCACCTGATTCACGTGCAAAGCTTTTAAAAATTATAGATTGGTTAGATGTTAAGCTTCAGTAAGAAAGGAACAAACTGCAGAGACAGGTATAAAAACATGAGGCATCTTCCAGAGAACTGTAAGTTCTGAGGCTTGCAGTAACAAAACAAACCTGCATGTCAGACTTAGTAGTCATACAGTCAGAGAAACAAAATAACCAGTAGAAAACAGGTGGTATCTCAGAAAATGTTCAAACAAAACTGGAAAGGCAAGCAAGAGTACTTAGAGAAACACACGGAACAAATGTGTGTTTAGTAGTTGTAATTCCAGATTGTAGAATCCAGGAGAAAGAACTGCTACTAGAGATGTACCCAATGCCAAAACCAGCTATTGAATTCACTTCTCTGCTCTGTAGGCACTCATTAAATCATTCTATTTCCTACACATATGATTTGGAGCATGCAAAAAGGAACAGTAAATTCCTGCATCCTTGCAAATTGATGTGTTTGAGCTCTGTAAAGCATGAGAGATACCAGAATCATGGTCAGTCCATGGTGAGCGGTGTTCTTAATTTTCCTGTTTATTAGGAAGGCTGTTAGCATAAACACATCAGCTGACTGCCATTGCTGAGATAAGCCACGTTCAGAATTTAAGGCTGTGAGGTGCTCTGGGACTGTATCGCTAAAGGGTATATAGATTTTTAGGTCAAAACCAACAACTTGAAACTTTACTACAAGTCAAACAGCAGATAGCTGTGATGTCAAGGATGTAAAATAAATTGTTTACTAAGGGCATTACTTGTACTGTAGTTTACAGGATTGTGAGATTTGATCTTTAAAAGACATAGAATGAAAGACACACACAGTGCATTGATTGCTCATTTAACTTTCCACAGTTATTAATACCTCTGGCATCTGAAGAACTTGCTAAAGGCTGGACCCAGTGGTAAGTATATTATTTCCTTTATTAATAATACTACTGCATACTAATAATAACACATACTGTGTTAATAACAGTTTTAATAATACATGCTAAATGTAAAAAACATTTCCTTTGTTTTTTTCATTTTCAGGTATGATTTAACAGAAGATGGTACAAGGCCACATGGTGCAAGTTAGGCCCATGGATACCAGGAATTCCCCATGCATAATTTTGCCAACCTTTATATATTTTTTGAAGCGTTCTTCTCACAGATGTACCAATATTATTTTTATAGCTTTACTGATTTAGTTCTTAGACACATCCCTAATAAATTTATAACACTTGGTCATTTTATGTAGACATAGCCTTTCCCATTGTCAAACTTTGTATTTTAATTTGCTAAACGATTGTATGTGTTACTGTAATGTGCAATAGTACAGTAAAGTAACTTTTGTGTTTAAATTGATCTTTATGACGACTGTACCTATTAGAAAGTGAAAAGGTTATGTTCTGCTGTTTTCCTGCCTCGTTTTATATCTCACCAAGGTATAGTGTACCATGTAAATATATACTATTTTTTTATAATTCTTTCATGCTGGCTTGAATTCAGAAGAAAATTAGATAAAGGATATAGATATTTTCTTCTTAAATGCATGTTATTTCTTCAGATGAATCTCTTTCGTCTTTGCAGCACAATGGTCTTAATCATGTTGTGATATTCTTCAAAAACAACTGCAGAAAAACATTTTTACTGTATTGTGTTTCTGGCCCAGTGTGGCTAGCTTAAAATGTACAAAACATTAACATTTTAATATTTATATATAAATGTATTATTCAAAAGACAAGCTATAGAATATTATAAATAAAAATGAGAATTCTATACATTCTGTATACATAGAGGATGAGGTCCATGAATCACAGTTTCTAAATCTGAGTTTTCATTTAATGGAATAAACATAACAAACAGTACAGTTTTATTTTACAGATTTTTTTTTTATTCCTGTACTCTATAGTACTAGACATGTGACCTTCTGAAGGTATGAGAACATGGATTTTTCTGTATTATTAAAAAAACCAATAGTATCTATAACCACATAAAACTGTCCTTACTGCCATTTTCACTGATTTATAAGGTATCCAAATCAGCTTGCAATGTAAGTTCATATAGTAGGCATATGTACAAGACATATGTTATTTTTATTATACAATACTGTGCTTAAATAGTGTGATATGCTATACCTTCTGTAATACTAAAATGGAACACCAAATAAGGAAGTGTGGAACTGAGTTGAAACTGACTGTCTTTGCAGTTGCTTCATTGCAACTTGGTGTGCTTGGTGCATGAAAGAAATGCACTGCAGTGGTCCACACAGCTTTCTTGAGAAATAATGGCATTCTACTGAAGCATTGCCATAGTCTACTGCAAGACTACAGCAGTGATACACTTAGCACAAACTGATAAAAGTAGGCAGTTGAGAGCTGAAGGGAGAGTATCAGCCTGAACAGCTGAGCTCGTAACTCTTAATTTTATGAATTTGGAGGAATACTTTTTTGTATTCAGAGCTGATTTTTCCTTTTCTGGTAAGTTTTCTCAGACTGTTATAAAAACGTGCGTTAAGTATCCAAGAGAACAGTTCAGCTCTTTCAGAGCCAACGCCCTCATTCTTGGATAAGTATGCAATTAGACAAAGTATATTATTTAGCTAAGATTCTGGCACGATGTCTCAGCCAAGAAAGAATTTTAAAGCAGAAGAATAAACTCCTAAAATTAGCTTTATTGTAAATTACTGACAGAACCTTAATTCTAGATGTAGAATATGCCTACATTACTAGATGTACCAAAGTGCCTACCATAGATGTAGCTTTTTGTCTTTTTCAAGTTTAAGAATTGACTCATTTCAGTTTGTCTAAATTCAGTTTAACATGAACATTTGTCACGGATGTGTGTGACATGCATGCATACACCTCTGTACAGTGATGGCCTTCTTATTGCCACATTTATTCAAGACAATTTTAACAAACAAACTTTTGCATTGTAAATTTTGCTGCTGTAACTTTCTGATGGACTGGGCAATAGAGAGGTTCTTTGTAAGAAAATATTTCCATTTGAAGGCTTTGCTCTATATTGGAATGTATTAGTATCTATATATATATATACACTCATCTATTCATATAAAATGTAATATATTATGAAATACATATTTCCTTTACTAGTTCTTCATTAAAATGTTAAGAATGGAAAGGCAGAGAATTACTGTTAATGCAATGAAAATGCAGAAGGTGAAAGCTGATATAAATCAAGTCTAAGAGCAGCAGTTTAGCATAATTTTATTTTGCCTTGGTTCAGCCTGAGGTTGAAGGGCTTTTTGCTGTACATCTCAGCTAGTGACTCCCCAGAGTTTGATCTGTAGCTAACAAATGGGCTGTTAAACTGATACGGTGTTTCAAGTCTTAAGATTTTAGAAGACTTTGCACTTAAAAGTGCATATTCTGTCATCTGAAGTCTCAAGGGGGAAAATAATGCTGTGTTTGGGTAAATGTGAGACAATAACATGAAGTGAATAAATGAATAAAGTATATAGGACAGGTTTCCAAAGTAGCTCACAACCTAAAATTAAGGATAGATTCTTAAAAGAGCCTGGTTCCCATCTAGGAATCTAAAATGAAGAAACTGAATTACTATAATTCAGCAACAGTAATTCCTGTTGACTGTAATTGGTCCTGGATGCCAAACTCTTTAGAAACATTCTCCTGAGTTTGGATCAGAATATGACTGCCTAGATGAGACTGATTCTTTTTATAACGGAAACAAACCTCTGTATCATAGTTAACAAATTCTGATTGTTCTGTTCATATGGAAGTAGGAAGGCCGAACATCATTTTTCCTCTGGACAAAAATTGCACCTCATTATGAAGTCAATATATTCAATATCAACTGATAGCTTTTTATGTAGTTCTTGTTTATTCTGTGCCTTAAAATATGAACAAATGTTTAAGAAATGGCTAAACCCAAGCTTTGTTACCTGTATGTACCAACACATGTTCTCTACTGTTGAAACTGTTTTTAGAATTACTCTGCTTCACTGACAAGAAAACCAGCTTTCTTAATTATAGCAGTATTATAACCCAAACTCAAATCCGCATGCATCTCACGTGGATTGGGATTAAAAGAGTTTTAATTTTCTGTCTTGAATCCTTTATCAGAGCTGCAGCAAATGGTGAGAGTTGAAATGAGAACAAAGGGTAATCAATTTTGTACAGATTGCCTTTTTTTGCTCATGTAATTCTACATTATGATGCATGTATTTATTCAATAAATGGTTCATATGGAAGTCAGTGTGTTGCTTCCCTCTACACACACACTCCCTTTTCCTCTCCTTTGCATATCCCTGTCCTAATTGGTAATACGATGAGGTGAATTTTAAAAATAGTCATGTATGTTGACTACTCTAGCCTAGGTAGCCTTGCTGTAAGGTGTGTAGGCAGATTTTTGCATTTTACATGAGAAGTGCAGTCACTTCACTGGGGAGTTCCATGGCTGTGCATCTGTTCCGTCTGGAACAGATTCACGTGTAAGAATGAGTAGGTCCTTTGTTCAACTTAAGTATCTAGGTGGTTTTTTTCCTCTTAAAATGATCAGTTGAACAAATTGCCACCAATCAAGCACTGACTAATCAATTGTCATTAATTATGTTTTCAAAAGGACCTAGAACTGCATGTAATTGCCTTTTAGATTTAGAACCAGTGGATTTCTGCATGTGGCGTTCTTTCCTGTACTTCCACCTGCTTGGCAAGGCAGATACTGATAGAACATACAACTGCGTACTGCGTAAATAAGAAAAGGGGTATTGGGTTCTCTATTACAGAAAAACAGCCATAGAAATTACGCTGTTTGCATTAAACACTAATTTATAATTAATTATAACATAATTAATTATGATACATCTTCCCTTAAACAGCTACAGCTTGTCTGAATTATTAATACTTAGCTTTCATCAGCTATAAATAAAAGCTGCAGAAGTTCATCACCCAGTTGCTATCATGTTTAGAAGGAACCCCACTGGATAATCTTTATTGATGTTAACTACAAAATTATGTTCAGTTGGTTGGTTGTTTTTTTTCCTAGGGGAGATATCTGCCTTTTTTAATGGACTAAAGGGCTTCTGCTAATCAATGGGAAGGCAGCTAAAGCCAAGTAGAACGCGTGCCCGCCTAACTCCCTCATGGCAGGGTGTTTCGGGATGGCACACTTTCTGGCAGTGCCGGTGCTGATCAGGTGTTTGCATTTTTCAGACTTGGATCAAAATCAAACCTCCCATTCAGTCCTGTAAGGCAGGTGGTAACTGGATCAGCACCTGCAAAAAAAATGCTGCTTATATATTCACAAGATCTTGTTAGAGAGCAGGAAGAATTGTGCAAGACACTCCTCCAGATGGATTTGGTATTAATTCCATAGGCTCAGCCAAGCCTAGACTTTCTTAATGTTTGCTGTACTGTTTAAACAGTTTAAACATTTAAACTGTTTAAATGGGCCGTCACTTAGTTCATCCAGTCTCCGCTGAAGAGCAGTTTGCCAACACAGTTACCAGTAGGGTTAATTTAGGTAATTTCTCAGCTAAGAGCTAAATATAAAAATTGGTTTCCTATGAGGTTTCTGGTTTAATCAGTTTATATTTGCCCCCAAACAAACTCCGATTGTTGGACGGTACCTTTGGTATTTGGTAAAATGAACCAAAACTTCAGACAGTCCCAGACCTATTTGTGGCTGTTGCTGCAGGAGTCAGGCGATTTAATCACAAATAGTGGTTTTATATATCTTAACAAAGTGTCTAACTTTGTCATTGCATGCTCTTCTAAGGCCATCAGGCTCAACATTCTCAGCCACCTTTTGAAATACATTATTTGAAAAAGGCAAAGCAGCTAAAGTAAAAAAAATCTGCTTGTATTCCTTTCAGTGTAACGCAGTGTATTTAGCGGCTAGGTAAGGTGGCAGCTCTGGGAGGCAAGTTCTCTAACCTGTGTTCACGTGACGGGGGTGATGCTCTCTGTTCTCGCTGCCTGCAGGGGCTATTGCTTGCCTGTCACCTACAGTAGAATCCATTGAGCTGACTACCCCGTATCTGTTCCCTCAGATGCTACCGAAGCGAAGCCAGCCTGTCTTCCCCTGTTTCTTTGAGTCCTCGGTAGGTGTAAACTTGATTGCAAAGGAATTAAGGGCTAATGGCGATCACTCTTCCCTTTAAGATCCGCACAGGTTCGGGGACAGAGGAAGCTAGGCAAGATTCCAACCTTTCACGCTCAGGCTGTGGTAGGGCTGGTTCGTGGCTTGGGGACCGCGGGGTCTGTTCCTGCCAGGACTGGATAATCCAGCTGCCCTCAGAGCCGGGCATGCAGCATCTCAGCCTCCGTGCAAGGGATGACACGCAGAAAAAAGCTGTGATGTCCCAGCACCCCGACTGGGCTGTGACTTCATCCATCAGCTGTCTGGCAAGAATCCCATGTGTGACTGACGATCGATTTTACTTATTTTCTAAGCAATGTAGTTCCTTTCAGCAGGAGGTTGGACTAGACGACGTGCTGAGGTTCCTTCTTACCGGAATTATTCTGTGAGTCTCAAGTATATTTTTCTAAAGGTTAAAGTAAAATCAGTAAATCTCCTGAAACTCTTGGCCCGTGCAGTAGGTCCTGCTGGGCATTTTGCTGCCTGACCCCAAGCTGTCAGGGCTGGACACGTGGCAGCTCTGGCTGGGCGAAACCAGGGAGGCATAGAGCAGGAAGTTGCAAGCTTTGTTAAGTCAGGATGCAAAAATTGTGTAGCGATTAAAAATACATTAATCTATGCAAAGAACTTGAGTAGCCATGTAGATAATGCTAGCAAAGCAATAATTATCTGTAGGTGCTGAATGAAGGTCATTAATTTCACCAGATCGCTGTGATGAGATCACTAAAACAAAAAACAGTGCACGCATTTAATGGCAGTTCTTTCCAGCATGGAATTTCAAATAAGGTTTTTTAATCCTCAGTTGGATTTGCAAGCCAGTGTGGTGTTCTGCAAACTCTCAGAGACTGCCAAGTGGAGCTTACTGAGCATTTCACAAATATTAATGATTTAATAAAGAGTATTCTGCAAGACAGTTCCAAGCAGACTTCAACATGGGAGAAACACTTCAACTCATAGGCTGAAATCCCTGGCATATTTTGCATGGGGTTTTGTTGCTATCTGGAAGTTCAGTTGAGGTTACTGTGTTGAATTTTTTCAATCCTAGAATTTATAGGAACCTTTATCTGGTTTTGCATGAATCATGGAACGTTCTCAGAGCTAAAGGTAATATGCTAACCACTGAGTAGGTGCTCTGTTAGTAACCTTCAGCTTTGAGCACAGTTGGATAAATTTGACAAACTGTGACAACAGCATCCAAAGAACTGGGATTGTCCCTAGACCTGCCATGCGTACAGGTGATGGAAATGAAATGAAAGCTAATGAAAATGAGTTAATGGAAATGGCTGTTTGGGACTTGTAGAAGGGTGTTTGTAGCAATGCCAGTTCTTTGTGTTTTATTTGGTAAATCATTATTTTGCATGTAAAATAAGTTGGAATTGAAGGTTTAAAATACTAAGATCAGCTTGCTAAAAAGAGGTGTAAATCTTAGTTTTAGTCATTTGTTCTAGGTCATTTTTTTATTTAATATGCTTTTTCAAATTCAGATTATTGGAAGTGTAAAAAAATGCTTCATTTGTAACGTTTTTTTATAAAGTGTTTTTGCTTCTCATATCTTTTGCAATGAGACTTTAAAGTTTTAGCATTTGTATTCATTACTGCACAATTTTTGTTTTCTGAATACACCATTACATGCCACTAGATGGTAGTGCAGACTATTGTGAAGCCTTTTTTGCTGCCTGTGCACATTTTTTTCTTGTACAATAATGAAGCGATCTGGATTCTAGGCATCTTTGGGAGTGGAGCTGGAAGTCATCCTAGCTTAAAAGAAGTGAAAAACAGGCATGGTCCCCCGGGCACTCCACTCTCCCCCTTTGCTCTGAGGCACAGGTGATACTAAAAGAATGGAGTTTCATAATGGAGGTTAAGAATATCTGGATTCAATTTACCAAAATGTTTTTGTGAAAGCATTTAGTCATGAGGCAGCAGGAAATACACAGCTGGTCCATGATTCAAGGAAACATGAAACTTCTGGAAGATTAAGGTTCTAAGTTCATTTGAAACATCATCATGCTTTAAGTATTTATTTCTACTGTTGGCTCAAGCATGAGGCTGGAAACTTGGGATATCTAGCAACAGTGAAATACATCATGGAGCAGCACAATAAACACAGGGTGGGGAAAAGGAGCAAAGATCAAATTCTACTAGAAAAAATACCTCACACAACAATTTCCTTCGTTAAGAACACGATCAGAAATTGTCTGCCAAATCACACTGTTGCAAGGTCTTGTGATAGTCAAACTGATGCACAGAACAGTAATAATTGACAGGTATGTCTAAACTAGTGAATGTGTGAGAACTTTCAAGTGCCTGAGTCCAGATGTATCCCCCCACTCTGACACTGCGCGGAGCAAGCACTGCGCTCGCTCGGTTCCCGATGTGTTAGTTTTGCATGAGGGAAGCTGGACATGCAGCCCTTAAGAAAAGCATGATGGGCTTAGGTTAGGTTCCTGGTCCGGATCGGCAACAGGGGGAACACCCACGTCTCAGCCTTGACAAAGCCAACACTGATGTGAGAAACAAGTAAATGGTGGTACATTCTCCAGGCAATGTAGTTTGTTGTGTGTTTCTGTACAGATGTACATGTACACCCCCACCCCCACCCCCTATATATATAAACTAATATGGATAAGCCAATCATGTCCATTCTGATATTTATACAGTATTTGCATGTTTCATATTAGATGGAACAGAGATGGTGTCATGTCTAGACGATGCATGTCTATCGTAATTAAACCTTTAAGAGCACTTGTAAAATTAATAACAGTATTTTTGTACTTTAGAAACAATTCTTCTCTTTGTCCATAAAGAGTAAGATAGTGTGAGATCTGAGAGGAGGCAGAACACTTACAAGAGCTGTAAATCTCTAATAATTCAGAATGTTAAATTGAACAGGGTTACAGTAATCTGGACATGGCAGATATAACTGGAGTGTTTATGTCTGAAACAAATTAAATTACAAACTAGTACTATAGATCTACTCATTGATACATAGTATTCTAAAAGATGTCAATAACTTTATACTAGAAAATGTTTGCTGTAGTGATGCTTCTTTTATTTACAGTGGGATGGATTTAGCTATGCAAATATTGTTATTGTAATTTCTTTTTGTAGGCATTTTATAGCATTTCAGACATCTTTCAATTTTCATGGTACTACCAGTGAGCAGAGAAAAATTACTGTGATTTATAACAACACTGCCTGTAAGGAAACACCGATAACAGTAAGAGCATAATGATAAAGCAAATAATAGAGTTACAGAATGGTTTGGGTTGGAGGATTCCTTAAAGATCACCTAGTTCCAACCCCCCTGCCATGGGCAGGGACACCTGCCACCAGCCCAGGTTGCCCCAAGCCCCGTCCAGCCTGGCCTTGGGCACTGCCAGGGATGGGGCATCCACAGCTTCCCTGGGCAGCCTGGGCCAGTGTCTCACTGCCCTCAGAGAGAAGAATTTCTTCCTTGTATCTAATCTAAACCTGCCCTCTTTCAGTTTAAAGCCACCCCCACCTTGTCCTATTGCTACTTGTCCTTGTAAAACGTCCCTCTCCAGCTTTCTTGCAGACCCCTTTAGGTACTGGAAGGTCTCCCTGGAGCCTTCTCTCTTCCCCAGGCTGAACAAGCCCAACTCTCTCAGCCTGTCCTCACATGGGAGAGGTGCTTCAGCCCTCTGGTCATCTTCATGATAGAATAAGTGAATATTTTATAATAAAGCATAATAATAAACCAAAATGAATAAAGTTGCACTGTTCCCATGCCTTCCATCAGTGTGCCCAGCATGCGAGGCACCCAGCAGTACTGGTGAGCGCCCACGCAGCGGCACTTCAGGACTTCACCAGCATCCGCAGCCCCTCTGGGCAGTGCCCCTTCAGAAAAGCTTTTGCATTCCCTCTGCACATTTTATTTCCTTATTTTTTTTCCGACTTAACAAGGATAATTTTTTTTCTTCTGTGGTGAATGGGGTTTTTTTCCTACTTAATCTCTTAAACTCTGAAATTGTTTCGTGTTAATATTAATAATTTAAGGGAAATAAGCAGTTTCACAGTCTAATCACACCACCACTGAAAACTGACAGTTGCCTCTGAATAAAGGCTGGCATGATTGGCAGTATTACCTTCAGGCAAGGGGGGATCTGGAGAAGTGGAATAGTGTGAAACTTCATCTTTCTCCCATGCTGTTCGGATTATTTATCAAAGTATGTGAGGATCAAAAAAAAAAAAAAAAATCAAGGGAAATTAATGCATGTAAATTATTAACAGCCTGCCTCAGAGGATGAGCAGATTTCGTGGATCCCGTATTAACTATAACAAATTTTATTACATATTCAAATGAAAAGAAATGGGAGTAACAATTCTAACATGTTGGTAGATAATGCATACAATGATCTCATCAGAAATGATTATCTAGAAAATATCATTGTAAATATGAAAAAAATGTGTCAAGAAAACATCTGATGTTCAGGGAATTACTTGTTTATTTTTTACAGTATTTATAATGTTGTATCATATAGGTTAAAACAGAGGACTTGCCGTTGTCCAAACTACAATATTCTTGTGGGAGACGTTTGCAATTGAGATCTCTTATACAGGCCACCAACAAGAATAAAGACTAGTTTATGAAGCGGTAGCACGAAAGCAAATCTTTATTTGCTGTTGCTCAGCAACCATGTGTGGAAGGCCCATTTTTCATTTTTGCCTTAACGTGACTTGACAGGAAAATGATAATAAATATGAGATTATTATCACAGGGTATAGATTATTTTGAGCAGATGAACAGATATGTCAAAAAGAGGCATGTAATTGGGTACTTTTGAAAGGGAGAACATTGGAGAAACTGAAAATAGAGTTGTAGCTTCATTACTAGCTTGCAGTTCATGCACAATTCCTGAAAAAACCTGCAAAACACTATTCTACCTCTCTGGTTTCTCGATGTGGTCCTTTAAAATGAATCATTTGGCATTATTCAGTCTGTTGTTATCTGTGTCAACTCGTAGTTTCAATACTATGAAAAAATCATTCTGTGGTTGCTATGCAACATAAATCATGAGCTAAAATATGTTTTAGTATGTTTGCTAAATGGGTATGTGCCCGACTAAATAAACAGTAACCAGGTGACTAATGTAGTATCTAATTAAAAGACTAATCAACATATTAATGAAATAGTCCACACAGGACATGAAAAATAAATCCATCAGTTTGGACCTAAAATGTCAAAGATTTTTGATATATGCAGAAAGGGAAGATGTTAGCACAATGTATTAAAGTCAGTTTTCATATTTTTTTCTTTGATTTTACTCTTTTATGAGCGTGATGATTGCTCACACAACTTACTTCAAGCAAACTGTTTCACAGGCTTCTTGCACTTAGCTGATCATCTAACTTTAGAAATTAAAAAGGTCCATGGGATCGGAAACAACCCTAATTCTTCATCCTTCTTTAGTGTAAAGCAGCAAAATGCTCCCTCCTTTGGGCAGTCTGCTTCTGGAAGTCGATGCCTGCCGGCTGTCACAGTGTGGGGGTTAGGGCTGGAGGACAGATGCTGTTTCAAGCGATTGTCCAGGGGTGCATCTCTCCTGGGACCTTCCTCCATGGTTGCTGGTAGGTGGATGCTGGTAACTGCTGGATTACCTGTTTCACGCTTCAGAGGAGACAGGCCTTATTCTAGGTGAAAATACGACGTGAGGTATGTGTGTGTGTGGGGGGGGGGGGGGGGGGGGGGGGCGCGGCTTCAGGTAGGGCCAAGGAGTGACACTGAACTACCGGTACCTCGTTATGTTGCCCAGCAAGATGAGTTTATGGCTTCTGACTCCTGCTATAATGCCCCTGCCTTGGGTATGCGACTATCTCTATTACAACTTGTAAGTAATGGAACCCATTCTCCTGCTGTGCCTGTGGTACTTTCTATGTGGCACATGTTTTAAAATCCAGTTATTTCAGAAGTTTCATGTGGCCTCTGTTGATGATGCAGGAATTGAAAGTTTTTATTTTTGTTTTCAGTAACATTAGTCATCTGTTATGTACATTATTAAAGCAATACAGAATAGCATTATTTATATAGGATAAGCATATAATAAACTATTTTTCATCCTATAGTCTTCAAACCGTGTAAGAAAAGAGGTAAACAGAACAGTTTACTCAAGAACTTCAACAATAAACCAGGAAAAGTCTGTAAGTCAAATATATATCTGGCAGAAAATGAGACAAGTTTTAATTTTGAATATAAACCACCACTGTGAGAGGTCAGGTGATTAGAGTCTATGTTAAAAATTAAAATATTAGCAGAAGACATAAATACTACTTTAAAAAGTAGTGAATTTTTACATATAATATTAAACAAAATCTGAATTACATCGTGTTGTTAAAAATTGCAATCCACAAAAGTCCAATCAGATATGAGAACTTTATGGAAATTATTGTTGGTCTTCTGTTTGTTTGCATAGTAAACTAGCAAATGCTGTACTGCTATCACGGACCGAAAGTAAACTATTTCAGTCAAGCACCTACCTCTTCTGAACAGCCAACAGCGCTGAGAAATACTGAGAAATATGCTACCGCAGATGCAAAATCAAAAGATATAAATAAAGCCCTTCACAAGACATACTGACTGGTTTTGGTTTGCAGAAGAGCTCAGACAAATGGAATGGGGAATAGTACAGAATTTGAAAGCTGATTATGCTTCATTCAAGGAACTGAGTCCAGCTATTTCCGAACACTGCAAATTAAGGATTGAGAAGAAACAGAAAGCAGCATTTCCTGATATATTAAGAAGTCCTTAGTTATCAAAGTGTAAGTATCATCAGGCTCACATAGTCTCCTATTACACAATCTCCTATAAAATCTGGTGAGCAGCCTGTTGAGCTCTCATCATTTTGAATGAAGAGCGCATAACGTAGCATTCACCATGGCTGAGGTTAAATGCGCAGCTGTCAAACGCTAGCAACAAAAGCATTCTTGGAGAAAGAAAGTCACTGGTGTAATGCAATGTATGATGCAGGCTCTGTGAGCTAGCATAAATGCTTTGTAAGAATATGTCCTGGTTTCAGCTGGGATAGAATTCATTTTCTTCTTAGTAGCTGGTGCAGGGCTGTTTTGTATTAGGTGTGAGGGCGAAGTTGATAGCACATTGATGGTTTTAGGTGTTGATAGGTAGTGTTTATACCAAGTCAAGGACTTTTCAGTTTCTCAGGCCCTGCTAGTGAGAAGACTGGAGGGGCACAACAGACTGGAAGAGGACACAACTAGGACAGCTGACCTGAACTATCCAAAGGGATATTCCATACCGTATGACGTCATGCTGAGTATAAAAGCCGGGGGAAGAAGGAAGGGGGGGAACATTCAGCATTATGGCATTTGTCTTCCCAAGTAGCTGTTATGTATGATGGGGCCCAGCTTTCCTGGGATGAACACCTGCCTGCCCATGGGAAGCGGTGAATGAATGCCTGGTTTTGCTTTGCTTGCATGTGTGGCTTTTGCTCCACCTATTAAACTGTCTTTACCTTGACCCACAAGTTTTCTCACTTTTACTCTTCTGACCCTCTTCCCCCATCCTGTGATGGGGGGACTGAGCCAGTGGTTGCGTGGGGCTTGACTGCTGGCCGGGGTCAAACCACAGCAGAAGAGTGTGTCCACCTTCCCCGAGATCCATGGAAGGCAGCACACTGTTCCTTAAGCCTGTACATGAATTTAACTAAAACCGTCTTATCCCTGTTTGAAGTCACCGAGACTTCAGAAGTAGCCACAGAAAGGTAACAGTAACTGGTACGCAGGTTTACTCCCTGTCAGCAGCACCTGGATGCTCCTCCACGGAATGCCGTGCAGGCCAGCCAGCCTTCACTGCTGAGGGGAAGCGGTGGAGAAGCGCTTCAGGGCTCCCAAATCCCAAACAGAGCAGCACAGCCTGCACCGCACTGCACCGCGGCCCACGCCCGGGCTGTGGATGCCCAGGCCTGCCCGCAGCTGGGTCTGCACCCCAGGCAGCCGGCACCCCCGGCAGCCAGGCCCCCCGCAAGGCAGCCGGGCCCCGGCTCCTCAGTCCTTCGGCCGCCTGCCCTGCAGTCCCCCCCGCCAGAGCAGGTGCCCCGCGGGACGGGACCAACGCCGGCCCCGGCGGGAGGCGGCTCCGCAGCTCCCACCCGGGCGGGGGCGGGAAGGCCCGGCCCGTTCCTGGGACGCGGCCCCGGCCCCGCTCTAACGGCCGCGACCGCGCGCGCCCCGCCCTCCCCTCGGTGGCGCCGCAGCCCAGCTCTCGCGAGACGCGCGCTCGACGGATCCCGCCCGCGCCCAACGGCCGCCGCGCGAGGATTTGAAAGCGTCAGCGCGGGCAGCGGCGCGTGGGGTTGGGCGGGCTGCGGCGCGGCCCTGGGTGCACCCGCGGCTCCTCCTGGGCGGGCTACAGCCCTGCCGCGTCCCGTCCGCGCCGCCGCCGCTCGGTGTCCTCCGGTGCGGGCAGCCCCGGCCGCTGAGAAACGGGGCCCGCAGCTCCGCGGGGGTTCCCTCCTGAGGCAGCGCCAGGTAAGCGGCCCGCCCGGCCTCAGCCTCCTGCCGCTTCGGGCGCACCCGGCGGGCTGTGGGGCCCTGCCCGGCGGCGGGGCAGTAGCCAGCGCCCGGCTGCTCCGGGACGGGCCCCCCAGCCGGCCTGTCTCTGCTGCCGCCCCGCACGCAGCGGAGGCCGGGTGCGGCGGGCTCCTGGGTGGCAGGTGCGGGAAGGGCCTGGCTGGAAGGAGTGCTTGGGGACATAGTCAGCGCTCGGTGCCGGAAAGCGGCCTTGCCCGTCTGTCAGAGCCCTCCTTGGCAAGAGGGAAAAGGACCGAGTGTTTTGCTTTTCGTGTAAGTAAATGCTGTCACTGGGAGTGATGGCTAGCTAAATGGGCGGTGTGTGCTGGATACACTGTTAGTTTTAAAAATCGAAGTAACCATTAGAAGTTCTTGTTTTAAGACTTGGAAAGTGAACTAAAACCAAAATGTCCCAGTACTGCAGCCTAGTGCTGTTACAAATCTAAGTGCTGATTCAAAAGTATTTTGGAGGGGAAACATCATTTATTTGTAACCATGTAGATGAATCTAAGCTCATATGCTCTTCATTGAGGCCAATTGTGATCTTGTTTTGAGAGACAGTACTTTCTCTAACATTTTGTCTTATTTCATTCACAAAGCAAGGAAAAACAAGACCACCATGAAACGTGAAGCATTTTTACAAGTTGTGTCTAAAGAGTCAATTGAAGACTTCTTGTGTTATACTCAGAATTCTGTAAGTAAGACAAGATACATGTGTAACTAATGAAATTGTAAGTCTGTTATTAGAGCAGAAATTTTGTGGTGTAGAGACAGAACTATTTCTCTGGTACCTGCAGATGTGCTAGAATAATTGCTGTAGAAAACAAGTTAAGGGAACACAGTCGACAAAGTTGTAGAATCTGAAATGTTGCTATTTATAAACCAACTAATTTTTTAACATTTGGTTGTTGTATATACAGCTTATGTCTTTTAAGAACAAATGGTAGTACCATGGTAATACTGGGGAAAAAAAAGTATTAATGTAATGTCAAAGTATTGGGTTTTTTTTAATATTTCAACTTATGAAAGAGTTATTGCTGTGTAATTGAATACACAAACATAGCAGAAGGATGTTTCACTAGTATTTGTTAATTCTTTTAAATCGTTTAGGCTGTCCACTTATTCTTTAGTCCTTGTGTAATTGTAGTTGATAGTTCTTTTATCACTGAATGTTTTAGGGATGGGGATAGCGTGCTCTCTCTAAATTTAGTGTGGAGAGAAGCAGGAGGAACAAAACAAATCCATCAAAATCTACTAATGCAAAGTTCATTCTCATGTTGTATATATGATATTGCACGGTAATCGGATATAATAATTTAGATTGTTGTTTTTTCTACTAAGTTTCAGTCTATGTGGTATTAAGATATACGCAGTTTCTCCTCAACATCCTCTGATAGCCTCAATAAATGGTATTGTCGGGTTAGTTTCTTAAGCTTTCTAATCAGTATTATCCTAATATTACCTGTATCAGGATAAAAGAAGTGGATCAGTTGACTTCTTATGTCTACAGAGGCATAACTTAATTTTCTAAAGTAACAAAAGTATTAAACCTATAATTTCTGTGACAGGGATCATGTTCTGTGTAGTAAGCTTCGAAATGTTTGTTTCATAAACGTCACTGAATCTCTTTATCCCAATAAATTTGCTAGGTTTTTCGTTTGCACTCCTGTATGTAATTATAGATGACAACTTTATTACCAAATTGCCTTTGCTTGAAGTCTTTGTCCCATTTTCACCCAAATATAAACACTTTAACAAAAAGCTATTCTGTTTAGGATAACATACAGTACTTGCAGCATTTCCTTTTCAATTAATTTGGTCATGTTGTTTCTGCCATCTTCATCTAAGTAGTCTGTTTTAACATATCTTGGTCTATTTGGATTAAAAATGGGGTTTTCATCACCAGTTCACATGACTTGTCTTAAAACAGTTTTCAGCTGTTGCCAATACCTCTGGAAACAGTATGTTACCCGCTATAATGAGTATATTGATTAAAACTGTCTTCATGCCTTCATAGGAAGGGATCTTGAATATCCAAATTACTTTTTGATTGTCTGAGAGACCTGAGTTATTTTATTCATTTCCTTTTAAACCCTCCCTGATAGGTCTTATCTTAGGATGAAGATCCTCATTTTAAGATCTCCTTTGAGTAATTCTTGATTGTTTTTCTGGAGGAGACTGTGGTATTGTATTCCTGTCCTTTAGAAGTAGATACATAAATGTAGAAAGAAGAGGAAAGTGTGGTTACAGCCTCACTGCTTTCCTTAGTTCTCATATTCTATTTATGCCCTACTTTTTCTACCTATTTTGTGCTCTGGCCACAGAATTTTCCATTTTAACTTTTCTTAAAGTTCTGTTCTTAGCTCTGCTACTTCTTTGAATGTCTCTCATTTCCACCTCTCCACGCCCCATTAATTTTCCTTTTCTCTCAATGTTTTGCTTCATTTATATCTAGGGGTTTTGCTAGTTTTCCTTCAAGATTTGCCTTGGACTTTTCACCTTTCTTTGTAATCTTTTAAAAATGTTACAGTATTGTGGTGTTGCTCTTTGAGGTCTTTATCAGGTGGTGTTACATTTTTCCACTAAATCCATTCCAATTCAAGAAAATACATTATTTCATAGGAAAACAGAAATCGCAGATACAACTATCATTCAGTGACATCCTTATCTCTCATAGGTTTTGGAATAATTCTATACCATATCATGCCAAAGGAAGATCAGAAAGCTCTAGTCTTATTATGAATTCATTCTTTTTGTTCAAAACCATACAATCTTAATATCCTGTCTTTTGGGTTTGTTTGAAGTAGAGGTCTGCAGTACTCCCTGTGTGGCCTTTGGTTTATTATATTTGTTTCTAGCTGTAGAATAGGATAGAAGTTCTGTTATAAATATGTAACAGGATCTTTCTTCTCATGCCCTTCTGTGAGCCTTCTAATACTTAGTGCTGCTTCTTTCATTATTTTTCTATTTTTATTTTTCCCTTCAACTTTCTTTTTCTTTTTGGTTCCTGTTTTTGAGTGTATCTGCAAACTAAAAATATTTTTATTTCAAGATCATGGACATTCTCCCTCTTTCCTCCAAAGTGGTTTTGATCAAGTAAGTCTTCAGTATTGCAAATTAAACCTCAAAAATTATCTGTACTTCCTCTTGGCTGTGTCTGTTTTTCCTTCTGTTCTTTTCTCTGCACATTCCCTTTCCTAGCAGGTTGCCAACCCTTCTTTGATGCTAACAGGCTCTTTGTGTCTCTGAGGTAAATTTTTCTGGTAAGGTTCTTCTGAGGAAATGGTTCAGATCTGTCTTTTAGTGAAGTCTGTTACAGAGACTAACAGTGGCTTCCCATTCAGTAAAGCATAAGAGGGAAGCGTGGGCTTAATGTAACCCCCTCATCACACCTAAGTCCGGAGTACAATAGTGCCATATACAGAGCACTGTTCTGTGCAGATTGTATGCCAAAATCTGTAGTGCTGCCCCTAGGGCTGTACTGACTTGCATTTCTAGTCCTTGTGTAAAGATTTTCTTTTAACAGCCGTCATCAATCTATATTTAAGATAGCAAAGATATGATCAGGGACTTTAATTCTGTGCAGTTCTGAACTTCTTAGCTAAGGGTATGGAATTGTCTCTGTTGGGAATGAAGTATTTGGAACACGTGAGAGACAGAAGTTGATGTTATGGGGATGTGATTTATATTCAGTGGTATTGCTGGCAAGGGCTACCGACTTTAGTCTTAAGAGAAGCACTCTTGTTTCACAATGAAGAGTTAAGCAGCAGGATTTTTTCATGCTATTTTTGAAAGAAACACAATTTCCAGAAGGTATTTTATCTCTATCGCTGCAGAGGAATGGAAGTCGATTCTTAATGCAAAAAAAAGCTTTAATCTTGGGAAGTATGATGATGAAATATAAGCTACCTCACTGATGTGGAATTGTGCGATATCTTCTGACCATTCACAGAAAAATAAATTTGATCGTTTTGACTTGAATGAACTACTTCAAGAATTATCAAGAAAGCAAAAAGTAGTGCTATGGGAGAGACTGACGCAGCTGTTGACAGACAGCTTGATGGAGAACCCAGTGGAAAGATGGCAGAAGCGTGAAGATAATGAAAGTGATGATGACATGGAAGTTGAGTTAGTTCCAGAAATGGTAAACATTTTGTAAAATAAAAATGTGATGAGTATTTCATATTTTCTGGGAAGTGGAATGTTTTCATAGCATCTGAAAACATGCAAGGGTTATCAAACAACATCAATTCTAAACTTCACCTCCCTGCACCAGTCTTAACTGACCTTGTAACTGTCCTGCTTGGGTTAAGGTGAACTCATTACTGGTCTATACTATAAAATATTACCTCTGCTGAAATTTTAATTATGAAAGATCAGATTTAGTTTTTTCACTAGTTGAGTGGGCTTCTCATATGTCTTATTTCAGTAAATAAATCTTGATATCTCAGATGTTCCTTAGTTATCTGGCATATACTATAAGAAATTCACTACCTGTTTTATTATATCATTTTATTGAATGAAGATCATGAAGTCTAGATTTGATCGCCCCTCCCACAAATTTAGCTTAACACAGAATTTCTCTGACTCAGACCCTTACATACTGCCTTCTGCACTGTAGTCTACATAGTCTTGAGACTGTTGGGGGAAAAGATTATTTCATTTTGGAAGAAAGAAAGAAATGCAGTGGGGAATTCATTGGGGACACCTAGAGGTTTGTAGAAAATCAGTCATACATACAGAGGCCTATAGTATCACATACCTGGCTCTAAAGTGACCAATCTATGTGTTTTTGAGTTGCACAAACCCTGCTCATTAGGGTCTTTTTGAGTGGTTTTGTTGCGGATGAAGTTTTTAATGGAGGGATGGATACACTTGTACAGTCACAGAGTTAGCTGGAGCTGAAAACCCATTCCAAACCTTTTGAAACAGATGTACTTTAAAAATATATGCTTTTGGCTCTTATTTCATGGGTTTTGGGTGCCTGTATACCCTTTCTTCAGAATGGAAGCGTAATAGCGATTCAGCTTTGGTGTCTGTTGCTAATGTTTATTTCTTGTCATAATTATCTTCTGAACATAAAATAAACTGCAGAATTGTTTCCTAAACATTGCTTTCTTTCAGAAACAAACTGTAGCTGTGATCCAGGGAGTGACAGCTGTAGTTACTGCTTCCATACCTGCAGTGGATGAAACCGTAAACTACGAAGCTCTTCTAGAATGTGTTTTTATATTAAACGGTGTGTATTTACCTCTTGCAGAATATAGAATTATACTGCTTCTTTTTAGCAGATGAGTATACTAGGCTTTTTGTTGACCTGACTGGCCTGTGGAACAGAATCTACAGGAGAGAAGTTGGTATTGATGTGAGTTTTTCTTTATGACACGAAATTAAGGGAGCATTTATTTAAAAATCACTTAATCTAGAAGCTGGATAGATTTCTTTCTCCCAGCTGTTCACCCAATGATAGATAACCTTCCTTATGCTGTGGATTATATTATTTTTAAGGCAAAACTTAAGATTCTGTTATTACTGATCCAAAAACTTGGCTAGACCCTTAGGTATTTAGGTAGCTTTGTTAACTCTATAGTGAGAATAACCTATTAAGATGTGTAAACATTGTGAAGTGTAAATAGTGTACTAGCAGAGTGGTGTTCTATAGGAATAACTTGGTTCATTGCAGTAAATAATTATTTTATTACTGTTATAGGTATTCTTCCTGCATTACCTGAATCTGAAAAAACCCTACAGGGTGCTATCCAACGTGTGTTTGAAATGTGGTGGGAGAAAGGACTGGAAGGGAAGGAGCAGCTAGGGAAGACACTATTTATCATTCTTCTAAGAAAAAGCCTGAATAAAGCAGCTACGGTATGCTGAAGCTATATGAACTTTTAGATTATTACTGAATATTCCAAGATTATCCCTCAAAAATACCTTTTATTTCGAGTTAGCTTGTTTTCAATGTCCTAATGCTTCTCAGTTAATGAAACCTAGCATATGTGTTTACAAAGTCTTTTTTTTGGTGTTATTGTTTGCATAAGCAACATGTTACAATGTTGCCTTCTCTAGAATAAACTAAAGATTTTTGGAGTCAATTTCAGGAGTCAGTTGGGGTTTTTTTTGCCTCTGTTTTCCTTCACCCATTTGAAAAGTTCAGTGACCAATGCTTCAATAGCAACTCTTTTGATTAATTTGGGTTTTAAGCACTATGTTCAGGTACTCATAGAGACTTTTTATGTGGGAAGCTTAATTTTATGTTACTCTGTATCTGTCTACAAATAACTTATGTCTCTATTAATGGACTGAAATTCTTTTCTTAAATGTGTAAGTTAGCTTCTTGCATACTACTTTTGCACTAACCCAATAAATTTCTCCTTTACTTATTGTTTTCTTTTATTTTTCCCTGTTAACTGCTTTCATTGTATAATGTTTCAGGTAATACAGTTTTCATCTATTTTGCATGAATATACTTGAGCATGTCTTCAGATGTTGGAAATTAGTATTTCTGCAGTTACTCATATTTTTGTAATTTTTCCCAATGCTGTGGTGAAAGTAAAATAATGTTCAGAATTTTAAAATCTGAAAATCTTCTGTCTGACAGTGCATTCCAAATTCATTATTTAAAATCTCTTAAATAATGATTTGCATTAAAAGCTATACCTACTTCACTGTAGTGTGGGCTTTTTTTTTTTTTTTTTTTCTTCCTGTCAGGGTGCGGATGTAGTTCGTCTATGGAATTTACATCAGACGTTACTTTGTTTTGATTATGATTCAGAGGAGAGTAATGAAGTCAAGGACTTGTTGCTTCAGTGTTTTATGAGTGTAAAACACATTAAAAAAGAAGAGGTAAGCAAACTTTTACTGTGATTTCATTTGAGTGGTCTTTGTTTATGTTTAATGGTTTTACATTAAGCCTTTTTTTCACAGTATGGTAGGTAGCAATATGAGACAAATCAGCTCTGACTCATGCTATAAATGGCTGATATTCTGTTTCATCTGGAAAACCCTTTATTCCTATTCCAGACTGAAGTGTAAAACTATATGTCAAAATAATCATTCAAGTTCTTGTATCCTGAGGTAATAAGAACTAAGTGCTTTGCTCCATTGCATGTACCTCAATACTTAAAACCATTCCCTGGTATAATTCTATTCTTTTATAGCGGTTTTTCTTTTACTGGAGACAGAAATTTGTAGCAAAATAATTTCCCTTCTAAGTGATTCCATTTAGAAGATTGCATTTCCATAGTCAATTTTAAAAGTAGCATAAGAAGAATGCAACTTTACAGCAAAATAGGAATTATTTTGACTAGCTACATTTCTCAGTGAAGAATTGCTGTATTGTAGCTTCTAATTTGTGCCTCTGCACCAAGATAGTAGTATCCAAGCTTTTTTTTACTGAGTAGTTGACAAGACAACCTGACATTGGCTCTGAAGTTCTAACTTCTTGCCTGTTTAACTATATATATTCTTTTTCTTGTAGTATATGAACTTTTATCATAAAATGAGCTCTGAGATTGCTGTATGCTTATGGTGGCATGGAGATACAGCATTTTAAAAATGGTGGTAGCAAACAAATCAGGTGAAATGTTTCATAGACCAGGCTTTGGATACTTGACACTAAGTTTTGGGGGTTTTTTTTGTTACTTATGCATTGTATCTTAAGATGTTTTAGTTTTGACTAAAATTGGGATGTACTAAGGCAATGTGAGAGTTGGGAAGGGAACTTTTGTTTGTACCTGTGTGCGTTCATTGGTACAGCACTTGAAATGTCTTGCTGTATTTCATTCTGTATTAATTATTTTCTTCTGTTTTATTTGAATCTACTGCATTGCTTTAATATTTCATAATCCTATAGACACAGTAAATATTTGGGAACTATATATGTTAAAGGAAACTGCTGCTAGGCTTCAGAAAAAACTTCTTGTAGTTATCTTTTTCTTCCATGTCTTGTGAGATTTTTAATACATCACATAGTAATTACCCCGCTGATTTTTCTAAAGAGAGTTTGTACTCCTTTGGCTTTTTGTTTCTTTGGTTGGTTTTTTTCCCTTTTTTTGGGGGGGGAAAAAGCAGTAATAATAGGACTTGGTACTGAATCTTTCTCCTGGCATATCAAAACACATCCCCTTTGCCCCACAAGTATATGCAGATTTGGTCACAATTTGCACATTTACTTTTCTGCCTAAGCTTTTGTTCTTCCTTCCTCCCGGTGACTTCTGGTCTCTTGACATTTTGTCACATTTTCAGTTTTGTATGCCTGTCTCTTTCTAGGCAGATACAGAGAGTGCCTTACTACACTCTTTGCTCTGGCATGTGATCATTAGTGGTTTAAATCCTTAATCTTGAATCCTTAGCTTTGTAGCTAGAAGAATTGACTGAAAGTAACAGCTCCTGGCTGGGAGTTGAATTTGCATTCTGTTAGTCCATCCATTCCTTTCTGATAATAGTGAAAGATCTAGACCACTGTTTGTAAGTATAGGCTCTCATTTATTATGTCCAGTCTTATCCATTTTTTACATTTAACTACTGTTCTGGTTTCAGCTGGGGTGGAGTTAATAAAACACCTTCTTGCCACTCCTCCCTTCTGCCCAGGCTCAACTTCACTCAGGGGTTCTCTATCTCCTTCTCCCCTGAGCAGTGCAGGGGATGGGGAATGGGGGTTTATGGTCAGTTTATTACATATTCTCTTCAGTTCCTCCCTCCTCACACTCTTCCACTGCTCCAGTGTGGGGTTCCACCCATGGAAGACAGTCCTTCACAAACTTTTCCAACATGAGTCTTTCCCACGGGCTGCAGTTCTTCACACACTGCTCCAGCGTGTATCCTTTCCACGGGGTGCAGCCCTACAGGAACAGACTGGTCTGGCATGGGTCCTCTGGGGGGCCAAAGGTCCTGCCAGCAAATCTGCTCCACTCAGGGCTCCTCTGTCTCCACAGGTCCTGCCAGGAGCCTGCTCTAGTCCAGGCTTTCTGTGGGGTCATAGCAACCTTGAGGTGCATCCCCCTCCTCCAGGGTGGTGTCTTAAGGTGGATATCTGTTCCACTGTGAACCTCTTTGGGCTGCAGGGGCACAGCCTGCCTCACCATGGGCTTTACCACAGGCTGCTGGCTGCTGGGAATCTCTGCTCCAGTGCCTGGAGCCGAGCTCCTCCTGCACTGGCCTGCATGGCTGCAGAGTTGTCTCACAGGCTCTCGCTTCTCTCTCCAGCTGCTGTTGCACAGCAGTTTTCCCCTTTTCTTAAATACATTACCCCAGAGGCCCAGCCAGCAGCAGGTCTCTCTTGGAGCCAGCTGGCATTGGCTGTCAGACATGGGGGACACTTCTAGCAGCTTCTCACAGAAGCCACCCCTGTAGTTCCCCCCCTACCAAAACCTTCCTACGCAAACTGAATACACAAGTCGCTTTACATCTTTGAGGAAACTAGTTCAAAATAAAAGGGGAACCACAACCCATTCTGGAAAGACCCCAGGATAGGATTCAGTTACATTAGGTGTCTGAAACCAATTTATCCATCTACGCAGGAGCCTAATCAGTACAGGTCCTGGGAAAGCTTTAATTGCTTAAGTATAAGTGAACGACCTAAGTTGCTTCAGACATCCACATGGGGCTGGCACATAAAACACAGGATCTATTGCAATCTCTGCCTTCTGGAAAACATTCTAGGGACTTAAATATCCAAATTTAGATGTCTCAGTTTGTGAGGTGAAATCCAGCTTCGATATGTGAATTGCCAGTACAGATCCAGAATGGTAACTGCCTGGGATGTTTCTAGCTCTGCAGATAGGAGCTTGTGCCTTGAAATTCAAAGTATTCAAACGATTTTCCTGTTGCTATAAGACCATTGCACTTCTGTTGCAAGTCCTGCATGGGATTTTGCATTTTGAGGGAGTTTAGTTTTTGTGACAACCTACCTTGTGTGTTGTCTAGTTTCCCTGCCTGGCTCATTTCACTTATGGTAGATTTCTTGTAGCAATGTGTCTGACATGCCCCCAGTATTTCTGCTGGACCTTTTTTTCACATTCTGTGTCTATTTCTAAAATGCTAATAGCTGTACCAATTGTTAACGTGATGTATGAATTGCCTTGAGATGAAAACAAACTCCTATATATCAGGGCTAATATTCCCTTTAATGCCTGCAGGTTTGTTCTACAGTTCCTAAGAAAAGCATACATAATTATTTTCAGAGTACACATTTCGGAGTGTAGCTCCATAGCAGCTTAAGCTGATGTAACTCCGGGTTGCAGTGATCCTGTGTTGCCAAGGGCTAGCATTCCTATTTTCCTTTCTGCAGTATGAATGCTCAAGCAGCTGTGTCATGGATTGATTAAAGGAGGTAGCTGACCAAGTGTTTTTCATAGTAAGATTATTTTTCAGCCAGATTAACTGCCTGGGCTGGTTCATTGTATACAAGGATGAAGGGAAGGGAGGAATGTGGTTTTCTGGTTCTAGATCAGATTAAACTGGTACAGAATTTCACATTGAAGTCTCATTGCAAGTTCAGGGAGTTCAGGTTTTCTGCCTTCCCAGATGATGCCATTCAACACAGAGTAATATTTCTCAGAGGCTTATTTTCAGGGCGCATTAGCAGAGTGATCCTCTGAATTTATGTGTCTCTGTGATTTATGGAAACATTCTTGTTCAGATGGGGTTTCCAATCAAACAGCTGGAGAGCCCTGCAAAGCATATCTTATTGTGTTTTAGAGGTAAGCCTGTTCTCTCTTCTTCCTTGCTAATGTCAGAGTGTGTGTACAGCTGACAGTCACAGGTCCTATGTCCACAGCACAGCAGTACTGGATAATAAACACTGTTAATGCATTAACCCTAAAGATGACAAGTTTGTAATCTTATTCACTTGTCGCCAGTTTACCTTTCATGATACTGAGAATGTTGATAACTAATCATTTCAGATCCAGTGATTATAAGCAGCTGATTAAATCGGAGGCACTTACTATAATTTTCAGGGTCAATCTGCTGAAATCTAGCTTTCATGAATTCTTTTTTGCCTAAATTTGTGACTTTTCTTCATCTGCCTTGCTGTTGGGACTGTAGAAGAGATGAGTTTGCATTTGTTCTCATCTTTACTTTGCTGAGGGAGGGGCTGTAGTTCAAGACTCCATTGACCTTTTGGTTTGTTAGGGATGTTGATGGAAGAGTGCACCACTGGCACTCCAACGTACATATTATGCCACCAAAGTTGGAGATAACTGACTGCATTCAATTTTTTCTTTCTTGATAGAAGAAGCTCTCATTGACAACAGGAAGGATTCCATCACACCTGTAGACAAGGATCTTGACGTTGTATTTTGCCTTTAGGTCTTGATTTTTTTCAGATCTTCTGAATTTCTTCTTGACATGAAGGCATTAAAGCTATCAGTTCCATTAAAGGGCAGTGTCTACCTGTATATGCTTCCTTCCCTCTACCCCTGCTCTATGATATCCTAGCTCAAAGTGTCTGGTGTTCTTAGCCGTATTTTCTCTATTTTGTCATAGGTGCAGCTCTTGATGGAAGTGCCTTTGAAGCTCTGCTAGTTGTTCAGTGCACCTTTTGAACTTCTGCCAATGTGTTCTTTATTATTGCAGTTCCTTATTAATTTTCCTGACTTATTTTTGGCTAGAAAGCTAACGGGTACAAAGGACCCTTACAATTGACTGACTTATCCTTGTGTGATCAAACTTTTCAAAGTCTCAGAAGGTGGATGCCTTTACTTCATCTGTAAGATGAGCCAGAGTGAGGCTGTCTGTACAGATACTGCGTAAGGCTCTAATTCCATGGGCAGATCTTGCTGATTCCAGAAGAGCAATGGTTTATTTCTTCCATCCACAACCTTCCCCTGCCTTTTCTTGCAAAAAAATCTGTTGCTTATCAGATTTGTCATCTCTATTTCTGGCTTGCTAAAATGGAAGAAAACTGATTCAGGAAAACTTTTTTTTTTTTTTTTTCCTCTGTTTTCATGAACTGGAGCAGCTCCCTCCAGGAGGTTTGCAATATTACCTTTCATAAGGCAGTAGGAAAGGAATTGTCCTTGCTAATCAGAATATTTATTGTACTTGGTGGCCCAGCTGTTTTCTGTGGCTTTGTTCAAAAATGTTTCCATAGCCAATGCTGGCAGAGTTGTCATGCTATTTTATTTGTACCATCACCATTAATACAGTGTCATCCTGGAATGATATTGTACCTTCACAGAGCTCTGATGATGCAGCCTTGATGAGGGTCCTGAGTTGCACAGTCCCATGTCATTATGGAATGCTACTTAAAGTCACACCAAAGCAGAATGGATGTTGAAAAAAATGCAGGCAGATATATAATCCACATGTTCATTTGTTTTGCGTTTTCTCTACAGTATAAATAACAGTAATGCTTGAATTCTGTTTAAAAATTGAGAATCTCTTTTTTTTCTGCAACAATTTTATCTATGCTTTTTAAAATTAAAGGTGTAATTTCTTTTAATCTTTAAGCTCTGTATTTACTGATTTTTGAGGTGGCTTTTAAATTGTGTATTCTACTGGAGTTTGACTTTTTTATTATTCCTTTTTTCCCCTTCTAACAGGGAAGAAGATTCTTGAGCTTTTTATTTAGCTGGAATATAAACTTCATTAAAATGATACATGGAACTGTTAAAAACCAATTACAGTTCTTTCCAAGGTATGCATCATAGCTAAAGTTCTTAATGATCGTTAAGAGCTTGGCTAAAATCTTGTTTATCTCGCACTCTAAAGTACCTAGTATATGATAAAATATATCAGAATCCACAGACCTTCAAATCTGCTGAATGTAACTACTGAATTGTTTCAGCAACTTCATTTAATAGTTGCTCTGCACATGCCTATGTGTACAATTATAGGTGTATCAAAATGCTTATTTAGCATTAACTAAAGCCAATGAATTTCATATGAACTGTGCTGCCTTACTTGCAGTGTTTGTATGAGAATTGCATGTCCATTTCTCCTTCTCTAAGGTGTTGTTATTTTTTCCTATGAGCAACCTCTAATTTAATTCAGTAAGATTCTAGAGACATTCTAAATAACAAGTGACTTGCAGGATCATAGCCTAAGAACTTGACTGACAGATGAAAAATATGCTTATAACAGAAGTAATTCTTCATATTAAAAACAGGTTTTCTAAATGCTTTCAGTTAGAATAATGTATACTTGTACATCATTATAATTATAAAGGCATTCATTATGAGAATAATGATAAAATATCTGTGCTGATATTTTGACTTTCCCACCATAAGAGATATTAACTTTTTTTTTAATAGTGCTTGGGTTCATTAACTAACAGTTAACTTTGTCTATAATAATCAGTGTAGACTTTAAAGATAATTTCTTCTAAAAATAATGTTGACGCACAGAATTAATAATAATAATATTGGTACTTACAAAAAATGTCATGTTGTTAACCCTATCTACATACAATTCATAAAGTTAGGATGCTTGCTTGAAAATGTTTCCCATATGTTAATACAGATACTTGACGGAATACATTTCAGAAGTTTACTTCAGGGCCTGGAAGAAGGTGTCAGGAGAATTCATAGAGGTAATACTGTGCTTGAAATTTCATTTGGATTGTTTTGAATTTCAAGGTGGAGAAGATACATGACTTTTCAACCTCAGAAATGTTCGTAAGCAAGCATCAAGGAATGATTTTCCTAAGAAAGGGCCTCTTCAGTGCCGTCAAAGAATAACAGCATGTCATACTTTGAAAGTTTGCCCACTGTGATCAGCTTTGCTGCATTTAAACACCTCTAATTCTGCTGCTGAAATATTGGTTTGCACAACTATGCATATAAACAATGTTTTTTGTAAACACTAGTTATCTGACTTACTGAAGCTTTCATTCAGTATGTGCAAGTCTATATAATTGATAGCTTATGTATTTATCTAGGTTTTGTGGATTTCCATGGAGGTGATTAAAAGCATAATTACAGCATCATAACAATACTACAGCTAAATTTCAGATACCAAGTAACTCTTATTTATCACACAGAGTTGCTGTTGAATTCCAAACTTGGTTCTGAGAATTGGATTAATTGCGTATTGTGAAACTTTGAAAATAAATTTAAGCAGACAGAGGCCCCTAGCATGGAGAAATTGGGCCAAGCAGAAGCCAAGTAAGAAATAGTATAAAAAACTATTTTCAGTTGTTTGTTTTAGGGAAAAATGTAAGATGTTGCCCAGTCTCCTGTACTTACTATTGTTTTCACAGTAGCATGTGTGTGTTTGTACTGCAGGAACTTGAACATAACTGCATTCAAGATTTCATGCATCATGGTATTCATCTTCCCAAAAGTTCTTCTGTTCATTCTAAAGTTAGAGAGGTAAGCTCCTGTAAAGCATGATGTGAACTAGTAGCATCAAAATCAGATCAGTTACTATAAAGAGGAAAACTTCCATTTCATACTAAAATACTATACTAGATCTGCCTGGAATGGAATTATTTTCTTCAAAGCAGCCTGTATGGTGCAGTGGTTTGGATTTGTTGACTAAAACAGTGTAGGTAGCACACCAATGTTTTGGCTATTGGTCAGCAGTACTTCCATGATTTTCTCTTCTCCACTCTGTTTCCATAGGGAATAGGCTGGGGATGAGCAAGAAGTTGGGAGGGTCGGAGACAGCTGACCCAAACTGACTAAAGGCTTATTACATGCCATATAACATCATGCTCAGCAATAAAAACTGAGAAGTGGATTTTGGGGAGGTAGTCATTGCTTGGAGACTGGCTGGGCATTGGTGTACTTGTCGGAGGTGCGGAGTGATTGCATTTGCATCACTTGTTTTGGTTTTATTTACTTATTAAACTATCCATCCTAAACCCATGAGTTTTCTTGTTTTCTTCAGCTTCTCTCCCCTACTCCACCAGGAGGGGAATTGGTGAGTGGCTGCGTGGTGCTTAGCTGGTGACTAGGGCCAACTCACCACAAATACTGAAAAACAGCATATTCAGAGAAACAGTATTAGAACAAATTTAAGGAGGAACCTGCTTATAGTTTTGCACCAATTTTAGCTTTGGTGCTCAAAAGTAGAAATAAAAGGGGATTTTTCCAGAGTGCTGGAAATAGCTTTTGCAGTCCGTTGCTAAGCTTTTTTTTACCTAGAGAACTGACCTTTCCATAGCTGATCACAGGGATGAAAAGTCTTAAGCTCCTTAAGGCAAATTTAATAGATGGGTCTGGAACTAAACGTGTTTTTTTCTTTTTGTTATATATGGGTGGGTTGTATATATGTTTATAGGGACAAGCTTTGATTCAGTTACGGATTCTAGTTTTCTATCTGTGGCTTTTATTCATGAGCAGAATGTGAAGCAGAGTAAGTGCATAAACCTTTTTTAAGACAAGGCATTTGTATTTGATCTATGCCCCTTCACCTCCGGTGCTTTCTCCCAAATGTAGATGCTGGAGTGTATAGTATATGAAAGGTATACCTCATTATATCAGTATACGATCCGTGATTGGTTTTATTTTAGTTTGGTTTTTTAGGTTTTGGTTTGTTTTTAATCAAATGTAAATAGATTCTCATACCTGTAGTGTTCCCTTGTCATGTGATTCCTGATTGATGGAGTAGGCTTCTGACACAGCATTTCATCTTTTTCAGGTTCAGAAGCTCATGATCTTGAAAGAGGACAGTGATAGAAATAAATCTGTCTTTGAGTTGTGAAGAGAATGACTCTCAGAATAAATTTGAATGATGCATTGTTTTTCAGTATGCAAGAATTTGATTTTAAATGGTCCTTTAGAATTGAGAAGTTCCTATAGCACTTAGAGTAACCAACCCCAGTCACCTGAGCAAAGTTTGAGATATTTTATTGAAAGAGTGGGGAGAGAGGGGAAAGCAACACATATACCTCTCCCTTCTGAATTCAGAGTTCTGATTATAAAACCTTTGTCCATTTTGCCAGTATCTGATACTCGCTGTTCTAATATCATCTATTACAAAACAGTGATGGATCTAACCCGCAGTTAACGACAAATCAGTATTTTCATGTAGAAATAAGAGCTACATAGTCTCTTACAAATAATACAATGTCTTTACTTCAGTATATTTCAAAAAGAGAAAAGGGATTCTTCCACTATAGCATTGCTTCCTTAGATGCTATTCACAGGCTTCCCTGTCTAGCTGTAGTTGTGAATATCTGAAGTATTGATTACTAGAGGGTCAACTTCTTTGCAAAGATCAGTGTTTTGGGTGGAGGAATTACTTCTTAAGAAGTTACATGATGTCCTTTCTTATGGTCTTCTACTTTCCTTTTTCATCTGCTTAATTCAGAAACAAAAGTAAAAGGGACTTTATCTAACTAAGCACGGTTCTGAGTCACAAACAGTGCTGATACTTGCTTTTCATCAATGCATACAAAATATATTAAATTTGTAGATTTTTATTTGGATAACTCCAGTTACCAAATAATGTTTCTTTGTTTGTAACAGAGCAATGGCTTATTTACCTGTAGTTCATAATTACATGGTTTTGAAATATTTCTGCCAGGTACATTGAGTAGGTTTTTACTGTAACAAAAATGAGTGTGTGCTGTGAAACTCACTCTATAGCCATGACTTCATTTCTAAGTTGAAGAACTATATATAGATTTATTGAATCCATAAAGGTATAAAATGTGATATTTATTAGATCTATTTTATGATTTTTGAGAATTAAATAAATTACAGGGTCTATTAATACATCTAGTTTGGGGTTTTTTTTGTGTAGTATGGGAATGGCTTTGGTCTTTTATAAATGATAAAATGATGCAACTATGACATTTCTTGAATGTAGAAAGTACTGTTAAAAACGGGTTTTGAGATTGGTTGGTTTGTTTTTCTCAGATGCTGAGTTATTTTCATAAACAAAGTAAAGTTCGTGAAGGAGTTGAAGAAATGCTCTACAGATTGTATCAACCTATCCTCTGGAGAGCACTGAAGGTAATTATACTTTTCAGAAAATAGGACTGTCTTTCTCAAACTACTACATCTTGAGGTCCTGCCACAAGTTCTGTTTTTAATAATTGCTTTTACAACAAAATGGCTATGGCAAAAAAAATCTGTGTGTTTAGCATCTCGGCTGTAGCAGAGTAACGTCGCAAATTGTAATTAGGCATAGCTTGCAGAAAAATATTCTAATTTGTTAATATAATTTACTTCTGAAATTCAGTTCTGTTTATAGGTACACAGTGTACTTTCCAGGACTGCAGTAGATAGCGGCACTAACACTAAGTCTGGTATTCTGGTCGTCTTCGCAATTCAGGAATTTGGCGTAATATTGTATTCTGTTTTCCAAGATCTTTGGGTCTTGGAAATGGAGTGATGAGTGCTTTACTCCATCAAAGCCAGAAACGTTCAGAGAATGGTTCAGTCTCAACTTCTGGTTAATTACTGGCCTTGGAATACAGCTCAATTAATTTATTAGAGTAGTATTTTAGAAAACATTTTATTCTAGTTTAATAGTATGTACAGACATTCATGCTATGGATGTGCTTTTAATCAAGCATTCAGAATGAAATTTCTGACTTCTAGTACTTTTAAGGTAAGTGTGTATGTCTTCCTGTGGATTGCATGCACAGATGAAAGGGTACCTGCTGCAATTTACCTGCTCAGTTACACTCTGTGATTAAGATAGGCCAAGCTTCTTTCTTTGTGAACAGCTTTTATTTTGTCTGAAGTTATGAAATTCCTTTAGTTAGAACATACACATACATTTTTTTTTTACAGCCAAATTAAGTGCTTTTGAAACATTCATTCAATTTTCTTTGTTTAAAATGAATTTTGAGTTACGGGAAAGAGTTGAGAGCTGTTTGGTTTCAAACAAGTAGAAGTGAGAGGGTGGAAAGACTCATTGGTAGACCAATATCTTGTTTGGCCTTACATTAAAGGTTGGATCCTATCCCTTTAGAATTAATATAAACAACTATCATTCTGGATGAGATATATATATATATATATATACATTCTCAGTGCAAGAGAGTAAGAGCTACAAAGCATGGCTTGTTTTAATTTCTACATTTCTGTCTCTAAAAAGAATATGGTTTTAAACTGATTTTTTGATAGCATAGCAAAATTCCAGACTAGCATCTCAGAAACAATTTCAGGGTGTTTAGCAAAACATGGTATTCCATTCTTAAGGGAGCTGCTATTTGTAAATGAAGGCTAGTTTTCACTTTCCAAAGCCCAGGACTCAACTCAAATACAAGATTAGAGTACTTTGGAGGAACATTCTGTCAAACCTTACTAAATCTGCATAGGCTTGTTTGGAGAGATGTAACAGAATGGTTTGACTTGAGGAAAAAAGATTAATTATTGATTTGCAGCAAGACAGTGGGAGAAATTCCCAGTTCCAGAAGTGGTTCAAGTTTTTAACTGCAGCTATTCATAATTTGCACATCACTAATTGTTACATTGCTAGAACAAATTTGAATTTTAGGGATGTTTTGGTGGTGTTTGGTTGGATGGAGGTTTTTTCTTGGGTTTGGAATTTTTTTGTTTTTTTATCTTGACAGTTTCTACATATGTAGTTAAGCACTTCAAGCTTAGATGTTAACAGGCGTTATCAAATAGGTCATGGAGAATTTGTTTTAATACAGCAAAGCAGTCCAACTGTTGTGAACATAGATTTCAGAATGGTAAAGGAAGAATTGTAAAAAAAAGTAATGCAGCAGTAATATGAATCCTCTAATGATTCAGTGCAAGGAAAGATTCTGAATTCCAAATGATTTAGTACCATATTTGTTATTGATGAAAGGAAATATGTGACTGAACATCAAAATTTGGCAATTTATTTTTGGGTAGGCCACTGTCTTGCTGTGTGGCTTTTGTATAGATAATTTTTCTTTTTCGTAGAGTACTGCTAAGTATCTGGCATTAAGATAACTGTTGCTGTGACTCTGAATCACCAGTAGTTTAAGACACAAAACTAAGAAGGGAAGCTTATAATTGTCCTTAGTGGTATGGATTCTGCTCCAAAGCTTGAAATACCAGTTTAATTTCAGATAACCCGTTTGGTGCTCCTGTTTTAGCCACTGTACAAATCAGTAATTTAATAGTGAAGAATAAATCTTGTTCTAGAACACTGGTTACAAAAGAGAAAGGGAATTCATAGAAGGACCTCTTTAGCCCTCCTTCTTGCAGAAAGGAAAAACACTTCAGTTGTAAGAATACAAAGGATTCCAGAATTGTTCATGTTGAAGCGACTTGATTTCACCTCTGAAATCCTTAAACTAAGAATGCATATTGGTAATGCATAGCTCTCTCTCTCTTCTTAAATTGCTTGTTCTGCAAATACCATGATCACACAAGATTCCTTTGTGGCTTTTACCTACATGTCTTTTATAAGCCTTTATGCAAGTTTAGGTTTTTATAATATAGGCCATTGTATAACTTCTTGATCTTTTTTTCATGTCTTCAGTATGAAAAGTAAGTTTCCTGCAAACATAGCAGAGATATTTGTGCAGCTATTGGTTATTAGTATAAAAAGCTGTATCAAGACAAATATATGGATATTTATTGTGAGATAAATAGTGATTAAGGTATTTCTTTTCAAGCTCAAAAAGTCAAGAACCACTCCTCCAGGAATTCAAGCTGCTGAAGGAAGTGATTCCTTTAAAGTGGTGTGTTTGGTTGGGTTTTTTTTTTAACATCTCCCACTTTTAAACTAACTTTTACTTGGGGGAAAAGTGTTTTAAATAATTGGAGGTGAATTTCAGGATTGTAAGACTAGATAAAACTTCAAAGAAAGCTCTGAAAATTAACTGAACTAAAATAATATTGTTTAAAAAGGTTGTGAAACTTCCTCAGGTTTTTTTTAAGTACAAGTTTAAAGAAACAAAGTCATTTAAATAACTGTAGGCCCCTCTTGCAGGGATAAGTCAATGTGGAATGAAATAGGATATGAATTTGAAGTCTTACGTTCTGCGTCTGTGAAGACATTTACTCTATTACAAGCTTGAATATGCAAATAATTTGGGATAAATTCCAATTAATTAAAGGCAGGAATTTAAACTGTGGGTACTCAGTTCAGAATTATAGTGATCCTAATGGAATTCATATAAGGCACTTAAAGTTTATGAAAATTAACTTTCTGGAATAGCAGTGGTAGGGGGGGTCTAAGTTATTGCAAAAAACCCACACTTGAATTAATTTTCACATGAAGTATTACCACAGAAGCGTTTATTTCACCCTGTATTTACATATTGACTTGTTATGCATTAATTCTTCAATATAAACAAGCTCAAAGTTAAAGGATTTTCTGTAGCTTTATAGGATTGAATTAATAATTATAATCTCTTCACTTTTAGACTTTTTGCATTATCCATGATAAATAAAGTAGAACACAAGTCCCGAACTAAAGAATGGATATATGGGCTGTGTTTGCCTTCATAGCATTAAATTTAGATTTACTATTAATCTTGTTAGCTTGAAGAATTTAGAATTTTTTGGTTGTACTCAGAGATGGGACCCACCGTATGAGGATCAGCCAAAAAGGGAAATACAAAACAAATCGTAAATGAAATAATTGTTGCTCCTTTGCATTTTTCTGGTTTTACTTGCCCTTAGTTTACTTAGTTCTAAATTTTACTTGATTATCCTAACTTTTCTTTTCCCTGCCTTTGATGTGAATGTCTCATGATAAGGGAAGAAGAAAATTGGAATTTGGAAATTAAAATAATCAGGAGATTCCCTGAACTGTCTCTTATCTTGCTGGTAAAATTAAGCCTACTTTACTTGTTTTATTACACTGTACATACACAATCTCATAAACACACACATATATATTTACTTGTTTTAGCTTGGACCCAAAATCTGAACAATTCTTCCTTCCCTGTTCCTTCCAAGAGAAGTCAGCACAGGTTCTTATAATTTCACTGCTGGCTTTGATAGATAAAATGTAGTCTGATGGATAGATTTCAGATTTCTCCCAGAGATACCTTGAATTTCATTTTTTCTTCATTTCGTTGCCTGCTCTCTCTTTCCATCTTTTATGAGTCCACAGGGCCAATCTATTTTTCACTGACCGAGTGTCTAAATATATGCTTCTTTCATTTTTCTTTATATTTCTTTATATTCCTTATATTTGCAAAGAGTATAATGTGTAGTGTAACACACTGAAAACTATTGCAAATGGTAAAATGTCTGAGGGTTATGAGGCTTGCCTTAGATTTTTGATGAGCAGCCTGGAGCTCAGAACATGGTCCTATTACTTATGTGCCTAAATGCAGAACTGAGTATGTTTATGTTGGATAGGTTAGTCTCCAGGCTTGATGGTACTTAGTTTCTAAATACTGTTTTCCTGAAGAAAGAGGCTTGAGCTTTTCATTTAAATCATGTCTCTTGACAGGCAATTTAATTAATTCAATCTCCTTGCATTGAAGATTCATGTATTCTGAAGAGGAGCTTTAAGGTGACCAAGAGAAATCCCAACTGCTTTTGATTTATTCTCCATTACAGAAAGCAGAAGGGCTCTGACTATGACTCTTCAGGGTCATTGAAGTTGCTATGCTTTGAAAGCTGATTGTACTAATAACTTGGGGTTTACTGAATGGGCAGAAATGTAAGGTAAAAAAAAATTAAATCATATGTTACTATAAGTTCTTCCATTATGTTACCGTAAGCTCTTCCAGGCATTTAAAAATCAATGTTTTCAATCTACTTAATCAAAAACACTTGCTAAAAGTGTTTGGAGATTAGCATTTGACAGGTTATGCCTTTTGATATTAACAGTCTGTACTTTACTGAAAAAATATTTTTTTCCTTCATTGGAACAGGCCAGGAACTCGGAAGTTCGATCAAATGCAGCATTTTTGTTTGTTGATGCTTTTCCTGTTCGTAATCCCAGTTTTAACACTGAAGAGATGGACAATGAAATTCAGAAGCAGTTCGAAGAACTCTTTGTAAGTTTTTATGAAACTAAAATGTTAGAAATGAAACTTCCACCAAAGTTAACTCAAAAATAAGCTGTTGATGCAATCAAAATGTATGGAATTTCTGGATAGTACTCATAGGGAAATACAGGGCTGTGATGCAAAAAATATATAAATATAGAAAATATAAAAATAAACTAATATTTTAAATTCCTGTAGTATGTTGACAACAGATGACATGCACCATTTTCAGCTTTGAAAATGAAATATTTGGTATTGTTATCCATTAATCTGTGAATGAAAGAAGCTTTTGAAAGACTAGATGCATAATGAATCTTGGTCCTTACTTAACCTAGGACTGGTGAAGAGAGCTTTACATTTAATGTGTGAGCATTCCATGGAAGTTTAGTATTTAATGTGTAAGCATTCAATGGAAGTTTAGTACCGTATTACTAAATACTTCTGAAATAAAGTATAATGGAGAAAAACTAAAAAAACTCCTTACTGGTCTCTAGATGAGTAAAAATGGGCATAGTATTTTCATTAAGAAAATGTTTGGGAAATCCTGAGTATGGCCTTAAAATGTAAATACTGGGTAATTGAATGAATTTCAAAATTTTTATATTGTTGCATAGGAACAGTGGCCAATGTAAACTCATATGTAAATAGAAGTCTGAATATTTTTAATTAAGCCACAGATGCGGGACTTAATGTGAGCTATTTAAAAAACCCAAACCTTATTTCAAAAGTCCAATTAAAAAAAAATGTCCAGTGTTTTTCTTAATTTTGCTTCTGATTTAACTTTTCTAGTTTGCTTTATAATAAAATGACTTGAGGAACTATTAATATTACAGTTCTTTCATAGTATGATAATTTGCATAATGATTGAAATGTAATGGAATGCTATTTGTTCATGATAGGTTAATGTCAAACAGCAACAGGGCCACAATAATGCATATACTCACATTGTTGTTATTCTGGTTTTTTTTAGAGTCTCTTAGAAGATCCTCACCCAGTTGTCCGCTCTACGGGGGTACTTGGAGTTACTCAGATAACATCCAGATACTGGGAGATGATTCCTGCAGCAATTCTTGCCGATCTTTTAAAAAAACTAACTGGAGAGCTGGCATATGATACAACATCTGCTGATGTCCGATGCTCTGTTTTTAAAGTAAATCCTTTTTTCTAAATTTAAAAATTATTAATGTCATTTTTATATTTTACTGGATGCACAGGTTTCTAGTATAGGCCACTTTAAGTCAAGGAGATGACTTATTCTGCAAAATGACTTAGGCAGTAAATTTCCTAATACACCCGAGTCTTACACATATTTTAGAACAGCCGCACATTTGGAATGAATAAATGCCTTTTAGAATAGTGACTCGCTTTGTGACTCTCAACCACTTTGTATTTCCAGTCTAATATACATTGTTTGGACCTGATGCAAGTTATTTTAGCTGTTAGAAATTATGTTTAGACTTGAAAATGTATGCAGGCAGGTTCCAGGCTGTTTCTATGTCACTGGTTTTAAGCCATGCCAAGACATGCCCATCCCAAGACGGTTATAATATAATGTCGTACCCCACTTTGTGTTTCTGAGGTTTGGGTGAATATAACTACATACTGTTTCTCTGGGATTGTCAGCCTTCCATGCATTGTTCAATATGGTAGGATTAGTTCACCTACATCTTTCTGGCATCTGGTAAATAACTAATAGCTTGGACAGAAAAATGAACTCCCTAAGTAGTATTTTCACTTAAAGATTTTGGGTTTGTGTCAATTCAGCCTTAAACTGGAGCTGTTTTCATGTTAATCCTCACTTGTCCTACTGTAGCTGCATGGGGGTCTATACTGGGTAAGCAGACATTTTAAAAATGTTTTAAATTGCTGGTTTAAAAATAACTTAGCAAAGAAAGACGTATTTTTTTTTAATCTGAAATTAACAGAGTGTAGGGAGCTGGTGGTGTTACCACAAAAAGTACACTGTACCATCAGGTAGAAGGCAAGACCATGGCCTCAGTGTAGATCTGAAGCTGATTAACTGAAAAGAGTTTACTGAATACACTTGACTGGCAATTTGAAATAACAGCAATTTTTACTAAGAGTATTATAAGAAAAATACGCATGCACGGTGTCTGTCCCTACTTAATTTAACCTCAGAGGTTTCATGGTCCATCTTTTTTAAAATCTACTCTTTAATTACATTTTTTTAAGCATAATTTTGTTATTTTGCAGTGCCTACCGATAATTTTGGACAACAAGCTAAGTCATCCATTACTGGAACAGCTCCTGCCAGCAGTCAAACACAGTCTTCATGACACTTCAGAGAAAGTACGAGTGGCATTTGTTGATACACTGCTGAAAATTAAGGCTACCAAGACTGCTAAGGTAGGATGACTGACACCTGATAAGTGACACTATAAATATCAAGAAGGAGATAAAATCAAGGCATTTATTTAAAAAAAAAAAAAGTGCTTTTTGAGACTACTGCAGTATTCCTAAAGGCAAAAATTACATGCTTTGATGTAGTAATACTTGTAATTTCAGTACATTTTCTCTGTACATTTAAGTGTGTAACTGAGTTTATTTCCAAGACTTGTGGATTCTGTTGCTGTTAGTCACTTCTGTCCATTTAAAAGATTTTGATCCAAATGTAGATAGTAGTATAGAAAAATCACTGGAAAAAAAAAGTACTTCATGAATTCTACTGAAATCATGGTATCCATGAAAAACCTTTTGGAATAAATAAATAAATTGTGATCAGTCCTGGTGAGCTTTCAGCCTTTCCTTAGCTGTTCTTCACGGAGAAATTAACCACAGGAGAGAGCACTGTGTCTGGATACTACTACAGCAGTGATTTTATAGGCATGCTGGAAAGTTTGCTTTTTCGTTGAGCCAAGTACACTCTTCTCCTTTTCCACTCTTCCACTTTTGACTAGTTTGGGACTATTGGCAGTCCAGTAGCATCCTGGTGCTTGCCAGCTTTTTTTCTGTGCCTGCTGGTATCAAGCCCTCAGCAGACCTTTTTCCCAGCATGTTTTTGCCTTCTGCTCTCGTGGCCATGTCCAGGCAGAGCAGGACGTACAGCCACACTTCCAGCTGACTAGCTCAACTCTGGCCTCTCTTACCTTCTAAATGCTTAATGCCTTTGCAGAGTTGTTTTTTTACTTTTATTTACCTAATTTTCTAATTTCTATTTGTCTTTTGTTGGCATATCCTTTGGGATTTTGGCATCTTTTCATAGGATTTTGAACACACTTTGTGTTCTGCTGTGGGCTCTTGTTTAGGGGGTGTCACGGTCCACTCAGTGGACTCGTGATGCTTCGTTTACTATGATCTTGAAGCACAAAAATCAAGGTGACCACGCCAAGGGGTTATGCTTTGATAAAACTGCACAATTTTATCGTTTGCCCATAAAGCAGCAAGTGATAGTGACAGGGAGAGAAGGAAAGGTAAAGTAAAAAGAAAAGGAAAGAGGATGATAGCTACCACCATGGGTCCAAGGCATCCCTATGGTCCCAGGTCCAGGCAGCGTCCCGCTCATCTTTCTGATTGTCATGATCCTTGGTGGGGAAGATCTCCAGAGTTCAGTTGCTAAGGAGCCATCTTTTATGCCAGGCAACACACCTTGCTTCTCCTCTGGCCCATGGATTGTCACCAATCTCTGCTTTCTCGAGCAAGGTTACAATGCATGTCCACAAAGGGGTGCCCGAGGCTTGGTTTGCCTTAGGGGTGGGTAGCTTCAGACCAGGAGGTGTGTTTTTGTATTATAATGACATTAAAATGAAGAAAAGTTCACCTGAAGTTCAAGTTTTCTGGTTCGTTGCTATGCCAGTGGTTGTGATCCATCTTCTGGACAGTGGTTATGTGGCCTTAGCGAAATCATTCCTTTCAATCCCAGGTGGCAGGGCATGGCACAGTACTCCTCGTGCCATGCAGTTCTTTCCCAGGGTCTTTGTGTCTTGGTGTCCATGCAGACTGTGTTCCATCTCCAGGTTTCTGTTGGCAATACTGAGACAATATTGTTCTCTTTGGACCGACTCTTACAGGGGGATACTGTCCAGCTTTAGGCATCATAGCATCTTTGAGCTCTTTCTTCGCTTTCTGCTGTTAATTGTTTCCTAATTTCAATTTTATACTTTGTTTTAATCTTGGTTTTGTCTCTTGCTAAGCCTAATTATTAGGACATGCTTATCTTGTGCTAGGCACATATACTGTGTGAAGTCAGAGGTATATATCTCTGTTGTTCAGGAAAGAATTAAATAAATGTTTGATTTCTCAGATGTTTAAGGCTTCATTCCCCAAGGAGCACCTCTAACCCTAACAGGAGAGTTACCTACTTGCCAAATGTGTGCATTCTAGCTTAGATGACAGGACCTCAAAGATATTGGTTGAGATTAGACTAGCTCAGGACCTTCCAAATTCCCCAAAATATGCTCAGAAGACAAGATAAATGGGAGGCAATTTCTGAACTGAGAGCTTTTGGTTTCTTGCACACAGGTTCAGGATAAGAATTACATAAAATCAGGATAATAATACAGCAGCAAATTTAGTGCTTCCATAATACATACCTTAATGTGTTGATTAGGCAAGTCCACAAAAAATGTGAAATGGAGACAAACAATGCAAGTACAAGATATCATTCAGACTGTTGGTACAAAAAGTTTCCAGCAGGGTCCTAGTAGTGTTTGCACATCTCTTTGTTAATTTCAAGTGCAGCTGTACCTTTACTTAGACAATGGGTTCTGGTTGTTAAGATTATTGGAGATAGTTGGAGGAAGCAATTCAGAATTATAAATAAGTGGTAGTACTCTAAAAGGCAGCTTTTTTTTTCCCCTGAAGTTTCTGCTTCAGCGGGTTTTAAAGCCAGGCTTTACCAGGTAAATCTGAGGTAGAATGGCAGAAGCAAAGTATCACTGACACTGGACCTCACACTGATGGTGCCTGTGTGTTAGGAGATGCATCACTTGGTTCACAGAATTAGCAGAAACAACAGAACTATTCTGCAAGTGTTGGAAGCTAGAATCTGAATCATGATTTCTATCGTTTTCTTGTGGTGTTTATTATTTTAAAAATACTCAACAAGCATGTTCTCCTAATAATCAGATTGTGTCACTTTCATAATCTTCCTGTGTATTTTTTAGTATTAATTTCTACATCACTTTGTAACCTCACAGCCACTCAGCACTTCTTGTACTGAGTTCTTACTCTTCATAAGATACAACACCTATACTTTAAAGGATTGGCACCTACAGTCATGATTTGATCTGTCAGTATCAGTTATCTGTATAGTGAAATATAACCCAGGTTTTTTTAGCTTGTATTCAATATCATCAATGCTTCAAATTGATTTTGTAACATTGTTATTTTGTGTACAGTCTTTTAAAAAAAGTATTCATGCTGCTGTTAAATGTATAAAAAATTCTTGTTTGAAAGTTATTTGTTATTCAGTATGAAAGTTCAAGCAAACTATCTTTTCAGCTTTCCTGAATTACTCTGAATTTCTGCCATTAAAGACAGAGGAAAGAGATAATTCTCAACTGCAGGGATTGTTTTTTAGGTATTAATTAATTTTTTAGGCATAATGGGTATCTTCAATCTACTGTGAGCTTTATTTTTATGTAGAAAAAGATTCAGATCTCGCAAACAAAGGATCAGATTTACATAAAAGGAAAAAAAAATACTAAAAGTGTTAAATGTTTTGTCAGTAACTTCTCTTTATTTAAATGTCGCAATATAGATCTCTCTGGTAAGTCCTGGGAATACTTTAATGCTTTGCTCCAAGGACCTTCTTTTTATGATAATTGTAGTAGGAATGCCCATGGTTTGAAATCACAGGATAATTAGCTGCTCCAGCCGTTTCTACTCAATAATGAAATTTTCATATTTTCAAATATATCAATATTCAAATATATAATTCAATATTTTTCAATGCCATGAAACTTTATTTTTTGGTGGTGTGTCTTTTGTGTGTTTTGGTTTTTTATTACCTGAAAGTACACAGTATAATTCAAGATCTCACAAAAATTACAGATGTGAGTATCACTCAGCATACCATAACAAGCTATTTATTCTTTCTGATTTTCTTAGCTTTCAGTAACTGTTATGAATAAGCTAGAGCTCTGCTAATGATGGTATGCACTTATGGTTTGGGATGGTTTTGGAAAGGGTCTTGTTCTATACAGGTTTTTAGGGTGTATATCATACTTGTAGGTAGTTTGGTCCTACTTTGTCCTATCATGAGAATATGAAACATGACACATAATGACAAAAAATTATATTTTGTAGTGATATGCTTATAGAGTAAATAATTTTCCCCTGTACCTATGGAATTGCATTAGCATTGCAGGAATATTGAGCTGGAATTGCTTGAAACAGAATTTTACCAGTCTATCAGAGATACTGGGAGACTTAGAGGTGTGTCAGAACAGTAAAGTAGTATTGTTGCAGGAATATTTGACCTCAAGTGAGTGCTGGTGTTCTGATAAAAATTAAAAATGTGTATTCTTTTTTTAAAATGTTGTTTATATTTATTGACACTTTTGATGTGGACGACACAATAAGGGTGACTTGGTTTTGTTCTGTTTTTTTAACTCCTTTGATATCTTTTTTTCATTCTTAAAAGTTCTGGGAAATCTGTCCCATGGAGCATCTTCTGACTCGTCTTGAAGTTGATTCACAGCCTGTGTCACGACGCTTAGTGAATCTCTTATTCAACTCTTTCTTTCCCATTAACCAACCTGAAGATGTGTGGTGTGAGCGCTGTGTTACTCTAATCCAGATGAATTCAGCAGCAGCTAGAAAGTTCTATCAATATGCTTATGAATATACTGCCCCCACCAATATAGGTAAAGCACAAAACCTTGTAAGTCTTTGGATATACTAATATCATAGCATGTCACTGTTTTTTATACTTTTTCTCTATCATGTTGTTGCTAGATCTGTTGGTTTTAGTATAATAATAGTTTGTAGTTTTTGAAATTCTTGACAGCAGCAATGAACCCTGATGACAACAGACATAAGCTTTTTCAACAATGAAGAGACCAAAGCTTTTCATTTCTGCTCTCAGGTGCTGTACTCTGTAACCAGTGTTGCTATCTGATCTCTTTTCCCCTTTCTCCTCACATGTATGTACCCTAAAAGTATTAGTTATTTATAATGCAGAAATAGTGAAATGAAATACCCTGGTTCCTCAAGTGATTTGAGATCTTTACCTGGAACATTTTATAGCAGGTGAAAAATATTGTAATATTTTTTAAGTTGCTCAGAGAAAATCTAAAAAGCCCTCCTTCCTGTTAAAAACTACAGAAACCTTCAGCAGAAGGGGTATGTACTACACAGAGTATAGCTGCTTTTTGTAAAAGTGCTATTGAACCAGGAAAAATTGGGAAATTTTTTTTCAGAGGCGTTCTGATACTATAAAAACAAAGTAGTCAGGATGGAGTGACCTGGGTAAAACACCCAAGTCCTTGCCCTTTTGCTGATTAACTGGATAAGGTAGTTTTGAAATATGTGCTAGTGTACCTCTAGTCATACCTTCACTAGAGTGGACATAACCCTTTGCCTTTTATCCAGAGATGAGCTCTTCATTACGGACTACGATGGTTAGGCTACTACATCTTTTATAAAAAATTGGAGTTGACATCAGAGGGGATGTATGATTAAACACAGGTCATTAAATTAATAGCTATGCTAGATGAATGTAGGAGTTGAGAGCTCCCTCTGATCCTGGTTTGGTAAGATGGTGGTTGGTTGGTTTTTTTTTAGTAGATTTCTTTTTTAACAATAAAATTATAGGACCTGATTATGATGTTGCCATTTCTTCTTCATGCTTGCTGGGAAAACGTGAAAGTATTTTATATAATTTCCTTTTACTAGGAAATGTTTTCTTTTTTTCTCTATAATTTAATTTTTATAAGTAATAATAATAAAAAAATAAGTGTTTCTGGTTCTATTGCCTGCTTTTTCATACTGACTTTCCAGCATTACACTTAGATGAATTTACTATCAACATTCTTAACAAATAGTGAATGTCTAATTTATTCTTATTATATTTAAATGTAGCTAAATTGATGCTTACTATTCGGCGCTGCTTGAATGCCTGCATCCAGAAAGCAATGAAAGAGAGTCTTCGTGATAGTGATGATGATGATGATGAAAAGGAGAATACAAGCGTAAGAAAGTCCACTTCATGATAAATTCTGGTGACTTTATTCCTGTGGTGCTTGATTTGAGACATGGGCAGTTAATGATATGACAGAAATGTAAAGGAAAAGTCCTTGGGCATCTGTGGAATTAGAAGGGGAGAACTGCCATTATGGTGGTTTCCTGCCCTGCAACAGCAGAAATTTGGTGAAGTAGCTAGAATTAGATATATGAAATTAGTGTGAAGCTTATTTTAAATGAATGCTTCCCAAATTCCAGTACTAATTATAAATTGGTTTGGTTTTGCAATTAAATTAATTAAAAAAAAATAACATATCAAGATGACTCAAGCTATATATATAAGACTGAATTATGGGGTTCATGTTCTACAACAAACATAATACCTTTGTGAAATGAAGTTTCATGTTTTTTTCAAACTTTATTATATTCTCAAATGCAAATTTAGATTAAAATAGGTAGTATCATCTAAATGTTTGTATTTCAGGTGTTGAATAATGTGTTGTCAATAAATGATGTGGCCAGCATGGCAAGTTTATTGGAGGTTACTGTAATTCTCTGGAGAAGTATCCAGAAAGCACTAGATCACAATGAAGGTGCCAAATCTTATGCTGTCAGAAAATTTGCTTCTGTACTTCCTGAATATTTTAAAGTATTTAAGGTAAAGAAAACCTAATTTTTCCTGTAAGTGCTTTGTATTTTCTTCACATGCTTTCATGTATTGTGTCTTTTATCTGTCTTCATGGCATTAGGAATTCTTTTTCATTGTTGCTGTAAGTTATAAACAATAGCAAGTCTTTTGGAATTGGATAGAAGCTATTCTCCAATTGCAGTATCTGACTGATGAACCATTATCTAAATAGTCAACACTGAAATACTTACGCAATAAATTGCTCCCCTTTTAATGTTTTTATAGGATTCTATTCTTTTGAATGTTTTTGAAACTTTTAGGAATCGGTAACTGAAAATTGCGCCATAAATAGCACAATAAATTTAGCAGAATTAATACTCAATGTATATGACAGTCCTCATGTGTTTTCTACTCACTCCCCCCCCAAACTCATCTAGCACCACCACTTACTATGATCTGGCTGCTGGAACAGACAGCTGAAGCAGCTGAGGCTCCTTTTTTGCTTCCTTGTGATTGATTTCCACTAATTTGATTCTACTCCAATGATTTTTTGATGCACGCACTTATTGTTTGGGCTTGATATAAGCAATTAATTAAAGCCAGTCATTTTGTATTTTCAGTCTCCTTGATCTGTTTAGTTTCAGTGTTATTCTTCAGGATGCTATCTTTTAATAGTGGTTAATAGTATCTGCCACACCCTGTAGAGCATTTGGAAGGCTTATCTACTGGACACCATTTATGTTTATGGCTCTTGTACTGAAGTATACTGAGTTACGCTGGCTGTTATACTTAACATTCAAGTTTTCTTTAGATAATCAGGGACTGGAAAGCAATTTGCTACTACATAAGATTCTGCAGCAGATACACCACATACTGTCTCTACCCTGAAAGCATTTGGAAGTTGTCAAAAGACATTCTGAATCTTTTTGGTAGAGGATGTAGCATCCCTCTTGAGAGTTTCTGGTGAGCATATGAGATATTCAGCTTTAGCAAGCAACCTCTTTGACTTTGATATTCTTACAGTGAGTAATCAGCTTGGATCTAAAAAGACCTGTCATCAGAGGCTTAGTTTCTAAAAGCTGCAGACTGAAGCAGCATGTCTCTTTCCTGAAAAGCTGCAAATATATTTTTTTAATGTTCTTCAAAAATCATCTTTAAAAGGTTTTAGATCTTGAAATACCCATGTAGGTAGTAATTTCATTTGATTGTATTTGTGAAGCTTGGACATACAGATACACTATTTTTGGAGTCTTTCACGTAGATTGGTTTCTATATAATCCAAGTGAGACTATGTTGTGGTCCAGACCTTGTATTATGATGTGTTGTAGTGACTTACACTGTATTTTGCATTACCATTGTTATATAAACACCCTTTCCTTCAGAGTATTTTTTATAAATTTCTGATGTGAATGAATATTCATTTAAGGCACTAGTTACTTGAGAGGCGTTAGATGGTGTTGTGATTGTGCAATTGAGTATTAGCCACTACCAGAAAAAATATGAAGCTAGAGCTGTTATTTCTTTTGCAATGGTTATTAATCTAATGGAACCAAAATTAGTCATGGTGGTGTTTCTGACAGTTTGTCAGAAAGCTGAATGATAAGATAATTGATAATTGATCTCTAAGAAAAAGAATCAGAGGCTTCATATTGCAAGCCACATGTTGTTAGGAGCTTCTTTCAGTTCCATTTCTAGGGAAAAAAGGAAGTCCTTAAGGTGAGATAATTTAATCATACTGAAAAAGTACTTTCTTTAGTTTTGTGTGCGTGTGTGTACCTGTATGTGTGCATCATATAGTATACTTTTTTTTTTAATCCTAGGATGAGCGTTGTGTGACTCCATTGGTTGTTCTGGCATCCTTTATGCCCCCTGCTGCTATTCCTACATTCAGGTACTATTCCCAAATCCAAAATACGAATGACAAGAAATTTCTTGTTGACTGTAACTATTAATTTTTCACAGCTTGATGTATTAAATCCCATTTTTATAAATTAATCCACTAAACAAATTTGATAAGTTAGTAAAACTTACGAGCTGCAAGTATGTCTTTGAGCCATTGGTGAATCTTTTGGTACTATGCTAGTTGATTTTTCTTTGAATTATTTCTTCACTTATGGATGTAAAGCTAATGCATCTCTGTTTGTTTGTTTGTTTGATTTTTAAGCTGCGGTGTGATCTCCAGACTCAGAAATATTGACATTGGAGCTGACAAAAGCAAATATTCTACCCTGATAGACTGCATGTGTCGCTGGGGTCAAGTGGGACATGTTATGGAATTAGCCTGTGACTGGTTGTCTGACAGGCTAACCCCAAGAAAGGTGTGCATATACATACATCAAAGAATTAAGGAATTGCTAGATTACATAAAGGCATCATGCTTTTTTGTTTTTTTTCTTTAGTAAAGAAGCCTCTTTAATGCCATATTATTCTGCTTTGGAATTAGTTGTAAGATACTAACAGTGTTCTACTGGTTTTGTGCCTTCTTCTCATTTAGAGTATTAAAACATCTGAACGACGAGTGCGTATCCATGTAACACAGGAATCAAAGCCAGAATTAGCAGTTGATTACATTGAATATTTATTGACTCATCCTGTTAATCGTGGTTACCTGCTCTCTGTTCCTAAAAAGAAACTGAAACAGCTTTTGAAAATTCTCAGTGCTGCAAAGGTAGTATTCTCCTTACCATAAACAGTGCTTATAAAAGAGTGCCTAATATCATATATTGCCTAAGTCAAACTAAAGGCCCACAGGAATAAATATTTAAGATTCATGATCCTAGTTTCTCTTCTATAGAAAGAGATCCTCGTTTCTCTTCTATAGAAGATTTTCTTTTTGAATTGTACTTCAAACCAATATTCTAAACTAGAAGTATATTAGTTCAGAATTGTTTGTAGAAGGTAGATTTTAACCAGCTTGTCATTTTTAGGTGTCTCAAAATTGATGTGATCTAGTGTTGAGAGCATTAAGGGACCTGACTTTATGAACATACATATAAGAAATAGTCTCAAAACCAGTTATGGCATTGCAAAATGAAATGAATTGAAAGTATGCTTATTGGTTTGGGGGGGTTAGGGATTTTTTTGTGGGTTTTTTTTTTGTTTTTGTTTTTTAAAATCTCTTGTTTAAAGCTGCTGAGAAAAGAAACATTTGAAAGGATTTTCTGGGAAATATAAATATAGATTTTGATATTTCAGGAGGTTCTTGGCTCAATTCTGAAAGGAACTGATGCAGGTTCTCGTAGCTGGATTCAAGCAACTGCCCTAAGAGCCTTCAGCCTCTTTTGCAGGTTGAGTATTCATCTTCAGAACAAGGTATGGTTATACCTTTCTGTATAAGCTGGAGTTGCAGCTGAAAGTATAAGGAAATTCCAAAAGAATTGGAAAGACAGTTATTAAACAACTTCTGTTTGTTTGGGTTTTTTTTTCCCCTCACAGTTTTCTGAAGAAGGAAAAGATTACCTCCCACTTCTGAAGGAGACAGGTGCTTGGGTGGAAAGTCAAGTTGTTCCTTTTGTACTAGCAAGGGATCAAGAAGATGGCATTTCAAAACACAGTAACGTTTCTGAATTAATTATCCAGGTTAGAGGTCTCATAACATAAATTAAACAGCTGCCAATCTGAAAAACCACACATATATATATTTATTTATTTATTTATTTATTTATTTCAATCGTATACTGACAGAGTGCACTGGCATTTTTGGAGCCCAGCAAGTGAATGAACTAATGAAACAGGCCTGATTATTCTGAGGTTACAGTTTTGTACTTTTGCTATTCCTTTGATTGCTTAAAGTCACACTTTTTTCTAAATTGCTTTTGATTTTGTTTGAACCTTCATATTTTTTAAATATAAGAATATGTAAGTATAACTGTGTGTACCCTAGCAATTAAATCAAGTATTTGGCATCAACAATACCTTTTTCTTATCTAGACTTTTTCCACCCACCAGTGCATAATATATATTGTCGTCATATCTGTTGAAGTGAGGATGGAATATGTTTAATGTTTCACACTTGTGAAAATGCCCACTCAAGAAACTTGTGGCACAGCAGGTGATGTAACCTGGGTGTCTAAAATCTTAGGCTTCTAACAAGTAATTCTTGTCCTCGTTCTCTCATCCCCCATACTAAATGAAGGTAATACTTAACGCTGTTTTATGAAAAAAGCATTAACATAGAGTTAAGATTGTCACTGAATCTCAATTCTGAAAAGGAGAAGAAAATTAGTGGCTGAAAACAAAGCTATAGTTGCGTGGTATACTAGCACTTAATAGCCTGCTCTTCTGTGGTATAGAAGGTCCTGGAAATGACAGAATCACTGCAGCTGCATACATTGTGTTGAATAACACAACAGAGGATGACTTAAAGGACCAGGAAGGTGGTGTGATTATAAAAGAGGATTTAGATCTAATTGCTTGCTTGCTTCCTTTCTTTCTTTCTTTCTTTCTTTCCTTCCTGCTTTCGCAAAAGAAATGGGTAAAATTATACCCTGGGGAATTTGCTATGGGACTCAGCACTAGAATGAAGCATAGAACATATCTTTGGAAGTCAGCAGAGAGGTAGGGTGTGAATTACCTGGCAATTTAATAATGAGGTCAGTCTTGTACTCTAATTGTGCTGCAGCAGCCAAACGGCTTCTGGAAAAGTATAAAGAGATAGTAAACTCAAACAGGTGTTGCAGCTGTGCCCGGTACAGGTAGCTTGTGTGTTCTATATGCTACTGTCTGTTCTCTATGAATGAAATATTTAGTATGCATACCAAAGCTCTTCTGTTTATCAAAATTTTAGATGCACAGAACTCAACTTTCTATAATAGAAAGACAAGACACAAAACAGGGACACTTTACCAGCATTATCAGAATGTTTATGATCAAGTTCCTATGTTTGAAAATGAAATGAACACAAACTTTATTGATAAGCAATAAGATAGGCAGCTGTCGCCTGTAAACTCATCTGACATATTACTTGGACTTTAAGATCTACTAGTAAAGATCATTGTGTTTCATTATTGGCTATTCATTTTCATCATTATTTCCAGAGGAGAAACTGAGGTGTAAAAGACTGATGTGACTTGTCTGGAAGTCAAGAAGAGAATCCAGGCTTCTTGCATCTCCTGTAATAAGCCACATGCTTGTTAAGCAGCTCCTATTTGTTTCTCACCTTTTATACTGTTTTTTGTTGGAATGAGGTATTGATTGTGCTTTTTAATTGTTTGTAGTGTATATTTGGTAATAATGTTGGCATTAAAAGCAGACCTAGTTTATCTCAAAATATCCATATATCTAAAAATTAGTTGCTTCTTTAATACTGTTGTATATGAAAGGGGACTAGAGTCTCTCTACTTTTTCAACTTACATTTCTCTGTCAGTTTCTCCACGACTTATCCCATTCTTTCCCATTTCACCCTTCCTCTGCTTGGCCTGTTACTCAGTTTAGCGCTTACTGTTACAGGCAGAGCTTTACAGGGGGGCTGTTCTCATTAGGCCACTGCTCTGCTGTGTGAGGCTGATGGGCCCTCTGACACAAACCCCAGTGTCATCACTGACAGTGTCCCTTACCCCTTACCTTCATCTGCTCTTCACAGAAAGCATTTGATTATATAATGTGTTTGGTTGGTTTTTTAAGTGTAGTTCTGAATTGTTTCCTCTTAAGTGTCCCTGACATACCACTTAACCCAGGGGAGATTTTAATGTTGATCTATGGGTCCTTTCAGATTTTGGTCAAGGGAAAGATTTGGCCTAACTTTAGTCACAGTCAGTGCCTTGAACAACCCAGCTCATGTATACATAATAGGATGGTTAAAAATTCTCTACTCTGTCTATACATTAGTACTGTAATCTCTTTAGTATGTAGCATTTGTGTGTCTGTAGCGAAAAGCTCTTTTTGGATGCGGTTTTTAATTTTGCTACTCAAGATAGATAAAGACTTCATATTCTGTTTTGGTAAATGTTAAGTATCAATGCTTCTGATCTGAGCCTGAGTAAAAAAGATGGAGGATTTACTGCCTTTTGAGAAACTGTGTTTGCTGGAGGAAAGAGCTACGGAGAAGTGTTTGGAACTTCTGCTTTTCAAAGGTTGTAAACTGAGTAACTCCAAGTAGATGCATCAGCTTTCAGGACAACTTTGCTAAGATTTCATGGTTTTATTATTTTTAGATTTTACTGAACAGTTCCTTTATATCAATTTTCTTTCTCACATGCTTTTGCATCTGTTTCCTAGGCCTACCTGACAGTGTGTAAAGATGTCATAATGATTGGCCTTGGAAATCTCACGTTTCAAGCACATGTTTTAGGTATCGCTCTTTCAGTTATACAAACAGGTACAATATTTTGCACTAACATAAACATCTCCACGTATACTTAGCTGACTTACACTAGCAGAACTATTGCTCTTAGCATTTTGGAATCTGTTTGTCAAAAAATGTCTACTGCTTATGCTAGCTAATACCAACAATACAGTCAGAAGTCACGGCAGCTTTTCAGAGGATTGAAAACAAGCAGAGAACTGGCCCAGAACCATGTTGTGTTGATAACTAGTGTTTCTTCTTTGCTCTTAGATTCCAGTTATTACTATATAATTCAGGGGGTTATATGTATGTGTATATATGCAAATTGGTTTTAATATATGTATAAAAATATATATATATGAGTTACATGTATATCGGCGTGCCTTGGAAGGCGTCATTGTAGCACTATTTAAATTTGGCTATTTATGGTATATAACTGAGTTCCATTCTAAGCTTGTACCCAAAGAATATCTCATTACAGTTTTTTTATATTGTGGTATTTATCTGTTTCTCTAGAGAGAGGTGACTTTTGTGCCCCAGTGTTACTGATGGCTCTAAAAGAAATTATTGAAGCTTCTTTAACTCAGAATACTGAGACAGATGAAGTGGCAAATCTTTTTCACAATGTACAGGCAGTCTTCCAGAAAGTTTTAGAATGTGTGGCACGCAAACTCAACAAACAGCCAGAAGAAGGGATTCAGGTATCAAATTACAATTGAAATGTCTACCTAATGTGTAGGTCAATCCATACTTTTTATGCAAATGTGTTATAATTAGACACTTTGTGGTGGTAATTTAATCAGATGTTGACTCAAATATTCAGGTAAAATTTCTAAGTTTCCTAGTTACCAATGTTTGGATTTTTTTTTCCATTGTTGGTTTCATCATGACAGAAAAACTGTTAAATTGGCGAACAATGCGTTCTGTTACCAATGATCCTAAGCTATGCTAGTACTCATAGGTTATTAATCTTACCTGCAATTAAATGAACTTTCTCAATCTAGAACAAAAAGTTTGATTATATAAATTATGGTCTTGGGAGGGAGGAGGAATTGTCTTATTTTCTTTGTCTGAATTATATCCAGTTCAAAATAATTAAGATGTACTAAAGTTCTTCAAAACCTCTCTTCACAAAAAAGTTAGCTTCTTTTATAGCGGAGCCTAGATAGTAGTGAGAGGGGTGGATCACTGGAAAATTTTATGGCCTGCTTTTCAGGACTTCTGAAAAACATTCTGTTCTATTTTTCATTACAAGAATTGTTTTTGTTTCTCTCAAATTTGAGTAGACTTCCCAAACATGTTGCTGATTCCCTATCTGATCCCAGGTGGCTTAAATACCTCAATAGCTTTCAGGTGTGATCTGCATTTCTTCACAGAGAAACTTGTTGAAGTATTTAAATTATACTCAAGCAATGTGAAAAAGCTGAACTGTTTTTCTTTGGTTTTAGTTGATTCAGTCTGTTCAAGTGCCTCTTGGAGAATTCATACAGGCAGTCCAGTGCTGGCATTCATCTTGGCCAGCAGTTCACCAGGGTGTGCTTTCTACTCTCCTAGCTGCAATAGTAGCAGAGATAAATCATGTGCTACAGAAGGTAAAGTTAGTTTTTTGGGTGGTTTTTTTATGAGTTTATTTTATGTTATTTTTTACACTTAACTGCTTTTAAAGTTATGTTGGAACAACAGAGCAATGATCAGAAAGTGTGATGTTTGTACTGCAGATGAAGACTTTGTGTGTGTTGGTATGGAACAAACAGGAAATTTTACTTGTAATTTTGTATTATGGTGCATCGCTCAGATTTATGAATACAGCTGTGTAAGAGCAGAGTTATCGCGGTGCCTAGTTCGCTATTTGCCTCTGACAGAAGAATTTAGAAATTAGGCAGTGTTGGAGACTAATGACATTTTTTGAGATCTTCTGTCTATGTGGTTTTGTACTGGGTCTGGCTGGGAAGGAGTTAACGTTCTTCACAGCAGTCTCGATGGTGCCACAGTTTGCATTTGTGGCTAAAATGCTGTTGAGGACACATCACTTAGTTTGGCTGTTGCTGAACAGTACTTGCAGACTGAATGCTTGTATCGTCTCTTCCCTTAACCCCTTGCCCTAAAAAAAAAAAAAAAAAAAAAAAAAGGCAAGCAGGCTGTAGGGGACACAGCTGAGGCAGACAACTCAAGCTGACCAAAGGCATATTCCATCCCATACAATGTTCTGCTCAGCAATAAAAGCTCAGGGAGAGAGGAGGAAGGGAGGTTGTGCTAAACCTACCTCACCTTGTCTCACTCAATGTTAGGGAACTTAGGAAATGAACCACTGATCTCTGACAGATTCCAGTTCCCTATCCTTGGAACTGTCTCTTAGGGTTCTGTAATCCTGTTCCAAAATGGGCTGGTGTCGTGCTTGGCACTGATCACTTACACATTCTCTGCTTCAATACAGATCCATTTCTCGTACTGCATCTTTTTTTGGTTTCTCTGCTTTTTGTCTAGAGGATTTCCAAATAACTGATTTGAGTTTCTTTGTAAAGAAAGAAGCTCTGATTACTGTATATGCTAAAAGCCCCGGCTTGGCTTTTTTTTTTATTGTCCTTGAAGGGGGTAACAGTCCCAATGCATAGTCCTCATGCATGTAGTGTTAGGAGCAAATATGACAGGTAAGACTGGAAGCTTTGAGAACTAACAAGGAGGAGCAGAGTTTCTGTGGCAGAGGCTGTACTTACTGTGGTTGCTAGATATGTCGGAGAAAGAGCAATAAACGGTTGCCAGAAAGTACTGAGTACAACAGAGCTGCTTCTAAGATATTCTGTGTTATGGAAGGAACTGAAACAATACCAGAGATTTGCCTGCAAATATTAGTAATCAGCTGAGGGGCTGTAGAATGACAGCATGCTTTTTACAGATGCTGCGGGGTAAAGGTTTATGGTCTTGAATGATACTGCAGATTCGTACTCACAGATTATGAATGTTCATTACACTAAATCATCTGAGCTGGGGTTTTCCCAGCCCCTAGGTTACTGTACTAGTAAATCCAAATTCGGTTCTAACTAAATACTTGCCATGCTATTCAGAACTTGATACCAAGAAGAACAGATAAAGGGAATCAGGAAATCACTGTCACCTACATTATTTTATTAGAAATTATGCAAGCACACTTAAACTTGGAGACACAAAGGGTACTCATTTGTACTTAATACGCTGTGCCTTTATAAATAGTGACCAACAATGTAGTTTCATGTAACTTCTGTTCAGAACAACAGAGGAGAATATTTGCCTTGATACAAATACTGTTTATTTGGTTTAGTTTTAGCCTTTCTAATTTAAATTTGTTTTGTTTATTTGGATGCAACACAATTGGATTAAGGCTAGTCAAAGAATACATTGTGAATATTTCTTCTCTTTTAATTATTTAAGGGATAGGTTTTGGTTAGTATAATTATTGAAATACAAATTTGCTTTGATATTTTCTGCATAGGTGTATTTCTTGATCTACTACAGTTGTGGACTTCTCTTTTTTAGGCTTCCAATGAGAAAGACTTAACTATACCAAGGACTATTTCAGGCCTTCCTCCTCTTTCAAGCAGTCTAATGGCCATAATTATGAAGTCAGTTAATCTTGTCAGGTAAATGTTTCTACATTAATTTGTCCAAGGTTGTGGTTAATGTAGAAATCTTGTCAAGTGTTTTAATTTCTAAATTCAAATAAATTTTGAGGAGCTAGATACAAAATTTACCTGCACTCCTTCATAATCCCTTTCTCCTGCCGTAATGCATGTCGCTATTGACTGGGGGTGGTGGTGGTTCCATTTTTTTGTACTGCTTTTTAACTGCTTCTAAGAGGGCTGCTTATTTACAGGACTGCTCATCTAAATGAGTTCTTTAATCTTGCATCTTGGCTTGCTTCTTTCAGAAGATACTTAAACATCAGTCCCCTCAATATAGAAATCTTGAAATGAGATAAAATATTTACCAGAAATAGCATTAATCTTTTAATTGAACATCCTCAATGAGGTGACAAATGTACTGTAGCTTTATTAAAATCACAAAATTCAAATTAGCTTTAAAATATCTGAGTTCTAAAAGCCCCCCAAAGTAGGGTTACATCATTATTTTTTGTAAGATTTAAACTTTTTTTTAATTTCCTCTATTTAGTGGCTACTCTGAATATCTTCTAAAATTGTCATAAGTTAATTTCATTTTGCTTAGTTTGTTCATACTCAGTTTTTATTTACATGGCTATACACATCAGACTTATTTTAAATGATCAAGGGTCTAATATGTATTCCTTAGAAGTCCTGTTATTCTCCACGACTTGTCACAAGTAATGCCTATCCTTAACTTCCTCATCTTACAGGCATTGAATATCGCTGTCTCTGCTGTCATAAGGGTTTTTTCTTCTCAATCCTTCTCTACTAGCTGAACTTACACAGCAAAGGAGTCCAGAGAGTCCAGCAATAGGTTTCCTAACCCAGATCTTGTTCTGTGAGGCAGCAGCTGTCCATTGAGGTTCTGTCTTTTAGTGAAAATTATTTTACACACATCTTTTGAGAAGAGATGCAGAAATTCAATGAATTCTTCTGAAACTTTTTCTTACAATGCTCAAGGAGGATCTTGTCCAATCTTGAGAGAGAAAACTGCTAGCTTGGACCAGATTGTTTCTATGAATACTTTAATAAACATGTGTCTTCTAGTATTTATCTTTTTGGTGCAAAGATCTAAGTCAGGAGATGATTTTCATCTGGTTTCACTGGTGCCTCAGGGCTGAGACTGCTTTTAAGGGTGTTTTCTTTTATTAATCTGTAATGATAGGGCCATAATCAGTCCATTAGCAAATCATTCAATATCTCAAATTATCATCATTCCCCACCAATACAAAAGTCTATGGCATTACAGAATCTGATGTGAGCTTCCATGCTGTGAACACACAATCAGCTTGCACCAGGTTCTGCAGCATCTATTATGTTTTGAGTTACTAATTGGTCATTCTCTAGCACCAAGTTTCAGTCCCTATACCACTGATAATGCTGAGTGATTTGGCAATATCTGACCAATTGTGTGAGTATCCTGCCCTTTAGTAGGGAACTATCTGTACAGGAACCAACTAGTTATCTCTTATTTATCTGTATTTGTAAGTAGCTTACTGTTCAGTTCTGTTTTATCTTTGCATGCAGGCTCATGTGACCCTAGTTGAGAGGGAGGTGGGGAAAGGCAGCTGTTTTAAGTCTGCAGTGAGTCTCATTACAGGTTAGTAAAATTACAATATTCCTTCATGGAACTAAAGAGTATGCTTACTAACCTAAGCAGTGGTAAACAATAAAGTCAAAACTCTGAATGGAATACTGTCAGTCAGCAATTTAAGAGCAGTATGAAATGGAATCAACACTTAGTCAGTTGGTCCACAATGATACAACAAAACTAATGCAATGCAAGAGCGACTTCATAATACTTATTTCAGACCCTAAGGAGGTTTCATCTTTCTCAGCACTCTGAAGCAATATTTGAGCTACTACAAAGCTTATTTACTGAGTCGCTAGTGGAGGTTAGTTCTTGTCTTAACAGCGTATTTCATTTTGATGTCTTGCCACCTGAAAAGGCCTGAAGAACAGTTAAAGACAGAACTGGGTATTTATGGTGTTTGGTTTTGGTAACAGATAATATTATTATCAAAGGTATTTTGAAATGTTTTGGAGAAAGTTACTGTAACATCTACTGCTCTGTTTCCCCTTTTACTTTTTACACAGCATTTAGTTTTGTGCTCTGAGTATGTGGGTTACAGATCTTGTCCATCTCCTGCTTTATCCCTCTTGTTCTTTTATTTTTCTCTTGTTTTTGAGAATTGCTTCTGAGATAAATTTGTTATTTTTACCATAAATACTATAATGATCAATTAGTGATTTCATTCTGTAGTATTGCCTTATTCCCTACTGCAGTTTAGTATGGTTGCTAGACCTCTTTCTTCACTCTCGTTTCGTTTTTCTTAACTCAATATATGTCTCAAAACACAGCTAAAGTTTGCTGACAATACTATAATCTCTTGCTAAAAGTGAGTCTCTTAAGGTACATATTGAGTTAGTATTTATCTTAGACTTTAAATGAATAGTTGTTTTGGTTCTGTTAGTCTCTCCATACTTTCAGTATCTACAATTTAGTTTGGAGGTGTTTTGGGGCTATGTTTATTTTATAAACGTTCTTCACTGTTTTGTGGTTGGAAAGCAATCTCTTTTAATTATTGAGATTCTCATTTTAGACCAAAAAGTTAATCAAACTCCAGTTTCTGATCAGGCTACAAGTAGTAATAGTTGTAAGAGCATGAGTAGTTACTAACAAACCGTTGGTGTTGTATAACATATTTCTTTTTAAACTTCAGTAGAAATTTAAATTAGAAATTTCAGTACAAATTATGTGACTTGCATTCCAGTAGAACCAGTATTTTTTTCATGGATTGACTTTCCCGAAATAGTTCACAAGCTATTCATTTCTCTTAACAGCTACTTACTCTGTGTACAAACTTTTTTATTTTCTTCCCAAGCAATTTACCATTCTGCTAACTCAGATATTCTCAGTTCCAGAAGCAGCATGTAGTCTTCAATTACCCAATAACCATTGCTTTGTCATGCATGGTATCTCTGAAGCTATGGTGGCAGGGTAGCATAATCACAAACTTGTTCTGTTCAGTCCTATTTTGAAAAAAACATGGTTCATAATGTATTCTTGCTTTATTTTTTCCTTAGGTCATTTTTAAATGAATTAATGGAATGCATTCTCTCTGAAGAGATTGAAGGGATTTTTAATATAACAGCTGTTGTCTGCATTATGATCATAATTAAAGGTCAGTCAAACTATTTTTTTTCTTTTTTTCATATGCTGTTTTGAAAGTGGAGTTCTTGTGCAATTCAACAAGCACTGTTAAGTTACCATTTTCCTACAGGATTTAAGCTTATATCACTCAAATTATGTTAAGCTTGGACATTCAATCTTTGTATAGTGAGTTCAAAAACACAACTGTCTGCTAATTTGTATGGTTCATCTCTGTATTCTGTTTTTCTGGAATAAAAGGTAATATCTAATATTTCATTAAACTATCTGTTACGTTAAATACTTATGGAAATAGGCAGGAAGTTTTTTTTGATAAATCATTATTTTTTGTCCAGCTTTTCTGCATAATCTTATTTCAAATAGGTAAGCACAAAACTTCACTTCTAAAGGATATTGCACCTGCCATTCAAAGGAAACTGATAACATGCAAGGATGCTGCCACAGAAGAATCTAGCAGCACTGGAAGGTAAATGTGCTGTTGGAAATGAACACTAACCTCTTCTATACCCTCTCTGCAATAAATGGCTGCGTTTTGTATTTACGTAATATGGTTAGAGTGTTCTGAATGATTGCAAGGTTTGAAATAGTGGGTGAACAAAATTGTGAGGTGTTGAGCCCAGCACAGTATTATATTTCCTGCCTGTACATTTGCTGTGATTGCAATCTTTACATATATAGTTTGGTTTTCTGCATTTAATTTGAATGTGTTATGACTTGATGCTGTATATTGCACGATTCAGTTCTGTTCCAGGAGGGGGAAAAAAAAAAAGCCTGATATCCAGAGCAATACAATAGAGTAGCTGTATTGTTGATAACGAAATATGTATTCATTCATTTAAATCTGCTATTATATCAAAGCCAAAACAGTATTGTGTAACTCTCTTTAAAGAGATATATAATCTTAAGATCTAGACCAGAAAGTGTTATGATATATACGTACCACTTCAGTTGTGTACCATGAAAAATTATATTTAAAAAACAAACAAAAAAAAGGGGGGGGGGGGAGGTGGGTAGTCAAAACTAGTGTGCCCTTCACTTCCATTTCCTGTCTGGCACAAGTAAATACAACACAGAAATTTTGCTGTCAAGACTGAGTGGTTTCCACAGAGGACACTGTGGTCATGTAACATAAAATTGAAAAAGAACCAAAAAAAAATCTTATTTTTAAAAATCACTACATAATTGGACTTCTAAAACTAAACTAGGACTCTGCTTCCTAGATAGACTTTTAATTAGTTGCTTGGCTGTGAACAAATTTCTTTTACTTGGGACCTAGCTTAAAAACAAAATCAAACAAAGATTTTTTTTTTTTTTTAATTTGCCATGAAATCATTTAATGTTGGGTTGCTAGGTGTTCTACTAAAACATTTTAAAAAATAATAATAATAATCTGGAAAAGAAGGGTGAGCAGTAGAGTCTCATGGTTTGGTTTGTATTTCTTTTAATCAAGACAGTAGAAAGGCTGAGAAATTAAAGCAAATCTTAACATGATTAAATAAATGGGCACATTAAATTGAATAATTGTTGCCACCTGAGTGCACTACTGACTATAAATTTCAGTAAAGAACACAGGTAATTGCTCTATGAATCCATATGATCATCTCTGCCCAGTGAACAGGGACAAAGCAGCCTAGAAGTTGGGGCAGTGAAGAGCATAAGAACCTATACAGTGTTTTAATTTCATGATACATGAATGGCCACCTTTTGTGTAATACAAAACCAAGAGGTAGTTGCAGATAAAGTTAAAAGATCATGAATATGAGCATGGTGATAGAAAGTTGGTTTTTTCAAACATTAATCAGAATTGTAATATGATAACAAAATTCAGAAGCTCTCTCACAGCTTTGCAGAATTTGGGAGTATTTGTATTTGTACAGGTATGTTGGGGATTTTTTTCTTCCTAGAAGGGTAAAAGAATTCATGCTGAAAAAAAGGTTAGGAGGAAGTTCTTCAGTGATTAAGTTTTGCTTGACTAATTTAAAGTGTGTTTGCATTTTCTCAGATAGACATAGTGTTGGACCAGGCTGAGCCTCTAGTGTCTTCTGACAGGCTGTTTGCTCTGGTACAAGTGTGCGAATATATAACCAATATGTGATTATATACAGTCTAAAATGTACCCTGCTGTTTGTGGACTATTTTATCATCCTATTCTACTTGCCAAACACTGAAATTTTAGTTATGCTATGCTGCAAGCTAGATCTTTGATCATTACTTTGAGCACAACCTTATAATACAGTGCTGCACTGATGCTTGCTAAAATAGATTACTGTTTTTTTAACTCATACTTAATAGTATTATTACTTTTTGCTTCTGAATGCATTATCTTATAACAACTCCGTGATGGATTAATTTATTTAATACCCAGGTATACCAGGAAATAGTGGCATTCTTTAATTTCCCAAGAGGCTTGGCATTCTGTGCCAGCATCTTAAATTTAGACTTAGAAGTAAACTATTACATATTAGCAAAGAAAGAAAAAAATAAAAATGCTGTCTGGTGTAGTAATTAAAGTGCTGCCCTTAAACAAGGAATTATTGCACTAATTCAGAAGCAAAACTTTTCATCGTAATTTAGTCTTCCCTCTTCAGCTGAGTTAGCACTTTAAGATGGCCCTGTGGGTCTATTATTTTTAAAATGCTGTTCAGTGCACTTAAAAATTCTGGACAACATGTTGTATGTAGAGAGAATTTCCTCAAGTGTAATGGCACACACATTAGTTTATAAAATGCAAATATTTATGTCTAGACAAAAAATGCGAATAAAGCTGTCAATGTAGTGATTTGGAGGCTAGAGAAAAATGTTGCATGCTCTATAAAACCAAATGTGCTATAGAATAATACCTTTTACTTAATATTTTGTATTCGATTAGTATTCTGATTCATGAGTATTAGAATTCAGATTTAGCTGATAGCTGTGCGGGAAGATATTTCATTAGTATAATCATCTAGCTTCCCAAACTCTTTATTACACTCTCATTGCCTCTGTAAATAATGATTCTTGAATTGTTTTGTGATCTAACTTTGTGTATGACTTGTCTGCCACCTGTCTAGAAATTCACTAGAAAGGTACCTGGTAAAACTGACTTCAATTTGCCTGTTTGGGGAGGCATGCAGTTGTTCTGAATGACGGTTTGTTGTGTGTGGCAGGTACCTGGTCCAGCATTGCAGATCTATTGGTTTATTAGCCATAAATTGTAACAAAATAAAATTTATAAAAAGTAGCATTGTGTCTAAAACCACAGTGCTTACCTAATTAGACTAATTTTATAGTATAATACTAGCTTATTTTGGGTTCCATCATGGCTTAAAGGATGTAGCTCTATAAAGAGGAGCATGTGACGCAGCCATGGCAGTCTGAATTCAGGGAGCCCTAATGTTCAATGCACTGCTGTGAAATTGCAGCGTTGCCTCTTGTATTTCAGGTCTGGGTGACTCATGATGAATGCCCAAACTTAGCGTCATTAATGGCTGTCTAACCCTGCTTCCTTGGGGCCATCAGTCTAGGACTATAATAATAAAAATATGGAGGAAAAAAATGCTTGAGAAATACAGGTGACAGAATCTGTTACTGAAGTTACATGAAGGATAAAGTTTATAGTGGTTAACAGTGAAATAATGTTTTGACAGAAGACCAAAGTGTCCATTTTTGTCTTCTGAGGATATTTTAGAGCAGTGTTAGAAGTTGTTGCATGAGAATGCAACTAGGAAGGCTGGGTGAGTGACTATGTCAGGGAGTGCAAGAGAATGAAAAGGGCCTGCCAAATGGAAATTTCAGGGCTGACCCTGGAGATTGTTTAGGGAGTAATGTGAGACAAAAGAGAGTCACAAAGGGACTGAGATGGGCATACCTGCAGCTGAAGAAGGCAGCTGCTTAATAAGGATAAGTTAGAAAGCTCGGGCTTGTTAAAAAATTGCCACAGGTAAGGAGACAAATTATGAAGACTGAAGAAAGTGAAAGAATGAAAACTGACCTTTGTATGAATTCTTGGTAAAGGATTTGACTATTTTTTTGAAAAAAAGAGTAAAAATGCTGTGAAGAAAAGTGGCTTCTTTAAATAGGTGATGAAATATTAGAAAATGTGCTTGAATTGACATAGTAATTTAAACTGGCTTGCTGTAGATTATGCTCTAGCTAGAGATGATTAGCAGAAAAATGGAAAAGTTGAAAGAAAAAAATGGCTATTTCAAAACTAATTTGTAAAGGCATATTTAATATTTAAACTAATATGGAATAACGGATCAAAGAAATCATGTGGTAGCTGTACTCTGAGAATCAAATAGTAAATGATTGATTTAGCATATCTAATCCTGTTATGCGTTGTTTTATGCCATTTCAGAATCCTGTATGAATCATCTTTGAAAATTTTGGATGAATTTTTGAAACCTTGACCATGTGGAAGCTTTTGTCATGAAAATTACAGGAAGACATACCGGTTTTAAAAGAAAGATTATATTTTAAACTTATAGCTAAAGTTTATTTTCTTTTATTTGTATATATTTAAAGCAGATAAAATGTATAAAAGTGTGTATAGAAATAATGTAATAGTAAAGATTTTTTCAAACGGATGTGAAGGGGTTATTCTGTATAAAAACACCTTAGGGGCAGGGGGTATGTAAAATCAGTATCTTCGTTTTTATAAAATAATAGTTGTATCTGATACACTTTGAAGTGGCATGTGATCTCAGTCCCTCGAAAGGCTGCATAACCTTTAGGAATACGCTTTGGAAATTTATTTCATTTTGAGACACGTGAAGAACAACATGGAGATTGAGAATAGCTATCACAACTTTACCCAGGGCAAACTACCTAACCAACCTGATTTCCCTCCCTTTTGTGGAAGAAGAGAGAGCAGAGAATGTCATCTTTCTTGTCCTTGGCAAAGAGACAGGCTTATACAGTGTCCTTATAGCCCAACTGGAGAGAGGTGGGCTTAGAAGGTGGGTGGGAAACTGACTGGGCCATCAGGCTTGAAGAATAATGATGCTACACAGTCGCATTGAAAGCCAGTTACTAGCGGCATTCCTCAGGGCAGATACTGTTGCCAATGCTATTTAATATTTTTATTAAAAGTTTGAGTGGTGGGATGAAATAAGTGGTGGGATGATGCCACCCTGGGAGCAGTGGTTGATTGATACACCAAGGGATAGGGGTGTCCCATTCAGTGGCGTCCTGAGAAGCGGCCATAAGGCTCAACTCACAAACCCCACCCCTTCATGGGGCAGGGAAAAAGTGTAAGGGTAAAAGTAAATTTGCCGGTTGAGATAAAAAGTTTAATAATGAAAAAAAAAATATTTAAAAATTATAAGGAAAAAGAGGAAAAAATTTCAGAGAGGAAAATAAAACTCCAGAAAAAACAATTGCTCACCACTGCCCAGCCCGTCCCCAGGCAGCAGCCCTCCACCACCGCCCCCCTTCCCCTAGGTTATATACTAAGTGTGACATCCTATGGTATATAATGGTATGGAATGTCCCTTGGGTCAGTCGGGGTCAGCTGTCCTGGCTGTGCCCCCCCCGTAGCCTCCTCACTGGTGGGGAGGGGTGAGGAGCAGAGGGGGCCGTGACGCTGTGTAAGCACTGCTCAGCGCTAGCTAAAGCATCCCCAAATTATCAACGTTTTCCAGCACTAATCCAAAACACGGCCCCGTGCTAGCTACCATGGAGAAAATGAACTATCCCAGCCAAAACCTGTACCGTTCATAATGACATATTTTTGTCTGTTTTAGGAGATCTAACAGGAATCCCCAGAAAATTATTCAGCCACAGACTAAAGGTAGCATATGGTGACCAGCTAAGACCTGGACATCTAACAGTTGTCTACAATGAGGTGACGTGACTCTCACTATGTGCTTGTGCAAATGGCTTATTGAGGTCCGCAGTGTTACTGAGTGGCACTGAAATGGAAACTAACAAATGAGTGAAATTAGCTCAGACTCTTTGTTCTCGATGAAGATTTCTGCACAGTGCTGTACCCCTATCTATCTAAACAGGCATCTACTGTGCTGGTTTTCTTTCTGTGGTAAGAGATTGTGAGATTTTTTCCCATTATCTGCTCTGTTAAGCGCAATGCACTACCTTCATCCTGCTTTACAGCAAACATACTTGACCTTAGTGTATAAATCTTCCCCACTGGATAAAAGCTTATTTAGCTTGAATGTTTATATTTAAAAGCAATCAAATTCTTTAAATACAACTGTCAGGCTTTGCAACAGGGAAGTCAGTATGTGTATGGATTTGTGAATTCCAGATTTACCTTACCCACAACAGCAGCCTGACCAAAAAGACTAATGCTGCCACAGCAGGTTTCTGTAAGTCTGCCAACTGTTTATCGACATCTTTATAAAAATTGTGTTGTTTGGCCTTCATTCTTCTACATCTGTTAACAGGCAGGTGTTCCAGTAATGACCTTTTAAATCTTCTGGTTATACAAATTACTTAATGAATATGTAAATGACAGTTTCTTTTTCCTGCTTCTCAGTCTTTCAGTATTTGCTGATGTTATTAATTAGAAAAGAATCCAAATTTACTGCCACGTTTTCCCTCTGTGTATAATATTGCTTTTTCAGTTTTCACTTTTCATGGAATACTTGTTGCAGATGTAATATCCCTGAGCCTGAAAGAAATTAAGGTAATACCAACATCAGAAATCTGCAGATTTCTTCAGAAGAACTCAGAGGTGGTGTTGCTAGGAAGGGTAAGAAAATTTAAAGATAAACCTTTGTCCTCCTGGTGGCTGGTACTCAAGTGGTTCTCAAGCATGTTGAAATCATTTTGAGTTAGTTGTGCAGCTGGTATATAGATTTCAGCTCAATTTCTAGTCCAGCTTTACTGAACTGCTTTGACAGATGAAAAAATGTTGGCTTTCTGCAACACAGATAATTATGTTCTTAGGGTTCCTTGAGCCAAGGTCTGTCAGTGCTTTCTTTTTGGGTCTTTGTAACAAATTTCACAAAAATATCATGAGTCCCAGGTTTTATTTGCTGTTTTCATTGCAAACTAAGGTTGCCAAAATGCTAAATCCTAACATTTTCATTCTGTTTTGAAGATAAAGAAATAGAAATTTAGTAGGGCCTGTAGTGATAGAACAAAGGGGAATGGTTTTAAACTGAAAGAAGGTAGATTTAGATTAGATATTAGGAGTAAGTTCTTAACTGTGAGGTTGGTGAGACACTGGCCCAGGCTGCCCAGGGAAGCTGTGGATGCCCCATCCCTGGCAGTGCTCAAGGCCAGGCTGGACGGGGCTTGGGGCAACCTGGGCTGGGGCAGGTGTCCCTGCCCGTGGCAGGGGGGTGGGAACTAGGTGATCTTTACTGTCCCTTCCAACCCAAACCATTCCATGATTCTATGAAATAGTATGTTTCGTAAGCTGAGTTATCTTTTGGAAACCTGTAAAACAGACTTGTTTCATTTTAATAATTGGAAGTGCTGTTAAAGTTCTATTTGGGGAGAGGGGTTAGTCTTCGGGTTTTGTTACAGAATATTCAGTGGAATAATAACTCAGCCAACTGCAGTATCCTAACTGTATATCTGAGAACTTCCCAAAATTTTAAAACAGACCCTTTGAGATCTGTTTCGCTTTTTCAAGAAGTTGAACTTGGCTTTGATTAATAAATTTGCTTGAAATATGAGCAAGGTAACACCATTATAAGATATGCTTTTGAGCAACTTGCACTGGCAGTCACTTAATGTACAACTGCTTCGTAAATAAATTTCTGAGTCACAGTTGTACCTGTAAGCGGCATGTCTATAGCTCTCCCCTTCATGCATATATATTCAGTATAATTATTACTGAAGAAAGCCATAGCTTTGAATTATTTGCAGTAATCTTCTGTTTTAATTTTATTTGTAGGGTCTTGGTCCCTTTTTGATGACAATATTAATTTGCTTTGTTGTCTGGCTGGGAAACAAAGTCCAGCAGTCTTCCATCTATCACAGCTTCAAATTATAAGCTAAAGAAAACCCAGAAGCTCTCAAGTTTCTTCCGTAGCAAATAAATGTCTTCAGGTATGGATTCAAGCACACAAACTTTCAGACCTGCCAAGGAAAAAGCAGCACACTTTGCACCTGCTGTTTACTCCCATGATAGCTGCAACTCACCTTGCATTTAAACTCATGCGTACTGCTGCTGTCAAGTGCTTTGGGGTCTTCTGACTCACAAAAGGAAATCGGCGAGACCAATTTTCATAAAATCTTTCACCCCACTTGATAAATGCTTATTGAAGAATACTTATGATAATGACTGCAATGCGAAATCACGAGACACACCATCTGCCCTGTAGTATTATTTGCTGATTTGCTTTGATGTCTTGTGAACCAAGCCCGTTGTACAGTGTCCTGCTGTGTCTGCATCAGGAGTACCTAGAGTGGGAGCTGCCCATTTCGGACAGAAGCACGTGGCTTAGCACTTACATCTTGACAATTAGCTGACCAAGGGCAGATTTCAGGAACAGCTGCAAAACTTTCTGCAGCCAGCCAGCAGTTCTTCAGTTTCATTAAGCCATTGCAGATGGGCAGAAATCTTGCCTAATCTACTTCAGATAAGACTCTAGTCCTGGGCTCTGTGTAGCCGTACTGCTGCTTGTCTAAGCATGACCCTGGCTTCAAAATGCTATGTAATTTTAGCTTTAATTTACTTGGCAATCGTTGGCATTTTTTTCACTGGGTTAGGTTGCTCAGCATAGATGTGTCCTTAGTCTTCTCTAATAACAGTGGGTCATTTATCTCTGTCCAGTTCCACATCATGGTTCTATAAAAGCTGCAGAAATTATATACGTTAGTACTGAGGAAACTTTAGAAATGGAAATTCACTTTGTTATATCTGTTAGCATTTTTTTAAAACAGTATCATGGTAGGAGATCTGTTACTATTATCTCCTTATTGCTTATGACTCTAGGAAGTAGAGACTCTTACCAACTTTTTTCTCCTGTGTGTTTTTTTTTTTAACCAGAGGACCATCTTGTTTTCAGCAAAATAACTTTCTCCTCAAAAACATGACTTCACACTTCTTTCACGTTTCTTCACATTACTAAATTCTTCCTATGTAAAATTCTACACCTTTGCTTGATACTGCTGTCAACTTTGTCCCAGTTTCAAATATACTTTCAAATTTATTAGTTCATGCTTATTTTTGTACTGTCATTAATGAAAATATTAAATAAGGTGCCATTCCAGAACATCACTAGTAATTCCTTTTCAGCCTAATCTGTTTCCCTCTTCTGTTCAATTAGCTCCTTATCTGTCTAACTATTCCAATAATAATCTTTGCCTTGGGTTAATAATTTTTTTGTATGCTGCAGTAATGGATGCTTTGCTGTAAAACCTTACATTTTAAGTAGGTACCATTTAGCAGTTCTTGCTGGAAAGGTACGTGGATCCTGTACAGCCATTTGCCTGCATCAAAAAATAGAGGCTAGAGCCAGCCCAGCCTCCTCTTGGGTTCTTTGCAATGTGTAATGACACATGCTTCCTGCCTTTTAAGGATAATTATTAAACTGTTTGTGCTAAACTTTCATGGTAATAAAGAATATCCATTTGACATTTTTTTTTCTTTTGTTTCTTAATGTAACAATCCTGACTTAACAACTGCCTCCAATTGTACCTGAGTACCAGCTTAATAGCAAGAAATGTAGGCTTCATGCACTGACCTTTCTGAGATCTTGCCGTGATTATTAAAAAAAGGCAAATATTTGAAACCTTATTTTCTCAGAATATCATCTAATGGAAAAATACAGCATCTATAAGAGGCTACAAACCCAAACAGACCAATCCAAGAGAATCCTTAAAAAACCTCAACCCAAACCAAACAAAAAAGAGTGAATCTAGTTCCTGCTCTAGGCTATTGAGTGACGGTGTGACTGAACGTCTCCCACTGCTCCACTGAAGGAAAAGCTCCTTTCACTGAGGGAGCTCATTTTACTGATCAGAATGGCAAAAGCTGTGTCCTTTCTTACACTGTTCTCTAAGACTGGACACTACTTAATACAAAGAAAAAGATTTTACTCTCAGTGTTTTTTCAGTTCCGCACAAAGAATTTTAAGGCTTGTCCTTTAAGTGTTCTTTTACTAAAAGTGACCATCCTTCATGACAAAAATAGTTACCTTTCTCTCATCCTCTGTGCCCAGATTCCTTCTCATGGACCGCTGCTCTTGATCTGCAGGATGGCTGTTTTCATCTGGCTGTCCACCCACTATGTGTAAAATACCAGTTTTACAGTGAAAGCTGTTTCTATTAAGTGCCTCAGCCAGACACCAGGCTTAGCAGGTGAATTTGCCCATACAGGAGCTGCTAGGGGAATGTGCAGTTTGATTCCACAATAGCCTATATAGTCAAGCTCAAGGACAGTAGCAAAAATGTGAGACTTATACTGCATGGAGACTTACATTACATCTATGACACAAGAATCTGATTTTTAAATTAAAAAAATTAAAGGTGGTGTTACTAACTTGCAGTATTTGTCAGATTATTTTACATTTTGAGGTGTCTGCTATTGTCAGAATTCTAAAAATTAGGACTGAAAAAGAAGAAATGTAAAACTAGTCCATCTGCAATTAAATTAAGAATTGTTTGATGCAAGAAAATGAGAGAACTTATCAAGGGATCTGATTACAGCTTCCTGATTCCCTGATTTGATCTACATTGGAATCGACAGCAGTATTTGGGTCCTGGGCCATCCATCACAGGTCAGCCAGCCTCTGGGGAATTCTTATCTTCCCAATTAAGATCATAGAGCCTTAAACTGCCTGAGCAGCATATATAGATCAGGGAATCTAGCTTGCAGTTTTTAATTTATCCGTGTATCATGATCCATTGATTGAATGCTTAAAAGCAGACTTGTTTCAATGTGATCTAATATTAGAAAGCACTCTGTGCTATCTGGTGAAAGACTCTCCTGTGCAGTTAGCACATCTGAACAGGTGTGATGCTTTTGGCTCTGGAATTACATTGACTTTGTGGAAAAAATTATATATGGAAACAGTTTTATTTTTGTGAAATTATAGGGAGGGGGAAGAGGAGAATTCTTTTTTCATTAATCTGTTGTGAAGACCATCTTTGTCCCTTTAGCTCTCAACCTTCCTGTTGCAGTTCCAGTTTAGGACAGCTCTTTTACCTCTAATTTCATTCAACTGCTAATGAAAGAAAATGCCAGTTACAAGTTTATTTTTGCCTTAGTATTCTTTCTGTGTTTAATGTAATTTTTGCGAGTAGAATTTTGTACCTTTGCCACTTTTTCACTGTGATATTCCTTTTTTCATTGGTAATGTAGGAGAATTAATGATAGAAGACTAAATATCCATCATAAACCTCATAGTAGGAACCCTGTTCATCTATCTTATGAATCACCTGGAGAAATTCCCCTTCAGAAGGTGGAACTTCCACACCTGTCCGTGGATTTCTTTTGATCACAGTGGGGCTTAGGCCAGGTCCAGGCGCTAGATAGTTCCCCAGTGAAGCACACAGGAGGGCTGTGTGGGAACTCACTCACCCTGACAATCCCAGTCTGACTTGCCTCCCCAGCCCTTGCTAAGCCACTTCTTTGTGACGGCTATTGCGCAGCCACCCACATCCCTTCAGTCAGCGGGTGGGACCCCAGCACGGTATCTTTGCTTTCACCTGTTCCCTTTGCTTTATTTTTTACGGGCGAGGGGCTGCCAACCTCTTCTTGATGTTCTCATGCTAAAGAGGTTAGCTGTAGATTAGGATGGCATAAGGAGATACAATTTTTTAAATAGTAAGATTTTGGCAATAGTGGCCTGCTTTTTCAAAGTTGGTAGTCACTTCTTGGCTTTACCAAGAGCAGCGCATTCACGTTTATTAAAGCCATTGCATAAAAAAAATAAATATCTGTATGACTCAACCCACTTAGTCATATACAGTAGAAGCTCTATTATACAAAGCAGAAAAGCTCATGGAACACGTTCAGCCTAGGAGGAATATTCCCTTGAGAAGTCAAGTAACTGTTTTTGTTCGGTCTTTGATGCTCTGTTGGAACACTGTGAACTACAACAGGGAGCAAAGGCAAGGTTTTTTAAAGTAGTGATTCAGAACAGAAAAAGAGCATCCTGTCTCTTCTATTACTCAATTTCTAATACTTTCACCAGAACCTAGGACTATTCTTAGCATAATCTTGTACTTACAAAGACACATAATGTAATTTCAATGTAGTCCAAGCAATGTTCCTTTCCCCAGCTGTCATTACCATGAACTTTCCCTACTTTTTTTTTGTTGTTGTTGTTTTTTGTTTTACGGTCACAGCATGCCCTCAGTGACCTTCCTTTAAAAGAAACACATCATAGGCAGTGGTCCAAGCAGCCTTGTATGCTGAGATATCAGAATGCCTTGAGGAAGATTTTATAATTTTTCACACTAGAAATTATGTACTTAATTTTTTTTTTCCTATTCAAATTAACCCATGTCAATAAGCATTAAGCTGTAAAACTGAAGTGAAAATGATCTGAGCTCAGTGGCTGTTGGTCCATTCTGCATTGCTATCAAACATATTGTTCAATTCTAGTTTTCATCCCAGTATATTTCTCAATGATACTCCAAGTTATAGTCATAAACCAGCTATAGCAAATATTCTAGCCTTGAGGTCACCACCAGGTTTGCTTTTGTCTATTGCAGTAAGCAGAACAGCAGTGTTTTCTGGGCAGAACATACAAAGAGGATGAGCTTAACCCAAAAGCATATTATGTCTTCAGTAGCCAAAGGAAAAGAGATGCTGGAGAAAAAATGGAGAGGAGCACAAGCAGCTTCTTGACTGTTTGCTGTCCTGCACTTCCTCTCACCACCACAGCAGCTGGAAAATGCAAGAGTCTGCACTTTGGGGCTTTGTGAAACCAGACCCTCCCTCATATGTAGCACATGAAACCATGGTGTAAGAACACCGCTAGAGCTGAAAATTAAGGCACTCAAAAGTCAGGGGGTATCAAAATGAAGATGTGTTAAAGAAGCAGTTTTAAACCTCCCCTTTGATTATGTGTCGAGTGACATGATATCTTTAATTACATTAAGAAAAGTTACTTATTCCACACAAACTGTTCCCTACTCAGTGCTGTCTGTATCTGCTCTCTGGATGATTCAAAACCCTTGCTGTTGATGACAGCAAATACTCAGTGCTTTTTCTCCACTTGTTCAATATACAGCTCTACACTTAATCTGCTGCATGCTATTCATACCCAGCTCTGAGGACAAACCTGTTAACTTCCACCATGGCGTTACTATGGTACTATTCTGCAGTCCCAGAATTTCACAGTGAGTCATGTATCTTTCCAACTCCCTGTAGATTTACTTATCACCATTTTACAAATGTACAGTGAGACCAAGTTAAAAAAATTCTCTGAATTTTGGGAACTCGGTGTGAGATGTCACATTGTATAACACTTGTCACCTCAAAGCACCCATCTCCAGCTGCAGTTGTGGGTGCTTAGTACTTGAATTAGACTTCAGGTTCCCAGGTCAGACACAGAAAGTGAGGGACATGTAACCAGAGCTCCCCAGCAGCTTTAATCAACTACAGGCCTATTATTTCAGAATGACAAAATGTGGTAATCTCATTCATCCTTTAATTTAGCACAAGAGGAATGGATATCTCAGGGAATTAGTTATTAGTTGCAAAATCCATTCAGCAAGTATCAAATCTTACAGATTAGCAAAGATGGATAAAAATAGAATGTTGTACCTGTTTCTGAGCTCCCTCCTATTGAAAAAAAGCACCTAATTAATTTAAAAATTTGGTTCCCTATTGGCATTTCAAAACAATTTTTATCAATGGCAACCAAATATAATTATTCATTGCACACCTAGGTGTTTCAACCTGGTTTTTGAAGACCAAGAACCCATTTGCTGAAATCATTTAGTAATGTCTAATTGTTTAATCTGGATATACCATCTTGCTATGCTCAGAAGGTAAGTTTTTCAGCTGTGCTGATATCTCTAAACACTCATGAAAATCAGTAGAAATTCAGGTGGTTTTGATTTTGAAATCTGTCTCCAGTGACTTCAACATAGGCAAGTCACGGTTTAGTCTCTGTTGATCTAAGATGCTGGCAGGCATTAGCAAGAAATCGAGACTTTCTCAGTTAAAAGGGGCCAACTCCAGTGCAGGTCAGTGACCTGTGCTTGTTCTCAAAGAGGCCATCCGTCTCCCAGTGAAGCCCAAATTCCTCTTCACAGCCTGACGCTAGATATAAAGATGTCAGAAGTGGCCTCAGAATTGGGATTCATCAGTTATTGTATCCCCATCTTGAGACACTGAAGATCTGTTCTGCACAGGTTCTGAACATCCATACATTGTTGCTTGCAAGTTGCTTCACGCCACCTTTTCTTTCTCTTCAACCAATTTTAAATCAAACATCAGCACCCTGTTTAATGTAGGTATCACCGTAAGTGGTATTTGAACAAGTTGGTTAGAATTTTAAATGAATCTCAAACTGATTTGGGTTCAAACCAGACCTGCATATGCCTACATTTACAGAAGTTGATCTCTCCAACATCCCTAGCAAACCAGCAGAAGGGATATGGAAATTTCCCCCACAAGCCCCAGCTACCATGCACACTGAAGTGGCTGGTCTGGCACCAAGGGTTTCTACAGCCTTGGAATTCAACTCAAAACATGCTGCCCTAAGCACTTGTATACGCGGATGTTTAGGTCTTCAGTTAAGGTAAGTCACATGTATAGTTTTCAGTTAATCTAAGTCACATCTGCTATTCTCACAGGTAGTTTTCTCTGGCTGCATTTCATCTCTTAGGCCCTGAACACTCCATTTTAGGCTCCTTTCCAACTGCTTTTTTCCAGCAACACGTAAAAACCATTATCATTCAGTTACAGCATAGGGAATAAAAGACCAGCTCACAGCTTACGAGACATAACTAAAATCAACCTACTTTTATTTCCCTTTTTTAAACTCTATCAGTCATGCAGTTGCACAGTTCTCAAGGATTTTTTCTTCTGGCTCCGTGTTGAACTCCTGTTCCTCAGTGATGCAGAAATATCCAGAGTAAAACTTTCAGCATGATCCAGAGTAAAGACATTTTCTAATAGACTTTGGAAACAAGAAGAAAAGCTGTAAAATTGCTGAAATCAACTGTACATTAAAACATTATTCCTAGATACAACACAAACATAAAATTAATCCTACCACAGTCTCCATCAAGTAATGTGACATCTTCTAGACCCTGCAAATGTTTATTTTCATGCTAAACTGAATTCAGCGTGAAATAGTTTTAAAATATCAAAGGCTCTGCTAGTTTTGTAGATATGAAGTAACTAATACTGAAAATCAGTAATTTCTTTATTGAATGCTAGAATGCTTTCAAGTACTTCTAGTTATACTATGAAATGTGCAATAATTGAGAAAGACCACAACCACTGCTGATATGACCTGGAGCTACACTTTTTTACACCAGTTAAATACTTCTCCCATTAGGAACTTTCTATTCCTTTAATAAGTCTAGTCCCTGAATGTAGGCTACAACCACCAAACCAAAATTTAAGTGAGTATTTGTACTGCTATGGAGAGAGTTATATGACTTAGCTCTCCGTAATCCTGGCTTTTCTATAGCTTCACATCCTCTAAACACTCTTGGTGTCGCAGGCACTGGATGGCTTTCTAGACATATTGCTTATCACTATGGCAGGATAAAGTCCTTCATTCTTAACTGCTTTAAAATATTAACTACTTTAATTCTGTATTTTAAAAAATGTGTGCATGGAATAAGTCACGTGTTTTCTCTTAATGAAAGGGTTGAATATACAGAGCTACCTAACTATGCATGTACTTTTTTCAAAATACATAAGTAAAAGAAACTAGTTGTAAGTGCAGTGTAAAATTTCTGTTAACTGTTTTGATCATTTTTCATCCCAGACCTATTGCAGCCTCTGCAATACAGCTGAAATAACCCTGGCCCTGTAATTTAAAAAGAAATGTTGTCACTTTAAACTTTCCATCAACAATAGTGAATAAATAGAATCAAAATATTCCAAAATATGCATGTGTGAACAGTTCTGCAGTCACTGAAGAGTGTCTTTGCCAGATCATCCTGAAGAGGGTCCAGTGCTCATCAGCCTCCTGAAACAGAGTTTATGACTGCTCACAGCAGCAATATACAAAGTGGTAACTGGTACTGTTCCTCTTGTGACCATGGGACTCCAAGATGTGGCTCTAGAGATGGTTTTTCTGGCCTTATTTTTCACAGAAAGAAGTCCTCAGGTCACAAGCAGGGTGCAGGAGGATTACTGCTGCTCAGCCAGCTCTTTCTGCCCTCAGAAAAGCGTGGTGGAGGTTACATGTGCAGTGCTGAGCCTCCAAGAGACTCATTTTCTGTCTGTATATACAACTACAGGCTTTGAATATTTTACCAATGATGTCCTCTAGAGCCAGAAAATGTAAATAATAAAACAGTCTAATTTCTGTCTTGTCTGGGCACAGATATAGCACAAAACTCTCTATCTCTTTCTCTCCTCTTTCGCCCCTACCCCCCCCCAACCCCATACATCTTAAAGCTCTGCCAAGATATCTGGGTTACTGAATCTTAGATAAACTGCCTGATAGATATTGTTCCCTGTGGATTTTGGACCCATTAACAGGACAAATGAACTGCAATTAACATGCTCAGAAGCCATGATTTGGAGAAGGGGGGGGATGAGATGAAGAAAGAAAATGAAGAAGGTAATTTTAATGCTCTTTTTGTTTGTTTTTCTTCATGGTGTATTTGCCTATGCAGGTAGACTGCATTTAGCATAGCTGGAACTGACCTTTTGTTCAGGCTCTTCTTTATACTTGGCTAAAACGACAAATAGGTCTGTGATCCTTAGATGAAACATGCAGTTCTATCCTGTACAAGTAAAGTATACATACATAATTTCTACAGTCACGCAGGTGTACCTATGCTTGTATATATAATTCCCATTTGTAATTAAAAAACAGATCTGCAAAGGCTTATACACATGACCTCAGTAGCAAAGTACACAGTAAAACTCAGATGCTACCTTTGTGTTTTATAGACCTTAATATTTAGCTTTTAACTATCATGTCGTATTTTAATCTTGTTATAAACATTTTAATCATATCACTTATTTACTTATAAGTATATAACTATTAAGAGTATTTTCTCTTTGTGTATTTCCATGCCTAAATTATTCTCTGGCAATGTTCTACTTTAACTGAATCCTGTGTTTATCTTCTTTTTCATCCCCACCCAATTTTTGGTTCATGTAATTTAGGCACCTTTTCTTCTGGCATCTCTGAAAATTCTATCATTAACTCAATTCCCAGCTTATTAATTCATTACTCTTATTATTTCATTCTAAGCAGTATTAAATCAACAAAATAAATCCTATACTCATCTTCTTGCTTCTTCCATGGTGAAGTACTTCTGCCTACCAATGTCTTTTCTAGCAGGGCTGTTTGCTTTTACTATAATCTTGAATGACCCAGTGAAACAGAGAGAGAGAGAGAGAGAGAGGCTGACTTTATTGTCCAATGGCCAGATCTTGTCTTTGAATCAATCAGAGAAAAATTTGAACATTTAAAATCTCAGGCCATGCATGTGTCATGGCTACTGGGCAATCAGCCTTTCTGGAATAATATCTGGCTCTTTCTGGATCTTTTTCTGGTCCTTGCTAATGGATTTTGGATAAAACATGTATGTTTCTCATGAAAAACCTTAGAGAACACAGCATTTTCAAACAGAAAAGCATTTCCTTGAAAAACTCCTTTCAGCTGTCGTTACCATGGATAAGGATGCAAATCTTTCATAGATAAAAAATCATAGATTATCCAGCTCTTCTTTCACTTTGCCTAGCATGTTTTTCACACCTATAAGGCTATCATAAAAAGACTCAACTTCAGCAATTAAGGACAATTAATTACTTTTTACAAGGGCATGTAGTGACAGGACAAGGAATAATGGTTTAAACTAGAAGAGGGTAGATTTAGATTAGATATTAAGATAGAAAATAAGATATTAAGAAGAAATTTACTGTGAGTAAGGCACTGGCACAGCTTGCCCAGAGAAGCTGTGGCCATGGGGGTTGGAGTAGTTGGTCTTTAAGGTCCCTTCCAACCCAAACCATTCTATGATCCTACGATTCTATGACATACTAAACTTGGGTATGTTATTCACTGTGCTGAAATGTTCGGATCTGCATTTTCCAGTGTCATTCTTTCATATAGCCTCACATTCACCACCAGACACATTGACAATGGAGACCTGATACTCTACCCTCTCAGCCACCATTCCGTATTGTTACTAGTTTAGATTCCCTTACCAAAAAGATTTAAATATGCCCTTACAGAAACAACTGATACCCTCTTCTATTCCTTTTTCGAAACTATCAAATCCTACAGTTTTGTTTGAGCCTCACAACATCCCTGACTTCAAAAATGGAGTCATTTTTTCTGATCTTTCTAGTAATTTTCACAAATTACTTATACCCTTTAGGATTTTTTCTCCCGCAGTTCAGAAACCTATTGAAAACTTTATAATAAAACCCACAATCAAAACAACCTCACAAGGCTGGTAGACCTAAAGATGGATGCTTAATTTATTGCAAAAACTATTAAAAACCTTGGCACTGAGAAATGTCTTGAGAAAATGACTGTGAACCAGCAAGTAACCTGCATGTGTCAGAACATGTTATTTACACTGTGATACTGTTATTCATCTAATTTACACACAGACTCAAGTCTTGCAGTTTTTACACGTCATTAACAAAATTCATTATATGCAATACCACTGACTTCAATCTGTCTGTTCCTGGAGCTTTAAGACATATCTGTTTATTTTTGCTAGGTGCAGCCTAATATAAAACTAAAATACGACCAGGTAGGGAATGCTTTATACTTTCCAGTCCTGAGGATTGCTGCTTGAGTTCTTTCCAAATGCCCAATTCACCTACCAATTGACTCTTTACTCTTTCCTTGACACTGTACTCCTGTCTTTACTAACCTTGTGTAGTCAAGGTTCTCTTCCTGTCTTCTGTGAATGCCTTTCTTGATTTTTCACACACATTTGAACAAATGTCATTATTTTGCTAATCCTCTGCATGGAGTGGCTATGAGAATTTTAATTTCCTTTTAAAATCTACATAGTATTTGATCATAAATTCACAGGAGCTATGCAAATCACTCGTTGCAAAGCTGCAATGACTTCCAGTAATATCAGTGCTATTTTGTGTTTTGACGAACAACTTGTTCTCTTGCTGTGCCTGCCATTTGCTCCTTTCTTACCTTCAGTTGTTTTGCAGTTCTCTGCTAATTCAGATGACCTTTTTCCTTGTTCCTACTACTAGCTCTTAAAACCAGATGGTTTGCATAACCCATGAGAATATACTAATTTGTTTCAGCACTTTCATTTCTCATCTTGTCCTTTCCATAGAATGCTTTTCCCTCCTTTTTTTCTTTTCCCGCTTTCAGTGCTTAGATTTCTTTCAGAGTTGTCAAATTGATTTACCTGAGTTAAAGGGACCTTTTGGGTTAGTGAAATCACTCCCCTGCAAGATGTAAAAAAACATGTAACAGAACTCAAGTACAAAAATGCTTGAAAAGACCATCCTACCCTTTTGCAAACCCTGGGCCAACGAACACTTCCCAGTACCTATATTTTTTTTAAAAATTCTGTTTTCTGAATCAAATATTGCCCTTTTTTTTTTGGTATCTGAGTCACCAACCTTAACCACAAAGGAAAGGAAGTGACTTTGCACCAGTTCTAGAAACTAGGACTCCTTTTCCCCAGTGCAGAGGCTGACACTTTTCCCACAGAGCAAAAATGAGAGAGTAAGAGGAGTCTGCAACCGTCTGTCGGGGCACCAGGGGCCATAAGTGCTTGGTGTGCCCCGCACGAGCTCCTGTGCAGCCCCTCTGCCCAGAGCCTGGGACAAAGCTCCAACCCGGGCCCCCAGGCTGGTCTGACCACCCCATGGCAGGTCCCAGCTGGTCCCAACATGGTGGCTGGACATTTTGCATCCACCCTGGTCTGGACGTGTTGCAATTGTATTCTCTGCCACCTTTGAGGTGAGCGAGGAATGGCTGTGCGCTTCCAGGGTTAGTTTGTTCTGTGAACTTTTGTTATTTAGTTTGCTGGCCCGCGGCAAAGCCTCTTCACATATTGCAATTTTTACTCCTTTTAAATACCTTGAATGTGAGCCTGTCATGATTGTACCTGGTTAAAGCCAGGGATGAAGCATGTCAGGGAGTACAGTTATAGCTATATATATTTTATATATTTTTTTTTTTTCAAGTATGAAGAAGATTGGGAGAATCTGAAACTTCAGAGAGGAGTAAAGCAGATGTTGGGGTGACAGAGGGGCAGGTACCAGCCATCACTCGCTGTGGCATGGAGCTGGCTGTCCCAGTTAAAAACGCATCCCATGCTGGGAGGCACAGCAGCTGCGCTGTTTCACCTTGGTGACTGTGACTGCCGAGTTAAAGGCTGATTTACACCGAGTTGTGGGAAAATGAGACCTGTGAACACGGACGGAGTCCATGGGTTGGTGCCTGAGACTCCCGCTCTACCTGGCAGCCCAGGCCAAGGGCTCACGCTTACGGGCAGTGGATCTGGGACAGGAGGTGGAGGGCAGACATGTCACCTTGCGGACGCTTCCCAGGCCAACACCACACCTACGTGAGGTGTTCACCTGAGGGCTTGTAAGATCCTTCAGGACAGCAAGTAATTTTCTGCAGAAAAACTGGCGGGAAATAAACTGCCAGTGAGGAGGCCGCAGGGACAACCCACCGAGCTAGCGCATTTTTCAGGGCAAAACGTTGACAGGCGCTGAATTGGTTTTACACACAGGTGTGTGGAACAAGCACGTTTATTAAGTCCCTTCCCATTCTCAGCCATCTTTACGGGGGATTCCAGCGAACAGGCTCTCTGGCCGGCAGGGTCCCCCCTGCCCCTCGCCCGGCGGCAAAAGGGGTCGGGCCGTGCCCGCAGGCTCGCTGCCCGCCTGAGGCGGAGCCTCGTCAGGGCCGGCGGCGGCGAGGCCGAGGGACATCCCCAGCCCTCACCTTGCGGGAGCGGGGGGCCGCCACCCCGCCATGGGGGGCCGGGCAGGCGGGGCGGGAAGCGCGGCGCGGGAAGCGCGGAGCGGGCGCGGGCTGCCCCCCTGCGGCTGCCGGGCGGGCGGGCCGGGCCGGGCCGGGGCGGGGCGGGGCCGGCTCGGGGGCGGGCAGGCGGCGCTGGTCGCTGTCCTGGGTGTTGAATCTGCTGCGGCTGCCGCTCGCCGGAGCCGGGGAGCGGCTGCGGGGAGCCAGGGGCGGGCGGGCGGTATGGAGTGAGGGCTGGCGGCGGCGGGCAGGGGAGCGGGACAGCCGCCTGCGATGGGCCAGGCATGATGGGGGCGCTCAGCTCCGTCCTCCCGTTGCTGCTGCCGCCGCTGCTGCAGGTCCTCGCCGCCTCCCCGCGCACCCAATCGCCCTCCGCCGGAGCCACCGCCGAGGCGCGGATCGGTGAGTGGGGCGATGGGCGGGGGGCGGGGGGCTGAGGGGAGGGGGAGAGGGGCCGCGCCGTCCCCTCGCTCCCTCCGCTGCTGCCCGAGAGCCTCCTCAGAGGCAGCTCGACAGGCCCCCGGCGGCCGTGCCTGCACGGCTACCGGCGAGGGGCCCGTCCTCCGGTCCCTCACGGCCGGTTCCCGCGGAGCGGCTCCCTTCTCCGGTCCTTCGCGATCAGCTCCCGCTGAGGGGCCCCCTTCTCTGGTCCCTCAAAACCCCGCTGAGGGGCTCCGTCATCCGGCTTCTTATGGGGCGGCTGCCCGCTGAGGGTCCCTGTCCCCGGCCCCTCGCACCTCCCGGGTCCCGCCGGTCCCTCCGATCCCCGGTGAGCCCGAGGCCGGCCCAGGGCCTCAGCGGCGTCTCCCCTGGGGGTCTGTGGGGACGCCTCTGAGGAGCCGATCTCACCGGCTGTCCCCACCTGCTGAAAACTTCCACCGAGACAATCACGAGCCCCCTAAAGCCGAGGTACACCAGCGGCGAGTCACCCAAAATACATCCAGCCCCCGCGTATGCAACCCTCCTCCCAGCTGCATGGATTTAGCCCACTAAGCTGTCCTCATATTTGAAAAACACAGGAAATTCCCAGGCTACGAGCCCCTGGGCGCAGCTGGTGCCCACCCCTAACTCTTTCTGCTGGAGGTGGCAGGCAGCACTGGCTCCTGCAGGGTTAAAGCTGTTCTAGACCTGCAGAAAAATACCCAGTGCTGCCCAGCGAAGACCATTAAGCAGCCTTTCTCTTGAGACATTCTCCAACCAACACCTTCCTCTTTTAGAAGATATCATCTGCAGTAAACATCCCCACCTGCTGAAATGACCCCCGCTAACATGAAGGGATCCTGAAAACAAACTCTGTGTTTAAGATCAATGCCATTCACCTGTGCCGCTGTCCCTGGCAGTCCTTTCCTTGCACGGAGACAGTCATGACTGTGCTCACCAGAAGTACCCCCAACAGTATGTACTAATACAGTCATTCTCATTTCAGTTACAGTATCTTTCTGAAACTCACTTTAAGTCAAGAAGGTCATAACTTGGAGAATTTTGTATTTCCCGCCCCCCCCCAGTGTAATACCTACCTAGACCAGTTCTGGACATCAGAGAGTAAAAGCTAAACTAGCTGTCCCCAAGAAATCCTTTTCTAAGACAAAAAATAAAATGACCTTAAGAAACAAAGGAAGCCTCCCACAGAAGTATCAGTGCAGTATTCCTCATGTACCCTCTGTTTATTAAGGAATTAATATCATCTGACCATGTTTTTAATGGAGCTTCAGTCAAGTGGCAATCAAAATGAGCTATTAAATGCTTGCTACATTGAAGGTAGTGATGCAAGGTTTTAAGGAGAAATGGTTTGGACTGGATATATCCCTCCATCCTCTCTCCTGGTTGCTATAGATATAGACTGTTTCTACTAATCTGCTAAGGAGAAAGCTTGCATAAAAATATTGCAAGTAATAGCTGTAATTTTTACCTTTAATAGTGCATTATACATCGTGCTTTCAAACTAGTCAGATTTTGATTCTTTCTCCCAAAACATAAGCTGCAAATCAGCCTGGCTCACTAAATATTTTTCAGCACTGCTGTAGCTGAAAAAACATGTTTGTGTGTCAGTTTCCTCTGGCTTCACTGTGCCTCTGCCTCGGTGAGGATGTCTGCCTGACAGTTAAATCTGTCCTTGCATGGAAGGGAATGGGGGAAGAGCAGGCTTGATTTTATAAAGCAAATCCACTCGTCTGGGGTGTATAATTCAGAGACATTTCAATAGCGGTATAAGAAGTTGAGCCTTTCTGCTTCTTGCTTGGATAGAGAACTGATATCTCACTGATATCTCACAGATCTCTCTGAAAGGTGGGAAAGAATTTATTGTGTTTGACAAGATGCAGGCAAATGTTTGCATTGCTGGAAGTGAAACAGTTTTAGCTGTCTCTTCCCTTTAGAGTTCCTTTATTTCTTTTGAAACAATGTTTCAGATCTCATTAATCTCGAGCTCAAACTATTATAATAGATAGTGTTCAATTTTAGACTACAATTTTTAGACACAATCAGGAGATGCAACTGTAATTTTACAAGATATCTGAGTTTTGGGATTATTTGTGGTTATAGGTGGAAGATACTCATTTGGTTTCTTCTTGAGCACAGTCTCATCTTCTGTAATTGAAGATTGAACACAAATGCATTATGAAACTTCTATAATATGTGCTAGAAAACTGCCTTAAAAGCCATGTAATTATAGAAACAGGTTTTTGTATTAATTTTTTCCGATTAAGTATTTCAGAAATTCTTCCTAAAAGCTGATTCAGAAGTAGAAGTTCATAACCTTTACCGTTTCATACATGTTTTCATCCAATTTCATTCCTCTTTTTTTGGTCAACTTTTGTCTATGCTTTCCAATATAGTAATGACCTCCAAATGGTGACCTATTTATTTTGTAACATGCTTACAAACTTGTTTAAGAAATTGGAAGTTTTAACGTTACAGTTAAATAAGATGCAAGATTTTGATTTGTGCTTCTCCTGCCTATTTAATTCATAAGGCTTTGTAGATTGTTCCTGTGGGAAGGTGTTTTTGTAAGATGTTATTATCAACGAAGGCACATATTCTTCCATTTCCTGACATTTATAGTAGCATTTAAATGTGAACAATGAAGAAAAGTATAGCTTTTCCCCTCTCTCCACCTTTTGCCCAGATTTAGCCCAGGAGAGAGGCTCTTATCTTTTCCACAGAAAAAAATCAGCTGAGTACATAGTAGGATGCATTAGCTGTTGGTGAAACACTGGGGCTGGGAATTTAGTATGTTAAATAAATCTTTAATTGTTTGTTTATAAGACACAGTCCATTTAAGATTATGGAACTTCATTGCAAGTGTTTTACAAAGTAATCATCTGTGAACAATGTATCCTGATCATGTATGGTAAATTCCACAGATTTGGGTTATACTGCTCCTGTAGTGTAGGTTATATGGAATTTGATTTCAGTGAAACATTTTCTTATTAGAAAATAATTATACTGAGGAAGAAGTTAAACTTAAAAAGCTTTCCAATAACACTAAGCATTTACTTCATTAAAAATTGCAGGTCTAACAAGTAAAGTATTTTCATGCAGTTGAACAGGTTTTTGAGTAGACTAATCATAGAATCATAGAATTATTTAGGTTGGAAAAGACCTTTGAGATCATCAAGTCCAAGTGTTAACCCAGGACTGCCAAGTCCATCACTAAACCATGTCCCTAAGCACTGCGTCTACATGTTTTTTAAACATCTCCAGGGATGGTGATTCCACCACCTACCTGGGCAGCCTGTTCCAATGCTTGACCACCCTTTCAGTGAAGAAATTTTTCCTAACATCCAATCTCAGCCTCCCCTGGCACAACTTGAGGTTATTTCCTCTTGTCCTGTCGCCAGTTATCTGGGAGAAGAGACCGACCCTCACCTTGGTACAATCTCCTTTCAGGTAGTTGTAGAGAGCAGTAAGATCTCCCCTGAGCTTCCTTTTCTCCAGGCTAAACCGCTCCCCCCTCCTGCCCCACCCCCAGTTCCCTCAGCTCAGCTGCTCCTCATAAAACTTGTGCTCCAGATCCTCCACTAGCCTCATTGTCCTTCGCTGGACACCCTCCAGCACCTCTGCGTCCCTCTTGCAGTGAGGGGGCCAAAACTGAACACAGGATTTGAGGTGCAGCCCCACCAGTGCTGAGTGCAGGGGGACAATCACTTCCCCAGTCCTGCTGGCCACACTGTTTCAGGTACAAGCCAGGATGCTACTGGCCTCCTTGGCCACCTGGGCACACTGCTGGCTCATGTTCAGCTGGCTGTCAACCAGCACCCCCAGTTCCTTTTCCACCAGGCAGCTTTCCATCCCTCTTCCCCAAGCCTGTAGCCACTCTTCCCCAAGCATGGGGCTGTTGTGGTCCAAGTGCAGGACCTCGCAATTCTTGTTGAAGCTCATACAGGTGTCCTCAATCAATTGGTCCTGCCTGTCCAGATCCAGCTGGAGAGCCTCCCTACCCTCAAGGAGATCAAAATTCCCTCCCCCAGCTTGGTGTCATCTGCAAATTTACTGAGGGTGCACTCAATGCCATCATCCAGATCATTAATAAAGATATTAAACAGAACAGGCCCCAATACTGAGCCCTGGGGTACACCACCTGTGACCAGTACACCACCTGTGACTGGTAAATCTGTTAAGAAATACTGGTAATCTATTCAGATTATTCTGATTATATTCAGATTATTCTAATTATATTAATATTCTATTGTCTACCAATAATCTATTCATACAGTTGCAGTGGGATTTTATTTTTATGTTAGGTAGTCTGGGGGAGGTAGAGGACTTGGGGACAAAGTAAACTGTGAACATTTTTAATCACATTATTTTATTACTCCTAAAATGCCGATACTTTACAGCAGAAGTAATCCTCATCTCTTTGAAAAGAGTGTGCTTGCTGCAGTGCCTTCACATTGCCCTCTAATGTGTAACCTGATGCTTATAACCTTCAGGGAATATGAGTATAATTTTTGCAATATAATTTGATCTTTTGTGCTTCATGCAATCCCATTCTTCAGTATGCATTTTTTTCTTAAATGGGTACAGTAATATGCTGTGGAAATTTCTAGAAACAGTTGTTCTATACACCATGTAAAAGTTCCTTCAAAGCTGTATTCAAATCATCATATGCAGAATTTTGCAAGTCAAATGACTGTGAATTTAGTATTTAACTAACTAACAAAAAGACAAGTTGGTCACATTTCAGCTTATAAACAATAAATACTCTTCTAAACCTGTAGCTGTGAGTACCTGACACATACGGTGAGCAAAGGTGGTGTCTTACATTTCACTAGGGTTAAAATGTAATTGAGGATAGAAACTTTATTTAAAGACTTTTTAAAAATGTTGCATGTTAATTGTAGGACTTTCATGAAGTATGGTGTGCATATTTAACAGCTTAAAAAATATTTTAGGAGTTTCAAGTGATTAAAGTTGATCAGAAGTAAGAAATTATAAAAGCAGGGACTTCCTTTACCATTGGTGGAAAGCATTTTTCCAGTGTTGATTCTTAAGTTGCAAGAGAATGAAATAAAGGGTAGGACAGATGAAAAAACCCACAAATTTTTTGGCTTTTTGGTCAGTGCTTAAAATACAATCCAAAGGAAGTAGTGACAGAGAGCTTTTGTCTGAGTGTTTCAAGGGGAACAGCAAAAAAAAGTCTGTCTTGGTTTAGTTCTTGTTGGAGATATACTACCATAAAAAAATCAGCATAAGTGTTCTTCTCAGCCTTCATTTTCAATGGCCTTGAAAATCCATGAGGATTGAAATTTTGCTTCTTGCAGCAATTCTGAGCTGAGCTGAAGCTCACTAGAGTCAACGTAACTTTTCCATTGACTTCGGTAGTATTTGGATCAAAATGCTGATTGAGGCTGGTAACAGACTGCCTGAAAAAGTGGGGGAATTACAGTGTTATCGTCTGTTTAGTAGATAATATTGCCTGACTTTCCAGTTACATGATTTTGGAACTTCCCATAGGCACTCGGGTATTTTGATACCTTGTTGATTTGATGTTATTATTGATGATGGAGTGTAATTTATGATATAATGCTAGTAAATAAAAATATCAACACAGTAATTTAATTAAGACAATGCTATGTGGTCAGAACATGAAGGATTCAGTGTAGGAAACTGCATGTTTCCCTTCATCAAAAATATTTTTGTATATTCTAGAAATGTTTCTTAAGTAATTAGTTATGTTAGAAAACAACTTGAAAGTAGCTCAATATCAAGGCATGTCTGTTAGTTCCATTGAATTGAAGGTAAGAATATGCATTAATGTTTTTGGCATCATTGCATGACTGTTCTACAATATTCTTTTACTATCTAGCTTGTTTTTGTTCAAAGTTTCAAATGGACAGGAAGTGAATTATTTCTCTATCAGTAAAAGAAAGCGTGTAGTGTACTCTAAAGGATGTTCATAGGATGGGATTTCTGGGGAGACTTTTTTTTCTATTTGTTTAGTTTACTAATTGAGAGAAAACAGACAAGTTTTTGAAAATATAAGTTTGTTTCTGCTTCCTACCTGAGTGTACCCCAACATTTAACTGTATTTAGTGAAATTTAAAAAAAATATTTCTACTTGTCTTTGAATAATACCAGTCCCCAAAACTTCATCATACCATACCATCATCATAGCATGCTATCAGTCCTATCAGTCAGCCCTCTGAGAGGAAGTTAGGTTGCCCCTGGTCCTTAGATCCTGGAATATTCAGGCAGTTCTGCTAAACTACCAAAGGGTAGTTAATGTTGATACACTAATGTTAAGCAGGCAGTTGCTTGTGTACTTTGTGACAGTGAACAGCAAGGCTTATAAACATCAGTGTGCCATTAGTGAGAAGAGGGCAGCTGCAGTCCCAGGAGGTGCTGGAGCCCAGTGATAAGAGGGAGCCGTTGGTCAGATTTCCATCGGCTGGAAAGAGAGCGTAAGAACACAAGCTCAGCCGTAGGTGATGATTACTGTCGATCATATGTATCCAAATCTGTAAGAAGACCTGTGAAAGACAAACAGCAGTGTATATTCCAGCTTCCTGAAAATAATATATATTTTGTCCTCATCCCACTTACACTGTAGCCTAAAATGTAGATAAAGTCTCTGAAGTTATTCTTACAAAATCAGTATATATAATGTCTTGCTAAGATCTGTGTTGGTGTTTACAGTCTGATTTAGGAGGGCATTCAATAAAGATTGGAGGAAAGATGAATTTGGTTTTGATGATAAAATGGGCAAAGGAGGGAAAATATCCAGAGGCAAAGTCCACTCCTAGTCTCCGTCAAAGACAGGATGCTGAGCTGGATGGATATTCGGTTAGGCTCAGCATGGCCATTATTAATAAATATAGGACGGCAGTAAGTAATATTGTTTCTGATCAAACAATTTTGTGTTTGCAAATGATAAATGAGATGGAGATGCATACAAAGAGCACATTTGCAGGGCAACAATCAGTTGTCAAGGAATAGAGGCATGTTGGGAATGTGGATGTTTGAAAGAGGGATTGAGAAATTAAATGTTTAGACAAGTAAAATTACTGGAATTGGAGATCAGGAGTGGAGATTAGTGAGTTGTATATGATCTGTAAAGATGTAAACTTTGGGTGGAGTTACTTTTTCTCATGGAAGAGACCAGTCAAATGCAGCAGCAAAACTGAGATGTTCAATGGACCAGTTTGAGGCGTGAGAAAATGAGGCAAGTTGACAAGAAGGAAAAGGGGTTCACAAAACAGAAATGTTAATTCATTCATTTAGACCAAAGCTGTGGCAAAAATGGAGTTACAAAATGCATGTAGACTATGAGGAACTGTTCTGGGAGCAGAAAGGATTTATATTTCTCTTAATGTAAGGGGTGGGATTCATCTAACTAAATGTAATTATTTGAGCTAATCACTCAAGGCTCCTTTTAAACTTTATCTAATTTATGAATTTAAATTAATTTTACCCAACTGTACATATCTAACATAGGTCGGGTAAACGTCTCCCTGAATGCAGCTTTTGCTTTCAACTTAGAATTGTCTTAATACATTTCCTGGGCTAGGGTGAGTATCTCGTGGTGGTAGGTACTGCACCTTAGCTATTTAAAAATCAGATGCTCAGGCTAAACCTGGGGATAGGTAAGCACGTTTGGGGAGTGATTCACCTGCCTCGTGAGACTAATGAAGTAGCTTAAACTAAGGTTAGGTTGGCTGAGGATCACCTACTACTTCAAATTACTTCAAAACCACTGGCATGACTTTGAGATATAAAGGTCTTGAAAGTAAACTGTTTAGGAAGGTCCTGTGAGTAGTCAGGCAGGTTTGTCACATGAGGGACTGAAACAAGTGAGATAGCTGAAGGATATTAGCAGTCCTGGAAAGAACTTTCTCTGAGAAAATCACACTCTGGTATTCACAAACAAATGAAGGTGACCTTTGAATGAGACAGAGAAGAAACGGGCACAACGGAATGAGCAAGCAAAGGGGAAAAAGCAGGTAAATTAGCAGGAGGTCTGCAGGAAGGATAGGCAAATGGTAAGGGAGTCTGGTATTGGAAAGCTGAAGGAAGGGAACCATGAAGACTAACTAGTTTTGGACAGTCAAGAGAAAGCATGAAGGGCATGGAGGTTAATGTGTACATAGGATTACTGAGTATTCTTATGTAGTTTTAGGGGCTTTACTTGTGAGGGGGAGCCGAAGTCTCTATTTTTATCTCAACCATTTCATAGCATAAATGCACTATAGCATTCCCAATAACAATATGCCATTGAGGACAGTTGTGCTCATCAAAAGCTAGGGAACTTTTTTTTCAGAAAGTATTAGAGGGCTTAACTTTATAAAATGTATTCCTTTTGAGAAAGATATTTTTTAGAAGTAGCTTAGTAAATTACTGCATCTTACTATGGTGTTTTTTCCTATAATTTCTTTCAGTGAAACACACTTAAATACTAAACGTAGTTTGTTGATGCACAGCCTCTTTGAACAGAGAGTTAGCAATTCACATTGCATACCTATTTTGTTTCAAACTAATGCACTGATAAAACAAGCTATTTCAATGTATAAAATCAGTACTAGAAGTTTTATGGGAAGTACAGCTGGTTGTAGTGGGTGTAAGGTCTTTTCTTTCAGTCATAGCTTAAGAACATGCAATGATGTTACATAAGGTTGAAATCATAGCCAACAGGTATAAGGTAATCTGCAAAGATATATGTACCTCTCAAAATGTAACATACTTCCAGAAGTCCTCATAGAAAACAATGCAACTGAGACCAAATACACACTACATATTATAATAAACTTTATAAGTTCAACAAAAGTCAGGTAATATCTGTACATATGTAAAACCCTTATTCCCCGCCCTCCCCCCACCCCCCATTAATCTTTGATCTCTCAAGTTTGAATCTCAACAAATTCTACAAAATACCTTATGAAAATAAATCTTGCATGCTGAAAATTGGATAGATATTCTGGATTTCTGGCACATAGAAATCTGCTGTCATTATTCTGCAGGAGATAATTACCTGTCTGTCTGTTGCTGTCCTAAAAAGGGTAAAGATATAACCTCTTCTCTTGTTAATATTCTGCTCTACACTAGGAGGGCTATCTTTTTTCTACAACTTTTTTAGTTGGTTAATAAAGTTCAGTTAAACTCAGAGCAGTTGTTTCAGACAACTACTTTACTTCACCTAGAAGGTCATGCCTCATCTTCAGGTTTGAGGAAGTTTTTCTGTTGAAAAACTGTGTTTTTTCAACTAGTATCAGGCTGCACCTTTGCAGTACAGAATGTTTGACAATAACAAAAGTTTATGGTGTTCCTGCCAATGACTGCTTGATCTTGCCTTTGTGGAAAGGGTGTTGGTTTGACTGAAAGAAACAAGATATGGATCTAAATCGCAGCCTTGCTCACAAGCAGTGAAAACAGTGCTGGTATTTGTGTTGGTATCCATGAAACAGCAACAGGGAGATGGGTTTGGGGACAGGAGTAGTTTATGCCACTATTGCCCCTGAGCTTTCCGTGGCATGATACTTTGACTTGTGTCTTTATGAAAGATAGTCTCCTATTAACCTGACCTCTCTTACAGAATTGTTTTGTAAGTTAGACATTAAATTCTATTTACTCATCAGTGCTGAATTAAAAATGTGGCATCAAAGATTACAACCCTTGATTAATGCAGGTAAGTCACCACCAAAGAATGTGAATATCTATTCTATTTTCTAAAGAATGTATACATTATGGTGTACTTTTCTTGGCAAAATGATTTGTTATAATTTTAGTTAAGATTCTGGAATACTTTTTATACTTGCTGTTTATATTTCAGCTTTATTTGATATCTGATATGATAGGTGTTAGCTATCAAATACCTTCAGTGGGCTATTACTCATAAAATCTTTCTTTTCTAGGTTTTAGCACAGCTCAGTATTCTCAGTATGTAGTCAGTGCAATGCCTTACTTATACTAGCAAAACATTATACCAAACTTCTGTGACCTGGTCTCACCTCTCATCTCAGCTTCTTGGCAAAACACTGTTTCCTACTTTCATGGTATCACCCTGTAGATTACAGCAACTTCCATTTGTTGGAGAAGGCTGTAGTCACTGGTGATTATCCCATTTTTTACTTTTTATGTTCTAAAGGAAGAAAAAAGGAGGGGAAAAGAGAAATTTGGGAATTATACATCATGACTTTCTGGAAATAGCTGAATAGTAATGAAAGTGAGAGACAAACGTGAATATCACCAAGCATATAGGTAGGAGAACATATCTTGGAGTTAGCAACACAGCTGGCAGACATTAAGCCCCCCAAAATCGTTTGGCACAGGGTATTACTTTTAATTTTTTTATTTTTGTTTGATATATTTTTAAGAAATGTTTGAGTTGGTTTTTTACCCTTGAAGTCTGGAGTCAGATTCTGTAATATTCCTTTTCTTCAATTATGAAGTGAAATCTCAAAATTGTTAAAATATTCTTGTTAGTACTACCTATCTGGAGGTTTATTTTGGTTAACTAGGTCAGCTCATAATTACAATTTACCAACATACATTACAAGCAGGGGATGTTTTCCAAGGACAAATGGGACCTATAAAAATTGCATAGTCAGATTAAATGCAACAATAATGGAAACAGGAATTTGGAAGGAAAAATTAAACTTAACTGATGCTATCTGGTGAATTTCCATCTTAAGAGCTGCAGAAAAGTAAAGCAATCATGTTCTTTGGGAGCAATCACTCATGCTTTTAGACAGTATAAATTTTATAATGCTGTAATTAAATAGCATTTAAAAAGCAGAATGGGAAGGTTGTTTTAATACTGTATATGTTTGTCTTTATGCCGCCCAACAAGCCAAAGATTTACTGTTGAGGGCTTTTTTTTTTTTTTCCTGTCCATTTGCTTTTGTTTCTCTGAGTAACACCTGCTCTAACAAGTTTGTAATCTGAAAGTAAATAACTGAGAAGGGAGGAGGAAACAGACATAGCACACAGGCTTGTGAATAAACATCTGTCAAATGGCTGACATTTTAGAAAGTAGAACACACAGCTTTTATGAAGGATCTGAATTGGCTTGAACAAGAGAGCTGATCACACCGGGTTGTCAAACTTTCCTAATTGAAGAATTACTTGAGAGCATTTTAGAATAATACTTTATTATCCTCAGATTATGGAACTATTTTCATAGTCTAGCAGACAGGGAAGACCTCTGACATCATCAGCTACCCAGAGACGGAGTGACTTTGCAGGTTGTTAAAAGCAGCACGGTTGTGCTTCTTTCTCTAAACTTGCAGTTTAGGGAGGTTCACGCCAGAGAGACTGAATTAAATAGTTGTGCATGTAAAGGGGGCATAAGCCTCACCTAAGCCTCTGCATGAAGAATCTGAATGTGGGTGTATGTATGTCTGGCCACCTAAGACTCTTTTACCAGTGTGGGCTTGTAAATAATTATCTTTTGCCCAGCTAGTATTAGAATAATACTAACTTGGTTACAAATGAAAGTTCATCAACACACGAGGAGACTCTGCTGTCAACAGAAGTATACAAAATGCAACCTTTCACGAAGAAGTTTACCAGTTTTCCTGAAGTTTTCGTATTCGGTGTAAATAAGAACAGTTCCGGGTTCATTTCCTTCTGATGTGACTGATATCAGCCCAGGGATCCTGGATTTAAGGTGATTTAAGGCATCAAATACTTGAATGGAGCTTGCCTAGAGCTGATTTTATAGAATATTTTCAGGTCTATTTAAGACGGAGTATTAGCATCTAAGTATTTGAACATTTTCTTTCTAGTCAGTTTTCCCTTGTCTCTGTTGCAGTCTGGAAGATAGCCTTGGCTCAGGAGCCCCCACGTTTTCCTGCTATTTGACAAAGATACTCTTCTTAACTCTTCTCAGTTGAGAGAATTCTTTTTGCCAAAGAATGGGTTTTGGTTGTTTCGTGGTGCGTAACTCTGATCCTGTGGAATGGTGTGTGAGTTACTTTATTTGGGACTGCCACTCTCTGGAGAACAGAGGGATAGTGTTCTGTAATTTGCCAGGCACAGCTAAGTCACTTCTCAGTGTCTGACAATGTTCACGTACAAATGAAAAGAAAGCAAGTATTCCACTCTTTGCGGTAAAACTTTTTAAAAAACTATTAAAACACACTTTTTTTCAGTAAAACAACTATTACACCAAGAAAGACGTGGAGAAAAAGATCACATAACATTCTTATACCTGTAATCCTGGTTTGGCTTCACCAGACTGTCAGATTAACCTCATTTTCACAATGCTTGATGAAATTTCCCAGGGACAGATTATTTTTGGTCAGCTTTCATCCTCCAAAATGAGTACTGACTTGAGTTGAAGAATCTACCTTTCTACTGTGGTTTCTGTTGAGTAAAGACTCTTTCATGCCTGGGATTTTTTTCCACCTTTCAGTCCCTTTAGCTTGTCAGCCGTGCTAACAGAACTCTGACCAGCCTGACCATTGCCATGTAACCTTTGGAGAGTCCTTCCCAGTTGTGCAGATGTCAACTAAATACCAGTTTGTAAAAAAAACAACCACCCCACCCCCCAACATTTACGGACTACAAATACAATTCCTGAATACATTAGATAAAATACATAACCTTCTTAAAAAGTAGAGCTTCAGAAATTAATTACAGAAATGTTTATAAATCAAAGCAATGAATACTGATAGAGACCAGACACGATGGGAATACAAAAACAGAAAAAAGGGGGAGAGAGAGTGCTGGGAACAAATAGCCTTTAAATGTGGCAAGATGGAAGCTTGCATACCATAATAATCTCTGTTATGCTGGAGTCAGTATTCATCTTTTTTTCCTAGTCTTTGTAAATAAAAAAAATCAGTGAACTGGCAGCTCTGTTGGAAATAGGTTAATTTCATTATGTAGTTTCTTAACGTTAGTTCATTCCACAGTATCTTACAATATATTTATTCATAATCTATTTTTAGTCACATTTCATTGGGGAATAACGTTATGTCAGCTATTATGATGACTTTGTTTTCATGTCATAAATCACAGGAGAGCTGTTTCTGTAACATTTTATTAGCTGAAAGCTATACTTAAGCCTGTCTGTTTAATTTTGGTTCTGATTACCAATGCAAATACTTAAGCATGAGCTTAACTATAGGTAGGTGCTGTTGTCGCTTAGTAAACGGGACTGTTTACCCTCTTTGCTTTCAGCATGGGGAAAAATAGGTCACAGCAGTTTTGATTATACCTTGAATTTTTGTAGAATCAGGACTTTTATTTCACTCATATCCTTGGTAACTGAGCACTTCAATGACATCAAAATTTCACACAGTAGATAAGTGTGTAATAACTGTATAGTGCTGTCACCTGTGTCTGGTTTTAGGGTTAGTTAAATAATTTGTCACATTTCCAAACAAGATAATTAAAAGAGAGTTTTTAAAAATGAAACTAGATAGGAATTTCTAAAATCACTTTGAATCTGCTATTTTGAGTGCCTTCTGCAATAACAATACTGTGTGTGTTTGCTTTTCAAAAATTTATAGGGCACACCACTCTAGTATGAGTTAAAAGATTTGGTTTTCATTCTTCTCCAGTGAGTAGGTATCTGGTGACATCTGGGAAGGACTGTAAAAACCTGCATTTGAGAAGATGCAAATTAACTGAATATTTCTCTGAAAATGGATTGGTGCCAAAAATCCACTAACTTATTCTTTACAACTGCATGAAAATTGAAAAAGGTTGTTCCTCCTTTTCCAGAGATGATCCTCAGTATGTATATTGCGAACTCTCCCCAAGAATGACTTTAACTTTGGACCTTAAAGATCAGTGAGAGAACACCAAATACTATGTAGTTATAGAGGAAATAAATATAAATTCCTGTTATAATCCCCAGGTGCCTCATGAATGAATTTTGTATTCACTCTGCAGTTTCTCAGTTCATATATTATCTATGTGTAGTTATTCTCCATATGTGACAAATTGGAAATAGCTTTTCATTCTTGGTCCCATCTCAGGAGGTGCAAACATAGCTGCAAATGTATCTTTTTGAAAATCTAAGTTGTTTTTTTTTTTTTTTGTTTGTTTGTTTGTTTGTTTTTTTAATTAAGATGATACTTTTCTATAGGATAAAAAATTATTAGGAGTTTTCCCTTAGAGGCAATTGAAAATTCTCTCTTCAGAAGAGAGACTACTGGGTGGCTAAGGGGAAAGAAAGTAGGACAGACCACAGCAAGTGAGAAGTCATTATGGAAATAACTAAAAACTTTAGTTCACCTTTTCTAATGCATTCTTACCCATGCTGAATATAAACTTGATTCCTCTGAAGAGCTTGTCTGTGCTTTTTAACTTGACCTAGAACTCTCTTAAGACGGTGTGTAAATTTAAAGGGCTTATTAGGAAGATGTTACTGTAGCAACAGTAAAGTAATATTTTTCAATTTGATAAAAAGCTTTAGTGTCCTTCTTGACTGAATCTTTTCCAGATTTCACAGTAATAATTTTTTCCAGAAGTCATATATGGTATTTGTGGAATGTTTTATCAAAAAATAGTCAAGCAGTGCAAAGATGAATAGGATGATTTCAGATAGTGAATTTTATTTTTAAAGATCATACCTACAGTAATATTTTGCCATTCCATTACCTGAGCCTTTAAAAAAAATAGAATGATGATTCCCTTTTTCTGTGTGTCTGCTGAGGGGCCCATCTCTGTTTGGGGATCTGCGCTCCAGGCTGATATGAGGTCTGATGGATCTGAGGGTTGTCTGACAGTGGCAGACAGCTGGCAAATGGGAAGGTCATACCAAGGTGAGTGTCATGGTGTATTGCCCATAAAAATTGCTGTATCAGCTTAGACCAAAACCTGTCTCTTGACACTGATCACTAACAGTTGCTGAGGGAAAAAGGGTAAGAAACTTTTGACTAGGGAAAACAAAGTAAGCACAAATAGCATCCCCCTGAATAATGCTTGTGTTCCCCTGTAGAGCGATGGGGATGAGAGACTTGCAGTGCTAAAGATATTCTGACAAATGATACAACAATTCTGAAGCAGACAAATCTTCTAGATGCAGATACACACGAACTGTCCTTAAAAGAAAAATAATGTATAGTCACAGTAATAGTGAATCAAAAATTATGCTAGTATTTGCTTAGGCCTTCAATAACTAATATTTTGTAAGAAACAAAATTAAGTGGATTTTTGCTAGTAAACTGCTAATACAGTGCTAAGAATTTCTTGCCGGTGTGGGCAGGAAAAAACACTAGGTTAAATGTGTTTTTTTAGAACTGTGTTCCAGCCAGGAGTGTCTATATGAAGTGCTCCTGATGGGTTCCGATAGCTGTGGAAAGTATGTAACTAACTTTGGTAGCAGAAAAATCCCATGCCTGTGCATTATACTTTGGATTTCAGTACAGATGAGAAAGTGTGAATGGAAAGATATTACATCAAAGCAGAAAGCGCATTTCAAGTATTATGGGCTGTTGAGCTGGAACATTCTACCCACCTCTGCACTACTAACACTTCAGCCTTCTGCCTGTTGCAGAAGGCAGTGATTTAAGCCTGCGTGGCAGTTCTGTATGGAAGCATGTGCAAGCTATTGAAATCAAGTTACATGGACTTTTGAGCAAGCGAATGTAAGTGGGATTTGGGTATGCTCTTCAGCTAATTTCTTTGCTCTTAGAATTAGGAAGGAAAAGGATTTGTTTTACTTCTTGTTTTTTTTAAGACTTGTTTTTCAATAATCACTTATTCTTCGGTCTCATTTTGGAACAACAGTCCAGTACTGTTCTAGAAGGATGTGTGTCATTTGTAGAATTATGATTTCTGCAACCTGTGTAATGTGGAGGTTTTATGTGAGTGCTGGTGAGATCCATCCCTATTCAGTTTATGAGAATTGTTGAGCTCCTGATTGAGGGTACTGTATTTTGCCCATAGAGAAATATATATATATGTAATTAAAAGAAGAAAATTATTTTATTTTTTCTTCAAATGGGTGTGAAATAATAAAAGTGCACCTTTGTGCATGGCATGCGCGTGAGAGGGAAGATTAAATTGCAAGCTAGCTGAATTTAAAGAGAAAATAGCTCTATACTGCACTCAGAAAATATGTGATTGAATAAAGTAGAAAGAGGTACAGTAGGTATGTATTTTACTGATTTATCACGATCTTATACCAGATTGGTGGATATTATAATCTCAGCTGAACCCATTTTTTCATTGCCTTGGTTTACTTTTACAAATGAGCAGTCTTAAAAAATAGTCGGGTGTGGAGACAAGCAAAAAAAAGATGATAATATTGATGACAAAGACAATACAGCTTTGGGAAGATTCATTAATATTTTGTAACCTTAAAGTCACACGGTTTAAAGAACCGTAACTTTTGAAGGCTTCTTTAAAGTAAGGTGAGAGATTTTAACTAAAATGAAGCATCTTTGTTCCTTCTATTAGAACTTCTAGTTATCTGAATATGCAGTTTAAAACAGAACAATTCCTTGAATCTTCCAGCTATCAGAATAGGTTTGTTCTTCTAAAATAAGCCTATAACTATATATTTTCACTTTCTTCAAAATAAAGATAATGCAGGAGAATAAATATATTCAAGTCTTCACCAAAAATTACTACAGTGACAAAATGTGGCTGTTGTTTTTCTCATCTTTGGCTGTTGTATTTTTTTTGATTATTTGAGCAATGATTATGAGTTTTTGCTTGAAGAGCAAGAGATATCAAATTGCTCCCAAGTTCTGTATGGCTGTTAGATACCTTATAGCTCCTATTTTTAACTTCTTGAGCCATTAGTTTTGTGTGATCATTGGATTAAAACTCTAAGTGCAGCACAGTACTAAAGCTATGTTTTACAGAAGCCTACAGAACAAGGAAATAAATGATATTTTGGGATGGTTCTGCCTCTATACTTTTTTTTTCTTCATTATTTCACTCCTTAATTGCAGCAGAGAGTGTTCCTTGAATCCTTGTAGAGATTTTAATTATAACTGTTCAACATTTGGAATTTTTTTCTTATGGGAGCTTCTCATATTTCAACATTTGTTTTTGCTTTGTATCAGGACAAAAATGAAAAATTAGGATGTTCTAATGGAATAAAACATTTTTTACAGAAATATATTTGGAGAAGGAAAAATACTGAAACATGAAAAAAAAATAAAAATTAAGGTAACACTGGACTTTATCAGCCTGAACTGCCAGGTGCTTCAGCCTGAGGGCAGAGAGAAAGTTTTGCTACTCCTGGTGCTAGAAATTACATCTTCAGACCCTCATATGCTCATGATGGGCAGGAGGGAAGTCGCTGAGCTCCTGCTGTGTGGCAGAGGCCTCAGTCTTGTCACTGGATCAGGCTTCCTTGTTCAACTCATCCATGAGGCATTGCCACATTTTAGAAGGAGAATTTGAACCACCATTCATATCTGGCATATCAGATACATTGCAGTGTTAAATTGACCTCAAATTAAATATTTTTATTCAATTCACTGGAATATTTTGTTACAGTTTATCCAGTGAAGTGTTTGATTAGAAGCATCCTGTAGAACCTTGATTTTCTGAAAACTACATTTTTAATTGAATGACCCGTTGACAGTGTCCAAACAACTTAAGTTTAAGCAAGGACTGGAATGTTCAGAGAAGTTAGTTTTGGTTTGTTGTTTTTTTTAAAAAAAAAACCCAAAATAAACCAATCTTTTAATATTGCTTACATAAGAGCATAAGTGATATTTCTAAGCTTTTAGTTCTTCTTGAGGTATCAGCTGCCTGGTCTTTTTTCTTATAGCAGGAAAACCCCATTTTCCAACTGTCTTCAAAAGATATGCTGCTTTCAAGAAAATTGGTGTGTTTTTACATACTTTCAAAAGCTAAAGCTTTTTCAAAAGATCACAAAATGTGTAGATTTCGGTCTTCTAGAGGGAACCACAGCCAAAATGGGTTCTGCTCAATTTTTCAATTATTTCCTAATCCCAGACAGACTCGAAATTATACCTATTGACAAACACTATGAGAAACAACAACATGCAACAAATTCGTTTTCAGGTCTAGCAATTTAGGACTTTCTCCAAAATTAGACTGTATTAAATTATATATTTAAAATACTGTCTTGGCTTTCTTTTGTTTAAATATCCTTTGTGTAAGTGTATGGTTAAATGTGGAAGAGTGGTGAGTAGGTAGGTGATGGAGGTCAGTACAGCTATAACCCAGATTCCTCATAATGAAGCCCTTTATGCTTTGTTAAGGCCGTAGGGATCATTATTCTACATTGTGATATATTTTTACTTACGTTGTCCTTGGTTAAGTTTTCCCAAACATGTTAAGTATCAAGCATCTCCCATAGCTAGCCATGCGCTTTTTGCATGATCACTTGCAAGGATGCTTAGGTAATGATATAACACTTAACGCTCATGCAACTCACATAAAAGCTTCAAAACCTCCCACCCATTCTTCTCCACATGGACCGGTGTTCCGTAGCACCAGGGACCTCCCCACTTGCTGCTTACTTTGCTTGGGAAACTACTGGGGACCCCCTGGTGGGATGCTGAGCTAATAAGCACCTTCTGACCATCTTTGCATGTATTGTGTTTGTGTATCTGGCCCTGCCTGAGTCTGGATTGGCATCGCTGCTGATGGAGGCCAGTCCAGTGCTGCCACCTGGACTGAAACAGTAACAAACATTTCAACATTATTTTATTGAGAAAACTTTTGCAGGACAGTTAGTCTTGGGGTGTGGGATTCATCTCACTTCAGAAGTCTGCAGTTGAGTCAGACACACTGTGGCCCATTTATAGTCCTTGAAGAGAAAGAGATACTTACGGGACAGAATTAATCTGACCTATTTTATGTGTCTGCCTCAGGAGGAGAAGAATGGTACTCGAGGAACATTTGGCTAAACTGACCAGATTTCCACCAACTACAGAAGCAGCATGATAGAAACAGAGGCTGCATTTTAGACAGAGGAGTGCAGAGGACTATAAACTCCGGTCCAAACTTTGTAATATATCTCCATGAAATTTTTAAACTTGAGAACTGCATCTTACCTTCAAATGGTATGGTCTGCAAATACTGACTTAAGAGTACTTTTTAATGCTAAAAGTTGTTATCTTTAGCAGTGCCTTTGTTGTACCTAGAAACCATATCGCACAAAAGGCAAATATAATCTCTTGCAAGTTTTTAAATCTTAGAGAATGATAGTAATAGGAACTTTGTAGAATGATAACATGATCTTCCTTCTCTTGAAGTACATTGTAGCTCTACAGCAAAGGAGTATATTATAGTTTGGGATTAATTTTTATTTTTGAAAAAGTAATTATTTTCAATTTTTAAAATAATCTTCTATTTTTGTTTGTAGATTAATTCTTTGTTTGAAATAGGCAATTAAAATGTAAGAATTTCCCAAGTAAATTCTAAGCATTAACTCTAAACCGAAAAGATGCAGTTAAATTCCAGTTTGTTTCTAATCTCAAAAAAATTATTTGCCTTGAAATATAATCGTGCAAAGGTACTAGCACAGATATACTTGGCTGAAAATACATCCCTTCCTTCTTGTTCTACAGTGTAACAGGATCCCTGATTTTTGATGATTAGTTGCTTCATGATGCTTTGCTCATACTCAGCATAGTCTTATTTTCTGAGTACTAACTTGATACTGTGAGAAGTGCAGAGATACTTTTAAGGGATTTTTCTTTCACCTGTGTTCATTAGAAAACAAACCTTGTCATCACATCTGATGTAGACTATATATACAAATACAGCTGTTTTTTCAAATTTCTATAATGAACTATATAGTGCTTATTTATTTTTTGCTGCCACCTAATGCTTTGGGAATTTCAAAGGCCTTTGAAAAGATGCATTTCCAGCCTGAAGGGGTTGATGAATTAGGTAGACAATGTAATAAATATAAGGATTTAGGAGTTGCATAAATGAACAGTAATATAAAAATGGTTAACAATATGCTGTTTACATTAACTTATTTTGACAATGAGTGCTTTTCTGTAGTAAGAAGAAATTGTTTTTAGCTCATTGGAGTGAGAGCAATATGTAGTTTCTGTGTGCTGGCAACCCAATTGCACTAGGCTAGAGGGGGTGGAAAGTTGTCTGTAAATATGGGTAAGGACCAAGAATTGGTTACACACATCTTCTGTGATGGTGCATGACAGCCATGAAGGACTGTGTTTTAAGCTGAGCATTAATAAATACAGGAGAATTTGTGTCTTGGTTCAGAAAGGGAACTCCAAATGTATTAGCAGCATGAAAGGAAACAGTGAAGAAGAATACAAGAAGTTGGAGGACTCAAGTGTTGAAAGAGGAGACGGTGATAGGAGAGGAGAGAAATATTAGGAAGCAAATTATGAAGGGCTTTGAATGTCAAGTGGTCATATAAAAGGATTTGATTTCTGTATTCTGCTATGTGATATTAGGCAAATCCTGACATTTCTCTATTTTTTATGAGCAGAAAATGTGGATAATGCTTGCATACCAAGTAGAGAACTGTGGTGACAGCTCAGGTCTTGGTGCAATGTAAACAAAGTATCTATACTGATTTTAAAAATTCTTGAATAGATATGGTGATGTAAAAGCGTTAGATTTACAGTTAGTTTCCTTGACCTTACACTATATATTTCAGTAGTACTCATTAACATATTTTGCTGCAATCAAGATTTCTGCAGAGCTTCATTTCTGTATACAAAGCTTTTTATTTATGACAAGCATGTTTCTCGAAGGTGATTTTCTTCTAATCTGTAGCCATATTGAATAGTTAATGAGAAAGAGTCCTTCTTTTTGGACTTCGTGATCCTAAGCTTTTACTTAAAATACATAATAAAAGATTATATTGTATCACTAACAAATTTAGTGTCCCTATTCATTACGTAAGAAGAACATGTGAAATAATATTGTCAGCTGCAGGAGCAATCCTTGCATCAATGATTTTATGATCTTGCCACATAAGACATGTTTATAGTGGTACATTTTGTAAAAGCAAAATACAGTACAGAGGAGAAACTACATCATTCTAAAGGGAACACTTAGACCATTTTTATGTCAAATGAGGAATTTGTAATGGTTCAGGTTTGCCAAAGGCAGGAGAAAAATCAACTGTTTTCTTGATAAATTGCATAAACCCAATAGTTTATGTATGGTTGGTCAGCCTCCAGAATACAGCACTGAAAGAGGAAAATATTCAAACAGTTTAGGAAAACAATGAATTCTACTGATGCTTTTGTCTGTTTCTCATGTGCCATTTTGCAGTGCTCTTAAGTATACTTTTTGAATTTATTTGGAAGATATGCTCACAGTTACACAAAATTCTAATTTGTACCACAGATAGAGCTCAGAAATTGAAGATGCATTTAAGAGTTTCAGCAAGAGATTGCTGTTCCTTCTGTTGAAGGTGAAAAATTGCAAAGAATTAAATCTGTCTGAAGTTCAAGAATGGTTGTGAGCTCTGTGATGATTTCACACAGTACTGTCTCTAAGGATTCCTGTTTACCACATCCAGCTGGCTAAAGTACTGTGTCTCATGCTGGGGGATGATGACCAGACCTGGATTTTACACATTTTCACTGCTTCTCATCTGGATTTCAGTGGGGTAATACACTGTGGTTTAAAATTACTGTTTCTTGATAAAGAACATAGCGGTGATGTATTCAGCAACGCAGTCAGAGGTAAATACATTTGACTTGTTTTCTGCTCTGAACACTAGTCATCTACAGATTGAGCTCAAAACCTATACTCTTGTTTACTAGACACTCACTAGCTATATTCCTGATCCTCTAATAGTAAACTACTTGCTGTTAATACTCCTGGCACTTTTATTAAAATGATACTTAATATGATTATAAGCCAAAACCTATTTATGAGATCCAATGCAATAAAAGTTCCCTCTATACTTGCACAAAAAGTAGATTTTGATACATGGAGGTTTCAACAAGGAGAACTTAGAGAGTTTCCTTAATGGCAGCTGATGAATGGTGGAAAATGAAACCTGAAGCTGAACAAATTCATGCTAAAAGATGAGTATTTTTTAATCACTGGGATGATAACCCACTGAACTGATTCAAAGGGGGCATATGATGCAATACTTTTACTCAGGTAGAAATTGTGAACTGATTGCAGTGACCACCTGATGATACTTGATTACATGCTCTAATGTTTTTAATGTAGAATGTGGTCACCATGGTCTTTCCTGACCTTGAAATCTATCAGTCACACTTCTGTTTATCTCATATGTTAGAGTGCATTACATGACTGTGAAATATATTCTGTATAGATTTGTCCTTCTTCACTACTCCTGTACTATTCACGCAATATGAATGGTGGTACCTATTACAGAAAGAAATGATTTTATGGTGGTTTTATGATTAAAACAAAACAACTTTTACTTATTCTAAATAATGGGGATCTAAGAAAATCTAGCCAATCTTACCAGCATACCAAGACAAAAGTGCTTATTAGCTTCAGTTAAGTTAAAATCTTATTTAATTGAAAAATGTTGTTTTATTTTAATGTATTTTGAAATGGGTTCACGGAAGTTGGTGTGGATGGATGACTGTTATGTATTCATAATTTTTATATTGACTCCTTTTAGTCATATAACTAAGCATATCTAAATGTCACTCCCCATTTCTGTACAAATTGCAGAAGAAAAGGATGGGGGTCCTCATTCTATATTAATGAGTGCTAAACAGATTTTTTTTTTATCCCCTTTGTACTAATTTTCAATTAGTGTTTGAGGGCTTCCTCATGGAACACCCAAGTCAATAGGAACAAGATCAAATCTTGAAGTAATAAAACATAGATTTTTATTATTTTTTTTTTTTAATAAACTCATCAGACTACTTCCTCTTTCTTTCTTTTTGTCTGGACAAGTCTTGGAGAAGAGTGGATTCTTCCAAGCACAGCTTTTCTCTTGAGAACAATGTTTTTCATCTTTACCAGGACCTTATACACTTTGCTAAAATATTTCATTGTTCTGTCTTAGTAACATAGGATTTCAAGCAGAGTTTCAACAAAACAAAACCAGTATGAGTTATTTACTACCAAGATAGTACTAAGTTGAGAGCATCTGGCTGGTTTATGTTGAAAACCAGAAAAAATGAACATTACCATGTAGCACTTTCTCACATGTCACTCAGTGCTCAGTCTAAGTTGCTGCATTTTGGGATAGACAGTGAAATTCTCAATGTGTAACAATTTTCCATGTATTTGTGTACATGTATATATGTATATGATATTCATACTGAAATCAAGGCCAGAGTTCTTATGCATTCATGTACTGGTTCAGTAGCAGTCACTGCTACTCACTGTTTTCTTAAATACTCACTGCCTTACAGATACATGCACACTGACCACCGGTATTAGAAAGCATTACAACCACCACCGGGTTCTTCTGCACTTGCCTGTTTAGTTCCCTCTGCAGTGTTTGCAGTCAGATAATCCAAATATGGCTGGGTGATTTTATGCTAACTGGGAATTAAGTTACACATACTAAAACCTGACTAATCTGAATTTAAAATATAGCAATAATAGCTTTTGACCCCAAAGCACTGAATGAATTTTTATTCTTTTGATGGAAAAGGGATCATCATTCTTTTCGGCCTGGTACTTTGCTGCAGTGCAGCTTTCTATGCCTTCTTTTGCAGCTTTTTCTGGTGTGTTCTCACTGAAGAAATCGACTGAATCCTGTGACTTCAGGTCAGTACAGGATCATGCCCCAGTGGGCACTGTATCACTGGCTCATATAGACTTGTAGCCTTCTTATGTATTGCCAAAATCTACATCAAAGAAAAGGAAGCCAGCAGGTGTTCTGCATATAGCGTGGAGAGAAACATATCTGAGCTTCTGTCTCCTAACATTCTGCAACTGCTGCAGAGACTTTTTAGGGAAGAAGCAGAGGCTGAAATACGGTCATCTTTCAAAAATGAACAGAAAGTTTTCTAGACGCTACTTTGTCCATTACCACTCCACTACACTTTATGATTAAACAATAGAAATTTTTTAGTTTTAGAAATGACTTTTAATTGCTCACCACTGCTGTTGTGTTTAAGTTTCATGCAATTGACAGGAAAAGTAACTGGCAGACAATACAGTAATATTAAAAAAAAATAATCTGTGACCATAGAAACATGACAGGATCCCACTTGCCCTTAGTTTTTTTGAATTAAAATCTTAGATGTAAGAACAAAAGTCTACCTGGGAAAAAAAAAATGTGTGTTTTTAAAGATATTTTCCTTGAAACTATCTGTGCTGTCAAGACAAACGGGATATGAGTCATTAGGAGGCGTGGTCTAATTTACATGCCACTCATGTCATGTTTTGCAAGACTAGATTAAATGCTTTTCAGTAGCACTAAACTTTTCTTGTTGACAGCAGGAGCAATTGTGGTTTGCATAATAAAACTGGAAACATAAAATAATTTCACCATATTTCGCTTCCATTTTACAATGCAGGAATTTGTGTAACTGAAAATGTCAATAAGGAGCTAAATTACTGGCTTTCACAGTGAAAAAATAATAGTATGATTTTCTCATGGCAAAAGATACAGCAGGTATCTGTAAAAAAGTAAGACAACAGCTATTTTTGAAGCAGCAGAGGTTTCTTTTATTCTGTGTTCTTGCACATATGTTTTCTAGCTATTGAAATGTTACAAATATTTTTCTAGCTGTTGAGGTAATGAAGCTACTGAAATACTTCTGTCCTTTCCAAATTATTAAGCTGTGATAGTTAGGAGGTACTTCAAAATTGTGTGCTGTTCTAGTGTTTTGTCCTAAGGAAAGGTGTGTCCTTATAGACTGGGAGTCTTAATGTATAGCCAGCTTCAGCTTATGTAAGATAATGGTGCCTGAGTGTCACAGCTGTTTTGCTAAATGACAAAAATGTTGTAAGCGAGCCAGAAAATGTTTAGACAGTGAAAGCAGCAAAGAAACAGTACATTCAATGATCACTGAAGAAGGTTGCTATCTGCTATCTGTAAGTGCTTGACTGAAGCTACAGAGAATGCTATTGTATGTATGTCTGGAGACATATAGTATTGGTGATGACCCACTTTGTCATTCAAGTACTGACCTACCTCTGTTACTCTTGGTCAGACAACTTGCTTGTTCTTTTCTGAGAATTTTTTATTTCAGCTAGTAAGACTGATTCTTTCATTTCTTTTGAAATATTTCTTTCATTAAATTTTACCAGCCGCATAAGAAATGTCAATATTTAGAAATGATTGCATGCCTTTTAGAAGGTCTTCTGTTTTAGGAACTTGATGGACACACCTCAGTGCATCACACACCTGAGTACTTTGTGCGACACAGACTTATGAAGCCAGCTATGTTGATTCTGGATTTGAGAATTACTGAAATAGTGAGGGAATTGTTTTGCTAGGAATGAGGTGATTGAATAGTTGGGAGATTTCCCCTCAGAATAATGGGGTAGTTTTACTGAAATTTTATCTGACACTCTACTGTCACGGCTTAGCAAATGAAAGCTAGAAACATGATATAGGGTAGCTTAGGAAAAAAGAGAGAACATGAATGTTTTTTTAATCTGATATATGGAACACTAAATTATGGATCATATGTGTACAGTTCTATCTGTGTAGTTATGGACATTTGAAAACTTCCCCTATCTAGCAGTTCTAGTCGACACTAGTGAATTAAATCCAAATTCTTACAAGACGTGTTTACCTATATCCAGAATAGAACTGCCCTGGCAGTGCATCTACCTGTGATGGAAAGTTCACATTCTTGGCAGGGGTGCCACTAATTTCTAAAAGGTTTCTGGTTCTGGTAGACAAGAATTGGAGTAACATTCAAGGTTATATCAGTTTATGTAGGACACAAGATCACTGGAGATGCAAAACTAAGATTTAAAGGTGGGACCTTGTTTGACTAGAATCCTCTACATAAATTTGGGATATAGAACTGCTTCATCTGAGCCATAATAAAAGGCAGTGTAGCTAGACTAACGGGAATTATTGGTGATTGAATTGTGACAAATTTATGTTGACCTGAAATAAAATTGTTTGATTTTTAAAGATCCTTTTTTAGATTCATTTTTAGGAATAAACACAAACATTTCATCAGTAAGAACAAAAGAAAGGTAGAAATGAAGAGCTGGACTACAAAGGGCCTTTAAGCATAATGTCTAAAATGGTAGAGATGGTGCCTTCTGCCTCTCTCATCAGGCTACTCAGCTGATCCATTTTATTCTGAGCTCTAAAAATGAGACTGTTGAAGCTGTCCCATTCTGTATAAAAGTAATTAGGTATTAAGCAGGCTGTAGGAACAGTTTGGGTTGTCCATGGAAACTGGGGTGCAGGTCTTTTGTCTCAACGAGACTGCAAGGATATTTTTGCTCAAATTCCTTACATTGTCTTTGATAGACCTAACTGCTAAGGTGCAGCATAGCAGAAAATACCAACCACATTATGCTTTCTCCATCAGGATTATTAGCAAAATTCTGCGCAGATACTGAACTAGGTTTAGATTTATGTAGTCGAGATTGCCTTGAGGTTATATCTTTGGTGAATTAATCTTCAGTCAAACAATTCACTAGATCTAGTATTTAAAAACAACTTTATTGTTGTTTTTGGCTTTATTTTATTTTAAATCAAGTAAGAAACCCATGCTTTTCATACAGATCATATTTCTGCTGTGCAGCACTAGGATGAGAGTCTAGGAGTACTACTCAGATAAGACAGTAACAGTTCATTTTGTCCAGGAGGGAGAATGACAAGCATCTATCATTACTAGAGGCAGATATTTTCATTTTTCACAGTGGTTGTAACTATTTTTAATTGCTGACAGTTAACAATTCCCTGGAAAATGGAAACACCTATAGCCAGTAATTACAGCCTCTTCTTACTCTTCAGCCCTGGAGGATTCTAGCCCCTGCTAACAATTATGAAATCTGGCACTCCTGGACCGTGCTGTGTATTAGGTTAAACCTAAGTAGCTGTCAGGGAAGGGAGATACCATGCCCAAGACAAGCAACCAAAGTAGGGTTACATTTCCAAAAAGTTTGAGAATTGCTGCTTTACACAGTCCTAGAGGCATAGATTGGAATGAGCTGTCAAATACAATTTTTTCACAGACTATTATTGAATTTATATAATGAGGTGGAACCTACCTGCAGAACAGGGTGAAGAAAGAGAAAATTAAAAGAGACATTGAGCTTCACTGGCTGAACTCTACAACAGCAAGAAAAAAGGCGAATGAGATTTTTATACACTTAGCTGAAAACTCTATATCTAGTTATTTTACAGGTAATAATAATAAATGTCTGAGGTTTTGTTTTGTTTTCTCCTTTTTCCAAAGCTTTATATGATAAAGGCAGAAACCCAATAATGGATTATTTGAGGTGGCCTTACAGAACAATTCCATCTTCTGCAGATTACACACAATTCTTTGATGAGCTGGTAGCATGGACATAACTAATTTGAGTGTGATGTCCAAGCCTGATGTCTAAGTAGATTTGCTTTATACTAAAGACCAAGAGTTTAATTGTATGAAAGTAGTACATGCATTTTTTTACCAATAGTTATGGCTCTTTTAGCTTCCAGGCAAGATTTTGTTACTCTTACAGATCTACACTCATAATTTCTTGTGATACTAATAGTGATTTACCATCCTTGGAAAACAGATGTCCGTTTTGCAAGTGTAAAGCACAGAAAGAGATACAAAAGAAAGAGGCAAATAGAGATACAGTGCCTGGCTGGAGGAGTTATATTGGGTTGACCGATTCATGAACATACACTGAACGAATTTAATATGTGGCAGTCTGAACCATTGATTTGTAAGATAACAGATGTAGCAAGAAACACCTTACTGGTTGAGAACTGAACATAGTGTTTCTGACCATCTGAAAGTGTTGTTATAAATGTCTACTACAGAATATGTTTTCCTTTGCTCAGACAGTATGTGCGTGTCAATTATTCTGATTTGGTTAAAATTGCAAGAATCCATGTACAACGTGGCTTCCTCCACCTTCCTCTTCCTGCAGGAAACATGCTCTTCATTCAAATATTTCCTGTCTTCTTGGAGTGAGGGACAGTGAGAAGATGTAGAAAGCCAGAACTAGCAGTTTGGACTATCCATTCTCTTTTGCTCAAGGAAGACATTTATCAGATGGATTTTGATATAGATTTCTGGGGGGTGTTGGTGGGATTTTTTGTTGTTGCTTTTTTAAGAGTAGAAAAAATGCAAAATACAGTCTGTCAAGCTGTGAGAGCTAATACAAAAGAATGTGAGACAGACTGTTTTGCATAGATTTTGGATTCTTACTTGACTGGCTAAAATCCCAAAAAAGTCTCCTGTGATTTAGTTTTAACTAGTTGGCAGATGTTGAATGATCTCAGCAAGTGTCTTTGTTGCTGTTCCATAGTAAATACATAGCAGACTGACTTTATAATCTCTGTAATATGGGATTTGTCAGTCTTTCTTTATTACCTGTAAACCATTTTACAGGATTAGGAAAATAGCAAGATTGCACTGGTTCTCTTAGGAACCTAAGAGAGCTAAATGCCCGTCCTTATAGGGGATTTTAATAAAAAATATGTCTTCAGTGATTATATTAAAAGCATCAAGACTACTGGCTCTGGTTCAGCCTTCTCTATTTTTCCTCATCCAACTAGATCATAGTACTCTCACAGTTCCCACCCTTTCTAAAATTACTAGGAAATTGCATTCATCTTTGGACAGAAAGTGCTGAGCATCTTACTAGAGCCAATTTATGATTTAAAGCCTGTTTTCGGTGATGTAGTAGTAATGAAGATGCAGATCTGGCTGGGCAGATATAAAAGATTTATTTTTCCACAGATTTATGTTTTTCCATCTCTTATCTTCACATGTTTTTTCTTTGCAGGCTTTACTAGAAATGAATTGAAAAGATCAACATTGACACATGTGATGTCTCTCTGATTCTAAACTGGAAACCATTTCTAGCTTCCTTGCTGTGGAAGCACATTACTGTTCAGCTCAAAAAAACCTTCAGATAACTGCAGTCAAATATAAAGCAGTTGCATGAGAAAATGTACATTTTAATGAATTGATTTTAAAACATAACATAGCAACTGGGAAAACCCACACAATTTAAAATGAACAACTAAACCACAAATAGCCATTAGGCATATCTGATCAGTTAAAAGGTACATGTTGTGTTGGACCTAAAGTAAATACATGTAAAAAAAGCGTATACAGGAAAAATAAAGAACCTGGTAGACCAGTCTGGATAAATCACATCGTTAACAGTAAAAGAGACACTCAAGATTCAGGTTTTCATTTCATCAATGTGAACGAATCATCCTGTGGTTCTCCTTTGGAATCTAAAACAGTTTGTCTTTCTTACCCCCTGCTACTAATAAGAAAAAACTGTGCATGAGTTCATTTATATGGTATAGTAAGAGAACAGAAGACAATCAAAATAATTTATTAGAATGAATATAGTCTCCTTTTCTCAGAAAATAGCTCAAAGTGAAACACCAGAGTAAAACCAATGCTAAGACTACCTTGTGAGTAAGGACACTGATTAACTGTTTATCTGAAGAGACAGTCACAGTTTCATCTCCTCCAAAGTAGCAGCTAAATATTATTGCTGATACATTGAATCAGTGTTGTCTGGGCACATAGAAAATGGCTGTCAGCCAGTATGAAGTAGAAAATAACACTGCTTTATTTACTGAGGTAGTAAGCAAACTTCAGCAATCATTGTTAATGCTTTGGATAATATCCAAGGCAGAACACAGGACTCCTGTTGGCTCAGGAGTCCAAGGAAGCTTACTGGAAAACACGAAGGTTAATTAAAAGACTTCTTATCATCCATACCAAGACTTGAGCAAAAGGATAGAACGTCAGATAGAAGTTCAACAGCTTTTTTTTGAGATGTTCTTTTTTTTCAGGGAGGTTCTGACTTCTTTTGGAGTAAGGTGGCATAGGATTTCGCTCATACCTATATATTTATTCTTTAAAAATAGATGAGAACTTTTAAGTATGTTTGAATGGTTGTAAAAAAATCAATTTGAAATATACCTACAAGACAAATATATCACAGTCATATCCTGAACTTGGTCAACATGTTTATAATAGTCCAAGGTAAATAAGACTTGAGGAAAGGCAGATAAAGATTGTATCTGGAATAAAATGTGAGTGCTTGGAGGGTTTTGTTAGTAAGTTTCCACTTAAAAATGCCCAAAAAACCCAACTGCAAAAGTAATCACGTTAGTAACCAAAACTCATGTGAAAATTTGGGAATCCTATACCTTTTCTGGGCAGCCTGGAATGCTTAGAGACTTTGTGGAAAAAGGTAAGATTTATAGCATTTTTAAGCCCTAAAGTTGAACAGGTCATTTAAATGATTTGTGCAAAATGGTTATGTGTGAATGCTGGGTAGAAGGCAGCTCATGAAAACAATTTTATTGCTAGTTGTCTTGATGTATACTTCTCTGAAATGCTTCTGTACCACAGGGAGATATACTACTAATTTAGCTCATAGATGGTTCAAAGGGGATGAAATGAGCCCCATCCCTCCAGTAAAACTTGATTGGTTTAAAGTTTCATTTGGTTTTGCCCAGCTGCCCCAGAAATCCCTGGAATATATTTATATTCCATTTAAATTAGTTGCCATCCACTTCAATCAACAGAACGTTACAAAATTTCTTTAGCTTACAGACGTTCACAACAAATACATGCTACATGGTAAATTCTGAGATATTTACAAAATAAATGTGTGTAAGGATTATACTGGTACCAGCACAGTAATACCAAAACTACAAATTCCCAAAGGAACTTTCATCATACTCCTTTATTATTTTAAAAAGCATTTTTACTTGCTTTCCAGGTGTCATTCTGTTGCTTTATTATATTACATTTTTTTTTCTGTTCAGGATTTTAGCAATGCTATCAGGTGCAGATTTACATGAAGGGCTGAAAGAGTCTATACCCACTACTAAATCCAGCCACCTCCACGTGATACCCATGTGCAGATATGCAGCTTCCTCATGCAGATGGGCTGCATTTGTTCCTGAAGCTGAAAGGAATATTGTTCTCATGTGTTGCTCTATTTCCTTTCAAAGTTTAATTTACACTAAAGGGAAAAAAAAAGTTTTTAGCTGCAGTTCTAATGTGGATATTATCTGTGATTTAGACTAATCTCCATATTTAAAGATAGTAGAAGGTTAACTGGCAACTTTCTGCTAAGTTGCATGATGTAGTTGCATACTATGGGCCGTTGGACTAGATGATCATTGTTGGTCTCTTACAACTGAAACATTCTATCCTATTCTATTTATTCTACTATTATAAATTGCTGAATGTCTATTTCCAATATGCTATCAACTTTAAGTAATGCAAATTTTGGAAGAACTGGTCAGAAAATGACAAGAGAGGGCAAGCTCGGAATAGCAACAATACAATGAGGAGTGTGAATGTAGAGAGAGAATAGAAGGATTGAAAAGAATCTAGTAAAATTGAAAATATGAAGATTGTAACAATATTGGAAAACGAGTAGAAAAATCTACAATTATTTCAGAAGAGAAATGTTTGTGTCATTAAAATTGATAAGGAATATTTTTTAATATATGTTACTTCCTTGAAAAAGTTTTCCTTCTTTTTTAACAGTAATGGTATTACTGACACATTTCCTTCAGCTAAATGAGATGCTGTTTATTCTTAGCTGGAGGACATAGTCATTTATTTTCTTTGACCATACTGCTCTATAGGCAAGCTATCCCCTGAGCAAAATATACTATTCTTAATCCACTAAAAATTAGCTAGGTATTTAATATTAAAACAGTTGTGGAAGTGAAGTAGGTATAAAAACAAGTGCCTTTCTATAACTGCAGAGAGAACAGAGGATCAGCAAATGAGGGTTAGTGGTAATTATCTGCTAATGATGAAATCCTGTGCAAAACCTGCAAGTGAATGGGGTTACAGATTCATCAATACCCATGAAAGGTCTTCTGTAGCTCATTAAATAAAAAACTAAAAATGAACTGAGAAATGGGTTCTCAAATATGCAGCAAAAACATAGTGATTATGGTCTGCACTAATAAACCAAATGTCTGACCCATTGTCTGACCCATAGTGACAGACTATAGACAATTAAAACAGAATTTATTAATTTCTGTATTTCACACAAACTGCCATTCTCATTTTTGAAAGTAGAACAGATTGATCACTGCACTGTGGAACAAATCCAATACAAAATCAAACTCTGAATAATTTATGACAATGCTTGTAAGCCTATATTAAAAAACTCCTCAAATATATAAGTCCTCCAAAGGCCAAGGAAAAATAATGAGTTTATATTTGTCTTATTTCTGCCATGTAGACTGGTTCTTCAGTGTATAGTGAGAGACTATTCATGACTTGAAATCACAGAAATTACTTTTTAAAATAGAAAATTGCTGAAACCCTATCTTTCTTACATCATTCTTTAGAATTTTTTCCTGATTTTATCATAATGCTTGACTAAGACCAATGGTATTCCAGGTGGTTTCCTATTGTTATTGGCATATGTAGATTGAAAAGGACTGTTTAAATGAAAACATCACCAAACCTTAAAAAAAAACCCCAATGTAAGTAGAAGTACCTCCCCCTCCTACTAAATTTAGGGCACTAGATCTCATTCTAGAATGGGGTGTCTAGCTATATGATAAGTTTCTAGTTATCATGCCACCAAAATACAAACAGCGTAATGAAAAAAGGACATAATACCAATTGTACTGGTCAGTTTGGCAGTACAGTTGTGAATCAGGATATATTTCACCTGTGATTTTGCCAGAAATGCATATATGCTATTACACTAATGAAATACATCTATGTGAAGATGGCAGCATAAACCATAATTCCTTTAATGATTGTCACCATCTGGTTTGCAGGTGAGATCTGTGGCTATTTATTTAAGACTTACTGAAAATATCAAAATTTTACCAATAGGTTTTATCATTTTCTCCACCCTTGGAAGGAAATTACTCGTTGTTTTGTCTTCTATTCTCTCCCCCATGCCCCACCCAGAGTCAGTACAATTCTTCCATATTAAAAAAATTGAGACTAATACATATTAGTGATAAGGCCACTAATATTCATTATGAACTTGCTTTGCTGTGAATTATTGACAAAATCAGGGGAAATTAGGAATGCTGCCTAGTTTTGCCCTGCTGAATTCTGAAGAACACAAAAAGCTATAAGAATATTAATAGTAAGCCTGTTCCACTCCCTCAGGCCTGCTCCTGCTAATAAGACCCTCAAATTTTGCCACTGATCTATCAAAATTTCTGCTGGCTCCTTCTCCCTTTATTCTATTTGGAAAACAATATATAATTTCTGCTTGGAGCTGAGAAAGACAAGGAAATCCTTTGGGTAGTGATATTAAGGGTTGCCCTTTCTTGCCTTCTTTTGGCCTATATTTAATATGCAGAACGTGGTACAAAGTTGATATATCAGAAGGAAGAAGGATAGAAGTTGAAAAGAAGATAGTGCATCCTCTGTTACTTTTGCTCATCAAGAAAAACTAATTTATCACCAGGTTTATTCATTACTCTGAGAGATAGATGAAGGCTTTCAATTGACATCCTCTTTTAAACGTAGTAATAATTCTGGTGTTAAAATTCGATTTCTGTGGTCATAAGACTAACTTTTTCTAAACTGGATCCCAACTGACTTTGGAAACTCAAGAAAATTCTCATGTCATGTGTCACCTTATTGTTGAGTTCTGGAAGTTTGCTGCACTGTGCATATATATTTAATGTCTATTTTATGGTAATACATCTTATGAGCCCAAATGTAATATAGATGTCTTAAATCCATTATTCAAAACTTTGATTTCTGTCACTGCAGTAGATTTGTGGTGAGTAATTCCAGTATTTTGGAAAGTAGCCATCAGCTGAATGACTCGGAGCAAAGGGTTTTACACAAACACAGATCATAACAGTATAAATTCTTTCATAAAAAGCTTGAATCATTGACAGTAAATGTTCTCCATAAAGACATATTCCAAGGGCCCAATTAAAAGGGTCTTTTTTTATGCAACCTTTGTGTTGTGAAAGGAAGAACTTGTATTAAAAAACAAAATTACCTGTACTTTCTAATTTAATCTAATTTTTGCAAAAGTATTCTGCATTCTCCGTAATAAACTTATGGAGAAGAATAACGTGTTATTGTACGTGAAAGGACAGGATGTCTTTAGAGAACCATTGAAGCTTTCCAGGTGAAGTAAACTATTAGATGCTTGTATCTGATGTTTCCATTTTATTTGTAACATCTTTGATAAAAAATTAGTTAAGAACAACAGAAAGGTTGACAGTGAAATGAATTTTTGGATTGGAAGACAATGAAATAATTTTTGCAACAAAACAAATTAGTGACTGTACAGTCTTTTGAAGGGATGTTGAAATAGGAGATGTTGAAATAGAGCTGAAACAGCAAAAATATGGAAAAATGTAGATAGTAAGAGACAAAACAGTATTTCTGAAAGTATTAGACTGAGCTGTTCATGAAGTTCAGATCTCAGTATATCTTCACATTTTAATTATGAGGAGTGCAAGTGGATAGAAAGTAACTTGTAAGTAGTAGGAAATAAAGGTGGCAACTGAAGAAGACTAAGATTTTCCTAGTTTATATTTGTGTTCCATTATTTGTCTCCATGGTGTCAATAGAACTAAACCAGGAAGAAGTAGTAAAGATACTGAAGAAAAACTGGAAAGGCATGTTTTCAATTTAAGAATAGAGACTGTCGCTTTGAAGAAAGTCTCTTTAGAAAATGCATGTGAAAGAAGGAAAGCACTAGAAAGTGCTAAAAAGGAAATTGTTAGACTCTTGGGAGATGCTTATTAATAAAGGAAAGCGATTATACTCTCCATATTTCCTGAAAGGTTGCTAAGAGAGAAAAGAGAAAAAAAATATTTGATTGTATGATTACAAAACCCAAACCTGCTTCTATCATAAAAGGTAGGATTGATACACGCTATCTAAATAAAGAAGTTAAGTCAAGGACAATAATGAAAGAAGCAAGAGCTTTGTGAATGTGGTTGTTTCTCAGATGTTAAAAGCCAAGTGCTCCTTCAGCGGAAGTAAAAGTCTGAATGAAAAATGGCTCGAAAAGAACCTGCCAGGGAAGAGCAAAGGAAAGTGAGCCTGAAGCTGAGGATGGAAGTAGCCTCACCAGCAAGGACCTCATCCCACTCTACCTGAGCAAAGCAAGCAAGGCAGATCTGGTGACCTTAGCCAGGTTTAGCTGAGAGTAAAAGGCTCTCAGGAGCAAGGCCATGGAGCAAGCCAATGATGGGAAAGACCTGACATAATGCTGGGATATTAAGTTTGAAAGTCTGGATCAACAAGGCAAATGCCCAAGCATCAATGTGGTGGCAGCACAGCTGCAGTGCAGTTTGACCTGGGGCCTGGGGTCTCAGCTTAACAGCGGCTCCCAGGAGACAGAGGTGGGCAGCCCTACTTCCACCTCTTTTTCCATAACAGCTCCTATCAGCGGGAGGGCCTTAAGCTGCCTTGCTTCTAGGAGGAGAGGAGCCCTGGGAACATCACAGTAAAATGGTGGTTTGCATAAGGAAGAACTCATAAAATACATGATCTGGGTATATGGAAGAGGATTAGGTGAAGGATAAAATCAGAATGTAGGACAACAGGTGATTTTTTTAATGTGTGGCAGAAGAGACAGATAATAGAGCTAAGACAAGGAAGACCTTTCCCCCAGAAAAGTTACAGAAGAAAGAAAAGAGGTGAAAGGGAGGACATGAGATAATGCAGCATGTTGTTTAAGGAACAACTGATGTTTTCAAAATGAGAGAATGGAAACCAGAGAAATATGAAGGGACTGAGAATGAGAATGGCATAGGAGAAGTGGAAATGGTATCTGAATTAGGCAAGAAAAGGTGGCAAAGATGTTGAGGACCAGATCCAAAGAACTTGGTCACTGACCGCTTGTGCCAGCAATGGATATAAATTAAGTGTTTGGCTAAGAAATTTTGGTTTAGGCAACAGAGCTTTCCGAACAAGAAACAGGAAGAGTTAGGCATCTGATAGAAACGGAACTCTTAAGAGCATGCAAGGCACCAGGACTGGAAATACACAGCAGTAACTGGGAATGGAGAAGAAGCAACAGTCTAAACTCTCTCTCGTCTGGATTTGGCACCTGTCTCAAAGTTGTAGTTAAACTTCCATGTAGTTGAGACTGCAGGTCTTCACCTTTTAACTTTGACACTTATACTGAAGGTGAATTGAATAGATACCTCTGAAAACACTTTTTTAGGGGGGTTGTTAAGGTTGTCTTCTGAAACTCACACTGTCAACCCTTGGCAAAGAGAGCCCACCACACTAAAGAGATGACTAAGTGATTTTTGAATTATTTCTCTGTTTTCAGAGAATGTCATCACATCTTCAGGCTAGGAAAGGACAGAGAAAGCTACATCCCCAGGGAAGAATATAACTGCTTTGGGAAAAAAAAAGTCTTCAGTGAAACGTATGTGTCAAGAGATCTATTTCCTCTTACAGTTCCAGACTAAAAAAATCCAACTGACACCCAAACTGCATCATATTTTAGGAGCATGAGGTTATGTCTTTGTTAATAAACTAATAACAGAGAGAATTTGGGCCTAAGCACAGGTAAATGATCATCCAAACTTCTGAACTGCTAGCATGGTCATGACCATGGCAGAGTTTGGAGTGTTAAGCACTTTTCCAGACAATACCCAGGCAAGGTCTGGGGAAATATTATGGGCCAAAGACCACTGCAAAGAGACAGGTAGGGTGCAGCTGTTCTGTTTTGGAGGGCAAGGGGATAGGAGTAAAGTGAGAGAAGTCAGCCAAGTGGATGTGAGCCATGCTGTGCTAATCAATAAAAGGGTCAGAGAACTGTTGCTGGCCCATTTGATTTCTTTTTAGAAGCAGACTGAAAGAACATGTTCCAGCATCCCAGAGTTATCTTGACATTTGAAGTTATGTGGTGAGGAATCCTTAGACTGGCTAGCAAGCTTGTAATGGTACAGACATCAACTTTGGTTATGGTCAGGTAGCTTCTTGATTTAAAAACAGTCCTTTAAACCATGCTTCGTGTCAGTGATTACCTGCTGTCTGTATTGAGTCAGAGTTGCAGAATCTGAAAGCTTATACGAGTAAGATAAGGAGTTTCAAAGAGTTAAAAGCCCAGTTCCTAGTGATTGCTAATGAGAGCTGAGAAGTCTAATCCTTTAGGTCTGTTTGAAAATCCTATCTGAAAATAAAAATTGGATGAAGTGTGGGATTTGTTGGTTCTGACTATAAAAATGAATAGTAGCAGCAAGTTTTCAGACAACCTGCAGACTAGAATAACAGAAGTAATATGAATTTTCTAATAAGATGTGTCAGTTTTCCTGTTCTTATTAAGAAGAACAGAACATCTGCAAATGGGGCAGACATGATCTTGAAAATAAGCCCTATATCAATCAATTCAGCAAAGAACAATCTGTACACATGATTTTGGTTTTGGCAAATCATCAAACACCTATTAACTGGAAAGCTAAATGAGGTCAGCAGTCAAAGCCCGGCTGGAAGATAATAACATCATAAAAGCATTATAATATGCATTACTTAAATATGAATAGTCAAGGCACATTTGAATTAAATGTGGCAGGATTCAACCACAGATTAAGACACCTGTGTTTAGACGTCCCCATGCAGGTGTCTATAGATGAATTAGTTATCTAAGCTCCCATTCTAGTCAGTATAATCTGTCATGTCCAGAGAGTTTTTTAGTTGATCAAATGTAGGTACATTTGTTGTTACAGTGAACAGTATAGCTATTGGGTTTTGTGCCTATGGGTTACCTGTCACAGCTCTTTCATTTTTGTGAAGAACATGCCTTTAGTAAATCAAATGAATCACAGGAAACTTCTGCAATGCTTGCAGAACAAAGAATTTAGGATTATTTCCAAAATATCTTGGTCACCCTACTGCCTATTTCTTCAAATTAGACTATATGTCCCTTCAGTGCAGTGTCTGTATCCAGCTGAACATCCATAACCATATGCTACAGAGAAATAATACCTGGAACTGAATATCACGTGGGACTTCTCTATCTATTTTTGGCTTCTATTTACTTCTGTGTAACCTTGGTCCTACTTTTAACTGTGGAACATCACTGCCTGACAGTGAACCTGATAAGAGTTGTTCTAGGCCACGCTCAGGGTCCATACAGCCCCATACTCTCTCTTTGCCCATTGCCTATAGTCACGTTTCTCTGGTGTACTTTGCCAGCCTTCAGAAATTTTCAGCTCAGGGGGTCCTAAATCAAAGATTACATAACATTCTTGGGCACTAACTTCTAGAGTTTTATAAGAGTAATTATTTTTAAAAAGTGTGCTTATTGTGGTTAAAGGGATGTTGAACTTGGTTCTTCCTATTTACTTTTTTTCATGCTACTTACAAATTTTTAAGCTTTCTGTCTTATCCCCTCCCTCTACTCAGGAAGAAGCTGAATCCTTTCACTGTTTTTTCTGGGTTTATTTATTTGACCATGACTGAGGACAGAGATGATGTTTTCATGGAACCTTGTATGATAGGTCTAAGATCTGTTCCCTAGTCATAATAGTTAGTTAGAAGGAGAAATGAGTCCCTATTCATTTAACCTCTATGGTGGGAAACACCATTTCCACCCCAAGTGCTGTTAATCTAATCTTAGTTTGCACTAATGTCAAATGAACTTAATAGGAAGCAGGTTAATAAAAGCAATTCTTCACAATAGTTGTGGTTCTGCCTTTTGGACTTTGCTAAAATCAAGAACTATTTTGTATTCATACCTTGTCAAGGGGGAAGAAAATTAAAGATAACAAAAGTTTTCAAAATCAATAGGAAACAGATGTGGTTCCCTGGAAAACTCTTGCATTCAAGCTTCTTTACTATTTTGTCTGTAACGTTACAGTGAATCAGCTCAAAAAGGAATAGTACTGTAGGGCAGAGGATACCGATAGACTACTTGAGTTTGGAGGACAGTACTAGTCAAGTATCATTTTGTAGGCAACAGGAGGAGTGGAAAGTTTCAACTTGTTTCAATAGCAGCAAGAAATCTGCGGTTTATTTGTCCTGTAGCAATATATACTCTACCATGTAGTTTCGTTTTTAAAACTATTTATATAACTGGAGAATATTACTTTATAGTTTAGTTTTGGATTTTGCTTAATTTCTCTATTAAAGTAATAACAAAAGAGCAGTCGTTCCTGAGATTACCCATAGATACTAATTGTAACTAAAAAGTGATGAATGTGATACACTTTGAAAAATTAAATTAGAAGTTAATGAAATGAGAAGACACTTGCCTGAACTAGTGTGGTTCTAAATCTCCAAATTATGCTGATAATTGGGAAAGTTAGGAAACAGTAAGTGTGTGCTATTTGCATAGAATTATATTAATTTCTGTAGCTTGGAAAAGCCTGACACAGACAGCACGGTTGAAGTAAAAAAGCTCATATAAGTTGTGAGGCCTTTGGGTGGAAGTGAATGGGAATATAGAGCTGACAAAATTTTCATCACAACTAAGCCAGCTTTGTAAGTGTAAGGAAACAATATCAGCATGACAGTTATATTTACTAATTCTCTTTGTTTAATTGTGCTTATAGTTATGAATAAAAATTGTCAACAATATTAACTGAAACTCAATTAGAATTTTATGCTTCTATTTTTAAAATGTGACAAAATCTAGAAATATTTTAGACAAAAAATGTCAATTTTTTTTTTTTTTTAAAGAATTTTTTACTTCTTTCCATTGTCTGTTAGGCTTAGTTTTTTTGTCTGTGGTTTTTTTTTTGGTTTTTTTTTTTTTTTTGCCTAAGCAGCCAATTTTGCACATAGCCTGGAGAAGGGCTGGCAGCTTTGAAAATAAAAGTTTTAATTGTGGTGATATACACTAGTTGTTTCTGAACTGAGGTCTTCTGGGAATTTTTACCTTTCATTTTGAGCCTTGATGAAGTTTGATCACCCCAGAGAGCATCACTATGGCAGGATACCAGATGCTCTCTGTCCTCCTTACCTGTCCCATCCCATCAGATCCCACTTTCCACCTGTTGCAGCACAAACAAACTAGTAGGCTGCAACAAGGCTTTACCATAGGCCAGATTCTATTGTCTGTGCCATTTCTCCTTCCTCCAGAGGTCAGACCACACTACTCATCTTCCTCATGCCTCATTGCTATTTAACCACTTAGCGGGAACGAGCTACAGCTGCACATTGTCCATGTCAATCAACCCACTGCCTCTGAGGCAAGGCTACAGCTGCATGTTGTACATGTACAATGCTAATCAACCCACTGCCTTCATTCCTCTACAGTTACCCTTCATCATCACAGGGCCTGAGTGACTGCTTTGATTTTCATTCTGCATGAAGTATGTTGTGATAGAATTTGGCCAATAATTTGTTTCCACTGAGAAATAGTAGAACTCTGCATTAGAACTTAAGACAAAAATTGCATTAATTATGAAGTGGTATAAATGTTATATTTAGAGATTTTTTTTTCAAAGTGGAGATGCATCACAGCGGCAAGAGCAGCTGCGATGTAGTGGTGTGGAATAACTGATTACTTATTGGCAGACAGAGCAGTGATTTACTGGTGAGAAAAATTCCTCCTCTGTTCCTCTGACAATCACCGATAAATTACTGTGTCTTTTCCCTAACTTTAAATATTTACATGGAGCCCAGGAGAAAAATGTATTCTTCATTCTTTGTACATATTTCCTGAGTCTTGTATTATCACTTGTTAAAAATATTGTGACATGGTGCTGTTTAGTACCTCTCAGAATCCACAGCTTTAAGACATCTCTGCTTTATGTTCAGCTGTATCATAAATAAGGTGACACGATTATATTTCCTTTTAAATATTTCCTGTGGATGTGTTAAATTTAGTTGTAGTTAATGGAAACCCAGAGTTGAGTTAAACCACTGATCTCCTGCAGCAAGCAGTTACCATTCATCTTGCAGTTTTGTGAATACCATGTTTGGTTACCGAACTGCTTTTAAAGCAAACTGCTCTGGATTTCTGCTATTTACACTCTGGAATTTTAAAGGTTTATAAATTTGCTAATCTGCCACTCTGACTTGATTATTTGAGTTTCTAGATTTGGAATAATGTTTAATTTTGACAGAAACTGTGTGGCCATTTAAAAATTTAATTTAGCATTTTAGTAAAATTTGAGGCCTAGGCTGTAATTCATTCTGTCATTCTGTTTCAAACAATGCTTGTTCCTGTAATCTGAGTCCTTTTTACGTTGCTGCAGTTTTCCCACATCCAGTTACTTTTCCTGTGGCTCATGCATCTTTTAGTCTTTACATTTTAGAATGCCACACAGTTTTTAAAACATTATCTACTTTTCTGTGAAATAATTTTTAATAATAGTTTCCAAAAATAATTGGAGATAGAGACTTGCCATGGTATGTTAGGAATTTAGAAATGTCATTCTAATAAATACAAAAGTAGAAATGTTGCAGAATCTTAGAAGATTTGAATAGGCATAGCAACTCAGTATTGCAAAACCAGAAAATAATGAGATGCTTTCTAAATTCACGATCCACTTTTTTGTACTCTAGATCATGTTTTATAGCTTTCTTCCATAATCTGGAATAGTGCAAGTTGATTGTCAAGTTTGTTTTATTTTCTTAATTTTTATTTATTTCATTGTGAGTAATAAAATCTGATGGGTTGGCTGCACTAGTAACCATTAGTTTGTCTTGATTCAACCTAAACTGCCTTAGATAACTGTGATTTTTGCCTGATTTCTATAATGTATATAGCTGTTTCCAGAAACTGAAAGATGGCATAGATCACATTCTATAGTTTAAGAAAAAAAACACTAGAGAGAAAGCTTTTAATGTTTTGGAACAGATGTCTATTTTACATCAAATTCACATTCATGCAGGAGGGCTACAAGCTAGTTTAACTTTTAAGAATTTTATCTCTCAAAAAGTTTTCTAGAGTGAAACTTTTGACAAGTTACTGTTTGAGCCAGGGAGTGGGCAGGGAGTGCTAGACAATTTTTAAGAAACTGGAGAGCAGATTTGCCCTCAGTTATTTAAAACAGCAAAATTAATATTACTTTCCAGAGTATACATATGTTCCCTTTAAAGTGAATGCCTGTGTTCTTTATATTTAGTAGAAAATTTCAGAGAACTACGCAGAATAATGAAAATTCTCAGGATTAGGATTGTTTGTTGATCCTTTTGGACTGTCACTGTCTTGAAAGAGTAACAATGGCAGCTAAACTTATTCTAGACAAAGATATCTGCTGCAAAGAATGACCTTGATTTGGAAACGATAGTTATTCAGCACTGCACAAGGGCTGGTCTGCAGTAAGGGGTCTTTCCGCGGGAGCCTCTGGCAAGCAGCAGGAAGCCACAGGGCTTTCAGGAGAGATAATTTGGAAGGAATACAGGTGCTGAGTTGTGCTTCAGTTTAGGTTTGACCACAACCTCCAGTCAAGGACTTGGAACACTCTTTCTGCAGAATTCCAAGGTTTTTATAGGAAGCGGACTACAGAACAAAACAGTACTTTTCACTTCTGGCAGCCATATAAGTATTAACAGTGTAGTTCCATGCTCATGTTAAGCTAGCACAAAGTTACCCTGCTGCCAAACAAGCTGTCCTGCTCATCTGCCGTCTACTGAGCTGGCAACCATACCCTGCTCCCTCTATGCTGCCCTCACACTGCCCCTTTCCTCTGCAGGCTGGGAGAACGCATCCTAGCTAGAACCAGCCGGAGGTGAAAGAGGCAGGAATGAATAGTCAGGGCTGTGATCATGCCGCTGTATGCCAGTATTAAGCGTTCATGGAATTGCTATTTTCCAGAGTTTCTTTCCTTCTATCTCAGCAGTTAATTATGTCCTCTTCTTCCCAAGACGGAGCCGCAGTAAAATCTCCTCAAGGCTACTCATCATCAACGAGCTGCTATATTCTAGTGTCATAGCAAGATTTGCTCCAGGACAGGTATTTTTTCTTAGAAAATGAAAGTAGCTGGAGTTGGTAATGGGTTGCAAATGACTCAATTAACTTGTCAGGTGTCAGAAGTTCAGGATGGTTGTCAGGTCTAGTCAGAATGAAATTTCTACCAGCTATAAGGATTTTCTGCCAACGGTGTATTTTTAAAGTTCTTAACAGCATATTTTTATTGTATAAACCTATCAGGATTATTTTTATTTTGCCCTCTGTCCTTTTATCTCTTTTTACTGCTTTATCACGCTTAGGTTGCTGTGGTTTCTCACATCTACAAGGCTGTTTTCAGTTACTTGTCAGATCAACATATTGTCAGGCTTTGTTACAATTAATGCATAAAATTAGTAAAACTAATTTAAATACTGGTTTTAACTACAAGAAGGCAGAATGAAGACAAAAATCAAGCATGCAGCACTAAGATTTTAGCAAAGGCTTATTTACTTTAGCCCAGTGCCTACACCTATGGAATGGGCTTTAACAACGTGCTAGTTGGCTTCAGAAGCAGGGATGCAGGCAAAATGGCAACACTACTCTGACATGAGAAAACTAAGAAAACCATTGTTAAAACAGCCTCCTAGTGAGAAACACTGAGTCAATGAACTTGGGTATCTTCTAAAAGCATTTTTGTGTTGAAAGTGGAGCCGTATACTCCTGATGAATCATGCTGCATCTGTAGTATATGCACGTCTCAATGTGTCACATCAATAGGGGATTCAAAGAGAATGACAAGTAAAAGCGCAGAGTAACAGTGTGATGGAATGTAAGTAATGTTAGAGCGTCTTTTTTTTTTTTTTTTTCTCCCCAACATGCTATTTAAGAGGTCTATGCTTTGATGTATAATACAAAAGGGCACTAGTGGAGTGAAATGTGAAGGATGGGTAGGCGCTAGTGATGTGCAAAATAGCAAACTCACTTTTAAATGGATTGGCAAAGACCTAGTTGTGAAAAATAAGGCACTGTTGACAACTTGGAATCCCCCTAAGTGTGATGTCCCTTCCCTTAATATAGTGATATGCTTTTAGTTATGTGCATTTGCCTTCTTGTTATTGAAAATAAGTTAGGAAAAATTCTATGAACTTATGTAAGGAAAAGCTGAAAGGATGCTTGCAACTTGAAAATTATGTTTCCGTTTTAAAATAATGAAGGTATTTTATTTACATGTATACCCATTTTAAACAATAGAGGACAGCAATTGCAAGAATTTACTGTGATTTTGTTTTATTGTTGCAACGTTTTATGACAAAAATTAGCTGACAAACTCTTGCACTTCTTGGCACATGCCTTTCATGTTGCTTTAGCTTAAATTCTTGTATGTAGCTTATAACTTCAGGTAGAAAATGTTTTTAAGAAATAACATGCAATCATGCTACTCAGTATTTTTTAAAATTAAAGTACTAAACTGATCTGCTGCCCCAATTTGTCCCCCATATTCCAATGTTAGTAATCTAATTAAACTTTTAGAGAGAAGGAAATGTTATATTTTGATCTGAAAGTGTTCTTCACTTTTATCTCCAAACTGGAATAACACAATGAACCACCCAAGTATAACTGCACACCGCCTTTGTAAAAATGACAGTCCTTGCAGAAAAAAAGCCTGAAATCTGTTAAAGCAGTATGAGGGGAAAGAGTGGACTCCTGGAAATAAATTCCCAGTTCAATGTCAGCTTGATACAGTGCCAGTCTCGCAATCTTCTACTGCTTTTAGCAAAAGGTATAGTGCTATAGGTTAAGCAGTAAAGACCTCTTCCACAGAGCAGACAGCTGCTGATGCACAGTTGCAGATAATTAGATTTTTTTCCTTTAAAACAAAAGAGTAAAGAAAACACATCCACAAAATATGAAAATACTGCTTCTTAGAGTTTTCCTGCATATGCACACACAAACAAGATAACCTGAATTATTAAAACTGTGAATTTAAAGGGGATTTGCTGTCCCACCTTTGTTACACACCCACTCTGTGTGGGCACTCAGAAGTAAAGTGATTTTCTTTGAATTCAGCTTAACTGGTGAGTTAGCATTTTTCACAGAATCACAGGATGGTAGAGGTTGGCAGGGACCTCTGGAGGTCATCATGCCCAATCCACCTGCTCAAGCAGGGTCACCTAGAGTCCAGGACCGTGTCCAGATGGCTTTTGAGTCATTGTCACAGTAAAAAAGTGCTTCCTGATGTTCAGAGAAAATCTCCTGTGTTTATGCCCATTGCCTCTGGTCCTGTCACTGGGCACCACTGAGAAGGCCTGGCTCTGTCTCGTTTGCACTCTGCCTACACATATTTGTAAATATTAATGAGATGTCCTCCTGAGCTGTCTCCTTTAGGATAAATGGCCCCAGCTCTTTCAGATTTCCTTATAGGACAGATGTTCCAGTCCCTTAATCATCTTCATGACCCTTTGTTGGACTCTCTGATATGTCCATGAGCTGAGGGGCTTGGCACTGGACCCAGTACTCCAGGTGTGGCTTCAGCAGTGTTGAGTAGAGGGGAAGGATCACCTCTTCAACCTACTGGCAGCACTCCTTGCACGTAGCTCAGGACACCGTTAGCCTTCTTTGTGGCAAGGTTATTATATGTGGCCAAGCCTTTGACTATAGCATTTGCACTTTAAGCATTTGCACTGGAAAACACCTGTTTTAGATTGCTCCCTTTGCACATATGCACTGTGATAGTTTTATAATTATGTACTCAGAGACAATTTTCCCGCAGATCTCTCTCAATCGTTCTCTGTTCAGCAAATAAGTCTGTAAGGTTATGTGGTCACATCCACCACTCTTTAGCTTTCAAAAGTTTGATTTAATGAATACCTGGAACTTAAATTTACAGAAATCCTAATGTATAATTAAGGTATATATTTCTCTGAGGCATGCTTGGAAGGGGCTTACTGTTATTGGGTTCTTCCCTGTATTGGAACTCCTACATGTTACTTTAATGGAAATAATGACATGTTCTTCAAAAGGCTTCCTCGTTCTTTTCTGGCTTGGGGATTAGCCATCTGGTCTTCAGTCAAGTGCTGACTTCAGCCAGCCTGTGAGAACAGTAGGAGAATATGGCATTTGTGTCCGAACCGAAACAATTAAGGTTACCTCCATTGCTGATAATTCAGTGCAATTTACCTCTCTGGCCTTCCCGGGTTGGTGTTCAGTAGTGTAATCTGAGGGCTGAGACCTGTGGGCTCTGTAGGGCCTGTGGTGATCCTTTGGGCTCATTCTGAGAGGAAGCACCATCTCGGGCACTTGTATTTATCCTTGTAACCATTAATGTCTGAGGAGACTACCCTTTCCTGTACAGCAGAGTAGCTCAATGGGATGAGCCTGGATGCATTTTCCTTGTTAGTGCAGCAGCGGAGGTCATTTGTCAGAGCCATGGATGCTGTCTCAGAACTGCCCTGCTCTGAAGCCCGGTGCTTACAGGATTGTGGCAGCTGACTAGGAGACAGCGCTTTTTTTGGTTAATGTCTTAATGACTTGTCTTTTCTGTAAAAGAGTCACTAAAGCTGAGCTGTTGTTCATGAGGTCCTTATTACTGAAGAAAATTGTCCTTACTGATGACTTGTACATATTTATACAAATTTAGATGTTTTCTCTCCTAAAAGAAGAGGGGCTAGTCTGTGCAGAAGACATTGGTATACAGTCTATCATCCTGTTAGCGTCCAAGAAACACAAGCGTAGGAGTTGCAGGTGATTGTTTTGGGTATTTTGAATGGTGCCATGACGACTCTGGGGCTTGCTGGTAGACAAAATGTCTTCCCTAAGGCAACCAGACTGTCTATAATGTGTTCGTATGCCTACTCCATTTCCCTTGTGCTCCATCTTTTGGGGAGTTAACCTTCTGTGGTAATTCAAATATTTTGAATATCATTCTCCACTCTTTGCAGTGAGCAGAGTGGGAACAGGAAATTCAGTTTAAGCATATTGCAGCTGGGGGCTCAGAAGGTCTCTCAAACTCTTGGATGTTCTGTTAGATATGTCTTTCAGATGACATGTTGACTCTTCTCTTTATGGATAAAGAGTACTATAATCAAATGCAGAAATTATTGGCCAGCTTGGGATTTGGGAGCAGTCCACCTACATGCTAACAAAGTGCACGGGCTGAGGTAATTTATCAAGCTTCCAATACACAATCTAGCACCAAAGAACCCGTAAAGACATTCCTGGCAAATTAAGGTGGTTGTGTTAAATGGCATATGGCAAACAGGCCCTCTATATCCTTTTCCCTAGAGGAAAAGATGTGTGCAGCCAGATGCATTGCCACCTGACAATTTAAGAACCTACAAGGGTGACTGGTGAAGGTTTATTTAGGGTGCAAATATTTTAAATACCTTGGATTGATTAAGCATTTCTTTCTCTAGCAGAGCAGAGAACTTATCTCTATATTTAGGTATTAAGTTTCGCTCTTGGCATGAAAAAGTAATTGAATATATGGTATCTAACTTCTTGCACACTAGAAAACTATATAGATTAATTAAATTAAGGTGAGCTTTCAACATTTTGTTTACAAAAAAGTTAACACTAGGAACTTCTTTCAAAAGTCTCCTTTCATGCCAGGACGACTGGAAAATGTATAGTGCATATTCAGTTTAAACATAGAAGCCTACGATAAGACACTTTCTGACTAGTGCTCCAAGTATGTGTATTATTTATCATCCTCAGTGTTTTGTTTCTGCTATTCTTAGCATGTGGCTTTGTTTCATTGAAGTAGTATATTGTCTGAGAGGACTAGTTAGGAGAAAACTGTACAAGGTAATGAAAATATTTAAATTTTTATTTTAGAAATCAACACTTACATGAAAAAAAATATAAGGTGTAAGAATGTCCAGTCCAAAATTTCTGCATTTTGGTTATGTATTTATGAAGAAAAGAAATATGCTAGAAATATGAGTTCATAAAATCTTACATTTTTCTGTTGCCTGTTTGCCTCTGTTTGCATAGATGAGGTGTGCCATGCAATGCAACCAGTGTGCAGGAAAGTGAAGGTAATATAGCTGTAGGATGGAGAAAAGATCTTCAGTACAGCTTTCTAACTAATAGTAAACTGAGTTTTGTCTGTTGGGTTGGTTTCCTTTTCATTCACTAAATATAAAAGCACATTAGTTTTTTAAGCTTTTCTTAAAAACTGTAACTGCTGCAGCACTTAGGATTCTTACACAATGAGTTTGATTATTGGTTTCAAATTTCTGGGTGCTTATGCTTTCTTCCGAAGCACAGAATAATACACTTGCTTAAATTTAACACTCCTCCAGACTCCTTTTTTTTTGATTTGCTAATTTTTACTTCATTACAATCTTATCTACTTTGGCTTCTGATCACTTGTATACAGTTATTACAGGGAAATTAACATCAAAAGTTTGTATTCTGCTCTTTCTGTAAAGCAAGGTCCTCTCATGGTCTGTTTTGTTTTCTGTATTATGGCTGTCACCTTTAGTGGGTTCATGCTGTTTCTCCTGTTCCATTTCTTGTTTGTTGAGTGTCAGGAATTTGGTCTTGTTATCCTAGTGGGGATCTGTGCTGCTGATTAGCACAAGTGGCTAAAAATAGGTGGAGTTCAAGTAGGCTTCATTTGCTGATAATATTGTTTTATGCCTTTTATGCCTTCTGTTCTCAAATGTAATTCTAGTCAGGTCACAAAATGACCACTAATACTCACAAAATGAATGAACTGTTTTATCATTTTCTTAGTCATCCCCTGCAGAATGAAAATTTCTTGTGTAATGGGGAAGACACAAACATGTTAATCAGTTTAAATGTTATCTGCTGGTTTTTTTCTGCCATTGGTGAGAGGCTCCTGCTGAGGGAGGCTGTTGTGAGTGTTGTGGAGAGCACCAGTTGTGAACATCTCTTATTCCTTTTTCAAAGTGTGAGACTTGCCTGCTTGTCTCATAAAATATAATGAGTTTTGGTTTCATTTGCAATTCTGAACTTTATTGAGCAAATGTATGTGTAATGAAGACACCAGTCGTTACTTTGTTGCTTAGCTGGAAATACACTTTCTGATACTTATTTATGTTTTTTCTAAATCCATATGTAAGTTGTAATTATTCTTGCAATGAAGTTTACAGTTATGGTTGTCATTAACCATCATGTGGAAAGCTGAATACATACAACTGCAGGCAGCTATCATATCCCTTGGCATTTTTCTTCAGTACTACTACAGTTAGGTGCACTGTGCGGTTTTGTAGGATAAATTGTCTTTCCAAAAAGTGATAGACCTCTAGCGCACTATTATAAATATTACATATTATGCTTTAGACATAAACTGGAAGTATTAATTAATCCTCGGATGTATTGAAAAGATTCTACTCACATAAAACTTGTGAAGCAATGCAGAAGAAAACTGAGAACTTTTACAGGAGAGCAGGTGGCACAGGTTATGTAGCGAGTATAAAAAGTTTCTGATCTTGCCCCCTTTTATCACATGCTAAAACATTTCCAAAAGTTTCATCTCTAGAGCTTAAATTTGCAAGTCTCATTCTTCCCAGAAGATTCATGTGCTTAGGAAAACTGTGGCAAGTCCTTTCAAATGTTTTAATTAGATGTCTATGTTCATGTATTTGCCCACTAGAAAGGAAAATTCAGAAATTTTACAGTAGCTCAAAGAGCAGTAAAACTCTAATATATGAACCATAGATTTTGTGTTTTCCTTTGGATACACATTACTGCTTGGATAAATGAAACAATAAAATTCTTCTTTTTTTAAACACTCAAGATAAAAATATTGTTTGGTGCATAAACAAAGAAAAATTCATTTGCATGAAAAATGCTCTTAGTTGAATATAATCTCTGCGTGTTTGCATAACTTTCCTCATAAACACAGAATAACATATCCTGCCTAAATCTCCTTGGCATTTAGATCCCAGAAGTCTACCTCTGAATTTATTGAATGTAAAAATTGCTGTTCAAAGGTAGAAAGATTAAATACACTGAAACCTGATTTCCAGCCTAGCCTAAATTCTAGTATTTGAATCTTTTATACCTTAGAACTTATTTTATGACTGAAGAACAGGAAAGTAATATTATCTTCACTTTACTGATGATTTAATTGGACTATAATGAAAATGGTCATGCTTGATGGCCTGTAAATTAGTTTATTTTCTGCTGATGGCTTAAAAAAAATGTTGAACTATTGCATGTGGGAAAGGTAATGTACTGAAAAAGTAAAAAGAAAAACAGGTAAGCATTGTGGTGTAACAGCGTAGTACCAGATATTAGGAACCAGAAAGCCTAATTCATTAAAAAAGAAAAAAAGTCACCCACTCCCATATTTAATAAAAATAATAACCACCACCACAACAACAACTTTACAAAGTGTCAGGCTAGACACTTCTTCTGTTCTGCTGTAGTCTTTTATGCCATCTGTCTAGACTGCAAGATCTTTTAAGGCAAAAACAGATACACAAGTGGCACATAGACCACTGCTAGGACTGTTAATTGCTTACTTTTCACATCTGGCACACATTATATAACACATTTTCTTCTGCCTGTTAAAAGTAGATAATATTTATTTACCTGCCTGTCACTAGGGCTTTGAAGAGCCTCATGGAAGCCAAAAAAAATAAATGAGCTCTGAAGGGAAATTGATACTTCTCAGACATCACAGTTCAGATACAGCCTCTAACTACGTTTTTAAACAGTGTGTTCTCTCTCACTGGAAAGGTTTTCTGATGCTCTCTCCCTGAACATCTGCTGATGGCCACTTTCAGAGCCAGAATCCAGGTCCAGACAGAGCTTCCCTGATGCAAATGGGCAGCCTGATGTTCTTAAAATTTGCATGCTATTGTGGGACGCATTAAGTTTCACGCTGGTGATTTTATTGTGCTATTGGTGCCACCTCAGTTGACCAAATGGCAGCTGTCATAAAAGGGGAAGAACAACATTCCATCTTCTGTTGCCTGTGTTTCCTTCTGCTGAGCTGAGGAGATATAAAAGACCCCTTGGAGTACGGACATTGAAAAGGTCTTGACTGGAAATGGTCGACCGTGCTGCCTTCTATGGAGCAGAAAAACAGGAAACAAAATGGGAGCAAAAAGTTCACTGCGCAGGAATAGCATGTGGAGAGTTGAGCTTCAACTGGGTCATGTAACAGGAATTTATTCTTTTTTCCTTTCTCATTATTTCTCCTGGCTTTGAATTATTTCCATTAAAAATGGAACTTCTTAAGTTAGTCATCATAAATTAGTCATCCACCAGTGTTTCAGGTATTGGCCCCAGGTGAACTAGCCTACTACAGTAAAGGACAATTCAGATCCTGTGTAGCCTTTCTTTGTGAACTGGGCAAATGAGCTTGGATGCAGTCCGTTTCTTTGTGCTTGGATTCCAGCTGCTGTAACTAGTTATGGAGGGCTCACACGTTGCTGTTCTCTCTAAGAACCGTACTGTGGAAAGTAACCTGCTGGTGCTGTTCCTTACATCTTTCTGACTGCATGAAACATCCTGATCCTATCTACCCGTATTTATATGCATGAAGCTACAGAAGCTATAAAGTCATCCCACGGTGTTTTAGCATATGTTGAAAAATGAAATACTGTCAAACTCCTACAGTGCTTGAAATAGACCTGAAATAGCCTTACATTTTTGCTTCTTCACACTTTTTCTGTAGAGATCATTCAGGGTTTCAGATGCAGTGGGGCACAGAAATAGAGAATGAATCTCTCGCTTGTCAAACTAAAAATTAACCTGCTGAACTAAGATAGTTATAGATAACTAGAATCTCTAGTTTCTTGCCTACTTTCTGTGTCACACAGTATTAGAAATTCTTATTGTTCTGTGCAGAATGCATAATTCAGTAAGTGATTCCCAAGTTTATGTTTTGAAAAGAGAAAGGTCTAGAAATCCTGTATGAATGAGATCTCGTAATTTCTTTAAGCTTGATTACTACCAGCATAGATGATGGTCTAAAATTATGCTATTTTCTATTCTATCGTACCTATTCAGTGTGTCCAGCAATGAATTTTTTGCTCTGACCAGTAGTATAGATCTGCAAAATAACATGCTCGGAGCCAGCTGCAACAAGTGGGAGTTTGCCATTAATTTTAAGGTGGCAAAATTTCACTGCTATGTGTGCAGTTAAAACAACTTTAGAGATTGGAGAAATACTGAATATCAATGCCTTATCATAAACAGTTATGAAGCCGTCCATCCTGGCTTGAGGGTGGTGGGTGCTGTCCTGCTTGAATTTTGTAGTTTATCTTGTGTGTGCGCATGTGGTGACGGTCTTCTCTACAGACTGGTTTCATTACTCCATTATTTTACGGTGATGAAATAGTAATGCAAGGAAGATTGAATCGTTAATTTCCTTTATCCTACCGTTCTTTCAGCAGCCAGAATAAAGTTGGGTGAACTCCATTAAAACAATTTCAGCTTTAATATTAACTGCAGAAGTACAGAATGGAGTTTTACCTTACTGTTCAGTTGAAAGGAGAAAAAATACAAGCTGAAGTTTCTAAATCATTGCCTTACTTCCTCGGATGAACATTTTTAACTTGGCAGATGTTTCTAGAAAAATCTTAGTGCTTCTAGAGGTGTTGCATTTTTTTTTTTTTTTAGTTTTCTAAACTGCCTTTTAAATACTGCTTAAGCATACATGACACACACAATTAAAAAATTATAATCACACATAGGCTAGAATGTTCTGGATTTTTTCATGTATGCAATGATTATTTGAAACCATTCCTGGATGTGTCAGTGGATGATTTTTGGGCTGCAGCTGTCTTGCTGAATATTCATTATGAAATGCTTGTATTTAAAAATAAACCCATTAGATTTGTTTTCATCACACAGACTTGTCTTTCACTATGTGCCAGTGACCTGGCATTGTGTCTGCATCTCTGAGCCTTAGGTCTTCATGGAAAATCTTCACGTTTTAGACTTTTTTTCCCCAAAATATTCAACAGTATTTAGACACTTTCAAGTATTTTTAGAAATGGATCCTAAAAATACAATGCAAAGTTACTTAGCTGTTGCTACCTTCTCCTTTAAAAGCCAAGGTGGGCCTACTTTCTCTTGTGCTAGGCCTCCGTCTCCACCATAATACTTCCAGGCAAAATGGTGTGCTTTTCAGTGTGGAGTTATTTCTGATTCAGAGTTGATTATAAATAACAGAAGACATTCTGTGCAACTAAAGCAAAATACAGGGAAGGGGGCGCATATCTCTCCTTATTCAAGTAGAAAGAAAGGTTAATTCACTTTTCTGTTCCTAGTTTAGTGGAGGAACAATATCTCTTCTGTAATGCAGCAAGAGCAATTTTCCAGTCTGCTTTAACTCCTATTCCTGCCTTGAGCATTTAGGTTCCAGACTTGTTATTTCAAAAATCAGTGAAGGCTTGTCAGTGCCTGTACCGGGAACAAGATATTCCCCTGGTGACTGTTGCACTCTATATTGTGGAAAATGACCACCTGCAACACTGGAAAATGAGGCACATAGGAGCGGGCAAGCCAAGGTTACAATGCCAACAGAGCTAGTATCAAGTAGAGATTTTCAACAAACCTTGACACCGCATGAAGAAGTTAAATATAATGTACAGTGCCTCCTTTTCACTTCTTCCTTGCTATTGAGACCTTGTATCCTCTAAATCTGTATCTTTCAAAGGTTTTCAGATGACTGAGTTTCAATACCAGTTTTGAAGAACTAGACTTCTGGTTTTTGACATCTCAAAGGAGACAGTGGAAGAGGGGTCTTATCTCAGGCAATTGTAGTACTTGGAAAGCTGACATTTACCTCTAAGACCACTACAGAGAAACCTGCAAGACAAATCGACAGAAATAGTAATTTTATGGCATGGCTCACCTAAATTATTTTAGAAAGCAAGGCTGAATTCAGTGCCTAAAGAAGGGTGCCTTGTGTTGGTTCAAGTCCTGTGGGTAGTCTGCTAACCTTCCTAACACTCCAGAAAAGACTACATCTCCCACAAGTCCTATACTGTATCTCTCAGTGCTGTGTGGGTATCTTAGTCTGTGGTATCCCAGATGGCACTAGATGCCAATGTTGTGGCAATGAATTTCATCCCTCTTTTAGCATAGTAATAGTAATAGTAAAAAATTTCCTACGTATATATAATATATACATGTTTAAGATATGTATATTCATACATGTGTGGTACAGATTTGTACCTGTAGTTTTCAAGGAGAAACATTGATTCTGTTTTGCAAAGTGCTTGGGACTGACTGAAAGTGGGAGAACTAACAATTAGCAGTTAGTAAGATTAGCAGTCATCTTTGATCTGTAATTGCAGCTGCGTGGTTAGTGTTTTATATCTGCCATGCCCCTGCTGATACAGGTGGTGCACATTCAGCAGCGTCTTACGTAAAGACGCAATGTACATTATTATACTTACAAAAAGAGAAGGTAGAAACTAAGGAAAAAATAATTGGAAACAAAAGCAAAGTACTTTTAGCTTCCCCTCATCATAAAGAAAAAAAATACACAGGAGAAAAATAGCTTCCATATTTTTAGGCAGTTGTGAGTCACCTTAAATCTCTTAGGATATTTTAGTAAAAATTCTATTGAAAAAGCTTCTATGTAGTACTGAACTAATAAGTTTTTCCTTCTGATATATTTCACTTTTTTTTTTTTTTTTTAACTTATTCAGGGTATAGAAGCAGTTATCCATCTGGGAATGCAAATGTTGTGAAATGAGCTGTATGGATTGTAAGAGGAAAGAAGACTGGGTAATCTTTTCTGAGGCTGGCTGTTAGCATTCTATAATTATACACTACACTAGTAGTAGCAATAGAGTTGTCCATACATCTGGAAAGGTAGTGGTTGGAGGGGATAATCTAGGGCCTAAACTCACTGTCCTGACTATAAGGTCCTTATTAGTAAACTGTATGGTCCATGAGATTAGGCAGGCTGTGTGGAGGTGTGGTGGAGATCTCAGAAGAGAACCAATTGAGCAAAGTTATAGTATTGTCAAAGAACAATGACAAGGGAATGACATCCATAGAGAAGGTTATATTGACAGTGCAGGTAAAGGGTTGGGAATTCTGGAGTGACAAAAGGCTTTAGTACCCAGCTGTAATTTTGAAAGTGTGCAGACACTTTCATATCTCTTTGTAAATACAGCATTACAACTAAACGCAAGAGTAAATGTGTAGTAATTATACTTCACATGTGTGTTGTACCTTTAACCCAGAATTACATAAATTGCATGCTATTATATCATCAGATGTCAATGGACAGAGCTGCTGAGTATAAGGAAAGCAAGTTTTTTCTGGGAGGTAGAGAGGATGCAGGTATGTTCACATACTGTCAGACACAAGCAACCTTCTCCTATTCCATCAGAGTTGTGCCCTGTCCTCATAGTCTGTTTAAATTGGGAAGATGAAGAGCTGGGTCACTGATGTAATATTCCAGCAGACTTGGGCCAGTCTGAGGACTGCTTTTTCATTGAACCTACACATGTTAACTACATGTTTTTAGCTATGTGAAATTGTTAAAACTGTTTGTGGAGATTACAATAGAAAGTGGTGCAAAGTATGTTTTGTTTTAGTTGTTTTGACATTACATTAATAGCTAAAGGGAAGTTGAATTGATAGACAAAACCTCCTAGCTGTAAAAATCCCGAGGCTATCCTGAACCAAGTTCCAGCCAAGAGTCTGCCAGTGCATGTTTTTCAACAGAAGAACAACAATGCATCTCATATTCTGTGAACATCATTTTTCTTTCCATGTGCCCCTCAGTGAAAACATTGCAGGAAATAATACAAAAGGAAAAGAACTGTAGATACAGTGATTGTTGTTCTGGTCCTTGACCTGATACTCCTCAACTGCCTGCAGGAAACTGAAGCCACCTTCTTGAAAAGACTAGTACTTGATGTGAATTTGATAGTTAAGTTTTCTTCTCAGCAAAGCTAAATGAAGAGATGTAGCCGTATATTGGTTTCCTTGTACAGAACAGTATGTAATAATAACAACACATCACTCTTCCATGTTTTGCATTTTTTGACATATCTTTAATGAAATAATTTCAGAGCTTTCAGACATTCCTGTCACAATCTCTTGGTTTGAAAGGACACTTCAAATGAGGTTACACTGTAAGAAAATATTAATTTACTCATTTAGGCATATTTTTAATATTCTTGTTCCTATACTTCTGCTGCATAATGTATAATTTGTAGAACAGAGGATAAAGGTCACAGAGCTTTGTGTTGTTTGGGTGATTTATTTGTTGTTTTTTTGGTGGTTTTCCTTGAGTCTTATAATTAGGATTTTTTGTAAACACTATATTGATGTACAAAATATTGCATACACGTTGCTCTTTGCTGTCTGCACTGTATTAAATTCTGAGACAATGGAAGATTAGATTTGTAAGATTTTCATCAAATAGAAACTCTCCAAGTATACTTTTAAAGATCATGGTTTAATGGTTTGGCTGAATTTCAAATCCTGAAAGAAAAAAAAATATTTGAATAATACTGGTTCATTAAAATAATTTAAGAATTCTTAAGAAGGCTCCCATATGAGGTGCCAGACTGACTCTAAACCTCATTGATTATCATGTCTCACAGGATTATGCAAATGCCAGTCAATTTACAGTCAACTGTAGACTGAAGACTCATGTCTGGAACTTCCTGAAATATTATCACCAAGCATTTTTTGAGGGAAAAAAAAAAAAATCCAGTCTTGAATTAATGAAACTTTGTAACAGGCTTGCAAACTATCAATGAGATTATTGTAAACCAAATTCTGTTCTCAGCATGCCTGCAAGAAATGCCTGCAACCCCCTTCTGCTAAACTCTCTGCAATCCTAAGGCAGTACTCCAGTAAAGTTGGTGTAACATACTCAGGAAATCTCAGGTCTGTTCTTATCGCTGCCACTGGCTTATGTCTGTACTTTGGACTTTTTATCACTTTTAACTTATGCATTACAGACATTTCTGTGAAGGTTATTCTCCTTCACTTCCTTTCTCAGACTCATATATTCTCTCATTTCCTCTTTTCTTGTACATTTTCTTTCTCCACTGACTGCATAGCGAAGTGTTTACTACTTCCTCTGTAAAATCATGGTTCTCCAATGTTTTCTTCTAAATTTCTACCTCTTACTGTTTCCAGGTTCCTAAGTTTCCTCATCCATCTTCATTTGCTTTATTAAAAAACAAAACAAAACAAAACACAAAACCAGTCCATTGGTGAATAGTGATGTGAAAATCTCCATTCCCTTCCCTTTTCTGTTATATGCCTTCTACCTGATAACTCCCAGGAACAAAGGACATCCACAGCAGGATAGGGAATGACCACAGAGGAGGCTGTAATGATGGAAGTAGAGACTGCTGTGTAAATGCAAGTAGTAAAAAGTATTTGGCTCTTTATAAGACATGCTGTTATGATGAAATGTGTAGAAATTCAGTGGAGTGTCTACACAGTTTTGTGGGATATATTGCCTTCTATATGGAATTTATTTTCAGCAAACATGATTTAGAGACTTTGAGTGATGCCAAAGAAATGCAAACACCCTTGACTTCAGTCTTCAACTTAAATTTAGATAGGAAAATGAAAAATACACAACACTGGCATTCACTTGTTCTCAGAAGTGGATTGTTGTCCTCAGGTGGAACATGAAACTGTACAATGCAGTGCGCTACACATAATATGCATAGTACAGGTTTTAAGGATTGTAACTGCAGTGTAATCACACTGACTGCAGTTCCTGTTCATCGAAAAGGAGTATGATAAAGGATGGACACAAGATTCAGACATACTTTTTCGTTACTTTATATATATGCCTTACTTTCCCTTTCATTAAAATCAAATGGTTAGGTAAGTCAAACAGTAGAAAGACGTAGTCTGAGCTGAGACTTGAAGAACAATCTGTTACTTCATTAGAAGTCTCTGTATAACAAGTCAGGAAAGAACGACAGATAGTGCTCCTGAATTCATACAGATATTTGTACAACTTTTCACCTGAGGCTTGGAGGTCTCTTTGCCTGTCTGATACTTGGCCACTTCAGGGCCCTAACTAGAATTCATGTCCCCTGCATAATTTTGAGTCCCCTGCCATCACCTTGTCCTGCTTCTCCAGGAATATAAACTCAAAAGCTCATGTACTGTAGAGTTCAGTGACAGGCAAGGAGCTGTTTCACAGTCTCTGTTGAAATCCCTGCAATTTTTGAAAAGTTAGAGGGCATTGGTCTTACTTAAATCACCATTACAAAACATACTGTCAGGAAATGCTTGTTTCCATTGTCCTGATACTTCCCAGTACCTTTATGCAGCTGCTTCTTTTTCTTTAAGGTTGAAAACATTTCTGTGAGATGTGGAGAAGTTAGATAAAGGCATACAAAGGTTATTATTTGTATTACAATGATCATTAGCACTCCACACTTGACCAGATCTCCGTTTTGGCAACCACTTGTAAACACATGATTACAATCATTATGCTTGAGTATTTAACATGACAAGACACACAAAATACAGAGGGAAAATTGTGCTGAAATGATTTCTCCAGGCCAGCAGCAAAAATCAGGGCCAAGTCTGCATTCCAGTCTGCTAATCTTGCTATAGGTCTGGTTTACAAGCAGCTTGGTATCTCCTATGATATTCAGGTATTCAGGGGACATGCAACATCAACGGTTTGTTAGCATCTTTTTCTTATCTGTTCAATAAAAGTTCTAAAACTTTTCTTCCTACTGCACAAGTTTTGGACAGACACTTTGGAGGTTATTATTTACAAAGGAAAAATAACAAAGATAATAAACACAAACAAAAAAAAGTAAGCATTTGGGCCCTAATTCACAAGGCTGTTCAGACACTTCAGTTCCATGTAAATCAATACACATTAGAAGCTAAGCTAATGAGAACTGGTGACTATATGGCTATAATATAGTAATGGATTTTGGCTACTCTTAATGGTGAAACGCACCTACATAAACTCCTGAATGCATCCAGGCCTCAGATTGTTTTTCCTAAAGAAATGGATTTTCTCAAGGGCAGTTTTCCCTCATTGTTCCTCATTGTTTATAGCAGTCTAACAGTTAGATGAACTTTTAGAATCTGGGAGGTTTACTCTTCTAATAATCTTTTTTTTTTTTTTTTTTTTTTTGAGAGAGAGAGAAAAATTGTCTTTTTGTGTACTTTTTAGGAAGGAACCAGAATATGAATTCTGGTGTTACTCTGCATGCATCATATTTGTCATGTTTCAGCATTATCTCTGATTTTCTTGGCTTCCTCCCCGAATTGCTTTAATCATTAGCCTTTTTCTTAACTACTTCTCTGATATGTGTCATTATGGTGGCTGCCTCTCAACAGCTAGCCTGGGGAAAAAAACATCTTATTGATATCACGGGGTAGATAGAGCTACTTCACAGAGACAACAGCATAATGTATTCTGGGACAGCTGGCTCTAATGCCAGCCCCAGATACATCAGGGTGAGTCAGGAGTAATTAGAGCACAATTACTGGTCAAAATCAGGACCATTCTCTGAGTTCCAGATTTTCTTAGAAATTGGTGTAATTTCACAAAAGTAAGTAGAAGCGGATCATTTTACTCTGTGATGAATTTAAACTACTGTCTGGAATGAATTTTGAATCAATACAGGATAGATTTGATTCTTTATCAGCATAACATAGTACTGTCCTAAGTCTACCCCTTGCCATCATGATGACCATGTATGCAGTTACATACGCTACAAGTCCTATAGGACTTGAGCAAACCACAAGGTGCTGCCCATTGATTATATGTCAAGAGTTAATTTGTATTGATTGGAACAGCTGAGTTCTTGGTAGATTTAAAAAAATGTTGAGTACATAAACATTTCTAAGATTCTTTCATTTTTCTGTGGAAAGGGAAAAGTTTTAGGCATCTTCACTAAGTACTGTTAACTTTGATGTGCTACCAGTATCCTTGTATGACCTGTTTCTCATAACTTTGTCCCATACTAGAGAATGCTGCAGCCTCATTTGCAATTCAAATTCTCAGGGTAAATTACATAGATAAATCTTGGTGCCACAGTCCATTGAATTTTACCTAATATTATTCTTTTTCCTTCAAGAACTTTAAGAGACTATGACTTTCAGCATTGACTTTCATTATTTTTCTCCAACACATGAATAATTAATGTGGATTACTGTGGACTGTTTAAACTCTTTATTAAAGAAATTACCAAGTGTATATAATAGTGTCTTTTTCATGAGATGAACTCAGGTGATTTCAGCACTCTAAATAAGCATTATAATGTGATTCAAAATTGCATGGTAAAGGTGTGAAGCTGTTTTTTCAAACACAGACCCAATAATAGCAATTTAAAGTGTTTTCATATCCAGCAGGGCTCAATGTGGATACACAGAAATAGAGAGACTTAGAGTACTGGCTGGGTCCTGTCTCCCTGTTTGGAGCTCATCTGTTAAGCGTAGCTCCAAAACCCATGTGTGCTGTTGTCCAGATTAGAATTACTTTCCTGCAGTAAATGACTGTGGACCTTCCCCTTGCACTTCAGACTCCACTGAGCTATATGATTCCTTTTTTTCCTTCCCAAGTTGTTTTTGCCAAGTTCACATTATAATTTACCCAGCTCAAATTAACTGTGAAATAGAGATGGAACAAAAAGGAGAGTGATTTTCTAAGAAGAATGAGGAAGGGAAAAAGAAGGGATTGTATGTGACAGGCACTGGCCGCACTGCAGCTGTTGATACAGACGTCGTCAATTAAAAGATGCTGCACTCTTTTCTAAATGAAACAGAACACAAAAGCCAATCATTCCAAAGAGGTTCTCTGCAAAAAATTGTTTCTTCCTTTGAAGTCTGCTCAAGACAGTGTTGGGAGAGGCGCATTACCCCTAAGTATCGGGTAATTACTTACTTTTAGAGGCAATATAACTGGGTAAGAATTACTGTGAATTCCACTTATGCTTTTTAAGCACCAAGGAGATACTCATTAAGAATCTTTGACAAATAATGAAAAGAAAATTTTGGTGCTTGTTAGAGGAAAATGATAAACATATCTCTTTTCCTTCCTTTGATTATGCAAATAATGGGAGTTTTCCCAAAACATAAGGCACAACATTAAAGAACTTTTTTTTTAAAAAAAACCAAGCTGTCACAACGTGGCTCTTGGAGACTGATCAGCTTCAGTTGATGGGACATAAGGTTCTTTACCATGTAAGTGTTTTGAAGTATTTTGTCTGAAAGGACTACCTTCCAAAGCACACAACCCCCAGACATAGTTCCTATTTCCTCTAGCTAATGGTTCATTACTTCTCTGACCCAGCTTGTCTTAACCCTGACTGTGGGAGAAGGGTAGAATTAAGTCATGATTAGGACATAGAACTCACTCTTTTTCTGTAGTTTTGTAAAATTAGTATACAGGAATAGATGGACAGTTACTGATGGGTAAATGAGGTTGACAGACATAATGATGACAGTAGTTCTTTCACAGGATATGTATGACAGAGGCCACTGAACTGCAATGCTTGCTGGCCTACGTGCAATAATATTGAGGAAGGCTTTGCTGGTAACATCATACTCTTCTGTAGTAAGCCTCAGTTTAAGTTTTTAATATGGCTATGAATAATACTAGAAGGCTTTGCTGCCCACAGATTTTGTGGGGAACGATACTGTACAGGCAATAGTAGGTAAAAAATTGAGGCTGGCTGTTGATATATTTAAACAGCAATGTGGAATTATTAATTTAGAGTCATGGTATTCATCCCCCAAAGTCTCTGCTAAGTCCAAAAAAAGTTTTGCTGAGTCACAGTTGTGATTTCAGTGGGTGTCAGGTGATTTCAGTTTACTGCTCAGTAAGGAAATTAATTTTAACAACTGTCAACCAGAAGGCGGCATTGAACAGCAGTTACTGAAGGCCTGGTCTGGGTATTTGTGACATTTTGTATACAGCTTGTGAGCATTTCAATTAACATTTTCTAATTTTGAGGGAACAGGTAATTTTGTCCCAAAATGGGCTACTAACATGGCAAAGATTTTTCATTTGGGGCTGCGTTACTTGAGCAAAAGCCCATTTGACCCCTCCTGCAACTGTTAATGGGCGTGGGCAGAAGATTTCAGTTTTGACCCTAAGAAGTAATAATTATAATGTTAGCTTTTAAATGATCTTCTATTTGTTCCCCAATAATGGGTTTATCTGCAAATTTTTTATTTAAATGGAGAGTGGTTTAGTGTTCAATGTAACTGTTAGTAGAGCTAATTGTCAGATTTAATCTGTGCTCCCCATTTACTGTGAGAGCTAGTGGTGGTCTCTGCTAGAGAAACACAGTTGGAAAATCTAGCATTGAGAGAATTGTAATTTTTCTGGGGAGACAATGTGAGTTCTTTTAATATTTACTGTGCAAAAATGACAAAAAAGCACACCAAAACACACTTGTCCTGTATCAGCCACCTTCTTCCTGAGCCCTGGGCAAAGGCAAATGCTGTTCTGGAGCTTTCCCAGTGATAGCCTTTCCCTGTCTTTTCGCCTTGTGGACTATTACTGCTCACATCTTCAATTATTCTTAGTAGTGACCTTTCCTCAGTGCTCCCCAGAAGAAAAGCCCTACATCATCGCAATCATGGCATTAGTAATCAGATAAGTTAATGTAATTTCACCACAAAGCAATTGCTTTCTTCAGTGGTGGACAGACTCAGGACTAATTACATGCAAAACAAAAGATGCAATATTTTTTTTCCCTAAATGAGGAAAGGACAAAGTACAGGTCTTACATAGTGAGAAACAGTATGATACATCACAGCACTTTTGTACTATTTTGCCTATTTGGTGCGTCAGTCCACATATGTTGAAGAGCAAGTGATACAAAGAAGGTAATTGAAGCACTAACATGTACTGTCACTGAGGCTTCGGGGAAAATCTTGCCTATGAATTTAGTACTGACATTTTCCCTTTTTGAATGAAAACTCTATTGCATGGTGAAATATTCTGGCTAGGGTCGTATTGCAATATACAAAATCAGTGTGTATGAAAAATGATTGAAAGAAGGAGTAATTCTGAGATGAGGAAGTGTTAACACCATATGGTAACACTCATGGGAAATCTTTCCTTGCTTTACTCTGGAAACTTTTCATGTAAGAGATTGCACAGTCCTCCAGTTAACCGCTGTAGGGATTTCTTTTGCCATCTTTAGGACTATTAATTTGGATTACAGTAAGGCCTGGATTCCTCACAAGAGATCAGTGCTTCACTGTACTAGGCTTTGTACATGCACACATTTTTATTTCTTTTTTAAATAATCTGCTTTCAAGAGTTTACAGTACTACAAAAACATCAGACACCTATTACACTCAAAAACATAAAAGGCGGAGTAAGGGAGAAAGATCAAAGCTCAGTACTTACTAAGCTGTCTCACTCCCTTGTGAGAAAGAGCCCCTTCAGTGTTATGTGCTCCTTTAACGTTATTTTTGACCACATCGATTTACTTTTCTTTCATAGTTAAGCTACTCCACGTGGTTGTTGATAAACCATCACAGGTTCAGATGTCTTGGTAAAATACCTTTCTCAATGAAGAATATTCTGGATGTCCTAGGAACCTGAGGAGAAAGAGAGAATATGGCTGAACCTACTCCGCTCCTGAAAAGCTCTGAATGGAGGGGAGCAAGAAAAGCAAATTCTGTCCCTCTGTTACCTCCTGTCTCTTTACCTCTCTCCTAATCAACACACCAGAAGGGAGATAGGTGAGGAAGGGCTGAGTGTGCTGGAAGAATGGAAGTGGAGGGCACCCGTGGAAAAGGGTGAGAGTGGAGATCTAGAAACTGCCAGTATTGAGTAGTGATAACAAGGGGACAGACTTGCTGTTTACCTGCATGAGAGAAAGGAGAGGGCACAGGTGGGAAGGGTAATGCCTGAGTATGGCATGCATGTGCCTCGGAGGTACTGAAAGGGGCGACTGCATTCTGGTGGTGGAACAATGCTTTCTTGGAGAGTAGAGGAGAATGGGTAGAGTTCGAAAAGATACTCCTCTGAAAGAGAATGGAGGAGTTTGGAACAGGAAAAAAAGAAGCAAAGAAAAAATGGATAAAAATGAAAATTTAAAAAATAGGGCCAGGGAATATTCAAATTTATTATCAAAGTGAATGCCAAAATAAAACTAATGAAACAGTAGTTGATTTTTCACATGCAATTGATAGGTTTTGAGTAAAAAGTAATGCTTATGTTACACTTGTACATACACCTGTGGTACCTGTATAACCACAGGGTTCGGGAAACCAAGAGGAACTCTGCTTAAAACTCATGATCAGCTTAAAGTACATTTTTCTTAACCATTCTTGCAATTTTGTGTAATTCTAGACTTGCCAGGCATACTTGCATGGCAGACGGATGAGAATGTGTTGGATGGATCACAGCTTTGGCACCCTGAGCAAAGTTTTCTCTCACCTCTATTAGTGAGAGGAATATGTCTCTCTCAGTCAGATGATTTCTCCATTCAGCTTTCTGCACGAAAAACCTGTTGACCCTTCCTACCAGTCAGTTCATGTTATCATTCCTTATTGCTGTGTACTAGCTTGATTTTTTTTTCAGTCAGAGCTATCCCAGTTGTGTGAGCTGAACACTTTTTAAAATATTCTTAACCCCACTATAGGAAAATAAACTTATGCTCTCCACTTAGAATTGCTCACAGTGGGTGTTAAAGACCCAGTGAGGCCCATCAGGCATGCCCAGTTTGGCATACCCAGGTGTTTCCTCTTTTGTTTCATTAGCAGTGTTTAGCAGTACTTACTCTTCAAGGTCTTCTTAGAGGATAGCAACTAAATTTGAAAGAAGCAGGTAAATGTGGAGTGAGCTTGTGTTCTAGACTATTAAAAATCCTATTGAGCATCAGCATATTTTGGTTAATGAAATATACTTGCTAAAACTTTGTGATGAGGTGAGTTTGTTACAGTCTGAGAACGTGAAGAGATGCGAGGTGCTCACATGGAAAAAGGTGAAAGAAAGAGGAGGAGAACCCTCAAAAATGGAAAGGATTTTGGAGGTTTATGTTTTCGCGGTTTCTGATTGATATGTATAGAAGAAAATTAGCTGTTCTTGCCTATTGTTTGTTTTCTTATTTCGATAATTCTAAGACAATTTTTGATGAAGAGGGGCTATGGCTTATCTATTGTTGTAGTTAACAAAAATGCATATAGGTTTTGGGCATTCTTGGAAGAGATTTTTAATGGAAAATCATTGTAAACTGTTGGTTAACTGCGGTAAAGGATAGAGAGATAAATGTAATCTATTTTATCAATGGATTTTTAAAAATAGTTTATCTGATAAATGAATTATTACAGCTTTTTCTTAATGTTTGAGTGATTTCAGCTGGTGCCTTGACTGTTGTTACCTTCAGAGGCACCTCTTATAAATCCGAATAAAAGGTGTGTTCAAGTGTGGTTAAAACTTCCATATTTTGTCTTTAGAGAGGCAGGACTGCTGTTGATGAATGGAGAAAAAGAATAGTTTTATTAGTGTTTCATGAGAAAAAATATCATCACAAAGAGTTTTAAACTTCTAGGTCCTGTACTTGCAGTGGTATTTTGTGACTATGTTGTGCTGACTTTCTGAGAAACAGTATTGGAGATCTAGGGGGGAGGGAAAGAAAGGGAGGCAGAAGATTTTGTGAGGCCCTGTGGAATCTCTTTTCCTGGCTAGTTAACAAAGAATGCACCATGTACATGTATTGTAATACACAGCATAGATCCCTACCCTTGTTTTAAGTAGCCATAAAGTTAAAAAACATTGAGGAAATGTCTGTATATTTAAGTGGGTTCAATACAGATGGTCCTTGTGCCCGATGCAACTTAGTAGAATTGCAGGCTACAAAAATCTGTGTTTGGAATAAAGGATAAAGTTAAGTATTTATTTATTATTCTTGACTTCTTTCTGAGAGATGCTTACCTTGGTGTATGAAAGGTCACTATATTGGCTTATATTACACAGTCAGCCTGGGCTTTTCTGACCTGTATTGAGCTTCACTCATGTAAACTCTTCTGGAATTCACTGTAGTAAACTATCAAGAAGATAGTGTTTATAAATGCATGATTTATGTCAGTAGAAGGGTGGCCATATACCACAGCTTACATTTAAGAATGTGAAAAAAACCATATAGTTAGCCAAGTATACAGGATGATCCTTACTGCTGTGCTAACTGCATTTTAACTAGCTCCAGTGTGTCGGGGAACTACTCTCACGATGTTCGGAGCTGCACAGCACAGACCTGCGGCTTTCGTTACATGGGTGGAGGAAGAGATGAATTTAGATAAAATAATAAAAAAATTATTATGAACTGTTAATAGATGAATTTAGTTTGATGAAGCGAAATGAAGCTGTAGCCTAATACTAGAGGCTAAAACCTGAGAATAATGACTCGGAAAGGAGGCAGTAAAATATAAGAGCTGTTTGAAGCCATACTAGACATATGAAGACAGTGAGTGATTCTTAGTTAAGGTTTCAACAAAAGTTTATTTTTGACAAGACCTGAAGGTTAACTGCTGCCTGAACAGAAACATAATAAATATAAGTTCATAATAAATATGATAAAACAGTTTATCAGTGGAACTGCTTGTGGCCACTGGTGCACCTGTGCGCAAGTTGTTGCTCCAGCCTTCTTTGTCACCAAGATGTGGGGACTGTACAAGTGTTAATAAAGAGGTGAATCTTTCATGCAAGTTAAGAAAGCTGTGTTTAAATTCTAGGTTAAGCAAAGCAATACATGCATACCTGTGCAGTTTTAGTCTGTCAGCTGGTTGAATACTAAATGGAGAATTCATTATTTCAGGGCTGCTGTATGAAGTAAGATTGGGGTTTTGTTCTTTTGAGGTCTCTTTCTGTGGGATTTGAAGGTATTTCAGCAACCGTTCATGTGTTTTAGGAGATGAACTCTGGTAAAGAGATTGTTTCATAGGAAATGAAATGTAATTTTGATCCCATAAGGCCTGAAATGTATTAAGTGCTTTTCGGAGACGATACCACTTCACTCTTCAATGGTGACTTATTACCACCATTACTATTAGTAGGTAGATGGTATTTAAAATGAAATATGATGCTTCTTAATGTCACAGCAAGTAACAACAAAAGATAAATTAGTAGTTAAATTAGCATATTGACTGGTTGGGTGAAATACGCATAACAGTCAACTCTAGCAATAAATAACTTGAAACAAAATATTCTTCAAGGAGTTCTGGAGGTCCTTGTCTGTTTTAAAGTATAGATGCATATACTTTGCCATATATTGACTTTATTAACTTGCTCTCCAAAACATAAGCTTCCAAGGCTAATTGCATCAGATGCCTTGCTGCAGTGAGCATCAAATAACCAACTATTATTAAAAGAGAAACTTAACCATGATAAAATCAGTTTTATTTTGTTTTTTTTATGGAAAATATATTAGGTGACAAAGCAAAATGTATCAGGCAAAATCAGAGTGTGTCTCAGTTCTGTAGAGAGGTAACCTGGCTGTTTGTACCTGAACATATAAATTTTGTTCATTTTGTATCTGGATTTTTCTCCTTCTCAGAATATCTGCATATAATAGAATGGTCTGCCTCTAGCAGGTGGCCATGGGCAGCAGGTGATCCCATCTCCCAGGTGCTTTTGAAACTAGCAGGGTCTTGGTGAACCAGTATCGTGGTTTAACCCCAGCCAGCAACCAAGCCCCATGCAGCCACTCACTCACTCGGCCTCACCCAGAGGGATGGGGAGGAAAATTGGAAAGGAATGTAAAAATTGAGGGCTGAGATAAGAACAATTTAATAGGTAAAGCAAAGCAAGGAATTCATTCCCCACTTCCCATGGGCAGGCAGGTGTCCAGCTATCCCCATGAAAGCCACGCTCTGTCATGTGTAACAGTTACTTGGGAAGACAAGTGCCATAATGCTGGATGTCCCCCCATTCCTTCTTCTTCCCCCAGTTTATGTACTCAGCATGACACCATATGGTATGGAATACCTCTTTGGCTAGCTTGGGTCACCTGTCCTGGCTGTGCCCCCTCCCAGTTTCGCGTGCCCCTCCAGCCCTTCTGCTGGCAGGGCCCAAGAAACCGAAAAGTCCTTGATTCAGTATAAACATCACCCAGCAACAACTGAAACATCGGTGTCCTGTCAACATTGTTCTCACATCAGAGCCAAAACACAGCACTGCACTAAGAAAATTAACTCCATCCCAGCTGAAACCAGGACAACCAGTCACTGTTTTGTTGTGCGACTCCACTAAAGCATTGCTGCTTGAAACATCTTGCCTGGCACCTTTTGGATCTACAGCATAGCTGCTGCACAATGTGAAATCAACTACAAAACTGCTGGCCTTCCCTCCATCACTGGACGCCTTCTGCAGCCCTTCCCTGGATGCACGTATTTCAGGCTTCTGGTTTTAACTCTTTTGTGATGTGTCATGAAAACAAGACAAAGAGATTTGATCAGGGATTTTTCATAACAAGGGAACATTTTCTTTTAGAAGAGATAACTTCAGATTTCTGAAAACAGGCATATTGAACTATACTTTTGTCTAGTTTATATTAGCACTTGAAGTCTTTCACTTTTTTATTATTTTTCCCTGCAAGCATTCTTTTTCTTTTTTTTTTTTTTTTTTAAGTGATCACTGCTATGCTTTTAATTATGGCTCTTCTTGTGCTGTATGTTCTGTGCTGATGTGTTTTGGTCACTGCCTGTCATTGTTCTTATGTTCTTTACAAGTCAATTTATAGTTAAGGCATCCTTCTGCTTTGCTGGGTCAGTACCAAGGCTGCAATCAGATATCCTCGGTGAGTTTTCAGACAATGTTTCAGGTCAAATGGCTGCTAGAGCAGACTTGTCTGGAGCAAAATTATATGCATCTCAAAAATATGCCACAAATCACAGTTTGTGGATCGTGTAGATGCATTTTGTTCTACTATACTCTGCTTGCAGAAGCTTTCCTGGTATGAAACTTCCTCAGCCTTCCAAAATCTTCTGAGTGTATACCTACAGTTTGTTGGTGCATAGGTAAAGGATGAGGGAGCGCTTTTATCGGTGTGCATACTGTAGGCTTTTGTTATCTGCTTAAGGTTATGTATGTGTGGTCTTTGCAGGCAGTTGTGGGCTAGATGTAAGGGATGGTACTTGTTCTTCAATATGGCTCAAATTCGCGTAGATTTGCTTGCCTAGCTGACACCTAGCACTGTGCTAATAAATCCTGCTGAGGGACACAGTGTATTAGTTCAGGCTTAATGATGTGTTAATACAGTTACCTGCTGAAAGGCTATGCAGGCATGCATAAGTCACTCTATCCCCCTGAATTTTTCTTTTAGCAGGGTTAGGGCTCAGGTAATTTATAGGCAGAGAGTCTTGAGCCTTTCAGTCTCTTTTATGAGAACAGCCTACTTAATCCATTTGACAAATACAGATGCTTGTACTCTGTGCTTCTGTGGAGACAGGCACAGCTGGGGGGAGAGGATTTGCTGCTGTATTTAGACATGGTGAGGTTCCTGGCATTTTTTTTGATGCATAGTGTGAAACTGTTCAAGAACTCTTAATGTTTATAACACCCTGTGTCATTTTTAAACTTAAGGTACTTCCTAGAGAAGTTAAAAGGCTTAATTGTAAAAATGTGTTCTCTAGGGCAGTTTCAGTGTTCAAAATACAGCCTCATTCCTTGGATTTTATCCAGTCCTAGCTCTTTATCTTTTTCAGAAAACAAAGAAACTGCTGCTTGGGTTAACAGAGTGCATGCCCTTAACAGTACCCCAACATTCCATACTGCTTCTGTACTTGTTCCTTCTCCCAGTCCCCCAGTGTGGAGTGACCAGAGCAGAGGCACATCTTGCCTGCTTCTTTGCTGTCCTTACAAATATCAGCATAAGTTTTTTGAATTTGAAGATAAAGGGGATAATAACTAGTGTCTCATTACCTGGTTAGGTGATACTAGCAACAGGGAACAGAATACTTAATCTGTGAACAAGTGGATGAGCTGGGATTGCCAGCCTGGATGCAGTTTCTAGAGTGAGGTATGGAGCTGGTGTAACAGGGGCCCATAAGGCAGCATGTTTTGGGACAAATTTCCTGCATTAAGTGGAATAAAACCCTAGGATATTTTTCGTAGACCTGTACTGATTTTCCAGCTGTCTGTGGAGGTATCACAGTGTTGGTATGGATGGTTTAAAAATTAACACTTTCTCCAAAGAGTTGGTGTTCCTGAGGATCTATGGCTGCAGTTACTAAATCCAAGCCTGATTTGAGCAATTTATACCTGATTTCTAGGCTTGTGTCACTGCAGTAAACGTATCTTTAGGAAACTCCTGATTTCTTGATATATGTTTTTGTCGTGTATTGCAATGTTAATGTGCTGTGGTGTAATAACATACTCAAAACTGAGAGAACATAAAGTTCCTCAAATTGCTGAATAAGAGAGATGCATAGCAAAACCTGAACCGTCACTAGTTGAATGATGGGAAAGAAAAACGTCAAAGGTTATTCTGGACATAACCAGGTAGCAAGATGTGCTCTCTAACCAGACCTGTTTCCACATTCTTGATTTTCTGTACTGCCTAGTTTAGACTCCTAAGGCCAACTAAATGCCTGACTCTTGCTGAGCATTTAATAGCCTGAGAGGTCTTCAGCCTGCACTAATTATCCACAGTTTGAAACCTGTATTAATTTTTACTGTTCTATTGTGTTTTTAGGCTGCCTGTTTGAGGATGACCTTTGCAAATCTTTTGAGATCTGTGTAAATGGTAAGTCTTCAATATTTTGTTTGCTGACTACTTTGTCCTCTGCTGTGTAATTGCTATGTGGTCGATTCAATAAGCCAAATCTATATATGAAGGAGAGGAAAGAAAGGACGGTGTGGGGAAGTACCAGGTATGACTATTGTAGTGAACAGTTAGGGGAAATGCAATAGATTAAAAATAATAATAATAAAAAAAATTATCTCAACCTTGAACAACATCATCTCCTTTTATGAGAAATAGATTGCAATTAAATTAAACACAGTGAAATATGCTGACATTTAATTTGTCTTAATACAGGCTGAAAATAATGGGTTTGTTATTTTCAGGTTGTTCATCATTTTAGTGGATGATATTGAGTAATTATCGGTCTCCTTTTCTTCAAAAGGTTGATATTTATTACAGTAAGTAAGAAGCAAGTCTCAAAGCAAGACTTAAATTGATCTTGATTATGCTGCTTCCTTTTTCTGTTATTTTACTTGAACTATGCAGAAGCAGCTTGCTTCTGCTCTCCTTCACAATTTCTTTTCAGTAAGTCAAAAAAGCCAATGCAAATATATGAATGAGTCTCATGAGTCTCATGGAATAACAGGAAAGAATTTTTCTGGCAAGAGTTGAAGATTGGCAATGTGCTACATGAAATCATTTAAGTCCTGATGAAGGGCAGACCATGTTTAAAGAACTTCTAAAGACGTTACTTTTGTGAAAAATATGGATCTGTAATTAGGGATTTTTATTTTTAAAGTATTATATATAAATTTCTCTTTGTGAATGTATGGCACAAGGAAGTAGATTTGTTTTCCATCAAACAGAGGAGTCAATAATATGGGTCTGCTAATAGATGAAGCTTATTAATATCCTAATTTAACAAATATTTAAGATGAAATAAGATTAAATGTCCAGTATTGTTGAATGACAGACAAATGCACGCAGGAGAGGGAATAAAAGACAGAAATATGGTTGAGGAGCTGGGAGGAATTAAAATAGGTAGGTTAGAAACAGTGCATTCATTAACATCTCCAAAGATAATTCTTGTGTAAATGTGTCACTTGAAGTTGTTCCAATAACGTGCAAACATTCTGCATTGACAATTTCCATGATTGACACCAGGAAGGGTAGCACCAGTTTTCTACAGTGGTGCATTTTGCTGACTACCCATGATATTCAGTGCCTAGCTGTAGTCTTTCCTTCCCATCACAAGTATTTTTAATCAGATTGTATGATAGGCCACTGTTATATCTGGCAGACAGTGTATAATGAGGAATTTATGCAACAGATGATAGTAAAGAAATGTACGTACTTTAACTGATAGCAAAAAGTTTTCAATAGAGATGCTCCTGTAAAGGTTACTTCATAGCTTCATGCTGTAGGTGTTGCCTTAATTGAAGATGTGCTTTCTAAAAACTTAACGTGACTTTTATTAGCATGCAGAATTAAACTATGAAAATGGTATCTTAGAATTTAAAATGGATTTATTCTGTAGATCTATTCTTACTTTGGCATAACTAAGTTAAAGGTCACTAATGATTAAGCCAGTTGATCAATGACATTGCCTAATGGCTGATCTTAATTAAAAAAAAAAATACGTTCAGAGATTCTGTCAATGTGTTTAAGGTCACTACATAGTATTTAATTTTTTTTGCCCTAACTGGGCAAATGTTACCCAGAGTAGATATTAAGTGCTATCCTTGATGCAAGTAAAAATACACCATTCTTGAAATTAACAAAACCTTTGGAAGGTCATACTTTGAAGTACTAAAATACCATCAGAATTTACTTTTTATACATAGAAGAAAAGAATAGGGCCACTTGCTTCTGAGTAGTCATTTCCATTTTTCCTGTCCAAACTGCTTCTGGTTCAACAGTATCTCTGAAGTTCTTCAGAAATCCTGATATATTAAAATGTAAGGGCTTTGGTGGACTGATAGCTCAGGAACTTAAGTCTGTGGAGGTCACTATGCTCAGGAGCAGAGCTTTGTGTACTGCAAGGTCATGGAAACGTTTGTCTCCTTTGCTGTCACACAAGTGCATGTTTCTAAAGTACAGTGTGAAAGTGGGTAAGAAACAGCAGCTGCTTTTGGGTAGCATCTTTGAAGCATCTGTGATCTGCAGATCTGAGCCTGACTCCTGCAGGAAGGCTGATAATTTTGATCTTTCTCTCAGCCTCTAGCAAAGTAACTGAACTGACCGCATTTTCAAAAATGAAACTGGGTTTGCCTATTGAAGTCATAAGTCACAGTATTTGCCATCTCATGTCATTACCTGGAAACTTCAAGTACTTTCATGTATCAGACTTGTAAAAGGATAACCAAACCCACCAATAACTGAGCTGTTTCATAACTTTAGAAAAATACTATTCCTTCTCATTTATTTGGAAGAAGAGATTGGCCGAAATATTTTGAGAAACGTTCATTTGTACAAAGAAAAAAAGGTCAGTTAAAAGCAATTTCTTTTATTGTTAAAAGCAGTGTAATCCAGTTGTAAGATCTGATATAACCAGCATAACTGTATCGGTTGCAACGCTTATATTTGTTTAGGTCTGCCATTTTTGCAGGGCAAAGAACCTGCTGTAATAATGATTGAATTTTCTGCCACTTTCCCTCATGATATAAAGGTCTCTTTTGGCTTCAGTGACAGCTTCTCGTTTATGTTTGTTTAATAGCTCCAGCAGCAGTCATGCAATATTAATTTATTTCCATAAACCTTTTATCAGTTTCCTGAGCTGCACTGACTCATCAAGTGGTTAAAAAGGAACATATTGTTTCATGTTTATTTTAGTGGCATAAGGATAAGCCAGGCAAAAAGACTGAGTTAGTTTTCCTGAACTCTTCCTTTACGAAGGTAGACTGTTGCGGTGTGAAGTTGCTTAGGTGTCATTTATTTAACTTCTGGTACACCATTACCTCTATTATACAGTTAGAAGAAATGATATTTTTACCCACCTAAAATGCTTGAAGCTTGAAAGGCTGCAGCTAAAAAACTTGGTACAAAAGGTGGATATGTATATGAGCTGCAGACCTTAATAGAAAATGATCTGGCATGCTATAAGCTTGGCAATGCTTGCTCCCCAATAAGTGCTGATAAGCTGCTATAGACACCAAAGGAAGCAAATAACAATATCTTAATTAAACAAGATATACAGAAGGGAAAAGAATAATATAAGGAATAGGATTTGAAATGAGGGTATGTGTAGTGACATAGCTGTGGGTAAAGAGGGGTATGGCATTCAAATGTTCACGTATGTTTTGCTGCCTGGGTTAGAAGTTTAAGCAAATGAGTTTGCCTGTATGTGTATTTTCTTTTTTTCTTAACTGTTATGCCTAGAAGGTGTTTGTATGAAAAAGAAAGAAAAAGAAGCATCAAGAAGGAATTTTTAGATTGCCTCTGAGGCAGAGATCTACTTACCCTTGAATGGTCCTTGTAATTATATATTAAACCTAGTACAGTTGGATAAGTGGGAATAGGTCACATTTTGCTTTGCATTTTAAGTGATAAGTAAAGCAGTTCAACATCAGCTCACATACCTTCCTCTTTGGAAGGTTTAAACAAAGTAGCTCCTGAAGATAGCAAAGCAAAGACTGGTTCTTATCCTTTCTCATGAAATCATGCTATTGAATTCTGGTAGTGCCACTGGGAAAGACGCCATGTGGTATAGATAAAAGCATTCATTTTGAAATAACCATCCCTTATTATCCTCATTCCTCCCTTTATTAAACTGTTTGAACTGCTCATTTAGAAGGATGGCATTCTTTCCTTTAGGTTTAATCTCCAGATATTTTGCTTCAGAAAGAAGCTTTGTGCTGTGTTTTATCCATGCGTGGATACCATGATATCTTTACTCCTTATCATCGGAGCCTTTATAAATCAGGGCAGTTCTATTTATGAAAGATGTTGCTGCAAGCCCACTTCCTGCATGAAATTGTAACAGGGTTCATGCAGAAAAGATCAGATTGTGGAAAACAGCTCTGTGAGGCCAACTGAAAAAGTTAATTAAATACTGTTGTTGGCGCAGTGTGCATCATTAAGTCAAGCCTCACTGACAAACACTAAACTTCTCTTAGGAAGGCACGGTCTAATGTCTGCAGTACTGTTTGAAGATGCCCGGCTTCTGAAAGGCTGTATAAACAGCTATGCACAGCTGAATCAATATTGCTTTATGTGTGCAAGCTGCACTTGTTAGGAGAGACTTAGGTTAGCATGGTGTGTCAAAGGCGTCCAAGTATTGCAGTACAAAGTCATGAGATTTTCCAAGTTTGGATGTCTCCAGACAGTTCAGAATATTAACGTGCTTTCTTCCTCAGCTACAGAGCTCCTCAAACAGTTGGAATATAAGTGATTGCATGTGCTGGTGATGAACCATAAATGGTAAACATGTGCCACAGACGATAAGGGAGAGGAGTCAGGATCCCTGAAATGGTTTCTTGAACTTAATGTGTTACGCTTTGAGGTTTTCCAGATCATTGCCTAGTAGGATGGAATTAGAGGGAGATGCACCTCAGCATTGTTTAGCTAACAGATGTCTGCAGCTACATCTGCGTTTGCAAGGCACTGCTCTTACAGAAGCTATTGAATTTTTGTGAAATGATGCTATAAATCTCTGCCTAAGCTTCCTGAAGCTTTTCAATAAGCATCCGTGCTTGTTATAACTAAATTCAGCCTTCTAAGGAGTAACGCTAAGTGGTACCTCTACATAATGTTGCTTTATTGGGTGAAGAGAGAATTTATGTGCTTTCCAAGGATGTGGGAATTCTTCACAAATAACTGAAGTCCTAGTACAACCCTATGAGGTAAACCTGGTGTATCATTTCTAATCTGAATTCTGAGGTTAATGGGGATATGTGTATGTTTGGAGTAGAAACCCAACCAATTATTTAAATACAAGGATTAACTTTCAGTGGTCCTTCCATACCAGTTCAAGGAGATCAGAGGGTTAGTTTTTAAAAACATCCTTTGAATAAATATGTCAGATGAATGTAAAAATCCAGTGTGATATTCAAGGAGTAAACTTTAAAATCTACCATTGTATAATGGTATTCTGAAAGCTGACATCTTCAGAAGTATTTACACACTTCATTCAACTGAAATCTAGGGTGAGTTAACACCTAAATATTCCTGAAGATCTGTGGTTATAACGATACTGCCTTAGTTTTTAGGAATATTTTACATTTCTTAAAAAGCTCATACATATCTTTTGAAATAATTATGTGGAAATAAAGATTAAAATTTGCTCTCTTTTTCCCACACTTGTTCTCTATTAGGTTATGTGACACTCCTGTAATAGGAGAAAAAAAATGATACAGAGTTTGGGAGGAAGACTCTGGTTTCCCATTAGTCTGTGTAGTCCCTCGTGTTGGCTTCTCCTTCCCCTTGTCTTATGAAGCTCTAAAGACACGTGTATTAATGAGGGTGTCAGAGCTCCTCAGGATTAATGAGCAGAAGAGACATTGCAACACAACTTCTGCTATGATTAGCGATAACACAACAAAAGGGAGCAGGAGATGATGACTGGAGGAATTTGAGGGTTTCTCAGCTCTGCTCCACCCTGCCATGCTACTGCTTTGCAAAGAAATTGTACCAGCTCAGTTTCCAAACTAGGGGGGTCTTGTTTGCTGCTGAGTATACGCAGTTTTGACCAACAAGAACACTTTCAACATTGATGCTGAGTGTGTATGAGCTAATTGAGGTAAAAGAAATAGTGATCAAAGGTGAAGTTATGATCTCCTCATTAGGAAAAGATGCTTAGCACGATAATGCAACTATGGTTTAACCACTATCCCAGCTTTCATTAAAAGCTTTATTATGGGGATTTTTTTGTAGAGAATCTTAAGTTGTAGCACCTGCAGGGCACAAAACCATCACTCAGCCTTCACTGACAGCCTGCTGTTCAGCACCAAGTGAGAAGAACGTATGTACAACAGTAAATCTACCATCAGCCATAGGTAATCCTCTGTATTCCCGTGGCCTGTGCTAGTAAATAAGTCTTGGAGCTGCTGAGTGTTGCACAGTGTTATTTCATGTGAGCAGACATTTTTCTAACAGCTCAGGCAAGAAAGCTGCTGTGTTGTCATACAGAAACTTTCATTTCTGTCTTAGTGCTGTGACTTGTGGTAGTGTCTTTTCTTGCTCCAAACACCAGCACTGAGTTTCACAGAACCAGGCAAGCACTGCAAGTAGAATTGCTTAACGAGTGTATGTTTGAGTGATTTTGGGGAGATTTTGGTGTTTGGTTAAAAGATTCCACTCCCGACCATAGCGTAGATGGGGGCTGCTGGAGGAGCCTAGATCATTGGAGCGTAATTATATAGTATCTATCTCTCTTAACCAAATTGTATATTTGTGGTGATAAGGTGGATGAGTCTACAAAAAATTAATGTAACAATCTGATATTAAGTAAATTGAAGTTCTGGAATGTTTGGATTAGCTTTTTTGCCCGCCTTTAAATATTGAGTATTTCTCCATGCAATATTTGAGTTGATCCAAAGTCCACACACTTAGAAGATATTTGTGTGTGTTTATTAGAACGAAAAACTAAATCCTATTTGTCTGCTGCTTTTTGGAACTGGTACTAGGTGGTTTACACACATTGTAGAGTAACTTTGACAATGTATGTTACACTAGCATATTAAGTGTTTCATGAAAATATGTTTGGGTATTTGAGAGATTGTACCATGTATCTTATTAGTGTGTTGTGGGCCTCTTCATTAACTCTTTTTGGGTAAAGTATGTAGCAGCTGTTGGCACAGGTGTTGGACAAGTTCAGAGATGTTCGCTATTTCATTATTTTATTACACTCAAAAAAAAAAAAAAGAGTAATTGTAAACAGTTGGGAGGTCATGGAAAAGTACAGTATCTGAAAAAAGGCATTAGGGAGTCTTACTAAAACTTGTGCCTGATGAATCGTGAAACACAGGAGCCTGAAAAGGACAGCATGGTCTGTAAAGGAAAGAACACCAAGGGATATTATTCTGGAAATGAGGTGGAAAGTAAATGAATCCTCGTTTGGAGTAACACTGCAACAGTGTGCCTCCGCTGAAAATCCATCATACTTTGTCCCCTTCTTGTGTCAAGTGGCATTCCGAAGTGTTATGGTTTACTTCATGATTAAGATGTTTTGGTTTTGGCTTTTGAAAAAGTAAAATAATAGGCAGGGTTTTTTCTTTAGATTTTATACCTCTATTAAAAAAAACCCCACACAAACAAACAAACAAAAAATACAACCCCAAACCAGACCCCCCCAAAAAACTGCATAAACATATTTATGAACAGAGTAGTAATAAAATTGCCAAAACTAGGAGAGGTGAAATTGGTGAGTTTTCAGGGCAGTGACAGCTACACAGCCATATTGCAATTATATGGCAACTCCAGATTTGAATGAGAGAGTTTTGGGGTTTTTTTGTGGTGTTAAAAGGGTACTTAGCATGTTGATTACTTACAAATGTGTAACTGCAAAAATGAGGTGCATAACTTTGGATCTACTTGCTTATTTTGGACTTCACCTACTCTGTTAGATATATAACTGTGATATTTGCCTTTGTCTCCCTGAATATCAATAAATGAGTATTGTCTCAGTGCAGCAGTGGTTAATTGGGTCAATCAGATTAATTATTATTGTTAATTATCAAGTTACTTTGATGATTAACAGAGGCATTGACAGGACTGTCTAGAAGAGGATCAGCTAGAAAGGTTTGCTCAAGAAAATTGTATTTTTTTTAATAATCATAATGCTTTTATATTTCTTTTTGAAAAATTCAGTAATCCCATCTAATAGTACATATGCTTAAAATATGGAATCATGAATCGGACTACAAATTTTCAAAATATACCAGTTTTCCAAGGCCGCTATTTACTGTGTATTTTCTTGAAGATGTGGGAGGCAAATCTGTAGACTTCTTAATGAATTTCTCCTGAAAAACATCCTTTTGGATGTTTCTTTATAGTTACAAGTTTCTCTGTGCTTAAGATGCCATACATATATATTTATTTTTTTTTCCTTCAAAAGTTCTGTCAAAAATCCTTTTCCAAGTTTGCTGGCCAGACTGTGCATCAGTTTACTGCTGTTGTATTGCAATGATCACTTAATGAACACCTTTTTGTTGTTGATTTCATAGCATTTGACAAGCACTAAAAGCTTTTTGACTCTTGCCTGCTTTTAGACAGTAAATATAATAGGAAAAAAATAATTTATGGTTGGCAGTGGGGAATGTTGTCATCCTGGGTAAGTAACTTCTCGAAGAATATGAGAGAATTGAGCAGCAAAACCTTATGACCTGGATCACCTGAAAGCGTATCTGCCTCAGCAGAGCAAAACTCTGCCTACTGTTTTTGCAAGACATAGTGACTTTCTTGTCAGAACGTAGCTTGTATGTGAAAATATATTCAATAACATTTAACCTTCACGATGTCATGTAAGAAGGTAAGAAACAGGCAATCACTTTAGAATAATCTAAATATGAGATGCAAGTTCACATGCATATATTAAATATTTTTTTCCATATATGAAAATAACTTTCAGTGACTGTGGTTGTTCTGAGCTAATGAACTACACAGAGACAATTTTTCTTTTCCTTTTTTTTTTTTTTTTTTTTTTTTAATAAAGAATGTAGAAGCTTTATCCCAAGTTGTGTACCTATTTCTAGAAGTCCTTATTTTTGACTGGTGGGGGTCCAAAGTAGAACATTCAGCCAAAGTGAGCTAGAAAAGATATACTTTTTCTTTATTCTAGTGCTTGGAATAAATGCTCTGTAATAAAGAGCAATGGGAGGCTTTTTTTTGTTCTATGTCCTCATTAAATAAATGAGAACAATCTGAAACCGAACTAATCATAGTACTACTGATTAACAGGTAGACCTGTTAATGAACAGTTATTCCCCATTACAAGCCATTTGAATCCTTTAATTGAAACAGAGGGGTTTTTTTGTGCCCTACAACCTCCATGGCAACAGCAACAACAGTTGCTGTAGAGGTAGACAGAACAACAAATATATTTTATTGTCCCAAACTATTGTAATTTAGTCCTTTACTTAAATATCTTTCACTGCTCCTCTGCATAAATTGAGAAACGTTTGGTTGCTTTTGCTGCTGTGTCAGCGTGTTCCTCTATTGGCCCTAAGGTAGGGTCAGCATGATTTAAGAAGGTTGGTAAGAGCACTGGATATTAAGGAAGAGTAAGGAAATACAACATTTAATGCCTGGACTCTAAACTCTTCAAGGAAAGATGTCTTTTAAAAGGAAAAGGTTTTGGTTTTTTAATATAATGCAGCAAATTTTTGTGTTAATGTTGACTTTACAGTATTATGATAAGGCTGAAGAAGTATACCTAATTTATTCTATTTAGTCTTAGCTCTTTAAAAATTGTATTCATCTTTCAACTGAGTTATCTCACTGATTCTTTCAGATATTTGACTATAACACCACATTTTTTTCCTGGAAGTAACAGGACAGGTATAATTGAGCAGTTACACCCTATGCAGTTTTTCAATGGCAAGATTGTCTTTTGTTAGGTTTCTTTATCTGTTATTGAGCTGTAGTTGATTCTTTCTTTATGGTGAACATCTATAATAGATAAGAAAGAGGTGTATTATCTAGCCAGAAACTATATAATGTGCTGGTGGTGGTGGGGGGAAATTGAAGGTAGAGTTGAAAACTAATGAGACCTTCCCTCAGAATTTTTTTTTCCTCTGTCCCGTAGTCCCCTCTCTTGATTATACATCATGCTGCTCTATCTTTATTCCTGTGAAATTCAGATAAAAAGGGTATTAGGAGTAGATTGGCAATAAGATGGATGGAAATTTGTAGGGCATAATTGCCAATAGTTTCATAGTCTATTGGACACTTATAGAAGACAACCTGCGCTGTGCAATCACAGTGGAAGCAGTTTAAATGAATTGTGGCTTTCCAAAATAAAATCAATTCATTTCCTTTGGAGGTGGAGAGGTTTTTGAGGTGGCGGTGGGGTGCTGGTGTTTGGTTTTGTTTTTAAATTTCAATTCATTTTCTAACTTCAAGTAATAAACTTGAATGCTTCTTGTGTTTATTTTAACTTAAATGCCCCCAAAACCTTTCTAAATTATAATAGTCTCCTGGTACTCTTATGATTTAATTTATCTTTTTAGGATGTTGTTTTATTTCCCTTAAATGTTTCACTTCTGAGTTCAAGTTGTAGAAGTCTAGTAAGTCTTTACAATAATTACGAGTTCCTACTTTACTGACAGCCTGCTTTCATTTTAATGGAATTTTGCTGATGGCTTATGCCAGGCAACTTAATGGAACAAACTTTTTTCACTAACAGGAGCTATTAAAAAGTTTCTTCCTGAAATTTTACCTATAATTTTGATTGTTTACAAGTGTTTAGTGAATGATTGTGTTCTGAATATTTGATTCTTCAGTGAGGTAATCTCTCTTTTCTTAAATGTTTTCACTTATTTTTTACTTACGTCAAAAATTCCTGTGCATAATGGTTGCATGCAAATGGACCAGTATGTTCAACAAAACATAAGATAATGTAATGCTGATACACAGTCCTATTCCATGTCCGTTCTCTTTTATTCACTTCAATTTTGTTATGGTAAATCTAACTTTAGATGCCAAAGTTCCACTCAAAGTTTTTGCTAAAAATGTTTGAAATTGAGTCTAATACTAAGATTACCTTTTGTTTTAGTAGGTCAGTCACTGTTTTAAATTGGGTCGCTGCTTTTGCTTTGAAAGCCAAAGGGATAGTCTTTCTGCTCCTCCAGTAGTTAAACTCACCCATACGAACACTTGAGTCAGAAACTGTTATAACTGAGGAAACAGAAACCTCTGAAAGAAGTTTGGGCAGAAAAGATTCCCTGTTTCAGCTCTGTATCAGTAGAGTTCTCGGTGGCAAAGGGTTGATGGACATGTTTAACATTGCAGTACAAATTACAAATCGATGTTCACTACAAAGGTAATCAGCCAGTTAGTGCCCATTTCATCTCTCTAGATCTATGCATTGCCAATTAAAAGTCACATCTTCTTGCTGGGCTTTATTTCAAATTATCTGAAAAGAGATTTATCCTAGCCCCCAAAAATTTTTCTTTGTTTATTCCCCTCGCCCCATCCCCCAAGGAATTAGGTCACTGGGCAAAATTATTTTGTTATTTCATGAAATAGTACCTTCCACAAATTATGCCAAAAAAGATTTACAGGTTTCAATGTATTTTGTTAGCATGTTTTGAAAATAAGTTATGACTGGAATGGAGTTTAATGGCATATTTTAGAATGGAAGACAGCTGAAACTTCAAAAAAGATTATTCCACTTCAAAAATTGGTAGAAAAAAATCAGTCTACCACTAAGCATATTTTTTTCCTTCCTTTCTTTTTTATGTAATCCCTAGGCATCTCTTGTCAAACACATTAACTAAACCTCTTAAGTTCTGGAGATGCCATACTGTGTTGGTTTCAGCTGGGGTGGAATTAATTTTCTCCATGGTAGCTAGCACGGGGCCGTGTTTTGGATTAGTGCTGGAAAACGTTGATAATTTGGGGATGCTTTAGCTAGCGCTGAGCAGTGCTTACACAGCGTCACGGCCCCCTCTGCTCCTCACCCCTCCCCACCAGCGAGGAGGCTACGGGGGGGGGGGGCACAAGGAGTTGGGAGGGGGCACAGCCAGGACAGCTGACCCCGACTGACCCAAGGGACATTCCATACCATTATATACCATAGGATGTCACGCTCAGTATATAACCTAGGGGGAAGGGGGGCGGTGGTGGAGGGCTGCTGCCTGGGGACTGGCTGGGCGCTGGTTGGGTGGTGGTGAGCAATTGTTTGCATTTGCATCACTTTCATTGGGTTTTATTTCTTTCTCTTTGTTAGCATAGAATGGGTTACTTTCCTTTTCATTGCAGTTTATTATTATTTTATTTCAACCATTAAACTGTTTTTATCTCAAGCCATAAGTTTTTTCACTTTCACTCTTCCAATTCTTTTTCCCTCATCCTGCGATGGGGGCTGTGAGTGCGTGGCTGTGTGGTGCTTAGCTGCTGGCTGGGGTTAATCCACGACACGTACTTTCTCAGGGCTGCAGTGGCTTGTGAAGATAATGTAGTGGTTCCTGCTTTGCTTAAACAAATATCCCACAAATGCAGATCAGCTTCCTCAAATAGTACCTTACGATTTCTCCCCAGTTATGGGGAGATGACCATGTTAGTTTATGAAAGGAAAAGAATTCAGAATTCTAGGGCTAAGGGTTTTTCATGGTACACTTCATTCATGTACAGTAGTACATGGGTAAATATTTCCCTATTTTTAATGTGAATGTCTCTACATTCAGTATAAATGGGAAATGGGCGTTTGTTAAATATGCCGCAGTAAGTGCAAATTGCAATGCCATTGCAAGCTGCTTTTTAGGAACCATGACAATGACGTTAAGCATTTGCTAAACAAAATCTGCTCCTGTATGTCATGCCATTTGCATCCTGTTTGCTATTAAGAAGTTGTTGGCACAGTCAGAAGACATTTTGTTAAAAACTATAAACAAACAGAACTTTCTTGGTCTGAAATGAGCAAGTATTTCAGAAGTATAGTTTTAGACTGGAAAAGGAGGCATAAATAGTTTTCTTCCTACTTTTTTGTACCTTTTTTTATGAGCTGGCACTTGTACATCAGGTGCTATAATTTTATAGAGCTGCCACCTTTCTTATTTCTGTGGTTGAAGATACAAGTTCACATAATACTTTCTAACCACATGAAAGTACAAATCTGTTCCATCCTCACAAGGCAGGGTTTACAAGAAGCAATATACAGAGGTCTCCTGCAGGACACTGGGGACCGTGGCTTTGGGTTCCTGTCTGCCTCTGAGGTGGAAATGTTTGCTCTTACCCCCAAAGCAGCGACCTGGGATGATCTCTGCCCTCCCTGTGCAGTAATGTGGGGACATATCATGCAGCCAGGAGAAGAGCTGCAGGGAGTTTAATCCTGTTGCATGGAGTTTGGGATGCTCACCTGGATGTCAGTACATATACTACAGAGAAAGATTTTAGCTTAAAAAAAAAAAAAATCAAGAGATAATACCAAATCCCCTGAGGTGGAAAACTGTACATAAGTTATTGGCTGTGTACTGCCTGTTTTTCCAAAGTGCTGCAAAACTTAGTCCCATCCTCAGTTCATATCTCCTAGACTGTTCTTTATGTTGTTTCAGCTATGGAGGAATTGCTTTGCAGCCTGTGAACTCCAAGCTAACGCTTTTGCTGTAAAAAAAATCACACAGTAATGGCTATAGAATCAATGACATAGTCTAAAACCATTCCATTAAAGGAGAAAAAAATGCAAACAATGTGAGAATGCTCATTTGTCTGTTGTATAGAAAGATGATTATAATGATATGTGAGGTTTTCCTGGTGGAAAATACAAATTAATGCAGGTCATTGATTTTAAAAAGCATTATCCTTTGCTAGACAAGGAGATTTTGTAGGCAGCCTAACATACTTGCAGAGGAGCAGAGCCATATGTCACTGCAGCAGGGTTGTCCTTTGGCTTCAATAAAATGAGAATGTGAAAGATTTTATTGCTTTGGGTGTTAATACTGGTTGTAATCAAGATGAAACAGAGTTATCCACAATATCAGCGTGGGAGATGCTGCAGTTCAAGTGGCAACAATTTTATGGGGGAACAGATTGATTTATTTCTACTTGTTTACTGTCTGTGCCCGTGAACCGTGCTGTCTGCACGGCTGGCTCTGTGCTCTGCAGAGGTCTGTGAGCTCGTGTGCCAAGTGGCTGACTCTTCCCCCTGTGAGCATCTTGGAAACATCTTACACAATTGCGCTTGAAGAAACTCTGAAGAGTATTGATTAGTGGCCAGTTTTACCGAAAGTGGAAGAGAATCTGAGTGGGGCTTTAACAATTCATAATTTTGTCTTTTGCTGTAAACAAGATCTGAATCAATTTCAGACTCAACTGAAGAATGTTGTTGTCAAAGCTGAGAAGATGATGATGATGAGATAGTCTGCCTTCAACTGCTCCTTTCAGCAGCTTTGGTGTGGGGGACAGGGTCAGCAAAAGCAGAGGTTTGCTCTTCTTTCAGCTGGGCCACAATAAACTTTGTTTTCCATAGCTTCTCAGCTCCGTTTTGTTTTTCCATGTCTGGCCATGCTGTCCTTATCATACTGGAGCAGAGTATGGTGGTGACCTGACACCTTTGTTCCTTGCCGTAGCCTGGGATGCCCTATATGAGCAGCATTTGCTGCTTGGGGGAAGGGAAGCTGATGTTTTTTGTTTGTTTGTTTGTTTTGGCAAATCAGGTGTGGGGATGCTGAAATGATGCTGAGTGGTGGGTGAGAGATGCTTCAGGGTGGAGGGAGGCTGGAGGCATGTAAGAGTAGGAGGAAGAAGTGAAGAAATCCCAAAGGTGGTAAAGGGCTTGGGGACACCTTGGTTGTCCCCCAACCCCATCCATGACTGAGGGATCTCCTAAGTAATGGAAGGAGCTGTAGAGTTGGGTGAGCAGAAGGCGTGACTCTGGGTGCTTTTCTGAGAAGGACACCTATGGAGAAAGCATGATTGTGCAAAGCTATGGAGCTAAACCAAATAACTTTTATTTTTGATTTGTCAGGACTGGTATAAAGAAGCCATTTCTGTTGGGCCAGGCTCAAGTTTAACTGGCCTGTTGTCTTCTGCAGCAGACAGCTGGGTCAAAATCACAGAAATTGTTTAGCCTACCAGATCTCTACAGAGAAACCGTGTTTCTGTCAGCACTCCCTTATACCTCCACTTCTATCCCCAAATCTGTTACTAACCCAAATTAATATTAATCTTAAATAATTCTTTAGAATCAAAAGAGTCCTCCACGTATTTCACTGTGCTAGGTCTTTAGTTCCGAGTCAAGTGTCACGGTGTGTTGGTAGCTTAGGGGCTTCAAATAGCATATATGAACCCAGGAGATGCGTAATGTTTTGGTAAAGCTACACCTCATGAGCAATTTTGAAGAGAAACAGTAAAAAATAGTACTTAATGAGGGTTATCGTATATATTCAGAAATAACATGTAAATGCTGTTTGCTGTCGGTATGTTTTGACTTTTATATGTTTGAATCAATCCATAATTCAGTATAGTTTAAAAATACAGTAAATATTTTTTTAAGAATATTTACTTTAAAAATGGAAAACTATCTTTTTTTATTAGGGGGAAACATACAATGCTCTTGGGGAAAAATAATTTATAGAGTTGGTCCCTAATTTTGTTCTATGAGTCACTTGTTCATTTGCTTTAAGAGTCCTTGTGTGAGGAAAGGGCTGAAAGTCATGGTTTGCTTGAGTGCCAGAGGTCTAGAAGATCATAGCCAAGATGGGGACATATAATGATATATGGGGTAGGATTTTGTCTCCCGAGTCTTCCATATCATTTTTCAGTCCTTACTCACAGAAAAGAGAAAGTGGGGGGGGGGGGGGGGGGGAAGTAAATTAAATATTTTGTGTAAAGTGAGAGCTTATGAAAGTACATGTCAGAAAAGGCTGTAAGACGCAGCACTTGTATGGCGATCTCTTTTGTTCTGTAGGTGTTGTGAGAGTTCAGGTTTTTGGGTATTTTTTGTTTGTTTTCCCAAGTCAGACAATAAAGGAAAAACTCTGTGATGGACTGATGTGATTGTTTGTATTTTAATAACTCTTACCTGATATTCCTGAGCAGCCGAGAGTCCATTTGTCACTACTGCTGAATAAAGCCAGTAGGCAGGCATAGCAGGTTAAGATGTCTGGCTGTTTCTATGGAACACTACACCTGACTAAGCAGGTTCAGTCTGTTAATCATTGTCTTGCCCTAACCAACAGTAGGTCGACAGTAACAGGATGAATTAGCTAATCTCTAAAGCCCGTTAATATTTGTTTTGCCTGCTACATTTGCTAGGATGCTGGGTTAGGATGAAATGTGCTAGCAGTGTAGAGCTGTTAGCTGGACAGGCTCGGCTGACAGCCCCACAATATCAGGGTCGTGGTTGAAACTGCTGCAGAAAGAACCATAACTGGAGCAGCGTAATCTGTGATTCTGCAAAAAAAATACCATTACTTAGAGTAGTAATGTGATCTGTCAGGGGTTTGTGCCAGTGTGGTATATGGGGAGTTGTGGATGGGTGCCATAAAGTCAGATCAATGTTACGGAAGATTCTGAATGAATGGATAAAGCCAGATGCCAAGTTCTACTCCAGAATTACCTAATAGACCTCTTTGTGTGTCCGTCATTATTTCAATGGCAGACAATGTGAAACTGGTAAGCAAGGACATTACAGAGATGAATTCACTACTCTAACAGGTTTTAGTCTCTTAAAAATACTTGCTTTCTCTGATGCGAGCTTGAGAAACAATAATGTGGCTTAGAAAGTATGTTTTAGTACCGGATTTCAAATACTTGATGCACGTTCTCTTTTTGTTCCTGTGAGATAATTCAATTATCAGATATAGTGGTATTATGCATCATAGAAAGAAAATCCAAAGAAATTGTTTTGCCTGAGATTAAGTCTGAGAGCTCTAGAAATACTAGTTGATTTGCTGTATATTCATCCACGTACCTTTTCCTGTTAAAATTAGTTGTCAGAGAATGGAAGAGAATCGGTGAAACTGGTGCGCAATAACAGAGAGTAACAACGTCATGGAGTGCAGAAAGCTGATGGATTCAGGACTGGTTTTGGTAATAGGCAGTAAAGGTAGCAAAAAAATCCATAACTGCAGAAGGTTCAGGGAATTTGATAGAGCTGGCAGATACCAAAGAAAAGGAAGAACGAAGATATCAAAGCTTAAAGGAAGTATTTCAAGATAGAAAAGTTTTTCAGTATTGATGTGAGTGCTTGCAACTTTGCAAATCTTTGCTGTTCAGAATGATCCCCCATCAGCCACGAGTGGCAGCAACTGATACTTTATCACTTGTTTAAAAGTTTTAGGGTGCTCTTAGTAAAGCCAGTGTTATGTCAGGAAATAGTTTATAAGTTTTCTGATGTCTTAAAGTAACTTGTTGAAATGTTGTTTGGTTTTTTTCTTTGTGGCATGCAACCTTACAGTAGCGTTTATGTGTACCTGTAAGCAACACAAATATGGTCAAATGTGATGTGCAAAAGGTCTGAAAGAAAATTGATATTGAGATGTTCTCCTACTATACAAAAGTTAATTATTTTTTTTGTATTATCCATACCTGTGATATAGTTTCTACAGGTTTTGAAAACTCACATGCTTAAAAGAAGCTGCCACCTAAATAATAGTAAGGTGTTATGGTCTTGGGCATGGCCTCAGCAGATATGTCTTTCAAGTCTGCCTTGTTTGTGCTGTTGTGACAAGGATGCCCCTTCCAAATCCATTTCAGACTTTCTGGAATTTCTCCCCCTCCACTGGCTCTCTCCAGCTTCCAGATGCTCCTTCCCCATCCTCCCAGCATCTGCACAAACAAAAAGCAGCCAGCCTGGCTGTTCTGAGTTTTTGCCTTTTCCTTTCCCTTCTGTGGTCAGAAATACTGCTAATGTGTCTTTTCTGTTCCCTGACTGTTGTTACTGGATCGTCTGGCTCAGTGTCTGTGGCTGGTGCTGGCAGGGATGATGTGCGTTCCCCTTTCTCTCTGGTATCCCACAAGGGTCATGTCCTGTGTGGGCTCTGTAGTCCAGTGGGCATTAGGATGGAGAGGGTTGCCTGTTGGGCTGGAGTTGTGTGGAGACACAGAATCACGGAGCAGTCAGGGTTGGAAGGGAGCTCTGGAGGCCATCTAGCCCGAGCCCTTGCTAAAGCAGGGTCTCCTAGAGCTGGTTGCACAGAGCCATGTCCAGGTGGGTTTTGAATGTCCCCAGAGGAGACCCCACAGCCTCTCTGGGCAGCCTGTGCCAGGGCTCTGGCACCCTCAAGGTAAAGAATTATTTCCTTACATTCAGACGGAGCTCCCTGTGTTGCAGTTTGTCCCCGTTGCCCGTTGTCCTGTCGCTGGGCACCACTGAGAAGAGCCTGGCCCCAGCATCTTGACATTTGCCCTGAAGATAGTTGCAGACATTGCTAAGATCCCCTCTCAGTCTTCTCTTCTGCAGGCTAAACAGGCCCAGCTCTCTTGGCCTTTCCTCATAAGGGACATGCTCCGGTTCTGTCATCTTCATAGCCTTCTGCTGGACCCTCTCCAGCAGCTCCCTGTTCCTCTTGAACTGGGATCCCAGATCTTATAAAAACCTGTCTGGCCTTTGGCATGTGCATCTTACTTTCATCCCAGGAATACCCTGAGTTCAGCTGAAGAAATGTTTTAGGTGCATTAGGGAAGACATGGGTATATGCCAGAAACAGTGTTCTCTCTGCCACTCTAAACAGGCAGGTGGCAGGAGGGACACAAATGTTCCCCAAGGCTTTCATCCCTTGGTTTGTACAGAGAGAAGGTGGAGAAAGATTGATTATTTAACTGGGTCGTGTCTTCTGCGTGGCCAGAGGCGCGTTAATCTTGGCCAGATGTAGTCTGCATGTGACCTTTGTGCAAACAGAAAGTGGTCTGCCGGAGGCTGTGGTGCAACGCCCTGCATGCTAAGCTCAAAAATCCATAAAGCACAGAGCTAAGGTGATACTGGGATTTAAACCCAGCTTAAGGAGTGTGCCCTGTCCTTCACACAGCTCCATACCCCACTAAGGATCTCTTCCCGGATAATCAGAAAATCCATAAGCAGAAACACAATCCCCATTTTTGCTCTGCGAAAGGTCCTTCTGACCCAGCAAGGACCCAGGCTCAGCCTATCACCGGGCACAGCAGTCTGACTGCTGCGTGGGATAGAATTTGTGCTGGGGGTCTTGTGGCTGGAGGTATGGAATTGGCTGGCCAAGTTCCTCTGGGTTGTGCCAAGGCTGTGCTGCTGGTGGGAGGTGTCTCATGGCCCGGCGTGATCTCTGACGGGCTGGTGATGTGGCTTTGTGAGATCCTTCTGTGTCTGGAGATGAGCCCACAGCATGAGGCCATGATAGCTGCATAGATATTTCTCCAGGCCCTTTCAGTTAAGAACAGAGCAGAAGTGGCAATTTTTATTTATTTATTTAATTTTAAAAAACTGAAGATGAAAACCTCCAAAAAAGACTTTTGCTGAAATTGCTTTGGGAGCGTAATTTGGACCACGACTCTACCTAGTGATAGTCAGTCAGTCATTGTGTCCCTTCTGGGGAACAGTTGGGATCCTTCTTCCCTTCTCCCATATGTACACGGGTTTATTTTTCTGTAATAATCACAGATGCAGAAATCAGGAAAGTTCCATTTTCAGACTGTCCAGGGATAGGCAGTGTTCAAATTCGAGGGTATGGCTGTAACAAACTAATTTATTTTTAAAGGAGAAATAATAGCAGTACTCACTATCTGGAAAACGTACAGCTGAAAAGATGTATTTTATAATGAATATATATATCTCATAATATATATCTTGTATGTGATGAGAATATTGTCTGGGGAATAGTTGCAGCAGCAGAGCTACTGTTTGCTTTGCAGTTCTCTGACCTGCTTATTAGATTTCATTCTTATTAAACATTAATTTATATGAAGGGTGTTTAGGGGGACTGTTGTTGTTATAGGTCAGTCAGCACTTTTGTTTTAAACACTTTATGAATATACACAGATTTTAAACAGCTGCTTATTTTGCAATTTTATATGAGAAATAGCTTCAAATAAAAGTAGGAAAAAACCTTAAAAGTGCTGAAATACATCATTTTTATCTAAAATTAAAAGATTGTACATTTCAATTATGCATTGTTTTGCAGTTTCTAATATTTTTCTGGGTAGTAGTAAAGGGGAAATAAAATGTTCCATTAAAATGAAATGTTTTGCCTTATGACATAAGTATTTAGTGGGGGTTTATTTTATATGTTTTATTATAAGAGGGCTACTTTTGTTGAAAGGGAATAGGTGTTGCAGTACTATTGCATTGGGGGAAAAAATAACAATTAAGGGAAAATTCTCAAAGTCCCATGAAATTTCAGATAGCAGTCTGTTCTTCCCCAGAACGAATCGCTTTCTTCTCCCGTTCCCTTTCATTAGTCCCTCCTCGAGTTCTGACCTTTTATTTTCCTGCATTAATGCAGTTCTCTCTCTTGACTCCTCATCAACCTCTCCTTCTTGTACCCTGCTGAGACAGGCATCCCTCAGAAGCAAGTGCAAGTGTACAGGAGCCATAGCTAAGGATCCAAATATGCCCTGTGAATGTCATTGAAGGGTGCTGACAGGTAGGGCTGATCAGAAAGCAGAATTCATATTCTTGGTCATTGTGGTAAATCCTGAAATTTCACGAGGAAAGCAAATTTTGAAACTCAAGTTTTCAAAACATAATAAATCAGCCCCTTTTCCTCACAACTAATACAGCATCTTGGTTCAGTTTTTCAAGAGAAGACTGACGACAACTCTTTTTTTAATAGAAAGCAACCTGTTTGAAGACTCTGGAGCTGAGTTCTTAAAACTAGGATTGCTGCAGCATAATAACTGTAACTAGCCTAAAATGTTATGCTTCAGTGCCAGCTGGAGCAAATGGTAGCTGGTAAATCCTTTTATTATATGATGTGGTTGGCATTTACACGTGCAGTATAGCTAGGGAAGCCTCTCAGTGATACTTCTACACTTTAGGAAGTCTGTAGATAGTTTCATCTTAGTACTGATGTATTATTTATTGGTAAGTTGGAATGAATAGGTGTAAATTACTTTGATGTAACATTGTGCTGACCCTGCTTATATCATAGATGAGCAGATGGTGCAGAAAACATTTTGTACTTAAGCCAGAGAAAGGCTATGAGACTGAGAAGTAAACCTTAGGCTGAAAGTCTTGGGAATGATGAGCTCACTGTTAACGTCTCTGGACGAGCTGTCTGGAGAACAGTCCGGGCATCGTGACTGTACAGCACCTATCCTCAGGAGCAGCAAATCCTGCAGAAGGCACCAGCCTATGGGCAAGGAACTGCCTTGCCAAAAGAGTTGGAAAAACCATTGGTGAGCTGTGGCTGGTATGTAATAGTGTGAGGAGGCTGTTAATCACCTCCCCATCAGTTAGTCACAAGTGCAAAAGGAGGAGTGGATTCAAGAGGGTTACAGGTCATTTTGGGCTTGCCCTTTTTTCCCACTATTTTTGTTTTGTCTGCATACAGTTGGGTTTGGGAAAGCCAGGGAATGTGCTGCTGAGTGAGGATGGTTTATTCGTCTTGATGCCCTGATGCAGTAATTGGGTTTTCAGGTTTTGAGGTGAAGATTCAAGCTGGTGCTTTTTGTTAGTAGTGTGCAGTGCTAGAGATTGAAATGCAGTTCTCTGACTAGCAGTCAGTTGCTAGGAGAGCACAACTATAATACAGAAATTAGTAATTCAATTCATACTAGCACAAGTGTGTAATGGGACAGGTTTCTGGAGTGCCTGTATATTTTTATAAAAAAATTATTCAGGCGTATGTCAGCAGAAAGTTATACCAAGTATATGTCATATAAATCAGTGCAAATGTAGTGTGTCATAATCATTAGAGACCCAACTCAAATCACATATAGAACCGCAGGAGAATATTTACTGCTAAGGCTATGGGAATTGTAACCCCTGGTTATACATACTCATTTATGGCTGCATCTCACACTTTATCTTAGATGCTATAGCAGAAAACCACAAGGAAACAATACTTTTGAATTCACAACAGTTTTTATTGAACAAGAAATCTTTTCATGCCTTCTATAGCCACAGATCGAGATGGGTAATGATGAGCCTTCAACCATGCTATGAATAGGGAAAGAGTTCTATAGGGGTAAAATACTCTCTGTCATAACACATAGGTACAATGGAATGGCTTAAGGAGTGTAACCTATATAAATTTTATTCTTTTTTATTCTTTGCACATAGAATTTTTAGGCACAATGTTGTGTTTCTGAGAGATGCCTTGAAAAGCAACAGCAGTCATATTACCATCTATACAGTAAATGCTTTAATCTGCAATGCCTGTTCTTTTAGCAGAATAACACTTTTGAACTGAATGTAAATGCCTCACAGGTGTTTGATCTTCCAGCTTCCTGACTTGCTTCATAAATGTCCATACCTCTGAGGATTATAAATCAGTTAATCACCCACATATATGGCTTCTGTGTTCTGGAGAGGATGGGAAAAAACGTATTAATAAATGAAAACAGCTGTGCAGACCTCAAAATTCCTTAGATTGCTGCTGAAAGCACCTGTTGGAAAGGCAATTGCCACAGCTGCATAGTGTGTCTAAAATTGGAGATGTTTTAAATATTAGTTTGATTTGTAGCTGTTATGTTTCACAATAAAAAAGTGATACAGTAGCTGTGGAAATACGACTTTCATGTGTATGAAGTTGTAGATTTGTACTATCCAGTGCCACTGATGATGTAGTTTGAAAGATTTCCATGCAAGTATCTTTCAGGCGATCTCATGTAATGAAATGAAGTGGATCCATGTGCACAAAAATACAACATGACCTGTGGTATGTGGCACAGTCTCCAACAGGTGAACATAGATCTGTATATATTAAATGTTTTACTTTTATTTGGGCTTCCTCATATTCAACTAGTGATACAGTTTCCTTTCTGAAACTCAAATCTCCTTGACAGTATAGGGGCTGTTCTGACATGGATCAAATCTACACTAGTAATTGTAAAAATTAGTCCTCTTCTGCAGTGATTTGGCAATGTCTGTCTTCTCATTGTTCTCTTACCATTTAGACTGTAATGAGAAGTATGATACTTATGATTGCTGAATACTTCTCTGAATGTCCAGAAAGGTTCATAACATGAAGCAAAAACAGCTTCAAAAGCATGTCCTGTTTTAAATTTTTGATGAAAAATAGTGTACAACGTTGGAAGTTGATGTGGCATGGGATTATTGTATTGCATATGAACAAGAAAACTGTAGAGCCAAAGTGAGGATGTGGCTTGCACTTTTAGCATGAATAGCATACATTTATAAAGTCTGGTAAATACCTTAACTGAAATAAATATCTTGGATCGATCCATCTGAATTCATTCTTCTTAATTTGAAATGGAGAAATGAATTGTGCTAAGGATACAGCAGACAAATTTAGATGTTCACTCTTTTTTTTTTTTTTTTTCTTTAATGGGAAAGTGAGAGTAATGATTTCCATAGAAGCATGTAAGTGATTAATTCCCTGTCCATTTTATTTTATAAGTGGCATAAAAATTGACTCGAGGAAATACACAGTGCACATATGAGGACAAAATTCTTTTGTGAAAGAAATTTCAGCAAAGAATCAGATTAAGCACTTTGCCAGAATTCTGGGAATACTGTGCTACATCCACTAATTTCAGACTGTCCTTTAAATTTACTGTTTATCTTTGCAAAGTAAAGACACTAATTTAAGTCTGCAACACACAAAACTTCTTAATTTGTTTTATAACAGAATGAAGCTCACCATACAGGTCTTGAAACCTGTGCAGCTGCATAGTGTTGTACTTGGTCTCAGAGGTGAATTTTGGGGTGCAGTTTGTTATAGTTAAGCCAAACAGATCACCACTGGGGTGATTCCTGTCTCTTCTCCCTCCCTAGCCACAAGAACCTGCTTCTTTCCTTGTGTCAGATCCGGGGGTTTCAGATCCGTTTGGGTTTCAGTAAATCTGGAGGATAAGTAACATGCCTGTACAATTATGTGAGGGAAGGAGATGGGGAGAGAGGACTACTGTGTTTGCTGTTGGCAATTTTGCCTTACCTGTGATGCAAAGCAGCTGCCTTTATTAGCTCAGTTCCAGAACTAGAATTATTTTTTCCATGCTTTGTGGGCACGTCAGTTTGTCTGGCCCTCGCTGCAGGGGTCTCTGTGCCACAGCCTCTACCCCTGTGAATCTGCCACCTAATCTGAAATAATGGAGTTTAATCAACTTGTCATGTCCATTGTGGTTCACCTGTTGCTAGGGGAGGTACGGTTTTTGAAATGGTCTATTTATTATTTTTTTTTTACTTTAGAAACTAAATAGTATAAATGAATAGTGTCAAAATGAAGTTAGTTCTGTGTTTTTTCAGAGGGCGTGATCAAGAGAGACTTGAGCAACAAATCAAATCTTTATGATCTTTTATTAAATGGGTTTGAGCCAGTCACCTGAAACACAGTTTTAGTTGGGAACATGTGGAAGAGCTCACCCTTATCTGTAATAATGATGTATTTTAACTGGATTGCATTCTTCACGGAGTAAGCTTGTCCTTTTAATGATAGCATTAGCTAATAAGTGGTTGTACTTTTAAAAAATATCTAGATATTTCCAGTACAAAGTGACTTCTTCTAAAACTGATTTTATAAATTGAAGCAGAAATCATGCATAAAAATAACCAAGAGCTGAACTTTTTTGTTTAGAAACAAGGTATGGGGTTAAACTTTCTCTATTTTGAGAAGATGTTGTCATTTAATAGTCACTAAAAATAGATTCTTGGTGGTTTGGGTTTTTTTTGTTGGGTGTTTGGTTTTTTTATTTGTTTTGGGGTTTTTAAGATTTGGACTTAGGTATGCAAAATGGAAGATACCTGAAATTCTTTTGAAATTCTTCACCTCATAAATCTTAGTCTTAGAAGACAAACCAATGTGTGCTATCTACATAACAAGTGTTGGAATTGTGGCACTGCTCTGAAGGGCACTATGAGGCTTCCAATCTCTAAAAGCCCATCCTGACCTTAAAGAGATTATCAATGGTGTAATTGAATTAATAAGCATTGTGATGTGGTTGACTCGCTGTAAGGTGTGCTGTGTAGAAGGTATGCAGCTGCTTAGCTGAATACTTTTATCTTGTAACGAATAAGGCTTGTAAAGTTGCAAGTTCTAGTTCAGAATTGGAATTCATGCGAGCTGCAGCATGTCCAGAGTTTGGGCAACAAAATGGCCCTGAAACTTTGGCCACATTTCAAGTAAAACTTCAGTAGTGTTGCAATAGGTAATTAGGTATATATTTTTAAACTGGATTTTATGGCTTCATTTGAATTCCTAAGAATTTTTCCAGGACAGCTGAAAAAGGGTTCAGGCTACTTTGTTGAGTTGGGTTCAGCTGAGTGTCTCATATTGGGAATGAAAAGATAAACGAGTTTCCATCCAGGCTTTTGCTGACCTCACTGCTACCCACCCACAATTCTATCCTAGTTGGGATTTTTACATGCCATATGAGGGGCTCATTGTTTCTGTCCCTTAAAGGCCAGACAGGGCTCATCAGATCACTTTGCCATAAAGGAGAACTCTTAATGTTAAAGCTCTGTAAGTGCCAATACAATGATCTGATCAAAACCTCAAAATCCAGGTGTCTCAGCATTGGGAGTGCCCAGCTGTGCAATTTCTTTAAACTCTTGATGCTTTCAGTAGACTCAATCATTTCACAATAGTACAAGACACCACTGCCAAATATAAATATTAAACCTTGACAAGTATTTACAGGCTGGTAGTCTTTAGGCTTCTTTGGAATTGTGCTTTTCTGAAATTAACCTGTAATAATTTAGTAAATAAATAAAAATCTTGTTTAGTAATGCAGGGGGCAGCAATGCCAAGGCACAACCTTTCTGGAGTAAAGGGTCAGCTTTTCCTCTCCTTGATTTTTTTTTTTTTTTTTTTTTTTTTGAGGGGGGAGATGACTTCTGGCAACAGAAGGAAGTATAGGTGTACAATATCATATTTACATTTAGCAGGTTTTGCATATTGAATGACCAGGTGTGAGAAACAAAAACCCCAAACTCTACCTAAAACTCCAAATCTATGTATAAATACATACATATGTGTATATAAAAAGGAAGAAATTTTCATTATGGTATGGAAACTCAAATTAAAAAAAATCTCCTTAACTTCTTAATTTGTCCTTTCATTTTCAGTGAATTAAGCTTCCATATTGGAGCTTTTTTTTTTTTTTTTCTTCCCAAACATACAGCAAAAAGCTCAGGTTCATGCATAACTCAGAAGGACAGGGATGACACTGAGCCAGAGCTTAGTTCTGCTTTATTGATAATAGAGCTGGCAGTTAAGAACAAATCTACAGAATGTAATTGCAAATCCTTTAACCAAGCAGCGTGCTGAACATCTGCAATGGAATTAGCACCTAAATTAAAGTTAAGCATTAGTTTAAGTTCTCAGAAAGCAAATTAGGAAGCTAACTAGATCTGTAATTGCAACAGAGATTGTAATGAACACAAAGCTGGACTTGGGGATTCATTTGTTTATTTAATTCAACAGTAAGCGATTGTAAACATACTAATTTGCAGGTATGGTATGTGTTTATGTAAATGAATAATCAACATATTTTGTACGTCTTGCACACTTGCATGTTTTCACTGTTTATATAGCTACAGTAGCAAGGAGCTCCAGTCATGTAGTAGCTGCAATACAAGCAGAAGAGAAATGAGCTTCCTTGCCCGCTTCCAATGGACACAGAAACCAAAAAGAGACAGATGGGGACTGTGAGGATGTGGAAAATACAAACAAAACCAAACAGTGATAATCTAATATCCAGAATACTGAATACATTGATCTAAGTGTACAATTGTTAAAACCAGAATGCAGTTATATAGAGATTTTGTTGAATTTTTTTTCTCTTAAGTTCTGCTTCTTTAATATATTAAAATATGTTAATTAAATTAGCTTAAATTAAAATACTAATTACATTAATTAAATATATTAATGAAGTTAAATATATTTTTCCAGTTATGCAGAATGTAATTATCCTCTTGTGCTCTGTGTTCTCTCTTGCCCTCCAAGATCTCTTCTGAAGGGAGAAAAACCCCATCTATAATGTCACTGTTGTTATTAAGGGAATAATAATTCCTTAAGAGATTTAAGGCCATGAATCTGGTATAACTATCAGGGGGAAAATTCTAGCCGTGGTATAGGTTCATTTAACAGGCGCATATGTATATCTATTTTTTTAAATACTGTCAGAAAGCCAAAGGATGTTGAAATAGAGCCAGCAAAGAAAGCAGGAATACAGCATGGTTGATTTGGCCTTGTTCTCAGCCAGAGTCAGACCAATGTCAAACTCGTCATGAACTGGATTTTAAAGTAGGGTTCAGTTTTACAAATTATTAGGGAAAAATGTGTAATTTCTTTCCCAAGATAAATAATTGCAAATGACACAAGGAGTGGGAAGAATATTTTTTGATGAGTGCATGGCTGCTTTTGTGCTTTCAAGCACAAACAGTTTTGGTACACCCAAACATAAAGACGTACTTCTAGAAGGGGTGAATACATGCTCTGCAAAACAGGGGAGGATGGTCTCCCAGACAGTTTCTCAGTAATGAATATAGGTGGAAAGCAACTTGATATAGGTTTTTCCTCTGGTATTACAGCAAAAAAAGTTAATATAATTCATGATGTGATAACATAAAGTAACTTGGGTATGTGGAGGATTGGCTTTGATTTAACCTTCATCAAGTCTAATGGTAAGGCCACTATGAGAATGCTGCAAAAAACTGTCATGCCAGTGTTTAAAATTATTGTCAAAAATTGGAATGGAGACAGAAGAGAATAGCTGAAATGATTTTAGGTCTGAGAAAATATTAAGGCACATGAGACTCAATTTGTTCATTTTCTCAAAGAATATTGTGAGATTGCATGACTGCAGTGTGCTAGTATTTTAATGCTCAGCAAATACCATGCACTAGGAACCTTCAAAGCAAGGAGGCAGTCTTAATATGAACTGGTAGGCAAAACCTGGAAGTAGGTAAATGGATTTGTCACTTCAAATAAGACAGTTTGTGTTTTTTTTAAAATTTATTTTTAGTTGAATTTGTTTTTCTGTAGTAGTGGGTAGTTGATATGAACAGAGGAATGAAGCTGAAGGCTGAGGGGCATGAACAGTTTGGTTAAATGGCCAAATGATCTCTTCTGGCCTGGACTCTGCCTGTTTAACATTCATAAAGCCACAGATCAGTTTAGGTCACTTGCTGTATCAGTGCATAGGAGCACACAGACTACAATTCAGGAATAAGATTTCTGTAAATGCACTAAAAGACATTTGGTTTATAATTTGGGAACCAGACAAATCATGCTTTGCACTGTTTCTGGCTTGTTTCTGAAATTCCTGCTACTGTGGGAACACAGCTTGTCATGATGGAGTTTGAACCATCGCTAAATTTTTAACACTGCCTTAATCGGATCTGACCATCTCAGATCTAAATAACCCAATTCCTAGGGCAGGTACTGCTGCATTAATCATAGCCTTGCCATTACTTGCAGAGCTGCACTTTATAATAATGGCAGTGGAGGAGGATTTTCATTAAAATGCTCTGAGCAGGGAAGGTTTGAGAAAGACAGAGAATTCGATCATGGGTCACTTTCTAAATTAATTCTTAGTTCACTGCTTGCTTTGTAGGGAACATTTCTTTTATGGCCCACAGTTTAGTGCTTCACTTTTGGAGGCATTCTAGTCAGGTTTCTTAATTAATCTTTTCTGTTTTAATTTTGTCTCAGAATAATTTAGGGATTTATTTCAGCTTTCTTAGACCTTTTACCATGTATGTTATCTATGACAGCCATTCCTAGCCTTGTCCATCCAATTATACTTCTTTTTGAAAAGAAATTGGCCCTGAAGAGAATGTTCTTCCAGAACATTGATGGTATCAGCAAGGTACAATCTGACATTTACATTTGAAAAACATCTTCTCAAAGTAGGTGTCTGCATGCTTAATTTCCTTTGCAAAACTAATGATTGGCTTTTGGAAAGTTTTTGTTACATCTGATGGGTGAGCCATGCTCTCTTCCCACCCCACCCCCTTTGGGTAGTAGTTGTGGATTTAAGTTTATGGTTGTACTGAAAATTTGTGATAAGTACTTGGACCCTTCTGATGATGAGTTACTTTAATTTACTATTTAAATGAGTGAGAGTTTAATAGGGACTGAGGTATGGAAAGAGAACCTCTAAGTTCTCATAAGGTTTGATCTAATGCTTACTAAAGTTGAAACCTACCCAAAGCGCTATGAAATAACCGAGTGCGTTCTGGGGATTGGCTGCTCTGCTCCTTTAGCCCAAAGCAGGATCGTGATCAGTATGTTCACGTCAGCATGTGGGAAGCCAAAGGCTGAAGTCAGAGGAAGCTCTGTTTCAGAGACATGTGGAGCGGGATTCATCAGGCTTAACCTTGGGTATTTGCAGTTGGATGTCAGTCTGAGCTGGTTGCCCAAAGTTTGTTCCTCTATGGTTGAGAGTAAACCAGACATTTTTAGGTGATGACTGATCTTACATGCTTTAGATCTTTTCTGTAAGAAGAGATAAATTGCTCCCTTGACTACAGCTCTGCAAAAGCAGTGGATAGGTTGACTACATGTGCTCTATACATGAGGTCGACTCTAACCACGTGAATCCCATCCATGCTGACTTGGATAATGGCCAGTTTCTGGTACTGGCAGGAAAAACAAAAGAACTGGCAGGTACAAGGTACCTAATGCAGTCAGTGCTCCCCAGGATAACCGCTGTCCCCTTTCTTTGATTGTCTGAAAGGGAAATCGAAAACCCACCCCCTGGGAAGGAAGCTTGCTCTAATTAGGTAAAGCAAGTACCAGTCGTGTTGGGCAGGTGAAACACAATGTATCTTTGGCTCAGGAATGTGATGCCACAAGAAGCCAGAGAGGATACAACTTTGCTGGCACTAGTAGCTGTTGTCTTGCACCTTTCCCTTCTAAAACCATGGTTGATTAGACATGTCATCTGTTTAAAAATGTCAGCAGGAACATCCACAAGTACAGCCTAAGATCTTACTAACTCCTAGGGGCAGCATGATAATTGCTAAGCTACAGACTGTGTGGAGCAAAGACAGACTTTCCTTTTTGCTAAAGCCATTGTATAGAAAAGACTACAAGATTTGCAGAGCTGGAAAAGGGGACAGGGGAGCAGGATTGTACCTTTGTGGTTATGCTGTGATTGAGTCCTGTTCCCAAGACTATGTCAAAATTTTCACAGAATAGCTACTTAACGCACAATGCATTAACAATCTTGGGAGCAGAAGCTGGAAATAATAATTGCACTCTCTCCAGTCAAATATCCTATTAGGGTGCAGAGTCATGCTTTTCCTTTTGCTCTTTTTCTGGCTTCATGCAGCTTTTCAATTCTTTGGCATGGCTTCAGAAAAAAAAGAAGAGTTTGTCCCGGCCCCTCTTAAAGACTAATAGCTAGGGACTAGCCTGTGATATGGCAGATAAGGGAGTGAACAATCTTCAGACTGAAGAACTGAGATTTCTCATTTCCTGAGCAGAAGTGCTAGTCAGTAGATTATATATGAGTGTATATTTTTATATATATGCATAAATGTAATTCCTTCACAGTTCCTACTAGCCAAGAGCTGCTTTTTAGAAAGATACTGAGTATACCTTTGAGTACTTGGATCCAGCTGGTGCTCTCAACACACTGAGTACACTGGGGTTCTGGCTTGTTCAGAGGCAGTTCCAGTTTGTTACCAAGAATGACGGGACTGGGGTTCATATTTTTTAAAGCAGAAAAGTACAGGGCTTTACTGGTATCTTCTGGGCATCGGCTGGACTTTCACTTGCAGTCTGGCTCCTGGTGACTTAGTATTGAGGATTAATGCTAGCACACAGAAGCAGAACTGCAAGCACTCATAGACTCTCAGGTCAATCAGGGCGATGCTTGTGCCCCAGCTGCATAAGGATGTATGTTGTGGTTTTGGTTATCTGGTTATTCCTGTGATTCCCTCCCTACCAAGATACAGAAAAGCAATGTTACGCCTTTTTCTGAGTGTGCCCATGGGATGTGAGTGTTTGGTTTGAGCATTGCTTGTACACTGCAACTTACTGTTGTGTTTTGGGATTTTAAGCTTTCTGCAGCCTTTTGCAAGGTTTGGTTTTGTATCATACATTTGGACTGGAATGCATGATTTCAGATCCGTAGTGAGGGTATTGTGAATAGACTGGTAGTCTTATGTGTAATTCTGATTTTTGTACTGAATGCAGGTTAAGAACAATTTAACAATTAAAGTGTTTAAATTAAAATCTAATCAATTAAAATTCCTTTAAGAAGGAATGGCTTAGACTGTGTGGCAGTAGGCTTTATTTATTCTGAGGTTATCAATATCTTTTTGCAATGCATTTTATGTTTTAATATAAATACAGCTAGATTATTATTTTTTTGCTTCTCTGTCCTGCTTCCCACACAAGTACACAACGCACCAGGTGACACTCTTTAAATGAACTATGTAAAGCTAGTAAAGGAAATACATTTTCCTTTTAGTGACAACACACAATGGTTCTGTGATGAAGTTTTCATTTGTGCGCAGGTGACTGTCACTGATCTAAAGTGATTAAGTCTGAGGACATTTGATGATGGAGCAAGGAACTGTCTTCCACATATCATATTAAAATTTATTCCTTAGCAGAGCGGTGCCTTATTTTGGGATTGCTCAGCAGACTGATTTGGATATTGGTGAATGTACATAGCTGATTCAAAAGCCTTCTCTTAGTTTTAAAGAGCAGCAGTTACAACACCTAGTAGCACACTTGTTTATGAATTATTGGACTTTATCATCACTAAATACTCTGGCGTTGCTGTTGTGGGAATTGTAGCTAATGGTAAGTGGGTTTGTTGAAAAAATGTTGTGCAAATACTGAAGCATTTTGTGGAAACCTGATATTTCTGGGTAACCTAAATTATTTTGTATTTTGAAAGTGGCTGGATTTAACCTTAAGTACTGCAACAATTATCTGTAGAACTTGTCATAACTCTCCATAAGATTTTATAACATAGCGTTAACCAAAGCTTCTGTTTAATTTTTGTATTTTCCTTCCCTCAACTACAATCTCCCATCATTTTTCAAAGGCTATAAAGTACTATTTCTGATACTGTTGCCACGGTTCACAAAATGCTACTTTATAAAATATTTCCTTTTGCCTTACCAGCAGTAATTAATAGAACATCAGACTCCATTAAGTTCTGTGTTTATTGATTTAAATGAATGAGATCTACTTTCTATTTTAACGTGTGACTTCCATTTCAGTTTGACTTTTTCACAATACTTTGTACATTAGTAGTGCTCGTCCATCAGTGGTCTGAAAACACCTAAGAAACTGTATTATGTGAAGGTCTGAATTATTGCCAGCCACTCCCATAGAAGTTCAGCAAGCTTTCGGGGGTAACTCCAAGCAGGAGAAGACTGAGCTCTGTCTTCTACCAAGAATCTGCTTCTCTGCCACATAAACACAAGAATTATCCTGCCTATGAGAAGTAAAGCAAAAATAGCCTTCACAATGAGAAAAACCTAAACTCTGTTCTGTTACTGGAACAGTTCCATTAAAACTTGGTTGGCACTGTACTAGGTTCTGTTCAGAAACCTCTGCCATATCATTTTTTTTTTAAAAAAAAATCACTTCCAATGAATCTTTAGGCATTGCATTTCCTTCTTTGTTTGCTGTAGGTGATAATGCTTTGGCTTGTAAACCACTTGAGGGGGTGGCTTCTTTGAAGCCACTGAACACCACATTAGCCTTTTGCTTGGGACTTGAGTACAAGGATGACTGAAGCCACAAAAGCTGGAACTGTACCAAGCTAAGACAGGGCCAGCTTTTGTATCTCAGGGGCTGCAGGTGGCAGTATCCCTATGCCCCTTAGGAAGGTGGGTGTAAGTAGTCATGGGTTATATACATCTCGTAATTGAAGATAAATGGAAATGAAAGCACCTGCAGTTTGGTGACAGTTTTCACCTTAGCCAACATTAGAACTGGGAGCTGGATGTGTGACACCCTGCAGCTGGGATTGCCAAGCCAGCGTATGTGGCTGGCTGTAATAAATTTACATCCTTTTGCAGATATTTTACATAAGAAATTATGGGAATCTTCTTTTAGTTTAATAAATTAGAGTAATGAATTTGTGTGCTCAATAGCAGGTAACATACAAGGCTCTATTTCTATGTACTGTGGGAAGGTCTCAGATCTTGAGCTATATTAATTCAATTTCTTGCTCTTTAAATTTTACATGAGCTTAATGTACTCTATGAGTTAATTGAAAATGTATTGCCAAGTTATATTAAGTTACACTGGGGGCAGTTAAATTACAAGTTCAGTTCTTCTTGTTAAAGTTGATCAGAACATCTTTTCTGACACCCCCTGCTCCCTGTATTTTCAACTAGATTAGTTATATTACAGAGAACCTGTTTTCTACAGAAGGGTGCTCCATTAAAAAAACAACTGGCTAGGTTGTCAGAAAACAGAATAGGTTTCAGTTAAAAGAAAAATAAAGGAAAAAATCCAACCCACCCAGAGGTGGCTGCTGATGATTGATTGATATGCTTGTATTAAAATGATAAATAGGAATATAATACTTCTGATGGAAAAAATGTAGTTAGAAGGTGGTTCAGTATAGTGTGCTTATATTTATGAGAACTTTTATGCAGCTAGCTGAAAAAAAAAAAGTCAAGATCCATGTGAAAGAACAAAAAAAAAATCTAGGCCCACTGATGTAACCTCTCAGATGTGGGACATTTCTTGAAAACGTTTAATTTAGCATCACCTGAATTTAGCATCCTGCAGTCAGGCTTTGCTTAATCTGGTTGTCATCAGAAGAGTAATGGACCACTGCAATTTGGATGCTTCCTGGCTGCAACAGTAGGAACTCTGTTAAGAGCTTTTTTGTTTTGCTATCATTCTTGTTGGCAAGCTGGGCTTTTCTGTTGCGATAACATCTCTCATGCTCAGCACAGCCAGTGTTTCACATGAAGCAGTCTTTTTCATCAGGAACGGATGTCATGGGCACTACTATTCAGGTACCAAAAAGCAGCAATTTGAACATTTGAAGTTTGTGGGTATGTCAGATATCTTTAAGATTCTGTTGGAGAAAAGTACTTATTTACCGATGAATATTACGTATATTTTTTTCTACATATTTCACCTTGGAGAATGAATGGCGTTAAATGTAGTCATTCAAACATTGCTGACCAGGTTACTTCCCTGAGAAAAGGGCTGGTTGCACAGCAGAGCATGTGAAGTACTCTTATCCAAAGAGCCTTTATAAACTCTATATACTTATTTGTAATTAGCTAAACAACCTGATATCAACCAGCAACTAACTTGGCTTGAAAGTCCTAAACCAGAAATATTAAGCTTTTTTCAGATACGGAATTTCTGCACAAAGATTTTATTACTCCTGTTCTGCTGTATGTTGTATTTTATCTTGTATATCAAGCTTTCATTTTATATGTTTACTTCTTAGAACTTGGACTTCTGTTTTGTTTTGGTTTTTTTTCACTTGTGATTTATTTTCCTTAGCTGGAATATCAATAAATGCACAAATGAGTTATTACTTGGTATTATACTTAATATCCCAGAAAGCTTGTATCTATCTTTTGTGATATTATTAACTTGTCAAATGTGCAAGGACTGCCTGATATGATTACTGTTATTAGTAATGACCATAATGTGAAACTGCATGGACAAACACACAAAGTTTCCAAAAGGAAACCATTTAAGTTGACGTTCAACATCCAGTACTTCAGTAACACTATGTATTTGCTGATAGCTAGCTTTTACATGTTGACATACATTTTTATTTAACTTTACCTGGAAATGTAAGAAGAGCTCAGGGAAAACAGAAGAGAGATTTTTAATTAATATTACTCATGGTGGGACACAAGCATTGTTTTGGTTTCAAATTAGAGTGGTGCTCGCTCAGGCGTGTGCTGCTAATATGTTATAATTAAGGAGTTGTAGAGCAAGGAGAAATTAATGGACAGCATCTCTAATAATGATGCCGTACTTCACTCCTGAGTTGCGTTACAGCAGAGGGAATCAATAGTGCCTCGTGGTTCATCTATCATTTGCCTTTGCTTCAGATTCCTCTGTGTGTGTGGGTGTGTGGCTAGTATATATATATGTGCATGATTAAAACTCACCAAAGGCCAGAAGGTATGAAAGGTATAGAGATTTCCTATATATGTATGTTCATTAAATGATCAAAACGTGCTTTTAAAAGTCTAGCTGCATGCTTGCATTTGATATTCTGCAGTAATAGCAAATTTAGCACACTTGTAAAGCTTTTGTCATCTTACATCCCCAGGTTTAATAACAGATTAAAATATTCCCTACAAAATCTTTACTATTCTAAAGAATCCTGTGTGTTTCAATTTTATAGGTAGGCAGCTAGGAGGAATATTGGTTGTGGAAACTACTGATATGAGAGCTAATTTTATCACTTTTGCTACTCTCCTTGGTCTATCATTAAGTCAAGATTAAACTGGTACTTCACAGATACATATGTAAAACTGTAATCATTAGCTGCTATACAGAAACAATAAAAATTTACTGTGGAGAAAATTCCGGTTAAAGGAAGCTTCATGGAAGTCACAGAAATGTATTTATAAGCATGGTAATCGTAACAAGAAGGATCCGATTTGACTTACTTGTCATAAGGAAGATTATTTAAATCTTTGATCTCTTGGGTTGTTAAAAATTTTGAAATAATAGCTAACCAACTGGAAGCATTTCTTCTCATTTAAAAATCTTCTTGCAAGAAGTATGCTCATGTTGTGTTTGTGTTATGGACCTGAAGATGGCATTGCTGCTGTGAAGGTGGGAAACTAAGTTTTGCATTTGGTTTGAGTTATCAACTTAGTATATGAAATTGCTGCGTCCAGATGGCTAGTAGCTTCTTTTCCATCTACTTGTGAAAAGAGATTATCAGACCTTGTTTTGGTGATGATTCATCCCTGACTGATAGTTTTACATAAGTATATGAATCTCTGCCTGACATGAACCTGGTATTTTTCTGTTGTGGAATAAATACATCTTTTGTGAAAAAAATATAGTTATTATAAAATTGCAATTTAATTTCCACCCAAGGATTTCCAAATATTTTGCAAACTTAAACACATTAGGATTTAAAACAATATCTCTTTTAAGGAGAAAAAAAAAAAAAAGACCTTAGATAAGACCTCTAAGGCTGATAAGAGTCTGAATCAACCATACAGACTGAATTTTGAAAACTTGTTGATTCCCGATAATAATTGTACATCAGTTCACAGAAAATGTAGCATTAAAAATCCACCCCACCCCCGAAAACTAATGGTCAAAATAAATTTGCTAAGAAGTGAATTTATAGAACTTTCACTTCTAATGATCAGTTTCATGTATATATATATATATAAAAGAGGGTTAAAAGTTTGTTTGCCTGGCATTCTTACACCAATATAGACTTAAAATAGTAAGTGGACCTACCCGAGTTCCAATTACTAGATTCAACTAGCACATGAGGCCTAAAAGCACATGACACTTTTCTGGAAATAATATGAGCTGTGCATATAGTTATTTTCATTTCAAGATACCAAGTTCTCAGTTATTCTGAGAGAGCTGTCATAGTGCAAACCCAATCCAAGTATCTGCGACATTTACTGTTCCACCTCACCCTCCACAAAAGACACACCATGGTAAAGCTGCCTCTCAAGAACGTGTATTACACAAAACCAGAGTTTTGGCAGTACCTACCAAATCTTAGCACAGAAGTAAATCTGGAGTGAAATCCTCAACTGGCACAAATTAAAATGAACAGAACTTGTACTAAGTATTGTTCAATTCACATACGTGTTGTGGAAACTCAATAGTCTCCTGCGGTTTTAGGCTTCACTTGAAGTGTTCGATCCTGTCTTGCAATTGGAATAAAACTTTGATTCATACCAACTTTGACTTTCATATTTACCTCATTTATTTGTTTATTTCATTGCCCACATAAATGTGATGATGTGAGGCTCGTAGGAGACTTCTAACAATCTTGAATAATATAGTGCACCAGCATTTCCTTGTGCAACTTCTTTGATTCATGAAATATACTCATATTTTTGTTAGCGATCATTTTGAGGTAAGAGAACTCCCAGATGTTTGTATGACTTTAGTAGATAATGCCTATTATCTTCCCAGTAAAAAAAAAAGGTGTGGTTTTAGATGCATAACTTAGTCACCCAAGTTTGCAGACAATTATCCTTAAATCTATTCTAAAGCCCAAGAAGGCCTAAATACAAATGTTGCATTTAATAAGCATTTGCTGGTTCCATTGTCTAAATGACTAATGAAATTATTGAATAGATACTACTAGACCCAGGACAGACCCTCTGCAAAATCCTACTTGATACATCCTTTCCTGACATCGTGTTCTGACAGTTATCCATTGATAGGTCTGAATAGGGTTTTCAAAAGAGTTTTACCCATTTTAAAGAGGGTTCAACTAGAATTGCTAATGAAAATATCACGTGAGTCAGTACCAAAAGCCCTGCTAAGGAGAACGTTAAGATACCTACTGACCTCTGCCTTCACACAAGGACTTTCATCCTGTCATGGAGAAAATCAACTCAATTCATTAGTCAGTTCCCTAAAAATCCATGTTGACAGTACTTATGTAACCTGTCCTGTCTTCTAGGTGATTTTTATTTGCTCCAGTGTTTTTCTGGAACTTCAGTTTAAACAGAGTAATCCACATTTCCTAAACCTTTCAATTTTCTTTCATTCTGAGGATAGGTATTTGGGTTTACTTTTTCTAACCTTCTAGAGCCATGCTTCTTTCCCATGAGTCCTCTTAAGTACTAAGTGCTCTAAATTTCCTCTGGTGTGCTTTCTAAGAATTAATTTCATCAGTTCTGTGATTTAAAAATGTAGAATTTGGTTAAATGCTCACTTATCACATTTTAGCTTCCATTTTCTTCTTTTTCCTAGTGTGTTGTGATTAATTGCCTGATCAGAGTTCTCTTTCTAATGAAAAATGAAGCTAAAGTAATTTGAATGTTTTCTCATGGTCATCTATTGACAATTCTCCCGAGTAACATGCAGTTCTTATTTTCAGCATATACTTATTTTTGTGGGGGAAAAAACCCCAGAGAAATCCATGCACATTGCCTAACATTTTAAAACAATCAATATTTTTTTCATACAATGTAACTGTGATGGGGTTTACTTGTGAACCAGCTGGAGGATTTTACTACCTTTTCTTTACTCCCTTGTTTCCTAATAAGTCCTGCAGAAAGCTGTACAATTGTTTTCAAAGTGTATGTGGGTCTTTTTTGTCAAGAATCACAAAATGGTGTGGGTTGGAAGGGACCTTTAAAGGCCATCTAGTCCACCCCCCCCGTAATGAGCAGGGACATCTTCAACTAGATCAGGTTGCTCAAAGCCCCGTCCAGCCTGGCCTTGAATGTTTCCAGGGATGGGGCATCTATCACCTCTCTGGACAGTCTGTTCTGGTGTTTCACCACACATAAAAATTTTCTTCCTTACGTCTAGTCTAAATCTCCCCTCTCTTAGTTTAAACCGTTACCTCTTGTCACTTTTATCTACTGTTATATTTGAACCATCTTCTGAGACCACAGGTGATCTACCAACCATAGATGGAGAAACTGGGGAGGATTTTACCATCTATTTTCTGACTCTTTTCATACTATTTCGGTGTCTTTATAACATGTCCCTTTTACCTTTTCCTTTATGTTATATACTATACTTTGATCTTTCTGACTGACTTTTGTCCTGCTGTGCTCTTGCTATTTTTATATTCCTACTTACTAACTTGACTTCCAAAGTGGTTTATTTTGAAGAGCTTGTGATTTATCTACCTACCAGATTTCTAGGCACAGTGAACCTGGTCTTTCTGGAATTTAGTCTTCACTTCGTCCTTTTTCTCTTAGGAAGGATCCATGACCATTGCCATTTTACCATCTTTTTGCACCCATGGCTCCTTTGGCAGGTTCTGCTGCATTCTGCTTCCAGTGAGCATTTGGTAGTTCTACTTTGTACTTAGTGCTGTCGTCTTTTTTTTTTGTTTGTGTGTGTGTAGTTGATGATAAAACATATTAGACATCTATAAAATGCTGTTCAGTAGTGTACACAATCATATAAGTATATTCATATACTTATACATATAAGTATATATAGATAAATATATATACTGAAATGTATATGTCTATACAAAGTACAGACAAACTGCAATGAGAATGTTGATTTAGTTTTTGTTTTGCACTCAGAATTGGCAAAGGTTGGTACCTGCTTGGCAACACTAATAGTGTTACTTGAAGACTGTGTTATTTTCATAATGTCTAGCCAAGTTTTATAGAGTTAAACACTAAGCCCCTGTAATTTTAAAAATCTTTTGTGGTACCAAAAGTTGTATGCTGACAGTTTGCCTTCCTCTAAATGTTTTGGGTTGCTTTTTCAATACGATTTCTATACAGCTGAGTGAGGTCTAAACTCATCTTTTCACAGTAAAAACTGAGATTTTGGTCTTGAAATATAACAAGACTTCAGGTTTTGACAGCACCAAAACATTTTGGGAATTTCTGGTAAAAATCACAGTTTTCAAAGAACTTTCTAAACTGGGCAAACTCATGTAACAGTAATTTTATAATGAAAACCAGTAACTCCTCCAGGTCACATTACACAGAAAAATTTTACCTTTGTCTCCAGAATCACCCTGTGCTGCTTCCGTGTTTCTACCCCAACCAGATACAGTAGCAACACTCTTTTTCTTCTATTTTGACATCATCTGTTACTGGCTTTTGTGGCAAGAATAACAGAATTTCAGTTGTTGACTAGTGCAGATAACTGGGGGAAAAAATAATTGAAACCATTAGTATTTAAAAAATCATTAATGTAGGGAAATTGGATAGTTATAACTCTCTTGCAGCTATCATGAAACCTCTAAGAAATAGTGGATTGAATATCAGGCAAAAATGATACTATTGCAAAGAGGATTCCTAGTTGTTGGTTTTCAAAATCTAAGCTTCCAGATGTATGGTCAGCATTTGAAATAGTAAATTATGTCTAAACCTAATGATCTTTAGGAAAGAGATATTTCCCCCCCCAGAAGTCATATGACCTTCCACATGTATACTTTTTAATTTTGGGGGGTTTGTGACCCAAAGTGCATACCCCATCAAGGCTATCAACAGTGGACAAATCAGTTCCGTGCACACAGGGTGTCTGTTAACTTGTAGAGGAATTAGCATTTACTGTGTAGAAATGCTGGAAAGCTCATCCTTAAGTAATTTGCTCTTTTAGACAGATTTATGCCAGAAGATCTTACAGCTTCATGGAAAACACAGCTCAGAGTTTTTTTCCTCTATGCATCCTTCAGGTGGCAAAAAGGGAGGGATTAAGAGAAGCGTAGGAGTTTCCTGGAAGCTGTAAAAAGCCTTCTCCAGTTTGCTTTCTTCCTGCAACATGATCACCACCTTTCTCTATAGATAAGCCCGTTCGCCTGTACCTGTCTTAAGGCTTTTCTTCAAAATAGAATGACACCCTTTTTTAGCACTGCAGTTGTTTAGTTGCTAATTAGAAATTCTACCTATTATGCATATGTTTCTCCAAAGACATCTAGCAAGTGTTGCTGAGGATGTTGAAGTTGCTAAACATTACTACATTTTTTGCTTTTTCTTCTTTACATGAAGGGAAACACCTTAAGTATTCAGTTTTTCTTCCCAGATTTTTAGTGACATACAGAAGACAAAATTAGAAAAAAATCATGTCAGGGACCCAGAATTTATTCTTCTTTCCATTGATACTGCTTACCTACAGTATTTCCATTCAGGTAAACCCTGCGTATTAACATTTGGATTTATGTGTATATCCTCTGCATCAGCTGCCAGTTGTCCTGTTTGTATAGAACAAATGCATTTTTGCTGCAGCAGAGCCTGTTTTGGCTCCCTCATTTTATTTTCTTGCTGTTTTGAAGTTGAACGCATTTCTGAGGTACCAGATGGCCAGGTATTAAATGCATAAAGTACGTTATTTCCTCCTTCCCTCCCCTGCAGCAGTCTGTTTCTGTTTAGCTACACAAATAGGAGTGGTTGAGATTAAAAGCAGGAGTTGCAGCTGATATAAACTCCAATAAAATCAGGTGGTGCTGAATATGTCTGAAAAGTAAGCAACTTTTTAGCATTCTTAAGCTGCTTAGAATAGTGTTAAATAAAATTGTTGGCTGAAGAAACTATTCATTGTGTTTCATGCTGACTGCAGGGAGCGGGGAGTCTGGAGGAAGAGGTCTTCTTATAGTTGGTAATAACACCTGTTACAAACAAGCTGGAGTGGTTCAAAGTCAGTGTGATAGATTGTGTGATAGAAGTCATTTTCGACTGTTAATGAGCTGAGGTGAATTCTAGTGTGACACTGAAGAGCATGCAGGGAGTTCAAATAGTTAACCAAGCTGTTGTGGACTTGGTAAGCCTACAGTAAGAAACTGTTATTCCTTTATGCTGATTTAAAGACCTGGTGAAATGCGAATAAAATTAAACTCCTCACAGCTCATCTTATCTAATATCCAGAGTTAAGCCTTGTATAAATAGGATGTGTCTGAATGATAGGTAGGTATACGTAACATGGGTTTCTGGTGTTCTATAACTTAGTTCTCAAATAGTAGTAGACATTTTTGCAGACACACTTTGATGAAGCTTGTCTCGGTAGGCAAAGTTGCATAATGTTCCAGCTTTGCCAGATAGTCTGTATCCTCAGACCCTTTTGCTTCATTGGGTTACAGCTGTAGACTGCCTTTTAGCTCTTAAGATTTTTGCAAGTAAGACAATGTCACATATAGAGAAAAATGAGTATAATAACTTTAAGATTTTTAAGATATCTCGATCTTTCATAAGAAAATATGAGGTATATATTTTTTTTTAGTATCTGATGTAAATTTCACAACTTTATGTATATTATTACTATTTCCAAAGTATTTTAGCTCATCTCAGGGAAATGCTCCTGTAAAATATGGGGCTTGCTTTTATAGCCACGGAGGCTGTAGTATACAGGACTACTGACATTACTTGTGACCTTGCCCGTTATTTGTTAGTGAATGCAGCAGACGCATTAATCAAAATATACTCATTGGAGAATTTCCATCTATAGCATACTGCTCCCATAACTCTTCCTAGTGTTTTTCCTAGTGTCAGCAAGATCTGATGTTTTTAGAGCAGATGTGTAATTTCTGCAAATATTTGTAATTCCCTTTACAGGACATACATCACATAATAGATGCTATGATATTTAGGCTTTAACATGTACAACATTTTATGGTTCTTGTGAGCTTGACCTCAATTTATTTGCAAAATATTTTTTTCGCATACCAGCACAGAAGTATTATAATACAAGGTACATAAGTCTCCCATACTAAGCTGGGTTAGTGGTCTGCCATAAAATAGCAAACAATACATTTTAATCCGTGAAAATTACTCTGTGGAAGTTCTGGAGCACAGCAATTTGAATCTAATTGATGCATAAATCCTACTAATTTCAATGAAGTCAAAATATCACCTGATATCTTTTTCACCCTAGTGACTGTCATGCTTGGCTGTGAGACCTCAAGTCTTTTGAATCCTGGTTCTGATAATGTGACCAGGCTGATGGGTTTTTGCTTCTCATCCTTTGTGTTTGTTCCAGCACCTCTCCTCTGTACACTGAAGTATGTGACAGCATTTCATTCTTATTTTCTAACAAAAGTAGGTCAAGAGTAGGTACATGTCACCTGCAGTCCACACTGGTGGAAGGAAATCTCTTAGCATCTCTCTAATTAATATCTCGCTATTCTTACTTTTACCTCTTGCTCTCTGTTTGCAAAGAATGAAGTCTTAAATTTCTAATGTAGGGCTGCGTTTAGCAGGAATGTTAAAAATTTGCTTCTTTGGGAGTTTATTCAGGAAAATAGGTGCATTTTCTACTCTACAAGAAATCCTTGTGATGGCAGCCTTGTGATAAGAATGGTAAGAAATGCGAATGGAAAGCTGTCTGGTCCATGCCACTGCCCCTGAGGGATACATCTGTGCAGATGGGAGTGACTGTTGTGGAAACAGTGTGTTTGTAGCTGTTGTGCTGGGTTGTTCTTCCATGTATCCTACCTGTTCCTTGATTGTAAGCCAGATGCCCTGACGTCAGACAGTGCTGAGCATGTTACATCTTGGTGGTCGTACTGCTGGTTAGTTCCTTTGATGAAATGTGAACAAACAAAAATTACCGTAATGCTTAGTTTACTGTTCTCTGCAGTCATGTATGTACATACTGCATCGTACATTGTAAAAAGGGGTTTTAAATTCAAATATTATCTTGCATTCTCTTTTGTAACCTCAATTCTTCTCCCACAAGAGGGAGACATAAAATACGATCGAATCAAAGGAAGAAAGCATCTGGTATGAAGAGACCCTAATTAGCAAGCAACTTTACCATTCCTGAGAGAACGAAACTCACAGAACAAGTAAATATCAATAGTCTGGGAACATTTGGTATGACAGAATGTTTTCTTGTAAAGGAGAGAGAAAGAGACTGTGTAAATGTGATTATAGATTTTGAAGGAAGGCAAAATGTTTCTCAGCTAGATTCTGGCTGTGTTTATGTTCGAACATAATGTGGTGCAATTGGAGCAGACCTACTAAGCAAAACATTTGATTTGAAAACCTGACATCCAGGCTTTCACAGATATCAGGAGGTGTTTTCCCTTGGAAGACCTCTAGTCCCATCCTGGGACTCAAAGGCCACTAGTGCTCATTTCCATCAAGAGTCAACATGTGTGCTCCACTATGGGAACCAAAGGGTGTTCAGTGAGGGCGAAGCAGAGATTTGCTGCAAAAACACATGACTCCTGAAATAAAGCACTACTGTAAATACACCTTCCTCCTTCCATTTTTGTAAGTCTTCATGCCAAAGATGGTGTTTGACATGTGAAATTTCATATGGAAACCCTGTCCAAAATGAAGTTTTGTCTGAAATATGTTTCTTAGTATGAAATCAAAAGATTTTCCTAGAGAAAAAAGCAATGAAGCTGGTAGTGTTATACTAACACCACCTTCTGTTACTGAAAAGCTTACCGAACTCTGAAACATATAAATGAATATAAGACCATTTTGTAGAAAATGAAGGCGGAAGAGATGAAGTCTAGTTTGTTTGTTTGGGTATTATTTTTTTTTGTGATGATACATAGATAGCAATGCTGACAATCTCCCCTAAAAACAAGCAGTCCTATCTATCCATTCACCTGCAGAGGTGCTTTCAAAACCAAGTTATTACTGATGGTCACTGCTACATTCCTTGGTTCCTGGGTTTTTTTTTGTTGTGACCGATATATTTTTCAGCGGTATTCCTCCTTCTCAGGATTATTGATTGGTTCCTGCAATCTGAACAGCACTGCTTTCTGCAGCGCCGTCTTCAGCTTCTGATTCTGACTGCTTTTTTTTTCTGCAGGTTTCTACATGAACAGCCTGATTTCACTTTAACCTTTATGTTCTGTTGTGAACAGCCTGCACAGGCACTGCAGTAGCAGGGACCTGAGATTGTGGTAGATCATCCAGAGCTGCTTTTTTTTTTTTCTTTTTTTTTTTTTCCCCTCCAACTTGCTTAAGGGCACTCTTTCTCATTAGGATTAAAACCAAAACTAAACAAACTCTTAATTGTAATAAAATTATGAATTATATGAGAAAAATGAGATTAAATGAGAATATTTATTTCCTTTTCTTGCTGCATCTATTGCTGCGTGGACTAATGAAAAAGTTGTTTCACTACCCAATGGATAGATAACAATGGACTATTACTGGGAGGGCAAAAGTCTTTTGTGTTTTATTCTCCCTCCTTTGATGCTATGTCTGTAAAAAAGATTAGCTCTGCATAGCTGACACAAGCAGCAGAGGAGTTACAACTGCTGGAACAGGGAAGAAGCAAAATTCACAAACCATTTAAGTGAGGTGGTTTGAGATCACCTCACCCTATTTCCAGCTTCTTTGCATTGAAATTTATTCAATCCAGTCTTAGACCAGCAACCTTAGAGAAGTCATGGAGAGGATCTGTTGTTATGGGAAAAAAGAAGTGTGACATAGAGCTAACTCAAAAAAGGAAGATGCGAGACAGGAAGAGGATGTATTCTCAGTTTAACTTAAATTTCTGGAAAAATGCTTCACATGCCTGTTTACAAACCTCTATCTGCTAAAAAAAAAAACCAAACCCAAAAAACCAAAAGAAGTGGTAAGTAACAAACAAACAACATAGATTTCTCAAAAAAATCACCCCAAAAGGATTTCATATGAACTAATTTAATCCTTTGATGAGGTAACAGGCCACAGGGCTAAGCATACATAGTAAACGTGATTAAATCAGGACTTTAAGGAGGCCTTTGGCACTTGCATTCTCACATGTAAGTTGTATAGACACTATCCATATGAAAGTCCCTAACCTGCTGCATGCATCACTAATGGTGCAGAACCCACTCCAGGATGGGACCTGGTACTGGTGGAGACACCATGGGCAGCAGGTTTGCCTGGTTTTGCCTGCACTGAGTCCTTTCACCCTGTGACTCTGGTAAACACCTCCATGGGGACAGTTCCTGACCATCCACAGCTGCTTGTTTGGGATGCTTATTGGTGCTTTTCAATGTTTTCCCAATGATTTACATGATACAGCTGAGAGCACGCTTATGAAATCTGCTGGTGATATGCAAGCCAGGAGAGCCTGTCATGTTGAAGTACAAGCTTGAAATCAGTAATGACTCAGGAAAGAAAAATAATAGGGAAATGGCCTGAAATAAATGCAGTGCAATCCAGTGAAATGTAAAGTACCACATTTATCCGTAGTGCACCACATGTGGAAGGGGCAAGGACAGCTAAGAAGCAAAAATTGCTCTGGGATATAAAGCACGTTGCAAAGTCTGCTCAAGTCAGTCCCATCACCATATTGCACAAATACCCAAGTATCCTACTGGTATGTTTAAGGGGGAATGTTATGTTATAGGTATGGGAGATAATCCTTCTACTCCTGTTAGCATTTTTGTGAGGCTTGTTATGGTGAAATGCCTAGTTTTGGTGCTGGAAGGGGTCTGTTTGGAGCAATATAAGAATTACATGAAGAACGACTGATGAAAGAATCTATGTTCTCAATAAGAAAAGCATGAGAGCAAAGAAAAAAGGTTTCCCTGTACCGAGAACAAAACCTTATAGTTTAAGCTACATCATGGGATATCAAAACAAAGCGTGAGGAAAAATGTCCAAACCCTATAGACAGTGAATACATAAATAGATTCTTAGCAAGATTTAGCCTATAGGAATGGTTTAGGGATTTTTGCTTCTGCCTGGAGGTGGGTGATGGGCTGTCTGATCTCATAAGGTCTGAATGCACATCCTATTTTTCCTGAGATGCCAGCTTGCCTGGGTGGAGACCTCAGACAATCAAGAGCCAGAGGGACCGTGTGGAAGAGAAAAAAAATGGAAGCAAAATATGTTCAGCTTCCCAGGACTTTAATCTTTGAGTAGAGAAAGACACAGGTGCAACCAAATGATAGGCAGTAACTGAAATGTGCCAGAATACAAGGGTATGCTGCGCTCTACCATCTGTTATATTAGTTACGATTCCCATTGCAGCATCCTTCAGGCCTTGCTCTTGCAAAGGTTTTTGCCTGCCTACACGCTCGTCTCGTATGCCAGCCTCAAGCTTTAAATTGTCTTTAAACTTTGAGACATGAAAGTTTTTTGTCACTTTGGTCTTTTATATTGCAAATCATTTGAGGTATCATATGGCTTGTGGGGGAAGTATTTGGATGGTATAGAAGCCTTCCGGATAAAATGGTGCTTGTTAGGATGCCTGTTGCTGTCGCAGTGTCTTCCTTGTCCGTTCTAAACTGATGTCTCAAGTAAGTACCGTACATCTAATTTTCTAGGCACTGGCATTCTTGTTCGCTAGTCACCACAGATCCTATTCAGTTGGATGCTCCAACTTTAAATATAGGGTTAATTTTGCCTAATTTCAGCAATTTAGAGGCTTAGGTATTTAACCTAAACAACTCTAGGCTTCCCTAGGCGGTGAATGGCAATAGGTACCTTCGGACAGGGATTTAGTGGTTAATGTTGAAGGAAAAGACTTTGTGTATGCAAAGAAAGGGGAGTAAAAGCCTTTATTAAAAAAAAAAATGGGAAAGCATGACTTTTCTTTGATGTGGAAAGTGTCTTATTTTTTTTATTAACTAGTCATTAGGGTGATAAATTTTGTGCTGTATGGGTTTTTTAGTTTTGGAATATGTTTTGTTTAAAAAGACGAAAACCACTAAGGAGCTTTTGTAATATAATTCTGTTTTGACTTAGTCGTACATGTGTTTTAAAGATATTATGACTTAGTAAGACTTAATTAAGTCACTATTACTCCTGTGATGTGAATGCAAATGGGACTGCATTGAACTTGTATTTTGTTGTGGGGTCAGGTATGCAACCTGCAATTGAGTCATTAATGTGTAAATAAGCCAGATGGAGGTTAAAGTGGAGTCAAAAAGTAGCTTTTTAGGTTCTCTTTCCCCCAGGTTTCCTTATGACATCTCTAGTTTAATCTTTTTCTCTGCTACGTGAGAGTCTGGAAGAGCTTTTCTGACTTTGGTAGGTAGGAGTTACAGAACATGAAGTCCATTCACAGTTACGTTTCTATTTGCGTGCAAACATTTTGCATATTATTTAAGGAGGAAAGTAAACTGACTAGACCTTTACTTTGCATAGTCTCAGGTACTCAGCAACGTCAAAAAAACTTTACTGGGGCTTAGTATGACCAGATTTGTAACTGAGATCTGGATTGTAGCTGCTCCCTGTAAATTGCAATATAGCCATACATGTATAAAATCTGGCCATTTATGGGAAGAAACACTTGTTTCATTCATTTTTGCATGGTAAAGATGTGACTGGTTCTTGGGTGATCTCATATATATGTATTGGTAAGTTTTACTTGTAAATCTTGGTTGTGGAATGGTAATCTGCATTTTTGCCTTTGGAAGCAAAGCCTTTTGAGAAGTCTAGATGGAAATATACAAAATATTTCCCACAAGCTCCTTTTAATATGCTTTTCTCTTAATGAAACATGTTTTTAGTTTCATATTTACTTTTTTGCTATTATTCATGATGTCTGTGGTTAATCCATATAAAAAGGTTGGTAAAGTTTGGACTCTTGCAGTCCAAGATTTAATGTGACTATGATAAGGTCCCTAACCGTTGGAGGTGATTTGGGAACTTCCTATTCCCTTTTGGAGGCTGCCATCTTGTGTTCTGAAATCAAAATTTCCATTACTATTCTCTCTCTCACTAGCCACTGCTGTTACAAAAATGGCTTTTAAATTGTGACCACAGTGCAGATAAATGCTTCAGTATTTATCTTGATGTGTAGATAGTTAGCTATATATAATCATTCGTTTCTCTTAAAACTATGTGATCCTAATAATCTTTGAAGGATGTTTACTCTGAAACCATTGCTGGTGGTTGAGATGACAACTGATATGAAGAGCATTGCAGCAGGATGTTGGATTTGTACTAAAAGATTGTTTTCTTGTAGACTTTACATGAGAATGCTAGCAATATTTTTCCTGTAAAGTTCTTAGTTGGAGATAAGCTAAGAGGGCCATATGCAGGTTTTAATATTAAAGAACACGTTTTTGGGCTACCTGTTCCAACTTGCTCCATGAAATTTTCTTTTTTTTTTTTTTTTAATTAAAAGTAAAAATTCAAATGCAGATTTAAATTTCACTAAGCTTCTTCTATTGTATTCTTTTTTTTTTTTTGCTGTTGTTGTTGTTTTAGACTTGCTTCTAGTTTCAGGTTAATTTTGTCTTCTGCAATGTTTTTTGAAAAACTGAATGAGCAAATACAAAAGTTCTCTCATGTTTACTAGTAGATTATCAAATTAGGGTCTTCCAGAGCTTTGGGCATTGGGGGGACCTGAAGTGAGGTCCCACAGGTAAGAATGAAGTAGGTTTGTATCCTCTGCCATTTAGTGGTAAAGGTGATGAGCAACGTTCTGTAATTTATAGCATGAACTGAGTTACATTCGGAACAAATTCAACTCAGGAAAAATGTTTTGGGAAGTTTCAGTGTATCATATACACAAAAATGAAAGCTAGAGCTTGACTTTATTTAAAGTTGAGGTGAATAGGAAAGTTTTGGTTTTCTAGTCACATCAAAATTAATTGGCCTTGTGCTTCTTTGTAATAGTGGTGTATTTTCCCAGTATCTTTACAGAGTGAGTTAACCATTTTTTTTGGTGTGTATATATACACATATATATATATATATATATAAAAATAACTTTGCTGAAATATCTACTGCCTATATTTCTGAAATGAAACTCAAAGGGATATCTGGAAATTCACTTCAAAGTGCTATTTTCCCCACCTGTCAAGATGTAAAGACTCTGAATTATTTTTGATTCACATACAAGGAAAAAAGAAAGTATATATGATACACTCAGCAAAGAGGTGTTGCAATTGATCTTGATTCATCTATGCTCACAATACAGTTATAATTTTAATATAGCTGCTCCAGTGTATGATGTACCCTTATGATGCTTTGCTTATCATGTAAAGCCTTTCATGTTTATTTTTAGCACAAATTTACATTGGGCTGAACATGAAAACATATCTAATATTATGGTCTGTATTCTCAATCATTAAGTAAATTAAACCCCCTTGAAGCAATCAACAGCAGGTAACAGAAACACAAGGCATTTCAATTGTGAAACCATTAGAAAGCATGTAAGACTGCTCGAATGCAAATTTAAACCGATCGCTGGAATATGAATAAAACATAACTAAAAAGCAGTTAGAAAAGATGCTGTTTCTAGAGTTAGTATACAGACTCTACAGCTACTTTTAGGCTAATCTGTGCAATTGCTAAGATTTGCTGAAGGAAAGAAGAAAAAACAGTTCATAGTGCCGGTTAGTGTACATCCCTAATCCAGCAAAGCAGAACAGGCTTGTTGAGAAAGTAAAATGCAGTATCATTTATTAACAACAAGAGGAGGGGGGAAAAAAAAAGCCAAAACAAAAAACCCCAAATAAATAAAACCCAACCCCCCCCCCCCCCCCCCCCCCCCCCCGAGAGATTAATATCCCGTGTGGTTTGTGTCCTAGAAACGACTGGGCCATTGGAGGTCTGCATGTTATTGTGTAGCTGCAGATCCCCAAGGGCCAGCTGAAAGCCAGGATGCATTTGTTTATCCAAATGCAGCAACTTTCAAGCCTAGTTAGATAGGAAAACAAGGGCTCACAGTGTTGAAAATATCAGTAGCTTGTCAATGGTGCTGCATAAAATGAAGACACAACCACAGACACAAATACAGAACAGGTTGAAATTGGGTACTTTCCCACCACACGGTCAAATATTGCTGTATGTGTTAAAGGTGCAAATCTGTTATCAACAAAAGTACCAGCAAAACCAAGAAGTGCCCAGCTTGCTGTTATGCTGGAAGTTCAAGCAGATGGAAGAAAATTGCAATCATGTATCACGCTTAAAGACAATGCTAAAGGAGAAGCTGCCACAAGGTGTCATCTTCAGATGTCAGGGGAAGGGATGGATGACACTGTAATTAATTTAAGACTACTGTTGGGCTGCTTCAAATTGGTTAAGCCTGTACCTTATTAAAACAGAGAGTAATGGATGGTGCTTTTCAAGGAAGAAATGAGTAGTAGTCTGGAAAAAGAAAAGGTGGTCGAGAGGCTGTTGGCTTCCATTGATTCCATTTGGATAAATCCAGAAATGGATTTTCTGCTAGAAAAAATGTTTCTTGCTACCAGCTGAATGTAGCTACCAAGTCTGTTACTAAAGGACTAGAAATATGTTATGTTACCCATACTGCAGAAAGGAAGGACTGGACCAGGGCTATCATTAGCCTATTTTTTTTCTCAAGTTCAGTGGTAGAAACAGCATTTTCATTTCTTTGGATTAGATAAAATACAGGAATTGTTCAAGTGGCTGAGCTCGTTGAACCCTTATCCTTGTCCAAAACCTAGGAAAAAAGCAATTCTTTGTTTTTATCATGATTCTGAAACTAATGCAAGTTCTTTCATTCGGTGAGTAGCAATTTTTTTTCTCAGCCAAAGCAAAGAGATCTTGTCTGCAATATCAGACAGCAGGATAGAGATATAGTAATTTTAATGTGAAAAGTCTTCAGTTTCATAGGTAGAGAACAAGGGAAAAAGGTTGAAATTAAACCAAATTCAGGCTATTAATTGATGCAGCAAGAAAGACGTGTCTCCCCACTGGCCTAATAAAAAAAATAGACTTCATGATTTCAGTGAGGATCAAAAGCATCAAGATGGAGTCTTGTAATATTCCCTTCCTGGGGGAAAGAACCTGTATAAAATCTCTGGTAGGCTCTGCGAAGAAGACTCCTTGTGGTGTTATGCCAGAAAGATTTATGTATGATCCAGTAATCTTTGCTTGAAGAAACAAAGTTGATGACTTTTTCTGAACTTTAGAAGTTCAGAAATTTCCCACATTTTCCCCAAACTTCTGCCCTGTAGTGCCTGTGGCCAGGAGCAAAAGGAAAGGGATGGAGATGCAAGCTGCAGCATCCTGGAGTCTCCCCATCACACTGTTGTAAATAAGCAGAAGGGTGCTATAAGTAACCTGGGTAAAATGGCGATTCGGCTCATTCTGAAGCTGTTGCTAATCCTGTGACTGCAGGAGTAAACACACACAGGAAGGGCTATGGGACCAAAGATGGCAAACATCCATGGAAACAAGCTTTTCTTTTAGGGCCCATGTTGCCTCAGTTCAATTGTTTATCAAGTCACTGTTTCCAAGTTACTCTGTATCTCTTGAATACCTGTTAGCTTGAAAAGAAAAGGAAAAATAAAATACCTCCTGAGATGACTTTCTGCCTGAGGGCAAGAAGTGCTCTTTGATGCAAGTGTGCTGCCGGTTTGTTTCTGGTAGCATCCTGCTTTTCGTTTGCCTTGTGTACAGACAACTTGTTCCTTGAGCAGGAGGCCTGAAGATCTGTCTGACAGAGCTTTCCGTCTGTGGGGTTGTGTGCTTGGAGGCGCATCACGCTGCAATTTTCCTATAAGACTGGCACAGGCAGTGTCCTACCTGCCACGAACTGACTGATGATATGGTTTAAAAATTCAGCCAATTCTTCTTTTCCAACAAGGTATAAACTGCAACTTTTTTTTGGTAGCTCTTAAAGAGATTATAACGTGGAAATGAGTAGCACTAAAGCTACTCATTTTTATAGCGTTTAAGGCTTTTCACAATGTTGTGTAAGCTTCTGCCACTGGGACCCTGCATGTAATTGGCACTTGGTCTGCAAACGCAACAGAATGCTGGCAGCTAAGGATTCAGCTGCTTACAGGCTTCCACCAGCATCTTGGGAATTTTAAAGCCACTGAAATTATCAGGTGTTCTTTCTGCCATCCTGTGGCAGTATTGATATACTGCAAAGGAGCGGTCATGCCAAGTTTTGCTCAAGCATGGCCTATAGTGTGATGCTGGGGCTGTAGTGAATCGTGCCCTGATCCTTGTTTGGAATGGAGTTATTGTTACTCCTGGTGTATATTCATATGATGCGCACTCAAAGGTGTAAGATGAACGATATAGAATTCTTTCCCCCCCTCCGTATACGCAATTTAGCATATACTGCAGCTAGCTGCAATTGTTACTTGCTAGTGAGCAAACATTTACTGTGTTTCTACGAGAAAAATGCAAAGGGCATTTCTTCTGAATACTGCTTTTCAGATAACTATATTCTTGACATATTTCTGAAATAGAAAGGAGTTATATCAACTATATATAAATAAAAACCCACAAGTGATTACTACTTAATAAGCTTAGAAATAATTACTCTTTAGCTTTTACTTTGAAAAGAATAATTTTAATGGAATTTCTGGGAAGAAATTCTCTTTGGTTTTGTGTTCTCAGATAAGCCAGCATTATTGTTATTACAGTGTCTTCATCTTTCTGCCCTGGAATGGCTAATTTCTGTAAATTATCTTAATGACAGCTAGATAAAATTTGAATTTTTAATGGCATTTAACACATAAGGACAATATGACTTAAATCAGAACTTAAATTTCTTAACAATTTGGTGGAATAAAACCAAAATATGTAATGAAATCATGAGATGCAGATGATTTTGTTCCTCAATTACTGTTTTCTTAAACACATTTCTATCAGTTGAAATTGTATGAGTTGGAAGAGTCTGAAGCAGAGAGAAAGTGTTTGTGTCAGTCCCTACTAATACAAATTGAAGTAGATTAGAGGGATTTTTGCATTCAAATAGTTCACTAATATCCATCCTTAAGAACTAATTTTAACTTTTTTAAAAGCTGAAAATTGTACGTCTGTTTATGGATAATGATGTTTTGTTCTGTGGTTATGCATGGGCTTTGGTGCTCTCTTAGGAGAAGTGTTCAGCTTTCTGGGGGAGAGGGAGAGATTGTGCGCACTAAATATTTAAACAGATTTTTGATATAAACTTGGAGAGGTCTTTCCATGTTCTTTGGCACAGACAGTCTGTGACACATGTGCTGCATGGATGCTGCCTCAGGAGTTGATGTACTGCAGGCTGGTCTGGCTTTGTGGCGTGAACAGGTCTTCATTCTGGGGTACTTGGCACAACCGTTTCAGCTTGTTCAAGGTGTGGTCTCCTGAATGCCTTTGGTTTTCCAAGTCTCTTTAGGTAACTTGGATTGCATAATTTCTAAATGAAAACTTTATCTTGAAAGATTTTTCCAGCCCAAAAGAAATGTTAAGCTTCCCAGTCCTGTTAACCACCTTACTATTTGCTATAGAGACATGGTGAAATCGATGCATGATGAAAATGAGAGCCATTTTGGATCAAGACAAATTCTTGGTATATAATAGAAATAGTAAAATACAGTCAGAACAAAACTATGGCTGAATTTGTTCATTCATTCTGTTATCCTTATATTCAGATATTTGTATTTTGACCCGTCTATGCCTCATCTGGGCATTTGACCCTTTATTTTCTAATGTTCACTACAAACCTAAATAATTTAGGATTATTATTGTCTTTGAGGCCTAGGCACCTATATATGTTTGTACCTTAGTGTATACATACTGTTCGTTTGACCTAAGCCACGAGTAACTTTCCGTTTGGTGGATACAAATGATATTTCTATTTTCAGCAAGGCCATTCTGGAAAAGTGAATTATTTCTCTGGTTTATGAAACCTACCTATACCCATGACCTGTTCATAGTTTAAATATGTATATATGTGCATTGGGCTTTATGTAACAGTGTGTATTGTACAGCAGAGGGAGTATTTTGTCAGGATTCGAGAAAGCTATTTGTCACTGTGTACTTGGCACATCACAGCTTTAGCAAGATATAGTTGTTTGGGTTTTTTTAATCAGAAACAATCAGGCATTAGCATGTTAAACAGTTTACAAGTGCAGAGGTTGGATGGGATAAGCTTTGAGTTAGTAAAACCTTTCATTTTGTCGGCTTGTACAGAATAGTTATTGATATTTCTGAAAATGGAGTGGAAAATGGATATGCATATTAAAGATTAAATGTTCAGTTGCTATCAGTATATCTTTTCTATAGGCTGGTATTTTTAAATGTTCTTTATGAATTAATTCATTTTGAACAAGATTTCTCCTCTTTCTGTTCCCTAAAATGGTATTTCCTAATGTCTAAGGTTTTATGCTCTTTATGACTTTTATGCCTCTGTGTGTAAATTTGCAGTAGTCCAATACCTAGTGGGCTTCATGACATTTGCCACTTTTCTGCTGGAGCTAAAATGTGGTATTTTAAGCACTGGTAGGGGGTCCAACCTGTACAGGGAGAGATGTGGGCAATGGTCTGAGTGTTCTTTCTTTCGTGGTTATAAACAAAATTAAAAAATGCTTTGCAATGAACAGGTAGAGCAGCAATAAGGAGTGAGACCAAATTAATCCCGATATTCTCGTGACTTTTATTACCATTTTGCCCAGGATTTAATATTTTGGACTAGTATATTTTGAACAAGGCAGGTAAGAACTCCTCTTTGGCTGTGCTGTTACAGAAGAGGTGTTCATTTACAGCCTAGTAACCACAAAGGTAAATTGACTTTAAATTGATGATGTCTTTCTGCCTTGTCCCTGTGCTCCCCTCATCAAAACTGATTGTTTAATTCTATTGGAATTCTAGGGAACAAGCTGTCATTGCAGCTCTGGTTTTTTTTTTTTTTTCCCTTTCATTTTCATTAGAAGCTATTATGTGTACTTTCAAATCTTTATACTGATAACAACTGCCAGTTAGAAAAGGAAGTGGATACAGTACGCTAATGGCTTAAAATGTTACTCACATTTCTGTTATTTCACATTTCCTATTAGAGTGTCTTTTGAAAACTAGATTTATTGTTACCCAACATCACAACAAGACCTGGACGAAAACACTGTCCTTAATGGAAGGCTCTTGGCAATTCAGTCTTATCACAGAAATGTGTGTCAGCGATGCAGGGCTCAAATCCTGGCGGAGTTTATTAAGTCTTCATTCCTGTGCTTTACTCTGCTTGTTAGAGCTATGTCAAAACAAGATGCATTCAGTTCTGTGGTGATGTGAGAGACCTCGCCTTGCCTTTTAATTTCAAAGATTTTTTTTTTGTTGTGTTTTCATAAGAGGATAGCTGAATTAAAGATACAAAGAAAACTTTCCTACTGGGCAAAGGGGAAGCTTTCTGGCTGCCTCACACAAAAATTTTGTTGACTCCTCTATGTATATTTTATGTAAAAGCACTGGTTTTACTTTTATACTAAATGTCAAGTAGTTTCTTCTTCCCTATCTGATGAAGATCATGCTGTTGCTTGTTTCAACCCTCCTGGTGCACAAGCCTTGTCTGCAATGCAGCCAGACTTGGGACCTAGAGTGCTTCCAGGGCAGCTGGCTCCAGTCCCAGCCAGCTTGTCATTTCTGGTTTGGGCTCTGTAAGGCCTCTCGTTGACACAGATTTGCTATCAGCTTTTGCATCTGAAACAACAAACTCTCCTAAACTTTGAAACTTGCAGTAAGACATCCCAAGGAAGGTTTCTCAGTTAACTGTGCTCCATGCTCCATCGCGGTACCGGTACTCGGGTTTACACTTTCATTGTGAGACCTGCCTGGCCAACAGAATAAGAAACCTTCTGTTTTGCTCTAGCTTTTACTCAAAGCTGGTCTTTTAAGAAAACCAGCAGAAGTCTAGACCTTCTCTCTAGCCTTTACTTACCTTTTTTTGTTTCTTAGGGCCTACTGAGGGTGGCATGCACCTAGTGAGATGATTGTAGCCACTCTGGACACAGTCCTGGGATATTTGTTCCCTTCAGTCCAACTTTTCTCTGTGGCGCAACTGTTGGCCTGGTAGTGGAATTTCCCATTTAAACAAAGATCTCAGTGCATAGACATGTTAATCCTTCATTTTGATATCCTTGATAGATGAAGCGAGACAGTGCAGTGCATCATGCTGCTATCTCAGAACAATACATCCATTTCTCATGATTCTGTTTACAATTTTGAATGCAGCGTGGGGCAGAGATCCCTGAGCTACTGCTGAATAATCTAGCTCCAGAACCTAGAAGCAGCAGAGTGATATCAGTATGGTGCTGTACTGGGAATAATTAGCCTTGCTTGAGAGGCAGGCCTAATTAGCCCATGCACAATGTTGCTCTAACGAGGTTATATTCTCTCTGAGACCTTAGCTAATATCCCTGCATGGTGCTGTATAAATGTGCTAGTTTGGGTAGCTCTGACATGGTGTTGCATTGCGTTGGGTAAATATGCATTTGAAAGGGTAAATGGGAGTCCAGAAAGAACTTTTTATTTTTCTTTCTTTTTTTTTTCTTTTTTTCTTTTGTTGTTGTTGTTGCTTATCATTTGAAGGATATTGTATATATATCTGCAGGGTACTGTTCTGTCATCCTTGCTCACTAGGAGCATCCTACCGAAATCAGTGGAGCCACTTGCTTATAATTCACTTAGAAAAGAGCTGTGTCATTCAAGATCTTAGAGTTGTAGCCTTATGAAAATGTTACTTCTCTTGAAAACATTTATAAAAATGACTGGCTTCTAATCATGCAAGTTATCAGATCTCTATTAACATGCCTCAGTGGCAGCAACAGACTTCTTTTTGTTAATTCTGTCAAAATGTTAGACAGATGTGATTTAGCCAATTAAGAAACTTCCATTAATTTTTCTTGTGCCAAGTTGAAAAGTATTGCTGATGACCTAGTCTCGGTGCAGCCTGTCTTTCATTGTTTTCAGTTTTTAGTCCTGTGGAGTCCTCCTTTCTCCAAAACGTTCTGGCACAGACTTTTAGGAAATAAGTCTTAAATGCTTATTGATTATCAGATTAATTTGTGCTTCTTTTTCAGCATTGTTGAGGCCGATTCGATTTTAACTTTGATTTTGTAATTCTTTTCCCTCTGTTGCTGATACATGTGTCTAAAACATTTAAAACTAGTCCCAAAGCATGTGATATGATGTGCCCTGAAAGATGTGATGACCCAAGAAATCCCCAGATATTTACCTTGTGAATTTCTAAAGCTTTAATTGGACAGTGTGAGACATTTGATACTAGAATGGTGCTGTGTCCTAAGGCTGGAAGCTTCCCGTGCAACGAACAGCACAAGCATGGCACCAGCCTGAGCACTGGGCACCATCCAGGTTGTGGGTGCCCAGCTTTCTACCAAGCTGTCCAACGACTGCTACACAGAGAAGCGACTCTAAGAATAATGTTGGCAAAATTATTTCAGAAAGGTAGGGAGGAAGATAATACTTCTTGGTACTTTTGTCAAGATCTGTGTCCACTTCATGGACAATTTCAGAAGGGTAGGGAGGAAGGTAATACTTCTTCGTACTTTTTTCAAGATCTGTATCCACTTCATGGACAATTTCATAAAACTTATGACTTCCACTGAAGTGCTGATTGCACTGGACCGGTCCTGTCCCCTCCTCTCACCCATGTGGAAGCGATGCTGCTGGTCCTAGCACTAGGAGAACTGGGGGTCTCTTTTGATTCCTCTAAAAAAATATGTCCTTTCACATGTGCACAGAGTGGTTGCAACCTTACAAAAGTTGGTCTTTTATAAAGAATTTAAAAAGAATGAACTTGGATTTTATGGGAGGTGAACAGCTAGGGCCATTAAGAAAAGAGGGTGACAATGCCATAGCATGACAGTGTCTGAGATGTGGGGGCTGACTTTGTTTGTTATAGTAGGAACTGCAAGTGAAATTACGCAGTATTTGCAATGAAGACTTGATGAATGGTGGGAAGGCAAAACACAAACTGGAAGTGATAATGAAATAAGCCTCACCCTAACTTTGTGGCTCTGCTTGGGAACTCTGAGTTTATCAATTTGGAACGTAGTAGTTTGTCAAATGGAATGTTTTTTTCCTCAAATAATGTTTAGTGAGGTCATCTGAGAAGGATGTTCTGAACTAAAGTTTTAGACAGTAAAATGGAAACTCACCATGGCTGCGTATTCCGTGACTGAGATACAAACACTGAAGGCAGACACTCTGTGAGAGTGGTTTTTAAAGAACATAGAACTCTGATATACAGTACTACTTATGCTGCTGAATGCTATGATCTCTTTGGTGATATATGAAAATGTTTACTTACTATTAAACTATTAGTAGAAAAATTGATTCCATGTTTAAACTGTAATTTTTGCTTTAATGTTGAAGGAATTTTATAAAATACCAGTATAAAATATCCTTTCTTTCTAGTTATAATAGAAAGGTATGAAATACCTTATCACATAGTGAGCATAGTTATGATCTTTGGGTTCCTCCTATTGCATTCATTGCATATTTTGATGTTGTTCTTCCAGTGAATATTTGTATAAATTATTACTGGTTTCGCTGGGGATCACTGAAAGGAAGAAACGTGGACTCTGAAGCATAAAAATATTGTGCCTGTTCAATGTTTCTCTCTATTCTTATTCAAGTGTGGTTTTGGGTTTTTCCCCCGCTACATCCAAAGTTGTTTCATATGTCTTTTATCTCAAATACTTAAACCCTTCTGAGATGTTCTTTCATTCTTTTCTTGGTCTATTTGATTATGTTTTATGTCTGTTTTCAAGGATAATTTTAATCTAAAAAAAGCCATGGTGTCTTACTGTGAAACATGATTTATTTATTTTATTGTTGATAATATCATTTGTGAATTCAGTCACACACTGAGTGCACCTTGCCAGAATATTAATTTCCTACAAACATGAGGGCAAATAGTGAGATGTACTGTACATTTTGATCATGAGGTTAAGTGAATTCAGCTTATTACAGAATGGAATATCGCTCCACAATTGTAATTTTGTTTCTTCCTGTCAATTACCATATTTAGATGTAGAAGGAAGCTTTTCACAGGAAAAAAGCTGGAGAAGGTATCAGAGAGAGATTTCAGGGTTGGGGGGAAAGGGGAGAATTGCACAGTAATTTTCTTACACAGGAACTAAGCGTGTTAAATATTTCAATATTCACTTTTTAAAAAAATAGATCAAACAAATGGCTGTACTTTTGATCTGTTTCAAAGGCTTCAGACCCTTTTGTCGTAGTATTTTTGTTGTTTCTGGTGTTGTTGATGCCTCGACTTTTAACAGAAACAAAACAGCCCCCGAAACATTTCTATTTCTAAGCCGGAAGACTTAAACGTAACTCAAGACCATGGCTGTATTGACACCTATCCTATGGAACAAACACATTTACTTTTTAAATAGAAGAAAGCTAATTGATCCACAATGTCACTGCGTCTGCATTGCAAGGTTAATGTAGACTTTTATTCACTGAGTGCCCCATCATGTTCATTGTCCAGATACTAAAACCTTTGTATTGAGTTTGAAGGTTTTAAAATTTAAAATTTATCCTTGCTGGAGGATGCAGGCTAGCGTTCACATGACAGGTAAATGGATTAGGTTGCAGTGTACAATATATAGTGAGTCTGCACATAACCACATTCCCACTGTATCTCCCAGCACCTGAAGAGAAATGTTATATTGCAAATCATTTCAATATCCTACCAGATGATGGAAGGTTTGATGCTGGATTTCCATGACAGCTCAGTGAGAACAGTAACAGGGAATGGCCTGGGTGTGTATCAGTGAACTGGGAAAAGAAATTTACCCAGCAGAGAACCATGCAAGGAACTGTCTTTAGCAAAACAAGGATCTACTGAGCTGTAGAAACATGAGGTGGGTAAGTTCCAGATAAAAACGTAATAACAAATTGTGGGTGACCTGATTGTGCTCATCCGTAACTCTGTCACCAAGAAGCAGGAACAGGCTCCTCATACAAAAACCTGTAGGTCACTTTGCTTACAGAGGTTTTCAATCCACTGCAGGTGGTTGTGCTCCAAAACTTCCAGGCTATACAGGGCGTTATTCTTCTACAGGTCTGCTCTGTCAAATCAGCATGGGTTATTCTTAGCAGAGTATACTGTCCCATCCTCAGAGAGGAAATAACGCTGTGCTATTGCCACATGCTCCTTGTGTCTTGAGCCCTAGAGTGGCAAGGGATGCTTGCATTAACATAATTTTCTGCCATAATATTTATAATTCTTGGTGACGAGGTAAAATTCAGCTTGAGAAACACAGTAGCCAGAGTCTGTTTCTAGACCATTTTAAGGCAGAAGTTGTTAACTGAATTGGTCAGTAAAACTTTCAAATTGTAGTGAAGAAGATGAAAAAGGATTTCCAGTAGCCGAGTTATGTAGCTGGTGCCAGTAGCCTCAGGATAATTCACTGGAGCCTTTGCATATTGGACAGTTGGGTGTGGAACTGGAGTGGATATGAGCTGAGTGTAGATGTGTCTTGGGGGTATTTTCACTAAGCTAAGACTAAACTGGATGTAGCTCTAAAGTTAGCTCTACAATGAAAGCTATACTTAAAAAATCACATACGAATTTAGTAATTGGAAGAGGAAAGAGAGTCAGCAGCATGTCAGAATCAGGGAACTAGATTGAGAACTCGAGGGTCCAACTTTGAAGCTCAACTAAATTATTATAGTTTGATCTCCCCTGCTTTCTCCTTTGTCTTTTCTCATTTTGCTTGTGCTTTTTGCTTTTGGAACAGACTCAAAGGAAAGGTGTCAAACTCATGGCAACACTAGTTTGGAGTTGCCAACTGAAGGGAAGCGGTTCCCCAGAACTCGCATCTTGCTATACATTTTAAACTGCTTCTGTTTTGGACATAGAAAAAAAAAAAAAACTTCAGAAAGCTAGAAAACACCTGCCAGCCACATCTTTTGAGTCTTGCTTAGTGGTTACCCTTTGGTTTTTGAATCGAGCTAATGATTTTTTTACAATGTATGTATCTTTTTACACAGGAAACTTTTGTAAATAAGTAGTAAAAACAGAAGGGTAATCATATGGAGAAAGCCCATTCTATGTGTCAGTCAGTGTATGTTGCAATTTGTTAATAATGAAATTGTAAATGGTAATCTAAGTCAGTCTTCTAGATGTTCAGTAGTTCTAGTATCTAGTCTTAAGCCTCAGCTAAAGTAGTTGAAAAAAACTAGCACAGGCTCTTTCAGGAACACTTGTAGCATTGCATATTCTTATTTTGATTTGTTCTACAGGAATGCTTTGATAAACAATATATGCATTACATAGATCTAAAAATAAATAATTTTATAAAGTATAATAGCTAGGAGGGTGGTCTCATGGTGGGATGAAGGAATGTCTCATAATTCAGCTCAAAGTTGTGACCTGTCATATTAATTAATATCTTAAAAATTTAAAAAGTTCCACAGTCTGGTGTTCTCCATTTTTCAACCAGAATTAATTGAACTGACAAGGTATGAAGAAAGCATTATAAATCTTTTTCTAACGAACTTACGTGTCTGAAGCTTAGACCAAAAGCTATAGGCAGTTTTAATCCAAGTTATGTTTGACTTCATCTTGGCAATGAATTCACTAGTATTCTGCTGCAGCTATTTCTTTTAAATTTGATATTTTGTATGTAGTATCATATACTTTTCACATCACAAGAATAACTATACCATGCCAATCATTGTACTCTGTATAGGAGAACATAAAAAAAGTGCAAGGAGGTACAGTAAATCTTTGGCAGAATGGTTGGCTAGTAGAATTCCAACAAGAGTTAATTTCCTTTCTTCTGCTAATGGTATTTTATGTACAATCAGCACAAATATTCGGTCTTGGTTGTTTTTGGTTTATCCCCCCCACCCCACCCCAGAAACTGGTGGTTCTAGCATTTTTACCTGTGAAGTTTAGAGATGTTTGAAATAAAGCATCCCAGGCAGACATGATCAGTAGGGTTTTTTCTTCTTTTCTGGGAATAGCAGATGCCATAAATTACTGGCCATCCTTGAGTCAGTTGTCATCGGTTTGACTAACACTGTGTAGTTATATGAAAATGTTTGGAGCTGCTGAATGAAACCAGCTCATTTTCTTACTGTAAGGATTTTGAGGAAAACAGAAATGATAACTGTATCACTAGTGAGCTTTTGGCTTTGTATGGAATTAATGACTGTTTTTTAAATATAAAATATGGCACTTTTATGCCAAAGTCCTTTTTATGACAACAGTAAAAAATTTCCATTTATGGTTCAAAACCTATGGTGATTCACTGCTGATGCCTTCAAATCTACTGGAAGCTATATTCCCACTGGAACTTAAGTCGTGAAATGGCAAATTTAATTTGTGCAAAAAAGTAAGTAGATGCATTAGATTTTACACTTGTGTCCTCAAAGTTGTTTTGTTTGCTTTTAATGGCATTATGTGAAATTAATAAAATTATGCTGAATATAGTCTTTTATTTGGGAAAGAGGAGGATGAGAGAAAAGTGGTGGAAATCTATTAGATATTCAGCAACACTATTCAGGTGTATGCTAAATTCTCAGTGAACTCTTGATGGTGGAAATCCATAGCTGTACAGCTGTATTTGGTTTCAGGATTTTTCCTGAACATTTAGTGTCCATAAAGGAATGAGCATCCTGATTTTCATCCTGAATCTTGATACAGATTTAGAGTTTTGGGAGCATATCATGCTCAGTCCTGCTCACATTCCCTCAGTGGAAGTACTCTTCAAGACTGCATAAGGTGCAACTTCACCATGTTGTTTGCTCTGAGTGGCTGAAGAAATGCAGATGTTACCCCATATGCTTTGTGAGTCCATTAACAGCTACGAAGCCCCCAACCTCAACACGCTTTATAAATAGCAATTTAAAGAATAGTCAGAGGGGAATAAAAGAATTAATTCCAGTGAACATTCATATCTAGTATTGCAGAAAATACAGGGTTATTTTCAGGGGGAAAAAGAGGAAATCTCAGTAGTACCACAGCAGTTTACTATCAGTAAAAATAAGTCAAAAGCGAGATGTAACTTTATGGGCAAGAAAAGTCAAGGGCAGAAAAGTCAAGACCAAAATATAAAACTTATGCTCAGATCTTTTCTCTTATGATTTTCATATTTTATTTTTTTTTTTACCTTAGAAAAGTTTTCAGGTCACTGAAGCTATTTCTTCTATTTTTTTCATGATTCCTGAACTGGGTTGTCTCAAGGTAGTCAGGTTGGTGTGATGAGAAGTGCTGCTTCTGTTTGGAAATATTTCATTCTTTTGTGCATGTTAATCTTAAAGTGTCTGTGCATACCATTCCTCACTCTTTTAATTTTTGTTCTGTTTGTCTTCCCATTTATTTTTCCCACCCTAACTGCTCACTGGGGAAAAAAACAGCAATTACAAAACCCTGTGCCCTTGTTTATTTTCTAGCTTATGAAATTATTTAATCATTGGAAATTGACAGTTGCCCAACATTGCCTATTGGAAAGTGAAGCGATTCATTCACCGACAATGTAGTAAACCCTTTCTGAGCAAGAATACACAGGAAAAGAGGTTTGGTAGCATTTAGATTAATTTATGTTGAGTTACAATACTGACACTTTTTTAATAGCTGCCATGCCTTTCATTAAGAGTGGTTTAAATTTAAGAGAACTGTTTTGATTGTCAGAGAGGTCTCCTAATTACCAGAGATTAATTCTGATAATTAGGGTCAAACTTATTAACCAAAAAAAAAAAAATAATCCAAACAACAAAAGCCATGGGGGGGAAAAAATGCAACCGAATACTCTGCGGCTTAAACTCCAAAATCTTGAATTTCCCCAAATCTTCTATTTCATACCTATATGCAATATCATGAAAGTTGATCACACTTCCTCTGTGTTTTCTCCTTGCTGATATAGTTTGGGGTGAACAGGACAATTTCTTTATTCAACTAAGTAAAAAGCCAGTCTCTATCAAAGCGATCTTTGTATGCTGTGCTACTCTGTGACTGTTTAGTGTCAAGACCAAAACCCAGAAGCATTTCAGTACTGAGTATTGTTAGACTCTCACTCGAATCCCACAGTCACATCGAACGTGAACACTACTCTTTTGTGAGTGAGTTTGGTTTGAGGGCTGGTACTATAACTTTTAGTTGTCAAGGTCTAAGATTCTCAGGAGAGGAAATTGCAATAAACAATGTAAAGTCAAATAGATGTGCCCTGGGTGCTTTGCTGTAATGAATATTGAGAAGAAACACAGTTAAACAGTTCCCAAATCCACTTTATGCACTGGTGACCTGCTTTTTTTTTTCCTTGGAGATGTTTACTTACTAGGCATACACCATAGTCTGGATCTATTTCCCTGCCAACATACATAAAGCTGCAATATCTATTTAAATTAAATAGGTAGCAATAATGTTTCTTTGTTTCAAAACCACAGAGGGTTTTATAAATTGAATTTTTATATTTCTGGCTTCCAAACCAGTTTAGTAGATCTATAATTTTAAATTTTAAAACCACTTTTTTTTTTACTTTTTTTTTTTTTTTTTTGGCTTTCAAGTATTTATATGCTGTTGATGAAACCAAGGCATTTGCCCTTTTTTTAAAGATGATCAGGTGTGTAAATCTAGTAACTCAAAACAAATGTTAGCGGATGAGTATGTTGATACTGGTTGGGATGCAAGAAAATATCTTCGAGAGGAAGTTTTTCTGCTAATATTAGTGTTCTGGTTTTCACATGAAGACATTTAACATATTCCCATAGGTCATATTTGTCCTCCATGTCTATTCATATAAATATAAATCGCTTCTTACCCTTTAGGATGATGTCACAAGTGATATTTATGATCTAACATTCAGAAGTGACTTATGTTGGGCATGAGTGGGAGAGAGAATTGCAGTCTTCTGCCCTGTGGCTTCATACCTGAAAGAGGCTGAGAACCAGAGGACCAAATCCCCAAAAGCACTTATTAATGTGACCAGACCTGTGCTTATGCAAGTTCACATTTAAACAGCTATTTGAACATAAGCATCTCAGGGTGTCTCATTGCGCTCAATGAATAGGACCTATTCCATATTTATTTTTATTTTCATCAGTGTGTGTATATTGCACAGCATATCCACACCCTATGCTAAATACATAATTATTAATTTACTCTTAAGTGTTTCAGTGTCAGTCACTACTATACTATTTACATTTCTCAACCAGATTAATGAGTTTACTCAATGGGGAAAAGTGGTATTTCACCAGTTGGGAAATTAGAGACGAGGGAGAATAAGGCTGAAACTGTCAACACTGAGCACGTACAAATGTATTTTTTTTTTCAACTCTGCAGCTTATAGGTACATTACATGAAAGTGGATTTCCACAAAAACAATTCTTGGATTTGCGAATGCTCATCTACTTTATTCTCATCTCTCTCAAAAGTGTAGAATTGTTGTATTTGGGTTTTTAATCTTTTAAAAAGTATTTACATATGAGAAGGCACAGGGAACTGAACTGCTAAATCAGCTGCTTGTGGGACAGTTTCCCAGTGAGGAGCTGAAAATGGACCTGGTAGTACCTGCTGAAGATGACATTGGACTGTGCAGCAATAACGGTGATGTGCCCCAGGGTGCATTCCCCAGCATGTGCTGGACCAGCCACCCTGTCACATCAGAAGGGAGCTCCAGATAGAGGATTTGGCCATCCAGCTCTCAGGATGTCTGCCTAGTGGCTCTGTCGGGGCTGAGGCTGACAATGATGTTGGCCTTACCGGTGAGAGATGTGCTCTGCTTGAGGCACTGAGTTGCATAGCTGCAATGCACAGGAGCTATAGGGGACAGTGTGCAGCCTATGGAGATGAGCAGGGGTTTTGCAGAGACTGTGCAGGGCAAAAGCCCAAACCCTACACTGCAGGGAAGGAGGATTGGCTGCACCTTGATGAGTGGAGGCTGGAGACTCCTGAGATGGGGGAGGCTGGAATTTTTTTATTTCCAGGAGGAGGAACGATCTTTATCTATTTGCAGAGGTACCCTACAGAATAGATACTGGTAACAGGTGAAGGGGAACCAGTTCCCTCTGGAAAGATGTCATGTGAGCCTGAACTGCTTGAAAGCACTGGTAGGAAATGAATCCTTTCTTGTCATCTCCAGGATCTTCAAAGGGTGGTTTGGCGAGTGTGGTGCTCAGACACACAGACAGGCTGTGCACAGTCTGCAGGGGGCTGATGGTGTATCTTCACTTGGGTTCGAAACCTCACCTGCTTGCTCCTGCCTTGCTGGTGAGGACCATGTTAGAGCAGAAATGCTGCTTTAGCAAGGGGAAAAGGTGTGGCCAAGACTCATCCTTGGACAGGTCACTTGGCAGATCTGCTTCATACAGTGTCTCTGTTTGCTCCCTCTCTGTATATAACCTTGACCTCTATGTTATCAGACTTTCGAAAACAAAGTCCACATTTCTTCCTTACTAGTAAACTTTTCAGTTTGAACTGTACATGCTTATGACACAAAATATGTAACAGAAAATTTGAAATGCATGCAACTAACCTTGTGACTGAGCTTTGCAATTATGTTGAGGCCCTTTCTTTCCCTGTTTATTGCTTTTTGAGCTGTCTTTGAGGTATCAAGAGTTTGTTTATCCATTTGCACTGACGTGCATCATCATTTTCATCTTTCTTATCTTATTATTGATACTTATCTGAGATGTTTTCAGGCAAAATAACAGATTCTGTATCCTTTATCCAGAAGAATAGATGGTTTTTTCTCCAATGGTTGCATGTATTCATAAAATATACTATCACTAGAAGACCAAAGGGCATCCTTTTAGACAGTAATTTGTGGCAAATGACTATTTTATTTTTATTATACATGCATGTTTTCTCAGTTTCTGGAAGTTTTGATAATTCCTAGGTCCTGAAAACATTTTCCTTCTGTTTTGTCTTACACATCTATATTTTGCTAGCTCTTCTGACATTAGTTACTGCAAGCACTCTTTCTCATTTTTTGTTGTTGAATAAAATGTCACTGGGTGGTGAATCCATGCTTAATTCAGACTGTTATAACTTAATAGCACTATTATGAACTAAAGCCCAACTCTAAAAGCTTTCTCATTGTGATATTAATTCTTACTAATTTGTTTTTGAGGGCTAACGGTTATATGTCTAGCCATAAACATTGCTGCAATCTGGTTCAACTCAAACATTGAACTTTGGCTTATTTATTGCATCTCCTGTCCTATGTCCAGAAAAAATAGGTTTATTCTGTATAAACATCTATTGGTAATGCTTACAGGGGAGTCAGCATGGCTCCTTCTCAGTAACATGGCCTGGGTGGCAATGGGGAGGAATGCAAAAGCAAACAGTGTGCGTGAATGGAATACCCAAAACTACCTCAGAGAATGTTTACCCAAACCCTGGTAGTGCTAAAGCAAAAATTAAAATGAAAAAAGTTTGCATAACAAGACTGTCAGCTGGTTTAAATGGTAACCAGAGAGTTACCCAGAGACTTTTGGGAGCTTATAAAAAAACCCCAAAAAACAAAACAAAACAAAAAAACCCACACAACAAAAAAAACCCCAAAACAAACAGAAAACCACCAAACAAACAAAAGAAGAAAAAAGAAAGAAGTAGCTTGCAAAGAGCTGCAAAAGAACCATGAAAACTTGCTACAGCAGGGAGAAATGGGAACAGGACAGTACCGAAATGGGGTTTGCCAGTGCTGGAGGCTGCACCACCACCATTACAGCCTGTGTCCAGGATGGTGCATTCTCCCTGCCAGAGGATGGGTTTATCCAGCACTGCTGGGACCCACCTTGGGCATTCGTACCTGGCTCTGGGAGATCTAGTTCACTGCCTGCAAATTATTCAACCAAGGGAAGCAGAATAGGTATGCACAGAGCTGAAGCCCTCGCATTCTACAAAGGAGGTGCTTATAAATGGGAACCTGCACCCCAGAAGAGGGAGATCCTTGTACACGGCCTGTGAGCAGGTTGTGATGTGCAGGTGACTGTGAGAACATGGCCATGGGGATTAGAAGGTTTTGGGGCTAGTGGCAGAAGGCTGTTTAGAAAATTGTAAGCATTTGCTCTCATTTTGTAAATGCCTGGTATTGTGGTTTATCTGTTCTTTTGCTGATATTGATCCTGAATATATAGCTCACTGATTGCCAGTTAATTACATACCATTAATAAATCAATAAACCACTTCAACCCTGATTTCATTTAAACCACGTGACTTGGCCAATTTTTTCCTGTGACAACAATGTATGTAAAATAGAGGTAAAGGAAGAGAATATCTCCAGAAAATACATAAATAAATACTGAATGCTTACTTTATTTCGCACGTCACTTTAGGTCGTGTGGGTTTTTAGCATGGTGGCTCAGGCTAGCATGTTGTGAGAGCCACATGGGCTTTGTTCCTCAACTGATCCTGTTATTTTGGTATATGTGGTTGGCTCCAATAACTCCCTCAGTGTGGCTATTTTCATAAAACCAATATAAAATAGCCATAATCTTTCTTTCCATTTAGTTTTGATCTTTAATCAGAAGTATACTCTTTCATAGTATTTTAGCATTTGTTGTCTTGTGCTTCAATCAAATTCCCATTAAAACTTCAAGTGCCTCTTTGGATTGGAAAGCACACCTGGGAACATGCTATTCTGATCATAGCATAATCACAGCTAGCCATAATCACTTTCTGCAATATCTCAGTCTAAGCCATAGCTCTGGCAATCACTGCCTATGTTTTGTCTGAATGTGGCTGATTTAAAAAAAAAATAATAAAATCTTACTGATATTTATAGTACCTGATGATAGACTTTGCACTTTTACCAGATCAATTGCAGTGCTTCACCCATCATGTCTGTCTCTGTATCTAGCTTGCATAGCGTACGTTAATAAAATTGAAAAGTGTTTCGTCAGTCAAGGTTATATATAAAGGCCAAAGAATGAGGAAAGCATTCAAAAAGTACTTACTCTCTAAGTATATATGCTATTTTCAAATACCCAGATTTAAAATTACAGAATTAATGGCTATTTTCAACTCTTACTGCTGTTACTGGCATTATGCTTTGTGTTTCAGCTATGTAACTCGTTTGTGCTGTGAACTTTTTCTCCAGTGGGGTGATGTTCAGAGATATCTATGAGACAGCATTGTGTAGAGAACTGCTTCATTAAGTTTGTCAGTTCTGGCTCTAAATGAGTGCCTTGCAAATGAATTCCACTCTAGGATAAGAAAATGCTTTTCAGTATATAGTTCATAAGGACTGTTTCGGCAGGTGTGCGAAGCTGAAGTCATCAACACGCATGTTTTGCTGTCTCTAACTAATGACTTGTAAAGGACGTGAATACGGGAATTCTAACTTTCATTGCTAGTGATAAATTATACTCATTAAATAATTTCAATAAAATTTTTCAATTTATGTAAAATCTCTCCCAGAGAATACCAGAATAATTTTTGGTTGACAAAAAGCTCATGTTGCTCATTTGCAGGCTGTGACTTCAAAATAAACTAATAAGTTAGAGGGGCAAGATCTAGAAGGAGAGGCAAGGTTCAAGTCTTGTTAGAAGTATACGTGAAAAAAAACCATGATATGCAGGCTTTGGGATGGTTGTTGAAACATTTTTATAGAAAAAACACCCATTTAGAGTTAAAATATTGCTCAGAGGTAAGTTGGAATTGTACCAATATAGATGCTGTCATTTTGCTTAACATTTGTGTTTTAGCTAGTGGAAGCTAATTTCCTACAAAAGCTGCAGATTATTTTGAAAGTGGAGAACAGTATATGCAGGTGAAATTTTTGTCAGCATGGTGCTTTTGCTGTTGCAAACCTTCAGACTTGATTTAGCAGTACTCTGCCTGGAAAATCAGTGTCACTCTGGATGGTGTAACATTGGCATGTTCTAAGAGAAAAGTCTGCTGTGTTTAATTTTATGACCTCTACAGGCTATTTCTTGTGCATCAGCAGATTAATCTATAATCAGGCGCACTTAGAAGTTCTTTCTGCTGTTGTGTGTTTTGTGACTGCTCCGTTCTTACACCCCACATCACAAATTCAGCACAACCTTGTGCAAATGATTCAGAGCTTCACAGTTTATGGAAGCAGAACTGCCCTTCAGTGACACTGGGAATAAATTCAAGCTTGAGGCAGGCTGTTGATAGTTGTAGAAAGAGGGCTTTCTTCAGCTCTGTGGAAAGCCGAAAGTTTGTAGTCAGGTCTGCCTGATAATTTCTGAAGCACTTCACAAAGCTGCAGCTTGAGCACGCTGCCATGCAGGCTTGGAAGGTGGTTTGTGGGGACTGCGCAGGGAAGTCTGTGTGTTGATAGATGTTGTATTCATCTTGGCAGGAGCTCTTCAAGCTCAGTTATTTGTATAAACTATAAGAATTTTCTACAAAGTTAATAAATGGTTGTTATGGCTCAATGCAGATGGCATCAGTACCTGGTTTTGCACTTATGAAATGCATATATGTATTTCCATAGATAACATTTCTCAGAGTTTAACAAACTATTAGGAAGAGCATTACGGAGGATTTGTATGCCGTGTACGTATTTCTGAGACCTGAATTCTGCCCTTGGGGAATTGACACTGCTACTGCTCAAAGGAGAAGCTATCAAGGGAAAAAATATTGAAAATCCAAACATGAGCAAATAAGAGATGTTTTATTTCCCCTTTTCCATTTGCAAAAGATTGGAAAATAACTGATATTGCAACCCTAGTGGCAGAAGCCACTGAAAAGAAAGAAGGATCTGAGAAAAAGCAAATAATATTAGTGCTTTGCTTTGTATTATATCTTCATCCTAATCTGCTGGAATTACAGTTGTATCATGGCTCTGACAATGCCACGGTTGGTTTTTTCCTAGATTAATGTGATTTTTCTTTCAATTGTTACAAGCTATAAATTGTGTATCTGCAAATTTTCTGTAAGGTGCTGCCAAAATGACTGAAAATGTATTGTTACATTGCATGTAATTGCTGTTACTTTGGATTTCCTCACCCTATAAGATGAGTAGATCCTGGATCCCATATATGAATATTTCTTATTTTTAGAGATTAATTCTCACCATGTCCCTAGAAGATAGAAAAAGAACATGCAAAAGAAGAATCATTTACTCCATATTCAATTAAGTGAGAACTTTGAATTTTCATGAGAATATTTCTCCCCATTTCAAACATTACACCAAAAGGCCTTGGTCCTGCACATTTGTCATTTTGTCAATACAGATTATTTCTTTTTCTGAATCTTTGTGTGTTGAGCAGTCATACCTTTGTGTAACAAAATGCACAGGTTGTTTTGATCATAATTACTTGGTGGTTTGCAATATCTAAGCATTGCAGTCGAGGTATTTATTTTCCTGCTGCAAAAGGTGTACAGTAAATGGATTTTTTGGCAGGACCTTGGCATTTCTTGCCATACGTAGCGATATTCCTTATTGTCAGCCCTTAGTTACGGTTTGCTGCTCACCAATTTGCAATTAGTCAGCGCCTCATCGAAAGCCTTGATTCAGCAATTGCAAATGGGAATCTGTATGATGTTTTGTTGGCTTTAAAGGGCCTTTGCTCAAATACAGGAGTTCAGTAGCACAATTGGATTAGAAGGTTTAGGATGGAAGAAGAAAAGTCAGATGACTGACATAGAAAGGAAATACCCCAAAAAAGGAACTATGGTTGTGGTGATTTTAAGCACAATTCTTACTGGTTTAGTTACTGAAAAGAAAACTTTTTTTTTTTTTTTTTGCCAGCAGCCTTGTCAGCTTCCACGTTAAATAGCCCTCCAGTACCCTGTTCCTGTGGCACCTTGTAGATTGAAACCCATGTGAATAAATAAATGGCAAGTCAGATGGTATCTGGTTTAATCCAGGGTGCTGGAAATAAAGACATGACTTTTAATGCAGGCACAGGCACGGCCCCTGGCCATAAAGGCTATATCAACTCCTGCTGCTTTCTTTTTCTCTCCCTGGCCCTCTTTCCCATGAATAAAGTCATGATGGAAATTGTGCCACAGCTACATCTTCACTTCGGTGATTTGTTCTCTTTTGGCTGCTACTGTAATTCTGGGATGCAGACAGAAAGCTCATCCCAAGTGAATGTTGCTAACCCATGTGTTGCACCACAAGCTCAGAAAATGCGTTACAGAATGTTGCTGAAGAATTCATTATCATTGTGGGCCTTAAAGTTATTAAAAATCTAATGATAAATATTTAGTTACTGTATATTTTACAATCACAGGCTCAGAATCATTAAAATTTTCAAAAGTGCACTTTTAAAAAATATACACTGTAAAGATTTGACATCTGTCATCTACATAGGTCAGTATGTCTTTTAGATTCTGGATATCTGTGGTGTCCAGCTTAGCAGGCCCACTAAGAAACTGATTTAAGTTTTTCATTTTCACATGTAGATAGTAGCTGCTGATGCTGAACTGTTATTTCCAAAAGTGCTATCATTTGAATGTTAGCTTGCATTATGATAAAGGTACATAGAATGGCATAGCTACAAATACTGTATATATGCAATACGTAACGTACGTTTGTATAGACAATATCATATGTCATTAATATGTACATAAAACACTGTATGTGAACATTACTGTGGCAGATGTGTTTGAAAGGTTAAGCCTGCTTATAAGGCTTACATACAAATATTTTGATTCCGAATATATCTCAGTGTTATAGGGAGAGCATACAGGGGATCCAATGAGAGTGGGGACCATGGCAGTATCCTTGCTAAAGTATAAAATTGTTTCTTGAGATTTCTGGAACTGAAATAAACCAGCCAGTATTTCTGAATGCCAAACAACTAGACAGGAAACATCCAGAAGGCCAGACATTACAAAATCCCTTTTATCCAAGAAAGCAACCTTCACTTCTTGTAAGTCTTAGCTCACTGATGTTACTGCTAGTAGAAGCAGAGATGGAGCTAGACAGCTGCTGAAAAACAGATTTAAAGGACTCTAACAAGAAAACAATAACATGCTTATCCTCCGGGGGGTGGGTGGGTGGGGAGGGTGGAGGTTTTTTTCTTTTGCTGTTGCCCCTTTCCATTTCATTTGTAGGTATGGAAATAGATGGTAGCTAAGATGAGTGCATGTCTTGCTGTGCAAGGCACTGACTGTACTTGTGATCTGGCCTTGAGTCACAGCCAGTTTTTCAAGACCTTTCCTTTCCAAGGGCAATGGAGTCGGAATTCCCCACAGCACTGCCATTCCACTTTTGCTGGCAGCAATGCAGCGTACATCATGAATTCAGGGTCAAACTGCAAACGTCTTGTTAAACTTACATTGCACTGCATTGCGAGTAGTTACCTGGAGAAAAAAGTTTTTATGAGTTCTTGCTTTAGTATTTTCCTTTCTTGGTATGAGGTCCAAATCTTCACCCCAACTGCCAGTTTTCAGGTCCCAGTCTTTTTCTGCATTTTGGGATCTAAATCTGAGGAGCACACATAGAAACATATACAGTATATTCATACACGTATCCGATGAAAATAGATTTTTAAGTTAATTAGTAGATGCCTTTTCAGTTTGTCTGGAGTGCCCTGATTTAGCAACTTTGCACTCATGTGAGTGACCTCTTCGACTTCAGTGGGAGTCTATGAAAGCTGTATGGTCAGGAGCCTTTTGCCAGCAGCTGGCATAACTTAGAAGGGAATTTCCTTCAGTCTTCTCTGGCAGAACTTGCAGAACTTAGAAGGAAATTTCCTTCAGTCTTTTCTGGACATATGAGAGTGAAAAACCATCTGTATCTATGAGGCAGTGCCCTGGAAACCTCTACACCTTCCTGAGCTCAGTCTCTCTGTCAGCCTAGTTAATAATAAGGCTGCTGGCATTAGAGAAGCACAAAAAAGCAGCCTCACACTTGTGGGCTCTACTAGTGGTAGACCAGTGAATTTGGGCAGGATATGAATTCTGATATCTGTTTCTTTTTCTTCTTTAGAGGCCTCAGGCCCCCTTTAGGAGCTCTGTCTACATGCTATTAAGCAGTAAAAGTACATGTTAATAGAATCATAGAATTATTTAGGTTGGAAAAGACCTTTGAGAGATCATAGAGTCCAACCGTTAATCCAGGACTGCCAAGTCCATTGCTAAACCATGTCCCAAAGCAGCGCATCTACATGTCTTTTAAACACCTTCAGGGATGGTGACTCCAACACCTCCCTGGGCAGCCTGTTCCAATGCTTGACCACCCTTGCAGTGAAGAAATGTCTGCTAACAGCCAATCTAAACCTCCCCTGGCGCAACTTGAGGCTGTTTCCTCTTGTCCTGTTACTTGTTACTTGGGAGAAGGGACTGATCCCACCTCACTACACTCTCCTTTCAGGTAGTCTTAGGGAGTGGTAAGGTCTTCCCTGAGCCTCCTTTTCTCCAGGCTACGCCCCCTTCCCCCACCCCAGTTCCCTCAGCTGCTTCTCATCAGACTTGTGCCCCAGACCCTTCACCAGCTCCGTTGCCCGTCTCTGGACACGCTCCAGCACCTCTGCGTCCCTCTTGCAGTGAGGGGCCCAGAACTGAACACAGGGTTCAAGGTGCGGCCTCACCAGTGCTGAGTGCAGGGGGACAATCACTTCCCCAGTCCTGCTGGCCACACTGTTTCAGGTACAAGCCAGGATGCTACCGACCTTCTTGTCCACCCGGGCACACTGCTGGCTCATGTTCAGCCACCTGTCGACCTGCCCCCCCAGGGCCTTTTCTACCAGGCAGCTTTCCAGGTACTCTTCCCTAAGCCATCCCTGAAGGCGTTTAAAAGACATGTAGATGCGGTGCTGAGGGACATGGTTTAGTGGTGGACTTGGCAGTGCTGCGTTAATGGTTGCTCATGATCTCAGAAGGTCTTTTCCAACCTAAGTGATTCTATAATTCTGTCTTACTTTTTGATCCTCAGTGAGATTGACAAGTTCCATCTGGCATACGTAGAAGTGCTGTAGTGTGGGAGAAATTAGAAATAAAAAGGGAGGGGTAAGGGAACAACTTCTTTAGAGTTGCAGTCCTTGCATCCCAAGACCTGCCAAAGTGGCCATCTTGTTCTTTGTGGGCTCCAGCCGGAGAAGCGTCTGCCCAAAATTACAGAATCACTCCTCTCTTTCAGCATCACAGATGTGATACTGCCTGTGTCAGAGCCAGAGGCAAACTTAAATAGCTGTAGATATATAAAGGAACAAAGTGAAGGAGTCTTTTGAAGCCCAGAAACCACTTTGAATAATTTAGGGATCTTCCTTATCCTACTGTTTTTGTTGGCAGTTCAGATGTACAGATTCAGTGGCTTAGTTTGTCAGAAAGAAGGCAGAGGTTAGGTGAATGAAAAAGATCAGGTTTGTAGTTCATTATTCCCAGCCTCTTTCTCTCTCTGTTGGAAATAACTAGCTTTTTCTGAAGATTTTAGGTATTTCTGAATTAGGAAGAGCGCTTAACATAAAGGTAGTTTTTTTTTTCCTGAATATCTTTATTGTAATGGTGCTGAGCTATTGGCAAGGAAGTTTATGACTATAGATTTGCATTTTGCAGTTTCATGCAAATGTCTCATTTCTTGGAAAATACCTTTACTTACAGTCTGTATTTTGTACTTAAAATTAATAATTTTTTTTTACCAAAGTGAGAATGCTTTTGGAAAAAAGGTGCATAGAGGTTTGAAACATTCATGAAGGTCAAAAAATTACTACTGACTTTTCTTTACTATGGATTGCATTGTCTTTTGTGGAGACGGGAATTGGCTTTTAAAGAGAAACCCAAATCCCTCGAACATTTTGTTTTGGGAAGGAGGGGGAGAACCGACACTGTCTGATGATTTGTTTTCATGAGATGTCTGCATTAGCTCTCAAATTACAGAGCTGATTCGATGGAAAATTGCAAGAGGCTGCTCATTTGTGACTGACCCTGCCATCTAACAAGAAGATAGACCTTAGGCATAATTGGGTTGATGCTGATTTGATCGCACACAAAAAAAAGCTTAAAATAAGTCTTAGATCTGCAGAAGCAGGCAATGCTCCATCCTTAAATTGCCCCTTTTGTTGGTTGTCACAGGATTTTGCTACACTGGATGACTATTTATTAGAAATCGTATGCTTGTTCAGTGGATTGAGGATAAAGTTATTTTTATTGGTGTTTTGTGCAGCTATATTTTGTGTATATGTTTGGAGAACGATATATTTGCCCAATAACCTAACCCAAGAAATGCTACGCACCTTACACTGTGTAACTTAAGTGGAAGCAATAAATCTAGTAGGTTAGATTCCATGAAAACTTCTTACCCACATGTTTTGAGTAGCCTTGCTTTAAGAACTGGTAAAGTACCAGATTTGGCTAATGAAGGTAATGTGAGTCTTGAATAATTTATGGAGAATTGATATTACTGGTTTATTTCCTTTTTCACTGGAAATCCAAGAAAGCATGAGACCACCCAAAGGGACAGTTTTGTTGGTTTTAAAGGGCCTCTGCTCAAATACAGGAGTTTTGTAGCACAATCTGATTAGAAGATTTAGAGTGGAAGAAGAAAAGTCAGATGACTGACATAGAAAGGAAATATTCCCAAAAAGGAACTATGGTTGGGGTGATTTTAAGCACAATTCTTACTGGTTTAGTTACTGAAAAGAAAACTTTTTTTTTTTTTTTTTTTTCCTGCCAGCAGCCTTGTCAGCTTGCACGTTAAATAGCCCTCCAGTACCCTGTTCCTGTTGCACCTTGCAGATTAAAACCCGTGTGAATAAATAAATGGCAAGTCAGATGGTATCTGTTTTAATCCAGGGTGCTAGAAATAGTGACATGACTTATAATGCACACACAGGGAGTTTGTCTGGGAAGGAAATACAGCGCAGGAAAGACCGTGTGTCTGTATACACCTTGGAAGGTAGATCTGGATATTCTGTGCTACCCTATATACATGAAGGTGGCCAGCATAATCTAGAGTGTCTGGAAAACTTGTGGAGGCAGGGCTGGTTTTATAAAGCAGAGAATAAGTAAGAACTGCGAAATCTGTGAGATGTGTTAATTCGGCACCTCTCCAAGCGAGCCGTACCTGCCCATGCGGAGCACGGCCAGCCAATTAAACTGCCTCCACTTGGCCACCAGGTCTTGCTCAGATGCCCATGTAGATGCAGAGGATTGTAATTTGCAACTGCCTATACAGGTGAAAATTTTATCCAAACACCCTGCTGCTAAAGAACTTAGATTTCAGGCTTCCAAAAAGGTTCTTAGTTATTTAGGAAGCACACTACTTGTGCTTATAATGGGCTTGCAGAAAGATATTTTGCATGAAGCTGAGTATTTTGCTCAGAGATCTGGTTCAAGATATATATATATATAAAAATCCCTCTAAATGTAAAAAATGATATTTTAAATAGCTGTTATTCTGAGGCCTTATATATTGCAATGCAAAGGATTTTTTTAGGCTCATTCTGACATCCCAAACGATGCTGCAAATAAGTTCCAACTATATTTTAGCATAGTTGCAGCAAGTGTTGCTGTGTTTGTGATGGTCTTCTTCCTTTGATAAGGGAGTAAATTTTCATGGCTGAGTTAAGCCCTCTGACAATGAGGGCTTACAATGAATAAAACACCAATGTACTGTACCCCTTTAATTATCATAGTTCTAAGACAGCATAGTTATAACATGTAATTAAATTTCATTGTATAAATGGAACATGGGCTGTAGTAGACACATCTTTCATCTTTTGATGTATAATGACATTCAAAATATTCTCTAGTACTCAGTTGATAAACAACTTGAAGAGTCAGGGTCTACAGAGTAGCTTGTTTGATTTTAAATTTGTAAAATTGGCACGTGGTCTCTTTTGACGATACTGCATTCTGATGTGATCCATTTATCTAATGTCATTAACAGTACATGCTGAATGTACAATTAAGCTTGAAACTGTCAATGTCAGTGGCTGTTAAAAAAGGGTTGATAAAAATGAGAAGAGGAACCGCTGTTTTGTAATAAGCATCTGTGTTGCTTTTAAGTCAAGAAAAAAAATCAATGAATTTCAATATATTGCTGTCTTCATTGCCAATGTAATTCAATAAATATGTTAATTCACTTTTCTGAACACTGAAGAGAGTTGAGAGCTTTTTGTGTTATTTATTTTTGTCAGTTCTGTTTTTCATGGTTTTTTTTTTGTTTTAGTTAGACTTCAAGCTTAAGTCTAGTAATAAAAATGCTATTAAATTGAAGTAGAGGAAATAATCTGTATTTCACGTTTTTAACAAACTGTGGGATTTTTTCTTTATTTGTTTTTTATCTTTGAAATAGCAAGCCGGAAAAGAATGAATGTATGCTTTTATCATTAACAATTCTCTTCCTGCTAGAACAAAAAGGAGCACTTTGAGGTTCAGCAAACAATACAACTGTCAGTGCAGAAATTTGTTCCCAACCACATTGCTGGTCTTTACTATGAAACATGATAGATAGACTTCATATATTTTAATCCTGTTTAGGAATTTACACATTCTGTACTTGCATGAATAAAATCTGAAGCATGTAATTAAGAACTATGTGATGTAATACCATTATTTGGTAGTGAATTATATGAATCAATGTGAGAAATACCTGTATTTATATCTCTCTACAAGTGTTCCCTTGTTTTATACTTGTTACATCTGTTTTCTAAAGAAAGGATTAAAATATTGTGAAGTGCAACTATATAGGAAAGACAAAGAAATCATGCTAAATATTATAATAATTTTTGCCATTGTGGTTTCCAGAAAAGGTTGTATGTGTGCAAATACTGGAAAGGAGATGCCTACTTATGAGTGTGCTGAGCAGCAAACTCCTGTGTATCTTCCTATCAGCTCAGCTGCTGTATCTTGGAAAAGACTGAGAGGTGACTGCTGAATGAGTAGGAAAGAGAGTTTGCATTTCAGAAGCACAGAATGCTCCTAGGGGCATCTATATATTAGTTTTCTTTTAGCATGTCAAATCTGTTGAAAGGCACCGTTGTTACTGCCTCAGACCTCTTCTGATTCTTTTCTCTTAATGCTTTTCTGATTAATGTTCTAAATAAGAGCCAAGAAACTTAATATAATTTAAAAAAACCCCAATCTATATATTTTTATATATATATCTATATCTATCTATCTATATATATCTTTTCTTTTTACCAGTTAACAGCTGTGGATGCTTGAACCATGTGTTACTAAAATACTCATCTGAAAGTAACTGTTCAATATGTGGTCTTGTAAATGTACAGATGATATACAAACAAAGCTTCAGTTCATAGAATTACCCCTCACTGGTTAATATTCCAGGTAATAAAGTAGCAACAGATTAGCCAGCCAAACTGCTTTAATGCCAGTGAAGATTTTCAAAGGAGACAATCCTATGATTTTGTTAATATTTTGCCTTGATTTTTATAAGATTGATGTTAAGTGAGATGAGTAATTATTAACAAAAATGGAAATTACTATAACTAAAGTAAAACCCATTTAAGAAATTTGATGCTGAATAATGTCCATCCCAGTTTCTTGAAAGAACTGGCACATCAAGAGGTGGGTCTGGCAGCAAGTATTGTAAACGCAGCAACAGAGAGTGGAGAAAAGATAGTATTGCTTGTGTTTAAGGCGGCAGAGAGTGCGAAGCAGGCAAATTCAAGCCTGTGAATCTGATCTGAGTTAAACAGAAGACAATAGTATAAATCCACCCAAGATGCATCGTACCAGTGGCCTAAAAAGGTTTGCTTTGCGTTGTCCTGGTTTTATTTTTGAAGGAGAACTAACTTTCTAGACGGGAAATGGAGGCAATAGAGTCAATCAGACATCAGTAAAGCACTTGGTTGGCCTCTTAAATAAAATATTTTTTTTATTTAAATTTCAGAGTAAAAAGTCTATGAAAGCTCTTGTAAAATGAATGCAATGCCTTAATACAGTATGGCAATGGGTAGTATTGGTGAGAGAAGTACTTGGACTGAGCTTTGTAAAAGAATTTATGAAAAATTGATTTTGTAAAATTTCACTTTTTATTTTTATCAGCAACTTTAAGACAAATTTTATGATAGTGCTGACAGAAAACTGAGCTACTTTCTTGATAAAACGAGAAGAGATTTATTATGTTAAAAAGAATGTGCAGATCTGGGACATACAATGATAGAGTCATGTGAATAGTATAAAGTGAAAGGTCAAGGACTAAAAGCTCAACTATTAGAACATTCACAGTTGGAAATGGCAGAGGCAGAGAAGGGCTTGAATGTTTTTTGCAGCTGTGGGATAATTGTGCATCCTTACCATGACGTTACCGTGATAGACCACAGGCAATTTTAGTAGGCATCTATCTAGGACATGGAGGAAGAGATGGACAAGTAGTGGTGTACATAGCCTTTGACAAGTCATTGCCTGGAATACTCATATGGGGATTTGCTTTTAAATGTGTTGAAGAAGGTTTAGTTGAAACTGGAGGGTGTGAGAAAAGGTTGATAATAAGATCAGTGAATGAAGTCTCTCATCAGTGAGGAAACTAGAGGAGGCCATCCTATTTAGCCTTGCAGATTAAACCAGAGAGATGATACCTGATATACATATGATACCTGCTGATGCCACTGATATCTGTAAGTATGTTATTGAGAAAATAACTTGAGGGAGAGAAAAGGGCTATTTAAGTTAAAGGCCAGTATTAGCATGAGAATGGATGGGTACTAATGACTCATGGGTAGGTTCAGAATCAGACTTAGAGGATCCTTCTGAGACTTTGGGCTCTGAAGCTGCTTTCCAGATAGGAACTTTGAAGGAAAAAGTGAGAAATGTCTTGAAGGTAAAGTCTGATGTATTTTTATCAGAGGAATTTTGTGACGTGCAATGCAACACATATTAAAGGAAGTTCCTGTCATTCTTCTCATCCTATACTTGGCTTTAAACTCAATTGCTGTGCTGCCCACTACACAAAATTGCACTTCTGTTAATGGTGTCAGATACTTGTGATATGCAGAGGTGTTTCAAGGAGGAAAATAAAAAAAAGGAGATCATCAATATCCACTGCTGTTTATGCTGTTTTCTTAAAAATATGTGGCTATGTGGGCAGAGCCCACTGTCTGGCCTACACCTGAGCCACATAGAGTGGTCCATCTCTGGGTGACAGCCAGCCAAATGCACACTGCCTCCTGTAAGGGGGCCTTGAAATGTTCTAAGCTCATGAACTATCCATATGGTTATTCTGGAAGCGTATTAGTTGGGACAAAACCACATGCCAAAGACCTTTCTAACATGTTACTTATGCAGCTGATATGCCAGCACCCAGGAGGATTCTGTAGTGTGGCTTAGTTTACCAGTGTGTACGGAGCTGTTGGGCTCTCCCTTAGACTGGTACTGTGGCTTCATAATCACAAGAAATATAAATTGCATTACTTTATGTTTCTCTGATGTAAAGCAATAAATAAAATATTAATTTACTGTAGAATGAAACAAGGAAAAGTTTTTATTCTAAAAAGTCTGGTAAGATGCTACTGAATAATATTGTCTTTGGAATCATAAATTCCTGGAAGGTTTTCACTGTTTGTCTTTGATTCCACTTTACTAAGCAAAAGAAAATAATGTACTGAACAGCAAGGTTGTATAAGAGTTTGCTAATTTGAAAAAATACGATTCTTAAATTTTGAAATTTGGTAAAATACATAGCAAATTCAGAATCTCTGCATTTAGACATGCAATCTGAGAATTTTTCTCATCTTGGATACAGGCTTAGAATGCATTAGGCTTATTTCTTATAAATAATGCAGGTTTTAATTCCTGTTTCTGTTTTACCAGTTACCTCAGGATTTATCTTCTTTGTGTTCATTTTCAGATAAGCACCTTTGCCCTTCTCTCTTATATCCCCATGTTTGACAGAAGCTGTTTGTAACCATTCATAAGCCAACTTAAAGCTGTCCTTCAGATTCCTTCTTGAAATTCTCTTCCATGAAGCATACAAAGTACGTTCAGGGAACTGGACTGTGTTTAGTATTGCTTGTCATTCTGCCTGGTATACCCAAGCTCTTACTTTGCCTATTCATATCTGAATGCCATAAATACTCATTTATAAATATAATCTCCTTGGAGGAGTGTTTTTTAAATATCCAGTTATGTGTATATAATATTAAAATATATGTGTAAATAATATTAAAATAATATATATGCACATACAAAGGATATTTATATGTAAATATATAGAGATGGATTTTTTCGTTGTATGTTTGCATTTCAAACATAATCCCTGAACAATTATTGAGGATGCTAGGCACTGCTATAATAGCAGTAATTAAAACTACTGCTGTAAAAGACATGCTGAAAGTCTTGTGGATCTTGTAGCACGTTCCTTTCCTTTGGTTCTTGGTGCTATTTAAGATGTGCCTACTGCCTTCAAGAACAGTACTGTATGCAAATTTTTGACATTGCATATAGTATTATCTGTCTGTGACTTCTACTTTGTTTTGATTTATTTCAGTTCTGACTTTAACCATCATATTATGACATTTGCCCATCCCCTGTAAGGGATGGACTGACGGCCATTATTAAATAAGTCTTACGTGAAACAAAACTATGAAGCTCCTATTTTTAGCTGTTATTTTTTCTATAACAGATTATAATATTTTTATCATTATTTGAAAGCGGTATGATTATTTGAAGGAGTGTCCTCAATTTCTGTATTTCGTGTTCCCTTATAGTATCAAATGCTCAGACCAATGGATCTTATTAAATCAAGAATAAACACTTGATACACAAGTATAGCGCATCCAACTGATTCAGCTGTAGCACGTACTTCTCTGAAGTGATTTAAAAATTAATGGTTAGAAATCGACTATGATACAAATCACAAAAAAACAGTTCTAGTTTTCTAAAAATAAAAATAAGACTTGAAAATGTATTTAAATACACTTAAATAACTATATTTAAGAACATCCTGCTTAATGCTAGGAAATTAACCGTCGTTTTATTCATTTAGAATAGAAATGCCTTCAACCTTTTAGGGAAAGCAAGAGCAAATTACAGCCAAATTTTCATTTCACAAGTCATCTTCATCCAGGATAAGCCAGGGCCCCAAGGTCAATTCTTCAATTTGGTATCCTATTTCCATAATGTTATTCTGCAGTGTACTTTCATTATTACTGGAGCAGTGCTCGCTTTCCTATTAGTTTTATAAATGGCTATGTTAATGCGTTTTTGCAGACAAAACCACCTTTTGTTAATATCCCAGTGGATTTCTTAGAATTAAAATATATTTTTAAGCAGGCATTGGTTCTATTTATATTTTTTTCATTGATGATTAGCCCTTGTCACCTACCCAAAAGTGGCATTGTTCAAACAGATATCAAAGCAGTTTTTAAGAAGATGTGTTGAATGATTGGCTTGATGGACAGAAAAGAAATAATTAGAAGCTGAAAATTCTAAGAATCTTTGTGAAATTTAGTAATAGCTAAAGCAATGTAACAGTAGGGGGAAGCGGGGGTGGGGAATGTATTCTGGCCAAAGAGTAGCCTTTTGTTAAGATGTGAAGTTTTGCAGATAAAACTGTTTGCTTTGTCTTTCCCGTGCCGTTAGTGGTGAAAAGATAACAGTTCAGCTCAGCTGGGGTACAGCTGTTACCCATAAAAACTTGCCAGTTTTGTTTTAGCTAATTAGATGTTTACTTCTACAGTTGTAATATACACATAAATTATTATATCTAATATCTTATCCACATCATCCACCCATTTCTGTCTGCAGTGTTCAATAGTGTGCATTCTGGCTAGGAGGATTTGTGTCTACTGTGCAGCCAAGTATTGAGTAAGAGCTTCTCCTCAGACCTTAGATACAACGGGAAGTACTGGTTCTTGGGTGCCATATTGACTAAATTTGTTTTTCTGGGGTGTCTTTTGAAAAGGAGATAAGTGATTTATGTACATAAAATATAAATTTATTCAAGAAAGTATGATGAAAAAATCTGTTGATGGGTTACTCTGATTTCCTACATATCTTGTAAATACTGTACAAACATTTTAGTAAATGTACAACAAAATCCTGTTAAAGAAGGATAGTATTCTGTTTTGCTTAAAAGCTGAACCTTAGAATAGTATATTTCTGTTGGAAAGGGACTTGCAATGACCATCTAGTCCAACTGCCTGACCAGTTCAGGACGGACCAAAAGTTAAAGGATGTTGTTAAGGGCATTGTCCAAATACCTCAAACACTGACAGGCTTGGGACATCAACTGCCTCTCAAGCCTGTTCCAGTGTTTGCCCACCCTCTCGGTAAAGAAATGCTTCCTAATGTCCAGCCTAAACCTCCCCTGGTGCAGCTTTGAACCATTCCATGCATCCCATCACTGGATACCAGGGAGAAGAGCTCACTCAGCACCTCACTCCACTTCCCCTCCTCGAGAAGCTGTAGAGAGCAATGGGGTTGCCCCTCAGCCTCCTTCTCTCCAAACTAGACAAGCCCAAAGTCCTTGGCTGCTCCTCGTAGGCCATGCCTTACAGACCTTTCACCAGCTTTGTTGCCCTCCTCCAGATGCATTCAAGGACCTCCATGTCCTTCGTAAGCTGTGGGGCCCAGAACTGCACACAGTGCTCGAGGTGAGGACACACCAATACTGAATACAGTGGGATAATGACCTCTTTTGACAAGCCTGTTATGCTGTGTTAGGTCCAAGTTATTACGTCTTTAAAGTGGGTTTTTGTAACAAAAGATATGTCTTAACAGGAACTTTGTATCCCTAAGAACAGCTATCCAAATGGCTGTGTTTAATTTCTGAAATCAGATTGATAAATGTAAAATGCCTGATCCTGACCTGCTGCAGCTGGAACAAAACCAGTAGGCTTAGTACCATCAAGACAAAGCAGTCCTTGCTTTGTTCAGCATAGCTCCCTCCTGTGTTTTAATCCTTTGGTGTTGGTTTTTTTTTAAAAAAGAGAAAGCTTTCTCAGTGACTTTTTGTACATCCTGACATATTTGTAGGTCTTGAAGTTGTATGGTCTAGTAATTTGTCATGGAGCTGAAGCACCTCTAACATATTGCTTCTGATAAAGTTATTTAGGTTGAAATGTTCAAACTTGAATGTTTAAATATGAGTATATATGACAACTTAATAGCAGTCAGCTGAGTATGGTTTGCTGTTGTGTCAATGGCAACTTGAGATAAGCAGACACTTCAAAAACAATACAAAGACCATTTTTATTTTAGTACCTAACACTGATTCAGGTTTTCAAGGTATGCTGTACTCTGATTTGGAGCAAAGTTCAGAGGTTCTTGAAGTGTTGGAGGCTTGAACATCCTACACTGTACAGATGGGGCCAGTTTAGATCCTAAACATATTTGCATAGTCTCAGAAAGGCTTATTAACACATGTGAAGGAGAACGCTATTCTAGTTAAATTGCTTCAAGACCTCTGCATACACTTAGCAAACTCCAGTGCATCTGTTTTTTTGGATCTCCTCAAGTGTCCTGTTCCTAATTAGGTGCTGGTGTGAGCACCTGCTCTTGGAAATAGGCTCTAGGTTCACCTGACCTCAGTTTAGGCACTCCGCTGAGTGTGAGTGAAAAACTGACAGTCTCTCCAGAGTCAATGTAGAGAGGCACTTCTGCAGAGTGTAATTCATCCTACCCAAAATTTGAAACATCTTCTAAATGTATTCCCCTCTCTCTTTCTCTCCTGGAGAGTGTCCTTTTGGAGGCTTTCCCTGCAGTGTTCTTCATTTCTTCTAAAAATCTCCATAGATCTTTTGGCTTCCAGTATATATGTGCTGTCTATTAAGATACTTTATATTAAAAACTGTCAAAGAAAGGAAGGCAATTTCATACGGTTCCCAAATTAATGACAGTCTGCTCGCACATTGGTTGCTTTCTGTTGGCATCTGGGCCCTAGTACAGACTGCCATTCTTAATCATATTTTAATTTTCAAATAAATTGCTTTCATTATCCTTTCATTTACAATACCATGTGTGCATTACTGCTCATTAATGTTTGTCATCTACTTTGCTGAGACTAGGTTTTCAAATAGCCGTGGTTGCAATGCAGTAATTAAAGATGATCCATGTTGGTTTTGTAGAAATTATTCTGAAGCCTTCTTACAAAAAAAAATTAAACCAACAAAACCACCACCAAAAAATCCAAACAGAAACCCAAACCCAGAGTGCTGTTGAAATCAATTCCCTACATGTATGGAAGAAGCTTAGCGTAAGACTTTGCCCCTAGGTAAAGAGAGGGTACTTCTAATGGTTCTACTAGAATGATGCCTAATGATGGATCTGTATGAAAGCTGTATTTCTCTGTAATTACTGACAGGCCTGTTGTTTTGAGTGTAAGATATTATACTCAATATAAAGTAAGACTTCTTTCATTTTGCTTTGACAATTTTTATTCCAGTGTCTGTTTAGCTTCTATTCAACCAATTCCTTCTTCCTTTTCTCCACTCCAGATATCAAAAACATGAAGGGACAGAAACAACATGAGAGGGACTTTAAAATTACAGTTTTGGAACAGAATCCTCACGGGACAGAAGTCAAAATGAGAGCAGTAACCTCTGCCCTTATTTTGTCCTAGCCATCTTCCATAGGCTGTACATCATAATATGGGAAAGCTTCCTGTGTCTGCACTTGCAGTTAGTAGCTGTTTGCATATGACACAGCCTGTGCCACTGATTTTATGCACATCCAAAATTATGGATCTCCATACCTGAGCCTATCTGATATTTTTATTCCTCTGCTCTTTAAGTGTATGTGCTCAGCTTTGAAAATCTGGCCCTTAGGGATCCCGATGTGAATGTTCAAAAGTAATGTCACTACTGATATGGCACAGGAGTAAAGGAACAATTATAAATTATTCAGAGAAATTTAAATGGATTTTTGAGATATGTTCCTCTTTATGAACTGCCAGAGAATTAGTTGTTTTTCTTGTACTAATATTTTAAGAAGCAACTTCACTTAGTGGATACATCTTAACATAACAGTGCTTGGCCCCAAGAGTTGGTGCACTCTTCTTGATGGGACTTGAAATTTGAGTCCTGCAATCACCTTCAGTTCCCTGTGTTGCACTACATGGATGTGGCTGAAGAGGCCTTGCATTTGTATCAGGCTGCATTGGCTTCTGGGACGAAAAGATGAAATACATTCTGCTTCTTTTAGTCTGTGCCATCAGTTTGATCCTTATGAACCTTGTCACTTCTCCATGACTAAGATCTCAGCACTATTTCCCTGTCTACGAGCAAAAAGCAAAAGTCTTAAGAACCAAAATTATTGATGTTCCCAGTAGTGAAAGCAATATAATTGCAAATACAATTTTTTTTGTGGTGTTTTCGCACTCTGGTGAAAATAATGTTCCATAAATTATTATAATAATAATAATTTCAGATAGATTCAATTAATGATAAATCAATAAATTCAAGTTAGTAATACATTTGTAAAGTTAATTATCTGAGCACTAGAAGAAGACTCAGTATGTTTCTATTTAAACCTTTTCTTCACTTCATTATTGTACTCAAACAAGTTGAAATAGGTGTAATGCCTCCTCTTAAGTGTCCATTAGCTGAAAAGCCAACTTGGGTGAAAATTGATAGTAGCACATCAGCTAGGACTGAATCCACAGATTATTTTACAGTTTGTTCTTTTACTAAGGCTAATCCATTCGTCAAAGCCTTATGACTTTATTTGTATTCAGATACGCATCTGTGCAGTTTAATGACTTAGATTTTAGTTTAGCCAAATCACCTTTAGCATGTGCCCTCTTCGGTAGCTCTGGAGGAAACCTATCACGACTACACTCCTAACTTACCTCTCCAATCTGATACGCATGGTTTGCTGAGCTGAATCAGATCTAAAACCCCTTTTTCCTAAAACTCACGCCATTTAGTATGAAAAGGAAACATTGCCTTTATTTGTTGTTAGAGATTATACTTTCTCTTATTTGAAATTTTTCTGTTCTCATTAATGGTGAAAAATGGAAGGGGATGAGTAGATGGAGAAGTTGATAACCCTGCTCTGGGTCATCTAAATATATTATCTAGATAAAACTGCAGGTTTACTAGTGAGCGTGTGGCGAGCTTTGGGAGCATAGCTCAGAAATTATTTTTCACTGAAAGAAAGAAGACAATTATGCTTTTGTGAAATGAATTAATCAATCCTATTCTAAATGTAAGAGGGCCCATAGCCGTATCACACTGTATCATGATCACATAAGACATTTCAACCAAAATGAAGTGCAGTCATATGAGACTGTCTGAGACACACAGGCATAGGAAACTTCAGTGCCAGAGAAAGGTGTGTTTCTGCTTCAGTAGATGATCATCCTATAGACTCCATATTACAGCTAAGCTTTAAAATTTCCTGAAGGGTATGATACGATACCTGCAGAATTTTGCAACTGCTTTGAATTTTTTCAGCTTTTCCTAAAATCGTGGAAAATCAAGACAGCCCTGGAAGACTGAGGCTGCAGTAAGGACAATTGCTTAAGCAAATAGTTATTTTTAAACATGGAAAAATTCCCAGTAGCATCTGGAGACTTGCAATGAATGTAAATTTAGGCATGTCCTTAACAGTAACTGAATGCATTGGAGTTTGTGCAGAAAGAGACTGGGTAACACGACATCCCTCAGAAGTACTTGCAGCCTCAAATGTGTATAAATTTTTGCCTTAAATCCATACCTGAACTTTGTGTGAAAGACAGAGTTCTATGAGTATAAAATTTGTTGCAGGATATTCCTTCCATTTTCTGAGCATGTGTAAATATATCAAAGACAAAACTTTGATGGGTCGTAGCTTTCTGGATATAGTGGCTTGGGGATGGTTAGTCATTCTTTGGGGTGGAACAAAGGTAAAAACATTTATTTACCAATTTGTGAAGTATATCATTAGGTTCTCTGATACGGTGAATGTGTCTAAGCATGTTCTTTTATTTACTGCTTTTTCTTATGGTAGGTAATGATATAATTCTGTAACAATGGCAGTTACAATTCATCATGATTCTGGATGGCCCCCAGATTTAAATTTTAGTAAATTCAGATATGCAGAAAAGGTGATTATACTAAAAAAATCATAATCAGAAGAGGTGCAATAAGGCTTTGCTCTTCCTGTTCCAGTACACTAACAGTATCAGTATTCAAACTGAAAATCAGAATCTGTGCAGAGACGAAGACAGGAGAGAGAAGTAGTAATACTGTTAAAGATACGTAATGTTATCAGTTTTGCATAGATTGTCTTATTCTGGTCATAGTTATCAAGGTTTGAGGAATATCCTACCTACCGTGAGAAGACATCCCTCAACGCATTAAAGCAGCTGCAATAGCTTTAGAATAAGCAGCAAATGCTTGCTTTTCAGTAATGTGATAAGGATCTATGCAACCCTTGTCTTTCTGTATAAGAGGTATCAGTAATGTCAGTGAATTGCTGAGGACCTGACAACAATGTTTAAAAAAAATCTTGTTTATGTAGATATATTTTTCTGTTTGTTTTGTGATATTAAAATAAGCAGAGCAGAAAATGATAGATGATTTTTTTTTTTTTTTTGAGTAACAGTCACTGTCCAGATAAGGTGAGGGCTAAAAGATTTCTCTTCTTCATACCACATAATATGCCATTTTCATTTTGTGCTGCTTATAACCCTGAGTGTCACAGCTTTCTATTCTAGTCTGAATAGTCAATGAAACATTATGAAGCCGATAAGAAAAGCTGGTCCCTGTTACTTGGCAACGGCTGTTAAGCAGAGCTGAGTGCTGTTGATTGAGGAGATTAGCTGCCATAGATAAACCTCCTCTTTTTGCTGCCCTGCTGCTTATCTTTCCACCCGTAACAAGTTGCACCAAATATGACAGCAGTCAGTGGTCTAGACAGAATATGAACTTTGCAGCAAATGAAGTTTGCGCAAAAGACTTAGGGTGCTGACTTTAGAATCTTGAATGTATTAAAATTTGCAGGTTGTTTTCTGGACTGTCCTTTCTTGACTTTGGGGTGAACATTTTTATTTGAAAGGTTGATGCTCCAGTTGAAGAGGGATGTCCTGTTCCTAAACTGTCCATTCATGAACACTGAAAACAGCAGCAAACAGTTTTAACAGTTGTCTCTGGCTCCTGCTTTTAGTCTCTGGCTAAGAGTCTCTGGCTCCTGAAGAAATAAATGAAACATACTGTAAAATTACTGCAGCTACTATGTATGCAGAAGTTGGATTACAAGATAAAAATTGACTATTTTGATTGATGCCTTTGAGAGAAAATGCTATAGTGGATTAAACAGAAACGTCTGGATGCATCAAAAAAGGTTTATGTCTGTACATGGCTTGGAAATCTATCTAGTTTTGGTATATCCAAATTACTTTTCATCACAGAAGCATTTTATTGACTGGAAAATTAGAGCTGAAATATGGCTAAAGGATAGAAGCTGGTGGCTTTTTCCCTTCTTCAGTTTTCATGTTTCTTTTTCCTCTAACATTTAAACAGTACTGGTTTATCTCTTTGCTTTCATTAGTGAGTGTGCATTTCTGTTTATGGTTTTGTTTCGGAGAGGCCTCCAGTGATGTCCATACCAGCACCCTGGAACTGGTCTCCTTTTGCAAACCTTTCTGTTGGCCAGAACAGGAGTGTAGGCTGGGCTGGTTGAGTATCTGGGGAGTAGCAAAGCACTGGCAAAACAGTGAAACTTTGAGGTGATATGTTTAAGAAAAGTAGTCTTTGTGTAGAGAACCAGGTGATATTATCTGTCTAGTAAGTGTCATAAATTCAGCAATATTATTTAAATGTGTGTTGTTATTTTCAGTAATCCAGAAGAATCTTCAGAATATATTATTTTAAGTAGAGGCATTTTTCTCCACTCAGGATTGAAATCTTTTTTGTTAGTTCTATCAAAACATATTAAGAAAAAATGGTGTCCACCTGTAAGAGCATTCAGCTGGAATATAAGAAGAGATAAGTGTACGTACTATTTTCTGTGTAGTTTTGTTATCCCCAGCAAGAACCTGGCCTTTCATAAGCAATATAGTTTGAGGGAGAAATTTAGAAAGATACAGTATGGTGCTCATTGGTAAACTATTATTTCAGTGGGTATTTTTGCTGATCTTGTAGTCCTGGCTTTCAAGTTTTTTAATTTTGCATCTTTGATGAACTGTTATTTCCTCCTTTTGTGGCATGAATACTTCGTTCAAAATTATTCTTATTTATTCTGTCTTCTTTTAAGAAGTATATATGCTAAGTATACAACTTCTGCACTTAACCACTCAAATTATAGCTTACATTCAGCTCCCAAACTCCTGTTAAATAATGACTTTTAATTGTACACAGTATTTTAAAAAGCAGATTACAATTTATCAGTGTGCTCAAATGTTAAATATTTTCTGTAAGTTGTATCTATTCTGTGAATAAAATAGTAAGCAATTTGGGGCTGCACATTTCACATGCGTTGAGGGGTCTCCGCCCCCATTGCAAAAGCAGAAAAATCTTGCTTTCCAGGACCATTCTTCTCGTAATTTCAGACTTTACAAACCATAAAAGTTGCTATGAACTATAACAGACAAAACCAGGAAGAATTAAATACTTCTGAAACTGCTCCCAGTCCTGTTCCAGATCTCTGTTCCCATATCATTTCATATCTCTGCGTGCTTACTTAGAAAGACACAAGATCATCCTGTATTCTGGACTTCTGTGCTGGAAAAGGCATTTCTCCATAGGGCTTTTTCCAGCCTGTAAATAATCTCTTTTGCTTCTCTCAATGTCCTTTCCAAAATTTATCATTAATTTTAAAATGTGGACACCAGAACGCTATATTCCCATACTGACATCATCAGTGCTGCAAACTGAATGATGTCACCTCCTTATTCAAACTTATTGCTGTCATGTTCCTATATCCACAAACCTTATTAAAGCTTTTGCCCTGCTATTGTCTCAGACTGAATGCTGGGGTCTGAACCAAGCAAGGAGGACTGTAATGTCTCATGCCCTTCACTTATTGCCATTAGCAAAGCTGCGGGCAGTGCTCAGGCTCTGTCACATGGGGGGGATGACAGCTATGTCCAGAACTCTAATTCATTTTGATAGGAAGAAATTTTCTGGATGCAGCTCCTGATGGGTGGTCCCAGGTATGTAACATCATATTTAGCTATTTTAAAGCACAGTTTGCTTGAAAACTGTCAGATTGTTCATGCTTTCCAGACTCTTCAGCAGAAACTGTTAGCATCCCTCTTTCAGTTTGAGGTGAGATTCTTGGCTGTTCCAGTGCCCGTGCGTAAGCTGCCAGAGGCTTGATGTACTGTGGCTTCTATAGGCATGCCTATATTTCATACCTGAGCAAGGTGCAGAGATTTCTGAGATATCTCCAAACAGTCTCAATCAGTCTACAGGGTGCATCACTCTGTGAAGTTATCCTAGTTTATAAGTTTCCGCTCCCCTTCATAATGGAATGCATTTAAAATTTCTGCTGATGTGTTCAGCTTGGCATAACATAATTTTTCATAATTTCTGTAATACTTTGCAGCTAGGGAACGTGATAGAGAACTTTATTACTATAATTTCATGTATGTCTGAAGTAAATTCCATTAGGAATAAATTCAGTAGCTCAGATTACAAAAGTAATCTGCTGTCTCAATATATATTGTCCTGGAAAGATCTAGAAAGCTGCAAGTTTGGCAAAGGTCAGAAATAAACCAAGTTTTCTCTGTTAGACACTGCACCTGATGAATATGAATGGAATGGTCATTAGTCATGTTTTCACAAGAATACTGTCTCCTGCAAACCTGTAATAACTAACTCTTAAAATATAAGCTCTTGACACTTAGCACAAGTTAAAACTTTCATTCCTTTGTTTTTAACACAAAATTAAAATTAATGCAGAAATCCATTTTGCTGAACATGTTTCCTTGTAGAATTATTTTTACCTTGGGAATACAGATGCAGGAGCAGCTACAGCCTGATCACACAGTGAAGACACTGCCAGCACCAGAGTGATTCTTGGCACCAACCGAAAATGTAATGGGGATCCTCGAAGTGACTGAAGTACATCTCGGCGATACTTGGAAAATTAGTGTGCATAAATAAGCATTAGTATATTTGCATCTCATTGCTTCCATAAATAAATTCCTAGTCCCTTCAGTAACCTCTGTTCATAAATGCATATTGAGTAAAAAAAAAAAAAAAAAGAAAAAAAGAATTGTTCATGTTTCATCATTCCTCATTGCTCTGGCTTAATTTTAAACAGTGCAAGCAAATAGGAGCTCCATTACTCTTCCAGGAGGGAGTTGAACAGCTTCAGAATAGTTTCTCCCTGCTTGAAACTTGTTCGGATTCACAGTGTTCATTTTTGTCTTTTCACTCCATTTCTCCCAATAATGTCATAAATAATTAATCAACCAGGTTGCATAAACTTTTCGTCTTCTCCCATAAAGAACCAGAGTTCAATGCTTAAGGATCTATGTGGCTACCTCCTTTCTTTCCCTTTTCTCTAAATTTCTGTAGTTTATTTGTATCTTTCCAGTAATGTTGTGATCAGAATTTGGTGCAGTATTCTGTCTTTTGGAAATATTTTTTTTTTCGGGGTGTGTGTGTGTGTGTGTGGTGTGTGTACATGGCTCAGATTTCTCACTGATGAGATAGCACTGTAAAGTATAAATTTACATGTTAATCTTAAAGTCCAGTGACTAAATGAGCTAAAGAAAAGGAGATAGCTTCATTGTAAGCCTACTAATACTTGACTTACACTTCAATTTAAAGTATTTCTCCTCTTGGAGGAGGATTTATATGTTTAAGCCTTTCCTTCCTTTTCTTTTTAGTAGCAGTATTGACAAAAAAAGGAGCTGCCGTTCAGATGATTTTGATTGCAAGCTCTTTTTTCTTAGAGACATCATAGTTAATATTGAATATGCAGTTTTTCTTAGAAAAGCCCTCTTTAATATATTGCAGTTAGTTTCTGGGGGTTTTTGTCAAAGTTTTTCTCAAGTCTGGATCGGTCTCTGTGACCAGAATTACAGGCAGATGATTTCTGTGTATTACAGACTATAGCAGTCATCTGGATGTGGAAGATGTTGGTTCACTCGTTGCTTTGTCATCCTTTGTTGTCCTCATGATGGAGACAAAAACATAGCCTTCATTCCACATAGTTACCTAGGCTGTGGAAAATTGAAATCTGGTTCTCTGAGAAGTACCAAGTTATTCAAGCATTATTCAACTTGAACATTGGCTCTAGCAGTAAAAATTTGAGACTTGCTTTCTTTTCATCTCTACTTTTTCCTTTCCTTAAACTCCCTCCCGCCCTTTCCTCCCAAGGCATGGCCATTATTTCTGTGGTTGGGAGGCTGACGTACGACCTGTTGAGACTGAGGTTCATTTCTGTGCTCTGAATCGCGGAAAGGAGGCGTTGAAATCTGAACCTCTCATTCGCTCAGCTGAATAACAGGGGCGCTTTGGAAAGTGGGCAGCACTTCTTTTCATGGAGAGCCTGCTCTCCTCTTGCTTTGTTAAGCTGTAGCTAGTTTTTTTCACAGTCCTTTTCTTCCCTCCTTTTGCTGTATTCAAGAGAGAGCAGGACTTTTTAGTTAGTTTCTCTACACTTTGCATATTTCTGCTGTAATGTAAAAAAAACCTCTCAAGTGAAAGTGTGTGTAATATTTTGGGACTGTACAATGCACCACTTAAATTAGCAGGTTAGTACAGAAATAGTTCCTGAAATGATATTTCCCCTCTGTTGAAGGCTGTTATCTTTTTTTTTTTTTTTTTTTTTTTTTTTTTAATGAAGGAAGAAGGCAGTCCTCTAGAACTTGCTCCCAGAATTACTCCTTGAGACAAGGGGACCGTAAATCCCCAGAAGAGCTATTTGCTCTCAGGCATGCCTTGGGATGATACGAAGTTTTGCAAATCCCAGTCCTATCACAATGTTTGCACAACAGCTGACCAATGCTGCTGTTAATGTGAACATTTATCTTTTAATATAAGCACTTTTGTAATTACTAACATGCTATCCAGTTCTTTCAGTCAGCAGAAATATTCTGGTGGTTTAGGTTTTGGGTTTTTTTTGGTTGAAAACAGGCTGTCCATCCACTTTTTTCCTTAAATGTGTTTCCAGATAGGTGAGGAGGGGCATTAAACCTTGTCAGAGGTCTTCTATAGGACTGTGAGGTGGTCTGGCTTTCAGCAGAACTTAAAAAGTTGCCTTTGCCTTCCAGGGAGCAGTTTATTTAGTAGCTGAGGAAGAGTGTATTTACTGCACTGTTAGTAAGAGCGTCCATGGCATGGTATTTTCTTGTGGGATTAATTTTTTCTTCCCCCAAGGTTAGTGTATTTTACATTCTTGCTGTTTTCTTCTTCTGGTGTTTCTACTAAATCTACCACATAAATCGACAAAAAAACGTGTTTTGTGTTTTACTTACGGTTGAGAATGTATTTTTGTTGCATAATGTGCTGTGCCTTACACGCCAGCAGCAGCAAATGCCACCACTGACTCTGTTTCAAGCAATCCACACGCTACTTTGTTCACTTGTAATAACGCATCCCTTCTAAAAACAAACATCCTGGCCTTTTATAAATTTTATTTTCGTGTGGTATTTCTTAATTCTAAACAACTGCCTCACAAACTCCCAGGCACGTAGCAGCCGCCCGGGGCCGGTAAGGGCAGGGTGGCCGGGGGGCCCACGGCAGGGCGCGGCGGCGGTGACCGCTAGGTGGCGTCATTACCGCTCACAGGCGGCTGCCCGGGCGTGGGCGGGAAAAAAAGGCGCCAAAGTGCTGGGAGCTCGCGGCGGAGCGGCCGCGGTGCGTGAGGCTGGTCTGTGAGCGTTTGCTGCCTGAAAGCGCTGAGGTAACGTCTGCAGAACACGGCAGGAGAAACGGCGCTGCGGAAGCCGCAGTTGCACGCTTTCTCTCTCTGTGGTCTCTGTAAAGAGAATTTGAAAGTAGATGCATAAATTATGAACAAATCTTTTTAAATAAATGGAATATGAAAAATATGCTGTTTGCTGAAGAGCTTACTTGTAAATGTTGAATGTGGGTCTGTGGACTGTATCTTTGGAAATAAGCCTGCCGGTATGCAGCTCGATGTCCTCTTCAAGGAACTGCAACACTTAATTTTTAATTTTAAAATTTTTAAAAGGGATTTTGAAAACAAGCACCATACTGGAGGGGAGTAGCAGGGAGAGAAGAGTAAAATACTTCAATAACCTGCTTCGTACTTCTTAAAACATTTAACATCTGTGGACCTTGAAGTCCAGTATCATGAGACTTTTGAGATGCAAATATTGCGTTTCCCATTGGAAAATGATTCAGGCTTCCTGGTAGGCAACTGGGGCTCTAACTGTGGCTTACGAGACCTCAAGTACTGGCCTTTTCATTAGTCCTAAACTACTCTTGGACCTTACAGCACCTTAAACTAGAAGCTGGGGGAAGGAGTGTGAAGCAATGCCCATACTCAGTGAGAAGAAAGAATCCTTTTGTTCCAGGAGGTTAAACTGCTGCAGAATGGTGCCCACTGCAAACTGCAGAAACATGAGAGGAAGCTCCCTGATTAACTGCAGGAGCACAAACGATACAGTCAAAGGTGGCAGCAGGTGCTGTTTGACACACCGCTGGGTCCGTGGACTTTCTGGTTTACAACACAGGAACATAGCACAACACCTGCAGTATGGGGCAAAACTTTATTTTATACAAAGCTCTACTTTATGTTATTTCAACAGTTGTCAGGTTGTTAGGGCAAGGAAGATGAAGTGTTGGTTGACCCACCTATGCGCGTACCACCATCCAGAGAGCCACTGCCTTTCTGGCTGCTGCAGGAAGTTTGAAGAGCAGAACCAGGTGCTTCAAAGCATCTCTTGAAGGCTCCTTTCAAAGGTCACTTGTCAGCGCCATGTGAAAATTTCACTGCATGTAGGTCTAAATAATTAATTACTGCAGAACACAGTCTTTTAATTTACATCTATCAAGTTTTCATCAGCCTGCAGACAAACTCCAGTGTCTCTACCAGTCCTCATAGCTTTGCCCAGTAGCAAAATACTCAACACAAAATCATTCTTTTTTTTTAGCTGGTGTTATCCAAAACACCTTAGTTTCTGTTGTTGGATTAGCCATACTTAGTGATTCCAGGATGGGATATTTTTCTGTAGCCAAGGATAGCTTAGTATACGCTGGGGTGGGGTTTTTTTTGTTTGGTTGGTTGGGTTTGGGGTTTTGGGTTGGTTTTTGGGGTTGGTTTTTTTGTTGTTTTTTTTAATTAGGAAACACTATTTTAAAATAATTGAATATATCAGCTGCCCACAAATAGTCCCTTCAAGGTCCCTTCAGTGCAAATTTCCATAGACTTTTCAGTATCCGTCAAGCATGTGATGTCTGTCTAACTTAGCAAGTGAACCTGCTGGTGCAATCAACTCTTCAAAACTGTTTTAAACTGCAGTTTGTTGTGTTCTCCTTTTAATCAATTCAGTACCTAGATGTCATGAATGCAACATGATGCTTCCTTCCTCAGTAGGTAATAGAGGTCATAAATATCTACTAATTCATGGCAAGTAGGCAAAAATAATGAATGAAGATGGGACTTCTCTGTTTGCTTCTAAACCTCTCTCAAAAATCACCCTTCTAGAACTTGTATTTTGACTTGTTCATGGTTTAATCTATCAGTTGTAATTTTTTCACTAGAAGTTGATAAATATTCAGTGTAAATAGATGTTCTGTGCTCCGGGGTGTTGTCTTTAATAAAAGAGGTTCATCTGCCATTATTTGAGATCTTACTGGGCACCTTGGTTAAGTTAAATTTCTGTCTTTTAATCTTGGCATCTAACTTTGCAATATATATTTGTCAAAATTCAAGATTTTAAATAGCAGCTTGGACAAATTTATGCTTGTATTCTTTCTCTAATATTAAACCTATTAGCAAAACGGCCAAATAGAAGCATCTTGCTGTCTCCTTGGGTATATTATTCTTCTGTTTTAGTCTCTTCTATGGAAACAAATGTAGAAGCCATCTAAAAGTCAACATCACCATGCTGTTAACGCAGATGTTTCCAGGTCTAAGTATAACTTTTAAGATATTACTATGGAAATTTCAGATACTCCTTTTTGCTAACGGTTAGCAAATGATAGCACTTTAATAGCAACCATATGTGTATATTGATCGGTTGTCTCAACCTTCCCTCATTCTGTGCATGTGTAAAGAGCAGATGTCTTTTGCATATTACGTTCCTTCTCCGAATACAATTTTAATCAAAGTTCAGTATGAACACACTCTTAACAGCTATAGGCAGTGGATGGCAGTTATTAAAGCATCACTCATGCTTTGAACTTCCTCTGCCATATGACATTTACTGTAGAATCTGGGTGGCTTTTCCATTTTCCATTTTCCTTTTTGCTTCCTGACAAATTTGGGCAATTTGCTTGTTGGAGGCTATTAGAGATCAAATGGGTGCATGACAGGGTGCTGAGACACCGACTGATACACTGCAACAGCCACACATTGCCCTGTGCTGAAGGTGGGTGCACCTGGTCTGGAAAGGTATGCCGTGTATTTACTCACTGTAAAGATCACAGTGGTTCTGGATAGTTCATGGCAGACTAAGCTGGACAGCTTTTAAACATCAGCTGTACCTTAAGTGAAAATTATGTTTATGCTGGACTAAAGCCATTTCTGAATTAGGGCTACATCTGCTAAATAAATTTATTGGTAAGAAAAACTAGGGGAACTTTTGCAAATGTATTTTTTGTACAATGGCTCCTCCTTGCCTGTTTTTTTTCCATGATCTATGTAACTTGAAGTTTAATTAAAAGGTACTCTGAAAATTGAATGCTTAACCTAAATTTAATTTTTTATGTTTTAAATCTTGCCACAGAAACCTTGCAATAAAAAACAAAACAAAAGAAAACAAAAACCAAAAAAAACCCCCCAAACCAAACCAAAACCCATAACCAAACTAACCAACTCTAACCAAACAAACCCCGGCATCTCCAGAAATAGAAAAACCTAGGAAAATTCCTACTTTTTAAAAAAATGCTACTGAACCGAGCTATGAAATCTACTGTTTGCACAACTCCAGTCCAGCTATAATCCCCACTATAAAGATCCTCTGTACTTTAGAGATGGCATTTGCCAACCACTCCTTGGGGCATACTACTCCTTCTCCACTCTCCTAGTACTGCATTTAGCAAAGCAGAGCACTATTTGTGATTGCAGACTCTTCAAAGCTTATTATGCCCATATTTCAAATACAAAAGCCAAAGTAACTTGCAGTTTCTCCCTAAGCAGTCCCAGTGTTTTTGGATAGATTGTGTAATGCAGCTTGAACTCATGTGCTAATTGTTAATTTTAGGCTTTAAATAGGTTTTGTTCTATTGAAAGGCGGTAGGCTAAAGGTTTCTGTGAACTCTGGTTTTAGAAAAAAAGTTTAGGGCTCTTTTAGAGTTTGTTAGTGAATCAACTTTTGCATCTGTGGTGATATCTTTAAATGATACCTAATACAAAATACTTTAAAGTATGCCAAATGTGTATGCTTTTCTGAACTCTAAATGCAGTATTAGTTGCTTATATAATTTTGTCCTAATTATTTGTAGCCACTAATGGTGGTATTCTGAAATGGATCTGGCGAGTTCAAATTATGCTTCATTTTGAATGGTCTTGCTCTTAAACACTGAAATGTTCTTCTGTTCCTTTCTGAATCAAGACCTTATTTATTCCTGTTATCCATCCATTTACAAGTGACTGCTATTAATATACCTTGCTTGTTTCCAACTGCAACAGGTTTTTAAATGGAGATAAATATTTTAATCTGCTGTTAGGCTGCTTTATACATTATTCGGCAGAAAACCAAACCAATTCTGTGTCTGTGGTTTCTAAATTAAACCTAGTTTCCAATAACAGAATTAGACTCAGAGGTAAGTTTTTAATTTGGATTAATTTAATTTGGCAGTTGTAAGTGACAGGAGGATTGGAAAGCCAAAGAAAGAAAAAGTTGCCTAATTTCAATGAGGTATTTGTGTTTAAGACTGAAGGCTAATAATACCCTTTTTTTCTGCATCCTAGATTGGTTTATTTTCTTTTATGCCATTATTTGTGTTTAGTGAACAGCTGGGCCAGTAGTTCCCATTTGTAATCTTTTAGGTCTGTGAAGTAGCAGAGAAAGTAATGGACATTTGCAAATTAATACGTACTGTTATTTTCTGCTAATCTGATGTAGCTATCCTTTTTGAGCGCAGAGGTAATATCAGAGCAGACGTAATTACCGTGTTAAATCTAGTACTGCAGTAGAATATTTTGCTAATTAAACTTGTTGCATTTAAATTGCTTCCTTTGGATCACTATATAGAAGAGAACTGTTTTGAACAATAAATGAAACCACGTTCTTTCTCAGAGGCCTAGGATTGCAGATGGTCAGATTGCATGTGAAGCACCTAGGCTCTGAATTAGTCTTTTGTATGAAAGAGAGAAAGGTAATTTGAAAGTTTGAACTCCCTGTTCCTCCCACACATACACAGGAAGCTTGTCTCAAAATGAACAATTTTCTAAATAAAGACTAATAAGAAGCTAAATTAATTAGAAGGTGTGATTTGAAAAGACATTGATGAGAAGAGTCTGTCATTTTAGACAAATGGAATGGAGCTAAATAAATTAGGCCACATTAATATCTCATTGTTCTGTGAGCAGCTTTCTTTTATTGCATTCATTAGAGGGTACTTCTTGAAATGAGCTTTTACTAGCCATTACGGATTCAGTTCTCATTTACCAATGCCTAACACACAGTGCCTGCATTAAAAATGTTTCAGCAAATCCTCATAGTTTCTGAAAATTAATATTTATATTTCTGGATGCTGCACTTTTCATCTGCAACATAGTAGGCACCGAACATTAAGACTTTTCCCACTGAATTGTCAGTAAAGAAGTCTTACATTAAAAGACTTGGGAGGCAGAAATCAGAAATTTATAAAATAAACTGTATGCATAACTTGTACAGTAGAATCTTCCTCCAACTAATATTCTTTCCAGTATTTATTTATTTTGATAGAAAATACACTGTCTCATGACTTCAGTAGTCCTTTGATAGCTTTTTAAAATGTCTTTTAAAAGATTCCCTCAGTATATAATTAGCATATATTGGAAATGCGCATCTTATCACGCATTTCTTCCTCTCAAAAAACAAAGTCTATATTTTTCCTTTTCTTCTTCTCTCTCCTGCAGATGGAATATTTGGGCGATGTCAGCGAGTGCCAGTAGTAGACATATATAAATATGACATTTCACCTCCTGTTCTTCAGCGCCTAAGGATCATCCTGGAGAAGCTCTCACACAGAGGTATAGTAAAAACTGGAGTAGGGTTAGTTGTGCTGCGTTACAATTATCTTGTGCTCCCTCTGAGGTGATGTCTTCAGAAGTTTCCAAACACGGTGCCTTTCAGGCCCAGTAGTGCAGACTTTATACAAGTATAAAGCCGCCTGACTCACTGAATCTGCGACAAGGACTTGGTGAAGCAATTTCAGGAGACGTGCTTCTTCCCTTTGTAGTGCATGTCTGTGACTGACACTCTGTACAATGAAAGTTTAGTGTCTATGAATGCTGGTGTCATATAAATAAATCGGCAGGAAAGGAAAATAATTTACCACGTATACTTTTGCACCAGAGCATAGTTTAGGGTGCACGGGCAGAAAACACACAACTTACAGTTAGGTAGAAACAGTTCTTAACTTTCAAATTAATTCAGATAAGCAGAACTGCTCTGATTTCATTACAAGCTGCATCTACTCTGTTTCTTTTAATTTTTATTTGGTTTTCTGAAGTTAATTTTTGTGCTTTTTCTAAAGCCAGAAAGGATGTTAGAGCTTCTGAATGGCATAACTTGAACTAACAAACCAAAACTTGCATAAAGTGAAAGCCAAAAAAGGTGAATGAACTTTCTAGGTACTTACACATGAAATAAAGCTGTTAGAATAGCTGCTGGACCAGGAGATCTTTGTAATCTAAATTGTTCCAAGAGGACTTTTGGAATGGTTAATTTTGCATTTGCGTCATTTGTGTGGAGGTTTGTTCCTAAATATTTTCCACTTCCAATTTCAATTACAAACTAGTAATGTTATATTAGCATGATGCTAGTTTAATTACTAGAAAAAATTGATTACTTGTGAGTTCATGTCTATACTTAGGGGCTGGACTTCTAGTTTGGAAACCACTTATTTAGAGGATCAACAAAATTTTCAGAGATTTATTTCCTTTCCAGCAGCCCATCCACATGAAGCAAACTCATAAAAACTTGATTGTAGTAACTCCTGACTGATTTAGTTACATGTGAATAGTACTTGTGGCTCTTTAACTTGTCATTTTCTAAAGGCTAAGTTATGCAAGCAAATTTATGAAAATACTATTTCATCAGGGTAACATTGTACAAGCAGAAAAGCTAGTATCTGCTTTATGTTTGAATGTAGTAAAGAAGGGGGGCAGATTCATCGCAATAAGACAGCTAAATTGATATCTAAATTGATCATATCATAAATTGATCATGGACGGTCAGCACTCATTTACATTGCCTGAATATCAGTGGTGAGTCCTATACATGTAAAGCTTCCTCCATGGGGATGTCAGAGGTGAGAGACGTGCAGGAGACCCATGCCCTGCTGGAGGGGCACATTCAGAGGCTGGTATGATACCCCAGGTCATCTCAAAAGATGCTTACCTGTCTCCATTTCCCTGACTACCATAAGTTTTTAGTTAATTCCACACAACTGATGTGACTTCCCCCTACTAAATGCTTCTCTGATCAATAAACCAACCCTTCCTAGGATCTGTCATGAGCAACCCACCTCCCTGGATGTGCCTGTTGCAATAAACTGCAGTATTCCGTCTTTGAAGGAAACTTAGGCCTTGAAACTTGGACTTGTCTCCTACTTTTTCATAGCAAGACAATGACAAAGAACACAGAGAATGAAACTGTGGTGGAGAATGAAAACACTTTAGCTTTTATCGTTTCTTAGACATGACATTTAGAGGTGCATACACAAATGTGTATATGCTTTGAACTGATATAAAACTTTTGTAAGCATTTTTTGTGGCCTGTGGGTATCCCAGTGAAGGGAATCCTAAATATGTCTGTAAAAGATAACAGAATGTTTGAATGCTCTCGTTCAAGTGATTGATGTGATAAAATCACTTTTTTTTTTTTTTCCCCTCAGTATCCTTAAATTCTGAACTGTTTAGGGAGGACAGAAATATGGAAGGAGTAGAATCAATACAGTCTATCAGATTAATGGATTACTGACATCAGATTGCTAAAAGAAGACTCTGCTCTTTGCTAGTGCTATCAGATGTAATACACCTAGACCTTAGGTCATGTTTTTTGGCTGTGGTGGTCACTTGCACAGTTTCCTCCTGTAAATTGTGTGCAAACCACTATGACCACTTCTGCAGTGTGGATAAGCAAGATGTCAAGACCACACAAATGTTTCAGGTAACCTCAAGAAAGGGCTTAATTTTTTCAGAAGTCTTATTTCCTTTGTAGTATTCCATTCTTGTCTGCTCCACAAGATACTGACTAACTCCACATGGTGATACTCACCTTCCCTGGAAAGGATAGGGGACAGCATCTCATCTCTCCTTTTTGTAAACTGCAGGACAATTTTCTTTTGAAAGACTATATAGTAGGTCCTATAATAAGCAAAACTTTATTAGTAAAGTCTATATTGAATACTTTCTATTTTTATTAGATGCATATACAGTTAAGGACCAGATATTTTGGAGGTTATTGACTTGTTAACTAGGTTCTTATTTATTTATTTTTCTAATGTGACTTGTTTTTTCTTTTTTGTTTCCTTTCTGATGTTGTCTTGTAGTATTACTAATCACCTCTTTCTTTCTAGCAATAGTCTGTTGACATCTATTTCCACAGAATTAAAAATAATAATCCATAGAAAGCCTCATAAAATTTACATCCTCTTTCTTTCCTGTTTGCTGATCACTTCTAAGTGATGCTTATGTTTGAATCATGGTCTAAATGGAGGTTTGTATGGTCAGGTGCTGTAAAACAAAGGACAACATGATATGTATGGCAAATATAATTTGTGATTCTGCCAGCTTGAAATGTTTACTACAATAGGGAAGCATACGACAGAGGCTTAGATGAGTGACACAACTGATGGTAATCTGTTTAATAAAGGACTTTGACTAAAATTGAATTCAGGTTTCATAATGATATAGTTATTATGTCTTCTTTACACATTGAGTCTATCTTTGTCTACATTATCTACTAGTAGGTGATAGAAATGAATGCCTTGGAACATTAGATAGTTTCCTACAAAGAAATGATCTGTTAGCATTCAAATACCCTTGTTAACGGCATTTTCACTCACACTGTCCTTGAGTCAATCAAATCTTTCTAAATACTCTTCACGAAGATTTTCTGAAGATTCACTTTATAAATGTGACCATATGGGAAAAGCACTTCCCATAGTTGCTGAAACATGATGAATCACTTTCTGAAGTTGGTAGTGCTATAATTCATAATTTATGAGGGCTTGAAACATTTCTCATTGATAAACAGGACAATAAAAAGGATGCTGTTTAGATAGGACTAAATCAGTGGAAAAAGGAAATGAAGTATCAGGATGGAGGGGTGAATAAGCAGTGCCTGAAGGAAATGGAAATACTTATCCCTACGGCTGGTCTTCTACGTCCTCTTGTCCAGCTTGGGAGAAGACACTTCTTGGAATATACCAACAATGATAAATCATCTATGCACTTTCCTGTTTGACCTGAAATGCACAATTATTATTTTTTTTTTACTTAAATGGATTAAATAGATTATAAAATGTTTTCTTTTCTTCTTGTCCCAACAATATTACTGTGAAGACAAAATGATCGCATCACTAAGATTCTTAGCAAGCCTGTGGAAACAGTTTCACACTGATTATTTACCTATAAGACTAGAAGTACAGAAATTGGGATAGAAGGACTAATCATGGTACATTATAACTCAAGCAGTAATGCATAAATGATACTTGAAATAGTAGCATAAGCAATCATAAAAGAGAACAGTAGTATTTCTCAACTTGTTTACTCCAAGAAGGACTTATGTTAGTTTTATAGAATAGTTTCCAACTAGTAATTCAGACTAGGTGATAACATGGTACTAAGTCTGTGAAAGCGCAGCTGCCATAGCAGTGAGCGTTATTGACAAAAGAGCTCAGAGATGGAGCCTGGAGGACACACTTCTTAAAGGTATCAGAAGAAGTGTGTTCGCTCAGAGTCACAAGAAATGCCCATCTGACTTAGAATTCTGCCTCTGGGCGTGGCCACTGTGCCTGTTTAGGGAAAAAATATAAAGAAAGTTCAAGCATACAGAAACATTTTACAGCGTTCATACTTTCTCAGTGTTACGTGCTTGGCGGCATATGGTTGTCTTGAACTGGAAGTCATGTTCTTGTGTTTGCTATATGCCCTGTGGACACTATTTCTAGCACAGTTTGACATAACACTGTGTATTAGAAACAAAGCATGTTAGCTAATAATCAGTAGTTTAGCTTCTGTCTCATGGTTCACTTAAATATTAACAAAGTTGCAGCTGTTGACACTTTACTGCAGGAACCATGCAGCATGAGTATGACAAAAAAAAAATCAGATAGATGTTTTTTTGTTTTTAGTAAGTTGGAGTCATTACTAAAAGATTCTTGAGTATGTTTGTTGCTACTTAATTTTTGCTGTAACACTTTCTTGTTCAAAACTTTACTTTCAAAGAAAGTTTCACATTATTATGAAGAAAGTCCCGCTTAAAGACATTTAAATATCGACAGTGTTATTAAAAGAACCGAAAAGAATAGGATATAGGATAGACTTTTTAAATTCATGTAGCTCAGGTCAGCAAGATGTTCAGGAGAGGCTCATGGGCTGTGAAAATAGGCAACAGATTTACAGACTATTTGAAAAAAAATAGCACCTTTTTCCTCTTGTTTGTTTTCTTTGCAACCCAGGAAGCTCTTGACAGGGAGGAAAAAAATACTTGTGCTAAATTAATTCTAAGCAGTTAAGTGTAAGGTGATTAATATAACTTTGCTAAAAATAATTTTATACTCTTACAGCAAATTTGTTTTAAAAAATAAAATTATTTACAATCAGTTAACTTGAAAATTGAAATGGATGTGACTTGTCACATGCAGCATGAATTACGAAAGGGTTGCTAAATATTTCAGTCAGGACTATTTTTCAAGGAAAAGTATCATTTGTTACTACAACAAAGGTAACGGACTTGAAAGTAAACCTTTATAAGCTCAGTTTTGAAATAAACTTAAAAGGAATAATGCAGTTCTTGCACATATTTGCAAGGTGATTATCACATCATTATGGAAGTATATAGAAAGCTGAAACCAGGAGAGGTGGGAAACAGCAGGTTTTTCTTTGAATTCAAATATTGATATAAAGGAAGGCGAACTCTTTTTTTGGCCTTTAGGAAAAAAAAGTATATTTGAAAAGAGCAGTGCATTTACATCAAATTTCCTGGGTATCAGCTGGGTCCAGACATCTGTGTATGGAGCAAATTCTTCTCCTAGACGGTGCTGAAGCCAGGAATTGAAGCATAAACCCCATGACATGCTACACTGGAGGAACTCAGCCGGGACTGGACATACTTACCTTCTGCTGGTATCACTGTCATGCTGCCTTAACTTTGTGGCTCAATGGACAGTAATGCACTGAAAAGAAATTCTTGCCTGTATTAAGTGCTAAAGCACCACTGAAATTTTTTGGTCCTTAAAGACCTAAATAGAACTTCAGAAAACTAAGAATGAGTTTCAGCAAAACCAAAAAGATTTATTTATAAAGCAGAAAGAATACATTTTGAAATAATTTTTGAACACCTGTGTGTTGCACAGCACAGAACAAAAAAATACAGTTGTTTTTTTTTTCTGTTTGGTTTCTTGTATGGATGCTTTGCTTACCAGACATAATCTGGCATGATGTTGCCTTCCTCTTTGCCATATAAGACATTTGTGAAAAATGTTCTTTTCAGGAAATTGGTATTTATGAAAAATGTGTTTTCATTACAAAAATTTATTATAGGAGCAAAGCAGATCCTATGTATTTGGGGAAAGATATTAGAAATTATAGAAGAAAACTTTTAAAATATATATTTAATTTTATCTGCATCCATAACTGTTGTGTAAAGCTTTTTGATCTTGTATCATTTCAGTATTGCTTTTCTGGAAGATATGTATGTCATCCCAATAGCATCATATTCCTTTTGTTTAAAAAGAATGATCAATCAGAGCTTTTACTTGTGTTTTTGATAAGATAACACATTAACTAGTATGCTTGATAGAAAGCAGAAATGGTCTGCATGTCTCCTTTGTGTCATGTTTCTGTCAAACAGCAGTGACGATTGCTGACTAAGACCAGGAAATATTAAATTCTTTGTGGCCCAGATAACTTTAAAGTTCTTCCAAAGGAAGCGAAGAAAATAGTGATAATATAATGCAAATACCAAAGGCTGTCGATCAATTCCTGCCTTGCCTCCTTTGTTTTGAAGATCTCTGTGGCACCTCATGGATCTTAACCTGTGCATTAATGCTTAGTCTTTTCCATGAAGTTTTCTGTGCTGGTTCTTCCACAGTTTGTTCTTTTTCTTGTCTTTGAAATTTGGAGACTGCCTCTGTTTCCTCCCTCTCTGGAAAAAAACTAAAGAAGTCTTTTCTTGTTCCTGTTGGACAGCACTGAGCAAGGTCACCAGGCTTCCCTGGATGGCCTTGTTCTCAGCATTAAACTGAGCAACAGCTCAACAACAAAAAGTCTTTGGATTTGGGTTATTCATTAACTTGTTGCTCTAATAATGTCACATGTGGCTTGGAACATCATTCTTACTCTCTTAGGTCATTCTTTAAAAAAATTAACACGTTCCACAGGACCTTGGTCTGGGAATACACTAAGCTTCAAGTGGTGTGGGTACACAATATGTTTTTAAAACACACTCGAACACACAACAATCAAATTGCAGTTCATTGACAGTTGTTCCTATACTTGGAATGTCAGCAAATGTCAGCTCAAGCATGAGATTACTTCTTTAGCTGCTGTGTTCTCCAATAATGCTACTCTTGGAAATTGTGAGTAACAGTATAGCATATCCAACCTAATTATGCTGTTTTGTGTCCTTAATTATAATATATTTACATATTCAACATAAGACTATTTTTTTATCATTGCACTACTAGTGTTTTCTTCCTTACTTGTTTATTACTAGGGAATTTGTTTTCCTTTTCTATTTCTGTATTCATTACATTTGTCTGTCTGCAGCTTTTATCTCTATCTACATGGCCTCACATTCTTTTAATATATCAACACTTAATGACACCTAATGCTTGACGTATTTTTAGTTTTATAAAAGGACATTAAATTCTGAAACATTTAGGCTTACTTTTTGAAAATCATGATTTTAATTTTATTCATACAGAACCTCAATAGGGAGATCAGGTCCCTCACAGTACACCATGGTATGATTTGAAGCTTTAATTTGTTTTAGTAATCAGTATGAATTCCTACAATTTTTTTTCTCCTTTGCTCTACAGAATATATACACACACACACACACACACACACGCACACTTTTCGCTTAAGATGTTTTCATTCCTTATCTTATGGCTTTGTCAGAATGCTTCTGATAAATGTAGCAGTTTCTGCCAAAGGCTGGCTGATATTAAATCTCTTTTTCAGTTCCACTTGTGTTTTCTTTCATGCTGATTCTTAGCATATACTCACTGTATTTCACAGGTTCTCCTGTTTTGTTTTGCTTATATATGTGTATGGTCATGGATCAACAGTGCAGTTCATGATAATAAAATCATACCATCCCCCAAACACTTGTCAATTGCTCAGTTTCTCTTTTGAAGCTTCTCATAGTCTTAAAATGGCAAAAAGGACTTTCCCCTAATTTTTAATCTTTTATTCCCATTGCCGTTTGGTTTCTAATTAAGCATTGCACAGCATATTTAACTGAAGTGTCTCAGATCTTTTAGGAAGACTTTAAATAATCTTCCTCTGACTTAGCGTATGTCAAACAGCTATCAAACGACTTTCTTATTCTTGGCCCCATTTTGGGGTTTCTGTGGGGTTTTTTGAATGCAGTATTTTCACATTTCTTTAGCATGGTCAAAAAATTGACATTCTTTTCCTTATTTTACCTGTGAGCTACCCAACAACACAAAATATCTGACTCAGTAAGTATAAGGTTGCTGAGTCTGCAACATTTTAGAAACTGACCTGTTCCTTCCTTTTAGGTTTTTATAGCTCCACTTGCTTTTGTGAAGAGGAAAAATTCCTGTCTGAGCATCCTCTAGTCTGATACATTCCGAGAAAGCTGGTTTATCTTCAGGTGCTCCTTCACGTTTGCTGTTCTATTACTTTTTTCTCGTCTGATAAAAAAATGCTGTTAGAGATGGTAACACTCTCTGTGCATCTATCACTTTCCCTTCTAGTAGTTTTTCATCTGTCCCCAGTTTAAACAGTATTTGACCAGACTTGAGCTTTTCTTGTGTAATAAATATCATGAAATGCTTTTCTAGAAAATCACTAGCTATGTAGAGGAGCAAAAGAGCATTAGTGTCACTGCTGGGCTAAAATCAGCTGTTACCCATTTGTTCAGAAGCAGCTGGCTCTTGCATACACATTACAGCCAATGCGTTATTTTTGTGTTTTGGAGCTGGTCAGACTCAACCTGCATTTTACCCAGCTGATAGGCCAAAAAAGGTATCTAAGATGCATGGAGAGGGGACACAGATACTGCAGAAAAGTGCAGGGAGTGTGATATCAGGCAGGGGGAGAGCATGCAATACAAGGGAATAGCATAGCTGCTCTTCTGAGCTTGAGAGGGTTGGTCCAGAAACTTGGGCTCAGGGTGCTAAGAAACTTTTTTGTAATGAAAGGAGTTGACTAAAAAGGCAATAGGTGGGGGAAGAGGGACTGTAGATTTTTTTTCTCTGTCAGGCTCCAGCTAGCTGACAAGCAGCAACTGATCTGAGTCAGTGTCCCAAATCTGGCCCTTGAGGGAGCTACTTACCCTTAGAGATACCATCACACTGATTGACTTAATTGATGGCACAATGAACATGGTAAAAATATAGAACAATCTACAAATGATAAAGATATGTTAACCTTACCCAAGAATTTAATTCCATAATCACTGAGTTTTATTTAATCATGTTTTGTATTAATTTTTTTCTCACAGTAAGTGCCTGGTTTATAACACATTGGAATGTCTTTGCTGTGCTCAAATGTTAAGAAATAACCATGGTGAAAAAAAGTCTCTGTTAGTTGTAGGAGTAAAGGAATGGAAGGAAGGTCACACTTAGTCACAGATGTGACCCACGGTTGTTTCTGTACAAGCACAATTGCACAACTTGAAACTGACTGCAACTTGTATGATGTCTTGGGTATTAAGCTTTGTGAGTTTCCAGGCAGTTTGCATTTGCTGAGATATTCCAATGAATACATGTTTTGCGAAAAGATCCCCTCCGCGCCTCCCCCCCCCCCCCCCCCCCCAATTTTTCAAGGAGCTATTATGTTGCCATTTATTGCTATATTTGCAAGATGACATCTTTTGATGGAGTATTTTTTGCAAACTTTAAATTCCACATTGGTCCTCATTAGGAGCTGCTGGTTGATTTCCTTCATGGCAAATGACCAATATGCAATATTACATATCTGTCCATAGTGAAAAAGACTTTCTGAGAAATTGTTAGGGTATATTACAAATTTCAAATTTACAATTTCCTTTGGTGTTGTCCTTATGTGAAAAATTTAACAACTACAGGTCAAATAATTAATGTTAAATACATAGAAATGCTTAGAGGAATCATGGAAGTGCTGATTAGGTGGACATCTGGGAGTTATCTAGTTCAGTCTCTGTCTAAAAGCAGGATAACTGGAAACTGTATCAGATTGCCTGCTTGAGTCTTGAAAACTTCCAGGGAATGGAATTTTAAAATCTTTGTGTTTTACCCGAAGTTTGACCTGTTTGGCTAGCCCCTGAGAGAAGGTTCTTGCCATGTGCAACATAATCCTCCCACACTACATCTTGTGGCTTTTGTTCCTTGTTTTATTATCAGTCAAAAGTAAGATGAATTTGACTCTGTTGTGTTTTAAACTACCCTCTATGCTGCTGTAGGCTGCATTGCTGCTGGCTAAGGTCCACTCGTAGTCGCTTCTTCACAACACAAAAGTAGCCCCTGTGCCATCTCTTCTTGCTGGTCGTATGACACAACCAGCTTGGTAACCCTCTGGTGGACTTTCTACAGTGTCAGTTTCTTTACTGAACCCCTGTTCAAGAAATTGTGTCAAAAAATGGACACAGTAATCTAGATGTGCCCACACTGCTGCTGAGTAGAGAAGGGTAATACTCTCCTTTAAGTGCTGTCTATTCTCCTAATGTAGCCCAATATAGGCTAATAAAATCACTTCTATTTTATTATTTTTTAGTATGCCAGGAAAGCAAACCAAAAGGCACTCCTTGGACCACATCACCTCTTTCATAAACTATTCTTTGAATTTAAGTACTGAGTTTGGAGCATTACTTTTCTTCATTGCTCAGAGTTGCTTATGCATTTTGTACAGATGCTTTCTTTCCCACTCTACCCCTTCCTCAGTAGCAGGAGAGTAAGCAAATAAAAAGACTTAAGCATTCCAGCTCAGCTTTTTTGAATAGTTTGATGAGTTTAAGGTCTTTCCAGGTAGACTGTAACCAAGCTATGTTCGCTTCTGATAATGTTACAGTTAGTGACATTCAATAGTGTCAAACATTGAGGTTTTCATTCTGTTTGTAGTTACTAGGTTTTAGCAGCCATCCAGCTAATAGTCACATTCAAGATGTTAGAGGGATTTAATACTAGCTGCAAAACAATGTAAAAAAATCCCTCCTTATTCAAAACTCTACATGATCAAAAGGTCAGTTATTTTGTTCAGTTGCATACCTTTTCTCTTTGCAACTCCCCATGAGATAGGTCTGTTCTCTGTAAAATTCCTAATTTCCCATTTAAGCAGCAGTAGAAATATATAAGCAAGATATAATTCCAAAAGAAAAAGACACTTTCTTTCATCTCCCACTTTTTCTGCCCCCAAAATATTAGCTGGAATTGCTGCATCCCTGCCTCCGTGGGGCCACCCTGCTGTTGCCCACTTGCCCTTGCCTCTCCACAGAAGCAGCTGGCTGTTTGTTCCTGTGGAGACCTCAGCCGGTTACTCAGCACACAGAGACCTGCTGAATCTTTGTTTCACTTTTCTCTGGGGTAGTTGCTAGACAGCAATCCTCACTGTCAGGCCCGTGACCCCACCATCTCCTCCAGGTTGCTTGCAGCTCCTACCGGCTTTTCCATCAACCTCTTCTTATCTGGGAGGAGAGTTAGTGCAAAGTACTTGTGCTAAGTGGCCCCTTGGGCCTCTTCCCCTCAATCTCCTCCTGGTGTCTCTTGTAGGTTTTCTTCTAAAAAAGGCAAAATTTTAAAGGTTTGGACTTTTCCTCTGTAAAGAATAATATTTAGGCTCTTCAAACAATATTTGATATTCATCACCAATAAATTTCTAACCTAAGAGGTTTATGACTTTATAATAAAACTGTACATATACTAACTTTAATGAGTATCACCATGCACTGAAAGTATTTGCTAAGGTCAGTTCTATGTGACTTGGGCCAGTCACTCCAAGTGGAAAAAGAAACAGAGATTAAAAAATTCATTAGGTTTAAAATTGTTCACCTAAACACTTCATAAAATATTTATGAATAATGAATACTTTTACAGAAGTCAGAAATTAATTGGAAACATAGAAGAAGGGTTGAACTCACCATCTAATGAAATCATGATGAATAAGTCAATCAGCCCTACAATAGGAAGAAAGATGCATTATCTTATGTTCTGAGTTATAGCTCCAACATTACCACCAGTCTTCATTGGAAACTCTCTACAAGATCGAGCATTAGCATTTTTTTGCATTTATGTGGGAGAGACAATTTTAGAATATTCTTCCCTTCCATCAAAGTGAACTTTGTTCAGACACTGCCTGTAGGCTTGAGCAGAGGGCAGTGAATGCTTAGAGAGCCATACACTGAATTTAAATTTAAAATTGAAATGTTCATCAACACTGAAAACTTCTTACTACCATCTTATTAACTTGTGAGGTAATTCCACCAGTCAATAAATAAAAAAGGAATGTGGCCCTCAGTGTGGGTTGCTTAAAATGGGAGTATTTTCTTTAAGCTGAGAATAACACTAGAAAGACTGGATACAAAATTCAATTCAGAAATGAGAAAAATACACTTCAATGCATCGCGCTGGAACACAGCTTTTTCTCCCTTGTGGGCAGTGCAAAACCTGTCTGCTTTTAAATTTTAATTAAAACTTAGATTAGTTATGACCATCTAATCCTTCCTTTGCACTGCAGTGTCTGATCACTATGTATAAGTATCCAAAGTTTAATCTACTTCTGGTCCTCCTAGATTTGACAGTCTAATTAAATGCTCAACTTTAGCACTTAGTATATAAGAAATCCCACTTCACGTTTCGGTAAGATTTTAGATAAAATTGGTCACTTAACTGTTCTGCTGGAATCTTTCTGAATAATTTTATTGTTTCATCTTTACTACTGCATTCTTCTGCTTTAGGAACCAACAGATAACCTTCCTGCGTTATGCTAAAAATTTTATTTGAAGGCTTAGCTAAGCATTAATAGTAAAGTGTTACTGACATCTTACTGGGTTGTCTTAAAAACATACCTTCAGTATCAAAATTAGTATATAAAAATCTGTGAACATACAAACACTGGTTCTAAAACTAATGGCTCATTTTTTTTTTTTTTATAAAATCCACCCTATTTTTCTCTGTGGGGAGTGATGACCTAAGGAGATGTACAAATATCTGTCTCAAATATTTCTTGCACATGACCTTGCCCTTCTCTCTGCTGTTCTGTTCACTTTTCTTCTGTCTGGGATTCTGCCCTTCGCCTCATCCCAGGTTCCTTATGACTAATTCCTCTCCTTTGAACTTAAAGAAGAGATGATGTTCATCTCTCATTCTTAGGCCAGCAGCTAATCATTAAAAAAAAAAAAAAGCAGCAAGCTCTAGCACAAGTCTACTGTCTCCTCTTAAGTAGATCTTTTCCCTTATGCAGGTTTGCTCAATGGGTAAGCAGGTGAACCATGTTCTGGTAATGCCAGCACATGTATGGATGGAGATGTTATTTCAGTTGTTCTTAGGAAGTTTGTTGACAGCAGGTTTAAATTTGCTCTATGGGGGGCCATATTGACTAAAAAAATATATTTAAAGGGTTGCAACGTTGCAAAACTATTAATCCCCTCCCCCCCCATTCCCCCCCTCTATTCCATCCCATTCTTAATGACAGTGAGTCCCAAGATGGTGCTTCAAGCGCTTTGCCACCTCGCCTTGACTCTGCTGTTGCTGAACTGAAAACATGTGCTCTGGTTGTGTGGATGGCATCTGTCTCACACAGCTGTGACTCCACAACCTCCATATGCTGGGGCTGTCTTTGTAAATAAAAGACCAACAGGCACTTTTAGGGTGTGATTTATCTGTGTAACTTAGACAACTGTAGGATAAAGTGAATTGTATCCTAGATTTCACTGACCATGTTACTTAGCTCTCCATTGACTAGGGAGTCTGTGGCTGATTGCCTCTGCTCTTCCATTTAGTCACGTGAGTTTTGTCTTTTGTGTCTCACTAAATACAATATTAAGTTCAACCAAGTTCCAGGCCCTGCAGAGAGGTGTTTAGAGGAGTTCAGTTGTACTTTAAGGGTAAGTAAGTAGCTTCTGGTACAGCTTTAATATCATACATACTGAACAGAACCTGAGAAACAATTTCAAATTCCCAGTGCCAAGGTCACTGAAACAAAATAGCCTTTGCTGCAGTTTCTCTGGCCCATACTCTTGCAACATTTTAATTATTTTTCTGATATCCTCTGGGTACCCATCAGCTATCCATGAAGCAGCATAAACTAATCAGTGCTCAAATTCTGACCTTTGTTGAATAGCAAGCACTCAGGCAATTTCTAATCCTGCTGTGTTATTTTGGCATAAACTTTTTAATGTAACTCATACTAGAATAGGTCCTGGTTTTATCTTGAACTTTAGTTTGACAGGTCATGGTACAGGCCCTTGCCTGACAACTGATAGTATGAACTCATCTTCATTGGAAGTTACTCAACCTTTAGCCTTGAGAATATTCTTGTGATCTTAAAGTTTCTGTTGTTTTATACTTCACCACTTCTCTTTAGGGCAAGACAAACCTATTTACATGTCTTTTATTTTCTGGTAACTCCATCATGTAGTATTATTTTCCATTTTCTTTAAACAATAGTTTAAATGCAGTAGATTGACCTGTGTCTTTCAGAACATTTGTCTTTTCGGGGGGGAAGCTATTGTACCTTTATAAATGTCACAAATGCTGTGGTAAGATATCTGTTGAAATAGTCAAACTGCAATATTTTCCCTCTTACAACAGAAGTAGGTCTGGAATGTCCTTATTTGAAACTATTTCATTAATTTCAAAATGCAGCATCCATCTTGATTTCTATGTTAGTCACTCTTTGCTAAAGTTACTGAAAGCATCAATTTTTATAATAAAACCTGCCATTTTAGAGGCTTTCACTTCCCTGCTGTTTTACTGAGCAAGTTACAGTTGAGGGTGGGTGGTGCTGCGAAGGAAATGGGATTGTTTTTTCTACATTTTGTCATACAGGAGTATTCTGAGATGTTTCTTTTTGTTTTCATTTTTCTGTTTCAAGGATTAAGAAAATAGAAGAAAAGTACTCAGAAGTACAAGCCTAGGACTGTGAAATCAAAGCATGCCTGAAAAAAACAAAACCCAAATGTACTGATTTTCTGGAGGATTTGTGCTAACACATTGAAAGGCTTGGGCGAACTAGGTTTTCCAGACTGAATTTTATGATGGTACAACTACCTAGGACTTGAGAGATCAAAGGACGATAATTAAGTCTCTTGTTTTCCCACATGGATGACTGAGCAATAGGCCAACAAACTCTTCCTTTAAAATGAAACTTCTTGCAGAAGTGTAACAATATTCGTTCTGGGAAGCAGCTTATTATTAAATCAATAATGACTGTTTGTTATTGTGCTACTGAGGACTAGTGGTATTAAGGACAGTGTTTGCATTAAGAACAAGGTATAAGTGTAATAGCTTTCCTTTATTTATTTTCACTGATATTATTTTATCTATTTTAAAAGCTTTTTTTAAAATCTGATTTCTTTTTTAAGTGTTTTATCTGCATAAATAATTTGACAAATGTAAAGATCTGATGAGCTGACTACATCCTTGACAGTGTACTTAGGTAAGTTAGTGAGTTGCTTTTACAAGTAATTCTAGGTATGAAAATCAGGCACGATGTCAGAAACCAAGGTGAAACTTTTTATAAGAGTCAGAACATTTATAACCTCTTATAAGAGTTTCCAAAACATCCATCATCACCCTGCACAGATGCTGCAACTTTAGCAATGCAATAAAGACCAAGCAGCAGGTAGAGCATGCATATTGATTTTTGCACTGCAGGACACTGAATCCCACAAAGGAGAATTTAACCAAAATACAGGAACCCTGAGAGTAGTGTCACCAGTTCTGAGATGGGAGAAAACATCCTCAGGCTATTATCCCTGTTATAAATGATAGTGCAAACTTAGAATTTTCTTTGTGGTGGTGCTTGCTGTATTACTCAGTACTCTGACTAATCTTAGATTTTCCATGTGCTCTTTCAATTTTTGGAGGATTCATCAGGTGTCTGTGTCTACTTGTGAAAGAAAAATTATCAGTCTGGGGTTGAATCACAGATACATAGAGAAAAATCAACCATCAGTGTCATTACCTACTTTGCTGGGATGCTGATTAATGGATTTAAGTTCAGTGTTTCTAGGTTTAGTTCTTATATTGAGTACAGTCCATTGTTGCACAAGTGTTGCTTACATTCTTTAAGATTTGTGAAATGCCTACTAGAGCTCCTGTAAGTAAGAGATTTAAGGAACTTTAGATCAAATTAAAGAGGATCCTTCATCTCCAGGCTGCAGAATTGCTCAACTTTCTCTCACCAAGTTAATTAGGCAATAAAAAGTCAATCATTGCAGAGTGTGTATATGTTCATAGGCTGCGGTGTTGGAAGGACGCTAATTTTTATCAGTGGGTTTACTGTAATTGGACCACATACCATGAGTGAACCGTATTCACTCCATCTGGATTGGTCTTATACACCACAAGTTTGGGTTACATGGCTCTTTGTGCTAGTCAATATTTTGTAACTTGTAGCTTTAGAATTGTGAAAATTACATTCTCAACCTCAGTAATAATTGTCATTAATCTCTGTATCTATTTGCTTTGTTTGCAAGTTAAAGATGAAGGGTCATTGGGACTTTGGCTATTTGCTTCAATTGTCCACCATTACATCCAGTGTTTCTCATATTGAGCATTGTGAACTTGAACTGTAGTAGGGCTATTCAAAGAGAGTCTTTGAGCTGTTTGGATGACTCATTTCTCTTTTGCTTCCCTACTTCACATGGGGTGCAAAACAGAATCCCACTTGTTTTCACATATTGGCAAAGTGAGGTGAATACTTTGTCAGGTGATACCTGGAAGACATAAAAAGCACAGTCCCATCATGTAACTAGCTTTTTTGGTTACAAGCTGAGCTTTGTCTAAAGTAAGCTTTTATTTTTATTACACCATGGCAGCAAAACACTGTTTTGACTTTTTACATTTGTTCCTGCCCTTCCCTTCAAGCCATTCGTTTTGCTAGCATATTTCTGCAGACTGAAAGAAAAAAATCCAGAAACAATTGTCTGCTTTAACCAACTAGCAAGTCTGGATAGGTGTAAAAACCCAGTGTTCTGGGCTGATAAATGATGAAGTGCAGTATTAGCTCACTCAGATGATTCATCTAGCTGAACATCCTGCTCTGACAGTGATTGGTAGCAGATGTTTAAGGATATAGGGAAGAAGTGTAAGATACTGAGAAAGTACAATGTAAGTTTTCCCCTTGTACAACTTCTGATTCTGTGGTTTAGGGACTTCACAGTTCTTGTATATAATTAAGGAAAAACTATTTGTAATACATGCAACAAGTAAATACTAATGTTACAGTGAAGAAGCCATGGTCTATGATGAAATAGAAGGGAAGATGAGGAATAATTGCAGCTTTTCAGGGCAGGCATTGCTCCCTTAAAGGTCCTTTGTAGATCAGTAAGATTCAGTCTCTTTCTGAAATTCAGTCCATGAATATTAGAAACTTTTTTTTGGAATATTGTCTTTCCTCAAGCAAAAAATCCTTATTAGTCATAATGACTCAAGTTCTCTCAAGAAAATGATACAGCAGATTTCTGGGATGGCTGTCCTGTTTTTCCTTAAAATAACTTCTGCAATAGTTAATAGTTTCTTCTTTTGGCCAGGGCTTCCAAAGCTGGCTGAGAACACCCCTTGGCATGCTTTAAAGGAGCCTGAGTTATTTTGAAGTAGAGCCACAATTGGAAAAAGTTCTTGCATTTGCAAGGACAAACGTTGCACTGGTGCCAGAGCCCAGGGAGAGCATGCTACTACTTTGCCACCTCCATCAGAGGACACTTTCTCCTTAATTGTAATTCCTGGAGTATGGTATAAATGAAACCTGGATCTAGTATTTTTATCCTAATGGGAGTAGAGATTAGTTTTCTAATAAATGAAGCTAACTGGTTTCTTGATGTCATATTTGTAAGTGACGATATGCACGCTATGATACGTTTTATAGGAGGCCTGCTTTAGGTTTTCACAGTAAAAGGCCATTGGGCTACTGTCCTGTCCTCGCTTTTTGGGATATCGTATAGATACTTCCATCGTATCTTCTGTTTTCTTACTTTGGCTGTATCGCCACCAATTCTCATGATGAATTTTTCATACATCATGCGTTTGTGCCTTTAATGGAAAAGGAAAACATCAGCACCCTCTGGTTTGAGTAGGGAAACAAAAGAAAGGATTTTGCTGAAATGATGTTGCAGAAATGTACAGGAAAGTTTAAGAGCAAAGCCGAATCTGCCATGGATCCATTTAGAATCCTGTCTTGGCACCCCAAGATTAACTGTGATCCAGCTGTGGAAGGGACCCAGTTATTTGCCCCTTAATCTTTTGCAAACTGAGTTCCTGGAAGCTATGTTCCATCTGCCTTGAAATCTGTGTCTTGGCTGATTTTTCACTAAGAAACGCTACAGCTTCTGAAGATGGACAGCTTTGGGATTCAGAGTGACTACGCCATATGATACATCATTTGACTGTTAGACAAGCTGTTTCTTTATGGACAGTATACTTAGTAGATCATCTAATAGGTCCATTTACCCTTTAATTTCTTACATTGCTGTTAATTAGTATCAAATTCTGGCTGCACTGAAACACTGCTGTTGGCCCAATCTCCCTTTTCTATCTGTGGGATCATGTTTCATTTTTAACATTCTATGGTGAATTTTTATTACTATAGAATAAAAAAAAAGGATTTTTTACTACACAAAAAAAGTTGGATTATTTTTTCGTTTTCTGTATGCTTTTTTTTCTTTCTATACAGAAGCAGTGTCAAGGCTGGTGCTCAGCAAGAATTATGTTGAAAGTCTAATATTAACAGAGAAGTAGTGTTGTGATCCTGCCAGAAAAGTGTGCCAGTGTACACGAGATGCTGCCTCAAAACAGTTTAGCAGGATCTGGGCTTGCTGCTTCTTCCTTACATATATTCTGTTTGTGGTCGTTGCTATGGGGTGTTATTTTGGACAAGATGCTTTTTTAAGATACTTTTGGTTATCCAGTAACTCTCTAGAAACCTGGATACATGTAGTATGCATAAATTGTATCAGGTACTTTTGTAGAAGTATTTTCATCTGAGTTTTGCTGTATGAATTTTTGAAGCTGAGCCAGCTAAAGAACAGGACTTGCTGCTGGCATACTCTACCTCAGCTCTGCGGAGAGAAATGATGGAGAAGGTGGCATCAATGCCCTTGATGCTGTCCACAGCAGAGCATACACATCTTGATGGAAGATGCCCGGGTATCTATTTGGCCTGAGGAGGATTGTTAAGCATCTCTCCCTTATTCTCACAGACCTCAAAAACATTCCAGGATCTCCTAAAAACATGTTGCCAGGCAAATAATGCAAAATAGAATTAGGTTGACTGTTTTGCTTCTGTGTTCCTGTTGAAGAAGCAGGTTCATCTAAATGAGGCAGCATAAACATGAAACAGAGTGGTTGGGCTTAATGTTACAATTTATGAAAAAATCATAACTGTCAGAAACTTAAAAGGTTCAGCATCTGCAGTATCATATACTGCCTGCCTCTGCAGGGGGATTCAGGGCAGCATATTCCAGAAATGCAGCAATAAGTTAAAGGCACTATTGAAGTTAGAATCCTTCCTTTGCATCTTCGAAGGTTTACGCTTAAGACTAACACACGAGCACACCACTGAGTCCATCTGTGTTTCCCTCCCTCCTTTGATTTAAGGCTTTCTCCCATTTAAACTTTGGGTTTGTTTGGTTTTCTGTTACAGTGAAATCTGAACACCTTTTCATTGTCGGTATTTGTGTTCTCTATCTTTGGTAGATACAGAATTAATGTTAACCTCATTTTACAGATAGGACATGGAAGGATTAAAGGGTCAGGTTCACAGATATGTAAATGTTTATATATTCATTGATTTCAGTGGCAAGTCTCCTACTTATATAAGATGCTTAAATATATTTTTGGTCATGGACCTTAGTGATTAGCTGAAATTTTACAGGAAACCAGTAGTGACACAGGGATCTGAACACTTTAGTGTTCTTTCAGTTCATCAATTTTGTTGTGTGCTTGCTGAGACTGTGAAGTCTAAGCCTTCCATTTTCACCAAGCTGGTTTTAGCATAATGGCACAGAGGTAGAGAATGCTGCTTTGATAACAGTTTCCCTTGGGCATTATAAAACAGGACTGACTTTAAAAAGGCCTTTACAAATGGCCTAATGCTTGCTGGGAAATGTCCACTGCTGTTGGATCAAAAGCTAGAGGAGATACAGCTTCAGGACAGAAGTAAAATCTCTCTGTACTGTTAAAAGAACCAGTATCAGAAGAATTGGGTGGTGGTCGTGGTGGTGTGAAGCACAGAGTAGGTCAAAGCAATAATTTCTGAATATTTATAAACTCTTTTGTGCTACTGCACAACTGAAAACAAAGGAGGTGGAGCCTGTGTTCATAATTAAACTCTAATTCTCCAGGTCAGAGGGTAAGGTGATCTGTTTGTGCTATCTGCTTTTCCGGACAACATATGGTGTGATTGATATTGGCTCTAAAAAGCAGCTCTCATACAGCTGTAATGTTGGCGATGTGAATATGATATCAGTCCTCTAGGGAAAACTATAAATTTAACATTGGGGTATAAAGTGAATACAGTATCAATAAAAAGATATTGCTGCTATTTTTGTCACTTGTGCGCTGACACTGGCAGTATTGGCAATAACATGCAGGTCAAAACACCTTCCAAAATGTGATGAAGAACTGTTACTCTGTTCCTCAGTTTTACCAACTGGGAGCACAGATCTGATTTAAAAATAAATAAATAAGGTCTCTTGCTTCCACTTTGATGTGAGGGCTGTTGATACGGTAACAAAGGTTACTTGAATTAATTCTGGAGAGGAATGTAAATACCAAAAGTAGGATAACAGGTTAATTATATTGATTGTTACAGTAAGGGTATTTTCTTCCTCTGCATGAAACAGTATAGTCTTTTCTGTGTTAAATATAAAAAGAAAGAATAAAGGAAAGGTTGTTTCAAAAACAGTATAGAAAAAACAAAAAAAGAAATACGAAAAGCTGTCTGGCATCAAATATATGATCTCTGAGTTCAGGAAGGTAATACGTGATGTAGGGCTGCTGATTTAGATTGAGGAAAGCTTGCCTCTAAGAACAACATTTTTATAGTCCTTTTTCTCTTAAAGGATACAGTTAAAGATAGTTACTTATTCAGTATATATATCTTTATAGTACTTCCATTTCTGTGGTGAAAACAATTGTGAAAAATAAAGCAGCTTTCTGTACCTACAGATTAGGCAGATTTTTTATTTTTTATTTTTTTTTTTTTTTTTTTTATGTTAAAGGTGAGCACAAAATGAACAATCAAGTTCCAAAACACTGAATTCTGATTCTTTTAACCAAACTCTACGGTATTAGGCCAGTACTTAGAAGCTCTGCTTGTGGACTTTGTTTTGGTTACTATACTATAGAATCAGTACAGACAGCTTCTAGAGAACCTGTGAGTTAAGAGACAACAGATGGACCCTTAAAGAGCACAGTACAGCATACGGAAACTATGAAACAGTATGAGTCAGTATATAGACAGTAATTTTGCTGTGGCAGGAGCCCTGCGGAACTGAGGGAAGGGTGGTACGTCTTTGCATGAACAATTCACTCTGTCAAGACTTGAGAATACAGCTTTAGGCAAGAATGTTAGATACCTGAAGTCTGATACATATGAAGGCACTTTTCCCAGTTCAGTCACTTCTGTACTTTCCAAATGATTGGTGAAAGGAAATCATTAGGATATACCTGGAGTTTTAGGCTAATTCTTCCCTCCATTGAAAGTCCAGGAGAAAACTGAGGACTTACCTGGGTATTTTAATGGTGAAAATTCAATACTGCAGCCGCATTATCATTCTGTTATGGATTCCCTTCACCCAGTATCTTGATATTATCACTTACAGTAGTAACATTGTTTCAGTTTATTAAGCTAAGTGTTTAATAATGTTGAGTTGGAGAAAATCAAAAGTGCATGCTAATGTCACTGTATTGACAACCCTTCACTGTCACCACTGAACTGCATCTATTTATGTTACCGTTCAATGGGAGGTTCTCTAAATTATTGAGGCCAAAGTGGTAGTGAAGACATTTCTGTCAGGTCACTGCTGTTTAATTAGACAATGTTGCTTTCAACAATTCTGCCCAATAGTTGTACTCTTTAAATAACAGACTTTACAAATGACTTGTGTACATTATGCCTTGTGGAACATGGTCTCCAGTCTGAGTATTTCTAAAAGTTCAGTATATAAATATTCAGAATGATTTGAGAAGTCTCCTTTTCAGTTAGAAAACTGGCAGTATAAAGAGTTTTCATTTGCCTAATTTTGTAACATGTTTGCACATGTTTTTTTAGAAATAAGATTTATATGTTGCTAACTAATTGGCTGAGGATTGATTCACAGACCAAAATATTTTTAGCTGCAAATACTAAATCTAATTTAAATCTCATTTCATCTCTTCTAAAGACTGATTAAAGGCATTTAATTTCATTGCCATGCAATGGAAATGATCTTAGTGCCACCTTTTTTTAGCTGGCTTTTCAAGGCCAGCAGTGGAAGTGAAGCCTGTAGCTCTGAAGAGAGACAGAGAGTTACAGTATTCTGAGTACAAAACTTCAGTGTCTCATCCACAAATATCCATGACTTTAAAAAGTTGAATAAGGCAGCTCTAGTGCTGGTCTCCTTTAAAAATACACCTTGAAACTAACTAAATAAAAGTTATCATCATCATAAGGGTGAGTGTCAAGATAACATCTGTTAGAAGAACAGATGTTTTAGAGTGATGATGGCAAGAATGCAACTCTTTAATCTCTGGACAAAACAGCTTAGATTTACTGCAGGTTATCTGAAGTTACTTATTGTCATATGGTTTGGGCAGTATGAAAGAAGTTAAGTTAATACCAGTTTGAGTGATGCATGCTTCAGAGGGGGAGGTAATCTGATTTTTGTAGTAGCTGATGTACTTGTAGAAAAATGGTTTCTTGTAGAAAAACTAAGTTTCTGATGTGTCAGCCTTTCTTCTAAAGTATAAAGGACAGGGGTTGAACAGGCATAGGAGCTGAACTGATTTGTCCATAGATGGAGGCATTTTGTCAAGGCCTTTAAGGATTTATGCTTTACTATTTCCCATGCATTAATTGTTTTGTGAGTGAGGTCTTAGCCTCTAATGTTGATAGTCTGTTAGAAATCACATGAAACTTTCTATGGAGGAAGGAATGGCTCTGTGAAAGTGTTAGGAAAAAAATTTTCTCTACATGGGATAAGAACGCAGATTGCACATGGAGCAGAGAAATTGACTGGTTTGCATAAATCTGTGTACTTTCATTGTCCAAGAAGGTGGGAAAATTCCTGTTCCTTATCGGTTTATCTAAGTCTGTATCTTATTTCTGTCAGTGCCAGGACAAGATACATGAAGGAGACATTGGACGTTCTGTAGACTCTATAATTAGGACATTTTCCCCCTCCTGTGTTAACTAGTAGTGGAACAGTGCTGCAGGATAGCGCTCTTGTATGTTACAAGGGAAGTCTGTTGCTCCTGTCTGATAGAACTTTGGATATTTTTGTGTTTACTCAATCAAATACCTAATATTAGGCTCCTACCAGGTTCTCCATGAAGTCAGGTGTCAGTGAGTCTCTTTCATTTATTTATTTACCTGATGTGAGTTTTTTGTTGGGCTTTTTAATTTGTTTTTTTTTTGTTGTTGTTGTTGTTTTGTTTTGTTGTTGTTGTGCTTGTTTGTTTGTTTGTTTGTTTTTTAATGAAACATTGTAAGGATGGGCACTGCCTGCCCATTGCATTAATTCAGTTCAGTCTTTCAATAATTTCTGATTTTTTTGGCTAATTTGACGGAAAGGCAAGGTCTCAAATACATTCAGTATCTATGAACTTTGTAGAAATATGTGGCTCGCTCAAGGAGAGATTTCCAAGTGAATACCCCTACAGAGGGAGAGACCATTCAGTGGTTTGGGTGATATGCAGGTATTTTGAAACCAGCCACAAGATGCAGGGAGGCAGCTGAAAGAGGATGAATATAATTTTAAAAGAATGAAAAGAATAAGTAAAAGTGAGAAATATAGATACTGGGGTATTACCTCTGGTGACATAAGGAGAATGGGACAGAATTTCAGGAGAAAGCAGCAAAGAATATTTGAAGAGAGTTGCTATTTCTGTAAAGGTGGGACATGTACCTGAAGGAATGAAGGCTCCAGGCGTAAAGGAATAGATGCTTCCAGTGTGAAGGCATACATGGCTAAGAAAAGCTATTCCAATCTTTCTTCATAAACAAGCTTTCTATTTCTTTAATCATTCTCATTGTCTGGTGTTCTTCCTTTGGTTTTTGACAAGCAGGGCAAAACTGCTCAGAGCATTTCAGTGAGTGCATTCAGACAGTTTAATGTTTTAGGACTAGTAACCGCTTTCCTGTGCTCCTCAGCATTTGTTTTTTGTCTGCAGCTGCATGTAGAGAAGCTTCCCATTTATTTCCTTCCCTAAATGAAGAGAATTAAATTGGTTCCCATCAAAGTATAGACATAGATTATTTTGACCAATCTATACAAATCGGCATTTCTCAGCAGTTGACTTTCTGTTTTCTCAGATTCCAACATGTTGTCAACAACCTGATTCTTCACAATGTTGTCAAATTTTCCCTAATCTGAGGGTATATATTATCGTACGAGTATGTCCATACCACCTGTCACACTTCCTTTATAGACCATTACTGTGTAATCCAAAGATCCTAAGGGACCTTATATGTAAGCAAGAACACTGAAATAGTATCATTATTTATATTGTTGTAATTGCAAGGTGAAAGGGGAATTCTCCTTACTGCTATTTTATGTTAAATATCCACATTTTGCATAATATAAGTGCTTATTGGTAGCAAGTGAAAAAATTGTTGATGGATATGTTTAAGGTAAACAGCAGGGACGAAATGCTTGCATGTGACTAAATGTAATTAGAATATTTTTGGTCAATCATTTCTTGAATTTATTCTCTGAAAATCAGTGTTGTCACTGCCTACAGTCCAAGGAAAAAGAGAGGCGGCAAGTGGGTGGCAGTCATAACTGAGAGCTTGTGAGAGTCAGTGGACACTCCTCCTGCTCCCCAAGCTGCCCAGTTCACCTTTTATTGCCTTTGCTAAAATTGCCCTGCACGAGGAAACCTGCTGGAAATGGATACTGGTAGGAGTTTCCCGACCTGTATGACTGCAGCAGACATATGCTGTGCCAGCAGGAGAGAAGAATTTAACCCCTATTCGTATAGCTCCTTTCTTACTAAATGAAGATGTGCTTTGAGGAATAGAATACATTTGACACTGTATTTACCATTCATGTCTACTATGAACAGAATTATTTTATAGACAGACACATTGTTCTCTCACGTATTAATTTTTTTAAATGCATTTCACTTCTGCTGACAAGCCATTAAAATTCAACATTTAAATGTCACGCTTTGGCATGTAATTTGCTGTCATGAAAACAACTATGGATTTATTTTCTGGTGAGATTCTTGTTAAGTATTGAGCAGTATGTCAAAACCAAAATGTGTTGTGATTTCTTAAAGGGGGGAAAAGAAAAAATCCAAAAATGCTATGGAATATTAAAAATAGCTTGCACTGACAGGAAAAGATTTAACAGCATTGGCTCTTTTTTTCCAATATGGAAAAGGCAACATAATTGTTCTGGTGGGTTGGAGTTTTGATATAATTCTGAATAGGTCAGACCAATAAAAATGTAAAAGTTAATTATTGAAGCTGAGTTCAGTCAATTCTTGAATGGGAGACCATCAGTGATAAACTGAGATGATATACAAAGGAGTTGTTTTGTTGCTGTTGCTTTTTATCTTTTCCTTCTTTCTGAGTCTGTTTAACGTTAAACCAATAATCCAGCATGGCTCTAAAGAGGAGTGCGCTGTTTCAGGCACAGATGTCACTGTGGAGTACAATGCCTTGATCCCCTCTGGATTTTAAAGATGATAGACACCTTTCGCAAGAAGAAGAATATAGATTTCAGTGACTGACACAAACTTAATTTGGACAGTTTTCCTTCCTAAATTCCTCCCACACCCGTATAAAATCCATTATACTTATTTAATCATTGTCCTTATCAGCTGTTCAGTTTGCTTTATGCTATCAGACAGGCACTGTATTCCAGCCCACATAGGGCAACATATTAATCACAGATGAAAAAAAAAAAAAAAAGGCTATAATTTTCCAGTGCTTTCATGATAAAAGTTGTTGCTAGCAGTAATAAAAATTATTTTATGCTTGATACTTTTTGATTTAGTGATATTTTGAAAGTCCATCTAACAGCTTATTTTTCATTCCCACATTATCCATAGAAATTGCTTTATTCCTTTCATTTTCTTAACACTAAAATATACATGAAGTGAAACCGCATAATGTATTTTTTATTTCAAAATATTTTCAATGTAAACTATTTTCCATGATGTGCAATAACATATTTAATAATAGAGAATGTGATTACTTTCTTAGATAAATGTTATATTATCTTCCAGGCTTCTGTAAACTTCCCCCCCCCCCCCCCCCCCAACTGATTTATCTTTTCTTTCTCTTCTGTTTTTCATTTTTACTGGAAGCTATAACAGTATGCGTAGATTCAGTGTGGCTACACAACAGATTTTCACATGAAGAGTACTTTGAAAGATTTTTAGTAACATTTTCTTTCTGTCATGTTACCCTTTCTTTCAAGCAGCCCTTTTAGAAATTCTGTTAAAATGTGCGTGTCTCGTGTCAAGAGCATCAGATACAGGCAGGCAGGGATGGGCAAGCGTTCAAAATGACCTGTCATTGTGAGAGGGAAGTGGTAAAGAACATTATGCTGCTTTGAAGGAAACCTATCTGTGCTAAAGACTATAAGAGCTCCTGTCTGGAAAAACAGGGGGAAAAATTGCACGTCTATAAAATTTGTAAATGCAATTGTGAATTTTATCTTGAATATAGAATAATTTTTAGAAATAAAATTAATACTATGGCCATGGTTGTTACAGAAAGCTCCCAACCTGGATTTTGCTTTTAGAAGTCCTTCCACACTCTGTTACAGAAATCAAATATTAAACAGAGAACAAAACCTGTCTCGTGTAAGGAAAGATGCCTGCATTATACAGGCACGTCAGCTGTCGGTTGAGATGGGGCCCAGGGATTCAGCACCAAGGGCACTAACCTCGTTACAGTAGGCAAAGAGGTAATAATGTAGCTCTACAAAGAAGTTATAATTGTAAATGGATTTAATGAAGAAAGCTTCTTCCCAAGGCCTCAGTGGCATCCTGGTTGCTTTTACAACAAAATTGCTTTGCAGTTCTAGCAAAGCCTATGTTCTTTGAGAGCCAAGACTGGTACTGGCTGAATGGAGACAGAGATCCATGAAGGCGAAAAAGTGTCATACTCTGCTTTTAACAAGGGAAGGCAAATATGATAGACTGAAGATGACAGCTGGAAAGCACCCGATCTCCTTCTTAATTAAAGCTCAGGTTGAGGCAGGCTTACCTGGACAGGATGCTCTGCCTGGAGCGGCAAGTAGGAAGGGCAGGGTGGGAAGCAGCAGCAGGCTGTATGGAATCTCACCATGACTGCAATAGGCTATTGTGCCGCAAGGTTTATGGGATAAATTCTGCTGTTGCACTTACCTGGTTATCCTGCCCACAAAAAGATTAGCGTGCTAGCTTAAATCTGGAACACTTCATGGAAAACTGACTGGAGTGTTGTCCTCCATTTAGAGACTTCAGAGATCAAACCACACTATGACTGGGCTAGCATTGGGTGCTTTCCTGTGAATGCCCTTCAAATGGGAAATGAGGGGTAAATTAGCCTTATATCACCCTTTGCACAAGGAGGAATTTTAACTAGTAGATTTAGGAGGAATTATACTGAGACCAAAAGATAAAGTGGTGTTGGTGTGTGTGTGGGCGGTGTTGGTGTTTTTTTTTTTAGAAAAGTGATGAAAAAGTTTTGCAACTGGTAAGTGTTCTTCTGTCCATATCTCCAAGGATTATAATGTTATTACTAGATAATTGATCCAAGCCTTTGCACTGCCCATAGTGGATCTGAAGTGCTCACCAGGGAGATGCTCTGATTAGAGGCATAGCCCTTTTACTTCTCACAGAACGTTCTGCATCCCAAAACACAACCTCTTTCCTCCCATTTACATGGCATAGACTGATCATTAGTGCTGTCTAAATGCTGCAAATGAGCTTCTTGCTACACTAACAGTTTCTAGGAGTCATAGATTATATTCCCAGGCCTAAAGCTGTTTACTGCATCCATCATCAATACCATTAAATGGTAGCTCATCTAATCTGCCTTAAGGGACACAAGTGAATTTTGTCAAGGTACTCTCAGACAAATGATTGTACAATATACATTATTTCTCCACAGCTATTTATAAATACATTTTAAGGAAAAAAAACCCAACACCTGTGGGAAAACTGACTGGCTTCACAAGAAGTAACAAATGAACATCACATTAGCTGCAAAACATCACATTCATTCAACAACTGTGCAAGCAACAAGTAATCGGGCACTGCCAATGTGGATGTCGCATTCAAATTTTCCTTCTACACCCATGTATGTCTAAGTGCATGCATGATAATATCTAACTGCATGAAAACACAAACATAAGATTTTACTAGTTTACAATCTTAATTCAGAACTAGACATCTATTTCCTCAGCTGAGAAGTTATGGCCAATTCAGATGACTGGAACTGAACAAGACCTTGTTTCTGAAAGGTACAGGGTAACAGAGTGAAGAGTGCCAGCTCCTTTCAGAAGTAGCATGCCATTTTGCAGGAGGGAGCTTCAATGCCTTACACTGAATTATAGAAAACTGTGTCAGGAAAAAAGGTTCTTTTCTCCCACGGGCATAGCAAGAAAGTAAATTTATCTAAACAAGTTCTTTGAAACATTCCACAGACTTTTCTGCAAGATTGTACATTGTTAGATGAAAGAACTGCTCAATGCCAAATTTTTTTCAAAGATTTACTAGTAAGATCAAATTCAAAACAAAATTGCTTTCCATACAAGAGTGCAATGGATCATTCTTATTTCCTATTTTCAGACCTCAATTTTTGTAGCTTTAGTACTGTTCCAAAGAGCAAAGCATGCATATAAAAGTAAAGGTGGGATTTTGAATTTTTCTTGAAATGCCAATTAGGGTACTGAAATTCTTTTTAAGGAAGAAAACCACAATAATCTTAGAACCCTAAACCTAGAAAACATTATTCCAAAAGGAATTGGTATCTTGTGATATGAGGACAGGGTAAAAGCCCAGAATAGAAATTATTATGTAAGAGAAATGGGCCTATATTGTGCTGTTTCCTACTAACTTTTTCTAAATTAGGTGAATTTTTGAGGGTTAAGCACATGGGAAGAAAGGGAAGAAATACAGAGAAATGTAAGAATCTGATAGGGATTTAAGCTTCGCACTGGTCATTGTTTAAAATTGTCTTTGAAAATATTTTCCCTGAAATAGATTGTGTGACAAAATGTGCCACTTTTTTATCTTAACTTGGAATAAATTAAAGAATGTCATAATATAAAAGTATTGGGCCAGAGCCAATAGCAGGACAATAAATTTAGAGTAGAACTATTCAAATATCAGAAATTCTCATCTGTGAGAAATTCTAACATTCGAAAGGTGTTGTCTTGGGGGATATGGATTGATGTATAGAGGGAAATTTTGGTCATTCCTAAATAAATTGTATATAACTCGTTATTTTAGAATTCCCAGAGGCTTAAGAAGCACCATCTACTGGAAGTCCTTGGTTTCAGTTCCTGTGGATTGAATAATTGCTGGGAGGGACTGCTTGGTGCTCTGCTGGCAGTCTGGAGCTCCCAGGGTTTCTCATATAGCTTTTCTTAGGCGAATGGATAGGAAAACAGTTTGCTGTAAAATATTTTCCAGAATGTTTGCTAAGCAGAGCCCCTGTCTCCAAAAAGTTCTAAGGTGACACTAGATTCAAATTATGCTTCCTTTTGAGTAGTCACTGTTGCCCACTCAAAGCTAACAGCAGTACCATAAAGTGTGGGCTTTACTTTTCCAATATTTGGTTTTTTCTCAGTATGTGGAATTGTCTCATTAGGTGTCTTACAGATCTAATGCTGAAATATGCTCCAGTAGCACTGAGGAATTACCCCAGGTATGTTATACCTCTCTGATAGAAAATCACTGCTTCAAATGAGATGGAAAGAAGAGATTGTTGATTGTTGGAGTGGGGACAGAAAGCATTTGGATGAGGGAGCATTAAACTCTAAATTGCATTAATATTGATTAAACTATTGTGTCTGGAAATTGAGCAAAACAGATAATGTCCTGTATGGCTTGGGGATGTCATTAGAAAGAATGATCATACTCTAGTATGGCCAGTGATCACCTGGTGATTGCCCTTGTGATTTTCTGGTAAATTTGATGCAGTACAATTAGATTTTCAGTGACCTGGGTGTGGGTCATGTGGTCATGTGTCTGTGGTTATTTGCATAGTCAGTTACTCTTGCATGGCAGTATTTGACAACAGTTAAACTAGTGAACCACTATGATTACTCTCTGGCTTTGATTAACAGGAGGAATGTCTTCCTGTGACAATATTCAAATATCTACCTGAAGTTTACCATTTTATGGTGATACCATTCACCAGTAAAAAGATTTCATAGTCCCCACTGAAACAATACTGATTTCAAAGTTTTGTTTCAGAATCTAAGATAATTAAAATGAAAAAATGAAAAATCAGTTGTCATTATTCATTATGTAAAGTCATGCAGGCACATGAATGGAAAATAGGTGATTGTGAATATTTTTTTTTTTGAAGTCAAGAGAACAACAAGGCTAAATAAGATTAAAACCCCACCATTATTTACAGTGAATTTTACCACTTTTATCTGTTTTCCTATTGAGATGGATAGGATAATGTTCATAACTTTGCAAAGAATAAGAAAAAATAAGCTTATAAATGCTGGAGGAAATGGTAGGTTACAGTTTTGCTGCTACTGTAAATAGTTAATTTTTGCATGAAGATGGGACCCTCTTGGGTTGAAAATTGTTTAAACACATAACAACAGATTGTTCCTCCCCATTGCCTGAATCTAAGAGAACCGTATAACAAATAATGGTAGAAGGCATAACAGTAAAGTTCCAAAAGCCCACAGATACTCACTGGTGCTATCAGACACACTACCCAGGTCACTAATACCTGGGTATTATTCAGTGAACAGCATTCCCTCCTGTTGGTACCTATTTGAGATCTCAATCAGATGTTTCATAATGAAACAGCCTGATGACAATCCTGGTTTTGTACTTTCTGCAAGGTTATGTTCCCAGCTAATAATAAGATGTTCTTCTGATTCCCCAAAGGATAATTGTCAGGGAGTTCAAGTTGTCAAAACGTATTATTAGTATCATTGGAGGAAGAATATAAAGCTTTGAATAATCATTAGGTGAAGCTGGCAAAGATATGTACATGGAGACACCTGTTCTAGTGCAGAAGGTGAGAGATGATGGAGAACAGTAAGATACAACACTTGAGTAAGGCTGTTTGCTACATGCCCTTTTCTAAGGATGCTCTGAATCATCTTAGCACATAATGACCTGTGATCTTGTAACTCCTCTCAGCTCTTGCTGTGTGCTGTTGGTGACTTCAGTGCAGTGGAGAGCCAGGCTGGATTACTGTGAGCAACTGAGTTATAGAGGGAACTATGTGGTTTGGGCCAAGAATAATAAAAACCATAGGAAGACAAAGCTTCTGACCTGCAACTGGGACTTGGAGAGAAACACTGTTTTTGAATTGTCCAGTTGCAAGAATTAGGATTATGGTGGGTTGAATCACTGTGAGTTTGCCATTTACGTGACTAAGGTGGATTGCATTGTGCTGTTGATGTGCAGAAGATGCTGCTGAATGTGAGGCTGGCTGGGTGTTGTTTGACAGTTTACCTTTTTGCAATCGCTCTGGAATCAATGGACTCTTCAAGTATTGCTACATGAGTTTCAGCCAAACGTTGGTAATTATTACAGCCTCTATTCTAATAATCAGTAGTTTTCTTCTGTTGTCTGTTTCCTTATTGAATGAGCTTCTTTGTAGCCATTGTGCCAATCAATACTGTGGAGACTTAAAAAAGGGGAAGAGGAACTGAACGTAATGCCAGTAATCAGAAGGGTGGCTGTATACAAAGGGGATGAAAACCAGGTCTTTCTCCATGATCCCTGTGACAGAATCCTCCTTTGTGTTCCTGTGCTTTGTTCTTACTATGAACTGGAGAGTTGGAGGTGAGAAGTTAGTGACAAACCAAACATGCCGAGCTACCACACACTGTCTATTACCTTGGTGAGGAAAAAAAAGCCAAAAAGACTTTGACCCCAAACTGTAAGATACATTTTCAGACCTACCAGGCTTTTCTGTTTTGTATTGTTGGGATCATTTCCTACTGAGGCAGATACAGCCAGAGAAAAGAACAAATGTTTTCAAGTATGTTACGCTGTCTTTATTGCTTCTGCTATGCATTGAGGTAAATGCTTGGAGTAAATTGTTGATAAGTTGAGAAACTTCTACTGGTCTCTTGCTGGGACACTGTATTGGGTCTGGCTGAGCCCCACAGCAGCCCTCACAGCGCTGTGCTTGTACTGCTGGCTAGAAGGGTGGTGATCACACAACAGTTTTGGCTGCTACTGAGCAGCGCTCGCGCAGCATCAGGGCTGTCTCTCCAACCTTCCCCCACACACACACCAGTAGGCTGCGGGTGGGCAAGATCCTGGGAGGGGACACAGCCAGGACAGTTGACCCAAACTGACCAAAGGGATATTCCATACCGTATGATGTCTGCTCAGATAGAAAAGCTAAGAGAAAGGCAGAGGAAGAGGGGACATTACCTATTTGTGACGTTTGTTTTCTGGAGCAACTGCTGCATGTACTGAAGCACTTTAGGGAAGTGGCCTAACATTGCCCACTGTTTGGAAGTAGAGGGTAACATCTTTGGTTTTCCTTTACTTGTGTACATGCGACTTTTGCTATTTCTTCATTAACCTGCCTTTATCTTGACCCACAAGTTTGTTCTTACTTTATTTTCTCCAGTACCACCATCAGCTCTGCAGAGGAGGGGAGTGATAGAGTGGCTTGGTGGGCACCTGGCATCCAGCCAAGGTCAACCCACCACAGGCACATAAGATTCAGCTCCCTTGAACTCCCTGGTTCAAGGCAGTCAGGAAAATAATGCAGAAATACAGAGCTATTCAAAGGCACAGAGGAGTGACAGCTTCAGAAAAGTAACTGAATTAAACAAGACTATAGTCTAGATTTCATAGTGATGTCCTTATAGTATAAACAGTTTAGTATGTGCACATGAGGCAGTTACATAAAGGCCATAAGATTCATTCTGCAGGATAAGCACTGTTTATCAAGAGAAAATCTGAGCTACCTAGCACAGAAAAGTCACTGAGAATCAGGGAAATGGAGAAACAAAACAGGATCTAAAAGCTGTAACACTGTGATTTGGAGCAAGACGGCTCTTTTGAGCAGAGTTGCACCATAAGCAGAGAAGCAAGCAGGGTCTGAGGACAGCACTCTCTTGCACATCTATAGGAAGGAGCCTGCAAGATGGGGTGAGGAGAAGACAATAAAATTGCCTTTGACACGTGTATTGTGATAGGCATTTGGGGCTGAAGGTGTGGGGGAAGGGGGAGGACAGAAGTTTATTTCTTGGGAAATGCTTATTTAACTGGGAGTTGAATGGGAGTCTCATACAGAACCAACATCCCAATCAACCAAATTAAAGGCAATCTGTACATTAAAGAAGTCAAGAATATAAACAGGGGGGAGGGAGAGATAAGATATTTCAAACACTTTAACAATTACCCTGAAACTAGATTAGAGTAGAATCCAAAGAGAGATCTTTTATCCTCTGTGGAGCAGTATGAGTAATTCTTGTTTTCATTAAAAGTTTTCATTTTTTTAATGATGTTACATTTGCATTTTTTTCCCCTAAAAGATAAGAGTTGATTAACAGTGCAGTGAGTTCTACTTCTGTCGTCTTGTGAGTTTTTTATGCAAGTTTTATGAACTTGACTCTTCAGCCATGTTTGGCTGTTCCAAAGACCAGGTGCTGTGTTCAGATTGAAACAACAGGGAGAAGGGCAAAGTGCTGAAGGTAGATCCATGTCCTTATGTCTGGGCCAGCTGTGCTGTCTGTGGTGTAGCTTAGAGGATCTTCAGAGCTGCCCTTGTTTGCGTTCAGGAGATGACATTTCCCAAAGAGTCATAATGCAGAAAAGGGTTTGCCAGAGAGTCTTGGGTAGTTTTGCATCAGATTGGATAAACCATCCAGTCTGTGCTTTTATTATTGTGTTAACCTACTATTAATTTACTAAGCTGGGAAGTAAGAAGGAATCAAACAGTTTTGATCTCCACCTTGCTTTCTTTCACCCTTTTTGACCTGATAGAAACCATTTAGATTTTGAGAACACACTGGATAACCTTGCTTGCAGCATTAGCAAGTTGTTGTGACATTATGTACTTTACTGTCCCTTCAGAAAATAAGTTCAAGTGAAACAAATGTTGGAAAAAGACATATGGCTTATGGGGACAGGTTTACTCTCTAGTGAAGAGTAAAGTTATTAAATGAGCAGTGCCTGCCAATTGCAGAAGAGCTGGCAGGGAGATGTTGGCACTGTATTTTTTTATTTATTCTTTAAAAGGCCTCATGCAGGACTTCTGAATATGGCCTTAAAATGCTACGCAGTGTACAAACATACAGGGTCGAAGCACAAATTATGTGTTGTGTTCTGAGCAGGAAGAATATACTAAAAAAAAAGTCTCAGAAAAATGGGTAGATATAGTAATGAAAAGATCTCACCTAGATCTCACCTACAAAACCATTTTTTAAAGTTTCAAATGATGTACTAGGAAAGAACTACTTGTCTAACCTTTTCTGAAGCCAAAGCAGAGAACATTCCTTATTTTCCATGGTAGTTACTGCATAAGTTAGTTGATTAGCAGCAGAAAAAAACCCAAGTCAATTGATTTTTTTAAAATTTCTTAGAAACAGTTGTCCTAAAAATCCAGAATAATTAAGTTAATTTTGGAATAGTTTTAAGAATCTTAGATTGGTAAAGAAATCCATCACACTTCCAAAGTTTGATCTGGTTGCTAATGCAAAGGTATCCTGACATACATTACAGCAGGTACTTCAACTGAGAATTCAGTTTATTTTTAATAAGAGTGGGATTATGCAATTATCCCAGGGAGCTCTTACTTACTAAGATCCAAAACACTTTTGGGCTGACAGACTTAAGTAATGCTTGATTCTTCTGAATCTCTGAATAAATCCAACAGAACCAAATATTCTTTCAAAAAATTAAATGGTTCTGTAGAGATATACTCTCTACAATATTAATGGTATAATAAGTTTAATGTTTTTGACACTGAAACTACTGTGTTTTCCTGGAAAGCAATTTTTAAGCGTGCAACAACTGTAAGTAAAAGCATGTGGAGGCAACTTCGCATAAGGAAGTTGCAACTGGTATCCCATGCAGAAGCTTTCATGGGTTTGTATCTACAAGATCTTAGTCAATGTTCAGTACTGCTGAATGATCAGAAGCTTTGCCTGTGATCAGCTGCATCCAGAATCACTCTGTTGGCATGAGGCCACAGGAGCTGAGGTGATAAATACAGTAATCTGTATATGGCCGTCACCCTCTTTGAAAATGTTGCACTTTGTCTTTTTTTCATTTTGTTGCAAATGCTCAAACCTATATTTTTTTCCCTCATATTCATTTGACTTCATTTTAACCTCAGATAAGCTGTTCCCTGATGGTTTTGTACCTTGTGAAATATTTATTTATCATATTTTTATGCTAAAAGATTTCTGGAAAAAAAATAATTCTAATGCTGAGCTTCTGTGTAAAAATAACACAATAATATCATTTGTAGTTTACTTTTAAACTTTTGGAAAGGGTTGCCTTTGTACAGAGGAAGCTTCAGCTCTTTTGCAAAGCCAGAGCCTTCACTTTCAGTGGAACAAAATGTATCAACATTGGAAAAAACTGAGTCCTATTTAAAGCTGAAAGCCTACTAGATGGGACAAAACCCTGCATTTTTAAAGGGGGAAGGAGGGGGGAGAAAACCATTCATGAGAAGTATAAAATGTAATTTTGTTTTAAAGCTCACTAAAAGCTATATAGGTCATGAGGAAAATCAGTCTTTTATTCTTTGAAATAATTCACATTACAGCCCTATGGATTACCACCCTTATCACAGAAAAGCCTTTAGATTTGTGTTGGCAGATAATTACAAATTGATTTCTGGACCCTCATTTTGACAATGGTTTTGAAAACGTTTTCTTCCCCTCCCCCCCCCCCCCCCCCCAATCCCTTTTTAAAAGCCTCTTATGATATCTACTGCATCATACTAGAGAAGTACTGTCATGATGAGCTGGCCAGGAGTACTAACCATTTATACAAAAGAGCCATAGAGTACAAGACCCAAAATATTCTGGAAATGAACTGTGAAATGCTGCAGGTAACTGCAGTATACTTATGTCTATCTTCATCTTTCATATCATTCAAACTTTAAATAATTTTACAAATAGATGGTAATTTAACAAGTGGCTAACCTAAAATTTTACAATCTGCAGCTTGCTCCTTTCTCAACATCACCTAAATGTGTTTTTCAGCGTTTAGCACTGTCAAAAAGTCTTCAGGAACCAAAAAGCTTAACCCCTTATTGCTCATATTTAACCTTGTCGGGTCAAGTCTGTCTCCAAAGATGCCATTGAGTGATTACTAAAGTCTTAGGCTGGAATTTAGCTTGCAGTCTAAGACCTTTTCCACAGGTAGTAACCAAGTTTAGAGTGATAATACCTGCCTTTAAGAGTCTACAGTGTAAAACTCAACATGTTACAGCTGAAAAACACATTTAGGTAAAGTTGATGAGTAGGAAGGGAGAAGATGAGTAACAAAAATAACTAGATATCTTGGCATAGATTTGCTGTATGCACAATCTGCAGTCAATCGGTGACAGCAAGCACAGTAATCACTACTCACCACCTGCTTAGCTGTGCTATTTTTAAGTATAACTGAATGACAGCAGTAGTGGGTTTTTTTTTAATTGTTTATTATTCCAGAGAATTAAATAGCGTTATCTCAGCATTTGGGATACATCTAAAGGATTCACAGCCCTAAGAATATCCTAGGCAAGCAGGTATGTGAAGTAGTCTGTACAACATGCAGTAAACACTGACATAGAGTAACTGGAGGGTAAACTGAAATTGTTTAGTATTACAGACTTTATTGATTTGGTTTTGAGTTGTTTTCCTTTCTAACTCAGACTTTATGTATTATTAAAATGTTTGCAGAACATCAAATATGATACCATTTTTTTTAGTTTTATTTTTCTTTCAGGGGAAAAAATAATCTTTCAGATATGTGGGAATGGTGGCCATTAGCTTTAGCTAATAACCCACGTGCATGCCTTTGAAGTACAATTTTTATTTCTGCAACTCCCGGAAGGATGTAATTTGTAAACAGTATTAAGAAAAGCATATGGAAGTGCCACTGTCTTCAGTAATCTGTAACTATCAAGGGATGATACATTTTGATCATGCTTCTTTTTGAGCTTGAACCTGAATCTGAATACTATAAAATTTATTTTTCTTTTGCTGTTCTTTATTTTTTCCCTATGTATTTATAAGTCATTTCTTGCATTAACCATTTCACCTTCCTTTTACATTTCCACATTCTGTTTCTCTAGCCTCATTTGGATAAAGAAAGTGTTTCACTTTAAAACAAATTTAAAAAAATAATTATTTAGAATGACCAGTGGAATACATAAAATTATGTGAAATAAAAATAATAGATCACCTAAATTTTTGTGTAATTAAAACAATTCAGGAAAGCAGGATATGAGCAGGCTGAGAGTGGTTTTCATTTCTCAGAAACAAATCCTTAACAGAAATTAATTATCAGAGTTCCATGTATGTCAGTGGGCATTTAACAATTCACACAGCTTGGAATCTCTCTCCTCATTTCCTCCCTTTTTTAAGATTATCTGTCACTTTTGTCTGTTCTCCGTTCTTTCCTGTGCCAGAATGTGTGTGTTCCTGTGTATATTTATATGTGTATGAATGATACTTGCTATAAGCAGTCTTTATTTTTTCTAGACAAGACGGTTTCGGATTCTTTTGGAGTATCTCTAATTTGTCTCCATGACAATGTTGCTGTCCTGTTGCTGACATAAGCTGCTGCTATAGACGTTCCAGCAAAGGGCAAGAATTTATGCCTGCATTTGAAGTATTTTAAATCAGGGGAAAATATATGAGAGAATGATTGAGGAATGAGGGAAAAGGCAATTAGGAGTATATTCTTCCATTATTCCTTCAAATAAGATCAGAAAAGAGATGTTGCAAGTGACATGGCTTTTTTTCAGTCGAAGAATACCATTTGAAATGAACAGGAATCACGTTTTCTGAATTCAATTGTGTGTGTTCTGCTGTGGACATGTATCAATAGAGTAGGGATTGTATATACTGCCTAATCCTGCTCAAGTCTCTCTGTCTCTCAATCAGAGGGAAGAGAGCAGTATAGCTCGGGCTGCGCAGAGTGATATTCTCTTGGACCAGTTTCTGCACTCTGGTAATGCAAATGCAAAGACTCATTTCTTCCCTGAAAAGCCAATGCTCAGACAATATTGCAGAACAAACCTTTCCTTACACAAAGGTTATTTTCTCTCTGGAGCATTCCCTTTTTTACTGAGAGGCATTGTAGACTAGAAATTCTCTGAGAGTTCATGACACCCTGAGAGCTTTCCTTTCAGAGACAAGCTGTATAATAATAATGCAGTGACAGAAAAATCGAGGAGAGGTGGCTTTCTCTGATAGAGAATTTGCCTTTAATTCTACCCTGAAGAGATTGCAATGGAGCACCAACCTTTGTTCTTACTGTAGTGCTTCACTGCTATATCAACCATTTGTTAAATGAGAAGTAATTGAGGTTGAAAAAGAATTGAATGAATAAAGCTTTTGGCAGGGAAGGGGAGGAGGCAAAGTATGGGTTAAAGGTTATTCCTTGCAGAAATTTTGTAAAATGAGAGGTAATGCAGCTTTTGAGCTACAATTGTTTGTGCCTCTGGAGGGGGGTTGTGGAAAAGAGGGAGGAGTGCAGGCTGGGGGGGAGGGAGACCGAACCTGCAGAAGCACAATGAGAATAATAAACTAGCATCAAATATGCAGCTTTGTGGCATCTTACTGATTATATTACAAATTCCACCAAGACGTGCTGCCTTGGCCATCTCTCTTGGTGAGCAAAGAGCAAAGGAGGAGGAACTGAGGAGGAGTCCGGAGTAGTAATGCAGATGTCCCTTTAGAAGCTTTCCTATCCAAGAAATATTTTAGCATTGCTCTAAGTTGTATTTGTTGCTTCCAGAAAGATGAATGGGCTTCACATTTCAGTGTTTTCCTGAATTCTGGTGTTATGGTAATTTAAAAATATTTGAAAAGATACTTATTTTTTTTCTATTATGAACTTGCATCTGCTTTCAGACTTCTTCCTTCACAGCGAAAAAACATTTTTCCTCTGCCTTCCTCCTCACCCTGAAGACAAAAACTCTGTCATGAAAGTTAATCTTATGTTATTTTGGGCCTGGACACTCTGGGGACAGGCAGAAAGGATTTATATCCTTGACAGAGCCCATGTTGAATAAAATATTACCATTATGGAAGTCTTAGTGTAGTTCCATCTAGTGTGCTTTTCATACTGTATTGCAGTTATTTGTTGTTTTTTTTTTTAATTCCTGTCTTTGTGGTCCAAATGTGTATAAACGTGTGCATTCTTTATTTTGTACAGTAGTATTCTGTGTTCTTCTAATGCACATTGAAATCTGCAAAACACAAGGTCTAAGGATTTTTGTTCAAAAGAAAATTATTTTTAAGGACCACTGTTTTTGATAAGTGCATGTTATTTTCATATGTGTCCTTTACATTTCTACATAATAAAGTCCATCATTTGCTATGCCTTGGAAAATCTAGCTTTCCATATCTTTTAATATATGAATACTGCTTCTTATTTGGATGAAAGGGTGCTTTACACTCCCAAAATAATAATAAGATTTAAGTAAGATTGTTCCTAGTGAAATTCCTTAGGGATAGATGCTGGCTCAATTCTTATCCACAACTTTTTGAGTAAGTTAGAGAGACACATTTACTAGCTGCCAGTAACAAAAGTTCCAGATGACTTACAAACTATTGGAACTGTGACCAGTAATTAAGTCCTATCAGGGAATTTAGGATGATTGCCAAGATGGGCCATTAAAAAAAAAAAATTATAAAGAGAATGCAGGCTGGGGGCTGCAGTGAGGATCTCTGTTCTGTTGAGGACTTGTACTTGAGAAAGGTGTTTGGATCATACCAGACAAGCAGCTCACTGGGGCTTTATGTGAGAGCTGGGGCAAAGAAAGCTAATGTAGACCATGGATATACAGATTACAATAGTGACTTGGGAGAGGGAAGTGATTTTCTCTCTATATATATTGCATTAGTCAGGCAGCTACTAGAGTATCTTGTTTAGTTGTGTGTCCGTATTTATTTAAATTATGTTGGCAAATTGAAGAAGGCAAACGAATGGGTCAGAAAAATAATTTTGAGAGAATGCCTTATAGTGAGAAGCTTACAGCTCCATCTGTTCTGCTTTCCTCAAAGACAGACAATTTGTTTACAGTGCAGAAGGGCCTTACTGTGTCAAAAATATTGGTTACCTCTATAATCTAGCAGAGAAAAACAAGATTTGGCTGAAGTAGACTGAATTCAAATGGGAAAGCAGAAACAAACAAATAACAAAAGAAGCAACCTTAATTACGAAGTAATACTTCATAAAAGATGAAAGTCAAGATACTAATTTTTTCCAGTTCAAACAAGGCAGCCCTCGACATGTATCACTACTGCCAGACCAGGTAAATAAATGGAGAACAGTGCAAGGGATTATCCTGTGTTGGCAGAATACCACCACCAGTAAATTGTTGAGTCACCAATCACCAGAAGTTAACTCTGTCCCAGCTGAAACCAGGACAATTGTGAGAAGATCTAGACTCAAATTTTGAATCTCACAGTAATCACTGATAATACCAGACCAGCGGCTGCTAGCACCAATAAATATGATACTTTACCATTTTGAACAAGCAGTATGATAACAACCCAGCTTACTCCATACTATTGGAGCTCTGCTGTTCCCTTAAGCAGGAGATGGCCTTTGGATTTAACTGCTTGGGACTGTTTGGAAAGGCTTGTATTGTCCAGGAAAGGTGTCTGTAATCTTGCAGTGGAGCTAGTGCTCCAGCTTGTATCCAACACTACAGCTTCACCCAGGTAAACAGTTACTGCAGTACCTGCTAGATACTGAATTGAAAGTTACATTAGTGCAACTTGGACTGTCAATTTAATAGGAACATTTCTTAACGTGTAGTGTTCAGGAGTCCCTACATCACGTCACAGTCAGCAGGTCAGGATATGAACCTTAGCATGAGTCCAGATAGCTGGGCTTATGTTAAGTTACGTGCCCACTTGAAAGTGCTCCATGCAGGGGCTTGAGCAGCCAAAGCCTGTCATTGCTTCCTGCTGCTTCTAGGAAGGCTGCACTCAGAGAAACTATTATTAAAAGAAAAACAACTCACGAATCACTTGCAGCCGAAATAACTTTTTAAAAGTGGGGTTAGCAGATAGATACAAAAAGTGTTAATTCTGTAAGTAATGTGTTACAATTAGAAACCATCATTAATTAATCACACTCATTGACAGAATGAGGTATTTTCTTTGTGTCACATCCGGGTGTTCTCTTACTTATATTTTTATAACATGCAATTACAATTTATTACTTTCCATAAAAATTATGATTTTCAGGCATCCTAAGTTAAATGAATGATTCAATAATTTAAAACTGAGTATGTTATCTTTGAGGACTGTGAAAATGAATTGCACATTGTTGAATTTATAATGCCACTCTTGTGGATAACTCGGTCCCTGGGGAAGCTGTGAGCAGCACTGTCGCAAAGAGAGGAGAGGAGAGGTTGCAGGGTACAGGTATTTACTTCTCTTATATTTATGGCCTGATAGTCAGGGAGGCTGAGTGTTTGAAGGTTCAGCTGAAGTGGATCGAGTTGAAGGTGCTTCCCCAAAATCAAATCTTCATATATATGTTCACAGTTGACTAGAGGTAAAGAAAAGTTAAAGCAGAGAAATACGGGCAGGGAAAAGACTCAGGCATGAGAGGAGTCTTGAGTTGTGTGAAGTTAAATGTGGTCTGGCTTTTTGTATCCTGATTGATCAGAGAGATTCCCTTTTTCTCTGAGTGGAAAATTTAATGCAGGTTTTGGAGAGAAATGACCTGCTGTCCTAGACCAAAGTCAATGCCAGGGGGGTACTGTGTGACAGCTTGGATTTAATCTGTTTGTCTGACTTTTACTCCTTATGCAGGAGGTTTAGATGCTTTAGCATCCTTGGGGTGACAGGCAATGTATAGATGTAGGGTACTGTGTTATTAGCAGTAGTATTGCTTCTATTACTCATTTGCAGGGATTGTTCTGCCATTCTTGACCACTTTCTGATGATTTTAGGAGGTGAGTTAAATGGAGTGCATATAGCATATGGAGCAGTTTCACTGAATTTGGCGGAAACAGGACCAGTTTCTGTGTAATTTCTGCAAATTCATTTTGTTGTCCCTGATTTTTTTTCTCAAACCCTTCAACTAACCCAAAACATTAAAAATCAGATGCTTTGTCATTATGCTTCATGTAAAAATCAACAATTATGTGTCAAATAGGCAAGTATGAAGATGTTGTAGCATGATGACACACGAGCTATTAATTTTTGGTGATCGAAACACGTGTGCCCATACATATGTATTTAATCTCCATGTTGTTTCTCAGTTCATGATCACATATTCAGGATTTTTTCTTTGTTCTTTAAGAGAAAGGGAAAGCTGAGGCTTTTGGCAAGGGCTGGGAAGGTAGCAAAACTAATAATTGAGGGGCTTGAATATGAAAACTACCCTTGTGTCTCCTCCTTTGTCTAAAAGAGGAAGTGAGAAGATTTTTATCACACATGGATACTGTCACCTCCTTTGTTGAAAAGAGAATAAATATCCTGCCTAAATTCTTTTTTTTTTTTTAAAAAAAATTACTTCAGCTGAAAAATATACTTTATTCCCTTTTCAAATTAGTAATTTCTGCTACGCATGGCATCTCCTGCTTTTCAGTACCTTAATTGAAACTCTAATAATTGATGCCACCTTTACATATTTATTTCCTGTAGAAATAGTTTACACAGAGTCACTGATTCGGTAGATAAAAATAGCATTCTGGTCATGGGCTTCTCTCCTCGACTCGTTGCGATGATAAAAGTGATTTCCTGTTAAACAGGCAGCCCGGGACTGCAGTCACATGTGCATGAAGCTTCTGATTTACAGGGGTGCTTAGCACCCTGAACTCTGGTTTAATTCAGTGGGAGCTTTAGCACCAATAAATTAAAGTCAAGTATGTGTTTGAACATATTTTATATACTGTATGACAGGTTCTGATTACTTTCATTGTTGGATAAACTCAAGCCTGCATTTTTTTCCCCTTACTAAGTACTTTGTGATGTTTCTCATGCGTATATAAAGTAAGGAAAAAACACAAAAGCAATTCCCCTTCCCTAAAGCTCCTGCCCTTCTTATTCTATATAGGTGATTTAGCCTTTGCTTTAATGCAAACAATAGCATAAGGTACAGAATGTTTTTGATAGGTTCAGCAGTGTTTATCAATGCATTTAACTTAGCGAAGTGGCACTGGTTTACTGAATTGTAACCAAGCACAGAAATTGCTTAGAGAGTTATGCCTATTTTTGATAGTGCAGATCTTGGAGCCACAGAAAATTCTTGAGACATCAGTGTTTGTGATAATTAGGTTAAACAGGGTATGTGAGGCAATCAAATGGTCATATGCATGAGTGAGCTGATATACAGAAGATATAATATCATTAACCACCGGAATATCCATGTCCAAGTAAGAAAAATACCAGGACAATTAATGAGCAGGAGCTGCACACAAGAAGTCTCATTATTACCCAGTACTGTATCATATTCTGTGTGTGTGTTATAGACAATAGTTATGATTAAGAAAAATAATAATAATAATAAAAAAACCTTCTGAGGACTGCAAATCAAACGTTCAGAAGGCAGACAAATGTAATTCTGGCATTTCCTGCACTGCCTTCATTCAGCAGCTTTGTGCTTGTGTGTTACAGTCCAGAGTCTGATTATATGATCGCATACGATTTTTTTTCCACATAATCCCTGCATCGTTTAGTGCACAAGGAGAACCTATTCTTTGGATCACCTGGGATCTGAAATAGCTCCATTTGCAAGCTGATAGTTTAAACTCCTAGCAACCCAGACATGCCTACATAACCACCAAGCTTATCTAAGGTCTTCTGTCTCAGGAAATAAATTAACCCCTTCAATCCGAATAGCTACCCATGAAAAAGAAGAGAAATCAAGTCACACATTATTTTTATTTAAAAACATTGCAGTTATTTACTGTTTTTCTACAATTTGAAGTCTCATTAATCTCTTACATATTTATTGGCAGTAGAGTGTGAGCATGAATGAGTGAGATGTCATAAATGGATTGCTGTCTATTTTGTTTCCTTTGAAAACTGTAGGTTTTATTTATTGTTATGAAAAAGAAGTGATTCCATGTCAAACTTGGACTGCCACATGGAATACATGAGCACAACTGCCTTTCTGGGAACGTGTTAAACCAAAGCAGTGTATATTCCTGAATTGAGATTTTTAATAGGAAATTTAAGTGGTTTTGAAACCCTAGTTACTGTGAATGCTGGAGGGAAGGAATGTGTTACTGTATCTACTTCTGAGCTGGATTTTGAGAGAGAGTCTGCATGAGTCGTCAAAGGTGCCTGTGTAAGATGTGACCTTTTCAGTTCGTATTTATTATGTCTTCCCAAATACACACCGTAGCTGTACAGTGCCTGTCAACATTACATTTGGTGAAACTGGCTCTTTGAAGGGAAAAGTTCTCTTTTAATCCTTAAATACTATCCTTCTGAAGCTGCCCCCCCCCCCAAAAAAAAACCAACAACAACAAAAAAAAACAAAACCCACACCGTGAAGAAAATTGTAAGAAGGAGGGGAAAAATATGTTGGAACCTTCTTTCCCCTCCTTTCTTTTCCAAAATCCTTCCTCCTATTACCTCATACTTCTCCTTGTGATCTATTCTTTTTTATTTCAGTTTGTTCTTTTGAGGGCTTTTTTAATAAATGAAGTGCAAGTATCCCATCTCCAATAAAATACAGTGCATTTATCCAGTGTTGTACCAACACTGTGTAGTGCATCTCCCTTCCCAGAAGTGTCTTAGCTATAGCATCTGGTTGCTGCTGCCCATGCTGATTGTGAAAGAAGGTATCAAAACATTTTCAGTTGTTCAATACTTTTGGTGTCTCCCTCTAACTTCCAAGGCTCTAATTATAGCCCTTAAGCTGTCACTGGGCTTGGGTGTCTACAGCAGGATGAACATAAAGGGATCAGAACCATGGACAAGAAATCATGAAATGTGTATTAAACCCATGGAAAACATGGAAAATAACCTGTGGTATAACCCTAAGTACCTGATCAGCATGCCACCCTATTCCAACTAGTGACATACACTTGTTTGGTGAAGACTTGTCTCAAAGCTGAATTCAATGGCTTTATCCCTTCTGAATTGAATGGGGCATTCCCTTCTCTCTCTGCAATTTAAAAAAGTAAGCAGTAAGTGTAAATACAGGATATGACATTCTGTGAAGTGAGTAGTCAGGATTGGCTAGGTTTCGATTCTGAACAGGAACATTATGGAAACTAGCTTTTAACAAATGCTGGTAGGGAGTGTGAAAACTTACTACATTTATCTGAATGCTTGAAAGGAAATAATATCAGATGGTCTGACTTGTGTCATTGCAGTTTCTCAAATCATTCATTTACATCAGGCTATTGACATCTTCACAACGGTGCAGTTGGTGTTTATGGTAGTGTGTCCTTCCTAAATCCCCACTGCAAAAATAGTTGTCCCCAGGTGGGCTGGATCTCATCTTGTCTTGAGCAACCTCATCTATCTTACTGTCTTGCACTGCTGCAGACAGGGTGGAACAGCTCTGAGCACGACTGGACTCTGATCAAGGCCTTTGGGCAATCCCATAATGTTTCCAATAAATCAAAATAAACTGGCTGGCTGCTCTTTCATGTCCTCTCATTGTGCTGTATGTCCTGCTTGAAATGTGAGAAAATCTTTTATGGATTGAGTATTTTGGCAGGGAAACAAAAATAGCCTCCAGACCCCTCAGGTAGCAAGTCTGAGTGATGGGACAACAGCTGGAAGGGATTAAGCTTGTGGATGGCTAGGGAAGCTACACAAATGCTGGGGGAAGAAGGAACCATAAAGGAACACAAGTTCTTGATCTTGTGACTACAGAGCACATCCTCTAGTGTATGGTTCCAACAGGAGTGCTAGAGCCACCTTTTCTGTTAAAGAACCCTTTTTGCTCTCCACAAACATCACCAGAGAGTGGGGAGACCAATGCGCTGGCTACAGCCTATGTGACTTTGGTCTTCATCTTTTATTCATCTATGAAAGAGTGACAACTGGCCACCTGAAACATCCTCCGTAGTCCTTCTGGGCATACTTCAAATGGGATGTTAGTGCAGATAAGTAAGCAGCAGCATCTGTACATTAAATGCTCTGTGAACCTCATCGTTCTTTGCTTTGCATGGGCTTCACACTGTTGTGGCTATATGGGGTGGAAATTAGACTGCTCTTATTTTCTCATGTATGAATCAGCAGATAGTCCTATTTTTCATCTCTCATGGAGCAACTGGAAAGAATAAATAAGTTCTCAAGTAAACATTCCCAAACTTCTTTTTTGTGTTCTCACTTTCTGCAAAAATTTCTGCAGGTCTAACAGCTGTATAATGTATAAATCATTATAAAAAAAGGCTTGAAAGGAACTTCACTGTTTATACTATAGCTTCCCTGCCCTTTAGCAGTGATGAAAACTGAAAATACCAGTGCATCTTGAATTCAAAGGAGAAAAAAAATAGATGAGAGATCATAAAGGGGTAACGTGGTTCAGCTAGACTCAACGTTTGGAATATTAAGCAGATTTGACCCATGCTGAGAAGGGTCTGAAGAGCAAATTCTTCTCAGCACCATCTCTTATGTCAGGACCCTGATTAACAAAGACATTTAAATAATGTCACCGCACTTCATACAGTTTGAGCCTATTTTCTCTTTTGTATAGCTTGTGAATGTAATTTTTTTTTCTTGCCATATTTGACCCCTGTCTACTAATAGTGGCAGGCAATGATACTTTGAATTATTATGCCGAATATGAATGTAAGCTTCAAACTAACAAAGCTTTTGCTCCTTTCCTGATGAAAGCACAATTTTGCAGTTGCTTTAAATATTATAGTTCTAAGTCTTCCATTGCTACTTCTACTAGGGATTTCTCAGTGAATTCATTAGGAGTGTCTGTTTTCATAGCCTGGCTTGTACAAATAAGAAGCAGGGATTTGAAAGTTCAGGGTATATCTTGCTGTGCTTAAGCTGCAGCAGTGTTACATATGCTGAACCTGTTTTTATGTTACTAGTGAGGAATAATGCAAGCTGAACTCTGAATTTCCTCTTTAGAGGTTTAAGTCTCTAAGGCTAAAACTAAGGCTAAGTTTTGATATTTGTTAACAGAATCCTGTGTGAATTAATATTTTCCAGGGGGCACACAGAATTTTGAAAGAACAATTCTAGAAAGATAAAGGTAAGGAAAAGCCACATGTGTTTTCCAGGCATGTGAAAATAATTTCAAGGGTCAGTGGCTTCACAGTTGGAATTAACGACATGGTAACAGAAAGAGGAAGAGGAGAAAGAGACTACAATTTTTTTGTGTGTAATGCGGAGAACAGTGATGTTGAGGGAATGTCCCTAATGAAATAATGATGTTTCTAGAAACACTGGCTTTTCCTCTTCATTACAGGGTGTTTTGGTATTTGGGGGGTTTTTTGTTTGTTTGTTGGATTTTTTTGTTGTTGTTTTGTTTTTTCCTTGCAAACCTACTTAATTTGATCTGTCTCTAGATGGAGAAGAGGTAGAGGAGAAATGAATGGACTAAACCCGTCAGGTCTATTTCAAACCATATCTAGAGATTCAGGGCACAACAAACTTCCTATGATGATAATTTCATCTTTAAAGTGGTTTTCTACCTCTCTGTTTTTGGAAGAATGGAAATGAAACTACTGTTCATTTGATTGATACATCTGAAAATGGAAGTGATTTTAGCAAGAACTTGTTCTTCCCTTACTGAGTATCTAAATCAGAGTTCGCCCAAAGCCTCTGTGCTACATTTCGAGGTAGTCTGAACTGTAGTGAGTGACTGCCAACTGTCCAGACGGAAACTCTAAATCAGGCAGCAGATGAATGTGGGATTGCCTCTGCAAAAAATAACATTTTTCAATTGTTTTGCAGATTAGGAACCTGTCATACTTCATCTCTGTCACACAGCCCTAAACATGTTGTAAGGAGTTACGGGAAGGAGACTGAAGAATTTAAGATGACTAAACACAATATGTAATAGGAAATTGCTCCTTATTTAGGTTTTGTTGCAATTCATACTACAAACAGGTTGTGGTTTTTCCCTCAAGCCTTATTCTAACCCCTTAATTCATTGCACTTAGGGAACATTAAAAAATTCCCCAAATTATTTCAAATAAAGGCTGTCAGATATAGTTGTATGGAACCAGAGCCACAAAGTCTGAGAAGATGCATACAGAGAATCATTTCTTCTAACAGGTTCTCACTTCATTGTCACCTAGCGAGAGAAAGTGGGTGAAAGGGCAGGTTTCCAGCATCTTGACACCTGCCTTTCAGTAGTTTTCAGACTGGGGGGCTGGAATCTTCCCTTTTATCAGTTGACCTGTCTTCCGAGTTGGTGGATGAAAAGAAAGACTCTTTGCATTACACATTTGGAAACTTTTTTACAATGTGTGATGCTTTTGCCAATATTTAGTGGCTGCCTATAGTCCACCTCTCCTGCAAAGATCCAAAATATCCTGCTATTGTTGCATTAAGATAGCTATTTAACAAAGTGTACAGGAATTAGAGAGAAAGAAGTGGTATGTGTTTAAGTATTTTTTATAAGCTTTCCAAATCACTACTACAAATGCAGACATTAAACCCAAATCTAAATTGTGAGAGTGGTGGGTTTATCCTTTATTTAGAATAAAACAATGCTGTAATGTAACATTCACATTTTCTAAAGTCTCCTAGAGCACAATAAATCTCTTCATACCAACTACAACATACTGTCCCCAGGGATGTTACTAAATAGAGTAAATTTGCTGACTTAGATTATTCATCCTACCTGTATGTCTAACAAATACTGCTATAAAGAATGGGGAAAGCATTAGAACTGCTTTTTGTTTGGGTTTTTTTGTTTGGTTTTTGGTGGGTTTTTTATTCGTTTTGGTGGTGGGTTTTTTGGTTTTTTTTTTTGTTTTTGGGGTTTTTTTGTGAATGTTTTGTTTAACTTGAAAATAAAAAGTAGCAAAGAATCTTATAATCTTTTTGTCCTCCATTTTCCTGGATGTGTGCTTGAGAAGTCCTTTTTTGCTCATCATCACCATTTGGGCTGTGGAGTGGGGGTTTTTTTGCTTTTGAACTATTTCCATTTCAAAGCCAGTTTTCCATTTTGAGACAATTTGGCAGCCATCAATAGACAGAGAGTAATTTTTGTTATTTTTTTTTTACTGTGATGACTTTAGCAATAAGCAGAAGGTCTTGATATGAATCAATTTTTTTTCCATTTCACTTTGTATTTTATCAATGAATATTGCCTCAAGATTTCATCTACCATTAAAATGTCATCTCTGTGACAAACTCTGCCAATTATTTTATGTTTAATTAACATGTTCAGCACCATTTGAGAGTGAAACAAGTGTAGATATTGCTAAAAAGAAAAGAAGTGCTGGTTAGAGAGGGAGGTGCATGGAACATAGGTGTGGATCAAGTCAGGAGAACCACGTGCCCAGTTTCTGCCCAGAAAAGATCCTTATAGAAGTGAGCGGAGGTTGCGGCAACCCTGACTGTCTGTGGCTGGTAGGGTGTAAGGTGCTGTGGGGATTAGAGCTCTGAAGGAGAGACATTCTCCGTTCTCGGTCTCCATGGATTCTCTTTATCTGGTCTTTTTCCTTGCACTGTGCTGACAGCACTTCTCCTTAGGGAAATTCCTCTGACTGAGAAATCCACCATGGGCAAAAAGATGATATACCTGTGGTTCTGCCATAGAAATGTGTCATTGTACTAGGCCAGTTGATATGCTCTTGAAGAATACTGTTCGCTCTATAATTCAGAACACTGAATAGACTACCCCATACTCTTTTAAACCACGGCTGTTACAAAACCAGCTGGAAAATGAGGACATTGCAATGCTTTCCTTGGAAAAGCATTTGAGTCGTGTCATGTCAGGCATGACAGCAAATCTGGACTGTGCTGGTTAGCAGAGCAACTCTGCTCTTTGGAGATGGGCATCCCACTGACACTGAGCAGACTGTTCCACAATTCACTGGTGGCATTCAAGAAGTTAAAGTAGATATAATTTTTTTTACTGTATTGCTCAGTTTTTGTATTTCAGTTCTCTTTGAACTCAAAGATATAATAAAAAAAAAAATCAGAATTATCATCCAGAAAATGAAGAGTGCGTACTTAGGAAACACAAACAAAAACACAGCAGACAGTTTTGCCTGATGTTATGCCAGATTAATGTCTAAAATTTTTTTAATTAGGTATTGTAAATGTATATTTTGATTTTTTAATTTATTTTATATTGATACTTATTTCAAAAGGTGCCTAATGTAATACTGGAACCATGTCAAAATCAACTGACAGCTTTTAGGTAAGATACGGAAGACAACTGCAAAATATTCCAATGCAGAATAGAAGTAAGTTAATGGGCTTTGAAGTACTGTATTTGACACAGCTTACAATCAAAGTCTAAAACAACAATAGACAGGCTTTCCTGTTTGTATTTAGCTTTTGACTTCAGAGTAACTTTTCCTTTCTTTCCTTGGTGCTCCTGGTAGATTGCATGTGTGCTTTACACCACATGTGTTTCTGAACAGGTTTTTAGAATTTGGACTCAGATCTAAACACGTAAATTCTTCAAGGGCAAAGGCAGCATCACTTGTCATTGATTCTGCTGAGCATTTAAGAAGAAGTGACATTTACCAGGGCTTGTTTTGAAGATTTATAAATGCAATATAGATTTGGCAAGAATAGCTGCTTCAATAAATGTTGTGCTGTAGCATGTATGCATGGGCTTTACCACCAGCGGGTTCACTAGCACTTTGTCATCCAAGTAAAAATAAATATTCAATAAACAATTTATTAGGGATGTGAGTTCACTTCTGCTTCATTCCACTTGGAAAGACTTGACATCTGTTGCCTACATAGTGTTATTAAGGACACAATGAAATGAAGACAAATTAATTGTGGAATTGTCAAAACTATGTCAGGGAAACTTTTCCCTGGCTACAAAAATAATGCAAAGAATAATAGAAGAAGGGGTATGTCTACGCTGTATATATATGAGGGTGTTTGGCATAATAGATAGGGGTAACCAAGTCATAATACATGAGTGGAAGGTATTCTTTCATGAGCCTGACTTCTGTTTTGACAAAAGTGCTTTGCATTTCTTAGGTGGCATTTGAAGAACTTACAATAAAAGTAAATAGGATTTACAACCATTACAATCCTCATTTGGACTACCAGATTTGTGTGACATGGCATTAACGTGAATGATAACAGGAGTAATGAAAAAATTATGTACTGCTTCCTATTTCTGTTAGCAGCACAAGTCCAGGTAGTGTGAGGAGAGTGGGAAGGGATCTGTTTTACCTTTGGCAGTGCAACAGTTACTTGAGTTCCCATGCAGGAGTGTTTCCTTCCACCCGTCCATCCAACCACAGCTTGCAAAGCCCCATGCCATCAAAGGCTACACAAAGAACTGGAGCAAAACCTGTTCTGGGCAACTGTCTAGCTAAACTTCAGTGGTACTGATGGAGAGGGAGCTTATTGTAACATGTTTATCTACACAGAATAACCGAACAAAATAAACTGCTCAGTCTCTAGGAGAGCCATGGAAAATAAGGGGCCTTGCTTCTGTGTCGGGTACCCTCATGGGATTCTGGGTGACATTTGAATGTGTAGGAGAGGTGCTTTGGCAGCTGGGATGCCGGGCAACTGCAGCACACCTTGCAGCCTTGCTGCTCGGGCAGCTGAAATCTGGTGTGTTGAGACAATCTTATTTAGCCTCAGCTGTAATGTGGGATCACAGATAAACACACACACACACACCACACCACCCCCCCACACACACCCTCCCACCCCACCCCCAGTCAACAAGACAGATTTTTTCCTAAATACAGAATGGATGTGGAAAGAGAGACTTATTTGGTTTTGATGACATATCAATGTGGTATAGGACTATCTTTGTGGCAACCTTGGAAATCTTGACCAATTCTAATGTACTTTCAAGCAAACAGGGTGATCAAAAACTATCTGAGAAACACCGGATACCTTTAGCTTTTAAAGCTATAAAAGCTTCAGGGGCATACCTTGGTACTGCATATAGCGAAATGAATCAAACCTGACTGACTGCTGAATATAATGTAAAGTGCAAAACTAGTCTTATTTGTCTGTCAGAACAGACGACTTCAGTTTATATGTTTGAACCTTTGGCATTTAGTAAAGAAGTAATTGACGGAAGAAAATACTTTCATGTCTCATATAATGTAAGTAAAGTAAAATCTATATCTATAAACATAGTTTATCTTATATAGAGGCCTAGGAGTAAATGGTTACTAGGAATAGCAAATTAACAATAAATCATTGACTTTTCAATGCCCCATATTTCTGTTTTATTTGTTGTAGTACATAAACCAAGTTAATCCTAGCTTCTACTCTACTCCTTGCAACCAAACCAATAGTCCTGAAGTATAAAATAAAATGATTGTTTTTCTAGAAAAAAGATATAATTTTTTTTTCTATTTGAAAGTGCTAACACTGTGTGAGTTACTATGAATAAGGAATGCCAGATTAAGGTCAGATCTGTAGCATGTAAATGGGTGAAGCAGGCCATTTTCAGTAGTTTATTCTCTCATTCCTTTCCAAGATTTGTGCCTTTTGGGGCCATCAAATCAAACATTTTCTAAATAGATTGCCTTGCTGAGCTACAGATTTGGGGAACTGAACAATGAGAATTTTGGAGTGAGAAAAGTGCAATTCTTCTCATTTTCATTCTGATATTAGGAACATCTAAAGAGGTGTGTATAGAGCTCTTGGATACCTTAGCTGTTGGATACACTTACAGGGACATTTGCTCATAATTTCATGACTAAGAAGCAGAAATCTGGTCAATGGAACAGAGATCTTGCATTAAATAACAACATACTTGTAAAACACATGGATAGCTTGGCTTTTTAAACTCTGTGTCTTTTGTTGAGCATTAGGTTAAACTGCTATGAAAGCAATCAGGTTGGTTGCTGAGATTTCATTTATCATGACTGTTATAAACAGAGGGATAACACTGCTGATAATTAAGGCTGCATTACTTTTACCAGTATTATTTATATGTCTATTAGAGTAGTTTATAGATGAAGAGAATAACCAATGTTCCTTTCTTACTTATGCATCTCTTAAAAAGAATTAATATGCAGGTTTTGTTTTCTTAACATGGGAGAAAAATGCATGTGACATTTAACCAGGATACCCTGAGGAAGTGGAAAATAAGGCACATGAATGTTCCACCACATCAAAAGTATGGTAATAGGTAGCAGTTGATTATCTAGAAATATATCAATATTTCTTAAAGCTGGAAGCCACTGATCAGGAGACTTATCTTCTGTAATAATACTAAGTGAAAGAAATATGAGCTATACCACCAATGTTTTTGAAATGCTTTTTATTGCTGGTTCACTTCAGTGTTTGCTCTAAAGGAGGTTTGCTGCTTTGTATGCTGTTCAGAACTGCTGATGGACAAATTTCTGGAATGAATGGTATTTTTGAAAATATTTTTAGTTCCTTGATATTAGTTGCTGATCCTTAAATAGTAGAAATACACTGAAGTTAAGAAAAAAAGCACCTCCCTGCCACTTAGGTAATGACACATTGCTGTAGCTCTTGGTGAACTCTATTCTTGTCACTGCTTGCTGTTTATGCTGGCCAAATTCTACAACATTCAAATGCTTCACAAAATGCAGTACAACTTTAACCCTTGAAACTGGGTTTTGTTGTGTCTGTGTTGCAGGTAGAGTCAGTTTGTGTCCCATTACAAGTTGAAGGGAAGATTCAAAAGAAGGAAAACATGCTTTTGGTCCTCCCTCCTGGTGCTTGCTCCTCTGTGGCTCAGCCTGCAGGTCCAGGCTACACATCAAACTGTGGTCTTTGCCCCGAGGAAGTTCACTGTGGTTCATATGGAGCACAGTGGGCATAGCAGTTCTGCACAGTTAACGTCAGACCTTGGTGGCACGAAGTTAGTGGAGCTATTTAGTGGAACTATTTCAGAACATTCAGGTTTTAGCTGAACATAGAACATAGAAAGGTAAAGTTGCTCCCAAGAACAGTTGGAAACTTATATTCCCTCTGTATGTTTTATTTCACTGTTATGTCATCATTGCATGTTTTGAGGCATTTTGTTAATGACAGTTTTTAGTAAATGACATTTAAACCTAGCATCTCTTGATGGTGATGAGCAAAAAGTGATGAAGCTTTTTGAAGTGATTTGTTATGAATGGGCATCAGCTGGAACCCTGCTCACAAAGACTCGAATTTTAGGGGCTCTAAGTTCATATCTGATTGTTCCAGATCTTTCAGTGTCAGTATTTTAATTCATCAATGGTCTTGTTCAAAAACTAATTCAGAGATTTTAAAAAAATCTGCTTTTTAGTAGCATTGTGATACATCGTGGTAAAACTGAATCACAGCTCATAGCATGGCATTTTTTAAGTATTCAGAGACATCAACCCCAGAAGGCAGTAAAGAAGCTAGAAAGAACTAGAAATCAGAGTGCATGTAGCTGACAAATCATCAATGTGACTTCGTGAATCAGCATTATATGAATTGTCCAAAGATGTTATTAAAGCTTAGTGAGGTATTATCTCCATGAAACAAGGGAGGGAAATGAACACCAGGTAGGAAATCATTTCAGTCAGAGCTTATCTAACTAAATCATTTCTATTATTGGCTAAAATAAGTTAAATTGCCTCATTTTTACCCACGGACACCAGCTAAGTACATGGGCAGACACTGTACCTTAGCTGACGAGTGGTGCAGTAATTTGTTAATTGTAATCAGCTTGTAAATCAGAGCCCTGAAATGCAAAGACTAAAAATGCTTAAATGAAAAAAATATCTGTCATGCAATGTAAAGTGCCTTGCTGTTGCAGTTGTTGGAAGGTCAAAACTCAAAAAGTTTATGTGCACAAGAGAATAAAAAAAAGATAATTCAAATACTCCTCTGGCTGAAAATGCCTTTCAGGGCTGCACAAATTCACGGTGTATTTTCTGTACATGGGGGGAATTAAAACTGAAACCTGAGGAGCACTAATCAGGTTTTTGGGAGAGAAGTGTGACCTGCAGATTGTTCATCATTGCTTCAGGCAAACAGGCTTGGCTAATGTACTTCCCTGGAAAACTCCTGGCTTTCAGCCACCAAGATCTTTACAAGATTCCAAAGGGAACCCTAACTTCTGCAACTGCTGTGCTTTTATTAATAGTAATAGCAACAATAACAATAATTGTTATTGTTGTTACTGCTTTAGAAAGAGACTGTACAAATGTATGTGATATATGGCCTTTTCCTGGAGGAATTTACAGTCCAAGAGAAGTGGCTTAAAAGTGGAAAATGAAGGCTATGGTTCCAAACAAACTATATAGAGGCTTTCTGCTTATCATCTAAAATAAAAAAGTATTACCTTTTTCCTGCTTTAATTTGTATTGCTTTTCATGCAGAACAGAGCATGGTGAGTAGGAGACCAAAGGCCCTCGCTAGGGAAAGTGTTTCAAGTATGTCAGATTTCCCTGCGTGATACGCTGTGAAAATCCTGCAGAAGGCTTTGCTCTGACTCATTCTAACGTTCCCTCTGTACTGCTGGTACAGTGGTCTGTACATCAGTCTTAAAGACTTATATTCAGAACCAAATGTGGAGATGCATTTGCATCTGCAGCCTTTGCTGTGCTGCCCAGTTTGGCACTCCCCTATATTGACTTCACTTGTGCAATTGAAAGCACTCCTCTGACAGCTGAAAATTGATTTTTCACAAACATCAATGAGAGTTCAGCAGTTACACAAAATGGGGGTGAGAACCAATACGTGGAGCTGAAAGAACACTTCTGCTTGTAGACATTTAAAAATACATGAAGAACTGTAGATCTGAGATGAATTTGCTAGAATATGTGTAACCTGTATATCCACTTAATTTTCTATACTTACTGAAGTGCCAGGACGTTTCTGACCAATTCTACCTTGTTACAGGTGATGTTTTAATTCCCAGACTGAAGGCACTTCAGAATTCCTTTCCCAGAAACTATATTTTTCATGAAAATAAGGCTGTCATCCTACTGTTAGCATGAAATGAAATGGATAAAATAAAATGAGAAGGAAGACCTGCTGATTTTATATGCATTGTTAACTACTATTTGGACAATATCTCCATTCTTAGCATTGTACAGTCTAGCATTACAACCAATTTCTGCATACTAAAGAGATCCTGCATTATGAGATGAATGAATGATAGTTTAGAGTGGTGTACAACATCTCAGAAAGGAATAATAAGGTAGAAAAGGAAGGAGAAGGGAATAGAAAAAAATGAAAGATATTTCAACAGAAAATGAAACCTCACCACTTCTTATTCTAAAAGGAGATTTCAGAGCATTAATGTAGTAAAAAGAGCTGTCTTGCAGTGTAGAACTAACGTCAGGCTTTTGGAGTTAAATCTGAAATAGTCACATGCACTTGGATGTGATTGTCGGCTAACACAGGTGGGTTCAAAGCTCAGTGAAACAAGCAAAGCAGTCTCATCTTTATTTTAGTATCACTATTTTGGGTGCATGTGAATATTTCCTCATGTTCATGAAAACTCCTTGGGCTGAAAGCGCTGAGGAAATGTCTGTGCATAGTCCAGGGTCAGAAGGAAATTGAGAAATAGAAGCTGCACCTTTATTGCTCACCATGTATTACATTTGATTGGGGTTTTTTTATAAATATTTCACAGCCTAGACATCACAGAGAGCCGTTCAAGTTAAAGATGCAACTGAACCTGAGTTAAATTAAAGTTGAACAATAATATAAAGTAACTACTCAAGAAGCCCCCTTTTTGCATATCTTCATTCCTAAAAAGCATTTCTGTGAATGGAACCATCTGCTTTCAGGTTGAGGGTCATCAATTTGTGAAAAGGATTATATAACATGGTGAATAGCATGGGATTTATCTCAATGATTTGGGAAGTATTTTCTGCGTATCCATTCTGTTCTAGTCTTTGGAAAGTAGCCTATTCTAGTTGGTAGTTAGATGATATGTTTTGCATTATCATATTATTCTTTTATTACTATCAGCTCCAGTGGCAGAAAAATCTTATGTAACACTTAGAAAATTTCTCTTGTATAAACCAATTATTTGTAGCTGCCTACAAGAGCTGAAATAAAGGTAAGAAAACATTGCATACTGAGTCCTGTGAGAGCATTTTATAATCTCCTTGGCAAATGAAGCACTCATTTGGCTTTTTCAAATAATAGAAATTCCAAAAAAACTGAAGAGAAAAGCCTTCCCTACACCTTCTGGGATAGTTACTTAGAGTAAATTAAAATCAGAGCTGTAAGCAGATCATGCTGGTAATTTAATTCTATGGAGATTATCACTTTTATGTATAATAAAACAATATATGAAAATTTGAAACTGTAATCCTTAGGCAGCCCTTTCATCTGTTCATTCAAATGGAAGCTATTTGCCTGTGAGTGTGAGTGAATCGCTGCTGAATGCAGCGACTAAAATTCTTGCATATTATAAAAATCTCACTAGAAGCTCCAAAAGATGGCAACAAACTCACCGATGCAAATCTGGTACTCAGAACTGCTGCTGGGGAATGCAGTGGAAAAGGGAAGGAAAAAACAAAAGCTCCTGAGGATTTCCAGGAGAGAGTGACCACAGTTCCTGCTGAAATGGATTGAACAAGAGTGGTGAAGACTGCTTATAATTCTCAGTTGTTCTTCAAATACAGTCTATACCAGATTTTCTTTTCATCTAGAAGACAATACAGTGTTTAACCAGAGCAAACACATTTAATTAGAGTAAGTTTTCGTGTAAGTGTAGTGCAAAACTGTCTTGACAGATTTTTTTCCAATTTTGTAGAAACCATCCTTAGTCTCACTTTTCAGAACAAACGAATATTCCAAGCCAAAGTTCCAGGGGAATAAAAGGTTGTGGTTTAAGAGGTGGGTTTAACTTCTCTCTTACTATTTTTTCCATAACCTGCCATTGCAAATTGTATTGCAAAATTGCTTTGGGAAGAAGTTATGGTTTTCTTTTCTTGTAAGAGGAAATGTCAGGATTTTATCTTTTGGCTGCATTTTTAGGTAGAAAATATAGCAGTTGAAAGAATTAATTTTGTTATACACAGAGCAAACTCAGCATTAAAGCTGCAATTTCTACTTAGCCAGTGCTGAAACATGTGAACCTTATTGGGTATGTCCTTGAGCTCTGAAAATGGAGGTCCGGGATGAGAACAAGTGCAGCTCCTCTGGAGAATGTGGAAAGGCAGCTTGCAGAAAGGCATGTCTGTATGTTGACCTGTCTGTTGTGAAAATAGGGAAGAAAGCAAATCATTCCCAATTCTGCAGCCGTTCTGACAGCTAAAGTAGGCATTAACAATTTGCAACACATGGCATGGGGAATGAAAGTCTCTGAGCTCTACAACTGAGAGTTTCCTAGCTGAAATGAAGTAGCAGTTGAAGGTAGTTCAGTGAAAAAACTATTGTATCATCCACCGTGTAGGGACAAAATAATGTTACCAAAATTGGGGGAAAAAATAATGTCACAACTCAAAAATAGTACATGTTCTGGCTTCAAGTCTGAAAACTTCTGAGGTTTTTTGGCCTTTATACAGTGATTTTCCTGACAAAGGCAGATCAAGTTTTAATATATAGGTTTCTGCCAATATATAATAATCTCCTGCCACTTTGAATGGCCTTGGTACAATAAAATAACTTTGTTGCTAATATATTGATGCAGAAAAATAATGTTGGATTTCAGTCTTATAGTGTTAGCCTGTCAGACACAGGTTTTGCTAGATTTGCCTGCAGAGCCCTATGCAGCCTCAGCCAGGAGAGTCAGGAAAAGGGTCGACAGCACAAGCAGGAAGATTTGCACAGCCAAATATTTGGGCAGTGAGAACTGTTGTTTCTGTAAATTGGGCTCTACTGATTTATACCAGAACTCCTTTGCAGAGTTAAAGAGCTGATGTTTTTCTTGCTTAGCCTTCAGAGGGGGTGAAGATTATTTGTATGAATAATTCCAAACTAAAATAAGTTGAGAGAGAAAAGCAGCAGATTAGTGTTTTCAACAGTTGGTAATACAATTTACATGCATGAAAGATGTGGTCAGGTACATTTGAAGAGACATCGAGTTTCTCTAAGATGAAAAACAGTCAAAATCAAAGGAAAGAATGCCATTACTTAGAAAAATTGAACAGCCAAGAGAAGGAAATACATATTTGAATTCTGATTATCTTTCAATAATTCTGTGTAATTGGTAGAGCAGCAAAGCTAATTAAGCAAGTTAAAAGTGAAATTGTATGATAAATGTGAAAACAATTTTGACTTTCATTTTGGAGAAAGAAACTAATATCACCTTCACCAGTGTGAATCTGTGAAAAATATTTTCTTCACTATTTACACTGCTTGCTTTTGATTTGATATCAATTAATAAAATAATTCCTATAGTCTGTGTTGGCATAGTCATTGCTAAGTGTTGAACATAATGGGGACCTAAACAATAATAATTTCATTATTATTTTTGTAGTCATGGGTAATAATAATAATTAATTTTGCTGTAGAAAGAAAAGATCCCAGGAGATACATGATGATAATAAGGAAAGACTGCGTTGTATCTGGAGCACCTCATTGGTTTTGATGTGCAGGTTGGGTTTACTAAAGGTCTTAACGACTTGTCTTCACTGTCTCTACATCAGTATTCCCTTTCTACATACGTTTAGATTATGGAATATCAATTACAATTAAATTAGAATTAAACCTTGGGCTCTGACACCACTGAAAAGTGCTACTTTTTTTGTGGAAAATTTGTATCAATGGCAATTTTTGTGGAGTCCACTCCTATCAATGCTCTTCAACTGAGAGCAATTTTATATCTGCTGCTGTTGTTGTCGTAGTATTTGCGTCACTCCCATGTCTCCTGGACTCCTCTTTTTCCCTGGAATTGCCTGTCTGTGGGAATTCACGGTTGGGAGACACAGGTCCAGGGCAGACCTGCAGCAGGAGGGATGGTTAATCAGGGGTTGGACATCCCCCCATACCGTTCCCCGTTAGTGACATGGAAGTAATGCGTGTACAGGAGCACTGCTGTGATCCTGCTCAGCCGGTGGAGATAAATTGTAATAATTGGGTCGTGAGCCAGGAGCTGGCGCTAGGTGTGACGGCAGAGACAAAGGGAACAGGAAATCGCCATACGGCGTCATATGCTCCTTCTCAACCTTAATTCTGATTGCAGCTGTCAGTGTGGCATTATGGTTCCTGAATGTGCTGTTTTATTGAGCTCAGTGTGTGGGAGAGATTTTTTTGAAGCTGGAACAATGCTGGAAAATGATTGGCATAAGGTTAGCTTTAGATACATTGTCGTTCCTGAGATAGCTGCTTAAGAAACAGGAATATTAATTTATTGACAAGAGGATTTTTGAATTAGTTAAAATTTGCATTTTTCATCCATGTCTTGTTCTAATTCTTATGTGAGTTAGAAGTGCTAGCAGATACAGTTGAGAGGGCATATTCCCTTAACTCTAGTTTCTTAAGCTCTGTAGCAAGTATTCTGTTTCAATTTCACCTTTTTTACTCTCTTTTAATGCAACAGTTGTGTTCTTTTACAGTATTAAGGATGGTATACTTGCACTGGTTTCAAATACATTAGGAGAAAATGTTAAAGTAGTGCTGCAGGAGACAGAAAATACACCAAAGTTAACAAAAGGTACACCATCATCACGACCATTGAGAACTGGGATTGCAGTGGTTTCTTATGTCTTTTTACCAAAAGCTTTGTTTTGTGGAGGCATGAAAACCTAAGCATTGAACCCTCTGTCTGCAGCCAGTTATATTGCTCAGGACTCAGAGAAGTGAGCATCCTGCCTGTACACAGGTACCTCACATAACTCTTCTTGCTTTAATTTGTACAAAACTATTCAGAGTAATCCTGTGTATTTTTCTTCAAAGTTTATGTTATGTATTGTGTACTTTTTAGCCTTTAATAGTGCTAGCATTGGCTTAGAGTTACAAAGTAAAATGGTAGTGATTTTGGACACATAGTTAATAAATTAGTAGCTTTATGGCTATGCTAATTATTTAAATATATATGTATTTTGGCTGAACATCTTTTGTTGCACATTCTTCTAAACTTGAATGTTATCTTAGTTTCTCCTCCCACATGAATTTATAAAAAAAAAACCAGAAATGTGTAGTGCTAGGCAGCAGAGAAGTAAACTTGAACATAAACTTTCATGTAAAAATAATTTTAATACACTACAACAAAACAGTCATAGGTACATGTTGACTCATTTTTGGGTATTCATGTAAGAACATACTATGAGCATCCTTAGATTAAGATTTGTAAAATTATTTGAATCCATCTACTACATGGGACATTTGAAAAGGTAAAATTTGCATTTGGAAAGGATGAATCCGGTCTAAAAATAGCTTAGATAAAGATTCTTCCACCTCCCTAGGGTCTGAAGTAATTTACTGTAGCCATTAACATCTAGCATGATTTCAGGTGAAGCGTTTCATCAATAAACTTGAGTAACATTTTTATTTAAGAAAAGGAGAAAGGAGGAGCAAAAGCAGAGTGTCAGAGAGGTGTCAGAGGGCTTTTTTGTTTGTTAAAGCCATTCTAGACTGTTTATTAGTAGTATTTTCATTAATTTAAAACAAAAATAATCTGAGATGCAGTCCACCTAAATCCTGCCCAAATGGGAACTTTATTTCCTAAAACTTGTCTAAATCTCAAAGAACAGCACAGTTTGAATTCTTCCTAGGCCTGTCTAAATCTTATACCCAACTTATTTAAGTATCTACTCCTTAGGCTTAAAATTTGGTAAATATTTATTAAATAAAGTTTTATTTCTGCATTCTCAGAACTGTCTGCTTTGGCAGAATGGACAAATGTCATGCTTATAATTCTTTTTTACTTCTGGGATTAAGTAAACAGGCAATAAACTCCACCTCAATAGGGTGAAATAAACTGAACACATTCCTTTTTTTTAATAGCCCACTGAATACAGCACTCATCCAAGGAGCGAGGTGGCCAAGTTCTGGGTTCTGCTGAGACTGACTCATGATGCTTTAGCTGCATCTGAAGAGACTGCTCTATACCAACAGATCTGACGTTGGCTGCCAATGGTGATTAAATTTATAACATATGTATGAAATAGGGACTGAACCAAAAATCCCCTTTCTGAGGCTGATTCTGGCAGTGAGATACATCCCCTTTCATCTGGTGCTAGAGAGGATTTTGCTTTAAGTGGTTTCTTACAGGAAGATAGAGATGGCAGGGTAGCCATCTCTAGAACTTTTACTGAATCGAGTGTTTTTTGGTGTTTTACTGTGCATGGCATAGAAGCAGAATTTCTCTTCAATTATGTAATATTTAGTTTTTCGATAATTACAGATAATTGCATGGGAAAGTTCTATGAACTGAAGTGTTACCGTAACATCTAAAATCTACAAATTGGGTAACAATTATGTTTGGAGTTACACCATTATTTCAAGTATAATTACTATGAGATTGGCAGTGCATGTAATTAATAAGTAATCACTGGAATTTGTCCTCACAGTTGCACTTCCCCCTTGTTGTAAAGTTCTTTGTCACATTATAGTATAAAGATAACATCAGTTGACCTCCACATGTGTTATACTAAAACTCAAAATAGTATTTCCATTGCAGTACTAGCTCCTTAATGTTATAAAAGCATTGTTTCATGGAGAAAACAGAGAAGGTACAGTGTGCTGTGTATGGGGAAGAAGCAAAGCAACCTTTCAACAGATACCAGCTAGTGAGATAACTTTTCCATAGCTATCCAAAGTAACCCTTTTTATCTACTGAAGCTGGTTTGTAACTTGCTAAAATTCTATTGAAAGTTTTTCAGAACCTCCTCACATCATCTACTGCCTGCCTTCCATTGTAGGGAAAGTTTGATTAACATAATTTCACACAGAAGAGAAGAATTTGTAGTTCATTCTTGGGTTCCACTTTGTCCTGATTTCAGCTGGGATGGAGTTAATTATTTTCTTAGGAGCTGGTACAGTGCTGTGTTCTGGCTTTGATGTGAGACTTTTCAGTTCTTCAGGCCTTGCTAGGGAAAAGACTGGAGGGGCACAAGGAGCTGGGAGGGGACACAGCCAGGTCTGCTGACCCAAACTAGCCAAAGAGGTGTTCCACACCATGGGACGCCATGCTGGGTGTATATACCTGGGGGTTGGCCGGGGGGGCAGGTCATGGCTCAGGGACTGGCCGGGCATCGGTGGGTGGGTGCTGAGCAGCTGCCCCGTGCACTACGTGTTCCTTTCTTCCTTTCCCTCTGGATTTTATTCTTTCCCTTCCACTTTTCATTATAACCGTTACTGTCATCAGTACTTTCATCATCAGTACATCAGTACTGTCATCAATTGTTATTATTGTTCTTTCATTTATTTTTCCTTTTTCAATTATTAAATTGTTCTTATCTCAACCCTCAAGTTTTACATTCCTCTCCAACTTTCCTCCCCACCCCTCTGGGTGAGGGGGGAGTGAGCGAGTGGCTGTGTGGTACTAAATTGCCAGCCAGGGTTAAACCACGACACACTTGGACAAAGCTTCTTTTTTCTTTTTTCTTTCTTTTAATATTATTTATATAAGATACATTTTTGCCAAACTTTAATAGTTTTGATTCTGTTTGATTGTTTGTTTCATTATTTATCAGGTTTTACCTGGCGAGACGATTATACGCAGCATGTGATTGGTCAGGAACTCTCAACCATTCACAAAATACACACCAGGCACCCTGATATATTTGCATCTGAAGGCTCTGACATGGGAAGGTAAGTCTTCAATGGTGGTTTTGCCTGGTAGGTTTTTGGGAGGATTTGTGAATGATAAGAAATAGATAGGCACTGAAGCTGAATTAAACACATCACCAAAACCACTATCTATATGAGAAAGGAAAACCAGTTGTACAACAGCACAGAAAACACCAGACAGAATGAATGAAAACCCTCAACCCTGTTCTTCTGATTATCAGCAAATCAGGAAAACACACCTTCTGTTAATTTAGGTGTCAGAATTCAAAATATCAGGTCTTTTATCCCGTTTATGCAGTGTCTAGTGTCAGTTCAGCCTACTTATGAGCTCTACTTATGACTGGCTTAAAAAGGCAGACTTGTATAGTAGCTCGACCACAGGAGACATTTTATTCTGGAAAAAAGCCAACAAAAAGAAACAAGAAGCATTGAATGACATTCTGGGCAAGTAATTATATTTTCAAACTCATAGTCTTCCAAAACATAGCTGTAATTGATTTGAAGTCCATAGACTCTAAGCTTAGTTGCAAAGTTTGTCCAGGAAGGAGAGATTCATGCAAGTTCCCATGACAGAAAACAGTGTTGGGACATTTTTATCTATTCTTTGCATTATAGAAGCTATTTTCCTCATGGCTTGAAAGATATTGAGGCGTGACTTAGCAGTTACTGGTGGCAAGAGGCACGTCTATAATTCTGTAGAATGTTATGGCTATAGGACCTGCAATTATATCAACTTGATACACAGATACACATATGTATTTTGTTATGTCTGGTTTTTCCTGCAGGCTTTTAAGTGCAACTCAATCACACATACCCAGAAGAAAATTTTAAAATGCATAAAATTTTAGGAACATTAAAAATGGTAAATTTTACTTTCTCCTGCATGATTTTAAGAAAAGCAATCTCAAAATTCATGAAATTAAAAGAAAGTGTTTTTTGTTAGAAAACTTTCTTCATAGTGGATCAAAGCTGGAACTTCTGGCTTTGATGGGCAAGATAAATGTTGGACTTTAGATATTCCGATACTGCAGTATGTATTTTGCATATACCGCAAAAAATTTCCTTTTCTAGATTTCTATTCTATGGAAATAAAAATGCTGTTTAATTGATACTTCAGTGGCTTCAGCTGTGTTTGCCTCTTTTGTTTAAATTCATAGAATCTGACGCCATATTTCACATTTTTGCTGATTCAAAAGCATTCCTTAAAATTACAGCACTATACATTTCAGGAGTACAGTAGAATAGAAACTTAACTTCTACAGAAGATACTGATCTATAGATTATCATAAAGGTGACAACAACATGCGGTTGAATCCATAAACATGTTTCTGCTGCTTAGATACACAAAATCTTAGGTACACAAAATGCTGTTACTGTATGGATTACTCTCTGTACATGGTATCAGAAATGATTCTTAATATCTTCTGGGGGATTTTTTTTAGAATAAGTGTATCTGAAACTTTTATTCATGAGAGTAAGATAAAATAGGCCAGATTTCCATGAGATCAAGCCTGTATTCTGCAGTGTTCCAGATTCATAGTTACACAAAAATAAAAAGTACAAGAAGATATAAGAAATAATTTAGTTTTTAGACTGAGAACAAACAGATGATCGCTTTTAGGACTTCCTGTTGTGATCAGGTTTGAGCTGTTTTGCATTTTAGCTAGAACTATATGTTAAAAAAATAACCCATTTTGTTTATTGACACTTTAGGAACATCAGAATTTCAAATGTGTTCCACTTATAGCCATTCCTATTGTGGATAGATTTTCTGAAGTTACCAAGCTGTGCTTCTGAAAGCATTATCTTATGTGCCAACAGTTTAAAGCATTAATTGATTTTTCTTGTTGCCATTTACAATATATTCTGTAGGTCAGGGAACAGTAGGAACTTTTCCTCTGGCACCTTGTAGATTCTCATCAAGTTTGCTATATGCTCGGTGTGCTCAATGCACTTGCTAAAATGTTATCAGATAATAATTAAATAATTAAAAAAAGCAACTTGGTGTAGGTATCTAATTATCAAAGAAACATTATGGCAGGAAGACCTTTTATTAAGGGTAACCGTGTGTAATAAGACAATATGAAGTCATACTAATGAGTCATTAATCCCCACAGAGCTAGTGAGAGCGAGAAAATAGACTCAGACACTTGAAAGGTAAATTGACTTAGGCTAAATTAGTGCGTATGAAATCTGATGAAACAGAAGACATGGATTTCATCTTAACAAAATGCTAAAACTGGGAGCTTGATTTCAAGATGAAAGTTCTTTCTTTGGTGGCTAACTGGAGTGTACACGGTATTTCCTGGGCCCTTATTAAATTTCAAAAAACCCCCACTCTTGAAAGAGGATCCAAGATAAAGGAAAAGAGTCCATTCTGCACACAGGGAATAAATGTCAGTTGTGTTCATTGGTGCAATTAGGCAAAACCACAAATGTTTCCAGCAAACTTCAATGTATGAAATGGTGTATAGCATTATTTCCATAATATAACCATCATTAAGTCAGTAATAAGATTCTCACAGCATTTTAAAGGGAGAAACATTATTCTAAAAAGTTTGGTATTTATTGACAACATTCTAGAAATATCTGAGGTGCAGTGATTTAGATATTTCCGCACAAAAGCTCCTAAAGTATTGGGGTTTTGTAGCAAATATAGAATTATTTCTGTGGCTAAATAATTATATATGTTATTGTCTTTATACCCTAAAGTTCATTGTATGCAAAGTCCTTTTTCAGAACAAATTTAAACTGAAAATGCTTCCAAATAAGTGCACAGGAAGAACTCATTTCTTCTGTTCATTCATTTTCCAATATCACTTTATCAAATTTAAAAGAAATGTTTTAATTTGGTTGCAATAATAGCTCACTTAATGTGTTTTTGTGTTAATAAGGTGAACAACAGTGATATACTAGTGAACTACAAATTTTTTTTACAATCTTTCAGATGTGTTAATAGGATTTCATGAAAGTTGTCATCAAATTAAATGTAATGCTTTGCTAGACTTTTACTTTTTAAATGTCTAAAAGTTTACAGTATAAAATACTACAACTGATGTGGAATTTAGACACAATTTGAGTGTAATTACTGTCTCCATAAGAAAAATGAGAAGTCTTTGACCCCAAACTTTGCTTCTATCACCGGTGTGATTATACACTGTAAATAAGGGCTTGAAAATCTAACCTGAATACTGACTTTTATCTGTGCATTCATTTCCCATTAGCTCCAGTGGAAATCCTCAGGGCAGAATTTGGTCTGGTATTTCCATTCTCCTTTTCTTTTCAAAGTTAGCAAAGAACGGAGAAGATAGGTGTTGGAATTAATTGATGAATGAAAGATGAGGTTTTGAAACTGGGAAACTTTCACCTCTTTGGATTAGTTCATCTCTATTGAAGCAGAAAGCACACTGTCCAGCTCTTTCTAAAACTGTAGAACAGTTTTCCTCTGGCTTTAAGTTGAAAAGGAGGTGAACAGTGTTACCTGCCTGTCCACAGTTCGTCATAAGGCAGAATTTAAAGCTCTGGAATAAGAGTAAAAAGTATGAAGAGCACGAGGACTAAGCAAGACTGATGGTGAATTATATCAAGATCACTATAGTCCTCTTTGCAGTAAACCTTTGTTTTCTTGGCGTTTGGTTACTTGATGGGTTGTTTTACACTGGGGAGAGGTGCAGGTTTTTTCTGGTACGTCAAAGTAAGCAACCCTCTAAGCACTATTGGTTGCAATGCTACCACTGTAAATTAGATTATTAATTACATTTATTGGTATTAAATTAGTCAGGACACGCATTTGATAAATCTGTAAGCATGGAAGGAAGGACATAAGAGCACTCTCAAGCTGTGCCCCTACATAAGCACCATGACATGGGCTGGTAGAATAAAACTTTGCTTACAGTGGCATGGACATGTTGAAAGTCAAATGATGACTTGTGTCCCTGAGCTGGAAGGCTCTTCCACCTGGAGCTGTTCATCACTGAGGAAGTATGTAGGTGTGTGGGTAGGAAACGGTGACACAAAAAAGGTGACTTCCCTCAAAACAATGTGTCACAGGGAAGAAAGCAGACTTGGAACCCTCTCTGCTTTCTTGCACAAGGAATGAAATAGTTACTGGTGTTGACATTCAAATTATCATCATCATTGACATGTTGTTGAGATAGATGAGGAGAGCCAGTAATAATTCAGATTCATTGCAGACACTGCTCTGAATCCCATATAACCATCTCTACACTGCTGTTGTTTAATCACATTTTTAGCTTTTCCTTGCAAACGTCACCAAGATCTGTCTAAACCACTCAGGAAACACTGCCATCCTGTGAATCGAGGGCACCTGAGGAGAGCAAAAGAGATACTTGTTCAATCTCATTATTCCCTTTTTAAGCTGTTTGCTGGAGCTGACTTGCTCAGTTATTTCTGCACATCCAGTATTCTCACTGTATTCCATAAATTGGTGCAGGGCCAAATTGTTGTTGAATCTCATCATCATTCAGCAATTTTTTTAAATCTTAGAACCATCTCATATTTCTTTGGGGTGCAATTTAATGATCCATATTTTCTTTTTACAAGCATTCTCTTTTCTTCTGAATATGGCTTTGCCTTGATGTAAGCATTATATTTGACTTCCTGTTGGATCATTAACTTTGATTCATGGAATAAATTGCTAATAGTGCAAGTTTTTTTTTACTTTTGCTGAAACATTGAATTTTCTATACTTTTGTGGTTGCTAAGCTTTTGAGCGACTGTTGTGTATGGAACTAACTTAAGCGGTTTGCAGTGCCTTTTTAGTTGGGCACTTTGTTATGTTGTACAGGCTGGTAACTTTTTTTTCCTTGCTTTTTCTGTGCAGGACTGTGGGGCTGAATGCAGATAATGGAAGAAATTATGATCTGGAAAATGATGTTGACTTGGCCAATTCTCTTCAGCAATATCTTAAATATCTCGGTATTCTCTCCCAGTCTGCAACTACAAATTTATACCCAAGGAAGACAAATGACAAAGCTTCTATGAAGGTAGTGTTTCTAATGTGGTTACCACATTATGTCATTTTGGCTTCCCTCTCTGAATTCTCCTTATTTTTCAGTTTTCCCTTCTGTCTCAAGAGCAGACATTGTTTCTTACTGCCTCCTCCAACTGATTATCGTAACTGCACTAATCAAGTTCTCTCTGAATGACCTGAGTCATCTTCACCCTTGTAAACAATACAGCTTTTCTGAACTGGAGTATTTAATCTCAATTAGAGATGGATTGTATGTGAGGAAGGAGGAAGAGTGGGATAAAGGTGGTAACATCTTCACTGACTGATCTGAAACCATTCTTGCAGCATCTGAGTGGCTCCTCTCCAAAAAGCTGGCTGAACTACCCTTTGAATTCTTGCTGGAGTTGATGGTGCTCAGAGTACAATTAACATAATCTTTGAGCAGATTTTGAGATGAATTGTGCCTCAACATTTCCTCCTTATTGATTATAAAGAAAGCCTATCATGACCAATTACGGTTCATATGTATACATTAGAAATATGCGGATAGCTAGGAAGATAAATCACAACCATTAAATCTTGAGTATTGGCTATTTTTTAAAAAAACACACAAATGCCTGTTTGAGAACTAAAACACTTTTTTTTCTTTCCTAGAGAAAATCTGTCTTGCTCGAAGATGGAGCTTGATAAATTTATAAAACTGATTGGGTGGAGGGGTTGCTTATGACAGACCGTTACAGGCCTGTATCTTTTGCTCGAAAATTGTGTTTAGCCAAAATACTCTATTAATTTAAAGAAATAAGCTGTTATTATAGCAATCCTTTAAAAAGAAATTGTATGTGCTGTTTGCATGAATAAAGTGCAAATGCAACCACCTTAGCTAAAAAACATACTGAAGTTTTAGGAAAAAATCAGGTAAAGAAAACATAGTGTTAAAGCCAAACTTTTTTTTTCTAGGCGCTAACTCAGAGACACAGAACTACTGCAGTGTATCTGCAACACCAGTTCCCAACAACAGTATCAGTTGTATCAACTATATAGTGATGGCATAACTTGAAATGTTACTATCCTTGTCAGAAGCTGCAGGTTTCCCATTTCACTGATTGGCATATATAGAGCTTATGATTTATGGCGTGTGTCATTAGGTGTTCATCAAGGGTAAGGAACCTATAGGCAGTGGCAAGGCAGCTTTTGGGATGGATGAGTGACCGCTTTCATGGTACTTTTTCTGCACTCTCTATTCATGGGCACTGACTGCAGTGAGGATGCCCGGCTTTGAATCACTGGCTTTCAGAGACAAGAAAACTTGCTCAAGAAGTATTTCAGTGGGTCTGGTGCTGTCATGCAAGTTCATAAATAATCCATATGGTTGAGACCTTCTGTGGGGAAGCCTGCTGTGATAACACCACCCACCAACCTTATCGAGTGTTGCCATGGAGATGGGTACTCTGAAGCCTGGGGGAGTGGGATAAAGAGGAGAAAATCTGGAAATGAAGCATGTATAGGAGCAAACTGTACACTTCTGTTTACTGAAAAGCGTTTTAAAACAACAGACACTGAATCAGATGTGTTACCTGTAATATAAAAAATATATATTTACAAATGAAAATTATTTTAAAAATTAGCACTCAGTCATGAATTTTAAATAATCCTGGAGACATTTCTCTGTCCTCTGCAAATCAAATGCAACTGCTGTTCTTTAAAAAGAAAGAAGACGGCCACTGTATTTGTGCCTTGATTCATTGGATCATTAATGAAATAATATTTAAACAAAAGAGAAAACAGGATTTTTGCTACTCCAGAAAGCAGAAAAAAAATATTAAATTTAACAGTTTGAAAAGAGTAGGAAGGAAAGTAAGTGTAAGAGCTGCATTTGATATGGTCATATCACTTGAAATTGAAAATGGCTCTTTGGCACTTTAATTGCATGCTTCAAAAAATCTTAGTAGCTTTGTTTGTGTTTAGATTAGTTATGACCCTACATTAAATAACTGAAGCAAGATCTTATCTTTTTAACTTTCTTGCACTTTGCTGATTAAAAATAAGGGTAGGATAGAGGTACTTTACCCTACTTAAACCTAAAATTGCAGCTTTAGAGCCTTTGTCCTTCTTAAAAATAATTTTCTTTCAAGTATATGTTTATCTCTGTCACTTCATTTTTGTTATTGGGGAGCAGGAGATGTAACACTGTTGGCTTTGATACCTTACTTGCTATGAAGCACAGCTGAATCTTGCAGAAATTTAGTGCTTCTAGGCAGGCTTCCTGAGTGGATTCTGATTTATTCCAAAACAGTCATCAGAGGACTCTGGCCAAGAATAAAACAAAGGAAGAATAAAGGCAAAGATTTAAAAATATTTGTTATACTCCAAAAGTGTTATTTAGTATCTGAACATGAATATTATTAATCAAAGTGTTTTACAAACTTTTGGTCTTTAGTTTTGGTACTATCTTCCACATGTATTATTGGAATAAAATTACAGAGCTTCAACATTACCAAGTAGACAGAATACATACAGTTATACATAAAGCTGTAAAATAAGACACAGCAAAACCTAAAACAAGTAACTTTTTCCTATTTCCTTTGTTCAAAGAACTATCAGCTTGAGGCTTGATACAACAGTGGCAGAAATAACACTAATTAACTTAAATCATGTGATGGATCAAAATTCCTATAATGCCTACCATTTATTGCAAGAGCTTCTCTGAGTGATTTTTGAAGCACTTGAAGTTCACCACCAACTTAAAAATTTTTCTCGGTATTTAGACGGTATCTACGGCAGGCTGTAATCTAGCCAGTTGATAATGACTCTGCCAGTGGATAAATAGCAGTAAATCAGAAGATTTGGTGGGTCTGTTTCCCGAGGATTACAGCTGTAAAGAGCATTTCACTTTAGTTAAGCTGAAAAGAGTTGTTCAGAAAATGGGCACTTGGGGGCATTTGTTACTTAAGCATTAGCTAGTGGGTTTTTGTTTGGTGTTTTTCCCCTCCACTTGGGCTTAATGAAGGTTTTACCATTCACAAAATGCTGCATTATCAGTCTTTTTGATTCCTTTCTGCCAAACCTGGACTTAGTATGGGAAATGACATATAGCCAGGCACAAACACATAATGAGATAGCTTGGTTTATCTTATCTACTGAGGCAAGAAATGCAGAGGCTTCAAATCATGTGGGAATTCCCCTGCTCTTCTACCCTCTGGTTAGGAAAAACTCCTCTCATAGAAAAATACCCAAACCCAACCCCCTGAAAAAAATACTGTACTATTGACATTCGTACAGAAACTGAGAAGCAGGGTTTTGTTGGGTTTGAAGGGATAGCATGCAAATGGTATTGCTAAAGCTAGTCAGCTGTAAAAGGAGAGCTTGCTTGCTTTGCTGCTGATGGTAGCCCTGCTGGTGAGCTCTGTGTGTTTGCATAGCAGGGGCATGTGGGAAGCCTGGAGGAAATCTTTAAATAAAGGAGATGGAAAAAGGGAAAAATAGCTATGTCCACAGTGGCTGCTAAACAAAGCAAAAAAGAGAGGCAGCAAAAGTGATCAGTATGGCAGCAAATACTCCTTTTGTCTACCATCACCAGCTGTTAGACAAGGCAGTGAAGAATGATCTTATATTTTTTAAAAAAAGTCCAAATGCCTGCAGTTGAATAGTTACAGGAGATTTCAATTATGCTGCCTTCATCTGACCAAGAATAATTTTTTAGCCATCACAGAAAGAGAAGATTTGAAATGTGATACAAATGTACTTAGAAGTCTCAAAATCAGAAGGAGAAAAAAAAAACCCAAACCAAACAAAAAACCCTGTCACCTGGAACTGTTTGTTTTTTCCTTGAACTAGCTATCAGTTTAACATAATCTCTTGCCTTCTGGTAGCCTGACTTGTGAATTTTTTAATGCCTCATGCCGGCAAAAGTGCACTGCTTTGGTTAACAGCGCTGTGCTGGGCTCATTTCAGACACAGGGGCTATAGCACACAGCAATCGTGTCCACCACACTGCATGACCAGTGCCCAGTCACGCTTCTGGTCTCCCAGCTCCACTCTGGGGTTGGATGCTCCTTTGGCTCCTCCAGGAAACCTTCTGGACAGGCTGTAGGAATAAGGAAGTTGCCTGCTGTACTTGTGCTAGTGCTGCATTTCTTGTTGCAGGGGTCTTTTATGGTTTAGGTTTTAGGGCTAGAAGATTCGTGTAACTGCTCTATATACCTTCCTCCTGAGTTAGCCTCTGAGGTCTTCAGACATGGTCCTACCTGCTGCTAAGGTCTTCCTTAGGCTCATGTGCCATTCAGGCCCTTATATGTAGTATAGGGAGGAAGAGAAAATTGCCTCCGAGTCCTCAGGGAGTTTCATCTATTTTCTGCTGTTTCTGTTTCTTTGGTTTTTAATTACTTACGTTCATTTCAAGGTATACTTTATGTATAAATATTGTGATTGCAGAAATCTCCAAGTCTGAGATATTATAAATTTTAAACCAACGAGTCTGGGAAAAAACAGAACGCTTACATCAAAGAAGTAATTAATAAAGGTAAAGCTCTTCATAGATTTCATGAAGGGGAACCGCATGAAGTGACTGGTTAGCGACAGAGAGGTATGGCTGGCTGTTAGACCAGCAGTACAATGGCGCTGAAAGGGAACAAGGTGCAAACAAAAACTGTTGTGGCAGAGTCAGTTTGCTGGAATCTAGAAGGGTACAAAGGTTAGACAAAGCATTTGGTAAAGCTTATATTTTAGTCCTTACTGCAAGAGGGAACCTTCCACCTGTTTTCCTCCTTCACATTCAGGGAAGATGACTCATATCTTTGCTGGGTTGAAAATCAATTGTTTTATGCTTTGTAATTGATCTCCTGAAAGAATTAGGATATGTGGTAATTTTTAAAAAGGATTATTATTTATTTTAGAAAATCTGAGTGCACAGGTGCTCAAAGATGTACTCTGAACTTATCTGCAAATAATAATTACTGTGATTAACTAGTAAGAAATTACGCAGTCATTGCTCATTTTAATCTGGAGCTTTGATGCAAAAAAGCAGGACCTTTATTTAGCTAACACTGATTAAAATACAGTACTGAATGAAGTTCATCAGAAATTGATTTGAAGGCTGACTGCTGAAAAGTCAAAAAACTTTCTGTAAAGTATACATTTAAACTCTGCTTATATAAATGTTAAGTTCATATTTCATTTATGTGGAATTATGTATACATAAGAAAAATATAATTAACCCTATGCATAAACACTTCCATACAAATATCAGGAATAATTGATAAAGGAGTCTCCCTGAAACTACAGAATTGTCCATCTATTGGCATATCTGTACAATGACCATTAGAATAGTATCTGAATGTCTCACAAGTTTTGATATATTTATTTACCTTATGCCATTACAGAGTACGGAAGAACTAATACTCTGACATAGACAGATTGTATAGCTTTTCTGAGGTAGTGCATAATTTTTTGGTACAGTGTACACTAAAAGTTAAGCCTCAAATCCCAGAAAAGTATTTTGTCTTTTGGATCATTCTCCTCTCCATTGTTCTTTTCAGTAAAATGAAAACATGACAGTCCTTTAAAAAAAACCAACAACACAAAAACAAAGAAAAAAAAACCCCAAACCCAGCAAACAAAGAAAACTCTGTAATTACCAGAGTAGAACTCATTTGACCAAATACAGTTTTTTGTATTGGTGTGAGTGAAACTAAACTCTTTATGATCAGTGGAGTGAAAAAAGGAATTTCCAAGTTGTGAATCATCTATTCTAATACATATATATAAAATAAGACATTGTAAAATCTGTCTTGCTGGCCATCCTGCATGAATCTGGTGTAGATAGCAATTTTTTTCTGGGAGGACTAGTACCTCTACGTTTGAAGATCTAGCAGACTCATGGCTACAAAGCCTAGTAAAATTATAGTTGTGGCATAAATACACAGTCTGGTGATCTAATGTGAACTGTGATTTAATTTTTTAATTAATAATTTGGTAAGTGAAGATTCTAGTGCCAATATCATGCTTTTCAAGTCTTAGACCTGACACCTACCTTTACCTACCACCTATCAGTTGTGACAGAATTTCCACATCTAACATAGAAATCATAATTTCCCTTATTGCACAGCTGTCTTCTAAAGATTAATTATTTTAACACTGATTTGAAGATACATGTACTGTAGAAATTATATTATAAATGATGTGTGTCAAGTCTGGAGGCTTATTTAAAAGGGCAGTTAATTAATTGCTGGTAATTCCCAGATGAAACATAGATTGTTTTAAAACCTCAAATACAGACTGAACAATAAGCTTTGCTTTTTTTTTAGATCCCTCCCCACCCCTTCAAAATCAGCTCTTTTTTTTTTGCAAAATACCATGTGTCTTCCAAAATACCGTGTGTTTAGAGGGTTTGCTTCTGTCATTTCTCCTGCAAGTTTGCTATTTGTCTTGCAAATATTTACTCACTGTTCTTTGGTACACTGAGCTCAGTAAATAGAAGACAATGGAGCTGGTACAAATTTTAGCGTATATTCCGTATTTATTTTTAGATCATACTCATCAAATGAGAGGGTAGAGTTCACAAAAATTTAAACTTATTTTATCTAACCTCTGTGTGACTGTGCTGGTGTATACATTTCAGGACAGTGCAACAACAATTATATTTTTTTTTTAATGAGGGGAAAAAACCTCACCTTACCTGAAGCAGTTGTCCAGCAAATAGTTGGTTGCTTTCAATGGAGTTGTAAAACAGTGTTGTAGGTGTGGATCCTGAAGATCTCTAATCGTTTGCATTTCTTTGGGTAAAAGTGTTCTCTAGATTCATATGTTAGAATTATAAGTATATTGAAATGGTGCTAATGTGCTCAACTCTTGGCAGATGAAGATCTTCATGTTTCTATGTAAATCATCTTTAGATAGTGAGATAGCTCAATATACCAGCATATGCCTACAGAAAATGTGTTTAAACATCATTCACTGAAGCCTTAAGTAACAGACTTAACTGACATATGAGCAAACTGTTCTTAAACAAGGGAAGCTGGTACACCCTGGTATATCTATCGGCACTGATTGCCATGCTGCACAATTTCTACCTTTCACTGGGGGCTGACTGTGACTTTTTGGTTCCTACTGGTAATGTTAAAGAGCTTCTGAACGTGGTAGCCTGATAGTCTGTGTCCCCATGTCTAACCAGTAGCCAAGTGGAGCAGGTACTGCCAATAGGCACCATGGGACCCATGGTCTGACTCTGGATATTGGCACTCAGACCACCATACAGACATGCACACATAATAGAGCTTCTCACCCAGAAGAATAGTTAGAAATAGAGTTTATTGAGAAGATGGGATAGACTGTGGTGATCAGAGACAACGTATGGTCAGACTTGTGTACTAGCCAACCTGCTTACATGTTACTGGTTCCCTTTTACTGCCTTTTCCTGCTGTTACACCACAGCTGTTCCCCAACCCGCCCTGATTTCTGGTCCTTTCTCTAAACATCCTATTATATGCTTTGTACAATGACAAGATGTTTTTCCTGGCATCCTGTAAGGAGTCCCACAACCCTGTAGGCAGTAACTCCTTCAATCCGCAGGGTGATCCAGACAAGAGTCCTGGACATCATGGCTGATGGCTTGCTGTGGTGGCCCAGGGAGGAGCTGGGGGAGGGGCCTCTTGGCATTGATCAGGTTATTGGGGTTCATTCACCTGTCATTTTTTTCTCCACACATTTCACCCTTTATATGTAAAGACAAACCAGGTTATTGCATAACCCAATGTGTAAAACTAACATTTTTTGTTTGATGAGCTGATGATGAATGTCAGAGAGACCATCCAGCACTTCTATGCCCAAGGGAACTCTGGTTTAGCCCATAGGATGGAGATTTGTCAGAAACAGAGAGAACAACCAGCAGTTAGTTATGAGAACTAAAGGTAGTGAGTTCCTCAGCAACACAAGAAATGGTGACTAAAGATAAAAATTATTCATGCAAGAGAGTCTGTTGGAGAAGGTTGAAGGGTAGGCATGCAGGTAAGATCATCCCAAAAGAGATCAAGAATGGCTGGGAACATTTGGACTTAAAAGTGAATTTCTTAAATAGTAACATACATGAAAGAAGCCAATGTATTTATCCTCTCTCTTTTTTCATCCAGTTTTGGATGATTTTTTTTTTTTTAAGAGGAGTAGAATATGCTGCTCACAATCAAATCTCTGTCAACTGAAATTACAGCGGTGTAGATTATTGGATGGTATACAGTCAGACTCCAGAAAATCCTGTTAACACTGCAATTTCACATTAGGAAGCAAAGTCATCACTAGTTTTGATCAAAGGAGACTCTGAGGACCCCTTTTGCTTGATCAAGCTTTTGACATTGCAAACTACGGGGTGTTAATTAACAAACTTTGCCATTTTTACTTCTCTGATGTAGTTCTTAAATGGTTTCAAAGCTGTTGTAATTCTCAGAAAGAAAATAGGAGATAGTTACAGAAAATTATTAGTTGAAATAGTAGGTCAGATGAGATGACTGTGATGGTGCCTGTTGCTTTAAGCCTATGAATCTGTCAAAAGACCATGGCCTGATGCTATCTCATCACTGCAGGAGACACTGGTTTGACCTCTTTTTCAGTTTCTGGATTCTTACTTAGTCTTCCAGGTTCTTGGGGTTTATGCAGTGTTTTCTTGCCATGGTATAATGTCATTATACATAGTAAAAAAAGGCTGGTAGAGAAGGTTTTTGCTCCACTATTGCTCAAAAAATTGAATCTTTCTTTGCCTTTACCTATTATTTTCAGACAAACGTAACACTGAATTTGGTGCAGAGTGTGTAACATCATGTCTACAGCACGCAGTGGCTTTTAGGACTTCCCCTCTTTCAGTGAGCTAGAACCTAGCTGTAAACCTGCTAAGATATCCTCCTGACAGTGCAGCACTGTATGAAAGCAGCAGCTCACCAGCTGAAAGAATTGAAACTTTTTTAGCACAGGCCTGGCTACTTTAGTTGTGGTACCCAAAGGACACAGCTCCATCCCAGGGACTTCTGGGCCCTCAGGTTTCAGTGCTGGCTGGATTTCTCTCCAAGTAAAGGTAAATTGAGGTGTACAAATTCACAGCCCAGACTTCGATCTTGCAGTCAGGCAGTGCCACTTGTGCTCCTGTTAAGTTACATGTTCACATGAGTGCATGTGTTTCCCACATCAGGAGTTTATATGAGGCAAGTGCCTGAGTGTCACAAAATATCCAGACTGCTTCTGGTAGAAAAAGTTACGCTTCTTTCACTCCTCACAGTGAGTTAAAGTATGAGATGATTTCATTTTTGGTAGCCTTTGGAAACTTTTATGTTATCACACCATTGTTGAGGGAGAGCCTGGTTCCAGTCTTTGTTGTGATTTTATTTTCTAATTTCAGTAAGCATACTGCCCCTATCTCAAATAAGAACAACAAATGAAGTATTGTAGGTGTAATCATGACCCAACCAAATTTAGGTGGTAGCAAACATAAATTAATCTGTGAAAATGCATCAAACAGAAAAAGCTAAATAAAATTGTGGGAGGAAGATTTCTCCTTTTTGCATTCCTAAGGGATTTTTTGTTAGCTTTATATGACTTCAAGATTTAACAAATGTATCCTCAAGAAAGTAACTATTTTGTCATAAATTTAATTCCATTCTTTCTGCACTTGGGTGAAACATTTACATCAATCTACCCCTTTGTGGATAAATTGAACAGCATTTACCTGTGCCTTGGGTTGCATGCATCTAATCCAGTCCCCTTTTTAATATATTTAAAAAAAAAAAAAAAGAAAAAAAGAAAATGTGTAGTCCGTAGACTATTGCACAGTGCATCTGCACAGTGTAATTTATTGTGCCCTTCTGTGAACTTTCATGCAGAAAATGTCAGTTACTTACACACCTAAACCATACAAGACATTGCCCTAACAATTTCAACTTCAGAAAGGTTAGTGTGTGGGCTTTTTTGATAATGTGTGAATTATTGAGATAGCTTATTTGAAAGGTGGTGAAGAAGAGGAAAATCCTGTGCAGATGGAGAAATAAGATTTTTTTAACTGATTTTTTAAGCAATTTGGAGCATTTTTTAAAAGGTGTTGTATCAGTGACATGAGATAATTGAGCAGTATCTTACCTATTTTTTTTAAAAAAGAAAAAAGTTCCTGATAGTAATAGGGACTTGTATTCTAACCCTATTCAGTATAAATAATCTATAAGGTAGCTATGGTATTCTTTGTTAGTTCTACATATTGCATTAAATGTTTGTCTTTTTTTTTTCTTTTATTATTGTTGGCAGTTCTTTATATTAAACCAGTTTAATCATTTTCTCTTTAAAATTTCCTTACTCCCTGTTTCCTTCTGCTTCTCCGTAATGTTAGCAGCTTCTCCAAAGGCACCAACAAGGAAATTTGCAGATTCTTTTCACTGACCATGGATTATGCCATTTAACTTTGAAGTAAGTCAAACTAGCAATGTCCATGCTCAGGAGGTTTGATTGCAAAACCACTGCAAATAAGATTATCACATTGCTCTACAATTGTTACTAGTAACTTAAGATTTAAATCATCACTGGATTCCAAACTACATATAACAGATCTTTCTCATATCTTTTTCTGTAAAAAATAGATGTTTTTTCCCATGGCACTTAGACAAACCCATAATCTAGTGTTATGTTTATCTGTACTGCAATTTTACTTGGGTTTCACCTTGCATATTTCATTTGGCACATGTACTTCAGGTGCTGTGTTTTGTTTGAGATGGGGGTGGCAAGGTAGGGTTTTTTTCTCCTCCAAGTTGAGGATTGCCATGCAGCTGTGAGATCCCTTTAATTAAGTCAGACTAAGCTACATCAGATGGGCTGGTATCTGAGTGTACTGTGCAGACAGCTGAGCTGTTGGTGCTATACTTTAATTAGAACTTTTAATATTTCATCCCTTACTGCCCAAAGTGTGACCTGTCAAGCTGCTGAGAGGCTGCCCCTTCTTGATAGAGGTGCAGCTCTGAGCTCAGGACTGGCACTTACTTATATCCAATTTGTGAACAATCACCTGGTGGTTTTGTTGTGTTTTCTTTCTTGATGCCTGTTGTCTGCAGGAGCAGGAAATCACAGATCTGTTAATGTTAAAGGGTATTTGGACTTGTTAAATATCTCATCAAAAGCCAGCCCACATCTCCTGAACCTAATCTTTCACACGTGGCTTGATGTCTAGCAGTTTTGCTCCCCCGAAGACTTGATTTATTAGTAAAGCTTCAAAGGCTAAAGAGGCAGCTGGATATGGGACAGAAATCGAAATCGTGGTATAGTCACATAAACTGGATTGAGCTGACAATGTGTTTCCATGGCTGAATGGGGAATGTCCTTTCCCCCCAGTCATGTTACTCCCTTTCCCAACTCCCTGTTCTTCCTTCCCTTGTCCCCAGAAGGTCATCCAAAAGGTGGCAAGGTTGAGAGTACAGGGGCTGGATAGACAGACAGCAGTTTACGTGAATTCTCTATAAACTACTTGGTGTGTCTGGGACTGCTTTGCATCAGCCTCTGCAGTTCCTTCTAGGAATCTAAGTGTCATTAAAGAATTAATTACCCCATGCAAAGATCTGTTGAAATTAAGAAATAAAAACATACAACTAGTAGTTTTCACATCTAGGATTTGCTATTAAGTATGTAAACAGTGTTGAACTTGTATTTTTACAACTGGCTCCCCTCTTGGTGTTGATCAGAGCAGTGCACACCCTGCAGCTGGTGCACCAAACCAGTTATATTGCTGTTGTTTGATACAGTTCCCAGGGGACATCAAAATATTTCATACAAAAAGCGGCTTGATCTCTAGCTCTGTATTCTTTGACACTGTCTTACTCTAGCCCAATTTCTTGACATTAACAAAACATGTTTCTATGTTAAAGACCACCTGCAGAAGTCAAAAGCCTTGCACTGGTGGATCACAAACCAAAGAAGCCAAAGTGCATTTTTTTCTGTAATAAAGTTGCATAAGCCATAAGTCTACAAATCATCATATGGAATCATGGAATGAACCTCTTCAATAATTTCTCAGGGGAGGATGACCCTCTTGGAAAGCAAGGGTTATGAATATATATTATAAAATCAACTGACTTATCAGAAGAAATAAAATTGTTCAGAAGGAGAGCAAAATTATTGTCTATAAAAAAAGAACAGGATAAAATCTAAAGTTTTTTATTCATTTCTGGAATAGTTTATCAGCCTTACTTATTTTGCCTTTACAAATTTCAGTAGAAAATATATAAATAATGATTTTTCTGGCCTAATTCTACTAATTGCTCTCCTCTGGGGTATATAGTCTCTGTGCTTTATGTATTTTGCAGCTCTTTCTGTCCTAAACCATTATGCTATCAGTGCACAGGGACACTAGTGTTCCATTATAATTTATAGCAGTGAGAGTTGAAATAATCCCTGCCCTAAGTTTCCCACATTGTAATGTAGTTTGTTTGACAGTTTAACCAAGAAACCACAGCTGAGAAGCAGGACTCATTCTTCAACATACATACAGTATGGGATGCAACTTAGCAAAGTGTCCTGAAGGATTTAGAAACAAAGAATCTAATTGGAATCATTCTGAATATAAGTAAACGTCTTGGTTTATATTTGTATTTAGCAGAGAATGAAGGAAAATGTTTTTTGAAATTGTTTAGGAGGGTGGAACTGGTTTGTTAAAACCAAAAACCAAAAATGTCTCTACAATTAAATTATAGTAAATGTAATACTAATTAATGAGTCTATTGTTTCATATACTGAGGTAAAGGATTAAAGGACTTAAAGGCAATTTAAAATTTGTCCTCAAATCTAAATTTTGTCATCAACAAAAAGAAAAAAAATCAATGAAAGCTATGGATGTTGTCTTGCAGTTCTAGATTCCCATCTGGTGCATCCTTGAAAATCTGAAACTGAAAATAGAAAACTCTAGTGCCAGCCCACCTTTCCACTTTTTACCCAGCTCTTTTTCAATGAAAACATGGTTTTAGCTTGATTAAAACATTTTTTACATTCTTGCTTAGTTTGCTGAGTTATTTTACCTGAAAAAAACTAAACCAAAACAAAATCAAAACCCAAATGGAAACCCATTTTAAAGGCTGCTTTTATTTTTCTTTATACTGTCAGAGGGCATTTTGGTTAGAGGTTTAATTTAGGGAAAAAGCAAAACTATTTCCTTTAAAAGAGAACAAAGTATTTAATATATACAAAATATTTTTTTTTGCTTCCTTGGTGTTCTTTAAAAAATGACATTGTTTATTTGACTTGCTAGGTTTTGGTAAGTAACCTAACAAAACAAGTTACTCTCTCAAGTCTAGTAAAAACCAAAGGGAAAGTGGCTTTACTAACTTCCCTGTGTCTGACTGAATGCAGATAGTGCATAGATAATTAATATCAAGTTGAAGTTGCATCATTCTCTCTCTGATCTCTTTCTTTTGCTTTTTGATAATTTAATAATCTGGTTTACAAAATTTGTACCTAAGCGATAGTGCCTCTTTAAAGCAAACTTACCGGTTTGAGGTTTGCTACCTACATATGCATTACAGATTCTAATTATTGTTTTCCTGGTCGGTAAAACACTAAGGATTATGTCTGTGATCCTTGTGTAACAATAATCATTACAAAGCAATGATGACCCAGTCCTTTTTTCACCCTTTTACTCTCTAGAGCTACATCTATAATGATCCTATCAGGTACTACATGATGCAAAAACCCAAAGAAAGATCATCTCCTTTGGCCCATACATCAATATCCCATCAACAGCATGCTGAAAATCTCCATGGGAGGTCCTTCAGCCAGCCTCAGCCAGATAAATTCTCGCCAGAGTCAGAAACGGCGCTTGACCAAAAATCTCTGATGGCTGCACTGCATACGTACATCACTCAGAACTTGTCAGCACAAAACAATGATAAAAGCTCTCACAGCAGGACTAAGGGGCCTCACATATATGCTGATAGATTCTACTCTTCGCAAGTCAGTCCTTTTGATGGAACTTTTGCCAAAGGAAAAGCAGAAGATTTTAAACTGAAGAAACTGTTCAAGCCAAGACCTGCATCTGGAGTGCTGGGGCCGACCCCTGAGATGCTGAATCATAAATCCGCTTCCCAAGATGATCCAAAGGACCCTCTGAGTGTAGTGGATGGTAAAGCTGATATTTACTTATTTTAACTTATTGGAAGTTTTCCTTGTATTCACTGAGTATTTTTGCAAAAAAAACGGGGGGAAAAAAAAGTAGACATTCTGATATATCTCCTACTATTGGCATATTTATATCTGCCATAATACAGTAAAAATGTTCATCATCCTAACTACTTTCTCTGCAAACATCTACCCACATTCTTCAACCCACCTTCCATATGCATGCAGAAATATATGGCACTCAATAAGTTGTAGCATTTATGTAACTTGTTATATTTTTCAAAGCATTTTACAAACAACATGTGATTATGGGTATATCTTTCCTATCAAATCTGGTTTTATGTATACATCCCACACTATATATAGGTAATATAGAAATGCCTGGTTTTGTTCCATTTCTCTGTATTTAGCTAGAAATTCAAGGACCATGGATAAAATTCAAAGTTAGACACAGAAGTTAACATTGAGATAAATTCTGGTACAGAACAGAGAGGAGAGGCATCCGTCAATTGTGTGGCTAGGTGGACACAGTATAAATCAAGAAGGTGAGGTTACATCTAGTTTTGGATAGACATTTTATAAGAAACAACCCATTTGCTGGATTTCCATCTTTTTTTGCTAATGCTGTTTAACAGTGGCCAAATTCTGATTTCCTTTGTATGTGATAGTTTGACTAATATTTAAATGAAGATGGAGTGTAACTTCTCATGGGATGCTGTGATACACTTTATGTGCTGCTTTGTGAGACATGATGGGTCTCCACATCATGGCCAGGGATCAGCTACAGTTGAGGAAATAACTCTCATTGACTTTATTGTTTCTTTAAACTCATCTAACTATTGATGTTATTCCAGTGGTTCAGAATGCCTGAAAAATGAAAGAATTGTTCCTCAGCCATCGCCAAACAGTTACATCTGTTAACACCACAGTCACCACTATCCCAATGGATTTTGGTGATATGTAAGAGGGTTCCTTTGAATCCTTTCTGTAGTTACTATAATCCATAAAGTTTTACATTCTTTGATTTATATGGTTGGGTTTTTTTAAAAAACAGAATACACAGAAATGTCAAAGTTGCAACAGAGGAAAGATAATGCTTGCAATCAAGGGATGCTCAGAAGTGAAAGCATTCTTGGTATGGTGCCCAGAGATAACAGGTTTCAAGGAACGAACTATAATGTAAAATCAAATCCAGGTGGCACTGTAAGTCTCTTGCACAGGTTAGACAATTTTGTTACTAGACTCAAAACAAACTAGGCACATGCTGGTTTCATTATCCTCCAGCTGTTCCACTTCACCTTTCCTGGTAGGAGCCAACCGGGAAAAAAAATGCTTAACACTTAGAGGGAATAACATGTTTCACAATTCATTGGGTTGTACTACTATGACTTCACATACATAATGTGCCCTGTGGGAACTTCTTCCATTGCATTAGCTTTTAAATGTTGCATAGACTAAAATTATGAATCATTTAAGTAGGAAATAATATGGTTTCCTTTGTATTTTTGAGCCACTTAATAGTCTCATAAGGAAGTGGTGAAGACAAATCCCAACATATTCGTTGTTTAAAATGATGTCCATTGGAATGATGATGGTTTGGATTCAGATTTTCCAGGCTGACTGCATCATCTCTTTCTGCTTTTAACCTTTCTCCACTCTCTCTGGTGCTTCAGGATTTTTGTACACTTGTGGGTTGTTTCTCTCTTGCACCCTAAAGCACAGAATGTTTGAAAAACTGGAAAGCATGGGGTGCAGTCACATAAGCTCAGTTCTCTACTACATCTTATACAGAATTAGACAAAGGAACTAGACTGGGAGAACAATCGAGAAGGTACTGAGCAGATTAGCACTGAGAATTGCTGCAAAACAGTGGCAGGTAAATTAGCTAACAAGGCACCCTGAGGAAAAAATACAAGAGAAGGAAATGTGGAGCTATTTTCCTATCAGATTTGGAAACTACTACCTCTAGGAGTAGCATGATGTGTGTGGGTACTGCCTTTGTAGTCACTGTGCAATAGCAGAATCATTAATCTGTCTTCTGCACCAGCCATATTTAGAATTTGGCTCAGTTTTAAGTGATTTTTTTCTAGTTACTCATTTTTGGTGTATTAAATATTATAGACTACATCTCTCCCAGTTTTAAGTGATTTTTTTCTAGTTACTCATTTTTGGTGTATTAAATATTATAGAATACATCTCTCTGTTGCTTTGGAAAGGTCACAAAATTGATAATTCAGATATTTTTATTTTATTTTTCCCAAAATAAAACAAACTCCCATGTTTATAGAGCAAAGATATTTTTGTACATCCTTTGTCTGCAAAGCTGTGGTCACCAATCTGTATGGTGCTTAGCTGCTGACTACAGCTAAGTGTGGTCAGTAGGGTGATCATGTAGAAGATGACAGACCACCCTGTGAGAGTGCGAGCAAAGTTCCTGCTGCCATACACCGCGGTCGGTTCTCAGGCAAGCTGGCTTTGGCAGTTGTGTCAGTGGAGTTTGGGGCATGATTTATACGCTGTACAATAAACAGCTGTTTTCCCTTGCTAAGCTGCTATTGTTACCTACTAGGGAATTCTACTGGTGAAGCTGATATTAAAAATTACATGATCTAACATATATGTGCCTTTACTGTTCAGGGCTGCAAGGTAACTATGAAAAGAAATTTGCTGCCTTCATTGCAGAAGCTGGAGCTGAGGGAGAAATCTGGTTTGCAGTACAAGCCCTCTGAAACACGGCTGAGCATTGCCGATTCTATTTAGAAGGCATCAGTGGGAGAGTATAAAAGCTCTGCAGAGGTCCATGCATGTTCGAGTACACATGCTGCTTAAGCGATATGCCATTGCAGTATCCATCTGGGTTTTGGTCTTTCTCCAGCAATATTTTGTGATTTCAATAATTTCATCATAATTTCCTTAAATTACCCAAAGGTGTTTGTAAATAGATGCACTAATATCTATTTGTGTATCAGCCTTATCCAATGACATGCAAATTATATACAAACATGGACAAGTGCCATAACAAGTGGAAACATCCATATTTAACATGGACATTATATTAACATCGTATCAGTAACCTCATGAAGTTAGGAAGACTCTATTTAGACCTTCATTTCACCAGGCTGTTACAGACATTTTGGCGACTGTTCCTCCTAGTATACCGAAAACATGATGTTCCTCATGCTAGCTTTGGTCCTTGACATTTTAAGTGACACTTGTAGCTGTTCAGTAAAAGTAGCATATAATGACTAAGTTGTACTCACATTCACACAAGTGTTTAGGAGTTTGATAAACTGTGCCCAGGTGACACTGACCAGGGCAGGAATAGCAGCGTCAGAGGGGCAGGAGGCAGCTCCGTAACAGGTCTATTAAATGACCTGCAGTGAGCCAGTTAGTGTTATCTGGAATACGGCCTGTGGCCATTCATTTCCTTGTGTGGCTCCCTGCCCTGTTCCCCCATTTCCATTTTGTTTGAGACTGAGACTGCTTTGTTATTGACTATGAGCCTGTGGAAGTGGACTAGAGAGATAAGACTTGGCTAAGGTGATAGGTACAGAGAGAAGTTAGTTAGGAAAAACATAATGGAATAGAGATGACAGGGCTATATTGACTGTGTGTAGTTGAATAGCTCAGTAGTTGGCCTTGACAGCTGGCTGTGAAACAACCGAAATAAACAAAAATCTAGTAGTGCTACATTAATATAGCTCTTTTAATTATATATGTTCTGAAATATAATTCTCTTTTAAGATTTCTTTTCAAATATTGATGTTTTAGTTGAAAAGTTTTAGTTTTGATTTGGAACTGACACATATTCTGTCTTTTCTTTGCTGACTTTATTAGCTCTGCTTCAATAATTTAGATTTTTCTGTCAGGTTTTTGTCCGATAGTTCTATAAAACACAAGAACAAAAATGATACCTAAGCAGACACAAGACTTCTAAGGTAATCTGGCAGTGCTGGTGTTTCCTAGTTTAATTTCCTGCATTGCTGCTATGTGTAACATCTTCTCCAAATGGCCATCTTCCAGGTAGCTGTTGTGCTTCTTGAAAAAGTTTCTTGAACTAAGTTTGCTCAAACCTAGTGAAAACGTTTATTGCAGTTTGGATCAACTTGCTCTTGTAGATTACCTTCCTAAACAAAAATATTTGGTTATTATTTTTTTACTGTATTATTAAATTTGTAACGAGGATGGATACAATACAATGAAATGTGGAAATGAAAATATTCAAAGTTTTCTGTGAAGTGTTGCTCAGCTTCCATCAAATGCCAGTCCTAATTTTGCTGCCTCCAAATATCTTGGCCCAGAGAGTTTGGCATAGATTGTGAGATTAAGTCTTTGATTCTTGTAACTGAACATTGGCTTTCCTGTACAAAGCACCCTGCTGTTTCATTGTGGTACCATAATCTTTGCTGGCTGCTACAGTTTGAACATCATAGATTTAACTATCTTTTTTATTGTTAGTCACACTCAAGTATGTTTAAAACTAAGCTTTTTAAAGTAAATTTCAAAAGTTCACAGCATACACCCTCAGCTGAATTTTATAATGAAATCAGTAGAATTTTGTATTATCATCAGGGTGGATTATTGGAAACATGTATCTTTTTAACCTGGCAAAGAAAGTACATCAACAAACCACCTTCCCCATGTGTCAAAACCCTCTTTGACTCACAGTAAACCTACTATTTAAGCTGCTTAACTTATCTTGGTCTATATTGACTAATTAGTTTGGGGAAAACTGCATTAGTTTATTTGGTCAAGTTAGAGGACATTAATCTCTCTCTTGAGATGGCATTGAGAAGTTGATGGTCAGCTGCAAGCTTTAACCTCTTCAGCTAACACTGTGTGGTCCAAAAAATGACAGATGTTTCTCAGGTCTTGGCCTCTTTTTTCTGATGAGAAATAATCCTTGCTTCTTGTCTCCCTGCAAAACCACAGATGTTCTGCTGCCTTTTCCCAGGAGCAGAAGAGTTTCTACTTCTTCTTTCCTAGTCTCTAACTACTTCTTCCTTTGCTGTGAAAAGTAAAACCTCCTCTTTAGCCCTTTTTCCTGTAGTGTTTTCCCCTTTGCACATCTACTTTTTAATTCACTTTTATGTAACTGACAGCATGGTCCCAAAGTCAGTCTTGTTTACAGATGATGACAAAAATGTCCAACCACAGGCCTTAACAGGGAGAATGTTACTATAAGATAAAAGACTGGATGTTGCTGTCAAACTGCTTATACATAAATTCATACATTCAAAAGAGATTTAAAAGTGGACCATATCTTCCTTTTCTTGCACAATACTACCTATGTGACAGTTTTCTGGCATGCATATGCATATGTATGCTAAATTCCTGATCAGCATGAATAAGCAGAACAGAAGCATGATTGAAAATTACTTTGGTATGCTAGAGTAAGCCCTACATTTAGTGTCTCATACTCCAAGGGACATTAGGCTGAGTTTTGCAGAATAGTACTGAAGGATATATGCAATATATGCAGTCAGTACCTTCCCTGAAGAGCTGTTATGCTATATCTTCTAACTCACCTTGAATTTCCACTGTCCTTGAATTTCCTCATCTTCAAAACTTTTTTCACATCAAGGTTGTTTTGTGGTTTTGTTTGGTTTCTGTTGTTTTGTTTTGGGTTTTTTTTCCCCCTGCTAAATGTAAATCCATTTGCTTTTCCTGGCCTGGAATGTCATCTAAACATGTCTTTACTCAATGTGACTGGTAAAACATTCACAGCTGACAGACCAAAACAGTGAAGTTCATTTTTGACAAAAGATATTTTTGACAAGAGAAATCAATAAGATTTAAGCTACCTTAACACTTGTTTTCAGTATTTTGAGTCATTTTAGACTAGGAAACAATGTTCTTCAGGTAAAGAAAAAGTAACAATTTTATACACCTTTCTCTAGGACAACTTGCAGGGTTGTAGCGGCATACATCCCCCAGCGTCTGATATAGATTCACCTTGACATAAACCCTAACATTCATTTATAATACTGTGGGTTTTGTAAAAATGGCAGCATGAATGTATACACAGTCCTTCGGAAAACAGACATTCTCTATGAAGGAACATATCTTTTAGGGAAAATGAAAGATATTGATATAAGCACATGTACTTTGTGTATGCAGCTAAATCTTGTGCTTGTCATTTTGTGATCTAGAGACACTTATTAAAGATGTATTGAAGGACCTAAAGAAACATCAAGTGAACGTGGAGAATCTCAGCTCAACAGAACTGGATGAGATCGCTGATACTATCGCCAATGCAATTCAAACTGTTGGCATTCAGAAAGAGACAGAAGAGGGTGCTGGAAAAACTAAAAACAAAACAGAAGCGCAAATGAAGAAAGGAGAAGCTCAAGGAAGGGCAGAGGTTCAGACTGGGTTAATGGAAAACAGTGTTAATATACCAGGTATAAAACCTAAAAGTTAAGCACATGAAAAGATAGCTACCCTTCTTTTCCTTTATTGTTTCACATTAGTGCTAGACTTTTCAAATTCAGTTTTAAAGACAGGAGGGGAAGCTTCTGCATTTTTTTGCTGAAGGCTGCAGGATTTTACCTTTGTGACTTTCTTTTACAGCAGATACTTTATTTACCAAAAATGCATCTGTTTGTGAACCCTTGGTCTTCAAGCTTCACAAGCATGATAAACCTACACACCCAATTATGTTGAAATACAAATAGTTGTATGCCGTGGGGTCTTAATTTCCCTTTCTTGAAAATGAGATGTTTAAACAAAATGATAATGAAAAATCATTATATTCCAAGAATTTATTTCAAAATATGTGGGGAAAAAATGTTTTACATATAATCATTCTTTAATGTACCGCAATTACTTGCAGAAGAAAGTCTTAGACAGACAGGTACAGGTAGAAAACTACTTCCCTTTCCTGCTTTGAGAAATAAAAGAGTAATTTGCTTCTATCTGGACACATATTTTCCTGGTGATGCAGATTCAGGAGCTACAGTAATTGCCATTAATAAGTTGACAACACAGTGGGACAGAAGTTACCACTCATCCATTCTCTATTTTAGGAATATTACATTATGTAAGACATTAAAATCATATGCTGTAAGTCATAAGCATAATTTACTGTCCTTTTTCATGGTGAGATACTGAAATCCTTACTAGTTAGGGATATTCTGGTTATTTTAATTGCCAATTCTTTTTTGTAAATTAGAATGAGCAGGCTTGAGGGTTTGTCCTGAATCATGCTGGAAGACATGAATAAAACTCAGTTCATAAATGAAAAAACAAGCATTATTTGACTGAGGTTAATGATGTGACTGCATATCATCACTGTAGTTAAACTGTAACATGGTTTTGGTAGATGATACCTATTGAAATAAGTCATCTTCTTCCAGCAAAACATGTATGTGGGATGTATATGTTTGCTTTTTCTTTAATGTAAATATCTATTCAGCTAGTTAGAGCCATTATATTGGGGGGTTCTTAGATATTGATAAACAGATATGAAGATTGGACACTTAATTAGCAAAATAACACTATTACATTGGCTCTTGAAGTAGTCTGTCCATTGATCTTGCGTTGATTTGCTATTGAAGTTGGGTTAGAATAACCATACTGAATTATACAGTGCTCTTTACTTTGCCCTTTCAGCTTTGATGTCTTAATGTTTAAATTGCATGAAAAGGCCACTCAGCAGCCTATAAGCGGTGTGCGTTTCATGTATGATATTTTCCCTTCCTAACTATGTATTTGTGCTTTTCATATCCTACAGACAATGGAGTGCGCGAAGGCAGTGTGAGAACTGATAAAAAGGTAGAGTACCAGTATTTTAACAAAACAAGTATTCAGTCTCAGAATATCAGGTTTATATGCAGTGAAGGTCAGAGGCACACTTTGAAATATAAGACTTGTTTTGTGTCTTGTGTGAATATAATTCAATATCACAGCATAGGCATGTTGTGTTGATGCATTGAAATGTTAAAGGAACATTTATTTAAACCTTAACCAAAATGAGTTTTGCAGTTCAAAAAACAAAATCAAGTCCTATTTCGCCTTTCATTTGTAAATATGAATTCATATTTACATAACAGAATTCATAACAGATCCCAAACTTCAGACTAATTCAGGCTTTTCCTGAAGTTGGTAAATTTTAAGTATTGAGGTATTCTTGAAAACACCATTCCTTCACCTGTCATTTGGCTCTTAGTTCTGGGGAATGCAAGCATCCTTCCTCAGACAGTATCTAAGTTTCAGAAGCAGATGGGTAAACATATTCCCTCTGAAAGCATGTGTTTGTGAGAAGGTTCAAAATTCCCTTTTCTTCCATGGGATTCGTCATTCTTCACTTTTTTACTTTACCATTAGTTCTTCAAAATCTTTGAATATCAGAGGTATTTCAAAAGCTCTAGGCACTAGGGGATAACATAAAATTTGGGATTTTAATCCAGATTACTTTTACAATATTCCTTATGAGCTTTGAATCACATCCTCTAGACTTTTGTCCAATATTCAGCCATTTTTCAGGTATATCAGTCTTTCTTTTCCTGGGTTACATGGAGCAAAGAAAAAAAATCTCAAAGAAATATTTTTTAAAACTACCGTGAAACTTATCCTACTATATACTCTATCAAAAGCTAACACTACAAGACTCACACATGAGCAACCCTCCTTTTGTTCACAGCAAAATCTCTTTAGTAGCTACCCTTCAGCCAAGCAAAGAAAACACAAAAGTGGGCAATGTGGCAGGAGCTTTAACCACCCACATGAAATTCTTCCAGGAATGAAGCACTGCATTTAAAATAGACTTACAGAGGATACCATGTATAGATTTCTTATTGACAGTTTGAATAGGGGATGTCATAGAAAAGAATATATTGTGGCACAGAGTACAAAGTGCCTATTAGCCATCATTTCCTTCCAAATGCTTGGGTGCAGTAAACTCGTATAATGAAACTAGCTAATGAATTGTTCCAGGCATGTGTTTTGACTTTGGTCATTTGCTTACCGTTTCAACATATGAAACAGATTTTTTTACGTGATCATAGGTTTAGCTTAGTGGATCATTCACAAACAGTTTATCAGAATTTCTGGACATGAAATATAATTCATCACATAATATCTCTTCCCTTTCCTGTGTTATGACTTGTAAGACCCAAGAGGTATGCACGTTTCCAGTCCCAACACTTAGAGTACTGATGAATATTTCTATTCTTTCTCCTTTTCTTTAACTTATTTGATAACAAAATTTTATTCTCACTAATACTTAAACACATAGACACATGAAAATAAACTCCATCAAAATCTCATCACCATTTTCTTCTAGCTTTTCAAAACAGAGATAAGGCTGTCTAGTTTCTGTGATAATTGAAAAAAGAAAGTAATTGTTAACTATAGAATTTCTTTGCCCTTATTTGAAAAATACAGTGGCGTAATTTAATGCTGTTTTATTATTACTGGATGAACATGTTCTTATATAGTCTGGCAGCATATAGAAATTAAGAAAATGACCATGTGACATTTCTATGAATAGGCTTTACCATATCAATAACAGTCTGAAAGATTATATCCAGGTTTGGTTCAGTACAACATTCCTGTGTTTAGTTTTTAAAATAACATTCTTTTAATACAGGAGAGCACTGCAAAGCTAGTAAATTTCTTGAATGAGAATGCATTACCTGAAAATACACCTAAAGACCTTATACCTGAAGAATCTACTAAGACAGAAACCAAGAAATCTGAAGACACTGACTCTTCTTCCTCAGAAGAGATAAATGCTGGTGTGGAAAATGTAAAAAGTGAGACTTTTTCAAGGGAACTGACAGCTGCAAAGAACAGTGAATCTGACTCCAAAGACCCAAGCGAGGCTCACTACGGGATTAAGAATGCTCTAATGCAGGATGGAAACTCCTATGAAGAGCCTCAGAAAAATATGGGACAAGGCTTACAACTTGAAGTGAAGTCTTCCGAGCAGAAAGAATACGGCTATATTGTGACAGTGAAAGAGTAAGTATAGCAGCCAATTTGAATGGTGTTTTTAACTTGAGAAAAGATAAAGTCATTGCACCTTATGAAATATGAATGTACAAGAGGAAAATGCCACAGGCCTGATTTTTAATACATCTGAAACTATTTGGAACCTGTTCAGTACTTTGATGAAAATACACGAAAACAGTTCAATTTTCTCACAGTTGCCTTTCCTCCAGTGCAGAAGATACTTAGTTTGTAGGTCTTTTATGTAGATGTCTCTCTGTCTTCTCATGTTCCAGTGACCTTCCGATATGTCAGTAAGTGTGCTTATGGTTAGAATGTGGGCTTTAAATATTTGACTTGAAAGTAGCCTAAATATCAATGCCTGAGTCATTCTTTAAAAAAATGACACACTGAAAAAGCACAATATTTTCTCTGTGGTTTCATTTTGATCTGAAAATAACACATAGAGGAATCCAAACATCACATATGCAGCTAGTTTAGCAAGAAAGACCTAATGATTTCAGGTCATGTCACTAATGAATTTCACATTTAATACCATATTTTCAAAAGACAGCTTTTTTCCCCTAGTGAAACACAGTTTATTACAGGAACATTTGGGAGTTTAGAACAATGTGGGCAGTTTTACATACTTTCCCCCACTGCAAGAATGAGAACAATTTGGTTAGGAATCCAAACCATTCTTCTGTGATAAATTAGGGATTTCTAAAATGGGCTTACAAATCTCTGCCCAGCACTATAGAGAAACTGAAACTTTTGTAGCACGGATTGATTTTTTTTACTATCTCAAACTTATTAATGGGATCGAAGGCAATAGAATTGTGGAGGATTCTTTTTTTTATCACACTGTGTTGCTTTGAAATGCATGTGGCTGCATTTCAGAGACAGCTTCTTTTTTGCCTTCTCCCAGGGGCCACACTTGAGAAAGATGTGATCATGAAGAAAGGATGCCATTTGGGGGGAAGAGATTTTATACAGTGCATGGAGGGACAGAGAGTGAAAGCTGAGGCTCAGCAGCCTGCAAACACTAGAGAAAGACAGAGACTTCCCAAAAAGTAGGGGACAAGCACCCACTCCTCAGAGATTATGGAAGGAATATATTTCATAAGGACTCAGAGGTTACCCTGCAGAAAACAAAAGTTACTTAGTTACTGGAATGAGAAGCTGAAGGAAAAGGGCTGACTTTATGAGGACATAGCAGGAATAAGAGTTAACAGATCCTTGCATTGCTATCGTGTCCCATCCTAAGTTTTATTTTTACCATTTTAGTGTTACATTTTATTCATTTTCTAAAGAAACCCAGCTCTATAGTTTAGAAAAGACCTTTTGGGAGCTTGGGGGTACTTGCTTTAAGGCAAGTCCCAAATGATTTGAGGTCCTCGTACTTCTGTTAACTTGTCTGTGTATCAATAACAATTAATGTTATTGATATATATAAATATATTGTTAATTAACAATAATGTTAATCATTATTTAATGAATGAGTGCTTTGGATTTGATTAACCAGTTTTAAACTACTTTTGCAATTACACTTTTCATTTGTTTTCCTGTAACGTTCATTTTTGTCGACTGGTTCTTTTAACAGGCTCACTACTCTCAACCAGGAGAAAGCCAGTTATTACAGAGTATCTTACAGTTTTTTTTCTAGATCATACCATAGTCCTTCAAGTAGGTTACATTTCTGTTCATTTTTTTGCCAAGGAACACTCAGGAGTCTCCTCTGTTTTTGAAACCAGTCTACCAAAAACTGGTGGGATAACCTAGCTCAGCCACACCTCTTGGCTTCTTCCTATGAATGCTAGGTGAAACTATAGAAGCTGTTTTTTCCCCAGCTCAGTGCTACTTCCCCAGACTTTTTCAAACATCAGTTTGGAAGGCACCTTTATATCCAACAGTATCTTAATGACGCTATCTCCCTTGACCATCCAGTATTATTTGGCCCATAAATTCTCTAAAAGCTTAGAGCTTTCACAGCTCTGTGTAATGGGAGACATTCTGGCTTTCAGTCTTCAAAGCACATAGATTCTTCACTGTGTCGTCTTACCCAGTTTTCTTCCTAGCTAGTCCTCCACTGATGGGTTTTCCAGGAATTATGCCTATTATTAATAATTCAATGAAACTTGCTGAAGAAGATAATTTGTCCAAAGGTTCTTGGTCCTAGAGGACTCCACATACACAAATATTATTTAGCATAGATTTTTTCATCTTCTTTATCATTTTCAATACCAGAAAGACAAAAAGTACTTTTCTTATATACAAGATTATCACAATTTTAGTAACTTTTGGACAAAATGTTTTTACATAAACATTGGAATGTTGTTAAAAATGCTCAGAAACAATGAGAAAAAATCTGCAATTAGTTAGATGAAACTACTTCAAATGGTTTAAATTAAAAAATATAGTTTTATCAAAAAAATTTTAGTTTTTAATAGTAACCAGCTCATTACAGAAAGCACGTACTGTCAGTATTCAGAAAAGTTAACTGACAACTTCTCACTTAGCACTTCGAGTGCAGCTAGATGTCATCTTCTCCAAAGTCACCACAGAGAAAAAGAGAATAAGCTTTCATGGGGTTTTTTTCGGTTCCTCATCTAGAATGAGTTAATTATTAAAGAGAATTAGCTGATTGAGTTGAACTAAAGAAAAATTCCTTTTGTATCATGATTATGTTGCATTTGATCTTCAGTAAACAGATATTTGTCTCAAGGTTCTTAGCCAGTGACTTATAACTGTTCAGTGATTTGGCCCTCCTCAGCATTTCAACTCCAAAATATACTGGTTTGGTTTTTGTTGTTGTTAAACTTGTTTGTTTTGAATAGGTCTATCTGAAATGTGAGAGTAAAATGAAACCCCTGTATTTCACAAAACAAAATTTGTATATTCTGGAATTCTATAGGAATAACAAAACCTGTTCAGGAAATTCCACATGCTAAAAATGGACTTGTCCACTCTGCAGGAGCGGTGAAATACTTTCTACAGCAGCTGAGGGATCTGTAACATACTAGTATGTCCCACAACCTTTTCTTTAGTACATAAAGTGGCCTTAGAGAGCAATTGCATCAGTGTAGCTGAGTTTCAGTAAGGACTTGTTTTCATGAATTTTGCGCAATTGTATTTTTTCTTGGGGGAAGAAGCATAGACAAAGGAATATTTGTTAACTATCGCTGCACAGAAGGTAAATATTAATGTCCTTTTAAGGAACATATCTTTAGTAAACTTCGTGTATCATTATGGGTTTGTACTGAAGATCTTACTGGCTGTTTGCAGTAAATAAATAGTATTGATAAATGGTTTAGGTATATGCTACATATTGATATATAACTGTACATGCACGATATTTTCATACAGTGAAGGGGCTGGAATTATTCCTAGTCATATCTTTAATCCATGATAGTCTAAAATCACTCCTGTTTGAGAGGTGGTTGTAGTCTCTAATTACTCATGAAATTGATTTCCCAACTGATCTTTGATATTTTACACTTAGACTCGATGATCTTGTAGATCTTTTCCAACCTAAATGATTCTGTGATTTTGTGTTTAAATATTTATTCTTTTCTAAAGTTCTCAATTTGAAATAGGGAGAAAGCTGAAGCTAAAGGTAGGCATGAAATAAACCTTCCTAAGACCTTGAGCATCACACAGATTCATAAGTGAGGTATCTTTCTTGCAGCAATTATCACATTGAAGATTACAAACCAAAAATTATGATCTTGGTGTTTTTTTTCAATCCACCCTTAACTTGTGCACACAAAATGAAATGCCAAAATATAATATGAGAACCACTTATTTATTTTCCAGTACTACATCTTTGTATGGTTTTCTTCTTCCTCCATAAAGCAAAAGGTCATAGTTTCAATCCATCAGTTTTCATTGGCCATGAGCTTTTTGAGCAGTGAAGCTTCATTTCTACAGCTGAAACAGTGGTCTTTTGGTGAGAAAGGGAAGTAGTCCAACATATTTGTACACTGGGGATAATAGCTGGAGTTCTTTTCACCTTCTGATCTGAAAATGGAACTGAAAAGAATGTACCCAGTGGTAAAGTTGACAGATGTCAGGGGTGATCCATTCAATATTAGATTCTCAGGCTTCCATGGCTTTGCAAGTGTGATCCAAGGAGATATTAGGACTGCTTCAGTGAACTCCTAAGATGCCAGCTTTTAATTGTGCCACAAAGCAAAGATAAACATTTCCGTGTAATACTTGAAGAAAAGATTTGTGATAGTTTAAAGACTTGTCAAAATGGCAGTCCGATTGTCAATGGCAAGAACAATAGGTCACTCCTGCTGTGTTTGTTGAGTGACCTTTCAGATGGTTGGAGCAGTGCAATCCATACCAATCCATAATATCCATCAGCACTAAGCTTCGGAATGAATTGACAGTTTCAGTGTAGAAAATTGTCCAGCAAATCCTCCACTGTGCTGCTTCAGCACTTTATTATGCTGAGAAACCAATCAAATTGGGTGATTTGCTTTGTTTACTCTTTTCTCCTTCAAAAAATTGGTATTCTACCACTGTAGGATTTGTGTCAAAGAGGTTTCTTTCGTTCTCAGTGTAACTGCTTTGAACTGTTTCTACTAATTTTAGCTCTGAAATTCTAAAGTAATCTTACAAAACAGTTAACTACAAGATGTTTGGGGTTTTTTTTGTATGCTACTTTGGCCATAGTTATAAAATACCCCTCCATTATAGCGAGGGTACAGCAGTGTGAATTCCCAAATCAGAGAAGTCTTTGACTTTGGACAAAAGAATTCTTCCTATTTTCTTAAATTCTAGCTCTTCATGTACAGAAAACTTTTCCTGAGGGTTGGAAAAAAATGCCAACGCTCCCATTTGTCTAGCAGGATATGCTCAAAGCCGAGGACCAAGATCCCACAATAAAAACATTTAAACAATGTCTAGCCTCTCGTGAGGAAACCCAAAGCCTGACTTTCCAGAACATGTAGTTCTTACCACCTCCAGTAAAACTAAATGCAAGCTGCTGCATGCTCAGCAGTTTAAATAGTCAAGCTGGTGTGCGATTTCTTATATGAGATTGAGAAGACTTAAATGTGTTCAGAAAAATCCCAGTTTGAGAGTAGAAAGTTCATCTCTTTTCACTGCTTATCGCAGTCTTTCAAGCTTCAAAGTCAAGTCATGCTTTTCTGAAGTCCTTGGACGCCCAATGCAGAGAAACCTGTCCTGTTTTGTGATTTTTCAGAATGCATGTGCTTGAAGTTCTTCCTATAAATCCAAGATCACAGACAGCTCATGGCAGCTCTGTTAGCTTGTGAGCCAACATCTGGCATTGTTGTATTAGTCAATTCCTGGGTATCTCATGTTTTGTCATATGTTAACTCTCAATTCAAGACTGTCTATGTAAAACTCTTTAGGCTGTAAATCTGTTCACAACGTTAACTTTATCGGCTCGTACATGCATTTCTGTGCATTTAATTTGAGGTAGCTGGTATTCTGATCAGATGCTGTGGAGAAGCTGAAAATGGATCTTGTGTTCATAATATAAAATTGCTATTGAATATGATTAAGCTGACCCGTTCAACGTGCTGAAGGGTTAGGTTAATTCCAGATGCTTGATATTTTTTCTCCACCTTTACAAAGGTGATAAATGATGCTGCTTTGCGTATAATGATTACTTTCCACAGTAGGGTGTTCAAGTTAGGACCCTGAAGCTGGGTTGTACAGAACTCTTGGTTTATTCCCCAAATTTTCTGTTTTCCTAGACAAGTCATTAAAGAATTGCATTTTTATGATCTTCATCATTTTCCCCTACCAGGTTAAAATATTTAGTGCATTTTAATTACATTAAAAAATGAAATTAAAAATAAACAGGAGAAAATGTATCACAACATCTACAGCAATGAAACAGGGCTGATAGGTTTTATTGTTCTTTCCTTGGAAAGAACCTGGAAGGTCTTGATGTTTCTTAGAAGCTGAGCTTTTCTATTCCATGAGGCTTTTCAGCTCTTTTTTAAGAAATAATAACAAAATATTCTTGTCCATTAATAGACATATACAAACAGAAAAGCTGATTGGACCTTCTCTCCATATCTCAGTGTACTCTTTGAAGTTGTTATTCTACCTGCAAGTGCAGTTTATCAAGGGAAAAAGATTCGTGCGTATTCTTCACTTACCTTCTACAACTAGCTTTAAAAATTATAAGAAATTATAAACTTATATAAAACAGAAAAGCTTTTGTTACTAAGGTCTGTTATATCAGTGAGGGATAGCATTGCTTATATTAAGAAATTAAAGGTAAAATTTTTATCTGCATTTTGTCACTTTCTCTAGCAGTCTTTACCCTTGTATAAATAAGTTCCATAAATGTCCATCACTGGTTTTAAAGCCAAAAGTTTAGCTTCTGATAACATACTTTGACCCCCTACCTAAATAATAAAGATGGAAAATACTTGCCTATGAATTTATCCAGTAGAGACAATTATGTCATTTTGTCTCAGCACCATAACTGGTAGAGAGACATAAATCTAGAATCTTCCTTGGCTAACTCTTCACATGTAATATTTATACTCCCTAGAGTTTTCTAGACATAAAATAATCTTCCTTTCTTTAATCCTCCAGTTTCCTTGTGATACTTAGAAAGTGACAGAGATCATATCCCCCACATTACTGCTTCACTGCCTTAATTCTGATATTGTATATTCCCATAGGAAAATGATAATTCCTCCTTCTTATTCATGCACAAGAAAATAACAGGAAAACAGTAGTTACAGTAGCTTTGCCATAGAGAACAATAAATACTGGCAGGGCTTTTTTTCAGTACAAGAGTTCAGTTTTGAATTTGTCTGTTGTATGTGCAGTGTTAACATGATCATCTGTTCTACTTCTGTTGCCCTTAGCTTTTGTGCTTCCCGATATATTATCCCACAATATGAGTCCCACCTCCTAATGTAGATCACTTTACAAAAGAAGAGCCCTTCCAAGGGTACATCTTTCCCTCCTCTTAGGGCTTCACTTCCCCAGGTGTTTTCCTCTATTTTCTGTTGGGACCAGCTGGGCATTTTTGCCTCTAGAGGAGCATCCAGAACAAAATTTTGAATTGATGTAGCTGGTGACCAGCTGATCATCACAATAGCAACAGTACTGACAAGGAATCACTCTGGTCCCTTGATGAAAGGCAACTGGTAATTGTAAGAACATGCCTGGAGTCCCCAGAAGTGCCACAAGGACTAGCTCACATTTACATCTCTCCACTTAGCTGAACAGATATGGCTGTCAGCCTAGTTTCCTGGAACAGGCATTCCCAGACACTCATTTCTGTCTTTCCATGCCTCTATGTCATGTTAGCATCCTGTGTTCAGGTCTCACACTCCATTTCTTTCAGAAGAGCAGCTGGTGCAAGTACTCCACAACCCCTTTGCGAGCAGGTTCAAGTTACTCTGCTGACTGCAGGCTATAGACCTTTAATCGCTGAGGCTGCACTTTACATCCCCCCAAACCAGGAAAGGGGCTGGTAGCTGTGCTTTGTTTTTGTAAACAGTGATAGTCATTAAAACCCCAAGATGCTGCAATATCTCACAATACCATATGGTCAATACTTTTACTATGTCAGTGTTTTGGGGGTAATTACCATGTAGTTCATTATAAAAGAGTGATGAATCTTAAGCTTTTGAAATGAGAAAGGAGGAGAAAGCCAAAGATTGGGATTCCTGGGAAGGAAGCACACTGGATCATGACACAGTCTATTACCTACCAGTACTTTTTCACCAGTGCTGTTCTGCCCCGTCCTGGGAAGTTCAGGTATTAAAACGTCATAATTTAATTTTCACACCAGAATTTTTTTTTTATTTCCTAACTTGGATAACGTACACAGTGTAAATGCCTGACCACTAAAAATTAGAATGAAGTAATTTTAATCACACTTTAAATAATTTTTATTTCAATCAAATATAATTTCATAAGTAGAAAATCAGTGAGGACTAATTCAGAACACAGAGAATAAATCAGAACAGAGAAAATATTTTAATTTTTATTTCAAGTAGATATTCTGGTTTTCCACTGGCATTTGTTTAAAGAAGGTATGCCACAATCTCAAGACTAGACATATCTACTATAGAAATAAATGTAGAGTTAATTTCTTAATAGTGTGGAGAATGATACAAAAAGTCAGGTTTTAAATCTTTGAAGCTTAGATTTCTTATGGAAATATTTTTTTTCTTTAACTTCTTTTCTTTAACACTAAGTTGTTGGATATTCTTTGTCATTCTTAAATTATACCATTTGCATTATAAATTTTTCTGGGCTTTAAGCTGCCTTGAAGGAAGAAGGAAGATATGAAGGAAGGGAAAGAATGAAAAGTTGGAAGTGGGTATCATCAGTTGTCCTCAATCTCATTTATTACTTCCTTGTATAAAAGAGTAATTTGATACGAAAGAACAATTTTGCATTTTCAAGGCTTTTTTTTCATCAGAGGTTCCGGGTTCACGACAAGAGGACTGCAAGTGCTGTTTCTAACATTCAGTTTAAAACACACGAGCGAGTGCTTTGGTAAGGTCCATTTCAGCCTCAGAAAGGAGGATGTCACAATTGTGGCACTGATTATTGTCACTATTTCTGTGCTTCTGCTTATGACAAAGCATCTGTACGAATTTGTTGCTGTTAACCCAGCTGGAGGTAGTGCATGTTTGAAGTAATGCAAGTACAGGCTGGCACAGTGTCACACTTCCATTATAACTCTGGAGAGCTCTTCCCTCTCGACTTCTCTATCACTCTCATGTTTCCATGATGCCGTTATCTCCTCTGACCTTCATAGCCTGACCACTGCCATTGATTTTTAGGAAGTGTCATTTGTGTTACAGATTGGTCTGGACTTGAATCTGTCTGTATTAAGAGGTTTAAATTCACACTTACTGGTGGTGGGAAAAGAGGGAAAAAAATGACAGAAAGTGGGAATTTGCTGAGCTGTCAAAACAGAAGTAAGCTTAAAAAGGTTTTATGGCTAATAAAGCCTTTGAGAAAACAAGCATAGAAAAATGAAACTGCAGCCCAATGCAATAAAAGTGCTGTGAAGTCAGGCAGCTCTCAAACAATCCGGTGAGCAGCTCTGTGCTCGGAAGCTATTTGGTTGCTTTCATTAATCCATAATAAATGTGAACCATTTACAAAACTGATCATTATTTAACTAAATTTAAGGCACACATGCATTCAAATAAAAATAAATCCATCTAGTGCTGACACACATTCCTCCTCAAAGTCTTTACTGGAGAAGTGTGCTTCAAGGTGTATGAAACTACACTGAAACACGGACAAAAGGCTCAAACTTGGACAGACAAGGCAGGCTGTTGTAACTCCATGGACTTGAAGCATCAGTGCCCAGGACTTTCATTATAGGTTATCGGATGAGTTAATCTCAGGGGCACTTCCAGACAAGAGAAATAAATACAATTTCAGTGTCTAAATGTTTTTTTAGGCTTTGTGGGCTCAGAAAGAATTTAATGGCAACACTATAAATTGCTTTGATGTTAAAATGTTCCCAGTAGTCCTTGCTATTTCACTTACCTCCTTTGTGACCTGGAGAAAACCACTCTAATGTCTCCATTTCTTCTCCATTGTATGGTTAATATGCGCCTTCTGATGAGTAAGAGACATCATTTGTGTCTAGAAAAAGAGAAGTAGGAGCTGAAGAAAACTGGATGCAATAGCTTTGTACTGGTGGTTGCCACCCTGATGAGAATGGAAGAGGCATGTCACTGTGTTGCCATGTCTTCTTTGACATGCCATGTGCTATCTAAGGTGGCAGGATCGCTCACTCCTCCCATGGGCATGCATAGATGACACCATACACCATTTATTCCCTCCTCAGGATGCGACATCTTTCCTCTGGATTGCAGGGCATGTGGCTCAGATGTTGGTAGCTAGCAGCTAAATCAGCCAGGTTTGGTAAGTGACCTTTCAGGTCAGAGAGTAGTGGTGGTGGTGTGCTAGAAAGTGCTATGCAGCCAATTCCCAGAAGACAGGAGTCAGTGGGAAGAGGGGAGTGAAAATCTCTTGAGGAATCTTGGTAAAGCTGTGTCTGTTCTTTATGATGGCATCAGCAGCTCTTCCATATTTCAGTTACTACTGAAATTTGCACACAAAGAGGTTTACAACCTTCTATTTCATACTTCAGTAGCTGAGTTTCCCATTATGTTGCTTGTTAAAATATTTACTAATCTTAGCAGAATAAAAAAGAAAGAAGAATACGAAGAAAAAAGGGAAGAGAAAAACAAAAAAAAAATTAAACTGTGTCCTTAAAATAAAAGCTTTCCTAGTATTGTTTTCAGCTTCCCTGAGGTGGAAAAGTGCTGTGATCACCAACTCCAGGACCACACTCATGATAAGCTACTATTCACATTTTACATCTTGGCTATTTATATCTGAAGGCTACCGAGCCTGGGCCTCCAGGAGGCAGTGCCAGGGACCCTCTCTTCTCCTTTGGGGCAATACCATGCCTGGAAGACCCTCAGGAGTGAAGCAGCTACGGATGAGATACATCATACTCTCCTGGGAGAAAAGCTGCTGTTGCAGCGAAACCACAAGTTGTACCTACCCTTCAAATCAACAGGAGATAAACGGGATGCTCTTCATACTGACTTTAAGGAGAGTGAGTCACAGAGCAAGGGCCAGGGTGTCACTGCGGATTAAGAACTGGTTATGAGATAGGAGAGAAAGATTTGTTATGAACTGATGCTTCTCAGCATGTAGAGAGATTAGTGGTACCCCATGGGCAAATTGTCTCTGTTAGGAAGAACTATGGAGGATTTAGAAAAATTCCAGATGGATTTAAATACATTGAGGGATTAAAGAGCACAATGGTAGATGAAATTCAGCTGCAATAAGTGTGACAGAATAATAGACATTAGCAAAAATAGTCCTTTTTTAAAAAAAGAAAAAAGAAAAGGAAAAGGTATTCTTAGAACTCCTTATAGTCTGGGCTCTGAGGCTGTGGAAAATTTTGAAGAAAAGGTTTGCTGTGTTGATACATGAATCCTGCCCTTGGTATGGTAGCACATATTTCAGAGTTGAAAATTTAAAAGGCATGCAAATCCTGAAGTTGGTGGCCCAGTTCTCTGCCATGTATTTCTAAAACACAAACTAGTCTAATATGTATCACTGAGATCAAGAGTTCAGCAGGGGATTTTTTAAAAAGAATTTTTGTGAGTAATGGCAATATACATAATCACATTAACTGTTTGTAGAATTATACCATAATCTTATTTATTTATTTTCAGAAGGAAGGGGGACTGATTTCTAATCTCTGTCTGTTCTTTGCCTAGGCTGCAGTGCAGTGGGTGCACGTGGAAACAGTGCATGAGAGATTATCATTCCAATCTGGAAACATGAGGTTCATGTGCTTCATGTAAGGATAAAATGGCACCATTCTTCTGTCTGACCACTGGAGCCAGATACTGAATCAGTTGGAATCTGGTCTTCTCATGTATAATATTGTAATTTATTATGGTCTGGTATCCCTAGTACTCCTGGGATAGAATATATGTGGCTTGCTACATTTTGACTGGGCTTTAGGCAACTGCCTGAATACTGGCAATTTCATAACAACCCTCACACCTTTTAAGTTTTTCCTCAGGAAATTGAGGGCAATGTTGAATATTGTTACTGGACAACTTTTTTTAACGTCTGTCTTTCTCGCTTTTCAGCAGCGTGAGCACAGCACTGCCCAAGACAAAAAAATTAAAAGTACCTGTGGTTTCTGTCTGTCACAGCCATGTTTCTCTCAGGGTAGACTCCTCCTTAGGTAGTCCTTACAGAGGTGTATCTCAGCTGACCACTTCTCTCACCCTCCTTCATAACTTTTCCAGAATTATCTTGGACTTCATTTTATTTCTTAGGTCTTATTTTTGGACTCTTCTGTATTTACTGCTGGCTTAAGTAAACCAAAGGTGTTTTAAAATAACCTCCAGTCTTGTGCTGGTGGTTGATGCTGAGAATTGACTCAAGGTGTAGGGTTACTGTGTACTGCTGGGGATGTGCACCCTTCAGCAGTTGCTCTTCTTGCTCCTTCTTGATCCCAGCAGCAGGAAATGGAAATTGCTTTCCCCCTCTTTACCCTTTTCTCTTGACTGCTCTTAGCAGACAAAGCAGCCATAGCTGGTATGCACCAGCCCCTTGCCCATGGTGAGGCAGCTCTCTAGACCTGGTATTCTGGCTCTTCCACTTCTCCTGTCCAAGCAATGCGCTGAGAGTGGAGATATGGTGTGAAAGGAATAAGGCCTGATACTGGCCCATGAAGGTGGGTGGTAAAAAGTGCTGAAGCTACTGTCACCTATTCAAAGAGACCCTCTCTGCTGGGTTAATCTTTTGTATTTGTTAGAACAAATAGTAAGCAGCCAGTCCCTAGCATATTTGTAAGACATTTTAAAGAAGCTCTGAAATACCTCCACACACCTCAGAGTCTCACCGCTCAGCCTGAGCCCTGTGACAAACATACCTGCTCTTTTCCAGGTATGGAGGGAGGCTGGCAGCTTGTGTTGGAGCTGGCCGGGATACCTCTCCCAGCTTCCCGTCAGCAGGCAGTTTGCCTGCAGCCTAGCCAATGTCCATGCTGCTGCCAAATGGTTTTAGCAGCCACAGAAAACTCAACATTAGTCATCTTAAAGGTGGCCTCTTTATTTGACTTTCTGCAGCATTCCTTATGGTATTCCAGACTCACATTTCTGAACTTTGTGGTTTTGGGGTTTTTTAAGTTTAGCTTTTTATCTGTAGTACTAAGGAGACTGTGCTGCATATTAAGAACGTGATGCTGTTATATACTGTTGCCCTGTCAGTGAGAGGAAGCCAATTTGATGTCAATGCACAGAGACATTGTTGAAAAATGGCCAGGTGGATCTTTCTTAAATAATTATTTTAAGCTATGGAATGCATCTTTCTTAAAATTAAGTATTTAAAAAGACGAGAGAAAAAAAATGTATCTAAGATTAGTACTAAAAAGTAAAATCTTCAACATGGAAGAATCTCCTGCATGTGCCTACTAGGTGAATGACGGGTAAAAAAATCTTTGATATAAACACTCAAAATAAATACAGAGGTAGGCAGGACCAAGAAAATTATGTTTGTCAGCTCAAGACTCAGATTAGCTTCTACACTAAAGTACCACCACTAAAAGACACTGATCTTTGATGAACATATCCAGGTGATTGTCAGACTACGTCTTCTGGTAGATTATTCTTGCTAACATGAATGTGTGGGTTAAAGACCCAACTGAGAAAGAAACTTACAGTTCTAACCCAATGCTTTCATCTGCAAGGCATAATCTGCATGTACCTCTCATTGTTTAGTAAAAATTGATTACTGAAATTAAATTCTTCAACAGATTTAGTCAATTCAGCTCCTATTTTCAAGAGCATTGGGTGTCCGTCTTGTTATCCATGTGGTTAATACCTTTTCCCTTTAAGGCATATTTCTAGGTTTAAAGATTATTTCAGAATTTAGAGTGAAAGCCAAACTGCCTCATTTAGGTGCCAAACTTAGAGCTGCTGGACGCTGCACATCTTCCCCAAGGATGACAAGGATGACCCACTTCATTTGACATCGAGCTCCCTGAGAGACAAGTGAAGACATACCCACGCAGGGGAGTTAGGGACCTCCTTTCCTCCATTGATTAGAAGGGACTTTTTGGAGACTCCAGAAGACAGCCCAGACTGCAAGGTATCTCCTTGTTTCACTAAGACATGCCAAACAAGTAGGATATTCTAGGATACAGTGTGTCCAGTGCTTCTCTGCTGAAAGGCACCATGTGTACTGTCCTCTGCTTATTACTGCAGGGGTTAGAAAGTGAAGCAGGAGATGGAAGAGATCTTACCAAAGCTAGTCCAAGACGTGTTGCCTCCCACATCCTAGGAGAGTGCTCTATGTACTGTCCTGAGTGATAGCACGGTTCATCATCCTCTTGATGGCCCAGTAGTTCATCTTCAGGAATAAAAGCAACAGAACATAGAAAACATGCAAGAGTGGCTCTTAATTTGCAGGAGGAAGGAAGACTGCTGGTCCAAAGTTACTTTTTGAGCATCTGTGCGTTTCACATTAGCAAATATTGAAAGTGTTTTTAAAGTAAACAGTCTAAAAAAGGTCTTCTTCCCAAAGGACCTAGGTGGCACGTTCTCAGGTTCTGCCTTCCTCTGGCTGAGATGCAGATTCAGTACTATTCAGGCTGAACACAGGTGTAGCCAAACTTTTGAACCTTCTGCAGGGGAAATAAGTAATAGATAGAGTGGACATGTCACTGTGCTTGAGTTTGGATAACAAAGAAAGCCTGGATGTGAGAGACTGGCATTTACCTCTCCAGAAAATACGCTTTCTGATACTTCTGGGAGGACTGCAGTTAAGCACTCAGGCAACTTTCAGGCTGTAGACAAATGCCTTGCAATTTTAATGCAGTGCTTAGCACTCTTAAAAATGGGCAAACTGGCCTTCATTGCCTTTGGCCCAATTTAAACAAATTTTAGGTGGATTGAACTCTACCTTACTTAAGATTTCACTGAAAATTAGACTGACATTTAGGTTTAAGGAGTGCAATTCCCAATGTCATGCCTATTTCTGTACTGTAGATTATTCTTCATTTTTGCAGAAAATGATTCAATTGAACTAATCTGACAGGGCTGACTGGATGTCCATTATAGTGCTGCATTACAATTGCTAAACAGAGTATTGGAAGGACACTAGGTACAGGCTGGTAAAGACAATACATAATTTGAATGACGGTGCTAAGGGAGTATTTCAGAGTTCAGTAAGTGGGTTTCCGAAGACACTTGGCAACTGGGAGGAGGAAAAGCAAATGAGAGCAACTGCTTACGAGACTGACATAACCTCAGCGTAACATTGAGCTACATGTTGCTCTCCTTGGACTGGGAGCAGGCTTGGCAAAGAGTCGCAATCAAGCCATCTGTATAACTGGATCAGATTTTTCACTGCAAAAATGGATCAATTTATGGGATTGTTTTGACAGGCATGTTGGGAAATACAGAACATATAGTTTTCATAATTGTTTGCTTCTGTTTTTCCTCTTGTTCCCTTTGACATTGCCCACTGGCTTTTATTAGAGTTTAATCTCCATTTAGCTCAGCATGCAGAGCCGGCCATGCTGCCAGTGTCACTCCCTGCAGAACTCCCCCTGTTCCTTCATTTACATCTTTCCTTCTTGTTCTTTAACCAGAAGGGGAAGCTTTGAGCCTTGAATGCATAAATCATTAGGTCCAGGTCAAAAATAGACAGTCCATTATTCAAAGTGGTTGTTCTCACTCATTAGATTTGTAGTTTATCTTGGGAATTTCTTGGAAACGTGGCATCCATTTGTAGCATTGTTTGAATAATTGCAGCATGGAGCTGAGCTGGTCTTGAAATCAGCACTACTCTTTTTTTAGTGGTCTAACTGGCTATTCCTAAGGAACATCTGTTCCATAAGACCCTTGCCTCCTACTCTGTTTGCCCCCAACAGGCATTTAGCAAGGCTACTAAGTGACCAGTGAGGGAGAAGTTACCTTCACCTGGATCTGAGTACACTAAATATGCTCTAAAATCAGACAGATGTGCTCTAAAACCAGTCAGAGCCCCTTTGCTTAAAAAGTTTGAAACAAAAATTTTGGTAGTGGAATGAGGAAAGTTTTTATTATGACTAAAAGATAACACTCGGGTCACATGGTATTCACTACTACAGTTTCTCCATATCCGGTAGGAAGAAATATATCTATATATCTATATCTATCTATCTATCTATAGATATATATATAAAACCTTTAGGGACAGCCAGTAGTGCTGCTTTTTCTATTCTTAGCTCCAGAAGGGAAGCAAGTCAAATAATAACAGTCTTTTATATAACAATACTAGGCATCTGACAAAGAAAGTTGGTATCATTGCCTTCATTTTATGGAGAGTGAAACTGAGGGTCAGGAAGATGTCTTGACCAGGGTAACCTGATAGGCCTCTTCCATATGAAGACATATTCTGTTCCTCATTGGTAATTCATTGAGCAAGAGATACTCTTTCACTTATATATGAAACCATTGAAGGCAGTGGGATCGTATAGGCAGATTAAAAAAATGGCTAGCAAATTCTATACATTTTGTAGCAGTGATTGAAAAGAAAATCACTTAGTGGTATTCTAAGTTGTCCCAACTTTCTGCGACCAGATTTTAGAAATGACTCTTCATAATGGATTTTTCTTGCAAATTGAGTGAGTGAAAAGTGAAATCATTAATAGACGATAGCAGAGGAAGGTTATAATCCAATGTTCTATTTTTTAAATTACCTTTGTAAGTGGATTGTTCCTTAAAATATTTCTGTTTTCAGCTCCTTCACTGAGAGGGATTTACATACTGGAAGGCACAGAATATTATTTTTCACCAGGCAAGCTAATTTTCTTGTATGCAATGTCCAGTACACTTTGTGAAAACGTTTTAACAAACAATTACATAAAGTTGGGTTCCCAAATCCACTCCTGAGGATTTAAATGGATTACACTAATTTCCAGAAGGGCTTAGGAGCTCACATTAAAGTTAAGAGATATTAATTCCTGTATTTTCATTTCAGATTAATCTCTAAATAAAATAGCTTTATAGACTAGATCTGTTTTGGGTTTTTTTTTTAGACAAAATTGATGACTTTATAGGCAGCTGATTGGCTCATGATTATTTCAGCTCAGACAAGTAGATACAGATTGGATTATTTATTTTTACATGGTTAAAATGGGTAGGGAAGTTTTCATGTTGTTAAATCATGGCATCAGAGTCTTGCACTGAGCTGGGGAGCCATTTCATCTGAAAGGATAATGTAGTACTACCATATAACATTGGCTATTTTTAGCAGAGATATAAGCCATATGCTCCAGCAGGTATAACTAGTTTAGTGCAAGAGCTGTGCCCTGAAAAGTGAAATTAAACAAAAGCAGCAGTGAAATATTTTGCAGATGATACTCTGCCAGACTTTAAAACTATATATATATCTACATAAGCCCCAAAGGAAATACAGGTATTTCATTCCCCATTTATTTCTTCATTGTCATTAACCTGTCAAACAAAGTATATTCTACAAATAATATGAGATAGAGATTGGCATCTGAGTGAGACAGAGTTCTGCTTCTGGTTCAGTAGGGCCTGAATCTGTGAAATGAAAAATAATATTTAGGCTAGCACTCACTAGTGAGTGATGAGATGGCATTAGAAGATAAAGCAATAAGTTGGTTATACATGAATTTTCTATACTTTCTGACTCTCTTTTCCTCTTCCAAGTTGTAGAGAACTGGAGATGGAAACCTAAAAAGGACCTAAACCCAATTATTTTTAAACTGTGAGATGCATCACACTTTGTTTTAGCTACAGTTGTGGTATTTTAACACAGGTAGCTTGAAAGAAGATGCAAAAAAAGAAATCTACAGCAAGTGAAATGAGAGCAAAGGTAGGAAACCCAGTGACCACTGTCTCAGGATCTCAGCTGGCAACAGCTATGTCATCTGGAAAAAAGGTGCTGTGCCATCCCACAGTTTCTTCTTCTAACACCAAGATCTGGATCAAAGCTAATCAAAAACCTTCAGGGCAATGAAAAAATGTAGTGATAAAATAAAGAAGGACTGTTAAAGACACTGCAGGAGCCATTAATTTTCTTTGGCATAAGCAGGGTTAGCCAGCCTCAAGAAAATTTGCAAAGCCTAAATAGCACCCATGGGTAGGCATTTTTCTGCTGATGTTTTTTCTAGTACATGCTTTGTATCTTTGAGGCCTATGTAGGCTGTGATTTCTCTTTTAAGGGTTCACCGTTACTGGTGTGCTGCAATGTGTTATCACAGGCTCCTGAAACAGAATGTATATGGGTTGGGTCTGTGTTGTAGCATGGGAACCGAGGGGCCATAGCCCAGTGACTCGCTGTGTGCCGTGCTGCTCTGAGCGCCAGCAAAGCCCATCACAAAGAGACTTCCCTCTCTCCTCCCCCACTATAGGGAACCAAAATGAATGTCTTGGCAGTTCAGACAAAGCAGTGTGAACCTTACCCCCACCCTTAGCTTCCCTCCAAGTCTTTGGCCTTGATAAAATAGTTTCATTGTCAAGATTGTCTGAAGACAATTCATCCTATGATTACAATTTCTGCGTGGAGTATCTCACTATTTGTTCCTTATCTGAACAACTAATTTTTGTCTGTCTTTCCTGGTTTACATAACACTTTAAATTAATTCCATAGTTGTTGAACCCTCACAATCAATAGATGAATCATATTCATAAGAAAAAGCCCGCTCCATAATACAGAAACTTCCCATACAGGACTGAACCCAGCAAGCTGAAAACCAGGCATACTACATGAAAGCTCACAAAGAGCTGTTCCACAAGTACTGTGTGCTTGCAATGGGGACACGTGGGAGGACCACGGGCAGGAGGATAGGTGGTGTTTGCAAGTTGTCTTCTGGCAACAGTCCCTGTGTAAACCTGAAATCAGATGGGTGATGTCAGTGTACGGTGCTGTTGCAAGGCAAGCTACTTTGCTTGACACTGTGCTGGTGGGAGCAGTGTATTCTCTCTGCGTAAACAAAGCTAAAGGCAATCACTGAACAAACCGTACAACACTAAACTAAAGAAAAGCAGAAACAAGGTATGGAGAATGCAAGCTTTTGAATATTCAGCTCCCCTAAAATACACGCATCACAAAACTGCAATGAACAGTAACAGTACGTAACAATGCTACAAAACTGGAAAAAGTGCTTTGGAGAATATCATGATATAAACTAATCATTCTTCATTTAAAACCTCAAATGTGGCAGTGGGATCAATAATAGCACAGGTACCAGAGTACTGGTGCTGCAGCTTTCCTGTGCTGTTATGAATGATCATTTCTTGGTCTAACTGCATCTGAGTTTGTGAATAGCTTGGTATTGGATGAGAGTTACTAAGACTACTCCTGGATGCTCAGGCTTGTAAGAGAATGGTCTTCCAGCACCATTTTCTTTCCCATTTTCTCACCAGCACTCTTGCTGGGGTTTAGCATTTGAATGCTCTGATTATGCCCCATTACTGTTGTTGCATTGACTTGTAGCAGCATACCTTGTTTTTGAAGCTGAGGAATGCTTTTTCAGAGGAGGAGGAGTAAGCAGAGAGTAGGAGGTTGAGCTTTTACAAATGAGACTCCATTGGACACCAATGTATGCAGCAGCCTTTGCCTGCACTGCTGCGTAGACTTGCTATTACACTAAAAGCCCACTTGCTGACACCAATCATTTCCATAAAATTTAAGCCAACATCTTTGGGAGAAAAGATTTAATTAACACATAAGCCCCTGAGTCACTATGACAATCTGCTTTCATAGCAATAGGAATAATCACATTTCTGCCCGTTGTCAGTCCTTGAAATATAGGGGTTTTATGAATAATCTATAGTGCATTTTTTTTCCTTACAGAAACAATCAAATTCTTTTGTTACTTTCACACAAGAATATTTCTGTCAGACATCTAGAAAAACTCCAAATTTATCTGGTGCCTTGAGGGGCTACCTCTGCTTGTGTGACAGGAGGTCTCTTGAGCATTTTGGGTTAGTGGCATGAAGGAAGGCTGAGCAATTCCATCCTAACCGAGATCCACATGAGACATCCCATTATTTAAATAGAGGTGCCCATAGGGCAGTGTATGCAGAAAGCAGCGCAATAAATAAATAAATAAATAAACAAACAGTGCTCATTGCAGACAATAAATAAAATTGCAGCAATGATTACCGTGATATAAAATTAGATTTAAAAACTTTCACTGTGAAGCAGAAGTAATAACCTAGGTACAGAGCTTTGAAAAAAAAAAAAAAATCTTTTTTCCCCTTAATCCAGTTGAAAAGATCATGTCTAATAGTACATAAATTTTTTGACACCTCCTTCTCCTACTTGTTATAAATCTTTGAAGGAAAAAGTACAGAACCTTTTTTCCCCAGGGTTAATCTCATCAAAGTTGTTTCTGATTTGCCATGGCATAAGTTAGATAAGTATCAAGCTTGTAAGGTTTAATTTTATGATCTTTGGGGCTTTAACAATGTTGAGGATTATTTAGAGAGAGAATGTTCTGTTGTTCTCACTGGACACTGTTATATTGTTTCCTTATATTTTTGCTTAATACTTTTGTGTTTGGTTCCACAGTACCAAAGAACAACTAAACAAAGTATAATCTGTTTATTAGGGACAGAATGTTCTTAATGCATCTTGAGAGTCGTAACAGCTCTAATAACCTGAAATTCTTGCAAATACTAATTTTGCATGTAGGTAAGCGCTTTAAAAAATGATAGTGGTTGTCTTCTGTTAGCCTTGATTGCAACCTGTTTTCTAAATTAAAAAATGTAAATGTGGCATTGGCAAAGGTTAAAAAGATTTAAAGCAGGTTCTGTCAGCAGACCATGCACACACCAAACTAAATTCTATGTATCTAATCAGTGTCCTCTGGACTATGTGCCTTGCTCCATTGTTTACTTTCGAATCCATAATAATTTTGTATCCCTTTACTGGGTGAAGATTCATTTTAAAAACTAATGAATTTAAAAGTACGCTTTTCCCTTGTCCATTTGATGCCGAGCCTGCAATTTGACTTTCATTGTTTGTTTCTCCTCCTTGTCTTGTCAATCCTTTTCTCTCTTTCTGTCCTTTTACTTTATTACATTTTTTATTGAGGACTGAGATGAACTGGTTGCTGCATCATGGGCCCATTACACTTCCTAACAATTCCATTTACACCTTATTGTTTGTCTTATTGCTGGAAAATTCAGGTGATTCATCATGCCTGGAGAAGCACCTGATCCCAATTCCCTTGATATCACGATCACTATGTGACAGGAATACAGTTAGTGGTGGCTTTCAGACTCTAAGAGGCCAAGGTGATAACTCTTTTGGGACTTTTAGCCTCTCAAGTATTGATGAGTTCCATTTTCGTAATGTTCTGTTTTCTTGCTCCCTTTCAACAGCCCCCTGAGTGTGGAAAAGGGCTTGGAGTTAATAAAGGAAGTGGCAGATCTCCTGAAGCTGCAGATGAGTGTCTTCGATGATGTCAAGTACGTACCTGGAATTTGCCGCTTTTTATTTTATGGGATATCTCATGGGTTTTGAGTAGTTTGTCTTACAAGGAAATATCTAATTTTTAATGCCAAAATTAACGAGAGTGTGCAAGGCAAAGAATATAGTGATGATCTATATAATGTCCCATATACACAGGAATAAATTATTTTGAGAAAAAAAAGATGATGACTGAAATTTTCCTACCCTTCAGTAGGGAAAAATAGTTTGCTTAAAGTGCTGTAAAAATATTACCAACCTTATTTAGCAGTTTCTAGGTAAGGAAAGTCTTGTGAAGGGTCATTACACCCAGCATTGCTGAAACGGAAAATGATGTCAGAGATGAATAAGAACTTGGGTCCCTGGCATTGAGTCTGGCACGTGGTACACTGGGTCGTGCTGTTTGGTCAGCTACTCATTTAACAAGTCACAGGGAGTTCAGCTATGATGAGGTACTGTTTTTCTTCATATGATTCATACTGATGAATGCTCTTCATATTCATCTCCTGAACTAGGAGGTTACGATTTGCCATATCTGGTAAAAAAAATTAAGTTGGGGATTTTCTGAAATTATTTTGGTAGGAACATTTACTTCACAAAACTTAATTCTTCCTTTATAAAACAGAAAATAAAAATAGTTTGATAGAAAAGTAGTGGAAAAAAAGGGTCAACTGTGGGAGGGTTTTGACAGTTTGCTGTAAAGAAGTCACATCTTGGCACACAGAAAATAGCTGAAGTCTGGGTAGCATCCAGTTCCTGCCTATGTTTCAGAGGGTTTGGGGCTGGTTATTTTGGCCCATGAGTCAGGTTACTGAAGTGCAGCATCTTTCTCTGCCTTGCCTGTGCTGCCGTCAGCTTTTCTTTAACCTTCAGTTCTAGTGAATGCAATTCATCATTTAATACTGTGTTTTAAGCTGTAGTCTGAAAATGTTCCATCTTTAGTGGAAGTATTTATTATTATTTAGAATAAAAAAATCTACCCCTTCCATTACTGTATGTGTAGGGAGAAACAGACTACTGGTGAGAAAATCTTTTTTGGGAAACTGACAGATACCAGTCATATTGGCTTTAGTTTTTTTTAAAATGAAAATATTCCTATATTTTGTTTACTAGAAAATTCTTTGTATTGATGAATGTCTTTTTGGTTGTATTTTACGAAATGCATTTTTTATGAAAACTTGAGTTTTGAAATTTTAAGAAATTTACAATATTACATGGTCTTCCTTGTAAAAAGAATTTGCATCCTTGATTTTGAATACTAGCAGATAAAGTCTGCTGCACACTTAAAGCAGTAATCCCATGGAACAATTTCTCTGCTGGAATCAGCAGGTTGTGCTTCATTAACTGCGTTCATTTACAGTACAAGAGCACTTTCACCTACCTTTCTAATAGTTAGCATAAAGCCTTTTGGTTACTTCTTACCATTTGATAAAACACAACAACGTTGCAATTGGCAGGCTGTAGATTCATTCTGTAATGAAAAGTATCCCTCCAGTGATAAAGCTAACTATGAACAACCTTTTTTTTTAATGTGTGACTTTAGGGAGGCTGGTTATTTTGCATCTATTAATATGCAGTCATATGGCTGTACTGAAAGTACTCATGTGGTCAGTACTTTAAAAGTGTGTTATGAGTTATAGTAACTCCAAACAGGATTGAACATTGTCTAATACAACATTTTTATCAGTCTTTGCCTTTTAAAAAGATGTATAGATCTGTGAAAGGTTAGCCCAAATCTCAAGTTAGTGAAGAATTCATCCAGAATAAATTTTCTTTATTCAAGAAAATGAGATTCTTTCAATCACATTAAACCCATGAAATGCTAAAGAAAGGTAGAGCTGGCCGGTAGATACACCAGTAGTAGAAGCTTTAGAAAGAGGCCTCACCAAGCAAAGAATTAATGGTTTTTACGTTTGTTCTTTTGTCATCACTGCACAATTATCAGCAGAAAGCTATATGAGTTTGAAGGCTCTGGTTAGCTTCTGAATGGCCTCATGGAGAAGAGGTTCAGGAAAAACTTGATGTAATGGTTATTCCTAATCTACTGTTGACATATCAGTGTGAGAGTGAGGCCTCTCAGGAAATATGCTTTTTTACTTGGCCTAAGGCATCTTGGGTAATTGAGATCATTTCACTGGCAACTAAAAGTAGTCTTTTTTCTTAAGAATTCAGGTGGTGTTTTTTTAAAAAAGGGGGAAATTAGATAGAAAAAACTACTCATAAACTGGAGCCCAAGGATTTATATAAGGTGTGGGAATATGACACCCTATTCTACTTCGAACTCTGACCTGAGAATTAGCTTGGTGTAAAATTCTCAATTCTCTCTTTTCCCTCCAAGAATTCTGAGTGGTAAGAAAGTAACAGTGTAGGCCTAAGGGTTTTTTTTTATTATTTTTTGCAAAGATTTCAGAGTAAAGGAATGTTAATGAGACTCACTGGGTTAATTTCACAGTATAGACAAAACCATTGCATTAAATAGGAACAGTGTAAAAACAGAGGAGAGAGGGTGAGTGGTGTGTTCTCCTAAAATTCATAAATTCTCAGTTAAGAGTTTCTTGTCCTTTTCTCTGAAAAAATAATTTTAAAGGGACTGCTTCACAAATATATTGCTACCTTTAGTTAGTTTTGTCTACAAATATATTTTGTTCTTCCCTATATTTTTAGTGTTATTCTTGTACTTTGCCGTTGTGTAAGTGAGCAATTGCTTTTGCTATGGATTCCTACCAATTCGTGACTCCCCTGTTAGTTCTTGATTAGGTGATGCATGGTAGTAATCAGTTTATCTTCTCTCTTTCACAACCCTGCCAACTTTAACAGATAGCCTGCAATTCACAGTGTAGCCTCAGGCTTGGCTCCCAGAGCTTCAGTCCACTTCTACAGTTGGTTTGTTGTCAAGTTTGCATTGACATAAACTTTGCTCACCCTGTGAAGCAGATGAGTGGGAATAGATTTTGGGAATTCGTAATTAGAAATATTTCAACACTGAAGAAAAGATCCAACATGTTAGCTGTCACTTTTGGATACACCCTGAATCTTTATGGAAGTAATAGTTATGCTTAATATGTTTTGTTAATGGTTATGTATCTGTCAAATAAATTCCATTATTTCTTATTACATCATTAGAGACCATTAAAAGGATATTAGCATGCTGATGTAATTATGCAAGCAGACGTAAAATGACTATAGTTATGATTTTATAATCTAATTATGGGTGTCCAATGCCCCTGGTGATTGATTATTGGACTGTTATCATGGATTGAAGTCAGATGTGTGGTAGTGTTAGGAGTGTTTGTATTTATTTTTAAAGAAATAATTTTACCACTCTGCAATCTGCAACATTGGCCGCCTTCATGTAATTACAGTTCTTCACACATTATAGAGTAAAATTGCAAACACAAGATGTTATTAAGAAACATCCAAATATAATAAAAATATGAAAATCTGTAAACTCAGCAGTAACGTCAGTGGAAAGGAGACTCAGAATCCATGGTCAAAACCATTGATTAGAAGATAAATGAGTTATTTGTTTTCTGATGAGAATACAAATGATTTCTGAATTTTTAATGTTCTCATACTTGGGGTATTTACTAAGAACCTTGCTAAGGGAACTTCTCAGGTCTAAGCTTAGCTAAATACCTTTGTATGGAAAGAAAACAGATTATTCTGTTTTCATAGCATTTCAGACTGCATATCCTACCATTCTCAGCCTCCAGTTAAGAGTGAGATTTTCAGCTGAATATTAGATTCTCTGATGGATGCTGCACTAGTGCTGATTTTTTCTCTTCCTTCTTATTTCTTGTGTCTAATTTTTCAATGGAAAATGTGTAGCAGAGCACTCTATATTCATGCTATAAAATAACATTAATCTCTGCTGCTCTTGTTTTGAAGTGTAACAATAATTTCCTATATAAGCATATAATATATACATATATATATATATATAACATTGGGGATGAACAGGATACTCATGCTAAATTTCAAATGCTAATATGAATAGATTTTTTCCAGTTGAAAAAACTGATTCTGGTTGTCTAATATAATGTCCCTCATTGCAAAGCCATAAAATTGAACCAGTATTCCCCTATCATGTATGGTTGCTTGCATCTATATGTTATGTCTAAAGCTAAGTTAAAAGACAAAATCACTGATCTTTCAGAGTCTGAATCTCAAACTTCCAGGCCTCAGGTTGGTTGTTCAGCTTTCACCTGACTGCTCTCCCTACCCACGCTGAGACTAGAGGTGAATTCAGTGTTTTACTTGAATAGTTTATTATACGAAAAACTGAAAATTCAGGATAACTGAAGGTATGTATGGAAATTGTATGGAGGCTGCAGCTGAAAAATGCCTTTCCAAATTTGTAGTAGCCCAGCAGTTGGTTTGACATTTTGAAAATAAAATGCTATAATTTTTAAATTCGAAGTAATAACTATTTTAAAAATTTAACCAAATTTGACTTATAAGGAAAATGCTTTTATTTTGGTGATAATTATAAACAAAAAATATTTTGGACTAAACTCAAGCCATTATTTTTTTTAATTTGTTCAGCTGACCAAAAATATCAATCTTTCAATAAAGGTTAATTATCATATAATCTTGAAATATTTGATCATATCTATGTCTTTTTCTGCATCCCTCTGTCTTATTCCATATGCAGGAAATAAAATGCTCAGTTAATAAGCAGGTCTTCAATGTTTCATTTTATTTTCGTTGTTCAGTGTGTGGCTGCAGGTTTTATTTACTGCACATTATTCAAACCCTGTTTTGAGGTCAGAAACCCCATCTCCTCTTATTTTGGTTTGGGTTTTTGTTTTTGTTTTTCCCTGTGTTGCTCTTCACTGCACTATCAATATGCTTGACAAACTCACATGAGATGTGGCATATTATTAGGATCATACAGAGCTGGAGGTATGCATGAAGAGATTAATGTCAAAGCATTTGCTAGTATGAGGTGTCCAGTCTGATGTCACAGAGTATAGCTTATTCAGCTTCTTCTGTGAAAAACTTCACTTATTGAGACAGATCTTACTGGCTTCAATTACCATTCTGAGTGTTCAACAGTCCCAGAAGTCAGCTCTCAGTGCTACTGGGGGGAAAAAAAAAAAAAGAAAATAAAAGAAAAAGAAAAAGCAAAAAAAATGCCTGAAATGACTTGGCTTCAATCGAGCTGAGTGAATCTGAATCCAAGGCAGAACTGGATGGTACCCGCAGAATTCAAAGTAACGGTAGGACCTTTACATCTTTATAGGTCCATACCTTATTTGCAAGATACTTCCTGAAGTCTAATAAAAATTCAGGCCCCTGAAAATATTAGTCTTCTCTATTACTTGACCATCATTCATCCTTGGATGTCAGGGATCCTACTGAAAAAATATTTTGAAAAGAAAAACTGCGTATCTAGATACAAAGTAAGTCAAGATTGATTTTTCCTACTATACTGTAGTATGTCCTTAGTGTCAACTATGGTATTTTACATATTTTTGTGTAAAGACTGGTCTAACAAAAGCTTGAATTTGGAAGGCTTATCATGAGGACAGCTACAAGGTTACATTCTTACTCTACTTCAAATCTCTGTTTTCAAGCAGTGGGATTAGAGACACTTTCCACCTCCTTTTCAAAGAAAAGGCCGTACACAACAAAGCTATACCTGCAATTATTCTTGTTTTTAGGAAAGGCTGAAACGGTTGGGCTGGAATAAATACAATTTGAAAAGCCAGCCAACCATCCCAGTGAAAAGAACGTGAAGTGAAGAAGATGTCTGAAAATCAAACCAAAGTGGTGAAAGTTTGGAAAAGCTTTAAATGCGTTCAAATCGGAAGTGTCGGGCAGGCACACTGATGAGCGGAGCTCACAGCCTCACCTATTATGAACACGTGCATTGACTGCAGTGTCCTCATCATGCTGTATAGGTTTTATTCATTGTTTGTCATGTTATTTTTCTAACACCTGAAAAACTCAATCAGCCAGTTAATCATTCAGTCATCCAGAACCTAAACACTCGAACAGTACTTGGTATTTTCACTTCATCATGCTGATGGATTATGACATGTGGTATATGTATGCTCTAAATGTGAACATCTCAGGAAATTATCAGTAGCTTGAGAGACAGGATAGTGTGAGGGAGGATTATTTAACCACTGAGCAGTAGTGGGACAGGTAGCACAGTGTCTTGTCAGGTTTGTATCTGCAAACTTCCTTCTGCTGTACAGATTCTCCATGATTCCTTTCTCCTTGATTCGGTGTAATTAATCTTCTCTTGCATTGTATGTTAAACATCTGTGGACTGATATTCTTGCAAAGTTTTTTCTAGGCTGGCAGATTCCAGATTCAGCCATCTATGCCATTTAGATTTACTAAGATAAATATTTTAATATTGTGCTTATGAAAAAACATATAGTCCTCCTCCTCTCCTTAAGGTGCTGTAGTATAAACTAGCAATAGATCGATTTTTTTATTTCCATTCCATTTATTGTCCAGAAATTAAGCAACATTTTTATCCCAGTCTGAACTGTGCTGTGCTTCATCTCAAAAGATACGCCTTTCAGAAAAGTTGAGCAATATTTGTCATCTGTTCTTTGATTTTAAATAGCAAACCAACAGGCTAAGGCTATTTGGCATAATCTTGTTTAAAATGTTATAAAAGCATAACTCAGAAATAATGGAACCACTTTTATTCAAACTTGACTTCTTCCACAGATTTAATGAGTCTGGAAAACAAATTGTCTGAAAAATGTACTGCTGTAACTCATCGCATGCAGGCTTTTATAAGAAATTACACTGTGTTTTCTGGTACATAATGTCTTATTTGACAACTAATTTATAATATAAATATACATCATTTTTTTAAAGGAATGAGGATAAGGAAAACAAAAATAAGGTGGAAGTTTCAACCATGAATTTCTTTACTTAAAAATGAGTGATTTCTCAACCTTAGCATTACATTAGTCTTGTGGCTTTTTCCCCTGAGGTACAATATATTTTGTGTGCTTTTCTTTAATAAATGTGCATATAACCAAGATCATTTTGCCTTCTCCACTGTAACTTTCCTGCTGGAAAAATATAAAAATACATTAAAATAACAAGAAGGATTTTAGCCTGCAGCATTTTATGAATTCTAGGTGACAAAACAGAAAGACCATAAAAATCTAGGGAGAGTCTTATAAATAAAAATGTACAAAGTTTGGCTTTCCATTACAATATTTCATCTCATTAAATCAGAGGATTTGTACCTTTGTAATCAAAAGCAGAATGAAATCCAGTGTTATAGATACATCTCCATGTACTCACAGGTCCCTGCTCAAGAGGTTTATACAGATGTGTGGGCTTCTGAAGTTTATCTATCTTTTTTTAAACTTCATATTTCTCTACTACTCATCCCTCTATATGACTAAGAATGCCATCATATTCCTTTTTAAATAAAATTAAATTTTATAACATTATAAGGTAGGCAGGCTATACTTTGTTTCAAGGAAGTTCTGAATATGTGCCATTGCATTTAATTTATATAACATTGTACATATTATTAACAGGTAATCATTTCCATTCTACAGATGGGTAAATTGAAACTCAAGATGGTTTGCTTGATTTTCCCTAAGATGGTACAGAATTTGGTGACAGATATGAGAATAGAAACAGAGAACTCTGATTACTAGTCTTGAACTAAAGCTTGGTCCACAAATAGAGTAACTAGTGTTAGAAACAGAAAAAGATTATCACATAGAGATTTGTTTAAAAGAATAGTCCCTTATAGGAGTATATCTTACATCTATGTCTTGATGCTCCTGCCCTTGGCTACCTGGTTCTCCTACATACACAAACACACACTTTTTTTTCTCACTTTTTGTCACCTGGATGGATGGGTGGATTCAAGGAACATTACAGACCTGCTGGCCTGGCTGAAAAAGTTAAATAATTATTCTGCACATACTTTTTTACACTCTAGCCAGTAAATACTGCATGTCCAGGCGTATGAGCTGCACCACAGCCTGCCTATGGAAGGGTTTGTATTTCCTTAGGAGCCATAAAGGCAGTCAGAGTAAATTTGCATCTGTAGGTGGGACTGAAAGAGCTCAATGAATTCCACTTGTAGTGACTCCTTTGCAAAGCAAATGCCTCTGCTTCACAGCTGGCAGGGGAAGCTCCAGAACAAATCTTCTGGTTGGTCTCCTGAGAACTAAAGGACAAGGCAACAAGTTCTTAAGAGTGAAAACAGGAGGGCTCTGGCTGTAGCACTCAGAGATTTGCAGCTTTTTTAATTGAGGCTGCAGCAAAGTCTGGGTTTTTTTGGTATTTGGTTGTGCTGCCTAATCTTCATCAAAGAAATCTGTGACCTATCTGGCTCCTATCAAAGGTGTGAGTACTCTGAACCTTTACCTCTGCAAAAGCCCTAACACATGAGTCATGCTCTTCATTAATTATTAAATGATTTGTGCAAATTGAGCATAAGGTGGCTATCATCCCAGTAGACTAATTTTACATGGGATTTCAACAGACTCCATTAACAACACAGGTGTGCAGGGGGTAAATAGACCTGAAGTCAGTAAAATGCATTGAATGCTTACTGGCTAAAATTAAAACTGTCTGTTCTTTATGTACCAAGCAGACTACTACAAGGTATAAAGAACAGAAATGTAAATAGAATACAATTATATATTTTTAATGACATAACTTTTTTATCCTTTACCTTAATCTTTGAGGAGTGAAAGAAAAATCACTGTACATTTAAGCAGAATTTTGAGACCATTTTCCCACTCTCTCAGTGTCCAAGCACTCTTTTGCTGTAAAAAATTATAGCACTTGTAGGGTTTGTTCTTTTAAATACTGTAATTAAGAACCTTATTTTCATGGCAGACAAAGCTGGCAGCTTTCATGTACTCAGCATGGTGAAAATGTCAAGCTCCATGGTTTGTGACAGATTAATAGAAAAATTATTTTAAAACTCTGCAAATTATTCATAGATATTGAGTAATCATCAGAAGTTGCATTTCGTGAAGAATAAAAATAGGACAAACTGAGTGTAGCATCATTCTCTAAATTGAGCGTTGTCTCTTTTTAAAATCATTTAAATTGTAGGCTTAGCAAAATAATCTTTACCTGAGATGAAGCGAGTTGTAAAATCTTTAAAATACTCTTTCATCGTCTTTTGCACGGTAAATTAGTATCAGTGTACTTAGCAAAATTTTGATGCATATAGATTAAATGATTAATAAAAAATTAATGACTAATGTAAAATAATTAAAAGTCCATCATTTAGTATATTGGGTGGTACCAGAGACCCACCAAACATGGACTGCTGTTGTTGGAAAGCTTCTCTTTTTGCACCAGTCCTCCCTTTTCTGTGACTTGGCTCTTGAAATTCTTTCTAACGACAGTAGTGTGTCAGTCAGAATACATTTCATTATTTGCACACCTTGTCGTGCCCTTTTCTTTCCCCCTGAAATGGTGTTCCGTGTAGTCGCTCTGCAGCCCTGATGGTTTCAGGGAGAGAGAAGAGGGCGGTACAAGGTGGCCAAATAATGACCTGATTTATGAAGACTGTAGATGTAGCTTGCAGAGGTTAGTCTGAGCTGCAACCATCAAATCCAGACCTAACTTTTGTTTCCATGTAGTTACATTTGCAAGATGTGATTGCTCTGAAACTGTCAATCTCTCTAATCTTTGTGGTCTATCTGTTACACCTCACCCAGCTGCATGGTGTAAACCACTCTAATGAAATGCGAGTGGTGACAGAAAATCAACCACTAACTGGTGAGCACTGCAATTAACGTCCTTCCCTTAGCAGGGATTTTGCTTTTTCATCTTTATTACTTGGTCATTGTCAGACATAAGGTGTGATGTTAATACAACCAATGTTTGACTTTCTCCGTGCTAGCTCTGTGTTCAGTACAGGACCACATTTCCATAGAGAGTGTTGCAAACAGACAGTTCCTGCTTAGTGTATATAAAGGATATACATATAAATAGATAATGTATTTTTGGCTGTATTGCAGCATGTTGTGGAACGCTGTGTGTCCTTCTGCAGTTTAAGAAGCATGTTAAGGATTTCCAGAGAAGGGCTCAAGAAGCTCAGTTTACTAAAACTGGGAAAGATTTTTAAATTGATCACTGGCTTTAAGTACATACGTGTCAATAGTAATGTGAGAATATATTCAGCTGTACATTGACATTTGTTTTGTTCAGGTGCAAAACAAAGAAAGTCTTTGAAGAGAAAAGAAGTTAGAGAGTAAAATGTGTGCCTTTTTTGTATTAAGTTTGGGAGATAATCAGTATTCTCTACTCACCAGTTCAGGGAAGTTATTTTATAGTAGGTCAGCACAATACATCCTTCTCAGATTTCCTGACTCTTTGAACTTTAGTCAGGTACCTGCTTTTGTAATATAAACAGAGTATGATGCAATGCTTCACAAAATAAATTTTGGTCAAAATTTCTGGTTAAAAATGTTGGTGAAACTTGAACCAAGTGGTCAATGGATTTATACTTGGTCTGAGTAACAGAAGGAGAGCAAAACAGCCAGTGTACACTTCTTAATCCCTTTATGTTATAGGACAATGACCAGCTGCAATTTTCTGCCTTTGCTTTGCTCTGTAAATCACATCATATAAACATACTGTATTACAAAAATGCCTCTTTTCATCATGTGCTTTTCCTTATTAATTTGATTTGACATAAGTATGTTTATATAGCTATGTATATAATGGATAACCCATTTACAGCAGTATGAGCATTTTATTTTTTCCAAAATTGAGGTGAAAAGACTTCAATGCAATATAAACAATGGGCATAAGCTTCAAATTCCTAAACACAGTAAGCACAGAAATGTGTACACATTGCAAGTCATTAGTTCAAGCCCACCAAACATTTCCTGAGACAATTACCTTCACTGCTATAAAATTACTTCGCACAATCCTCTGGAGCGTTACTAATTGCTTTTCTTAACCTCCAGAGATTAAAGGATTTTGAAATGAACATATACGCAAGTGGTGACTCTAATTTCAAATCTAAGCTTTATTAAGGCAAGCTCTGTTTTACAAAATAGGGTCATTAAGAAAACGTTTAATGTTGGAAATATCCAATCCTAACCTCCTCATCTTCCTCAAATCTTGAGAAATTGCACTCTGTCTGTCTGTTTTTTAAAAATGCAGTACAACCTCAACTCATTTCCATCTGGCATCAGCTCTATGTGTCATCTTCAAGAGTACACGTAACCACATTGGCACTTGTTTCTCAAATCCTTTTCCACTAGGGGGTATGATAGACTGTGACTGTATTTCACAGTAAACCTTCTGTATGATACTGTAATACTAAAGTATATACACTTGAGGGAGAAGAACAGGCATGCAAAGCTTGGTACATAATTTATGGAGATTTAAATCCTGTCATTCATAAACATAATTATAACCTACGGCTTGAAAGTGATATGGACCTTGCCATATTGATCATGCTCCAGCTCTGTTTATTCAGATGATTCATTTGTTGACAGGCAAAAAAATAATAAGAATGTTGTTAGTCAGTAAAAGAAAGGAAATACTTATATTTTACACGAAGAATATTGTTTGTTTCTGTGCATGTTGTACACCCTCACACTTTCAGATGGGAAGTATAAACCCAAGGGGAGGGGATATTATTAAATCAGCAATCAACCTTCAAGTCATTTTGGTATAAACACTGTAATTATTTCATCTCTAGTAAACAGAATATAAGACAACAGCACATAAGGGTGACAATTTGCAATATGCTTTGAATGTCTTTGTTAAAAAAAACTATTATGGCTGAAAGCAACATTATTGAAATTAAAAAAAAAGCAGAAGTTGTGACAGCTGACAGAGGGGGTAATTACTCAGTAAATTTTGAGTAATAAATTTAGCAGGTCATTGCAAAAGACATTACATTTTGCATGGGGAGAAGTCACTGTTTATTAGCCTTGAAGCCAGACCTGCTTACCTTTATTCAAAAAAACTGTCATAGCAAAGTATTAGAAAAGAATGATAAGTGCAATTATAATAATATAGTCCAGATGCCTCCTGAAACTCACAATCTTCTCTTATTTGGGTGGAAGTTCATGTCAGAAGAGTCAACTACAAATTTTCAAAGGTATAGCTGTATCGGCATTGATGGGGATGGGGGGGGGAGAGTGGGGAACAGTCAAAAAATCTGATATAAAATACTGTCTTTCTAGATTAAAAGTGTTACTACCTAACATTTTTAATCTCAGGTGCAGCAGATGCATGTCTTAGATGCAGGCTATGTTTCAGCCTGGGTGTTGCGCTTTAAGCATTTTGGTGGGAACATTTCTGATGGTTTTCACCGGCACACCTGGCTGAGTGCTGGTGTGATGTAACCTGCCAGCCAGGAGGGATGCCTCTGCTAACAGGCAGCACCCTCCCTCATCTGTGGGAATGGTTTGTTTGCAATTCATCAGGTCATAAACAATCGCGTGCACTTCAGTGAGCCTCCGTATTTAGAGTGATGTAAAGACAATTGCCATTAATATTAGCTAGGCTTCAGAGGGTTTGACAGCCGCATGAAAAAGCAGTCTCATCTATCTAATTTAAAGTTCCTGGTTAGGTAGTATCAGGGGTGCATTTTATACATCTTAGAACCTTTTCTCAGGCTGGTTGCCCTCTTATTAAAAAGTCTTTTTAAAAAAACTTTGCAGTCATATAATTACTGGTTTTGTTTAAATGCTCTTGTCCAACACATAATGAACAGCGAGGAATTCCCCAAAGGGCATCTATTGTTATTGAAATGTTTATTTATTGAGTGCTTTTGCCAGAAGCCCCCATGAGAAAAATCTCATTTTATGAGCTCCTGAAGCAGTCAGTTCCCAAAACATCAAGCAGAAATGCAATTTTGACCAAGTAATCTCAAGGTCTTTTGTTTGCTTTTAAATAAACAGCAGAATAACAATGTGCATGAAGTTGTGACAAGAGCTGCTTTATTTTCTGTGTTTTGTAAACATTCCTAGTGAAGCTGTGTTTATGTAGTGCTCAGGTGATTCCTTACATTCAAGCACTCAGTTGTTACAGTAGAGAAAAGCAATACCTCTCACAGAAATATATGAGTGGGTATTTTAAACGATTCTGAGATCTCTTCTTTCTTGCAAAAGAATGCTGTTAACCCAATATCGTCCCACTTGCATAGGAACTTCTTTCCCATCCTGCATTTTGCTCTTTATTTCCCTAAATTGTCTCATCAGTGACAAGAAGTGGCAGTGCTTGTGGCGATGCCTACATGGGCACAGCTCAAATCCTGTCCTGTTCCTGGATTATCCAGGTGGAGTCACTAGAGAATAGTGCGATGGTCCCTGCCAGGCTCCACTTTGAAATTCTGGCCTCTCACTGCCTGGGCTGGATCACTGAAGTGATCCAGGTTTAATCTATATGTTTATAATGATGCCATGAAGTGCATAGCTGCATGGAGTGGGGCAGGAGGACAGCTGAGGGGGGAGTGAGCCCTGGGGCAGAGAGAGAAGCAAAAAACCCAGGCAAGGGGAGAAACATTTTATGTCTTTGCTGGTAAAGCAAAAGTATAACTAAGTTGTGCTTGAAAGTGTGTATTGGTTCCAGGTTCTCAGCTATAATGGACTACGCAGTGTAGATTTGTGGGGGAATACCTAAAGTTATTTTCTTCACCCTGTCTTTGTCATGGGACAGCTATATACTGGATTGGTGCCTGCTTTTATTTAAAGCAGACTGCTAATTACACTGTAAAGGTCCCAGCAGCTAGGAAGGAATCATCGTGTCTCTCAGGCTGGCAATGCAGAAAGGACAGTGCAAGATTGGTTATGTTCAGGGTATGGTATGATGAAACTCCCAGGTGACTTTTATGGTTGATTATCTCAGCGTTAGCGACAGAATTGGGGAATGGTGTGAGTTTTTCTAAAGCAGTTATCTCAAATAAAGTACACTTCGCAACTCTTGAGTATGATAACCTAGAATATTATTTAAATGATGCTGATAAATACTTTATAATTACTTAACAATATTAAAATACATTTCTTATACATTAATGACTTGGCATCTGAAGTGTCCTTTAGCAATAAAATATCTCTGTTTTCTTTTTCTCCTCCCCCACTGAAGAGTATTTAGAAAAAAATGATTGATTAATGACAGTTCCTATTAACTCCAGAATAAAATGTGCACAGTGCATACTTTGCTAGTACAAGACTGAAAGGATGCATCTTAGTCTTTCTCTGTTTCCCTTTGTAGAGCTTGAAGCAAAGTCTTATGGTTAATAACATTTTTTTTCTTCCTGAAGTGGAAATAGTGTAAAGGTATTCCTGTCTAGGATATATGTAATGCAATTAAGCACACTTCATTAAGTGATCTTTGTTGTTCGAATGCAAAATATTAACTTGTTAGTAAAAGAATAATTTAATATTTCATTTCAAGCTCTGCAACAAAAATATTTTTCAAGTTATTTCTTTTATGCAGCAATTTTTCAGACTTCATTCTTTCATAAGTCGCAACTGTTACATGTACAGTTCCAGCCAGTGTATTTCACCTTTTAAGTAGGGTTGTTTTAGTATAAATGTAATTCTTTTCACTGATTATATGAATAATGAAAACTAAGGAACTCACATAATACGTAGTATGTAAGTAAACTTTTTTAATAGTGACAACTTTTGTCTTTGCTAACCCTTTGCACTCTTCTTTGTAAATTATTATTTTATAGTTTCTATAGTCTCATGTTACCTGGATATTTATTTATTTTTTCAAAAGGCATTTACTGTATCTGTGTGTGTGTATTTGTTTCATATATGTATGTACTTCAGTATAGTTTTAAGGATATCAGAACAGAAATTTCTTTATTCCTTTCATCAGATGTGTGTGTAAGTTGGATATGATTGGGATGGGTGGAGAATGAATGCAACATTACATATATGGATTTATTTTTCTTTAAAAATGCACAATTAATTTTTTTGGTGAAACCCTGAATAATTTACTCTGTTGTTCTTCATCTGGCTGATCAGTAGCTTTCTCTGTAAATGCCTTACAGATTTTAATGCCATAAAGGACCATGAAGCTACACCCCAAAAGGTCACCACAGAGTCAAATCATTCCCCCTCATAAGTTATTCAAAGAAGTGATTACCTCTCTTGTTAAAAGATAAATACTTTGTGGTATCTTTCTAGTCAAAATCACCCATTGGATCAAATATGTCCAAAATCTTTTCCCCACACATTGTCTTGCAGATCGAGATAAATATAAGGAGGTTCTTCATTGTCCCTCTGGCTTTCAGTTGTACCAGCAGGGCTAAGCTTGTACTGATGTCAATCATATAAAATTTGAAACTACTTGTAATCTTCTTTGGATGCTAAATTCCAGTGATGATCTATGCTGTACTTGTGTGAATAACAATTTTAGTGCCTTCATTTTGCTGTCTCCATAATAAGAATAGTATTTACAGGAGTGCTCTGAAGTTTAGTTAATGTCATCGAAATCCTTTCAGATAGGCAGAAGATACGCACAAGAAACCACAAGAGGTATAAAAATGTATGCAAATGTAGCTAATGAAGCAAAAGGAAGAGGGCTAAATGGTGTCTTAATAGGTTCTCTTTAAAAACCTATTTTGATAAGGAATATTATGCCATGTCTCTTGATTATGAATCTTACATTTTTTAATAATCTCTTCCAGCGTGCTGGGACCAGCTGTGACCTTCAGAGTGCATTCAAACCTCCAAAATATTTCAACTGAAGATGTTGCTGAAGCAGCAGGTAAGTCCTTGTCCTCCATGCCCAAACCATGACTTCCTCCATGCCTGTGCAGTGGGCAGTAACACTGCCAACAGTGCAGAGACACCCTCTTCTCCCAGGAGGATGACATTTAAAGAGGGAGACAATTGAGAGGTGAGTGGCACATATGGGAAATTGAAGTGCAACATCTCTGAGTCAATTGAAACTGCCTGAGAATTCCTTGCTTAAGGATTTCTTAAGGATAAGGGTTAAATAGACACTTGCAGTCAAGGTCTAGCATGGTGAAAAACTCTTCAGTGTTGACATGAACTTGCAAGAACCAATTGGCCATTTGTAAACTTTCACTTTTCTGATACTTTGTTTCAGGGATCAAAAATGTTATTACATCTTTGCCTTAATTTCTGGATCAAAAGATAGTAGAAATATACCTGTGTTGTTGTACTGTTTAGGCAATTTCAACGACAAGTTAATCTTGGGAGTAGATGTATTCCTGGAGCTAAACTGCTTCCAAATAACTACCACTGTTCTAAGGACTTCTGTTGGCTTCTTGTCAATTTGGCTACTAATTGTATTATGGAGCTGTTGACTGCGAGAAATAATCTCTGCAAAGTAACTGAGTTGGTAACTGGTTTGCTTCCAAATTACCCAATTGATAGGTTTTAAAAAATTATGAGTAAACAAGTTGCAATGTTGCTTGAAAATAGAAACAAAAAAAAAAGTTTATTTAAATAAACACTGGGACCCCAAATGTGTTTGCTTCACCGTGGATGAATTTAGTTGTAGAAAGAGCTGGGGTAGTTCCTATGCCAGAACTTTCCTTTGCAGGACCCCTTGGAGAAGGGTCTTGCTAACTGGTGGTGAGAGAGTAGCAGATGGGATACTGTATTTCTTATAAGGGTTTAACATGCCAAAAAGCTGTGGATGTCTACTGTCAAAACTAGGAAATTACAATTAAGTAATTATTGAATTATAGGACACCTGAATGTGCATGATATACCTGTGAAGAATTCACATGGCTTTTTATATCAATGCCCTGCCTTGGAAACCTGTTGAATCCCCCTGAAGGGGCTGACAGATATGATGCAGCTGGCAGAGCCTGCCTGGATTGCCAAAGACTTTTGCCAAGGTCTTTCACTACACATTTCTAAGGAAACTGTTTCTTAGAATGTGGAATACGGAACACACAAATGGTGGATCAGTAATTGGTTAAAAGGCAAGAAAGAGAGATTAGGAATAAATTACTAGTTTTCTAAAAGGCTCGAGATGGCAGAAAAGTGGAAGGATGTCTGCTGGGACTGTTGCATTCAACCTACTTAAAAATGTGTTGGCAAAGAGAGTGAGCAGTGTGATGAGAAATCCTGCTAATAATACTAAATTACTCACGGTATTAAAGGTGAAGGTTTATCTTAGAAATGTATAAAAACCTTACCAGACTCAGTGACTGGACTCAAAATGGCAAATGAAATTCACTGTAAATTAGTGTAAAAGAAAGAGAAATATAAGGAGAAAAAACAGCTTTACATGTGAAGTTATGGGTCTAAATAGACTATGAGTGCTCTGGAGTAAGATCTTAGTGTAGTAATAGGTAATTTAATGAAAATAGCAATTCAGCCTCCGTTATCAGTCAAACAAGGAAAGTGTTTTAAAGAATTATTTTGAAAGGAATAAAAAACAGAATTATATCATTTGTTTTTGCATAAATCTATAACTTGCCTATATTTAAATATGACATACAGTTCTGCTTCTCATACCTCAGAGAGGTTGGAAACTCCAGTTGAAATGGAAAGATTCAGAGAAAGGCAGAAGGTATGACTGTAAGTATGGAATATCTTCCATATAACAAATGGGAAAATGAGGCAGGGGGTTTTATTTTAGAAAAAAAAGATGAATACAGTATGAGAAAGTTCTGTCAAGTCCCGAGTGGCACAGTGAATGTGGACAAGGTTGTGCAGTGGCTTTTGCAATGGAAGAACAGATTAAACTGGTAGAAAGCAGTAAAATAGATCAGAATGCAGTTTGTAGCTTTGCCTGTTGTGAGTAATGAAGCTTACATGTGTTCAAAAATTTACATGTAAACAAGTTCATGGAATAGACATCCCCTGAGAATTAAAAAGTCCACAGAAACCTTTCCAGGTCTGGGAGGTGGCTGATGTGCCTTGGCCTGTTCCTAGCAAGCTACTCTGAAAAGTATAAATGTTGTGACTAGTTTATTTCAGCAAAATTCAAGCAGTAACAGTAGTTTTTTTCTTACCACTAGGATCAAAGTAATTGTTCTCAACTTCCTTGAATATTGCTGACAAAGTTGGGAGGTTTTGGGGACCAAAAAAAGTCACCCCAGAGGAAGTTGTGCAGATTCACCAACTTAAATTATTGTTTTACATAGTCATTTTATCTGATCTATATATTCTTACCCAAAGTATTTCCTACTTTCTGTTTGTTTAGTACATTAAAATTTTCAGGGTCTGATGGTTGCAGAAAGTGGCTTGTAGGAGTTTTACATCAGCTCTTCTCAGTACATCACCAGGTTATAACTAAACCTTGTGTTTGCCTTTAAAAATAAATATGCTCACAATTCTATCCAGCCATCAAATATTTTAAATTTAAAATGTATCTCATTTTTCTTTCCTAAATGATAAATATGGTTGCAGTAGCTTGTCAATGTACTTTGGAATCAGTTCATTTATTTTAAGAAAACTTCTTACCTGCAGATCTCTAAAGCCAAAAATAAATTCAAGTAAAAGATCAACAGCAGCATACACTTACATAAAAGGTTTTCTCAGGCTTTAGTTGTAATTAAAAATTTTAAAAGCCAACAGTTGTCTAGCACAAAAGCATTCCAAAAACTTAATTTACCAAAGGAAACCAAAGCAGAATAAATCAATGCAATCTTCCAGGGTAGGCACAGGTAAGTGCGTTGCTCGAGGCTGTATGCTATTAGGTAACTTGACATCTAGCCAGGAACTTTGAGAGCATATCTCGTTTACAGAAAATAGATAGACAAAAATGACAGAATTTCACTGTCCATCACATCCTTAGAAATGAAAATAATTTAGAACTGGAGGTAATCAGCTGCTGTAATAATTATGGGAATGTAAATTATGCAGATTTGCAAAAAGGAATCTATTTGTGCAGATGTTATGTACATGCACGTCTCACCGATATCCTCAGGAACTGTCTCTGCTGCAGTTTGATCTTATTATTCACGTGGCATATATTTTGTAACCAAAATAGATAAACTTCATATTTTCCTTGCATTATTTAGGTTTAAATATAGGGAACTGTTTAAAGTTTTCCATCCTCTCCTGTGGAATTTGACAAATGTGCAGGTTAGAAAAGGCATGGGACTCTAGCAATTAACTATACAAACAGATGAATGACTTAGAATATCTACTAAAAAATACAGATTTGAAAGTATGACAATAAAAATGGTTTCCTATGTTTTCTTGGAGTTTGAAATCCATTCTTCTTGGTGTACATGAGACCTGGCCTGTGGAAACATAAAATTCTTTGAAATCCTTCAGCCGTGTTCCTGCTGATAAAACTTTTTCCTAGTAATCCAGAGTTCCAATTCTGTGTGAATGTTTTGGTTACTTGTTTTTGCAGTTTCTAGGGCTACATAAGTATATAGGAAAGCTGACAACAGAGTAATTTAAAATTGTGAATAGCTTGCTTTCTCACATTAGCAATACCTTTATTTGTTCTTTGACTGCAGAGCAGGACAGCCAATGTTTTGCCAGCGCCACATACTTTGACATTCATAATATAGAACATATCTTAGATCAAGTAGCTGTCCTCTGGCCTATTTCTGTTTAATAAGTCAGGCTCAATGGTGCAGTGCAATTTCATCTCAATATTTCGAAGAAATAAACTTTCTCTAGACATAGATGCCCTGCTCTAGAAGTAATTACACTTGGCACATGACATCGTTTAGACAAATGAATGTGGATTTCTCTTCTCTTCAGTTTAAAGGTTAGGAGAAGTCTAGCAGAGAACAATTATCAGTAAGATAACTCTATATAAAATTGCAGTATAGTCAGTATGGTAATGAACAATGAGTTTGCTTTATAGGTACTCTTGAATCCCACTGTTTATGCAAATACATGGATAGTAGCAGTGATAATTAGAAAACAGGAATCTTCAGAAGTTTCAAAGCATAGGTTTTTAGCATCAGGTGGCTGTAACAGTCATATATATGCTGCACACATGAAAAAGAGATGTGGGAGAAAGTCTTGTGCACAGATCCTCAGTATTGCCAAAATGAATTAAAAGAATTTACTTATGTGTGGCTACAGGCTTTTACTAGTTAGAATCATGCTTATGTTTTTTTGGTGTTGTATTAAAATGCAACATTTTAGGTGTTATAAAAAATGGAGATTGAAGGGGCAAAGGGATGTATGCATAGTGTAGGCACATTAGTGGTAGGGGACAGATAGCACAGCAAAAGGCAATGCATAACCAAATACTAGGGTGTTGGTCTTGTGTGCAGATCCTCGTGTGTAAAATATATTGTGATATACACCATGATGAAAAGCCAGAAACCTTGATATAACTTTAAATATATATATATATATATAATTTTTTTTTAATTCCCTAAACTTTTAACGAAGCTATTGAATTTGTTTGGGTTTGGGGTTTGGATTTTGTCTGTTGAGAGGGGTTTTTTTACATTTCTGTTGCCCTGCTGGTAAAACCTGCATTTTCACATGTATGGTTTGATACCAACCATTAATCCTGACTTCGGGAGTAGGGTGTTGAATCATATAACTTTCTTGTCTAAAATCTTTTCCTCTGCCAGCTTTCTTCTTCTGAAAAAAATGCACTGCCGAATTAATTCCCCTGAAGAAAAACTACAAATGAAAAAGTACTATCTTATCATTAGAATGTAAGAGTATAAGAAGATAATTTGAGTAAAGATACTGCCTCAAAAGTATTGGAATAGATAAAAAAAATCATCTACAATTTCTTAGCAGTTTTAAACAACTGCAAATGTTTAAATTTCTAAACTTTCAGATTTTGAGATTTGACACCTACAAATTTTGGTCATGTTCCAGCTGTGGTGAAATATCCATGGCAACAAATATTGCAATAGAACTTTTGACATCTAAACTGAGTATTTTTGCTAAAATTGGCAGCTTTAAACAGACAAAACGTGATACTTAGCTTTTGGCATTAAACAGTCCTTTTGAGATTAAAACTATTTCAAAACCCTTAGAGTTAATTTACACTGCCTAGTGATTTAAGCTGATTGTATATTATCGGCGTGGAGTGGTCCAAGATGTCATAGTTTTAATCTTAATTACGATGACTAAATGGCCGGTCATATTAGTGGCCCTGGGTTCAATTGGTGAAGAAGTTATTTATGCTTTATTCTGTCTCCAATATTTTTCATTTGCTTGGTAGGTCTCAGGTGTATTTATAGGCATCAAAACTTAATCTTCTAAATATGTAGGCTTAAGTACATAAATTAGTGGTCTAATTTCAAAGGCTTTTAGTTTCTATCACATCCTACAAACAAAATGTCCTTGGATAGCAGGACTGAAATACAGAATTTTCTGATGATGAAGAAATTTAAAAATTCAAAGCTATGTCAGATAGTGAAGCAGCCCACCTGCACTAAAAGATGATTCCAGATTCCTCTTCAGCTTGAAAATACTGGTGAGGAACCTGCCTTAAACAGTCAATGAAGAAAACCATTATTGCTCCCTTTTCTTAAGCACAGTCAGCAGGATTGCAGTTTTGTCACACATCCAATCTTAGCCCACTTAAAAAGAGCTGAGACTCTGACATGTACACATTTTGATTTCCTGATAAATTCAGTGCTATAGATATATTTTAAAAGACTTAGCTATGAAATTACAAATAATCAGTTAAAGCTATAATGTTTAGATGCATTTTTTTTTGCTGTTTGCAGCAATTGTTTGTATTAACTTTTGGTATAATTGAAATACATTTCAACTTTTAGCAAATCAGATGAAAGTCTAAAATGTTGCAAGTTATTTATATGGCTGCTCTCTTGTATTCGTTCTAGCCATGATATGTCTTCTGTTGGCCAAAGGGGTTATCTTTACACTTTACTGCATAATAAAAATGTAATAAAAACACATTTATGGAATACCTCTGTAAAGGGTGCACACCTCTTAATTTCATGGTTTGCATTTTGACAAAACAAGGCCCAGAGGGAAGATAATTTACTCAGCATTAGAGAGTCAGCTGATGAGGAACTGGTACGCAACTTAAACTGACTGTTTCTAGGAATGCTGCAGAGGCTCACTCTGCTTTCTAGCCAGTAAGTATTGACCATACCAGCACTGTTGACAGAAACATGGTAGTTCTATACTATTATCCATTATTAGGAAGAAAAGTTTTCTAGGAGGTTCTCAGGAGAACAAAAGAGAGAGAACTGTCCTCAGATTTATCTTCATGTAACTTTGGATCTTAATAAAATAAAGCTACTTGTAATATGCATATGTAAAGAATGTATAAATGTAGATAAGGGAGACTAGGAGAAAGAAAGACACAACGAGGAACAAATTGTCAACACAACAGTAAGTTTATTAAAGTTTTATTTAGCTATCCAGGTACTTAGTTAAAAGCATATTTAGAATAGATACTACTGATTCACATCTTAAAAATGTCATAGTCTCACAGAGGAATTGGAACAAAACCTGGAAAATATCATTTAATGCAGTGAGTTTGGAATATTGCGCTTTTATCTCTTTTGGAATATTGTGCGTTTATCTCTCTGGTTATTTCAGCTTGTGGTTAAACTGTCTGGCCTTTGATGCTTTTTAGATCATTGTTGGTTAATTGTTAGAAGTTCTTTGCATAATATATATTTCACTTAACTGAGTGTAATCTAGAAATTTATTATTCTTCATACTGCTTCTGTTGCTGACATAATGAAACTTGGCAATGTCCATTGTATTGTTTCAGGAAAGGCAACATCCATCTTCTTTTTCATGGTGACCGTCAATGCAGGAGATATGAATTGTTTATCATCAAAAGCAGGACACTTCAATTTCTAGATAAAAAGACTTCCTCTTCTCTAAATCCTTGTTCTTTCTAAATGGCTATAACCAGCCTTGGTTGTCTTGTTGATTTTTGTCATAAGCCTTGTGTGTATCCTGAGAAGTCTCAGAAAGATGAACTCTGTTGCTTCAGCCACAAATGTTATTGCCTTGGTTTCCTTTTTCTAACCCCCAACCATGAGCAATAGTGGTTGTTTTGAAAGTATTCATTGGCCAGTCATTCTAAGATTCATAATTCAGATGAAGTGAACAGAGTCTATGGCTGAATTCCTTCCCTCTATCTAGATTTTTGTAGACCACGCGATTAGATGTCTTGCTTTCTGAGATGGTAACAAGGAATGTGTCTATGAATAATTTGAAGTTCATTTTTGAAGTGTACTGACAGCTTCTGTGTCAGAAACTTTGAACAATATAGCCAGGAGGCTCTGAGGTCCATCTGCTTTCACTTGCCATTGCCCTGTTTAAGGAGGATTACAGTTCTTTGGTCTATAATGTGAAATGTAGAAGTTTGACAGCTCTTTTTCTGTTGCTGGCTCTCTTAAGTCTTTTGGTGCGAATCCTGGTTTCTTCTGCTCAAGCCTCCTTAGTTCACATTGTCATTTTTCACTTCTTGAGCCCTCTGTAGTGGATCAATTCCCTTTCACCTACTGTAAAGTCAAGTCTATCTGAAGTATTTTCCTCAAATCCATCCATTGCTGAATAAGGGAATCATTATATTTTTCTAATATTATTCAGAATCTGAACTGTCTCCTGCACTACTGAATGTCTGATACAATGATTAATGAGTTTTTGAGATGGCATTTCCTTCCCACCTTATTTGTCTGTTGAAAATGGAATGAGTTTTAGCAGTTGTGGTGGGTGCTACCATTAGGTAAATGTGCCTCAGTCCTGAAGAATAGCAAGTATCTTTGGTTATGACTCCTCTCTGGTGACTTCTAATTATGATATTAACTGTTGTGGTTAGTAAGGATGGACTTTTTTAACATACACCTCTTTCCCCTGAGAATATCTGTGAGGTATCTAATTTTACAAGAAATCTTTTTGCTTTAAAACCACTTTCTGTTGTAAAGAAAACTTCAGAATTTCCTCCTGTTCACTTTATAAAGTGATGTAATCTATTCCAGCATAAAGCCCTGAATCAAGCTTCTTAATTATTGGGAACTTTGGCTAGTTAATAATTCTGTAGAACTGAGGAGAAAAACAAAAGCTAAGCAGCATTATGTAGCCGATGTACTTTAATTAAAGTAATGATGGTTCATGTCATTACAGTCTGACGCCTCTTATTAAACACCCATTCATAGAAAACCACCAGATTGGTATTAAACTGAAATAAAGTGTAGTATATATAGTAGTATTTTAGAATACAATAGCTGATACCTGAACCAGAAAGTTCTATCAAAGGTTCAATGGAAAGACCCAAACTGAACCTTAGGTTGATTTGCAGCTCCTCTTACATTTCTGTTAGTTCCTTTTTCTGAAATCTATGGGCAGGCCTATGAAGACACATGAAAATAAGTCCTCTATTAAAGTAATTTACGTCATGATTTAATGGTTAATAGTGATTTTAAAATTGACTTTTTAAAAGAGCTTTCTGGTAATATAACCGAATGCATTGTAATAGTGAGGGCAGAATTCATCCAACCTGGTTGCAGCTGCCTAGATGTTAGGCATTTATCCAAAACTAGTTGTCTAGATTGCCTTTACGTTCAAAGTAAAAAAAAAAAACATTGTGTGAACTAGCACTTATGATAGGTGGCTAAAGGTAGGTGAGAGAAAACCATCGCTAATATCCACAGAAATGTATAGATATTGTTGATGATAGGACTGCCATATATAAATACTGCAGATAAATCAAGGGAGATTGACTGAAGTCAGGACTGTAGAATTTAGTACAGTGGAAAAGCTTTCAAGATCTTCCTGTAGTCCCTGCTTGGTATTATGTTCAAAAATATTTTTTATGTTGCTGTATCTCCTAAAATGTTCTGGTGCAAATCCTCATTTCTTCTACTTAAGCCTCCTTCATTCACTTTGTCCTTTGGTAACACATTCAAAGATCTTTAAGAATTCAAAATTAATTTAAGACTGAGTAAATTTACAAAGATTTCAAATTTGATAAATATTACCATGTGTAATATTATTAAACATCCAAATTCGTTCAGTCGGTTTGTTCACAACGGAAGCTGGTAATGCAAGATGAAACTGTCATTTAGTTGAAGTGCAAAGTGTTTTTCTTTCAAGTCCAAGAAATCTCCCAGTACATTTTTGACTATGGACAAGTCTTTATCCATATTAAAATTGCTACATATTTCCTTACATAGATGCTTCAAACTGACTTGTACATTTTAAAAGGACTATTTTCAGTTTATGTAAATAATAAAAAAAAGCTGCACTGAAGTCCCTGCGTGTGACTGGAAGAGAACAGCATTATTTTTTGTATAGCAGCAATACTATGGGGTCCCACTCTGAACATGGTATCAAAATGTCCCTATACTAAAATATTGCAGAACTAAATTTCATTCTAATTTAAAGCAAAGCAAGCAGAAATCCCCTAACCCAAGACAACCTGCTTAATGTCATATTTCATCATATTATTTAGCAAAATTGTTTCTGTTTTGCGTTTTTATGATAAGCAACACATTTTCCAGGATAATGGAAACATAAGCAATATGTTTCCTTTTTCAACAATAATACTTAAAATTCCAGACATATTTAAATGTTATATTCTTTTAATAAATTTTTATGTATTTTTGTGCAGTACACTTAAGAGACTCTGTTTACAGCAGATCCTAAGCATATTAAAGCAAATTATTTAGGAATGCTACAGTTAGAAGAAATCGAGTAAGGCAGTTAATAGAATGCAACTTTTATGTAAATAATAGGTAGGCTGATCTAATATTTTCTGGTGAATGTGTAACTTTTTAGGTCAGCATAAATAAGGGAATTAAAGAAGCCTTAATTTCAGTCCGATAGTATTGTAACCTAACCTTTACCTAGAAAATGTCAGTACATTTTTCTCCACCCGTTAGACAGACTGATTACAACTTTTCCAAAGGCAGCATAGCAAGACAAAACCTAACAATTCCGAACTAAGCATGCAAATAAACACTAGGCACCATGTGGAACAAGGGGTAATGTTTTATTTTAGTTGGTACAAACAGGGAAATGTTCTTTATCTGATGTAAATAAATAACCTATTTTTAATATATTAAATGGGATGATTAGCAATCTTGTGATTTTAAGTGACAGCTTTCATAGACAAATAATAAAAAATTGTGAGGGAGAGAGGTGCTGCTTCAGGGCTCTATGAAAAATAGTTGTTATTTAAAGCACAAGAGAAAACACAAAATCAATTACGCACAGAATCATTTTAGAATCAGGCTGTCATCCCTTTTTGCTGGAGAAAAGTAATAACACGAAAAGGCACTTCTCCAGAAGTGTGGTGTTTTGGTAACAATGTGTAGGGGCAGCTGACCTGAACCGAGTAGCAATCTGTTTACTTGGTAGAACACGATTTATGGGATGACAGCTTGGGAAGGAGGCACAAACATGACCTGGGATGAAAGGGCAGGCGGAGGGTTTCTGGCTGAAAAAGGCTTAGTGAGGAGGTCCGGAGGATTCCTGTATCATCCGTCTTGAGAATAGTCACTTTCATGACCTTTTACTGCTGATGGCTTATGGAGGGATGTATCTGAGAGGGGAAATAATGAGCTCTTGACAGTGGAACAAGGAATTATTTGAGAGCTTTGGGAGACTTTTTGAAGATAAGAGAAGTTTGTTGGCAGTACTCACAAGGACACACTTGTCAGCAGTATGCAGTCCTGTATTTTAACATTGCCTTCATTTTTAGCGGTCTTTCTCCTACGGATTGAAGGCTACTTCAGCAGCTGCTGATGCTGCCTGGTAGCCTGCACAGTTGTTAGGGAATGTTGTGACTACAGGGCAAATGATGTGATTTTCAAAAATTGTTTGTTTTCTGGACTATCTATGGTCAAAGAAGGTTTTTCTGGTTTCTTTTTGGTTTGGTTTGGCTGGGGTTTTTTATCCTGAGCTTTCTCGAACCCCAGATATCCATTCTAACATGCAAAGTAAGATGGAGTCCGGTTTATAGATCTTTGATCTTGTTCCTATTTGGAGATGGTGTTTTCCATTGTCTGACAAAAATTGTATGCAGGATTTAGACATGAATGATCATTGCAATAATCTGCAAATACTTAGTCTTTCTAGTATTATCTAGTCTTCAGGAAAACATATCAAATCCCTTTGTTCTCTTTAGGAAGTATTTTCTATAAATTTGAACATTCCGGATTAAAAGAAATTGTATGGCTTTATGTTGGCTGCAGTCAAAAGACATGCTAGATTTAATCTAGCCATAAATTTTCAAGAAGTACTTGGAAATTATTGGTGCCTCTGTTTTCTTATTTGTAAATCTGAAATATGAATAGGAAAAAGGCTTTTTTATGAAAAGAAAAAAAAAACCAGCTACAACATAATGTTTTTTAAAGATAATACAGAGGATTGACAGTATGGTGTTCTATAGTGTAATTATGACCATTTGTTCCTGTGCTGCTTCTGCTGCTTTTTTTTTTTGTTTTTTTTTCCTGGTTGCATCAGTGCAAGAAAATCAGGATGACAGCAGTCATAAAATCATTTTGCTTGAAAGATCCATCTAGTAGGTTATTTAGCCTGTCCCCTGGAATTGTGATGGGATTGGCTGGCAGGAGATCATATAGCTAATATTTCATAGTCTGTAAAAAAAAAAAAGGCAGATGAGAAAAAAAATGTGTATGCCAAAATCCAGAGGGTGCCTCTTGGCAAAGTTTTATAGACATTTTAGATCAGTAACAAGAAAAGGTAGGTAGCTACACCCCATTACTCCTTCCTAAACAGCAAGGTAATTACTTCTGGCATTTTGACAAGTGTTTGCTGGAGTGAAGGTCAAAGCTGTCAGCAGAGAAGATCTATGCTAATCTGCTCAGCTGGAGAAGACTCAGGTAGCTAATGTTTTGTAATTAGAAGTTGTGGAAACTGGTTTTCACTGTAGTTTTGTGCTGAGCATAAGTGAACTAATAATATGGAGTAATTCCATTTATCATAGTTTACAAAATTGGCTAAACAGACGTTTAGGAGTAAGCATATAATGTGAAATTGGAGAAGTATGGGAAAAATTATATTGTGGTACAAATGAATTATATATTTATATGCACATATATGTAGGTGTTGTATTATACATACATGCATGTATGTTATATGTGTATGTTATGTATGTATTGGGCTGTACATATACACAGAGATGCATAATGTTAATACTTTTAATTTACATTAAAATATTAATCATAAAAAGAAAATAAAAGAAAGAAATAAATGTACTTATTGTATTTGATAAGTCTGCAGAATTTTGCTGGAAATTTCACATGCAAAAATTCAAGGCATTCAAAAAACTCCCATTTTTCTTGTGGGAGTTATCAATATCCCTTCATCCAGCAATAGTCTATGAGTGAATTCCTATAACAGATTTTCAATTGATAAAATACTTTAGCAAAAGATGAGAAAATAAGGAAAAAGCCCAACCAAGTAAATACATGAAAACATGATGAAGATTTTTATAAAAGGTATATTTAAAAAAAAAAATGTTGACTACCTTTTCATGGTATTTATTCCTGTTTTTATCAGACTACACTAAAAATTACTTTTCTCACTTACTGTACTGTTCTTTGTGCTACAGAAAGTGTGTGCTTGTGGATATAGATAAAAGACAGAGACATAAATGGAATTTTTCAGAGGACCTCAAGGTGTTCAGCTATGTTCCTAAACCCCAGCTAGGACCTCAAGTCTGCAGTGGTTTTACACATATGTAACTGTTTGTTCCCTCTGATTTTTCTTCTTGAACTGAAATACCTAATATAGGTATATGGTGACCATGACATTCTTACTGTGCATGGAGAAAGAATGCAGACCTTCAAAAAGTAATGGTTTGGGGTAAACTGGTACATACCATAGAAATGCAGGTTGGGATTTGATGGCCTAACCCTAGACCTAAACCTAATAAGATAAAGTTCAGTGTTTCAGTGGTTGCAGTTGGAGCTGGACTGGAACAGTTAAAAATGACAGGTTTTTTACGGAGTCGTTTTTAACCTTGATCAGCACTGTCAGACAAACTGGTGAACTCCCACCATCAAAAAGCCACAGAGATGCAGCTCTGATGAAAATACTGCTCTAATTCTTTTTGACTTTACATGTAATCTAGAGCATGTATATAAATTGGTGGGGGGAGGGGGGGAGGGAAGAGAGATAAAGCTTTAAATCTAGGTCTAAGGAGCAGAAGGTCTGTCTGAAACAAAGACCTCCACTGAGAAAAAGATGCTTTTTCCTTCTGGATTTCATGATTGTGGTTTTACAGGAGACTGTTAAGTCTTTCTCAATTGTTGTATCCTTTCAGGGAACCCAGAAAACATCTGATTTTGGAAAGAGACCGGGACGTGGTTTGTTTTTTGGGTTTTTTTTTCTTTTTTCCTCCCCATCCTTCCTTCTCTGAATGAATTTTGTGTATTATATTATTCTTTCTGACATTTCTTTCTTTGGCATTTTTCCTCTTCAGGGGAATCACCACATATGCATTCTCTTCTTTCGTTGCCATTTAACAACTTGAGGGTATATTCTCTACCCATGTGCAGCAATATAGCTGTGAAACTCACATTAACATTAATGGGAAATGTGCAGCTAAAATCAACCACACTGGGTGTAGTTACTACCCTTGGCTGTAAAATGGATTTGCATGTTCAAACAGGAATTATTTCCACTTAAAAACTGAGAATTCAACCGGGTTATTACATTATTTTATGTTAAAGTATTTTAACATTAATTTTTTAATGTGTTTCAAATTGAGAAATCCACCTGCTGTGGAACCTGTTATTTTTATGTTACAATATAATGTTTTCAAAGTTAGGTGACATTTTAAGCAAGTAGGCTATCTTTCTCTTGGCAGCTTCCAGTGCTCTGCTTTCTATAAGCCTTAGGAAAATATGTTAACAATTATTATTTGATGGTGAGTTAATATTTTGTTAACTTAACTGTGAAGAACCAGATGCCCCCTCAAGTTTTCTGATTTAAACATGGATGAATTCAAGCATTTGCAATGCCAGTTCTCCAGTGATTCTGCTTTTCCATTCTGGTCCCTTTTCATCTCATACTCTATCCATAGCTCCTTTTTTCTACTGGCAGCGGAGGTCTCATGGCATAATTAAACATCTGAAATCAGCAGAGTGGACAAAATATTGCTGAAAGCTGGGAGATGTGGGGAGCCTAGAATATCAAAGGTACTATCAAAGTAGCTGTTTCCAGAAGTGACGGCATGGATGAGGAAGCTGATCCTCTTCTGTTGTTATTAAACTGGTGATGAGGCAGAGTTTGCATATTCATCACATTTTTTTCTACATATTGCTTCAGTTCTCTGATACTCTTTGCCAGTGTGAATAAGCTTATCCATCTTTCACATTATATTAGTGTCTTGGTACGTTGCTTGTAGGTAAAGAGTGTCAGAGAGTTTAAGAACTCTAAACTTGTGTCTTCTGTTATACTGTTATACTGATAACCTGTTATAAACTGATATCTGTTACAGTGCAAGTGATCATAAATGTTAGAATTGGCATATATTTATGTGTAGAGGCGTATGTATTAAAATGAATTATAACTTGCCCTTAAGCGCTTTAAACAAACTTAGTGGAATATTGCCATACAGTTAAATAACTTTGCTTTAGACAGAAGGCAATAAGTATCTAAGACTCCTCATTCAAAAATATGTTTAAATCTCAGATTTCTTCACACGAAAAAAAAGAAAAAAGTGTAAATGGAAACTCTCAAGACTGGATGGTTAGTAACAAAGTTCACAGTCCACAGCATGTTTGCACTATCACATGTGTACTTTCAAGTTCAAATTCTGGTACCCCTAGGAATAAGTTCAATTTGGTTCTTAGTGTGTGTCTAGTAATGGCTATCAGCTTTTCACAGAATGTACTGTTACTGCTGGTGAGCATCCTTCATCCCCCTAGCTCCTCTTCTGTACAGATGCAATTCACACATGTTCATCTAACCACTGTTAGTGGTGGGTAATCACAAGAGCTAAACCTGAGTTTGAGGTAGCTCCCTGCAGAGATGTGAAAGCTATTGCTGGTCAAGCCCTACCCTTATCCAGGCAGTTACATGGGAGAGGATGTCTGTGTTGATAAACACGCTAAGGCTAGATAGTACATTAATACCTTTTATATTTAAAGATACTCTGGACTCTTTTGACACCTTTATATCATTAAAGAGGTAATACCTAGAAGGCAATGTACATATTTTTTCAAAAAGTGAAGCCAGTTATATCTGATCTCTGTAGTCTTTTCCTTTTGAACACTGATGGAGATACAATACATGACTAAAAGGAACCAGATATGGCCATTCATATAGAAAAAAGCTCCAGGAAAACTTCACCTTCTACAGCTTTTAAATGTACTATGACTTTCTCTGTATAGATCTCACATTCTTTTTCTCATGCCTGAACTTCTGCCATAAGAAAATACAAGGAATTCCATTAGATTTCTATTCTTCACTATTTTATTCAGAGATAGTTGTACCTGATAGAAATCACACTGAAATGGTATGATATTCAATGTTTTTATATTTCTAACAACTTTGTGCATTCTGCACTTTTTATGCATTGTCTATTCAAAAAACTGAAAGAGTTCTTGAAGTGTTCCAAGATGCAGGCGGGTTCTGCTCTTACACTAAGGGGGATGGAGTCACAGGTCTCCACCAGTGTGCCATTGTGCCTAAGCTATTGTAGTGACTCTTTCAGCACTTTTGAGAGGCTGGTATTTGTCATGATAAATCAAAGTATCAATGATTTATGGTGAAATAGTTATTTTTCATTCTGAAAGTTGTCCAAATTGCCTAAAATATTGGCAGACAGGACCTCTAACAGTAAATGGGGTAGCACACAGAGGCAAATCATGCCTGCTTCAAGAATCTTCAATGTTTTATTTCCAAGGATGTTTAAACTTTCAAAATGCCATGTATCTATGGGGCTGGCAGTTATCTTTTCTCTAGGAAGATTTCTGCAAAGTTTATATGAACAAAAAATCACTTTAATATTTTAGATTTCTTAAAAATCCTGAGTGAGTATTACCAAACTTAGATATGACATTTACTTTGATTGTTAGCTTAATTCCTATGACAGGAATTTTGTGTACAGAAGTGAAAGATTTTCTCTGCACTTGACATGTCATAAACCAATCAAACTTCTTATAAGTATGCTTGGCTAGTTCATCTTTTATTCTAACCCTGAAATATTTCTTTTGAAAACATTGCAAGAAAAAACGTGACATTCTAATTTCCTTTTTTCATGTATGGTATAATTTTAGTTTATGAACATCCTTTACTGCTTTCCAACATCTGCTCCATTTTTAATTTTTAGGGCATAATTTCCCACATTTTAATAGAAGATATTTCTTTTTATCTGTAATTAAATCCATAACTTGTTATTCTCAGAAGGTTATTATGGATTGTGACTTGACTGTTACAAAAAATTAATGACTTAAAGAGGCTCCTAATATCAATTTAGTGTAAGGATTTAATTTATTATTCATTAATTTTGTATTCATTGTAATAGCAGTAATCATTATGAACTCATTGGGTAGGTATGGGAATGTCCAACATGCAATTCCATAGGAATTCAGTTTTTAGTCATCTTTAGCAAAACATGAAATGCTGTTCATGCATTAATGCAGTCACTTGTTTCTCTTTACAATTTTATGCCTGTTATTTTACATAAATATCTTCATATGCATAAACTATACTGGAATTTAAAAGTTTCAATACATGTAAAAACTCCCCTGTCTGTCCTTATGGCAACAGAAATGTTGCTGTTTTAAATCAAGATAGCTTCACTCAACTTATGACCGTATACAGGCTAATTTCCACACCTTATTTTAAAGAAATCTTTTCAAATATTGTCAGTTTATTTTGGGAAAATGTGTCAATTTTTTAATTCATACAGTCCTGCTTTTTTAAAAAAACATTCAGTTTAGCAGTGCTGAATTCTCATTTTTATTTCAACACTTAATTCATGTGTTCACCAGAACATATGTAATGTCCCTTTTAAAAATGGGAAATAATATTTTATATTAATTAATACTGCATATTTTAACGTGTCCAGAATAGAATCGCAGGGTTTTTTTCCCCATAAATCCCTCAGGTGCATCATTCTTAACTGTCCTATGTTTCTGAGACTGCATCCTTTGACTGGTAAATGATTCTGCTCATGTTAAAAATGAGTTGACTGAACGCCTTGAAAAAAAACAAGTTGTGTTTAGCACCATGCCGACTAATTACAGTAGCTGCCTTGCAGCTTAGTGTTGAATTGTAGTTGTCCTACTGTGCACAGACCCAATCAGTCATGGTCAGTATTGTGTCAGCTAACTCAATTCTTTGTAATCAAATTTAAACGTAAGAGTGAATTTCATCTCCTCTAACTCAGGTGTCCGTCTTCTAGGTACTTTAAGTGTAAGCTAGTCAACCTCGGCTCCCTCTACAATCAGTTGAATGTAATAAGTGCTTCCAGAGGGTAATTCATTTCATCCCATGAGAGGTGTCTGCCTCATCTGTATCTCCTATCTCTCATCTATCTCATACATGTCTATCACACATATGATTGGTGTCTAAGATAGGTCGAGTATATCTCATTCCCTTGAGGATCCTGTTATTCTCCATTAACTACAACAGGCATCTTGCTTAAATTTAAGGCCAACCAAAATCTCCCAATGAAAGCAAAAACCTTAGATCTCTCTGGAACACCTTTAGAGCACATTTCAGAATGAATATGGACAGAGAGATATCTTGTTGAGGGATAGTCAGCATTTTTTGGAGCAGAGTATTCCCTTGTGCGCAGAAGATGGGATGTAGCTCACTGAACAGCGTGGTCTGGTAGTGGTTTGGGCACTGAGCAGCACTTGGTGTGGCTGCCAAAGGCTGCTTCAGAAAAGTGCTGGTTTCTCATGGCCCTGTGTCACCTCTGTCCACCCCATGCTGATATCTTAGGTGCTTGGATCTTCTCAAAGGGTGTGTGCTGCTGTATTTACTCAACAGAATAAATAAGTGGGGGAAAAGGGGGAAGGATAACATTATTGGCAGTGGCTTTTTTTTAAAGTTATACCTGCTTCACATATCCTTCTGTCTATGCATATGACATGAAGTCAAAGATGACTGTGAGGCAGTGAAAATGTTCTTCAGTAGCTGCGTAGCCCTATCTACGATGTCAAATTCCTTAACATATGGAAGGGCTTGATTTCAGCATGCTTGAATCTGAGGAGACTTCCAGCCCTACAGAGCTGAGCTGTGGCTCTTTCCTTTCAACTAGGATGTTACTGAATTGTTAATGAAGTTCATAACTGCAAATTCCCTGGAAGACATTGACATTCTAAGCACCACAACTGTGACATATATTTTGAATTTTAAACATAGTTTTTATTTATGAAAGCCCATACTCTTTATTAAGAAAATTGTTCCAGTCCTTTAAAAATTAAAGAAAACAGTCTGAGGGTAAAAATTACAGCCATAAGTACACATCTGGAGATGACTGTTGGTGGTTAGGTAGGTCACAGAGTTCATCTGCATACATTTGCTTTTATGTTACATCATTACAGTGTTCCATAGTTTTAATGGCTTTCTAATTCTAAGCACCCTGCATGTTCAATAGGAGATGCAAGTTATTTTGTAATGGTTCATTCTATTTCAGTACATATCTAGCTTCTGCTAACAGCAAACTCCATTCACTTAAAAACAACTGAGTAGCACACTTAACATTCTTCCTATCAGATTCTGAGAACAGCCCAAACGAAAACAAGTTGTCCTTTCCGAAATGATTGCTGCCATTTCAGTCCTCCTGTGGCAGCCATTGGCGTTAACTCTGCTCCAAGGAGGTTGCCATTTTTTGGCAAGAAGTGGCAATGTGTGGTGAAAATAGAGTCACCGGTTTGCACATCAATTCATGAGAAGAGCAGGCCTTTTTGAAAGATGTTTTCTGTTAGGCTGCAATTGATATTGAAATTTATTTCTTTTAAAGGTTAGATTGGCTCTAATATAAACTGTCGCTTCTTTTTACTTTCTCCACCACGCTGTCTTCCTCTCCACCTCTGCATTATTGTGGCCTGGAGCATCTCTGAGTGATCTTCTAGAAGCCACTGGTTTTATAAAATTGTCTAATATAGATAAATAATGCTGTTTCCTACACAAACTGCATATGTATAACTAAATCTCTAGCTTGCTGGCAAGAACAACAAAAAATAGCAATGAAACTCAAAACCAAAACCATATACATTCCTAAAATTTTCCTCTCAACTTGCCCTTGGTTGCTGGTAAAAGCTCCTGTGGTTTTCAAACAGGAAAAATCCTTATCTTGTCCTTTCCTGACAATATTTATATCAATAAGGCAAGGACACCCTTTCAGGGATTAACTAGACTGTGATTTGAGTCTCTGCTCATCATTACATCATAGCCTCCCCATCATGCTTGTTTGCCCTTTTAGGAGAAATTTTAGTTTCCCTATCCCCTATCCTGGATATTGGAGAAAGTCTGGGCACAAGGCGTGCCGCCAAACAAACCTGTTCTTAGTTCATTATGAACCTGCTAGTGTCTACGCCAGCCTTTGTTAGGGAGACCTTCTGGAGGTCTCATTAGGCACATGATGGTTAAAAAACCCCTTGGAGGCATAGGTGCTTCAACATTGCCTGCACACAGCCCGGTCCATTTCATCTTGTCTTATTAGATAGTAGTCAAATGCGTTTTGGCACAAAATGAGGGGAACCATTTGCTGAGGCAACAAAGAAACTTCTAACATGTCTAGATATAACAGAATTGTAGTCTTCATTACAAGAGATTCAGGATGTGTAGCAGTGGAGCTGTTTGAAACAATGATTGTTATTCCCTCGTAATTAATTAATTTATTTATTCCATGGGAAGTGTATATCCCTCCAACATTCATCTCTGTTAAAGGATTACCAACATGTTTTAGCCTTGCCCTGGCTTTTTTTGAAACCATTATCTCACTGCAGTTTGGACTTGGTAAAAAGAAGAAAAAAAAAAAAAAAAAAAAAAAGGAAAGAAAAAAATGTTACATTTGGGGAGTGAGGGATAGTGATGTTCTGCTTGGAAGAGAATACTTCAGCATATGTAATTCTACCAGCAATTAAACTTACACCAATAGCCTCCTCAAGCATGCAATCAATGTCTTCTCCCTTTTATTTGTGCCACTTCCTAATCAAATAACCTACTGTGTTATTAAACAATCTTTTCTTATTTTAAGAATAATTTCAGTTTTAGTTGTGTTATTAATAAAGAATTCAAGAAATCCCATTTTGGACATATCTTAGCAGCTTTAAATGTCATTGCCATATGCTCCTAAATCACAGATACGTTTTTTGTCACTTTTACTCAATGTGATTTTCAATTTTTCAGTATTTTCCTGTGATTTTTCTCAGCTCTAATAGGGAGAATATTACATGCGTTGTTGGTTGAATTGTGACTTAATCGTTTCTCTGTTACAGAGTCTGAAAGTCACCGACTTTTATAGCACTGATGTTAAGAGAAACAAATTATACAGCTTTATTAACAAGTGAAAGATGTTTTTCTCTAATGAAGTGGGTTTTTTTTGGACATTCCCTTTTACATACAGTAAGCTAAGTCTTGATAAGTAGAGAAACTGAAATGATATATTTTAAGGCACAGAATATGCAATTTCACACTACTTTGAAAAAAAATCACTCTAGAAAATTGTCTGTTTGCTTCTTTTTTGTAGCATATCTATACATTCTTTTAGTCTTTATAATAGTGGGGTTTTTTTCTCTCAATAAACCAATGCAAAATCTTTTTTCATGAAGTATAATTGGATTTATTCCACCATTGTTACAATATCTGATGATACAATCTTAGAGAATATCATATAACCTTTCTCTCAAGCAGCTTGCATGGGACAAGTTACTTTATTTCCTCAGAATTTTCCACGTAATCACATATTCTGTAGTTTATCATGTACGTGAATGGTCTCTGAAGCACAATTTGGCTATCATTAGATGAAGGAAGTGTTTAGGTGTAACAGGGTTTTTTTTTGTATGATACAATCTGAATGACTAGTTGTACTCAAAGCAACCGTCAATCAAAATGCTAATGATTTGAGAATGTTCTCCTGCCTTTAGACTTCTGTCTTTTCTTTCCACGGGCTTGATCCTGAAGTATCTTATGGGAAGAGAGGAGGGGGCATTTCACATGATACTTGGCTGAGAAAGATACATATTTAGGTGTGGAGTTTAAGTGCCTCCATTTGACCTATGTGAGTAACCATTCAGTATAGGAATGGTGGGATTAATTTGCCTGATGGAGACATCTGGCACTACTGGAAGTGCTGTAGCTGTCTAAGCTACTTGCCTGGGACCTCACTTATGGGGGGTCCACATCTTTCCGGACTCCAGGCAGGATAACCAACAGCACTGACAAGGGCACTAGACATTTTGACACCTAACTCTTGCTCCAGGTTCCTCATCCATGTGCAGTCAGCAGAGCCAAGGGAGCGGTTTAGGGAGGTCTGAATAACCCTCCTAACTGTATTAGCATTGACCTTTATGAGCTACATTGGGAGCATAGGCAACCAACCGACATGTAGGCATGTCAGTGCAGGCACTTAAGTTTAGGGGTCTTAATCTGAGAGCTGAATTCCACCCATAGATTCCACTGAATTTTATGGCCTAGCAGTCGTAATACTCCTCTAGTTCTAAGTACCAAAAGAGCTATTAAGTATAGGTTTTGCTTGACTTTTCTGCAGAAAAGGTGTGAGACACCCTTCAGATTGCAAGTTGGTCTTAAGCAAAACTTGGGGAAAGAAAATCATTATTTTTGTTAAAAGAAGAACTTGTCTATAGCTTTCTATTAATAATAATTAATAAATATATATTAATATAATAATATTAATAATTAATAAAAATCATAGTTACTTGGTGTTACTAGTGATAGATTTTCATAAAGGGATATGATTCTTTTTTAGGAACAAAAAAGAAGCAAAAAGTTTCCTACAGGTGATTTTTTTCTGTGATTGTCCAGTAACATTTTTTTTGTACTTTTATTAAGCATCTGTACCTGGTTTCCAGCAAAGATAAAATAAATGGGTAGGCAGTCAATTTGAATTCTCTAAAATAACAGTTTTCTCCTTGCTGTAGCATTTGAAAATTTTACATCACTTTTCACTGTCAGTATTACAACGTCATCCCTTTGGCAGCAATTAGAGCTATAACAATAAATTTCTGTTTTCGATTTCTTTTAGAACATTCACAATTCATATTGCTATTAATATAGACTGAAGGTTGTGATGTAGATTCAAGCTTTTTAAAAATATTTCTTCGCTTTTGGGATAAAAATTAAACTGCATTTAATTCTGTCAATAGTAATTCTGGCAAAGAACAATCTAAACTGCTGATTTTAGATACTGGGAAATGCAGAAATCTGTTCTAAACTTTTTATATAGTAAATGAAGTAGCAGTATATGGATTTAATAACAACCACAGACACATATCAATTATTTTAGATTAAATGAGTCCTGTGTTTTTGGTAATGTCAGTAACAAAATGCCATTTCATTGTCCTGATATTTCTATTATTTCATTATTTCAACATCCTAAATTTATTTTTAAATGCCCCTCAATCATTTCTTATTTCAGACTCTTACTTGAGTGGTGTAGTTCATCTTTCTGTACTAGAATATACAGAAGATAGAGGCACCACAATGGTGATGAACATATGCAATCTGATAGATTATCTCATGCTTAGAAGACACAACATTGCTCTGCAGAAAATACCTCCATGCTGTGTATTGTTCCTGCCATTGCTCTTCTGGTTTGTGTGAAATCAGAAGCAGATGATATGGATGTTTATTTACATGTGGGACAACTTTAAAGTCAAGGCTGTGGTGGCCTATTGTTTTTCAGCCATGCTCAGTGGTAACCTAATCCAATTTTTCATTGAAGTCATTCAAAAGATTTGACTTCACCTAGAATTGTTTGCAACTTTCAAACATATCTAGTCATACACAGGGGGTTTTGTCATTTGTTCTATGACTTGCTGCTTTCGTAATGTGTTGATACTCTCTGGTCTGTCCCGTAAATGACAATGCAAATCTGTATAATCAGTCTTGCTGATTAGCTTCCATAGATGAAATCTCAGTCTCCTCTCAGAAATGCCCTTGATAAGGATGAAGATCTGAGTTCACTGTTTTCCTCTGACTTAGGGAGTTTGAACCCATCTCCTTAATCACGATGCTAGTAAAGAATTGGGAGGCGGTTCTCAGCCTTTCCTGCACAAGCTGCTACACTTTGCATGGAATAATTGAATGTTCTCTGACCTAGGGAGCACGAAACCAAAGGGGACAGTGCACTGTCGCCTAGTACATGACTGCTTCTCAGGAGTTTGATGACTCATCTCCAAGTCCTTCCTTCATCGTGTATTTAATGTAAATTATTGAATTATTCACTGGAGAAAGAACTGAAACTGGGGTATTTGTGGTTAAGAACAGTAGCTACAACATCCACTTAGTGAGTACAGTCCTTTATGATTGACCTCAATAATTTTTCCACTTAGGGGGAATTAATTTGATCTATCTGGCAACAGTGTAATTTCTTTTACTGTTTCATGATGTGTGCTTGCATGAATGAGTCTTCAGAGGTTTTGGTTGAAAGCACATCATCCATGCTTCATAGGGGGTGCGTGTCACTTGTTTGTTTTTCAGTTGCAAGGAAGGTCAAAAAGTAATGAATAAATGTCAAGAAAGATCACGGATGAGAACTGGATGCTCTGCATAATAAACATTAGCACGTTTAACAAAAAATTTCCTTCAGTAGAAGTCATTCCCATATTAATTTAATCCTGCTGTCTAAGATAATACAATCTCTTTGAAACAGTCTCGATTCTTAGTGCATAGGGACCTTTTCTGGATCAGAGGCCAAATTTCCATTACCTGATGAGCTAATCTGACGTGACAGCCTCATATGCAGATGGGGAATCTCTTGTCAATAGTTTTCTTCAGAGACAAAGAGAGACAAATGTCTATATTCATTCTCTCACTTCATGCATGAGTAACATTACCTTTCTGTCTCCCTTTCACTCTATTCAGGTAGTCATTGAGAATTTAAATATAAGCTTTTGTGTTTCTGAGTTAGTTTATGCATGCAAAGCTGTTTACAGAAGACTGGCATCCTTGTCTGTTTGTTTAAGTACAGTATGTATTTTGACATGTAAATTTACGTGAGGCATATTTAATCAGTCACAATGATATGCTAATTGGATTCCTGTATGAACTGCATAAAAACAACATTTGAAAAAAAATTATGAAGGGGACTTATTACCAGATGAGACACTTTCTAATCAGTATTATGCGTCATCAAAATGCACAAAGATAAATGTGATAGATTTTCAGGACTTTTGTAACCAATAAAGAAAATATGGACTAATGAAAAAAATATGTCTTTCTCTGAAGGAGCACGCTGAAAGTTAGAAAACAGCAGCTGAAATCCATAAATTAGAATGCCAAAAATCTCTGAAATGCCTCTGCAGGTTTTGGATGTTGTTCAGTGACATAATTCGTGTTCTGATAAGGTTATAGGTTGATCTTGTCTCTAAAAGAGCAGTGACATTTAGACTTCAGCTCTGTCTGCCCTGGGGATTTGCTCAAGTATTTTAAATATAGGTTTTTTTAATACATATATTTTATAGGCAAATCTCTAACTTGTTCAGGTGCAAGTGGCTCACTCTCAAGCAAAAACAAACCATGCCAGTGTAAACCAGCTCCTATATATGCATATGTATAAACCTACAATACTACCCTGTTCATTTTCTGGCCATTTGCCACTGATGCCTGAAGTTCCCTGTTAATGAAAGTTTCAAAACTGTTAGTCCTTATATATTATTTTTTTAAAATGTACTCTGGGATCCATTCTATGGTAATCACGTCAGACTACTTCTCATTCTAACTTCTCTTCTGTGGATGGCTATACTTAGGTATTTTCTATCATACCACAATGCATAAGTTTAGTGTATTTAGGTTCCATGGCTGGTTCACTAATCATTTCAGGGCTTTATTGAAAGTAATATCAGTTTCTAATATTTTACTTAGATTTTGACTGCACAAGAAACAGACAATTGCAAACATAGGTTAAGGCCATAGGATCTCCAAATGAAATTATTTATTCTGAAGGGAAAGGTAAGCCTTTCCCCTAAATTTAGTCAAAGCAGGGAATGGGAAAGCAGTGGAAATGATGAAAAACATTTAAACGGTGAGCTGGAAGGCATCTATAGCTAGCCAATGGGAAAAAATGGACAAACAGAGTATGTCAGTTTTCTTGTCTTGGTAGAGTTTAGTCACCTGGATAGAGCTGAAAATTAGGTTTACCGAGGATCCAGGGATCTGAGGAGGGTACTCGGCATTTACAGGTGAAAAGAAGGGGAAAGGAAAGGGTCTTTCCTATCTCTGCTGTAGAAACCTGCCCCATGTGTCTGAGAGCTGAGCAGCACTGACTGCAGAAGTGACCAGCCTGGTGGCAGCCAGACGCTGGCCTGGTGGTTGGGGCTCTGAGGGTAGAATAGGAAAGACTTCAGAAATTTGATTATATGTCTATTTTTGCACCTTTCAGTGATGATGGAGTGGGAAGGGACCTTTTTTCTCTGTTGTTGGGTGTCCTAACTGATAAACTGGGAGGGAACAGGAGATTTCAATGTACTTGTTCCTCCCACATCCCGTCTTACATTCATATTGCAAGTAATTTATGTATGTGTATGTTTGATCAGAGTTTAATATATATTTTAATCCAGGTGAACGTATGTGCAGCCTTCATAGTAATGACCCAGTTATAATTAGAGGAATGTTTTTACTTTATATACTACTAAGAGAGAAGAAGGAGAAGAGTTGATAATTCTGTCCTTTTGTGGTTCAGAGAACCACACTTAGTGTTTTCTGGCAATACCACTGATATCTTGTGCTGATACAGGAATGAATATTTATGTATACGTTGTAATTGTTCATCATAAAATTTTAATTTTCTTTGGTTGCCTTAATTTACTCTTTATCCATACATTCGTTAGGAGAGTAAAAGCCTGCCTAAAATATGAAATATGGAAGTAATCAGTTTAATTCATATTCATACTAAAATATATATTTGTATATATATTTGTATTAAGTATTTTTAAAGTTACCTAGTTAAGCTGATGTGAATTTCACTGTAGACACTACTAGTTTGTTTACAGTAGCTCATTTGTTTCCTTTTTTTTGACTGAGGTCAGAGGAACTGAGAGGACAGTAAGTGTATAGTGGTCTACTCACAATCTTCTACAGATTAAACTCAATCAGTTTGAAACACACCTATAATTTAACCAATGCCATTTGTGTGACCTTAGTGAAGTCCCTCAGATCTTCTTTTAAGTGGGAAAAAAACCAAAAGGCCTACCACTGAAATTGTTCTGAGCTTTGATAAAGTTTGCAAAGACCTGTGCGATCCTCAGAGGAGAAAAGTTCTGAAGCAGAAACCACCTAACACGTGGGGTGATGAAAAACACCTCTGGTTGCACAGTTGCTTAATATCCACCCACAACTGGCTTTTATTCTACATTCCTTACTGTCTGTGAGCTCTGTTAGTAAATGGTTACCTTTCCTTACTCACAGTAGTCTACATGATGCTCCTGTTCCCTGTGTATCAGCCACCTTAGGAGGCAGTATGCAATTCTTTGCATGCCACAGAGTGTGGGGAAGGTTTACTGCACAATTTAGTGTTTTGAGGTGAAGATTCTGGATCTCCTTCAGCATAGGCAAAAACAGAACATGTGTGCATTCTTTCCCTTGAAATGTGAGGCTACTTAAAGGATGGAAAATTGAACATCCTGTGTGCATATATAATCTATGGGAAATATATTTTACCATTTGGATCTTACTAAGAGTTCCACAGCATGGTAATAGCACAAAATTGCTCAGCCTTCTATGTATTCGACACCTCTGCTTTGGCTTCTGCATATTTGTTGCCTGCCTGCAATCTTATTAAAGTCTCTGTGTATCGCGCTATCGTTCTCTGAACTGTAAATAGTATTTTAAATGTTTCCATTGATGGATTAAGTCTAGATAAATGGCACTGATATGTAACATAATCTTTTAATGATGTTTGATGTTCTTCTCATTCTGTAAATCAAATATTACGTTATCCATAAATGTTTCTCTGTAGAGTCTGCAGTGTCCTTTTACCAAAGGTAATGATTCCCAATAGCTACACCTCCATGCTAGGTCATAGAGTTCACGTAGTATGCTTTGAATTGCAGGCTGCCCCAAAAATGCATCATCAGTTCCCTTCCCTCTTCCTACAGGAGGTCTGTAGTTGGCTTGCGCTCAGGTTCCCTGCAAATTTGTATTTGCCCAGATAAAAAGCTAGGAAAACTTTGGGTCACCTCGTCTGGGCTGTGTGCAAGAGCAATGTGCATAGACGGAATCCCAAGAGTCTTCCTTGATTTAAGTACAAGCCACAGAACCTAACTATTGACATAAGAAATATATTGCATATTTGGAAAGAAAGCACCTGTATCAGGATACAAAATGTGGAAAGGACAGTGTGTGTCCCTTTATGAATCTTATGGAATTTTAGTTTCAAGGTTTTATATGTTAAAGAATGCTGACAGATCAGATTAGCACATCATGCAAAACCACTTTGGTGAGTTATGATTGAAATTCCAGTTCCACACAGGGAAAGGAATACAGAGTACTGAATAAAAACACCACCACCAAAAAAAGAATTCGATACAGTAGGGGGAACATGGTAGACTTACAGTGGATGCAGTGGCATGCTGAGTGAGATTAGAAAGGCCATGTCCTGTCTGGATGAATTGCCACAAACTATGTTTTTTGACCCCGTTAAGACGTGTTTGATGGAACCAGGCAGTCAGGGAAACTGTGGGAAGTAGCACCTTGATCCTGAGCACTGGTGAAAGACTTGACTGAAAATGTTTCTCTCGGTAGACTGCTTTGTAACAGAAACCACATTTTGCTTAGATCCAATGTGCCAGCAAATGCACAAAAATCCACTATTTCTGTGCTTTATTTTAAAAACAGAAAATACATTAAGTGGGAATAAATACAGTTAAAAAAATACAAAAGGGGCTTTGAAAAATGTTATGTATGTTCAATTTTTATGGAGATCATTTAAAGACATCATATTAGGAACTCCATCCAGATTCGTGCCATGTAGTACAAAAACTTGAGGAAGACCAAAATCAAGCCAACATGGCAAAACAGAATAAAAATGGAAGTTACTAGAAGATATGTCAAGATATCTGAGGTATGTTCAAGACAGAAAAATACAAAGAAAGGTAATGGCAAGTAAAGTATAAAAATGTAGTAAAGTAGGCCAAAAAGACTGGACAAGCAACCTGCAAAATTCTTTAAAACTAATAATAAATGATTTTCAAATTAATTGGGGGCAGGAAGCCTTTCGCAAAGTCCATAGAATCAAAGATACTGAAAAATAGCTTTGAGAAAAAGACATAATAAGTGAAAAAAAAAAATTCATAAAGGTATGCTCACTATTCAAGAATTTAGCAAGGTTTCTATGAAAGAATCCTTCATTATGGGAAAATCATCAGATGATATCTGAAATTGAATCTATGGAACAAATACACAAAATTAAGAGTAAGAAGTCAGATGATACTTAGTCAAGATCATTGAAACAACTCTCCAGAATGAAACAGCTGAGGCAGCAGGTGTGATGGGAAAGCCTCATCCTAACAGATCGGAAGATAGTAAATATAAAACTAGTTTGTAGAAAAGGCCACAGTGAAGATTGACAGAAATGAAAAATCACTAAACCTGATGTCTATATTATATAAATTAGTATAAATTATTCTAGGTACAGAATTGGTGGACGCATACTAGGAATGGCTCAACTTTTGAAAGTCCTGCCTCTCAACTTCAGACCCTTGAATTCAGTAACAAGCATGCGTAGGAGGGAGATGCTGTTAATATGGGTCCCATGGAATCCAAAAGACTTTTGACAGCATCTCTCAACAAAGCAGCTAAGTTGCTCTGGGATAATAGGGAGGTCTTCACGTGGATAAATAGTCAGTAAAAAGAAAGGCAGCAGAGGGTAAGAATAACTGTTCCATTTTCACAATGCAGACATGTCGCCAGCTGAATTCCACAGAGGTTTGTGCTCTTCAACAGATTCATAAATGATTTGTAAAAAGGACAGAATAGCTTGCTAAGGGTTTTGAGATATTCAAGATATTCAAGACAAGAGCTGACTGTATAACATTGAAGAAGGACATATGAGTGACTGGGCAATAAATTAGCAGATGAAATTCAATTTTTATAAACGTTATGTGATACTTAAGGGTGAAAAAACCCTGAGTCCTAACATTACATATACAGTGATGGACACTGAGCTAACTGTAAGTACTCAGGAATGACATTTGAGGTTATAATATATAGTTCTGTGAAAATGCCAGTTCAGTGCTCAATAGCAGCAATGAAAGCAAATTAGATGTTAGGGAAGCAAAGAGAGAAAATCCCCAGAAAATACCATTATGTCATTGTTAGAAAACCATGTTGTGCCTGTGTCCCTAAACACGTGAAGCTCTGCTCCCCTCCTCTCTGAAAGGTATATTATTATGGGTAAAGATATAGAGAGGCGTGACAAGGGAGATCAAAGGTAGGGAACATCTGGTGTACAGGGAAAGATTAAATAGAATAAGAGTCTGTTTAAAGTGATATGACTGATGCAAAGATATGATGGAGGTCTGTAAAATCAGACTGGCATGGAGAAGTTGTGTAGGATTTGAATTTTTTCTCTGTCTTCAGAAGAGGAACTAAAGGCCATCAATTTTGTTATGTTTTATGTAACAGTCCTTCTAACACTGCATATAGAATGTTCTCATTGCTGACTACTGGGAAACAAGCTGACAACAAGAAGAAAGAAGTGGCTTTGCAAACAATGCAGTACCAGGCGGACAAAGTCCTTGTCAAAGTTTGTTTTGAACACTAAAGTTTATGGGGATTTAAAAAATCTGATACACAGATTAGTGTAAGAAAAAAAACATTAATTTCTTCAACACAAAATACCACTTCAACCTCAGAAATGTCCTGACTTATTTTGCAGTACTGATCTCTAAAATATTTCTACCAATCTCCCTTTCTGCATAGGCTTCCATGACTATTTAGGATTAGTCATTGTTGGAGACAAGGTTTAAAGTAAATTATTTTTGGCATCAATTGTGCCATCAGGTGGCCTTTTTTTAGCTTTTTACCACTGTATTCTTGCATTTAGGGCTCTGTATTTAAGGGATGTTTGCATTTGCAGCTTGATGTCATAATAACAATTTAGAACTAATTACTAAATTCTTAAGTGCTTCTAACAGAATAATGTGATCTTTAATGCTATTGGTCCAGATTTATCTCTAGTTGAAATTTTCTGAAATCAATGAAGTAACAAAGGTAATAAAGTCTGCTTTAGGAAATTTTTCTCCCTCCATTGGTTTCAAAGACTAAGGTGTTACAGACATGTGAATGTCAAAACTACATCAAACAAAGTAGCCACAAGGCAGTTATATATTTCCAAATCATCTGACAAGCATATGTAGCAGAGAAGGAGTATGTGCAGAGAGCACATCGGAGGATAAACAGCAGTGAGAAATGTAGAGGAAGGAAATTTGGAGCCTCTCAGTTTGTGCTGGCAGATGGGGCAGAACATTTGTCTTAGGAGTCTTAATACAAAAATAGACATTAAAATTATGCTGCTTTTCCTACTTAAGACAAATCATATGCTACCTTTTTTCCAGGGAAAGTATCACATGTTGAAGAAATAGTGGAATAAATTTGGATATATGTTTTTTGTATGTGTGTTTCCTGGGTGTGAAGATTTAATATGCTCTTCTTTAAAAGCATGATAAGGCTTCCTGAGTTCACCAGCCCTGGTCTCCATAAATCAAAACTTCTTTTGGGCTATATGAAATATTCAGTTTAGTTGGACCATCAACCAAGGTATTCAGAGAGATCACAACTGAAAACATTTGGACACTAGTCAAAGGGAGTAATAAAATGCCCAAGAGTGTAGCTAGGGTTCTGTGACTCCAAAACTGTGAATATTAATTGCTGCAATTTTATTTAAAAATAATATTTAAATTTATAATAGATTTATAAATTTATGAACTATAATTATAGTTTTGTTACGGATAGCACTTGATCTAGTCTGTTGTAAATGTGTCAAAATACTTGTTTGATGCATATAGCTACTACAAATGAGAAAATACGGGTGAAAAGCATTTTTTCTAAGGACTTAATCTAAAAAGTATAGAAAGACCACTGAAGGTCCTTTTACACTGGAAATAAAAGGTTTGTCGTGAAATCATTGGTGGAATACTCACTTTTTCTGGACTATGCTCTGTTGTCTGAGTGGTGGACAAAGAGATCACATCTGTCCTTGACACTAAAAATTATAACTTACAAAGAATTTCTGTTCTTTGGCACTGACATAAGGGTGCAGAGCACAGTTGTCACAGGCAGTGAAAAGATTACCTTAAAGCTATTGAAGAAAAGCCACCGAGGCTTCAAGGTAATGCAAAGTTACATGCTATTTTAGCTTACTGAAAGAAGTCACAAACACAGAAAATCTTCCATAAAATAATGAGTGCCAGAGCCCATGTCTTGGGACTTCTTGTAATGAAAAGTGACTACTTCTTTAGACTCTAGAGATGTGTGATTTGTGTTTGCATGAATGAATGTACTAGCCATAATTATTAATAATATTTAGTATTCAGGCTTGAAGTGGAGTACACATGGATGTAAGACAGAGTTTAATTAAGTATGATAAATATTAATTTTAGAGAGAGAAGATAACAGTGAGCATCCTTGTATAGTAAATACTTTAAATCTTAGTTTGGTTTCTGGTTTTAAATGTAGAACATTTAGGTTTTATTAACTTTCAGATGGCTGATTATTTTTTTTTTCTTATCTTTGGTGAAATACAAACTAAATACCCATTTTTTGTGTTTGAGACATAGAAAACATTGCTTTTGGAGGGACAGCGGGAGCAAGGCATCATCCCTCAGCAGTCACATCCATACACGAAGCGACAGCTCTGCAGTGCTGACTAATGCAAGGGGCCAGGCCTGGACTCCCTTGCTCCCCTGAGAAAGGGCAAGCCAAGTCATTGAGGTTTCATTCTTGAGTCTTACCACAAGCAGAATTGTCCTGTCTAACCTGACCTTCACATTTAATTCCTCTGTTGCTTCATTTGGTATGTTGGTTCCTGTCCTGATGGGGATAGGGCTCTTGGGAAGGTGTTCAAGACCCCAGAATTCAGGCCACCTAGTTCATATGGCTAAATAAGGAGGAAAATCTCCTTATGTAGATCTCAGACTGAAGGAAGATTCCCCAGAGGACAATTCAGAGCATCTAAGTTAAGATGCAGCTCTGAATCACCCTGTGTAGGAGGTTCTTTCTTTCCATTCTCTTACAAAGGTCTTTGGAAAATTAGCCTCTTTGTACAGGCACCACAGGTTAGATGCCTAAACTTAAGGAGTTGTCCAGTGGTAAAATGCAGGCTGGTGAGACATGAAGCAGCTGTTACCTTCTTCTTTTGAACGTGCTTTTTACTAATGGACACTCAAAACTGTTAGTATCTGTTGGCTAATTTTATAGAAGAAAATCTGAAGTCTTCGTATTATTTCCAACAGATGTGTCCGCATCCCTGTAGCCGTTAATACAAAGCTGGCACTGCCAGCAAAGTTAGAGCAGTTAACCTCAGTGTGCTTTTTTTGAGCTCATATATGAGGGTTTCAGGAGTACCTCAGCAGGACAACACAGAATTTTGTACTGCCCCTGCCTGGATTTCACCTCTCTGTGGTATTTTGTTCCTAAGTCTTTGTAAAAGCAATCAATGAATAGGCTTGTAAAACTTTTATTTTTTTCCCCCCTTCCTTTTTAGCATAAAGCTTCTCTGACCGCATTAATGCAGTGTTTCCTGAGTGCTAAAACTGGAAGCCTGCACATTCCCAGTGGTATTGTGTTGTGGCTGGGAACCTGACATTCCTTCCTTTCATTTAATACTAAATTAGAGGCAATGTGAGCCAGTTTATGTAAAAATGTTTTAATTAACAGGACTCAGATGAAGCATCAGAACTTCTAGTGGAATTTAAAAAAATATACCTAGGATTTAGTCCTCTAAATGGTAGGTGGTTTAGAGCTATCTAAATTCCTCTAGTGTAATGCAGGCTAGTCCTGTGGTTTCTGCCTTGTTGCCTTTTTTTTTTTTTTACAGTAAGTTATGCTGGGCCATGATAAAAGGATGCCAGCGTTTCAATTTGAAACCATGGAAACTAGAAGTGGTGATTTGCATGTTTGCATGACAATGTGATCGTGTTATCTCTGGAGATAATGCACATAATATACACAGTGGAACTGCTCTACCTAAATCTATGAAGTGGGAATGGAGGAAGGGGAGGAGGATCACCTCTGTTGCTGCAGGAATCATCTGTAAGAAATGAAGTTATTTTTTTTTCCCTTGGGTGATTTTGAAGGTTGAGAAACCTATGAATGTGCGTGAGATCACCTTTTGATTCAATAAATTCAAATACTGAACTCAACAGCAGCTTCCAGGGACACTATCGGGAAGTCAAAATCTCCCCAAACTCTTCTTTTTCTCTGGATTCCTCTTCCCCACACACAAAGAAGGTACCACTAGAAAATGTTTCCTACTATTGATATAACTTTTGCTAAAAGGATTGTCCGAGGCTATCTGGAGAGGAAATCAAGTAATAGGATATGAAACTGAAATTTTTAGTTTCAGTTTTAAGAGCAGATTTGAAACCAGCCCTGACTCCGGCATTGCTGCCTTTGCCTCCATAGTATAACGGAAGCTGAACTAGGTGACTGCTCGATTAATTTATGCTAAAGTCTGGCATATATTTGGCACAACTGACTGCAGGGTAACCTTCAATAGATTAAATCAGCCTTCCCAAATAGGAACCAGAAACTCTCCCAGCATCAGCGAGTCTCTCTGCCATGAATTCTAAAGACGAATAGCAAGAGCAGGGTATGATTATTTTTTTTTTCTCTCATTAATGGTGGAACAAACAGAAAAAGGTCCCTTGAAAGTTAAAGCTTAGCTACTGCAGAGTGTCCTCATGTATTATGAGTGAGAAACAAAGGAAACTGAGAAACTTCAAAGCTTCCTGTGGCATTCAGAGCTTTCCATCTTCAAAGCACCTCTCTCTTTTGTAGTTCTGCTCTGGGTTTAATTAATACATTTTAAATATTGTTACTGTAAACAGCGTCATCTTTGTTTTCTACTCAGTTCTTTTTCAGAGAATTTAAATTATTTTATGAAGCTATCTGTCATCTTTATTTAGTGCCTCTTAACCTCTTTTCTTTTACAAATGAGTAGTCACCTCCAGTTGAGATTAAAACGACACTGGGAAGGGGTGTATGTGCATGTGAAGTAGTCCAGAAAAAAAAAAAAAAAAAAAGCGCCTGCCTTTTATCTACATTCGCTAATGTAAAAATAGACAAAACCCTCTCAGTTCATGTATTAGCAATATTTTAATATTTTAAGATGGAAAACAGATATTTAGAAGTCATAATGTATTTTTTCCCTTTAGAAAGCAAAATCTAGACATCTGCATGAGAAAAAAAAGTGTGAAAATTACACATCTGCATACTTGGAGTCTTACTTTTTTGTTCATGCTGTCATTAAATTTTTTCACATGTGTTTTGGGTATTTGGAGATGGGAGAGAAAGAGAAAAGAGGTAGACTAGAGAAAGCCTAACATTTTGTGTCTTATTAAGCTCTTTTTGTCGGTGGAGAATTTAGAAGTTTTACCTATTAAAATCATATATTTCTTCCCTTACAATATCTTTCTAGTTCTTTCTTTGAAATATTCATTGATGAGAAAAGGTTGAATGTAATATTGAGGAAATGTCATTTTGCCAATTAGTTGAAATACCACCTGGTAGTTGACATTGCTTAGTTGCATCAGTCTAAATGGAAAGATAGTTTTACAGAAGTATCACAATACTAGGCAGTTTAATATTTTTTTCTCTGCTTAGTTCACTAACAATAGAATGAAGAGGGGCAAAAAAAGCTAGCAAGGTAACGAGGAAAAACATAATATTTTTCAAATCTGGTAAGTGATGTGAATGCAATTGTGCTCTTGGGACTGGGAGTCTCAGTTTCCAGCCTTATTCCTACCCCCAGTCACACGACTGAGGCCATGCCACACTTGAGGCCGAGAAGAGGCATTTTTTAATGCCTGTGTAGCATGATTTCAGTCTCTCAGCTTTCCAAAACATAATCCTTCCTGCCTTCCAGAATGTAAAAGAACTCGAGTCAGAGGGCACTGAAGCTAATGAAAGCTTTCCTTTTGACGTCCCTGGCCCTCAGTTCAGGCTTAAAGCACACAATGATTGCTGTTACCCTTAATTCCTTTTTAAGTCCTCTTTTCAAATCATGACTCATCTATTCCATCTCATATCTGAATATCCACCATTATGGCCCCAATGCATGTAAATGGAAGGTTCCCCAGTGCCTGGAAAGGAGTAGGATCAAATTTTAAATGCAATTTAAGGGTCAGTAGTACTCCTGTTGCTGATACAGGCTCACTGTTGCTTCCCCATGGCAATAATTTATGTAATATTAATATTTGTAGAGTTAGAAGGGTTTTGTGTTATACAAAAAAGCAAACATTTTTGCATCTTGGCTGTCTGTGTTTGTATGTGCATGCAGATAGTGAATTTTAACTTTATGTCAGCATTACTGCAAAGAATGGAAGAAACACATACCAAAAATGTAATATATAAATATACAAAATTCAGTCATTGTTTACCAGACTTGTGCAGGCAAGCTTTTATTAGTCCTACCTGCTCCTGCAATGTTTTAGGGAAGATATAAATGAATACTAAAAACTCAACACATGTTTCTATTACTAATGGAAAAAAAAATAACACAAGTATTCTGAGCTGGGCTTGACTGTGAATGTCATTTATTCACAATTTATTCTGTCTTTCTAGTTACATAGCATCTGGTTTGTATTCATCTCTTGTGTGTAACTTGAAGTTTCATGCAGGCTTTATTCAGACCTTCCATTTTAATTCTGCTAAGTTAAGGTTCTTTTTCTTTCTTTTTTTTTTTTTCCTTGTTTTAAGATATTCCGTATTTGTGATGGATGCTCTATTTTCCATTTTCCTTTCTCTTCTCTTAAAAACTTCTTTCCTTTAAATCTTTTTCACCTAATTTCTATTTTTGTCTAATTTTCTGGTTCCCCAACTCACTATTTTGCTGATGTATTCTGATCCTTCCTTTTTCATAGTCCATTTTTCCTTATCTTTCTTTCTACTTCCCTATCTCTTTACGACCCCTATCCTCACTCTTTCCTCTCTTTGGATCTTGTTCTTGTTGTTTTTGCTGTCTGACTGTCATTCAAAATACTGCAGTAACATAACAAGAAGATCCCCTGAGACTCCATGAAAAATCCTGTGAAAGCAGATGTTCTTGTGATGTTTTCAGCAGGGAAAGTGCACAGAAAAGACCGGCTAGACCTGGGCCTCGTATTATGATGCTGGTGAGATGTTCCTCCAGGGTCTAAGGATGGAACGGGATTTTCTTCAGTCCTGACTTGCCCATCTCCCCAGCTGTTACTTAGAGCACTATGTTCAAGATTTTGGCTTGCTATCAGAAACGTTCTCCCAGTAAATTTTTGCAAAGTTCTGATCTGTGTTTATCTGTGTGTGTGTGGCAGGATTGGGAGGGTGTTTGGTTTGGTATTTTTTTAGACAAAACGTGGTTTAAATTATATTTAATAATAAAACATAGCTTATTTAAAATTTTAAATGCCATTTTGAAATTTTGCTTGATATCAATTCATTAATTTAGCTAAGGCCTTCAAGGGATTTCTAAATTAAAAAATGGATAATTGAAAAGAAGCCACTATAGCAACATTTTTTTGCATGCAGTTCCCCAGTAAAATGTATGCTTTCTGTCTATTTGTGCACTTCTATGTTAGGTTATAAATAAAAACATCTCTAATAAAAAGAGAATCCTAACATGCTTTTAACATTCTACTAAACATAGATAATCTTTACATTTTTGCCTGTATATATAGTTGTATATACAACTATAGATATGTAGTTGTTTACATGTTATATCGGTGGTGATGATGCTTGTGACAGGTGTAGTTGATTGTTTTTACTTGAAAGAACTTGTCAGGTGAACCATACCTAATTTTTAAAGTCTACTAAATCCTTACTTAATATTTGGTAGAAAGATTCAACAGGAGACATTTAATTTGTTTTTTTGAAAAGGGCTCATTCTGAGAAGGTTTCAGCTCTCATAGGCTAGTGTACAAGAATCATCCGCTCATGTGTGTTGGACTGGAAGTCGATGTTTCTGCGCTACTAAGTCAAATAAGTGTTTCCATATGAATACATTTATTTGCCAGCTTGTTATCTGACATTGTGCAGTGTTTCAATTTGGTCTGCGAGCTCTTACTCACACAGTAATCCTTTTGATACTAATCCTGTTAATTAAGAATGTTTCTGTACAAACGGCTGGTAGTTCAGAATCAGAAGGAACAGATGAACAGAAGGGTAACGGCTATCTTCTGAAACTTTAGCATTTGTCAGCCGTTTCCACATGGCCTTGTAACATTCCACAGGTTTGGTAAGAATCGCAAAATATGGTACTCTAAACAGCAAACTATATTCAAAATATTTTTCAGTGGCATCTGAAGGTCTCAGCTTTTTCTCATGTTCATTTCTGCACATATGAAGTCACTCATAAAATACTGCATAAATTTTTGTGATTTCATTTTCAAGTTCAAGATCCAGCCCCAAAAGAACATTATCTGTATCATTTATAGTATTTTTCAAAGGAAGTAGGACTATGCAGAACAAATACATTCATTCCAGTTAAGTTTTGAGTCTAGGAACCTCTCTGTCTCTCTCCATTAAAGACATGTTAGGAAAGTGTAGAAATAAAAGCAAAACATTGGGACTTTAATCCAAGCTACTAAAGTAAACATTATGATCTCTTGTGACCTTTCCATTCTTTCCTACCTTTGTGTTCTTCTTTTGCATTTGCCTGCCTTACTCTGTGAATTTTACTGTGTTTGAATATTAGAGAAATTCCCGATTAGTTGTCTCCAATCATTTGACATTCCTAGGTATTAGAATCAGTGGAATTTTTGTGACAGATTTCTCTAGTGTACGTGTTTGGGATCCAAGCATATAAGACTATTTTTCTTTGTTTTTTGCAACATGGTACTTTTTCCAGGTATATTTTTCAAGTTGAAAAAAATAGATCATCACTAAAAACCATTTTCTTGGTAGCTACAAGAACAAATAAGTCGTATCATCTATATCTCTTTGCTTCAGAAGTAATTTGATGTACCTGTACTGAATGCAGTGATACAGATTCTATAATTTTATCTAAATAGGCACTAACTTCAGATGAAACTATGAAAGCTAAATAATGCATACACATCAGAAAGCACACTGTGCCCTTTCTATCTTCCCCAGCCCTCTGTTTCTATCTAAATCAATATCTGTGTACTGCTGTGATGGCTCACAGCACGACGTGCATTTGGCATACTGAAACTGTTACATGCTTTAAAGCAACACAGGATCTTTTGGAAAGGCACTTTTTCCCTTAAAATGCCAGTGCCAATGAAGCCCCATGCAAATGGTCATTTATTTGTAGGGGGGCAACAACCAATTGCCTCTGTTACAAAAGTCACTGAAATGGAGAAGTAACCCATGCAACAGAAAACAAACTGAAAGGAAATTTTTAGTCTGGATCCATAGGAGGTTTTCTTTTTCACTAATCCAGAAAGCTTAACTTTGGTAATATACGCTTCTCTCTTTATTTGCATTTCTTTCCCGTCTTTCCCTTTATAATATGATTTTTTTTTTCCACAGCATACTGCATCTCTACTAGAAATAAATGGATTTGGTCTGCTGAATTATTTTAGTCCTTGGCTTTTGTTTTGGGTTTTTGGGGGGTTTTGTTTGGTTGGTGTTTTTTTCCTTTTCTGGCAATGTATTGAAGAAATACCCATATCCACAGCAGCAATTTAATTTTGAGCCAACATTAAAGGTATAGTTACAGATCTATTCCTTTACCCAACAGCAATCCTGGAAATACAAGTGAGAAAATTTGAATTATGATATTTAATACTAGAAATGAAAACTGGGATATAAAATGTAATGTCTGGTGACAGTCTTACAAGATGCTGCAACAGATTTATTAGCCAGTCTGACATTCAGGGATTGATGAGGGCTTCCTAATTGATAAGTGACTATGTTTATTTCAGCCAGGGCTGAAAATGTATGGGAGACAAAACAAGCTTGAAAATGGCCCCTCTGGCAAAATATGATCATTATATCATATCACCGTGATATGCAGTACTTTCCAGGTAGCAGCTTTGTAAAAGGTGAAATAGGTTAGTTTCCTCTTTTTTAAGTCTTCCTGGGGTAGATTAACCTGGGGTAGCTATTATATCTCGAAGTACTTCTCAAATAATGACTCAACTGTTGTGATATTTCTCTGCTTTTACAGGACTTGTTTTTTGTGTATAACTTCAGGTTCCAAGTACAAACTTGTGAATTAGAACAACTTGTTTTCTGCAATCCAGATTTTGAATAACCTGTCCTGACTATTCAAAAAGTATTCTGTTCTGTGTCAGAGGACATGTTTCATCTTTCAACCTTGAGCACAGCTGATGTGCAGCTCCAGTGCTCTGGGAACATACAATTTTCTTCTGCTCTAATTTCCCCGGGGAGGGCTGTGATCCCCACTTCTACCCAGGCTGGGATATAGTGGAACATGTTGGAGGTGAAAACACTTTTGTCAGTATGTGTTTCTTCCCAAATTCTGGGAAGCCCTAGGAAACATCAAACTTCAGCCAATTTGTGCTTACACTAGAGTAGTGGAACTGTAGCTTAGTCTTTATTATAGTCTTGAAAAGCAAATTGAGGTCTGTGAGTCCAAAGGTAAAAATGCTGCCTTAAACTTTCGTCTGTAATTTGTGCTCACAAAGTGATGGTATTTTTTTGTCATATACAAAGGTCAATCAATACACGAAATGTACCATACACCTCTTTTGTTTCTGCTTCTAAAATCTCAGGACCACTGTTAGAAATGCATTTGCAACTTTTGAGCAACGACTCTGGCAATCATGACTATATACTGTGCTGTTATTTGAGAAGGTATCTTTAAAAAGAATGAGAAAAAAAGGAAAGAAAATTGTGAAAGGGAATTGTTTGTCCTTTTGGCTTTCTTTTTAGCTTCTACATCTATCTGTTTTCTGTATGCTATTTGAACATTATGCATTTCCATTCTTTCATTGCACTGACATTACTCATCTTTCATTAGTAACATTGGGAGACTAGAACAAAAAATATTGGGGTTTTGTATATTTAGCATTACAGATTACTAACTAGAGTAGTTCTGAATCTACACTAAGGATTCCCACTTTATATGTCATACATTTCACTCTTCTAAGTTACGTTATGATACATAAGGTATGTGCAGATTCAATAGCTACAATTCTATTTAACCAATGTATTTTAACTGAATCTATTATAAATTAGTTTAAAATATCTAACAATACTCTCTAAAATTAGGTCAAAGCTTTTCAGTGCAAATGTAAGCCTTCAACACTAACTCCTGAACAAATATGTTTCCAACTTAATTATTGAGGTTATCTGTGGTTTCCATTGTGAAGCTTGGGGGGTTTTGCCTTTGTTTTCTTACCTGGTTGTTTCAGCACAGTGAATCCACACAACCAAATCACCAGGCTTGTCACATGTGCTGGCAGACCCCAGCAGCGACACTCAGGTTGGACTTCGTGTTTCCACTCTTCTCCAAGTTTGTTTGCTCCTAAATCTTCATGTTCGCAGGAATATCTGAGCTAGCTACCCCTCTCCCCTCAGTCAGTCATACCATGACTGCAGGTCAGCGCTGTATCGCTTTGTATATGTTTTTATGTTCCTAGAGTGGGAAATTAACATCACACACTAAAATGTTTCTGCCTTTCAGATTCTTGATAAATGACATAGTCTTCACATATCATGTGCATATCAGCTTATTTTTGACTTGATAACCATAACGTTTGGAGTAATGAAAGGCGTAATAGTAATACAGGTCTAGGAACACAGATTAAGGGATGTTCTTGCATCCTCTTTTCATTTACTTTTAATCATTTTAATCCACAAGTGAAAAATAAAGCTCTTCTATCCAGTGGGTGAATGTTGCAAACTCAGCTTGTGGAAGCATTGCAGGAATAAACCAGGGCTTTATTTTCCTCTGTTACTTCACATCACTATAGATTATTTTGGAAATCAAAAGAATACTTTACTGCTTTGTATTGTAAATTATACTGTTCAGACTCATCCTGGACTTTGATTTTACTCTCTGTGGAGGCCTCAATGTCCCATAGAGAAAGAACTGTTCCATTTCACAGAAGGATTATGAGAACTTTTTAGAGATAGTAGTAGTAGTAGTACTACATGCATATACACAATAACATAGGTCAGACTAAAAATCCAAACTTTCCAATTCAAAAAATATTTTTCAAGGTATACAGTCTTCAGCTCTTCTTTACAATTTGATGTCCAGCAGTTCTTTGAAGGAATTACATACCTTATCAAATGAATTGCTCTGACACATTTTGGACATAATCTTATAATTCAGAAAATGCAAATGTTACTCCATGTAAATCAGAATTCAGGAGAAGCAGAAGCAACATGGCAATGGGATTTGTCTTGGGCCAGCAGAGTGTCTAGGTATTTTACTTACCAGGTTTATCATGATTATATTGTGCTATATTTTGTAACCTTAAGAGACTAGAACCCCTACAGCTACCATAGCGTCTGGACTTTGAGTCCAGAGCAATTATGTCAACTGTGTATAGAAATCTGTTGAAACTGTCTCAGTTAGTAGAAGGACAGGTACGATACTACTGACTCATGCTGATGTGCTCCAGCTCTGTGATACTTGCATTTCAAATGCTTGTTGGCAAAATGACAGTGAGTTTTCTTTCCCTACCATTTCCATCCAAATTTTAGTGATTTTATTGGCTGTGGCTTGCAGAATGCCGTGTTCATATCTTCATTCATCTCTCTGTAGACAGGGCTTATCTTATTTTTAGTGCTGCAGTCGCCATGGTGCCTGGGAGGAAGAAAACATTTCTGTATAATAATAACTTGGAGAAGTTCCCTGTTAACATAGTAAAGATTGTCATCTGTGATATCACATCTTAAAAGTAGCAATGCTGAGAAGAAAATATTAAAAAAAAAAAACAACCACAGATTTCCAGTACACTCAGAATGCTTTTCTACTACCAGTTGTGTGTGAACCTACTTTGTTATGGTGGGATTGCAAATGCTGGAGCAAGATGAAACATCAGAGTTCCAGCAATAGAAAAAAATAGTGTTGATTTATTCATGTCCTAGATATTATTGTAGCCATACCTTTCTCAGACTTCTTTAGGAGGATGGGATGTCTCTTCCTAAGTTGGGTCACTAAGGAGATTTTTTTTTCTGGGTTTGAATCCTTTCTGACACCTGTAAAAGCCTGGCTAACTCATATCAAGAATGAGGAGCAGTACATCTCCAGCCAGGTGGAAAAGCCAAGTGTGTTCAAGGATAGTCAACAGTGTCACAAAACTGCCCAGTTATCCTTTTAATGATTTTTGTGTTTTCAGTCTCACCCTTTTCCTTCTTTCTTGTCTTTTTAATATCAATCAGCCTTCAAGGAAGAGACCATCCATCCTTCTGTGTGTTTGTTGAGCACAAGTATATTCTGAATGTGGTGGTAACTTTATTTTTACATTATAATTTTAAATGGCTGGATTTCTATGGGTCTTGTGTGATGTGCAGAACAGCATTTTCATATTTGAAAAAAAAAAAACAAAACAAAAGCAAAAAGCAACAAAACATGTTTGAAAAAGGAACTCTGAAAGATTATGGTTTTAATCTCAGTGATCTTCTGGCCTATATTGTTTCCTTCAGTTTATTACCCTGAGCATATCAGTTCTTCTCAGCTGATGAATTGAGCCTTGGGAAATGTCCTGCATCTTGCTTATTATAACTGTAAAATGATAATTTGCAATACTTGCTTTATGTTCTAACCCTCATAGTTGCCTTCTGTTGCCAAGTAGTCTTATTCAAAAGTGATGAGTTTCCTTATACCATGATACTGGACTGCTGTTCATGAAATAATTTTAAAATTATATTTCTTTCTCAAGACACAGGGGGTTTGTTGCTCAACTATCTACAACTTCAGGGATACAAGGCAGATCATAATTTTGCTATTCATTGCAAAACTATCTTTTTTCCTAATAGCTCTGCATTTCCAACAATTTCCAGCAATCTGATAGCTTCTTTGCAGAGATAATCAGTCAGATTTTTTAGGGCTTTGTAATCTTCACTAACAATTGTGTTTTGTTATCCTTTGATCGTTATCTCAATTACTTTAATTTTTCTCTTTCTCTTTAAGCCCATGATCCAAGGTCTTCAAATTTGTACTTTGCAACAATTGAAATCGAAATGATTTCTGGTCACTTTTGAATAGCTACTAAGTTCTTGCAAAACAAATTTTACAAATCTGTACCTTTTAACATTACGGACAATGGAAGTGAACAGACCTGCAGTAAATGCCTGATTAGAAGAAAACTCTGAAGAGAATTCTAATCTTTAGCTCTCGGAGGTGTATATGGCAGCGTTGTTGGATGTCTTTAGCATCCTGTGAATCAACCGAAGAATATGAAAAGCCGAAGTAAATAAATACACAAAAGAATGGAGAGAAGCATGTTGTTTAGATGCAGTTCATTTCTGACATGACCCATCTGTCTTCCAAAGTGCATAAAACCTCATCCCTTCTTATAAGCATTTTATCAAGTCTGACAGAGTTTCTCTTGCTGTCTTAATGCAGTACCGATCAGGGCTAAGCACACTCTGGCAGCGGTTGCGATTCAAATTTGTATTTTGTCTTTTGCTGGAAAATAGATGATTGATTGCCAGTGCAGTTCAGAAACACATGGGCCATTCATTCCTGGCTAGTTTTCTTCATGCACTTTCTGCAATTGTCACTGTTTCACTCAGTTCTTATTATAGAGCAAATCATTCCCTTGCCCCTCATCCTGCTGTGCATTCAAGGTTCCCAGCTGTCCTCATTTTCTCTATTCTTTTAGGAAAATCTCTTCAAGAATCTGCTCTTCAATGCCTTTTCCTAATTTTCAGTGGGTTTAGGATCTCTTGTAGTACAAACCCACATGGGATATGGTCATTTGCATTATTCAACCCTATTATCTTGTTACTTGAAGCCATGCCACTTTCAATTGAAGTTGTCTAGTGTATTACTCTAGTTATGGTTATTCTTTGCAGCATTTACTTTGATCATCTTCTCTAAATGCAACATTTGAAAACCCTCTCTGCCTGATGCTTTTCTTCTTTATCTAAGTGTCATGTATATGTGATTGCTGACCACAAAATACATTAGTTTAGCAAATATTTGTGTTCTGCAAATATTTGTGGTGCTGCATAATTTGTCTTCTAAAAGACAAAGGTACTGTCATAGAGATAATTTTATGACAAACTAATTGATGACAGGAGATTTCATATCTCTTTCTAATTCTACATAACTGACACAATTAAGGAGAGGCACAGAAATGATCTACAGAATGGTAAAAAATGTACTTCTTTTTCTCATAAAGATTCAACGAAGAATTGATTAAAGTTTGTAGAGCACTTAGGGACACATGGCCCCTAAAGTACTGTGGTCTTCATCACACCTGAAGACAACTGTACCCACTTACTCAAATGCCTTTAGGACCTTGTTTTGATTTGCCATCACTGTTTAATTTAATTAGTCACAGGAAACAACTAACTAAATACTCAAGGTACTCTGTACTTCCAAGTGGATGAGATAGTGGTAGTGGCAGTGTCTGTGGTTTAGTGACAGTTACTGGCAAAGTTTTTAGGGGTTCTTTCTGTTCAAATATTCTTCAGGCATGTATCAGAAAAGTGATCTCATAGTTTTATGTAACAATTAAACTTCAATGTCTCATTTGCAGGAGAAAAAGGTAGAATATTGATTTATTTTTTCTTTTTCCATACTGAAAAATCTTTAAGGAAAAAATAAAGTTCAAATAAAATTTCTCTCTCACTAGATACTGCAATCAAAATGACATCAAAAACTTAATTGAAGGATTTAATCTATCTACTTTTTTCTAAATATTTCATCGTTAAGTGCTCCCCTAACTGAGTTTTATGCTTGGAGAAATAAGGCTTACATTATGGGGAGGTCTAGATACAAAACCCATTTTCCTGCCCTCTCGTATACAGAATTATAATACCTGAAAATAGATAATATTTTAATTATTTTTTAAAAATGATACTGCATGCTTGGACCAGCTAGATATAACGTCCTACTTATAAGCCTCTCTTCAGGCTAAAGTATTCCCAAATCCTCTCAGCAATCTGCGGTTTTATATATTTGACTGTCCTGCTGTTTGTAAATTATCTAGTAAACCTCTCCATAAATATATATTATCCAATTTTCTTTAGGACTTTTGATCCAAGCATTTTCCATCCTCATCCCTTTGGATCCCTTCCATCCATTCCCTTTGGACTGATTCACTCAGAAAACTTCCTACTCATTAACATCTTTACCAGTCTGTTTTACCGGGACGATTTTCATTCGAATTTAATAGATTGTACTTCTCTTTGTTTTGTAGCAAACGTATATTTTCTTTAAAAAACAAAAAAATCAGGAAAATCACTGTTTGGTTTTTACTAAAATAATGTGATTGCTTTCCTTGTTGCCCATATCTAATTTCCCTGATTCCTTATGTCCCCCAAAATTCAGAAGGGTGTACTAAGATCTGCATTTTCTTTGGCTGTAAAAATTTATGGGCTATTTTAATACAGATTAGTGAAAGTGCAATACCAAAGCACTGTAGGTGGTAAAACCCAGTTATCATTTGTATGATTAGTTTCACCTTGTAGCCGTGTCTCTGAAAAATGCAATTAACAGTTTCATATTCAGCATAGCTGGCTTTTATTCCTGCTGCATGGTGTGCAACATTTGCATCATAAAAAAAACCCTAATTGGTAAACACAGCCTTGCCAGATTCTCTGCAATTCACCCAATTCTCGTAACGTTAATTGGCTCAGCTTCAACACACGTTGGATGGGTTTTCAAAGGCAGCCACAGATTAGAGAGCTTGCAAGCACTTGTGTTTCACAGTACTGACTCCAAGGAGACTGAGGGAGGAAAAAAAAATATTTTAAATTAATGCTGAATGCAGGCGAGCTCTCTTGTCCAATGGTTGCCATGGAAACTGTTTTGTCTGCTAATCTGATAGCAGAGTGTATGTTTATTGGTACACATCTCTAATGACCTTCAGAGACTAAACTCAGCTGGAAAGTAGTATTCTGCCGCTGTGGTCAGAGACAGCAGCTAAGTGATTACATCCTAAACTCTATTACTGTAGATTATACTGTTGTGGGGATTTTTTCCCTTCATTATTGTTGTTCCCTGCTACGCATTGCCCCAAAAATGACAATTTGCAGTGCTAGATGCATATCTTTGGTAACAGATACAGTGTCAGATACAGTATGTTAAGTTTTTATGGTGAGGTCTTTAAACTGCAAATTCTTCTATTGCTGAGCTGAGGGAATTTGTCACTTTCTCTAATAGTGGGTCGATTCAAAATAGCTGTGATTCTTTAAAAAAAGGAAAAAAATAAAGAGAAATTTAATAGGATGTGTTGTCCTGGAAAAATAGAGGTAAACCCAGTATTCTTCTTGACGAACAAACCCATTTATACTCAATCTTTTAAACCTGAGCAATGTTTTTTCTCATACCATTAGAAAAGATAATTCTCAAAATTCAGGAGTTAGGCCTTTAAGTCAGAAACATTAATTATAACTGCTTTGCTAACAGTTTTTAATTTTGTAATAATGGTACACAAACTTATTATTGGAACAATTTCTAGAAGCGTACAAAACCAAATTGTATCCTAATTAACCAAGCAATCTTTCTTTAAATCTGGGGGTGTATGAGTGTTGACTCTGCCTTAATTACCAGCTCTGCATGCATGAATGCCATACGATAGCAAACTAATACAAGAACTGTCAGACTCATACAGGGAAGGATTGTGGGTTTTCAAATCCTACAAACCGAATGGCACCTCGTCCTTCCGCAGATTGTTCGTATCAACCTCCACTAGGTATAATTTTGGCCTTTACAAAATAAGCGTTGACTAGTAAAAAGCCTTGGCTTTCAGGTATAATGAATGGGAAGGTGCTGCGTGGGCATCACCGAGGCAGTGCATCTCCTACCTCCTGGGTGCGAGGGCTGCACAGTGTGGAGGACATGGCACAGTGCGGAATGCAGAAGAGGAGCTGGCTGCTGCCTTGGGCCATTGCTGGTCCTTGAGGTTTGCTGCTTTCTGCCTAGAGGAGAAGTGGAAATGATGCTGCTATGCTTGCCCTCCTGCCCTGCAAGTGGTCCACAGGCAGGAGCTACTCGGAGCTGGCTCCTTGACAGCTCCCAGGCTTCCCATGGTGGGAGACGGAGGGTCCAAAGGTAGAAAGACCTTACAAAGAAACACCTGAGGAGTAAAAGCACAGTAAAAAGTGAGAGTTAAGGGACAGGAAAGAAGATGAAAACAGGCAAGGAAAAGAAGCTGAGCCAGGAAACAAGAAATTACTTTGCCATAATTTGGAAGTGATTTAGCTACCTAGATCCACCTCCAGCATTCAAGTGAGAGAACAGTGAAGGCAACCAAAAAGAATGAAAAAAGATCTTGAAACAGGGGAAAAAGTATAGGAGAGACTAAAAGGGAACTGTTATTAAATAAGGGAACTATCTGAATTATTTTGCCTACCAGGATTTTTGAAATTTTATTTCCTTGCTTTGAAATCTTTGATTTCAAAGTTTTGAACCTCGTCGTTAATGAGGAAACAAGAACATTATCATACTGGGGGCTATGCCCCTGTTACCATGATCCCTTCTGTTCTTTTATTATTGTTGTCAGAGCTTAGGACACATCAGAAACACTATAGATCTGCAAACCTTCCTAGAGGCTAGGTGTTGAAATCTGCAAATCTTACCAAGTGGCACCAGCCTAAGCCTATGGTCCTGCAGGCTCTCGTCTCCTGCTGCACCTCTCCCACAGGGCCACAGCACCAGCTTCCTGGGGAAAAGGGATGAAACTTGTCCACGTGCTAAGATACCAGGTGTCTCCTTAGCTGGGCTGCAGACATGTTTATGTCAGATCTTCAAACTGTGTTAGTGCAGAGAATGTAATTTTAAACCTTTCCAGGAATGAGCTTTCAGTCCCTCCTTGTCATTCCCTTCCTATTCTCCCTTGCCAAAATCTGGTCATTTGGAATTGTGTGAAATCACCTGGTCCTCAGATTTCATTTCGGAACCTTCATTTCTAGGCTTGACCCTCTCTCCGTTCCAAGCTTCGATCTTTAAAATTAAATAAATTGGAGATTAATATAAACCCTTCTTTTATTTTCATCTATATTAGCTGTTATTTTCTTTTGAAAATATCAATCCCTGCATTTTATGAATTTGATTTGAACCGTTGGCTGCAGCTGCTTCAGCCTGACCGAGCGGTGTGCTAACTTAGCAGCGGCTGCAATTCCAAGCTGTTTATTTTTGCAAGGGCTTCAGGAACAGACCCTGTGATGTGTTATTGGAACAAAACAGGCATTTTCATGCAGGAGTTTGATTCTTCTCTTGATGAGATAGAAAAATGCATAAAGTAGAGGGTAGCGTTTTGGGGGGGGTTATCCTTTTGAGGTTCTGCTGATCTTTACAAGAGTTGACTTACGTTCACAAAACCCAAAAATCTTCCAATCACTCTCAGGTACTTCTCTTTCACCAATTAGGTTATTTATCCTCATATATATTTCAAAAAATAATGACAATACTTTCTGTTCTTCTGTGTGAAGAGTATTTGAGACCCTTGGTTTATCCAGAAATTGATTTTCTTTTTTTTTTTTCCTTTTTTCTTTCAACAGGAAGAAAGGCAGTTGCAATCTTATTCCTTCATTTCTGTCATTATTCCTTGTATGCACTCCTCCAGTCTGGTTCTGAAAGGTGCTTGAGAACCCTGATTTTTTTGCCCTAAATTACCAGGTTATTAATGATCAGCTTTGTATCTGAGTAAGAAGTGCAGATAGGGCTACTTACTTAGTAGGCTGTTCAAAGCTAATTTCTACATCTCCTTTAGGGCCCCAATCCCAATGCAAGTAAAGTCAATTGAAAATCTTCAGTGAGGAAGGACAAAGTTCTAAATTGTCCTGTTTCTCTTAGTTATGGTTTGCTCTGAAAAGACTCCTTTTTCAAAAACAATCCATTGGCTGGTTTCTGCTTGAAAAGCATGGTTATGGGAAATGTATTATTTGCACTTTCAAAGAGATAAGGGAGCAGAAATGGAAAGCTGAGTTTTGTCCCCTGAACTAGAAAAGATACATGTGAATTATTAGTGCTTTTTATAGTTTGCAAGTGTATTGTGTCTCAGTAACAAAATCTTTCCTTAATATCTGACTCTAAAATATGTGGGTACTATGTATTGCTGTGCATATTTGTGCTAATGTTAATTGAACAGACCACAACTGAACCATTTTTTAAATATAAGGATGCACCAAAAAATATTGAAGTCTCAGCCTTAGATCTTTATAGAAGATAAAGTAGATCAGAACAAGAGCATAATTAACTCTTTCATTTGATAAAAAGTATTTTATTAAAGTCACTTTACACGGCATTCCAAACATTTTCAGTTTTCAGGCATTAAAAAAAAAAAAAAGCCATGTTTCAAATTTCAGAATTCTTTTTCTTCCTTTTTCATGTCTGATCTACAGAAATAATGAACCATTTTTGTAGAAGAATTTATGTCAAATTTGTCATTTATTATTCTTGTGCACGTATGTGTTGACACAACGGATTTCACTCTTCCAGCAGTCTGGGTTTTTAATAAAATTCCATAATAACTGGGGAGGGAAAGAAAAAAGACTTTTTCTAGTCCGTCTGAATAGTCTGTGCTGGATACTTCTTATCGTCTTAAAGGTATATAAAGAATTTGACCTATTTTTGCTTATGTTTGTAGATTGATACCCATCATTGAAACTGAGTCATCTGTTTGATTTGTCTTTCGCTTTGGTTAGTGATTGTAATTATTTCTAGAAATCTACTTAGTGTAACCTTTCTGTATCTAACTTTCAATCCAGTTTATCTATGGAGACAAAAAAATAATCTGTAAAAGGTCATTTGGTCTTTTTTATATTTTATACATTGTGGGGTTTTTTTCAGAAGACCCAAAATAACATATCTTTTTTTTTATTTTACCCATATTGAGTTAAAAGACATTATGACTTCTTCCTTCCAGGAGTACTTGAATATTGTTTTCATCCCTTGCTATCTTGATAACTATTTCTGTGGTAGTGAATCACTGTGGAGTCATTATTATTGTCAGTTAAAGAGTGCTTTACTGATTTTGTCCAACTAATGCATGGGGGTTCTGCTGCCTTTCTGTGCAAGGGTGAGTTAGCTGATCATTACAACACCCTCAGAGCAGGTAAATACCACAGGTATCAACCTTGTAATTGTTTCAGGAAAAAGTGAGATGTCCTGTAGTGATTTGAGAGACATGCAGAAGTTAAATTGAAGAGAATCTGTCTTAAGAATGTGTCTGACCTCCAGCTGGGTTCTAACATGTCTGTTTAGTCTTCTACATACATACCCAATTTTTTGCAAATACCTTGCCAAAAATAATGGCTTGTGAAATAAATACACTAATAAATAAATAAAAATATTATCTGATTCCAGTATTTTAGGATACTATTCAATGATGTGGAGGGCTAAATTTCCCCAAAATCACATTCTTAAGCATGTGCCTAACTTCAGACCATTGCTAAACACACGTGGGCTTTTGGACAATCCAATTATAGAAAAAAATGGACAAATAATTATCTTATTTCACTTTTTTCAATATTCACTTCTATGCTCGGTACCTTCTCCATTACTCTGTAACAGTTTGTGTCAGACTCTGTCGTGTTGTCCAGTTTGTACTGATTCCTCTTTGCAATAAAAAGAGTAATTAAGGCTGTATCAGTGTAGGATGCCTCTTCCAACAATTAAACTGTATTTTCAGGACTTGAATTGTCTGCTGTAGAGAATTTCCAAATAATTCCTTGTTTTACAAAAAATACTTAAGATAAAAAGAAAATCGTTGTGTTTTCTTCATCTATACAAGGCAAAACTTTTGACGTACACACTGAAATGAACTGAAATTCTATTCTTCTTACTACAGTCCATCTGGAAATAATATCATGTGTGATTTCAACACAAAATTTGTTTGAGAAACAAATTCTGGCTCAAACCTTTGCCTATCTATACATACTTAAAAGTGTAAGCTCAGCATGAGAAAATGGTCCAAATGTTTTAAAAAATTATTTAAATTTTCTTTTATAAAAGATGTCATTCTCTGTAATAGAAAATTGATAAATTAGTAGTATTTATTATTTCCAGTGCAACGTGGGTAATTACGTCCCTTAATTCTGTATTTTAAAAATATGAACAAATGATCACATAAGTCCAGCAGCAAGAGCAACTCCATTGCTTTATGACTTCAGAATTTCTAAAATAGATTAACCTATCCCCTAACAGTAAAAGGTCTGTTTCATGAAAATACTTCCATATTGTCCTTTGCTCAAAACTTATTCTACCAAACAGATCAATTCAACAGTATCACTGTTTGCACAGTTACCTTCAAAGCTGATCCTCCACTCAAACAACAAGCCTATTTTGAACTTAAAGTATAAAATATTCACATTAAAATTCATGGAATTTGGCTTATCTATATGGTTGTGAACATTTGGCATTTTAAATAATACAGTAACATCCACAAAAGGCAAGACAGACAAAGAGTAATGCCAAAATGTCAAGATTATGCTGGTGCTTCCACTTTGTCATCACACAACACAAATACTGTAGGCAAGATACTGTAAAGCTAAAGGGCCACACAACATGAGAAAATCACAGCAAAATAAATATATGCAATGATTCAGAATCTATGACATGCATATTCTGTTGACATATATATGGAAATATCCATATAGAAACACAGTTTCTTACTGATTTTTCTTATTAAATTTTTACCTTTTATTCATGCTATTTCAGATAGCCCCTGACATGCATCTCAGAGTGCATTTCTGGTTCTCTGTCCCCAGCTCTGTGTATTGAAATCAAAATATAAGTTTATCCTTCCCTCAGATCTTCTCCACAGCCTGAGATAGTGGAGACACTGGCAGCAACCAAATAATGACTTGAAAACCATTTAGAATTTGTTTAGGACAAAAGCATGTCAGGGGAAAGAGATATAGTTTTAAATTTAGGCTGTGTCTAAGTTTTCCCCAGCCTGGACCCAAGAATGAGCAGTGCCTTTGGACACACTTTGCAGAGTTCTAGTTCGTTTGTCCCTTTGCAAATTTGCCGATCCAGATTGCCTTCAACAGGGCTTCTGTCCTCTCAAAGTTCCTCTAACTGGAACACTTTCACTATCCAGTGCAAGTTTGTATCCTCCTTGGATAGCACTCAATTGGTAATTTAGTACATCACGCTAGAGTCTCTTCTTGCCATCGAATCGTCACCCTGCTTGCTTTTTCAATCACTTCCAGTATAGGCTTGGTCTACAAAACGCAACATACAGTAGCTTCTTTCACTGATCTGGACAAGTACAATTTTCATAAAATTGTTGCATATAGCATTCATTACAGTACTAGATGTCAGCTCCACTGTCACAGATGTATTCCTCAATGACGTGTTATAGTGCTCCAGCCTTGTACTTTAAAAAGCTTTATTCGGTTTGTAAATATTTATTTAGTGATCAAAGTCTGAAAGTAGCTTTCTTTTCTGAATTTGGGGTTATTTTTTCTCTGTCTAAAGAAGGTTTCACAGTGAAATGCCACTTCTAATCTGATTTTCTGTGTCTAGAGTATATTTTATTAACCCTTTTTTATTTTCTTCAGTGATGGATTAGTAAATTCCAAAGTAGCTTAGAAACATTGCTTAGTGACCTTTTTGTTCTTTGCATTTTTTGAGGAGAAATCAACAAAAGACAACAATAGTAACCTTTCCATATTCATTACCATAAGCTGTGCTGACCTTAAGGAGCAGTCTTACGATTCCACACTTGTATACAGGGTACAGCTGCTGTGCTGATTTCAAGGACTTGACAATTTTTCTCTTCTTAGGGCTGTGAGGGACAAAGAAATTAGGTATGTTATGGAATCATAGAATAGACTTATAGAAACATTTAGGTTGGAAAAGACCTTTAAGATCATCAAGTCTAACCATTAACACAGCACTGCCAGGTCCATCACTAAACCATGTCCCTAAGCACCACATCTACACATCTTTTACATACCTCCAGGGATGGTGACTCCAACACTTCCCAGGGCATCCCATTCCAATGCTTGACAACCCTTCTGGTGAAGAAATTGTTCCTAATATCCAGTCTAAACCTCCCCTGGCACAACTTGAGGCCATTCACTCTTGTCCTGTCGCTTGTTACTTGGAAGAAGGGACTAACCCCTACCTGCCTACAGCCTTGCATGATATCTATGCATCTGCACAGGATGGAATGACAGGCGAATCTCCCAAACCTCACTTTGCAAAGAGTAACCTTTTGTGAATATTTCCTCAAAAATGAACTTCTATAAAAGTGTAAAGGTATCTTAGATATCTCGTAAGAACAGGATCATTTTCATTCTTTGTTTTAATTTATTTAAAAAGAAGCTTATTATTATTTGTATTTAATTTTTGAGAGAATGAAAATTAATTTAAAAAAATACTTTTTTCTGTCTGTTCCCTGGAGAGAAGGATAGGCCAGATGAGGAGTATTGCTATTTAAAAGACAAAAAAAAGATAGAATGTGTAAGATCAGCAGTGATGAACCTACATTATTGGGTTAAGCTTGATTTCTGGAGTTTCTTGATATTTGATCTTATTAGCTTAGAGCTGCTGCTAAACTCCACATTGTTTTCTGGGAGATTTTCCAAAAATAAAAAAAGGAGAACAGAAAATAAAAAATAATATGCTTAACTTGTGGGCTTATCTGGTGAAATCAAAAGAATTTCTAGCTCATAAATAATCACATGATGATAAAACAATTGTATTCTATATTGAGCAGCCCTGTGGTTGTAAGAATATGCTAGTTGGTGATAACTCTAAGACAAAATTGTCAAAAAAAGACAAACCTATATTCTGGCAAAACTGTGAACTCAGTGTTCTCTATGTCCTGAATAGCCTGAAAAATTACTATGTGCCTGTTTTGCTGCCTACCTGCACACCATCCCTTTCTAGATTATTAATGAATCTATTAAATAACCAGTGACCTAGAAAGTAACCACGAGGTGCCCTGTCATTAACCTTTCACCATGATAAAAATGCACCATTTAATCATATTCTTCGGGTTTTTTTCTCTCCTAGCAATTTCTTGGCCTGGGACAGCATTTTCATACTCATCTCCTATAAGGGACCTTGAAAAATCATTTTGGTGATCTGAATAAAGTATGTCAAAAGGTTCTTCTTTATTCACTGTTTTATCAACATATCACAAGGTTTCTTTGATTGTAGCTCTAAGACTTATCTTCTTCAGCACTAAACCAAACTTAAAGAATATCTTGCTTGTTTTTTCTGTTATGCCACTATCGGTGCCTCCTTTGTAGTAAACACTATAGGAACTGGCTTATACAATCTTATTTTTAAATATATTATATAATTCTTAAGCAAATTTATTGTACTTGTAATTTAATGTATAGAATAATTCTCAAACAATTATAGTGGCACAATTATTCTAAGGGAGTTAGAAAATATGCAAGAGGAGAGGTAATCGGGGTTTGGGGGCATTGATGATGGCTTTTCAAGACAATAACACATAGACCTACAGTCTTGAGAGACAAGACATGGTGTTTCTTCACAGAAATAGCACTGATTAGCCCCCTTGTTATCATCATCTTCTTCCAAGTGTTTTGTTTTTCTGATTTGAACTGTCATTTACATCCACTGGTCAGTAATTCCCTGGAGTGATTCTGTAGTTCTGGATTGATTTTAAATACAGCTGCAGTGTGCTGTGCACATCAGAAGCAGCAGTGAATGTGTATTTTATAAACAATTCAGATAACTTGTAGGTGAACTTTTGCAGAAGCTTTGGATGCTTGCTATTTGTTCCAGAAGGCCTGCCACCACCATTTTGATAGTATTTCATCTTAATTAGTGGAAAGGAGCTAATTAGGAGCTAATTCCTTAACTGCTTCATTAACCTTTCATGGTCTTGAGCAAATTTTTCTCATTTTCCTCATTCTGATGTCCTCAAAATATTTCTTATTCGGTTTTCACTTCAAAATAGTTTTAGACTCTCCAATTTTCCTCTTTCAGAGGGAAATGGCTGTGGCTTATACTACCATTGGGCCTCTACCAAACACTTTAGTTCCAAATGTTAATTAATTTCCATCTAAATTAACTGACCTCTTGGATCTTGCCATTAAGAATTTATTCTTGTCTTCCTGTTTTCCTCATCATGCATTTTGATACCATCTTAATTTTTCTCTAAGTAGAACCATTCCTTCCTGGGGATTTAATTTCATTTCTGTTTTTCAAATTCTTATTAGCATTTGGGCTATCATTCCTCCAAATTTTTTCCTTTGAAAGTTTAACACTTCTGGCACTTTTTTTTTTTTTTTTTTTTTTTTGCTAAAAATACCCTACAGATTGTATCTGGCATGGGAATGTCTGTGGTAGGACCATAGGAGCAGCAAAACATTATAATCAGCATCGCTACATCTTCAATTTCTCAGACTTAATGAAATAAACTCTCCTTTGCTTTTTATGGTTTTTGAAGGGTGAAAAGAAAACAAAACTCTGTCAGAGAAGTAATTGCAGTTTTACAAGATTATTTTCTATTAAGAAGCAAAAGGTCAGAACAATAATGCTAAACCTTGGCTTCTGTTTGTTCAAGGAAATCCTGGGTCCTACACCAATTCCACTAAAATGCGATCTCTTCTGCATACTGGAGCAATATAAACAGCCCCTCGTCACCAGAGGGTGTAATAATAGTGTCATCCCTCGAGGTGCAGTTCAACAGAGTGAACTCTAGTTAGAAATTAGCAGTCCCTCTGTAGTCAAAGCAATGAACGTACCTTCAAAGAATAATTAATAAATTCTGCTTTACAATTCATGTATTCTGCTTTAGACATTTATTTTAAGCAGCACTTCTGGAGCTGCCTGTCTGCCTCTGTCAGCTAGATAGAGACTCCAAATGGCAGGCACGTAGGTGGCAAGGTTAGGTGTCATCAGTCCCACCCTTACGGTCATTTTGGGATTGAGTGAAACCTGCAACTTCCAGTACCACCACCGGCCCCCTGGGCAGTTCCTGCTGTGTCCATGGCTTCTGTGGCAGAAGGGAAGAGCGGCAGGATTTTCCCCTTAGATGTTTTATGCTATGTATCTAAAAAGGTCATGGTGTTATATCTGTTTCTTAAATGTTTTTTTCCTAGATATATATATAAAGGTCATCTTTCACCACAGCCTGAGGTGTCTGTCCTAACCAGGAAACTGTGTTAGCCTGTTTCTATTCCCAATCTGTCATTCGATACTTGCTACAGCATAAATTGTGTACTTAGTTATATTAATGTAAACTCTGTTGTTTCAAAAACCTTAATGCATCCAACTGTTTCCAAAATGTTGGTAGGTATTCTGCATTCATAAAGCATGGCTAGTGGCTTTCACTGTTTTGGGTTTTCTCTCTTGAAATCTTGTGACTATGTGATAATTTCAGGGTGGGGTTTTTTTCTGTAAAATGTCTCCAGTCATTGAGGTTGCAATGCAATGCAATGTATTCTGCTTGCATGGATTTTAGATGCTGAGCTATCAGCTATGCCAGGAGTTTTTTCAAGGTTCTGGGTTTAGGAAGGATAAAACTAAAATCTCTAGCTGGGGACTGGGTCTCATTTTTCTGCTTTTCATAAAAACATCTAATGAATCCACATTAATAACACTTTTGGAAAGGCACCTGTAAGGCCTCATGACTGCTCACGTTCTGGTTCTTGAGAGGTCGCCTCATGATATGTCTACACAAGATGTGAGAAAACTGCTATTTTCTTGTTATCATTGCCATTACGGAGATATATGGCTTTTGCTCTATCACAGTTCAAATTTCCCTTCTGTTTGGGTTTCTGTGTATGATGGGAATGGGAATGTAACCATAACTTCTCAGTTATTCAACCTGGCTTCATCTTGAGAGGAAAACCCCCGCTGTAATTACCCCCTAGTAATATTCTATCCCATTTCGTGGCATTGAGAATATACTTGTAAAGCCTGACAAACATTCACTGTAAAGGGCCAGTGCTGTAGTTCCACTAGCTGGATTTTAACAAATGCAAGGAGAATCAGCAGCAAGCTCTGAGAAAGTAATTGCAAACAGTAGATCTTTCCTTTGATTTGATAGTATGGATTGGATAATTTTCCAAATCACTAATTCCTCAGTACAGCATACGGCACAGGTGGCTGCTGATAACTCAAGCCTGCAAAGAGTCACAAAGCTGACTTGTTCGTGGCATTGCTGCTGCTGCATGTCTTGTTATAAAATACACAACAATGCTCCTAAGGAGGAAAAAGAATGAGAAATGATAACATTAAATCAATAATCTTTATTTGACTCCTTTTATCTTTGTTCAGCTCAGTAGCACAAGAAAATGAAAGCAATGGGTTTTGTGAGAAATTTGGATAGCAGAGAGCGCTCAGCCACCATGAAAGTAATTTCATATCTGGAGATGAGCTGTGAAAGCAGCTTTTCTGTTTATTCAAGGGATAGAGCAGAGAGGCCCAATATGACCAGGAGCAGCCTGAAAACAGCAGAAAGGAGTAGCTGCGTGTTTCTAAGTGTCTTAAATCTCTTTCAGATTAGGAAAGCGATCTCATGAGGTGGCAATAAATATGGCACATTTCAACCTGCTAAATGGTGGTAGCACTGCCATCATTAGCTTTGAGTTTATTTTGGTAGCATGCAGAGATCAGATTGTATAATTACTACACTGGCTCTTGCAATATGTTATTGGCTCAAACCTTGGCAGACACACAGTAACTGAGCAGACTGATCAGGTTCAGCCCCAAATAGTCTGATTTTTCAGGATAGGCAAGACATATGACATACAAAAAGCAAGGGGTTTAAAACTTTTTACAAATATCAGATACGAAAGGAAAGACCTTTTTTTCTCTCTCCGCCCACCACAGCATCCTTCTCTTGTTTTTTATTGTAGACCCAATACCTGAGTATCGCCACCCCCAGAACAAGCATATTTCATAATAGAATTTGGAGCTCACAGTCCAGCCATATTATTGTCATTATCTCTGTGGTCATTGTTAAATGGATGACAGCACTTCACAGGCTGGATAGGGAAATATCTGTACATGGATAAGGAATGAATGCCTGTCTTACTTTTTGACCACTACTTCAAATCTTCCTGTTGCAGTACGGTCATGTCTAAAGGGAAGTGGAAAAGGCCAAAGCAAAAAATCCTACCAGCTGAGACTATTTAACCTACCATCTGTTTCTGAACTGCCAACTAGCCTCCAGTTACCGAGAAAGCTGCCATCCAGTTAACCTTACTGAGCAACGCATGCCTGGACTTTGCCTAATGGAGGCAACATAGGAAGAAATGCATAGGGTTTAACTGCTGTGCTTCTTTTCACCAGGAGCTTGTAGTCTGGAGTGCCCTTATGAAAGTAAAATCACAGCAGCAGTATTTCTGAGGTTTTCTCATGGTGCTGCGTATTGCAGCTTCTGTGCAAGTAGTAAATGTGCCATATTACGATGTCACACACGTTGGAGGACTGTACATCCAAAGCAGGCTTGTTCTGAGCTGGGGAGATTATTTCTTATAGCTGTAGTCTTAGTAAATTTTTCAAACATCTCTTTTGTTTAGCAGCTTTGCTCTTACATTACTTTTCGTTCCAGTTAATTTCTTGGCTCTGAGAGCGCTGCAGCTTGGATTTGATCTCACCAGACTGTGCTAACTAAACATCATCATAGATGGTCTACAAATGGAAAGGGGACCTAATGTGTTGAAGTAAATATTCCTAGCAATTCTGTAGGTGGCACTCTTTGCTCTGCATCAATCTTCAATCCAGGCCTTTACACAGTGCTGGTTGTTTTCTATGCAAGACGCTGGGACTGGTATCTTTGTTTACATGCAATTTCAGTAGGCAGACTCTATGCAAATGATACTTTTCGAGTCAACTGTATAATCTCTGTTTGCTGTTCTAGATTATCACATTGTATTTCTGTGTGCTCCTAAACCCTTAATGGCTTGTGGTGGTGGTGATATTTGTTGCTGTGTTGTATCTTTTGTGATAATGGGTACACACACAGTTTTACTGAATGAAAAATTGGAGGGTTAATTATTACTCTTGATGTGATCATTAATAGGAGCTCTGGGTTGAGTTCTGCTATTTTGGCTCACACCAAGTGCTACCTGTAGCTGAAATAATCCCATTGACATCAATGAGGTAATTCAGAAAAGGTGGTTCAGCCTGGTCGGGAGCAAGGATGACTGACTCTGCTCCAGTGCTAGGAGGCTGTCAGCTCAGAGAAGTTAAATCTTGGACTGTTTTCACAGACTTGAGCAGTTTCCGAGGCTGAACAAGGAGTGGGATGTCTTTCCTCACAACCGAGCATTGTTAGACTATATATGACAGAGGAACACTGTATCATGCTTGATGTTTCCAAGAAAGAATAATCTTTAAAAGAAGTCTTACCTTTTCATCAACATCTTGCTCAGATTATAGGTAGAAAGAGGTTGCCATTTCCTCTATTAAGAAAAAAAAAAAAAAAGTAGGTTGGGAAGGAGACAGTTTCTCCCTCTGCTGATGGCTCAGTTCTTGCAACACAAAGCCCCTTGTTTGTGAAGTTCCTGAGGAGTGAATTCTGCCATTGCAGCCCACTTACCACATCTGAGATACAAGACCTTAACTATCTGGCCTTAGTTGAAGGGAATGCCTGAAAAAAGAAACCATGGGTGTGAGTCTTCTTGAACTAGTAACAATTTTATCAACTCACTGACATCAAGAAATATGAGACACTGATGCCACCTTAAAGGCTTCCAGCTTGTTAGCCTTTTAGGTAACCTATAAGGATGCTCCTAGTCTAGCTCATTGGGTAAATTCAGTAATTGTCTTTAAGAGACGTATAGAAATCTGAAAGGTGTCTGTCAGCAGAGCATTAGAAGCTGCAGGCTGGTTAGTAAAAGGAGCAGAGAGAAGCTGAACAAAGTGAAACCTTTACGTGCAGCCACAAACTTTTTAAAATGCCTCCTCTGTTTTGGGCAGTTTTTAAAACATTTACTGCCATAATTATGTATACAAATTAACATAAAAGAACTTTCAGAATAGTTATTTCAACCGTAGATGCAACAGAGATCTTTGGGTGAATATGGTAACTAAAGTTAGATTGTCTATTTCTAAAGAGATAGGTGAGAAAAAACATAAAGGCACCCAAATTATATGTTCATGGCATTGCATTGTGGAGTGAAATAGTCTTATCAAGTGCCTCTCCTGAGGTGAAGCAAATTAATAAGAAAGTAGAGAATTATTTTTTTTTTAAATTAAGCATCCAAATGAGTAGCAAATTTAAAAATTCATAATGAAGATGTAAAAGATACTTGTACAGATCTAACTGGGGGAAATCTGCTTTTCTGGAAGAATTTAGAAGGTAGGAATTTCCTTTTTATCTTCACTAAGTAAAGTTTTCCTTGTTATGTTTTCTGCGAAGATGAAAATTAATGTATCAAAGAGTCTTGTATCTTCTAGTTTGCTGGCTTAAAGCTGTTCTGCAGTTTGTAGGGTTTTATTATATTTCAAATATAATAAAAGCAGAAGGCTTAGAACAATTTTACTTAATTGATTTTCTCTTCCTTAAATAAAGATAAATCAAAAAGCTCTAAAATAAAACACCTGTCATTTTGTAGGTTTTGCTTAATACTGCCTACTGGCCTGATTCAGCTGGTTCCTTCCACTTTTGTTGACATTACGTAGTATATTGCTGCTTAAAGAAATTGTACTGAAATAGCTTCTACATCTAGAACTATTCCTGCAGAGGCAGGTTTTGGCCCCTAGTATTAAGTCTCAGCTAACAGAGGCTGCAGACGTGGATTACTGGCTATATGACATCATTTATTTGATTGCTGATCATAGGTCTACTTGTATAATGCAAATTCAGCTTCTTAAATGAGCCTGAGTATGAGCTACTGAATACAGGCTTCTGAATACACGCACCGAGATCACTGAATGCCCCACTCCTCATCAGTGTGTGTCCACTTTTTGCATGGTGTGGTGTTGCCTTATAACATGAGATAGCTGGTTGCACTCGCAGTGCTGAGAAAATAACGCTCCAGGGAGCATAGAGATAATTTCAGAAAATTTCTCCTGAGGGTCTGGAGAGCCTAGTCTATCTTTTATTCACAGGATTAAAGAGCAAGATTATAGTTAGACCAAATAAAAACTAATGCAAAAGGTTTAGCTTGATATTGCTGGATGATCTTCTCACCCTCTGTTCCCTCTGGACCTTTGCAGGAAGTTTCTGAGTGGAATGTGGGTGACTGTCCTCATCTGTCCCCAGTCTCCTTTGAGCCAGGCTTTGGAGGGAAGGGTGGCCAGGCTGCTTTTCTTCCAGGAGACAGCGGCTCCACATGGCCCCCGCGGGGGAGTTATTGTCAGCCTTCACAGCCGTATGAACCACAGGCAACCTTTTTTCTCAGAATGGTTCTCCTTTTCCCTCCCAAGTGCTCAGGACCCCACCAGTATGCCAGCCAAGACCCACCTGCGTGGGGTTTTGGCTTCACTGTCTGCAACCCAGCTAAGCTGATTAAAATTAAGACTCACAGCAAAAATTCATGCATTCCTCTTCATGCTGACTTCATACCATGATCAGGCATAAAAGCTGTTCCCTTGAGTCTGCAAACTGATTCTGGATATCACATCTCCATCAGTCTTTCTGTCTCCTCAATGCCATTACTAAAAGTATTTTGGGATGAGTCGAGAGGCAGAAGTTTGCTGGACTGTTTTCCCTGGCCAAACAAGGAAACAGTGCAACACATGCAATTTGTTTTCAAGAGGAGTTTAACACTTCTGAACCAAAAGAAAGACCTATTAAAGTCTGGCTGACAACACTCATATCCTTACAGTATTCAAATCAGTTTGTTCATCTGGAGAAAGACATCTGTTAGGACTTGTGCACTGAGAAAATCTGAGCTTATCAGGCATGAAAAATAACATACAATTGGAAGGAAAACCAGATTTATGAAGTTGATAGGTTTTGTTTACCAAACTACCGTGTTACATACAAAGAAAATTTTTTAACTTGGTTCTGTGTGCTGTGTAATATAACATGACATTTCTGTATATGACAGCAGAAGATTCAGTACTCGAACTTCTCACAGCATGACTCAACACCTCCTGACAACTCAGCAAATAACACCAACAAAAAAATCTTTAATCAATTACCCAGTAATCTCAGTTGCAATCAGATAGAATTACCCATTAGTCTCTACTGGGATCACACAAAATCACTCCAAGTCTTTCATGACTTCATATTCAGCTTTTTCCACCAGAACAAAAAATATATGCAGCTAATGAAAAGGTAAACTCCTTGCACACACATTGACATAAATGTCAAATTTTAATGATTACCCTCTTTGAACTTCGGACAACTCATACATACTGTGGGATCCTGCATAGGAAACAGTAAATGTCATCAAGACAGTGCATGGGATGTAATATATTATAATAAAAGGCCAAATGACTTGAAAGTCAGGTTTTCTTGCATTTTTTATGAAAGAAAAATTGACCCATTTTTGTGAAAGATGTCACTAAGTCATAGTATAATTTTTGTTGCAAAATTGAAGTCAGTGACCGAGACTTGTGTTCCTAGAGACAGCTAGACACTTTTGGAAATGCTTCTTCTAATTAAAAGATACTGGCTGATTCAACCAAAAATGCTTTCATCTTTCATCCTGTAGAAATTGGTACATGGCCATGAAAACTGATTTTTTTTCCTTCTCTTTCTCTCTGAGCTTTTCTTCAGCTGCAGTATGGAAACAGACTATATTTTTGGCTGAGCAGAGACCCTTCTGTTGAAAATAGCTTTGATGTCTAGGAAAGGATAGTGGATGCGTCTCCGTGTTTGACATTTTTCTTGAAATTAAATCAAAGAAAATCTTTATTTCACTGCCACTGTGTGTGTGTGTATATATATATATATATAAAGGTATGTATGTACTTGGCAAAGAATGAGGAACTAAAAGACAAAGAGATTCCATTGAATTTTAACTTTTTCCTACCTTAAATGGCTATCATTAATGCTCTCTAGCAAAGCACCTCACTCCAAGAAAATACGTGGTAATACTTAGTGTAAGCCAAGAAACTAATCTAACATGCCATTTATTTTACATTACCAAAAAGATTGAAAAGTTAAAATGAGAATGAGGCATAAATTCTCAATAAATTCAATAAATTCTGCATTAGATAAATCCCTGGACATGACTAAATTCACTAATTGATGTTGTAGTAGTATCAGTTATCCTCCTAAAATAGTATTTTTGTCTTGAAGTCAGCATTTTCATGAAGTCGGAGTTAATTTAATTTATGTAAAAATGCACAAGTAGTAAGATTTTGGAACTTGAAGACACACACACACACACACCCCTTTGTTTCACGTACTGTGAGTACACAAGCATCAGTGGGATACAAGGGAAAAAGGAGGAGGGATCAAATGCAATATTAATACTTTCTGAATTCCTTGTCATGAAATTCACAGCAGAACACAGCAAATTGGCCATGAACATTGGAAAATTGTGTGCAGGATGCTCATTTTTAGAGTTTGCCCTCTGTTTTAGAACATAATATATATGAAATTGCTGTGGAAGGAGAAGAAGAAAGAATGTGACACAAAACAGCAGGGAGCCTGTTTAAAAACACAGTTCAAGCCTCCCACGGTGGTGCAGTTTAGTTGTGCAGGGAGAGGAAGCGTTCCTCGTGAATCCAAGCAACAAAAAGGGCATGACAGAACTGCAGGCTTGATTTCAGTGCCAAGGGCTCAGCAGAAGCAGATCTCTTGGCTTGGCACCCTTCTCCTTGACAGGAGCAAATCGAGTTATCCTGACTTCCCTGCGGGGAAGACAAGCTCCAGAAGCGTACAGGCTGGTCTTGCAGCAGCAGCTGAGCACTTGAAGCAAATTAGGATGTCGAGTCGTACCAGTGACTTCCCAGCCCTGGTGGGGGAGGGTGCCCAAAGGCAGGATGCTGGAAGAGAGAAAGTGGGCACAGAGCTTTTGAGGACCACACGGGCATGAAAGCAAAGTAGGGAAGCCAAGAGTTCCTCAAGGATGTCTTAACATGATATTAATTTCTTCAGTCTCTTGACCCGTTCCTTAAATGTAGTTATTCTTCATCTGCCATTCTTTGACTGTTATTTGCTGCTATTGGTAGCATATGTGGAACCAGCAGTGTATGCGGGACTGGACACGTGGGCAAACCAGAGATAGCTGTGCAGCATATACAATTCTCATAGGCATATACTGATACCCTGTATCATAGGCTCTGCTAATGTGCAAGCCAAACTTCACACTAAATAACAGTAAATGATTTTGACAGGAGTGGGAAAACAGATGCTGGTTTCAGGACAAGCCCCTCTGACTCATTTCTTTATCATTTCATATTGCTGAAAACTTTGCCACAGAAAAAACCAAACTCATGTGGAAAGTAATGCTTGCAAAATTAAGGCAATTCTCATATTTTTGTTTATTAAAGTCCTGTGGTAATAATTGCCTGTCCATATTATCTGGAAGTAAATTATCTATCATCAGGCTTGACAAAGTTCTGTGGATTATCTGTAGGTTCATTCTGTTCATGTTCCTGTTCAGGGTCAGTCCAGTTCAGATGGTCTATACAGATGGTACCGTTTACTTTTTAAGGAACAGCCAACACAAAAGGAGAATGTTAAACAAACTCCAAAATTAAAAATCCTTGCACACTTTTTTGTATGAGACTAGTCTCTTCATATTCAGTTTGATAGTCTTACAGTTCATTTACTGAAATTAAAAGCTTACATTTTGAATAGCTTTTGTTTCAGAAAAACTTTTCCTCCCCAAAATATAAGAAATATACTTAAGCAAACAGAAATGTAGGCAGAGAACTTCCTACAGTGAGGGTAAAACATATTTAGGAAGATACCATTGCCATTCCAGAACAGTTTAGCAGTTTAGGGGATAAATTAGGTGTGCAGAATGCAATTAAACCAAAGTGATTCAGCAGAAATTCAGGGGCCAAGGTCTCCAGTGTTAGCAAAACATACCCAGAGTCACTCATGACTGCATAATGATCGGGAGCTTTCATACCCTGTGTGAAAGATGGCACTTCTATTGATGTGCTCTTCATTAGCATCTTCCTGAGGCATTGACTTCAGGGACAGTTATCTGCTATTTCGAGCAACACTTCATGTTTTTCTTTAAGTTATACCACTCAAGTCCCACTTCAGCACCTCCTTATCGGAAGAAATCTATTTTCAGTTTCTTTTTATAGAGAAGTAAACTGCTTACCTTGGTGTTAATTTCATAGTACTAAAAGTTATTGTACATTTAAGATAAATTGCAAATTAAATCATTCTGCATTTATATTAAAGTTCCATAGTAAGAATTTCTATTTTTTCCTAATATTTTACCACTTTAATTGTAGGTAAATGGCTTGGCCTAATGCATCTCAGTAAAGTATAGCCTTATTTTCAGTTTGGTTAAATATTAATGATTAAAAGTACACAAAAGCTATTACAAAATAATAAATAGAAAATTCTTCCTTTAACTTCACTTTGTAACACTGAGCTTTTAAAAATATTTCAGTACGTTCACACTATCCTCCACATTAAGAATAGCTGCTTAATGTTCCTATGTAAACTTGAAGTAAAAAAAGGAAATCTGCTGTCATTTTGCACTGAGTATCAGCTTTGGTATTAAAAGATGTGAAGAGCTGAACTTTCTGATTGTCATGCAGGCTTAATTCATGCATGAAATGACTGTGCTTACTCATATTGTAGGACGATATTCATACCGAGATCCTCCTAATGCTGTCTACACCTGCACCTTGACACACAACACAACATTGGTTTTTGTATTCCAGTGGACAAGGGCCACAGCCGTGATGGGGCCAAGAGATGCAGGTAACATGGGATGATGGTAGTCCTTGGATTCAGGAGCTTTCACATCTGACTAGAAGAGAGCAACTGGAAGTGGGCAAAGAAAAAAGAAGCCCTCGCTGTGCTGCTAGGACGCAGAGTGTTTTCAGAGGCTGTGCCCAGACTTCAAAGTAGTGCAGGCTGCTCCCGTTCTCCAGTTTTTCATATCTGAGTTGTAGCCTGAACATGCGATAGCTCTTTTCTGCACCGATTTTGTGGGTTACCTTCCCCTGGAAACCAAAGCATCCTTGTGGGCTGATGAATACCCAGGGTTCATTTTATCAAATGAAGTCAGATCTCCCCGGTGCAGTGTTTTTTCTTCACATGTATCTAAAATAATGTGACCGGTTGTGTTAAGGAGCTTGGGCACTTGCACATCAGGACTTTTTATATGTCACTCCAGATGTTTATCAGATTATAACACTATTCTAGGAAACATATCTTAAGAAATTTCTATAGTGAAAACAAAAATTAGTTGCTGTACTGAGGTAGATTTGCTATGTCTGCACGGTTTCACAAGTCAAGAAGTAGCCTAAAAGAATTATACATATACACACACACATCCCTGGAATTTTGTACGTGCTCATTGCAAATACTACCTCATTCCTTGTTGACTGGAGTAGAAGTTTCCCAAATGGTGTCTCTCCTGCTGGTGTTAAGACTGAAGTAACAGGCAGATGTGAGGGCCTTCAGCCTACTCACCTGTGGGGGAATGCCAGTTTCCCCTCCTTCCTCCACAAGAATAGGTAGCTCCTGTTGAAAGCAGTGGTGATGGAAGCAGCAAAAGCAAAGGCTTGGGAGCTCTGGCTCCACCACTGTTACCTATTTGTGTTGCAGCAGTGCACAGGTGTCAAGGCTCCGCTGTGCAATGCATAAACATGACACAGCAATGGCTCTCTTGAGTTGTATGGAAATGCTCTCTCTTTTTTAAAACAAATTCAGTACAGGGTTGTGGATCTTGCCCACACTAAAAGCTGCTCTTTGTCCACAAAGCATTTGGTGGTAGAAGGTGATGTTTTTTTCATGCTATCTTTACCTGCTATATCTGTGATGGACCATACAATATTATTCATCTGCATTAAAACTGCTTTTGCTGTGCATTTATTGCCATAAGTAACCGTAACATTTTCTCAGATTACCCTCTGCTTTATTCCTTTTCTGCCTTGCATTTTCTTAAAATCTTCCTGTTGTGCCATGTGTTTTGTGTTTGCCAAATCATCATCATCATCATTCCTCCCCTACTCTATCAGGTGCTTCAGGAAGAATCCTGGCTGTATTGTGCAAAGAAATCTTGAACTTTTCCATATTCCTACAACAATTACCAAAATGTAATCATAATGCTTGTTGGGGACTGTTGTCACAAACAAGTGACAGAAAACAAAAAAGGATTTAAATAAGTGAGTCTTTTTGGTCTGGTTAGAACAAAAAAAAAATAGGTATTAGAATCCTATATCTAAATATATTTATACTCTGTCCAGGAGTTTAAAATCGCTTTGTTCTATCCCCAGACAAAAATTTTTGGATGAAAGAAGCCTCCTGATGCTTGTATCAAAATCAAAGAAATCTATTTATCTGTATCTCACACTGTTAGTTAAATACCTGGTTAAAATCCTGGAAGGAATTGTAGTTCTTCATGGATCTTTCATTGCTTGCAAGGTGATCGGCCAAATTAGCAAGAATAGCCCATGTGCTTCTGATTTCCTGATACTCAGACAGAATTGAGTGAGGAGGTTCTTTGAAATGTTTATTTGTAATCAAAATATTATTAACTATGTAGTTGCTTTACATATTAACCTGCTGAATATTTAAAAACAGTTGTTTCCAAAATATGTCACTAGGGCTGCAATATAGAAGGTGCCTAGTCGTTGTTCACGTCCCTTACCATGTTTTGCTTTGCTCAAAGATGTGCACGTACGTAAGAAGAGAAAGAGCATTTACTTTTAAAGTGGGAATTGTATTTTCTTCCTAATATTAGTAAGATGCCAGGTGAAATACATACATTATATGTTGAGATACATACTTGGCTGAAAGATTGCAGTTGACTGTTACGCTGTTCACGTGAGTTTGTTGTCATACAGCCTCACTATGAAAACGCTGTTTTCATCGATGCTTGAACATTGAAGGGCTTGGATACGGGTAGCAGAACAAAGACCCATTAAAGTATTTTTTTTCCTCTCAATATTTAATTGATCTATGTAATGTCTTCCTGATACTCTAGGAGTATCATGTCTACATTTACTCACTGCTTATTTAATGTATATCTTTTGGTTTCATGTGATCCAAAATAAGTGCAGTCATAAACTACTATACAGAGTCAAGTAATGTGGGGCTGAATCTTCACATGGTATATACTACCACAACTCAGATGACTTCAGTGAGTCCGTGACAATTCGTGCCATCTGGAGTTTGGAATGAGAAATTTGCACCACTGCTTGGTCCTAAGGTCTAAGGTACAATTTTTATTCTGCTCTGATCGGGAAAGCATAGAATAATGATGTGAAAGATAGGGATGTTTAATTTATTCAGCATGTAGACTTAGGGTTGGTAATTTTTATGAATAAATTCTTAAATATTTTTTCCCTCTTCTGGCTAATCTTCTCTCTGCCAAACAATGGAATTCATCAAGAGAGGATACTTTTAATCTCGTTTGCTTTTCTTTTCTTCTCGTGCTCTAAGTAAAAGTTACTTTTATTTCCCTTAGTGATTGAAATAATTTTCTTCGCTGTACTAAACTGGGTTTGTATTTCATAATTTGCATGCAAATCTAGTGGAAATACTTTGACAAATTATAAACCTCATGAATGAAACTGCTTCAAGCTTTAGAAAGCAGGCATGTTGGTCTGAAATTTTGAAGTTACATATTTGTGTTCTCTCAGGCAATCAAATTTAAAATGTACCTTAAAGCCTATCTTCTCTCCCAGTATAACACCTGAACTTAATGCTGAAATGGACTTGCTCAGTTCATTATAGGAAACTTGCATTTTAACTTGATTCCATTATTTGCTGATATATGATCTTCCATGTGGCCTATAATATATTTTGGCAAAGCGAGTGTCAGCTATAGCAGGTATCAGAAAATAGAAGGCTGCAAACCAGGGTGAACAGTAAAACAAGGAATTCAGCAGTAATCTTTCCCACAACTTAATATGCAGGGTTTATAAGCAGTCATGGCCTAGTCACAATATTAATTTCTTTCATATAATAGCAAAGTTAGTAACAAGATAGGACTTCCCTGTACTGTGATTTCCTTATCACAACACCAAGATGTAGTGAATTGCCAAAGTACCCCCAGTCTCTTTCTTCCTCCAGCTGAATCTGTATTAACAGGAAGGATCGATCCTCCCCCTGGTTTCCAGTCTGTGTGAGTAGAGGTGGACAGCCTCAGTGCAGATACAAGTCAGCCAGGTCCTACCTCAGGTTCACCTGCTCACACCTCCTGCCCTGGACATGGCAGACATGGTGGGGATAAGCAGTGAGGTAAAAGCCAAGCTCCAGGGCAGACCTCAGCCTGCCCAGCCCATCTCATGGACCAGCCAAGGTGTAACAGCCTCTGAGCTTGTGGGCTGAGAAGCAGAGCTACACTGGTGTCCTCGGGCATCGACTGCTCAGCCATGCTCTTCCTGAATGAACGACTGAGGCAATGGGGTCCTGTCCAGATACCAAAGTGGGTATTTTCTCCCCGCAGGAACATCTAGTCTTTATAGAGATAGGTGAGGCAGGTCTGTTTCCGAGGACAAGATTGAACGCAGCCTTTCCAGACAGCCAAACTACATCCATCTGGATGTTCATTCCAAGCCACATCAATCTGGACATCCATTCCCAAATCCAAGACATTAGCCTGTATCAGATTCTACCTCTTCTACACCTGTATAAAACATGGGGTTAGATTCAAACTCCCTTTCATCTGTCTTAGAAATGGGAGAGGTGATAGATGACTGGATTCTTCTCTTCTTCACGTAAAACTACCATATACATTCAAGTGCTTCTTAGAAGCAGATGACGCCAAATCTACATGAAAACAAAACCAAGCCCACATAGAAATTACATAATTCCAGGGCTGAGGTTGCTTCTGCCAAACTTAATTTGGCCCCTCTGGGTGCAGGCACTCTGACATTCTTTTAAAAATGAATACTGGTTTTTTTCCACATGACCCTGCTTCACTGGCAGTTAGCTTGTGTTCCCTTCCATCCTCTTCATGTAGCATGTGGCCCCAGAGCTTTCCTTACCACCACATCATTCAAAACCTGCACTGAATACAAAATTATTTGTTGCTTCATTGTTCTCACGGCTATCATAACTGAATGCTTCACACAGTAATGAAATTACCTGCTTAATACCCTAGCCATCCATGGGTTTGTTATCCCTACTTCACAGGTGATGGACAGAGGCACAGAGAGAAAAAGAACGAAATAGCTGACAATGTATCAGCTAATTTATAAATCTTTTTTTCCATAGCCTCTATAATTTTAACCTATATTTATGTGTATATAAATACAGTTTTAATCTACATCATTTGCAGATATAAGTGTTCAGTAGCTCAGCTCAATTGTCTCATATAGAGGCCAGAAAACAAGGAACATCAAATACTGGTCATCTGTAGGAAATGTGATTTGTCCTACATCACATAGGAACTCTGTGGCAGATCCAGAAATGGAATTCACTTCTTCAGTGGCAGCTGCCTTAACCATTAAATCTTATTTTCACATTCTGTAGTCCCTTGCTGGTTCATTATATACCTTCCAGTTCCTGAAACAAATGAGGCAGAGAGAAATGAAAACCTCATTCACTACATAAACCTGTTTCATTTCAAGACTACCATTCCTCAGAATACCATCCACAGTCCACACAAAAAGAGCTGCAGCTATGCCATGGAAAAATAGTCTGTGATCACATAATTGAAGATGGTTTCTTAGCAGATATGTTCAAGAGGTCTGAATTGAGTTGCATAAGCAATTTTAATCTGGCATTTCCTACCTTTTGAATTCTTCTATTTAAATGGGGTCCTTAGTAATTGTTTCAGATACTTTGAAAAGAAATAGTAAAACAGAATTTCTGCTCTGTTGAACAATACTGACCTTGAGCTTAGATGATCAGAATTTATATCTTCATCTTTATAGAAGAGACAACTAGCACCTGAGCTTGTAAAGTAAACTTTATTCATAGATGGCTACTTAACTGTTATGAGAATCAATCGCTAAAGTGAAAACAAAGTGCACATCCTTTTCACAAAAAAAAACAAAAACAAACCATAAAGTACTATATCTCTTCCTTCACATAGACATCTAGAGGGGACTTTGATGTATGCAAGGAAGATTTACCAATCCCTGTATGTCTAGGCTCTCTTTCCTTCTTCGTGTACCCGTTTGTCCCTTCACATGTTCTACACCTTCTCCTCTTTTGCCATCACACACTTCAGAACAGACTATTTTTCTGCAGCTGGGTGTGTTTATGGGTTAGCAGGCTGAAAGAACTGACAAAGGGAGAGATGGTAAAAGGAATGCCCTGAGTAGACACTACAAGTGATAGCCATGTTTGGAGAAGAGGAAGAGCAGTGACTTGACCTGAAGTGCTTTTAGGCTGTTGAGGACCTTCAGAAGGCTGGAATGCAAAGGGGACGAGATGAAATTGATCAGGTTGTGGCTCCCACTGTTATTTCTGACAAAGGGGTGCAGGGTCCCTTATTTCTTGACCAGAAAATCAAAGATACTCACTAGGAAAATATCCCAGACTACCTCAGTGTATTTTGAAGTTCAATGCAAGGCAGTAGTTGCAGGTGAAATACGCAGCAGCCTGTTGCAAGCCTGCACTCCCCATGGCACAGTGCTTCCTTCCATGCTTTGGCTCTTGGCTTTCTGGGGCCAGATGACATGTACATTTGCAGTTGTTTACCAGTGGGACAGAGCATACTGTTGGGTCAAATTTCTCTATGAATGTGTTGTTCTTAAGTGAATCACACCTAAGTGACGAAGCATACCCTTTCAGACACAGATTTGTCTGTCTTTTTCCACGGTGTTGTATGAGCAGTTCTAATGCTACTATGCAGAGGCTAAAAGTCAACGAGGACTCAGGCTTGGGTATGGATAAAGCTATTACTTTCCTAAAGAATTTTGGCTTAGCTTTCTCACTTCACTTGTTAGTACATTTTTCACCTTCTGCTTTCTTGGTCAGGAGCCAAAATTTCCCCTCCTGTTGTATGCTGCCATAGGGGAAGGGTAATCCCTGCAGCTTTGGTAGGTGCCGATAATTTCTGAAGGGAAGTAGCTTTTGCAAAGATGTATTGTGACAGCAAGCATTGCTCTATAATTCATTCCTATCCCATTTGCCTATCATCATTCAGCTGTGCAGGACCAGTTCATTTGAAAGAGCCTCTCATTTGTTAGCTATTACTGCATGTCAGATGGCAAAAGAAGCCATGGCTTGTTTGCATATTGTATATTTTCCCTCAAACTTACCCAGATTTCTCAATTTGACTACTGCAGCTGTAGCTCCAATGCAAAGAGGATTTCTTTTACATTTTCTGGTAATTCTTAATAACCTTATTGGCTTTTTTAAACAGAATTTCTCCTGATTTATGCTCAGGGATTAAAACCACAGGGGTTTTGATTTCTACTGTGCTTTTGACACCTGTTTCATTGGTTGTAATCCACCCACAATACATTTTTAGAATGTAAATTTTGCAAAAAATTATTTTAAACTTTAGTTTTAAAAAATACCATCACTTCAGACCTCTTTTAGGGCTTGGTTCTGGTCAAATTAGAAATATATCTTTTTTTCATTTTGGGATATGTACTATAAATGCCTTATAAATCATCAGGAAAATGAATGGTTTGCATAGAAATTCCCTGTCCCCAGGGAAGAGGTAGCACAGATATGAGAATAAGCCCCTGGCAAGCCCCCAACACTTGTGTCCCATTAAGTACTATTTTGAAGATGCTGTGAAAAGAGGCAGATGATGTTCTGGTTGATTTTTCAGTAATAAAGTTCATCTTATCTAGGAGTAGGGTTTATCCATTTGAAGTCCACAGATTGCAAAGCACACATTTTCTTACATGTAAGTAAATAAAAAGTTAGAATAACTACAGATTCAGACTTTTACCTATTTTCAGTTTGTTTTTAAATGAAAACCATTGTGATGATTCTGTACAGGGTGAAACAAGATACTTTCTTTAGAAATGGTTTGAATAATTTCTTAATTTACTTGTATTTTAATTTCAAAAGATTATGAAATACAAGACTAGGGACAGCAGTTGGCCAGACAGGTCATGCAGACATGTTATCATTAGATCCGCAGGAGCCCGTGCCGTTGACAACAAAGCCATACAGACAGCCTATTCCCTCCAGATCAGAATCTGGCCCTGAAAGGTCAACCACAGAATTCAGATTCATCAGGTCCAAAATAATGAGTCTTCCCCTGGTTTTGATATTCTGCCTTTGTCCAGCTGTTATCCATGGTAAAAGCTTTCCACCTTTACTGTAATGGTCACCTCAGATCCTGGTTCTTCTGCAAACTTCATGCTAGTGTACTGTGCTCTTTTTTATAAAGCTTGTAATCTTTCCCATTGGATTATTGCAGGTTCTAGCCACTGGTTCTCTGGAGGTTTGGTTAGTTTAGTCTGTCAGCATGTTCAAAGCTGTGGGGAGCACACTGTCATGCAGAAGGTATATTGCTCAAGGCCAAATGCAAATGTTCTGGTTTGCATACATTCCCAAAGGTTTTAATTGCTGGAGCAAGGCCTTGCTCTTAATAAACAAGTATTGGCAAAGCTCACATCTGGAATAGCTAGTTATGTTACTCCTTGTGAAAAGAAAAAAAAGCCAGTTTTTTTGGTTTTATTTTCAAACTCTGTAGGAATTTCTTTGGTTGTTTGGAGCAATATACTTATTTATTTAGTCCCAAAGTAATCATCGCGATTCTCTGTTGTATGCCACACATCTTGAAAGATTTTATAGGATGTTTTGTTTCACATGCCATTAAAAAACTGTGGGAAACATTTCTTATGGACTAAGTTTTTTAAATAATTCAATATTCATGAGGACGAGAGTAAGAAATTTTTATAAAAATTAGTAGTATTCTGGGCTGTCCAAGGCTCTGTGCAGATCCATGCCTGATGCTACCACTGCTTGTCTTGAGCTTGTGTTGTCAAGAGACTGCGGATGAGAATTAATATTATTCAATGTTGCAGGTAGAGATACTGAGCTGTTAGCTCCAGGTTATGTGGTTCAATCTGGGGCAGAGCAGGGAATGAGACTCCTGAGAGCTTCTGAATCCAGGTCCACTTTTTAACCACCACAGCACCCTGATATGATGCCATGTTTGTCTAGATACATTTTGTCCTGCCACCAAAATAAAAGAATAATTGCTCATTTAGAGACTGTTTCCTACAATGACAAACTGAATGAAATCAAAGAGGAGACATACAAAAATCCTTAATCCACATCCTGGGTTTAAGGAACTATTTATTCAAGCCACAATGACTTATGAAAATTAATTGGAAAGCTAATGATTCTTTTTTTTTTTTTAGATGAAAACCCAGAAGTAAATTTTGAGTGTTGCTTAGATGTGGTGTTCTGTTTATAGCCTTGGAAATTTCTTACCAATTAAAGGCGAGCCCAGAAGTGCACAGAGAAGCAAGACCTTCATTCTCAGCATTCCATTAGGTTGTTAATTAGCCATAATGTTTATGGCTTTCTAAAGTAAGTTGCTGGAACGGGCTTATGGTAACATCCACATTCTTTTGTGTCCTGGCAGTTTATAAATTGCAGCTTACTGTAAGGTATATCAAAGTGTAAAACTTCACAGAAGAATGTAATGAATATAATTTGTTAAGGAAAAATTCCTGTTCTAATACATGTATTTCTTCGGTTAAATATACTTGTGCCAAATAAATTTTTCTGCTTGCAATTGAGTGGGAAGTGACGGATTTCTGTTTCAATCTATGCAGGGACAGCTTCAGCCTATTGATGGTATTTATGAAAAGTTTTTATCCTAGCTAACTCTGTATGTTGGGGTATACTTTTTTAACTTCTCTTGAGACGTCTCCATATTTCTTAAATTACCCTTTTTTCTAGTTTAAGAAATACATGTAGGGAGGAGGAGGAGTGTGTGATTTTTTTATGAAGAGCAAAGCAGTTCTTAGTCCCAAATGATTCTGTGATTCTATGATTCTAAAGACACATACAGTTGCAAAAATGATCATAGTAATCTGATAGCTCGGAAGAAATATGTCATTTGGTTCTATGTAATACATTTTAAATTTTTGAAAGTAAATCTAATTTTTAAAATATTGAAGTGAAACAGATTTTTTTATTTGCACAGATTGCTCAAAAATTCTAACTTACAAACATTGTTAAAAATACCTGGTTTAGTTTTTTGCAATGTAAGACTTGGAAAAAACCTCATAGCACAGATTTTATTTAATAAATAAAGCAAGAGCTCCTAGAACAGCTATGTAGCTATTTTTGGTGACGTTTAGTGAAAGGGTGACAGCACTGACCTTTAGAGTGTTTGTTGAGTACGAGTGATGTGCTTGAACCATTCACTCCAGTGATGTAAAGCTGCCAAGAATATAACCTATGAGAATAGGTGCAAGTACAATAATAAATCTTTATAGACCTAAGGTTTTTTCCTAACATTTTAAATACTGTGTGTGGTTTTCCTTTCTTTTCCTATCACACGTCTACCGATGGTAGGGTTAATGTATAAGCTGCATTGTAGTATGTCAAAATAAAAGCTGAACTGCATGGCAGTACACTAATATACAGCATGGAGTTAGTCTCATGTAATTTAAATTACGGCCAGAGGTAATAAAAATTCCTATTTCTAGTTTATAAGGGAACAACATGAACCCTAACAGCTGTAGAACAGTTCACAAGAGACAATTTACCCACAGATGTGCTGAGGATGGTTTATAATGTATGATGAGCTGTCACAGGCTGGACTTCTCATTTTTAGATTGTCCTATTTTTTTTGTTGGGAAAGTTAATAGTTGAATAGGACTGCACTATTTCAGATAGGACTAATAAATGTATTAGATAATAATCTGAAAATATATGGATAAAAAATATACATCTTGAGAAAAAAATAACCTATCAACATTATAGTTGAATGGAATATACCTATTTTCACATTCTGAGGTACTGTTAGCACTGACAGGGATTTTAGTGAAAGGGCAAATTTCTAACATATGAGAAGCTAAAGAGAGATTGTATTTAGACTTGACTGAAAATCAAATACTGGTCCTTCTGAAGGCAAAGATGAAAAAATATTGTCTTAGACTTCAGAAAGAAGGGGTTCACCATAAATGCATTTGTTTCAAGAAAACATGCAACTGGCACAGATGTCTGAATGGCAAAAAGAAGAACTAGAATACTTTCGAGAGAACAAAAAAGCAAAAATTTTAATCACTGTAGGGAGATAGTAACTCAGACTTCCATGGTCCTGCTTCACTATAGAGTGAGTTAGCAAAGTGCAAAGTGCATTGGGAAGAAATTAAGAATCCAACAGGGCATAAGTGGGAAGCATAATCGAAAATAGTTAAATATAGATATGGGGCATGAAATATCAAACTTTTACAAGTGAGCTTTATGTTTGAGTAATTGAGATGAAATTTTTATTTGTTTGTTTTTTTGTTTCCTGGTCGGTCTCATCTGTTTTAACCGTTTCATAAAAACCTTATAAGATCCCCTCTTCCTCCTCCCTCATGTAGGTCAATATAAAAATGAATCATTTTCAGCAGCAAAACAGCTGCAAAAGTCTGTAAAGAAAAAAGGAACAATAACTTCTTTCTTTCATGTAACACCTTTCATCCTGTAGACCCCATATCTTTTTATGTTCAGATAAGCTGTTTGTGATTCTAAGATGTGTTTTGACTCACCAGCTCTCAGGTGGAAAGCTATGGGGTTAAAGTGCATAGTAACAACTGTCCAAAAGTCCAGGCCAGAAAGAGAAACCAAATCCCTTTCTTTTTGCTTAGCAGTGAGAATTTTGGTAAGCAGAGTGTAATTGGCCAGACTAGAATTTTGCCATAACATTTGGGATGATCCCCAATAATTTTGTTCTTATTCTGGGGCACTATTGCAAAATGCATCTTGAGATATTTGACAATGATAAATAGTGAGCACTTGGCTTTAAGGACTTTTTTCTTCACTGAAAGCAAATCAGCTAAGCCTTAGTATGATGCAAAATCTCATTCAAATTACTGTGCTTCAGGAGATGTGTCCTGAAGCTGCTGAAGGACTTTGAGTCTGTGGGGACTCATGGCAGGAGAGTATTTATCAAGGGTAGGAGTGCATCCTTTGGGCAGGAGGTCCCAAAAACTGGATGGACCCAGATCTTTGGTTACCAAGTCTGGAAAAGCTGGGAGTGGGAACTGGCAGTTGGCTGGACAGTTTAATTCCTCTCACTAGGGTCTTTGCCAGCCATGCTTTGCTTCTGGCTAGGAAGATGCCATCTTCTGAATTGCTGGTATCGTTCCTTGCAGCTTCTGGACTTACAAGGAGCTCAGGCTTTTGGCCTGATCTAACCAAAACTTACGTTTGTGCAGAATGAAGCCATGTCTACAGTCAGGCAGTGACAAGAGTCTGCACTGATAAACACACACACACACACAAAAAGCAGTTGTCCAAGTTGGTCTGCTGCGAGTACAGTAAATATCTTTACACAACATGAGGGCATCACTACCAAAAAATCAGTGATATTTTGTGCAAGGTAGCTGGCTGGTAAAGATCAGCCTCTGAAATATTTTTCAAGAAAAGGTGCTGTCCCTTATGAAGAAGAATTAACAAGTAGAGAAAGAATAAAGCCATAAAGGTGGTAGTGACAGATCAGGGGGGCGAATGAATCTGAAACACTATACATATTTCTTCTCCACCAAGGGATTCTTATGGTGTAACAGTATTTTTCATCTCTAATCACTGGTGCTGCGTGTCAGTATCTCTTATTCCTTTCCCGATTTGAGTGACACAGTGTGATATGTCTAATGACAACTAGAACAAATTTCAGTAATGAGGTCACCTTGGGCCTGTATTACTGTCTGACTGCTGTTTTCCATAGAAATTATTTGTGAAAGCAGACCACATGCTCTGCATAACTTCCTCTGCTATACTGAGAGTGACGAAAGGGAGATATGTTAAAACTTGCAAGGTGCAGATGGCTTGCATTGATCTATTCCTGATTTTGAGCTGTAAATTGATATGTAATGAGAAAGCTGCCACTTTGGTCCCTCAAAAAAAAAAGTTTATGCGTTTGGTTGAATTGCTTAACTTTTGTTTATAAATATAAAATCATGCAGATTCTAACTGACGATGGGCAAACATATGCCAGCAAGGGAAATAATGAGTGTTTGAAAGATGAGCCCAAATGAAAATCAAAAGTCAAAATCCTAACTTTGCCTCCAGCTCAAGTTGGACTGAGGTTTTGGAAAACAGTGCAGTAAAGTAAAGATTCTGAGAGACTGTGAAATAACAAGAGTCCAGTTAGAACTTCTCTAATTACATTAAAATTCCACTATTTGCTACAATGCAATTTGAAGCTTATTAAAAAAAAGGAAAGTATTTCTGCTTCTGGTGTGTCGCAGAAAAGGGATCGTTCAGAAATTTTGCTCAGTGTTCCCAAAAGGGAAGAAAGAACTACTGTCAAATCTGCAGAGTCTGTGGTGGTCTCAGGACATTATTATGTTGTCCAGCAGGCAGAAGTGAATCAGGAACACTTGGACAGCAATATCATCTAGTTTAGATTGAATTAATTACAAAGACTACAAGGAATTTGAATTACAGCAATGTAAGGGAAGTCAGACTAAATCCACAGGGTATGCACTAGTTTTCATCTTATAGACATCAGCTGAGGAACTTTATTCACCCTAAAAATAGGATTTCTGTGGGACTAGTCATAAAAATACTCTCTTGTGTGCAAGATCAGACTTTGATTAAGTTTTTTAGCTAGATTCACAGGGAGGTAAGGAATCATGAGTGGATACAAATATGGATTGAGTGCTTCAAAATAGAACTTTATTGAGGACAGGTCTAATGAAGAGAGAATATGTCTTTGAAAATATTTTTTTTGTATTGATAGAATATTTTGGTGTGTACTTAGAGTCCAGTACAAAAGCCCAATTTCAGCTTTCCTTTTGCCTTTGACAGGAATCCCCTCCAACCCTATTTTCTTCCAGAGGTAGTGATAAATAGCAAACTCCTGTCCTTTACAATGCCACTGTTCTCTCATTATTAAATAAGATGGTGCTGAAATAACAGACCATGTAATGTTTGTGCAAGAATCCCCACCAGAAAACTAGCCATTTATCTTTAAAATCTGCACCATTTTTCATGAATTGACTGATCATTGTTTTATTAGTTAATGGATTTCATTACATATTCGTGTGCACTTCACATTCACAGTACACTTACAGAGCTACATAAAGATGATCACCAAGGCAGGAATCAAATTATAACTAAATCAATACATTGATCAGAAAGAACATTTTTAAATTAGCTCAATTAAGGTGTTTTTACTAGTACATGGGCTTATAAAAATCTATGCAAAGCCTATGCTGACGGCTTAGTGCCTTCCACAGAGAGGTATAAAATATTCCCTAGATTGAAAGCTTTTTCCCGACAGCTAATCCTGAGAGTTTTGCTGGCTCCTTGCAACACTTATGCTCATTGAGGCTAATTGGTCCTGATTCTGTTCTCTGGTTTATAGTTAATCAGAAGGTTAAATTAATTGAAATCAATGGAGCTATACCAGTACGAGATGTTCTGATCTCATATTAAATGCTATGAAGGTAAAATCAAGTCTGGTGTTTTCTCATCTGTAATTCCATTAATTCAGAAAAGCAGTGTTATTTGAAATTACTTACTGTTTTTACTAGTAATGAGACATTGAAGGGAAAAGACATGCCATACAGTGTCACTATACTCTTTCACTGTCTGTTTTCTCATTCTTGTATTGTAATGTCAGTCACTGCTTTGATTTGGAAAGATCTGTCAGATCTATTAACTCAGAGCCTCGCCTGGTGTAAACAGTGTCCTGCTGACAGTTGGTATGGCCTTAGATTTCACTTGAACTATGTTATGCACTCTTTCCAAGGGATTCCATCTCAGTATTTGTTGGAAAATTTGTGACTCAATCATCCTATTTAATTTACACAAACTGTATCCCAGAGATGAGTTAATAATTGAATAGCAAAATTAAAAATTTATTGAACTTTTTTTTTCTCTTGGATGTTGGACTGTAACTTGTAGAGACTAAACATATGTAGCTAAGACATATTGCTGAGGACATCTTCCCCATCAGCCTGGGTGCCGTTTTCTTTTCCCTTGTTCTTTTTTCATTGATAGGTTGTGCACAAGTTTTGCTGACTCTCCAACATTCTCCCTTTGCACCTGCTCTCAGTTCTGGCCAACTCAAACATAACTGTGACACATACCAAGCGTAGCTGTTAGGTTTATTTTTGTAGCTTGTGATTTGACCATTTCAATCCTCTCTTTAAGTATCCCTACAGGCTTCCTTTGTTCCATTAGAGATTTATCATTCTTGATCATGTCTTCCCTATTTACCCAATTGTAATATTTTTTCCCGCATATGGTAATGTTATGTCATATTCCTTACAACATTCCTGATGTGGCTTTCTCTGGACTGTAAGCAGTCTTGCTTCTTACTTCTTTACTTTAGTAATCTACCAAGATTTCTAGTCTTTTTACTGTAAAGCTAAATGTCTAAAATTAAGCTTTCAAATCCACATTTAGGTCCACAACTAAAAAAAATCTTTCTTTTCTGAAGAGCTGTGTATTTGTAGTGCCAAAAAGAACCAAGGCTACAGAAGGCAGGTGAACAATTTTCTTTCTTCTTGCTGATTAGAAATAAAATATTTCATTACAGTAAAATTTACTTTCTTGAGAGTTAATTTTGCAGCAGAATGCTAGATTAAGAATTGTTGGCAATATGACTCGTAAACAGTGATTTGACTGCAGTGTTCTCAGAATCCCAGACATTATATGCCGTATAATCTACATTTGGATGGTATAATCATTCTTTCCAGGCTCTAGTTTCTGTGGGAGAGAATTGGTGCAAAGAAATTTCAGCTAAAGCTCTTACACTATGGAAATTGTCATCAGAGTATCTTTAACTTCAGTGACATTAGACTGGATTTCAGACTGCATCCCTTAGTTCATGTATTTTCAGTTCTCTAATGATATATGCAGCCTATCTTGGATCCTCCACCCCTTGCAGAAAGGTATGTGGAATGGAGGTAATGGAAGTAGTTTATGTAGGTTATGTGGGCTCCTTATTTGGGGACTCATGCCATCCTACTCCTATCAAATACTAAAAATCTGATTTAAATGCTCATTGTATTCCTGCTATTGCAGGAATGACTAAACTTCCCTCTGGAGCTGTCTCTCTCACTGACAGAGTCCAGACAGCTCAGACTTAATTCCTCTGCCCAGCCATTGATGGTTTTTGAATTGGTACTTGATACTTGCACATGAATTGTCAGGTGTGACACAGGATATAGAGAAGATCTGTGCCTTTCTGCGGTGACTGCAGCAGGCCAGACAAGGTGCCCAAGGGCATCTCAGATCGCACTAGACATCAATGAATAAGCAATCTAAACTATAGTTTAGACTGGAGATGGGATTCACCCTAGACATGCCTACACATGAGATTGTTATTTGCATTCCTGCTACAGTCCATACAGTCACTTGTATTAGCTGAACATAGTGTGGGCATCTACCTTACATAAATGCAATAGCTCTTTTGCCTCCCTTGGCCTTGTTGGGTGGATCAATGTGTAAGTAAAAGATAGACACCTATTTTTAGTTGTCTTAATCCGAGATTCGACACCTATGCTGAAAGTAAACTTTTAGATTCTATCTTTGATGTTTAGTTACCCAAAGAATTAAATATTTCATTATGAGTTTACTTGCCCTATAGATTATCTAATTTCTAACTGCCTTTACCACACCAGAAACTAATATGTTTATCTGTACTGCCAGGTATATTTTTTTCCTACTAAATAAGACATGGACAGAGAGCAGTCTTGACCAGTGGATTACTGACTATTGGGGTCACTGTATTGTGTATCTGCTAACATGATCCAGAACATAGTTCTGGCCCATCCCAACTAGGAATTTTCCTCCCTGAGGATGGCTCACAGAACAGAGCACTCCAAGGTCCGTTGCCTGCAGGTAACAAGACTGCATGAGATTTTGCTTTATTTATAACACTTCAGCACTTTTCCTGAAGGCTTTATGGCATCAAATACCCTGTATGTGCACTCATTACCTACTCCAGGTGAATCAGCATACATGATTTTCATGCAATAGAAATATTTCTCTAGTGAGCTACAACACACTGTCCAGGAGGCTCCTGCAGAGCATCAGTGATAACTTTCTGACACAGGTCATGAAGGAGCCAGTGGGGTGAAGTGTGCTTCTAGACCTAGACAAATAAAGGACTGTTTGGGGTTGTAAAGGTTGGGGGCAGCCTTGGCTACAGTGATCATGAGATGGTGGAGTTCACGATCCTGCGTGGAGGAGCAGGACAATAAGTAGGACTGCAGCCCTGGCCTTCAGAAGAGCTAAGTTTGGGCCTTCAAGGACCTACATGGAAGAATCCCATGTGTTAGGTTGCTAGAAGGTAGGGGTTCCAGGAGAGCTGGCTAATATTCAAGCATCACTTCCTCCAAGCTCAAGATCAGTGCATCCCTATGAGTAAGAAATCAAGCAAATGGGGCAGGAGACCTGCATGGATGAGCAAGGAGCTTCTGGCAAAACTCAAAGAGAAGAAGTAAGTTTACAAGGTATGGACACTTGGCCACTTGGGAGGAATATAGTGATGTTGTCAGAACATGCAGGGAGGTGATAAGGAAGGCTAGGGTCCGTTTGGAATTAAATCTAGTAAGGGAGGTCAAAGACAACAAGAAGGGCTTCTTCAAGTGCATTAGTAGGAAAAGGATGACCAGGGAAAATGTGGGCCCTCTGCTGAATGAGGTGGGTGCCATGGTGAAAAAGGACACATAGAAGGTGGAGTTACCGAATGTCTTCTTTGCTTCAGTTTTTCCTGCCAAGTGCAGCCCTCAGGTTTCCCAGACCCTGGAAGCAAGAGAGGAAGAAGACTTTCCCCTGGTTGATGAGGATCAAGTTAGAGATCACTTAAGCAAACCTGACACCCACAAATCCATGGGCCCTGATGGCATGCACCCAGGAGTGCTGAGGGAGCTGGCAGATGTTACTGCTAAGCCACTCTCCATCATCTTTGAAAGATCATGGAGGTTCCTGAGGACTGGAGGAAAGCCAGTGTCACTCGAGTCTTCAAAAATGGCAAGAACAAGGACCCAGGACACTACAGACCAGTCAGCCTCACCTCCATCCCTGGAAAGGTGATGGAACAGCTCATCCTGGAGGTCATCTCTAAGCATGGGGAGGAATAGAAGGTTATCAGGAGTAGTCAACATGGATTCAGCAAGGGGAAATCATGCCTGACCAGTCTGGTAGCCTTCTACGATGGAATGACTGGCTGGGTAGACAAGAGGAGAGCAGTGGATGTTGTCTACCTTGACCTCAGCAAGGATTTTGATTGTGTCTGCCATAACACCCTCATAGGCAAGCTCAGGCAGTGTGGTTTAGATGAGCAGACAGTGAAGCAGATTGAGAACTGGCTGAACGGAAAAGCTCAGGGTTGTGATCAACAGTGCAGAGTCTAGCTGGAGACCTGCAGCTAGTGGTGTCCCCAGGGGTCACTCCTGGGTCCAGTCTTGTTCAACTCATCCATCAGTGACTTGGATGAAGTGACAGAGCGTAAATCTGCTGATGATACAGAACTGGGAGGAGTGGCTGATACACCAGAAGACTTCACTGCAATTCATCCAGACCTGGATAGGCTAGAGAGTTGAGTGAAGAAGAACCTCATGAAGTTCAATGAAGGTAAGTTAAGACCCTGCACCCGGTGAGGAACAACCCATGCACCAGTACAGGCAGGGGGATGACCTGCTGGAAGGCAGATCTGTAGAGAAGGTCCTGGGAGTTCTGGTGGACACCAAGTTCCCCACAGGCCAGTAGTGTGCCCTTGTGGCCAAGGAGGTCAATGACACCCTGGGTTGCATTAGGAGGAACATAGCCAGCGGGTCAAAGGAGGTGATCCTTGCCCTCTGCTCTGGCCTGGTGAGGCCACATCTGGAGTGCTGGGTCCAGTTCTGGGCTCCCCAATTCAAGAGAGACAGGGAGCTACTGGAGAGGGTCCAGCAGAGGGCTATGAAGATGATTAGGGGGCTGGAGCATGTCCCTGATGAGGAAAGGCTGAGCGAGCTGGCCCTGTTTAGCCTGGATAAGAGAAGACTCAGAGGGGATCTTAGCAATGTCTGCAACTATCTTCAGGGTGAGTGTCAAGATGCTGGGGCCAGGCTCTTCTCAGTGGTGCCCAGTGCCAGGACAAGGGGCAACAGGGACAAACTGCAATGCAGGAAGTTCCATCTGAATATGAGGAAAAATGTATTTACTCTGACGGTGCCAGAGCCCTGGCACAGGCTGCCCAGAGAGGCTGTGGGGTCTCTTTCTCCGGGGACATTCAAAACCCACCTGGACATGGCTCTGTGCAACCAGCTCTAAGAGAACCTGCTTCAGCAGGAGGTTGGGCTAGATGGTCTCCAGGGCTCCCTTCCAACCCTGACTGCTCCGTGATTCTGTTATTCTGTGAACAGAGCCCTTATTTCAGACACCTTCAATGCCTCCCTGCAAACATTTACTAATTATACCTTATGGTCACAGAGTAGTGCAAAGGGCCAGAGAAAGACCATGGCCAAGTGTGGGATAGAGTAGAAGGGGCAGCAACACTAAACCTGAGCCACTGGCTGTGTTTTATTTATCACTATTGGAGTAGCCATAGATTACAAAAACTGAAGGATCAGGATTCTTAGGATTTATAAGAGTATTGTTGTTTGAAAAGAAATTTGATGAACAAAAGGTGGTAAATAGTAAGTTTGAGTTATAGACCATAGATGTTAAAGTAGTAGATGATACTGGGTGGGGAGCTGGTAAATTACAAATAAATAAATAAAAATTTTAAGTGAGTCCGTGTCAAAAATTGACAAAGTGTGGATTGCAGGACAAAAAAAAAAAAAAAACCATGCAAAGGAGATTTTTTTTACTGCAGAAGATTGGGATAGAAAGCTTTACTTTGTGAAGAAAAAAGTGGGAAGTTATGAACTGTTTTCCCGGCACAGTGAGGGTGGTCAGAACGGTGGCAAATGTTGGCTGTTTTTACATTTTGATCTTGATGGAAGTGGAACAGTTAGGGTCCCAGGAGGTCCATGCTAGTGCTGAAGAGTCCCAGTAAAAATCAGAAGGCTAAAGAACATTGCTGAGTCACTGAATCCCCAAACTTGACTTCCCTTAGTAAAGTTATAGTCACACAGCTGAAGAAGTGAATGATTCTTCTATTTTCTCCTGATCAGTGAATACAACCAAGGAACACAGGGGGCAATTATCTCTGATTTTTTGTCTAAGGCAGTAAAAATGAAAGCTCTCTGTCCTATATATTAAGACAAAAAGCAGACAAGCACAGATCCCTCTATTGGAACATGAAAATTCAGTGTCATTAGGCTATTCCTAGACTATCAAAGAAAATTATGATACAGTTGTTGAGAAATTTGTTCATAGATACCAAAGCCATGAATGATTAAAACCAAATTGGAGCTAAAGGGAACAAACAAAAAAAATTCATTTTATTCCTTAGTGAGAAAAAATGTTACAGACAGTTTGAATAGCCACAAATGTTAAGAAATTATTTGAATATCAAGGGCAATTACAAACACTAACATATAATGCTATGCTGCATTCCTAGTGATCTTAAAATATACTTACTCTCCTTAGGCTCAACGGGAATTTTGCTTGCTGTTGTGTTCACAGGGGCTTATACTGTTCTATAATGATTGAATAATCTTTGCTTGAAGTTCAGGATTGGTTTTGGCTCTTTTTATTTTTCAGTGGAATTCAAAACATTTCTTGAGTTTCTGACTGTTCCTGTATGCAGGGAATAACTGAGGCCACAATATCTGAACCGGCAGCACCCACAGTTTATATTGTTGGGTGTTTCACAATTCACTAATCAACAGTGAAATTCTAAGCTCCTTAGCACACTGATCAGGAGCAGGGGTTGCATGACATGTCCACATCTCATATCCTTCAAACCTAAAAAGGAATGGTCAGGGAGATCTAATTATAAATGTGTCATTCTGTATTTACTTTAAAAGAAAAGCTCATTGAAGGACTCTTAATGTAGATGACAAGTGAACAAACTGAAACGTACACCAAGCTGATTGCTACCAGAGAGATTACAGGATTAAAAGAGCTGTGTTGCTTTTCTCATTGTCTCTTAAAAAAAAAAATAATTAAAAAAATCCACCACGCAGTATATTTCTTTAGCCTTTCACATTGTATTTCTAATCATAGAAAGGTACTTAATATTTAAGGGAAGCATTATAGTTTGGATGAATGAACACAGATAACATAGATCTTCCTCCTTTGCTTTATTATTTTGCTATTGTTATATTGTTAGCATTATTCATTTTGAGGGAAGCATAACTAGGCACTAACTGCAGGATACTTGTTCCCATGCGTAGTGCATCTCCTCTGAGTAGTTCAGTCTGGTGTGAGGAAGTAATTTTTGTCCAGTTACTCTGCAGTGCAGGTCTCTTTTTATTTTCTTAATGTAGGTCCTGGCTTTCTCCCAGGGGGTGAATTCCGAATATTTTTTCCATCCTTGTTAAAGGTCTAAAAATATTACTCCTCCTTTCCCCCTCTGATTTGACCCTTGCACAAAAAAATGATAAGGCTTAATCAAAGACACCATCTTCTTTTCAGCTAGAGGCACTGGCTTGGTTTCTCTCTGGAGCCAGACAGGCTATTTCTGAACTGGCTGAAAGTAGCACTGGGGGGGCACGTGTGGCAGAACAGCCCCTGCGTCGGGCTTTGCCTCTGTTTGTGCATCATACCCCTTCTGCAGCGTTAAACACCCTGTAAGGCCTGAGCTCCTCTGACATGGTTTCCTTCTTTCCGTGCTGCCCTCCGCTGCACATTATCCCTCTGGGAATACTCAAGCCCTGTTTATTTGCATTTTCATGTCCTTGAATACCGGTCAGCAGTGCGGTGTCTCGCACATTGATTCTGGCTTTCATCTTTTCCAGTGTGGGTGTTATTTGTTACATTTCAGATGCCGGTATGAGTGATTGTCATCCACAGACAGATGTGCTTTTGAGGTAGCAAAAAAAAAAAAGATTGACATGACTTCTGACATGATTTTTGTCAAGACTTTAGCATGCCATTTGCTGGAATACCTAGTCTAATGAATACCTTTTACTCCTCCGAGATGTGCAATCTAATGTATGCTATCTTTTTTCCTCTTTGATATCTAAATGTCAATCATCAGTGGGAAAATTATGTTAGTGAATAGGTAGCATGCAATTTATCCCATAGAAATTAAATATCTATCTGGGTTAGTGAAAAGAGTCTTTTCCACACCCAAATGTGATTTCTGCATATAATTTTGTGCTTGCCAGAATCTCATTTGCACATATGGAACATTGTTTTTATAAGTCATCTTGGAGTGAGTGTTTAATACATGTGGTGTTATTTTTAAAATAATTTTGTACATGTGCTGCTAACAAAGGGAAAATTACTGCCAGCAGTGGAATTAAGGCTTCTTGTTTCCCCAGGGAGTGCTCTGACCATTGAGTTAAACTAGTAGCTATTGTAGCTTGAGGCAAGAAAAGCCTTTCTGTTTCACTGTAGACTTTCTTACAATAATGCAGCGCATTTTTTTTTTTAATTCATTTGGGGGTTGTGTCTTAATGCAGTTGTGAAACGTACAGTCTTTCAGCTGATGCTAAAAATTCTGATACTTTACAGTCACTTAATGCTGAACTATGGTGGAAATACTATAGAGGTACTCATAAGGAACTCCTTGTTTACCATAAATGATTTCAGCATCACAAATGCTATCGTAAGAAACTCCAGAGAGCTAATAACAATTTTAACAACTTCAAAGCACTATAAAAAAATAAATATTAATTGTTATTACTTTCTATATATGCTTTAAAAACTCAAGAAACATTTATTCTATGTTATGCAGCATTTTGTCTTTTGAGAGAAAGAGACAGTGAAGCTTTTCAAATTAAATCTCTGCTCAGTTTGGAGAGCTTGAATAGTCACCAGCTTTACCTGAGAAGATAAACTTTTTAGATTCCTGGCTAGATATATGTTGAGGGTGAATGATCCTTCCTTTTTTTTTTTTTTTTTTTAGAGTGGGGGGAAGGGTGTGTGTGCCCTTTTCCTTTTTTGTTTAATTCCTAAGGATAAGAACATGAAATTTGGTTGAATAAAGGCAGAAGAAAAATTGCTGCTCTGAAGGATGGGAGGGTTTGGCTTAATACGTGTGGAGTTTTACGTTTCAAAGGCAAAGAAAATGAGGTGACAGAGCTGTCTCTGTGTGTGTTGTACCAACTGAGCCAGGTCAGTGTGTATGAACCTTGGCAAAAGCATGTGTGAAATGTGCAGCTTTCTCCAAACATTATCGGTGTTTGCTACCTAAAATAAAACAAGAATCTGCTGAGGGATTTAGTATTTCCAGGCAAATGGTGAGGTCTCATCCATTCATCATCTTGCCTGCTCAACAACTTTTCACCTCTTCTGACCAGGGAATCAATCACTTTATAATTAGGCTATTTGACACTGTTATTGCAATATAAGCAGTGCCTAAGACTACCATAACATTGCATATTAATGCAGAGATCACAAGAGACAAACTACCTCTGTTATTCAGTAAATGTAGCTGCTTTAGCTATAGCAGATCAATAATACTGGAAAAAATTTGGCTCCAGCATCTAAAATATTGCTTAGAGAGTCAAACTGGGAGGCTTTCTACAATGGATTTACCCAAAGTTTGCTTAAGGTGTCACACTTCACAACTCATTACAGGAGGTATAAAATTGGGAAGGAAACATTTAGGCTAGCAAGTAAATGTATAGTGAAAACCTCTGTTAACAATAGTGCTTGGGATGGGTGTGACTACAGAGATGTACACACCAATGCAAATATATGTGTGATAGCTATAAAAAATTTATTACAACCAGATACAAATAGTTTCATTAAAAAATCCTTTAAGCAAGAAAACCAGTGTACAGACTGAGGGTAATTCATATTGGAACCTGTGTATGTGGAAGTTTTCATGTGTGTATGCATTTCAGAAGACATTGAACTACCTGTATAGCAAGAGAGACACTATATATAAAACTTTCTACATGAATTTTACTACTTATCTAGTTATTAGACATTTGATCAAAAAAATAATATTTCTTCTTCATGAAAATACCAATATTTTAACTCCCTTTCAATCAGCATTGAATTGAAAAATTTCAATTTAAAGTAGAAATTCTGATAATAAGTTTTTAATTAAATGTATTTCTAAACATCTAGACCATTGTTATGAAAAATTTCATTTCAGCAACGTCAAATCAGTTCAGCCTGACAATCTCAGCACATTAGAATATAATATTGAATTATAGGAAACAATATTACATTATTTAGAAATTAAGTATTAAAACAAGTGCAAAATGAAATAGAACAAGATTGTACCATGGGGACAAAATCAAGTAAGAAAGCCCAATGTTCACTTTTTATTTGAAGCATTTAAATTTTTCTGTCAAATACCATCAAAATCAACATGTTCACTTAAAACTTTCAATTCCAGTGAAACAGTATGACCTGATGGAGGATGGTTCTTTGGAAAAATGCTACCAGCTCTATCAGATAAATGCCTTGAGATAGGCACTCTTCTCTGAAAGGACCATTAATTTTGAAGGTGACAATTTCTGCAGCAAAGGTATAAGGTAGACAAGGATTGACGTTACTTCATCAAGAGGGAATCCAGATAACTTTTTCCTTTTAAAAGAGAAACAGACTATGCATTTGTTTGCTTCACTGAACTGTTTGCTGCCGCTTCATTTTGGGCTGGAGCAAAGAGAAAATTGGATCGAGTGAATGCACGTGAGAGACGGGGGTGGGGGGTGCATAACCATCTCTGTTTGTGTCTCTCAGTGGTCATAACAGTGTTAGGGCAAGAGGGGAGTTGTGTGGTTTTCCACTGTCGTGCTATTGTCTTCATGTTGTATCAAAACAGGGGAGCAGGTTTTGAATGCCCAACGCTTGGAGACACCGCTGCCAGGCAAACGCAGACACCTGGCAACTGCAAACTTGGTCCCTCTCTGAATGAAGCTGATCTCTTGCATATAAATTTTCCATCTCCTGTCCTATCCTGATGAGGTAACTTCTGTAACTTTTCCCTGAACCTAGAAAAGAAAAGCATTCTGCATCTTTGTCTTTTACCTCAGTCACAAAAGGCAAGAAACTCACTGTTCCTCCATTCATAAAAGCCCATACCCCTGTAGCTGGACAGATCTTTTCATTCATGCACACGTGGAAGAGGGGAAAGTACTTTGAAGAGAAAAACTAATATGCATAAAAGTGGTCTCCAGAGTATTTTTTTGAAGAAGTGCTCAAATTCACGCACAACTTTGGTTAATGGAATTTCTGCACCTATCCCCCCTGGAGGGCTTTCGAAATGTATTCCGTTTATGAGCAGCTAATTAAATGTGCTTTCTGGTATGCAGGTAATTAGTTGTTTTTAACAATTATTCAGGTCCTGTAAGTAAAAAGAAACGATGAATTTTAATTTTAAAATGTTGATTCTTTTCCCACACTGAAATATGTTTGCTGTATGCTAAAAGGCAGGTGACACCATCTTTCCAATTTCGCAGTCAAATAACAAAAAAAAAAAAAGAAAAAGAAAAAGAAAAATGCATTTCTATTTTTCGGAACTGTCAACCTTAAGATCATATCCAATCCATAATCCAGTGGATTTAGCAGACCTGGGTTTAGATCAGTAATTTTGTTGTCATAATTGTACACAGTCAATCTAAAAAATATGCATATATACATATAGCGTGTGCATACACGCACACACTCTCGGCTTGAACTTAATCAAGAAAAATGTTCTTTCGTTTATGAGGTCAGATTGCACGATCATAGTAGTCCTGTCTGGCTTTACCATCCATGGGGTTAATTTATTGATACAACTGAAAAATAATGTATAACTGTGCAAAATTAAATTTGATATATGAAGACTGATAGCTGCTAAATAGAAAAGGTAAATGAAATTTCATTAATAGTGACAGGAAGTCAGAGTTGTTTGTTCTTTTAAATTTTATTTTCCTTATCACCAGAAAGAGTGTATTCTCATGGTGATGGTTTGAGGCATTTTTTTGTTTTTTACCTTCTATTTGCTTCATTTTCATAATTGTCGCTCTTGTTACTTCAGCAAAGCAACTCTTCATATTTTTCAGTCTTTACAAGGTCAGCAGGTACTCCAATAATTGTGAGGAATTTTGACAAATAGAGAAAAAAAAATCTTTCGCCTAATTTATGTTGTCATCTCACGTATCTTAAAAAAGAATTAATACCATCTACACTGCATAAATTAACATGTAAAATAAGCATTTGTGTTTCTGTAAGGGCTGCTGCACTACAGTGTTCTGTGGAAGGCAAACTCGGTTTACCTTGTGGCATCAAAAGGCACCAATGGATGCTTTGTTTCACCTTCACAGTGCAAAGTAATCAGCATTTCTTGGTGATTCCATCCTATTACTCCAATTAGTGCTTTATGTCCTGTAATTACTCTCTATTTAGAATAATATTATATAAGCTGATCTGTGTTTGAATGCTTTTCTAATTCTCAAAGAGCAGTGTGGTATCCTCACATTCCATTTCAGACCTAGTAAATCAAAATAGCCAAGACTAGAGGTGGTTAACACAAATGGCTTGTATATACGACCAATACCTTGTTTAGGATGAAGTGAAAATCCTTGAAGGCTATAAATGATTAAAAAATATGTTTCAGACAATCCAAATTAAATTTTGGAAAGTGATGAAGTAAAACCCAAAGTTTTTCCCAGCCCAGGGAAACGGAGTACAGCTGAACACATCCCTAGATCTTCAGAGCTGCTCTTTATCCATAAGCAGAGCGTTGCTGATTTTTATTGGCATTCTGGTGTTATTATGGTGATAGCTTGTGAAGACAAAATTCGGAATTGGCAGCAACACCAGCTAGTTCTTTACCTTATATCTTTTCTCTGTTGGGAACAGAGGAGACAAAATTCCTAAAGATGAGGACTTTTGGTGAAGGAAATGCAGCCCTGGAGAGCTCGTTCAGTTCTGGTGGAAAGGAACAATTGGAGCCCCAACAGTCTAGGGCCATTAACAGTTATGTGGTCAGGTATCTTGGATCTAACCTCTTCAAAGCCTTTGCTAGGAGTGCTGGGTCCTACATTACACTGCTTAACTCAATATAAGAGTTCCTCAACACTAGTGGTTATGAAAGGAAAAATGGAAATAGGATTTTGTGTTTCAGAATGAAGTGTAATTTTGTTCAATAGCATGATACTGCTGACTTACATTCAAGTTTTTGATGCATTTTTTACTACACTTGTGCCATGAAGCAGGGCTTCTTGCTACTGTGTCTCACGGATGCTGAAATTTGAAGGTGTATCGTGGCCAACCATTTGAAGATACCTGTTATTTCCAAGTGTCTTCTCTTTACTGGTGATACTGCACTTAAAAGGGAGAAACACATTTTTACACATCCACAAATCCATTTGTTTTGTAGTAGAGGCAGTGAGGTTGATCAGGCATGTTTTACCTTTGGTGAATTCCTCCTGATTGTTCCCAGTTGTCTTCTTCTCCTTCATATGCCCAAAAAAGTGTTCTAAGAAGACTATTAAAGTGACAGTGTAGTACTTTTCATATCAGAAGACTAACTCCCCTTTACTTAATACAAATATTTTGAGTATTTTTAACTTCCAAAGACTGAATAAACATTTTTACATTGTACTTACCTGTGAGAAATGTCATAAACTTCAGAACATCTCACTCCAACATTGCTGTCTGAACCTTTCATTGCTATTCTCTCCATCTTTCCCGACCTCATTCTGTTAGATCACAAATATTTTTTTTAATTAATCTGATGGCATAAAATTAAAAAACAAACAAAAAAAACCCAAAACAAACAAAAAAAACCCTGACCAAAACTGCTTCCCCAGTTTGGGTTTCCATATTTGTTTGTTTTCTTCTTCTTTTGCATGGCTGGTTGTTGCTATAATGTTTGTTACCTCTGGTTTTGTGGCAGACTTTGCAAAGTGACTGATTCCTCTGATGATTACATATTTTATAGAGCCACTTCCAACAGCCAGAAGTTCTTATTCACTGTTTGGTTAACTAAACCAAATATTTATGGGAGGAGAGCATCCCTGAGAAGGTTTTGCAGGGTATTGGAGAAATGACATATCGTGTTTAATCTGTGAGGTCAGCTGAGCCTTGATGCCTCACACATTTTCAAATTGATCCAAAGCACCTGTAAGTAGATCTGTAAACCTATTCCTTTGAAGTATATTGCCATGAGAAAGAGCTATATTACTGTGACTTTGGGAGCACCTTTACTCCCACTGCAGTGCAAAAGATATCCACATGAATACTAAAGTGGGAGGTTGAAATTGGAATTGTATGGTTCACAGCATTTCAGTTTAGAGGGACTAAAAAGCATCCTTCTCTCTGTACAGTTTTTTTAATTTTCTTCTGCTGAGTATCACTTGGCCTTTAGTTAACTGAAGGCTTTTTAGGCTGCTAGAATTAAAATATCAACTTAGGTTCAAATAGCTGCCTTTTTATCCCAGCAGCTGCAGCTGGCTTCCTCTCACCTGGAACCTCTTTTAACTTGACACTAAGAGGGAAAAATCTCTCCCCCCAGACCTCATATAATAACTTTTTCCACCTTTATCTGCTTTTGTGTTCTGTGAGAGATGTCATCCCTAGGATGTGAGGTCAGGGGATGAAGCATGAACACGTACACCCTATTGGGGAGCGCGGAAAGTGCTGCTCCTCAGCACCGCTCCCTGCAAGCCGCTGAAAAAGAGGTAGATGGCAGCCAGGTGTTGGTGATGGGGGTGTCCCATGGGCCACCAGCAACTGGCAGGGCACAGCCACCGCTGCTGCTTGTGGTCACTGGAAGCGATTCCCACACCACCACTGATCACTGCTCTTCCAGGCTGCTGATTTTGCTCTCTGTCCAGAAAATGCTGAAGAACCTTTTTGTTGTCCTCTCCATTTTGCACAAACATTTTTCCATTCTCAAACAGATGGATTTATCCTCTATCTTTTCTTCAGATTCCACTGGGAGCCAAAAAAGGCTACAAGCCAGTATCTTCCACTTAAAGTGGGTTTAGAGAGTTCGTTCTGAATGTCACTATTTTGGGGTTTGTGCTCTTGTTTTTCTTACATATTAGATTTCTCGCTGAAGTCCCAGCTGATTTCTCTTATCCTTTCTCTATGGTTTTACAATAAAGAAGCTGATGATAAAGCACAATCCTATCAGACATGTGGCAATCAGCGCACAAGAACTGAAGTGCTGGTTCTCCAGCGTGCTTTACTGGCAAAGCCATTTCTTTCGCTTTAATCAGTATTTTTATTGGCTTTTTCATCTGCACTGAAGCTTATTGGACTCTGCAGTTCTAACAAATGCAGGTTGTTACAAGGGCATGCAGAAGTGCATTTTTTCTTGTATCCCATAGGAAGAAATACAGAAGGGATTGCTCAGTTGATTGCAGAGATAGGGAAGTGGTGCATGACTGTTTGGAGTGGATGTTATGATTTGTCTGGTTAACTCTGATGCCAGCTGAGATTGCCATGATGACTAGAGGTGCAACTCCCAGAAGGTCAACCTTCACTTGAGCCATTCCTGTAATGGACTTACAATATATTTTTGTGTTAAGACTTGGCTCAGTTTGAACTCTACACTGATTGAATACTTGATGAGGATCAGCAAACGCAATGATTCCTCATAGGAGTGTGTGTTTGCTAGCACCCTAGTCTCTAATTTACTGTGTGCATGTGCTAGAATGCAAATCATTCTCACAGGGTTGTATAATCACTGTTTATCCTGACCTGTTATTTGAATAAGTACATTATGTAATTACTCTGATTTTATAATATCTTTTTTTCTGAAAATAATAGTTCTTTTCCTTAGCTAAATGGAGACTTGGGGCTTCTAGAACTGACCTGATAGCCAATCTTTTCTTCTTCAAATGACTTTTTAAAACCTGCCTTTGCCATCACACGTCTTCTCTGTGTGGTAATATTCTTATACTTCTCATCCTTAAGGATGTGAGAGAAGGAAGGACTTTAACGATGAAAATACTTTTTTTGGATCTGCTGTTATAGCTGGGAAAAGCAAGTAAAATGTATGATCCATTGAATAGAAGCTCTTGCATTCTTTTACAAATCTTGTCTCATAATATGTATCAACATAAATCACTTACCAGTGGGCAGGTTTGGGACAGATGAATATAGATGGTGTTTACAATTCTTCTTTTATAATAATAAAAAATAATGATGCGTATATTTGATTGTACTCTGCTCCATCCTTCTAAGTCACTTTTTCTTCTCACAGTATGGAGCAGATTTATCTGTCATAACCTAAACATCAAAAGTTAGCCATGTAAGTCTGAGGTAGTCACTTTATATTCCCTTGTAGTCAGTACAGAGAGGCAGATACCTCCGTTTGCCTTGTTTTCAGATAGGTATCCAGGTTATGTCAGCGCTTTTCCTTCTAGATCTACATATGTCTTTATACAGCTTATAAAGCGGGGCTTGAACATCTAACTTTTGAACATTGATTTGTCAGGAAGCCATAATGCAGATTTTCTAGTTAGGGATTTTTTTTTTATTTTTTTTTTTTGTCTTTGCATAACTTAGCACAACAGGGCGTTGAATCTGAATGCAATAGAAATAGATGATGGAGGCAATATTTTTTCTCTGTGAAATAAAACAGTTAGTAGAAAACATTTAAGTAAGTTTAAAATGTCAGCCAGGTGATTATCAATTAGGGCCAGTGTTCACATGTGGTCTTTTTATGTCTTGCTCCTTGGCATGAGACACAACCTGCACATAAATGCGCTTGCCTTGATCACTGCTAGCTTTCCTCTTCTGCCACTCCACATATCCTCTGTTTGGTGCCAGAGTAGTGCCAAACATGCTCATAACTCATGCAAAAGCTTGAATCAAAGGCGATCCATGGAAAGCAAAGAGACAGAACCCTATGCTGTCATGATACAAAGTTTTCTTTGCATCTTCTGAGTTTGGAAAGCACAATACTTTGCTACTAATAAATGTGTGTTCATGGTAATATTAATAAGTGAAAGCATGCAACCTTATTGTTTGAGGTGTAAAGCTTGATCTTTGGGGAAGCATTTAGAAATCCATAGCATTTATATTTTGATACTACAATGCCCTTTGAAGCAAGGAATTACATACTGTGACAGATACAGATTAAATACTACTGTTCCAGTGTTGCACTTTGAGTTGAACTGTAGTAGTAAAATTATAAAAGCATTTAGGAAGTGTTGGACAATCTGTGCATGATATGTTTCATCCACATAACTGAAAAATATGGACAAATAAGCAGACTAGTGAGATCCCTAAAATAATGAACAGATACCAAAATAACCAATAAGAAATAGGTCCAGATTTTGTCATGTGGTGTCACCCTGTTCTGACAAAATGCTCAGCAACCCATTGTTTTGAGCTAATGATTTTCTGTGACTGTGAAAGTGGTTAACATTAATTTAAATCACACAATCTTACAAGCCCCAACACTTTATTAAAGAAATAAATAATGAGTATGCCAAATGCAGAAAGAAAGTGAAGAATTCCTGAGCTAATTTAACATAAGATCAGAACAGGACAACTTTACCACACACAGCTATCTCCAATACTTTGTGTTTCCCTCACACCAGTATCACACAGGATGCTTACATTTTAGATGGCTGTGGTTATGTTCTAGAAACACCCTTTTAGTACCTCTTCCTTTCACCTGTCTCTTTAGAACTAGAGATAGTATTCACTTTATTAACTGTATTTTTTAAGTTTAAGGTGGTATTATTCCGAGCTAATGATATCTTTTCTTTTATGTATGTTCATCATTTACCCCACTGTAACTTCAAAAACATTTACATCCAGCCTATTTTCTTTTAATGCAATTAAATAACATTGCTAGAAGGCGTATTAGCTAAAAGATATTTGAATTTTTTATTCCATTTCTAGAATATTTTTCTCCGTTTGTTGGCCAGCTTTCTGTGTAAATTTGAAAAAGCAGCATCGTAAGCCAAGAAAAACTAACAGTAGTGCTAAGGCCAGAGTCATATACCTGAAAACATAGGACCTATGGCTATTTTTAAAATAACTCTAGTGATTTTCTGGGATAAATAATTTACATGCCCATGAAATGTATTCATAGAGCTTCTTGCACTGCTTTACCTTCATATACCTCTAAGACTTGAAAATAGCTTTGTTCTGTCAAGAGGTTCATCCTCATTTTCTATTCAAAGTGAATGATATTTTTGAAAGACTAAACACAATAGAAAATTAAGTTTCTACTTCGTTCTGTCCATTCCCATTAGCTCACTTCCTTTGCCTTTTGGTCTGTGTGCAGATTACTTGGGATACATCACTAAGTAATATCTCACAATTGCAGCACCTGAACAGATACCTAAGATAGCATTTAGCAAGTCTGCTCAGGTACTAGAAGCAGGTTGGTTACATTATGATGTTTTGAACTGATTTACCCATCTTCTGTGCAGGGCCAATTAGCCCAGGCAAAGTGCCAGGTTAAATGGTTCTGCTACCCAGTGTAGCCTGTTAGAAGATACCTCACGTACCTCTGCCTGCTGCCAGATTTGCTATGAGAAGTCATCTGGGCTACCAGCTCCCACCAAAGTCGTGTTGGGGCCCTTGAGCTGCCACGGGGAGCCAGGCTTACAGAGCGAGCTGAGCTACGCTGAGATGCTTGGCTATAGCACACTCACAGTGGACCAAAAGCCTCTCAGCTACCTCGAGGTTGCATACTGGGTAATGTTACATTCCCTGTTCAAACAGATATGTGCTTTAAAGTGGCTACTGATATTCAGCCCAATTTTACATAAAGTATCCTTTCATATATGGATATAGGCTTTTTTTCCCTTCAAAATTATGCTACTAAAGTGTAGACACCAGTATGCAGCAATGATAAATATCTGTGTTTCTATTTGTGTGTATTTTAGTAGAATAAAAATTGTCTGTATGGGATACTCTTGTGGTTAGTAAAGGATATGAAGTGTTTGAAATACTAGTGCAGCAAAACAGCCATATCGGGGCAAGACACAGCAGTCACAACCCTATAGCAGATCTGTAATTTCTGTTGTCATTAGCAGCAGTTACATATCTGCCATAAGAGGAGAACAGTTCCTTGAGAAATATATTTCCTGCTTATTCTGCACCAAATTACATCTCAGCACTTCAGGTGTTGTCCATTCAGGAAAAATGAAACATACAAATTGCTGAAGACAATTTCATTCTGATCTTTGCTCTCTGAAGGAAGGAAAAAAACTCCAAACTTCTATAACATAAAAACTATGCATTTTCCAATTCTTCTCTTTGCCATCTGTACAAATAACAAAAAAAAAAAAAAAAAAAGCAATAAAACTGTTCCCACTGGTAAGCAAAATAATAAGAAACATAGGGTGGGTGATAAAGCGAATATTATCTTTTGCTTCTCTAAGCGTAGACTGCTTGACACGCACGTATAGCAGCAATTTTTTGAAATGGAAATGCTTGCTGTTGACAGTGTAAATATAATTCCATGTGAAGGGTTTGAATGATATAACCCAAATCATCCTGCTCTCACTACTTCCAGCAGGATACTGTTCAGCAATCTAATAGATCTCACCATTAGAATATTATTTTTTTTCTTGAACTTATCTTAATGCTTCTTATCTGAATTCCACCCCAGTACTATGTAGAAATCCCTATGGACTTCCTGAGATAATTCCTCTTCTTAGTAATTTACATCCCTCAAATTACTCGCAAAGGTTCTCCTTTCCCAAACCTACCTTGTGTTACCTTCATTTGTTGCTTGAGGTAGGACCTTTTGCTTCTTCCCCATCTGGCTTGTCCATTCAGGCACAGATTCAGCTGTCAGGACGGTGCAGTGGAGGCAAGGTCTGAAGGGGACTGGTGTTTGCAAAGTACGGGCAAAGCAGAAGATCAGCATTTAACAGATTTCTATTTAGTCCATGAGAAGGGCTCCGCGTAGTTTCCTCTAGAACCAGCAATGCTTTGCATTCTGGACATATACGGAATTCCCAACTGTTCATTTTATGGGCTTTAAAAAGAAATAATAATAATAAAAGAATTTCTCTTGTCTTACAGGCCCTTTACCTGTGCTTTTTGATTAGCTCCTTATACAACTCTTCTCAAAGTGTTTAGTCCCAACTGTCTAATGAAAGGCTATGGGAACTACTAGAACATCAAGGTTCACATGCTGACAACTTTAATGATAAATTAATTTCTCAGAAATGCTTTAATGACCTCTTGGCAAATTTCAAGTAAAGAAAGACCAAAGGAGTAATACTTTTGCAGTTCCTTGATGTCCTCAGAAGAAAAACATAGTAGTTGCAATAAATAAATAAGCAGATAAAGTTATTCAAAATGAGAAAAAGTCATTTCAGATTCTGACCCTGCATGTTCTAGTAATAAGGTCTATCAGCAGAGGAGTTACCAAATCTAAAGCCTTTAAGATTAAGGAAAGACTTAAAGAGCTGAGATCAAAAAACCTGGAGCTTTGGTTCCTGAAGACCGAATGATTTTTTAGATGGACAGAATACTTACTTGAACACTTTGAAATGCTATGAGATGAGATAATGCTGTAAGACCACAAGAGCTCTGAGGCCTCAGACATCATTGCCTTTGCTTTTTTGGGTTGTTTGCCTGGATTAATTTAGAGTATGCTGCACTTTAAAAAAAATAATCTTAAAATCTCCCCAAGAAATACCTTTAAGTTAGGAAGAATGAAGTCTATGGTGCCCAAAATATGGTGAAAAAAAAATATTTGAAGCTCTTCAGAAAGGCAATATGGAAAAACTCTGTGAAGCAGTGAAACTTAGGGTAGACTCAGCCTCACTAGGTTGAAAGAGATTTTCCAAAATTTAGATACCGGTCATGATAATATTGTGTTTCATTGATTTGATTCTCTCCTGCCTCACATCTAATTTATAGCTGTGCAGCTGATATGATTTAGAAGCAAATATCTTGTGGAAACTGTAAATGACACCATGTGATGCCAAGGTATGGGCTATTGCAATTTATGAGCCAGAACATTGAACCAAAGAGGGACTGCAATCAGAATTAAGGAATATGTTCACAAGGAGGGTGTTTTTAAGGCAAGAGGATATTATCCCAGGCCAATATCCTTGTACAATGCAGATAAGTTACACGAGGAACCTGCTGTTACAGCCTGGTGGTTCTTCCTAAGCACAGGATTCTCTAAAGCAGTCCAAACTTACATATTTTGAATCTAGGAGGAAAACTGAAAATCCAGATGGAAGGAATTAAATTATGTTTCTGTCCTTATATCAACATATATAATTGTACTAAACATATGTTAATTAGTGACCATGAAATAAAGGTGTTCAAGATTTTGAGGGGAATGAGGAGGGCTTGTATGTAGCCCTCAGGACATCAGACTTTGGCTTTTCGGGAAACTGGTAGGCAAGATCCTGTGAGAGGCATTTCTAAAGAAAAAAACAACTCATGACAGCTGTAGGTCTCTAGGGACAGAAAGCACAAAAATACTCTTTCCTGGTACTCAGGAAAATGAGAGGTACCAGGAAACTGGCTTGGCATGCCAGTGCTGAGTTCCAGTGCAAAAAAAGGGATGTATACAGGAAGGACAGGCTGCAAAGGAACAATATAGAAAATACATAGAAACTGGAACAGTGCCAGGAAAGCCAATGTGCACTAGAGTTTGAACTGGCAAGTGACATCAAGGGTAACAAGGAAAGCTTCTACCACTGCATTAGAAGTAAAAGAAAAAGAGAAGAACATGGGCCCCCTTCTGAATGCAGCAGGTGATTTAGTGACAGCAAATGCAGCCAGGCAGAATTGCTCCGTATTTTCTTTGTGACCTGCAGCAAAAAGGTCTCCCCAAGCATATATGTGCAGAGATGTTTTTCAAGGAGAGAAACTATGATCTAGTATAGTAGAAGACAATCGAGTCAAAGATCTCTTAAAAAATCTTGACGCACGGAAGTCCATGGGTCAAGATGGATGTGTACAGGGTAGCTCAGAAAGGTATCTGGTATCGCAGAAAGGGCACTCTTTGAAAGTTGTGAAGATTGGGAGTTAAGGCTGGAGAAAAGCCAGTGTTGCACCCATCTTGAATAAGAACAAGAGTAAATGCACCAGGAAACAAGAGGCTGGTCAGCTTCACTTTGATCCCTGAAAAAATTATGGAGTGCATTCTCTTGGAAGCTATTACTGGGCATGTGAAGGACAAGATGATGACTGGGACTAGCCAGCATGGATTAATCAAGGGATAACCATGCCTGACCAACCTTATTCCCTTCTACAATGAAATGAAAAGCTCTGTGGATAAGCGCAGAACAGTGGTTATCTACTTTGACCTAAACAAGAGTTTTGACATGATCTCCTGCAGCATCTATGAATTCAAGTTCAGACATTTCAGTCTCAATGAGTGGATTAGTACAAGGGTGAAAACCTGCCTGAATTGTTGGAATCAAAGGGAACTAATTAATGGTTTGTACTCTGCCTGGAGGCCTGTTATGAGTGAAATAACACTGTGCAACTGGCAATATTTGCTAGAAAAGCAGAAGATGTCTCAGCCAGGAGACAGTGTTGGAATTCATGATCAAGATGTACCCCTGTGTCAGCACGTTGCCTGGCTGTCTAGATGCTTGCTCATATTTGAGATAACAAATCCGCTTCCTTTAACAAAGAAATAACAAATGAAGGTGGGAGACTTGCTGCAACGTTGAGTTCTTTGCCACATGCAGAGAGAGAAGTAAAGGCATCTTAAATATGCAGGTCTACCTAGTGACTCTGGCAGGAGACTTCAAGCCTGTCCCTGTGAGGATTCCTTAGGGAGCATATTAGAATGAGGATGGTGAGGGAGACCTGTCAGGAATAGGAATAAGTTATGAGGTGATGTGGGGACACAAGGTAGTGCTCCAAGACAGAGCCATCCTGGAGGAGGCTCTGAGGCATAGGAAGTCCCTCAGACCATGGCAGAGTTTCCTCATATCTGATGGTTCCTAGAGTTTAAAAGGAAAAGACAACAAACAGTGCAACATCACCCTAGTTTTTCCTTTTGGTGATGTACTAAGGCTCACTTTAGGATGAATGTTTTAAATATGTATCAATTTCCTCTCAGAAATCTAAATATTCTCTCTCCCACCACTCAACTCCACTATAATGACCTCTGGTATATAGGCTTTCATTACAGCATTATCATCTTTCCTTGCTCAATAGAGCATAATTTGCAGTTCGTTGTAATAGGTCCCGTTTCAGATGATGTATAGCCCACAGCATTCATCTAAACCTGTCACTACTTACAGGAAAGATATTTCTGAATACACTGTTCCTACTGCCCAAGGCACAGAAGTCATGGCTGTAAGTCATGTTCTCAGTCCTTAACATGTCTTCAAATGTAAAAAAAAAAAAAAAAAACAAACACCAAAAAAAACCCCAAACAACAAAACAAAACTAAACGAACCACAGCTAAGTTTTGATCTCAGTCAAGTCCATGGCAACATTTCTGCTCTAAATAATGATGGCAAGATTTTCCCTTCAGATCTGGAAATAAAAGATCCCGCGGATGTCAGTGTTTCAAAGGATTTAAACTACTGGGGGTGCTGCTAGCAGCTTAGCTGTGGCACCTTGGACCAGTGCCTGGCGTTGGCCTCCACACTGCCACGATGGCATGGCAGAGCTGCCAAACTCCCTAGGTTACCCCTGGCTTAGCTGTGTTTGCACCACATGCCAGTTATTTACACTGTCTCTGAAGTTACTGTACCCATAAAGGAATATAAATATTGCATATTTAATAACAAGAATGCTTTTTCAAAAGTGTATTAATGACAGTCTGTAAAGAAAATAAACAGAACTAAGAAAATAGACAGAAAAGAGGCAGATGAAGAATGAGTAAGAAGCTGTTTCCCTTGCTACAAGAGTCTTACTTCTGCCTTGTGCTATGGCACGGCAAGTTGAGAACCTGTAATTGTGCTCGCTGACAGGCTGTCTCGAGAAACAAGCATTTGATTGTGATCATCCTTGACAAAGATATAGGGCACAAGCACCCATGGACACCTAATTTATGGATTTTTATCTTGTTTTATAAACTGTCTGTAGGGTTAAATTGCTGAATAGGAAATGCAAAGTGAGCTGGAGACAAGGTATTTGAAAAGCAGAACTCAAGGAAGACTAATAATAACGATAGACTGAGAAGATCAGAGCACTAAAAGACTACTTCAGGTAAATAAACAAGGAAGCCTCTGACCTCTCTGAAATCCAGCAAGCTGATTATCAGTCTAAGAAATAATGTTGCTTTATCAGCTCATTTTTAAATGGTCCCAAAGTACCAAATACAATGAATTTTTAGATGTATTTATAATGAAGGACCCTTCAGTTAATCTATGCTTTTATTGTTGTGCACTGATTGCTGCTGTTTTCTCAAAGGTGGCTTCTCCTTTTCCCTTTACCTTTCTTCAGAAAAAGGCAGTTAGCTGAGAGTAAAAAAAAGAAAGGGTATTTTCTACTTGTTTCTTTTTAACCTAAACACCACCATGGTAGTGTTTGATTCCAGATTCCAGGCTGGGGTCAACATGTTAAACCATCAGTATTTATAGAAATATTATATTTTTCACTGCTGAGCCATGGGATGAAATGTAGTGTCACTGAGTTTGGCTTCAGGACAGTGAGGAATTTCCATTTCTCGCAGTAGGCTGCTGGGTGACTTGCAGCAAATCACTTTTATCTCACTGTTTTACAACTTTCCCATCTCATATGGAAGACAAAGACTTTCACTGATGCAGGTATTACTGTATAAAGGGGATGTGTATACATATGCAATCTCTTTCCAATCACAAAGCAGAAGTAGCTCCTTGTGACTTTTATGTCTAACTGAAATTGATGCACAGCAGTTATATTTTGAGTGAATTGAACGGAATGCCTATGAAAATGTGACCCTATAAAATCAACAGGGTAAGGTTCTCATTTGACAGCGCCCATATGGAGCACGACAGTGAAATCAGTGAGGCACAGAGCAGTTATGACCTCACACCAAGATTCAACCCTAAATCAAATTCTGAATTATGACCTGAGAATTATGCACAGAAAGCTATCCTTCAAATTAGGTCTAACAAAGCCATAACACCAAGCTGTGTGGAGAGAGCTTAGGAACATGTAAAAGAATTTTGTATAAATTCATATTTATATTTGTATGCTATTATTATAAACACAAATCATTCAGATATCTTTGCTCTCATCAGCCAGGTAACCAGCACTGTGCCTAGTTAGCAAGTGCTCAAACCAAACTGCAAAACAGGAAAAAATGCAAGCTCAGTGGGGAAAATATCCTTTTTTTTTCAGAGCTGAATTCTTAATAAAGTGAGATTAATTGGGCTGTATTTAGATGCAGGGATGTACGGGGGTGGCTTCAGCTATGGGACTCAGGCAGACATGCTCTGATAGCTTTAGCTGCAAGATGTGAAATGTTCTGTACGGCTCCTACTCATTTATTTTGCCAAGGGCTATCATTGCCATGGCAGATCAACAGTTTTGGGCATGTGTCCAGCCATCCCCTGCCACTGCCAGGCCCAGGGAGGGCAGAGCATGCCAAGATGCAGCGTTTCCCCTTGGCAGCTCAGACACAAACACGTATTCTGCTCTACAGTAGTAATTTCTGTGAAAGGAGTACCAGCTGCAACTTTTATTAGCACCACCTTAGGTTCCCCCAAGTATGTGCTCTAGACTTTGCCAGGGAGCTTGCCTGGCCATAGACCAGATGATAATTATATCAACGGTGGCAAGAATTTTATTAATTAGAGAAAAAAGGTATTTTAAAATACATTTGAAGGAAGAGCTAATAATGGAAGAAAGAGATAGTTGTCTACTTATTTAGTTCTCACTTTTCATAAAACCACTTTCTCTGGTTCTCCCAAAAAAAATTTGTTGAGCATATGTGCAATGTTCCTTTCCATACTGGTGCATCTTTATTCAGTTCATGAAAAGAAAGACAATTTTTTACAGTGTCCCAATTTCAGATAAAGACTACTCCAAACAAATTCAGTGAAATTGCCAAATCAAATTATATTTCATTTATTATAAATTTAAACGTGTTTTGGATATTTGGAAAGAGTTGTATGGGGAATTTTTTAGGCAGTATTATGTGGCGGGTGTTTTTTGGGGGGCAGGGGGATAACCAAACCAAATCAAACTTTAATTTGAATTGAGTAAATACCTAAAGAACATTTTTTTTTCCCTCCATCTCCTTGCATTATTTCCATCTAAACTAAGTATTTGGTTTCAGTTGTACTTTAAGCCCTGTTCTGGCCTTTTCAGAAATCCGTTTGAGAAAAATTCAAAGCAAATGACAACCAAAGTAAAAATATAAAATGTTTTTTCAGGTCAAACAACGCATTTTGGTTTGGGGGTTTTGGGGGGATGTTTTATTTCGTTATGTTTAACAAAATTATTAGCTGGACTTAATTTGGGAGGCTTAACCCAGCTCTAATCTGGAACCAAGAGGGCTTGGTGATATAAACGAATATTGGGCTTGTGCAGAGCTGTAGGTTACTGCAGGATGGTAGTTTAGTAACTGTCCCAGTTAATCAGCTTTCCATCTCTGGATCAGTTATGGAGATTGTTCATCACTAAAAAAACTGAGAAATCGTTAGTGGAAAATGTTTTTAAACTATTTATGTTGCCAGATGTGTCTAACCCCACTTCATTTCCCCTGGCTTCATGGTTTTAGGTTTGTTGGCTCTTGCTTGGTTTTGCCCTGACTAGATAGAACATTTGAAATATACATTTATATGGAAAGTGCTGTCCTAATGGCCAACATCCAGATGTCATTTGGAGAAAGAAATCTAAATACTGAATACCACACAGAGAATATTCTTGGTTTTCCTTTTCACTCTCTTCTCATATGTTATTACCTAGCACCTAGGATAAAATGGGATCAGCATCTTGAATATGACAAGAAACTCTTGATTTTACTACAAGTAAAATATTGAACATGGTCCATTTGAAAATCAATATTAATTAATAATTTATGTAAACGGTGAATAAAATTAAAAGCTGCAAGTGTGAAAAAAGACCTAATGCCAGAATTAAATCCAGTAGTCAGTTTAATTGCTTTGTGGCTTGTCTAAGGCTGAAAACATGCTGTACAGTGTTAACAAGTAGAAAAAATAGGTTATTTAAGTATTAAGTATATTATTTTAACATAGATGATGTTAAAAAAGCAACCTCTGCCTACTCTATAACAGATATTTCAAAGTAGTTTCTTTTTCATAGTCTACTCATGGTTGTAAATACAAGTAATATTTGTAGCTTTTATAATCTCTCTGGTACAAAAGCCCAATGTGTCATATATCTGTCCCTGAGTTAGCACCCTGTTTGTTGATAACAAGCATGATAGAATAACTTGTATGTCCTTCTTAAATATTACATGTTAGTTAAAGCAGGATTTAAACTCATTGTGGTCAGTTCAAACTTCCATTGAATCTGCTAAATATTCAAGGTAAAGGAAGACTTTCAAAATATGAAATCAATACATGTGTTTTGTGGCATCAGATGGCTGGTCCTCCTTTGATGCTGCTCTGCTCTTCTATCCCAAGTACTTCATGTTCCACACCAAAGGCAACACTTCACTTTGAACAACTGGAGTTCAAACTGTGAATAGAAAACATATTTAGATACTCTGAGTGCTTTTCCCTCCAGGTGTATTAGTCTTTATAAAAATGCTATTTTTCCTTTAACTCTAACACTACTGCTGCTGAAATAGTAGTTTTTAAATGTGGCATCATTTATTTTAAGTACATCGTAAAATTACACAAGTAATAATATGGTAGTGTAAAAGAATGAGGTAGCTGCAGTACTATGATTGATATGATAATGGAACTGTATTTATATGTTATAATTAACCAAATAAGTGGTATATTTTGATTCCTTTTAATGAATTGTCAGCAGTGCCTGCAGTTTGATTTAGATAGGCTTATATCCTTAAAGTATTCTAACTACTAATATAATTTCCACAGAGTAATACAGTGCTATATTTAAAAGTTAATTTTATATTAATTATTATTTAAGTATTAATATATTTGGGTTTAATTTAAATATTGTAATTGAATGCAAGGTTATAATGCATTATTAATGCCTATTATTTAATGTTATTTATAATATCAAACATCTTGTTGATATTTTTAAATAAGAAAATAGATGGGTAGATCATTATACAGTGTGAAATTAGGAAAATGAAAGAGATGCATCTTCTCCCTGTTATCTCTGTTTCTATTCCTTCTTTTATTGCATTTTACTTCACAAGATATTGAAGATCTAATGAATATTCAGATATATGCAAATCTTATTCCAGCATCATACATCATGCACACAGAACACATACACTTTACATATAATTACATCCTACATATATCTCTATTTTACAAGACCTTGGTGCTTTTATCTATTACAAATGAGTTTTTGTAAGAAATGCGTTCCTAACTTGACCCAAGGAATTGTCCATTTACAAAATCTAGTTAAGTTGGCTATCAAAAACAAAAGATGCAGCAACCTGTTAATTATCTTGCATTCATCTCGTCACCCATCCTACATGTGAAAAACTAGCCTCCTTTCTCCTTCATAGCTTCACTTGCAAGACAGCAGGACGTTCAGATTCTCATTCAACCTTTGGTGAAACTAATTGCTCGAAATTGTTCATTTTTTATATGTGGCACAATGTTACCTGAAGGAGCATCAACTCTTCCTGCTCTGTGACAAGGTAATACAGAGAGCTGTGCTCTTTTGCTGGTGCCTCCATTTATATGAATTCCCACAACAACCAAATCCTTTCAGGATAACCCTGAAGGCACTTGTTCCTCCTAATAATTTGTCAACTTTGTCTGCTCAGCAAACTTTTTTTTGGAGGGAGTTTTTTTATATCTTTCTTGTCAGAAATTAATCAAAATTTATTCCTACAATACACAATTTTTTTTCAAATGAAAATATAAAAGCTGTAACATTTCATTATTTTGAAAAACAGACTACTGAGTACTGAATGAAATAATTCATATATTAAAGTATTTAATATAACATAATTGCAGCACAAAAAAGCAATTTAATGATTCAGAAAAAAAAAAGATGCTATAGTGTGTACCTAGTGAAAACTGCCTTGATATTTTAAGATTAATGAAATATTGTACAAGTATCATTTTACCTCTTGCTTTCTTTTGCTAAATTAAATTATCACTCTATGTCAGTATTACTCACTATTACAATATATCCTAGGTTATGTAAAATAATACAAACATATGGATGGAGAACAAATACTGGATTCAAATTCATTTTTCATTTGAAACTGCAGTCTCAGAATTATGGGAAAATATCACTGTAGAATTTTACCCTTCACGTTACAGCCTGGGTGACAAAGACTGTGGTTAGCAGGGACATCCCATTCTTTCCATCTTGATTTCTTACTCATTAATTTGGTACCCCCCCTTCCCTGTGACATCACCTACCTATTTCTGTATCATGCAAATTAGCTCCTTGAATCTTTGCTGCAAACCCCCAACTGCTTTTGGCATATCATGGCTGTACAACAAATGGGTGGTGAAATTTTATTTACATGTGACTGATGTCTTTCTGAGAGAGGATGAAGTGCTCTCTGGAAATGCCTCTCTATATATCAGCTATAGGGAAAGCAGGCGAGAAGCTTTCACTAAATGCCTGATTTTCAGATGTCTAAAATTGCATTGTGAAACCACCTTTGGAATACAAGTTGTAAAATATAGGGAGTAGCCAAACCTAATCTGAAGTCCTGGGTAGTTTTTCCTTTACCCTCATCCCTTGTTATTTCCATTGTCCGGGTCCATTTCTCTTCCTCCTCTATATTTGTGTCTGTCTGCCTCATGCTTTGGCTGCAGCAAAGCTCAGTTCTGTCGTTTAATCACCTGTCATCTATGCAGTAACATTACACTGCTTTACGAAGAGACCTTTCTTCACACTTGACCAACAAGACTTATTATTCCTTTTCTTCTAATTATCTTTTGCCTTTTCTGATAGTGTTTTTTCTAATAAAACTTTCCTTTTATTTTTCCATTATTCACACAATGTTCCATTTTCTAATCTTTTCAATGTCTCCAGTTTTGCTGACATAACCTAGTTCAGCTCTGTTGTGATGACCATGCAGATTTGTATGCCACAAAAAATAAGCAATAAAACCCAAATGTTAGTTTGGTTTGAATTTTCCCAAACTTCTGTGTTTCCCTTCTTCACCCCATTCCAGTGCTTTTGGGCCATGATTCATCAGCTGAACATGTCTTGAAGTGTTTTGCTGCATAAGAACAAACTGAACCAGAAATAAAAATGCTTTGCTGAACCCGGGTCTGAGAGATGATGGTACTCTTGAGGACAGAAGCCTTTCCTCATAAAAACATGCAGCACCTATTTCAAGAAAGGGTTTATTATAAATATATATATATATATATAAATATATATATATATATAAAATAGGAAAATTTAAGTTGGAAGGGACCTCAGGGGGTCATTGGGTTCAACAACCAGTGTAAAGTAGTGCCAAATCCAAAATTTGGCTTCTTGAGACCCTGCTCCACCTGAATTATGAAAAATCTCAACAAATAAAGATTCTACAGCCTTTCAGAGCAGCTTGTTCCAATGCTCAACCATCACTTACTCAGTAAGAAAATAGTTTTTTTCTTTCTGCCCAACTAGAATTTCCTTTGTAGCAATTTTCCTGGAATCCTTTTGCTATGAGTCTCTGCAAAAGTCTGTCTCCAGCTTTTTTATAATCCTGCCCAAGCCACAGCCAGTAACAGTTAAATCACCAGTCAGACTTCGCTTCCCCGGGCTGAACAAACCCATCGGTCTCAGCCTCTCCTTGAATTCATGCTCCAGTCCCTTTGGTGGCCCTTCTCTGGTCTCTATCCAGTTTGCTGATGTCTTTGTTGTGCTAGAGACCCAGAAGTGGACATAAAGAACCTGAAACTATTACACGAGTCAGCCACCAGGTAAAAAATCAGTAGCTGCAAAACACTGCATCTGGCTATATAAAGCATAATGCTGGTAAAGTTCTGCAAAGACAAAGAACAACAAGAGAGAAATGCCCTCCATCCCCACAGTGTACAGCAAAGCAACAGAAGGGCACCAGGGAAATTCAAATTATGAAACATTCTTGATGAAATATTAATAAAACCATACTATGGTCTTAATTGCTATAATTTAACACCCTGTATGGTATAAATATTTTAGAAACATGGTAAAATGGAACATTAAGAAGGGGTCAAGGGATAATAATATACATTAATCTTGATTGGCGGAGATGTATACCTCATACTTAATTTATGGTTATACTACTGTATTAATTTTTGAAGAATAGTGGGTGGAATAAGCTGTATGTATGTATTCTATATTGAGACATATGTGCTATGTGTTTATGCATAGATTATTGTAGGTATTTATAAAGTAAAGGGTTCAGGCATATGAGATATATATATATAAAGGAATTTTAGAATAATTTCACAACAGCATCCTCTTCTTGAGAAATCAGTCATGGATCCAGCAGTCTACAAAAGCAAGGGGGTCAGGAAATATGCAAACCACTTTCTCACAAAGTTCTTTCCTGAGGAAGTCATTATCTGTACTGCCCTTGTAATAGCCACCTTTCTTTTTCTGTACCAAATATTTCATCTAAGTCTTCTTTCCATGTATTTGCATCAAGGGGAAGCTCTGGAAACAAGCCTGTGCTATGGCCATGCTGTCAGGGAGGGGAAGGTGCTGCAAGGATGACTTCATGCAGAGCCTTGGGTGTACTTACAGCCTGTCTTGGTAGGAGAACGTCTGCCTGCCCAATGGAGCAATCAGATAGAAGTCAGAAAACATTTCACCATGCTTTTAACGCTCCTGTAGATTTTCACCCCATAAGGAAGCTATTGTGCTAATTTTTGCAGAAAACAGCATGCAGAAATTGCTTGAAATTGCTGGCACCCTAATAGTGACCTATGCCCATGTATGCATAAAGTGGATAGGCATTTCATTTACATTTATCGTAAATTGTATGCAGTAATGATTTCTATGTGTTAAATTGCATAATCTACAAGTCTGACAGTCTTATAAAGGCTGTGCTGATGTCCTCTTTTGAATGCATCAGTGCCAATGAATGAGGTTATATATCGTACCCTTGACAGAGGTTACCGCTGTCTTGTACCTGCTGAGGGAACTGCTCCTGTGATCACTCTGAACCACGTCAGTCAAAATTTACCAAGTAAGCTCAAATGGTTTAAATAGCAGATTTTTTGCTAATGATGCACATTTTGCCAAAAAAAAAAAAAAGGATAAGGGACTACTCAAAAGAGTGTGTAGCTGGCATTTTGATAGACAGTAAACTCTTCTACCAGCAGCGCTAGCTCCTGATATGCAGAATTAGTCCACAGACTCAGACTCTGTCAATTCACCCATCTTCTTTAGATCTAATATTTCTCCAGTTGCTTATGATTTCTTTAAAAAAACCCAGTATGACAGAAATACTTCTCATTCTGAATGTAGAATTCTCCCACAAAGTGCAGAGATCTGAGAAACAGAACGGCATTTTGCCCAATGAAATGTTTATAATCGGATTTATAATCCACTTGGATTGAAGTGGCACCACAGGGGGTGGGACAGTCCAGGTATCCTTTTTTACAGTTTGTAGGGATGTCCTAAAAAAATGTTTTCAAAGCATTGCTGGAGGAGAGATGGTGCTGGCAGAAACTCATGCCAGTAAGTACTGGGCTGAGCCTACTGTCCACCACAGCAGGCACGGAAAATGAAAGCCTTGCCTTTGCTTCCAGCAATTCTGGCAGCGCTGACCCGAGTGGTCTTTCCTGCCCTTTCTCTTTATTTCAAACCCTGCCAATAAGCCTCTTCTGCTCCTCTAAATGGGGAAATGGTGAAAGTGCTGCAGCTTTTTAAGGATTTGTAAGGCCTAGCTGATCACATCACTCTCTGTGCAAAAATAAGAGGAAGAATGGTGTGTGGATGGGTGCTGCTTTGGTGTTCAGCTGTCATGTTGCCTAATATAAATTCCTCGTTACTTGTACTCCTCTCCGCAGCCATTCACTGTCTCCAGCGGTTTGGTCCCTTTTGCACAGGAGCTACTTTTCAGTTGTATGTTTGCTCAGTGCCTTTCCCATGATGGTCCTGGCCACAAGAATTTGAAGGTGAGGTAGTAATAATCCTAATATTCTGGGTAACCCTAGGATCTGCAAAGCAGCCATTCTTCACACACTTAGATCTTTCCTGTTAAATCCTTCTCCTCATTCCCATCAAATGTGCAGGCCTGCACACACCCACGTGCATGAAAATTCTGTAAATGCACTTAGGACACAGTTTACACTATAGAAAAGCATTTACCTTGCTTATTTTGCACTTCACCCATCCAAGGATAAACATAATGCTTTTTACTATATGTTTAAAGCTTATACTCTTTAAAAAATATTGGTCCTATATTTCTGAATTACAAGCAGGCTTCACTGATTCTTCCACTTTTGGCTGATTTTAAAGAAATTCTTTTTCAAAGTAACCTTCAAAGTTTTCATTAAGGCAGAATTATGAAAAATTATCGTGAGAAATTATAGGCAAGTTAACATCACCCCAATTCACTCTCACCTGAAAGCTTTATTGTGACTCCTGTTACTATTGGCATCCTCAGTAATAAATATTTTCATTTTATTCTGAGGCAGTGCAAATAAATTTTGTTAGTGAATGACCTTGTGCATTAGCTGTGTTATTCATGATTTAGTGAGCCAGTCAGCTGAAATATTGCTAATGTTTTCCCAACTCAGTCTTGTTACATTTGTGCCATGAGGATGACATTAAGTGTAGTTGTAGATGAATAACAAATAACATGGCTTGAAGTTGTGTTTTGGATCATTAAAGAAATGAACCTACAGGGTACTGTTTTATTAATGAGGAAATGACTGAAAAAAAATGACAGTTCTTGAATGTCTATTTATTAAAAATAACAGTTTGGCATGCTGAGAATTACTGGTAGTTCCCCTTACATTTTTCATATACCAGTGGAAGCACACTGCAGGGTCCATCCCAAATTTTTGGACAGATTTTAAATAAAAGTAAGAATAGTTCATACATTGCAGGCAGTCTTTATGAGAAGACTCGAAGTGGTGTAAGCAGGAGAATGCTTAAAAGTTACAGCATTAAAAAAATGAGGATTAATAATTAGAGGCAAATGTGTGTATTTTTAAATTTTATATATTATATATGACAGAAGGTCAGTGTAGTATCCAGGGAGACTCTCAGATGGAGTGGATCATTTTTTTTATAACTGCAATAACTGTTTTTTTCACCTGCACCCTTTGGTTTATGTTAAAAAATAATAGAAGCTATAGAAAAAGTAGCTGGTAGTCTTCTGAGAGACAGTTTAGTCCTTTCCTTTGCCCCAATAGCACATCATCTCTTCTAAAGAAACCACGAAAGGTCAGTTAAATTCTAGGTAACTGGGGTTCCCGAATTTCTACAAAGCTACAACCATAAGTAGCAACTTCTGGATCACTTCAGTGGTTCTTTCTACTTATAAACCACCCCCTTAATATTGCTAGGAAAGCAAGAATGGGAGAAAAAATTGTATTTTAGATACTACTAGTTCTGGACACCAGGGAGGTAAATATTTTTGTTCCTGTTAGATGGAGATAGCCATAGAAGCTTATAATTTTTCTACTTTTTCTAAAGTATTAAAAGGACAAGGAACAGATCTTACATAAAAGTTTGTGTTTTTAAAGAGGATGGACAGTTCTTATTTAATAATAAAACACAAAAAGGAGATGCAGTGGATATCCTGAGGGATCAAAATGGAGTATATGGAAGGAGAGATATTCAAATAGAAGGAAACAGCAGATAAAAAACCTAGAATACATGGCTACCCTTGAAAAGCTGAGCAACTGCTATTATCTGTTTGATTTTTGGTAGTACTTTCATCACAAGAAAATTAAAGCAATCTGTTGGATTCTTGACTATAAATAAAAAAAAAGGCAGCAAAACTCTTGTTGAATAATGTTCCAAAGCCCTGTCTATTTAAAAGGAAAGAAAAGAAGTTGTGGCCTTAAGCTCATTTTATGGAGTGTTAGTTTCCACAATGTTGTGAAGGTGAGGAAGCAGACTTCCCTGCACCGGAAAGGCTGAGAGAACTCTGGGTTTCCAGCCCATCCCCTGGGACCATTAATCTTGCCTTCTCATTTGTAAATGTTAAGACTGAATAGATGATGGTGAACTTTAATGTTAAGCTAACTGGGACTTTTAAAAATGAAATTTACAATTAAAAGTTGATCTAGACAGTAGTGATCAGCCCAGAAAGAAGCTCACTGAGAAAAATTGCCTGCACTTGCACCGTTAGTCATGCCACTTTGGTCTACTTGAATGTATTCTGCTCTAGCTTCAGCTCAGTGTACTGCAGGTTGTTTTATCTGGATTTTTTTGTACAGAGCTGAAGCTTGTCAAAGAATATTTATGTGAACAAATTTTTATGTGAAAGGTGGAATGACACTTTTTTTCATTTTCTGCTAACACTGGCTGAATTGGTATACCTTTAGCTATAAATAATGGATAAGTGTTTTAAGTATGCAAGCAAATCGTTACACATACATGCGCTGCACTCCATCAGGTAACGTGCAGCATTGAATTGTCACTGGTAAAATCATCAATAGTATTAAAAATTGTCACTGTTAATAATTCATTAAAATAGATTCTGTATTTGTAAAAGATACATAGCCAAAGCATGGTTATTTTTGTTGGTGGTACTCAAACCTCTTCTATTGATGAGCATCAACTTCCTTATATTATTGAGGAGAATATTTTTGATAATGGGTTTCTGAAGCTCTGCAAGAAAGTATGTAGAATAGATAAAGGGTTTTTTCATTTCTACAGTTCTAATTCATATAAACTTGATTTGGTCATACTTTGGGAGCGGAACCATCACATTGACACCACACCTTGAAAATTCCTCTCTGTAGCCATAGGATTGACTATAGGACTGGTTTACTGCTGAAGTATTTTGGAGCTTGTAAGCTTGTATACAGATGTTTCTTACAAGGGTATGCCTGTAGGGAAAAAAAAAAAAAAAAAAAATTGGATTGATTGACCCAACAGGCCTTTCCAGGCCTATATTTATATATGATGAATAAATGAAACCTGTCTCAGGATGGAATAAGTCAATCTCTAGCAATATCTATTTACTTCTCTTGACTAGTGAGGGAACCCTGACTGATTTCTTAGTTGAGACAGCAAAGTTAGAAGAGATGGATCCCACCATTAAGAAAAAATCTCCAGAGAAATACAAAAATGTTATTGCATATATCCCAAACCCCTTTACTACAATTTAAATACCACACTTTAGAATAGCAGTGTGCTTATTTTAAAGGACAGTTAAGGGAGAAGGTACAATTGAGCAGCTATTTATTAAATAACTGAAAATAAATCAATGCAAGCAGTCAGGCAGAAAGAATGTGTTTAAAATACCTAATCTATGCAAACAGACAGCTACATGAGGTCCGGACTGATCAGGTCTTTGCTGCTCTATCCTTGAATATTATCTGACCAATGGACATGAGGGACATGGGAGGTGGATAGTTTAAAGAGGGGAAAGTGATGGTTTTTTTAGTGAATGGGTTTAAAAAAATGGACAGTTCTTGCCAGCTACCCAACTAAGGGGCAATTTTTCTCTTACCGCAGCATGTGGTGCTGTTACTTGCCTGACAAATGGATTTTGTGTGTATTTTTGACCAAAATTAAAGGCAAATAGAGATGGAAAATTCCTTGATGGTGTGCATGGAGATTTGGCTGTCTTACACCAAAAACTCTGAGAATGCAAAGGTGCACTCGGAGTGGTGAGCATGGCCTGGATTTCCATCTGCTGGTTTTCTTGGCTAGAGCAGGTTGTAAAGGATGTGTGCCCTCAAAATCGGTGGAGATGCAAACAATATTTTAAATTACTCCAGGCAGCAAGGTGCTCCATCTGAACAGATTGAATGTTGAAATGTTGATATCAGAAATTAAATTAATGCACATGAGACTGAAACAATATCTAATTAAAATAATTTGAAAAACGACTTGAAAATTGAATATGACATAATATTTATCAGGTTGTCTCAGAACAGGCAAAGCTCTGTGGCTTTGCCTGTTCTGCAACCATTTTCATTCCAGGCCTGGATGCCAGTTAACTAGAAATTACACATGAAGCAACTATCTCATGCTATCACCCAAGAAAGACTGGAAGACAAAATACCTTTTGACCGCAGCCTGTGTACTTCACTAACTGAACTGTAAAATTTAGTAAAGGAACCCTTCTCCTTGTATCTGGCCACTTGAGTTAGTCATTTTTGTTTCAAGCTGGAGCATTTTGAATGCTCATGTTGTGATTTTGACTTTACTTGCAGCCTTATGCTACTCCTGCCCAGGGAGATTCACAGGCTGTAGACCCTGGAAGAAGTGCCCAGGGCTGGGCACAGCATCACACACCACCCTGTAGATACATGCCAAAGACAGGGAGAGTTTATCTCATATTTCAGAAAGTCTATTCTTCTGCACATGGTTATACCGAAGCATCTAATTCAAAGTTAATTAAAGTACTTTTAATTACTTTTCAACAAAGGAAAGTGAGCGAGGTGGGAAAAACCTATGGAACATTGGGTGGCTCTGTAGGGAAAAGACTCAGAGAACGTGGAACCGACTGTGTGGTTTTCCTCTGTCCCATTCTTGTTTAGTGGTGTGAATGCCTCAGCAGTTTCAGGAGGTGCACTGACTATTCAAAGGCATGTTTACTCTGGGACTGTGGTGTTGTCAACAGGGAGAGAGCCCAAGTGTTATGGAAATCCATTTTCATTGAATTGCAATGGACAAAGGTTTTAGTATCTGCTACGTATATGCATGGCATGGTGTGTGGGCCTGTCAAACATAAAGGCAGTCTTTCTGGTCCACCCTGTAAAGAAACTTCCTATATAATCAGGGGATTCTTTGTAGGGGAGGAGAAAGCAAAGACTAACTTGAAGTAAGTAGATCTGCTTGTCTTAGATTTGGGAAACTTGTTAAAGAGTTAAAAGCTGTAATAAATGCTTACCATCTCTCTGGATTTACCCTTTCCTCAAAGAGGGTATAAGAAATGAAATTCTTCTGAATGTGACTCTGTGAAAGGAGTTTTGCAACTAGCTGATGGGAAGAAGATGGTTCTTGTAGAATTCATATGACAGCCTACAGTAAATCTGAATTAATTGCCCTCCATCACTTTATTGACTGGATATCCAGTCAATATAGTTAGTAAGTCTAGGGCATCAATTGGCTTATTCTAAAATGGGCATGTAATAGAGGTCAGGAGAATCATACGTCTGTAAGTACTTTTTTTTTTTTTTTTCTTCATTTAATTACGTACAGCACACCCTTAAAGTCAGATTCACAGCAGAAAAATAAGGTTTCCACCATCTTCCCACAAATGCTTTTTTTATTTGAGGATGATTTCTTCTCTGGAGCAGGTAAATCCTGCAGCAGCACAGGAGGCAGACCGAGGAAGCCTCCTGCACAAACCTCGCTTGCGCAAGGTTTGACACAAACTGTCTTGCTTGTGCCAGCATGCAGTCCCATGAGTAAGTTGGAGGGTGAGGTTGTGCTTGGCAACCTGCTTTATAGCAAACCTTTGTAAACCACTCACTCATTTCTCAGGGCTTCCTTCCTCCAGAAGTGCTGTAATGAGGCTGGAGGTCTCCTTGAAGCCCTGTATAACTTGCTTCACCTAATAACTGACAGGCTCTAAGGTTAAACCTGCCAACGACAAAACTAGACACTCCAAATTCCTGACTGTGCCACTGACAGATAACTTTGCTAAAGAAAATAAATGTTAGCTCTCAGAAAACACATCAGAGCTCCCTCAGGTTAGTGAAGCCTACGAACGGTAACAATCCCTACCCTTAAACACTCAGTAACACCCTCATCATGCCCTGTAATAGAGAAAAGCCATTAAGTTGTCCCCATTGTAATTTAGATCACAGAAGAGACTTCCACAGATTCTTTCAGGTTAAAATAACTGGTATACAGAGAGTAGGCAAAATTATTCCACTGTAGCTACGTGCTTAATTATATGGAATACTGCATAAATTGTCAAGTGCAAAGAATTATTCTGATAAATTAAAATACTAATTAAATAGGCTATTGCAGAATTTTGAGAACATTATAGGGCTCCGCTTCTTCAGGTAATTTGCATATCCTTCATCTAGTGAATTTAATTTAAAGGCCTCCTTTTTTGTGTGTTTGGAAGCTCTTTTTGTTTCAGTGGAAGATTAAAAAAAGGGATTTATATGTTGCTAACTGAGTTAGTCTGGAGATTTTTGCCTTTTTTTGCATAGCTGTTTTTATTATGCCTCTGTGCTGATGAGTTTGTCAGTTCTCCATTAGTATTTCAGGACTTTAAACTGTGGCCATAAAAAATCAACTTTGATGGAATGTGCAATATACCGTGTTACCCAGAATTATCATTTCCAGTTCATAAAATTTGAAACAGAAACATCATCTGCTGTATATTTGTATTGGAATAAAAGCTAGCAGGTTGTAAACTAAAATACTTTTTATAAATGTTGGCCAATTTTCAAAGGATTAGTGCCTTGTTCTTAATATCTGAATTGGTTTTCCCACCACTTTTTCCTCACCTATCTATAGGCTATCGACTCTTGTTTACTGTCTTAAATTCTCAATTACAGTTATGCACAGAAAAATTTAAATAGTTACATTCACTGTTCCCCATCTTGAGGCAGCTGCTTGATATGTAGTTGATGCTTCAGCTTCAGCACCACTGTTTTTGACAGAATTTCTTGACCTTCCTGAGCTGCTTGTGGAGTTCAAGGTTAGCTACAATGCGCTCCTGTACATGCCTGGAGTGAACATGCCGGAGACAGTCTGCTCTGTCTTTCTCTGCAGTCTGACAGTGCCCGAGCTTGACCATTTTCAGGTTATGATTTAATCAATAACATGTCGTTGTCTTCGTGGCTCCTAATTTTGGCAGGCTTTATGTTAGCACGGCTGGTAGAGCTGTCCTTTGTGTTTTAGCCAATATCAGGGTGGGAAGGGGGTGTTAAGTAAACTTTTTTTTTGTTTTTTAATATCAAAGCTTCAGTAATTAAAGTCTGCAGGAAACCTATAAAAAGGAGGTCAAATATGTGATAGTAATTATAAAATCTGGTGATTAAGCAGACCCAATATTTTCCATTAACTGTTCATGTGGTAGGAAGTTACACACTGGGATTTAAGCCTTGTTGCGTACTTATACCCATTCATTTTGCAGCCACTCTGCTGTGTAGTTTTCTTTATCTTAAGCTACCAAAGAATCATTTGTTGGACCACTTGGTTTCTTTGAAGGAGGCTATGGAGGTTTCTACATATTTTCATTCAGTAGAAATCTACCTTTAAGTTGTATGCTGGGTGTGATGTGGTCAGTGTGGTAGCATGGCACAACTTTGCAGCAAAATGGCACATCCAAAAGGGATAATGCTGTTAGACATGGCAGGTCATCAGCCATCAGTGAAGTAACATAGTCCAGAGTCCATTGGAAGGCTGAAAATCAAGCTTGCTGGCAAAGATTTACTTATGTTTTGGAAATCCATACTGCACAACATATACAACACAGTGAAAATGTAAACTCAAATTGCATGGTCCAGGCAACTCTCCTCATGTGGTCCCTGTGACTCTGAGTGGAATAAATGTTTGTAAATATGTAAAGCATGGCATAAGTGTTAAGTATGTGAGTATTGTGTAAGTTTTCTAGGCTGTCATCCAACAAAACATGCATTTCAGCTTTCTTAACTTGGGACTCCATGTTCCTATCTGCTTAATTGGTAGCATATTAAAAAGAAGCAAAAGTGAAGCTGTGCAGGGGCCTAAAATGTGGGCAGGACTTTCCTCTCCATTTGAATCACAGGCAATGTTCATCCCTTGCTGAAGGCAGTCAGAAAAGTTTCTCTGTATTACAGTTTCACTTCTCGAGTCTTTGCACTTAAAAGCACTTACCAAAATCTTTCCATATTTTGGATGTATGAGGTGAGATCGAGCCCTAATAATACACCTCATCTCTGAAATAAATGTGAGTCATTTGTGTTGCACTTTAAACAAACTGAATTCTCAGCTCACAGTAATATTGCTTCTGAGAACCGTCTGCTGCACTCTGATCTGCTATGAATATGTCTCAAATGCCAACAATTAAAGAGCATTTTTTACAAATGAAAGAAAAATATATTAATCTCTGTTGGTATTTTTATGTAAACTTACAGTGTACAATATGTTCTAGCATACTTCTTGTCCTTTCTGGTAGGAATGTTTCTTTTAGGCAACTTAAACTGAAAAGCTGAGTCTGTCCAAACTGTGTCCATAATCAAACGAAAGAGATAGGTGCCTGCAGATGCGTGTAAGATATGTGGGATGACTCATCATATTAAATGTTCATCCCTTTCCATTGACTGCGGAGAGAACCTAGATGACTCACTTGGGTTACACAGTTAATGACTAGACTGCTGAAGGGAGGAGAGTTTAACAAGGCTACAAGGCTTCATTTCTATTCACAAATAAATCAAGCCATCTGCCTGGGTTTTGGCCAAGAGTCCCACTGTCACAATTTGCATCTAGAAGGTTAAAGTCCTCCCATCCAAAACTGGATGACCTTACCTATACCCCTAGGTGGGAATAATCTCATCCTTGGACTGTCCCCAGAGCTGCGGTTGAGCATTGTTTTGTGAGAATGCTGCTAGGCAAAGGCCAAAATCTTGTGAAGACCATAGCAATGACTGAAAAATATGGGCACTGGTAAGATAGTGCTCAGCTTCATGCCCTGGGCATGTTTGGGTTTTCAAGTATAAGTGTAGTCTTAGTGATTACTACCTCTGTTTGTGTTTAGCTGATTTATGCTGGATTGCTTTTTTTTTTTTTTTTTTTTTTTTTAATGCTTTTACTGGTATAGAAGCTCATAAATAGGAAAAAAACTAAATTTCAAAAAAAGAAAACATTTTGAGTTGCATCCCAATGTTGTGAAATAAACTATTTATCTTACCTGCTAGATAAGGGTCTATTTATTGTGAAATGTCCTACACAGTGACAGTGCTGTGGTAATGGCAAGGTGCTGCCCTGCTCTTCACTGCAAGCAAAAGAGTGGGAAGTTTCCACTGAAGAGAATTTCCCAAACATATTGTATATAAGTTTGTGTGGTGCTGTGTATGCAAAGGAACTAGAATCAGTTTGGCTTTCTTTTTCACATAATAATGAACAATTAGTGGCATACCTGTCCATTTATAAAACTGACTAGCAGAGTTGCTATCAGTGAAAGATATTCCATAGGTGGCATAAGAAGGAACCCTCATGAATTTACTGATGGAGGAAAGCAGGTCAGTTACATCATAAATGCTGCAAAAACATGCATATTCCAGCTTTCCTGTAACTCTTTCAATCTCATTTTCCTTACAGCCATAAACAAAGAGAAGCTTGAAAAAACAACTGGACTGAAAATTCTGCAGACTGGTGTGGGGGAGGTAAGTGGCTTGGGGGCTTTTTACACTCTCAAAAACATTTTAATTGTTGGTTTTTTTCAAGAAATCCTGGAGCTCATGAACATTTGTGAGCTACCAGTCTGATAGTGCTAAGGGCCTTTTTATGATACAGTTGCATCTGTCAAAATACAATCTGCTGCACAAATAGAACTGTATCCCACAGAGAAAAAAATACCATCCTTATAAGAAAAGTGCAGCCGGCTTTAAGAAATGCGGGTTTTTGCTTTGTTGTATCACAGAAACAAAATCCCCAAAGATGTGCACAGCAACTGAAGTCATCGTATTATTCCCCTTGGTTTTGATGGAGTGCTATCTCGTCTAGATCAATGAAAGTTTAAATTTGGGGTAAAGAGTCTTCAGATGTTAGAGGGAATCTGACAGTGAATGACTTGCTTATTTTGGATGTAACTTGAAACATAAATAAAACATGTGTCTGTTATTATGGTGATATCACTAAGCAAAAACTCCACTAAGCAGTTCATCATTTATTAATAAAGATGATGCTATCTGCTAAGAACCTTGTATGAACTACAGTTGATTGCTAATTCTCGTGCTAATTTTGTGTACACAGTTATCTTTTTTCTCCTTTTCATTTAAGTAATTTTGATAGTGGTGAATGCTCACAGGGCTAGACAAATGCCTTTTTCTTGTGATTACATTATTCTCGGTGTTAAGAATAATGAATTACTAACTTAATATACTGAAAGAATTTACTTTTTTTCTTTTTTTACTGATTTTCATTTTCTATATTTCTAATTTTTATCAGTTCATGCCTAAGAACTTAACTTGCCAGGATTTCTGAGGTTCTTTGTGTAACTTTATTCACATTATTAAAGTGTAACTTTATTCACATTATTAAAAGACTTTGTCCTGAAGATTTACCAACACTGAGACCTGCTGAGATGCCCAGGGTCAAAGCTATAAGAACTAGAATGTGGAAACACACATAGGTGAAACCATCAGAAAATGCAAACCAGCATCTCTCCTTGACTTGAGCTGATTTAACTAGTCGAGGTTCTTAAAGGTGCATAATTCAAGAGCTGGGAAGTGTATCATGGAGCGTGGCTGTGCACCTCAGGCTGTGTCCTGATTTCAAGCCAGATTGAAGCCTGTTTGTGCTGTCCACAAGCCCTGGCTTCTGCTAAGTGACAGGACGACCAGGACTGTGGCACAGACTGTGGAAGCCACAAGCAGTAAAAGTTTACCTAACAGGATTTCTCATGCTAATGAAATACCTCCATGTGTTTTGTCCAATTCCAGCCATTGAGTGAATTCCAGCTGGCTTCAAAGTCAGCTGGAAAGTGAAAGCCCACTTCACTTCATACACTTACTCTTAAATGAATTGTTGTCTCATATGTGGTCAATGGAGAAAGCAAGCATTTTGGAATACTTGAAATGCAAGAAGTTGTCACCTGCTAAATGCATTATTAATCCACATTGTAGTACTAGCGTTGTTGTAACCGTGGTATTCTAAGGATATACTGGAGACATAGCCTCGAGGACTTTAGCTTTTTTTAAGACCAGCTAATAGAACTGGAGAAAATGAACAAGTTTTTAGGTTAGAGATCTCCCTGATCTGGTTCTTGTGCTTGGTTTAGTAAGCAGAACTCATCTCCCATGCCTTTAGGCTATCATAGCTTTTTAAAAAACTGGTGATACTACTTGGATTAATAAAGACTTTGACAGAAGGTTGTGCTTTATACTCTGCCAAATATTTATTTTTAGAAGGCAAAATTTGAAAATCAATTAACTGAGGGGATTTTGGCCTAAAGATATTCCAGGTTACATCTGATATATGGTGATCAGCAACGAAAGAACCAAGTGGTTTGGAGCATTAAGGTGATGGAAGAACATTTATCAGCTGCTTATATATTTTGTTGCATGTGGATTCTCCCAGCTGTGTACATTCCCCTTTCTAAGACTTATCAGATATGATTGTGTACATAATGAATACATTTCTGCAGTCTCACCTACATGAAAAATAATGGAGTGCTGTAACCAAGCTGTTTCTTTGTTGATGGGGTATCAGATTCAGGCTATGTCAGGTTAAATCTAACTCTGTTAATCCAGTTTTGCAGTTTGTTTTTTATTCACCCTGGTGTTTAACAGTGTTAAAACAATAGAAAGTACATATTTTAACATAATGAAGGAGCCTTTTGTTGAATAAGGATTTTTTTTTTCTTCACAAGTAGGAATAGAATTATATGTAAAGGTAACTGTAAATCAAAGTCAAGATGCTCAAATCAGAAGTACTTAGAAAAAAAATCTTTTTTCAGAATGAGAAATGGCCTTTTTGTTTGAATAGTGGGTCAGATTCATGGCAAAGTTAATGGATATATAATCTTTACTTGCAGGACTGCAAAACAAAAAGGATTAATTTTGCATGGCAACGTTCTTATCTGAAATAGCTCAAGAGAAATATAGCTGAGATACTAGTGGCAAATGGAGCAGCTGTATAAACAAATGCAGGAATTGTTCTAAGCTCAGCAATAATTCCGGTGTTGCTCTGGACAGTAGAATCTGGTTTAGGTGTTGGTCTATGATGACAGGATTTGTGCCTCAGTAAGGAATGTGTAGACACCAATGACTACCCAGGCCTTGGGTGCAGTAGAAGGAAACTGCCTCTTTGTAAAGGTAAATGCTTCTCAGAGCTTCTCAATCTCTCTTTTTCCATCTCAAGAAAAGCATTTCAAAACCAACAACAGATTATAAAATTCATACCAAATTTACTGAGCCATTCAGTGAAGTCCAGGGAGGGGTGATGAACTGCTTTTATGTCACTGCATAAACATGTGCTATGTAGTCATTAACAACACGGGTCTGGAGTCTACCACAGCTACAATACAATTCATCATCTTTATGTCATACAAAAGATTTCCGCAGCTTCAGTGAGTTTTCTGGGATAGAGCTGAGGTTAGCTGCATTGCATCAACATAGGAGAGGCTCTGCTTTAGCAGGATTAAAAATGAGTTCCTGAGCTGCAGTGTCAGAAGCTGCTCATGTGTCAGGATGTTGACTTAAATGTTCTATATGTTTCATGGGAAGGTTTGGATGATATAGTGCAAAGCGTTGTCTGGACTGTGGGTAAGCAGAGCTTCCTTCAGGTCATAGTGGAACAGACCCATACTGGGACTTCCACAGCACATCCACCTCAACATCCAACATTTGCTGACAGAGTATTCAATAGACTTGGACTGGAGCTCAATGTGCTGTGTATCGCTCTTAAAGTGCTAATTATTTTGGCACCTATCTGGTTTGAAAGAAGGCTGTTATACTAGAAAACCAGGAATAACTCCACTGTAGGGAAAACCACTGCCAACATTGAAATCCTAGGGATGTGTGCATTGCTGTAGTGCTGACTGCCTCTGGAATTATATTTCCTAAGATGTTTATCTTCTGTTTGGAGTTTTCCAGCACCTATAACATCTCTAAAACTCCATACAGTAGCCTTCCAAGATTTGAGTCATTGTCATGCATGATGTTTGCACCAGCTAAATTCATCATGAGCTCTTTCACACCTTCTTGGTTATTCAGATACAGTAAAGCTGGTGTCGTCTTTGAGGTATTTTCTTTTGATCTCCCACACATGAAATAAATCTCTGAAGTCCTAAGGTCATCTTTAGAAGTTCAAGAACCTCCTCTAGTTGAGCGTATGTGAGTGTATGAATGTAAGTGTTATCTATGTGTATATTTGCATAATACCGTAAGAGGCATAGTACTGGTAAAAAACCTGAAGAGCTAAACAGCATTTAAGCAGGACCCATAACTCCATTTTCCTATCTTCCAATTTGACGTGGACCATTGCATTTTGCAGAAATACATCTTGAATTTGTTGCTTTGCGTGGCTAAGCACCCCTATGATATCTTTGGGACAGCGTTCGGTCTCACACGGAGCGAAAGCCTCCTTAGAGCAGCACAGCTCCACCTGACTCCCGCTGAGTTCAGGATTCAGCAGGGCTGGGATCCCCAGTCCCAGGCAAACACGATTCCAACTGGACTTGTATCCAGGAGCTGCTCTCCAGCCCAAGGGAGCTCGGTAAGCACCATGAACCACAGCCCCACACAGAGTTCACTGGGTAACCTGGAATTCCTTCCGCATCCTTTAGGAACATAACCACTTCTTCCTCATCACAGAAGACTTTTGAATTACTATAAAAGTGCAGCAGTTTTCTGTTCAATTCCATGCTGAGGTGGCTGTAACTGGAGTTTGTCTGGTTCAAGTCCAGCTCCAGTTTAAGAAAATTTCAAATAATGGTTCAAATGCAGTTGCTGTGGCATGGAAAAATAACTGTTTATCCAGCTGTTGGCTGAAATTTGTTTTCCACACAATTTCAGAGTAACAGGTTAGGCTCTCCAGTGGCTCGAGAAAGTGTAATGATTCAAATCAGGTTTTGGAGGCTAAGAGTCTGTGAATAATAAATGTTCTGAATCAAAGCCTGAAACAAGCTGAGGCAATGGCACTGTTTCTGTCTTGAACTGTTAAAACAGTACCCACTCCAGAAAACATTATTTTAAATTAAGTCTTTCAATTTCCCAGTAGGGCTGCATAAAACAGAATCATCATTGGAATTGTAACTTTGTTTGTAAAATTTGAATCATAGTTCTCATATAGCAGACATAAGAATTAGAATAGTTTTCTAAACCAAATGGAGATAACCCAAAATATATGCAAAATGAACACTGCCATACCTCTAGATGTTCTAAAATAGAGTAGTGATATTTTGACATGCTTCAGGTTGTTCTCATTTATAGATATCTTGATAGTTGTAGAATTACATTGATGTTGCATAAAGTGATGTTACTACAATAAAGAAGTCTGCATTTAAAAACTCTAGAGAAGCTAGAGGACATGATAAGAGTTTCCAGGGTTGTGCAAGCATCTTTGAGGCAGGAGTTGGATTTCTAACTTATCTGCCTTAATGTTGCCAAATTTTGTCATTAATGTCTGTGTATCCACATTTTACCCAGTATGACATTGGAAATCCATAAAAAATGGGAGTGAGTGCAGAACTTGACAAATCATTTGCAGTTCCTGTAGAATAAGGTGTCAGCTTTTTTCTGATCTCTGACTACTAGGTAGAATGCTGAGGGTTGGATTTTGGCTTGTAAAGACCAAACTAACTCCAGCTGCCTTTCTTACAGTGACATCTGGGCACTCAGCAAACACTCCTGATCTGGAGCACCCATCATGCCCAGAGGTAAACTGGGATGGGAAGGGATGCTGTACCCAAGGTCAGTTAGGGTAGCTCTGGTACTGACCGCAGTGTAGGAATAGCAGCAGTGCATGCATAAATATTCCAGTTTTAGCCCGTCACAGCTAAGTTTTTCAACTTTTGTTGAAACCCACCCTCCTCTTGGCAGAACTAATTGGGCTGAAGCTCAACACAGGTGCATATGAGGGAATACACCTCTGCATTACAGTGTAAGCACTCCTGCACCAGGGCACACCAGGGAGGGCTTTTTCCATGAGTCTGCTTTCAGTATTTTTTCCTACAAAACCCATGGCTTTGAGATCAACAAATTAATTTTTTCCTGTAACGTGAGATGTGGGATTGGAGATCCTGCAGACAGCCCTTGCTGCTGGCTCTCGCTGATCACTGTGGCTGTGTTGATTAGCAGTTAACAGAGATTTCCAGGAGGACAGTGTTCTGGAGCAGCACACATTGCTATGGGCAAGGCATGCATCAGGTCACAGAGGGGGTCTTTGCTTTAAGGCATGTAACTTGAAGGCTATATATATATAAAGAAGAAAACATGAAATGAAACACTTTAAGGAGTACAATCCTAGAAATATTCTTGGTGAAGGCACAATGAGGAAGATTCACCTTATCCCACACACACAAATTACAGCATCTAAAGCTGTGTAACCCTTAAAAATTCATAGACTATATTTTACATAGAATGTTACTACTGATATACTACTTTTATGGAGTTTTACTGACAGTGAATAATATCTGACTATTACAGTTCTGTGAGTATACTTGTATAGTAAAGTGATGCTAATCAGAAGTTAGTCATACAGTAACGTTTAGAAGTAATGCTTCACGAGCCTTAAGGAATAAAACTAAACAGAACATTAAATTTCTCCAAAGAGAATGATGGAGCTCTATGGCTCATTTATTTAAGATCTTGTATGTTTTTGCAAAATGCATTTTAGTTAGTATTTAGAGATAATGGTAATGCTATTTATTAACTATTCATTATGGTACACAGCCCACTAAAGGGCTGCTTTTCAAATAAATTGCATCCAGAGTGTTAATAAACAGCAAAATAAAAACAAAAAATATGCAGCATGAATATGTATATAATTTTACCACATTATTTTGTCATATAACTTCTGTGACTGCATGTTATATACGGAACATACTAAAACAACATAAATCATGGCCCCAATTCTGCAAACATTTAGAATATGCTTTATCTTTAAGTATATAGTTAGACTTTCCTTTTAAGCTACTGCTAAGTTTAAAGAGATGCCTGGATGCTACTGAGACTGTCTTCTGTCACATATCACACTGTCTCTGGTTGTGGAGGGGCAAAGTTCCAATGTTTATCCCCTGTATTTGATTTGAATACTGCATAGCAGAGGTATTTTGACATCTGAATGACAGGTCACAGCTTCAGTTTGGAAATCAGGTGTCAGTAGTAATTTCTTTCCTTGTGCTCTGATTGTGACAACGCCCTCCACCTTCTTTACAAATTTTTAAAGATCACGACAAGGAAATGAGGAGATTATAATGTTAAGAAAAATACAACAAACCTGATTTTCAGAGACAACTATCAGTCTATATTGATTTATGTTTTCCTCCTGAAACAGTATAAAAAGCACAAGTATTCAAGTGTCATGTTGTTTCATGAATTCCTTTACAGTAGCACTGTGTGATTTAAAGGAGCAGAAGTGCCAAGTGATGTGGCAGTTGTCATGGCAACTAAAGCAATTCAATTTTTATTCAGAATCATGTAAAATGAAACAAGATACGGTTTGCCTTGTGGCTTCAGGAACTTATGCATCCTACCAGTGTTGTTCCTTTTTGTCTTTGTTAACGTTGTTCTGTTAAAAAAGTAGCATATGATTGTTTTAAGGTTTTGTCTTGATTTTAGGCCGTGTCATACCATTGTTTTTAAAGCAGTTTCCCTTACAAACCATCATGGATATGTAGAGAAAGGAGATTTAGATAGTAGTACTGACTACATAAAGCAAACTGCAGGGTAATTCTGCTTAAAAATCAGTTATCATCTACCCTGTGATTTGGCATCCTGCATTTGTTATATATATAAAGAAGGCATGTAGGATCTTTACATAGGAGAACATGATTGTTTGTACTAGGTATCTCACTGATTCATGAAATTCAGCATCCTCCCTCTACCCGCAGCCAGTTCATTATGACTCAAAGGAAAACAAAATTGTTAGTGGTGTAATGGGTTGGCTGGGTAAACTGTGGATTAAGATTAAATTCTCTTTAACCATCTGAAGTTTGAGTGATAGAACTGGTCAGAAATTGTGACAAGGGAGATTCTTCCACCTCCAGAGGCAAGAGCTTGATCCTGGCAGGAACACAGGGATTTCAAGCTATTTAACTATTTACATAGTTATCTACACAGATTTAACTGTTGGAGAAGAGGAGGAGGTAGCAGATCGCGTCCCCTCAGCCCTCTCTCTAGCAGTCCCTGGGAAGCAAATGCTCCTCTCCAGTTCGACATGGTAAGCCATGTGCCAGGACCTCTGCTCTCGTTCTGTAGGCATTAGGAGGGTAAGTGTCTTGAACTAAGATTCAAGCTGTGAGACATCCAACCTTTGTGTATAAATCCCTGGCATCAGGGGCCTTATATCTATGTCAGCCTTAGCAAAATAAACAAGAACAGGGCACAGAGCCTGTCATGGTCCTACATTCATCTGTACTTGTAATTGTTGGCATGGTCACTCACATCGCGTCCTGTGCCAGCTTGTACTCTAGGCTGTTTTGCTTCTAAATCTAAGCAAGATCTGGGCCAGGGACCGTTCCCAGCAGGCAGTTCCAGAGTGGTCTGCCTTGTAGCACAGGTGTTTAAGGCATGTGTTTCCCTAAGAATTAAAGCTTCAGCTGCAGCTAGTGACTTTTTTTTTCCTATCTACTTACAAGAATTGCTGTGCCATTTATTGCAGGTTTTTTAGAACTAGGCTGCAAAACTTTAGATCAGATGTGCTTTCTGGGAAGGCTGAAGGTTTGGTAGCGCATTCTCCTTTGTCCTGCCCAGAACAGTTTTGCACCTGTACATCACTGAGTTTCCATCCTTAGAGGCAACATTGCTATAGTGCTGCTGCCCGTCCATCACTTCAGCATCCTTCAGAATGCAAGGCTTTATGTGCTGTACACATGACATCATTTCTTAGTCAGAATATTTTTAACAAGGTTCCAAATTCAACCATGAGAATTCCTATTAAATTAGTTTTGTTGCAGCTGGTTTGTTACTTATTTCCATGAATCAGCAATATTTATCCTAATGAGATAGTTTTGATGTTTGGTTAGGTAGATGTTTGAGTTGCTTTGACTAAGCATAGTTTTAGGATTATTTGCACTTTGACTGGTATGAAAGGGAGATGTTGGGGCATTTTTTAGTAGAATTGCAAACCTACTTAACTCAAAGCTTCTGTTGAAACAGCAATGTAATGGTGGCTCATGAATGCCACCCATAGGTCTCTATTTTCACTTTGGTACATATAGGTATCTCTGATTTGCATTGCTGGGAATTAGGCATAAGCATTGAGGAGATAACTGATCCATTATATCTGTATACTGCAGCTCCAGCAAAATACCCATTTCAGTGAAGAATTATATGTGTCTATGTACTGCGTGCCAAGACCTGGATAGGGTGTGAGCACAGCACTTTGGCATGCATGAAAACAGCTCCTGGGTCAGTATGACTGCTTTTACTGTTACTGATAGATTTATGATAGAGGATTTTTTCAATGTGATCTGATTATATCAAGTGTTTGAATATCAGAACCTGTGACAAGGAAAAGGGACATGATTCTGTGCCACAGAAGAATGACAGTCCATTCATGCCCAAAGACCACTGGGGCTGACAGCAGCTCACTGTGCACCTTGCTCTTGCAAAGGGATGCCATTTTGCAAACTGTTTCTCTCTCTGGCTCTTTACCTTTAGCAGGTAGAGTAACGACTTCATTTTACAAACATCAGTGCCATTTTTATGGTATGGTTTTCACTGGATTTTTAAACTGTTAATTTACAGATCTTTACTAAGTGAATGCAAACAAATTCTATTCCTCAAAGCTCTGCTAATGCACAATGTTCGAATTTTAATTTCCAGTCCATCTTAGATTACGGTGATGGAAAACAATATTTAATCCCTCGTTAACACATGAATAAGCGGAAACTGTCATTTCCCATCAAACAATAACGGGATTATCTCAAGAACTGTCAGTTTATGTGAAAACATTATGTTGCCCAAATTTTCATAAAAATTAGCAGTGGGTAATATTCAAGATCAGAGCAATGGAAAGAGGGAAATCTGCATTCATGGTAATAAATATTCATAGTTGTCTGCTCAGGAGATGAAAATCTAATCAAGGGGCTATTGATGCACTGGCTTTTTTTTTTTTTAAACCAAGATGTTTCATCTAAATTGGGTTTGATATGGAAATTAGTCTCACTCCAAGTCCTCCAGGCCATGAGGATGCTGGGATAACACTGGACGTGTCCAGTACATCAGATGTTGCTTCTGGCATCTGCCTCTACAGACAACAAACACAATAAAATAAAATAAAAAATTGACAACATCTCAAGGGTCAAGCTCCCAGTGGCTTAGGCTGTTATGGGGTTTTTTTTCCCCCATAAACATTTTAATTTTATCCCAGTTAAATCCCCAGTACTCCAGGGTTAAAACTGTAGGCATTTTTTGCTTTTGTTGACAATTACCATAAATCAGAAGACACTCTGCATGAAGCTTAATGAAATATGTATGATCTAAAAATGGGAAGAAGATAAGTGCACTATGTTGCTTTAGGGTTTTGCATGTGTATCTATGTATCTGTGTGTGCATATGCACAACCTGAAGAGGTAACTTCTATTTTGTGTACTGTGCACTGAATGGAAGAGTCAGGCAGTTGCCAACTGCAGGTATCATGTGAATAAAATGTACCTTAGTTTATCCAAATGTGAGAGTAGTACGTTTTCTATATCAGTTAATATGTTCAATATACTTGTCTGTTAAAATAGTCAGTTAAAAATATTTCTTAATAACTTTTTTTCTACACTAGTACAAAAATCTGGTTAGTCCTAAAAGAAGTGTTTGCCTTGAAATACTTTTCTTTTAATTATTATTACTGAAGCCAGTAGTTGTACGTAATCTTGTGTCCTTCCTTGTACTTCTTGGGGGGTTTATGACCTTTTTTAAAAAGTAAATATATCATTAAGGTTCTGATTTTACAAGTAACTGCATGTATATATATATAAAAGTATATATGAGCACATCCTTTTTTGGAAGGGTATTGTGTTTTCTGAGATCCACCTAGAAGAGTTGTGAGTGCTGCTGGACACTAGACGGTTTCATCTAGCTGCTGATAGCTGTGCACACACAAGCAATGTGACTTAGTCCTTTTAAAACGCAAAATACCATCAGTGAGTTTATTTAATACTTGGGGAAACTGTCATACAAAAGGTATCTTTTTTAGATTTAGAATGGGACAAAAATCATATCAGCAGCATTCAGCTATATTGCCTGTAGCAGGAGAGAGCAGAGAGGAAAGATAAGCAGCAACTGCTCCGAAAGAAAGGATATTCTCACTGACCAAGAAAAAAGACTAGCTAGAATACAAATATTGCTTGTTGAGGAGGTTGCATCCTTGCGTTATCAAATCTATACCAAATAGAAATATGGAGATATGGCTTGTACTATTTCAGAACTCCAGTAATTTGTGCAATAAATCATTGAGAGGCAAGTATAAGCAGCCTGCAGAGTGTGGTGTGCATGTACTGGCAGACCTGATATCTTTTACTGTACAATCTGTGCTGGCATCTTTGTCCAAAATGTTTTTCAGAGACTTTATCTTCCTAATCAACTCCTTTGCCAAGCTTAAAGAAAAAGAAAAGAAATGCATGTAGCATATATAGCAGATGGGTGTTCAGCAGCGTACAGGTGTCTGGCACACAGGTGCCAGATAATGTAAGGTAGTTAGAAATTTTCTGGGAAACCCCATTATTCCTGTTGCCTGTTCTAGTGCTACCTGCACTACCAAGATGTACACCTGAGAGTACGAATGGCCCCTCTTAACTGTTACCCATATGACCAGGGTGTTCCTTAGAACCAGAGCTGCCTTTTTTCTTTTTGCTTTTTCCCAGAACACTAAATTGACCCTGTGAAGTTCATCACGTTCTACAGCAGAACAGCAGCAGTCTGCGCTGAGGTTAACCAGCACTACTTAATCCAAGTTCTTCTTCATTCACTCACCTTCTTACACATTTTGCTATTAATTTTAACATAAATAATGACTGTTTCATCCTGGAGAGAATTGGGAATTCTTCATATATAACAAGTAACTTTAGCTACAATAGATGAATATTTAGGAAAAAAAGATAAAATCTGTTACAGTAGCTTCCACTGAAATGCTGATTCGAGTTTGTCTTAAGAGGAGAGATGATGATGATGATCTGTTGATTAGAGAAGCATTAATCCATAAGACATCTCAAGATAGTATCTGGAAATAAGCAGTGCATTGCTACTTGTAAGCAATATATCCAATACAGTGTGAGTACTCACACCACTAACCTCTGCAACCTGTTTTAGCTGTTTACGGTACTTTGTATTATATAATGTCCTTGAGCTCTTGCCACAGGTCAGGAAGAGGCTTCAGGTGTTTCATGGCCCTCAGCTGTGGTCCTGGGTCCCATTTCCAATCAACTTCTGCTGCTGCTGGGAGCTTCTGCTTCACACTGCTGAAGTATTACAGGCAGCTTCAGAACACACACTCTGAGTTTCCACCAAAAGTGCCCTGTATACACCTACTAATGTTCAGCAGGATACGGCTCTGTGTGCTGCAGAGCTTTTTGATATTGCGGAGCATCGCTGGTTTCCCGTTTGGATGAAATCCTACTTTTTCATGATAGAAGCCCAAGAGAGACCCAGAACAGAATGGAGGTGTAGGTCCTTATGCAGAAGGAGGAATACCCTGGTTTTCTGCACTGCTTTTCTATGTGGGCTAAACCTCATCAACTACACAGGGTAGTAGCCTCCTGGAATTGTTTCACTTTTTGTAAATATTTTAATATTCCAGTAAGTTTATGAACCTGGGATGGATAGGAATTGTTCAACACAGCTCCTTGTTCATACAAAGATCCTTGTTCTGAGTCAAGCAGGTGAAGTTTCCCATAGGAGTGCTCTGATACTAAACTGTAGATGGTGGTAAAGCTTTCTGTCATCTGAACTTTAACCAAAAATCATGTCTTTTTCAGGAAAAAAAAAAACTATTTAAAGTTTCCTGAAAACTTGTGTGGATCTATGAAAAAAAAAAATCATTCTGCAGGAAATTGATATTTCTTTGCATAAATCATTTGATTGAAAAAAGGCTGAGTAGTTTTGATTAACAGGGGCATTACAGTAATGCTTTCAAGACAGGATTGGGATCTCACTGGGTGCCTGCCCACACTAGACTGATAGGAAAACTGCCTTTGAGTGATTACAGATAATCACTCAAAAAGACAAGATTAGAAAAGAAAAGCAATAAAAATTATCATTTTTCTTATTTTACAAATAAGGATCTGAGTTACGGAGATATTGAATGAAATTGTCCAAATTTGAAAGGAAGCTTGTGAGAAATTTGGGACCAGACCCAAAGCCCAACGTAGTGCTTGAACCAGCCGCTCACCTTTCCTGTCCATTAGTATGCAATTCCAGGAGCATCAGGGTGAAAGCTTATCTTCAGACTTGACTTAACAAAATATTTTAATAATCCTGGCTATGAAATGCTCAGAGCTGATCTTGGATTTTACAATAAGAGACAAAGTGGTTGTGATACAGTATGATATGTAAATTATATGCAAAGTATATTGGCATGCAAATTTGAATGCTAAAAGGAAAATCATTCCTTTCTAAACCAGAGAAGAGAGTTCTTCACCCATAGAAGCCAGAATCTGCCACTAATTTTTTTTTAAACAAATTGACAGTATTTCATTACATTTTAAAACATATTTGTCTTGTCATGCAAAATAATTTTGTCTCTTTTCTAAACAAGCTCAGTTTCTTTACTTTGCTGATACCAAGTAGGCAAAAATGCTAAAAGTCTGTCAAATAACTAAGCTCTTATGAAAATGCCATAACATATTAAAAAAAAAAAATTAATTATCAATGTGTGAAATTTTGAATTGTCATTTTAAGACTTTGGTCTTTTGATTTCAACAGTCAAAGCTTAGAGTAAGTCCAGGTGTTGTCTGTGACCCTGTTGGTCAGTAACATCCACAGTGGCTAATACCATATTGTTATTGCTGGTTTGTATCCATTAGACAAAGAAACTTTGCTCCATCTATGCCATGGTGAACTTTGGAAACACTAATGGGCAGATACAGAGTATTTCAGGAATAGGTAATATTCATAGGGCATGGCAGGATACACCTTGTTGTCTCCCTGGCACACAAGTAACACAATGGTGCTATTAAGCACTTTTTGTTAGCTGTGACAAGAGAAAGCAGAGCAATAGCAGCTGTGTCTGCTGACTTTTCTCTGTTTTATCTTTTTCATTTTGAGCTTGAGTTTTGTGCCAGACTAATAGCCGATGGCAATGGGCTGGGGAAATGAAACTTTCACTAAGATTAGGGAATGTGCAGAAAACAATGTGTGAAATCCTGATTTGACAAGGATGAACAGACTGGTGAGGGCACAGAGACATTTTGTGAAGTGAAACCATATATGTACCCAACGTGTCTAGAAAAAAACCTGTAACAACTGAGATGGCAAGAGATCCCACCCAGGAGACAATAGAATGACATCCTCATTATACCAGTCAAGGAATAAAGAAGGTGCGGAGTTTATTTTGCCCTTTTCAATTACTGGCAGCTTATATTATTTTAGGGTAGTGGAGCAATGTGTGTGTTGTTGTGCTCTGGGGTGAGTATCCTTGTGAGACTGTAAGTTCAACAGTTGTCATGCAATTTGGAGTTGCAGGCTGGCAATTTTCGTAATTGAATCTCAGGAAATAAACAAAATATGGCAACTTGATACATTTCAAGCAATTAAATTTCTACTGAAATTTTTCCTTCATCCTGGGGACTCCCAAATTTGCTCAGCCAAATTCTTTCTCTGATTAGGAATGCAAATAATCTCCAAGAAGGTGGCAGTCATCTTTATTATATACAGTGGCACAACAATATATTGTATTGGCATCTGCCCTTAATTTAAAACATGGTCTTATAAACCTGCCAGCAGCCCACAAGTCAGGAGAGCAGACTTTGAAAAGGTGTGTCAGCTGTGGCTTTTCTGGCTCAGGAGAGGTGGAACCATGGAATTCCTCTGTTGTAAAATTACTTATTTGCAGGATATGAATTCAGTACTCCTACCCAGCCCATTCAGGCTGTAAAGCTGAATGAGGAGCAAGGTCTCCTCCTTGCTGCGTGCCCACAAATACCTTTACTATTAATTACCACAATGTAGCAGGTACAGGGAACCACCAGTCTGGATACCCTCATGCTAAATACCTGAACAGATTAGCAAATACTCGGAGATTTGCTGGGTCATTTTCCTAAGATGAGTGATATGTGCAAGTTACTTCCTTGGTGCAGTCCTCTTCATTTATAGAAATTGTACACCAGCTCTCTTTCGTGGGACACTGGAGGAGCAGCTATTTGCAGGCATGCAGTGTCCAGGCTCCCAGTTCACAAGACTGGCTCTGGCTTTTCCCAGAGCTTTGGTTGACTGGCTTATGGTTCCCAAGACTTCCCTGCACCCTTACCTGCTCCACTGAGATGTAAGCCCACTGATTAGAAAAGTCTATTAGCAACTAACATCATCCACCCCTAACTTAGTTGTACAGGCACTTAACTGAATCATCTGTGATAGGAGTGCAGTCAGCTGAGCTTTATAATCAGCAGAGTCCAGCTATGATTGGAATTGCCTTTTATTTCCCACCACTGATTACAGGGAAAGCCAAAGGCTAGGGCTGCATAGTTAAATGGAATTCTGTTTAAAAGCTGAGATTGAATGGGTTTGATCTCCACTGGACCTGAGGTGTCAAGATGATTGTGTCGTCTAAATGACTAGGTAAATCTGGGATATCACAATCTGCAGTCTTGGCTGAAGATGTGAACAGTGAAAATAATGTTCATTGTACTCCATGTTGGTCTGATAAGCCTGTCCGAGGGATTCCCAAGCGTGATCTTCAACTGTTTGTGTCCATCCCTGACTGTCTGAGCACAGGCTGTGTTCATGGAGTGTGTGAGCACACTGAGCTGGAACAGTCAGATAATCAAAGCCCAGCAGGTGTCCCAGCCCTGGACACTTGCAAGAGGCCATGCAAGGCCATTATTGGGCCTGTCCTACACTCCATGTCCCCAAGAGCAGGTTGAGGTCATTTCCTGAAGTGGGGCTGCAAAGGCTCCTGTTGTTGTATGGATTTCCCTGGAAAGAGACTGAGTGTGAGGGGAGATGAATGTTCGTACCAGGCTGGACCATGTCGTTCTGGGCCTGGCTGGATCCTGATGGCCCAGTGGTTAACCTACCTTCCAGGGCAACCCTTTGGGACCTGATGGCCCATGCAGTGAAGAGTCTGTAGTCTACATTAGTTCCATAGCTGATCCCACCAGAGGAAGAGTCTTTTCCAGTGGCCTGAAGCCCTCTCTTTACAGACAACAAATTCCCTAGTATTAACTTCTGAACAAAAACACAATAAAGATCTCATTCTTTTTCAGCTGATGTTGAAAAGTGGCATGAGGTGGGCCATGCTGACAGGGCACTTTGCAAGGAAAGGAGGTGTCTGCTGTAACTAAAGGATGTTTCCTTATTTTCCTTTCCTTTTTACTTTGTTTTAAAGATGTATGACTTCCCAGTCAGCGCAGCTTGCAGTGCGCCTTTGTTTTCCAAATTAGAAAAACAAAACAAGCTGTTTCTCAATATAGTTGTCGGGCAGTTTGTTGCATCAAGCTGTGAGCAATGTATGCCATGGAAAGAACCCTGGCTGATGCCAGCGGAGGAGGTGTGTGATTGGGATACAAAAATAGTCATTCCGCTTGGAGTGTATGCAAACAACTGTGTTTCTTTTCTGGTAGCGTAGAAACCCCTGGTGTGTCCCCTAATCTCAAAGCTAACTCAGAAAAACTATAATAATGTCATCTCTTATGTTCTTTCTTTCGTTGCTTGCTCACCCCTTCCTAAGGGATGATAGGTAGTCTTATCATGGAGGACAGAGTGCTTACCATGAAAAAAATGTCCCATTGCAAATCTGTACCTGTGCTTGTAGGTACAGATATTGCAGTCTCCATATAAACTCACACAAGGGAAGCTGGCTGGGCTGTGCCAACACCAAACTTCATGAGTTTGAACAGTTGTAGGTTCCTTGGGTTGTCTGGATCAGCCAGAAGAGGGAGACAACCCAAACACACTGTAAAAGTCATAAATTTAGAAGGGTGAAATAGCTTTGAATTTATCTTGATTTCTTTTAAATAATTTGCTTGAGAGTGCCTGATTTTCCAGGGCAAGGAATAATATTAAGACTAATTATTAGAGATATAGCAAGTCTTTTTTCCCTGCAAAACAGAACAGTTTGCAGAGCCCATATACTATACTTAATGCTAGACAGTTGGGTAAAAAAAAATCAAACCTATTATTTTCTGCCAGCGGTTTCTATATAGTTCTTCATTTTGAAGATGTCTTTTGCTTTTCTGTTTTGTTTTTAGTCTTGTTTGTGTTTTTATTTTATTCAGAACAAGTGAGGCAGTATAATATTTCCTCAAAAACTGTTTACTGAATTGGCTTAGCATTCATTTCTATTTAATATTAACTTGGTGAACCAAAATAAAGAAAAAAATGCTCAAATAGAATTGAATTTCAGTTTTCTATCAAAGACATAACTGTGATAGTGTGAAACAGAGAGTAAAAATATTAAAAAATTGTAAAAGGGCAACACCGCTCAAATGTAGGTATCTGTTCCTCATTGATTTTCAGAGTTAGCTTCCAGTCATCTGACTCTTTGCATCTTATGAAATATAATGCAGTACATAAAAATAAATCAGTTGGAGAACTCAGGATTCCAGCATGAAGCGTTGTGATGTCAAGGGTAAATGAACCCATTGAAAAAGTAACAAATGCACTTCAGTGATTGCATTTTTTTAGATTTTATCACCTAGCGTGCAGATTTTGGCTGTCTAAACACAATGTAGTCACCATTTATCTCCTGTAAAATCAGTCAAAACAGAAACTCCTATGTAATCAGTTTAACTCAGAGGTGGTGGTGGTGGTGGTGGTGGTGGAGGGAATCACTTTTCTCTAGTAATTCTCGGGAAGCCAATGCACACATCTTATCAGGAGTTACCTAGCAACTGTATGCTGCCATTAGTTGAAGTATAGCGATTAGTTAATAGCCCGTGACTTCACAGGTTACTTTTTTTTTACAGTTATATAGAAGTATTTAGCATTTGATTTCTTCTGAAAACCCCTTCTCATACAGAAATTAATATCAGGTCAGATTATGACTGGCACTTATCTCTCCGGTATATAGTTAGCAGTAAGTGCTTCCTTCCCTCCACCTTCCCCGTCATATTTCATGTCTGCCAGGCAATTGCTACAACTTAAGCAATTACCAAGAGAAAATTATGAAGTGTCAAAAAGAGATCAGTGCAATTTTCTGGAAGTTTGTTTATATTTTAAATAATACCTGGGGATTGCATGAAGAACAGACTGTTCACATCTCCCATGTCATACTAGGATCAGGCAAGAGGAAAGACCTTTCAGATCTGGCAGTGTCACAAGTGCGCATTCATGACCCACTGTTTCAGGTTTTACAACATAGTATAAAGGGGGGGTAGCTATCACACACTTAGCTCAAGTCTTCAGCAGCACTTAAGTGTTTTGATGCAATCCTTGGCATAGTTATTTTTCCCTGGGCTATTTTTTTACCTTTTTTTTAACCTTATAACTTTCTACTAAAAACATGCTTTTTTTTTTTTTTCGTGACAGAAGTGATCCTGTCTGCAAAGATCAGTTAGCTTTCAGCATAAGGTTTTCATCTAATGCCTAACAAATCCTCCCTGTCTTCTGTACGATGGTTTTATGAAGTTTGAAAAGGTGCATTCCTTAGCTTAGCAGGAAAAGCAGATGTTTTTACTGCCCAGGTGAACCAGACATCCATCAGATGTGCAGGGTTTGGTTCTGTATGAAGCCCATAGGCCAAAAGAAGGACAGGAGTGAACTGTCAGCTGTCCCTCATTCTTCCTGCAGCCCAAATAACCAAGACTGCGATGCCCATCCCTGGTGACCTGCAAGGTTGTTTCTGAGAAGTGTGGTCAAGTTCCCTCATATTACTGTCATATTTCAAAACCTGTTGGCTCCTGGAAGCATCTGGAGGTGATGAAAATGAAAATCATAAAAATATTGGCTGAAAGAACCCTGGAGTTGCCTTTTCCCATCTCCTGCTCAAAGCAGGGTGGGTGCCAACAGTGTATCAGGCAGATTTCCTTTCTGTACTGGCAGTTCCAGCTCCAGTGTTAGAAAATAAGGATGGATTTTTGAAGGCAGAAGGAAAAGTCTGGGACTACTACCTTATCTGTAAGAAAATTTTGTCCTTTGGATGCTCACAGTACTAACTTGACTGGGCAATCTGCCTTTTCCAAGGACTTGTTTTCTATGCTTTTAGTCTTTTGCTGTGTGCTGGAGATCATGGTGTGTCCCTAGGACAACCAGCCTGATCCTGGCATTGCTGCCATCTGGCACATGATAAACAATAATGAGTTCTCTTTGTCTTTCTTCACCTGCTCAAAGTCCATGCTCAAAGCCAGTATATCAAAGGCTCTGCATGTAATAAATATATGTGCCACAGATGTCTTTAGGGTGGCAATCACCAATGATCACAGAGAGCATCCTTTCCATTCCTACAAGGCCAGGGTGGGGATGGCTTTGTACCCCTGTGCAGGGTGAGGAATGCCCTCCTTTTCATGGCTTTCCCTATAGCTTGTGGACTGGCTGGTATGGGCTAGCTTGACCAACAAATTTAAAGTTCCCTGCAGGTATTTTCCCTCTGTGGACCACCAGAAGCTTTGGATGAGTGTGCTGAGTCTTGTTTGGCCCTAGAGAAACTTTTAGAATTGACTGGAATTGTTCTGGGCATAGCTGCTACCAGACCTTATTCCCCTGTGTCTTCTTTCAACACTGAAGCAGCTCAGGACCATGTGCCTGCAACGGTTCTGATTCAAAACACAGTGAAATCAATGGAAGAACTGCATTGATTTAGGTCTCACACAAATGCATTAAGATCGTTAGGATGCAAGGTAAAGCATAGATAGTAGAAAGTCTACTACACCTTACTGTCCCTGCATACAGAAAGACAAGGGAAATGAGGAGATTTTTCAGCCACGCACTTCCTTGGGTTCACTTCCCTGGCCTGATGCCATGCCAAAAACACCACCGGGCAAATTTACCAAAAGGAAGAGCACAGCCTTGCTCACCACCACACTACTCAGCAGAACTGGCCCCTTTGGAGGGCGGTGGTGTAGCTGTCCATGCCATGTTGCATTGCTATGGTCCGTCCTCCGGGGATCCCCCTGGATGGGATGATTTTTCTGGTGTGGACTCACTGAATACAGCCTTAGCCTGACTTTCAAACACCCACCACATAGCCTTTGCTAGTCTTAAAAGCATGGATTATGTTTCATATAACTTGCTACAGATTCAGAACTTCCTGAAAGCTGGAACAAATGTAATTATTATCTTGTGGACCTTCATAAACCATCCTTACAGGCACAGGGAAGAGAAGGCAGAGCATTGTTCTGTTTGTACTTTTAGTGAGAATTGCTTTGCGACTAATAGTGATAAGGACAATGTAAACTGATAAAGAGATAAACATACAAAATAATTTATTTCTACTGTGAACTCAAGATAAAAATATATTGCAAGTTTTATACAAACTTTATGCTCCTACTGTAATTCCTATACCAGGCACTACATATATCTATGCATCACATAAGCCCAATTCATATTGACACATATAAGTTAGTTAAAGAACAATCCATGTATAGTTTTGTAAAATGTGAAGTGCTTTATCAGTGCAAGGTTGAATTTTGGTAATTGTAACGGAACAAGAATTACCATTGACTGGTATCTAGTAATTTTAAGCTTTGATCTCATTAATAGGGTCAGATTTTGTTACTGTTGGGAAGGACATTTTAAAAGACAGCTGCTGTGATTTCTGAATAGAGGTTGGATTAGAATGTCACAATGATTTATGTGACTTCCAAGATATTTTATCGTACAGTATTAAATATAAACTGCAGGTAGAACAGATGGATTTTGCTATACAATCCATCTACGCTTCATTCTGTAATGTGTGGTTATGACTGCATGTAAACAAGATGTTTTGTCTTGCAGAAGTTTTTCTAAAGGATTGCAGCAGGATTTGTGCCGTCATTTATTAAACAGGAACTCCAGACCATAGAATGATGCTATACTGTGGCAGTTGCTGTACTTCACAAGAACAGCATTTTTCACGTGGCTGACTCTCTCTCAGTCGGCTCCACAGCAACTTTAAATCATTCATCTCTTTCTTTGTGTTTTGAGGGGTAAATGTAGCTGGAGATTGACTTAAGGACCATTTTCGTATGCTTGGGCCTCACTTAAGGAAGTACCATGTTCATTTGTAAAGTGGTTGATCAGTTCGGTGAAAGGAGCTGTTGCTACATCCCTGCCTCATTAGCTTTTTAACTGACTGTATTGGATGCCAGCCCTGCTTGAAAGTACAAGGAGGTGGTTTGCTTCTGGTCTCATCAAAAGCGGCTTTCAAGCAGCAGCATGGAGATATGTGAAGTTATTTGTTAAATTAAGCTGATAAGAATGAGACCAAAATTGGGACCAAAGACTCCTGTCCCTCATTCCCATGTTCTGATACCCTTTTTTATACTTTCCTAATAAATGGTTTTCCGATCCTAGCAGGCAGATTTGGAGGTACTAATGACATTTTGAATGGAGCCTCACTGTCCTCCTTAGGAGAGCGCACACAACCCCGGGCAGTGTGCTGGAGGAGCGCTGCCTTCTTATCTAAGTGACAACTTCAGATGCATGGCTCTTTTGGCACTGGTCATATTATTTTTCAATTTGTTGTGAGTATATGATTTAATGCTGACTGCATTAAGGGGTTTTAGCTCCCGGAACAGTATTTTACTGCATGTTTGATTCTCCTTTATTGCGACATTTCACAGACAACAAAACCTTTGAACTGAGAGCCTCTGCATCCGTTGGCATTGGCTTACAGCTGGTTTCATGCCTTTCCTTTAGACACCTGCTTTACCAACCTGAGCACCTAAGTGGGGAATTTTGAGAACAGAGGCTATATATCCAAATCCTTCCAAAATCCAAGCCATCCTAGATAGAAATGACAGCTAAGTAGTGAGTGGTTTATCTGCAGCCTGTATCATGCACTCTGACACAAGCGCTTGGATAGCCGGTGTGGACAGCATCTGCCCCTGACATCTACATCTCACATTCACTGGTGAGCTCTATGTGGTCTCTCTTTTGAAAATTGTATTCCCCGTGAAAGGACTTCTCTCAAGCTAAATTGTCTGTAAGATCACTAACTCTGTCTCCATCCTAGTGTTAAATTCCTAACAGTTTCTATCAACCCTCAGTATCAGCAATGATGTTTAATAAAAATCTTATTAAAACTGCATCATCTCGGCATGTATGATGATGAGTCAGAGGACAGCTCTGGATCATTCCATTAACTATCAAATAAACAATTCCTACTGGAGATGTCCCCAACTGTAGAGTTAGTTTACTTTTGCTTTCTCTTCATTTTTAATCCAAGTAAGTAAATTTAAGGATTTGTCTGAACTGGTATTCCTGTTGCAGTGAAAGATGAGTGACTGCATCCAGGTCTGGCATTTATTTCTGACAGTATGCTTACAGGTCTTACAATAAGGTATTTTAAACTAGGCTTACAGAAATAAATAATCTTATTTTGCAGGTCACAGTACAAATATTTTTCCTACTGTGGCATTTATTCTCCCTTATAGTTTCATTCTGTTGTTGTGTAATTAAATCCATCATTTGCATATGCCCAAGGTGAAAAAGAGAGCTAGATGCAAACGCTACCAGTATTTTAACAGACCGGGTTTTTTGACTAGAGGGAAAATGAATGAATACCCAAAGGTTCAAAATATCCAACAAGTAATTTAGGAAATTTCTGCGAGTAAATGGCCATTGTCCTAAATTTACTTCCATAATTTATGAAGACATGACAGTGGATTCTATGTACCATCTTTTAGGCATCTGCTTTCAGCCTTGCTCTACAGTATGTATTTAAATGCTACATCTTCACCATCAAGGTGCAAAAAACAGTTCAAAATTGACACACAGCCCAGCAAAAGACAGGGTGTCTCTGTTCTCAGCTCGGTGAATGTAACAGGGTGGAAGCTACTGGCTCATCACAGTTGCTCTGCAGAAACAAAGATTGAATTCTGGTCTGCGGAGCAGGTAGAAGACAGACTTTTCAGTGTTTCTGTGTGGAAGGGATGCTGAGCAGCTGGCAAACTGTGCACAAGGGCTTTGTAGTGCAGGTCTGTGAGCAGAAAAGATCAAAATGAAAACTTTTGATGACCAGTGCAAAACAGAGCTAAACAAAGCTGTCTGCAGCCTCAGCAGTGACACTTCCAGAACCTCTAATGATGGGGCACTTCAGCGTGCACTGATTCCAGCTCAGCCTCTGTCTTCACCCAACCTGCTAATGGAAAGAGCATGTTTGATTACTGACTCAGGGAGCAGATATTTGCCCTGCTTCCTGCAGTTTGGTAGTTAACGTTTAAAAACATGCTATTTTAATAATAATAATAATAATAATAACAACAACAACAACAGTATCCATTGGGAATAAACATTATCCCTTAATTTCTAAAAATAATTATGATATGCATCTTAAAATTCAGAAGAGTGTGGCTCATGAATAGGAATGTAATTTCATTATTTAAATGCTGATGGTACAGCTAGAAAGCAACTGAAGTACAGTGTACACCAACCTAAGATTCTCACATTTTTCTGCAATATCAATTCTGCATTAGCAACGCTAAGCCACCTGCTCTTTCCTTAATAGAGCATGAGTTATTAAGACCAATGTTTCAAATTATGTTTATGCTCTAATAGAAAGGATCTGGTTTCTTAATTTAAGAGGTGATTTAGTTTACCTGCTTTACTTGGCATATTAATTATTAAGTCACTGTGTGAGTGTCATTTAAGATTAAATCATGCTGAATTGCTTTGAAAAATACAAACAATCAGGAAAGATGGGTTTAAGGAAAACTCAGATGAAAGAAATTAGCATACACTAAAGTAGATCATGACTTAGGGGGGTAGGAGTAGTCTCATGCCCATGGTTGAGCATTTGTAGTTTGAGGACTCAGAAATTCTTTTGTGCTGTGCTAATAACTTTATTTTCATCTTTTATGAAGACTCTTATAACCAGAGTTTCAAAAGAACGTTTTAATTCTGAATTGTTTAGATTTGGGGCTCAGCATTTAGCATGTGTTACTGTGATTTTCAAAGCTAGTGAATACTCAAAGCTACAATTTGAATCAGGTGAGAGCCAGAATGTCAACCATTTTTAAAAATGAGGCTTTATTTTTGGAACTTTACAGCATAAATTATTTATACAGTAAACTGTGGGTTTAGGGTAGAAAGTTCAGTAATCTGATTTTCCATCTGATGCATTACGTAATCATATTAATCAAAACATTTCTTTTCATGTTTACCATTGAAGAATGAATTCACTTAAATTAATTTGAATTTTATTTTTAAAAAGTTGAATCAAGATGAAATGGTAATTTTTCTGATTTTAAAATATCTAATTGGAAAATCTGAGAATGTAACAAATTTTCTGAAAAGGAAAATTAATTGATCTGACTATTTCTGAGTGTTGTCAATGGCTCTGATGCCTGGAAAATACTTGTGCTGAGGAATTTCCTTTCAGTTCTAGAAGCAGAATTTTCTTGATGTTGCATGTTTGGCAAGGCAAACTCATCAAGATAAGGGAATTCATTTTTGTTGAATTTATAGATGGTCAGAGCAAACCATCTCTCTGTTGGATTCATTGGATACCTTTGCATCATGTTGCAGGATGTGGATAAGGAGACAGACAACCACTGCAGAACTGCCGGAGCGATTGCTTTGGTGGTTCAGCCTTTCCTTACACTGCTCCAGGGAATGTGCAGTTATTATGCTTGGGAGTTAAATATTTAAATCAAGCTCCTCTTGATAAAGCTTAACAACCAAATCTCCACCCATACCATCATTAAAAAATTCAGACCTTCCTGGCCCTTTTACTAGGCAAGATCAAGGCCAAGGCATCATAACTTTCTTTAAATCTTCTTGACATCTTTAGCTTAGATACAGTTAGGGTGGTTGTGCCTAGACTGGAGATTCCCAAGCTTTGGTATATGAAGGCAATTTAAATGGGGTGCCTCTGCAGAGCGAGGTACAGTAATGCACACCCCCACTCTGCTTAGAGGCATGAATAGAGGCACTTGCTCCATGGGATGCCAGAGTGCATTTCACATCAGGTGGCGTCCACAGAAGAGCTCAAGATCCTTCAGCCTCCAACCTAAATCCTGCCACGTTACAGAATGGAGACTGGGAGAGAATCATCACACGGCCAACGTGAGTGCAAGTGTCAGGACCTGCTTCTCCAGCTGTTCTTATACTGTTTTCCATGTGCCCACTAATGGCTGCTGCCACAAGCAGGGTGCTCAGCTACGCGCATTTTTTGGTCTAACTCAAGTATGGTCTCCCCTATACTCAGTATGGTCACCCCTATGTTTTTAAAGAGTGAGAAACTGGCATCTCAATTTCTCTTTGAATTCTCAAATTCACTTTGGTTACTAGAAAATAATAGTTTCCATTGTTGATCTGATCCCATTATTGTAGATAGTTGCTTATGTCATCCTGTGCAAATGTAGGAAAAGACAACACTGATCTTGCAGAATGCAAAATAGAAAACTGCTGGAGATTTAAATGATTTAAACCGCATCTTTCTTGTCTCCAAGTATCACCTCTATCCGTGTCAAGCAGAAGGAGCAACAATAAATTTTATTTATGTGACCCAAACTGTGACGTCAAAGGCCCGCAGAAGTCCAGCTCTGTGTAAAATCAGACAGGGCATGTGTTTGCTCTCAGTGGTGAAGTTCAGTGAAGCCGTTTCTATGCCAAATCAAAACCCGATCCTGTCCAGCCCTCCCGGCAGCCTTGTGCCACTGACTTCGTTGGGATGACAGGGCAGTTGCTGTCTCACACGGTGGGTCACAGACCTGCAGCAACAGCAAAATAGAAAATGAATGATCTAGAAACATCTAAATTATTGTAAGACTCTCTAGCTTCCACCAAAAACAGCCCCAAACTCGTAGAAGGAAGAAAATGCACTGCAAAACATTGCAGTTCTTCCTCTTCTGAAAAAATGTTGGATTCTCTCTGAGGCAAGTGGCAACCCTGGGACTTCGACCCCTAGTATGATGGTCCCATTCACTCTGGTGCCACCCTGTCGGTATATGAAAAAGGCCGCAGCAGCCGGTGGCTGAATCAGGCTGGATTTAGGGACTCCAGGGCTTACTAGATGCAAGTGGCTATTTGATCTAAAGTGGCTACTGCTACCCAGCCTCTCTCCAGTTCTTAACATACAGCTATCTGCAAACACCATTTTCACATGTGATACTAATTCTGTGTGTCTTATAGCCACCGTCACTGCCATGGTGTGAGAGCTCCCAGCCATTAATGAGGGGATGCTGGGAACCCCTCTGAGGCACAGCCAGGTATTATAATGACTCTTATAGCTGGGAGCTGGAGCGTAGAAATGAACTGTGAGTGTCTATAAGCCCACATGGAAAGTCAGCAACTTGCAAATTGGCTTCATTTATTCTCAGTCTCATTTCTGTCCCTTTTCTTTGTCCTGTCTTGGTGGGTTTTTTCCTTCCTTTGCTCCATTCCCCAACTGAGAGTATTGTCTGGGAGCTGAGGGAGGAGTTCAGCTGAGAGCAGAACTACCTGTGAGCAGCTCAAGTCCTGGAGCACCATAGCTCATGGACCTTGTGGGAACCCAGCCTCTGCCAAACTTCTCATAGAAAGAGCTTACATTTCTAACAGTGGCACAATTTACAGGGACTCCTTCATTTTTTAGTTTAAAAATCTCTAATTTGCTAGCTGTGCATTTTTTAAAGCTTCTATCTGTGCTATTCACCTGTCTGCTCTTACTATAATATCCAACTATCTGGCAATGTCTTGAAGGCATTTTATTTTCTAAGAGTCCATCAAGACAGAGAAGTAATGTGCATCCTTCAATTGCAAACGGAGAATCAAGTCATGGAGAGGCTGTGTTAGCCCTGAGGTAGCCCAGGTCTCTCCAGTCCTAAGACAGCTCCCTCACCACTGGGCCATCCTCTTTCTTGAAGGTTATTGAACGATGGGACTCTGCTGTCATAAAAAGATCCAATACTTTCATCCATCCTTTATCTGTCATGCATTGCTATTGCATCTAGCAGCAGATGCACGCATTTGAACCATACAAGAAAAGAAAAAAAAAGGAACAAAGACCACTGTTTACCATAGGCTGGTTTGAAATCTTTGTAGTTGGAAACTAAATCAAAGGGATGCTTATGTTTTGATGTACACCAGTCTTAAATCATTTGTAATTTTCTATCACCTCCTTTTATCAACAAATTAACATCTTGATATATAAGATCATCAGTAAATTAGCAATCATCACCAGAACACAAATTTATTTCTTAATGTGTGTGCAAAACAAAGGACAATTGATAATATGTGGTGTAGCACTTTACATTTTAAAGAGAAAATAAAAATATTTATATACGTTAACATAGTTGTTAATTTATTCCAGCACCTGCAATCGGTGAATTTCTCTGGGCTTTGTGTCATTTTGATGTATGTGCTGTACAAACTCTTTCCCTTGCAAAGTGTCATTTATTTTCATGAACAAGAGAGGAGGATGGGGAGCTATAGGAAGGAAAAGGAAACACATCTGCATCTCTCAAGGAAAATGTTTTAAACGTAATATTAAAAAACCACTAATTTCAAAGATAAATTCTATGAGTAAGGGGAGGACATTTCCTGTAAACAAAGAAAAGTAATAGTTTAGCATGGATTTAAAGCTAATATATAAAATTGCAGATCAAATCCTCCTCCCTCCCAACAATCATTAATTCATTAATCCTTGAAACCATGACTGCATTGTTTTCTGGTAATTATACACACCTCATATGCTGGCTTTTTAAGACATTAATTGCATGATTAGTTTTATGATTTCTTCTGATTACCAATTAAGTTACCTTTTTCTCTCTTTTTTGTATTTCATACATACCATTAGACTTTATAGTGCTTCTTTTTTAATTTCTCACCTAGCAGGGGTTCTCACACATTCGAAGACTGCATTATCCACTCAATAAACAGAGAGAGAGTTTAATTTTCTGTGTAAAGTATTGCTGTGGACTTGGAAGGATGATGTTTCAGATATTATGCTATCAAGAGTGACATTTAATTTTACAGGGAAAAAAATCTTGTTTTTCCCTGTCATAACAATGTTCACAGAGCATGATTTTAAAGATGTGCAGAGACCAAATCAAGTGATTCTGTCTGTTGGCTTAGCTGAAGTTGTCACATCTTCCTTTTTTGCCCAACATGTATTGCCAGCTGGTCTTAGATTCTATTAGTGTGATTTCTTATATAGACTTCTCTGGGTCTGTGCATGTACATAAAAGTAGCACCCCATATATCATCAATCTGATACACATGCATGATGCTCTCAAAGACTGGGAAAAAAGAAAATTGACCAGTGGGACTACATATTTGAATAGCAAATCCCTAGTGTAGCTGCATCCCAGTTATCTTGTAGCCTGTGTCCTCCAGATGCTGAGGAATCTCAACTTTTTTAATACATATATGACTTTCAGCAAATGAGACTCATATCAGCTGCAATGGCAATATATTAATGCTTATCATTAGGTGAAGCTCATGTTGGTGTTTTTAGAGACTTATAGATGAGAATATTGCACAAAACAGAAATTAAAAACTACATGCAAAAACTACATGCATATTGCACATACATGGACAACAGCTGTATGTCTTCGTATGTGTTTCTTTATGTGAACATATTTGTATGCTTGGAATATCAAATATTTGTGTGGGATTCATATACATGTTCTGCATCATCTTTGTAGTGTAAAAGCAATTACATTTAATAATCAACATCAGAGAAGATGCCTAAATGGAAATTATTGAGAAAGGCTTTCATGTAAGGAAAACGTAGAACTGACCCATAGACCTTCTTGAAGAGAAGAATACAGTCTGTAGTATATTGTGTGTGTGTTTTTAAGACAATCTGGTATCGATTTAAATGAGTACACACTTCCAATTTTCTGACAGCTATGTCAGGTCAAAGAATAGAAAGACTCTGGGAGTTCCAGGGTAAGTCTAATTGGACCGCCACAGAAAATAAACTCCCAAGTTTTCTGTTGAGCCTTAAAATGCTCTCTTGCCAAAGCTGTGCTGTGGTTCTTTAGTAGGAAAAAAAATGTCCACACTGTACCATATGCTGTTCTACAAGCACCCTGCAGACAGCAAGTCAGCATGGAGAAATGTGCAAAATTGAAGGTGTACCTGTAATAACAAGTAAGGACACCTCCAGCTCTATGAAAGCTGCAATTTTTATATAAATTATAGGAAAAAAATACCAGGTTCTCTGATTAACCTTTATTTTTCTGTCATGGTTTTCCTTTTTAAGAGATCTTTTAAATCTGTTTCGTTGGGTCCTGCTTTGCCTTGAATAATACATGAGGCAGCAGCAAAGTCTGTCATTCCAGAAAACAGAAGACTCCAGGAGTACGGGCGCAGGCTGTCACTGGCCTGACAAGGTCAGGAATGGATTTGGAGTGCCCAGAGCTTTCCATTTGCTTTAGTTACAATTGATAGTAACTTAAATATTTCACTAACCAGGTGCATTTATCTTTGATCTCTTTAGAGGTATTTTGTAGGCATAATTTGCATATTTCACTCATCTTTTATATTGAATAACCAATATGAATCTTTTGAAATATTTTTTCCAGCACCACAAAAGGTGAATGTGTATTTATGCTGCTTCTGTCTGCTTTCTAGGTTGTGTCAAACTCAGTACTCTAATCAAGGCAGAAATATTTCCTTCTAATAGTCCAATTTTTTTTTGGTAATTGCATTCTTCTGCTTTCAGCCATTCATAAAAAGTTATACACAAAGGAGGTAATGAGGTAACACCAAATGTTGTAGCTAACTTGAAAAAAATAAGAAAAGACATAGCATGGATTTTCCCGTTTCTTTATCTTTGAAAAAAATTACTTGGCTGCTGTTTTTAAAGAAAAATTATGAGAGATTTGGAGGAAAGGCAGAGGGGAGAAAACCCATAATTATGGCTTGCTCTTGTATAAAGCTTTTATTGGCAACAGGATTCTCAACATTTTTCTCAAAAGATATTTAGAATTTGGTTTGTTTATTTTTAATTCTGTTTCTTCTTTCCAAAAGTGTCCAAATCATCATTCATCTTTCCAAAGGCTGAGGCCATGACAAATACGTGCTTTCACTGTATGGAGACAGTGCCTACAGGCTATCCCTCCTTCTCTTCTGGCACTCTGCGAAAAACTTATGCCTTCATTCCTGAATTAAGCTGTTTAGAAGTCAACAGATCTACTTTATTTATAGCATCTTACAGTTTGAATCAAATATTACAAGATCAAATTGTGGTGCCTTTTACAACTTTACAGCACTGTGGGAAGATATGTTCCTAGACATCAAGGACCATTTCCAAATTAAAAAGAAACCACCCAAACCCAATAAATAAATGAATGCAATTAATAAAATAAATCAATAGGTGGTTTGGTTAGTGTAGAAAAAAGATACATTATACATCTTTTCCTGTGGCAAGTATTATCCCCAGTGGTTTTAAAATCAGAGCAACAGTGTATTTTAGAAAGAATAATTATAAAAAAGGATATTATTCTGCATGGTACTGATGTTGGCTGTGTGATGATGGGCCTCAAAGACTGCCCAAAGGCCTGTAACCTGCAGAGCATCTCTGCATCCACATATTTTCTCTTCTTATTATGTGATAAACAAAGTTGTTTGCAGCTTGGATTTAACAGAAGAGTGTTGCCCCACAGCATGGCTGGGATGATGTGGCAACGCAGGAGTCTGCATTGCGCTGCCACCGCTCAGAGCCACTACAGCCCACTCACCCTCCACTTTCTCCTTTACTCATTCCATTGGTAGGTTTATGTGTGCATACAAGCCTCCTGAGCAAATTCCTCGGTCTTTACCACTGACCCAGTATGTGCCCTTGGATAGGTTGCCTAGTACCTCTTCTTCAGTAAACCAGCTGTATATGTGGATACTATCAGGAGGATGATACAGGCTAAGCAATAATAATAGTACTGTGCTGAAAGTGTTTAGTGCTGAGAAAATTAGTTACTGTCCCCAGAGAATGCTATGAGTTTTAGAAGTTTCATTGGTGTATCAGAGAAGGTGCTTTCAGAGCAATATAACACATCCTTGAAACTAGAAAGTACAGACAAGCAGCATGGAAATACTGTCAACACACTCCCTGATAGCCTCCAGCCTTACTTTAATAAAGGATGAATAAATGAACCAGTAACAATTCCAGATACTCCATCTTGCAGACTGATGTATCCCAAAAATTTAACAAAAGTTTAGTAATATTCAAATAGTCATTTGAACAATATGTTTTCATCCTCTTGCACTTCCTGCATCTGTGGGTTTAGTCACTGGATACATGAAGTGCTAAAAGTGTCATGAGAGGCTCTTCTCTTCCTAAGATCGTTTGCAGTTGCGTGTCGTGTAAGCCCAGGAGGTTTGGACAAGCAAATGTGTGGGTCCTTTTCAAACCAAACTGCACCTCCAGAATTCCAGTTTCCCCGTCACTAATGTTCAATCAATTCCATGTTTAAACTGGGAACAAATCTATCCCCAGTTTACAGAAATGTAGCCATCTATAGCAGCCCAAAGGGACTAGGATTGCTGCATCAAAGAAGTTAATTAGTGCAGTGTAACGTACATCTGCAGTATAAGCCATTTCAAAAAGTACATCTGCCTTAGATCAACCTAAAAATATTCTCTTGCTTCTGAAAACACAACATAAAAATGCACAGCAGGCTACAGGCCAGGTATGTCAAGTACATCTTTTCTAAAAGTGGACCTTAACCCATAAGAGTCATCATTCACTATTAAATTTCTGCTATTCTGCTAGTCTTGATACCAGCCCAATATAAAAAGGTGCTGAAGGCCATGATGGACATCTCATCCACTTCTCTCTGTTGAAGCATCCAAGGAGCTTGATACATTCATGCTGGCCTCATGTGTCATGCACTGACCTCCCATCAATGAATTGCATACAAGCAGGACAAGAGCAGGCATCAAATGACAGGAACCATTTGATGGTTGGCAATCCTGGAGTATATTATACAATCGTTACAATGGGGGGGTGCCAGAATTAGAATACTAGTATAAAATTTCTCATTTCTTTAATCATGAGAAGGAGCAAACTAGCCAGTCTGCTTACTCTTGTAACATACTCCTTTCTCTTTGCCTCAGTGTTCTTTCGTTGCAAGGAGGGGGTCCCTGAGGAAGTCACCCCAGCCTGAGTTGCATGGGTCTGCCAAGAAAGGCTGGTTTTCCTCCACGGTTTTCCTCCATTTTTCCCAGTCATCAGGGGATGAGACCCTAACCAGTGCTGAGGAGAAGGGGGGCTGATGGGCAGGATCTAAGGAAGATGTACAGCAGCACCTGGTTTCTACCTGCATTAACATAAAAACCTAAACCTCTTGGTCCATGCCTATTCAAGCATAAATATATTTTTTCTTGCTGGTATCAGTCAGAATGGAAGGACATAACTGCATGGCATAAACCACAGTGGAAGCTGTGAACCCGAGAAGTACTGTTCCCATCAAGTACAGCTCCCATCTGGAGTGGAAAGCAAAGCCGTTCCGTTTTGGAAAATATGGGGCAAGTTTTCAAAGAGGCAGGACTGAAATGCCACACTAAGCTGCCCTAGTCAGGCATCTCCTTTGAGATCCTTTGTCTCCTACCTCCGTTTTGAATAAAGTAATCTTGAAAAGTTCTTTCTGAAGACAGGATCCCCATTTATAGGGAAAGTTGTTGCTTTTTTTATATTTTGCAGGAGCAAACTTTCATATCAAAATTTTTTTGATATGGAAATGCTTGCTGCTTTTAAGCCCACCTACATGCACACCAAGTTTCTGAATTACCAGTAAAAATCTATAGGCTTTTGTGCACAAACAAACTCACCTTTTTAGTATGCACCTGCTTAAGCAATTCCTTTGAAAACAGCATACATGATTTTTGGGTTTTGCCTATAAATAGTCTTGCTTTCTAGAATACAGTTTATTACAGGCTCTTCTAAATACATTTCTAAGGGGAAATAGTAGTTATCCTTATTAAAAATTAATTTTATAAATCAAAATTAAAGTTGTTTGCAATAACGCAACATTCTTTTGCATCTTGTGCTAACATTAGCACAACCAGTGGAAAACATAAAAGGACGTATCCCATACACATTTGAAATTACAATTACAATGTCAGGGAGGGGCTCTGTCAAGTCACAGGGTCTTTTCCTAAGAACAAGGCTGATTTTCTTAAGGACTTGTCTTTCCCACAGACCCCTGGCTCCAGCACGTCCCTCTGAATCAGCTTTGGAGCAGAAGGCTGCAGGAGGAGCAAATCCTGCCTCATGCAGTGGGAGATACCATGAGGCTGCCTAAAATTACATGATATACTAAAAAAAAAAAACAAACCACAAAAAAAACCCAACACAACCACTATAAAATAATAATTATAACATTATCTTTACATCACTTTTGAGACGGAAAATAATTTTTACTACTGGAATTAACTTTCTTAGCTTTTTTTAAAGTGTTTTGCAGATAAAATTGACTTCTGGGGCTATTAAAATAATGCTGTGTGAATATAGTTCATATTTTGCTGCAGTCAATCAGGAATACATGTTCCAGGAGACTGATAGATCCCTGCTACTTTTTTCAATTTCTCACAAAAATGATGTAAAGCTATAGATTGTTGCTTGGATAAGATCTGAAAAAGTTAAGTGATGTGATAATTGGGTTCTATCTTCATAACTCAGTAATTCTCTAGTAATCTTGTAGCAATGATCCAGAATTTTGGTCTCTTAGTCATTCAATTCACATCATTTTCATGATACAAAAAGTAGTTGATAGCTGACAGACTACTTAGCAACACTGGTGTTTAAGGTTCCTCCCTGCCTTTGAATGGGTGTTTGAGGTACACACGGGCATCTCAGAAGGCAAGTTTTATGTAATGCTGTCTTATTGGGACCTTAGTCTTTCTTTTTTCTTTAATGTTTTTCTCATTTCTAGACTGTCATGAAAATATTTCAGCTTCCCAACAGAACTGGATAAGTAAGCCTATGATCTAGTGCTGATAGACACAACAAAGTTAATCACAGCCTTAATTTAAAAGAGACAACCCAGAAAGTATAACCAGTAAGTAGAAAGCAAGGTTTGCACCCATTTTGAAGCAAAAATCATAAGTCCATTATCATATTTGTACTACCAACCAGGCTGGTACCAAGGCCCCACAAAACTGAAGTTTCCTTTTTTTATTTTGGGACTGACATAAGTACAGGTTGATGCTTAGGCGTGCTGTGATCTTCCTTGGAGCTATCTCTCTGCTGTCCTGGGAGCTTAACAGTGAATCATGACAACTGCTTTTCAGAAATGAATTCACTTGAATATGAAACAGTGCCACATATGAGCTTAAAACTGTAGCCTGTGCAGTTATATTGAGTATTTGCTCATTTTTGTAAGGTTTTTTTTTTAAGTTTTTCTGCTTTTGGAAACAGAACAGAGGATACATCTGTATGCTGTGTGTTTTCTCTTTGCGAGATGAAAGGCACTTTTGATGGAGGTACAGTCTGTATTCACTCATGGTAACATTCAAGGTATGGTGAAAAGACGTCCCATATAAGCATACTGAAATTTCTTTCTTAGGTATTTTGTTTACAGCTTATACCTGGTGGCAGGTTGGACAGCATTTCCAACCATTACAGTTTCTTGGCACTCCCTGTGAGAAATTTCAGGGGCAAACTTTAATAATTTGAAAATTTCTAGCATCTACTCTCTGGCTCTGGCAGAATTTTCGTAGGAAAATTACAACACAAACAACTCAGTCATTTCTGAAACTGCACTGCAGAAAATTAACCTTAAGCCAGTGTCAAAAAGTTATGGTGTTTTTTATTTTTCAGCTGTCGCAGTGATCCATCCCTGCTACTTTTGCTTGGTGGTGATGGATAGTACATGACAAGGATTTATCATTTGCTCTTTTTAATGGAAATGCAGGGAATCTTTTCCCAAGTAGTTGTAAACCTGTGTATATGTATGGTTTGCACATGCCCTGAAGAAACTTGCAGCGCTTTAGCATCTGCTAAATCCATCCCCATGGATGGATAGATGGGGATGTATAGAACGGACAAAAAGCTTGCTGAAAGCCTGTAGCCTATGATCTGGAGAGTTTGTTACAAACTGCATGATCAGGGTGAGAAGAAGAAGAGATCTTTTCTAAACAAAATGAAGGAAGAGGCTGTTAACACAGACCTGGTTAACGGCGGGGACTTCAACCTGACTGGCTGCATCAGCAATGCCACAGGACACAGCAGTCAAGAAGATTTGGGGAGGGTGTCAGGGATGATTTCTTGGCACAGGTAACGTCTCCAGAGCCAACCAGGAGTGATACATAGCTCAGTCTGCAGATATGGCTGGGGAAGCTACACCAAGACAACTGTGGAGAGAAACTTCCACACTGGGACTGGGTAAGCGAAGGACACAGGGCTAGGAAAAAGATGGGTTCAGATTTGGAAGACAGTAGTCACAAAAGCTTTGCCTAGAGTACCTTCCTTGACCATGTGGTCTGAAGCGACTGGTTTTCATCTGAGAGCCCCCCTGCCTCGGCACAGGGATGTGGAAGCAATGCTAACACTTCCACTCTCCTTCGCCACTCATACCTAATTCCAGTAACCCAAATGGTAGAGGTCTGGGTGATGGATATTAAGTTATGTGATGAGCTATACTGGGGTCAATATGAAGACATATATTCAAATTACAGCAGGGAAGGCTGGGGTTTTTGTGATTTTTTTTTTTTAATCAAAATCTTGTGGATGTCATTTTTTATTCTGAAAAAATATTTTCACTGCAAAAAATTGCAAAGTTAAGCCCTCAAAATGTAATACCTGACATATTGTTTCTGCACATTTAATTTGGTCCATTTTTCCATGTATATTAAAGTAGAATGTTTTATTACAGAATCCTGTTTCATTCATATGCAGAAAGGGTCAGGTTTGGCAATGAACTAGGACTTTTAGGTAAAACAAATGATTAAGAAGCCCCTATCTGGTTTGTTAAGTCAGAAAATATAGAATGACACAGGATAGCCTCTAGATTAAAAAGGCAAAATTTCTTTTTCTTTTTTTTTTTTTTTTTTTTTTACCAGGGAGTCTTTATATGTAGTTAGGTAATTTTCTTACAAGTTTTGTCAGAGACTTCTATTTCTTTCTCATTTTCTAGATATACAAGACCTTCTGTGTAGTGCTTGACCCATAGGTTTGGCGAGCACTTGCACAACAAAAGTATGAACTGGAGAGTGTGTGAGAACATATGAAATACTACAAAGAGTAGAGCAGAAATGCTACACAAATGGAGACAGCTCAAACTGTGTACCTAAAATTAATGGTAACTTTTTGACGCAAATCTTTCTGTGCCTGAAATCTGCTTTTTACAGAGGGAACAATATCCACTCATGTCCTAGGCAGGATATGAAATTCATTAAAATTTTGTAGGGTTTGTATACTGGAATAATAAATATCGAAGAAGGAAATGAAAATATTGAAAATTATTTGTCTATCCTTACAGCTGATGGCTGTCATCACAGAAGGGTTTGTGTAACGTGAGGTAAATAAGGCAAATGGCCAAATGCAAACGGAGACACAAAAACCATGGGCCACTCTGTGCCCTGCATGACGAGGAGTCTAGGAAAACACAGATGCAAAATATATGTGTGGGGCAAGACTGAGTTGAGCCAGCAACCTTAATCCTGGCTTTTCCTGACACCTAGGGTGCTTGATTTTCCAGCTTCGGTCCAGTAGTTAAAACAGGCTTCCCAGGACCGCTTTGCTCCAGCTGAGAGCAGGAGGTAAGCCCCACCAGACACTAAACACCTGTTCCCTTGAGGCACACAAGTTGACTTAACCAGCACTCCAGACACAGGGTGCAAAGTCAAGTCCCTCCTCCCCACTGCGGCACTTGACCCATGGGCTTGGCTCCTCCAGGCTGCATGCTAAGCTGAATGCTGTCGCATGTTTGTTCCAGTAAATCCTTCACAGGAAACCCTTCATCAGTGCAGAGATGGGAATCTCTCCCTAAGGACTGCCACAACCGCTAAGCTACAGTTGGTGCTCGCTACTCTCTGGCCCGATGAATATTTAATTGGGCCATGCAAAGAGGAAGAGTTTCAGCAGAATGGACTGAGAGGGGCCTCAGTGGGGAACCCCAGCTCTGGTGGCTTCAGCCATCCGGCGGGAAGGAAGAGTCCTGATCCCTTAGGTGCAGGAGCTGTTTGATCAAGGTAGGGGCCCACATCATATAGACAGCTGCTCTAATTACTGAGCTACTGGATGAAAAGGGGCACAACTATCTTGCCCTTGTCCTTTGGAAAGACCAGACCTGCTTTGCTTATCTAAAAAATGCGTTAAGCTACACAAACCCTAAATGCAAATAAGTGCCTCTGTGCAAGTGAGCTCCCGAATGAGGCAGGGCTGAATCCATATCCAAGCATTTGACATCTTCAACTGGGTAGGCTGGGCTGGTCCAGTGGGGTGCTTGCTGGGAACCCTTCCAGTCTGGCCTTTTTCTTACCCCAAAGCACCTACTTCAGATTTGGGAAAAGCTCTCAGCAGCACAGTGCCCGAGAGGTAGTTGTTGCAGTGGCACTACCAAACTCCCTTGGGTTACTCTAGCCCGGGGCGGGGGGGGGAGGGGAAAGTGATATTTAGGGATGGCAAGATGTAGTCCATGTGTTGTTAGGTAGCACCTGCAGGTAGATCTGCATAATCTGAGAGAAAAGCTTTTCATTAAAGTGAAATACAAGTTTGCTCCTGAGAAACCTTTTCTGAAGTATGTTTAAACTATGCACTTCAAAGCATGCTGGTGCTTCTGTGAGCACTGGCTTCACAAGAAACTTTCCCATAGATACAAAGGAGGAGAAAATCTCCGAAGTAATATATGGAAATATGAGGAAAGGCTGTTGGCTTCCTTTGCATGAATGCACCTGACTTTGACACAAGAAAGGAAACAGTAGACAAAAGAAGCGCAAAGCTCCCGGTTGCAGCCCTTTTATAGTAATAATAAAGTATGGGGTTTAGCCAAAATTAAACTTTCCCCATCAATTCAGTCTGCTGTTTTCTTACTCGTGACCTGCCCAGCCTGTATCCCAGAGCATCATACATGTCAGTGCTTTAAAATGCCGCAGACATACCCTTCTCAAGATAACTGAGTGCTAACAGTAGGTGGAGGTACAATCCAATTGTTCTGTAATGTTTCCAAACAATCTGAAGCCAGCTGATTTGCTATTAATTTTAATTAAGCTTTGCAATAAAACCCAACAGAACAGTGAGAGGCATGAGCAAAACTAAATGCATAGGTCACACCTTTAGTTCCCTCTGTGCAGTAATCTGATAGTTTATTCTGGCATCACAGGTGGAATACACAGACCTGAGTTTAATCTCTGTTGTTTTTCTCTCAAAAATCATGTCTTCTGCTTTTCGTTTGCCTCGATGAAAGAAAATTGTAATAAAAGATGGTTCTCAGACCAGTTCAAGCATCAGAATACAAGCTGATTTTAGAAAGGTATCAGCTTATTCAAGGTTCCTAGTTTGTTCATCTTGTTTTTTAAAGGAAAGGCAATAGGAAATGCTGACATTCTTTTAATTAAACTTTTACCATAACTGAATTTGAAAGGATGTCTCTGAACTACACTTCCTCAGAGCTGAAACAAGACAGTGATGGTCTTTCTTTGTGGGTCTAAATTTTGGGGAATGAAGGGCACAACCAGTTTTTTGCTCATGCAGCTACACCCAGTTTGCTCCCCAGGCCATAGGCAGTAAGTGTTGATGGGCACTAACAAGAACTACTAATCATGTTGCTAAAGTGCTCCCAGACATGTAGATCTGTAGAAAGAGCAAAATACCACCCACGGGAAGATTAGCCCTGAAGACTTTATGTCTGTCCATTTTGATCTTACCTGCTGCCCAGGTTTTCAGATCTTTCCAGACTTAATGTGTTAAAATCCACCTTCAGTTTGCGTCCTTTTCACTTGCAATGAGTCTAATCCAGCTAGATATCAGGGAACAATATTTTCTTCTTTAAAAATCAGAATTATATCCTATTTGTGCTATGAGACGGCCTCTCCTTCTGGAAGCCTCCAGAAATGCAAGACCAGGAAATCCAGCCAGCACCAGACTGAGGAGTGGCAGAAAGATTGATGTGGATTAAGGTGCAGGGAAGCACTTTTCTAGGAATAAATCTGTTTGCTGAATATAGCTGCCATTTTGCTTTGTCCTTTTATGCAATTTGTTGTATGCAGCATTTATCCTGCCTTCTTTTTCATGCTTATGAAATACATGATGCTAAATGCAGTGTGGTTTATACCTAGATCTCCAGCGGTGTTATAAAGCAGCTCTAACTAAAGTTAAAGATATAAGGGAAATAGAGAGATGAGGTTACTAGGCACACAGCAGACTGGGGAACATCTTAAGGAGGTACCTATAGGTCCTGAAAATTATTAGCTCCTCTCAGCAGCCTCTCCCAATTCATGATTCTTTATTCCCGTGAAAAATGGTCAGATATGTCACAAAAGGTTATACTAAGATGACAAAAAATGATAGTGAACGGAAAGCTATTTTAAAAAGTCTCTGTCTTTCATATCGTTACTTTGATGAACTTGATTTTCAGAAGAAAACACCAGAACACCAGAAATTCACAGTGAACTTCAGGGAAGATGCAATTACCTCTCACGTGAAAAGTAAGTCACATATGCTTTACCAGTGTTTTTTAAACCTCACATGAGATAATTGCTGCAGCTGGAAAATACCTGTTTTTCAGTGCTGCATATCATATTCATCCTACTTATAGGACTTCTGTCATTAAAAATTACATTAAAACATCACCCCACTCATGTTCTAAAGCAGCACTCAAAACTTAGCAATTACTAGATTTTTAATTACATTATTTTGTTATTTCTTCACTTTCTTTGAGTTCTTTGCCTATGCCCATGAAAGCTGGGGTGGGGTGAGGGGTGGAATTAAGCACGGAATGAAAAAGCACATGGAGCTTGTGTGTAGTTATTACTATGTGCCTGCCTTTCATCTAACAAATTGAATCCTAAATGAACAGAAAGAGAATGTGAAGAGACAGTCACATCTAGCTGACACCAGGCTTCTAGAAAATTATGGTATGGTTCGCCATAACCCAAAATCTTAATAATGAGATGCATTACTTCCAGCAACTGTGTATTGCACCATTTGGTAGCATATTTTGATAGTAGAACCCCACATTTATGCAACCTGCCAGAAGTCCTTAGTGTCCCCGCAAAGCAGAACGAAACCTGGTTTCAAGTGACTTCTGTTGATCCTTGCTGTCTTATGTAATTACCCATTTTCTAGCATCGTGTGTATTACTGTGATGTAGCAGATAATGATAATTCATAGTGCTTCTCGCACATCAATACAAACTCAGCTTACCTTAGGCTTTGTCTCCGTAGGAAAGTAGTTTTATAGTCACATCGATATTTTACATCCATATGCTTGAAACAGCATGAGCCATTTCAGGATCTTTGAGTTCAATTTTACAGGGTCTCAAGTTTTTTTCAACTTGCACGCAGGGAAATTCAGCTAAACCAAGAGATATTTAGAGGATCATAAGGGTGTTCAACACGCAGGTCTTATTAGGTTGATTCCCTTAGTCTAGATCTATGCAATGGACCACAGAGGTTCAGCTAGGTGATGTCCTGTAAAGCAGGGGCTGTGACTCTGCTGGGAATCTGATCCCACAGTCCCATAAGATCCAGTGCAGAGAGCAGTGAGAACTAAACCTTTGTTTGTCACTTTGGTGAGGGCTTTTTTTCTCTCTTTCATTTATTTTGCTGATAGCCATCAATAACAGCTTCAGTGTATGCTGCCACTGTGTGCCTGCCTACCTGTGGCCTGTGCTGCGGATGTGTTTATAAATTGAATCATTTCTGACACGACAGACTGTGTTTTAACAATAATTAGAGCATATGATGATGCTGAGTCGGAACAGAAACAACTCTATTGCAAAGACTTCAGGCTGCCAGTAAAGGAAATCTGACATTTATGCAGGCTTTGTGGTGTTTGAAGCTACTGGACATTATAACTGAATTGCTATGTGGCTCCGCTCAGCCGTTCTGTTTCCCAGAGGTGTTTCAAGAGCATGAAGCCATTTCTTTTCCTCTTTTTGTTTGTTTGTTTGTTTGTAAAGGGCCTTGTGAGTTATGTAGCTTTCGCTGGGAAATAAAAAGACTTGTAAACGTAAAGCTTGCTCCTCCCTGACATTTCAAACCTATGTGTTGGTGCTTAGACATTTAGTTACATGGCTATTTTTGTAATGAACTACCTCACTTAAAAAGGAACTCTAAAATGCCAGTCTGCCTTAACAGCTATATTATGGTCAATTCCCTGGTGAAGTATGTGTAACTTGCTGGCTTCAGTGGGAGCAACATACATCTGAGGGCAAAATTAAGTCTCACGGATTGATTGATTGTCAGATGCTTGGTACTATGTGCCAGATATTCAAAGGCACTTAGCTCCCAGCAGCTCTGGCAATGAGACCTCTGGCTGAATTTTCACAGTCTTTTTGTGAATCTCACATACAATGTGTAAATAAAAATGGGTCTGAGTCGTTACATTCAATGGGAAGTAATTTATTCTCAGGAGCAGTCCCAACGTGTATCTAGATCCTGTTGAGATGATTAAATACTTATTAACATGAGTAAGAGTTACAGATTACAGCATTCTGTTGACTATTTAAAAAATCATGAGGCACAATTTATATTAAAGTCAATGGGCAGAGACAGGAGGAGCAGAAAGCATTCATTAGAGACGTGGGCTGCAGTGGGGACCCCGTGAGCCTGTGCTTGTCGAGCCTGAGGTGTGATTTTTAAATTGCATCTTTGGTTTTGTGGGTGCCACTTTACACTTGCAACTAATTGTGCCCACTGTTCTGAACCGAGAAGGTTTCCCACTTTCTCTCTGCTTCTTCTTGTGGGCGGTAAATCTCACTTGCAGAATCAGAATGCAAGTTAAGAGTAAATTTAAGAACGAATACTGTTTTCCAAGCAGATTCTGTTGTCAAAACTGATTTTCTCTCCAGACTACCCCACTATCAGCAAGATATCTATGTTGTCCTTCCTCGGGTCTAAAGCTTAGGGAACGCACCCCAGGGTACTCAGTACTGGTTTCTAGTTGCCTTTCGGGATCACACTTTCTGCCACATTTCATGAGGGGTCTAACAAGTGAGAGAATCCATGACTGGAAAGCAGCGTTGTGATTCCTCCCCCCCGTGCTGGTGGTGCTCTCCAAGACAGTCCCAAGCCTCAGCTGTCTGCTTTGGATTGAACCTAAGAACAATACTCAGACTCCGAGGTGTCAGCTGCATTTTGAAAATATTTCCACATACATTGAACATGTTTAACAATTGTTTAGAGTAGACCTTTTAAATGACAGTCATCCATCTATCAGACCTACCACCCAAACTGAATAGCAGGGCATTTCTGACATTTTGGGCTTGTAAATTAATTTATTTGCTTGATGATGAACATTCACTATTTTTTGTTGATAGGAAAAACAGCATACATTGATCATCAGTTTCATCTTGTGTCTAGTCATCATCCATTTACCAAATGAGGTGCCGCTTGTATGTTGGTTGAGGGAGTCACGCAGATTTGTGAGCCAGACGGTCTTACACACTGGAAACAGCTTACACCAAAAAGAGGTTTGCTCTACAGAAGTCATTCACACACTCTTATAAACAATCTTACTGATCATCTAAGAAAAACAATCCAGTTCCTTATCTTGAACTAGCGATAATCAAAGCTGTTGAACATGAGATCTTGGAGCTCAAAAGTTTTGGATTTATCTGAAGAATATGTGTGTTTATGCACATATAATTATGCAAGGGTGCATTATAGCCCATGACTTCAAGCAAAATACCTTGAATTTAGAAGGCATCTGACATTTGTGTATCTGTTGTATGTATATGGGGGTGTGTATATATATATATATATATGTTGTAAAGAAATTCAGAGACTTACAAATCTCATACAGCCACAGACTATGTTATATCAGTCCCTTGTGAATATAGCTCAGTTTATGCCAGACATAAAGGCTAGGGCTTTTGAAAATCAAAAGAGTATCATGTGGTTGTTAGAAGACTTAAATTAGCCCCTTCTACACATACGGTCAGGGAGAAAGATGCATAGATCTGGGCAACAGCTGAGTGTATTATTTCAGAGTTTAAGCATAACAAAAGAGGCCATCATGAAACCTTAGAGACCTAACTTCAAAACAAAATTATTAATAGCCAAGAGGGTAAAAGCTTCAGTGAAATTCAGAACCCAGTTCTAAATAGGATCTCCACTTCAAGAATGAATAATAGATGGAGTCCAACTGTTCTGTGGTTGAGCACAAATTAGTGATTCATTGATTGTAATCAAAAGCAGCTGCTTGTAATCAAAGCATAGGTTTTGATAGGTCATTATCAAATGATATGCTAATTTTCTATGTATATAAAGAGCAGAGATGGAGCTTGTCAAGAAAGGTCTTGATGATGCAAAGTACAGATCTTGTGAGTTTACCTCAGTGCTTTCTTTCTTTCTTATCAGTCCTTTTTCCCAGTCAGCGTTTCCTGTCCCCATAATCAGTTTTAGTTTTGTAGCAGCCTGTTGGAAATGTCACCAGCATCTGGATTGGTGCATCACAGCACAATAATGCATTTATAGGAAGAAAGCGGGTCTTAGCCCTTCCTTTTATCATGATTAACTTAAAATGAATGCTCCTTTCTATGGACATAAAATTAGTGAGTCCAAATTTTGTGAAGTGCTTCAGCAGGTATTTTTAGATTCACCTGTTTCAAGTTAAAAGACCTAATTAAATGGCAATAGTTAGCCAGCAGTAGATAGTGAATGAGAGTTACAGCTATCCAGAAACTAAAAATCAGATCACTATTTAAATGCTTAAATTTATACACACATTTGGAAGTACCTTGCCCTTAAGTCTCACAGTCTTGAAGTTACCTGGGACAAAGCTCCATGTAAAATTAGTTCCTCTAGTGATAACAAAGATCTCATATTTAATCACAAAACACCTTTAAAGTCCAAAATCCCCGTGGCATACTTCCATCCTTTGGGAAAAGGAATACTGTCTTGCCTGTTCATTGCTAGGAAGGGATTGTTCATGTCAGGTGAATGTCTGGCTATGTCCTTGCTTGCTCTGAAGCAGCCCTATGAGCCAGAAGGTCATTCACTGGGTTTGAGGTGAGGCTGTGGAACCAAAGAGACAGTTGCAATCCCTACCTAGTCTGAATTCACGACACTGTAGCCAGTTCAGTGGAAATTAGGCCAAGCTCGGCATACTTCAAAAGGAGACTGTAACTACCCCTTTTTACCATACTTTTCAGTTGCCATTGATCCTGGCGTTTGCAATCTGTAGTTATTGTTCCCTCCCTAGCTGCTTTTAGGTGCTCAAGAGGAGTTTTCCATATCAATACAACAAGGATTTTTTCCATCTCAGTATTGGCAGGAAAGTAACTTTTTTTAGCCTCAAACCTCGCTTCTATAAACCATTCCCTATGTCATTGCTAGGTGGTCTGGCTGTGGTTGCTATTTAAATTGATTTGGAAACTAAAACTGCTATACGTCTGTAACAAAACTGTCAAGCTCAGCTAGTGACCACTGGATAAGTATTAGAATAATGTGAATATGGTGGCAAACAGACAGCTCTCAGGTGCCCTGTAGCCTCTCAGTCTGGCTCATAAAGTTTGTAGAAGCACTGGCAACTTGGCACATTAAGTTGGGCTTCTACTTCTGTACCATCAATTTTTGTAACTGGTGGGATTTTTACTTGGAGGATGCTTTTGTTTAATTGTTACTGATATCAAGACATGGCTGCAACATGGCAGCTGCAGTAAAGAGGAAATCCCAGCACCCTTGCACTGACATGTAGCTTCATGGTACGTGTCTGACCTTTGAGCCTAGATTTGCAGAATAAATCATTGAAAGGCTTCAGAGGGAGGTTCTGTCCTTCCAACTGTAGGATTTTGCACCCAGGGTGTTGAAAGACGTGTCCCATAGTGACAAAGTTGACCAGTGATTCAGGCATTGGTACTGTTATGTGAAGATCATACCAACATCCCCCGTTATCTACAGTAATCTGCTGCCCTTTTCCAGCCCCTCTGTGGAAGAATATGATCACAACTGGTCTTCAGCATCTTCCTAGTGGGTAAACACCTCTCTAGTTCTGTAACTAGTCCTAGTAGCGTAACAAGCATTTTTAGCTTATCCTCAGCTTTTCCCCTGAAAACAGCCCAGGTCTTGGAACCATTCTCACCCATCAACATGTTCTTATAAAGCAAACACAATTCTGATTATGCCATGATTTCTGAATGGAAAACCACAGGAAAACAGATTCTTTTCTCACTAATCATCAGTATTGTAAGTAAGACAGCAAATGCAGAGAAAACCACTGACTGTTGCTGTAGGCTAGGTGGGCTGCAGGGTTTTTTTCATTTTCCCTTTTAGAAATTGAGGGATGGTTTTCTTCAGTGAGGCAATTTAAGGTCATTCTTGTTACCAAATTGTGAATGGATTAAAACAATACCTTATATCAGGTTTTAATTTGATCCACAATATTTATAAATGTAGATGGACAGACAACAGCAATGTCACAAAAACAAATAAAAGCTCAGAGAGCTAACTGTCTTTGCTTTTTGTCGAGCAAACTCTCTGTCTTCATCAGAAATATGTCATGATCTAAAGGACAGTAAAATGTTTATATTATTTCTAAGAGCTTAGAGAGATCATTATACTATTAATATTGCATTTTTAGAATGGCTGTTGTGTGTTTTTCAGTTTGGGACAGTATGACTGGGAACAATCTTGGGTTGATTCAATATTTCATTTACACAATGAACCAGTAAACACACAACAATATTTTTTCATTATATTTTTTCAAAGTAGAAAAAAAGTTTAATGCAGTTATTGTCTCTTCTCACACTCATCTCCCAACTATTTCTCACCTTTTACTCTCCTATAGCAAGTTAGGGGTTTGATTATCTAACTCGGTGAAAATTACATGCTCTAGTTTCCCTCTGTCCTGTGCATCAGAGGTTAATATGGAGAAAACAGATCCATTATTTAGTCAAAACTTTAAATTATTTCAATTAAAAAAAAATAAATTTTGCTAGTCCAGAGTCCAGAGGACAGGCAAGGCATATCAGAGGGATGGAGAGAGGGGAAGCCTTTGCTCCTGAGATGTGAGGAACAGATGTGGAGACAGTGGCAATGGTGTACTCCAGCCTTCACCCCAGCAGGAGTCACATCCTAATTTTTTCCCTTCTGGACAGCTGTGGTGGCAGCCAGCTTGGATCATCAGTGCTCTGCCATGGTCAAAGTGGGCAGAGGAACTAGCAGTAGTTGACTTTACTGGCTTTGCCTAGATGTAAGACAAAAATGTGTACTCCCACAAGGGATAAATAAGAAACATAAATTCAACGTAAAAAAAAAAAAAAACCAAAACAAACAAAAAAACCCATTACCTTTCTTTTACAAAGATTTTCTTTGGGAAAAAAAAAAAAAGAGAAGATAAATGATACCATCTCTCTTATTTTTCCAGGCTCAGCCTCAAGACATTATAATTGCTTGAGCGAAGGTGAACAGCAAGCCAAACCAAGCCATGCATTTTGGCTTCCTATTCTGCTGACTGATGTATTGTTATTTGAAGTGTTGCATACCTCATTATGTGCAGTTAATAAACTAGTATTGTGGGCAGGTCTGCAGTGCCCTCAGATCTATGGAGCAGGTTAAAAAGTGGACCAACACTTAAAGGTTGTGAAGCAGAGAAAATGATTGCAAAATTCACAGTGAATAACAATGTGTGCCTTCCATCAGTCAGTGTTGCCCCCCTCTTTTCTGCTCTTAACTACGGCCAAAACAGCCCATTCTCATTTTTCTTCTCCTTATATATTCTTCTTGGTGCATTTCTTCATCTATTTGTGGGATTCTTTCAAATAGTCACACAGTGACTGCAAGGCTAAAATGTCATTTTCATTTTCTAGATGAAAATGTCTTTGTAATAAACAGGACAAGTTAAAATTTGCACCTAACTTTGTAGAAGGAGGAAAACATTTCTTGTGAAACTGGAATTTGATAAAACGTATGCTACAAAACACAACATTTATTTAATTGGTAGAGAGGCTGGGGGTGGAATAAGAAATCAAAATTTTAACAATTTTCACACAAGATTTTAAATAAAGGGATTTCATGTAAAGGTTGATACACAAGATTCTGAGCTTTCCACATTTTAAAAAGAAACATTTTAAGCAAGTAGAACAAACAAATAAACCCAAGAGATTTTTAGTTCATAGGATCCCATGTCTACTGCGATTGTGGACACACCAATTATCAGAAGACTAGTAGCAAGGCTGGGTGTGTTGGAAGATGTTGATTTTGCCTCCTTGGCCAATTCAGTTATAAACTGTCCTCTCTGTACATAATATGCTTTTACGCTTTCTGCATGCGTGAAGGTGCAGAAGGGGACAGGGACATTCCTGCAGCAGATCTCAGAAGCACTTGGATGCTCAAAAGCTCTCCATCCACACACACCACAGCAGCTCTTGCTGTAGGTTTTGACATCTTCTGCCAGTGGAAAGCATGCTCTCACCAGTGCTAATTAGTATGACAGACAAGTTGGAGCTTTGCCTCCATTTTTGCTGTGGTCCCTTTGAGGGGCACCTTTGCCCCTCCTGCACATACTGGCACACTCACCCAGCAGTAAGCTCCAGCAAATCCAGATGCTTTCAGACCTTGTACCACCAAACCATATCTAAAAGGAGCAAGTTCATACATGCTACAAGCAATCCACATCTTTGAAACTTTTAAGGGTTTGTAGTTGACCTAAAATGTTGTAGTGATCCAGGTTGAAAAGTTTGAAGCCACCAGTTGGATCCAGAGACTTAAAACGGGCAAAAGCGATACTGGCAGAAAAGAGGAAGATTTCTGAAACAAATAGGTAAAAAAGCGCTCAGCCATTCCTCTATTTACAGGAATGTGAGCCTTAGCTAGTGATTTTACTTCTTGTTGGTCCTACAGGCCTCCTTTATGGAGCAGAAAAAAGGTAAGGTATGGGCAATCAGTTAAACAGAACTAAATTAAAGTTGTTGACAAAAAACCATAATGTGCATTTGATTATTCAGCTTCACTGAAACAAATATTTCAGGCAGCATTCAAGCTTTCATTGTTTTTATGACCAGTATGTTTGCTGCCATGAACTCAATCATGGCACAATAGGAGGTGAGACTAAATGGTTTGACACATAACAAGTAATCATGATAAAAGAATTGACACTCTATGCAGTGCAGAGGCTGTTACATTTTAAAATGCAAAATTAATTTCAAGATTGATTGAAGTCTTCTCCCTTTCTTCTAGCAGTGGAATTAGCGTATTATTGTGGGCCTTCTGCAGCTCTTTGTCTAGTGTATGGCATCTGCAGTGGGTTCAGAAGCATTTCAAAATGCATTTAGATTTGAGCTTTAGAATAACCTTTGCAAGTACTTTTCCCCCTTGAAGCTTCACAATGAATTTGTATGGGAGGTGGAGGAGGAAAAGGAGGAGGAGTTGGCATTAGAGCTTCAGAGGATACTGAAGGATTCTGTTTATCCACAGCCCAGGTAAATTGCTGGAGATTTAGCACACAGCTCATGCCATTTGTCTGAACATGACCTTGAGAGGACACCTTTCTGGTTTGAGGGGGGTAATTTTGTTTCATGCACTTGTCAATCTTGTGTCTGTTTCTCCAAAAGCAAGCAAGCGTGCTGAAGGAAACATGTGATAGTGCTGAGAGGTGGCCCACAAAAGTGTAAGGGCTGATTATTAATTAAGCTGCGACTGCATCCAAGGCTGCAATGCTACAGTGCAAAATTATTTCTGTTGTTTTGGGGAGGGGTTATGTTTGCTGGGCTAGCACAGTCTTACACACAGGGTTATTCACAAACACAAACAAGCATCTAGATACAGCAGTCCACATATTTTTTTTGCAAGTCTTCTTGCTAAAGGCGCCGATGAATCCATGCTTGCTGGAGGGCTGTGTTGGAACAGATATGAGTTAATCAAGATGAGGTTTTGGCTCTTCGGTATTCCTATGGTCTCAACCAAAGCAGACTTGTAGGGTACTCCTAATTGCTTCACTAGCTTCAATATGCAGCCACAAATGAAAATGGTCTGCCCTAATTCCTACGTTGAATATCAACAAGTTGTGAAGTGTTTGTGTGTGAGAGAGCGAGCTGGCGCTATCTGGATGGTCGGTGCTGGCAGGAGATTAGCTTGAGGCTGCAGGGGCACAGCGACAAGGGAAGTTCTCCTGTCGTTGTCTTCGGTATGCTAATGCTCTTGTTCATTAAATGAACACTAGCACTGCAATTAAAAGCAAGAAGAAAGAGAGTAGCAATAAATAGTGCAATGTTCAAAATACTGAGTTATAATACATCCTGAATGTGCTCACCTTTATCAGTGAAAACTCAGATTAGCCAAAATCTGCTAACATTTACTCATGCTGGGAGAATAATTTCTCTGGATTTCAATCATTTTCCCAAATTGGATAGATTTCTTTGTACTTCAGTTGAACTATAACAGGCCTATGGGGAGAACGGAGATCTTACCACATCAGTGATATGACCAACAGAAGTTATTCTTCAGGGTATGTCCAGCCTGATTTTACCACAAATCTGAAGAAATGAGCACTGGGAAGCCAGGAACTGAGCACTGGGAAGGCATGCTCTGGGCCGCTTAGGAAACCACCAGGTCCCTGTCACCTCCTTCTTAACCACCCATCACAGGATATGACCCACACAGAGGAACTGGCAGGAGATGTCACCATCTCTCCAGTGCCAAGCCACAGGGTTAGTATGAACCACTGCTCCCTAGCATTAGAGCTCTGGATTTAGCCAAGGTGCAGACAACTTTCTGCCACTTCTGTCACAGACAGGTCACCTCAGCAGGAGGACAGAGGAGACCCCTGGCAAGAGCTGCAGCTTCACCCCTTCAACGAAATTTCCGTCACTTTTCTTATCACCCAGTTAAACAGTGAAAAAATGATTGTCAGGAGCTATAACCTTATTGCAAGGAGCACTCCTGCTAGTAACAAAGATTCTTGTAGGGATGATGCACAGTCAGGTGTTGCATCTTCAGTTGACTTCCCAGGAGGCAGGACATGGATGCAGAGGTACCTACTGCAGAACAAGTGCATGGCAGCTTGTCATGTTGGGAAGTGACTGAGGTCCCAGCCAGGCACTTCTAGATGTCTTAGCCAAAATAAATAAAAATTAAAACAAAATAAAATAAATAGCATTATAAAACAGTCAGAAATTTACTCTCCAAGCTTAGTAAAAACCTAGAATTAATACTTAGGTTTAAGCCAAACACATACACTTTATGGGACTAGTAAAAAAATGTCCTTTTAAATTGTTATACAAGATGTTTTTAAAAGATTTATAAAAGGAAATAGTTTCAAAGAATTATTTTAATTTAAGTTTTTTTAAAAGTCAGCTTTGAAATGTTGAGATGCATGCTTGGGCATGTTTTTGTAACTGCGCTATCATTTTTTTCTGAATTTTTAAAAGAAGTCTATTTCAGAACTTAAAAATTGCCAAAATGACAGTGAATCATTTAAAATTATTTAAATAAAGTGTTTACAATGATTTGAGTAATTTATTAAAATGTGCTATAGGGTAAAATTCAGATTGATCCAATGGATACAATTTCTGTTTTTGAAATCCTTTAATTTTTCACAAGGCAAGAATGAGTTTCCAGCTCAGCTTGGTGGTTTTGTGTGTGATATAGCAAAAAATGAAGTACTAAAAAGAGTTGAAGCAATTTAGGGCTCTGTCTTCTTTCTTACTAATGACACCTTACTGCAAATCAAGCCTGAACTCCATGCAAGTCCCCCTACTCCTAAATTTTATTTAGAAATTCAGTAACGCTGAAATGAAATCTCTACCTTTCTAACCGCTTTAATGTGCGCAGTATTTTGCCCTAACTAACCAGGCCAGTGAGGCATTGGCATAATCAGTAGCTTACGCTTAGTTCAGCAATAATAATTTCAATTATGTATGGATAATTCTTTTGTATTCATAAAGACAGCTCTAAGCCTTCAAAATCAAGCAACCTGTATTTACTAGTTTGAACCTATTTCAATTTATCTTTTACTTTCAAATTATTTTTATAAAATTATCTCTCCCCATGAAATTTCTTTTCTGTGTTCACTGAACGTTGAAAAGCAATATGTTTCCATTTGAAAAGTCTTAACGTTCCAGATTAAAATAGATCCATTAATAACGTTTTTTTTCCCAAATTAATTTCATCTAACTGCCTCTATAGGTCTATGCCTGTATCGTACCACTTGGATTTAATTATAGGGAATAAATAAAAACAAAATATTCAAGACATTTAATGCATAGGGAGAAATGGCAGCACCATCTACCATTACCATTGCCTAAAACTTCCAGAATAAGATCATCTTTGCATTTTTCTGTAAATAAACAGTCCTTAACTTCTTCAATCTGAACTCTTCCCTATAAAGAATTTTTCAGGCTGAATTTCATCAATGATTACTTAATCTATTTGGGTGATCATAGAATCACAGAGCAGCCCAGGCTGAAAGGGACCTAGAAAGATCACCTGGTTCGACCTTTCATGAGAAAAGAAGCCTGGATGAGATTTTCTGGCACGCTGTTTGATCACATATTGGAAACCTCTGGCAATGGGGACTCCACAATGTCCCTGGGGAGGTTGTTCCACTGAATGATTGTATTTACTCCAAAACATTTCTTTCTTACATTGAGATGAAACCTCTCCCACTGCAACTTTTACCCATTGCCACTTGTCTTCTCCATGTGGCTCCTTGTGAAAAGAGAGCCTCCATCCTCTTTACATCCACCTATACCTACTGGAATTCTGTGATGAGGTGCCTCCTGAGCCTTCTTTTCTACAGGGAGAAAAGACGTATCTCCTTCAGTCTTTCCTCATAAGGCAGGTTCTCCAGCCCTTTGATCATCTTTCTGGCCCTCCTTTAGACAGTCTCCAGTTTGCCCATGTTCTTTCTTAACTGTGGGGACCAGAACTGGACACAGTTCTCCAGGTGCAGCCTGTCGAGCGCCGAGTGAAGTGGGATGATGACATTTCTATCTCTGTTAAGAATGCCTCTGTGGATGCAGTCCAGGATCTGATTTGCCTTTGTAGCTGTGGTAGTGACCTGCTGACTCCTGTTCAGCTTGTTGTCCACCAGGACCTCCAGGTCCCCATCAGCAAGGCTACTCCCCAGCCATGCAGATCCCAGTCTGTGCTGGGCTCTTCAGTTATTTCACCTCAAGTGCAGGACTTTTGCACTTGTCTTTTTTAAACTTCATGTTGTTCTTGCTTGCCCACTCTTCCAGCCAGCCCAGGTCTCTCTGTAAGATGGGTCACCTTTGTGGCACGTTCATCTTACCACCTGGTTTGGTGTCATCAGCAAACTTAGTGAGGGTGCTTTCAAGCTCATCATCCAGATCATTTATGAAGACGTTGAACAGCCTGGGGCTCAGTATCAAAATCCCTGGCGGACCCCACTTGTGTCAAGCTGATACTTTCCAAGTGCAATTAACTAGGTAGGTAACAGAAAAGTTACCACAACTGAGCAAACAAAGCATGTTCAGCTCCTTCACGGCAGTGGTTCCCATAAGTACTTTGACTGCATGGATAATGCAGGTCACCTTCTCTCATGTTGTCCCCAGGACTTAAGGCAGAAACTAAATAGTGACAATAAAATATTCAGCAGTTCCTCACTGAGGGAGCACCAGCTGAGGACTTTGTGAAAAAGTGGTTTGTGACCATGTAATTAATGACAGTGGCAAAATACATATTCATGAGACAGATAGAGTCTGGTGTTTCCTAATTTTGGGGGTGTTTGTCACTGTAATCTTAATATTTAAAACATTTCTTCTGAGTGTGTAGCACGTCAGTCAGGGTGGGCAACAGAAGGCACAACTGACTCCCAAACCTGCTGCTTCTAAGAAGCTTCCTTGGCTTCTGGGCACCAAGTAACAGCCACAAGTGCCTTTTTGCCTCTCTACCAGGGAAGTCAGTTCATGGGCACTGTCCTTCCTGATGGAAGACAAAGGGAAGAGATTTGTGGGTTTTTTACCCTGTGATCCAATTCACAGGAAGACTTGGGTGTCTTTCCACTTGCATGCAGGTTATCTTACAGATATAGGTGATATTAAGAATTCAGAAATTAGAATTGAAAAAGACCATCTAAAGCATTTCAAAAACAAAAGTGGGCTGGCTGTCACCAGATTTATTTTAATTAATAAGCTGAATGGCTTTATATATCCAATAAAGGTCTTCTCAGATCTTAATCACTCCAGCTCCCTTTATTCAGGTTTGCATATTCACTCCACAATGGTTATTTCAGCTGTAGTAAAGGCAAAGTACTAGAAACAGAAAAGATGCAAATAAAATTCCTGCATGTCCTTCAGACACTGTCTGTGCAGCCTGTAATTTCTAGGGCAAAGGTTTGATGTCTGATACTTCAAGTGAAGTTTGAAACCGAAACAAACCCTGGCTCCTGTGGAGAAGAAAATGTGTCAAGGAAGTTTGTCCTTTTTAATCAAAGCACCTAAGAAAAAGTGTTAGGTCTAAAATATATAGGTTTTGTCAGAACAGGCTTCTATAAAAATTGAAGCCAGAGAAATATTTCTGTGGTTTGTTAATAAGATTTACATTGGAAAATAAGTTTTTAGAGGACTCTTTCTCAGTGCTACCAACCTATACAGTAAAGGAACCAGGAAGGCAAGATCGCTTAGATTTGACTAAATAAAAATATGATAAAAGCTGAAGGTAAGAGAAATGCAGAAACACTGTATGTACCAAAAAATATTTTAAAAGTATTCTTATAAAAGTATTTTGTTATTAAATAGTTTTGTTGCACTTCAGAAACAAAGAGTGCCTTAGTGTCTGGGATAGTTTGTTACAGCACTTTCAACATCTCCATCCCTCTGTAAGACTATAGTAAAGAGGTCCAGGAAAAAATTTCAATAATTCCTAGAGGGAGGTGTCCAAACAGAGCACTCACTATCAAGTTCCTGTTATATCATTGGTTTGTGATGTTGAAATGAACATTGCAAGGGCTTTTTCAGTGGGTTAAATGTTCATAAGCAAGGACTATTTCAAGGTAATATCTTGTAATGTATATTAGGGCTTTCCCATACACATGTGCTTACAAGTGCACGTGCATGTGTGTAAATACATACATAAAGTCTTCTGGGAAGACAGCATCTCATCAACGCTCTTAAATGCTAAAGGCATGATCACATGCCAGAGTTGCAAATTTAAAAGGAGAAAAATTATAGCATTGCATTAATCTCTAAAAAAACCCCACATTATTAAGTCCAGGGGCAGCAGTCATGGAAGAAGAGGTGAACCTTTCCATCAGATTCACTAAATGCTAGCTATGGCTGTCCCTAAGACAATATTATGCATTGATTGCATCATGTAAAAGTATGGAAAACATATGACATTGTATAGAAACACGCAAAAAAAAAATCTTACCTGTGTATGAATATTTGGTCTAAGTCTTTGAGCTTCCTTGACCTCACGGCTGCTGAGAGTTAGTATTTTTGTCAGCCGTTTCATTATTTGATGCCTAGAGGTAGGCAATTACATTTTGTATTTGAGTTTCAAATATCCTCTGAAAATCAAGTGATTTATTTAAGTGCTTCAGTGTGAATTTAGCCTAATTTCTGTTACTCATGCTGGAATATATTGGCTAGCATTCTTCAAAAGTTTGTCTCAGAATTAACAGGCATATGTAAACACATATTTTGATCTGCTCAGGTTTTGTGTTCCTGCTTCTTTTAATAGGTACTCAAACATCACATATAACCTTTTGTCCATCTCCTTCTCCACAGGGCTATATTTATAAATGGTTTCACCTTTAATATGGCCCTGCTTTCCTATTTTAGAGAACAGAAATGACTTATCAGCCTGGTAGCAGATCCTTATTTTGTCTGCCTCCCACAATCCATCAGGAGAGGGTTAAGAAAAGGACCAGTTATCTCATAGCAGTCAAATTCTTTGTACATCATTGAGTTTTACATTGAACATCTCTGTGTGCTGTCAGCTGCAGAGAAAGAAGATTACACTGTGTGTCTGCTACATGAATACCCTGTAAATACTGCTTCAGTGCAAAAGGCAGATTTCTAATCGGCTATGAAATAAACAGAAACTGCTAGTTATTTTAGCATTCAAATAGTCAAATTTGGTTGCTTTAATGCACAACAGCAATTTACTTAATGCATTAACAGACATCTAATAGCACAACAGCCAAAACATCCAAAGCAGTAAAACGAACCCCACAAATGAGAGAGGTTATGAAAATATTTAGCAAGAGCAGTCCTACATACTGGGCTTCTCACCAGTATTTACAGCAAACAGTTCTTTTTGAAGCTATAAATTCTTTTGAATCGCTGATCCCCAAGTTGGTGGGGAATAAGGATAATGGGGATGGGGAGATGAAAGATTGGGGGGTTATGTTTGGGTTTTTTCCAAGACAACCTTATACATGATCTTTCCAGGCTCCACTGAATATAGTTAAAACAAAAGCTTTTACCTAATTTGACAGGAAACAACTGCATACGGGGAAAAATGAAGATATAGTTTTCGTTTGACTTTTTAAAATACCAGGCTGCATCTTTGTAAGCATACACATCTTGCAGGTCAGCTGTTTATGGAGAAGGCAATGGTCGGTGCAATCAGTAACCAGTCTTGAATGTATCTTGTCACCTGAAGCATGTCTGGATACGGGAATACGTAAGGCTCTAGCACATTCTAGAGGAGAAAAAAAATCTGAATTAGAGCAGGGTAGGTTTCTTGTAGGATGCTTTTGTATCTTTGGAGAAATGACAGGGATCTTTATGAAGTGATGCAACACTTGCAAAATCACAGCAAATGTGCAGATTGCTCATTCTGCTGCTGGTGGGGATCGTAATAGTATAGCCTGCATGGGGCTTTGTTTTCACAGTCAGACACAGAAACAAATCCAGACTTCCTAATTAGGGCATAACCCAAATCCCAGGCTTTTAAAAACCTCTGTTTAACTCTGCTGTTCATTAGGTTTCCATAAGGACTCAATACTGACCGATAGCTGAAATCTGAATGCTGGCCATAGGGGGCTTTTACAAAGAATGGCTCTTGTAAAGTCCATAGTGCAAGAACAACCTGGCTATTACATATTTACTGCTTCAGAGATTCCTACATTTAGAAACTCCTTTCTTGTGGCACTTGTAAATATTATTGTTTATAAAGAGGCTGTTTTAAACTTCACAGAGAAAATATCACCTTCTATATGAAATTATCAGGTTTTGCAAGTGATATGATACAGCAGAGAGACAGCCATCGTGATGGTTTTATGTCATCTTCATTTATTATTAAATTAAGAAAATTCTGCATGTCAGTAGCTATTCTTTGACAGTTTTTCATCATTTCTTCCCTTTGCATTTCGGTACAAGGGGAGTCTTCAAACTTTTTAGGTGTTTTAGTTGCCTTCATTTCTTACGCAACACTGGGAGTATTAAAAGGGTCTGCTTACCAACGGGACTGCCCTCCTGCCTAAGGAATGAGATGCTCGGTTGGGCACAGGGATCTTCATTCAATTCCCAGCTCTGTTACTGGCCTGCTTGCCTGTTAGCTCACGTGGCCACATCCTCGGTGGACACAATAGGTCCAGGTCAGTGCCTTTAAATTAAATGAGTGGAAAATGCAGCTTAGGTATTATGGTTTAATTTCTGATCCACATTCTTTAAAAAATGCAAACTTGCAGATGCCAAGGACTGTAAAAAAATAGATATTTTTCTTAGGTATTCAGTCTCTCCTACTGTTGCCAATTTGAATTCTACACGTACTTTAAAAATTATACCTCTTCAAATCTTGGGCATGGTATTTTATTCCAGCCTAGCCTATAAGGGAAAAAAGGGCTTTGAACTCTTAACCAGGTTATTTTAAGAGGGAAAGAGGGAAAAAATCCTTTCATTCTTGAAATCTGGCATCCTTTATTTTTTTTCTGAGCTTTGAATTACTGTTTTGGGGGTATTTTTTTATTTCTCTTTTAATGAAAGTGTTGTGGAGAAGAAAAAAAAAAAAAAAGAGTCCTTTCTAGTATGTGACATAAAACTAATAATAAGTGAAACTGAAAATAGCTGGAAGAAATATAAAGTCTTTTGGTCTTAGCTTTCTCTTGCTTCAGTTTTCCATCTCTAGCCTTGCCTGAGCAAGGGCAGTCACATTAGAATTAACTTTTCCTAAATGCATTTGTGAAAACACTTGTTTCTTCAACTAGTATAGAATTAAACTACCTATTTTCTTCTACAGCTATTAATTTGTTTTCTTCTAGACCTATTTGTTAGAGACTGAGGTCCTAGATTTGCTAATCAAACCTTCTCTCAGACACAGATATACACTGACTGGATCCAATAAAGGTCAGGGTTTTCATGTGAAAATAATTTACAATTTAGACACATTTTCAATTATTTTCATTTTCAGGGTAATAAAACACTTCAAATAATAAGTAACCTCTCATGCAACTGACTTTGCAATGTATGCTGGCTCCAGGCTTGGAGTCAGTTGCAGATCTAGAGCCTTGTTTTTTACTTTCAAAACTGTAAGCATCCCATTTCCCACAGTAGCATATAGGAACACTGGCTGCGGCTTTGGTCTGTTCAACCACAGATAAGCAAGTCATTCCAAGTTTAAACTAATAAGAACTTGAATTGTTGCCAAAAGATGTGTTAAAAGTACAATAGCAAGTCTAAAATTCAAAATACATCATTCATTCCCTCTGGAATGGATTCCTGATGCTCAAAGGCTTCATTTCAATCCCAAAGTAAATATGAGCAACTTTGAATAGCTGTGTACCATCTTTTGAAGTCATTTTTATTAAAAAAAAAAAAAAGAAAAAAGAAAGAAAAGAAAACTTTTCTTACTATGCTGTATCCTCAAATCTTATTAGTCAATAAAGCCTTAAAGTGGCAAGTCAGTCACATCCTCCCGCTAGGGTAAATGATGGTTTAAACCCTTTCTAAAAATTGCTTCCTTTTTTCCTCTCTTCTCCATCACAACATTTGTTTTGTTACAGGCTGCAAATGGGCTTTTCTGGCTGCACTTTGTCACCCACAGTTTCCACAGCACAGTGGGTGGAGAGCTGGGGATTTGTGTTCTGTTTTCATGCAGAGCCATGCATTAAAAAAATGTGCTGCTGCTGTTGTATTGCGAGTGGAACATCTTACCAAAACAGATTAATGATAGTCTTACCAATCTAAATACAGCTAAATAAACCAAACTAATTACTTTCTATTCAGAAAATAAGAATACAAAGAGAAAAGGAAAAGGAAAAAAAAAAAAAAAAGGCAAAAAGCTTAAATCTGTGATGATTCCTATGCATGTATATTTGGTTGTGGTTCCATTTATAATAAATTAAAGTCTAGTCCTTTAATGAGGAGACAAGAGGCATCAGTGGTGCCCCTAATTATTAGTTCAACTTTTCATTATGAGTAATTCTGACCTGTATAATGAAATCAGATTATGTGTGAAAAATGAAGCAACGCTATACTGAAATGCAGTGTGAAGGTCAAATGTGGATTTTGTAGCTGTGGGAGAGTAAGAGACAACTCACATTTTAATAGATCAAGCAAAATATTTCTGATTCTGAAATACAATTCAAGAGGGAGATAAAAGGAACAAGTAAAGAGAGGTGTGGCTTGAACACCAAAAAGAGAACAAGGAACTGGAAAATATCATTTCCTAAGACAACCTCTGACAGAGCTTGATTCCAGTCACTGACTCTCCTTCTTCTGTTTTGTTTTGTGTACACAGGGAATTACAATACTCATCAAGGGTCTGGGTCAGGCCCCTAGTGTTGTGAATGAAAACATATCCACTGCCTGTAGTAGTAGTAACTCACCATTCAGTGCTTCCAGAGATTCATGCTTATTTATAAGCAGATTGCTCCTGGAATAATTTTTATTATTTAGAGGTGAAAAATGTCATATCGATGCTCAGGAAGTGAAGCTGCATGACTATATTGGCTCAGCATTTAAATGTTTAAATCCTGTGCAGTGCACTTTAAGTGAAACATAGACACACTGAGAATGATTATGGCTTTAATCAAATACCATCAATGTGTTTGGTATAGATTTAATACATTTAAAACACAGTTTTGTGAGTTTGGTTTTTCTTTCTCTCCACAACATGAATTTTGCAAAAGTGCAAGAAACATTGAAAAACCTCTGATTTTAATAGTGTTGAATGTAGGTGAAAGTAACAAAGCTGATAAAGAACAAAACATATGTCTAAATAATTATTTCAGGATGGAAATGTTTAAAATACACAAATGTTGTCACAAATTATCTAGCTTGGTGTAGCAAATACTCACCTGTGAAATTGATGCTTCTCAAAAAAAAAAACCCATTCTAAATGCACGTACAATAAAGACTGCGGATCTGTTTAAATTTAGAGAACAGAATTACGCAATTCAGAAATAATTCTAAATGTGTGGAACAAGCAAGATATGAACTGGAAACTCTGGCTCTGGGAACCTGCAGCCTACAGAATATGAGGAACAAGGTTTCAGATACACATCTTTGTCCTGGACCATCCTTTGTTCATAAACCCTGGGAAAGGTCAATTCCCATTTTGATCTTTGAAAGACAAAAATAAGCCACATCCCTCTGGCAGCCCAGGTTTGGCTTCCATTCACCCTCTCTGGCCACAGCTGCCTTCCCTTTGCAGAGGTCTATAAGGCTGCCACTCTCCTTCCAGGTGCTACTTGTTCCATGTGTTGGGGTATCCTGGTCTCAGTGGGAGAAAACAGTCTCCATGTGCATCCCACAAAAGGTGGAAGTTTCATCTATTTTCCACCTAAGTCAAAAGAATATGACTCTTACAAGGGGATGTAAATTCTGGTAAGGCAGCAATGACTGGATTTTTTTATTTTTGCTGGTATTGATGTCTCAATTTATTTCATATTTTTCAACAGACTTTCCTAAGTGCTTGCCTTGTGCTCTAACAAACTCATCTTTTCCTATTCGTTAGCGGTTTATTACCTTTGCAGCAGTAGGTGTGAAAGAACAAGATTATTTCATAGTTACTGTTGTGTGTTGTTAAACCAATGCTGACTTTCAGCAAGGAATTAGTGTTTGTCTCTTTAGTTTGCATATTAGTTTAAGTTTGTGAGAGTCTTTGAGATCTTTTAGATGACAGGCAATATGTAAAAGTGAGTTTTATTATGCAGATAAGCAGAATAGATCCTAAAAATGCTTTCACACAAGCCCACACAATTTCATGTGTTAATATGAAGAACTTGTAAATTGTCAGCACTAACAAAATAATTTGCTGAGCTGCCTCTTTAGGACAGTTATGTATTACTGAGGAATTTGTTTTTGTTCTATAAATACAAGTCTATGTAAAGAAACATCTATGTCACTAGATACCGCTGCAGAAGTGACATTTCTCTATTGAAAGTCTCATTTTATAAAGGTGTTCCAGTTTTTAAGCTTAAATAAGATCAAGATAAAAGAAACACAATAGAGAAATGATTACTACTCATGATCAAGTTTCAGTCTCCAAAGTAAATCACAACACAACAGGGGAAAGATTAATATCGTGGATTGGAGGGTATTGGGGGCTTTGCCAATGTTTTAATTAAAATACGGGGAGTGGCATGTAAAGCTTCAGGAGACAGTGGAAGAAGAGGAGTGCAGGCCACCTCGTTCCATGAACGCTTCTCCATGGAGGAACACTGGTTTCCAGCAAAGATTTTGCTCATGCAAAAGTTTGCCTTTCCTTGACCTGAGCTTGTCAATTTGTTCTGAGATGGAGGACTCTTCATTGGAATGTCTGGATAATTGTATGTTGTACTACATGATCCAGCTGTTGACTTCAGTTAGCTGTCACTTATCCAAGTTTATCCGAAACTGAATGGCAACTCCTCGGCAACTAATCCTTTATTACATTACTTCAAAGAGAAACACTGCTAAAGAAAAGATCTGAAGTTTGTCTCGCTCTGGCAAAGGTATAATTAGCTAGTTTATTTGTTTGCAGGCTGTACATGTTGTATGCTTTAAGAAAAAGAGCTGGATTGCAAGCCAGAAGGCTTCCTCTTGGCTCTAACTTCTTTAAGGAAGAAGGCTGCTTGCCTTTCCTCTGGCAGAACTGAGGACACCAAACCTCAGGAAACCTTTGGGACTGCAAACGGGAGCCTGCACTGTGAGGGTAGGGAAGGAGAGATGCTTGGGAAGAGCAGGAGGCTGCCTGCCGCAGGGGCAGTCGGAGCACGGACACTTTCCCTTGTGCCCAGACGTGAGTGTCAGGCTTGGTTTGATCCAGCAAGGCACTGAAAGTCACCCTTTCCAAAAATCTTAGTTTCACCATTTCTGGGTTTTCACTACATAATAAGTTGTTATTGCATTCACGTTTAGTATTCTGTCCTGTCATAGTAATTAGTCTTGAAAAATGTGAAGACTTTGGTATGTCTGCTCATCTCGGTGAAAAGGTGGTCCCTTTACTCACAGGGCTCCAGCTGCCCAAGTGTCCCATCAAACTTACCTTCAGGGTGAAGTTATAAGTCAAAGTTATGTAGCTCAGAGGGGCAAAAGTGTTCCTTTTGCAGTGAAAGGGCACAAGATCACTCTGGGCTGCCTCATTCACATGTTGTCTTGTTGACCTTGCTTCTGGTTCCATGTCCCAGCTTGGGCTGGTTGTTGAATGGTCGTGTGAGGGAAGCTCCAGTCTGGAAGGACACAGGGATGTCACAGGGCTTTGAAGTCCTGGACTCTATTTCAGGAATGGCAGGTACAGCAAGTTAGATTGATGCCTCGTCTTTGAGAACCAGGTGGTCCACACTGGAGCTGACTCTGGACTTAACATTACCCTAGGCTTTCTCAAGTGTGGTGGAATGTATACATATTTAGTATTCAGATAATTTATTTTACAAGTACAGACTAAGAACCCAGTGAAGACAGGTCGCATTTGTCCGGAAAGTAGCCCAGACTTCTCCATTCTATTGATTCACACTCAACAGTGCACGGTCTACAGCTACTGAGTCTTGGCAGCGCTTGAAAAGCCTGAAGTGCGTTGTCATTTCCATAGCATCGGCTATCCTGGGCAAGGTTTGTGTGGTCCACCTAATCCTGCATTTTTAAGATTACTTAACTTCAGGACTATAGCTCTATGAAAGCTTCTGGGACTGAAGATTGCTAATCTTGCATGACGCGCTGGAGTATAATAGTTCTTTGTGAAGTCCTAATCCAGCGCTACTCGTGCGATGATCATAACAGAGCAGTGCTGGAGGAGGCAGCGGGCTCTGGAGAGAAGGCTGTTTTACTGATACAGAATCCTTACTGCTCCGAATTCATCTATTTCCCGAAGTCGGAAACCAGCAGAACGTTTCTCCAAGTTTTTTATCAGGCATCTGTTGGTGTTTAAACGATTATAAGTGTGTTATGAAAATTGATCCGTGCTTGACTTGCTTTATAGTTGGAACTAAATGATTATTGATTTTATATTTTTCTATTAAATTATATATCATAGCTTTAAAGTGCCAAATGCATGAATAAATAGAATGCATTTTTAAAGTGGGTTGTTACACGTATTCTCCCAGAAGGTGGCAGCTGGGGAGCTCATACTACATATATACACTCAAGCTCTTACAGCGCTAACACTTTGTGTAGGGGAAATAAGATTGTGACAGAGCAGAAAGGGAGAACCACACCTCCACACAACACCATTCGCATCATTGGGCTTGAACTGGGAATTGCATCAGAATATTGTCCTGAACACTTTTAATAATACAACCATTTTTTCCATAGAAAAAAATAAAATCTGAATTTTTAAGATATCTATTTTTATTTCTTATATCTGTGTGTGTATATATATAAAATAAAAAAATAGAAAATAAATATATATGAAGTAAGCAAAAAGTCTCTGCAGAGGGAAGAGTTGAGCAGCCAAAGCAAAGTAGAGCAGGGTAGGTCTAGATGACTGAAATCCAAAGAGGACATTGATGTGGCTGTTAGGTCTGGGTTGAGAGGCTCCAGTGTAAGGCTGTAGGACTTGTGTCAAGGGCAAAAAGACTCCTGGTGATCCAAAATGATCAGAACAAACTGGGAAATAAACATGGGGAGAGTGGGAGTCTGTGATGGTGGTAGATACAGAATTTTTGGAATGAAAATGGGGTTTGGACTGACTTTTGAAACTAAAGGAAAGTTTGCTTGAAGTGATGACATGGTATGTGTTAGAAGGTGGGTGGCAGCTCCCAAAAGCTGAAAAGCTGGGGCTCGCCGGGGTCAGAAAGAAGAGTTTTGCAGCTGTTGAGACTGCAGGCAACTTGGTGATTACATAGTAGGGTAGTCTGGCTTTTCCTTCTTCTGTTCATATTTTGAGTCGGCCATGATACACTTGCAGCTTTACAGGGATGGCTGTTCTTTCCTGGAGTAACACCTGATCACATATTCTTAAGAATGCCTTTTAAAAAATTGAAAATGCAATATTTCAGAATAAGGGATTTTTTTAATTATTAAAAAATAAAACCAGAAAGGTTGTAATTTCTAAAAGTGAACTATATATTTAGGAATTTAGGTTAAGAATTCACTGTATTAGATCAGTTTCTTGAACACTTAAAACTGTGAACAATCAGAAGCATACCCATTTCAGAAATAATTTCAAAAGGTCCAGCAGAATGGTCTGTGCTTTGCATCAAAATGAAAAAAATACATTTTGATGGCCATTTCCAGCCCCCTAATGCGTGTGTTAGCTGGAGATATGAAATACCACATTTTGACAGAAATTTAGTAGTTAAATAAAAATGTCATGCATTTCTGTGCACTGAAAATCAAAAAATAACCTTGCTTGTGATGAGCAGTTTTGGTGTTGCTGGAATATTAGAACGAATTTTAAGAACAGTTTTTATCAACAAAGCTTTATTAAAAGACCTGCTAAATCAGCAGCAATAGTTTCAAATTCTGGTTTCATTTGTGCTCCCTCTTTATTAAGAACAATTATAATTAACAGTTTCTGTGGGAGACTCTCAATTTTAGCTTTAAACCTTCACAGGAATCTCCAGAAGAGCACAACTGTTCTCAGTTCTGTGAAATTTAATTGGCTTTAACACGGTTCCTGCTAATAAAATAGAAAAGTAATATATCAGTAGGTGTCCTCCCTTGTTGCTTTCTCCTATTACAGCAATCCCACATTGGACTGCGAGTGCAATTTGATTCGCAAGTAAATCAGAAACAGTTTCTTAAAGGGCGATTTGTGAGGCGCACCACTGCTGCAGAAAGTAGCTTTGATTAGTGAGTAGCTGACATCCTTCCCTGGAAAACTTCATGTTACAGGGAGCATTCTGCAGTACTTCAGGTGAAGAAATTAAAAGGCTATTGATCTCTTGTTCGTTAACAATCTTACAACACTTTTGCCAGACTGGCTGCCTAATGCCCTGTCAAAATTCACACTTGGCTGCCTGTCATACATCTGCATACTTTCGAGCATCAGCCCTGTAGGATAATATGACGTTTTTTACTTTCTGTCTCAAACTGTTGTACAATCTTGTCCTGTGATATTTACACTTATCTGGAAGCAGTTGCATATCAGTGCTTAGTGAGAGACTCCCTAGACACACTTGATTTGTACAAATGTTAGGGCCCCACACTTACAATAAATATTCTAACACTCATACAGTATTAATAATACAAATTCATAATATTTATAATACATCCCAGGGGAGAGGAAGGGAGGTTTGCTTGAGTGCATTACACATCATTTCAAAAAGATTTGGAAACAGCTGCTTTCTTTCCTAGCTCGTGGCAGCTGATGGATGCTGCTGCTGTTGGAGACGGTGCTGTCTGACATCAGGTAATATATGTGCTGCCAAGGAGCTACAGCATCCCTTGGGATACAAGGAGCCTTGTGGCATGGTCGTTCAGTGTGATCCGACACAAGAGCAAGTCATTAGCACTGTAAGAATAGCAGTTGTAGGAAAGCCAGTACACCCATTGCCAAATCTGATGATGATTTTGTTTCTAAAAGTTCTTTGGAAGAACACAGTTAGTGAGTCACATCTGTTGGAAAATACTATGTCATTCTTATTTCCCTAAGGAAGATAAATTGCGCTTTGATCAATGACAAATCAGAAACATCAGCCACTTTTGAGAGCAAAATCTTTGTGACCAAATGCCGTGGTTTTATTCTGAGTTCTATGATATTAACTCAAACCTCAGCTCTACTGCCTTTGTATTTAAAAAAATAGTAACGATACAGTAACCAGTGAAATGTCCCATCAAATGACTAGGATTAGGGTTTATGGAAAAGATCCTAAATGGGGTTAGGGTTTCAATCCTTTGAAAATCCTAAGTCTACATGAGGTTTCAGCTTCCAAAGAATGACATATGATCATAAGCGTTCAGGGCATCTGCTAGGTGATCCAGGGGAAGACAGCGGTCTGTATAAGCACAAGTACAGAATAAATTCATGCCTTTTACTATTTCAAAATGCCTGTCCTTTTCAGTTTATAGGGAGGGTTTGTGTTCAGGATAGCAATATTCCTTCTGATTTTCTCTAACTTTTCACTAAACAATCTAATTAAAATTGCTTTATTAGGTTCAAAAAGTATTTTAAAATAAAAGGTGTTCTGCTAACTACACTCAAATTGGCTGCATGCTAGTTCTTGTCCGTAGGGCAGGCTGTAACTCAAGGATGTCTTAAGTCCACCTGCAGGCAGTTTTAGACCTTTTAGCTTTTTTTGAGTGCCTCGTGTTCCTCCTAATCCCCCCATTATGCATTAGTGTGTGCTTTCAGAGTACAAAGAGTTGATGCTGCTTTATTTTTAGCTAAACTAATGGTGTCCAGGGTAGGATTTATTTGATAATGGTTACAATGCAGCACCTGAGTCACTTTGTCAAAGAGGTATTTTAAAATCCACCAAAATGCAATGTGTGATATTTAATTACTTGAAAACAATTCTAAACTATAGGCCACCAGCAAAAGTAGCTGTAGCTTCTGAGATATCAATGAAATTGTAACCTAATTAATATACCATTGCATGCAAGCGTCACAGGTAAGAACTAAACCAATGCCTTCATAATATGTGTTATGGACTATGCCCACATGAGTTGCAATGGCTGAGTCTTCTGTATCAAAATTGTAGTTGTGTTTTGGTAAGGATTTAACATGTATTAAATATATTTCTATGTAAGTTGGTTATGTGTGGCTGTTTGTCAGTAACCAGCAGCTAACTCTGAAGCAGAGTAGAACAATTTAGCTGTTGCTGTTGTGGGGAGGTAGATTTCTTTGGGAGACACAATATGCATCGATCTTCCCAAAACATCAGTGAATATGCAGCCTACCAACAGAATTGATTGAAGCTGAGCACAGGGGTTAAGTTTGTTTGATTTTGGTGCAAAGACTCTGCAAATTTCTGTTTGCCCTCCCTTTTAAAAGAGTATAAACATGTATAAATATTGATAAAGTTGATATACTTTTTTTTAAAAGAGAATAAAGCATATAAATATGGGTTTTTTCCATTTTGTGAAGGGACTGATGCACTTATCCAGTTTTTTAGAGAGACTTTGAACAAGGGGAAGGAAAAGGGGGAAATAATTTCCACTGGTGAAGGGAAGTATGCTGATGCTACTTTTGCTGATTTTATTATATTGCAGAGTGGGAATTACGTAGCTAGAAATGATCAAGATACCAAAACAACATCCGTCCTGCAAAATGCCTTAAAAAGCCCCATTGCTGCTGTGTTTGAAGGACAGGTTTCAGAAAAAAAGGTCTGAGCATTCTTTTTACCTAGATCAACATGACACAGTGGTCCGCCACTGTGGAGACTGGGAGCTTCCCATGCAAATCCACTGCCCCAAACCCACAAGCAGGAGTGCAGCAGATGCTCTTGCAAGCAGCAACTTGGTTGTTCTTTTTTTTTTTTTTCCTGTGTTAGTGGGAGATGAGAAGACAAAGGTGATGAGATCATTATTTAAGAAAAAAAAAATCCAAACTGATCTACTGTAGTAAGATGATATTATTTATAGCACCTCCCATATGCATGTGTTGAAAAGGGAAAGCCTGGGTCTGGCTTTCATCATAGCGATAGTCCTGGAAATGCCTTTGTATCTTCTCAGATTTATCACTGGGAAAGTCCCCTTGCTCTCATTTTGTGCTAGTCTCTGGGCTCAGCTCTTAATGCAGCCCTATAAAAACACAAACCTTAATACATGCCTGATTTCAGCTGTAAAAGGCTTTTTGTGGCCTCCCTTTGCTGAAAATCTGCTCTGCGTGAGCTTTCTCAGTGTGTAATTACTTGAGGATCTATAGGTAAGACTTTTCAGTACTTAAATAACCGGTATATGAAAACTCCATGGTGAGGCCTTTCATAAATCAGAGGAGGCTTTGGTGCAATTGATTTGATGATGCAGTTCACTCTAGGGGCTGTGGATGGTGAAGTCTAATGAAGAATATTGAAAAGGTTACAGAACTTTCTCTTGCTTTATGTGTTTTTTGTCTTGAGGCTGATGCCTGAATGGTGAAACAGGCAAGTTATTGAAACCCACAGCTTTCAGTACTATTTAAAACACAAATCTATTTAATTTTGTTTCGAAACACACACTTGCCCATGGTTTTTTTTTTCTTTGGGCAGTGCAAAAATTATTATTTCTGGCTAACCATTACCGTTTTCTCTTTCTCAGACTAACGGCTTCTCTCACGCAATTACTGCAAGAATATGCAAAAATGCGGTTTAGACGTGCACTGTACTAAAGGTGTTCATGAAAGAACATACTCCTCGGAAATACTTTGGTTGCTGTTACGTATTCATAATATTTTCCTTCCATCCTCCTTCCCTTGCAAGGAGTTGCCATGCCTTGCCTGAGCTCTGTGCCGCGTTGTAAGGGCAACGTTTAAGCCCTGTCAAGGATGTGTTGCAGCAAAATAGCCAAGAGTAAACAATTCTCAATATGGCATTTTAGCATGAAATTCTCTGAAGGCCTCTGTTAAGAGAGAGCAAGCACAGTGTGATTCAAGATCAGGCCAGTGTTTCCACAAAGTGTCAGTGAAGCCCTTTCTGTGGAGGACAGGGCGCGTAACTCAGCAAGCCTGCAAGCAGCAAAGCTTTCCTCTAGTGCATGTGTTTGTTTTGTTTGCTTTTTTTTCCCCTGTGTGCCAGTCTTTCTGGAATCATATGCTTGGAATTACGTAAAATATACAGCAACGTTAACTTGGATTTCTTAACTTAGTCAAAAAGATTTGTATTTCTTTCAATCCTTCCTTTGTTGTTTTTTGGTTAGGTTTTTTGTTGGGTGGGTTTTTTTTTTCAAAAGAGCAGAAAAGACTAAGGCTGTCTTATTCTGATTTGGTTAAAGAAATCTTTATTAGAGAGCAGCGTTAAGCTTATGGCATAAAGGCAAATGCCATGGCACTCATACTGCTTTTATATAGCAATCACGTTGTACCAGAAATAATAATCTCTTGGTAAGCTAATTTCAAAATGATGATAATGACATTGATCTCCTTTCTAAAGTGCTTTGAGATTTACTGATGAATGTCTCGATGCAAGAAATAGATATAAATTATCATCAAAAGCATTCATGTACAGAAACTCCAAAGAAAATTATCAGAAAATTTAGGTTCCAAAGTTTAGTACGGCTATGGAAATTCTCTGTTCTGCCATTACCATCAGGAAGGAGTGAAAATGAACATGAAAATATGCCAGACCAAGTAACCCGATGTGTGAGCCCCCCCTGCTGCCTGTCACTGCTGGTACCTCACAAGCCTGTTCCCAAGGTCGCTGCAGAGCTTTTGTGAGCTTCAAGGAGAGGCAAAGAAGCTGTGGGAGACATAGTGGTTGGGATGAGGATTAAAGTCGCTCAAAAGAGGCGTCAAACTGGGAAGGGATCTCTCTCTTTCTTTTTTTTTTTTTTTCCCCCACCCAAAACTCTAAAATACCTTTCTGAGAAAGGAAACATATGGCAAACTTTATTAGAGCTAATAATATTGTTTGCTTTCAAAGGTGTAACTGTTAGTTTCATCAGGCACAAAATAATAATATTCAAAAAAATATATAGGGTCCTTTATATTTATGCAACTTTAATTGAAAATTTTAATCTCGCTGTCTTCAAAAATAACTTCTTCTCTGCTAAGATTTTATATACTATGTTTCCAACAGAAAAGATTTGTTAATGAAAGTGCCAGTGTAAGGATTTCTACTCGGCAGCCTTGCAGCTTCTTTGCTCATTTTCACCTGCTCAGCAGGAGAGGAGAGTGGGAGTGAGTGCTACAACAAGAACTATAGCACATTATACCTTTTGTGCAAAAGTATCGATATCTAGGCAAGGCGGTGAAGGATCAGGTCCCCTGGGAGGTATCCAGGAAAACAGACTGCACCAAAGGTGGTGATCCTTCAGCTGAAGTGGGAGGTGGGTTGCTCGTGAAAATTATCTTTCAGACTACATTTAAAATTTAGGATCTATGGCTGGAAATGAGACCGTGACACATTTTGCAGTTCTTAGATGTGCTGTTTTACAACTAATGCCCATGTGAGCCACAGTATGAGTGTAAATTCTCTGGGTCTGGTAATTCTGCAGTTACCTTTTCTTTATACATTTGCTTTCCTGGTTTAATTCCCAATATATGCTGAAGAAAAAATAATTTCTCATTTTGAGCAAGATATGAAGGACATTGGAAGGAATTCCACATATAAGTACATCTGTGTCCAACATCTGTCCTCTGATTTGGTGTGGATGAACTACTACTGCAGGAATGCTACAAATGAAGACGTAGCTAGGCAGGCAAAGAAATGATAAACCACTTTATCTGAAGAACGGAAAGCTGTGGAGCTGGGCTGCCCGCTGCCACAACTAATGCGCTGCAGTGTTAACACCGTAGAGGTAATGATGGCAGATTTGGGGTAAGAAGATGAAACTGGGAAGGCCATAGGAACTGAACAAACACTGCTGCTGCGTGCCAGCAGACTGAAGGTGCTGTCTTTCCTGGGAAGCCTGTCCTGAACTGCTGTGTCATTCCCTGAAGGCTGGAGACCTTACCTGAAGTTTAGAGACTTTGTGGTGCACTGAGAGCGCTGTGGGAGAGCAAGGTAAAGCTTGTTCAAGGACTAGCTTTAAAATAATTTAAAAATTAGGTCACATAATGTTATATTCTCAGAGGGACTATATAGAGATACAAGGCAAAACGTATGCTGTTAAACTGTGAAAGCAATTTCATTGTACCTACATAAGATAACCCTGGAAATTCTGTTTTAAAGTAGACTTCACATCTTCTGCCAAAGACATGTGGGTTTGCTCTAAATTGCTAAATAGTTGCCCTGTACCAGTTTGAAATCTGCTGAACTTCAATAGTGTATGAATGTGTGGAATGCTCAAATAGCCTTCAAGATGAAAAGGACTTTATGAGTTTTATCTGGAAGTCAATGGTAATATTTGTCAAGACTTTTGTGGGTTTTGGCTTAGACTAAGCTGTTGCTTATAAGTAGTCAAAATAAGGAAAGAAGTGCCGTTGCTTGGCAAAATTTAGCACTCCTGTATGACTTGGGAACCCCTTCACAATGTAACTAACATAGGTACCAAAAAATGAGGTCAAGGTTCTGTAATCTCCTTCAGATGTACCTGCTGTTAGCTGAAACCCTTGAATTTTTTATGCCGTGAAACTTATGGCAATAAAGTGTCAAGCTGTCTTGCGTAAAACTTTCAGCAAATCGGGAATCCATCACAACTGCTTAAGAAAACTCTTTGAAGGCTACTGTTGACCTTGGATTTATAACTGTCATGTTTTTGACATTCCCTTTCTTATTTAAGGTGTATATCCACTTTGCACTGTCTTCATCACAAATACAAGCTGAGATTGATAAGCCCCAGTCATTAATCCCAGCTTTTTTTTTTTTTCATGACACATCTTACACATCTCCTGTCCCATCCCCAGCCTGTGATTTTCATATTAAGTAATAGCCTGAAGTTCTGTAAAAGCAATTGGCTTGCAGAGATACAAGGGGAACTCGGTCTTCCTAGATAATATATCTTAACCTCGTGATTTTTTTTAATGTGATTCCTTTCAGGGGTGCAAAGTGCTGATATTCCTATTTACATGCTGAAAGTCATTTAATCTTGTGCTAAATTTAAGGTGGTGCCTAACCCCTTTGAAGGGCTGAGCTCAGGGTCCTCTGCCTTGCCAGACTGTCTCCAGTAATCTGTGACTTGATTCCTATCCTGTTTTGCACCTAGGTAATTGAGTTCAGAACTGTTATTCCTCTTTTAAACTTGTCTTGGGCATCTGTCTTGAAGCCTCAGCAATTAGATAACTGAGCTGAAACAAGAGTCCTTTTGTTCTACCTGCTGCAGGATGCACTGTAGGGTGTGCCCACATAAGGAAGGTCTGATTACTCCTGAATTTGGAAACAAACAAGGGATCCTATGCAAAGACCATCAAGAAAATAATATAGCAGTCAAAAAGGCAAGCTGTCTACCTTATTTTAGCCAAGTCCTGGGAAGAAAACAAATAATAGTAATTTACTGACATCCTCATCTTAATCACACCACAGAATCTGAAGGATGCTTCTGGAATAGGTTTAGTAAAGGATTGTGGTTACAGTTGCTCTAGTACATTCAATCTGCCATTTTTGCTTTCTGACCTGTCAATAAATACTTTTTTGTGAAAGCTGATGGGAAGCAACCACTGTGCTGTTAGTGAGCTAGACGTGCTAATAGTGGCACAACCTGCTAGGCTGCTGGGCAAATAAAATGCTGGTTTTAGGAACGCGTTCTTTGCCTTTCCCTTAGGTGTAATAAGGAAATCCTGGCTGACCAGAGCATAAAGCAGGCGAGTGTAGGGAAATTGCTTTCATGTCACCTCAGTTCACCTATTTGATATTTTTCTGCAAAGAGTTAAATAAGGCCTTTAGAGGAGGGAAAGGGGAAGTGGAACAAGGGAAATCAAGCACAGCCTGGAAGGGGTCACTGGTGATAACAACAGGGTTGCTATTAATTGGGGAAGCCCTCTAGCCTGGCGTTCTCTAGCCTGGCAAATTGTAATCTCTCCAGTCTGAACCTATAATCATATAAAATACTAAAGCACATGTATGTCTGAGTAATGGCATGAGGCTGGGGGAGCTGCCAGAAGTGGCCAGTCCTTAGTCCCTGAGAGCACATTGAAATTTTGCATCGCACAGATAGAGAATTGTGTGGAAAGTTAGGCAAGGAGAAACATGCATAGAGAGCTTTGTTGTATTTACCCCCTTGACATGCTGTTGGTAAGTACTTGTCTTTTCTCATAAATGTTTTTTGGGGGTTTTTTAATTGTCAAAGAGTTTTTAAAAATGCTAGATAGATTGGTAATTCATAGAAATGTAACATGGAGAGCTGGTAGCTGCTGCTCTGGCACCCAAACTAGCCACCGGTTGTGGAAACCAGGTTGCTAAGTGAGGACACTTAAGGTCCTATGGACACTTAAGTTCTACTTAATTTTAGGGAATCTCACAAGAGTTTTTAAATTTTTTAGAGGAAAAATGGATATAGTTCTCCCTCTGCCTCCGTTGCTAGCTAAACAAAACAAAAAATGTTTTACTTTGCAAATGAATGATTTTTATAGGTGCAATTGATTTTGTTTCTTAAGATATGTTTTCCAGAGGTGTTGGACATCCTTTTGGTACTTTAAAAGGAAGGAAAAGAGATGGGTGGGTGTTAAGGGGAGAATTAAGAGGAAAGTCTATATCCATTAAGGACATAATACCATGGCACTAATCCTGCCATTGGCTATTTGTGTAGGACTCAGGGTCTGTGCCTGTTCAGAGCCACAGGATAACCGTCAAAAAGTATTGTGCTTTGTTGTGTTTGTAGACTGCACCTGAGAGATATATACTTTTTTTTTTTTTGCCTCCCCCTAATTTGGACTCTTTATCTCAGGGCTGTTGTCTTTGGTGAGCCAGCCAGGCTCTGCCTGAGCTGAATGCTGGGTGTTGCATGTGTGCATAAGCACGCAGCAAAAGCTTAGTTATTGTCTATATTATCTCTGTGCACTGGGCTGTGATTTTTCATTTCGTAGCTCTGTCACAAATTGGTGTGCTTGAACTGGTGGCACAAAGGAAAGGATTTGGACACATATTGGCATGGGTTTCATTAGCCACTGCACTGCCCTGGTCTGAGCTGCTTTTACAGATAAATCCTGTATTCTTACCCCAGAAGTAAGCAACAGAATAATTCTTTAGGGGTGTATTTTGTGTAATCCCCATATGGGAACAGTCACATCTTATTTCATTTTACAGCAGGCACTTTGTTCTGCTAAATGCTTTCCTTTCCAGGGAGGTAGGAAGGGGGGAAATAGCTGTTCTTTGGTTTTTAACCTGTGCTGCATGTCTATGTCAAGTTACAGAATCAAAAAATAGATTTGCAGCCTGCAAACCCTGCTTTGGTTTAGCTGCAACTTCAGTGGCCGTTGTTTTGATGCCCTTCGGTTTCCATAATTTCAGTGAAAAAGAAGAAGGGCTCTTCATACCTTGTAGGATTTGGGGGTATGGGCCAAGTGAAAGGTCAATGTCACGAAAGGAGGTTTTCCAGCTCGGGGCAGGTCAGGGAAGCTGAACATCCTGATAGAGGGAGAAGAACATAGAAAAAGCATCATTAAATTACTGAGCTGCCTGCCCGCTATCTGAAATGCTTTGGATGTTCATCTCATCCTTCAGCTATTTTTATTCTCTCTGGTCATTATTATTTATATTTTTTTAGCACAAAGGCCATATTTTCTGTATTTGTGCAGATATTAACATACTTCCAAAGACAGCTCAAACTGGGAGCTCTGAGGCTGCGTTTCTGCGGACATCGCTTTTGGCATCAAAGGCAGCGTGAGCTGTTCCCGCTCTTCTCCTCTTCAACTCCATCTGTTTATTCCATTTATCTCCAACTGTTCACTCCAGGGGTGGCTCCTCAGTTGTGCCATTGCCACTTTTTGCAGGGCTAGAGATGAACTGGTTGAGCTCAGCTGAATTAAAAATATGCTCAGTCGTTTTTCTAATTCTTTAGCAGGATTAGTTGTGCGTTGAGTTTCTGTGGATTGAGTTCATTACAAGGCTGCACAGACAAATGGATCAGAAGGACTGAGGGATGAAGGCAGGAAGAAAGAACCACATTGGCCTGTTCTGCCTCCCAGAAATGCACCCTGAAACTGTGACCTGAAGCACAGTCAAGTGTCATTACAAGCCTTGTGCCCGAGACCTTTGCTTCCCTTATCAGGATGATTAGAGATAAATATGGGACCAAACTGTGCTTTCTGATGCATTCTTAACACCTTCTCAGAACTGCAGAGAAGGTGAATGGGTATTTAAGGATAGAGCTTAGCTTATTGTTAGGTGCGGCTTTTAAATTGCTTTCCACCTTCTGTGCAATATATTCTAATTCTTCTTTATTTATATTGAGTACTTTGTGAGGTTGCCTTTATCATCTGATTGTTATCCCTTTTCCAGCCATGCAGGAACAAATTTTGGCTTTCTTTGCTGGCTCACCTTTTAACTTCTCTTGTTCCTGTGCTTTTTGTCTTTTTCACACTGAATGCTGATGAGGTACTATTTGGTCTGTCTTCAGCAGTCATTTTCTGGGTAATTTCTTTAAGCAGCAAACACTAATTCCTCCCACTCTTTAAAGTGCCATATGGGATCAGATTACCAGATTAAACATGAATCCATTTTTGGATGGCATTTCTGTCCCATGCTAATTCTATTAAAATTATTGACTATCTGGCCAAAAATACTGCCTTCTAAAGAGTGACACGTGGCTATTTTCAGGCCAGAGCAAGAAGGGCAAAGGGCCATTTTCAAATGTTGTTTCTTACATCCTTATCCCAAAGTTTGCACTTACACAAACATATTGCCAACTAGATTCCATTTGTTCATGTTAACAGGCACTCTTACAAACACAAAAATATGTTTTTAGCAGTTATCCCCATAAGAAGCATTTCCAATCCCAGCTGACACATGCAATATTTTTGAAAGATCTTGTGGGGGACCTCAGCAAGAGAATGTGGCCCTAGAGATTCTTATCATCATTCAGACAGTAAAGTTGCACACATTTTAGGAGTAGATGATAATTCACAGGCTGATATTTGATAGCCTTAACGGAGCTAAATGTTTGTTAAAAGAGCTGGTATGAGGAATATGTCCGAAGGAATAACACTGTTCTCCTGGATGGGCATTTCTGATGCATTATTACATTGCAGGTGGACTGGGTTTGATAGTCAGGGAGCAGCAGCCTGGTAGTAACTGGGTACTTTGTGTTATTCTCTCTTCCCAGTTTTATGTTTATTTGGTGGGCTGAGTAATGCATGTCTCAATGGCATGGTTTCCGCTCTAGGAAGGAAGAAGACTGCACTGCATTTAGTCTGTAGCTGGAAGGTAGCTGCCCGATTTCCATACTGAATCCATTGGCTCTCCTCTCCCCTTCCCCGTAGGTGTTATGGTGCAGTGTATGGGAATTCCTTCACCCTGGAGGCTTCTGAGGGACAAGGGACTACTCCATCAGCCGAAAATTGTAAATGAGATTTAAAATCATTAGCGTGGCTTCTGCCATTACGTTCTCAACAGATTTTGTAAACTTGCAGGATTTGATTCATCATTTGCATTGGTGCAAAATTGGCCGTGACTGCCAAAAAACAATTGACTGTTCCTTCACAGCTGTTTTCTAATTACATTAGAATACTGCGGCGTCTAATGCAGCCGCTCAGCCATGGTGTGGACCTGCCTTCTGCCAGAGGGACCCTTCAGAACAGCAACACTTGCTTTGAGATTAAATCTATAGCAGGGATGGCTTGTACACAGGTAGTGGTGACTCTTCAGTCGTGGCAAATTCATTTCTTTCCTGGGAAGCCATCCCGCAGGACAGCCGACTGCAGAGAAGTCAGTGTTTAGAAAAATAATACTGAAAACGTCGAGTCATCTCACATCACACTGGCATGCAGCCCAGAAGCTTGTGAAAATGCAACTTCATCAAACAAAAAGGAGTTACCAGAAAAGGAATAGAACAAGAAAGAAAATGCCTGCCCAGCTCTAACTTGTGACGTTCCTGTGTTTTGTACATTATGTACAGGTCTGACTCCAGCGGGATGTGATAGAGCTGGAGGAGCTGCACAGGTGACAGCCTGAGCAGAGGAATTGAATACTTTATGTAAAGCAGAGACTGAATGCACCACATCCCTTCACTGTGGGGGAAAAAGGAGTCTCATGGTGCACACAATACTGTAAACAACAAAGATGTTCAGAGGTGTACAAAATTATAAATGATCCAGAGGATCCAGAGAGGAGATGATCATCTTCTGTTGCCATAGAACAAGAAGTAGGGGCACCCTGAAATTGCTAGGCAGTGGGAAAGCACTTTTTCTTCATAATGCAAAATAAATTGAGGATTTCATTGCTACAAGATATTTTGGATACCACATGTTTAAAGAGGTTTAAGAAATTATTAGACAAATTCAAGACAGAAAGAATCATCAAAGGTTATTAAATACAGTGGTCTGAATACAACTTCCAGTTCAGGGAAACACAAGTCTTTGACAAAAAGCAGAAGATTACATTAGGGAAATATCATCTTACAGCTTTGGGCTAAATGAGGATGGATATTAGCAAAAGGATCACTTTTCGGGTTTCTTTAGTTATCTGGATATTTTACATGCTCTCTTTCCTGTGAATGGATCACTGAGACTCAAGCTTGGAAAACTGTATTATTATTATTATTTTATTATTATTATATTAATACCTTTTCCAGCTTTCTGCAGCAAAGAGGTTCCCTCCATGCACACCGTTTTTCAGTGTGTGTCCTGCTGGTAAACCTCAAGAAACACAAACTTATTTGCCCTCTCCCCATCTTTCTGACTTCCCAGACAGCTGGTTTGGGTCTTCTTTCTATCGCACTCCCTTGGGCACTTTCTGTTAGGCTGAGGCTTCTTGAAAGACAGCTTGAGGCAGGAATAGGCATATCCTCTGGCAAGAGCTAAAAAGCAATTAAACTGGCTCAAGTAGCAAACACCAACTGGTACAACTCTAGAGTTGGTTATCTGTGAGGGAAAACTTACTGGTCCAGTAGCATGGGTGCCTTTGCCACAGTGCCTTACAGTGTGGTCTGGCTTCCCCCGCCCAGACAAAGACAGACTAAAAACTTCTTAACCTATAGAGTTCTTTGTCTGCAGAGAGTCTTTGGTTATGTCCTGAGTTTCTATTTAAAGTAAAAAAGATGTTGTCATTTTTTTTATGGTTGAAAAGATAACGAGGAGTCAAATTAAAGTGTAAACCAACCAGATGAGACTCTGAGTCAGAAGATGGTCTAAAACAAGACAGAAGCAGACTGCCTTCATTGCAGTGATGAGTTACTCGATGTGCAGTTGCATGATATTGCCTCCTTTACTGCTAAAGGAAGACTTTAAAGCAGAGAGGTAGATAGTATTTATACATAATATTTGATAACATATATAACACAAGTGCCTGCTACCATCCACTGCTGCTGTTTTGGCATAGATGGGAAAGTGCAAAGCAAAAAGTTCCATACATAAATCATTCTCTGGCATTGTTGAAGCTGTTTTAACTTTTATATGTGTTGCATCTCTTGCTATTTACTGAATCATACGAAGACACCAAACAGGGAGCATAAAGATTACTTGTGCATATTGCTTCTTGTCTCTAAATAACATATATAAGAAAAGTCACAACTCTTCTTATTTGAGGAACATGGTTAAAAAGCTTAACAACATTTAAAATAAAAAAAAAAAAACAGAACATTTGACAGAGCATAATTTAAAGAATTCTAGACATGTTTAATGATGTGATGGAAAGAGTAACCTGAGTTAGTTTTTCTAAAGGCTTTCAATATCCTCTGGGTTATGTTGACAAAGATGATTCATGTACCTTCCTAAAAATAATTTGAAATGGAGGGTGGGTGTTTGTTTTTCTTCCTGTCCTACAGAGATTGTTGTAGAGGATGGCACCGTAGATGTCAGGTGAGAAAACTAAATACTAGGGCAGGTAAAATGGCTTGACTTAGTCCATCATTTCAACTGAAGTGATTAAACTGTTTAGAATTAGGGATTTTGGGTGGGTGTTTTTTTTTTTTGCTAAACATGGCTGTCTGCTGACTTTGGGTGCCACAGGCTGGCAGACTCACCAGTGCTTATAAGAAGTAGAAGTCTTATGCAGACCTGGTTTTTGGGACCACACAAACGCAGCTGCAGCTACTGACATCCCAAAAAGTGCTTCTGTAAATACTGAATATTGCCACAGGGATTGGAGGAAGACTGCTGGCATCCTTTTAAAGACTTGCTGTTTGGTACAGAAGGGTTAAAAGGGAAAAGTACTATGCACAAGGGTTTTAGATAAACCAAAACAGTTTGCATCTGGGTTTGTCAGTGCTGCTTTTCCAACTCTGCAGAGGTTTTGTACATCCATCATTGCTGCTAATGATGAAGATGACCCCATTTCTGTTTACAATGGAAGGTCCTTTGATGTTTCTCCTTCTCACTGATGAAAAGTTAAGTGAGGTCCTGACTCTGGAATTTTATCTGGTGAGGTAGAGGTGAGTAACGGATAATTATGCCAGTTTTGAAAGGATCCCAAGAGGACAAACAATTCAATGCGATATTTATATCTTAACTGATAGCTAAAAATGGTGTCACTGAGACATATGGGCTAGTAAAATGAGTGAGCCCTTTGAAGAAATAAAACAATAATTTCCACAGACAGAAAATGGGATGGACTGGCAATCTGCCAATTTTATACCACTTTCAAATTTTTATGTTTTTCAGACCACTGATTTTTTTTACCCACTGTACATATGAGTTGCATCTACATTTTCCAGCCCAGACATCTTACCTACTTGAAATAAGACCTGGATCTGACTGGTAAATTCATGCTACAATTCTTGTTTATTTTTCTTTACAAGAGAACTGCAAATGTGAGTAAGGTCACCTACCTTCTAAAGAAATTACTCAGTGGAAACAGCAGGTGTACACTTAACATTTTTCTAAAACTAGTTAAACTATCAAACAGGAGAAAACCATAATTCAGTTATGTTGGTGGTAGTGTGTTAGAGATAAATAGTAGATTTGTTTCACTTGTAATTTCATCAGGATAAGAGAAGAGTTACAAGCAATCTTTGCTCTTTAATTAGTATTATAGTGATTTATTATATTTAGGATTTCAAAGATATATCAGGCCTCTCGTAAGATAGGGAAAAATTTGATCTCTTGCCCAGGTAACTGCATATAGTACAATGCAGAAACTAGGACTCACAGATGACATTGAGGGGGAGATATATGAGAAGGATATAACCAGATGACCATGACATTTTTAAAATCTTTGATTTCTATTGTTTCTTGCAGATGAGATAGACTCCTTTGGAGAAAATTGCTATAATAAGGAAAGTGTCTGGGAGTAGAAGTAGGATGTTGTGCAAATACTATGGAAGGAACCTGTGAGAAAACACAGTGAGGGCAAACAGGCTGCTTTCAGCAGCAGTGCAGGGAGGATGGGAGCAGTCACAGAGCGGTTAAAGGTCCGCGATAGGAACAAGCACTGATGAAATCTGTTTTGCTGTATGGTGATTCAGAGTCATCTCTTTCAGCAGTAAAATTCTGGAAGGTAGGAGGAGGGAGGTGGTTCTCTGAATCTGGAAGATTATTCACTGAAAACCTCCTGTGTTGATGATTTCTCCCTGTTATCCTGCACGCACTTCATAATTTTATAGACAGCATAAGACATAGTAACAGCATGACACCTAGGGTCTATTGACTAGCAACAAATAAGTTGAGACATTAAACCTCATACGGTACTGTAAGAAAACCAAAGCAGGAGATTAGAAAATCATCATTTTCAAGTAGCAATGATATTATCCTAAAAGTGGCAAAAAGATATAAGGGTCTTTGTAATTTTTAAATCCTAGATTCAGAATGTAGGTGTGAAGTCTGAGAAGCAGTTATTTACCAAATTCATGGTTTGGTGAGTTTTAAGTGAATGATGAATGTTTTGAACCTGTGTATGATCTTGTGCATTTAAGTAATGGCTCCATTAAGCTGTTTTTCGGTAGCAGTGAATATGCTTATCTGCCAGTGCTGTTTCAATAGATATATAGATTCCTGTTTCACTACTGGGGATATTCAAACTGATCACACGTCATCATTTAAAGAGACTCCTGGTCTGTGGTACATCTAGCTTTGCACTGTCAAATGGCATGCCATCAAGGGCACTTGTTTTTAAAAGGTACCTAGCCCAACAGATGAAAATTAGTACCTTTTGTAGTATCTTTTTTTTCTTTTTGAGCACACAGAAGTAAATATTCTGAAGAACAGTTTTGAAGACTAAGGCTGGCAGATTATCCTTTGAATAGTAAAGCAATTAAAACCCAAGAATATGCTTGCTTTTGTTTGCTGTAGTAAGTTTTCAGCTTGCCAGTGGAACTGTATGAGTACAGAATGCTTCCATTTTATGCTCATGACTGCTAAAAGTATATACGGCTCTACAGAACAATGTTTGATATCAGTATTGTATGCCTTTTCACTTTCTGTTACAGAATGGATAATTTAGGTCTAACTTGAAAGAGCACTTGGCTCCAATGATTCTAATAATTGAAATGTATGAGAATTCTGTTTAAATACAAATCTAATCAGGATATCGCTGGTTGCCCAAGTGGAATTCAGAGTGATCTAATACTTTGATCTATGAAGGTCTTTTCTAACAGGAAGGGGAATTAGTCTTGGTTGCTAAACAAACCAAGTTTGCTTTCTTTTATTTTCCTTTGCATCTAAAGTTTGTTTCTGTTTGAAGATCTCTCCAATTTTATTAATTTTGTTTTTTTCTCTTTGTGTTCACTTCAAATGCCCTCTCTTCCAATTCTTCTGTGTGTTTCCTCAGATCCCTTATTTCCACAGCAGGGACCTGCTACTGCTGCCTCACTCCTGTCTTGCAAAAACCTCAGTAGAAACATTATTTTAGAATAATAGAAGGCAGTTGCTTCTAAAAATTGAGCCAGTTCAAACTGTGCAGGAAGTGCAGTCTCAGCAGCACTGGGTCTGACCACTTGGTAGATTATTCTCTGAGAAATTCCTTTTTTGGAGGAAGAGTACCAGGATGCCAGATCCACAGCTAACCAAAACTGATGACCTCCAAATTCCTAAGATGCAGAAGGAAATCAACTCTGATTTCTTGACAGTCTGTTCTTCGATTCACATTGCCTCCATATGACTAATGTGTCCCTGTATTATATTTTAGAAGTCTTTGCTCATCATTGTGTTTCTTTTGTCACAGGGTCTATCATACCACACTTCACTAAAACACCCTAAATTTGTTAATGACATCTTTTGATGCATGTATCACTTTAGTGACAAAAAGGTTTTACACTTGTGCTAGCAATTCCCATTTATAAGAAGAGAAGGATAATTCGATGGCGGTGATACTTTCCATTATTCAGAATGACATAAAATTAGTTCTCTGCTCTATTGCAGGTTTTCAGTGCAACTTGCTCTCTTTGACCCAAATTTACAAGGCCTCAATTTTGCCAAAGTCCCCATGTTTGCTACTTACTCTTGACTGACAGCTTTTTATCTGCCTAGATGTTCTGATGGATATTCAGTAAAACAAGAGAACCAAGCCAGAGCTACAAATGAGTGGATATTTCCTTGCTTTCTATGTTGGGGTGCATTTACATGGACATGTTAGACATGATCAGTTTAGCTCAGAATGGGACAACATAGGGGCTTAAGTGGAATTCAGGTCACTTGGTTCTCATTTTATGGTTGTATATACATTCTTTTATTATTATTACAACAGCATAAATAAGTACTATATCATGTTCCTTCCTTCCTTCCTTCTCTTCTGCCTGTGGTAGTAATAGACCTTGTGGAGTTTTCCAGTGAACCAAATCAGAGAATTTAGCCTTATGTAGAAATGTCAGTTTTATTTACAGGGCTTCCAATCTTCCATGTAGCTATACCACATCAGTTTGGTGGCACCAGATTACATTCTTGCCGTATAGATACATTCTAAGTTAGAAGATAAGGGAAGTGTAGATTTTTCATACGCAATCTGAATTTTGTAGCTCCCTGCTCTACATTTTTACTTTTTTTCCGCTTTACACCAAGATTTCCCAGTTCCTCAGCAGATGAATATCGAGGTCTATTATTGGAGACAAACAAGATCTTAAACCTAGATTTTTCTTCTTTTCTTGTTATCACTTGTGGCTCACGGTTACACCATATTATTGTCATTACTGGCAGGCTGCTAGTTCACTTTACCTGAGCTGTTGTGCACAGGCGGTTTCGCGTAAGGTTTATGGCATAGTCTGACTAGCGCCATTTTAATGTCTGTGTCAATAGGGTCTTAATCACACTGAAATCTCTGGATCTCTTAGATTTACCAGGAGTTCTCAAAGGAAATCAGAATTGCAAAGGCTGGAGAAAGCCCCAGAGGCTTTCCAACTTAATTAGGAGTGAACTCCTTCCCTGTAAATGAAGTGATTCTTTAAAATGACTTGGAGTCTCCATTGGCATCCTCTGACAGTGCTATGATGAAGTACAAAATATTATTAGAATGGTGTTCCCCTCCTGTGACACTCTCTCTCATGTATCTTATGGAAATAGCCATATTTTGTGAGTACCCATAGCATTATTTTTCTTGCACTGAGACAGAGACAAAAATATTAGATAAAATAGGTTTACAAACACTGCACAGCTCTCCATAGTATTACAGTCTGGACTTCTCTGGTTTAAAATATGACATTGTGAATGTGAAACAATCACTGATAGAACAGCTCTTTAATGAATGGATGAGATAAAATGATTCATAATAGACTTAATCCTATAAAGTGTCACTGGTTTGCTATATTACACATTTAAATGACACTGCTGTAAAAAGCAAATGATACATTCTAGTATTTACCATTTTATTAAACACCTTTATCTGCAAAGATGTGATTTTCCACACTGGCCAGGTATTCTTAGGTGTCCACAAAATTCGTAAAAAGCTGGTTTCCTTCAGGTTAACTGAGCAACACCAAATTTGAAGTAATAACAGATAAACTTGAGACAAGCACAAGACAAGTAGTTCACATTCTTCAAAATTGGCTCTAAAACCTCTTATTTATGGCTGATTTCTCTATCATTCTTCCTCTCATGTCATTTAACAAGAAAAATATTGCCAAACCTTCTATTTATCTATCATAAATCACACAGTATGACTGAAACACAGTTTTTCTGCTTAATTCAAAATGGGCAAGAGCCTACTTATGGTTCACCAAAGGAAACATGAAAATGCTGAAATATCTAAGATTTACTTTGATGTTGGGGCTTTTGCTTCTAATAAGGTATTTCATGTTTGGAGAATCATTACAGTGTAAAAGGTTTTGTATGTTAATCAAATCATCACAGTAAAGTTTGGGAAATATTTTTAAATAGAGGTTCTGCTCTGAGGAAGAAAAAGGCCAACAAAAAATTATCTGAAGGAACTTGTAACGCAGCTGAGGGATGTACAGAAAGGCAGATGTGGGGCCCAATTCTTTTTGGTTGTTTTTTTTTCCTGGAGTTACTCCTGGTGTTTGGGCTGTGTGACTGAGAGAAATCAGTCCTGAAGATTTTTTTCTATGCTTTTCTTTGTCTTTTTTTGGCAATAGGAGAGAAGCTCAAGAAAAGGGAGAATGTGCAAGTTGTTGGGTGGTGTTAAATGAGGGCACCAATCATTTTGCAGCGTAGATTGCTATCCACTTTTATAATTAATTCCTTTTACATTAAAGGCCTTTCTGAATATTCTAGCTTCTCTTTCACAGTGCTGTAATTCACTGTGCAATTTGGTGATGCCCAGCTGCAAAAATCAAGGAGGCCTCCATCCCACATTTGGCCCTGGTGTGCCACCATGGAAGTTCTGCAGTTGAGCCAGTGATCTGCTAATGAGTCTTTTCCAATTATTGATTCTTTTCTTGAATCAAAGCTGTTTGGAAACTAACATTAAACTAGAGTTTAAGTGTGAAATATAAAGGAATCTTATGATCTGCTTCTGAAATAACACCAAACTGTACACGAGGTTCGTCTGTTCTCTCAGTGCAGTTGCAGAGAGAAGGAGATATTACTTGTTTATTTCAGGGCAAGGGTGTTTTAATAAAAAGAGAAGAATGAAACAGGACGAGTTTAGCCATTATTGCTTTGATTGCTGCTGGCTCATTAGCATTGGCCACGCTCCTTCAGATTAGCAGTAATTAAACTGTGAAATCAGACCGATTGCCTTAAGCTGAGACACCATACCAGGCTGTCAAGAGAAATCACAGGGGATAAATCAAGGGCCCTGTGCATCTCGGATCACCCTTGGCATGGGTGAGAGTGTGAGAAGCGGAATAATGAGGACATTCAGTTTTTTGTATCTGGTGAACTCTCGGCAGACAAGCTTTGGAAGCGTTGTCATGACGATGACAACAGCAAGGATAAACTCTTACTCCCACTAGCTGTGGTTAATGAAGATGATAATGAAAAATTATGCCAACATTACTGCAATTTTTTTATTCCGACTGGCACTTGTAACCTTACGCCTAATGACACAACACAATAGTGACAGTAATTGTGCTTTGATAAATGGGGTAAAGATGCTGAAAAAATGTCTGACTCAAAGATATACAAGTTTAGTTAGCTGAGTAATTTCTTCCAATAAGCATTTGCTTTGTTCTTTGAACTCTCACTAGGTGGTTTTGGACTGTGCATGCCAAAAAACATCTCTAATCACTTTTCATTGTTTACTAAAGAATAGGCCCAGCAATTAAAGCAAAGAGCGCCTGTGTTTCATTTCTTCTAAGCAGAACAAACGCGATCAAGATAAATAACAGTAATAAAACAACAATACTTTTTACACATTCTGAATGGGTTTACAAATTCAGTGTTTGTTTAACCGCTGGTTTCTGGGACATCCAGTTTGTCCCGCTCAAAATGTAAAGCTTTGATGGATAAATCTCCAATTATATTATGTAATGGCTGTCTCACCCCCACACTGCCCCTGCCGAAATGCCACCATTTATTCAGATTGCATTAACGCTTACGTGTCTTTTTCAACCACAGCTCCTGAAGAGTTGCACATGGGGAAGGAGTTGTTTATAGAGAGATAGATAAACTGAGGGTATGGTTTAGCAATGTAGTTAAACCACTGTAAAACTTTCTTCTGTCCTACCCCAGCCATCTGCTTCCATTTTCTTTCTTGCATTAAGCCATGATCAATCATGGTGAAACAGTTCAAGGTGCTAAATGGGCAAAAAATATTTACTTCATATTTTTTATAGCCTTTTACCAGTTCAGCTCCCTGATCCAGATCAAGAGTGGTGATGGCACAAGAGAAGCAGCAAGAGCGTGTAGGCAGGAATGGCAGTGAAAGCCAGCCTAACCAAAAACTCAAGTCCCACCTTGAAGAATGAAGGGTGCGCTTGACTCTGGGGATCTGCTCTTGAAACTCTTACTACCTGCTGATTAAGCACTACGGGTTCATAATCCTGGAGAGGCTTATGGAAGCTGTTCAAAACATGCTCATAGCAAGACCAGTGGCAGCCACCAGTGTTTTTGCGAACGCATCTCACAATGATTCCCAAAGGGCCGTGCAGCATGTCAGGAATCCCTCCTGCTCCCCAGGCTACCCACTTCCCACTGCTGAAACGCTGGTGTTGTTTCAGCAAACAAGCATGATACGGACAATACAGAATAGAAAACTCTTTCAATTTATGTAGTGGATTCCAACTCTGCTGAAATCCAGCATCCACATTCTCACTTTAGAAGCCACAGCACTTGGCTTTAAAGAATAGCCCAATTGAATGTGAGTGTGCTGCAGCACAATAACCTCTCTGGGATTAGACAAATAAATGCAAATGAATCATTTAATGCAAACAAATCACTTAAAGGAATAAGTGTTGTTTTATTTACTCCAAAACTACCTAAAAGAATAGCTCTTTTGATAGCTTTAGTAAAGTGTTTAGGGGTTTTTCTATGTAAAGTTCTACTGTTGCCCACCAGTGGCCTCATTCCATCAAAGCTTTAGAAATCTGGATTGTTGGATGTGGGATTTTTTTTGTTGTTCAACCAGTGTTTGTATTGTTTTGTTTGTTTTTAAGGAAAAAGATTAATCACAGAGCATTTGGAGGTGTATCAGATATATGAGGGTTTCTCCTTGACTAAGTGGTATTTGTCTCTTCAGTTCCTGAAAGGGAGTATTAAGACAGCACGGCAGTGTTTGTGATTCATGGTTGCAATTCTCTTTTTATTGCTGAACACCAGCAGTGAATAGGAGCTGCAGAAGGACACATTTCCAATTACTCTCAGAGTTCTCCATTGCTTCTTAACAGAGACTTCTCTCTTTCTGAAATTGAGTGCAATGCAAAAGTTTATTTTAAAAAGAGAGAGACACACACATACACCAGAGAAAGATTTCTTTGCTCTTTTGGCTACATTCTGTCTTACAGTTGTCTTGGTCTCTGCTGCCTTGTCGCCACTCTTCTCGCTAGATGAATAAAGACAATTCAACTGTTAGAGAAAGGTATTCCATGAAGCAATGTTCAAAGAATGTTGAAGTGGTTTGGGAAGAGATGACATGACTTTTGAATCTGAAGTGGTGGTCTCCTTGCACAGCGTAACAGAACTGGCTTATCAAAGCAAGATCGTAATTCCTTCCGCATGCAATATGAGGGATGAAGTGGGGCATCCAAGTAGGAAATGGAGAGATTGGTTTCTGATTACTGAAGGGAAACTTTTTACTGGACTATTGTCTTTAGTCCTTGGTGAGTTTGTGCCCTTATTCTGTAGTAGCGTGGACCAAAGTCTGTTCCTGTGCACAGGTGCAGAGCTTGATGCAGCTCAAATGGAATTTCTGGCCCATCAACAGTTACTTGACTATTTCTTCACATATTGGGAAGGGGGCAAGGGGTAGGGGCTGGAGAGGAAGAACAAAAGCCTCAGTTACATTATCCTTGAGTGTCTTTAACCTTTATCAGCAGCAATTTTGAGAGAGATACTTTTTAAAAGCGAGACAGGAAAGCATCAAATTATGCCATCTAAACATTAACACAGGGCACAACTCCCAAACTGACAGAGAAATCTGTGCTGGAGAGAAGTCTGGAATAAAGGATCAAAAGCAGACATGCTCTCTGAAGAAAGGAGGATAACAGTACAGAGCACCAGGTACTGAGCGATTTTGATTTAAAACATTTTAAAAGAAAACTCCATTTACTTTAGAGACTGACAAAAGTTTATACATTCATGAATGAGTTCTTTATGTATTTAAGAGGGATGACAACAGACAAAGGGAATATTTGATGAATGTTCAGGCAAGATTCTGAAAGTCAGAGATTATTGAGAGAGGACATAAGGTTTTGGCTTTTTCTTACACATAGCTGCATCTGTTTCGTACTTTGTGTTTCCATTCTGTGTGCTGGAATTGTGATAGAACCAGAGAAGGTATTTGGGAGCTGACTGAGGAACTTAAAAACTATAAAAGGTTTAGCAAAGCTGTGACTTGCATCCTTTCATAACTTTCTTTTTCATCTTGTCGCGTAATGGAGGACCCTGGTTAAAATTAGTAACTAGCAGAGACAGGACAGTTGTAGAGAAACAAGGCTGTGACTTGAATTCATTGTAAGAACAAGTAGGAGAGAAAACTGAGATAGTTTTGATACATTTTTGTTTTCCCATCCCTTTTTTTTTTAAAGCTTCTGATGAAGATATCTTTTTCAATTTTGCCCTGTATCAGGGTCAACAAAAAAAGACTGGATGCCTGTACTTCAAGGGCATCACTTTGCAGAGTGATATCTCAGCAGTTTGAAGGGGCTGTGTGAGATACAGGCCCACATTTTAGTTTGCTCTTCTGTCCAGGGGCAGTAACTTTGGCAGAAGGATGGGAAAAATAACTGAGAGCAGTAACATCTAAACCACCTCAGCAAAAATTGCTGGAGTTCAGCTGTTACAACCCATCTTTTCTGCTAAATCAACAAATCTTGAGGTTTCAGAGGAAGTTCTTAATTACTTGTGATGGAGTTTAACTTGCAGAAGAATAGAAGACCCTACAACAAATACTGCAAGTAAATTGTTTTATATGATGCCCGGTATTATAATGTGTTCAGATCCTCTCTTGGTTGGCAAAGTATTTATTTCTTAAAATGTTCCTTATGACTTAAAATACACAGAAGGCAGAGTTACTGGTGAATGGATTATGTTAAAGAAGCATAATGGCACTGATGGGACCAGGTAAGAAGACTTCAGATAGCAGGTGTGGAGACCTCTAGGTCTCTACAGTAGCCTAAGAACCAAAGGTTGTAGCTGGATAGTAGCAAAAGGGCTCTTAGTGCTTTGCTGAAAAAGGAGCAACCAGGTGGCACAAATCAGTAATTACCCTATACCACACTGCACCAGTTCAGAATCAGTAACAAGTAAATAGATAATATTCCTGGCTGGACTGATGTCAGCAGACCTTATGCCAGATTAAGTAACATTTGCCCGTGCCAGAGTTTTACCGCATCTGCCACTGTTTCCACACAGGTCTTTCCTTCTGACCCACTTTCTCTTCTCACAATGTAATTGCTGGAGTCACTACGCAAGGATATTCTTGCCCCTCGTTCAATGCAAGTCTGTCCACATAGTGCTACGGCATCCCCTGGATGTTACACTCTTTTTCAGTGGTCTGAATATGTGGGTTTTGTACCCAGTGCAGCAAAGCATCAGCCTTTGGCTTTTTCTATCTTGAGTTGGCAAAAGTAGTTGCACATCAACACATGGGATACCTCCGAAATGAGAAAGACGTGATTATCATGGCCTTCTGCTTCTACTTTCTGTGGTGTGGAGCTGCACCTGTTAACAGGGCAGATAGTCCTTGTGTCTCTTCATGAGCCAGGACAGTGGACGGTAGGCAGAAGTCACAGTGCAGGAAAGGCACTGAGGTTGGAAAGAAGCTACGTGTGGAGGAGGAGCCACATCTGCAAGCTCCTACTAGTAGCCAAACTAGAAATCAGGAATACACCAACATCTTGTACCTTAGGCCTCAGCTGAGAGCATGAAATAACCCCAAGCCACTCTGTGCTTGTCCATGGTATGTCAAGGGGAGGGATGGCAGCAGGGGAGGTGTGCTCTGTGCATGCAGTGATAGGGCTTGAAAAAACACTCTGATCCTCATTGCTGTTATCAGTCAGAGATCATGGGGGTGAGGAGCCTCTCCAGCTACAAAGAGTGACTGTTGTGTTGGCAAATGAAGACCCGTGCTCTTTCTGCTGCAGATGAGGTAGTTCAGGGCTGCTCTGATGGTGCTGAGATGCCATTGCCAACATGGCAGCAACTCATCTCAGACACAGCGGGCAGAAGGGGCTGGGAGCCACTCAAAACAGCTCACGGCTGGCAACCAATGATCTGCAGGGAGGGCAAGCAGTGGCCAAGCTGGCAGGCACTCTAGGATGTCAGCACCATGCCCAAGGCTCATGCCACTGTGTAAAACTCTCCAGCAGATTTCCACATTTGGCAACGGCCGCACAGTGTGTGACTGTGTTACCAAAGCCACGAGATGTCTCTGGCCGTGTCCCATATCAGGCTGCTTGCCCACTGCCAGCACTGACTTTGGACATAAGAGAACAAACAAAACAGTAACTTTCAATGAGATTTAAGCCTTGCTCACATTTCAAGGTTGTTCCTTTTAACGTAAAAAGGCAGCTCCATAGGGCTTAGATGCATCTGCTTTGGTGGAAAGGTTTGGACAGGAATTGCTTACTCCTTCCCTAGTGATTCCAGACTGCTTAGCCTGCATTTCTTTCATCCATATCACTCACTCCATGTTATACCTAGCATTTAGAAATCTAACTCAATGCTTTTCTGATTATATAGTAATTCTTATTATTTAAGGTATATTTGATGTTCAGATTACTCTGTTAGCTTAACTTTCAATGCTCTCCATCATGTGACTTGCATGACCCTTGTGAACTTGTATATCAAAACTTCGGTGTTGAAGGATATGCCCAAACGAACATGTTTGGTAGATGACATGGGAATGACAGGGAAAGCTCCTGTCACCCCACAGAAATTGGACAACTGTGTTATGCTTCTGAAATGTAACTTTGAAGACAAACAAAAAATGACAAATCATGATGAAAATTATAGTTTATTGCTTCTATATTCGTTGAGCCCAATGCCAATGTCTTTAAAAAACTGGTTCCTTGTTTTCGATCTCAGATATTTTCCTCCTTCTAGCAGAAATAGTTTTATAGAGACATTAAAATTATGTATTTTTATTTCATATTCTGGAAACCACCTTAGATTTTTAGTTGTTATAAATGCCAAAGGATTGAAGTTGTGAATTAATTTAAGTCACTGATAGTTTTGCCATTAACTTCACACATATCCGGGTTTTGTCTAGCCATTCCTAATAGATTTGAGTCAGATTTTCTGTATTATTTATGCTGTTACATATTTAGGAATACTGCTCCCCCCTCCCCCCCCCCCCAAAAAAAAAAAAAAAAAAAAAAAGCTAAGTCATAAGTTACCCATGACAAGGAAGTATACCGATATAAAAAGCATGTATTTGTTTTGTTTTCCCCTATTGTCCCTTCCTTCCAGTAGAACTCAGCTGACTTACTGGAGGTTTCCAGCCAGTCCATTGTACTACAGCATACAGACCTTTGCCCACTTATAGCCAACAACTTATTTAAAAAGTCATCTGAATCTACCCCGTAGGACTATTTGTATGGCTAGAATCAAGCAGTTGTACAAATGCATGGAAGGTTAGGCCTTCCTGTTGGGATGGTTTTGTTCAGTTTTAGCTGTTTTGATTGTTGTAATGCTTTTGCAGAGTTCAGCCCTAGAACTAAAAATCTCAGGCTTGGAGGTTGTTTTGGCAAGGATTTCACTACTTTGTAAAGTGGGTGGCATGTTGCATAAAGCAGTCACTTTCTAACACTAACAGTAGTTACCTCTCAGGTGTCAGTGGAAAAAAAATATAATTGCAGCATTGGTCAGTTGGTCCTGTTGGCAGAAAATGATCAAAACTACACATTGCCTTGTAGCTCTGTGCCTCTGAACTAATCACTCCTGCCTTCCTTTACGGTCAGTGGAGAGAAATAGGCACTTTTCAGATGTGATTCTTCTGGCCTATTTTAGATATCTAGTTTAGGACAAGATGAACTGCAGCCTAGAAGTGCCTATTTCTCATTGCTGATTATAAAAGGAGTCTAGACATCTCCCAGAGAAGTAGGCAGCCAGATTGCAGATGTTTTTATTTGGCATTGTGTGTCTTCATGTGGCATGGGTGACTAAAAAGGCTTCTAAGCTCTATTTTGTTAGTATTATTCCAGTACAGTAAATTTAAGCCTCACTACTGAAAATGAGAAATCTTTTTATAGGTTATTATTTTGTAGATAGCAATTAACCACTCAGAAAAGCTTCTAGTTTTGACACGCACACACTCAGACACTTCATGCTTTAATGTTAAATTATATTTGACATTTAATTTAAGCTCATATTGCCTTCATTCAAAAATAAACCCTACTGCATTAGTAGTGAGAAGGTGGAGGGATTATTTTTCTCCCCAAATTCATATTCAGTGAAATCTAAACTGATTCTTCATGCTTAGTTTTTCTAATATATTATGTGCATTCTTCTGAATATAAGTATGTGCAATTGCTTCTCAGATGTGAGGGAAAGAAATCAATGCATCTATCTTAGTAAGGAATTACAACATAAAAATATATTTTTAATAGGTGCTTTGAAGGTTGCACATACCTGTGAGGTTTGTTGCCCCCTTGAACCGATTGTAATCAGAAACGACATATACCATTATTTCCTGGACAAAGCAGCACTGATTTTGTGGTTGTACCAGTGTGTTACATGATCTCGTTAGCTCTTATAAATTAAGCAGGATGAAGGCTTAGCTGCCTGTCATACACGTAATAGCAGGGTACAGGAGGAGGTTCTGCCTGGTGTCCTGCCAGGGATGTTTTTCTTACACGAGTGGGAACAGAGATCTGTCCCACCTGGTCTCTGCTACAAGGCTGGACCTGAAAGGAGGCTGAAGGGACATTGCTTCTTCCTTGGCATGGTCTGGCTAGTGTGAGCCATAATTTCGTGCTTTGCTTTGTAGGCTTTGTTTCAGTCCTTGGGTGCATCCCTCTTGCTCTTAAAAGAGCCAGGCCATATTTTACATCTATCTACCTTTTACTTCATAGCTATGCATGCTGCAAAAAATTATGCTATTCCAGGAAAAGGAGCAGAGTCTTTCCCCTCTGGAGCACTGCAGCACCACTGAATGAAGTTTGAAGTCGGTATCCTGAACACTGGTTTCTGCGAAAGACCATATGGGACGCTTTGGCTCAACAAACCATGCTCCTAATTAAAACTAGGCCACCTACATTGTCTTCATCGTTTAGCTCTTCAGCCTATCTTGGCTGCTTCAGGCTTTCTGTGCACACCATGACCAAGACCTGTTGGGAAAACTGAAGTCTTCAGCAATGGTGGAACTATTACCAGCAAGGTTTGCAGTCATGCGAAGTGGATGGTGATTATTCAAGGGAGCTGGTCATCCCTGGGTATGGCTTTACTCAAACGTTTTCAATGACCATGAGTCTCTGGGTCTTCTAGACAGAAACAAAACAAAAAAAAAAACAAAACAAAAAAAACCAAAAACCACCACCACTAAAACGAGAACCTCCCAACATCAAATAAGCCAGTGTAACTACAGCTCCTTTGCACATTTGTCTTTGCTGTTAAATTGAGCGATTTATCCACCTTGCAAAAGACATTAGCATTAAGGGACATAGTCTTTCTCAGATGTAATTCATTATTAATCTTAATGGGATTATGCTTCAAAGACCACTAAATGCACGTCTTCAAAGTACTTAAATTACTCCCTATTATTACTTCTGACAATAAAATAAATAAAGCTTAGTTAAATTCTACATACTAAACCCAAATTACTTTTTTTCTTTTTAGTGTGCCAGCTAAAGCAAAACAGACCATTCTAAAAAAAAGAAAAAAGCCCCAAAAAATTCCTCCACTCAAAACCTTAAGGTTTTAATGGATTGTGATTAACAAATAATCATAAAACCAGGTTAAAGACATTTGAAAATGCATTTTTTTCATTGTAAATGTATGCAGCATCAGAAGTATGATTACAGCAAGAGAAGAATAAATAAACATCAAGCAAATTTATTAATAAAATTACATAGTGCAAAATGCATTTCCTAATATTGCTTTAAAATAAATTCTAAAAATTCATATTGCACAGCTAGCATTATCAACACCAGAATCTAGATAATAGGTAAATAGCTCTTTGGGTGACATTTCCCTTAAAAACAGTAGCAAAAGCCAAAATTTCCATTTGTCTCTGTTTTCTAATGCAAATTCTCCCAAAGCTTTGCACAGAACAAACATGTTCAAGCTGTGCCCTGGCTATATGGAGTGGTGTGATGGGGAGACATTTCCTGATGTTTGCGCTAATTGCATTGGATCTGGACTTTTCCTAGGGGTCCACTAGGTCACTGCACGGAGTCACACGGAGGGAGAAAAGAGAGTATTTTGGTCAAATGATGTAGAACGTTGCTGCGGATAGACATGCCAGATGCTCAGGTCACCCCCAGACAGCTCCAGGCAGGGGTACGCCTCAGCTGCCTGTGCCGTGGGGTCTCACCTGCAGCCATCACCCCCTGCCTGCTGGCTGTGTCCCTCAGCACACTGCCTTCCTCAGCGCCTGGGGCCTGGACTGGGCAGCGAGCACATGCAGGGCATAAAAGGAATACATCTGCTTCCAGAAATGACAGGATTAGGGCTCAGGTGCCCAGCTCGAGTCCTGCCCGATCTTCTTCTTTACTACAAGCCGAAACAGGCTCCACCACTCCATCAGCACACAGTCCAGTGCACTGTGATACTTTGCAGGTTGTTCAGAAACGGAGCAATCTTCTTTACCCTTTTAGCAAGTCTCCACAACGTGTTATTTGATTCTGCACCCCCTGTTAGAGGGGCTTCAAGGAGTGACATCTCCTGACCCTGGGGAGATATACCATCTATTGGGAGGTTCATCAATCAGGGCATCTGTCACCCAAGCTCACGGCCCAGCTCAGGGGCTGTGCTTTCAGGCCTCCTTTGCTTATGGAGGCCTTAAACCTTCAGCTTTCCCTCCGTGCCTGGGGCGCTGCTTGCTCTGTGGTGTGTCTAACCCACACAGAAGACACATATGCTGTTGGCTGGGGGAGCTCTGTGTGTTTTACTCTGGTTGTCCCCTTTTCTCCCTCCCTCAGTTACTCCAGTGGGCTCTGCAGGTCCCCTCTTGCCTTCCCTCTCACAGGGTGCTTGGCCTTCTGGCCTCTTCCCACCGCCACCATCTTCTCTGACTAGAAGGCAGGTCTTTTGGAAAGGCACTACCTTAAACTTTATGGGGAGACACTCACACCGGGATATTGCTGTTCTGGAAAATGTCTACTGGTGTCATCAGTCAGTTCTCTGGCATTCAGGCCATTGCAGAGGTACTTGAAGCTGTGGCTCTACTAAGCAGATGGTAGGAGTCCTGCCTTCAGTTTTCCAGACTCCCCCCAATAAATACAGTTGATGATAAATGTTGATGATGATTTTCCCCTGGCTACCCGAGAACATAAAAATATCTTTCTTGGACCATGTAAGTCTGCATCCAACTGCAGGCAACAGCAGGGTGGAGTGGGGCCGGTGTGCAGTGACACTTTGCTGATGTATTTCCCCAGCTTTCAGTGATTTGCAGTCCAGAGACTTCCTGAACCACAGATGGTATCTTTGTGTTTAATAGCCTTTGATACATTTTTCTTCCTTCAACTTGCCTCCAACATTCCCCTTTAAATTGTGGAGGAGAGCAGATGTGCCATTCCCAAAATTCATCATGTTACATTCAATAAAAAAAAATGACACCGAGCAGAGTGTAGAGCCTCCCAGTCTCCACAAGTTTCTTTTATGTTTAGAGTAGTCAGGCCTTTCAAACTTGGTGGAAGCAGATGCAGCAAGCTGTAGTCTGACTCAGTTTGTCACGACTGGGATGCGGGTGGCCCTGCCTGTTGGTTAAACTCAGTTGAATCAGAGTGAAGAAGTCATCAAGGCAAACCTTGACAAAGACCAAGAACTGGAGAAATCATGAAAGAGTCAAATGAAGGGGCAAGACAAGAACCTGGTATGAGGTCAGGATTTTAAATACCAGCAAGATAGGATGAGGCCTGGGAACAAATGCAGGCAGTGCAGGAACAAACATGAGGATGGTGGCACAGAAGACAGGACAAGACATAAAAACCAAGGACACATGAACAGGGACACCCACAATAGGAAATGTTAGGGTCTGAAGCTAGTGGTTGAGGCTTCATCCAGCTCCAGAGCTGGACAAAAATTCCTAGGGTAATCTTCATACAGTTACTTGTTTCCTGTTTGTCTGCTAGTTTAAAATTGTGTTTGGGTGATAACCACTCCACCTAACTTGGTAGAGAGTGACTGTTCACCTGGGAAGATGTGCAGGCAGCCCTGGGTAGGCAATAGGTTGCTGCTCACCATCCTTACACACAGCCTTTATGCTTAAGTAAATCCCCGTTGATCTGGAGTGCAGTTTTGTCTTTTGGGCTGTGGCTTTGCCAGGCCTGATCAGTGGGGTTTACAGCTACAAGCCCACATTTGTGACTGTGGCAATCAAGTTAGGCAGCAAGGCTTGTATTGAAGTGTTAAAATAGGTATAGTTCTCCAAGTGCTCATTACCCCATGCCCCAAGTTAGGATGGGTATGAGTTGCATGTGACCACCAGCCCTTTAAATCAGGATGGTTGGGCACGTTTATGTGAGCTTTGGTGCTGAGATCAGACTGCTGAGATTGAACAGTTTAGGTATGGCACATGAGGCTTGTCTCTGTTTACACAGATTTTATCTGAACCGAGTGACTTAAAATGTTTTAGTAAATGTATTAAACTACCCAAGTGCATCTATTAGGAGCTGCTGTGCCAAGGCTGAATGGAAGTATTTAAAATTTTCATGGATGCCTGTGCAGACTTTGGAAGACAGTTGCAGTGGCTGAAGTTGCTGTAGAACAGAATATGTCAAAGTATGCCCAGTATAGAGAACATTTGGGATTTTTTTAAAAAACTTACATTCTTACTTTGTAAAATTTTAAAAAATATTATTTTTATTATACATTTATTTTTTATTTTACAATGTTTTAGCTGAAGTATGAAAAAAAAACCCAAACAATTTTGGTCTCCTGTACCAGTTTTGCCTTTATACTATAAGGGATTCCTAGGAGGGAAGCAGATCCCGATACAAACATCAAAACTGGACTATTTTGTATGAGGTCACCTAAGAATTTTTATTTTACAACATAGAAAGTATAACTGAGGTGACAAAACACAGAGGGAAAAAATTGTTGTTAAAGGGCTTCACTGGAAGTTTTGCATTTATTTTGGGTAAATGGAAATGTGCACAATGACTGCATAGAGCTGAACAGCTCTTCGATAGCTCTTGTTAGCAAGTTTGAAAAAAACTGCATCATTAGGAAGACAGGAAGTAGGAAAGCAGGATCTAGCTTTCTTATTTCTGGATATTTATGGCTTGTATAAATGTCAGAGGCCAGATAACTGGCTTTTATTGGTAATAGCCTGAACTGTGTTACAATGTGTATACGTAGTTGTTACGGCGATATATCAGCAAGTTGCCACACTAGGTCAGACCTGGTTATATGGATTATAATGGGGTAATATACAGGCTCAGGAGTTCTTTTCGGATAGAACCCTTTGTGTCCTTTTCTTATAAAACATTTAGACTATATATATATATATAGTCAAATGTTATATAATAAGGAACCACAAAACATCTAATCCAGCAAGACACTTAGCATCTTCAGTGCCAATGCAATCACTATTCAACAAATAGAAATTGAAAAAGAGACTTTCCTCTTACCAGAATTTTGTTTTCTGATACATGCCTCATCTAAGATCATGTAATGGTAAGCCAACAGTGCAAGAACTTTATGCAGCTTAGTTAAAATCATGCCATATTGTGGTCTGTGCTGTAGTTTTGCTGTTATTTCGAGAGTCAGGGCAATTAAGATTGCTCACTTCTGTGTTTAAAGATTGCTGCTCTCCACTGTTAAAGACAGCCTGCTCCAGTAAAGCAGTCCATACGCTGAGGTTTTTCTATACTGTTTTTTTCCACATTAATATTTTCAGTATGCGCTTAAATGTTTCTCATAAGAAAGTACACATATACTTCTTAATGCTTCAAAACCTATGGTACTGGTGCAGTTATTAGTGTTTTAGTACTGCATAACTTCTTTGATTTGTTATTTCTAAGATCTTCCACTGCATAATGCTGGGGAGCCTTACTCACTGGAAATTGCAGTCTTTTCTTAGACATGCTTTAAGAAACACAGGCTTTCTCTTTGTACCTTAGTGTTTCATACTTTTGGGGTATAGGAGCTGAATACTTTCATTTTAAAAAAGCCTAGGTCTAAATGAGGAAGCTGTCAGATAAATCAGTATAGAAAGCTACATGATCAGAAACACAGTTTCTGCGGTATCTAGCAAAGCAAAAGAAATTCCACAGATGTATGGTAGGAGCAAGACTGTCAGTGCCTTGGACCTATGGGTACAGTCACAAGTAGTTGATGTAACCTTTTGGGCTTAGAGTATGTTGTGGTTTAACCCCAGCCAGCAACTAAGTATCACGCTCAGTCCACCGTGCCACCACCATCCCACTTGCCAGCAGCACCGGGAGGAGAATCAGGAAAAAAGTAAAACTCGTGGGTTGAGATAAGAACAATTTCATAATTTAAATAAAATAAAATAATAACAATAACAATTATGAAAAGGAGAGAGAGGTGTATAAAAAAGCCCAAAGGGAAAAAAAAAAGAAGTGATGCACAATACAATTGCTCACCACTCACTCACCGATGATGCCCAGTCGGTCCCCAAGCAGCGATCGACAGGCCCTGGCCAGCTCGCCCCAGTTTATATACTGAGCATAACATTCTATGCTGTGGAATATGCTTTTGGCTAGTTCGAACTGAGCTGTCCTGGCTCTGCTCCTTCCCAGTTTCTTGTGCACCCGCTCACTGGCAGAGTATGGGAAACTTGAAAAGTTCTTGATTTAGAATATGCATGACTTAACAACAACTAAAACATCAGTGTATTATCAACCTTATTTTCATACTAAATCCAAAACACAGCACTGCACCAACCACTAGGAAGAAAATAATCCCAGCTGAAACCAAGGCAGAGTTCAATACCACATCCTATGCAGGAAGGAAGGCTGTGAGAATAGAGTAGAGGCTAATAAAGGAGGAGGATTCCTCCATCTCTGTTTGTCTAGATATCTACAGAATTGAAGTTAGATCCAGCAGACCCAGCTGATGGATGATCGTACCTGAAAGAATTTGAGAAGCCATTTTATTAGAAAGAAATATTTTGTCTTCAATGGTAAACCACATTCAAGGCAACTGTCAGTTTTAAGGAAAATTTTACAGCTCCTGATCTACAGCAATCTAGACTTCTCATTTCTAATTATATATGCTCTAAGTACAGTACAGTGTATCTATACAGTTTAAAATTAAGATAGATTTTAAATCTAAAAATAAAGATGAGGTTTTGAATAGTCTCAGAAAAGAACAAGTTATTTCCAGAGCTCATTCAACTTTTATGATCGCTTCCATGTAATAAATGAAAGTTCTCCTAAAAATACTGATGTACCATTACCTAATTAAACTATTGCATGCAGTACAAACTCAGAAGCCTGGATGTTTCTAGATTTAATCCCTAGTAAATGTACTTTCCCACAGATAAAGCAGGGAGTCATGAAAATACCTGATTTTAAAAAGAGCTGCAACTGAAATTATACTGTTTCTCATGCTAATACAGATCAGTCAGTACGGACGAAAATACAGAAGTTAACTCAAGAAAGAGGGAATTTGTCTTCTTGCCACGGGCCTTCATTTGCATTCCAGTTGAACCTAGTTTGAAGATTTTTTTTTTGTGGATCTAATGAACTCTTGTATGGACCTGTGTAGAGGCGTGAATTTCAGAAATGTCTGGAGGGATCAGTGGAATAAGAACATCTTCCCTGGGGACAAGTTTCCAGCTTTCTTAAGGACTAGACAGAGGAGACCCAGTATCTGGTTATGTGGCACAAATTCTCATGTTTAACTTGCCCTTTGAATCAGGTTCCCTCTGTGATCCTATGGGCTGTTCACAGAAAGGATGGATATGGGGCAAGAATTCTCCCAGAAAAAAATGAGCTGCACCTTGATGTAAGGGTTACCTGGCCCATTTCTCCTAAACTTTGCTCTCTTTTAGCCACAGACTTGAAAGGAGGTGTAAAGGCATCCAGGGAAGGCATCACTGTTACCACACAGCTGTCAAGGTGCTCACCAGCTCACCTGCAGGTGACACGGCAGAGTGCTGCACCCCAGGTGGGATGTCACCCCGGGTGAGCTACCACATCCAGCCATGCCATGTGGTCCATCCAGCCTCAGGCACTGGTCAGGAGAGAGCAGGTCTGGCCCTTGGCACCTGTACAGCTGAAAGAGAGGGTGCGCCTCCCAATCAAAACCTACAAGGATAGTGCTATCATTCTTTTAATTTTAATTTATATTGTGTTTATAAGTAGTCAATGGCAGGCAAGGATTAATGCTCAAAACAGCATATGCTGGTTGATTGTTAGGAATAATGATATTAAATGCTATGAAAAAGTGATAGTGCTCAAGCTATAAATGGATGCAATCTGATGGATAGTATTAGTAGCAGAGCTGTTCAGCTGAAGCCATGGCTAAAGGGACTCTGGTTTAATAACTTTCTAATTGCATCTGTATAAGCTGGGTCACTTAGCAGTAAACTGACAGGTTTACATTTCCTTATGCTAGGTATTGCTCTGTGTGTTAGATGTACAGTAGAATTGCAAATAGAAAATAATTGGCTTGCTTTTTAGCTTCCCCAAATGGTTTAAATTAATGGCAGTGCAGATCAACACAATGCCTTCATGTGTGCGATTTTAACCTTCATTGATTTTCTCAGTTCCAGGGCAGCCTGACATTGGCTAGAAAACCATGCTGATGTGATGGCTATAAAGCCGAGCGGTGAAAGGAGGTTTACGCAATATTAAATTAGTTCCCGGTATTCACAAGCACACATTATAGAAACCTGAAGGCTGTGTTCTCCAAATTACAAGTGTTCAGTATTATTCCTTGGTGCAGAGAAGTTTAGTATCATTCTGTTTATGAAGGTCTGGCAGTGGCTCTGCACAAAGGTTTGAAATCTCTGAAGACAATCTGATGCCTGGCTGAGATGCATCAGGCAAGTTTTCAGCCGGGATAAGCAGGAAGGCAGGAGTGACTTTAAACAAACAGGCTCGTGGAGGTTTCTACCTAACGTCTTCCACGTATAGCACACTTTGAATTTTATTAATTGCAGTCATGCCTGTTACCATGACAGCTAGGTGCTGCAATTACCTTACACCTCGGGGAATTTCACACTTAGTACAGCATTTGGAGTCTACTTCCTCCTATTTTGTTTTTATTTTGCAACTTTTTTGTACTTTGGGGAAGCATTGTAGGAAGCAGAGATGTGCCATGAAAGAAAAATGCATCTTTATAGTCCCAAGGCACCACAAGCCCTATTTAGCCATGGCCTGAGGAAACAGTAAAATGTAATGATCTCTGTGGGGATTAAATACAGTGACTGTGGCTGGTTTTTTCCTTAACAACTTCCCAGGATGGACGGGACTCACTGAGAAGAGCTCCTCAGTGAGAGCAACATGCTGCACTGTAAAATGACTTTGACAACAAGCTTTACAGGGTGAAAGCCACAACACCCGCATCCAGAGGGATTAGCCTGAGGTCTTGCCATGAGCTTCTGCATAACCTAGGCATTTCAGCTATGGCAGAGGCCACAGCAAAAAAACCCTGTATTTAGGAAGAACGTCCTTTTCATTGGGATGCCTTTGAATTGGAGAGCTGGTTGCCACAAACAGGTGTGCTGGGCACTGGGGGCATCAAAGCAGGGCAGGGACCACAGTGCTGTGAATCCTGAGGCAGAAGTGAAGGAGAAGGAAGGAAGCTCACACACAGTGCTTGAGAAAATACATTTGTTAATCCCTTCTTTAAGGTGTTAAGCAGGCTCAGCTGTCATGCAAGCCTTGTGCTGGTGATCCACTACAGCATACTTTTTCTAGAAGTAGCTGATTTGAAGCTCACTTAAGGTACAATATTAGTTTGAAGAGTATTGTAAACGAAGAAATATAGGCTAGGCAACACCCTCTGGGCAAACTGGAACCCTTTACATTGAAGCTATGGATTCAGACACTTACACCCCTCCAGTAACAGTTCATGGATCAAGTTTCCCACCTGATGTAGCAGCAGTGCCATTTTATTTGAGTCTGTCAGCATTTTCACTTCATAAACCTCAATGTTGCAGTATACCTCAGCTGTTTCTAATCCCTGAGAGCTGAGACTTGGCATATAAATTGCTAACCCATGTATTAATTTGAATAGAAGAGGATAAAGCTATGTCTAAGTTATGCAACAAATTCTGCTGATTTTTATTTCAGTTACAGATGTGCTCTCTGCCAAACTCTTGTAAAACGTTTTTCACTACAAGGAACTGCATGTTCATTATGTTTTACATGAATCGGTATCTTTTATATTGTTTCTAAATGCTTTTGAAATAGTTATTATGTTTACACCAAATAAGCTTTAGCTAATATTCTGTTTTGTACATCATTACTCCCTAACATTAGAATGGTGTCTGTGAACCAAATGCAGGATCTTTGGCTTTTGCGTTGTTCTTAATTTATGTAAAGGTTTCCTAGAACTTTATTTTGAATCCTAAAGCCATGTATTACAGTATTTGCTAACAAAAATGCACATCTCAGAGGCAGAAAGATTATCATTGTTCAAATGTCAAGGCATTCAAATGTTGGAGAGATTTCTAACAGCATTAATAAAAATACGTTTATTTTAATCTTGGGTATTTACAGAGGAATGTTAGTTATGTTTTTGACCTTAATCCCGTTGCTGGTACAAATTTATTTACCTGTGTGCTGGGAGGGGACTTGATTGATTTTTTCTTTTAAAAAGGGGGAAAAAAATAAAATCCCTGGCAGTTAGAAAATAACCTTCTGCAAATCAAAACGATGTACCTAGGATATGCAAAACACAAGTGCACTCCATTCTCTATGTAATACTGCACTCACATGATAGCTTGACAAAATCAAATTTACTTCACCTGCCTTCTAATGAATTCTGAGCATTCTAAAGAGACAGTGCTATTGTAGCTGGAGTGAATCTTTGGCATATTAGTATATAGTGGTCCAGAAGTCATTTTCTCATTACTAAGGAGTTTTTACTGAAATGTTAATCTAAACTTCAAAATTGTGAGACAAGTCAGATTCTGCTGATTTAAATCAACTGGGTGCTTTCTTTTCCCCCCTCAACCCATACTGCCCAAATAGACTATCAAGAAATAGTGATGTTCAGCCAATAAAACACAAGTCAAAGTCTTTGGAGATGAGCTGTTGAGTAATTAGTGATCCTGAGCTCAGGGTACTGTTACTTAGCAACTTCTGAGAATGGATTAACCTTCTGTGAGCATCTCTTGCACTGCATGTATTACAAGACTGCTTCTTACACTCGTTTGTATAGTCAGGTATAAGTCTTCTACAGATCTTTCCCTGAAAGAAATACATGCATTGCATTGCATTGCATGTGCAGTGAGCTGGGTGCACTTGAGATAAACGGAGTGGCACTATCAGCACAACATAGTTGATCTGCCCATCTGCAATAATGCACATGTACATCAAACACTGTTTTCATGGATAGATCAACTATACAGTGCATAATCCAGGGTTTCACTATTGTAATAATTCATAGGTCAATGTGTTTTGATATATGTCGTAATATATTTGGTATAGCACATCAAACAGAATAGGCTGGCAGAAGTGCAGTGACTTTTTCTCTGAGATTTCTAGGCAATGTTGTGGTCAGTCTCACAGCTGTTTAAAAGTCCTCCACAATAAGCCAAATTCCCCTTTCTTCTTCTGCACAAAAGGGAGTAAACATGGGAAAGTCTAAATACTTGGGAAACTTTGTTAGACAAGTGAGTGCAGTGTGGAGATTCCTTTTGAAATAAGACTTATCTGTAGGTGAACATTGACTATTATTTTGTGATTTGTTCTTCTGATGTAAATATAAAATCCCTATGAATATTAATGGTAGTTTCCTGTGAATTTTCTAAACAGGAAAGAACAGACACTATAAAAAACAATTCATTTCACGTGGCTGGTAAAAGACCTTATGCTGTAATAAATTGTCAGAACCATTCTTTAACCCTCTGAACAAAATTATTGCTCGCTGTACTTTTCATTATCTTTTGTGTAAATAGTTATATTCACTGCGTTAACTTTCATACTCAGCATTATATAGGATCAAAAAAATGGTGATTGGAAGGAATATGAGCAGGTCTAGGCCAATCTCCAGCTCAAACTGCAGCAATTGCCAACAGGTCAGTTTTGGTATGGTCCTCCTAAGTCTTGAAAACCACCAGGGGTGGAGATTCCACAGCCTCTTTGGGCTATCTTCATCTCCCAGGCCACAGCTGATGACTGTTGTCCTCAGTATGTCATCTAAAACTGCTGCAAAGAGTTTGGTTCTTCCACCTCTGTAACTATCCTTAGGTAGCTGTGCACTGCTATAGATTGCCCCTTCAAGTCCTCTTTACCAGACGCAGAATTAACTTAGAGTATGAGCATCTGCCTAATATGTTTTTTGTTCATGTGTTATTTCTAGCCTGATTGTCCAAATGCTGTGTATGCTCTACTCCAACCACTGAGGGATAATTTTCTTTTAGTACAGCTGGTTCCCACAGTTTCCTGTGCTACATCTTTTCTGCTGCATGCAGGGAGGAGAAGGCTAAAAGCATCTGTACTATGAAAAAGTTCCTCCACCCTCTGATGACTGATTTCAGTAGGTGGAGATACAAGATTTCAATGATAGCAAAGGGCAAGACTAGGCCCAGGTTGTAAATGATCTGCAAGTTAAGACAACGACCACAGTAATATTTCTCTCATCTGTTTTGGCACAGAAGCAGTCAAGAAAGATTAGGCTCAAAGGCATCATGCATTTATTTTTTTCTCCCACTTTCATTAACCTGGGATGGCCAGCAGGTGATAGCAATTTATGCAAATCCTTCTCTCTATAAGACATTTTACCTTTTGACAATAGGCAACCAAGCAGATGACACAGCTACAGACAAGAGGGTTTTGAAGACCCAATTTAAAATCTGAGCTACCAGATTTTTTTTTGAAAGCTTTTATAAGGATAAGATAAGAGTGTAATCCTTTAGTTTGGTGCAAATGTTTTAAGACTTTGTATTTCTAAAATCCAATTTGAATTAGCCTTGAACTTTAAAGCTGTTTATGTCTACTGAACCAAAAGGCACCATGTGATGCATATAATATAAAGTATTGCACAGTCTTTGTTTTTCTCCTCCCCTTCTGACACTGGTCTATAGTATTTGCCAAGAAAATCATCCAAAGGCAAAATGTCATAACTTTAGAAAAAGAAAATGCTAGTCCCTCTGCAGCGAAGGACTTACTCCTTTTCTTTAGGCTTCTCTAGCCTTATAATTTATTGGGAACTCTTGCCACCAAATATGCCTAGGATGAACGTGACATCGTGTGTGAAATTAGTTCCAATAGCATGTTGTATAAAACGCTTCTTGATACTCATAATGGCTTGGACAAGTATGCTGCATCTCTGGAATCAGCACTTTGGGAATCCGCATGCTGATGTGACTGGTGAGTGGAGGGTCTATCAGATAATGAAGTGTTGAGTTGCTCTGATTTCAAATTTTTTAAGAAATGAGAGGAAGTTTGGGCAAACTGTCATGAATTCCTTCACTCCTAACATCAGCCTGCCTGCCTATACTTTTGCCTGAAATAGGCATCTTTATCAAAGTTTGCATGCTTTCAGAATTTGTCAGTTTTTTTCAAAAGTTCTGATACTTTGGGCCTTGGAGTAGGTTACTTATTTGTGACCTAGATTATTCCTTCAGATACAACCCATTCAAGGTGTATCCTGTTTTAGCCTTAACTCACCAACGTGGTTAGAATAACTGGGACATGATTCATAAGCACTATTTCTGAAAGTAACTTTCTTCTACTTATTATTAGTTAAAAAACTCACTGTCACACTAACTAGCTGATTAACCAAGTCTATATGTGTCAATATGGAATTTCCAAAGGGCAAGGATGGATAGTCCTTTGGTTATGACAGTAGCACAGTAGTCACAAGGCTTGGATTCCAATGTTGCTCTGACTCAGGGAAGACAGTTAAGGCTAACCCTATAAATTGACATAAGCCTCCCATTTTGACAGGTCTAGTACCTGCACTTCTGGGTACTGTTTGGCTGTCCGCTGCCTCAGAGAAGTTCACCATACAGGTTACCCATTCAATGAGCGGGGGGGGGGGTGTATATAAGAGATCCTCCATAAAACTAGCATGCTGACCAGGGAACTGCCTAAGGGGCACAGAGAGGATTAAACCACATACCTATCAGGAAATGCAGAAAATCAGGATATTTGCATGTGAATTAAACCCCTGAACCTTCTACTAGTAGCTTTTTATCCACCATACAGTTTTCAAGAAAAAGAAAACAGCAGTAGTTAGATTAGATAAGACAATGGCCAATATCTTGCCATCTGTCCTGTAGATCACCAAGAACATGCAATAACCAGATTCAGTTTCCATGCTTTGAGAATGATACTGACACAACCAGTCACCTGGTAGACGTTGTAACTCACCAGCACACTCTCAGATGTGTTCTTTCAAGCTGTTCTATTAAATTTGTTGCATTGTACATAGAATAAATAATTGTTGGGCTAGAAGGAAGTAGCATCATAAAATCATAGATTTATGGAATGGTTTAGGTTGTAAGGCATGTTTAAAGATCATCTAGTTCCGACCCTCCTGCCATGGGCAGGGACAGCTTTCACTAGATCAGGTTGCTCAAAGCCCCATCCAACCCGACTGTGAACACTTTCAGGGATGGGACATCCACAGCTTCTCCAGGCAACCTGTTCCAGTGTCTCACCACCCTCATCATAAGGAATTTCTTCCTTCTATCAAATTCAAATCTACCCTCTTTTACTTTAAAACCATTACCTCTTGTCCTATCACTACAGTCTGTGGTAAAAAGTCTTCCTCCATCTTTCTTAAATGCCCTCTTTAAGAATTTAATTAAATTAAATTAAGAATTAATTGAGAAGAGGCCACAACAGAGTCTTCCCAAAGTTTTCTGTTCTTCAGGCTAAACAAACCTAATTCCCTCAGCCTCTCTTCATAGGAGAGGTGTTCCAACCCCCTGATCTGTATGTGTCTGTTACTAAACAAGTATGCAAATGGCTAGACCACTATAAAGTACAAGGAAACTGGCAGCAGTGCCTTTGGTAGCCTCTATAGTGGGATCTGCCTAAGTATTTAGGTTGTTTCAAAGCAAATTTAATTTGTTTTCGCATTAATAACAACGTGGACCCTATCCTAGGTTGCATGAAATCCCTTTTAAAAGGTGCAAAGATCCTCATGGCAGAGTAGAAAGAACAAACCTGCCATCTGCTTCCTACACCTGTAGGTGATGCTTATGTTCAAGGGCTAATACCTGTTACAGCTATTTTGGATTAAACTGCAGAGATGACCTAAAAAAATGGTGGTTTAACAAAAGAGACACTTATAGCAAATGACAAATTGACAAAGGTTTATTTACAGGCTATCAGACCATTATATTAATGTTTTAAATACCTGGGGGTTTGTCTCATTCATCTGTGCCTGAGTGAGAAAAAAATCCATAACAAGTGCAGCTTCCTAATGAAAATAATATGAACAAGAAAAATCTTCTTAGCTTTGAAAGTAAATGTCACAATCTATGTAAAAGTTAGTCTTTTGATACTGTTTGTGAGACCAACATCTTATTGAATTACCTTTGTGCTACTTTTCCACTTTCTAAACCCCACTCTTCAAAGCTTTATGGCTGCACATTGCTGTGTGAATAGGCTTATGAATGCTATGAACTCTTAACAAAAAATCCATTATAATGATACTTTGCTGTTTCAGGGATATTCACTGTATAACAATCCTAATGGTTCTGGTGTAGTAATAGGTATGGAATTGCTGGGTAGAAGGTAGCTTCTCCCTCTTGAGTTGCTATATGAAAGGTTCTGGCTCTAGTTATCGACAATCTGAACCACCTGAAGCACTTAAACTTGTTTTTTATTTTTGTCCCCAGCAGTAGTCCCATTGCATTCAGTAGGACTGCATACATGATTAATCTGATCAAAGTCTAATTAGTGAGAGAAGTGCAGCCGTCAGTGCTGTAGACAGCAGGCTATGCCCTGAGCCTGTGGTCCAGCCCCATTTTTAACCCCTGTTCACTTACCCATGCATCCACGCATTGCTTGGATGTATCTGCACGCAGAATGTTATTCTGAACAAGCATTTAAATCCAGATGTAAATTAGTTTCATATTTTGAGTCCTCTGGAGAACCAGACTAAAACTATCCATTTTGATTCTCGACTAGTTCAGAGGCTTATTGATTCTCGACTAGTTCAGAGGCTTAATCAGGAACATTTGGTGAATGCAGAGATCCCTTTCAAGGGGCAAGTTGCAAGTGAATATTTATTTGTCCTGCTTTTAAAACAACAAGGACATCTTCAGTCAGCAGTTACAGGCTCGATTTCTCCATGAAGTGATTAAAGAGCAAAGCTGCTCTGGCCCTGTGCGTAGTCACTGCAGAAGGAGCAAGATGTGACTCTTCCAAACATTTCAGCCCACATCCAGAATTGCCCTATAGAGCAGACTCGTTACTTTCTGTAGCCCCAATAGCATACAGAAAGTAATTACTAAATTTAACCAGTCAGGAAAGGTGCCCTAGGTGGGATAATCTCAATCTTTCAGGTCTTCTGCTGCTAAGCTCCATTACAAATGCATACTGATGTTAATGATTATTTGATATATTTAGTGATACATGTTTTGCAGAATACATAGATTGAGCTTTGAGGTCTTTTTTTGTTAAGACAGCCAGAGTCTGATGTGTCAAAGATGTCTTTGTTAGATTTTCTAATGTAACAGGGATATAAAAGGCATCAAAGTTCTTGGGAAATTATTGAATGAATACTTTAAAGGTGTATTTTTTTCCTGTAAACACTAGTACTGTTTAAAAAATATGCCCACCCAAGTTTTGACCAATCATCATGCAGACATCAATTAATTGAATTAGGTAAGCACTGGGAGTAAACTGGAGAACTGGCTAAGGGAACAACTGGGAAGTAGGCAAGCTGACAAATGAAGTCACTGAGACTGACTCCATAAATCATATTGTTCATGAAAATGCTGGTGAGTCCTCAAAGCACTAAATTTTTGTGGGCACTGAAAAGTCATACTAAGCGAATATCAATGATTCAGTGTTGACAGTGACTTTCCAACATTTGAAAAATTTCACTCATTCAGTCAGGAGAAAGAAAATAATACTGTGTTAATTAAATGCCAAACTAAATGACACAAATTGTGAGTATGTAATAATTAAAAGGAAAAGTTCACATAATAGTTCAGATAAAATTTTTCAGATTCTGAATATTTGGCAAATATTTATGAATTATAAATGAACAGCTAGAAAATTAATTATTGACTTGTGAATTATTTACTAACCAGAACAGATGTTAAAGTTCTGCATTATTTATTATGAGACATTTATTTCAGTCCTGAATATAATCTATGAAGATAATAGTGATATTATAACTGTATTATTTAAACAGGTTGATCAGTTGTAATTACTATCCCTATTTAACAGGGAAGTCAACTAAAAAACACAGGAAGGGAGATTTTCAGAGGACCCAAGGGGTGGAGTTGCACAAGTCTAATGAAAATTAATGAGACTTGCATTTCTAAATCCCTCTGGTGCTTATGAAAAATCTTTCACAGGGAGGTTAAATTGCATGCCCAAGAGACGTCAAGAGCCAGCAACAGAGCCTGGGATTTCTGGTCCCTACTTAAATTTGCTAGTGATTGTATACAATGTCTCCTCTCTTTTGGGGCTGGTTTTTTTGTCATGATACCGGAATATAAAAGTTTCATTAGACACCAGGTCTTCCTAGCAAAAGCAAGCAGTTCATCCACCTGACCAGCCTGCAGGTAACAAATTCATTGTCCAAGTATTTGGGGGGTGCCAACCAATTCATATCTCTCTGTTTTTCCCTCTTTCTTGCCAAGACTACATTGAAACAAGAGGTTATTGTTGTTGCTTTATGAAACTAACTATACCTTTTCAGCCACCTCATTAAACTCTAGATTTTTCATGTCTTATGGGTGGAGCTGAAATACATTATCTGACTTCGCATATCCATTGCATATTAAAAAATCCTAGGAAGATCGTGAAATTGCACTGTTGGCACTGCAAACGATACAAATGAACTTTGAGCTATTCTGAAGATGAGTTAGAGGGTTTTTCCTCCCCACAAAAACATTTTTTGCCACTTATCATTGTATTTTTGTCATTTTTCACAAAGCCACCTTTGTTTATTCCTGCTTTATGGCACTTGTTACAGGAATCTGTCTGAACATCTGTCTATCAGCTGTGATATTTAAATTAACTGCATTGTGCCCCTCTTTCTTATTTTTAAGCCAGGGCAAAAATACTTCACCATCTTGTTTAATTTCTTTTTATTTTTTCAGTGCCTGGTCTGATTTTTAAATTCTTGTTAGCAGTATTGTATCAAAGTATTGCAGGAGGTCTGACCCCATAGTCAGCGATTTCTTGCTATTTCTGTTAGCTAGAAACCTACATAGTCTGGAGGCAGGTCTCTTTTGGTGGTCCCAAAGGAGAGTCAAACCTTGTTCTAAAAGCCTGTGCCATTTGTGAATACCTACCTATAACTTTTCAGCTTGGGCAATAAACAAAAAGATGGAAATGCCTATGGTACCACAAGGAAACCTGTATACAAGATTTTTTTTTTTTTCTGTTTTGTATTCAGCTGTGTAGGCAAACAGATGTTAGAAGCCTTGCAATTTATACAGCAACTTTTGGCTAAAAACTTGAATGCATCTTATAAATTTTAATGAATTGAACTCTACAACAGCCTTGTGAGGCACTGAAGTTCTGCTATGTCCATTTAACAACTAAGAAAACTTGGGAACTGATAAATGTAATGTCTTGCAAAAGATTGTGCCAGTTGTTGTGGACAGACATGGGAAGAAAACTAGAAACTCTATGCTCACTTATCACTTCACCTTCCCAAGGTCCAAAAATGTATGGAAAACTGCAGAGCAAAATGCTTTGCTGTTGTTGTTAGCTCTGGAGGGCTTTGTATGCTGCTCTGATTAGATCTGGCATGAGTCAGAAGATGGAGATCACCCTGTCCTCTTCCCACTCATCCTCTCATTTCTGCCTGCTCCATTGTATGCCAAAAAATATTTTAGTTTGAAAAGGAGGGTATTATGTACTGAAAATAAATTGTTCAATTTGGCGATGAGCACCTTGGAGGATTCAGAGGTAAGCCCTGTAGTTAGGGAAGTTTTGGTTGTCACACTCACCTGCAGTAGGTGCACTGATACCAAACTCAGCTGTGGGTGTACTGGTCCAGCTTGTGAGGTGGTTTATGTCAGTGTGATTTTCCTTGTGTGGCCAGGCCATGAGAAGATGAACAGGGCTTTCCTTGAAGGTGTCTTGACCTGTCCCCAGACAAGCATCTTGACTTCTCCTCTTAGTGGCCCAATCCTCCCATGAAACCCATAATTCTCCTCCATCCCACCTGCTGCCATCCTCCCAGCTGGCAGCCCTAGCTTATACCTACCATTAAAAGCCTATGATACTGACTGTGTTAAAAATCCTCTAGGCTTTAAAATAAACCTTTTGTAGTTGTTGTTGTGTTTATGATCTTATTAGGCAAATGTAAGGAAATAAATAAAATGTTTGCATCTTTTATTTTTCCAGAGGTCTCTGTAATCCTATTTTACTTCAGCTGTTTGAAAAAAAAAAAAAACCAAAAAAAAACAAACAAAAAAAAAACCACAAAACCTTCTTTCCTTTAGAATCAAATTGAAGTCTATTCTTATTGAAATGAGATGCATAAATCATTCTGCCAGGACAAGTTATCCAGATCTGATCATCAGAAAAAATAATAATAATCATCTGGTATATAGAAATTAGTGTGAGCACACATTTTCTACTGTAAGGGGCAAAAAGTGATCTATAACAAGAAAAAACACTCTGCTGGGATCCTTTTTAATAAAGAAAAGCAGCAAGCCGCTGGAGAGGTGTCAAAGTCAAAGCACATCTTAGTCACAGAGTTTATAGCTGAATTCCAACAAAAAATATGTCAAGGTATGGTTTGGTGTTCCTGTAAGTAAAATCTGCTACACCACACATATTTTATAACCATTTAGAGTTTTGCTGACAAATAGATTCATATTAATATTTTAAATTCATGTATAAGTAAGAGTGCTTGATTTTCTTCAATGATAAATAATCCAGCAGTTCTGTAGATGATGAATGTCCCTGCTCTTAGAAGCTTGAGAGCTGACACCGAGCAAAAATGCATAATGCAGCTGCTGCACCTGAAATCTGGGGCTAAATTCAGTGCAGGGTTTAGGGGCTTGCAGTGAGAAGTGCCTACATCCAAAACTGCAGCCCAACTGTCCTCGTTTCTCCCTCCTTCCATTACTGCCTGTTGTTACACATCTCTATGTGATTATGAAGGTGTTCTAGCACTTGGGTTTGGTTTTGTCAGTGGTCACGTGCAGATCTAGCCTGGTGAAGGCAGACAGGTGCCCGGCTCCAGCCAGCGCCCAGAACATGGGCTTTGCCCAAGGACACAGCGTGTTTTGGGAAAGCTTGTCTGCAGCAGCCAAGAGCATGGCATCTCTGCATCTGTGCATTTATAAGAAAATATCAGCTTGTATAACTCCACCAGCTGCAATTATTTGTGTTATCCGCATCAGGTCTATCTGCAAGTAAGCCTAGCTGGCCAGCTTGCCTCATGACGGTCACGCAATGTTTCTGCAAGGAGGTGGTGATGGGCTCCAGTGCTCAGGCATGGCCACTTCTGTGTGTAACAGCTTGAAGATGTATGTGCTAAGGCACAGGCTGGCTACCAGCTGGACCCAAGCTCTCCCCACTCCACACTTACACAACTTTGCAATGCATGAGCCTTAGCATGTAAAAAATAGTCAATTCTAGGTCTGAGCATGGGCTGAGAGCATCTTTTAGAGGCACACAGGATGGCGCCCAGGTGATCCTTTGCTTGTCTGCTCCAAATGCCTTGATGTGCACGGAGGAGTGGGCAGGAGGCTGCAGACCCTGCCTTTATCCCTGCTTCCTCCAGTGTTCAAAGTCGTGTTAATCTTAGGTGTGCAAGTTCCTCTCCCTCCAAGAGGCATCACATCTGCTTCCAGCAATGCTCTCTCTCTCCTGCAAAAGGGCACAGCTTGAATATCTAAGGAGCCCTCCCTGTCCAGACATTGTAAGGGAGCGGAAAGGAAGGAATGCCCCCCAGCTCTGAGCATGCAGGAGGGAAAGCGCAGCATCACTCTTCATACCTGCAATTAGCAGTGACCAGCTGATGCAGGGGAGTGACAGCAGCTGATGTACTGACACTGTCAGTCTGGGCATGTTTCCTTAGCATGCAGCTGAGGGACATGGTCACTCAGCCTGTTTTCTCCATTCAGGGAGTTCTCCCTCAAAAATTATGATTTGTAATTGTAGCCCTAAACCATACGGTGTAACTGTGAAATAGTAGAGTCACCCGATTTCTTCTCCCATAAAGAGGACTTCAGATTTATTCCCTTTCTCAGTCACTGGAAAACAATTTATAGCATTCTTGTTCTCTAGCCCTTGATTACAATGAGGTCCAGCTCCCTGACAAAATTTAGTTTATTTTGTTTAACATCCATTTTGTTAAATGTGTTAACAAATTGCAATCAAAACTGTATTTTGTTAATACACTCTTAAGAAATTTTCTTCCCTTCCTTACCACATGTCATCAGTGGCACTCACGCAATCGGGACTAAAGCCAAAGTTCTGGATGTCTTCTTTTAGTGTTGTAAAAGGGTATAAAGCAACAGAGCCACCTTAGTCTCAGATCCATGGTCTTCTCCTTAAACTCAGTGCTACACAGCAAAAGAGAGCAAAAGTCAGGGCTCTGGGGGAAGCCCACAGAAAGGAAGCAGCTTAAAAATAATGGTCTTGATGATCTGTTTGTTTGGTTTTCTGCTCATTATCTATCCTTCAGGCAGATGAATTGCCTTTTAAAATCCAAACTGGTATGGAAAGGTTGTTTCAAAGACAGAAGTGGTGAGACAGAATGGGGACTGCAAAGAGAAATTAGAAACTGGTCTGATATTAGGGCAAAGAGACAGAGCTTGTTCCTAAGCATCTCCCCTCTACTGCTCCATCAGCTGAAGTAACCTGGACTGCAGAGTAAACACTTTGGCAGAACCGAAGTGCTACCAAGGAAACAGGATAATATGCTGCATTTTAACCCAAGTGTGCATTTATTGCAGGCAACCAAATGCAACAGGGAAAATTCTTGTAAAATAGAATTTGAATGAGGAGTCCTATTGAAAAAAGTGCCAGATTCAGTGGCTGGGACAAGAAGTAATTTGCAGCCTTATTCCAGCTCTTATTTCCATGTGGATGAATGCTCAAACTTGTAAAGAGTGTACAGGATTCATCGGTTGTCCCACATGGATAGGACAGGACAGCTTTGGTCAAAAGACATTTGCCCTTTTGAGGGACCACTCACCCAGCATCACTCTAATTGAAGTGAATGAGGACCCTCTAAAAAGAAGCTTGATGTTCTTGTTTTAATGCACTCATGTTGTATTCTCATCCTGAAGGAGAGGACTTTCTACAGAGGCTGGGAAGAAACAATCCACAGCCACTGTTCTGCCTGTTTGATGCAGGAGAGTGCTCGGGGACCTGCCTACCCCAGCCCTGCAGCTGCTTGAAAACTGCCAAGTGTCACAAAGCAACTTGAGCAGGCCAGGATCCAACCCTCACCCACGTATGAGACAAACTGATGTAGAAAGTTATCATTTTTCTCTGGCATACATATGATAGTCGTGTTTCCAAACCCTGCAATTTCAAAATTGTTTTAATCTTCATATAATGATAATCATAGTTATTACACTACTCTATGTTATGTCTAGGGGGGAAAAATGAGTGGGAAATTTGTTCTGCATGAAACTACCAGACTGAGGTATACAGCAGACACATGATCTTGTGTCTACATTAATTTAACCACTGACTGCATCTTAAATTTCATATCTGTTCTATCATACTCTTAATTAAGCCCCAAGTAATTTAAAGCTTTGAGGTGGACTACTGTTTTATTTCTAGCTGTGGTGCATGGAAGTGTGATTCATACATGTGAATAAAAATAGATGAGGACAGACCTTCCCCAGTGTAAACTGTTACAGCTCTGGCAACTTGTCTTTTGGAGAGCAAGCCAGCGAAGTGGCATAGATTTTTGTCATGATTTTAGGGCAAGCTGTGTTACTCATATGTGAAAAAGCTACAGGACAATGCAGGAGGGGTTTCAGGGCTGAACCTAGGCTTTTGTGTTGGTCCTCTTTCACAGTTGTTCCTACCTAAAGCCAGATGAATAATGAGGTGAACATGGAGAAATTCTCACAATAAAGTAAGTACATCCTGCTAAAGAAACAAGGTGAGGAGGTCTACTGAAGAAACTAGCACCTCCCTTTAGCAAACTTTACACTTCACATAAAAATAGCCCATGCTCAGATGTGTGGTCAGTGGGGAGCTCTCTGCCAGGGCAGGATCAGCACATTAACCACCTGCCTTTGATATACAGATGCAAAATCCAGCTCTCATGGGCACCCTGTAATGTCATGGCGCCGAGTCCATGGACCGATAAATGTTTTGCTGATCCAGACAACGCTGAACAACTCAGTTTTGAAACAAACAGATCTATTTCTATGTGAAACTCCTTCTATGGCACTGAATATAAACATGATTACAAAAGATTTAAAGTCAGCTTCTAGCTGAAAAATTGCCATGGTATGCCTGTGGTTCATACCGAAGCCTTTCCCTGCACTCCTTGCTGGCAATGGTACGCTTCTGCCTCTTGCTAGATGTCTACGGAGCAAAAACTTTTATCGGTGTGGCTGGGGTGTGATTTGGGCTATGTGTGGGAATACAGACCAGTGTTGGCGAGAACTAATATGTTTCCAAAACCTGCTCTTTCTTTTTAGAAATAGTAGGAAATTAAAGCAGAAGCGAGCTATCAAAGATACCTCAGTTACAGCTGTACTATGTACTGCCCTTCCTGGTTTTAGGAGGAAAAATTCTACTGGTGTTTATCTTTGGCAGGAAATTTATAATCATCTATAAGTTAATTTAAAATGTGTTGTCACATCCAGAATATGTTTTTCTGTTAGAGCCTTCTACACACATCTGTCCTGATACTGCACCTCTCCTCACCTTCACATAGTCTCAGTTTAACTCCTTGGGTTTATTTTTCTTTTTCAACTTCATTGAGTTGAAGTGGGAACAGAAAACACAATTCTGACAGCAAAAAAATTAAAACTATATTTTAACTATCAGAGTATGATGATCATATAAATTAATGTGGCTAAAAATTTTGATAAAATATTGTATTTGAAATTTCTCTTTAATATGGAAAATGTTTGCAGTATTTCTGATAAATCTAAATATGGCATATTATTTATTATTAAATTATTAATAATTTAAATTATTACATAAATCCATTATTAAATAGGGAAATAATTGCTTGGCTTATTTTTTAAAAAGCTGGATTTATTGGTTTTTTTCTATCTGTTCTTCAATGTTTATTTATCTCCATGAATAAGTGACAAACAGGAGGGAAAAATGAAGGAAGAAGGATAAAAAAAAAGGAAAGAAGACTAAGCAGGAATGGGGGGACTTCTACCACTAAAAATTCAGAAGCAAATTTCTAAGGCTTCTTGCATTAAGAAAATGAAAGAAATAAAACATTTATATAAGAGCCTGCAGAACAAAAATTAGTTCAATTTTGTTGTTTTTCTTCATTTTCAGGTTGGCTCTACTACAAAGAAAATGAGAAAACTGTCTTTATTTTCATTAATCTGGTTCCATTCAGCCATGCTATTTATCTACAGCAGAGCCAGTAATGCAAAGGGAAGGCACAATGCCTTTATATTATAATCTCCTCTAAATATGCAAGAGTTTATGAATAAACTATTTATCAGCTTTCTTTGTGACCAGTTCTGAATTTTCTTTAAATTTGCATTATTATTACTTGTGGAGCACCTTCCACTTTGACTCCAGCATATTTGCTTTTGCTTCCGTATGATCAAAGTGTCTTATGCAGATGGACCTTCTTCTGCTCAGCCAAAATCTGTTAGAGTTTGCCAGTTATCCCACAGAAGAAGGGTGGAGTAGAAAAGTATGTGATATTAATGTTATACTACAGATTTTCACAAAGAAATAGAAATTGACTGACATAGCACAGTACCGTAGCCTTGATTAGTTTAAATTAGGAAATTTCTCTATTTAAAATTTTCTTACTTTAAGGTACAATATTAAAATTCTCTCTCTGTGTAGAGAATGTCTCATTTCATTTCTTTCCATTCATCTTGTCTACTACCATGTAAATATGTATTCAAAGTTATTCTTCCTCTCTGACTAGCTTTTGCTGGTATTTCTCACATTCTGTGTGTTTTGTCACTCTTGATTTTTGTTCTTTCCTTCCTCAATCAGGTGTTTGAACAAGAGGCAACAGTGTTCAAGTTTTCTCTGGGGATGTAAAACAGAACAAGATAAAATCAAAAGTTGGGTCATGTCGTGATACATACTTACTGAGACAAAAACATCTCTATCTTTGAAATCTGTATGTTTACGGATATATTTTTAAACTAATGACTCACTGGCTTTGTTGCAGTTTTTAATGGTGCATGAGTAATGCCTGGGAGTCCGTATTTAAATGCGAGGGAAATCTTGACATTTTTAAAGGGAATTCTCCAGTGTTGTTTCTATGGTAACTTTTCTAAAGAGATGATATTTGTTTCAGTTGATTTTAAATTGTGATCAACAGTAGAGTAATGAATATATCGAACATAAAAGAAAAGAAATTACATTTGCTACGAGCCCTTTCAGACCAGTAGGAGACCAAGGGACTGGTGGCACCTGGCTTAAGCCCTTAACTAGGGGCCTAAAGGACCTTCTGTGGTTCATGGACTTGACAGGTTTTTAGAAGCAAGAAAGCAGGGTGAAAGGCACAACAAGCATCTACCAGGGAACAGAGAGAGCGGGGTTACAGCAAAGTAGTCCCCAGTAGTGCCAGGTCAAATGTTTGGGTTAGTGAAACAGAAGACAAGATAATCAATCCCAAGGCTTAACTTAGCTAAAGAAACAAAACTATGAAAAATAGTGAGTTAGAGATAATCATGTAGGAAAATGAAGACCTCAAAGGATGTTATCACACGTTCTTTTCTCAACAGCATCTTCTCCATTTGCTTGGAGAGCTGAACAGCAGAATGTTTCTAGTAATCATAACTCTAAAAACTTTGATACATTTATGTTTTAAACAATGCAATACTTTAAGGCATACTTTTCTTTTTCCTGTGAAGGTCCTAGTGTGCTTTTGTCCTGCAAGCAGGGCTAGGTAGTAGGAAAAGGTGTAAGCTTTGATCGTGGCACTCATTTCCTGGCCTCAGAGGTGCCCGAGGGAAGAGTTACACTTTCATGCACAAAGCGATTGATCCAAGTGCCAAACCTGCAGCCCTTCCCTGGGCATGCTTCAAGTTCACCCTGAGATTCCCACACTGCCTTCAGGAGCTCTGAGGACAGGATCGGTGGGAGGCTGGAAAGACTTCCAGAGGAAGTTTTTCTATAAGTACTGTTTCTCATTAGTTTCCTTAAATTCACAGGGAAATGTAACGCGTAAAACTTAGGAGCAGCTATGTTGGAGAGTATCTAGTTAATTGCAGAAAACTACATTTTATACATAGTTTGAGATGGTGCAAGAACCCCTAAATTTTCCTGAGCTCTGTGTTTGAAAGGGTTGTATCATCAGTATTATTGACAATTTAAAAGTTTATACTGATTTAAGAGAAATCTTTCACATTTATTGGAAAATGTTTTGAACAAATTTATCATATGTAGACTGAGAGACTAAAAGGGGGAGGGAGAGTCAGGAAGGTCTTTTCTTTCAAAAGCCTGAGCAAATCACCAAAAAAAGTAGTAAACAGAAGATCTGTTCAGAAGTTCTGACTTTCCCCCTGCAATTAGCTTTGCATGAGAGGCTTGTCACTGTGCGTCTTATCAAGCTCTTGCGTGACCCCTTAATTCTTTGCCCTTCCAAAACTCTGACAAAGTTATGGGAATCCAGTGATAGGCATGTGGACATAGCTCTCAGTGCCACTTGTAAGACCACTGTTTGAAGGTGAAAGGTCCTGTTTGTATAAATCAGCACACTTGCTTTTCTTCCATTTAAAATATTGAGGCTTCAGTGATAGTTGTTTCAAACACCAAGTGTCTGAGTATAGGTAAAAGCTTACAGCCCATACCTACATTTAGTGTAAATTGACACACATGTGTCTGTAAAGCAGTGTGTCTAAAGTCTTAAATGGACTACTAAAATCTATAGAACATTGTCTTGAAGTTAATTGACAAAATCTATTGAGTGTGTGTGTGCATGCCTCATTACATACAAGACATAGGATAAGTACTTTTTCAACAATCTTTCTGATTTCATATGTAATCTGAAGGCATAAATTTAAGGCATGTATTTTTAAAATGGCTGTGTGATACATTCATTTTAGCATGCTATCACACATTATTATTTATCTAGGTTTTATAGCTTGTGGTTGCATAAACCAGTGTAATCACCTTCCTGCTTCTATAGCCAGAAAAGGCAAAATTTTTCCATGTTCTTGAATGCTTGTATGACTCAGAGAAGAAACGGGACTTTCTGAAAGTTATCTAGCCTCTATCCTCCTTCCTGTAAGTGTCAGGGTCTTCTTTCTCTTATTTTGGTAAGTGTTCATACTTGTAGGAATCTAATTGTATTAAAAATGCCACACACATAGTGCCTATTTGCTTTACTGACCAAGGGTCTGCCTCCACTCCATGGGCATTTTGTCATTTCTTCAGCAGGAGGAGAAAAAGAAGAGGAAAACCCTGGCAAATTGCTTTCTAAAAGAAGGAATTAGGGTGGGAGTGGGGTGGTGTCTTTATTAGATGTAGTGAAAGTATAAGAAGGATTTTACTGGGTGTCTGCCATCTTTGCCAGTTTATCTGTTAGAGCCCAGCTCCAGGACTGGTGATGCTGCTAATGCTGTTCAGACTTCCAGTTTCTATGTTTCTATGTGTCACAACGTAAAGGCAAGACCCTTATCAGGGACCCTAAAGCAATGGTAGCACCATGTTGAAATCTTAAATAATGTGGAGTACTACTGGTGCATGAACTGTAATTGGTTAGTAATTCAGTAATTTAGTGCTCTGTAATTCTGACCTTTGTTAAAATTTTGTGTACCATTTTCAATGCTGTCCTCATTTGTTTTCGTAAGAGGCATCGCCAGTTGTCCACAAAGCCAGTCCTTCTCTGTGGCCAGAAATGGGAGGCTGGTGCAAAAAGAAACTCGATGGGACTACACAAAGCTCATAAGAACTTTGTAAACCACCTGCTTTAGAACTTTAAACTATAAAAACATTTTGTTATTTTAAATTTATAATGCAAACAATTTAAAGCTAATAAAAATGTTCTAACATCAGATTCAGGTAGGCTGGAAGTGCATTTCAATCAATATAATGAAGGACAGTTTTCTAATGTAATCTATGTTTGTCCTGGGGCTACCAGTATTCGAAGATAAGCTAGAAAGAGCAATATTTGTGTCAAAGGCAGAAAAAACACATCTCAATTCCAGATCTCATACAGATTTGCAGCACTGGCTACTACTCTGAAAATACTTTCTCACATGTAAACTGTACTGTTTCTTTTCATCTCAGAAAATGACAATATTAAAATAGCACTTTAACAAAACTAAACTGCTGACGTTACATTAGAGAAAACTGATACCTAACAGTTCTCTGAATTCTTAGCACGTACGGTACTGATGCGTAAAATAAGTCCAGCATTTCAATGATAGCCACATTTTGTTATAACAAGATCACAGTGTAAAATCATGCATTTCTCATAATGTTTTACCATTAAACAGGTTTTGAGTTGGCACTTTTATAGAAGCTTCTTGATCAGGCTTTCATAAAAACAGTATTTAGTCTCATGTTAAAACTTAAATTAACATTTTATCTCTATTCTGTGAATATAAACCTAATCACAATGCAATTAGTTTTAATATTGCACGTATTTTTTGTGAAATATAGATTTACACAAAGCCTGACCCCGAAAACATTTACTATTGTGTTCCAGTTGGTATTCTGATTAGTTCTGTTGATTCATAATGAATTCCTCAGATTGAGGGGAGCAGGATTGGGCCCTAAATTACAAAGAGATTCAAACTGTTCAGAAATGTATAAAGGGCATGTTTCAAAACACCTGCTGTGTCTCCCAAGGTATTTTGAACGTTTTTCTTCAATATTCAGTTTTTCTTTAGCTGCTGCTGCTGCTCAAATATTTGAAGGATAGAATTATTACTGATTTAGGTAGAATGGCACTTTTTTTTGACGCAGCTACTAACAAGACTGCCTCTGTCCTGTGCTTTATCTCAAGAAAGGTTCACCTGCAAATCTAGAACATGTCAGCTTTAATTAAATTGAATATTAAAACACAATTCATCCAGTTGTCTTGTAATACCTTGTCTGTGGATCAGTAAGCATCACAGGCAAGTGGATCAGAAAGATCAAATAGGTTTTTTTGAATTTACCTGTGAAAACGTAATAAAAGAAAATCTTCATTTGTTTAAAAAAAGTCTGTAAAGGCATTCCATCCTATATCACTGATTACCTTTATAAGCAATACATTATCAGAATGCCAATTTTACAGGGCTGTATCAGCCTCCTAGAAGGCTGAGCTGATCTTTTCCGACCGCTGGACCTCATTTCACTAATGGGAACCCCCAAACCTTTCTGCATCTCTTTCCTATTTAAAAGTAAAGAGCCAAAAGGACCGATGTGAACAGAGAACTAATCAATAGAAAAATTTGCATTCAAGTTTGTTTGATTTGATGAAGCATAGAACTATTTTATTTATTGAAACTGTATTAATGTAATTAAAATAAATGGAAAATGCACTCTTTAATTAATATTTTAAGCTGTCTCTGAAGAAATGTATGCAGCTTGAATTTAGTTATCATTTTTAAACCGCAAGACAGATTAATTAGATTCAAATCTTAGCCAGAATGAAATAATTTTCTTAATAAAGCTAAGAGCTCTAGAATTTACTTGGAAGTAGAAAGTGTCTGGTGTTGATCTTCACAGATGAGCTTAAGAAGATAAGATGTACAACTCAGGGAAGTGCAGTGGTTAAAATACTGCTAAATCCATTTTCAAATTATGGTCCTAGGTGTTGGTTTTCTTTATAAGAAAGGTGTGGTGGTTTCAAGACAGGGGGGCTCTGCCTCTTAATACATGTATTCCTAAAGTTAAAGTAATTTGCAAAAACTTGGATAGGAAGTTAATATTTGGAAAATAGTTTTTGTTCATAGGAGTGAAGGAAATTCAACTTTGATCTTAAGATCCTCGCAGACGGAAAATCTGTGGAAAATCCTCTGCAACATACTTAGATTTGTATTTAAGGAGCGGGGCTCCAGAGGATGTGAGATAAAACTTTTAAACAAAACCAACAAATGAGATTAAATGGTGGTTTAGCTTTATCATACATCCTTTAAAAGAATGAAAATCTATTTCATGCTATACATCGTGCACACAGTTGCAGAAAGAAGTGACTAAATCTAAAATTGCAGACAGAGCTGTAGTCAGAAATCAAGGCAAAAAAGTCAGTGTGGTTTTCAGCACCCAGTTATGAGGACAGATTTTTAGGGAGTCCTGACAAACATTGCTGGTTCTCAGACAAGAGTTTTGTTCTGTGCAAAATGGAAATATGTTTCAGCATCATTCTCATTGAAATGGCAAGATTCAGAATATTTTGCATTTAGGCATAGTTCAAATAGAGCTCTTGAATTTGGATGAATGTTAATGCAAATTTTGGAAATACTGGTATTTTAAATGCACTACAACCAGAGAAACTGCCTCAAAGTAATTTTTACTTTTGATTTCAATTGGTATCCAAGAAAAAGACATGAAACACTCTAGCAATTCTATAGCAAAATGCTGCTAGTATCAGGGATGTTTTGTTTTTCCATTCACAAATGCATTGAATCCTATGAGAAAATGTATTTAGATCACCTAAATGTAAGTTATTCAATTGAAAATGAGATTCTATCAAGTACCAGTAAAGCTATTCACTAGTAATGGCTGAGAGTAACAGTGCTATGAAAATTTTGTTCAGAAGGTTTTGAAGTTTTAAATTCGTAAACTATTGGAAATTATTTCTTCCATCTGGCAGCACATCCTATGTTTTTAATGAATAGCACATTAAATAATCTATGTTTAAATAATTTTTCCCTGTGACGTAACCCTCACAGATATTCGCCATGCCTGCAAAGGTTGTGTTTAGCACGTGATAGAAGTAGTGAAAATTACATAAAAATTTTAAAGTATTTTAAATTTCACTACAAATGTCTCAAAATTTCACCGTTAAAAAAAAAATAATGTATTTTAAATTGTATTCTGCTGTGTCTTGACACCTGGACAGTCATTTGCATGTTTAGCACCTGACAGTTCTGAAAAGGTGCAGTATTTGCCCAGGAAATGATGATTAATTTATTTGTAAATAAGAAATACAAACTACAAAGCTAATGGAAGTATTTATCAGTTTCAGACAGTTCATTAGAAGGATCAATATGCAAACACACGTGTCCTTTTAATGAAATCTCTTGGCGGGTTCATTTATCTTTCAACTTAAGTAATACAGGTTAGTGAGCAAATTATGTATGCTATCGCTCTTACCGGAGCAGGATGATATTAGACGGAAAAGAGTGCTATCAGGCTGACAGACTGACAAAGTAATAAGTTCATACCGTGCGCTAAAAATGTAGCTGATTAAATGTTTGGAGAAGCCAAGTTTGTGTTAATCTGTGGGAACGTGAAGGATTTTCCATGAGCAGCAGCCAGGTAGGAGCACGAGGGGTACCTCTTCCCCCTGGAAACCTTGCCAAAACTGGTGTTGGTGTGAACAGCATCTTCCTCAGGGTGACACGGGAGGGGGCAGCGCGGGTGGGGGTGCAGGGGAGCCGGGGGCACAGCCACGGCAGAACGACCCTGCACGGAGGGTGCCGGTGGCACTTTTGGTGCTGTCCTGCAGGTTTAAGTGCAGCGTGGCGCTGGGGCGGGGGAGGAGGGACGCTGGGGGGACACAGGCTGCCCTTGCCCTTCCTTGGCTTCCCGGGCAGGCCCCTGTGCTTGCCAAAGCGCCGGCTGCGGGGGGTGGGGGGGGTGCTGCCGGGGAGCGGGGACCTGCGTGGGGTGGCAGCGGGGCAGCCTCGGGGAGCCCGCCCGCGCCCACCGCGAAGGCGAAGCCCGTCGGGGCCGGCCAGGCTGCAGCGGGCCGAGCCCCCGACGGCTGCCGGCGCGACAGGAGCGGCCCGACCCACCCCATCCCACCCCATCCCGCCGTATGCCACCCCACCCCCGCACGCCGCCCCCCTCCGCACCGTCCCGCCGCGGGTGGGGGGGTCCCCTCGGGGCGGGCGGCGCGGGGGGAGCCGCTCCCCCGCCCGGATTTGCGGCTCTCTCGGCTCAGGAGGGTTTTGCCCCGCGTCCGCGCAGGGACTGCCGCCGCCCGAGCCGGGGGAGTCTGGGGCACAGCGGCGGCGGGGGGGCGGCATGGCTGGGGGCTGCGGAGGGAAAGGGGAAGCGGGGTGCGCCCCCCCGGACGGAGGAGGGCCGGCCACCCCAGCCGTAGTGGCAACGGGAAACAATGGGAAGAGAGAAGCGGGAGGGCGCTTCATCGGGGAGGGGGTCCGAAGGAGCCCCCCAAGGCCCTGTCGCCTGCAACCGGTAGTCCCTCCCACCCCCCACCCCCATTCCCGCTAGCTCTGGTCCCGCTCCCGCAGCCGGGGCACCCGTAGGCAGACGCTTCGGGGGTGCCTCCGCTGCGTGTTTGCCGGCGGCATGCTGCAGGCTGCGGGGACGGGGAAGGCTGCGGGGTCCCTCTGGGTTGGAAGAGTCAGTGCTGCCCCGGGCACCTGCGCGGAAAAGCGGCTCTAACGGGGAGCGCGGGGCGGGCAGCGCCGGGCACAGCACGGCGCCGCTCGGCCCCAGCGGCCCCGCACCCGCTCTCGGCAGCCCCCGCCGTGATTTATTTAACCGGGCTCCGCCACTGTCCTATGGCTGGTGGCAGCATGCTGCTTCTGCCTAATTTCGTGTGTTATTTGGAGAATGAGGACGGAAGGGGGAAAAGTTTGTACCTCCGTTGCTGGGCACTGTGTGTGGGGTTTTTTTTTAACAGAGGAAAGTCTTTTCAGGAAGAAACGTTGTGGACTTCTTTGCTGTATTGTCATGTAAATTATCTTAGGCTCTCCTTGTTTGATTTTATTTTTGGCTTGCCGTCATTGTTCCACCCTTCGCTTCCATCTTGCAAGAGTGGCACAAAAAAAAAAAAAGGGGGGGGGGGAGTAAAAGCAAAAAGATGGGGGGGCGGCGTAAAAAAAAGATCAACAACAACAACAACAAAAAAAAAAACCAACAACCAACCCCACACACACGCATCCACAACAGAAACCCCAAACAGCTTCTGCAAATGAGTGACACAGCCCGTGTCCATTCACCGCCTCACTCCGGCGAAGGGTTTCTGAACAGCCCAGACCTCCTTAGCCAATTGCTGCCAGCAACATGTGGAGGGGAGGCATCGCTATAGCAACCGGTGGATGGGCCATGTGCGGCAGCCGGCAGGGGCTGCGAGCGGCCCGATATAAGGAGGGCAGCGCCGGGGCGCGCCAGCATCGTCCGCCCGCGCCCCGCGGGGCCGCCCGGGCCGCCCGGACCCGCTTCTCCCCCCGCCGCGCCGGGAGCGGCTGCGGGCTGCCGGGAGCGCCTGTGCCTGCCGCCGCCTTTGTCTCCGCTGAGGAGGGGAGGGGTGGGCGGGGGGGGGAAGTTTTGGCCCCGGAGGAGGATTGGTAGAGCCCGCCGAGGTGCGCGGAGCCCTCCCGGCAAGGAGCCCGTCCCGGCACGCCGGCTGCAGCGCCATGGCAGCAGGTAAATGCGGCGGGGGGGAGGGGGGGGCAGCGCCGTCTGTCGAGGCGGCCTGGCCAAGGCTTGCGTGGAGCCGGGTGCGCGGCGGGCGGCGGAGCGTCGGGCGGGACGCGGGGCAGCTGCAGCCACCGCCCGCCCCGTCGGTCGAGGCCGGGGTCTCCGCGGAGGGAGGGCCGCTTCGCCTCCCCCCGGCCCCGCGGTTCCCGAAGCCCCGGGCGCCCCCGGCCCGGCGGTGCCCCGGGGGTGCCCCTGGGGCCGGAGCCGTCGAACATGCGGCGGGCGGGCGGGCGGGGACAGCGGGCCCGGCGGGGTGAGGACGCACTTTCGCCGCTCCCCTCGGGCCGCTGCCGGGTCGGGGCCCCGAGGCCGGGCCCCCCCCGCGGCGGGTTGCGCGGAGGCGGCCGGCGGAGCCCCAGCCCCGGGCGGCGGCGGCGGCGGCCTCGGAGCGGGACACGTCCTGGTTCCCTGCGAGACGGGGCGGCTGCTCCGCTGACGGGGCCTCCGGCTGTGCCAGCGCGTTACCGAGAGGCGGATCGCTTGCTGGCACTCGGTTTGAAGGGCGCTTTATCTAATCCCTAAATTATGTGCCTTCAGCATCAGCATTAGCTCAGCGCTGGCACTACGGCTTGTGTTTGTCTTGCTTGCTGAAGATACTTGATTAAGCTCGGCTATCGCTGACCGTCCTCTTGGCTCGGGCTCTGACACTGTGGGACTTGGACCTGCCGAGTCCCTCTGTTCATCTGGTTCACTCTGGTTCACAAAGCCTGGGCTGAGGAGGAAACCTGCTTCCCGGTGCTCCCATCCTGCTGCTTTCCCCTAATTGCTCCTGAGTCCTTAGAGCTGGGAACTGAAGTTTCCTCACTGCAGTGCCTCCGCACCCTCTTCTTCTTGCTGCCACCCCAGAGGCGTGCTGCGGGCTCCGGGCAGGACAGGCCGCACTCTTCCAGCTCCGACTCGCCTGCCTCCTCCACAGGCATGGATGTGGCTGTCCGTGCTCCTGAGTTGTGCCTTATCCCTACAATGCCTCAGTGATGCTGTAGGCTCTTGGGCTGTATTCTTCAACTAAGCGCTGACTTAAAAAAATACCCAGATCCTCAGGAAAATCTTGAAGCTCTTTAAATTTCCTCTTTCACAACCTGACTCCTTCCACACCACAAACTTCTTTGGGGTTCTTGGACATTTTGCCATTTCAGCATCACCTTGTAGTGGGATTCAGACAAACAGGTATAATTTCTTGTAACTCTAACCAGAAACTTCACTTCTGTTTGCCTTTAGGAAGCCAGCAGAAAATATCTACCATTTATCAAGGGATCTTTGAACTCGCTGAATTCTTGATTGTATTCAGTCATTGTTCGTGGTATTAATCCTACTAAAAGGTATAGAGACGCTCCAGAGTGCTTTGTGGTGTTGAAGGTTGCGGAAAGATCATTGTACCCCTACAGATGAATAGATCTGTGGCTCTTGCAGTGACCTTTCTCAGTGATTTGAATAAGCTGCAGTTCCCAGAAATCCATCTGCCTTTTGTGTTTGTCGATTTGTCTAATCTTTCCAACCCCTAAAAGAAGCAAAAAGTACCTTCCCATCCGATTTCATCCTCCTGAGTAAAAGCATTACATTGACCTCATTTCAGGTGATGAACTGACATCTGCTGAAAGTGATCCTGGCATCAGGCGAGCTTTCCCGGGGAGGAGGGGGGGAGTCAAGAGGGAGGCAGAGAAAAATCTCATACTAACTCTAAAGATAGTACTTTAAAACGCCAACAAGTAGCCCGGACCATACCCTTTGGGAGTGCAGCGCCGAACGCAAGGAACATTATATGAACTGAAGGTGAACATGCCCAGGCCCTGCTGCCCCAGTCTAACCTGACTGGGAGCACAAAGTAGGGGAGGAGAAGCAGGAACCAAAACCAAAGGAGATGCTGTTTTCTCTTCTGTTTGCTTTCGTATTTTACTAAAGGAAAAAATCTTATCTGTAGGTTTCCTGGGGACAGATTAGGGTAGCCAGGCTCCTCCTGATGTGAAGTGTTCCTCTGGTTTTCAATGGTCTATCAAAACTTAACCAGCATAGTGTATCTCAACCTATGTTTCAGATAAACTTACAGAGCAAAATCACTGGAAGTGAATTTAAGTTTAGATTATTTACGCAGGCAGACATACACAGATGTATATATGAATACATATTATATATCTATATATATCTCCATACACACCCACACACATCCCTTTCTTCATGCTTTCTATATTAAGGAAATAATACACATATGTTTTATGGTTTGTTTTAATGTCAGTGGCTGTGATTATTAGCATAGGATCCTCTTAAAAAAAAAAAAGCTAATGAACTAAAACTTATTTTAGTGAAGTTTATTTTTAAGAATAATTATTTTCTTGTAGAATTCTTTTCTTCTGCCTAGGCACTTTTTTCCCTCCTTGAATGGCAGATTTGCAAGTACAATTTCATCTGCACAGAGGAACAATAGCTTTCAGTTGCACAAAGGATTTCTCCCACCCTGAATCCAAACCACAATGCCTCTTGCTCTGATAATAGCTTCTGAAAAGATTTTGTAATGCACAGAATTAATACATGATTATTTCCGCCTCACTTCTCTCATTTATTAGATTCTATAGTGAATTCCAAATTAAAAATAGCACCTCTTGAGTTTTTTAACATTCTAATATTTTGAAACAAATCATATTCTGGAGTTCCTCTTTTTGCCCATGTTTACTAAGAAATCTGCAGTTTTTTATTATTGCTCAGAAACAAAACTGTAATATAAATGTAAAAACCAAGACGTGCAAAAATTGCAAAAAATTATGATGTCTTGTTTTAAAATGAATTGTAGTGTTTTTTCCTTTGCAAACTGGAAGAGAGGTTGGGTGCAGTAACTGGCAAACTGAGTTTTAAATCCAGGAATATCTTTTTACATTTACAAAGCAAAACAAAACCTCAACTTCAGTTAGAGTTTTGTTTCAGCAAGGACCAGAATCAGGCCCTGGGTCCTAAAGGAAATAATAAAGTGTAATTCTACTGAAGCATCTGGAAGGTGAGCTTTTACATGACTGCATGGGGAGCTCCTCTCTGCTCTTACAAAGACTTTCTCCCACACTTGCAGCATAGGTGTGAGAACTTATTTACATGAAAGCATACATTAAATATTTACTGACATTTGCCTGGAATTCGTTTGAAATGTCGGCTGTTCTGCTGCATCATGGGATGACACCGCGGAACGGGACGCTGCTCTGATTAGAACAGTGATTTGTGACTCCAGCGTTATGGCTGCTCTAGTTACTGACTCACTTTTGGGTGTATGTAAAATGTGTTCTGTCGAGGGACCAGGAAAGCCTACATGAGATCAGATCCGAAGCATTTTTTCCTCCCTCTTCAAAAAAACAAACCACCCCATCCCCCCCCAGAAGCGATGCACTTCAAGCAAACACTGTGGAGTGTTAAGTGGTAGGTGTAACGTTCTTCTGAGACAGGGTAAATCTTTGCCTTCTAGTATTTAAATGCAGGCCAGGCCATTTCGAAGCAAGTAAAGACTGGCTGAGCATCTCCAGAGCCGTCGTATTTAGAGTCACATCCTAAGCCATCCGTTCAGGCATTAGTTGTTTCTCCTTCACTGGGGTTCTGTGACACTACACAATTTTCCAAGGAGAAAATCACTCGGAGGAACGTCAGTATATTCTGTTCTATAAAGTTTAGAAAATGCATAGTTATATGTAGCTGAGTTTAATGTTTAATTACGTGTAATTTATGTGGTCTATTTATTTGTGAAGCTGGGGGGTAGGGGGGGTGTGCAGGGAAGAGGTGATTTGTTTTTCTTATTATGCAACAGCCATTGTTCCCCTTCCACCCCGGCCCCCACACCCGGCAGCCCCAGCCAGCACAGGGAGAGGTGCTCTGCTTTAAAAGACATCCGACTGTAAATGTCAAATTCATAAATATTTAAACATTTTTCTTTCAATTTCAAGTCAAGTCTGACAGGACGCCTCTAATTAACCCTGGGCTCGGTTTCAGGCTGGGGCCTTACTGCGGGGAGGAATGAGAGGTTTAGGTGAAGTGGGGAAAGCTGTGCTGCTGCTGGAGGGAGCGGGGGAGGGGGGGGAGCTGGTAATTATCTCGTCAGGTTAATTTTTACCCGTTTGTAATGTGGTGTTTGGTCAGACATGAAGCAGGAGGAAAGGGCAGCCGGTGTCTCCAGCTGACCTGGGGGCAGTGGGGCTGTTTCCTGACCGCCCCCCGACAAGAGACGCCCGGGGCTGCTGGGCCCCGCTGCCCTCCGCGGCACCGGGGGTGCCCAGCCCGCTGCGCCACGCGGGGCCGGGGCTTCGCCGTCGTCTTTGCTCGGTGCTTTACGCGGGGCGGTGCAGCCGGGCAGCAGTCACCGGTGCTGCCCGGGGCGGCCCGCAGCACCGGGTGTCCCCGGAGGCTGGGAGGGGAGAGGGGAACCCCGCGGGCCCCGACGGCAGCGGCTCCGGTGGTGCTTCCCGCGACGTGGGAGCGAGGGAGAGCGGGGAGAGGGCCCGGCGGCCCCGCGGCAGAGCCCCTCTCCCTTCCCCGGCAGCCGCTCCGACGTGGCGGGCACCGCCGGGCGGGCCGCGCAGGCGGAGGGCGGCGGGCAGCAGCCGTGCCCCTCCGGCCCTTCCCGCCCGCGGCGGGGCCGGGGCCGGTTTGCTGCAAGCCTCGCCTGCCTGCAGCCCATCCCTAGGGACCCGGCTACACGGGCTCCCCGCCGAGGGTGCTTACCGAGGTGTAACCGAGGCAGAGCACCCCACGGGGGGGGGAGGGGGGTGGGATCCGACCCGTCCCCGTGTATCACCGTCGCGGGGGACATGCAGGGTGTCTCGGCGAGTGCTTTTGTTAAGGGCAGCCAGCTCTGGGGATGGCAGCCCCGGCTTTGTGGGGACAACTGCCTGGCAAAGTTGGAAGCGACATCGACAGTCACTGTAACTACAAGGGGAGAAAGGCCAGCGCGCCTTCTCTCCCCTGTGTTTGCTCGGGGCATTTGACAGCACTTGGCTCCCATCGTTTTCCTGGTTTCTCTCGTGTAGCCCTTTCCCGGCGTGCTTGTGCGGCTCTCACACGGCAGCCGGAGAAGGAAAATGGTTTAGAGCCGTGGTTGCGAAAGCAAGGAACCGAGCGACTCGGGAGCGGTGCCCGAAACTGCCCGCCCACCTCTCCCTTCCCGGCGGCGGTGCCACTGCCCGCACGCGCGGTCCGAGCCTGGGACCGCGGCGGCCCGAGCCTGGGACCGCGGCGGCCCAGGGGGGTCCGGAGGGGAGGGGGCGCTTGTCCCTACCTCGCCGATGCGAGGCCGAATACCGCGGCGAGGCGGATTAACGTCCCGGGGCGCAGCACTCGGGGCTGGGGGCGGGGGGGGGGGGGGGGGGGGGGGGGGGAGGGGAGAGGGTCGGCACTTTCGCGGGAGCTGCCTATTTAGATGCAGATTGCGACCTCTGGCCCGGGGGGACGGCGGCCTTTCACGGAGATGCTAATGCGGAGCGCAGCGGCCCTTCACCCCCCCGCCCCGGGCCCCCGGGACCGCGGGAGCGGGGCGCAGGCGGCGGCTGCCGTCGGTGCTGCCCCTCCCGGGTTCCCTTCGCAAGCCCCCCCCCTTCCCCCGCCCGGGGCGGGCCGAGGCCGCGCTCCCCCCGGCGCGCCTGGGGCAGGTGCCCGGGTAGGGCTAGGGCTGGGGCGGGGGGGCGGCCCCGGAGCCCCCCGGCGCCGGGGCGGGGGGGGATGCAGCCCCGTCCTCCTGGTGGCTGTTGGGATTTGGAGGAGGGGCCGGCCGCCGCCGAGGGGAGGGGAGGGGAGGGGAGGGGAGGGGAGGCGGCGGTCCGGCGGTGGCTGCGCGGGCGCGGAGGCGGGCGCACATGCCTGGCCCCGGCGCCCGCCCCCCGCCACCCGGGGTTTACAAACCCGGCCGCCCTCCTCCGCGCGGCGCATCCAGGCACGAAAATCCGGGAGTCTTATTGAACCTGCGTTTCCATTAACTCAGCCTCAGCCCCGGCTAATCCGCAGCACTGAAGGCAAGGAGGCTAATTAATGACAAGCATTTACAGTCAAGACCAGCGATAATTGCTTTGGTGGCCTTTATGATTACAAGATAAAAATGGACCGGGTCTGACATAAGAGCCACTGTGTACACTGCAAGACAGGAGGAAATTAAGAGCTGGCTAGCTGAATGCGGAGCAGAAAATTACTAATAGAGGAGAGATAATGAATAGGCCGGCTAGGCATTCATGGGGAAAAATCCATTTTGTTACCACGCGAAATTAGGTGGTGGAAAGGAGTTTGCTAATTGTTCTCATCTTGTAGCAACCAGGACTGAGGCAGGGGCGTGCTTTTCAATTCATTTCCCTGGTAATTGTGAAAGGGGGAATGCAGGCCAAATGAGTCTTGCTGCAATTTGCGCGCCTGGTCTTTTCATTTTCATGTTGCGTTTTTAATTGTTGCTAATATAGCTTATAATGAAGCTAATGAGGGGAAATTATTGTACAACTTTTTAGCACATGGAGACAAGTGAAATGCACTAGAAGGATTCTCTCCTATTGCTGCAAAAATAATAGTAATCTGGAGGAGTTTGGAACTATCGGGCTGCTTTTTATCCTTTTACTTCTACAACAGACAAAAGGAAGGACCGCCACCTACTACTACTACTTCTTCTCCTCCTCTTGGTCGTTCCGTGTTTTATTTTTCACTCCAAGGAAAAAAAAAAAACAAACCACGCTCGGATTTTCCCTTGCTGGCCCTGGACGCGCTGCTGCGGGGGGGCGCGGAGCTGCGGGACGCGCCGCGGTGCTTGCGCGCAGTCAGCGCGCCCGCCTCCGCCTCTCGGTAGTTAAATGCCACCGCCGGGAGGGGAGGGGACGGGACGGAGGGGGACATGCCAGCAGCGCTGTCCCTGCCCCTTCGTTTGCCTTCAGCCTTGGCTGAAAGTTAGCGCTGCCGGGTGTTTTCCTCGACGGGGTGCCCCCCCCCCCCCCCTTTTCCGCGCAGCTCCGCGACCGCGCAACTCAGGCGCTGCCTCTCTCTCCTCCCCTGCAGAAAAGCAACGTCCCGCCGCTCCCGCAGCGCGGGGAAGAGGCAGAGTCCGCCAAATTCCTCCTCCTCACCCTCCTCTCCCTCGCCTGCATCGCCGGCGTCCTGGCGGCATCGGGGGTCGCCTACTGCCTCCGCCACCGTGCCCACCACCGCCTGAAGGAGAAGCTCTCGGCCCTGGGGGGCGACGCCGGCTCCGACGCCCCCGCCGCTTACCAGGTAAGGAGCGATCGTGCCTCTGCCGGGAGCCCGTACCCCCGAGGGGACCCTGCCCGTGCTGGGAGCCGGGGGGGGCGGGTTGTCCCCGCCGCTGCCACCCCCCGCTCGATTCATATTCCCGCGGATTCACTGGACCGGCTTTTTACTGCTGGGTGTTAATCTTGGCTATTCTGGTAGTTGCTGTAAATTCGTGCCTAATTAGAAACATTAAAAAAAAAAAAAAAAAGCCTTTGCCATTGAAATTCTCTGAAAAATAACATTAATATCCATAATCTGTCACCCTTGCCACTATTAATAATGAAAAATCTTTAACATTTATGAGGAATGGATTGCACGGTTATCTGAAGATGTCTCTCTTTTTGAGTAATCGACTTCTTCGGGGTCTGATATGAAAAGAGCCTTTGACCCGATCTGTTGCCACCTTCTGCCATTATTCAGATAAAATGAAATCTAATGCTGATAGATGGGGAGGTAAACCAGGGCTGGTTCTGGGAGAACAATGGTAGCAGATGTGTACCCAGCGATACGGGAGGACTACGCTCAGATTTCCTGAAATAAATCAGAAACCTCGGGCTTTCTCTTTCAGTTTCTGAAGTGTTGGGTGGAGAGACACTCTGCATCTTCCTGAAGTTTGTTTTAGATCGTGGCACTTATTTCTTGGTGTGTTGGCGGTGCGGTATGCATGTGTTATGGTCATATACCACACAGCCCTGGTCTGCTATCCCAAAATATTTGGAGTGTGACCAGGAAAAAGAATTCGAGAATATGTAAACATGGTTGCTGTAGTATCCGGTTCTGCTGTGCGCCCATAGGGTCTCCCTAATGGCACTCTTCGGTCAGGTTTTATTTTACCTTCTTGTTCTGCTGAGGATCAGACATTATGGCCTTTCTGTATTGTGGCGCTGAGACAGAGTCAAATTGGCAGCTGGAAGTCATGCAGGAATAAACTCAGATTTCCTCACAAAGTTTGGGTCTGTCTGTACCTCTTACGTGTTAAAGATGTAATGTATTAAGTATGTCTCCACAGGCAGGGTCCAGGGAGATTTGAGTAGAGAATGATAAATACGAATCTTTCTGTAACGGTTAGTATGTTCAGGGATGGTTTTGGTTTTCAGCTTAAATGGAATGTTTACTTAAAAAAATTACTTTACATCCTTAAATTTAATTACTACCAAAGTAAGAGAGTTGAGAGCAAGAGCATTTCCAGTGCAAGAAAGGAGTGTCCTCCAGGGCAAAGTGTGAACAAAACAGCAGTTTGTCAGATCAGTTTTGCTGGCCAAAGAGACTGTGGCCGTAAATATTTTTGTTTGGTTTTAATAGGGAACTTGCTGTTGGCTTGTTTAAACCACAGAAGTGATAGGTAGCCTTCCTCTTCCGTTAAACGTGCATAGAAGAATTCTTAATTTAAAAAAATAGAAGCCCTTCAGGTTCCAAAATCACACTTGAAACTGAATTTGTGATAATTAACAGGACAATCTTCCTACTGACAGCTCTAATTAATAGTATCTGTAATTAAAATCATGCCCTTCCAGCAGGAAAATTGTTTGAATTTCTTGGAGTGACCTTTTTTGCCGTTTCTCCTGGGAGTATAGTGGTTGATATTGATTTTATAATGAGCTCTGGTTTGTTTAATAAGAATCTGTAATCCAGGCACTAAATGAAATGTATGCTTCATTTCTTCGTCCCAGATTTATATATATTTCAAAATCTTCTTAGTTAGATCCCAGAGTGACATTTTCTGTTTAAAAACAATGACGCTTCGAGGATGCTGCGCAGTTTTGCAATAGCAAGACTGTATTTGTATTCTTTGTTCCTGACCTTTGGGCCCAGTCCTAACCACCTGACTTCTTAAACATTTCCATTGGTTTTTCAGGGGAACTGTAGTCATGAGTGGGAGGAAAAATTTTTTTCCTTAAATACAAAGGTTTCTAAGGGCTTGGCTCTCCTCCCGTGGAAGTAAATGGGAATTTTGCCATTTGTTTCAATGGCAGCAGTAGGAGGCCCCAGTATAGGCAGACAAAATACTCAGGCAGTTTTGATGCTGCTAAGTAACGTTTTACTGAAATGAATCACTGAGCCTGGTTCTGTATATAATAAACTATTCATGTGGATTTGAAGAGAAATAGGATTGAGCCCTATTCCTATCATCAAAATCGCCTTATGTTGAGCTGTGTTAAATGTAATGGATATCTGGTGTGATGCATGTTTTGGATAACATCAATTAGGTCTCAGAAAAGCATCAATTATCTTTTCCCTCATCTTCTCTGATACTCATAGGGGAATAATGTAACCCATATTAATACAGGGGGAGGAAAAAGCAGATAGCTTTCAAAATTGTACCTACTTTGTTCTCTTCTGTTTCCCAAGTATCTACTCAGTTAACTCAGTGTATTTTAAAAATATGAAATATTTCAGCAGCTGCTGCCACTAGACCTTAAAGCACGATACTCCAATATGTTGCTGCTTACAGTTAAGTGATAATTCAGATTTATTTTTTTTAATTTGAAGGGGGAGAAATTGATTTGTATAAAAGGGCCTGGTGGCCCAATGCGATTCAGACAGAACACTGAAATATTACTTCGATTCACATGCTTCTCAAAATGTCAGTGGTTTGTATCTTCACATAAACAAGACTGACCTAAATTTTCAACATTTAGCAGAAGTATTTTTCATCCTAACCCAGTTCAGCTAGTAGAGTTCATCCTGGGTTTTACTCCTTCCTTACTCACCCTGTGAACTTCGAAGTTTTTTCCCCACAGCTTCTAGTTTGTTGTTCCCCCCCACCACCACCACTTCTTGTTTGTGCTGCAACATACTGGCTTGAGAAGCAGAAAACAGGCAAACCACATTGTCAGGGAGATAAGAGGTTGGCTGCTGAGTGTCCCCCTGCACCAGAGGCATAGCGCCTGTCATGCGATGTCACCGTCCCTCGGGCACTCACCTGCCAGCACAAGCAGTTCTGGTGTGAGCACACATCTACTAACACGAGTATTTCTTGTGTAAGTGAGTGCAGAAGTGACCAGTCTTAGGTGGGACAGCCAATACCATGTAAAAGTTGAAGCAGGCAAATGAAATCTCCGTGGTGAGCTGCCAAACAGCCCAATGCCACTTGAGGAGGTATCTTGGCTCTTCAGGTGTTTATAAGGCAAGCAGCTGGCCTGCACAGTGTTAAAGTAAGGTCTGGGAGGCTAAACCCGGCCGAAGGACTGAGTAACACTAGGAACTGGAGAGCACAAGTGCAACTTCACTTATCTTTCAATTGCTAAACAGCAAAATGCTAGGATGGTTTAATTAGTGGCTAAGGAGCTTTTAAAAATTAATGGAAATAGTGTATCTCGTAAGATGTTGCATGTGCATAAACCACATTTTATACATAAAGGCAGACAGTTTTTTGTGTACCTTACAAACACGTCTCCTGTCCTTTCAAATCACACGTGTAATGATTAGATAAGTTAGCGTTAGCATTAAGGGATGACTAAAAAGAGGTTCTTAGTGTCTCCGTGGTGCCCCTGCACATGCGCACACCTGCACCCGTGTTTTTAATTGTTGCTCATGTTGCTTTGATCTTCTTTGAAAAGCAAGTTTAGCATTCTGCAAGCCCACTCTCTGGTCCAGGAGATTAGGGCAGAAGTGTTTTAGGAATTTCCAGCAGACACTCTTTGATTTATTTCACAACACTGAGCAGACTTTCTTCATGCACTTTGAAGCCTTTGGAACATAACCCAGAGAAAAACGGGCAGTCAGATATCAGGGGCGGCCTGCAAACAGGGCCACTAAGTGCACATCTTACTTGTCACTGCTCCCATTAGCGAGCAATTTATTAATGTAATGAGTGTATGTTAGCGACTGCTACTATTTAGGGATGCTCTGTTTGATTCAGGGTGATGTATTTGTGAGTCCAGCTGAACCCTGGCTTTTGACCCCCCTGTGGAGAACGCTGCATTGTGCGAGATGTTAAATCATCAGCATATTTTATACTTTGTGCTGCAGAACTTTCCTATGAGCATAGCCTTCTGCATCACTGGTAATGCTCGGCAAAATGTGGCCCATAATGGAATTTAAAGGCAAAAGTTAAAATGCACTGAGGCTGGCTTCAGAAAGCCTGTCTTTTAATATTTTATGTCAATAATGTTCTTTTTAATTTTCCTTCATCTGAGCCAAAAGAACTTCCTTTAAAAAGCAAGGGGGCAAAGACCAGGCAGTTTACACCGAAGTTCCTTCTTAAACTGCCTTAGTATTCAAGGTTACGTGAGCTGTGCACTGTCAGTGCAGCTGGATTACATCATCGGCTGTTTTAAAAACTTCTTCAAATAATTTGATTTGTCAGGCATATAATTGTAAATTATATGTTAAATTCTACGTTATTACATGTATTATATATAAATTATATATTTCTTTGTTAAATACAGTCTTATTAATTATATGATCTTTCTGGATTCAAAGCCAGTAAGAATTTCTCTGTGCTTTTATAGATTTGATCCTGCTGGTATTTTTTATTAGAGATTTTAAGAACACGGTATTTTCAACAATTACGATAAAAATTTTGCTGCACATATTTTAAAAGGCTCCAAGTGAAAGAATCCCCTGGAAACACATTCTCTATTTAACCATCACCCAGTTTGTGTGTTTAAATATAGGTAATTCATTACCTCTAATATAGCTTCATATTTTACACTTTAGACGTTCATAAGCAAAGTTGTTATTACAGTATTAGACCTTAGTGTTACATTAGTACCGTATATCTGCTCCTTAGAAAATTGATTTTTGTGAACCAAGTGAAGGGGGGGGGGGGGGGGGGGGCGGGGAGGAAAATTTTGCTGTTCTTATTTATCAGCTTCTCAGTAGCCCTCCAATAAACATCAGGATGGGGACCAAGGAAAGCTGGTAAACTGGGGACAGTCAGTACCATAAAGTATTACCTCCTGCCTATGTAAAACCTCGTTTTCAAGGACCCTCCTACACTTAAACAAAAAAGGTAACACTGAAGACTAAATGTATTCAGTACATGAGTATTTAGCAAGCATTTCAGTAAGAAATACATTTAATAAGGATTTTGGATAGATTAAAATGTTGCCATAAGGCTGGATGCCATGAAGGGCTTGTTTGTGTCTTCTTCTAGGAAAACAAAGGATATAACACATTTCTAATCTTTTCCTGTGTCCTTATTAAAAGAGAAAAAAAAAGATAATCTCACGTGACTCCGTAAAGCAACAGGACAAACTATAATGGCTTGTAATAAAGCATACAAGGGGAGGTATATGTATTAGAAGAGTTCTTGTCCATTTAAGTCTGCTTATTGTGTATTATGTGAACAGTTTTCTCTATTTTTAATTAGACTTTCGCCTTAAAAGAAAATTTCAGAAACCCACAAATACATTTGTTGTTACATAAACCACTGTACTTTAAGGTGAGGCAGAGGTAGTTTTCACAATGTGCAAAACATAGTACAGAGTAGTCATGTATAGAAATAATGGGAGAGGAAAAGAAGTGGGGTCTGTTTTAAGGTGATTAGAGGAGAGTTTACCTTGTGCTTAAATACTTTATTGAAGTCAGATAGTGGATGGCCAAAGCAGAATGAGGCAAAACAGGAGGTGTGCAAATATGGATTTAAATTCTAATCTGTTTTTTATCTGATTAGTGTGCAGAACAATCCACAATTCCTGTGGTGCAGTGGACTATTCCCTAACCTTGCTTCCTGTGGTAGCCATAAAATTGAGTTAAATGGTAGTAATATTTCAGAATAGTCTATGAATTATTAAATCAGCAGAAATTTACCAAACATGTCTGATTGATAAGTCGGGATATCAATAAATAAATAGGGGCATGTTTGCTACCATAGCCCTAGCATTTAAAATCCACTTCAAAATACTGCTTAATGAGAAATGCTCATCCTAGGTGCCAAAGCTCGATGGCACAGATTTCAGAGGGTACTTCAGGAAATTATTTGAGACTGTCGTGCCTGTCTGTGAGGAGCAGTGCCTCCCCATCTCCTCCTGCCCTGCTCTGTCTGCCGCTCCAGCACGCGTGGCCCTGGCAGTGGGGCAGCCCTGGGAGAACTGCACCCGCTGGGTGACAGAGGTTTATTGGGCTTGTTACGAATGGCTCTCCTGCAAGCTTTTCCTCTTTAAGAAAATAACTTTTGTAAATTACTCGGTGTTGGAGAAATAGACTGGCCCTGACCACAAGAGGTTTTATCCTCGCAGCCCAGGTCGTGGGCTGCTGCAGCAGTGGCAATGCAGCAACACTTTTGAGTAAAAGAGTCTTTACATTAGAATGGGCAGGTAGAGAGCGAGTTTTTTTGCAGATATGGAAGGAAAATAAGCATAGATGCAACTCCTGGAGTGCTTGGATGAGAAGGTGCCATGTGAGTTTAGGTCTGAGTAATATAAACCATCTTTTTCAAGTAGTTGGCTGTTCATCTGCATAGGATTAGTGCAGAGTGGCAGGGGGAAGGTGATGTTGACCCTCTCTTCTTACTCAGCTTTGTTTATTTTTCCCTGTAGAATATGGTGTTTGAGTTTGGTGTTTTGTGGAACAAGGACAAATGTGCTCCAAGCATCTTGCAGTATAATTTCTGTGTATTTCAGATGTAAGAAAATGCTAAGAAAAAAATAGTAGGAGGGGAAATAAAGTTGGTGACTCATTTTTAATTACTGGGAAATCCAGAGTCCTTACCCAAACAGGCATTATTTTTTTTTTAATATGCTGGAGGTGCTCTGGACTTGCAGGCTGCATCTTGCCTGGTAAATTAAACTAGTAAATTGTTTGAATGGCCCTGGCACCATTTCAGGCCAAGCCACCCAACCTTCTCCCAGACAATTTCTCAGCACAGGACAAGAAAAAGACATACTCATTCACTAGTCAGTTTTCTTACTAACTTGGCCATGGCCACCCGATTTTAGAGGGTGTGAATTACTGTTGCTTCATCTGTTCTAACTGCCCGTCTTGGACCGCCGAGGTCCATGCTTCTGCTCCCAAGCATACCCACTCCCACCTCAGAGCCCCTGTCACCCATCCCTGCCATGCCGCGGGCTGTTTGCCAGCTGAGTGTGGGCTGGTTCTGGCTAAGTACAATGGATTGTCTCCCCCTGGTAAATTGATTATGTCCCAGTGCCTGTACGTTACAAAGAAGCCAAAGATAACCACAGCCTTGCCTAATGGGCTGGAGAGTATTTGATTTGCAGTCTCAGGCTGTACGTCATTTCAAGTGTCCCGATTTCTTTTTTTCCTATACAGTCTTCAGTGGCATTTTTTTTTTCTGATGTAATGTAGAGGATAATCAGGCCTGTCTTTCCTACACATTTCTGCCTTTTTTTCTGTTTTAAGGTTTTCCTTTTTCTTTTGGAGCAGCTCTGTTACCATGTTTTAGATTTGACACATTCTTCTATTGTATATTCACTGAACACTCAGCAGCTAACACTGCAATCTGACTTGCTGAGCCTTTCATATTCCTTCAGAGTGCTGCACTAGAAAAAAAAAATATTTTAAAGTTTTTAACTGGGAAGGTTTTTTCATTTGCAGAATGAATCTTGTACCAGGGTCACATTCCCTGGGAGAGAGTAGAAGTTAATTTTGTGTATGTGAAGAACTGTTGTAGGTAATGTTTGTTAGTTCTTGTAGGACCACGTTGCCTGCGAGCAGGAACAGGTCGCAGTTTATTCTCTGAAGTCTGTAAGGTACTTTAAAAGCACTGTTCTTACAACTTTCTTCTGGGTACATCTGTTCATCCTGCACACCGGTCTCATGCAGTGAAAGGGAGGAAGAGTGGGGGATGCAGCATCGCTTCCATTCCCCTTCTCGGTGCGGGCAGGGAGATGCTGTGCCTGGTGGCGTGCTGGCCGAGCAGCTCCGTGTTGTGCCCAATGCCAGCGAGAGCTCAGCTGCAAATGTCTGGGTCCTTCCTGCACCGTGTGTCTGTGCTTAGCCTCAGTGAAGGATCTGAGGCTGACCACAGCCACCCAAGGTTTTACCCGGGTAAACCCATACGGACTTGGCGGTTTGGTGTGACAGGTGAATAAAAGTAGGTTTCAGTTCGTCAGCTTTCCTCTGCCTGTAGCCCTGTTCTGCAGCTCTTGCAGGAATGTCGCCAAGTGGAATATTCTGAGTGGACTGTGAGGTGTTTGCTCATTTTGTTTTACTGTGGTATAAACTGTAGAAGAAATAGTTTGGGTAGAGCAGATTGGAGCTCTCCTGGGGTCATGCTGCTCAACCACTCCAGTCTCGCCAAAGGCCGGAGTGAGAGGTGCTGTCTCGAGTGGCCTTGGGAGCGTGTGTGACATGCGAGGGCAGGGGGACCCATGGATGACCTCTGAGCAGAGCTACAAAGAGTTAAACATTGAGGATGTGTTTTGTGTTGGCTGGACAAGAGGCCTCATTTCATTCCTCTCAACCAAGGACAAAGCTCCAGCTCCAGTGATGAAGACCTCCTATCCAAGATGTTTTGCTTTTTATGTATTTATGTGCACAACAGAGATCTAAATGCTTTCTAGCAGTTTAAAAAACTGTAAAAGAAAAGTGGAGTGATTTAATGCCACCAGCAAGGTATGGTAAAGGACTGAAACAACTCACCGGACTTCTTTGTACTGAGATTTTTGCTATCACGGGTTCTGAGCTCTCACAGCACCAGTGTGTGTCCCTGCAGTGTAACTCAGCTGGGGCATTCCTGCAGCTCGTCATATTCCAGTCCAGGCTCTCAGCTTTCAGCATGCAGATCCAGTTTTCATCACTCGTATTCTTACCAAACAACCAAACCAAGACTGAAGAAGGTAGACTGTAAAAGGATGCTCCTAGAAGTTAAATCATTCTAAGAACCAGAATTAATGTGGTGGGGAGGGTGGGAGAGAATACCTTTTCAACTGGAGAAAATCATATTTAGTGTAGGTGGCTTATCCAAAGGAGAAAGTGCTTGGGGTCTTCTCTAAGCTTTGCTGACCAGTTTCTACACTTTTTTGTCAAAGACAAATGAGTGACATTTTATTGATGTTTGCTGGGGATGACCACATTCTGAACAAGCACAGATTTTGATCAGGGAAATGGTTTGTTGAATTTTTAATATTTCTGGTAAATCCTATTAATTTTTGGTACAGTTTTTATTTTTCTGTTTTCCTGTCTAGCTAACATAGTTGCAGGCTTCTTGGTGATTCCTTCTTTTTCCATCTACGTAGGACTGCTGCTGTTTTGCAGAACCAGGTTCTGGCAGCATCTCAGAGATCTCCAAAGTGGCTGATCTTGCCCTCCAAAGTGGGAACAGCTAATCATTGTGTGATAAAACTCACTTTTGGTATTGGTTTTGCATGCATACCTTGGCTGATTAAAATCACTCCCTTTCCCCTCCTGGAAGGCTACCTAATTGGAGGTACATGCATTTCACGCAGGTGCAAAGGCTTTGCCTTGGTTGTGCTGTCTGACAACAGCAGTGGTATGTGGTTTGAGGTGGGTTGCAATAGAGCCATAGCTACAAGCCCTACCCATTGTCCTGTACTGCTGGTCTGAACATCCCCCTAATCTTCAAAATTGTATGGAGGGGAATATTCATGTCAGAGAAGTATTGATCTTTCCCACTAACTACTAACAGAAGAACGAGGGAAAGATGAAAAGAAAAAATTCAGTATGCTGCTGCTTTTCTGACAGCTTGGAGGAAAGAAACTTGGATTTTACCTTTTTCCAACTTCTCAACTGGAGTTCATCCTGGCTTCGTGGGAAAGAAAAATGTCTTGTGTGGAGTGATTTGCTGGAAGAGATTTCACTGCAGTGGACCACAGCGAAAGCTGCCAGTGGCTGGCTATCCACGTAAGATAGGAGGAGAAATGTGATGGAGCTGAATTTAGTTTTGGGAGCAAGAACAATTTGCATATGTAAATTTGTGTTGTATAGTGAAATTATGTCATATAGCATCTCCTTCTGTACTCTGGGAAAATAATATGTACAGTAAAATGGGAATGTAAGCATGTACATTCCATATACTGTCACCCACAAGAGTGAAATAAAGAGCTGCAATTCCTAATTAACCACACCGGAAAGCACTTGGATATGAAATTAAAGCATACAGAAGGGTTGCCTAGCAAGCTGGTCCAAACTTCAGCTTCTTTTTGAAGGTCTGGGTTAACCCAGTGGCTCTCCAGGCATTGTTGACTAATAATTTTATTTGCTTGTTTGAGGGCTTTAGAAGTTAATTAAGTATAAATCAATGCTTGAGGTTTCTGTGAGTGCTGGTCCCGCCATTGCTGAAGGAACAATGCCAAAGTGGAGGGAGTGAGGAAAAGGTGACAAGGATAATTAAGGGCATGAAAACTCATATGAGAGAGATTGAAAAGACAGGTTATTTCTTCTAAAACAGTAACAAGTGGCCGTGTAGAAAAGAAGTATATAAAGTGAAGAACTGAAGAAAGAGTGAAACTCTTACTCTGTCTTCTGCCTAGTACCAGGGTAAAGACATTCAGTTAAATATATACCATTAAGGACTAATAGAGGAAAATCTGTCTGCGTAATACAACTGCAACACACAGCACTGTTTCTGCAGCATGTTGTTAGCAGGAATCTCAAAACCCAAAGAAGCAGGTGAGAAAAAATCTCCCAGGTAATAAAACAGCTGATAATGTTTTAGAAGATGTCTGTAACTTCATGCCCTAATTCTTAAAATAGTCCAAAATTAAGATGTGACCGTTTTGGGAATATGCCTACCTTCCTTGTGTTCTCCTGTGGTGTTCCATGGGGCTTCTTGCAGACAAACTAGTGGAGGGGTCCAAAGTGACCCTGTGCTTGCGTGAGTTGGCAGAGGGAAACCCAGGAGCTTCAGTAATGGCCAAGGAAGTTCTTTTCTTTGAAAGAAAACACACACATTATCCTGCTGCAGGATGGATTGGAAGCGATGCTGTGGGGCAGGTCAGGGATAGCAGGGAGGTCTGCAGCTCCGCTCTGGGCCAGCAGTGCCAGGGCAGGACCGCAGTCTTGGTTGAGAGTACGGTTGTACGGAGAGGCAAGGGATAGCCCAAGAGAAATGGGTGTTTTTGCTGGTGTTGCTGTTTTCTCCAAAATACAAAGTCTCCTTCTATCTCTGACCATCAGTACTGGTGGCCCCTCTTAGTTTTGCCAGTATCTTGTGTAACACTAATAAAGTGAATGTGTAGAAATACTGACCAACATTTTTAATCCTTGCAGACTTTTGTGGTGTGTGATAGAAAGAATGTCTGTTCTCAGAGACATGATGGAACTCAGAGATACTATTTTTTCCATAGTTTAGTATAGTTTCCTTATATTACTAAAGATGTGGCTTGCAATAACCTGCTCTGACTTAGTGGCAACTTTGTGCTTTATAGATTCTTTTTTTTACAGTTTCCTTTGTTCACAAAGTTTGTGTTTGTTCCTCCTAGTAGAGTTAAAGAGTGATTTCATTTTTATTTTCAGTGGGGAACAGGTGGAAAGCAATGACTTTAGTTTTCAGATCAGGAGAGGGTAATGACTGGCAGTTTCAAATGTCATGATAGATGATGTTCTGAAAAAAAATATGTTGCTGATGGCCATCCTTGATAAATAGTTCCTTATCCAGCATCACCTCTTACACGTATGGTCATCTTCTGTGAAAAAAAGTATTTGAGGTTTTTAGGACTTATTTTCATATTTCTCTGACTGGTTTTAGTACCTCTCTTACCATGAATGTAGTTACATGGACTTAAGGAGAAGCAATAATAATCTTTGCAATGGGGTAAAGTAACATTTTTAGACATAAACTTGTAGCTATATGTTTGTTTCTTTTCAGGCTGGAAGTGCATGCTGAATTCTGCTGGCAGCTGGGGATTCTTATTTCTAGCAGAAATGATCTCCCATTTTTAATCCTGCAGGGCAATAAAATAGTGGACTACACAGCCTTAATGTATAGCTTTCCTGAGAAACTACAGCTGGCTTGGGACTGCATTTTTTGCCTGCTTTGGGCCCCAGGCAACTATAAACACTGGGAGTGGAAAAGGAAACATTTGTGGCAGTTATCTTTTAAAGCCCTGGCATCTGCTGGAAGCTGGTCAGGCTTTGGGTGGGTTAGCCAAAGTCAAAGTACATGATGAATTTGCACATGGTTCTGCATGGCCTTTCAGGTTAATTCAATCGTTACTACGGTTTATTTGTAACGCATACTGTGCTGTATGGCTCTCACTGTGCTAGCGGTGAATTTACTGTGCAAATTTATATTAAGAAGCAGCTGTGCCCTCATGAGCATCTATTTGAGTTAGTTAAGATGGACAAAGTATGGAAAAGGTGAAGGTTTTTTTACGCCTTGTTTTTCTCTGTCTAGTTACTCCTTAAGAAATCTTTCCTCTCCCATCTTCATACTTACTATATACGCTACATGCAATGCAATTTGGAAACCAGCATTGGTTGAAACCACCAAAAAAATACATGCTTTTTTTCTTTTCTTTTCTTTTTTTTTTTTTTTGGAGGGGGAGTGTGTGTGTGTGTGGCAGGTAGATCAGTCTCATAGCTTGCTGCTTCCAGAATTAGTTGTCTGAATTGCAAGACCAGTAATGCTCAGACACTGTCAGGGACACCCTGAGAAAAAAATGGGTGTTTTTACACAAGTAAATCTCAGCTGACTTCAGGTTTATGGCTTGCAGATCTTTCCTGTTAGAAATAGTCCCTGGTTTCCTTGGAGGCATCCAGATAGTCTCTTTAAATCCTGAGAGAAACACCATGATGTCGTTATGACCATGATGTCATTATGCAGGGAAAATACCAGTTCAAATCTGTTTAAAGAAACATGAACTTTCTTCATGCATCTTCTATCTGTGAAGTCCAGTGCCCTCCAGCCACGTTAAGGCAGGCATTGTTTCATAAAACTCTTGCTTTTAGAAATCAAGAATATCAACTGTTTTATAAACTCATACACAGTTCCAGATAGAGTGGTCTTTATATTTTTGTATGGGAAAAAATTCCTCAGTAGAGTAACCTAAACATGGTCTTCAAATGTCACTGACCCTCTGGAAAGCAGTATTATCCCCAAAAATGCCTGTGCTTTGCTGGCATGGATAGCGGGGAAAACACAGTACCATTATTTCAGGGAAATATCGTTAGACCTATGGTGTCACATCTTCCTTGGTGACATGAGCCACGTAAAGGACCTCTCCCTCCTTCAGGAGCTTCTGGGCTATTTAGATGTCTACCTCATTGATGAGAGGTTACTGAAAGAATTAAAGTTAAAATATTTCCTTAAGCTGTATTGCATAGTCAGTCCTGTGCAAGCCAGAAATTTTCTCGTCTGCTGGACTTACGGAGATGTGTACAAGACCATGATGGCTTTTTGTTTCTTAGATTTAGTAGGATAAGACCGTGCAAATGCTTGAATTTCAAGAGAGGGAATAAAACAAATAAATAGAAATAAAGGAAGAGTCATTTTCCATGTAAAGATGCCCATGTTTTGTTTGCCTCTCCCCTCCTGCGTGACCTCTGCTTTCTTTGTGTACATGAAGAAAGGGGAATCGTAATTACAGGAAACACTTGCAATGCTAAAAATAATTAAAATTTTTAATTTCACAGACCATAATCAAAATTGGGGTTTTTTTAGGAAAATTAGTTTCAAGCCTGTGTTTGACTGCAATGCTCTCAAAGAGAAACTGCAGCCTTGCCTTTTAGGTCATTTAAAAACCAAACAAAGCAAAACCCCAACACCAAGACTCCGAGTTGTATCCAGATGTACAGAGGGTACTGCAGTGCGAGAGGGCAGACGATAAACTGAACTGGACAGACTAAGGCTGTATGGACAATCAAATAAATACATCTTGCTTTGTTCTTTTTTTTTAAATTTTTTTTTTCTCCCAAAGGCTATCACATACAAGTCTAGATAAATACGAATTGTACAGAGCATGGATATGTAACGATATGTTTGATGCTGTGTCTCTCAAAATGTTACTCTCAAACATTTTTCCATTATTTCCCTTTGCTCCTTTTCTGAAGGCACACTGATCTCAGCGGTTGCCTTTTCTGGCAAGGACAGAGAATAGATGTACAGCTGTGCGACCTATGTAAACAGCTCTTTTACTCCTGGACAAAAAGTATGTTAAAATGAAACTAAAGCTTGAAAGTATGTTTCAGTAACTCAAAAATAAATGGTAATAAAGCTGTAATTATCCCCAAAGCTACAAACACAGTAAATAAGTTAAAGTTAAATTTATAACACCTGCAAGCGTATTAAGTATGCAAAAGCAAAACAAAGGCAGCCAAATGACTTTAGCTTCACCCTGTAGTAACACTAAGCAAATTTAGTTAGAGAATAATGATGTTTGTAGTCCTAGATTCATTTGTCTTAAAAAATGAGCTTACCTTATTTTTTCATTTTTTAAATCTCGCTGTGTTATGACTGCATCCATAGCAGAACAGTTGAATCCATGCTGTATGTGCAGACCTCAGCTCATCCTGTGAATAATGCCACCTTAATGTAAAGCGAGGCTACTATTTAATTAAATGTATTAAAGCTGAGAAGAAAAGCACTTTTAAAGATCTCTTGTTCTTTCATACCTAGCATATAAAAGGTTACGTATATTCTTAGTTTTCATTAGATTTTGTTACAGACTACAGCCTTGAATCCTTTCGAATAGTGAGCATTTTTAATTTAAAATTTCTACAAAACAATTTTGTTTTGCATGTAAAGTGAACACAGTGCTATTGTGATCATGCCTGCTTAAGCAGATTTGTTTCTGATAGACTATTGGGCAGGTCAAGTTGAAAGGGCTTGGTGAACACTCAGCTATCACTTTTAATAAACAGTAATTTATTTGTCTATTTGTCTGTCTTTGCCTGCATTTTCTTAATAATTATGCCATGGAAGAGTTTATTCTCTCTTATATTTTGTAAATGCTGAAAATAATTGTGCCACACTTGTTTCTGGACTAGCTCAGGTGATTTCCATTTGAATTTGTTAAGCAAAAGATTTTTAAAAGTGTGGAAATGTTAGTCCTATTTCCTGGAGTTTATTTTTGGAGTTATGTAAATTTGGGGTCAGTTACAAAACCATATTATTTTCATTAATATATAAGAATGAAATTATATTTCTTTTTTTATATAGTAAAGTATACTTTATATAGTAAACTGGAGAGTTGGCATTTCCCTCAGATCCCAGGCTCCTGTTAAGCAGATCTGAGGTAAATGTGACTGGGGAAGAAGAGCAGTATTTTCGATACAAAACTGTTTTCATTTACTTTGGACTAAACAGCTCCATTTGTAATGCACCTGGTGTCAGCTAGATGAGAACTATTCATGGGCCATGGTCAGTAGCTGGACTTGGACTACCTGAAGGCACTGCATAGTGCATTCACATGAAGTAGGTGTATTTTATTAAAGAGCAACATCCTGACCGAAGGCAGCTTTGCGGTGGAGTGGCTCATTTTTAAAGAGTAATGAGTGGAAAGCTGAGGTGCGTGTTGGTCATCTCTTAAGCAGGATGCTCAGATCAGGTCTCCCACTGGTAACTTGCCACCCTGAGGTTTTCAGATCCCATTTTTGCAGCTAAAATGGGAAAAGATTCAATTTTTCAATTGAATTCAATTTCAATTCAATTCAATTTTCAATTCAAGCCTTAGTTCCAGCTGGTTTTAGTTCCATGCTTGCCTATACTCTTAGTCCTTACCAGGGCATATACACAGATTTTTCTCCAAACCCAAACATTTGAGTAAACTATGTGGTCTTGGTGGATTTTCCAGATAGCTACTGTATTAGTTGAACTTGATGGAAGATAAAAATTCCTCTGAATTGTTGTGTGCTGTCTTGCCCTTCCATGACGATGGCTGCTGTGCATCACAAAGCCAAGTGGCAGCAAATGCTGCTGCTGTCACTGACTGGGGGCATCCAGTAGAGGTGGCCTAATGCTTCTGCTGTTGCATCCCTAAACCAGACCTGGGCAGGTATCTGTGGGGTTCATTTCTGAACAGTCTTGATGCGTCCTTGGTTGAGAGGAGAGTTTCTTACTCATCTCTTCAAGTTCAGAAACACATCTAACACAACACAGTGGTAAGGCTGGGTCTCCATCCATGAGGGCTGTTGTCCTTTTGGCACAACACATCCCTTGATGTCCTTCTTTAAACATGGATAAACTCCATCTGTGCTGCAACATGGTTCATTCACAAGCGGACTGTATGGATTTGAGAATCCATTTGTTGTATGTGAGGAATTAATTGTTGATTTGTGCATCTCCCTGTCTCCGTGAGGACAACCAAGTATCAGGAGCACTTTAAAACCTCATTGGAAGAGGTCCAGGGGTTTTCTGAGAATACTGTTTATGGTTTGTTTAAGGTTATCAACTATGTCTCAAATAAAAAGCTTTCTACACATGATCATTGTGCTGTACTTTGAACTCATTTAACTGGACATTATTTACAGAATATTTATCTTGGTTATGGCAGTTTTTGTCACACAGCGATATTACTTTTCCATTATATACTGCATGTGACCACCGCATAAGTTTGATAATAAATGTTGGGAAATAAAAAACAGAGTAAGTGCCTCAGTATGATAGCAATTCTCATGTGATGGGAAATAATGTCATAAACTTCAAATTACCTTTTAAATAAATGTTTATGTCCAACCCATCCATTAGATCATAGCCTGAAGGGTCAAAAGGATCATTTCTTCATATTTCACTGTATGCGTTATGATTGCTTTTTTAGGTGTAAATGATGTTTTTAAATGAAGAATGGCACTCAAACTATACACAAACAACGGCTAGACATTACTGAGTCGCAGTACAGCAGAAATAGCCTCAGCCACTCGGCTAAATATAGAAGCGCAGCATTAAATTGAATTCATTCTTAGAAAATATTTTTAATGGTGTACGTGCCGAGACGATGCAGAAGTACAGCTCGTGTCACACTCACAGCTTTGACATTTTAGTCAAGTTTTGCAGCTTTGACATTTTAGTCAAGTTTAAATTCTAATTGTGGTTTGGTAGATGGCTGATTTGCTAAATGCCTCTGAGAGCAAAGATTTTGGAGAGCGGGGAAAAGCTTACCTGAGCATGCAGAGAAGTGTACAGGTAACAGATATCATATTAATGAGGCTCTTGCCCATCTAGGGCTTTGTGTGCTTGTAGAGTGATGCCATCCCTGCAAGTGCTGGGGGATGGTGTTTCCCTGGGAGCCCCTTGTATGAAACACCCCACCCAGTGAGACCCCGCTATTCCCAGCACCTTTTGCAGGAGGGGGACATCGCTGACCATCTCAAGGATGAAGCAAACCCAGACCCCCCATTTAGACATTTCCCTGCTCTGAGCTGGACCTCCCTAGTCTGTATGTCCTGGAGGAACCCATGTTGCTCCCCAAAACGCCCCACATGGTCAAAGCTTTTGTATGTGATGGTGTTAACTGTGTTATCCCTGGAGTGCTAGGGTAAAAACCCAGCTGGGGGTTGGGATGGTTGGGCTAACAGGGAGGTGGCTTTGCAGAAGCGAAAGCTGTAGGTGTCCTGAGACTGCTGACCTGCACGTGGGGATGGGGCAGGTTCCTCAGGCTGGGCTGGCCTGGCTGGTAGTGGGGGAAGGAAGAACTGTCAAGAGCTGTTAAGACTAATCTGGAAATAAATTCAAGAAAAAGCTTGTGTTTACAGGCAGGGGAAATCCCATTGTCTTGGAGATTTAAAACACCAATCAAGAAATTCCGTAGTGTTTTTGCTGCAGCTATGATCTGACCTTCCTGTTTACATTAAACATTTTTTATGGCAGTGTGCAGTGACGTGGTTGCTTTGTTTAAGGTAGTTGACAGTTACAGCAGTTCTGGGAATAGTTGTTTTGGTTCTATATATGTCAGGAAAGAAATACGTTAATATTTGAGATCAGATTACTTTTTTCTTTTTTAAACGTATATTTATTGTGTTTTTCAACCTTCTTTCATGAGGACCACAAAAGGGTTAAACTTAGTTTTTAAAAAGCATTTCTTTGTAGCGTATTAAGTATTTTATGTCCAAAACGTTGGTTTTAGTTGGAGGTTAATCTACCGAGAACCAGTTGGCTGTAATATTGCTTCTTCTGTCATTATCATTTGCGTAAAAATTGTATATTAATTTCTTAGAGTTCACTTGATCCTGATTCTTTTTTGTTAGCAGAGGTCTATAATCCTTTCCACAGCAACCGCTTGTAAAAGCAGAGGATTATGACTTGAGGCAGGATATGAACAGCAGGAAGAGATCAACTTAAAAACAAAGATCCTGTTTAAGTACAAATGCTATTGTTAGCACAGAGTTGGGGTGAGTCAAGTGGCAGGATGTCTATTAGAATATAATAAATTTGTATCTATGCCACATGGAATGCTAGCCAGAAGACATCCTTTGAGCAGTTATGGGATAGACTACATATTTTTATACCTTTACTTATTATACTTTTCCCTGGTCCGATAAACCATTCCCTCTGAGAATGACTGAGATCTAGACATCTGAACAGCTTTTTGGTTTTCTTTAGATTTATTTTTTCTGTCTAAAAAGTTTCCACACTGTTCTACTTTTCCCAAAAACTGCTAAAAGCAGGGATTTGAAATTACACTTACTGCAAGGTCATTCTGAGGTTAGCAATAGCCATTTTGGACTATTGCTATCTTTTCTTATGACATGTGTGATCCTTCAGAGGAAAGGAGAAGGAGAGATTTTTTTCTTTGCTCCTATATCTAAAACCAAGAAATACAATATTTTTTTTTCCTTTATTAAAAACTCTAGGGTTTAATACTGGGAGTTTAATTGACCTGTTTAACACAATATATGTGACTCAATTTCAAAGTATTTTTGAAGTTTAATTTTTTTGCCTAATATTTTTCCTGTAAAGTCAGTAGGAAGTGATGAAGGTACCAAGTGACAGAAAATATTCTAGTCAAGTGTGGAAAAAACCCTACTTTTTGTAAAACATTGAAAAAATCTTACATGGCTTGGATGAAATTAATAAACATACAAAATGCAGTCATGGAGTCAGATAGCAGCCTTGGGACAGTCTGTAAAGTTATTCCAACAATGGAGACCACATGCAAGGAGTAATCTGTGCTTCCCAAACCTCTGTTGACTTTATTTTTGTAATAAACAACAAAATATATCCTGTTTATATATATATATATAAATTTTGTCTCAGTGATTCTTAATTTGCACGTTTGTGTGTGTGTGTATATTTTTATGTATATATATAAAATGCATTGCACAACACAGAATAGTAAAATTCCACATAAGCATCTCAAATGGCAAGTCAAACAGAAGCTTTGGTAGAAGAAAATGTTTGAAGGGGTCTTTAATCATTGCCATGTGGTGGCAAGAGGAGACCCAGTATAATGGTTTCAGTGGGTTTGTCTGAATGCTTGCTACTGCATGGATTAGGATCCCTCTTCAGTGTCCTAAAGTCTGCAAGGTTCAAAAAGAAAAACATAGTCTTAAAGTTACTTTCCTAACTCCAGTCTGAAAAAAAGATTGTATTGCACTTGATATATGGAGGGTTTCAGATCATCCTACTGATGGCACTTGGGCTGCAACTATGTTATCAACGAATAAGAAAACAGAAGCCATGGCATTTCCACAGTATGAATTCTTTAGACTGTATTATTTTGTTAGCCTGAGGCAAGAGACTGTGCTCTTAGTACTCAGATGAGTAATCTGAGACAAATGTGTAACCACACCGCATGTGCAATATGTCCAGATACTATGGACTAGCTGGTCTTGCTGTGCACCATAGGCAGCTGAGTATTTCTTATGGACAATAGACATATGTTTAAAAATGATAATTTTATAATACTGTCTGGGATTTCACCACACGTAACTGATTCTAAAAGCATTGTATCGATGACAGTGTAACTGGGGGTCTGTTTATCCCATTAGAGTCAGAATTTTATGCTGTAAGGAGCTGGTTTTGCCAGCAAGATTTTCTGTTACCTAACAAGAATTCTGTGGTTTTGCCTGAATTTTTTGCATGGGAACAACTGAAAATACGTATTCCCAGCACGGTCTATTTTGGTGTTTTAACATGGCTTGCATTAGGGTGTGTGATAGCTTGAGTTTTCTTTCTTCGCCGAAGCTGCTTAAACAATACAGCGACAGATTTCTGCTTTTATTCTTCGTTAATGTCATTCTTCATCCTCTCTGCCCCACGTCAGGGAGGAAGTGTTGTGAGTTTGCTATTTTAATGAAGAGAAATGAGGCATCTATCAACTAGGATTTATACTGGAGAGCACATCAATCCAGTTGCCTTGAGCTTGCTGAGTTTGCATACCCAGGGCCAAGCACCGCTCTCAATTACTCCTGTGCAACCCCATTAGCTTCAGGAGGTTGTGCAGTTCAAAAGTGGCTTTGCAGAACGCAGAGTGATGTTAGGGGGAAAAGAGGCCATCTGTTAGAGAAGTCAAGCTCCAAAATACTGTTTTCGGTTATCTAAAAGGAGATGTGTGTGCAGTCATAATTAACACTTTTGAAGGGTTGGGGTAGTCACCGTAGAGCAATTTTCATTGAGTATTTCTTTGTAGACGCGCTTAACAGAACAGACAGCTTCCCAAAAATCACTGCAGTGAAGGGGAAAACACTTACAGCCCTGGAAACATATTGTACATCATATGTCTTTAGTAGACTGTATCCTGTAATTACTCTTAACCGTAGGTTGTTTCTTCCTCTCTCTCTCTCTCCAGGAGCTATGCCGCCAGCGCATGGCAGTGAAAACATCTGATCGCCCGGAGCCCCTGCACGCCTCCCGGATCAACAGCATTTCTTCGCAGTTCAGCGATGGGCCCATTCCCAGCCCCTCGGCCCGGAGCAGCACGTCGTCCTGGTGTGAGGAGCCGGTCCAGTCCAACATGGACATCTCCACCGGTCACATGATCTTGGTAAGGTGGTTTTGTCTTCACGGCATGAGAAATTTCATCATTATTTAAGGTACCTGCTCAGCTTTGGGAGAGGGGTAACTTGTAAGGAAAGGGAAGCTGTCTTTTCACAGGTGAAAAATATTCCTGAGCTTTGCTAGTAATCTTAGTTTTGTTTAATTAAAACTAAGGGGATTTTTATTTCCATTTCTTTTTCATTATGATGCTTTTTTTTTTTTCTCTCTGGGGAACGTTCTTTTATCTTGGACATACGAATTGCTTGTCTGCGTGCTTCAAAAAAGATAAGCCCCATGTTGTCCTTTTGTCCTGTTAATTTGTGTTTACCTCAGCTTGGACAACTGAAGAAAACTGCTAAATTTCTGATCGGCTTGCTGCTTTTTCTCATGTATCTTTGGTGTGCAGAGGTGTCTGAGCTGGGAAGGCAGCAGAATGCTAGTGATTCCAGTAGAAATGAGAAGAAAAAAACCCCTAGAAAACAGAGCAATTTGTTTTCCATTACCTTTATAAAAGGGATCTGAATTTTGAGCCTTGCCTGAATTTTGTTGTCCTTGGCCGAATTTCTTCCAAGCTGGTTCTCTTCTATGTTTGAGATGATCCAAATATATTCTGTTGATGGCCTCTGCATTGGAAGGCTTGGGTTACTTCCAAACACAACTTGCAACAAGTATCCGTGTAGAAGATGGGCACAAGAAGGTCTGTGTCTTGTAATGGAGCCTAGGGGCTGGGGCTGGCTGCAGTGTGTTTCTGTCTCTCTGTTAGTGTCCCGCTGGGAGAGCTGTAGACTGATCCCCCATTTTTTGTACGTTATTTTCCTCCTCCTTTAAATATTTGCTGGTTTTGTAGAATGCATTGAAATGAGCTGAGAAGTTAGGTGATGGTGAAGACGATGGGTCAGGTGTTGTTTTGCTCTCTATAGTTGATCTCTGCTATTTATCAGTATGGTTGGTCATAAGTAAGCACCCTCTCCAGCTGGTAATGTTGCTGTGCTTTTGGAAACTTCCTTCTTGAGTTATTTACGCACCACTGGGAGGACTCACCAGCAGGATCTCTTAGGAGAAAACTTCTCTCCACTGTGCCATGCTTCTGGGTCATAATTTTTCAACTTCTTTCTTTTTCTGGACCTCTATTTGAAAGTACTGTCGTCTTCTCAGATATTTCTCAGGTCCTTACAAGCCACCTCACATAATGGAGAAAGGAATGAAGGCAGGCAAACCCCAAAGAGCTGATTTGACCTCAGCCAAGTTACTGACCTCCTTCAGCCTTGATCAGGTCAGCTATAAAACTGAGCAAAAACAGGGCAGGATTGTAAACCAGATGCTTCATCAGAGTATGTCATCCTGAGTAAATAGTTCTTCCCCTGCCCTTGCCTATTCCTCCCCAATAAGGAGTTACTTAATTATTATGTTAAAATTTAGTTTACAAGTACAGTTTGGAAGGGTTGCTCCCATGACAGAAAATCATTTGTTATAGTTTTTACTGTCCCACTTTTGCCTAACCAGAATTAAAATTCACTTGATTTCCTAAAATTCACTTGATTTCCTTTCATAGTTAATTGAAATGCTTGGGGGAAAAAGGAATGTCTGCAATTGCCCAACCGCAAAATAAGTACCAATTCCCATTGTAAGGTTCTAAGGCAATATATTTATATGGAAATAAGAGCAAAATTTCCTATGTAGATGGAAATATACATTTAACATTTGCAAACAGTTTCAACTACTTAAAATTGAGCAAAATTGTTTTCAGTTATATTATTGGGGAAAATAGAAAATCACAAAATCAAGCTTAAAGGAGAGAAAGTTGCGTATGGGAGCCACTTACTCTGGCTCTGGGAATTTCTGCAAAATTACAAGAAAGAATTGTCTTCATATGGCGATAAATGAACTTTAAAAAATAGTCAGATTGGTCAAGATCACTGTTACGGTGTTGGGTGTCCATAATTCAGTCAATCCTGTTTAACCCTGGATGAACTCATACATATGTTAGCTATCTAACAGCATGTGTTACATCTTACATGGTGAGGGTTCAGAGAAGGGTAGAAAAAATGCTGTAGTGTCTGGAGAGCACAAACCACACAGAGAGCGTAAAAGCAGTTAATTTGTTTAGTCTAAACGGAACAAACAAAAATCAGTGATTCAGGGGAGTCTGCCTATGCGTTTTGAAATACAGGATGGGGAAAAATTGTTCTTAATGGATGCAGATGATACAATTAGGAAGAAAATATGGGTTAGAATCGAAAGGATCTATTTAGCCTGGATATCAGGGCAAGCCTAATAGGAGGGTCAGGCAGGCAGTGGGATGTTTACTTAAGGGAAGTAGTTAAACCATAAATTTAAGATTTGCTGAAGGCAAAGCTGGGTTAGGTTTACATGGGAAGATCAGCATGGCTCAGCACAGCGCTGAAGCAGATGATTGGACTTGATCAGAAATGCTCATGTTTTGTGTCACGGTGGGTCACACTGAAACCGGAGAGCTGACCCAATTTATGTTTTGCTCAAAAATAAATGCACATTATCTGTAATACTTATTTGCCTGAATTTCTCTCCCTCTGGAGATGCTGTGGCTTGTTGGACCTCAGCAACAGAAGAGGCTCACCAGAGGTGAGCTGTTCCTCTCCTTGCCCTGCAGCTACAGGTGGAAGAGGGCGAGGGGCCACTTTGTAACTTTTATACCATTCAGTACAAGAAGTTTTCCAGGTCTTCCCATGTCCTGCTGCCACAGTCCTCTTATCTTTTAAATTTTGTAGATGTTTTCTGCGAAAAATATCTCAGTGCCTAAAAAAGCAACGAGAAATATTAGCAAGGGACCTGGTAAGAATGGCAAATACCATCTGCTTTGCAGGGTAAATGCACTTGCAGGTCTGTAAATGTGTTTTTCAGCTCCACAGTGTGCAGCGAAGTAGCAGTTAGCTGAGCCGGGGCTCCTCAGTCTTTCTTGTTCATAGGTGCCAGGACCTCCCCAGGGAAAATAAAACAATGGATTACTGTATAAAGTGGCAGCAGAAAATATTTTATTTTGATTTATAAACAGGATAAATCTTTAATGAAAGTAGCTTAAAAGAAATGTGTGTGCAATTGCTGAAAGACTTCATGTAATCTTGCTCAGAGGTTGCGTTGGTCAGAAACATTTCTGTAAAGCTGTTTAATTTGTGGCAGGTCATACCTGAAGTGATCTCCAAGCCACCTCAGCTTTGGGTTTATTGGAGCTGGTGGTTGGGCACAGGTAATGTTTTTTTGGAGGACTTGCGACTTCTGGTTAGCACATCTTTTATAGTGCTGGAGGTCTGGAGAAACCAGGAATCTTCCCAACCCTTGTGGCTGTGGGGCGGGCTCCTCGCTTAGACTGAAACCAGCCTTTCAAAGGGAAAAATCCTGCATTTCTGCTGCTTCCCTGTACATCCACAGCAGTGTCTGTGCTGCTGGCGGTAGCATGAGGTGGTTTGTGCTGTTGGCAGGAAGAAGCAGGGAGGACTCAGGAGGCCCAGAAGGACAGCGATAACAACATTCAGAGCTTGCTTTTTTTTTTTTTTTTTTTTTGCTTTTTTTTTTCCTTTTCACGTTCTTTTTCCTCACATTCATAGCAGGAGGATGGCGCATATGGCACTTTTTGCTTCTGTCTTTCTAAAAGATCCAAGCACCTTGGAAAGTGTAATTAGAGGAGCTTGGTTTATGCAGTCGTGTCTGTGGGGCTGGCTGGCTGGCTTCAGCGTGAGCAACAACAAAGAGGTGTCCTCCTTTTGGTCACCCGTGGTTTTGCAAGAAAACAATTGTTTTGCAGAAGGTCACAGCAAGGGAAAGAGTAGGAACCTAGAATTGGATTTCACTGTATTCACATGTGTACATCCGTATTTCAAGTGCCAAGAGAAGTCCTGACAAAGTGTGGCACTTCCTTGGCAGTCCAGCAGGAAAACCAGTGGGGGCTTGAAGGTGTGCAGGAGAGGTTCAGTCTCCCTGACTCGGGCTCCTGACTTACACCCACATTTTAGGCACTTAATGAAGTGGTGGCGTTGACTGGAGTCCATAAATTCCCTGTCTAGCTGGTGAAGTGAGCGGGTGACCGTGAAGGTCTCCAGACAATAAGCCAGAGGGTGGATTTCTCCCTGGAGGTCTCCTGTGGTGCCTGCACCATCCCGTTGACATCTGCGGCGTAGATGAAGGAGCCTCTTTTGTTCGTGCTGAAACACAGGTTCAGCACGTAAGTTAGGTAGATTGGATCCCACATCTGCTTCATATATTACCACGCTTGTTTGCTTAAAATAATTATGATCTTTTATGAAGTTTTGGATGAAGAACAGTACTGCAGGAAGGGAGCGTGTGCTTTTGATGATAATGTTTTGAGGTTGTTACCTGAATACCGTATATGAGAGGGAATTTGCAGAAGCAAAAGTGATTTTCTATGTTTTGGGGTTGGTGGGGTTTTTTTTTTCCTTGTAAAGACAGATGTGCAAAATTTGGAGCATTACATATAAATTAGAGTTTCAGAAAGTGTGAATTTACAAAAGGTCCTCTACAATGCTTGTTTAAACTGGGAGTCTGAGGAGTCTTCTCCTGGAGGGTGTGAAACTGCTGTATATATTGGAAATAAGAACGATCTGTGATAGTTTGTGCATACTGGTCTTTTCAGGAGGAGAGGAAGGTTTTGTAAACTGGGCTGAACGAGGCAGTGGGAGCAAATGAACAAGAGGCTGAAATCTAGGGCTTCACATCTAGGGGGGGTGTAAGTCCTCTTGATCCCCCTGCCCTTGGCGATATGCCTGCAAAACCAAAAGGACTTTCTACACAGAGAAGTGAAGATGGCCTCCTGTGAGAACTTTGTGTCAAAAGAAAGTTCTGGGACGGGTTGTGTCACCTTCTGAACGGGGCAACGTGGGATGGAGACCTGCTACTGGGAAACCAGTCAAACCCAAGATGTTGAATTTTGCATCCACTTCAGTTTTGATGCAGGATCAATGGGAGGATTGCTGTGGGACTGAGAAGGGTAACAAGGAGAGGATAGTTTCCAAGCTTGAACCTGGGTTTTTTTGACAACATTGGTATCCTGTAATTTCTGCGTGGTAACTTTTTGAAGCTTTATAAGCCATTTTCCTTCACTCTCATTTTTTAAAATAAACTCTGTTTGAAATGGACTCTATGGGGTAGCTGCTATAGATTTTCTCTTAATTGAATATGAAAGAGTGTAGGACTCAGTGATAGAAGACACATTCCCACAAGAAAAAGTGTTTGTTAAATCTTGCACCACATTTTGCTGAAATTCCTTGGTTTTATTCTTGAAGCTGCAAAAAAGCAGGAGCAGAAGGAAGCTAAAAGCACTTCTGAATAAAGAAAGAAACTCCAGCATGTGAGGGCCGATAGCACTGTGCTAGACGTAGGTATACTTTCCACCTTGAGCTTAATCCATGTACACACAAAACATTTCCTGAGCGAAGGAACGTGATGCGTGGTATGAGTGCAGTCCGCTGCCTGGGGACACACACCACAGAGGTGATTGATACTAACAAGGACAAAGGTGAGGAGTGCAGGTGTGGAAGACAAGGTCTTTGTCACAATTATGGCATGCTTGATTATTTAGTGGGTTTTGAAATTCTTTTCTTTTTCCACCAATTCCTTCTACCACCATTAATTTCTCTTTAGTTCTTTATGAATTTCGAGAATATGAATACTCTGTCTAAAAAAGCACTTACAGCTGACAAAATGAAGAACAAAGTCCTCCTCCACATGGGAAGGGAAACAAGGCAGTGGCAAAGTTTAGCTGAAAGCATAAAGTCCTTACACATGTGCTAAGTGGATCTAAATCTCAACTTACCTTTCATCTGTGCCAGTATAAATAGTTGTAGGAGTCTCATGAAATGTAAGTCCCAAGAAGGCTTTGGCCCTAAGGCCATTTCATCACCCTCGGTCAGATGAGAGGAGTCACAAGGGAGAAGGCTGCCGTGTATTGCATTTGTCAGTGACAAGATAGCTGATATCCCAAAAAGACATAAATACTGTGGATAGGAAGATCTTTATCCCTCTCTCCCTGAGTTGTCATGCTCTTAAGGGACAAGTGGAGCTGGTTGCCTCCTGAAAGGTATTCTGCTGTTGAAATGGTGTTTATCCCTTCTTTTTAGGTTTTTGTTTCCCTCCCTGAATGTTTAAGTGATTTTTAAACATTTGCCTCTGTTTAAAGCCAGGACTTGAGATACAGGAACAAAGAAAAGCCTCAAATTAAAGTGCAAAAGATCTTGTTGCATATGAAAACAGCTATACTGATAGAGCCATAAATCGCATAAATGGATGTATGTACTACATAGATTTCATCAATAAAACTCAGGAAAAATATTCATGAACAGGTTATCCTTTGATTCTTCCATTTTTATTTGTTTCATGTTCAGTTGCCTCCCTTTTTCTATATTAATCTTGTTGAATGGGCCTTGGGAAATAACGGCAATTACAGAGTCAGTATTAAATCAAGAATAACATTTCTCTTGAATGCAGTATGAAATTAATTTCAAAATCTTCTTTTTCCCCCTAAATTCTTCCCTGTTGGTTGTTTTCCCCAAATGTATTCATGATTAGAAATAACTCACCGAATTTCTGTGACTACGTCTTGGTCTGTCTTTTGACTGTGAAGTGTTTATTCCAGCTTTGTTTAAGCTGCTTTGGTTGAACACTTTCAGCCACCTTATATCATTGCCTAAGGCTTTTAGTAGAGAGATGAACAAAACATTTCTATTAATATTCTGGAGTATTAATTTTTAAAGCATTACATTGGGAGAAATATGTGACTCAAAACTAGCTTATGCAACTGTGTGCACAAAGTAAAAAGAAAAGATCATTGCCATGGCTGAAACTAAAACTTAGTGGCTATCTGAGCTTTTTTGTGTTTCTCCCAGCTTTTTTCCATTTCTAGAGAACATCCAGTTCATGTCAAGGCAAGATAAGTACCAGTTGTAGCAAGCAGCAAGAGATGCTAGGAGGTCGTCTAATGAAAAAGATCTGGGTTTTGGTACTTCAGATTGAAGACGAGGGATGTTACTGGGTCCTCAGCTGCTTCTGAGAGTCTCATTAGTGGCAGAAACCAGATGAATTCTCATGCAGGAGGTTACTGGTTTTGTCTTTTGGCTCCAAATGTATCGTCAATAATGAAGTGCCCTTCACTGTGTTTGTCCTGTTGTGCCTGCTTATATCATGCATTAAGTCATTGATAACTCATTGTAGCAGTTGATCCTGTTGGGCATCTAACAAGTGGAAATGCCTATTTAGAAGGAGAAGGATACTAGAAAGAGGGTGGTTCACGAAGACTTCTCAGGCAGGAGGCCTGAGATGACAATACGTGTTACAGAGTATTTCTCTGAGCTGGTGGCAGAGTTCAGACGTGAGAAGGAGGTGCATTTTGATTCACTGTGGGATAAAGAAATGGTTGCAAGACATGGTGCACCAAGGAGATCAAATGATGTCTGGTAAATGGAACTACAACTTCAGAGCTTCTGAAAACATGAAACAGTTCAGGATGAAGCTGGAACTTGCTTCATGGTACTTACGAAGAAGGGACACCATACTGGCACTGTGGTTTTGCACTGTTGTACCAGTTGCAGTTTAAGACACCCAGGAGAACTCCAGTGCTATTTTGGAAAGCTCCTTTTCTTCATGTGGACTGTGCCAGCAAAAGTTACTGGAAGTGGTCTGGTTAAGATGGTGCTGATAATGAAGACAACTTAATCCCTCCATTGATTCAACAAAATCTGTTTATGCTTATTTTCAGGACAAGATTAAAAAATATTATACCTTGCTTTCTGCAACTCTTTGTGGGATTATGCCTTAACTTGGCAGTGTTTTGTGAGTAAGGTATAAGAATTTGGGTGGTATTTAGAAAATCTAATGTGTAGGACACAGACAAAATGCTCCTGTGATGATCACATTTTGCATATGCACCCACAACGCAGCTGTGGAAACATTTTTAAATAAGGAGATAAACATTAAAATAATCTGTGAAGTTTGCTTGTGGATGACAGTATTTGCTGTTCCATAAGGAGGACTGTGTTATTTCTTGGTCAAAACCAGATGAAGTCTGCTACCCTCAAATATTATATCCCTCCCCCAGTATCTCTTCATGAAATAGATGATTCTACTATGAATTTGTCTCCTTTATGCAACTCTTATTTCAGACTGGAGTAATACCTTTTCTTTCTTTTTTTTAGTTGGTAACTCTCCCTCAATGCTGCCATGTCTCGCTGATTCTCTTGTCCTGAACTCATATGCTAATGGTGCTGTAGGTTGCCCAGCTGGCCAAGAAAACCTCATTCGTAGCAGGGGGAGAATTACTATTTGCCTTGTGTTTCTGGCTGCTTGCTGTACCGTTGCATTGAACTACGAATAGAAGGGAAGGGTGACAAACTGCTCACAAGCATCGCCTCCTCCAAGCATGACCTGTTATTGCTCTGGCAATTATTCTCTGCCTTTTTTTTTTTTTTTTTTTTTTTTTTTTTTATGACTATGAGTGCTAGCATCCAGGTCTTAAAATCTTTCTGTCCTCTGGTTAGTAGTAAATCCATTAACGTCTGTTGAAGATGGTTGGTTTCTGGATTTGACATGTCTTTAAGAAATATTTATCTGACTGCGTGTCACAGCTGCGTTATTTTTAAGATGACTTGGTGAAGGTTTGCCTCCTTCCGATCAGGCTGTTTGTACTAGCTCAGATATGCCCATGAACATCCAGTCACCCTGCTGCACATAGCAGCTAAGCGCTGGTAGCTGTCAGTGTGTAATCAATTGAAGCATGTTTCTGTACTTCTTTTATTAAATATGTGCATATTCAACACATTGCTTTAAAGAAAAAAATGACAATGCCTCCTTATTGGATTCTTTGTATTTATACTCTAAGCATTGAAGAGAGTCTGGTAATTATAAAGTTGTTTAAGCATTTTTGTTTTAAAATTAAAACTGAACTTGATAAAACAAATACGGTCAGTTGTTTAGTACTGACTAGTTCTTACATTCTTTTGATACTCAATTTAAGTGGACTTTAGCTGGGTGCAAATAAAAATATTAAAGGACTAGCAGTGCACACCATGATTTGTGTTCTTGCTGTCATCCAAATTCACAGAAAGAAGGAAACATATTAAAGAAATTTGATAAGACCAGGTGGTCTGAGTAAATAATTTCCCTTTCATTAACATATTCCCCTTATTAACTCTGTAATTAATTGTACGTAGCTAAGGAAAGCTATGGAAATTGCATTTTGAGATGTATCAAAGCTGACTTTATGCTTCAGACTTCCATGCAATTTACTATTAATGAAGCAAGAGATGGAGGCCCCAAATCTATAATTATTACTTACTATTTGAATGACAAGCAAAGAATTTTATCAGCACAGTTTCAAATGAAAGGGGATTAGCAGCTAATGTTGAAATTGTTAATCTTTCTTATTAAAATAATTTTGACGAGAGTGTTTAGCCTGAAAGAGGTTTCTGGAACATCATTTACCATTAAAACAGCTATTTTCTGAAGCTCGGTATGAATTTGTCTAAGTTTGACAGCAGGGTGCAAATATTTTTTAAATGAATGAATATTTTATGGGAGCTAAGGCTGTTCATGTGTGAGCTGATGCTGAGCTGCTTGCTGTGTGCATATTCCTGGAATGTGTAGCAGGATGGGAGTTCAGTATCCATCTTACCAAAGCAAAGATGTCTACTGAGATAACCACAGAAGAATGCTACAGCAGAAACATCTGAGAACTGGAAATCGCACCCAAGGCTTTGCCTGCACATGGCTGGTGAGCAGGTGGGAGCCGGGTCGGAGTGGGGCCCCAGATCTTGTTGATATTTTTGTGACACAGAAATAGCCTGTAATTATATTTGGTAACAATGTTGCTTCATCTTTAAATAGTGGTCAATTTCAAAGTAGGGCTACCTAAACATGAAGCAACATTGTTACCAAATATAATTACAGGCTATTTCTGTGTCACAAAAATATCAACAAGATCTGGGGCCCCACTCCGACCCGGCTCCCACCTGCTCACCAGGTGTTAATAAAATATGCTAAACATATTTTCAGTTTTGTATATTTTTATTAGTGTCATGTGCCTTGAGATGAATATTCAGCGGTGGGTGCTTTGTACCCACATGTATGCTTGTGTACAAATACCATGTACAGCAACAGTATCCTCATAGAAGTTTAGATAAATATTTGTGAGCAGAGATACAATATACGCATCTTTGAAGTGTTAACAAAAAACTGCTTGGCATTTTAAATTTTAAAACTTTTCCTTGCAATATTTGCAATTTTTATTTCTTATAGGAGTGTACAAATGAAGCTGACAAGGCTGTTTTCGCTCCTCGGGCTGAGGAAATTGTGAATATGTAGTGACATGAATGGTGAAAAGCAGAGCAGTGATAATTTACGAAGTTTAATTTGCAGTGGTCTCAGCCACATGAATACTGGAGATGTATGTTAAAGAACATTATTAATTTGCTTGTGTCCCGTTATAGAAAAAAGCTAATGTAAGAGATGTCACGACTTTGCCAGTGACAAATCTTACCAGCAGAACAGAGAAGAGATCATTTAAATGCTTTGATTAAAGCATTATATGCATGAGTAGATGGACTTTGTATCCATGCAACAAACCCCCACGTACCTGCTCTACCATGAGATTACTCCAAGCTTTACCTGTGTGTGGACCATGTCGGAACTTCATTGGGTTTGTGCAGAAGATTATGGGTTACAGAACTAACCTTGTGTCTGCAGTCCTCCAGGCGTTCCTTTGCAACGGTCTTGCAGGCAGGGTGGTGGTGTAGCAGAAGGTGCCACAGGCTGTACATTCACTTCAGTCATCGAGCAGAGCCAAAGGGGTCTTAGCTTAAACATAGCAGTTGTTGAATAGCGTGCAGTAACAACACCTGGAGAAGCAGTTTCATTATAAAATCATGTTTTGTGTGTATTATAATTATTTGTTAGGTCAAAGGCATCAAGGGTCTGTGTTAATCTATAAGAATCATAACAAACCATGTAGACCACAACAGGAAGAGACAACCCCCATGCCAGCATGGTAGGCTGGTGTAGTTAAGAGGTGGAATTTGTCGAGCATGACGCTAATGCAGAATCCAAACCCAAAGCTTTTCAATATGTAGGAGTATTTCTGATGCAGGTATTTATCTACTGCTTTAGTAGAAAGGTGCCCAGAAGAGTTGGTGCCCACAGCGACCACCCAGAAGCAGCAGCATAAAACCCCCAGGCAGTGCTGGCTCGCAGCAGGAGGGATGAGCTGCTGTTGCTCACACGGGCATGTGTGATACCTGAGAACAGTGCTCTCTTCTTTCCTCATTGCCTCCTTTCACCTCTCAGTGTCTTCGCATTAGACCAGTTTGACTGAAAGCATTATAGTAGTGTCTAATTGCTAGTGAATATACTCATGGTGCCTACTACGTTATTTCTTCTGGAAGTCCTATAATTATTTTTGTGTCATTTAAAGTTCTGCTGGAGTCAGGAAAACTCTGCAGTATCTGAGGTTATGCACCAGCCATGGACACACCATATGTGTATCCTCACAACTGAATTTTGAGAAACTTTGTCCTTCAGGTAGGATTCTGGGGCCTGATATAAGAAATTTTGATTAAAGTCACCCAGAGCCTTTCAACTCACTTCAGTAACCAAAATAATAATAAGCCAACTCTTACATAGCACTTTTGATCAGTAGGTTCAAAGCTCTTTTTAAAGGTCAATATCATTATCCTGTCTTTTTAGTCCAGGGAGCTCAGACACAGACAGGGAACTGTCTTGACCAAGACTAACCTTAAGGTCAGAAGCAGAGCCAGTAGACCTCCATTCCCTGGTGTCCCAGTGCTCTGCTTTCACGACTAATCATATTGGCTTTAACAGAAAAAGGATTGTATCGAAGGGTAATATTTTTGCCCTTTTTTGTCCCTCATTAGTCTTTTTTAAAACATGAAAGTATAAAGGAGTTCTGCACCTGGCTTTGTCAGATTTGATTCTGCAGGTTTAGTTTTGGCCTCGTTATCTAGGAGCAACCTATTCCATGTTTGGAGAGCCGGCTGAAAGGTATTAAATACACATTGGAAAAGATTGTGAAAACCAAACTGAGGATGGGCAATCTATGGTCTGCTACCTTCATGATAGAAAAGGATGCCATCTACTCACTTTTTTAGTCTCATCTGAATTGGTAACAGTTTTCTTCAAGAATATATTGCCAACCTGCTAAATCCTTAGCCATTGCACACACACACACATGCTGAATTTTAAGTTCTTTATTTTGCTTTTTCCTTCCATTTAGCAGTAAGCCGTACTTGTACTGTCTCCTGGAAACTGCTGCGGTCGCCCTCTCAATGTTTCCTCCTTGGTCAGCATGTGAAGGGAAGTGTTCCAGGGAAAAGAAACAGCACACGAGGAAATGCTGACAGTTACCAGTTATGACCAACATTTGCTTCTTCCCATAGCTTTTTCTTCATTTGCTGTGTTCTGGTTTTTGTTCTTCTGATTTTCTTTCTTTGCAGTACAGTGTCATCATTTGCCTTCTTTATTGACCTCTACAGTCTGTTCCTGGCTTCTCTTTCTGTCCCCTTTCACATTGTCTTTCTCTGGTTTTTATTTTGCCCTCTGTCACTTCATATGTTCTCGTCTGTGGATTAGACCAATGTTCCTCAAACTTCTTTAAAGTGTTAACCCTTATTAGCTTCCATGGAAACCCAAAAGTCCCAGGAGCAGGTAGGATGTCTTCAGCTTATGCACTTCTAAAGATTTTCTACCATCTCTTCACAATCCCTTTTGAATCCTTTCATGAGAAAAATACTTGAGAATCACTGAGCTAGGCCAACCTCATCTGAGAGTCCCAGGGAGCACAGATAAAAGGTTACCTAAAAAATGGGACGCTTCCCCTAGATTTGGGAGCTGGGTAGATGCCAGCTGCATCTTTCTCATGGCCAGCGTTGCTTGGTCTCCTGCCACACTCACAGCCATGTTGAACCAATGTGCGACGTGGAAGGGATAGGGCAGGAGTCAGGCATGTCTTCTCCCATAGTCGTCTCCATTAAGTCCTGAAAGTACATCTGTGGAAAAAAGTGTTCCTTCACTGCTCACTGTCCTCTTTGGCAGCTACTGTAATGGATTGCTTCTCTGCAGCTTGCAGCATGGAAATATGGAACTTCCTAGGTCAGGTATGTGGTTCCAAAATGGTTTTGAGTGTGAGGATTTGACCATTGAAGATGTTCATGGAGTCTAAAGTTTCCTGTCTCTGACTGTTATGGATGTTTTCTAAGGAAAAGGCTGATTATCCAGTCTGTTCTTTCCCTGCTTTTTCTCACAGGTGACCATATGTTCACTTGTGCTTATGCATATTCTGCTGCTAGGCTGTGGGTATGGCGTGGATTGCAAGAGTTCTTGGATTTCGTCTTGCATATTCTCAATATTCACACAAACCTCTCTGTGTGTTTGTGTACAGACTCTCATTATCAATTTTAATACCTTTTTTTTTCTTTTTCCCCAAAAACCATTGAGAATCAGAGTGGCTTTTCTTTATGAGTCATAATTTGTTCCTAGAGAAGCACCTTTTCACTTTCATTCACATATTTAAGAGTAGTAAGAGTATTACTGCTTATCCCTTTGCTGTGGCAGGGATGTTATGTCTGTAGAAATAATATTTTCCTTTCTGCCCTCAAGATGGCTACTGTCTAGCAGAGGCATAATTTGCCAGACTATCTATAAATCATGTGCTGAATCTCTTTGATGTACTTGGTCATGGTTGCCTGGGTTTTCCTAGTCTCATTATCTCTGAAGAACTTGACCAGGCTTGAAGAGATTATTTTTAAACATGACGTTTTCAGAATTCTATATTTATCTCTTGGTAATTTTTATATATAGTAAATGAAGATGACTGTAGAAGTGCTCTGAAAAGAAACACAGACTTTAATTCATTAGATTTTAAATTTGCAAATACAGTACCCAACCGGGAACCCAAATTTAGATGCTTAATTGAGTTAACGGGGGTTGGAGAGGAAGAAGGCAGGGAATTTGGTTTTGTGTTTTCAGCTAGATAATTAACATGTAGTAATGTATTTTTAAAGTTTTTGTTTCAGGCACACAACATCATTAGCAGGCATATAAATGAATCACAAATATGTCTTGGATTGTGGTACGGTGTTCAAACCATTTGTAAAAAAAAAATGAATTGAGAAGAAGGATCATCTGAAAAATAGGTTTAATGTGTAAGAAGAAAATAGCAGTTTCCTGTGAGAATGGAATTGGGTGTCAGTATTTATGACAAAGAGGCAAAGGACTTGATTTGTATATTTTTTCTGCAGTTTTTCTGCTGGTTTTTATTCAGCTGTGTAGCTTGTGCTTTTACTTTTTAAAAGAGCTACCAGAAGCCCTTACCAAAATGTCTCAGTTGACAAATTCAGCTGACACTGTCCTTGGCATCAGTTTCTATACTGCAGAGTTGTCTTTAATGGGGAGGTTTGGGGTTTCTTGTTTTGGATTTATATTCATTTTTAGGAAATGTCAAGACTTATCCCATGCTGTGAAATAGTAGTATTTGGCTAAGAGGTTTAGTCCTCTGTTTTTTGAAAGAATATTGTTTCTTTATTTAAAGGTTATTTATTATTTAAGATTTTTATTGTGAAATCTGTTGTGAAATTTTGGCTAATCCATCATTTAAATCTTTTTTATTTCATTTGGCATGTCTTTGTATAAATAGAATCTTAACATGTGTGTAAATTAAATTCCTCTACTTCCACTCATCAACCACTTAAACCCTGCATTTCTAAACAAACCCCTCAAACCAAAACCTGTTCTAATTCCATTAGAGTCAGAACATTTGGTGTGGTCTAATTACAAAAATGTTATCAGATAGGGATTCATGAAGGTTGCACGACCTTCAGTCCTGTCTCTAAAAATTGTCATGGGAAAAAGAAAAACCAGCGGTCAAGAAGACTTGAGTTCTGCGTTCCCCTGAAAAATAAGTGGTTTAGGATCATATTCTGTGACCCTGAGAAATTCACTTCGATGTTTCTGCCCTTTCATTTCCCATCTGTAAACGGTGATGATACTTGGCCCCCCTGCCCAGTAATGTGAGTACTTTCAGACAGTGGGACAGAAGGAGCTATAGAAATACAGAGACTGTAAGGGGGCAAATTATATTCGTTTAATGGTAATCATCTTCTCCTTTTTCTTGAGGTTTATTTCAAGCAAAGTAATTGCAGGGGTGAAACTTCATAGGCATAATTTAGATTTCAAGAAAGGGGGTAAGGAGGAGGAGATGGGGGTGGTTGTATTTTAAGACCTAGAAGACACCATTAAGTAGCTGATAATCCTTGAGAAGGAGTTCTTCGTAGAGTGAATTTCTTTATCTTCTGCTAAATTTAGAGAGCCAGGTAGAGTAAATATTTCATAGTTAAGCATTCTAAATTTTTTTAAAGTTTAATTTCTTGGCTACATTTCCTTTCAAAGGCATATCTGCCTTCATCATTCCAATTCTAGCAATGTTTAGCAATCACATGTATTTTCCAAGATTTCCTCCAGAGCTGAAAACCTGCGTCAGTCCACACCAGGTTGTATCCAGTCATTTCATTGGGATTTCATTGAGCACCTTTGGCAGCTGGGAGCTGTAAGAAAAGGGATTAGCGAGTGTTTGTCTGACACACACTGATCCCAGCACCTGCTGATTGGATTGAAGTAATCCTTTTACAAGTTACAAAACTCTATTATCAAAGCATTAAGAGAGGGGGAGGCAGTGTTATACGCTACATCAAGGGTATATTAATTTAGGTAAACAGAACATAGGTTGCCATTTAATGTACTTGTGAATTACAGTCATTCTTGCAAAAGTTGCACAATAGTCTAGTCTGGTAGATAATGCCATACGCTGCTCGTGCAAAGATGACGCTTCTCTAGAAACCCAAGGACAATCACTTAAAATTATTTTAGATGGCATGCTTAAAGCATGACTGCTCTCTGTGCACATGCTTAGTTGTTTACAATAATCTTTACATCTAAAAATATAAAATTGAAACTATGGAATACCATTCTTTATTGTTGGCTGACATCACCATGGAAGTTAATTTATTTCTGGATAATACAACCTATTTGAAACAATCTAGGGATATTATTCTCAACTAGGCTGAATAGCTGCTTTGTCAGAGAATTGCCTCCCTCTGTTTTCTTTAGTTTTCCTTCATCACCTACCATATTATGTATGATATTAGTAGCGTTTTACTGCAAATTACTAGTAAAGTTTCATTGTAGTTTTCAATACTTAATTGAAAAGACTTCGAAACTGCTCTCTCACTGGTGTAATCAGGTACTGAGAAATACGAGAAAAATTAGATGAGAACACATTATGGTAGTAATGTGGCTGCAAACACTGAGGAGGAAAAATAATTTCTCGGTGTTATTTTATAAAGACAAAATAAAAATTCCCAGGTTTTTATTTCCTAGATTTTTTCATTTCTGGTTACCTTAGACAGTTCTTGCTGATAAAATCAGGAGATCCGGGATGGCACAAGTTAGAAAAGAAGAAGGAGCCTTCAGCCTGAAACGACAGACTAACCAGATAATGAAGTCCTGGCCCAGTAAAGTCAGTACCATTGCCATAGGCAGTAGTGGATGCAGAATGCTCCCCAGGAGTGGAAGTATGTGAGGCTTTATAGACAGATGTTAATTTACTGAGTTTTCTTCCAGATAACGAGTTTTGTGAGATAATGACAATGAATTGCCACAACAGAATTTTTATTTTTATACATATATATAAACTTCATGTAACTAGCTCAATAAAATCACTTGACAGTTAGCATTGAAAACTTGAATGGCTGTGTTAGGACCAGAGCTAGTGCTTTTAGCAGCAGTTACGCAGTGACATTTCAGAGATGGGGCGGGTCTTGGTTAACAGCTGTAGGCTCTGCATTACTGCAGGTTGGTTGTGTCAGAGCATCAGAAACAACTGTGGTGCTTCCATAGAACTAGAACTGTTGGAGAAAACTGATTTTCTTAACATGTTAGTTGATCAGAAGACTTAAATTGTTTTGGGATGGTGCATCCTCTCTTTAAATAAAGTATGCTTTGTGAAGGAAGAAAGATAGGAAAGGTATGGGCATAGTTTGGCTCTGCTCCTGTGTTTTCTTCTACGTAGGCCACCGCTGAGAGCATTCTTCTTGGAAACACGGGTGATGAGCTCCCAGCCTTCGGTCTTTGCAAGAACACCACAGCAGCTCAGGGAGAAAGACCAACCTTCTGTAAACAAGGAAGAGCCCAAAGTAACCTCAGTATTGCTATGAGACGGTGTTAGGAGATGTGAGAAATGCTTAGAAGATGTGAAGAAACACTGGGGTGCACTGCATGATCTGGCTGTGGCTCAGGATTCTAATAGTGACTAAAAACTCTAAAAGCTCAGGGACTTTTATTTGAGTACGTCTGGACAAGTGTGGGTGCACCAAAATAGAAGAATAAAGTAATCATAATTTTATAAAAGAGGAGTGGGGAGAAGGAAAGAGGAGAAGAGAAATGAACCTTTCTGTTGCTATTCCCTGAGTCCAGACTCCAGCCCTAGAAGATAATGGAAGTACATATTAAAAAAAGAAATTGCTGATTATCTAGCAAGAGATTTTTCAAGGGCATGAAAGGGAGATAAGTGTGAGGGTCTCATTTAAGAGGATGGGGAAGGCTGGAGTCTTTCCTTTGTGCATTTGCTAATCTCCTCCATCCTTTCCCTTGGATAGCTGCACAATGAGTAAGAATGTGCATAATTTTATGAAGAATAAATCTTGCCTGGACAAACTTGATTGCTTTGTATTTAACTAAAACTACAAAACCAGTAGATGAAGTGAAAACAACAGAGGTGATATATCCAGATTTTAATAAAGCCTTGAAACTGTCTCATGAACACTTAATTGATAAATTAATGTCCGTTTTTTAGTAGACAATTAAGTGAATTGAAATGTGGCTAAAGGATGATATACAAAAAGTAGTGATCAAAAGCTAGGCATGGGAGTGTCTGGCAGAGTACAGGAATTGCTGTTAGATCCAATTATATTTGACTTTTTAAATAATGATCTGGAAGTGAATGCAGTTGACAGTGGCTTTTACATATGGTACCACAGTGTAAAGTTCTGCACAGAAGTGATGACGGAGTAATTAAAAAGTTTGAAAACCTTAGACCTGAAAATACGTACAACAAATAACTTATCTTTATAGAAAAGACTCACAAGAAGAGATGTCTATAGTTTGCATAGATGTATCAATTCATGATTTGTGAAGACACTGAAATATATACAAGCAGAAATTATACAGAGCCGCAATGGTCTGTATAAGCAGACCAGGGATGAAGTAAATGGATTGTTAACAATGGGTAGCAAATTAATTTTGCAATAGAAAAGCAATACTATTGGCATCCCTGTGAAAAAGCCATCTCAAATGAGGACTTATGTTCCTTATTGAAAATATTTAAGTATTTCCAGGAATACAGTGTATAGTTAGAACAGTTTGTATCCCGAGAAGTAGTAATGAATGGTGATTTAGGCTTCTCCATCAGATACAGGACACTTAAATGTTAGAAAGTTTCATAGTGAAGTACAAGAAACCAGACATTACCTGAATCAAATAGGCTGCTTCTGTCTCTAAATTCTATAGCACTGTGAGTACTGTGAGTGAGAACAGAGAAATTTACTGTGAAGCCACTAATGATAAGGTATTAAGCCAGAAAAAGGAAGGAGAAAATCATGTGCTGTGTTGAAAGTAAATTGGATTTATGCAGAAAAGTATTCCTCTTGCATATAGTCAATGCAATATGTGCTGAAGAAGACAAGTTTAAGCAGAATAGCAGAAATGCTTGGGCGTCCTGTGCCAGAGCAGTGTAGCCTACAAGTTAGCAAGGAACAAAGGAGAAAAAACACCCTTTACTTAAGTGAATTGGAGAAAACAGCAAAACAAATTTTCAAGTATGGTCATTTAGCACACAATTTGCTATATAGTAGCTGGGCTAGTTCTCTGCTTTCCAAATTCCTTCTGAGGAGTCCAGTGAAGCACCAGAACACTGCATGGCCCTCTGCATCTCTGGAAGAAGCGGCAGCAGTTTGGCAGCAGTGGCTGTCACACTGTAAGGTGATAGGTGTGGATTGGAGTGGTCACCATTCACCAGGATTAAGGTAATGTCCCATCCACTTCTTCAGATGACATTTGAGATTCGATTAGACCTGTCAAGGTCTGTCAATTTAACAGTTGCTCATCTTTTCATTAAAAGAGACATCCTCAGTCACGAAGAGTGTCTGATCAAGTACTGTATTGGAAACGTTGTCAAAAATAATTGCTTTTTGTGATAGCTGAACATCAGGAAATAAAATAGGTGTTTAAAAAACAAATATCTTGACAGATGCAAACCATACTATCTCTGAAGAAGGTATTTGGAGACCAACCAGACAATTAGAATTTAATTGTTAAATTTGTTAACGTTAATTTAGTCACAGAGCATGCACTGGATGCCACTCCTTGAGTGAAGAAAAAAGTAAAGAAAACCAAAAGTGGTTTGACACCATATTACAACATCAGTTCAGAAAGTTTTTACCAAAGCCAAGCCAGGCTGCTGTGCTGTGTCCTTGTGCCTGTGTTCGGGCATGCTGTCTTAATATTTGCTGCTGGACATGGTTCTCTTGGCCAGAGACTCATTGTCCTTGGAACAGTTTTTCATCCTCTGTCGGAAAGCTCATCTTTTGCCTTATGACTGGCATGATAATTATAGGTTACAATCACACAATAATAATAGATTTTACAACATAACACACACCCCCTCTACGTAATGTCGCTGCATCCTCATCTCCATAACACGTTTGGTAGCAAGAGTGTCTCATCTGTGTGTAGAAGAGTAAGTACGAACTGGGCTGCCAGTTATCTCTGCAGGTGAGGTGCTGTGGAAGGAAAATTAAGACTTAATGAAATTTAAGATACATCAGGAGATTTGTCCAAGCAGACCGTATTTGTTTAAATAGTAGCATATACTTGGGATTACAGGACTTGTCTTGATGTGGGCATATTGGTGAGACCGGACCTCTATCTTTTTCAGCAGTTTTTGAGGAGCATTACAACGGTGGTGACAACCTCTATTTATTTTACCTTCTGCTCTGGGACATGGAAAATCATGTGCATGTTTGACATGTTGGTAATGAATTTCTTTTGTACCAGGCAAATGCTGCAGAATGTCTCATGAAAACATCCTAATTGAGGAGTGGATTTGAGTAGACATACATACTCTAAAATATCAGAAGTTCCACTCAATTTAATGTACATCCAGTGGCTCCCGAGAGAGTGTTTCAAAATCACTAAGCTTCTGTTTAGCAAAATGGGGATGAGCGTAGGGGCTCTGAAGGACTGTAAATGAAAGATTACTTAACTCTGAGGGAATTGTCTGACTCCTGAATGTTTTAAAGTGAGCTTCTTTCTCGGTATCTTTTTTTAAATGTGTGTAAAGCAGATACTTACATTGTGCAGAGCCTTCCATGGGTCTGTTCGTATAGTCGAAACACCTTTTCAAGATCTGTCAGGAAGTGCCCTGTGAATCTGATCCATGCAGCGTAGGTGTTGAAACTGCATGAAAAGTCCTTGTCTGGTTAAAGATTTTAGTGTGTTTTCGTTTGAACATTAATCTTTACGCTCAGGATTCCCTGAAAAAGAAACGTAAAAGTGAAAAGGGTATTCCTTTTTAGAGGAAGATGAGGTTTTGAAAAATTTGTGTGCGCTAAAAGCAATCAAATAACCTTAACTTTGTCACATTTGATGATTTTAAAAGAAAGTATTTTTTTTTAATACAGTCCTTGAAATCATTAAACAGACAAGTTGGAGCCAACAAGAGGCTCCTTGCTACATACAGCCCTGCCTTAGCAATCAAATGTTCATGCCCCTTTTCCTGCAGCTTCATGGATCTCTGAGTATTTTGGAGAGATTCAGTGTTGGCAGATCTGTATATTTGCATAAAATGTCCCTGAAGTCTATGGGACATTGGTGATGGGCATGTCAAAATGAATCAGATTATAAAATTGTGGTTTAAAATGGCAAGATGCTACGGGCTGGTCCTTGACTGCCTGCTCTCTGCCTGCTGCATGCTAAACAGCTTCTCTGAAGCCAGGATTCTTGGCTCAGTGTTATTGTAAGATTTTGCTATTTTTCGCCTTGGCCTCATAAAAATTCTTATATACCAACTAGTCTCTGCTCAGGAAGGATTATCTCTTTTTTTGTTAAATTCAGTATACATATCCAGGCACAGATTTGCTGGGAGAAAAGAATGGGATCTTTAGCCTCCCTCCTTTCCACAGTAAAAAGTCTTTTGGCAAGGACAAGGAAACTATCGGAGGATGGTTTCCTCCCATTACCTCGCAGGTTAAGGCTGGGAACGTGTTGGCTGACCTGCTCCCCTAACACATGACGGGGCCGCCCAGCTCTCCCAGCTCCCCATCCGTCAGGTCACGGCTCTGTCCACCACGATGCTTTTTCCTTCATTATAGAAAAGAAGCAATCACACAGTAGGTGTTTTGATTGTATCTAGGCCACCATTATTTTTTACCTCCTTTAGAAACCTTTCTTCTAACACAATATATTTCTATGTCCTTAAAGATATCCTTTCTGGAAGCGTCACTTCTTGAATTGCTTTTCAGTAACAGGTTTGATTTACAAATCTCGTGTAAAGACGCACACACCCGACAAACCCTGCACAAAACAAAGCTGTGTGTCAGGGGCTCTTTTATAACCGAAAAACCATTCAAGCTGCAAGAGAGAGCAGTATCCTGCTTCGCTGGTGGGGTGGGAAGCGTGGTGGAGCGACAGCTTTAGCAGAGTTCCCATTTGGTGGAAGACAAGCTGCAAGCTTTTTTGCACCTTCTGTTAAACCTGCTGAGAGGGCATGAGAGCCTTTCTTCTTTAAAGCATGTTTGGGAAGAACAATTTGACATAACAGAGATTGTCTGTGAAAAAGGTTTTCTAAGCAATTAAACTGCTTTTTATACTTTTCAGTGAATCCTTTCCAGGAGCTTTTTCTAGACAAGTGTTGCTGCAGATTGGGCTGTATTAGTGAGTGCTCCAGCAGGAACCTCTTTGACGGATGGTTGGGCCAGAGACACCCACAGTGCTGCTCCCGACCCCCATCCAGACCCTGAGCCTGTCCCCCTAAACAGTCTGTTTTGATCTGGTTAAGGCTGTTAACTTCAACCTACCTTGTAAAGGTAGTAGGGATGTTACAAATATGAACTGGATGTAATGTGAGATTATTCTGCTGTTTACTCTAGGAGCAAATGACAGTCTTTGAAAGGAAATTTGGCTGTGTAAGTAGGCTTAGAGCACCAGGTGATCACTTTCTTAATTTTCATGTTAAAGGGAAAGGAAGATTTCTGGTTTTCCTCACCCTTCCTCCTATCTGCTCTCTTCCCCTCACTTACCTGGATGATTTTCAGGTCCGTGGGGTGAAGGAATAGGGTTTTAGTTCACTTTTGGAAAACCTTTGGAACTGAATTCCCAACACAATACTGAATCTCTAGCTTTGGGAGCTCTGCAAAAACTGAAGACCTGCACCAGTGACCTGCACCAGTATACTCCAACAGACAATTCCTGCCACAGCCAGTTAATTTTGCTTTGGTGATGCTTCTCCTAACACTGTTGACTTTACTGAATGCCAGTTACAATCTTTAACAACGTACATTAATATTAATTAACAGCACCTTCTCAGTTCAAGGCACCCTCTGTGCCAGTCCATGTGCAGGACGAGTTCCTAATGACCTGGTACTTGAGCCATGACAGTTCAGCCTGGCAATTTTTTAATTCTCCTCAACAGCTGTATCGTTGTTATGACTTGCATATGTGCTTGAACTTCAGTTTTAAAAGCCTTTGGTTTGACGTGAGCTGTTGTTGTAGTAAGTAGTTTTTATCAATGGGCTCTTGTTTCTTTTTCATTGCCTGATGAAAGAGACATTTGGGCTTACATTTTCTGGGTGCTGAAGAAGAAATAGTTCTCTCCTGAAGCTCGGTAGCTGGGGTTTTCAAGCATTTCTTCTGTGTTAGCACTGGTACATGTTAGCATTCTCATTTTGTATGGCACAAATAAGCTTGAACTCTGTTAAGTGAATGAATTAGCCATAAGACTGAGTGTGTTTTGTCCCCAAAGCTCAGGATTCTCATGCTTTCTATCCTGAGATACATGCCTTTAGCTTAGCTTTGAGTCTGGACAAGTCAGTGCTTAATACAGTATTCTTTTAATTCCAGTCCTACATGGAAGACCATCTGAAAAACAAGAATCGTCTGGAGAAAGAATGGGAAGCTCTGTGTGCTTACCAGGCTGAACCCAATGCCACCACCATTGCACAGCAGGAGGAAAACATCCAGAAGAATCGCTCACAGGCTGTAGTACCATGTATGTATGCTTAATTTGGATGATTGCATTGTAAGTTCTTAATACATTTCTCAATATCTTGTGCGCAGGGGTTTGAAAGCTGCAGATGACAGGCAAACAGAATACAGAGTAGCTTATACGTGTACCAGAAAACTGTAGCTACAGCTGTGGGCTGGGTGCATGTCCTGTTCTAATATCAGATGCTGTTTATCTCCTTGTAAGTTGCATATATGTTACAAACATGCAGAACTATGTCACATAGCACTGCTGCTGCAGCTGTGCTGTCTCAAGAAATTCAGTAGCCAGAGTGCTTTTCAGTGCTGGAATGCACTTTCTGCACAAGAGTGGCATCTGTAGCCATTCAACAGAAAGAAGTTTGGCTTGTGTTTAAAGTTGGTATCATGTCCATCCAACAGTAATACCAGCAGTCTATAATCAGAGCTAGATGATCTGTTTATCAGATACTCAGCTGTACTGAATGAGCCCCTTTAGGCTTCAGTGGATAAGCTTGCAAACTGGCTTCTCTCTCTGCTAGGCTTAGGATAAAAAGAGAAAAAAAAAAAAAAAGGAAAAAAGCAGTCAGTGTTTATATTCCTAGAATCTGCTCTTTCCTGTAAGCAGCCACCTTTCTGAGCTTGAAATAAAAGCAACATATTTTTCCTATGCAAATATATGTATCTCATAGATTACATTGGTAATCTATGGCCACACATTTTATTAAGCAACCAATGAAACAAAACTGGAACTGAGAATATATGCACAGACCACAGCAACAAAGATGCTCTCAATCAGTGTGCCCACAATCCAGCTGGGTAGCTTGGCAAACTTATGTAGCTATTTTAATTTTTAAAGTGCCCTGAAAACATTAATTTTCCCTATGAGAGCCTTGAGTAAGTACTATTCCTCCTTTAGAAATGGGGAGATGACAGGTGACACGTTAAGTAAATGTCAGAGCCAGATTTAGAGTAAAGATTCTTTGGAAGTACATGATAACTTAACTGAGCCCATCGGTCCTTGCATATTACCTTCAGCTGGGTTTTGCTGTCTTGTTTATGTAGTGGCTCTTTTTGCTATACTCTGCTGCTTAGGAGAGGACTGCATTGGTTTGGCAATGCAAATTCTCCTGAGTAAATACGGTGCTGGTTGAAAGCCTTTTGGGGCAACAGCAGCAGTTTGCTGACTTCCATGTGTTTTGGGATCAGGTCTGTAGAAAAGTTCTAGAAGGAGTCACAATGAAAGTTAAAGGAGTGCAAGTTCTGTGATCTTTTCCATCCTGAAAAAATAGCATTTAACTGACATGATAGGAAGTGAAAATTACTCCATGATAATGTGTATTGATCCAAGTTAATCTTCCTGCTTAAAACGTTCTTTTCAATGTGGGCTTACAGTCAGACCATCTTGAGCTATTCCAAGTCCCTGCTCATAAATTAAGCCGGATTGTTTCTGGTTGCTGCCCTGGAGACAGCATGGGAGCCATAGATGTTGCCAGAATTTGATGTTGGTTATTCAGGCGATGTAGGAAATGAGTCTGCATGATACAACGAGCAGTGAGATAGGGACCCTCGGACTAGACAGTTCTAGCTCTGAATCCAGCTGCAGCAGTGCTAAAGAGCAGAGGTTTTTAGCTTGGGTGTCACGGAAGTATTTTCAGAGCTAAGATAGTCTGTTTCTTTTCTTTATATTGTACCATGTGGATGGAACAGCCTACAGTGATCAGCCTTCAGCTGACAAGTCTCTGCCATTGCTTCTTCCATGGCATATTGTTACGCCTGTTCTTCCCGTGGCTGAGCCTAGACTGAATCAGCACTGCCTGGGAAGGTATTTGGACATGGACAGGCTGGCTGCAATTTTTCCTGAAGCTTTACTTAAAAGTATTTTGCCACATTTAAAAACCCATAGTACTTTTCCAAGAGTAAAATGCTGGGGTTTGGCTTTGTTACAATGTGGAAGTTTCTCTTATAGCCATTAGTGGACTGGGAACTTTCCTTTTTGACTGAATTGCACAAAATTACCTGGCCTCACTTTCTGAAGTTGCTGCACACTGGTAAACAGCTGTCATGTTATATCCTTAAAACTACTCAGATATTGGGTGGAAAGTGTGGCATAGAGTTTAAACAATATTACGTTTTGATAAGGTGATGGTTATTGTAGACTTTAAGATTAGATTGAGATCAGGGTCCAGTTCGCCCATTTTTTTTAACTATATTTGACAATAAAACTATGGCAAAAACTCACAGATTTGCTTAATAATAAATTAAGAAGCAAAACTGATATGCTTTTGATACGCTACAAAGTTGTTATGCTACATGCAAAGTATTCTCACAGAGTAATGCCTTGTTAGCATTTCCTTATCCCTTTCATATTCATAATCACCTTGACAAGGTAGAACAAGATTGCCAAGTCATGTGAAAGATTTCGTCTTAGGAAGGCTTCAAAGAAGCTTTAATATCACGTTGTATTTACTTTGCATTTTCCTTTCTTAACCAGTCTTAAAATAATATGACTTTTTTTTTTTACTGATTACATAACTGATATAATTTCTAGATTAACGTTATCTTTAATCTCACAGTTTTATCAGAGTTTACTCTTATACCTATCTTCTCTGTTTACAAATAGCTTTTAAAAAAATTGGTAGCAGAACACCTTCACACTGCACTTAAATGACTAGTTTGAAAAATTCTAACTATTGAAGTAACTTGGACCTTCTAGATTAACAAAACTGCATCCTTTTATCCAACCAACAGGCAGATTGATGCAATTTAGGGAAACGGGATACCTTTTTTTTTTTCATCTGAATGCATGAGCAGCTCAATTTGTTGATGCCCAAGAAAAAGCTTTCCAGACTTTATTTTCTCTTCTTGCATCTCTGCAAAATAAAACCATCTCAATAGAGTCAACACTATATGGTTTTACTTATGTATACCATTAATACCTGTAGGTATTTTAAACATTTGGCAAACAACTGTTTGCAGTGAACATCTGTCAAAAGCTGTCTACCATAGCAGTGTCTGTGGGTCATGGTATACATCACAGCAACACGCTTACCTCTGTGCTTTGGTTGTCCTCTAAAGAAAGGCAGAGCATTTGTGGGCAGAGTGTGAGCCCAGCTCGGAGGCTGGGGTGCAGTTCCAGCAAAGCCAGGGGATGTGCCGAGGATGGGAACACCTGAACAGGGGTGCTTGCTCTGGGTGTGTGCATTATCCGTGTCGGTAACGCATGTACAAATAGTGCTCTGGAATAAATGAACTTGATTTCAGTTCACATCTAAGAAGAAGAGTTCCGTTTTGTGCAAATAACCTATGGGCAAAATAATGATAACCAACAAATATGATTCTTCACAGTCTTCAGACTGCTCCTCTTTTGCTCCTCAGTAGTTCTTCACTTTCTTAGTGTATTTCTGTACCATGCTTTGTATGGGGGAAAAAGAAATCTGTCTAAATCTAGAAGCAATGATGATCTGGGCAGAATGTGCCAGGTTGATTGTTTTGAGATTTGCTCTGCTCTGTGATGCCTGGATTCAGACCACCCAAAGTCACCCATGTGCCTTGTTTCCAGCCTTTGTTAGTTCTGTCCCTTCAGAAGTATCTGACTGAAAGGAGGCAGAAGACAGAGAGAATTAGATGTGAGGAAAAAGATGTGAGTCTTATTTTTCCAAGCCTTCGACCCTCATCTGAAAAACAATACAAGTAATAGATCTTCATTGAGTTGCAGGGCCACTGTGAGACTGTGAGATGGCATACTGCTCTAGTGTTGGTCACTGTTTAAATAATCCAGATAGGTATGGCCTTTTGTGCCCAACTCGGTTGTTTACACACAGGAATCCAGTGCCATTTGAGATGCCTAAAGTACTGAAGGTACCCACGCAGAGCCAGTAGGTATAACACAGACCCTGTGGGAGACCTGTGCCCCCCTAGCTGCTGTCCTGAGAGTCCTTAGGGAACCTCAGATATCACCAGAAACCTACAGATATCACCTCAGAAATACGGAGGCATTGAGTCAAGTTCTCTGGGCATGATTCTGTGAACTTGTAGATTAAGATGCCTAGATGTAAGTGTTTCCATGTAGCTGCCTCCATACGAGCCAGGTGTCAAAGCACTTGTTACAGCCAGTGAAGGGCTAGTCAGTGCAGTGGCATCAGGAGAGCTGTGCAATGGCCAGAAGTTGGTATTTGGTTTACAGGGAAATTAATAGCTCTAGGATGCCCTTGTGTATCCTGTGTGAATTTCAGGTGCTGGTCCAATAGAGTGCAAGCCTTTAGGTCTTGTGTCGTACTCGTTAGCCTTGTGCAGTGCCTCACCTACTCTACAGTTTCTCAAACAGTACAACACGTTCATGTTTGGCCAATTAAATCAAGCTCCATTAAGTCTAACCTGGTCCACATGAAAATACCTGTATGTAGACACCAAAACTTAGGTTTCTCAGTCTAGAAAAAGAGTTTTTATATAATGCTATAAAACTCATTTGTGTTTTATATTCATATAAAAACTCATGTGTGTTTGCTTTATATTTTGTCCTTTACCCTCTGTTCTTTATATTTTATAGTTTATATATATATAAAATATGGTAGTGCTACATTTCTCCTCAGCTATAGGTTAGCACTAGCCTTCTTGTTTAAGAAGCCTCTCTCTGCCGCACATATCCATCTATACGTTTTGCTTTTCTTTCAGCTGTGGCTTGGCTGGAGCAATAGCAAATGCAAAGTACTTCAGCATTCAGCAGTAGCTGTTGTGGGTATTTGAAATAATGTCTAGTTGTAGCTCGGCCAGATTGCAGTAGCTAGTAACATCATTTGTCTTTTCTCTCACTTCCTGATTACCGTCCCTCTCCTCCTATTTCTTCATCCATCTTTCTTTCTCACTTTTTAGATTGATCTTATATATCTTCCTTTTCTGTCACCCCCTTCATTCTTTTTATTTCCTGCTTCTCCTGCTTCTCTTTCCTTGCTTCTAATGTAATCAATATGCAGTTTATAAAAAAAATAATAATGTACATTCGGCATTTTCCCTGTAATTTCTTATTGTTAAAAAACTGGTGTCCGTGGTATTCCTTTTTTGGTTTTTTTTCCCTTCTTTTTCCGCCTGTTTCTGAAGAGCTATTATGCTAGTTCCTAGAAGCTTTGAGGTGATAACAGGCATAGACAAGCACAATCTGTTCATTGTCAATATGAACGCTTGATGTTGCAACTGAAGCACACATGGGTGCAAACTCTTGATATATGCAGAAAACACATCTACAACCCTTTTTTGCACACTTTTTTTTTCCTCCTGAGTGGAAATACAGTCTCACCACCTTTTCACTACCAAAGCCTTAACATGTCTCACCCTCTGCTAAACCCTCCAAGACAGCAGGATAATGACATGGCACACTAAATCAGAGGGTCTGGATAAACCATTGTTTTTTTTAAAAAGGATCCTGAAGTTACTGATCTGACACTTCCATTGGAGAGTCACACTGGCATTTGTTTGCTAAATGTCTGCTCTCTCTCGCTCATCCATTTGAAAAAATTTCACACATTTTCTTTGGTGATTAGTTCAAACACTTTTGCTGTCCAATGAATGAGGCTTATCCTGAGCGGTTACTGAGAGACCACATTTAGTGCACATAGCCAAAAGGTTTCAGAGCTGGAGTTCTTCAAGCACTCTGTGACAATGCTCATTGTAAAGCTTTCTGTAAAAACTCTTGGGTAGCCCCAAGATCTCAGATGTCACAGGTTCATTTTTATGTTTCAGATTTTTTGTGCAGTGGTGCTAAAGTAAAGTGGAAGTGAATAATGTGCATTGAATGTGTTTCCTTTCTCCTCGTCTTCATCCTCCTATTGCATTGAAACCTTATTAGAGGAAATAATTTTATTTTAATAGTAAAGAATGGCTCTTCATTCATTTGAAATTAACTTGTTCACCTCTAATCTTATTCCAGGAGAAGGCTGCTCACATGGGCAAGCTAAGTATTGCTGATGAGATTGAGTGACTATAAACAACCCTTACACAAGCACACCTTTGTCGTGCTCACATACTGAACTGCCATGACATTACTGGGCAATAAAACTAAGCAGGGCCCAAATCCTCTGTCTCTCCTGTGTGGTACTTACAATGTTTGGTGGCTCATTTATTGCTCCTCGTTATTAAAATGATGATCGGTTCTTAGTAGTTTAAAAAAGCCAACTTGTAATTCTGCTGGTGAGGATGGTGCCACAGGCCACTAGACAAGATCCAAAGGGGGACAGGGTGTATTCCTGTGCTCTTATTTTGTCTTTGAGTAATTGGTGGAAAGATCCTCTCAAAGCATTGGTATACATGTTCAGCTGTAGATGGTTACAGAAAGGGCAGCTCCATAATCTCTCACCACTATGTACTGTGCAGGGTAGGTTTCCTGAGAATTGTGCTGATTATGTAATCAGGTACAAGCTGTTTAAGATTCATATGTAAAGACAGACATCTCTCACATAAAGTAGTCTGGTCTTTCTTTAGTCAATGGAAAGAAACAGGCACTTCTCGAGTGCAATTTGGCCCGTTTGAGACAGCTAAATCAGGATGAGATGATTCATGACATAGAAATACTTCTTTTCTCTTAGCGGAAAGTGAGTCTAAATGACTGGAAGAAATGCAGACATCTGTATTGTCACTGTCTAAATACAGACAAATAAAACCCATCCATTACATATGTCCTGAAGTAAAAAAAAAAACAACAAACAACTAGAGTTTGGGGTGTACCAGCTCTAAACACAGATGAGCTAGCACCAGTAAAAATGCAAGTTAAAAAGTGATAAAAGAATCTTGTCAATGGGCGAGAATAATGAGTAAGTCTCCTATGTCTGGAGCTGCTGTTTTCTTTACTAGTTGTGTCTGAACTAGCTACATTACCAGCAGTGTAAGATATATGTGCTGCAGTTGTACTTTTAGATGCAGTTATTCTCAGCATTTTCTCTCTCCCACGATCGTGTACAAGTCATATCATCACCCCACGTCACTAGCACCACACAGCACTGGTCTTTGATCAGGGCAGATTAACTCGCTGTCCAGCTCTCATACTTCAATGTTTCTGCTTTTCATTTTATAGAGAAGCCAGATGGACCAAGTCCATCAGCTTACTTCTTCCCTGACCCTGCAAATACAGGAATGCTTTCCATAATACTGTTTTTTTTCTAGTGATTTGCCTAGTTTAACTCTTAAACTACCTGAGCAGCAGAGATTCCTCCTTTTCCTGTGAGAGGTTCTAGCACATTATGGTGCATCTCATAATGCGTATCTCTCTGATACTCAGCCTCTGAGGTATCTTCGTGTTTCGTTCCTGAGTCAGGCTGTGACACTGTGGCTGTATGAAGGCTATGCGAGGTTGGGAGCCAGAAGGAAGTATCCTCTCTGATATTAACTGTTGCTGTCTTAAAATGCACATTAATCTGACTTTGAATTCTGTAACATAAAATGAGTAGAATACTTGTATAGAAACTTTCTCCTTTTATTTTCTCCTTTGCAGATGATCACTCCAGGATATGTCTAAAAGGTGAAAGTAGCCATGACAATTCAGACTACATCAACGCTAGCCCAATTGTAAGTATGGTAACCTATGAGAAATAATCAAAATAGTCAGTCCCTGTCTCTCCTTGTTGTTAAAAGATGCTAACCTGAAGCACCTCACTGCTCAGGTTGTGCAGCCGCAGACTGTGAGCACCTCACAACTCTGATGTCTCAGGCTTTCCTTCCAAACCGAAGAGAAATGAATCTTCTACATGTACATGCAATACCCTTGAAGTTTATGTACTAGGAGAACAAAGTCAATAGATACTATTATTAGATATTATTAACTTACAGATTATAAAATTCAATGATATACCCTTAGCAGAGCTTTTCCTTCTCTGAGGAGGTAAAACTTGCTTATTCTTTATTGCTTTGTCCTGCCAGCTGCAGTTGTAGGAGGAATGGTTTCTGTAGGCGTGGAGAGCTGAGCTCCACAGGCTTCTGAACTTCTGCATCAGGAACTGAAATTTCCTCTTACCTCTCTTCCTCTGTAGCCCTCCCAATGCATGGCTTGATATTTCTGTAGCTCTCCCAGTTCTCAGAGCTTGCTGTTTTGAAAGCAAGAATGAGGTCCCTTACCACTTGTGTGTTCATTCGAACTGCAAGATAGGTCAATCCAATTTTTGCATCCAAATACTCCAGTGTGGCCCAGCTGCCCTTTCTCACTCTACATAAGCTGTGTATGAATCCTTCCTTGTCTTTGAAAGATGATAGGGAGAAAAGGTCTCTATTTTTAGACACAAAGCAGGTATGGTACAGCCAGAAGCATTGCCCTGTCATAGCGTCTTAATGGCAGTGTCACGATACCCATCTGAAGGGGGAAAAAGGCACCGCGTCCTTGACCTCCATGAGACTGCTAGTATCGGAGTCACTTTTGCTCATGGTTCTTATTCACATTAATTAGGCCCTAAAAAGTTATTACAGGGAAACTATGAGAAAGAACTTAGGATGGAAAATTAGATCTCACTGCAGTGGGCTGTATATGCCATTACTGGCTCATTTTCCTGGGGAGTATCACTCCCCCAGTTAAATCACTTTGTGTGGGCAAGGCAGCTGACAATTTGCAACAGCATGAAATTACAGGCTGCTTCCTTCCAATGTTGTTGACAATACTTTTTTTCTTAAAAAAAAACACCACAACTACACAGAAACTGTTCTCTAAGCTTTGTTTTTGTTACTTTCAGTTCAAAAGCTTTGTTTCCTTCAACATAGAAAAACGTTTTATTCAAAGAGTTAAAAGTACACAGAACCCAAAAATATCTTGGGGATGCTTTTTTCTTTGGCTTAGGGTAGAGGGGAAACCAAAGGACCTGGATGCTTCAGGGCTTGCCAGCTGCCATTTTAGAGGATGGGGTAGATGCGCACAGACTGGAGCAGGTTTTGGACCACTTTTAAGTATGTCTCTGACTGGACCGGGCTCTGGATGGCCCCTGGATCGGGAGATCAGAATACCTTGGTCCTCCAAGGAATATGTGTACTGCTTGTAAAGTCATTCACAGAGGTCCAGCTCCAGGGCTTCAGTGCTCTTGTTTGCCTGTCTTCAGAGCGCATTTGGTGAGTTATGGTTGGTCAAGCCTTAATTTGATAGTAAAAGCTGAGGTTTTGTGACAAGCAAAGGAGTAGGAGGTGTTAAGTGGAAGTGAGATACTGTATTCTTGAAAGAGCTTGGTTGTAATTCACATGACTACAGTATCGTGCAGAAGTGGAATTACAGCATCTGTAGACACGGCTAAGCCAGGTTCAATGCTGGCAGCAATACCAATACTGTGTTTATACCAAATAACCAAGATGGGGTTCTGCAACCTGCACAAAATTTGGTGTAGGCACAGCTTAACTTTTTAGTAAACAAATTTGTTTGGGGAAGGGGTAAATTCTTGCATGTGTGTATATGCCTGTTGCAATTGTAATTCTGGATTATAGTGTATCTATTCCCTTAATTATGCTGAAGTGAGAAGTATTACTTTAAGTAGTGCTGGAGTTGGAGAGACAGGACCAAGATATACCCCACTGACATAACTGGGAAAGATTTGCTTTGTCATGATGCCCAAAGCTAATGCAGGCAGAGGATCTCTGCTTCTGCAGCTTTAATTCTCATGGTTTTACAGGAGATTGTAATCTTGCCTTTCCATCCAGCACTTAATAAGGGTATTTTCTTAATTTCTTAAATTTCTTAATTCTTATTTTCTTAATTAATATTCTTAATTTCTTAAAAAAGAAACTTTCTTTTTTGTAGCTTTCCCAGACTCAAAAGTTTAGTTCAATAAAACAAATCACATTGATGAAGCAAAAAATCTTATGGTTGTCTCTAAATCTTTTACAGAAATATTTCTATGCCCAGAGATAAGTGGGTGCACAAGTCTTTCATTGGATTGGAACAAGCATCCAGTATCTTGCAGAGCCATGAAAAACTGCCCAGAGAAACTCTTGAGTTCCTCTTCTTCATGGTAGTATAGGGACCCTATTGTGTGGGAAGGAGTGCCACAGCCCACATTTGTGTAGATGACCTGCTATTCCAAGGAAAGAGATGCTCCAGATGGTTTTGTGAGTTCATTTCACTAAGTCAATAGTCATTTTGCTATTTTGAAAGCAGTAGATAAAATGTGTGTTTCCTGAAGGTGATGCAGTGGGAGGTTAGTAGGAGGAAATCACTACTTTGCAAGTCCATAGTTTGGAAAGATTCCCTGAAAACTGTTTCCTTTCAAAACAGATTAAATATCTTCAGGTTAGTGTAAACATATTTGTTGATCTGATACAGTTTTGTATAATGAGGTAAAATATAGGAGTGGCAGACACATTCAGTCTCTGTTTCTCCCACCACAGAAGCCTACTGGAATATTATGTTGGGCACTTGATTCTGCAATATTTACTGTGGCTGTACAGCTGTTGCAGCCTGAGCTGGACATACATGCTATTACTACTGTGGTTTATTTGAGATTTTTTTCTGTTAGCAGACACACATTTAATCAACATCTTTGTAAGTGTACGGTGGATGTGGAGTACCAGTAAGTGTGCCTTTATTCGCTCTTGCAAAAATCCTGCCATTTCTTTCCTTCAGACTGCTGCCTTTCAACTTAAATAACTTCAGTAATTATCATGTCAATACAATGATGTTCCTGGTGCATTTGCGCCTTGCAGCGCCTGGGTTAGGAGCGAGCATTGTAGTGAGCTGCAAGATGGGCATTAATAGCACAGGATCAGTATGGTCTGTACTGACTGGAAGAGGCTTTTTCCTCCCTGCGTGTGTGAGCTGTCTGGTGAGGGAAGAGTGTAAAATAAAGTAATTATATTTGAGCTTCGGGAAGGGAGGCTTCCAGTCGTGTACATGTCGCTGGGTATCTCCAGCTTCTGGGTCAGTGGTCCAGTCTCCAGCTGGGGCTCACTCAACCTTAACTTAAGTCTAAATGAGTGCAGCAGTACACCATAAAAAAATCTCCGTGCTAGACAATGAGCTGGCGACCTGCCCACATGTTTCTCCTTTTTAAAAAACGCTACCCCCCTCAAGACCTCCTTTCCCTGCAATGTGCTGTGAAAAGTGGGGTTAGATTGATGGCCTCACCGTGGCTGAGAGTAGGTGAGGAGAATCAGCAAAGATTTAGTCCCGAATTCTTCCCGTAGGTCTTTAATTTCACTGTAGCGTGAGGCCAGGCAAAATGAGTCCTTGCGATAAATTTGCAGGGTAGAAGTGAGGTAGAAATCTGCTTCCATCCTCTCTGAAATAACATAAAGTACTATGATAATAACTCTGCTATCGGCAGCTGAATGAAAGGCTTGCAATTACAGCACGAGAAGACCCTGACTGTGCAGAATAAAACTGTGATAATTACTTCTGTCATATTTGTACTTAGTCCTCATTAAATTTCGGGAAAATCATCCAGTAGTAAATAATGTGCAATCTTTGCTTTTAAATCAGAGGTCATGAAAGTAAATGGGAATTCTGTTTCTCCTCATAGGGTGTCTGAGAGAAAAAATCCCATCAACTACATTTAAAAACTCGGTTTGCTTATTACTGAAGACACCAGACTGAGGAATGTCATTACCATGACAGTTTGTTCAAACACAGCATACAAATTTCATCACCAAGAATAGACTCTGAAATTCATAATGGCATTCACGACCAGATTTACTTTTTTCATTCCATTAGGGGTTTTAAAGGAAGGGTTTAAAAATTGTTTTAAATTTTAATTCAAACATGAAGATGAGGACTGGTCTACCTTTTTAATGTTAATGCTGAGATGAATGTGATTACAAAGTTCATCTGCATTTGCTGGATATGCTTTATTTTACAAAAACAAATACTCTCTTTAGTTTTAGAGACTTCCTTTACTGTGTAGTAAATACATGCTTGAAAGTAGATTTTATCAGTATTACAAACACATTAAACCTGGAAACCACACAGTACCTTGAATCCGTACAAATTTTTCAGGTCTTAATCGGGGTTCAACATTCTTTCTGTCATATTTGGTCTACGCTGGATCTCATTCTGATCTCGTATGATTTAGGAGTATTTCAGCTGGACTCAGAGGATTTAGATCAGGGTAAATATGGTGTGTCAGACCACATCTCACCCAGCATTTTTCTGTGTGGGAAGTAAGGATCTGACAAGCTGAGAATGATGGTGAAGGGCAGGAGTGAATCGGTGTATCATTTACATGAGATTTCAGAATGGTCATTGATGCCTATTGACACTTCTACTGTGTACGGTTTTAGAAGACTACTTAACAAGAATCTGTATGTACCACTCTCAAGTCCAAATACAATAAATTCGAGGATTTGCTGCCAGAATGTATTGATTTTGCTGTATTTCATCAGTGTTATCAGTGAAATCATACAGCAGCACAATCTCTGTAAAAACTCAACACAATTCAGAGTTCTTCAGGGAATCAGTGCAAAGTCCTAGGGTAGGGCAACGGGGCAGTAGAACTCTTGAAGGAAAAACCAAAGGAGTAACTTTTATTCTCTAGTAAAGCAAAGTTGGAATGGTGATCTGATATTAATTCAACAAAGGTGGAACTAATTGTGATACTGTGATCTTTATATATTTTCCTACTGGAAGATACTGTAAGTCAACTTAAGTTACAAGTTGTGCCATTAATGTTTTGTGTAGTTTTTCTTTTCCAACAAGAAATCTGAATGCTCCTCCTTTTTGTTTCCATTTGCTTTTGATATTAGTGATGGAAATTACCACAGTCAATTGCATGATCAGTGATAGTAATCCTTAATCCCTTTCTTTTCCTAATAGAAAATCATGGGGAAAAAAGATTGAAACAATCATCTCCAGACTTGCTTTTGTTGTACTTCAGCAGAAAATGAGAATTTCACCATAGCACAACAGTTGTAATAATTGCAGGTTTTTCTTTCCAGAATGGCTGTTCGATCCAGTTCTGATGTACGCCTTGCGAACCTGGTGCTTTGATGGGGACACAGAGGGGAAAATCTTGGTCTTTTTGAACAACTGCTATTAGGGTGATTTCTGAAGGTTGTTCCAATGTAAAATGTTAGCAAACAGTCGATTTTTATTTTAATACTTGATAGTATGGAGCCTGCTGTTCTCTGTTCTCTGGAGAATACATTTTCTGTTTTATTTTCATGAAGTGAGAAATCTGAGGGATCGTTGAAAGAAGATAATGACTACTGACATTAAAAAAAAGCCTTTTACTTGATCCTTGATTAGTTAGTTTAAAACCCATTACTGACTTTATTTCTTTATTCAAACTTTTGTTAACTTTGATAGATTAAGATGCCCTTGGTGTTCTTGGTAACCTTGAGAGAATAAAAAAGAACATAAAAACATCGTGAACTGTCCCTTGCAGTCACCTACTCGAGTTAAATTGAATGTGACCAGAGTAGTGATTTTTCACACTGTTCTTGAAATATGTGGCCTTTAAAACAGTACATATAATAGAAAATTGATGAAACCAGGAATTTCATTTAATTAGTTTAATCTTTGCGCTTATTTTTGCTCAGTTAAAGATCATTTAATAGTGTGATAGGGCTTTCTGCCATCTTCTATTTGCTTCAAGCAAGAAGAGTTTCTGCTCGTAATTGTTTTCTGTGCAACACAATGTGCTTGAAATGGAATAATTATAATTGTCTTTTGAATTATTGTTAAACTGCTGATACACTTCACTACTCTGTGCTTATTGTAATGTTTGCCACGTTCCAACTGCACCTTTGTGACAGAGGTTGATTAATGCTGAAATGCCGAGATTGGCCTATTCCTGATTTACCAGTTGAATGTTGAGAAGTGTTTCCTCCATGACAGCGCCATTTACATCATCCTTGATTTCTTCTGCCTTTGCTTTCTGTCATGTCTACATACAAAAGAATTTAGTTTAAGAAGAAATTCAAAGTAAATTATTATTTTTCTAAAGTTTGGTGTATTCACGATTGGTTACATTTCCAAATCGGCCTCTCGCCAGTCAGACAACTGACATCATCTTCGAGTGGATGCAGCCTGCAATGCTTTCCGCTGGGAGCAGCAAGTCCTGCTCAGTGCAGGTCGATTCTCCTAAGCTAAGATTTTTCCAGCACAGTAAAACCTTTAAGCACATGATTAAATCCTATAGATCTCTGTGGGATTCAAAACAAAACAACGGAAATTATTTCAACCATAATGGAGCAAAAATAACCCCTTTAAACCTGACTTTGCTTAATCACATTTGCTGTTGTTTTCAGCTGTCTTTGTTTCAGTGTCTGGATTCTTACAAAACCAAGAAAAAGTTACCCATTTTGAAATGGTTCCTAAGATTTTTTTGCTAATACTGCTTTCTGAAGAAAGCTAGTTTTTCCCTGATCTCAAAATACCCACGGTAGTAAACATTCTGCTATCAAAATTGCTTTTATCAAAAGGCAGAGAAAGGCAGGTTGAAATTTGTTGTGAGCAATTGCTTGTTGTGAAGAGTTATTTGCTGATAAGAGAAGCATCTCAATGAAGTTCAGAATAAAATGATGGTATTATAGACATCCTGGTCAAGGTTTTTTATAACCAGGGGTGGTGAATCAGAAGTAAGCTTTTATTCTAAATGGGTTCAGTGACTTCATTTTACCTGTGTTGTGTTGTCATGGAGAATTTTAATATTAAGTCCAGCTTATTATACATCAGAAAATTAGAAACATAAAAGTGTTCTCTTCCTTTTTGCAACATTCATCATATTGTTGTTCTGTTAGAATAACTTACATCTGTTCTTTTATAGTTCTTCCCTCTTTTATGTTGCACATAATTATGAGGTGCCTTCTTTTACACTGACATGTACCATCACTGAAAATTTTGATAGGCTATGAATAAATTCAGTAGATGCCTGTTAATGCAAATGTGACTCACATTCATTCTTATTCAGATCTTATAGAACAGAATCATGTATTGAGACAAATTCTGCCTTCAGCTACACGGGTATAAGTTAACTCTCGCCGACTTCAGTGTCAGTGAGGCACACCCACTCATCTGAGAGCTGAACTGGGTCTCTTTTCTTTATGCTCAGTTTTGTCTTGCCCAGTTCAGGGTTAGAATGAGTTTGTTTGTTTTTTAATCCTATCAGCAGATCTTCTTTTTCAGCAGAATGAGTCCTAAGATTTAGAACCAAGAAAACCACCCATCAGTTCGAAAACATTCATTGTAACACACTAATCCTATTTACTCTTGATGGCTTTGTTTCTTAGCTTCTTTTTTTTTCTGCTCAGTGAATTTTCTGCTCCTTGAATTAAATGTAATAATTAAGGTCTTTAAGCAGAACTTCCTCTATTGAGGCCAAATCCATGCATTTAGATAAATCAGCTAACCAGAAAAAGCCAGAAACTGAATTTGTTCCCTATTTTTGCTGTTTTTTAGTTACATGTGCCCTTGACTGGCACAGTGGAAATGGAGAACATATTTAGATGTGTGGAGCATTCTTAACACTCAGTGTAGAAAAATGTTTCAAATGGCTCCTAGGTTGCTATGAGACCACGAGTACTGATCTCAAATAAATGCCTTTGTCAACCACCGTAAATGATCTTATGCTGCATATTGAGGACATAGGACATTGCTTATCATGTGCGCCGATTATCATCTGGTAGGATCAGTCTTTTGTGGAAAAACTTCTCCTCTGAGCTTATAAATAGAAATAAAATTCTTTGTTTGCCAATAAAGGATGGAGGGCCATGACAGTCCTTTAGGAAGTCCCTTGTTTCTGCTCTCGCATACTTTCTGTCTCTAACACAGCAAGGGATTTTCTTCTAAATAAATCCAGTCTGTGTTCTCTTTCCTTGTTCCAGATGGACCATGACCCTCGAAACCCTGCATATATTGCCACCCAGGGCCCTCTCCCTGCTACTGTTGCTGACTTCTGGCAGGTAAGTTAAATATCTCTTTGAAAATGGAATTTATGTGACAAGTCAAATGTTGTCGTGTGCTTCTAGAAATGTAAGATGTATGAAAATATGTTGTGCTTGAGTCACAACAGGTGGAAAAACCTCCATTCACATGTCTTTTTCAAATCTGGTGCATGGATATTCAAGCCATTTATGTATACGACAAGCCCTGCGAAAGAATACTTGATCTGGAAATTATATTGAAAACCTCAGGCTGAAGTATTCGTATAATAGTGCCAGGTCTCTGTAATTAAGCTACTGCCAAGGACTGGATGATTTTCAGAGGGCCTGACCTTCTTAAGAGTGTAGCCAGAATTCATTGTCACTCTCCAGATCAAAAGGACCTAACACTATGTGCCATGAATTTTTCCATTGAAACCTATTTCTCCCATGTCCCAGTTCCCCAAAATGCTTAAATTCGTACGTATTTTCCCTACCACAGGTAGCTGAGTTAAAGGCCGAGTTAAGACCCTGCTGCATAAAGCTAAGGAGGTGCATAACTTTTTGCAGGACCGGGGCTGAAGGCAAGGATTGCTGATGCAAATATGAGCTTACTTTGCATGGAGGTTTTTTATGTGCTTACGCAGCTCTCAGATTTGGACATACACACACACCGCCGGGCTGGGGTATGCAAATTGTGTGATGGATATGCTGCGTTAAATTCCTTTGTAAGTGTGAAAGTGCACCTGAAAGCTTGCTGAAGCTTACTGAAGGGAAGAGGCCAACTGAGGTTTATTATCAAGACAAACGTATGTTTTTATTTCTTGGTTTGCATTATAAATGTAGAAGCATTTGTTCTGAAGGAAAAGAGTATCTGTGTAAAAATTTCAGAAGTGCCATTGTATTTTAGGGGCTTGCATCAGTTGAAATCATCATGTCTCTTCATCTGCATCATTTGGTCTATGATTAGAAAGTCTTAACTGATCCCTATTGAAGATGCTTTTCATGTCACAATTTTCTACTGTTTCTGATGAGGAATCAGGACATTTTCAAAAAGGTTGTTTGATTTTGGGTGCCTGGATATTCAGATGCTCAGTCTGAGATATTTTGGGACTGGTTTTTAAAAGTGCAAAGCAAATGCTTTCTGCTTCAAGTCAGCTGAGCTGTTGGTCTGGCCTAAATTTTCAAGTAACTTGTGATTTTTATCTTCGTTATTTGGTAATTAGACACAATTGAGAACACTGATCTTTCTTCCCTTGGCAGGAGTATTCCTTATAACAGGCATGATGCTTAAGAATGTGTTTCTTAAGTTAAACGTGCAAAATCAAAGACCATGTTAGCTATTCTGTAATTGTATTTTATGATTCCGAAGGCCCAGGGGTTTTTAATTGTATATTTTTGCATATTTGTATATTTAGATTTTGTGTATTTTCACTTGTTACTGCACCTTTTACATGTTGGAAAAAATGTATGTTCTAATTTTTAAAGGAGGCATTTAAAGAATCATTGCTGCTGATGCAGAAATCAGAATTAATCATACAAACATAGTATGAAGGATATATTTTGTTCTTCTCCCATTCTAATTTGAACAGTTAGGCAACCTGTTCGCATAGACACAGAGGTAGAACATTATTTCTTTCTTCTGTGATCCAACCGTCTTCATTCCAACTTTGTACTCAGAAGGTCTCTTTCTTGACTTTCTTTCTTCATGCTATTTGTGAGTGGAGAGTCTTCACTTTCCTTCACTTGCTTTCTGCTCTTTTTAACTATTCCTCCTCCCCGTTATCCTTCAGTGAAAGTTCACTGCATCTCCCCACCAGATTTGCTGTAAACAGAAACCATTCAGCAACCATGGTTCAGCTTCTGCTCAAGTGTGGCTACATATCCATTTTTTACGTGATATTCTTATGTGGTTTCTTCTATTAGGTTCCATACAAAAGTTTGTTTCTTACATTTATTTTGATGGTGCCTGTCACTTCAACATAACAATCTACCTGTATCAGTTTGGTCCATCACCCACTTTTCTTTAAGTTAAACTTCCTACAGATCACATGTCAATGTGCCAGCTCCTGTCCCAAGCTTTTTACTTGGCCCAGGGTATCAGCCAGGTGTGATGAGCAGGCTGAGAGAGAGATTAACTCCTCACAGAACGCCACATCCATAACCACTGAAATGTAGTAGGTCCATTGTACAAGTCAAAAGCCATGGCTTGAAGTTGTTGCAGTGTATGCCCAGATGCATGAGCAATGTTTATACCTGTTTTTCACCTGGTAGTACCTATATTAAGGTAAAGCATGGGAAACCTGAAATTGCTATGGAAAATGGAGTATTAACTCCTGTCAGGGCGGAATCCTTTGAATACAATTCTTGAATCCTCGAATACAATTTTCTGTAGTTTATACAAGACCATGATGCTTCCACCAGGGATTGTTTAAAGATTCAATTATTCATCCTTGATATGTCTTCTCAGTGGTTCTCCTCCCTCTCCCTCCTCCACTTAATACCAGCTGTTGCTGAGCTGTGTTGTTTTTTTCCCCTTTTGTGTGCTCAGTGAAGCAGTGTTCTGACTGATGGAAGAGTGACTGCCTCCAGAGAGACCTGGGACTATTCTGCTGTTCCTTGTCTAAATGCACAATGTCATGCTTTAGCAAGTCCAACAGAAACTCTTGGAGCTTGGCATCATCTTCTATGGCAATATGTACTAGATTTATTGTTTCTTATTTTTGCAGCAACTTAACTGCTAAGATTCCCAAGAGCCTAGTTGCAGGGTGGACATCAGCCAGGCCATTTTACCTTGGCTGAAAGGCTACCCCAGGAAGAAACTCTTACAAAATGTTTCAACTCCTGTAGGCTTTTCAAACTGATTCCTAGAAAACACTTGTCTACAAAGTATTTGTTTTACTTGAAAGTATAAGATAACTTTCTTGGCATTTACAACACAGCTGGTATCCGCAACAAAATCCAGACTGCTTCTGATTTGTCCTGACTCTCTAGATTCTGTGCTCAGGTTCCAGAGACACTTTCTAAACTTAGTTTCCCTTAAACTTGCATTAGATTCTTCCACCCGTCAGTGACTACATCTACATTAGCGAGCAGCGTGGCCTGCTAGGGATAGATTTATAGTGTGTCACAGTACTTTGTAGGTTTTACTCTCGTTTTAGGATTTACTTTGTTGCGTGGTCCAATGGACCAAATGCCGCTTGGTGGGGGAGAAGGCTACAGACGCATCTGGAGGAAGCTTCTTCCAAAAGGAACCTAGTTCCTGAGCTCTCTAACACTACTCTGCAGTGTCTGCTGCTCTTTATATCTGTCATCTTCATGATCATGTGGTCATATCTATTATCTCTATTTAAGACCAAACAGATGATTTAGTTTTGGATAATCTTTTATTCCTAGTTTTATTGGCAAACCCTTCTAAAACCTGTTATGTTGATCCAGTGCCCAGTGTTTTTGTGCAAGTGTTATTAGACACTTAGCAATCAAATTCCCATTTACTGTTTTCGAGTTGCCCAGATCTGAACAAAGATCATGGTTAGCTCAGTATCTTCTCTTTCCCAAATTGGGTAAAGCATTTTCATAAAGCATTTATGATGCTTTGTTCAATCTCATCTTGTTTAGCATTCTTACTACTTACTGTTGAGCAAACCCATGCCTAATACCACTATGGGACTGGAGAGGGACCAGTTTCAGTCATCTCACTAGTGACCACTTCTTGAAAGATTATGTCCTTTTTGGTAAGGTGAGGAAGAAGAGCAAATACTGCTCTTCAGTACCACCTAAATTGAGCCACTAGAGCTGGCCATTAGACTCAGCATTTTCTGTACACCTTTCTAGTCATTTGGGTTTTCATATTGACTTGAGAGAGATCAGCTTGATGGAAGTTTTTCTTTCAAAGACTTTGAGCTGGCGATAGTCCAAACTCCTATACATTGGTCATTTTCAAATTGTGTTCAAATTTGTATATGTTGTAAAAATAAGAATGATAAAAAAGGCAAGAGTCTTAACTCTGGCTTCTCTAAGGGCGTAAGACCAATTCCAGGCATCAGACTTCCACAGTTGTCTGTGTCCCTCCAGATTACTTCTCCGGCTCCTTATATTTTTGGCATAGCTCCTCTAAGTCAGCAAGTGCCAAGTTAGTTCCAACTTTCCTGGCTTACCTATTTCTTTGAAAACTTTCTAGCCTGCAGGAGTTGTGTTGTCAGTCATCTCATTGATCCGTTTTGCCACAGGGCTTCCTAATCTGCCTGGTTACTCTGTGTTTGCGGCTCAAGCAGAGATTTCATCTCTGCCTGCATGTCATCTCTTAGACCGCTCTGGAAATTCTCCAGCTACTACTTTAATTAATTTTGAAAAGCCTCCAGCTGATTTAAGTCTTCTTTTAATTTCATCTGGTCTTGTTTTCATCTCTTTTTACCAATTACTATTTCTGAGTGATACATCCTTCATTGATTCTATTTTGGTTCAGTGGGAATTCCACCTCACAATTCCCTTTCTTGAAAACTGGATGCTTCTCCTCACATGGTATTAATCCATTTTTACCTGAGTGGTTAAACAATTTGCCAGGTTGTGGGTTGTTTTCTTCTCAGCTGGAAAGAGAATTCATCCTGAGGATAGGGTTTTGCTTTGATATATTTCCATTTTATTTACAAAGAAAATAGAGAGTTTTATTTCTTTGAACAAAGACAGAATCAAATAACAGGGAATAACTTCTTTATTCCAAACCTCATTCACCCAGTGTTTTACCCCCAACCTCTCTTTCAGCTTTTCTTCTAGCAGGATCACAATGCTAGTTTGTTGAACTGTGCTGGTGGTTTCTTTATTCCTTTTACACGTTTTTGCTGCTTATCTGGATTAATCATCTTGCCTTGATTAACGCCTCTCTCTCTGCATTAAGCATATCAGTTTCTAGAGAAACTCATGGGTCCGTATGCTTCACATTTCTCTTGTTTTTGATGCTAACTTCTGTAATTTCAGTTATCAGGCTCCATAAAAGAGTTTGCTTGTTTCTTACATTTATCTTGAATGAAAGGTGATGATTTTGTCCAGCAGCTTCAGTGAGATTTCACTCAGCTCTTCCACATAACGCTATTAAAATTCAACATCTCTTTGAACATAATTCAAAAGAAAGAGGATGTAGAATATTTCTGATCTATAACAAGTTTTCGCAGCAGGAGTTCTATGTTGTGAATAATTCTGGAGGCATAAAATTTTATTATTTTCCGTATGTGCTGGGTAATAATTCTACGAAGTATTTGACATGAAGTACATGTCTTAACTTGCAGAGTATTCTAAGAAGCAAGAGATGATAATATGCAAGAAACTATTCCTTGGAGTTAGGATATTCAGAACCAACTGTCCTTGCAGTGAAAAATTGTTCTTAATTATGCCATTTTATAAATGGCGTGTCTGCTAAGCGCATTGTCTCCAATTGGAGATTTCTGTAGGAGGCCATAATTCTTCCCTCCAGAAAATACCCCAAGATATGTCTTGCTTTCATAAATCTACCGACATCTGCCCTTCTTTCCACTCCCTTTGTGGAAAGTACATTTTTATCTTTTTTTATTTTATCATATTAAGTGAAATAGAGGGAGGGATCAGGGATTTCCTGCCAAGTGACTTAAGAGGATACCCTTTAGTTGCCTTACAAAATGAAATCACATGTGACATATATATTTTTGTATTTGTTGTGTTTCTGTGATGTCCTCCCTACCAACCCATTAATTATGACAACATCATTAATAAGTATATGAGCATTATGTAACCTCTACAGAAGGAGTAGGTAAATACAATTTTCCTCATTTTGCAGATGTTCAGTAAGGTTTAAAGTACCTACAACAGTAAATCATGAGATTAAATACAGTCAACACTTGTAGTTTGGACCAGAAAATTCCCTGGCTTTTGCCTGAATGTATGTGTAGTTCAGGCTAGGTAAGTTCCCAAGTGCCTTAGTCCCTGAGAGGCTCCATTCTGGCAAGGGTGATGAAGCAGATACCAGTCATGAACAGCACTGTGTCTGACACAGGACCAGAAAGACAGACTTCAGATGCTGCCCCTTCATGTTTAGGATGCTCCTCTGGGAAGTGGGAAAGCTTCATCCTGTGTGTTCTGAATCAAACCCATGCTTTCAGTACCCCATCTTCCCTTCACTGTTCACCAATACTTGAAATAGTCTTGAAATTGGGAACACTCTTCACCCTTGTTAAAACTAGGTGTCTATTGCCCACAAACAAAAAGAATGGAGTGGAGGTTTACGCTGTTGTGATTATAGGGCGTCATGTCTGTTCCTTGGATTATTTTCTATTTTTATTGCAAGACTGTTAAATGCAAAGTGCAGAAGGATCCCAAGAGTAAAGACTCGAGCCCTAATGTGAGCCAGGGAGTTCAGTTGACTTTTGCTTTTCATTGTCCTCAGTCCTGCATTTCTTAATCTATAACTGTTTTTAGAATAATTCTTCTCTACCCATATTTAGGAGTGTATTACCAGCATCAGTTCAAAAACTGACTGTTGTTTTCCCCCCAGATCACACCAGCATGTTAAGAACCCCATTTCTGAGTTGCGGTCTTGAGGATGTGGTAAATCTTTGCACGTCTGTTTGGCAACACTTGCTTCTCTCTTGCAGTTTTGGAATTCAGCAAAAGAAATACAAAATACTGTCAGTTGATTGTTTCCTGTGTAAAAAGGGATTAGTCATCAGTGATCTCCAAGGGCAAATCCCAGTGGGCAGGAGACCACGTCCCAGTAGCTGAATTGAGTCTCCCTGCAAAATCAGTGTTCCAAGCCCATGGGCAGAGTAGGAACAACTGTACCAAACCCTCCTCTGCTCTAATTGCTGGTTTCTGTGCTCCCAGTTCAGCATGTTTTGTGAGTGCTGAAATTAATTTACAGACTAAATTATTTTCCTGCATTTTGTTCTGTGCAGAACAGAGTGCTTTCAAGCAGTCTTGATTCCCAAGTTTTATTTTCCTTGCCTGGAATGGGACTTCCTGCATGTCTAATCAGTTCTCACCTTCAGAAAGAGGAGCAGATGAAAAGCGACACAAAGCAATTCAATGTGTAAAATATGCATATTTTAATTTAATAAAAGAAAAACAGCAAGGGAGAGATAGGCACAGAACAGTAGCCCCTAGAGCTCTAGTAACTTGTCAAGCCATGTGAAATAAATATAGCATTAGGAATTCCATAGGCGTTCAGTAAAGGAGTGTGCATTTACCATGCTCACTTCTAATTATGGCTTCTGTTGAGGAAGGTACTTAGGGGTGATCCTTTTTAAATTTCTATCCCTTTATTGTTTAGGTTCCACCTTTCCAATACTAAGGTGAAAACCTAATTACTGGCAATTCTGGTGGACTTTCCCTCCTTAACGTGGTTTTGTCAGCACTGCAATACTAAATAGGGCTCATATTTAAATTATTTAATAATAAGGCTTGAGTTAGGAGTCTACTGAGAAGAATAAGAGCATTTTATATCTCTCTGAGAAAGCAGAAGTTATTGCAGCACATACAGTCATCTTGAGTTTGCCTTTCCCGTTGACTTCCAAACAAGTGTTGCTGCAGCACCAGGGACATAACACATGGAGCCAGTCTTGATGACCACGTATTTATATATGGTCCTTTCTGGAGACGTCTTTTTAAGTGCAAGAGTCAGACTATTTTTTTAATTAAATACAGATTGTTGATAGTCACTTTTTCAACCTACAGATTTGCTTAGCGATCCAGCACAGTAGTGTCTGCAAATGGCAATTCTGACTTTGCCAGATTTGACCCATTTCCTATCAAGATGATAAGTCATTTTCAACCAAAATGTTTTGCAAAAGAGCTTGCTTTTTGACTGGCATGCATAGTGAAGTTCTAGTTAACGACAAACATCTAAATGCCCCTCCAATGTTTTTTTTTGTTGTTAGTTAAAAGATTCCTCCCTCCCCTTTTTTTAACCCATTAAAACATAGGCGTTTGGTTTTAAAATATTCCAGAAAATACCGTTTGCTGACTCTCTCCATTCAGTACAGTGTTTCCTATTTCCAGTGGAGAATGAAAGAAGTCACGGTTGTGTTAATTACTTCCAAGACATGTCATGGGATGAATATTATCTGATCCAGCAAGAGTTAGTACCTTGCTTTGTTGTGGCTTTGGGTGTTGTGTTTATTCATGTTGAGGTTTTATTATCATTAGAAATTATTTGGGTTTTGTTTGCTTGTTTGTCTGCTTTTCCAAGTAGTTGCATTTACCAGTTACTTGGGAAGCCTAAAAGACTGAAAAGGTGAATTCTTTAGTTTGCTGGAGATCTCCCCCAGAAAGCAGCTGGTGTGATTAGCCTGTTATTTTTAGTGAACAGGCTGGATTTAACTGATTATCCCATCTATTTTCTACTTTGAAATCATCACATTTTAGAAACTTCTCCACCAGTCCCCATCAAAAGAAGTGTCTGGTCAGAACATGTATCTTGTCATTTCCCCATCACTAAAATAAAGAAGAAAATGACTGAAAAGAGGGTTCAGGAGAATCATTCATTATAAAAAAGAAGCTTCAAAATGATGAAATGTCTGAAAAAAAAAAAGGGATCCGTATTAACCATTTTATTTACAAGCTAGTAAAAAAGGACATCTTAAAATACAAGCTTTCAAAACCTGGTGCTTTATCAGTTTTGTGGCAGTGTTGCAACACTGTTTCTCCTATTTATGACTTTATTTTTCTCCTTACTTGAAAAACCAATTCTGTGCTCCTTTGCAAGTAATTCCTATTAAATATAATTCATCCCAATGTGGAAGTCCTTTGTATAGGACTGACATGCTGGATAACCACAGCATGAGGTCTCTACACGTGGCGGATTTCATCAACAGGGAATCCTGCAGATGTCAAACGCACTGCTCATCTTTGGGTTGCAGGATTCAGCCTTTCATTTGCAATAAATGGAATGGGATGCTGTTATTCTTGTCTAAGAAATGTTTTGAGAATGATGCATACAGCAGAACCTCATTAAAGATCATTAACATGTTACTCTCTAGGCATATAGGCTGAAGGTAGACGTGTCACACAAAATTATACGCTACCTTCCCTTTTCAGCAAAGCATGTATTGTGAGCTCTGTAGTGAGCTCCTATATGTAACTCAGACTTTATCACTTCCATTCAGGAGACTCCATTCAACATTTCTTCTTCTCCTGAAAGCATTACCATAAATTACAAACATGAAGCTGCCTGGGCTAAATGGTCTAAATAAGTTTAGTTTCATATATTAGAGAGCTATATATGTATATATTATATACTAAACATAATATGTAGAAAAATATATTTAGTTTTTATGGACACATAGAGTTTAAGGCTTAATTTTGCTAGGCTGTACCTAACAAGAAAAACCTCTGCCCTGAGGACCAGATAGTCTCTTTATTCTTATATCACATGCATTGACTCACTTTCTACTGTGCAAGCACACAAATTTCAGAATTACGTGCATTATTGTGGATTTGCAACCGAACTTCCTCCTTTGTTCTCCAAGCCCAGCTGAAACGTGTCTTAGGTTACCAGAGGTGCTTCTCCAAAGGGGTTGTGCAGGCCAGGTCTGTGCTACCTGTTCCTTCATTACAAAGACGTGCTCCTTGGGGCCACTTTCTAGCACGTGGCCATGTCTGACAGTGAGCACAGCAAAGTGTTAGGTGCTGGGAGCAGCGGCTTCTCAAAAACCCATCAGCAGGTTAAAGATGGAGTGGTGAACCGGCAGCAGTATAAAACTTTGTGAACTGCCTTTGACTCATCCCACTTCTATGTTATTTGGGAAGAAATCCAGGTAACAGCCTGATGGTCTAACATTTAAATTATCAAGGAAACAAAGAAAATGCTGTACTCCTCCGGTCACAGGCTGGGAGTTTTAGTGAAAATCGTGTCTCAATGGTAAGCACAGGAGATGCAGTGACAATTGCATGTAACAGGGATGACGGCACTAGATTGTATTGCCTTCTTGATTTAGTAGATTTGACTTCTACATTTTCACACAATGACCTAAAAGAAATATTATACCCCAGAGTAACTTTGAAATTGTTTGTTTAAATTAACTTTCATTTGGATTTATGCTTAATGAAATCTTCAGAGACGCAGACAGCCCCTCTCTAATGAAATGCTGTATCTTTGAACCAATGAACAGGGTTGCCAAACTGTAAGGATTCCTCTCTAAATGAGTGGGCTTTTATAATGTTACACTTGGGTGGCACAAGCAGAGTGCTAGATGATTAGTTTATGGTCTAGATCATTGTATTTTTATTACACTCATAAAAACTGTGTTTCTCCTCATTTTCGTAATGGCTTCAATGAGCTTCTATACCTTCTAGAGGCACATTAAATCGTTATGTGATGAAAGTACTGATTTAGTGGGGCTAGTTTTAAAGTAAGATGCATGTTTTGAATTCTTATCTTAGTCTGATTGCTGACTGAAAAAGGTGAAACTACGTTAGAATGAATGAAATCTCTTATCATCTTCCTTACATACAAAGAAGGTTCCCAGCTGTGGCCTAAAACAAATGCAGGACAAAAAAGATACAAGTGATAAATCTACGTCTGTCTGTAAAATAAGCTATCTATCAGTTTAATTTTGCTGGTTTTGTGGCATTATGAGTTTTTAACAGGAGGATGGGTGGATTATAGATATTTTTATTTTTAAAATGTTTTTAAGGGGAGAAGAGAAAGAAGATAAAGATTATTTTTATTCCATATAGGCAACTGTAATTTTTTTCCCCACTTCTGTTCAAAATTATAAATAACCCTATTCTGTGCAAACCCTAGATTAATTTCTCTAAATAATTCTAAGCTTGTTTTAAAAGTTGTTTTAATTATGTTGCAAAATGGAAAAAAAAAAGGAAGAGAAATGTTATTTGTTTCTCTATATGCAAGCTATTCTTAAAAGAGAAGACAACATCATTATCCATGAATGGGAAACCTTTTTATTTGATATGTAATTAAAAAAAAATAATCCTTGAATTGAATGTATCATCTCATCTTTGCACAGTTTAGACAAAGGCCTTTTTTGTTTACAAAATTTACATGTCAATACAGTTGCTTCTAAATATTTCTGTGAAATAAACATAACCCTTCACAAAAAGCGCAGTTTACTCTTCATTCAGTAATTTTATATGCTAGCAAAAAGACAATGAAAGTTGTATGCAAATATAACATCAATGTACAGCATAATAATAACAGTTTTTAGCGATTATGCTGCTTGGTATTAATTCATAGGAGCCTTTTTGTTCAGCCATGGGCTGTGTTTGGAACAGAGATACGCCAGACCAGAGCATCTCTGCTTGTTTGCTGTTTGTGGGAGGCATCCACAAATCCTTTAGTTGAGGATGCACTGGATTCCTGTATCCTACTTTGTGGCTGGCCTCAATTATTAAGTGATCATGCTGGTGGTGAAGATACGCTGTTTTCTTCTGCTCCTGCTGTACCTGTGCTCTGTGAGTGCACAGTCTGCAGCAGGAGTTGGACTTCTACCTCCAGAGAAAAAAAGGAAAGTAAAAGGGGAAAACAGAGCTAGACAAAGAAAAGGAAAAACAAAAAGGAAAAGAAGAAAAAAAGAAGGAAGGGAACAAAAAAGGAAGAAGGGGAGGAAGAAGAAAGAAAATAATGCACGTTTGCAACAAATCTTTTGTAAATGTGCATTTGAAGGGACGATTCCCCCATCTGAAATGTTTCTGGAAGGACAGATTTGGTTTGGGTTTTTCCTGCTTTTTCCTCATTACTGTTGTTCAGATGCAACTTCTATGATTGTTTCAGCAATGCAGCACTTTAATAGCTTTTGCTACATGGCAAGCTGTAAAAAGACACAGGGTTGAGGACACAAACAGGTTTCAATACATGTGACTTCAGTAGGTCCATGCTGCTTTAGTATTAAATATCAAATCCCAAATATCTGTATGTTCTGCAAGCATAGTTCAGTGTTCCCTTTGTGGATCTAAAAGTTTGACAGAAAAGCAGCTGAACATGGTACCGGGAACGAGGAGAGATTTTGTGGAAGACCCGAATTGAAATAGCAGGATATTCTTTAATATTTCATGGACGCCTGCAAAATACGGTGCCAGTTTATTCAGGGATTTGAAAGCAGCTGCAGAGTAAAAGTGTCTAATGAAAATGAAATAAATTTCCTGTGAATGGAATAAATTTTGATTGTGTGTCTGAGTGCAGTAATTATACATGTCACGCAGTAATTAGGCAGTCACAATGTGGCCACGGTGTCTTTCTTTGTCTGCAGATGGTCTGGGAGAACGGCTGTGTCGTTATTGTCATGCTGACACCCCTCGTGGAAAACGGAGTCAAACAGTGCTACCACTATTGGCCAGACGAAGGGTCAAACCTCTACCACATCTACGAGGTACCTAAACAAAATATCTGGTTCTAAATGTGACACTAAGTGTACGGGTTGATTTTATACAGGGCAAAATGGGGTTCAAGCTGATCTAACCTGGAGGTTGAGCTGAGGGCTCTTAAATACACTTCGTGTGCCTTCGAGTAGTTTTAGGTTTGCAGAAAATCTGAACACAGTTTTAATAGCCATGTAGTTTCTGCTGAATAAGATCTCATAAATAATGAGCCAAGTATTACAATGAAAAAAGGACAATAATTATGTTTTTCAGATGGTTTTGCAAGTGGTTGAAATATGAAAAAGTGTATCTATATTTTATAGGTAAATAGTATTTTTAGAACTAGTGAAATTTGCCTTAGGAAAGCCATATGTATCTCTTTGTAGAAAAGCCTGTATTATCTTTAGTATCTTTATATCTTTAGCAATTAATGCTATCTATTTTTACCTCTTGCCTCAGTCACAACAGCAAATACATATTTTTCTTTTCTGCTTTACATTTCTACTCCAAAATTTGACATCACCAGTTTTGTTGCTATGTAACGTTGACAATGGCTGTTAGATTTTCCCAGTTGTCCAGCTGAGTAGAGGGAGAAAATAATACCACAATACAAAGAATAGGAAAACGTGAGGAAATACTGTTATTTAAAGTAAAATGGGAACAAACTAATTTTCTGAAAAGATGAACTGTGCAAATAAGCTGCATTTTTTAATGCTTATTTTTCTACGTAGCAGAAGAAGCTGACTTTTAACTTCTCATGTGAATTCAACTCAGATTTTTAAGACCTCTGCGAGTGACCTGGGCAATGCATTCTGGGCATTTCCAAGTAGAAAGCGACTGGAAGTCTTAACATATTTTCAGGCAGTGTCTTTTGTATTCACATAATGATATGAAGTTTCAACTCAGTGATTTTTCCTTTTGCATTAAAACTGTCAAGAATTTTTCTTACATTTTCAATAGACTAGCAGGGACAGCTAACCCCTTCCTGACAACTACACTGCTTGCTAAACTAAAAAAAAAATATTTTCCCAGCACTCGCCAATTTGCTAATAAAAATAAAACTTTCATGCAATTCCTTCATCCCAGACATCTTACACTTGCAGTCCTGAAGATGTAGCTAGCAACCAAAATTGCTGATCTCCGTTTGTTTCTTCCTGTGGCGTGTAGGTAAACCTTGTCTCTGAGCATATCTGGTGCGAGGATTTCCTTGTGAGAAGCTTCTATCTGAAGAACCTGCAGACAAACGAGACCCGCACAGTGACACAGTTCCACTTCCTCAGCTGGAACGATCAGAGGGTTCCTGCTTCCACAAGATCACTTCTGGATTTCCGCAGGTAAAGCACAAAGTATGACAGTTTCTTTAAGACAATCCGGATCTGAGGAACTAAACTAGTCCTTTTACTTGTCCTTTAAATATTTCTGGTTTGAAAGGGGGTTCCTCAGCCTGTGATGCCACAATGCTAAACTAACACCAAAATCTGCAGTAGGTTGATGTTGAGTGTTGTCTCACGCGTAAATGTTGCCTGGTTTTAAGACGTATTCATTTCCCATTTAGAGATCGATACCTTTCCTCCCTCTGTACAGCCCTTTGGTGCTTCTGTATCCGTTCTGCAACTTCCAGGCTTTTTTATATGTCTCCCCTATGATCCTTATTGCAGGAATCTCACAAATAAATAGTGTAGTATGAGTACACTTAAAAAGAAAAAACCAACGTGGTGGAGTCATATGGAAGTAACAGCATTCCCATGGGAACGTTTGCTCGTAAGGATGAGACAGTGAGGTCTGTAGACCTTCTGTGGCTGCAGGAAGGTGGAAATTTGAGAAAGCAGATGAAAATGTTGACAAAGCATACCCTCTGGAATTTTAAGGGAAGTCAACGTGGCTTTAAAATACAAATATACAAAGGCAAAACCTGTGAAAGTCCTTGCCACCTTCTCTAATGTTTGCTGTGTCTATCTAAATTTTAATTTGAAAATTAAAGCCATGCATGATAAATACTGGACTGAAATAATCTTCATTTGATTGCAAACCGTGCCCAGTGCATCGTGTGTAGGTGTTAGCGTATGCCAGCTAATCCACAGTGATGTGCTTATGGCTAATGAAAAGAATCTCCAGGAGGTTTGGGGAGTTGGTTCTCAATCCGCAAGCGGCCTGTGGGATCGCGTGTTTTCCCCTCTGTACTACAATATTATATACAACCCCCCAAAGTGATTATACGGGGCTCAGTGCTCAAAGGGTCCAAACTTGTTTCTTTCAATACATGCTAGGAGCTCTGACTGATGCCAGAGTTGTGCATCTGCACCTGAGCGGAGAAGCTGGTTGCCTGTTGGCAGAGTTTTACCCTTAAAAATTTAGGACTAAATGCCACTCTTCATCCATCAGTATTCTCATACGTATTGCAAGGCTTCTCAAAGCAGAGAGTCATCTGACATGGTGCAGGTCAAGTAACGGAGTACAGCTGTGCTGAGTCACTAGGAGCTATGGCTAGGTAAGAATATAAGGATATGCTACAGATTCGCAACGCAAAAGTGATAGCAGGGGAAGGAAGCATGGCCATAGGATGGAGTTGAAATTGTAATTGAATATTCAAGGTTTTCTTCTCTGAGTTCAAACTTTAATGTGATTTTTATAGGTTGATTTCCCTTTGCTTGTGGTACCGAGGAAGTTGCCTGTAGTGAATTTCTGTAGTGAAAATTCTGAATTGGTTCTATCAAGCCATGTGAGGCTGCAGCACGGAGCCAACACAACGTCTGATTTTGCTCATTTTGAAGTTAGTGGGAAAGCTGCTAGCAGTTCTAACTAGACAATAAATGAGCCTGTACAGCCAGGACATCTGAAGTTCGGAGCACCTCAACTCCGACTTGCTACAGTAAGAACTGAGGACCCTGCATGAGCTGCAGGATTAGATCCACAGTAAGTCACAGTTCACATCACCAGGAAAGCACTTCTTAAAGTGACATTGTGTAAGGGTTAGATAGCCATGTTGAAGAACTGTTGCAGATACTTTGAAAAAGAAAATTTATAAGTAGATAGAGAAAAGTAGCGGAGCTGCCATTCTTTGTATTTAAAGCCAGTATGGGAATGAACCTGTTAAGATTTAATTGAATTCTGAGTGTTCATTTCATATGTATTCACAGTCCAGTGTAGGGTACTGTAATCATGTGCTACGTGCAGATTTTGTACAATGAACTCATAATACTGAATGCATAGTAAAATTCCGTCTGAAAAGGAATTTTGGCATGCACAATAGCTGGTCTATGAATCTCAGTTTTCTTGGTCATCTGATGTTGCTGTTTTTTTAATGACAAAAAAACCTAATGCACTATTGCTAAAATAATGTATTTGGAATTCATTTATACAATACATGTTTTGCACCTGAAGCTTTCTATTTAAAGTACAAACTCCGCTGGATTACGACAGCTGAGTCATAAAGCCCCCAGAATAAATGTCTGGCAGCGCTACCATACTCATAGAGGGTGGTGCTAGGAAGGGGCTGCTCTCATTTCTTTTAATCTTATCTATGTTTTTATGTGCATTCAGTGTGTTTGTATATATATATGGATATGTGTGTATATTTATATATTCACATACATATATGAAATTAAGCATATACATAACCAACCCTCTATTTTTTATAATTCATCACCAAGAAAAATTGGATTCCCAAAATTACCTTGCCCAGAGTCTGTGGAAATATGGACCTTAAAATTTTTATTGAAGTAAATTTTGCAAGTCTCTTTGAAAACTTGAAAGCTTACAGTTCTCTTACTATGTATCAGTGTTTTAGATGATTTTGCATCTAGCAGATACATTAAACCTTATGGAATAATCTATCGTACTTTCAGAATGTAGGTATAAATTGCCAAAAAGAGATTATTCTATATATTTTAAAAATCTGTACAAAAGACAGTCCCTGAGAGGTGAGGCTACTACAGAAACGACTGGTCAGTTTTAAATGCTTCTGGAGTCCTAATTTCATTTTGAACAATAGACCAATCATTATTGCTCTGGACTAGCTTGTTAGTCATGCACTGATATGTGTAATTAAATATTTCTTGAGCCCAGAGGGAGCACATTTACACTTTAAAGAGGGACTGCTAAGCTAAAAGATAATTAGCATCACATGTGAGGGCTTTGCTTAAAATATATATCTATTATGCTATCACTTCTCGCTGTGTGCAATGGCATTTACTAACACTGCTCACTTTAAAAATGGACAAATTCTTATTTTGCCAGCTAATTAGCGGTTGCCAGTGTCATTTTTGTGATGTTGCAGCTAGTAATATGAGCCCAGTTGCATAGTCACAAAAGTGATCATTGGAAACTGTGACTCTGCTGCAGGGACAATGTGGGAAACCCCTTTTCTGAGCCTCTAACGACCTCTGACCTTTGCTTGCTGATGGTTTGCATGATGATTTCTTTTTCACTCAATGAGCCAAGGGTTGGTTTGTATTACTAATCATTCTTTCTAAGTTAATTCTTCCTGTATATGTATATATATATATATAAAAATATATATTTTCTTCAACATTCAAGAACTTTGCTTACTGATGAATTTTCAGCTCACTCTCATTAGCCAGAACTAAGAACGAAATGAGATGTTGCTGCACTTCTAAATATTTTCATAAGCTATATATAGACAAAGCTATGAACCAGCTGGATTGAAACCCTTTGTTTTAATGTGTTTCCTGAAATGTGTGATAATGAAAATGTTTGAAACGCCTTCAATAAAACTGACAAACATAAGGTGTCTTTCCCTAACATGTGTCTCTGGCTGTCTGATTTACTGAGAGGTCTGATTTACTGAGAGGTTTAGATCGAGTTTGTCATTGAAATTATATTAGGACTTTGGTAGATGGCTAGTCACAACATGCGAATATCATATTAGTGGTGCCATACAAGGAACAAAGGAACCACACAAGCAGAAAAAGAAATGGTAAATACCCTCCATAGTTACTAGCTTTTATTTAAGATGTTAAATGCAGAAACAACTTTGCTAATGCACATGGTGGGAGGTGGGGGGAGGATGACCAGCTGCACTGCACGTAGGGGAATGCAGACTGACTGTGTCTGATGTTGTTACAGACATTTCAAATATAATTTACTGTACAATACAAAAAATAAATATCAGGGTTTATATTGTGTAGAAGGAGTTGGTCCTCAGATACGACCATCAAGAAATGAATGGTTCATTCATGTAAAAACTCTACTGCAGCTTAAGTCATTGAAATTTTGCTTGGTAGTGCCTGCGTATATATGCATTTATGGACCTACAAGTGGTCCATTTAACTTCTAAAGTCAGGTGCTTCTCGATGACTTACCACTTATTTCATAGAACATTGTTCTACTGCATTAATTACTTATATCCAAGCATTATGAATAAAGACAGAATGTCTCTGTAAGTAGGATTTACATCAGTAAGCAAAAGAGTAAGAATTGTGAAAAATTCCTGAATTCAAATGTTTAAAGAATTCATTACAAGAACTTAATATTGTTATCAAGTCCAGTTAGAATCTTAAATAATAAAAAGCAGAATGTGATAATGCAGTTTCATGGGACATCACCAACATCTCTGTAGCCTGTTTGGGTTGAGTTCCAGGTATCCTGACTCCCTGTCAGATTTAGAAGTTTAGGCATCTTCAGGCTATACTGTAAGCAATGTTTAAAGATATATGCATGTTTTCACAGCACAGATGTTAGTGAATAGATGAACAGCCAAGAACTAAATGATTCAGTAGGTTAGTTATGGTTTAAAATTCATAATAACATTGTACCGCAGTTGCCAAATTCCAGCAGCTCACTTCAGTTTAGCAGTCAGGATCCTGTGTAACACTTGTGCTGAGCTGGGGACTATTAGGGGGTCTGGGCACCCCTTGGAAGCTGCCCTGTGAAATGGTTTCACAGGAGACCTTCTAGCTCTGGTAACCTCAAACATCTTACCAAATAAATGGAATGAAAGGTTTTGATTTCTTGAAGCAATGCTTTCCCATTTTAGCCTTTATTCAGCTTGCCTTGATAACATATGTGTGCATATTTTATGGGTTTTTTTGGGCCTGTAACATACTTGACATGCAAAATATATCCTAGAGCAGAAGACAGGGTTTGGGATTTGGGTTTTTGTAAGGCAATTTAAATAGATTTAAACCAATTTTGTGGGCTCTATTCTTAGACTGAATATCTTGGGGTTTTGTCAGCACTGGTTAATTCCTTCCTTGATTTTACATATCAGCAGACCTGTTTGATAGCTGTACTTTCATTGATTGACTTCGGATATATTCTCTTGCCACTAAGAATGTTTAACCAGGAAGCTGTAGAAGAGAATAATTTGTAAATATTAAATATACAAGACTTCTACACTAGAACCAAAGCAGTAAAGCTTTCTGATGGTTTTAGTTATTTTTATCACAATAGATTACATTTTAGGATTTTGTGAGAAGCTTTTCAGGAGATTTGGTATTTGCCTTTCTGAGGAGAACTGGCTTAACAAATCAGCACACATTGCACAAAGTATAGTGACATAGCCAGTTTTGATTTTGGATTCAGTTTGGTGCCCCTCGATACTTCTTTGAGCAAGCTCATGAACTCAAAGATGGCTGTAAAATTAAAGCATCTCAAGATAATCTTAGTTTTGGAGCTAAGATGAGACATTTGAGAAAAGAGTTCGTTTATTTTGCCTAGCCAACAGTGATAACTGAAAACAGGGATGTTTTTTGGGATTTCTACAGTAGCAAAATTTCTACAGAAGCAAACTTTAAAAACGATCATGTATGTAACAACTGCTTGTTGTACTAGCAAATTATCAACCTGACTGTTTCTTTAAAGACTGTTAATATGTACTTTTTCTTACTGCGTATTTTTGACAGTTGGCTAAAGAAACAATAGTAATATGCTTAATTAATTTTTTGTGTCTGTTTTATTTCAGAAAAGTAAACAAGTGCTACAGGGGTCGCTCTTGTCCAGTAGTTGTTCATTGCAGGCAAGTACAATTTCTAAAATAGCTTTAGAGAGATTTGTATGTGTAAGAATTTAATTTTTTTTTTAATGGGCAAATTAAAGCTTTAGATGAATCACTAAACAGATAGTGAGGTAGGCTGAAGGTATTAAATATAATTCAGTTGTTTTTAATGCTAATTAATACTGAGGATCTATTTTAATAACAAAATTATCTTTTCCTGTGATTTCATAGATGTTGTGCCACAATTTAACAATGTATGGCTGTCTTTTCCAATATAAGTAGCACTTCATTTTCATAAATCTCCTTCAAAATGATAGTGATTCCTTGCATCTCCTCCCAATTCAGTTGTCTTTATTTTATTAACACTCAGTTACGTTTTATTTCTTCTTTGCTTGCTTTCAGTGACCATGGTAAGAAGAGGGCAATGTCAGGGAGTGGAAATCTACCCAGAGATCAAGTGATCCTTTAAGCGTAGATTATGTTTAGGCCTGACAGTCTGATAGATGCACACAAAAGCTATCAGGCAGGTCAATGGAAAACTTTGCCATAATGACACTAATGGTTGGTTTTCTTATTGGATGTTCTGACTTGTAAGGAGAATGTTGCACTTATTTATCAAAAATATTCTTATCGATAAGGAAGACAGAAAAACAACCTTGCTAAGAGGCAGGTTGTTTAACATGGGGTACTCCACTTTGGGTGGGAGTGAGAAGAAAGGGGACATGTTTCACATGTGGCTCAGCAGAATTACCTTCCACTGGATGCTAGGAAGCCCTCTGCAGAGGTGAATGCTCTGGAGCAGGCTTGTTTGCATTGCATTGAGGAAGCCTGGGAAAAGGAACATTTGATGCAGAATGAAGAACCTTCAAGTTTCCTGCATTTTCCTTACTGTGATGGATGGAAGTGCCTGCCATCAGCTCAGTAGTTTTTGTTTTTATTGGGCCTGATCGCTGCTTTGTCTCTTATTATTCAGTTTAACTAATAAGATTGTGTCTTTGTTCCTTTCATGGACGCAGAAAAAAAAATTATTACCATTACCTCCTTTTCTCTAAGCAGTGATCTAGTAACTGAAAGAAAAAAACCTCTGTCCACAGAGACTTAACAAAAATTAAGTTTCAAAGCCTGCCTGTAAACAGAATGTAATAACCCGCTTCACGCTGTTCTATTATTTTTCCTTTCATTAATTCTTGTACACAAATTGAGCTATCAATAAAAATAATGGCTTAATTAATAAAACTACATACCAGTCTAATTGGTCACACATGCACCTTTGTAAAAATTTTAGGGAGGGAAAGAAAAAAAGCTTTTACTTAAAGTCTTAATTATGTTTGCTAACAGCAGCTCTAAAAGAGCATCACGCTGGCAATTACACATTGCTCTCTGAAAGGGACACAAGCTGCATTCAGATTAGGGAGCTTTCCCCCTCCCCAGGCTTGGTCTCACATCTCTGAGGAAGGGCTGATGACACACAACAGTTAAAGCTGTTTCTTGGGAATTACATGATAATATTTTTTCTGGTCATTGCAACTAAGGAAGAATTCAAGGGAAAGGTAAAAAGAATAAACAAACCACTCATGATGTATAGTGAAGGAAGACTGCAGTCCCTCAGTAGTCAAATATTTTGGTTCTCAAATGCGTGTCGGTATGCATTGCCTCTGACCACTGTGTTCAAATGCAACCCATGACATTTTGAGACCATTCTGGATAATGTTCTGCTCTAGCTTATTCTGTGGTTCTTGATGTCACATACAAGTGACTCTAAGCTCATTGTATGTGCACTTCTTGAACAGAAGGGTATCCTGTTTTAGGGTTAATGGCTTTTCCACTGTTGTTTAAAATGCTTTCTTGCAGAAACACAACTTGGCTTAAAAAATCAAAACAAAGCCCTGTTATCCGTGCAGACTAATACTTAATCTTCCACAAACAGCTTGCATTAATTCAGTGCAAGCTTTCTCTCCTCTCTCAGTACCATGCTTTAGCCCCTTGTTCTGTCCTCTCCCCCCCATGTGTAAAAGTATAAACATTGAGGGCAGGTACCTGCATGTTGAGTCTAGATACACATTGATAGGCTTTATTTTTTCTTTTTCCCTTTCTGTTGGCAGCAATGGTGCGGGAAGAAGTGGAACCTACATTCTAATTGACATGGTTCTCAATAAAATGGCCAAAGGTGAGAATCGAAAGGCTTGTTACTTCCTCAGTACTGGAAGATGTGCTTGTGTTGCCATGGCAACGCGGGGAACAATATTCACAGAAAATCTGAGAATAAATTAAAGGCAAATTGTACTCCTTCCTGAATGTTCTTAAGTTTTATTTTCATAGCGATTTCAAACAACAAACCCAAGCACAAATGCTTTGTGAATGAGCAGGTGGATTTGTGCTGCTGAGGAGTATTTGAATTTTTAAATTTGTAATTTAAAATAGTTCTTAGAGTTTTTAGAAGATACCTTGGGACTGTACAATCCTTATTTGACGGTTACATGAGTTAGGTGCTGGACTGCTTCATGGCTGTTGCCTGGTTCTCTGTCACCTGGTCAAACAACCATTAACTCTTCATTTTGTGGCTGCCCATTGCCACTAAATTGCCTAGAAGACCTGGTACCAGACAGGGCCTCCTGCGCTGCACAGGTTTGTCTCTTAGGAGGAAAAAGACTGTAGTGAACAGGACAGAGGACTGAAAATAAATCAGTTAATGCTCTGTTCCCGGTTCTGCTACTGCCTGTTCAATATTGAATAATTTATTTAATTTTTCTGTTCCTTAGTTTCCTTATCTGTGAGATGTAATTTTATGAAGTGGGGAGTTATCTTTCAACATAAATCTATACTGTTGTTTGTTTAAAATGAAGTCTGTAGATTCTTTAGAGATTGGGACCATTCCCTTTGCATTTTATTTATTGTTAAATGGTTCATGGTGGGAAGTACTTGAAATACCCTGAAATAATCTTTGTATGTTAGAACTAAACCAAAATTTTTATACTGTTACTGTGTCTTCAAAAGGAAGAGGGGTAAAAGTGGGCATGTAAACCTGACCAAGGTCAAGACATCATAGTCACTTTATTTGTGGATTATTGTACCCATTCTTTGTGCCTTCGGCCATGTTTGTATCACAGTTTTGTAGAACATTTTAAGAGGAAGAGAAATCTTATGAGGTTGAAAGTAAATAGAAAATAGTCATTTGCCTTTCTTAATTCTTAACCTGTGTTCTTAAGTCACCTTGATCTGGCATTATGCACATATGTGTATTTAAAGAAAGAATTAGTTGTAAAAACATATGTTAATTTATACAGAGAAACAATATTTAGTTCTTTGAGTTCTAACCACTTTACAGTTGTTTAAACTTTTCTAACATAGACATGTTTGTATATTAGTTTAAAAATACACTCCATGCTTTGCAGTCATCTGCTTTTGCATCTTGCATGTCCCAGTCCTGTGGGGCGTAGCAGGGTCCCATCCCTTTAGAAAGAAGAGTTTAGCATTTTTTTTCTCTCCAGATTCTATTAACATGTCTCATCAAACATGGACTCAATTTTCTGCCCGCGAGCACCATGTGGAACTGGCTGCTGATGTTAAAAGAAGTTAGGTGTTTGCCTTCTCCTTAGCACTGTACTGAAAATAAATTTTTCAGTGGGATGAGATTAGTTTTTCATGCTCGTTGGAAAACAGGTTTTCTCTCTGTGAAGGAATATGGAGATATTTCCAATGCTTGTTACGTGCCACGTGACAACCTAGTCTTTAAAAATAGAAGCAATGGTACATCGTAAAATTAATGTAGACCTTTGTTAAGTATTTGTTCGGCTCATTTCAGTCATCAGCAATGAGAAGCCATGATGAAAACTAGATTTAAAGTATATGCAATTTACTCGCATAAAGAAGTAAATGAGAAATATTTTCTAGCTTGGGGCTTTCAGGCACTTAAGGGAGGGTTGACTTTGTTGTAAAAGCACTGAAGAATGCCATTTATTGACTCCATTGTACCATGTAATGTCAAATTCCATTTTAAGTGTGGGCTTAGCGCTTCACAATACCAGACAAGTCATGTGAAACTGGCCAGAGAAAGGCGTCACAGGGCTTTTTGGAGATCGGTCACCCCCATTTTGTTCTTGACCTGCTCCCCTCTGCCCATGGGGGTGTGCGACGCGAAATCCCCTGACCTGGTGCTTTGGCCGGGGTTTAAATGAAAGATCAAAGGGCAGAGCGGGCATCTCAGCCCTGCTGAGGTGGGCCTTTCCCAGGCTGTCACACTGTGCGGCCGCCAAAGGTTTTGTTCGGGCGGGAACCGAGGCCCAGCCTGTGCGGCCGGGGCCCTCTTTGTCTGGCCTGAGAAGCTGGAGGCCCAGGTTGAGGATCCAATGTTCATCAAATGATCAAAGGCCTGAAGCCCTGGACATGAAATCTTTCTTTCCATTTCCTTTTCTTAGAGAATGAATTGCACGAGTGGCAAAGAATGCCCTTTCCAAAGCTTTTATGTGGGGTGCGAGGGCTAACTTCAGAGTCCTTCAGCGCTAAACATAAAAATGTAAGTGCACTTTCAATCTGGGCCCAGCTGCAAGGCCAGCATCTAGTAACATTTCTTTCAAAAAGGCTTTTAAGGATTAAGGCCTTCAGTCTTTCAAAAAAAAAAAAAAAACCCCAAAAAAACGGACTTTTAGGAATAAACTTAGAATAATTTGAGTTTCTTGTTCCACTGTCTGGTTTATTAGAAAGTAGACAATAATGCATTTTTAAATCAAAGTAAATAGAGGAGTACTTAGTTTCGGCAGTGGGAAAGTAGAAAGCAATCAATAAATGCCTTGGCTCTTTAGTGGGGGTTTTAATAGGGTGGGTTGAGAAAAGGAGCTCCTTGTTCATGTAATGATTTACTTCCCTGCATTCTCTTAGACAGTTAACTGTAAATGCCTTTGTCATTTACAATTTCTTCTCCTACTGCTCATTGAATTAATGCTAACACTTAGTCTATTAAACACGTTATAAATTCATATCTTCTACTGTCTTGCCTGTTGCTGTCCCTCGTATTATTTTAGATGCTGAAAAACACCGGCCAGGGCTCTGTTCCTAGAGCATAAAGCAGGGGACATCAAAATGGGGAGGGGGTTGTGCTCGACACCCACCATGTCAGTCTGATGGCCCCAGCCCCTTTGAGAAAGCAGGAATGAAATCTTAAAAAAAACCAAAGCACCCTGTGTCAGTGCACTTTGCAGGATGCTATAAGTTGGTGCCAAGGGTAGAAGTGCCCCCTTGGTGTACTGGGAGGGGTGGGTGTGTGTGTGTGCGGTGAGCTGGCAGGAGGGCACACAAGGGCTGGCAGGAACCCTTGCTCAGCAAACACTTTTCTGGCCCCCAGCTGCCTTTGAGAGCCACACAGCGCCGGCCTGCGGGACTCCCTCCGGCTCTGCGCAGCATCAGGAAGGATCTCCTCTTGGGTTGGGTTTTTAATGAATTTCACTGTCCTCTGTGTAGTAAATGTAATGTCTGTATCTGTGCACATTCACTCCAAGCAGCCACATTAAATAATCTTATTAGTTCCTGGAGCAGTCAGAGAACAACAGTGTCTATTCAGTACTATCATTCTTGTGTTGTGTCAGCAAAAAGTTTTAAATGCAAGTGTATCCTTTTGTTTAGTTGTTCCAGTAACTTCATGCTGCTATTGATCATGTAGTTTATTTCTAGATTTATTTTTCTTGCTAGATTCATATGCAGAGTAGTTACAAAACCCTGATCCTGTGCTCATCAAAGTAATAGCAAAAACTAAGTGGTGTTGAGTATGGCCTTACAGTAAGACATTTAAAAACTGTTTGACATGTTTTAGCTATGATAATGAATTAACTATGATAATGATTTTTACATGGGTGTTACAATTTTAAGGCAGTTACCAAGTCACCTCTCATTTCCCTGACAGCTTAGGACAAGCTTTAGTTTTAAATGAGAAGTTGAGAAGTGATTTATTTCGACTCCATGTGTGCTTCCATGATTTAAATAAATGCAGAAAATGGTATTGGATTGGTTTTGTAGATAACAATGCTTGCTGGATTTTTGACAGACTGTTTTTCTGAGGCTGATTTCTGCTGAGAATTTCAACATTCTTGTATTTACAAGTTTTATCCTTTGTTACTAGGGAAGATAAGCTGATTTAGATTTAGTCTACTTGATATTCCTTCCTCACCCCAAACTCACAGTAACTCTGAGCTGATCAGGTTTTTTTCTTTTTGTGTGAACTAGAGAAAAATTGAGAATTTTCTCATTTCTTGTCTTTCCTGCAGGCTTATTGTAGTGACTAAAAGTTTGATGTATTGCAAGACATTTTTATTGAGTGTTTCTGGCACAAAAAAGAGAAAAAATGGGATTATGAGTCTTCCTACTTTCATTTTTCTGAACTGAGAAGCTAGGATAGGGTAGATAATAGTTTGATTTTTAGATATTAATCCAGCCAGCAGCTGCTTAGGGTTTGCTGACCATCCATTTTCTTGTGTTTGAACTAGCTGGAACGAGATGAGTCAAAGGGAAGGCGAATATGAATTTTAAAATCCTTTTAAAGTATTGATTTCCGAATTCTAAAACCCAGCAAAAAGATTCGATTTAGTAAAGCTGAACCAACGGTTTATTCTCTCGCATTCAAAAGCTGGGATTATAATTGATGAGCACACACTCTGGCCTGGGCTGGCTGCGGAGGTTATCTCCCCAAGTCCTTTCCTTGCCCCTGCTACCCTATTGTCTGAGGGTCTTGTGAGTCAGCTCCTGAGCAGATGCAGTTTATACCGTGACATTTTAAGGCAAAACAAAAGATTCCTTAATTCGCCTTCTGACTCATCGTGATCAAATGATTTTGGCTAATCTGAACCCTTGCTGAGGTTTTGCTTATCTGCTGTGTGGATTTAACAATCATAATGAAGTTGTGAGGTTAGCTCCTCTCTGAAAGGATTTTATGAAAGAAAATGCTGGCCCATATTCATGTTAAAATGGATTCAATCTGCTTATTTTTGAGTCCTTATGCAAAGTCTGAGAAAATTCTGTTGTTCAGTTGTGCTGATACAAGTCTAGACCAGACTATTTCTGACATGCTCTTGGTGAACAAGGGGATATTTCTTTCACTGAGGATCCAGCTTCTCCCATGAAAATAAAACTTAACATACTGTGTGTCATCCAGTGATTGAAAAAATATGTAGTATAAAAGAGACATTACTGGTGGGATTTTTTTTAATGGTTAAGAGAGCAAAAAGTGGGATTAGAAATAGGTGGTATTCTGGAGAAAAAATCAGGACTTACAAATTCAGTTGTTTTCCTGTTTTAAGTTTGAATTGATCATATAGATGGTCTTTGAGATTTGGGTGAGATAGATTATTATCTCTAGGAAAAGGGGGGGGAAATGCAGGCCAGTAAAGCCTAAAAATTAGGGTTTGCTTTGTGCACTGTTTTGCTGTCCACAAGGCTGCCTCAGTTCTCAGCAGCAATAATGCTAACCAAGTAAATCTGAAATGTTGCTATTTCAGTTTCTGATGGAAGCTCTTAGTGTCCATGTAAACATATCATATGTTATAAGGCCGGTTTTTCAAATGAGCTGCATTTATGTATTGTAACTTTTATGTAATGAGTTACCCTGGAAACACAATTAGGCAAATAGTGCTCATTCTTGCAGCCTTTCCCAGCAGATAATTAATCACAGTGAGAGCTGGGCCCCCAGCTACATGCAAAAGTGTATAGGGAATGTGTAAGACAGTTTTTTATGGTCCAGCCTGTGATGCTTAGCGAACTCTCACGATTTAGAACAAGCTGTATAAAACAGTGTTTATTTCCTTCGCAAAACACATTTTTGATTTATAAAGCTTTAAAGCTTTTGACACATTATTGACACTGTGGAGTCATCGATTACTGGTTCATCAAATGAGGATAAAAATGTAGCATGTTCTACAAGCTTCTGTTGTGAAATGAATTAGTGACCACGGGGAAGGTGTTGGTTGCCTGGTGTATGCTGTATGGACTGCATTTTCAGATGGTTTCCTTCATGGCATCTAGAGATTTCAAACAAAAAGAAAACAAGTTATTAATGTAATTTCGTTGGCTTCTTTCTTTTTTATATAGTTTAGTGGTCAGGGATTACTCTAAAAGAGGCATATTTCATGAGTTATTTGCTGTTCTGGGATTTTATTGGAAAAGAATTGGGACTAAGAAAGTGTGGTTGTAAACAATCCTAATTATCCAGGGTTTGGGGCAAATGAATTGTGAAGACAGACTGATCAGACATGGGCTATTCCTTGGGAAAGGGAACACGAAGGGGGGTCCCCATAGAGTATTAGAAGACCTTGAAAGGAATGTATTGATGTCAGTAAGCAGCTTGAGATAGTCACTAATTTGAAAACAAGAAGTCATTGACTGAAACTAAGGAGGAGACAAGCAGATAAGGAATTTGGGCGGCATTTTTTCACACAATGGGTAGGTTAGAATATGGAAAAGTGAAAAAGCTGGTCATAGAAGTACTGTGCTATCGGTTTGAGAAGCAGCTAGACAAATGTTTGGAAAAGGAGGTTTATATACAGAGCAAAGAACTACTTTTTTTGTAGCTAATCTCATGCAGCAGTCCATAGAAGGATTTGAAGTATTTAATTGACCAGATGGTAGTCTTCTGGCTGTAAAGGCTACAATGTATGTATGACCTAACTGAAGTGTAATTATTCCACAGCTTCTATAGCTGGACCAGTTTAATCACTTTTAAGGATAAACTTCATTAAAGAATGAATTCATCTTTTGTTTAGGTCACTGCATGTACTGTCTTGTGAAAGCATTGCCACCTACGTGCAACGTAAAATGAAAGTACTGTAAAATGTAGTTCTTACCATTTAATAGATTCATGTGAGTGAGCTACTTCTGTGTCCCCGCTGAAGAAAATTCACATTTTCCAAAGGGGACTCCAAGAATTTTTAGGGCCAGCTGAGGCACGTTTTCAGAAATGTCATCTTTGCAAGCAGCATCTTAACTTTATTCATGTTTGATTCAGCATGTGGAGATGAACTGCCTTTTAGGTAATTTGCCAGTAGTTTCTGGAAGAGGTAGTAAAAGAAGGAAATTGTGTAGAACTCTTATGGGAGCTGATACTGGGGAACACCTTTAAGTAGGCAGTAGCAGCACATCCACAATTCTTGCTACATGTAGAGTTTGTATGTTGTGTGTATGTGTGTGTGTGCACGCCTGTGTAAGTTGAATTTAGATGTGTGCACTGGTATTTTCTAGAGTGACAACAGGTGATTATGGGGTATCTTAGCCTATATAGAATATAACTCATTAACTTCGATTTCTTGCATGTAGTAATTTAGGCATATTCTTTTTACTTTTAACTTGGGGGAGGATGGAGGAAATCCAGATGTAAAAGAGAAACAGTTTCTATACTGTATGGAATGTGATGTGACATATTCTCATGCACAGTGGAAGTGAGCAAGGACTGGTCCTCAAATTAGCATCCATTTGCATTCAGTTACAGTGAGTGGTTTCTGCATGTTTTTTCTCCATTGACAAAGGATATTAGCTTAAAAGCTGAAATGGCAGTAGTGAATTTCTATCCCTGCAAGACTGTTAAAATTAGTGTAACCTTAGAAGCATTATTTTCCTTTGGAATTTTTTTTTAAATAGGCTGTATTCCATCTTCCATATCACCTTCCTTAGGATTGTGTACTGACAAAGCGGTATCACTTACATTTATAAATCTATGACATGCATTTTTCAAGTATTAATGTAAAATGTGTAAACAATAACACACAATGTATACTCTGTGTGTGTATGACTGTCACAATAATTTTCATTGCTTCACTTTCATTACTGTAAGTACTCCCTTCTTCATAGATATGCTTGCTTTGCCCATTGAGTTCTTTTGTTTTGTTTTAATAAAGTAGTGAATTTTTAATTAGGGTCATTGTTAGGTGTATAAAAGCACTTACGTATTTTGTCTGAAATTACAGACAGTTCACTGATTCAGGTATGCATTGGGTCAGTCCCTAACTGCATACACACATGCACACAAATTTGTTCATCTCAGAGAGACAATAAGCTTTTAATGAAAATGCCAGCCTGAATACATTTCTCTTTTTTGTTATCTTTAAAAGTGTGTCCCTCACTAGGTTTTTGCTGACGCTTCTCTCTTTCCATGAAAAGCATCAAATGATCCTCCTGGCCAATAGCAGAACTCCAGCAGCTAGAGCAGCAGACATCTGGATAACTACAAATGAAAATCGCTTTTATTTTTGTAGGTTTTAGCTGTTGTTGAGCTCCCTTTTTTAACTCTAATATTTACAAGTGTTTTTATTTATTGGGCATTCAGACAATGTAAGTTGAAGGAAGAAAATACTCATTTCTTTGCAGCAGAGCACTGTATAAACAGCGGTTACTCTTACAGCACGTTTTTCACTTCCATGGCCTTCCCTACACAATACTGCAACTGGTTTATCTTTTCACTGTGGTTGCACATAGCTTTTTCTTTTGTCTTTTCCATCAAAATTGGCAAACTGGGCAGGTGAGGGAAGAGGGGAAGGCAACAGACACAAAACACAGACCTCAAACACCATTGGATTTGGCAGATTCTAGCGTTCGTGAGCCCGAAACTGCAGAGCAAAAACTCCGCTTTTTTCAGCCCAGGTTCATTCCAGCTAACTTCAGCCATATAAACCATCTAGCATTGAGCATCTCTCCTAACCTAGTTGTCCAGGTCTCCTCAGTCATCAATGGAGAATGATACGCACCTCTGGAGGGTAATTCTCAGGCAAATGAATTGCCCATCAGAGCTTCCCCTCTCTCTCAGCTGTTGGGAGAGAAGATGACTAACTCCGATTCGAACTTCAAGGATGGCTGGAGTAGATGAGATGAGGCTGGGCCTTTGAGACTGAGCTAGTTAGTAAATATTACCGGTATGCCATTAAAACTAATGGTCAGTGAAGAAGTGGTGTTACACTCCCCCTAGTTATGACCCTTTCTTCTTTAATCAGATTGAGTTTGCCCCTCATATGGTGTGATTAAATGTTTTGCTGCAACATTAAGTACTCAATGGGGCTAACACTTGCTGGAGCAGCTACCCGGGCCGTCCTTTAGAAGTTGCCAGTGGGAAGCTGGAGTCATCTAGGGCTTTAGGAGCACTGCAGATCTAATGGATATCTGTGCTACATCCAGCTAGCTTGGGCACTGGAAGCAGCATAGCTACGACAGCATAATAGTCCATGAGTGCTGATTTACCCTCCTAACTCCCCAGGGAGCCTGCTCCTGTTTCTATAGACTGTCACAGCCAGCAGTATAGGTGGGCCCTTTTTGTGTGTTAAGCTCCTGGCAGACCTGGATCTAGTCATCGCCTGTCCTTCTCCAGCCGGAGCCTTCTGTCCTTGGATCTCCACAGCTCAGTTGTCTACCTCCTTTCTAAGGCAAAGCTGAGCATGGAAAAGGGCCAGAAAATGTTGTACTAAACCCAAGAAAGCTTATTTGTCAGAGGCTTTACATGGGGAGGGAAGAAAGGCAGCATAAAGCCGCTGTGCGGAGTTTGCTTTGACCATGAAGCACTGCTTTTAGGCACGAGTCATGCAGTCATCACCCAAACATGAATAACACTTGTAGTCTTCCTAAACACAGACGCGCTGTGATGAGACAGCTCATTGTCCTTGCTGACACTGTGGTTTATGCCCTTAGTTTTTTTCACATGTATTTTTGCTGGTTCGTAATATTACAAGTGATTCGTCCACAGCACTCCCAACTGCCTGCGAATCCTGCACCATGTATGACTCTGAGACTAAAGGGCTGCCGATCAGCAGCATCTTGCAAATAATAATTGGATCTTTTTCAGCTTGTAGGAACGGGAGTGGAAAGAACTGTATTCGGGACTCTTCCTTCGAGATTTTAACAAGCCAGTTTTTAATCTGACCTAACAAGTCCCTTTGCCCTTCAAGGCCTAATTCAAAAATGTATACAATATAATAAATATAAAAAGATGCATCAAGCAGGTAATATCTGAATGAATAGAATGAAACTGAATACTTACTGCTGCAAAAAGAGGCACTTGACAGGTCACTTCTGTATTCCCCTTAGTACTCCATTTTTTTTCTGTTGGGATAAATGTTATTCCCATATAGATCATCGTCATCTCCTTAAGGAGAAAAGCTAACAGTGCTAATAATCCCACATTTACAACTGCTCGGCATGACTCCTACATCATATATCCAGCTTTGTGATCACTTTATGATCGAGGGGAACAGAAAGAGGGCTAAGGAAGGTGCGAAGGGTACTGGGGAGAAACAAAATAAGAGTATCTATCTAGGTCCTCGCCTCTCTAGTGTCCAAATACCTTGTAATCGTTAGTGGATTTGCCTTCATAACAGCTTACTAGGTAGGAAAAAATGGTGTGTTTTATAAATGACGGTGTGAAACGTAGGGTGAATTTAATGATTTAACCGAAGTGGTGCAGGAAGTCAGAGTCTCAGTCTGAAAGAGAATCTAAATTTGTCTAAACATAGCCCTCTAATGACCAAGCCATCCTTCAGAACTCACAGTAACAAATTCATAGCTGTTCTGCAGAGTTATAATCATATCTTTTTGAGCATATATGTCGGTAGATTTGAAAGTTGTTCCCAACTAGAAAAATCCTTTTTAATTTAATATTTATGAGTGATATGTATTTGTGAAACATTCACAAAGAAAACTCTTCAGTTTGGGTTATTCAAAAAGAAACCCCCCACAAATAACTTCTTTGATGAAGTATTTAAGAATCATTTTATTTTTATAAATATACAGAAAATTCAGAGCATCTAGCATCTAAAATATTCCTTTTAATACAGTGCTTTAATATAAAATTCTATCAGTCTCACAGAATCTACACTGCAATTTTCATTAGTAATGAATAAAATAGGACTTTTGATTTTGCTTTCAATGCAAGTATGTTCAAGCCTATTACATAAAAAATAAAATTTCAGTGCTTACTTTAATTAAGCCAAAATTTTCGTACATTTACGTAACAAATGCTGATTGTTATTATAACTGAAAATAAAAACCCCAGCACGTATTCAGGTGCAGAAGCTCTGTAGTTTGCTGAATCTGAAACCCACTTCTTAATGATATGCCTTCATTTTTTCTTCCCAGCTGATATATTAAAAGATGTTACACCTCTCGACAAACTTTGTCTGTCATATTCCTGTACCATCACAGTGACAGCAGCGCTGCTACAATCTGGAAGGGATTATCCTCCACAGGGTGTTTCTCATGTGTCTTGTGCTTATCAAAATAGGTCCCCTGCCATGTTTAGGGGGATGAGAAGAGACAGAAGTTTCCATTATTATAGTCATAAAACTAACATTAGGTAATTCATGATGGTTTTAAATAGTGCGAGCTGCTGGTCACCTCATGGAGCCTATTGCAGAATTTGGCTAGCTTGTTATTTATTGCAAGAGGAAGAGGGAATTCAACTTTTACCTATGTTTTTATGACATGCTGGATACTCCACTTATGCGACTATCTAAGGGCAAACACTTTAACCCCTTGAGATCTGCTAATCAGGAGCACCAGCTGTTAAGTGCCAGCGTGCATCCTGCATTGGTGCCTGCGGGGAGAGAAAGGGTTGCAAAGGATATGACCCTAAACTTCAGAAACCACTTCTCTCCTTGGGGGCAAAATATAATTCAGCTTGCGTCTTCTCTTGTTTTCTTTTAGTTTATCCAGTTAATGTTCCTGATGTGGGTTGCTGTGCACTTACTGTGAATGCTTCAAGCCTTTAGGAATATGATAGTTAATTACTGAAGTTAAAATCTGGCTTGCAGTGGTGTGGAAGTGCTTTTGGAGGTATTTACTCAGCTAGCTCACTGAGCTGCTGAGGGCAGGGGGAAGGCTAGTAGTATCTAGCTCACAGTGAATTCTGCAAATGCATGTTCTGGTTAAAAAAAACACCACCGCACATTGCACAGTCATTTTTCACAATACTGCTGGTACAACATTAGCTCAGTCTCACACTAGGCTACATTCGTGCATTCATTTAAAACAAGCAATGAAATCCATTGTGAAAAAGGAACCTGTCACAAGCACGAGCCAAATTTATTCCCTGCAGAGTAAAATACAGTCAAAAGGTGAAAAGGCAGTTCTTTATTCTTTAAATGCTTCCTCTTTTATCCCCCTCTTCATTTTCAGTAACCAGTAGCACTGTTAAGCAGACAGATAACGTACGTACTGGTGGGGAGAAAAGATAGAAAATATTGCCTTTTTGACATATTTTGTGTTCTTTTTTCCAATTGTCAGTGTTCTCCAGCCTAGTATTTTTAACGTTTCCCCTAGATTATTTGTTGTATGACAATAAATGTATGTGTCCATCTATTTACTGGACTTCATAGTTTAGTAGCCTGAGCAAAACCACTTCCAATTATGGGATATCCTTAGAATCAGTGGATCAAGTTCTTCCAGCTTTTACTCTAAACCACTGCATCAAATTTAGTTTGTATGTGGGCTTTGCAGATACGCAATGCTTAAAATACCTTAGCAGCATGTGAATATTTTGCAGCCATCTCAGTAAGAGCATGATTTGACCCTAATGTCCTTAGCTGCAATATCCCTCTCTCCCAATGTCATGTAGTATATGCTGTATTTTTTGTCACTTGAAATGGCTCCAAATCATAAATAAAGCATTATTGGGTACTATAGAATGTTATGGCATACTGTTGTATGCTCAGATTAAAGAGAAAGCCTCAGTGTGGTGAAGAACATGTTGAGTTTGTGTCAGATTTCAACCAAATAATTCCAGAGTTGAAAACTCATGCTGCAAGTAGACACTGAGCTCCTCTCACCTGTGAAGGCAGGTTGGGTTCAGACCCCTCTTTGTGCCTTGAGAATCTCTTCCTTTGTCTGTCTGTGTCACCAGAGAACTTTCTACTATCGCACACATCAGTGGAAGTGAGCTGAATTTACATAATATAACAGCAATCTAGCATAAGTTTGAATAGAAAAAAAGCCCTCATCACAAAATGTGATTTAATAGTGGACTAGCAATATATATTTAAACTCATTTGTTTTAGGCACAATAAGGGAGTAGATGCAGAATAAGTAGCAAAAGGGGGTTTGTTTATGTAGAGAGAAAACAAGTCATGCTGGCTTTATCCTGTGCCATTGATTTCATCCTTTTTCCTGTGGATTTTCTTGTTCAAGATACTTTTCTTCCAAAACAGCTGCCTATCTTTGCAGCACTGAGTTTTGTTGGTCAGCCTCTCTAGGCACTTAGGTAGTTCCCATCACCATAGTATCAGAGGCATTCAAAAATGGAAAAAAGGGGGTAGCAAACTAATCTCTGCCTCTGACCCTCTGGCCTCTCAACAAAACACGTGATTTGGGCAAAATCATACTCACTCTCCTTTTCCGTTTAATTACCTATGGCTGTGGACATCAGAAGTGCTTGTGGGTGACATGCTGGGGGTCATGGTTGGGGGACAGCAATCAGTAAGAACTGATGTTTCAAGGACTTCCACTGGCAAAACACTTCAAAACAAGCTTTCCCTTAATCACATTGGCCCACTAGAACTGTTCCTATGTTCCAGGGAAAGCATATGCTTTGGTGTTTCACAAAATCAGGATTTCATAACCAGGCATCGTTCATACTATTAGGCATGTCATTCCATTAATGATGATGAAAAAGCAAGCATCAGTTCACTAGTAAATGCCCGCAATCTGCATCACAGAAATGGAGGAATTAATTCTTTCAAAGGTAAGCTCAGAAGCCTGTCTGGCCATTAAAGTGTTATTAGGTCTTGTCATGAACCTTTTCCCTTTTTGACCTGAGGCTAAAGTGTTTTCAGATAAAGACTGTCCCTCACTGCAGGGGGGATGTACTCATTTGCAACCACAGGGAAGCCCACATGGCACTCAAGCCTGCCAGCTCCACTGGGGGATCTCCAGGTTCATCCTCGCAGCACACCTTGGAGGCCAGCTCAGGACTGTGGTTAACCTCATCCATGGCTGTTGGTGTCTTAAATTTTTCTCGTATCTTAATTTCTGAAGGAGAGAATGCCTCTTACACTGAGCCAGGATGCTACTGGGACATTCAAATTCCTGGTAATCTAATGAGGCCACAAGTAAGGCTGTTAAGTGTATACAGTACTCACACAGCTCTGCTCCCATGGACATCTGTGGTGGAACAGGAAAATTCCACCTAATGGCAAATGCATGTGTGATACTAAGCACTGAAATGAGCTACCATGTTACACAAGTGCTAGGGTTTACAAAGAGTTTACCTTTACTGATGCTTTCCAGATGATCTGCCACTGCAAAACCTGCAACAGACTTAAGGTGTAATTACTGTCCCTGTTAGCAGACTTTACAGCATATATGAGTATGTATTGCTTTACTCTGTTGTAAGATCTGAGGGTTTTTATTTTAAAATAAAACTTTCTATTTTTTCCAAAGCTCATCCCAGTAAATTCCTGTACAGTTCAGGGGGGCAGTGGAGGAAGAAAAAGCCATACAATGCCCCAACCCATGGTAATCATCAAAAATATCTGTCAGATACTTCTTTTAAATTGTCACTGTTATATTTACTGAATGAATTCATTCAATTTCTGATGCAGCTGAAGAACATATTTTCATCGATATGAACAATGTATTGCAAATCAGTTATTCTTGTAGAGCTGATGTTATTCTAAAATATCTTCTCATATCTTATATCAAAGGACACCAAATTAAATCGTTCACTATTAGTTGCTTTTCTGGATTTTTTTATAAGATGATGCTGAGTTATCAAGCTGAGTTGGGTAAATGAGGAGGTGTATGATGTTTACATTGACATAAACGTAATTACAGTTAGACTCAAGCCCTTAAATTGCAAAAGTTGTAGGAAGAGTGGTAAGCATTGGGCCAAATCTTGTCCTGGGAGCTAAACAAGTGTATGTTCTACATGTGTACAAGTTAGCTATTGCAGCAGCAGTGCTTTAGGTGCGTGGCCTACAAGTTAGGAACCAAGACCCGTGTGAATAGTTGGGGAGATTTAAATACCTCAAGAAGGAAGTTCCAAATTGGCACAGGCTGGGCCAGGAGATTCCTAGGGCCAGGCAATGGGAAACAGCTGTCAAAGTTCTTATTGAAGGGCCACGGTTTTCTTTGGAGCACACCATTGTGTATCCTTTAAAACAGAGCAGATTTCAGAATTTTAGCTGATCCCTGTCCTTGATAAACCATCTAATGATGAAAGTGTATGTACAACAAAGGAGGGACCTGAGGTGTGCATCTTTCTAAGCTTCAGAAGCTGTGGACCCACATCTGCCCTCGGAGAACGCATGGACTACCAGGGCAGTAGGGTATAGGGGAACAGAGATGGGGCACTTGCACTTGGGCTGGCATGACCCTCTGCCCATCTGCCCGATGCTTTGGCACTGTGTGATGTTCTTGAAAGATGCAGAAAGGGAAGGATGCGAAGGAGCCAAACTCTGTAGCTGGAGTGTAGCTCCAAGGATTTCCAGTCAGTTTTCTACTCATGAACTTCATACAGGAGGGACCAAAATCCGAATTTCCTCTCAATGCCTTCAAAAACAGGTTTCAAGTTAGGCAGTTGAGGAAAATGAGGAGGGTTGTTTTGAAATGTCTTAAACCGGAGGAAATCGAGCAGGAAACCAGCATCCCTGATTTCCCCTTTGGTTCTCCAGGGTCTGGGCTATTTTAAAAAAGGTGAGAGGCACCAAGGACTTGCTTTGATCTCCACAGATCATGTCTTAAAAGAAAACACTCTCATTTGCACCAAGAAGGGAGCCGGGCCCTGCGGCAGTCAGGCTGTGCATGTCTATTTTCTGCATCCTGGTGCTGCTGATCACTACACAGCAGCGATGTCCAGACAGCCAAAGTATAACCTAAAGAAAATGCCATGGATTTGCTGGCTGAAAGAGTGATCATGCAGCAAGATGGTCTGGCACGTCCTGATCTAGGAAACCACAGACAGGTTTTCTGGATCTCAGCTGCAAATGACAAAAGTTCACCTAAGTCTTGTTTTAACAGCGTAAATCTTTGTGTGGTTCAGGCCCTTGGTTCAGTGCATACTCTTAGAAGTGACAGAAGGGCACTCGGTGGCATTGCCACAACTGGCCCTTAGGTTCTGCAAAATGTATTCTGCTCTAGGTGCAGAGGCATTTTTAAGAATTTGTTTTTCTCTGGCTTTTCTTGAATTAATGTTAATAAAAGCTGCCTCAACCTCTTATTTTTCTATATGAACACAAAAATTGCAGCTGCCTGCCAAGTCTGCTGAGAGATGGATGTAATAATTTTCAATTGTACTGTTAGCCCAAAGGGAACCCGATAGCAAGAGATTGACAGATGCAGCATGGATTATCTTGTGCTCTGAACTCAGCCCAATTTGTGGTTTGTTGCAGGTGCTAAAGAGATTGATATTGCTGCTACCCTGGAGCACTTGAGGGACCAGAGACCAGGCATGGTCCAGACAAAGGTACTGTCAATAAATCCACTGGGATTTTAAATACATTAAAGGTCTTTCACAGTAGTTGTTTTCATGACAGAAGAGAGAGGGTATGACCTAATTTAACGCAGGTCGCTTGCTGATTACTCTGTTTGGCTCCCTACCAACTGAGGTTTATTTATGCTGAAGATTTATCTAGGCTACTTTCTTTGGTGTTTACTGCTCCTTCTTGTAACATCTCCAGCATCTATCTTGATTACCATATATGAAAGGCAGTCAAGACAACAATCTATAGCCTACTAAAGAAAATGTGCATTTGAAAGAATGTTCTTGCTTTCATCCTGAAATATGGATTATTTTCTTAGAGTATCTGTTCATAACTGTGAATGCAGTATTTTTTTAAAAGCTTCAAGTTATTAAAGAGAATGTAACTGCTGATTTGATTTTTTTTGTGGAAAAAAATATTTACAATTAAAGGAAATAGGGTTTTATAGGAAGTTGTGTCATTTTTAGTATCTTTGAACAGAAGAGCTTACATCTTGCATAAATCCATGTCCTTTATGGGTGTAGCATGGTAATTATACTTGTACCCTTTGGTAAGGTGATTATCTTGCTCTATATTTCCGGACAGTTGTAATAGTTTTGACACGATGTAAAACTTTTAAAGATAGCTGATGGTGTGATTGTAGTCCCTTAAATTAGAAATGAAACTTTCTATTATTAACAATTTCAGTGATGTATGGAATTATATTTGGGGCTATTTGCTGCAAGTTAAGAGCTGCAAGCATGACAATAGAGAAAATCGTTCATGGCATGGAGACCAAATAAATCTGTATATGACGATGTAAGTATCGAATGAGAGTTACAGCCCCAAACTGAGTCGCAAGGGCAATGTGGCAGCACTCTGTCTTGGCCAGGCTGAAACTGATAGGAGAGTCTGCAGCGTTTATGGAGTTGAAATTGCTGAGGGACGAAGGTGAAATAAATGTGTGTTGCAGGAATCATTGGTTCATAACTTTTCTTGAATGTCTTCATAATCATTTTATCTTTCCACTAATACTAGGAGAAGTGGTGCTGGAGAACAGTTGGGAGGACATTTAGTTATTATTTCAAATAGACTAAGTGCATGAAAAATAAAGATGAGCCAGTCAAAGCTAACTAATCTTTATCTCTATGCAGGACATAGCACTGCACAAATCTTTCTTCTGCTTTGATTATTCAGACTGGAAGAAAAATGCATATAGCACACAGTACCCAATGTCACATATATTTACTCTGAGGGAACATGCAAGTCCTGTAAATGCATACAAAATACGTGGCAGCTCTGCAAAAATATAGAGCTCAGATTCCAGTTTCCCTCTAAGGGCAGAGAAATTACAGCTTGTTGCCTTCAACAAAGGAAAAAACATAGCTCCAGAACCAAAGAATGAGTTTATGTGAACAACTTTTCTTACTTAACTCAGAAATAGTTACTTAAGTCCCATGAAAATCTCACTCAAGATGTGTTTTTCCCCTTCGGCCATTTATCTGGAAGAGCTCCAGAAAAGAAATGTATCCTGTGTTTTCATCCAGGATGAAAAATTTTCTCAGGATATTGCTTATCTCTCCTCTTGCTCCTTCTTCCATCATTGTCATTTTCTCAAAACCACCCAAATCACTTATTCAAGCTAATGTGTTGCAAATTATAAATATCTGGTTACATGCTAGCAATGCAGAATCCCCAGAGAATTTTTCTGATGGATTTAAACAAACCCCTGTGCTCTCCCAACTGAATACAAATGAGGAATATTAGACTCTTGGAGTAATTTAAAACGATGGATTAAAAGTCAGGTTAGAAATGCCAATTACAGAATATCCCTAGGCAAAATAAACACCAACTTACTTCAGCAATGTTATTGTGTTTCCAGCAGGCAGCGCTCCACATTTTCAATAGGCATGTGAAAGATTTGTTTGCAACATTTTGTCTTCTGGAAGGGATCTTTAATTCAAAGGCACTGTATATAATAAATGGTAATGAAATTATCATAACGACATTCTACATTTCTGAGAAGCATAATAAGAGGGCTTGTGGTTTTGTGGGGTTTTTTTGCAGGGGAATCATAAAATAGAATTGATATGCCACATGTGAGAGGAAAAAGTAATGAAGGCAGAAGTGCATTCTGTGTGATGGGAGGAATATATATTTCCTTTTTTTCTCTCTTCTCCTTTATCTTTCCTCTTGTAATCTGTAATAATTAGCTAAGGTTCTTTCATGTATGCTACGTGTACTCTGTTTGTTTTCTTAGGAATTTTTATTTGTAAACTTAATGAAACATAGCTTATTATTTTTTATTAAATATATTCTTGTCACCTCTGTGTTATATATGGACTGAGTCCACAAAATGCCTGTCCGGCTCTGTTTTCTAGGCAAAGCTAGACGTTAAAATTCATCTCCAGTCAGTCTTGTATAGGCAAATATCATATGTGAATGACAGCGTGGCTGTACAAAACAACAAACTGAGCTCCTTGAAAAATATCTGAAATTAATTTGCTTTAACTGTGGTTGTTCTCATGGAAGAGTGCAGAAGGTGTGTCAAGGCTTTTCTTTGGAGGGTGGTGATACACATCGGTGGAAGCTGCACTATCTGTGTTTCACCTGTGCATATTATGCAGAAGGAAGGAAAGGGAAGAGCTGCACCATCGCAGAAGGACCATGTCCTCACGTATCTCATGTGTCTGCTCTGCTGTCCCCTTTACTGCAGTGTTTGGCAGTCAGTGTTGAGCTTTGGCTGTAAAGATTATGCTTTGTAAGTTGTTTTGCCTCAGTAATTTAAGATCACACCTAACTTTCGCTGGTGGGATCCACCAAACTTGCCTCAAAATCCATACTGAACTTTGGAGTTCATCTTGATCAGTCTTTCAGTCTTCCAGGGGAGACAGACTTTTTCTCAGGCAATGCAGTGATACCCTGTGCTCACAGGAGGGGTACCCCACCGTGAGGGGCAAAAGCACTCGCAGGTCAGAGGGCTGACAGATCTTCACAATAAGGTGAACACATCTCGGAACAACAAGGTCAAAGGGCAGATTTGCTCAATGAATAACTTCAGAGTAATAGGAGTTGTTTTCGCCAATGGGACTAATATCAATGTATTGTAGTCCCTGATCTTACAAACTTTTCCTGACTATGAAAAAATCAGATGAAGAGCACATTAGGTAGCCTCTTTACCATGGGCAGCACCAGTTTCTTCCGAACTGACGCCCACATCTTGGAAGAGGCGTCTGCACATCTCTGAAACTTGGCTGCATCACCATGTCAACCCCATAGTGCTCAGATCAGCCTCTTCTGCTGTTGTGCTCCCCATGCTCCAAGGACTGGCAGCAGTGGGGACCAACTCTCCCACTCATATCTGAACACCAGCGTCCCGGGAGCATCTGCTTCACCCTGCTGCTACCAGCCCCAGCACAAGGGTCTCCAACCTTCCAAAGAAGCCAAGGTTCTTTTTCCTGGAGGCAAGCACTTCTCATGCGTAAGCCCGAATTTCCTTTTTCCTTCTAAATTCCAAATTTCCAAATTTCCTTCCAAATTTCCAAGTTTTTTGAGCTAGTACAAGCACCTGGTTTGGTTCTGGCACAGCATGTCCAGATGAATGCCCTCTCTGCCTCCCCTGCCCTCCAGCTCCTCTCACACATTCAGTGTACTCCAGTTAAAGTACAACCGATGGTCCCGGGTGGCCACCAGCATTTCCAGTCTTTTCTTTAATTGCAGAGACCTTGTGGAGTGTAGGGAGGCATAGGCAGGCATAGACACCATTTTCTGTGCCTAATGAGGATGAGTCCTACTCTTTAGGGTGAATTGATGTCTGATTAAAAGCTATTGGCTGCAGTCCAGGAAATGTACAAGGATGCTACTTTGACAGCACCAAGCAGACAGCAAAATTCTTGAATGTCAGTGTCTCTGAGAAATTATTCTGAGCTTTGTTCTTCTTTTCTGCTCAGGAACTGTGCCCTTCGTTGCTTCTTTCTGAGGCATCTCCACATGAGAGGTGACTGCAGTGGGGTAAGAGAAGGCAGAGGAGACTGGCACTGAATTGCAGGAATTAGAAGTCAGCTGCCTTTCTGAACTCTGAGTTGCACATTTGTAGTTTGTTCTTTCATCCTTCCTGTAGATTTCTGCAGGAAGGTGAGACACTTGGAAAACAAATGCTGTTTAGTCCAGTAACCACCTTTGGGGGCTGGCTGTGTTCGGCAGCCATCCACCGCTGCTGCTTACATGCCTGCAGCCGTCCCACGCAGCCTCTGGCAGTGCAAACTGAGGGGCTTCAGGTACCTACCAGACCACCAGTTTTCTAACTGGAAACACAGACAGTATCCCAGCAGTGATCTCAGGATGCTTTGCAGGGTGTGTCTCTGACCTTCATTCTCAAAGTCAATTCTTCAGCAGCTCTTGAGCCCAGCTGGCTTAACCCACTGGAGTACTTACAGAAAGTCCAGAAACATCTTCACAGTCCTTGTCTGGTATCCTTGATCTGCCGCTATTCTGAGTAAACTGTCCACATATCTTTTTTCATCTGAAAAGTCATAAATGCCAAATCATCCTGTCAGATATTTCAGTAAGCTAAATTTCTGGGAAAAATTACTTGCCTAGAAAATACAACACCTGTTAACCTTGAGGAAGTAAAACTTGTCATCCTTCCATAGGACTATACTGTTCAGGAGCGTGTTAGGGTTGCACTTAGAAGAGGTGGCCATACATGGCTATGTCCTTCCCATTTCTGCCAACCCAGCACAGAAGCCTGTCAGTAATTTTGGTTTTATGCTTACAGTAAATTAATAGCAGGGAGAAGCTATCCCAGGTATTTCTTAAATAGGAGTGGGCTAAAAATCATTAGGCGATTTGTAGGTACAGAAAGGCTGTTAAAAAGGAAGACTGAGCAAGAGCAATAACAGGCAAACCAAAAAGCAGATACTGTTCTATATAATAGATATAAGGTGAGGAGGTATTTATTCTAACTGATTTCACCTAGAAACAGTCCTGAGAAAAGCCAAAGGCTCTGCTTTGCAGCATCTCACCTATTTCATATCTCAATTATGTTAACGACTTTCCATCTCTGTGTCAGAAGGAAGTGGCTGGCGATCAACTACTCCCAAACCCTTCTGACCACGCAATTGCAATACATCATTGTGTCCCAATAGCTTAGTTTCTGCTACCAACATTTTTCTCCATTAAAATGACTCCGGCTTCAAGATGCTGTCAAACATGTTATATGGCATCAATAATCCCAGAACATTTTGTTCCTTTCCGTTGCAGTCTACAGTTCATCCTGCATATTCATATTTTTAACAATGTCTTGAGGATTCTCGGCTGCAGAATAGTGCGCTTTGGAAAGTGTTTTGTTTTATTATTCAGAGTATGTGTTTGTTCTTTCCGCAGGAGCAGTTTGAGTTTGCTTTGACAGCGGTTGCAGAGGAAGTGAATGCAATACTCAAGGCACTTCCCCAGTGAGCAGCTCAGTCTCCCGAAGGTTCCCGCAGGATCCGTCCCTCATTTTCCTCATCCTCAGTCCCTGTGAATGTTCTTGGAAACCGTGACCTGACCTTAACTGTGTATCTTCTGTTGTAACCACATAGTGATAGGGTCCTTAAAAACTCCTTTAGCTGGTAAAAGTTCAACAGTTAAAAATGTGTATTCTGTTTTTTGGGGTTTTAAACAAATTTTTAAAAGTACATCGAAGCCTCGGATTAAGTGACAGAACAATCCATCAAATGCCTTTCACATCCTCAAAGCCCTGAATGTCAGTCACACTTTGAAAGCACACATTCATGTTCTTAATAGCAAATATACAGTATTGTGGGTAATTAGTGCAGTCAATATAGTCTCAGAAAACAGTGTTCTGTTATATTTCGTAACTTCTCAAAGGCTGAATGAGGCGGGGGGAGCTGAAGAGTATGGTGATTGTTCCTATACAATGCCAAGCTAGAGCATGAAACAGTGCTGAGGGTGTGAGTAAACACAGGTCCAGGCTCAGGCAAAGAGAGCTTGCACCTCCTCATGCTGGGCTTCGGCAAGCAAATGTTTTCTTAACTGTTGTTTACTTTTCAGCTTTGTGCCGTGAATGGAAGAAAATCTGAACTATAGGTAAATAGGCCTGCACAGTTGTTGCAACTGGGGATAACAAGTTGGTCACATTAATGGGAAGCCAGGGGATAAGGAGCACAACTCTGACCGTGTACCTACCACTGACAGTGGAAAGGAGAGCATAGACTCACCTCGGGTGATGGGGAAAGGCCCTGGCAGCAGTCAGGTAAATGTCCAGAGCTGTTACGGAAACAGATTGTTGATGTTACAGGATTACTGAGGAAGAAAATGAGACTTTCCTCTTTATATTTTTGCATTTCCCTCTGTAAAACTGTGCTGTGCCATCCTTTGTAGCCGGGAAAATATATTTCTGTAAAAGCCTGGCTGAAGGAGAAATCTCCAATCTGCGTTTTATGATCCTCATCGAGTTTGTCTGATCCAGACGTTCGTTGCACCTTTCTGCAGAGGCTCTGCTCCCTCCTTGTTCTGAATGATACCTATTTTAATTAACCATTAAGGGATAAAGAAGCACACAGGTTGAATTTCAGAGATTCTTGTGTTCACAAAATCCTAATGCCCACTGTTGCAAAGTAATGCTAAAATATGTCCATAAACAGTTTGGTTTTGCAGTCTTGCTTATGTGAATTCACAGGTTTAGTTGTGGTACTCTTGTGAAGGAATTTCCATTATTGATAAAAAGTACACTGATACGTTTGAATGAAGGGTCTGGGAGTAAAATTCTACAAGTTACCTAAGTGATCTAGGCTTTTAATTTCATTTTCAAAACTGAATATGTGGACGCTTTTTTATGCTATCCTACATCTCCATGATGTAAGAATGTGGGGTGCTTTTTTTCCAAAAATCTTAACAGTGTTGCGGGCTTGAAACCATATTAGGTTAATCATTTGAATTCAGCACTGGGAAGTATGTAGTTTAATTTAATTTGGGAAGGGGAAGCTTTTATAAACTTCTAATCAGTGAAATGTTAGAACAGTATCACAGATTTTTGCTGACACAGAGGTAACAGGCATCTATCGAAATCAACCATGTTGCAATTTTGTGTTGTAGGTGTGGATATTGGTGATTTCTTCTTTTTAGCAATTAAAGAGTTATTTAAAAAAAAAAAAAAAAAAAAAGCAGAACTCCTGTTACTTTTTGCCATACGTTTTTGTATGCTTTACTTGGTATGTGCTGTTGCTTAATTCATGCATTCCGTTACTATAGCAGTACAGAGCAGTTACTACAGATGCCATCATCCTCTTAAGTACACATACTGTACATTAAGCCACATGTTTATTTTATGGCCTAAGCATTTTAGAGCTTTCCTAGCAATAACTAAAAAACTAATGGAGTATAAATGAGAAAATTGCCTTTTTCATTTGATAATTTAGGTTTAGCAGGATTCTTTTATTACTTTAGCTAACACAAAATTGCAGATCCGGGCAGATGAGATCAGTTTGAGCAGTATCAGCAAGTGTTTGAAGTAGATTTACTGTGAGCCATGTACTGCAGTTTTCTGAAAATACAGGTAGTTATATCCAAACAAACTGTCCAAAGAATCAAAAATTAGGGCATCCTAAGCCAAGCCCTCTGATTACCAGGTAGAATTATTTCCCTGTGCAAGACGCTGTGCCATTACCTGCTGCCAAACGGCTGATGGGTTTTTAGCACAGATTTCTGCCCTGGGATTCATTAGCGTTCGCCTTGTGACTGTCCCTGTGCATACCACAAACAGGGCTGACGAGCCTCTCGTTCGCACTTCAGGAATATTTTTTAATTGTTCTTTTGCAAATATTTGCATTTCATAATAGCAATTTCAGGGTAATCCCTATTAATTCACAAGCAGCTGAGTGTACGACTTAAATATTGCTCTTCATGCTTCGGAGTTTATTTAGCGTAGATTAGAGGGCATTAATCTTCCCCAAGGCTAATGGGGCAGGGATGTATTGTTTTATTCATACTTGTAGACCAGTTTACACAACAGAAAGATGCAGTCTTACTCAGAGGGTTAGAGTATCTCCCACTGAATGTCATTGACAATCCTGTTATTTCAGCCATTTTTTGTACAGTTCTTCCACAAAGAGGTGCCAGGCTTGTTCTGTTGACTGTAAACTATCACACAGAGTATTTCGTCTGTGCAGGTGGTATACTGTTCACACCTCTCAATAAACGCCCTGCTTCTGGGGGTGATAATCTTCTGCAGGGCCTAATAGGGAAATGCAGGTTTCAGTTGCACCAGGGCAATCCGGAGGGGTTTGACAGGCCGTTTCCTGGGAAGATGCCAAAGCCATGGATGAAGCCACAGAGATGGATTTCTCATGCAGGGCAGGTATTTCTTTACCCTTTTCACTGCAGTTAACTTAATCCTGGTGATTTCATGAAGGACGTTGTTCAGGCCAGCCACGGCCACTTGCACTAGACGTGGGTCCTGCTCCATGTTCACTGACAGGTGGAGTTGAGCTTCTTCCTGGAAGCCAGGATCACCTGAGAGCCCAGAGTCAAATGAGACCTACTGTCTTTCCCTGTCCAATATTCTGCTTGATCTTTAGTAAACTCATTGCGATTGAAGCTTGGGACGGTGCCTGATCCATAGCCATAAACAGCATGTGTTTAAAATTGACCATCCTCATGTTCTTGATGAAGACAAATTGAATCTACAAGTGCTTGTGTGGTTGAATCTTTAAATGTCATTTAAAGGGGGGAGCTGCGGGAGGGTGATTTAACTCCAGTGCTCACAGTTTCCTTCCTTGCTGGTCAAAGCCTGCGGCAGAGGAGAAAACTCTCTTTTTCCACAGGCACGGCAGTGTGCACAGCTGCTGGCCACGAGCAGGGCAGTGAGCTGGCCAGACCCCGCGCTGACATAGTCACAGTGCAGATGTGAGGGACGGGGAGGTGGCTGTCAGCAGCACTGATATAGCTCATGGGACTCTCTCCAGCCTTTGCCCCTCCCATGCCGTGGGCTGGAATTTAGGGGGGTGGAGGGGCAGGACAGCACCATTCCCCAAACCCCAGGTCCTTGAGGTTCAGCCCTAGACACAGTGAAGACAGCGTGGGATTTGCTGTTGGCTTCACGTGTTTCAGGTGTGAGCTCCAACCATTGCTGTTGACCACCATCTGGGGGACCTGGTGCAGCCCAGGGAACATCCAGTGGAAGTCCTTGGCAAGTGCAAAGGCCAAGAATGAATTTCAGCAGAAAATCCCATATCCAGATCTCAATCCAGTAGCAAAACAAGCAAGATTATTTTTATAGATGCTACTAAAATCTGAAGTATTTTAAAATATTTTTAAAATCTATGCCAATGACTAAACCTTGTTCCTGTCTCTAGCGTGCATGCAGAACCAATCTCCATCCATCCCCAGGGGAATGACAGCTATAGTACCTGGAAGGAGTTCATGCTTTATTATTCAAGTGGAACATTAATAAAACCCAGCCCACTTCATAATTTCCAGAATAGTAATTAATTAAAAAAACTGTTTATTGGAATAGAAAACAAGTATTTGATTAGCTTTGTTACAGAACAATAGCTCTCCTAATTTTTATTCTGCATATTTTATTCTTTCTTTAGAAAATTCTCTTAAGAAGCAGTTGAGATAATTCGCTTTTTAAAACTGTACAGTTTCTATGGTTTTGCTTTTTAAATGAGAGTACACTTTGTAGATTTGATTATTATATTTTTCTGTTGAGATTACATTGGGCATTACAAAAGCATTTCCCACCACAGTGAAAAGAAAGCTATCCTGTTGGTTTATTGTAATAGAAAAGAAAAAAAAACTAAAACAAAATTGCAGAGCTGTGGCATACTCAATCCAATTAGAGCATGACTCTTTACTACTCTTCATTTACCACATTAGAAATAAAATGAAGTTACACCAGCAAGATTTCATTTGAAGCTGTTCTTGCATGCTGTTTGTACTGTATTTGATGGCATAATATTGTTTTGTTTACAACCTTTTCTTTCTTGTCATTCTATTATATTCTTTATATGTATATAGTTTAAAAAAAAAAAAAAGATTATACAAAGTATTTTGTTCTACCTCTGTAAAAATCATATTTGTGAATAAAGTCACGTTGTCTGTGGAGTACGGTATTGTGAATACAGCATTAACAGCTGGTGCTTTGCTTTTATTTGGGGGGTGGGAGTGGTACCTCCGTCTGTTGCTGGAGAGCTGGATTGTGACTACCCGAGGTGGGCTCAGGGGGCTGACGGAGAGGGCACAGACACCTGCTGACAGCTTAGAGGTGCACGTTTAATCTGCTCAGAGCAGAAGTCATTGCAGCCGCCCCTGGCTGGGCTGTGTGGCTGCGGTGGTGCAGCTTCCAGGATTCTGATCAAGGCAGACTCTTGGGTTCAGACCAGAATGTGAAGCAGGCAAAAAAATGACTAAATTACAGTGACCCTCCTTGTATAACCGGGAAGTGAAAAAAATTGGCCTGTACTGTGTGTCACAGAGTGTACCAGTTAATAAACGGAGTAAGTGATGCCCTCTTTCAGGAAAAATAAAGGCAGGAAAATGGTTTCGGGGAGGGAAGGCTGGTGGTTCAGCATCACATAATGGGTGGTACAGACTGCCCAAGAATGTATAGTTTTAAAATAGTAGCTGTATTCACAGAAGGATTTGAACGGGTGATGGAAAATACTCACTGTTATATTAAGAGGAATAAAGTCTAAGGTTCCTACAAAAGCACAGCATAAAATAAACATTCTTTTCCCTGGAGGATAGGAAGTAATTTTCCCTTAAGCACTGCCCGTTACGTGAAGGTTTATATTTTTCCATGAAATATCTATTGTTAGCTGTTATCAGAGGCAGTCTTTGGGATTAGACAGCCCTGGTACGGCAATTTTCATGGTCCTATATTGTGTGTTAAAATTTCATTTGTGTTTTGAAGAAGACTTAAAATAGTTTGCTGCTTACCTGGAAATCACTAGAAAAATGTGAATAGAGAGGTAGAAAACGTCCTGGTCCAGCTCACTCCCTTCCCATCAGAAGAATCACATTTTACATTCTTTAACCTTGTTTAAGTAGTTGTGCATTTTAATATCTATGCCTTGCTCAGTGTAAGAAGGTGACTTTCATCTTGGAAGTGGCATATATGCACCATTACCACTATTTTCCTAGTGGTGTAATTTAGGAGGTCTTTCATCTCCAAGATAGCTTTCTGAAGCTTCTGGTAACATCAGATGGAGGACAAAAAGAGAAATGTATTTAACTATGTAACTATTGGAGCATTATGTATCTTCTAGGCCAAACACGAAAGCCATCAGCTGCTCATACGTCGATTCATGCAGCCAGCACTTGCTTTGCTTCATGCTACACAGATACACGCAGCTCTCCAGTGCTCCGACTGCATGACAGCGTCTCAGCTGCTGCTAGGGGCATTACTTTGGTGGCAGTGTTCTTGGTTTGTATTTTTGGCTCTAGCTCATTATCTGGGTACTGGCTTCTGGTAGGGCTTGGGAAGGAGCTGGGTGTATGAGCCTGGAGCATGCCTGGCACACCCGAACATTCCTGTTACACAGCCCGTGCTGTGGTAACACACTTCCTCTGAGCATGAGCTGAGCGTGAGCAGGGAGACAGAACCCAGCAAAGGGGGTGAGGAGGAAAGAGCTGCCCATCTGCTGCTCTGCTTGGTGCCAGCGCGAAAGGGAGAGACTCGTTTCTGCAGCTCCTAACTGAACCACTGCAGCCCCTCACACGGTGTAAAACCCAGTTCAAGTTGCCCAAAGTTCCTCGGGGTTTCATTTTTAAAACTTGTTGTAAAGTTCAGTGTGGATGAGATTGGTGCTTCTGTTTTGCATGGTGGACAAATACAAAGAACCGCGCACCCAGCGGGAGGGGTAACTGGTATGCTGTGTTTATTCTTGGTTTAGTGACAGGACCAGCACACCGTGTGCTTGAAACAACCAAATCCTTGGGGAAATTCTTACTGCAGTGGAGTTAAGCCAAAAATTAATTTCCTCCCTTGAGAATGCACCAGTTATCCCCCACACAGAAGTAAATCAGCAACACCGAAAAAAGGGTCTACATGGACGTCCATCCTGGGAGACACAGACTTAAGCTAAGTTTTGGGCTATATGGCTCATATATTGCCCTGCACCAGATTTTTCCCTGCAGGAGCTTTGGTCACAGTTCTCAAAGATACAGGAATGTGTTAGTCTGTTATTTCCAGCAGATGTTCGAGGTGGGATTCATCTTGACCAACCTCTGAGTAGCTTTTGCATGGACTTCTGCAGACTAGCAACTCATCATAAGGTTCCTTGGTAGTCAGTGAAGGAAAACGAGCATTTTTAGGCTGCGATTTATCTGATCTAGTTTAGATGTCTGCTTTACTATAAGGTGATTCATCCTATTCACCCCATACCTTGAAACGGGGAGTTTCAAAATTTAACTGTTACGTAGAAAAGCATTTCCTTTTGATATTGTAAACCCATTCCCTCATAACTGGGTTGGATCACTTGTGAGAAAAAGGGAAGTGTAGGGGAAGTGTAGAGGAATGAAGGCAGGTTAATTAACATTGATAATGTACAGCTGGGGGCTGGCTTCAGGGGCGGTGGGTTGGCTGACGTGGACAATGTGCAGCTGTGGCCGGTTCCTGCTGAGTAGTTAAATAGCTCTAAGGGGGGGTGGAAGAGGAGCCCTGGAGGAAGAGAGACCTGAAAGAAGGAGAGGGAGGAGAGACAAGAAGAGGCCCCAGGAGGAGCAGGGTGGACTGGCCTGAAGAGGATGGAGAAACTGTGCAGATGGTAGGTGAACTTTTGAACCTTGTGGGGCATTGGTGGCTGTGCTGGGCCTTGTGGGGCATTGGTGGCTGTGCTGGGGCAAGGTGGGGGAACCACTTTTTGAAGTTAACCTGGTATGGGATGGTGAAAGCCTTGTTGCAGCCAGCTAGTTTTGATAGTGCTGCAACAGGGAAGTAATTTCTGATTTTATGGATGTACTTATCCTATTCCTCCTCAGTTCTTCCTGTTCCGCACTGAAGACCTGTTTCTCCTCACAGAAGTTGTCCCCTGCCTTTGGTCACGTTTGCTACCTCTCATCTTATCTTGTCCACTTCTGTTTCTACTGTGTGTGCCCTGAGGTGCACAGGGGCCAGGCTGCAGCCTACTGTCAAGTAGTGTAGTTCTATATTTTTTCCTTTTCTTTGGAATTTCTAACACTCCAGTGCCCTTCTCCACTGCTGAGCACAGAGCTGGCGCTCAAACCACCTTCATCCACAGCAATACCAAATCCTTTTCTTCAGGGCAATAGCTTGCCTGGAGGTCATCTTTCTGTCTTTATTGTTAGGGATGTGTATTTCATGATGTGCATTACTTTGTGTGTCATCAGTGATTCCATCTGCCATCTTCACAGTTCTGCATTATCGCAAGGTTTCTCCATGACACTTCATGGTTAAATTACGCTTGTTTTTATGACCCTACATAACGTGTTATTCACACTCTGCTGCCTTGCTATCACCTCCTCCTTGTTGGGGAACCACTACCACTGCAAAAACTGTCTCTTCCCTCACAACCCGTTTCTTATCTCTTAATCACTCATTAAGCTTCAAAAAACTTCCCCCTAATCCAATGGCAGCTCAGTTTCTGTAAGAATCTTTCATGGAACAGCCTTTGCCAAAAGCTTTTAAAGGAAGCCAAGTACAAAATATCAAGTAAATCACCCACATCAACGTGATCACTGATTCCTTCAAAGCCTCTTAGTAGGCTTTTCAGACATGACCTCCCCCTGCAAAAGCCATGGCCATGTTGCTCATCCCTCTGCTTTATGCCATCAGTTATGTAGGATCTAGACAAGAAGGGGTGGATGCAGCTTACAGAGTAAGATACTTACTAAAATAGCTTTGGTATCCTTTCAAAGTCAGTGGAGAGCTACTGAATGGTCTTTAAAGTGGAGCTCTGCAGCTCAGATAGTGCAAACACACCCCCCCCAATACAGCACACAGCTCAGGGTCATCTCCAGACGAGTTTCAAGTGTCTCCAGAGATGCAGATTCCTCTGCATCCTCTCTGTTAAAAGTATCTTTTCAAGACCTAACTGAAGTTTCCCTTGATGCAGACTGATTACTAATCAGCTTCCCAAAAGGACGCACCTACAATTGGACAGATAAATCCCTCTCTAGGCTGCACCAACAAGGTTGTAATTTGCTGTAGTGGACACTTGGCCATGTAGCGCACATGGAAGCATTTATATTTAAGTGTCTTAATCCATGAGCTGAATCCTATCCTCTGGGCAGGATTCAGTGCTTGTTTGTCACTGCAGAGGCTGTGAGTATCCTGCCTAGCCTCTGGCACTCATGCCACATGGCTGGGACCAGTCTTGTGTTTTCTTTGCCAGCCCTGTGCTGGTGGCTTAAATCTCCTGAGGTGCCTCACATGACTTTGGATACCTATATTCAGGGAACTGACTCCCACATCGTGTGCCTACTAGTTGGATTCTATAGCTTCTACCAAAATTCAAGGTATGGGAGGGAATTTCACAGGGCAGTAGTGTCCCAGGTGTAACCCGCCACTCCCAAACGGGCAGCACCGTTTGAAACCCCTCATTATGCCAGTCTGAACATCTATCGGTACTGGATTCCAGGTAGGGCTATAACTTCAGCAGCAGATAGCATTGCTTGAGCATATGCCAAGCCTGGGCAGGAGGTGCTGCGGTGACCACAGCAGGGCATAACTGGAGAGTAGCCTTGGTGCTGGGTAGTGCTTAGTGGTTTTGTGTGCCTCGCAGCCAGTGACACTATTGTGTGGGAGAATAGGCACTGTTGCCTTCCAGCACAAGAGGGGAAAAAAGGGAAAAGTGGCCAAAAACATGGTATTTAGACTTTTGAGTTCATGTAAAAAAAAAAACCTAGTGAACAGCAGTGTTCTAGTAGCACTTGTTTCTAAATGTGGCATCCATTTCCTTCACGCAGGAAATCTGCTCCATTTTCCAGCAGATTTCATTTGTGTTGTCCAAGTCAGAAATGTTTGTTCCTGCGCACGGATATTACGATAGAGTGAGAATGAGCAAGACCAGTTCTTGCGGTGTTACTGATGCTACACCTAATCTGTTGGGCAGAAGCCAAAGTGGACCCACAGCTTTGCAATCCTGATAAAAGCATTGACGAGGCTGAAAAGAAGCTCTTGTAAGTGGCTGAAGGGGAAAAACAAACCACCACTTTTTCCAGAATTACCTTTTGATTATTTATAGATTTGTTTCCATGAACAGGAATACACATGTCTTTTTGAAAAGGGAGGTTAATTTAACATCTGGTGTGTTTAGCCATGCATGGTTGAAGGAGCTGGGTAAGTGACCTGACTCGGAGATGTTCCTTACAGAGCAGAAGGTCTTTAGCATTGATTTTTTTTTTTTATCTGTTCTACTGCTCATTCTGAGAGCCTGCATTTTTATTTTTTTTAAAAAATAAGGTATTATAGAAGGTGAAGTAACAAGTTGGGATCTATTAAGATTAGTCTGAAATGAATTGCAGTTCTGCCCATTGCATGCACTTCCATTGTAAGGACCCACAAAACAGGCAACCAGACCAAGTTGTGCTCCTAAGCAGTTAGATAGGATCTGGCATTCTGTACAGCTGTAGCACTGAATGCTGAGCCCTTTGGAGAAACCCTTAGGTTATGTCTGTTATGTTAAATCACCTTCTTTCTATTTTTCATGCAGCTGAGGGAGTAAAGACACTATAACAACATGATGAGATAATGAGATGACTTAGGAAAGAAAATATTTTTGATGCACTGCTGGTTTGTACACTTTCAAGTATTTTGTTCTGAAAGATTTGTTACAGCTGTGCTTGCTGAAACAGACTCCATCCCATGTCTTGCCTGGAATCTCAGTTGTGCCAAATTCCTTCCCTGATTGACTTCCACCTCCCTTATCCCCCATGGCCGAGATGCCAAATAGAGACGGACATGGTTTGTAGGCTGGTGCTCCTCTGACATGAGAGTATATGGCATAAGAATAGAAATCTTGAAGATAAGCCTGCTGTTAACACGCTCTCTGCAGGAAAGGTGTGGGTCCTTGCTCTAGAGCAGAGTGGTTACAGCAGTAGCCCTGTATTGTCACATTCACCAAGGAACGGGATGGATGGACACCTTTGTAGTGATGCCAGTATTGTCATCTCACTGCTTGGACATGTTCCAGTCTCTAATAATCTTGTTCTTCTCAGTGAGGAAAAAAAAATCCCGTAATTTTTGTCGGTGTTGTGGGTATTTACCCTGGGAGACCTTCCCAGCATTGCCTTTTCTGCATCCACCCAAACTTGCTTTTCTGAAAGTAGCCAACACAACACCTGATGTGCACAAAACCACATAAATGTTCACAAGGCTTCTTTTTAGCAGCATGCTGGCTTGTAAAAGCGTTTGCAATTTTCCTTGGTGAATTCCAGCCCTGCAAAAGCAGGACTTATGTAAATGGCAGGCACAAACAGCCCTGCCATGCATAACCAGTGCTTCCCCCCGCCCCATCCTAAAGCAGACTCCTGCACCTATATATACAAGTCTAGCTGGGTCTGACCCGTATGTGTCACTGAGACAATTTTAAAGGTTTGTTCTGAATGGCTGGCTGATGCTGCATTTGTTACACTACTTCTAATGTATGTCAATGAATTATCAATTTAGTGCTGGCTGAAAATGCCATTACAGCTTTTACTTTTGGCATCTGTGAAAGCTTATTTAATATTATGAAGTTTAAGTCAGGGGAAAGTAATTTAATTAGTTGTCTGAGTTACCCTTTAATATACAGTGAGATATGAAGGGTTAGGCAAGAGGGAAAGGAAGCACCACGATCTTGATATGCTTCTCCTGCCCGTACCCAGGACCAGGGAATGCCTGATGCCTCAGTGCGGGTTAGACCTCCCAGGAGAGAGCAGATAACAGTGTGGCAGTGTACCACTAACATATTTTGATAAACCCTCTAAGTATTCACTTCTACACACACTTTCCTCTCCTGGTCCCATCTGCTCCCAACTGCTCAGTCTCTAATGTAGGCATAGAGGGTGGGATTTGCTTTCCCTAATCCAACCAGCTAAAAATTAAGTGGAAGTCCCAGCTAATCCTTTCAGCTTCCTCCCAGGTCAGCAGAGAGAAGCAGTGGTACAGTATTTAGCCCAGAATTGTTTGGGGCTGAAAGTGGAAAAATACTGTTTCCAGTGGAAAATACAGGCTGGGTGTTAGGTAGGCAGGACATTACTGAAATAGCATCTCTTGCAGAAAGGGAAGCATCACAAGATTTGGAAGGACTCCCACCTGGCTGTGGGCTTTGGGTCTCCCCTGAAAGTTGCCATTCCCCAGCGTGCCTGGGGCACTGGTCAGGGAAACTGCATCCCTCATGGGAGTGCTGGGCTACTGACAGACAACTGCTAGACCCAGCTCCCACAGACCCTCTGTGATGCACCAGGAGGGCTGCAACACACAGCTGAGAGCGAGGATTGCCCATGCCTAGGCTAAGTTTGTGTGAGGATTATGAAGAACAGACATTCTGAAGTTGCATAGGAAAAAAAAAATACTTTTGTGGGGTTTTTTTAGCCAGAGACTATAAAAACAATACCAGACTGTATTCCAGCTCTTAGAGCTGTCCCACGTGCTGGGGCACAGGTTTACTTCTCTGCTGTATTCAAACTTATGTTTGCCAGATACTCATGATGGGAGTGCAGGTGGTGAGCTGGATGCCCAGGGTCCTGAGCCAGATCTGTGAAGCTGCCCTGGCATGGTGTGAAATGGCTCAGAGAACGGTGGGGATGGAAGGCAGCCTGTCTAATAAAGTTCAAAGCCACCTGACTGATGTTGTGGCCAGGTGGATTAGCTCCCTGTCCACACCAGAGATGCAGAATCACATCCTGGCCCAACAGCAACCGAAGTCCAGCCTTCTTTTGACCATGTTCTGGCCAGAATTTCACCTTTGTTTGACCTTTAGTTGAAGGACTGGGGAGGCCATCCCACTTGGTTTGCGGAGCTTTTTGCACTGTAACGAAGTAACAGCTCTTGATCTGAGAGAGGACAAATGGGGGGGTGGGGGTGGGTGGTGTCATAGCACACTGTGGTCCCTCCTGACCTTAAAGGCTCTGAGACAGGGCAGCAGCCCTCAAGCAGAGCAGTGTCCAAGCTAAGTGATGAACTTCCCGCTTATAGCGCCAAGCACAGGAGGAAGGAGAGACCAGCACCAATGAAGCCGAGCAGGGATTTCTTTCCCTGCCTCTCCTCGGCATGAGATATGATGATAATGGCATCATTTTGTGAATGACAAGATTTTCTCCCTCTAGAGAGAGGGGCATAAATTCATTAGCCAAATGAAGGGCTTGGAGGTGAATCATGGCAGGCCTGGTAATCTGATAAAAAGAAATGTTTCCTTATTAAAATACAAATGGAAAGTTTTATTATTGTTATTTAAAAACCCTGTCTTCTCCAGCGAAAGGCCAGCAGATAAAGGATGTGGTACAGATCACTTCTGTTGGCTATAGGAAAAAGTGAGCTATGGAAAGGAGGGGACAAAACAGGTTTGCACTTTTCACCTGGCTGGTCTGGAGACTTTATTGCTCCTGATCCTTATTGCTCCTATTCCTTATGTCTTTTCTCCTTCCTGTCTGCCAGGCTACTGTAATCTGGTCTCCTTTCCTCCCGTATCTGAGTTAACATCAATAGCTCTGCTGTCTCTGAACACCTTCTGGCACTTGAAGGGCAACAAAATGAGTTTTTAGTGCCTTGTTAACTTTCTTCCTGATATCTTTTTTTTTTAAGCTTTGCTTATTTTTTTAAAAGGCATTTTGCTGGAGCGTTGCAAGTAATAGGACTGAATCTGTGACTTTTGACTGCAAATTTATGTTAACTTCTCTGCTAACACAGTGAGTCTTCCCACTGTGGACCATACCTTGCCTACAGATGTTTATCTGTGCAACTGTCTCTGGAGCTGTGAGATATATCACAGCTCTATATATCTATATATACATAAATAACGACGGGGCAGGGAATAAGAGCACAGCTATGTGGACAGCCAACAGATGGATAAGTGTACCTCCAGACATTTGTACTGGATAAAATAGTGTCACAGCACTCCTACCAGGCACATGTTCGCTTGCTCATGGGTGGGCATCCATAGCTTTCGGTGTAGGAGATGTCCACCCCTTCACTACCATCTTGGCTCTGCTAGGAGCTGGGAGTCATTTTGCTGATACTGGTGTCCCTGCACTTGGTTGGCAGCAGTGCTTCTCCCAGCAGTTCCCTCCACTGACTGCACCAACACAAGGTGGTTCTAACTGGTTGGAAACTGCAAACCTGATAGCCTTCCAGTAAGCTTTCTTTCGTTGTAGCTGTGATTTTTGATGTGTTTAATAAAAGGGAGGTGTTTAGGGACAAATTTCTAAGGAGACAGTCAGATTTGGGTTCCTAATGGAACACCAAGGATAAATACTTTCATTATGCCACCTATAAAATAGGGATGGTGATGTTCATTTTCATTGAGTACGGGAATGTGCATGTAGATAATGGCAGTCTGCAGTTGATGCTTCTCCATCCCTTGTGTGGCTCTATAGAGTGGCTCAGGGTGCAAAATACGTAGTAGAGATACCCGAGTTGCTGTAAGGATGCCCAGAGTTAATTTAAGGTGTAATTGGAAAATTTGAAATTGGATTTTTTGAAAAAAAACCTGAAGATGTCCACCTTCAAACTAGCTTGAGAGTCAGCAGCAAAACTGACAGATTTCTACTAAAAAAAAACAATATTTGGTGGAAAAAGATGGAAAAAATTTCACTGAAAATTTGCTCTTCATGACCCTCTACTTCAAAGGACCCTTTTCTGAGACTTTGTTACCCCAGACTGAGACTTTAGCCCAGTCCCTGCAGCTTCTGGCTTGAATAGGAAACTCTTCATTTTCATTTTCAGTTTTCACTGCATAAAAAAAATCAGGCTGGATTCTGTGCATTTCCCACCTGCTGGGTTCTGAGGGAAAAAAATTTCCATCTACTATGTCCAGAAACATTTAATCATAAAATCACCTCAGCTTTTGAGGAGCTTCATGGCTGCAGGGACAGTCACAAATACTTTGCCTACTATTACCCTTAAAGACAAAAACCAGAAGGTAATTCAGAATCCAAATGGGTGTTCAAAAGGTTGTGATAGGCATCATTTTAATTATCCATATCCTTGGGACTTCAGTCCCAATGGTTCCATGCCTGGGGGCTGACGTATTCCCTGGGTTCCCTGTCCCACATCTGAGGATCTTGTGCCACCTGCCATGTCCTGACAGGACAGCAGTGGGCATTAAGCACACCAGAGATCTGCTCGCATCCACAGCTGGCTGTCGGGAGGACCATACCCCAGGCAGGGTGTGAATTAGTTTTTCTCATAGCATCTGCCGCAGGAGGGTCCCAGGGTGGTTGTCCCTGAAGGGGCTCGTGCCCCCCAGTGCTGTGGCTTCACCATGAATGCAAGAGGGAGGGGGGAGGGGTACTCTCTATGCCATCTTCCTTTTACCAGATTGCCTGTGAGACATGTCTACTGATTATTTCCCTCTTTTTTTCTGAATGTTTAATAGAAGGTTAGGATTCACTGCAGTACGTGCTGCCTCTGGAGCAGGCAGGACGAAGAGCTGCTTTACTCCAGACCCAGTCCTGACACCACCTAGCCCCACGGGAGGGGCGTTAAGTGTTCTACTCATACAGCCACACAGTACAAGAGGGCTGGCCTCTGCCCCCATGCAGGTTTGGGATATCGGACTCTTTTTCCCTTGCCAGCCTTTGCCTGCCCTGGCTGCCTGCCCAAAGCCCACATGCTCGAACCTGGCTGTGTATGTAGGGTCATCCTTCCCCGTGCTCGTGGGCAGCGTGTGCTTGCACATGCTAATGCCTTGCAGTCAACACTTGGAAAGTCGCCCCTGCCAGCTCCAGGGACTGAAGTTCTTCATCTGCAGCACAGGGATGGGAGCATTTTTATTAAGGCTGAAAGGACATCGCCCTGCCTCTGAAGGTGATCCACTCTCCTTCAGCCCTCACCAGGCTAATGCTGCAGGTGCCATGGGAGGTGTTTGCACTGGCTTCTTCATGTGTCTAAATTACAGGCCTGAATTAGCAGCTTGGAGTTATTAGCGCATCAGTGGCTGGAGGTAAATGTGGGAGCCGGGGGCTAAGCAAACCTGCTCCTGTTGCTGCAGTGGGAGCTGAGATTTCACCTGCAGCATTTAACAGAGACACCAAATTTTGTGTGAATGCTGCCCCTCTCTTAGAGAGAGGTGAGCCTTGGCATGTCCCTGCCAGTCCCCTGACCAGGTCACGTTGGCTTCGCTGGCCTCAGTCCCTCCCTGGGGAGTGCAGGGGCAAGGTGAGTGGGAGAATGAATAATTTCCACAGATTCGGTTAGGAGCTTTCAGACAAATTGCTAAGACATATCAAATGTACATGATGGAAGACTAAAAGGTGAAACTCTGAAAACATAAAATTATTCTTGCTTTTAGCTCCCCTGGGCCTTCTCCAGTGAATGCTTGACTTGGCTTTTCCATATACTGCTACTGGTTTCAGGAATGATGTTCACAGCATGTTGTACGGAATTGGGTCCTTATTTTATCCATCTGCATTTCTCCTCTAATTTATTGACTTCTCCAGTTCTGATGATTAGGTCAGGCGGTGTCACATGCTTCAAGTACCAAGGCCAATTAACACTCTTTCTGGGTGACCAGGATTGCTGATCGATTAAGCTGTTCTGTCCCACTGAGATTCCTTGCTGTTGCAAAGACAGACGCATGGTCATATAAAATACATTGAAATAGAATTAATGAAAGGGCAGGCCTGAATGACAGCCAAAATGTTTTGGGTTTTTTTTATTTCTGGAAGGAACCCAAGGAGGGGTTTCTTTGACTTCTCTTCCCAGCACCTGGAAAGAAATAACAGCTGTTATTAAAAAGAAAGCCTTTTGGGGAGGGGGGAGGAACTTGGTTCAGCAAAATGGATAGAACCAGCTAAAATAGCCTCTGAACCAAATATCCCTCTTCCTTCCAGAAAATGTTGAAAGTAGGAAATCATATCAATAATCAAAGTGATGCTTCTTCAAAAAGGTATCCACATTTTGCATACTCCACCTATCCAGAAAAGATGCACTTTTAAACAGTATTCTGAAGCTGTACAGCTCATGCTCCTCAATTTTTCAACACAGAAAATGAAATTAACTGGGTATAAGCATGTACATGACTCTGAAGAGCTGTGCTGCCAACATTTCTTTCTGGAAACCCAACTACAAGATGGACCCCAGCTTGCATGATGCTATGAGGCACAAGAGTCTGCTGGATCCCTTTGTAATGGGGGTTTTGCCTCTGGTGACTCAGCCCACATGGTACTGTCTCTTTCTGAAACTGTACCACACCAGCCTGACCAAGCCCCAGAGATGTCCCTTGGGCATCAATCCAATTTATTGTCACTCACAGCTGGAATAGCCAAAAAGCAATCCATATCACTGCATAAAAAGCAAACTCTCCTCATTTTCCTGACTAAATACAGCTTTAAAAGAGCACTGGGCAGTTGAAAAGCCAACACTTCAATGCAAGTGAAACTTGAGTGAATAGCCCCACTAACTTCTAGTCTGCATCAGAATCACGGAATTGTAGCATAGTTTGGGTTGGAAGGGACTTTTAAAGGCCATCTAGTCCAACCCCCCTGCAATGAGCAGGGACATCTTCAACTAGGTCAGGCTGTTCAGAGACTCGTCCAGCCTGGCCTTGAATGTTTCTGGGGATGAGGCATCTATCACCTCTCTGGGAAACCTGTTTCAGTGTTTCTCCACCTGCACTGTAAAATATTTCTTCCTTATATCTAGTCTAAATCTACCCTCTTTTAGTTTAAAACCGTTACCCCTTATCTTATCACAACAGGTCCTACTAAAAGGTCTGTCCTCATCTTTCTTACAAGACCCCCTTTGAGTACTGAAAGGCTGAGATCAAGTCTCCCCGGAGTCTTCTCTTCTCTAGGATGAACAACCCCAACTTTCTCAGTCTCTTAGGAGAGGCGTTCCACTCCTCTGATAATTTTTGTGGCACTCCTCTGGACCGGTTCCAACAGGTCCTTGTCTTTGCTCTGCTGCGGGCTCCAGAGCTGAACTCTGCACTCCAGGTGGGGTCTTGGAACAGCAAGTAGAGGGGCAGAATCACCTTCCTCGACCTACTGGCCACACTTCTTCTGATGCAGCCCAGGATACATCTGGCCTTCTGGGCTGTGAATGCACATTGCCAGCTCATGTCCAGCTTTTCATCTACCAGTACCCTCAAGTCCTTCTTGTCAGGGCTGCTGTCAAATTCTTCACCTCCCAGCCTGTATTGATATTGGGGGCATGCCCCGATCCAGTTGCAGGACCTTGTGCTTGGCCTTGTTGAACCTCATGAGGTTCCCATGGGCCCGTTTCTCGAGCTTGTCCAGGTGCCTCTGGATGGCATCCTGTCCCTCAGGCTTGCCAGCTGCACCCCTCAGCTTGGTTTCATTTGCAAGCTTGCTGAGTGTACACTTGATCCCACTGTCTATGTCACTGATGAAGATATTGAACAGTACTAGTGTCAACATGGACCCCAGAGGGACAGCACTGTCACTGATATCCATCTCGACATTGAGGTGTTGACTACTATCCTCTAGATGGGACCATCCAACCAATTCCTCATCCACCAAACAGTCTTTCCCTCAAACCCACATCTCTTCAATTTAGAGTGAAGGATGCTGAGGGAGACCGTGTCAAAGGTCTTTACAGAAGTCCAAATAGATGACATCCATAGCTCTTCCCTTGTCCACTGATGTAGTCATTCCACCTTAGAAGTCCACTAAGTTGGTCAGGCAGGATTTGTTCTTGGTGAAACCATGCTGGCTCTGTCGAATCACCTCCCTGTCCTCCATGTGCCCTAGCATAGCTTCTAGGAGGATCTGTTCCATGATCTTCCCAGGCACAGAGGTGAGGCTGTGTCATGGTTTAGTGCTTGTCGGCAGCTAAACCCCACAGAGCCACTTGCTTGCTCCCCCCAGTGGGATGGGGGAGAAAACTGGAAGGGTAGAAGTGAGAGAATTCATGGGTTGAGATAAACACAGTTTAATAGGTAGAGCAAAAGCCACGCATGCAAGCAAAGCAAGGAATTCATTCACCGCTTCCCATGGGCCAGCAGGTGTCCGGCCATCTCCAGGAAAGCCGGGATCCATCACGCGTAACGGTTACTCGGGAAGACAAACACCATAATGCTGAATGTCACCCCTTTCCTTCTTCTTGCCTCAGCTTATATACTCAGCATGACACCATATGGTATGGAATATCCCTTTGGCTGGTCCAGGTCACCTGTCCTGGCTGTGTCCCCTCCCAGTTTCCCGTGCCCCTCCAGCCCTCTTGCTGGCAGGGCCTGAGAAACTGGAAAGTCCTTGACTTAGCAGCAACATTACTGGGCAACAACCAAAAACATCAGTGTGCTATCAACATCGTTCTCACACCAAATCCCAAACACAGCTCTGCACCAGCTACTAAGAAGAAAATTAACTCTTTCCCAGCTGAAACCCGGACAGGTGAGAGGCAGAGGAGGCCGTGACGCTGTGTAAGCACTGCTCAGAAATAACTAAAGCATCCCTGTATTGTCAACACTGTTTTCAGCACAAATCCAAACCATAGCCCCATACTAGCTACCATGAAGAAATTTAACTCTGTCCCAGCCAAAACCAGCATGAGCTGACAGGTCAGTAGTTCCCAGTGTCCTCCTTTCTACCCTTATTAAAAAGGAGTGCAACGTTTCCCTTTTTCCTGTCACCAGGCACTTCACTGCCATGACTTTTCAGATATCACTGTGGCTTGGCAACTGCATCAGCCAGGTCACTCAGGGCTCTGGGGATGCATCTCATCAGGTCCCACAGACATGTATATTCAGGTTCATCAGGTGGTCACAGGCCTGATCTTCTCCAGCAGTGGGAGGGACTTTGTTCCCCCAGTCCCTGCCTTGTGGTCCATCCACTAGAGAGGTGTGGGAAGAAACGTTGCCAGTGAAGACTGAGGCAAAAAAAGCCCAGATTTCTCGTGTGTTGTGAGTCACCCCAGCAGAGCAGGGCCAGAGCCATGGGGGAGAGGGAAGCTGAACCACGGGATGACAGCAGCTTTTATCAGCTTTTTCAGGTAGCTGGAGCCTCAGACCTCTAAGAGAAGCTCAGCATAGGCACTCTACCACATTCACATTAAATAATGCTTGACTTCCTATTTTCTTTTTTGTAAACTGCCAAGAGATACTTCTCTGACACTAATGTGAGCCGAGCTGGTACTGAGGTTTACAGACTCTGAATAAAAACATTCAGTGAGAGTGCAGTCAAAAATGAGGCTTGGGAAAGGCAGAGCAGAGCCAGAGTAAAAGGTGGGCAGAGGCTCCTTCCTCCAGAGCAGGGTTCTGGGAGCACCAGGGTGGAAAAACACAACACACGACATTTGCATTTACCTTTTTGTTGAAAAGTGTTATTTACACTGTTAGCACCACTCGGATGCAACAGCCCCACGCAGCACGTTGTGAAAACAGGATTGCATTGTCTCCAGACTTTCTCTTGGATATGTGGACCGTTTCCCTTGCGATCTATACCTTCTAACTCCTTGGCTTGGATGGTCTCTGCTGCCAGTCAATTCATCAGCTTTCTGCAAAAAGAGAGTAATTTTGGAAAGCTGAAACATGGTCTTAATTAACATCCTATTGTGGTTAATCTGTTTTACCAATCCCTTAATACAGAGAATCAATAGGTAGAGACATCAAAGTTGATGAGTTCCCTCATAGGAAAAGAAAAATCCATAAAACATAGATGGTTACACTTCTCAAAGCTGCAAATTAAAAACAATGAGTTCCACTAAACCTTACCCCAAGGTGAAAATTGCTGGTGTTTTAACCCAGTATACGGCTTGCTCCTGGGCCAGAATTGTTATTCAGCCCTTTGAGCTGCAGGAGGATTGTGACAATTGCCTTCCTAACCGTCCTAGCCTGAATGGCACCTCAGTGCATAACTTGGTGGATTTGCAAAAATAATAATATCTTTCCTACTACAGACCATCCAATTGTAAGTGGCTGTGGTAATTATCTGAATACAGTAATAGAAACATTCAGTCTTTCAGACTTGTTGATAAAATTTACCAGGCATGGTAGACTGGCCTTACCTGACTTTTACTGTAATTGATTAAAGTCAAATGAGAATCATAAGGTACTTACCTTTCAAAAAGTTCTCTGCCATGAAGTATATATTTTTCAGTTTCAAAGCATGCAAGAAATATATATCCCTGCAATAATTTGATGACTTCTTTAAAATTCTACAGACTAAAAAAAGCTGAGACTGGCCACCTTCTGCCTGCCTTGGTGGAGTGGAAACCTGGCCACTGGGGGTAAGAGCTTCAACCATCTTTGCAGGTGGTTGTTATGGTCTATATTAATTAAATAGCTCTCGAGTTGTTCATCTGTATAGGGCTTGCTCCTTTGCCTCTGATAGATGTGTGAGAGAAAATGGCCACATCACTCAGTAAGATGTTCCTATAATCTTATATTATATAAGATTATATGCATGGCTATTCCTGATGTTGCTAATGAGTAGGATAAGTTCAGGAGGGCTAACTCACATGCCGTACTGATAGGATCCATAGAAATATTAGATACAATGGAATGGCCAACCCGTTAGGGAACATCCTTTCAGATAGCGAGCCTAAAACAAATCTTGACTGACACTTCCTTAGATGTTGGTGCAAGGGGTATACATTAGCCTCAAAATAGCATTCAAACAAAAAACACGCTTTGTCATAGCAACCATCTGACTTTGCATCAGAGGAACGACTGACTACCTTGTTGTCATGTGGAGGGTACTATAACGTGACAGACACATGGAGACATGTTGAGCTGCCAAAACTTGTGAGCTCAAGCTGCAAGTCCTTCAGCTCCTCCAGGGAGTAGCTGTACAGTATGTGTCAGTGAGGCACACAGCTGGACACAGTCAACAGCATAGCTTAAGGGAGGAGAATGACTTCTCCCAGCCTGCAGGGAATATGCAGGAATTGAGGCTTACTGCCTATGTCTAATCACATTTAATTTTACACTTACAATTTATTTTATGATACTTTCCTCTACAGGTCTGCTACAAAAGGCTAAAAAAATGCTCACACTTCTCAGACAATCTGAATATTGGGGCATTTACTCAGGGGGAGAGTTGTAGTGCTGACTCTGGGAAGACAAATAGCCATTGACCAGCAACTTGCAGTTTCAGGGCCAAAGTCTTACTTCATTCCTTGTAGCTGCCCTGTGCTAAAATCCATTTCCATTAGATGCTTACCACTCCCAGAAAAGAGAACTTAATCAGGCAATTTCATTTATGGGCCATCCAATGGAACACAAGGAGTCTGATGGTACCTTTCCTTGGACATTGGCATTGGCTTGATCCCTTTGAGTGTGAAACAACCAGAGTACAATTTACCATAAAAGTCTAGGCTGTAGCAAGCACAGTTTCTCCCTTGTGCTTGATACTTATCCTATAGGAATATTGCAATTTTCTAGCCTTTAAGGTACATTTTTTCCTTGAAGCATAAATTTTACAGCGATGCCCAAATGCCACCAAGAATAGAGTAAGGAACACTGGGTCTGTGTAGTAGTCAATCTCTGCTTGGAGGAGCTTTAACAGTCTCAAATACCATTGCTTATGCCTTTATTTACAGCTGTAGCTGCCTGAACACAGTTTTCAGTCAGGAAGCTGAGCAAAGAGGTACCTCCTCTGTAAACAGAAAGCAGTCTTTGAGGTCTCCGGGCCTCTGAGTAAATAGCTACATTCATGGCTGGGATTCTGGCTGCTGCACAAGGGGCATCCAAGTACTGCAGCTTTGGCTGCGCATCTGCCTGCCTGCCTCAGGAGGACACGCGCGGTGGGTAAGGTGCACCACTGTGAAGCCAGTTATCAAAGCAGACCATTTACTGTACATCTCCTGTTATCACAACTTCTGTGTCAGAAAATGTTCTCTTCCAATTTTCTGATAAATCCTGACTGCTGCCGGCCTGAGTTACTGATGTGACTTTTCACCTTTTCAGCAGGTCCTTCCCAAAGTGGTCTGTTTTACCGGACTTGTATAAAGATCCTGGGTTTAGTCAAACCTCAGTACAGTGTGCCTTGATCCACAGTGTTATTTCCTGCGCTTCTACAAAGACTGATGTCATTGTGACAGCATCTGAACAGGGAGTCCCAAGTGGTCTAACTCATGGGACTGTGTTGTCACTGGAGTAATCATAGATGTCCAAAATGAAAAAAAAAAAGAAAAGAAAACAAAAAAGATTTAAATACCATTCCTCCTGGCACTAAGCAACCAAATTCCCAAAGGATTTTTGTAAAGCATCCTCCATAATATCTGTTTCTCCATCTGATTAAAACCTCTTCTTTGTTTAAAAACAAGTCTCCCGTTCTTTCAGTTTTCTAAAAATATTCACACTTCTAGCTGAGATGCTGCTAATTGGTGACATCTTTGTATTCTGAGTCTTTCTCATTCCTCATCAAATAGAAAAGTCAGGCTTCACTGATTCTTTGTGTTGGTGTTAAAAGCTTTACACACTGGACGTACCTTCCCCATCTTATGAAAAACAGAGCTTGTATTTTTTTTTCCCTTAATGTGCATGAAATTTTGAAGGTCATTTCCTGCTAGGGCTCCTGAACTGCTTTATTAGTGCTTTCATATGTTGCTGTTTTCTTTCTATGGCATCCTCTTTGCAACAACTGAGAGAAGCTGCTGCGTATTTTGAAGGTCTGCTGGTGAAACAAAGCCCTGTCCATGAATAACTGAGCCCCAACCCAGCGCTGTAATCTATGTGTGCAGGATGAAGATCCGTTAATTCCGTTAGCAGTCTTTGTGTAGGACAACCCTGCGAATAAACCCAGGGAAATCAATGACTTCTGGTGAGTTAAATTCATTGACAAGAACAGGACTTGCATATGGGTTGGGAGTGACAGCACATACAGGATGAAATCCTGGCCTTGTCCATGTCAGGGATGGGAGTTTTGAGTCAGTACTTTAGATTCCACTCATGTTTGGTGTTTTCCTCCCTCAAAGTTTTAAAGACATGCAATTATTTGCACAAGTAGAACAGGACTGGCAAATTCAATAAGGTATGTTTTTGATAAAGGTCTTTTGCTAATTTAGTACCAGACTTGGAAACAAAATACATAGCCTTAGGTTGCTGAGATTAATAAAGTGAATTTTGGAGGTGTCCTGAACTGGATGCGTTAGCAAATGTATCTAAGCCAAGAAAGCACAGGCAGACAGCACCAGCAGACAGATCAAGCAAGATGCTTGATTTAGGGACTCCAGCAGCTGAAGAGCACACTGAGGAGCCAGAAGTAAAGCCACAGTGCAGTAGGGATGCAACGGGCTGCTAATTGCTGTGAGTTGAGCAGATACAGAGCACCCTACATGGGAAGAGAAAGAAAATGGGAAATCCCTCTAGAAGATGCCAAGCTGACATTGCTTCTGTACAGTAGAGCGTGGATGAGCAAGCCACCTCTCATTATCACTTCCATCTCTCATGCTGGGTGTTGTAGTGTGATAAAGAATTAGGTTTAGCAAATTAGGTAAGGGAAAGGGAATTTGGAAATGACACCCCCAATGATTGATGATACTAATAAGTATTGTGCCAAGGAGATCTCCTTCCCCCATCAAACCGAGCACATGCACACACAGCCTTGCACATGTCTGAACATAAATATCACTGTATACAACATATATTTAGGTATTTAGAGAGGGAAAATAAAAACTAGACACAACAGCCTTTATTCATGCAGTATCTGTACAATGCTGCTAAATATACACACACTATTCATCTAAGTAGAAGCATGCAAAGGAGTACAGAATTTATGTGCACAGAAATATGTATGTTTTAAAAAAAAAACCCTGCACACATATCTCCCTTTACAAAAAGATAATGGAACCAAACCATGACAGATGATTGTTAATCTTGTGCTGCAGGAAACTCTAGCTCAATTCCCTGTTTTTGCTTCATTTGAGGCAAAATTCAAACCTTTTCCCTGGGGGGAAGGTGTTCTGCAGAGGAAATGTTTTTGCTTCAGCCTGTTCATCTAAACAGGGAGAACTGGAAGTAGGGTTACGGTAGGATGTGGGAGAAGGAGGTGTATTTCTCTGTTTCAAATGGTTCTGAGTAAAATATGAACCCGTCTGCAACACATCAGTGATTTAACCAACAAGCTGTACGGGGCTGCCAAGATGGCAACACTGACAGATATAGAAATTAATATATGCCCATACTTGTCCCTAAGCTGTCCACTGGGTGAGCATTCAAGTGTCTCCCCATGGTGTTTCCAAGGCACTGGAGAATCAAGTGGGGAAATTCTCGCTTCGAGGATCTGTCTTCAAGTCCTGTTTTGGCTTTAAGCTGGAGCCCTTAGCAGCTTCTCAGCCATGGGCACCACCTGTATTCAGGCACCTCAGACACACACAGAGGAGTGTGTGGAAGCTTAATAATATTTTTGTGACTGCCATAGCACCCAGTTGGTAGATTTGGGTGCTGAAGGGTACCTAAATACCTTTTGAAGAGCTGGACCTTTGTTGCTATGGTGATGAGAACTGTATAAAAAGCTACATGGAATGGAATAAAATATTGTATTTAAATAGATCTGTGGAGATGTACAAGTTTATTTCTTTTTTAGATTTCATATCCATGCACACTGATGTGTGCCTGCCATAACTTCAATCTGCTGCTTTGGTTCGACACACAGGATTAGGTGAAATGGCAGTGCTTTCTTTGCTCTCCATGCAGCAGCTAGCATATAGGGTCAAAGGCTTGTCTTACAGCAAAAACTGGAAATGCTACTTTTGCCTGCTCACCAGGAATATGTTAATCACATAGGAAGTAACTGGTGAGTGGTGCTAGAAGGTGTTTGAAAGATGGTATAGATACTTATGCGCGCATGCGTGTGTGTGTGTGTTGACAGCAGACTTCTTTGTTGCAGACTAAATTGGTGGCTATTGCTACATGGATGACTGCAAGCCTGAGACTTAGGTATTACTCACTCCCAAACCCAGTAACAGTAAAATTAATGCTGACTTCTTTCCTCAGGGTATTTCCTTCTTTCTTCCTAACATGTTAATCCAGAGCACTACCACTGTCAAGAGTTGGATGGGGCTCCCCACACACAGTAGCTCCTCAGTCTCTATAAGAATCATTTCAGAGCATAAAAGGACTTTGTTCTGCTGTCAGCTGAGAGGCAGCTTTTCACCACTTCAGCATGCAAAGTTTTCTTCCAGCAGGTTCCTTCTGGAGTTATCCCCATCTCTTTGTGCTACGACAGGAGACTCACAGTCAGCCCATTCAATGCCATGGTGAACGCACAGCTCTTCATCTTTTACCAGCATAGGGAAAAAATTCTTCCAGTCGTCTGGTGTACTGGTTTTTAGAGGAAAACTTTTGCTCTGAGACTTTTCATTTATTCTAGTCTCCTGGTCTAACTCAGTCTTATTTCAGAAGCCTGGAACTGCATTTGTGCTATAGATAACAACTACAAAAATTCCCAGAATTTCTGTCTAAATCACAGAATCACAGAAATGTTGGTTGGAATGGACAACTGGAGGTGCCTAGTCTCCATCTTCCTACTCACCTGGACTATGACCCACACGGGACCAGAAATGTTGGTTGGAATGGACAACTGGAGGTGTCTAGTCTCCATCTTCCTACTCACCTGGACTATGACCCACACGGAACCAGGTCCGTGAGTTGTGTAGCTGAGACTCAAATGATGGAGGTTGCATGACAGTTCTGGTGAGTCTTCCTCTGTTATGCCCTCCTGCTGAAACATTTTTTCTTAATGTCCAAACTGAAATTCCAAATTGCATTTTGCGGCCTTTGCCTTTCTTATAGTGCCTGGCACTACCAAGAAAGATTTAGGTCTTCCATCTTTGCATCTGCCCATCAAGCCATTTTTGTTACAAGTGTGTCCCTTAGCCTTCTCTCCACAAAGGCAGAACAGGTCCGACTCCCTCAGCCTCTCCTCGTGAGCCACAAACTCCCAGCCTTGTGCCATTTTGGTAGCTCTCCACTCTCCATTAGACCCGCAGCTGTTTCTTCCTGTCCCTCTTCAGCTGAGGGCCCAAACCAGACACAATATCACAGATGGGATCCCACCAGAGCCCAGTACTCTGCTCGTTGCTGGTCACCTGCTGGCCATCAAGACATTGATTACTCCCCTTTGAGAAGTGTCAGTAAAGCTATTTTCCTGAACTCCAGTAAGGATCCTGTTAAACTCTGCCACTGTCATATCTAGAATCCTCCCACTCTAGCTGAGGAGAGCTTCAGGATGGAGCATAAACACCATGGTCAGCTTTATCATAGAACTGTATCCTGGGCTGCATCAGAAGAAGTGTGGCCAGCAGGTCGAGGGAGGTGATTCTGCCCCTCTACTCACACTGCTGAGACCCCACCTGGAGTGCTGAGTTCAGCTCTGGAGCCCCCAGCATAGGAAGACAAGGACCTGTTGAGCAGGTGCGGAGGACAGCCGAAAAATTATCAGAGGGGTGGTGTAGAGAGCTTTATGGCAAGTGCTGGAGGCCACGATGCCTGTGAAGGACCTTGAAGGCTAAAGAAGAAAGAAAGTAAGATAAGGTTGGCTGAACGCCCAGAAGAGAAACGGGATATGAAGCAAGGCTGGAGCGGATGCACCATGCCACATTGGTGGCTGGCTGAGAACATAAAACTCACAGAGATAAGAAGGAAGAGAGAAAAAAAATGCAAGAAGTTCAGTGTGTTTGTAGCTTAGTAATTAACCAACGAAATATAGCCAAGAAGCCTGTGAACAGTATTGATTAATTGATTATATTTTAGTATGGTGCATTAGGATATATAAACGCAGGTTTTGGGCTAATAGTCTTCTGGTCGGAATCAGGAGTCCCTGTCTTCATCTCCTCAGGGTGAAACACCTCCTCTAAGAGGAAAGGCTGAGAGAGTTGGAGTTGCTCACCCTGGAGAAGAGAAGGCTCCGGGGAGACTTGATCTCAGCCTTTCAGTACTCAAAGGGGGTCTTGTAAGAAAGATGAGGACAGACCTTTTAGTAGGACCTGTTGTGATAAGATAAGGGGTAATGGTTTTAAACTAAAAGAGGGTAGATTTAGACTACATATAAGGAAGAAATATTTTACAGTGCAGGTGGAGAAACACTGGAACAGATTCCCCAGAGAGGTGATAGATGCCCCATCCCTAGAAACATTCAAGGCCAGGCTGGATGGGGCCTTGAGCAACCTGATCTAGTTGAAGATGTCCCTGCTCATTACAGGGGGGTTGGACTAGATGGCCTTTAAAAGTCCCTTCCAACCCAAATTATTCTGTGATTCCATGATTCGGTGACAGCAGAGCAGGAGATGTTGGATTAGGAAAGGTTTTGTGTATCATCACTCAACAAATGAATATATAGGCTGCTGCGGCCACTTTGGAATCAATCACTTCTGTGCCAGCTAAAGAGTAATGCATTTATGCTTTCTGTCAGCGAAAGGGGGTAAAGTGCTTTGCTTCAGTATGGCACTGATGCAGCCTTTGCATCCCAGAACCCTGCCAGATGAAGGAATGCCCCCCCTCAAGTCAGACAACTCGGCTCCTCACACAACACCCAGGAGCCCGAATGCCATACTCCTGTAACCCACCGCTCACCACGACCGGGCAGTGAGCAAAAGTGGGGAGCCGTCACGGTGGAGGTGATTCCCTGTGAGCTGCACAGAAATATTAAGGACTTATAGGCCCACACCACGACTGAATTTTTCTAAGGCTTAAGGCCCCAAAAGGTGTTACCCCCAAAAACATTCCTTCATGAAACCTGGTGGCACCTAAAAATCTGCAGGCATCACAGCCTCGAGCACCAGTGCTTCTGAGGCAATTAATGTTTTATTTTCAGACATGCCCAGAAGTTTCTCAGTTTTAACAGGTCTGAGCAGCTGAACATCTATTTTGGACATGACTCCTGTTGGTATCCACAAATTAGGCATCTGTCTTGCATGCAGGGGAGCTTAAGCTAGTAATTCAGGAGCAAAAGACCAGATGATACGCAGTGAGAAAGACAGCAAATAACCAGCAAAGTCTACTGTGACAACTCACTGCCAGTCCCCTGTCAGTGTCCCTGCAGATCTTCTCTTTTGCAGGATATTGGCTGCCTGTGACATTTTTTCTTCATCCAACATTCAAATTAGAGTGATCAGAGGCTGACCCGCAGAGTCTAGTTCATCATGAATTTTTTCCTACTGATTACATAAATAATCACAGGAAGGAAAGCGCCTTTTACATTAATACACAATTGCACGAGCTTTTGTAAGAACATAAGAAGTGTGTGGAGTGGTAAAGCCATGCTTGAATTGTCTTATTTATCTTGTGAGTCTAAAGACCTGTCTCTGCAAAGTGACAAAGCTGTCTGTTTAACCTAAACTCATCTCCATTTTGTAACCTATTAATGCATTTGGAGTGCATGGGTAAACAACAGCGTTTAGCACTGATGTTCCTTGTGATACTTGTTTCTCTGGGCTCTGGGAGGCTCTGTACATTTTGTACCCTTTTTTTGGTTTGTTTGTTTGGGGTTTTTTTAGGGCTTAATGGCAGAATCATGGGAAAATTCAAGAGATTAGGATGGGATTCTTTGTTAAACAAACTAGATGTGCAGAAGCAAAGGAATAGGCAACCTGCCATGCAAATCAGAACTATGGGGTCAAGTAGAAAATAGATCTGGAATTGCCTAGAGGAATAAGATGAAAAGAGGCCCAGATCTGTGAAAAAATGACAAGGGTAAGGTTATCGGCTTCCTGCATTCAAAAAAATATGGAGACTGTACTGTCAGGTCAGAATGATGGAAAAATCTGCCTTTTGGGTGACATACCTCATCTCTGGTCTTCAAGGAAAGATGGACAAATGCAGCACAGAAGTTTCTTCGTCTCAGTTAGTGAAATTTCTGAAATAAACTCTCCCAATTTCATCCTAATGATGTGACTCTCCAACAGATGATTGAAGGTCATAGGAAAGAAGATTGGAGCCTCTGCATTTGGTTGTGCAGTTGGGGTAGCAAATAAAGAAAATGACTCACAGGTTTTAATATTAAAGATAGTTGTCTTTACATTTCCCATAAATTAGTCTCTGTACCTAGGCAGCCACTCATCCAGCTGGAACAAGAACCCAAGACACCTTTTGAGCACTCTTTCATGTTGTCATGGCAGAAGTTTCCTCTGTTCCCTTCTCTTCTGGCACAGCTTCGAAGCCTGCTTGTGGCTGGCCAGAGTCTCTTCAAGCTTCAGATCTGTGTTCAGCATCACAGCTGGGTCCTGCTGCTACCAGAGCTAATGAGAGTCCTGCAGGTCACTGCCTTCCTGATGATGTTTTTGTTGTTCTGGTACTGAATACCCTGTTCCTTTGCTACTGGCACTTATCCTGCTTCCAGCACAGAGCCCTAAAGTTCCAAGACACCGGTGAAGACAGATTCTCAGTACAATAATTAGGCTCAAACAGAAGGAAAGCATTCCATTTTCTCCTGCCACAACCAGCACCACTTCTTAGGCACTCCCTCCCATCCCAGATTGCTTTGCACTAGGTGCAATGGTAGCATGCTCTAATTAAGGTATTTAGTTTGTTGCATCTATGCTAGACAGGGAGCTCTGCTGGAAGGCTTGAGGGCTGAATCACACAGAGGAATGACATCTATTCACCTCTAAGACTAAAGTTTCACAGGCAGATGGGGCAAGCTCACAGCTCTGGGGGCAACCCCTGTCCCTGCGCATCCTCCCACTGCTGGCAGCACTGCTCCACTGTGTCCCTCGCATTGGCTCAGCTGGGAATACGGAGAGTCAGATCAGTTCACTAACTAAACTTTCATTTCTTCTTTTCTTTCCCCATGTTAATCCTTTTTCTTTTTAATGATACAGACTGGTTGCTAAGAGGTCCAAATAGCAGAGTGAACACAATGGAAACAGACCACAGGATCTGTAGTGAGGACATTCCGTCCGTGCAGACTACGAGCTGTAAGGCTGAGCTGTCTCACAAAACCTTATCCTAAGAAGTACCTGGGCTGTCACTCATTGGGGGTTCACAAAGGAAAACAGACTCTGGTCTTAACATCTTCTTGAGAACATTTAACATTAAAAACCTGCATGCACTAAGCAAAGATCCAGTCCAAAAAGGAGCTGTTGTGCCCTTCCATACAGTATTTGTGGTATTTTATTAAGGATGTTACACTTACCTGCCATATCTTACGTCAAGAAAATGAACATTGACTATTGCACCCTGAGCACAGGTAAAACCAGCCAAAGACTAGCAAGGAAAGAAAAGCTCTCTATCTTCTCTGTGAATTGTGAAGCCTTTAGATCTGCAGTCAATGTCCGAAGAGGAAACATTATGGCAACAGTAAAACAAGAGAGAGACTTTCTTCTGCAGGCATATGGATTAGTCTGATGACAACACTATTACCTGATTAGGTAAGGAACAAATCCCATTCTCAAAGAGGCAAATGTGAAATGCTGTTCTGCTGATTGACTTCAGTGATACTTATCAAGAGTTGTATCAGTGCAGCATCTAGAATTAGGCCCTTCATGCTTAATTCTCAGGGAAGGCAAAAACCTTTTTGAATAATCAAAATATGTGAATATGGATTGAACATTGTGCTGAAGCCTCTGGAACTAGATTGACTGGGGTGCTGGAGATATCTAACTGCCACTCCATGTGCTAACTTCCAAAACAGCTATCCTCCAGACCTCCTCGGTACCTAAATTACATAGATACCAGGGCTCTCCCCTTCTCTACAGAAATCCCCATGGCCCCTGAATTTCAGCTACTGCTGCTCCCTATCTCAGGCTCACAAATCAAACATTCTCCTGCTTGCTGTGCTCATGGGACCTGAGCTATTCCATGCTGCAATAAAGACATAAATATTCATTAAGTCATAGGGAACAAGAAGCTGTACAGATTTGATTCTGCAGCTTTGGGGGTTGGATCCTTACCTGCGCTGGGGGAGAGGCAGGGCTGGGTCCCTTAGTCTGTGAATACTAAATTGCAAATGCAAAGGAAAGGGCTCCTATGAAACTGGAAATAACTTATGGTATTGACTGAGACAGCTACATTTTATCTCATTCAGTACCCCACCGGTGGAGTCTCCAGAAAGAGACAGATCTAGCTGTGAGTTTCTGCCCCAAAACAGACAGAGCAAGGATTTGATCTCAAGGATTATCAGAACCGGTAAAAGGGTGTGTAGCAGGGAGGAGCGTTTGGCTGCATTTTGTGAGAAGATGCAGGGAGGTGGAGGGAAAGCAGGCTCCAGGTGTGGCTGCAGCATCCCCTCCTCTGGGAAAGAGAGAACATTCATCAGTGAAACAGATGCCAAGAAACTCAGAGTCATCAAATTGCAGGTGAAGGTGTATCTGTGCAAGCCCAGTGCCATTGCACCTAACAAACTTCACCAGTGGAAACTTTGGTATTTAAAGAATTAAATGTTTCCCATAAGGGGAGAGGAGAGAGTTAGAAAATTTACATTTGGTCTTAGAACATAAAATGGCTGTTAGTATCCTGAGCTGTCTTTGTAAACACAACCCCAAAACTGTTTCTCATTTTTTCATTCTGTTAGTGTTTTTAACCACTTGCTCCTTCTTTCCAGATTTTTCTAAAAATAGTAAGAATAATAATATCAGGGGAAAAACACAAGATCCAAAGACCCTATCGGGCAGAGCCAGCAGCACACAAATGATCACTCCCTCCCCTGACTGCATGGTAGGCAGTTATCTATGTCAGTCTAATTCCTCGTCTCAGCTCTTGTGATATCAGCTAAACAAAAGGGGCCAAGCAAGTCCCTGGTGTCACTCCAAGGAAGTTGCTTGAGCTACTTCAGGCATGGGTTTGCCCAGTACATGTACCAGTGCAGTGTGTGCTAATGCATGAGCATCGCCCTGGGTGGATCTGCACCTGGTCTGTGGTCTAGACAGAGTAGCTGTCTGTCACTGCATTTCGCTACTTGTCTTTTGGTTTCCTATGAAATATATTCTTGCCTCTTTTTTTTAACCTTTGTCTTCCAGTTTTTGTCTGCCTTGTGAATTCTGCCTAATTAGGAACCTTTCAAATTCCCTTGTGGCCTTGAGTTTTCTCATGCAGAATTTGGAATTAGTGCATTTTTGTGCCTAGTTTCCAGGGGTGGGTTCATGCTTTTAAAGTGCTAAAATAACAATTAACTATACTTTGCACTTCCATACTTTTTTTTTTTTCTTTTTCCTCCTCTGGGGATCTCAAAGCATTTTATAAGTGGCGATTAATTAAGGTTCAATATTGTGAGGGAAGGAATTTATAGGGACACATTTCCTTGCCACTCTAGGAAGGCAGCCATCGCTGAAGTAGATGGTAATAACTGGTTTAAGAGAGTTACTACAACATATTGGATACCAAACAGCAGTTTTTAGGTTGGAAAGTAAAAAAACAATACAATACCCAGCTGAACGTGCAAAAGAGATGTATAGAATCCCAATGAAATGACAGAAATGAATTTTAACTACAATGCTAAGGTAAGTCCTCCTGCCATCCGAGGGTAGAAACGCAGCTTCACCGCTTGTAGAGAAAGAAGCAGCCCTGCTAACAGGCGGAACCGGGGCACTGCGGCCGGACGGCTCCCCGCACACGGCGCTGGGTCGCGGGTTTGGTCCTAAACCAAGAGGAAATAGCGCCACCTACTGAGCCCTGCCCCGCGGCCACCGCTGCTCGGGCCGCTGCTCGGGGCTTCCCAGCCGCGCTCAGCACCGAGACCCGCGCCCAGCATGCAAAATCCAGCGCGCCTTCTGAGCGATGGGTATAAACGCATATACAGAGGCAGACAACGGAAGAGTCAGTATGCCGGGAAAGATGCAAACTTGGCTTTGTGCAATTATAACACGTTTTTCTTACGGTGACTAGAAAAGACCTGAGCGTGGACCGCACCAGCTGGAAGCTGTGTATTTCGAGGCCCCGCGGTAGCTAGCAGTCATGTCTTGCCTTTGCTCCCATAGTCTTCAGAATATTAATGAGGGAAAGACTGTTTATTATTTTCAACACTCCTTCTCCCTACAAAGATAGTATTAATGATGTAAGGAAGTAAACAATTCACTGAGCCACAGAGCTCTAACAGTTATTAATTTCCGAGGAACTATCCTCACACCAATCTAGGAACTGGAACATTGGAGAACAGTGTGAATAAATACGAACACAGACACATTCTGGTTTACAAATATCAGACATTGGTCCAGTCTGTCAAAACTGATCCTTTTCAACTATAGGTGAATCCTCACAGGTTTACCCTGAATCTAGCTGTAAGAGTTGGTCTAAAGAGAACAATATTGTCTCAACATTGCCAACAGAGACCTGGAGATGGAATGCGGTCCTCATGGACACCAAGACACAAAGACCCTGGGAAAGAGAACTGCACGGTACGAGGAGGAGTACTATGCCGCTCCCTGCCACCTGGGATTGAATAAGGCCACATAACAGCTGTCCAGAAGATGGATCGCAACCGTGGTCATAACAACGAACCAGAAAACAAAAAAGAACACGCCTCCTGGTCTGAAGCTACCCGCCTCTGGGGCAAGAAAACCTGGCTCAAGAGGGTGGAGACTGGTGGAAGTCCATGGACCAGAGGCGGAGCAAGGTGTGTTGCTTGGCACAAAAAGATGCCTTCTTAGCAACTGAACTTTGGAGATATTCCCCACCAAGGATCACGACAATCGGAAGGACCGGTAGGACGCTGCCTGGACCTGGGACCATAGGGACACCTTGGACCCGTGGTGGTAGCTATCATCCTCTCTCCTTTTCTTTTTACTTTACCTTTTATTCACTTTCTGTCTTTCCACCTATCGCACACTGCTTTACGGGCAAACAATAAAACTGTGCTGTTTGATTGAAGCATAACCGCTTGGCGTGGTCACCTTGATTTTTGCGCTTCAAGATCATAGTTAACAAACCATCACAAGTCCACTGAGTGGACTGTGACACTTGCCCAGGCTCTTTGCTGCAGCTGCTGGTGCAGGTGACATGGCTGGGGCTACCGATTCTAAAGCAACCCAAGTGTAGGCTAACAGGCACCTACACCCTGCCTCAGTTTCCAGAAGAGTCAGAGCTTCTGATAACCACCAAGGGGGTGCAGTCATTCCCCTATTGCTGTTATGGCTGCAGCATGCTGTGGCATCTCTGTTGTTATAGTTCAGCATCACTGGATGAAAACCAGGAGAAAGCCACAGCAAAACTCAGCTCTGCTCTTGCATGCCCAGTGAATGCCTGGCTGCTGGCTGGTTGCATCCTCCTTGTTGTCTCTTCCATGTGACTCTTGACAGCCTGGCTGTACCATGGCTTGGCTTGAAATGAAGAGCCACACTAAGTCAGTGCTTGCTCTACTGCCACATAGTTCAAAACATAAGCAATGACACCATCCTGTACTACACTCCTGCCTTTAGAAGAGCATGACCAAGCAGATTTCGAAGGCATGAAGACAACTATTTCCAGTGGTTCCCCTTTGCTTTCCTTGCATCTCACAAGTAAGGGAGACAGGAGCAACCTCTGCAAGTCTTTAGGGTTGAGTATGCCTCTGCATTGACTGGCAAAGAAATTTGGGTAGCTGTATCCTTCCCAGGCCCCTAAAATTTCAGCCATGCATGCAGATTAGACAGCCTGGGTTCAGATGCTGGATCAGGTGAGGGAGGGAAGGGACAGAACTGGACTTGCTTCTTTAGTTGTTACTGAGGAGGAGGAAAGGGGGAAGCTGACCCCCCAGAATAGTGATCGTGGTGTCCTACAGTCTCTGCCAGCAGCTGTGCCAGACTGGGGACTGGGGCAGTGCCATGTCACATACCTTGTCCAAGCGAGGCAGTCAGCTGGCCCTTGCTACTGCAGCAAACCACCAGCCATGCCTGTCTGTAAAGGTGGCCCTGGAGGAATGGAGGCAGAGCAGTAAGTTTCTCTCTTGGAGCACGATTTTTCCCAAAAGCTCTGTGTTGGTGCAGAGATTAATCTTGCTGGAGCCTTATGAAGATGTGGGACCTTCCTAAGGAAGCTCCACTGCACACCATGGCAGCTATCCTTCTCAAGCACCACCGTCATTGCTTGCGTTATCGACCTGTTGGGAGGGGAATTCAATTTTTCTGAAAGGGAATGGCTGGTTTCATTTTCTTATATATGAATCCACATTCAATTGCAAGCTGTTTGTACATGGTACTGAGCACAGAGGCCCTAATCCCCACCAAAGCCCCTGGGTGTGCCCTTGCTACAGGAACAAATAAAAATAGTGATTGCATTAGGTATCCGTTCATCAAACACAGGTGCCATCTAAGGATGTTGCTTCTTACTGTCCCTCTGTAGTGCATTATCTTCCAAACAAAAAATAAGTTCAAATAGTAATTTAAGTTTCAGGTTGCTCAAAGCCAGACACTCATATGGGCAGGCTGTCAACTTTCTAGCACCAATTAATGTATTGATAAAGCTTCTGCAATAGTGACATAAACAGCATCTTCTTGCAAAGATACCTGCAGGTAATATCAACCCAATTACTATTGAATCTGAAGTGGGGGAACTGCTGAGCCTGCCTTAACAAAATTACTAAAATACATTGAATTATTTCTATCAATATGGAAACTTCTATAAGAGTGAAGCACTGAGTGAGACATATTTGTCTTTGTTGAGCAAAGTTGAAGCACAGATGTTCCCCAGGCCATTCTGGCCCATGCTGGTGATATATTCAGAGCTCTGGATGTTTCAAGTAAATACATCCTTAGCCACACTCCCTCTGCTGTCCCTACTGATTTTGATTAAAGGAACAGATAATTAAAGAAAGAAAGAGAGAGCCACCAACAGAAAGGTGATTTATATCTGAGACACCACAGCCAGGGAGGAGGTTTAGCACCAAGGTGGAACATTAAAAGACGACACTTTAACCAAGGTATGGCTTGCCACAAGCCAGTCATCCACTTTCAGTCCTGTAGCAAAACCCAGTGGCCAAACCAGTGTTTAATGTCCTTTGGACTTACTCCAGCCACTTCAGAGATGTCAGCTTCAGGGTGAGAGTGGGGAATGTGATCAGACAGGAACAGTCACAGGGCATTCCAGTGTAAACAAAAGGAAAGGATGCTGGATGAGAAAGTTGGAATGTGTCCATGTTAGCCCAGTATGTCACAAATGCTTCTTCTCTTTCAAAATTGGAGTGCACCCTTTAAACAGATCCTTTAAAATCCTAATGTGTCCCAGCCATGTGCAGTCACGTTCTCACTTAATCCATATATATACACATATATGTATCTATGTACATATACAAATGTACATTTGTACACCTAATACATATATATACACTTAATACATACAAATATACACTTAATTTTTAAAGTGTATATTTGTACATTTGTACACTTAATACATATATACACTTAATACATACAAATATAGTGTCTATTTGTATGTATTAAGTGTATATATTATTATACGTATATAATTTTTATTATTAAGTGACCCATTAAAGAAGCACAGCAGCAAACAACACACAAGGGGAACAGTCCTACTCAGAGACATTGCTTTCACTGTTTCATTTGCTTTGGTAGATTGTTATATTGTGCAGTGATGTCTTCTCACTGTTTTCTCTTAATTATCCTTAATTCTATTAAACAGACAAACATCAACTGCAAATATCGCATGCTTAATTATGCAGTGTTGGTGGTTGATACTGTATTAGCATCAGCTTTTCTTTTAATATTTTGGCAGAACACAAATGAAACTGCTACAATATGTTTAAGTAGCCTCTATCAGAGTAAAATGGTCATGAATCCATCGTATGCACAGTAATCTCACCTCAGCCCATAGAAGGCCAGCAAGGATAGTGAAAGGGAGCAGTTCCCATCCCAAATGAGCTTCCAGATGCCCTTGCTTGATATGGATCTGATGGCAGGAGGCTAGCAAATGGTTGCCAGGTGACCCCAGAGATAGGCGGGAAGCGCCCTCATGCAACAGAAGACAATCACTTTCAAAATAAAGCAAAAATTCTCTGGGTTTTGTCATCATTATTATTTGTAATCGCTTCTGAGGATGGAGAAGGCTTGTCAGACCAGATGGGACCAGCATATATAATGAATGACACAGTACACTGCACAGGAACCAGAGGTAGCTGAGAGCAATAGGGCCCCAGGACTGTCACTATTGCATTAGTGACAAAGAGATCCACAGGGAAGTCAGTAAAAGATGCAGCCATTTTCACAAAGACAGTGCAAAGATGCCATACGATGGACAGCATTTTTCACCAACAAACACAAAAAACTTGGCATGCTCTGGTACAGTGACCACTGGAGCCACTCTTTACCTGTGCCATGGTAGACTTGGACTGGTCCTCCAAGGGTCTAGGATCTTCTTGAGTCTGGCTTTGTGTGGCTTATTTGCCACAGAGTCTGTAATTAAAACCAGAATAATTTGTTTTATATTGAAGATTTGCAGGAACAGATCTAGGTGTAAAAAAACACTTGTTCAGAAGGGATTTATTTTGCTAGATGCTTTACTCTGCTCGATTGTCTTTACTGTCTTTTCCACCTACATACTGCCTATGCAAAAGTGGTACATTTTCCTGCTGTTACACAGCAGCTAAAACAGATCCATGAGCCATGTCCCCATTTCAAAGGCCGCAAAACACCTCAGGATGGCCCTGTACTCCAGCCTGTCCCTTGGCAGCCTCCCATCATTTGCCAGTGTCCAGGCAATGAGAAGCACTTGAACCGATTCCTAGGCTGGATGGCAGTGGGCCCAAAGGATGGTAACTAGATAGGGCAAGCCTTTCATAGTGAATTGATCAAACTGTTCCAGGCAGATTTGTCCTTATGCTAATTTACAGGAGTACTGCTTGAAGACGTTGCATTTGCTTGAAGAGACTATGAGAGGATTTGGCCCTTAACCCATTGAGTACACACCATACCAAACGCAACATGCCAGATGATGTTCTCCTTCCAGACGGATCCAAAATATTTCAAATGGGTCTTAAGCCAGTGCTGGCCCTGCTTGAAGTGCGAGTTTGGCCTAGGTGGTCTCCCAAGACCCTTTTCTTTGTGAACAATGCTGGGACGGCACGGTGATGTGGAAGAAACCTGGGCACATGAACCCCATTCAGAGGTCTTGAAACATCCTAAAGCTCATATTGCCAAAAGTGCCAGGAGTGGAGATACCCTTCTTCAGCGTCTTCATCCAGCGGCCACTAACCGAAGCAGTTAAGAACTTAAAACACCCTCATGGAGCAGAAGCAGCTCCCTGTATTAACATGGCTGAGTCACGCAGGCCAGAGACAGCCTTCCGCTAACGTGGGACTGGCACAAAAGCTGAATAATGAAGAGAAGCTTACGCTGCTGCTGCTGCCGCCTTTACTCTGGGACTCATTTTATTCTTGCAAGCTCTCAGGCAGTCACCATTCATACACAGGTGCAACCATAAAGGGGCCAAATGTGGAAGGCAGGGTGTGACTAAGCCCAAAAACAAGCGACACAGATGCATTATTCATGCAGAAAGCTTACAATGCTCCCCGATTTCTTTCTTCAAGCGGATCACTCCGCTATCAACACCAGCTATGCGATTCTTTACTTCTGACACCTGCCTTTGTTTCTTTTCTACCACGGAAGCGAGATGACCTGGGTATTCACACAAAATATTTGTTCAGGCCAAATTTCCCAGCGATGCTGGGTAACTCCCTGGTACTTTAAGGGAGTAGCAGTGGCACAAGTGGCAATGGGGTCCAGCTATCTTATGCCATCAGCCCCTCCGAGCACAGGAGTCAGTGTGTTGTCAGAAACTTTGCTAGAGAAATGTATTAGAGGAAAAGAAGTGTAGAAAAAAAGAGAGAGGAAGAGGAGACTAGACAAAGCAAAAAGGGAAAGTAAGAATGGGAAGAGAGAGGAACTTCCAATCAACATTAAAAAAGCTGGAAGCTTGACTTGGTTGTTGAAAATAATAGGGGTTTTTACAGTTAAAAGGTTTTAAAAGGTCATTATGCATTTAGCAGCAAAAGAGCAATATGAATTTCTAAGCAGCAACATCTGGAAGATCAAAAGAAATCATACTTCAATCAACATGAAAATCTCTGCTCATTACATGCAATCATATTTAGTTATTAATAGACACCGGCTAGACACTGACATTTTACACATTTCATCCCACGATGCGCCAGGGACACTTCTGGCATTTAGTTTATCATTTTCATCAGTGTCATGGAAAGAGTGACCGATATGACCCTAAAAAATCTCACACTGTCAGTCATCGTAAGTGAATTTATCAACACATACGAAATCGGAATCCACATGAGAGTTTTAACTGTTTGCATACTAAATTACTTCATTCTTCACGCTTCAAAAAAAATTCAGTTTTGCATAATAAAAAATGATAAGGGCCAGTGGACAATTATATAGGTGGAAACAGTATGCAAAATACTCAGAATTCAAATTTGTTGTGTGAATATATCTAGAAGTTGCTTAAGTAATCAGCTCAGCGGCTGTATTATCCATTGTTAGAGCTTAATACAAAAGCTCTTCAGATTATATTAAAAGCAGCCCAACTTAAACTGCAGTTGGCACATGTCCTATTAGTATTTTCCTTCTGTTAGATGGCTTCCAACTGATTCAGATGTGCAATTAGGTCAATATTAAAATTAAACGGTCTGTTGTTTTAATTCAGAAATTGAAGAGGTCTTTGGGAGGAGGGAGTCGGTCCAAAAATAATGTTGACTCCAACACGGGCACAAAAGGAGAGTGCTGTAAGGCAGCAGCCCTAGAGCCTAAAGCTCTACATCGCAGTGTGAGGGGGAAGGCTCTTAGCTGAGAATGGTTTGCTAAACTGGCATATTCGATTTCATGACTGATTTTTGTGTATAATAATTGCATTAAAAAAATAATGAGAGTGGGTTTCTTTCTAGTTTTACCAATCACTATGGCAAACATGCTGAGACGCTTCAGACAGAAATGTGATTTTACTTCTAATGACAATTATTTTTGGACTGAATTGTAATTTAGTTCGTTAATTAGATCTGTCACTGCATTTTCTAACTCGGTTATTGCATCCTTTGATGATTTTACCAGAATTATACTTCTATTTCTGCCACTTTGCATTCTATGCTTTAATAATTCTTCAGACAAATATGCTAGGCAGTTGATTACATTTTGTGGCAGCAGTAATGTAAACCCTCTCCTGTGTTACATTGATTCAAAAATCATGTTGATCACTGAACCAACAAGCTAACCCAATACCACACTGAACGAGTGAACTATTTGGAGGAATTCAGCCAAGGACAGATTGTGGACATGCTTTTTTAGTTATTAAATGGATATAAACAGTTACAAGCAATCACAAATAAAAACCAGATTAAAAAACACAAAACAACCTTCAGTGTTCTAAAATTCATTTAGTTATCAACAAAATGAGATCTTATCTATCAAATTATTTCAAGGCAAGTTGGCATGGGATTATTATATATTAATGAGCTGACATATTTTTAAAGATCTTGTCATTTTGACAACTTTAAAAATTAGATTGTTTATATGTGAGTTGTGGCTTTTTGCTGACCCAGAACTGTGGGTGTAATTAGGAATTCACTTTTGGAATAAAGACAATATGATCAAAAAAGTAACGTCCACACAATCCCCAGCACTTCCAAGCTACCGATTCCTCCAAGCCTTGCTGTGTATCCAGACATCTGCCAGTCAGGTGCTGTGTGACATGGATTACAACACAAAATCCTGATTCTGAAAATAGCCACCACTAAACATAGCTGTTATGGCAGTGAGCAAGCCCACTAGGCTATGCTAGGTTTTCACTGTCTGCCTGGAACAGGCGATGGCTTGTAGCTGCCCCACAGCAGAGGCAGGACAGGGAATGATCACAGTTTCCCTCCTCTCTTTGCTTACTCAAAGGAGAAACATTTGCTGTGCCTCTTTTCCTGGAATTAAACTGCTTCTTTTCTCTCTCTCTTATAAGAGAGGGATCATGGAGCCAGAACTCCACAAATTACCTAATTTTGCCTGCCACCTTCTTATTCAGTTTAGTACCATCCCTAATAAAATATATCTGATAGAAGATTTTCATTGAACATATTGAGTGAGATTTTTAATGCCAATTTAAGAGCATTTTCATGTTTATTGTAGTGTTGGATTTTTTCAGAGTAACTGTGCGGTGTCCAAGGAAGATACCCTGTGATCCAACATCCAGCTATTGGGCTTTGGGACGCTATGAATTTCCTAGTAGTGCACTACAGGACTTCCGGGACACAAGGACCAGCTAATCACTTCCCAATAGCCTTCCTCCTGCCTTTGATTTAATTCATCCAAGTAGGCTCAATTTTCAATCCACTAACCAACAGCACAGGGTAAAAATATTTTTAATTGTAGTAGTTAATTTGTAATTATTTCTTAACTTCCATGGATTTCTTTTCCGTAAGTGGATGCTTTCTTGAAATGTTGGGCTGCAAAACAGAAATGGATATTGCATTGAAAGGCTCTATAAGACCTGGAAAACAGAACAATGCTCATGTACCATGCTGGGGCTCAGAAAGGCAGTACTGGGGTAGGAAGGAAACACTGAATGAACGCAGCCCCATGAGGAGGCTGTGTATTATTCCATAATCCAGGCACTGAAACTGAGCACTAATTCTCTGTGTTTAAATCCTCTCCCATAGGTTTATGCATCATAAAAGTGCACTCCCAAATAACTGGACTTTATAATAAATAATTATAATAATATAATTGCATTTCAATTGTTAAAAATTCCAAGAATCTCAGTAAAAATAGCCAAGAATTCCTTATAATGGTGCTTTCTAGACTGAGGAATGCACCCCAAGCAGGAAATGTTGGTGGGGATGAGCTCATGGGCTTGGAAATGGAGTTGCAAAAGAGGACGTCTGGGAATTTCTGCCTTATCATTTTCACGGATTTTTGTAATGTTGTCATGGTTTGATTTTGGCAATTTACCTCCTCTACTATAAATGTAGTTAAAAACCTAAGACAGTGGTCACTCATGGGTTTTTTGAGCCAGGATTTTTCTACGCTGGTAAACATGCCATGCAAAATACCGATACTTTAATGTCTACTGTGCTCTGTGGAGCGGGGAGAGAGGGTAAGAGGAGAAGAGTGGTTAAGTATGAAAAAAGGAGAAAGTTAAAGCCCATGGTCATGTGGAAAAGGTGGGACATTTGGCCAGTTATTGCAAAATTAGACACTTTGAACAAAACACAGCTGTTAAAAGTATAAAGCTGTAGGAACACCATATGAGCAGGCCAGGATGGGGGTGGGTTTGAAGGGAAACAGTTAAAAAAAAGAATCACTGATCTTATAATGATGGCTATTTATACCTACTTAAAAGTTTGCAAAAGCAGATGCAGAGCTTTAGGTAGAGGGAACAGCAAGAGGGTACCGTTGTATTGCAGTAATGCCACCCATGTTCCTTGGATGTAGTAAGGTGCTGGCCCTTGTCCCCACAAGTGCTTTCCTCCCACATACGCTGCCCCAGACACTGATAGGTCACAGCAAAGCACTGATTAATTCAGCGAGGACTGGACATGCTCTTCTGGGAGAGAAAAAAGCCCTGATAAATCCTGGGCCATGGCATCCTCACTGGGTCAGTAACTGAGTGGGAGAAGGGAGCAAGGGGAAAGGAGCAAGAGGGGTGTCATGCAAGCAGAAAAGCAAAGGAGCCAAAGCGATTGCCTCTTGGCATGAAAACTGCCCTGTGACATCTGGTCAGGATGCTTGTAGAGCAGTAGAGTTCATGCAGGTTAAAAAACCCCAGACTGATGGAGGCCTGAAGCAAGGCAAGGTGGGCTAGCTGTGGGAGGACTGTCAGAAGGGATGTAGTCACTCTGAAATAAAGATGCCTCCGCACAAAACTTGTACTAGTGCAATTCATTCCAAAACAGAGTCATGCTGCTTCCAAAGTGGTTTAATTAAAGCAGAATCAAAATGTCAGCTTAAAAAAGGGAAAGAAAAAGAAAAGAAAAGAACTTTTGTATGAGGACACATGGCAGCTGATGCCAAAAAACAAAAGTTACAGATGAGGGAATAAAAAAATCCCAACATTTCCTTGTTGCCAAAGACCTTTCTCACTGAAGGGAACTTCAGTTGAATAGTTGCCACTGCCAGCAGCTGGAGTTGCAAACTGAGCAGGGGAGCAGCAGGGTTCTCATTCTCTCACCTTGCTGACCAAGGGCTCTGACAATCCAGCTCATTATTTTCAAAGGCACAGCTCAAAGCAGAAGGCCAGCGCTTGCTGGGTCCACATTAGTCCATTTACAGCATTTGTACCTGCCAGTGACCAGGATTCTGGCAAGGACCAAGATAAAAACCATCTCAGAAAAGAGGTTTGGTGAACGGGAGCATTGAAAAACACTTCTGTTTTCACTGGAGAGGGGGGAAAAGGGTGAGAAATTTGACAAGAAATCCAGCACAAGGCTGCACCCAGCTTTGGTTGGGGTAGGCGCCACTGCAGGGGGTGGAAGGAGAGAGTTTTACCCAGAGAGGAGAAGCCATAGGTGCCCTTCTTCCACTGAAGGTTAGCGGCAGGTTTATGGACATCCACATGCACTTTGCAAGGGGGAGGTGAGGAAACTGAACTTGTGATTGCTGCTTTTGCCCCAGACTGGCTTGGACATCTGAGCAGCCCCTTAGCTGCTAGTAAACATGCCATGCAAAAAAACAATACTTTAATGTCTACTGTGCTCTGTGGAGCAGGGAGAGAGGGTAAGAGGAGAAGAGTGGTTAAGTATGAAAAAAGGAGAAAGTTAAAGCCCATGGTCATGTGGAAAAGGCGGGACATTTGGCCAATTATTGCAAAATTAGACACTTTGAACAAAACACAGCTGTTAAAAGTATAAAGCTGTAGGAACACCATATGAGCAGGCCAGGACAGGGGTGGGTTTGAAGGGAAACAGTAAAAAAAAGGAAGAATCACTGATCTTATAATGATGGCTATTTATTCCTACTTAAAAGTTTGCAAAAGCAGATGCAGAGCTTTAGGTAGTGGGAGCAGCAAGAGGGTACCATTGTATTGCAGTAATGCCACGCATGTTCCTTGGATGTAGTAGGGTGCTGGCCCTTGTCCCCACAAGTGCAGCAGCACCCACAGCTTTCACCCACCTCCATACACACTGCAGACAGAAGTCCAGGCAGCACCTCGGGAAATGGCTTTGGAAACAGCACCTCAATGACAGACCGGGCCAAGCTGTCTTATGACAAGAAACTCAGAAAACCTGCAACAAAGGTGATTATTTTTGTTAGACATTGTTACAGCTTTTCAGTCTAAAAACCAACAGTAAATAAAACCTAGCAAAAATTCCTCTAACTAAGAAATTCCACCACGTACCAAATCCTCATGCCTGAGTTATAAACCCAATGAATTAACAACACTACAACAGAAATGATAATAAAATCCATAATACAATACTGCTATTGGAAATGCCTAATTCTGGTGGATGTTCTTCTCTTTGTCTTGTTGCGGTTCCTTTCTTTTGAAGCTAGAAGTAAGTGTATAAGTTGAACAGAATAAAAATGCCCACCTAATTGTGCAGATGCATAGTTAATTAATCACTTAATTTAACCCACTTAGCTTCAATAGGAAAGAAATGTAATCTGACAGTCAAGGCAGCAATATTTTTCCATTCACTGTAGTGTTTGAAAACATCTACATTTTTTAAATAGCGCCTGCATTCAATGGATTGATGCTAATGTTTTTGCTTAATTTGGTTTTAGAAAGGTTGTATAACATTTAATAGGTAAAGCATGAACCCTGGATAAAAATAACAGTGCCCATTATGTGTCTGGTAAATATTATCACATGTTATTAAAAACAAATATATATATTTGTGGATAGATAGATTAGAGAGCTGCTTAGCTGAGAATATTTGCTTTGGGCTGAAACTTGATCAAAAAAATTACATGCTTATGACTCCAGAGTATACAGTGCTACAGAACATTGAATTGTGTGGTTCATTATATTTTAAATCTAAGATTCCCATGTTAATGGCTCTCCGGTATGCATTAACATAATGCAGCATTAAACAAGCTATGCTACACTGCCTCCACAACGCATTTCTGTCCATCAGTGGGGAGCTGGCCACCGGGGACCTGATCTGTAGCTCTGTGCAGCCAAAGGCTGATCTGCTTGTTTTCACTTGCTTTCCAGTCACCTGCAGACGGAGGTGGCACCTGAGCCCCGATGGAGCGCTCACATTAGGCACTGCTGAGCAGGCTGTGCTGGCCTTGCTGCGCCCCTTGCTTGACACACACTATACATATATAAAGGCAAAGATGGCTCAGTCTGACTTAGGGGGCAGGCAAAACTGAAATTTGGCCTTGAGGATGAAGGATCAGGGCTAGGTTGCTGCATCCATGCCCACCGTAGAAGGCTTGGAGCTGAATTTACCGAGGGCAAGTACACCTCCTCCAAGCTTGAAGAGCTGTGTGTTTCACCTCAAATAGTAACTACTGCGCTCAACACCGTTAGCACAGCGGTAGGTCTTTTCTCTGAGGCATCTGGAGCATGACTCTTACACAGCACACTACAGCCCTGCTTCTTTTGTCTGCTCCTAGAAGTGGTCCTGTTTGGGGGAACCAAAGAAACTGGGATCCAAACACTAGCACATCCAGCACACGAGCCTAAGCTGCATACACACACGTCATGTCATGGTGGTTTCCAAAACAGAAGAAAATGAGAGATACTGGGGACTGTTAAAAGGGTTAGCAACAAAATTCCACACCGTATATTCATTGACGACTTTTGGGAAAGACTTAAGGAAAACTTTCAAGCAAAGCTCAGTGCAATTACTGATATACTCGAACATAAGTATGTGCTTAAATCTTGGACTGGATCCAAGCTGTTAAGAAATAATATCCGTAACAATGCAGACCGCATGCCTCTCCATAAGCTATATTGAGCTACTATCTTTGAGGGCAAAACTGCTACAGCAAAATGTACTTGTTTACAGATATACACTCACACATTCATATATGTGTGTGTATATATAAACACACACACATGTATATATATATATATTATCTATATATATAAGTGCACAGCATCTAACATCAAAAGATCATAAGATGCTTTCAACATAATATTCATGACTTAGACTGTCTACTCTGAGCTTTACAGATAATGGATTTTTGTCTCACTAGTAGCTCTAGGAAAATGTCATTGAAATAACTGTGTGTCATTCCAAACTGGTTTGTTAGCTATCAGCAAACAGAAATATTTTTAAAATCACTGTGTCAGGTAGAACAAAATGTTTCACGTACCAAAATAGTTTATTTTCCTTTTGATGTTAAGGATCTAAATCTTTTTTTAAATAAATTTTCACGTCATTTCTAGCTGAAGTTTCCAATAACAAATAGAATATAACACCCTGACAGTATTAAAAAGAAGCATACTTCCCATGAAATTTAAAAAAAAATATTCTCAGTGAGATAAAATTTGTTCTGAAGTAAATGTTTAGTATGATGGAACCTTCCTGGTTCACCAGAAATTTTACATAGAATAGTTCATCTAGTTCTGTCTTTTGGGCCCAGCACCTGGTCCCAGTTGTAATTTTGCAGTGGTAGACAGACTAGAGGTTTAAGGTATGTCCCTAGTCCCCCAGTCTTTATTGTGCAATTATATATTTTGTGCTGTTGGGGTAGGAGACAATAAGGGAGGGAATGCATATGTAATGTATGGCACTTGGGCTGCATTAGCACTGGAAAATCAAATATTTATTTTGGCAATTAATATATTGATAGGAAAAAAGTGAAAGGAAAGTTGTTACTTGTCCACAGGGTAGCAAATTATTTTGCCAAACATGCTTCTGACATGCATCATGGCCAACAAGTTCCCGCAGGTTTTCTCCATGCAGTTTTGCCTTTGTCCAGAAGACAACTCTGCAAACCCAGCCGGGGAGCACGTCCTCCTGCCTCTGTCCATGGCAGTGGCAAAAAGGCTGCTACCCGCACGCTGCCACACCACTGCAAGGAGGGGAGGCATAACCAGATGTGGCCCAGCTCCCCCTGGGATGCTGCCCCTGCCTCTGGCTCTTATTCTTCCACCTTCACTGAGCAGCAAGGTGAAAGGGAAGGGTAGAAAAGAGAGAAGCAGCTCAAAACAAAGATCCACTTCTGTGGCTACTGTGACCTACAAAAAGCTGTTTATCTCCCGCCTCACACATACTGATGTCTCGTTTGTCAGAGGCATCCCTCTCCTAAGATAAAAATTGGGGTCCATGGTTAGTCCTAGCACTGCTGGAGTCTCCCACTGCCTGCAGTCAGCAGGGCCTGACAGTCCCATGTCTAGGGAACTGAGAAGGAAACCAGCCTTCAGGAGCTGGAGACAGGTGGAGGAAATCAAAGAAAGCCTAAAAATTGTTATTGTCTATATGCATAGCAATAGAATTTAATGACTATCCAGCTGAAAAGATAAGCATGAGCATGTGAAAGAAACCCTGGGCAGTAAATAATGAGAAAGGCCAGGCTACGGTATGATTTGTTTAATCAGAACTGTAACGGATGATGGTGAAGGAAAAAGTCTTGCCAGTAATGCAGTATAGCTGGATCCTTAGTGAGACATAAACTTTACTCTCAAAATGTCTTTCTTGAAAAATAAATTCATATTGGCTTGAATACGGACATTGTCACACAGAGTGACAACTGCCTGAGTGGCTGTAAACAAAAGGTAATGATAAATGACACTGCATCAGGTCGGTGTGTCTGCGTGCAAGTGACGGCCAACGAGATACCATCAAGAAGAGGCTGGGGCTGTCAGAGAGCTAGCCTGGTTTTACTTAACATCTTTGCTAATGATCTGGAAAAGGAAGGAGAAATGTACAGTATTTACTTCATTTGATTTTCAAGAAAAGAGGCAAGACTCTCACCTGCTCCTGGGAGACCCCTAATATCAAAGCACTGTTATCCTACTGTCTGCAGAGAGATGGATTGCTCCGAGGCTGCGCAGGCGATTGTTTGAGAAAGCGCCCGATGGTGGAGGTGGTAGCAGCAATACAAAAGAGTATGTAGCAATTATCTGCCTGGCAAGGGGGCTGTACAGGAGCAATCCAGCTCTTGACATAAGCAAAATGCAGCAAAGCAGATAAATAAATCTGTATATTGGGGGCTGGCAGGGTAGGGGGTGTTTTCAATAAACCCGCAGGGATTTTTGCTCCAAATTATTTTCAGTATCTGCAATATTTCCATGGGGGATTTCTTATCTCCTCCTTCCATTGTCAGTGGGTTCATTCACCTCACAGAAATATGAGTAAAGAGAAAGAGGTGAGATGGCATTCATTACCTGGATGTGGAGGTTTTACGTGACAAGGGGGGCGGGGGGGGGGGGGGGGGGGGGGGGGGCGGGAAGAGTAGCAAGAGGAATGTTTGAGTGGGCAGACCAAAGGAGGAGCTAAGGCAGAGGAAGTGAATGGTGCAGGTCAGGCAGAGATCCCACAAAATATGCTAAAGCCAAAGGGAAAAAGGCTGTTTTCTTTCTGTCTTTCATTTGAGGTCAGGCCTGGCTCTTCTGTGTCCTGAACAACTTTCTGCCAAAAAAGAGAGCAACACTGTTTAAACGAGAGAGGGAACACCTCAAGACAGGGAAAATAGAGTAAATGGCAGAGAAAAAGAAGACACAAACAGCCTTTCATGTTGGGGGAAGAGATAATCCCTCCACGTACCAGGGTCAGGGGATTGAGATTGCTTTGGTCCACTCCTGTGGCTAGAGGAAAGAGGAGAAAAAAAGCAAGCAAACTCTGCTGGATTTCTCTGATGCTGCGTCTGACTTTTCTCATTCATACAGAAGATGGCTCTTAGCAGGCTGCTCAAGAAGCAGATCACCTAACCACTCCCCTTATTTCTTGATCATTTCTGGTGTATTGCGTAGGTGGTGCTATTGTCAGATGCTGAAGGCCATTAGGATTTGAGGAAGAAAGACAGAGCAAGGCAAGGAAAATGAATACAAACTATTCGTAATATCTTCAGGAATTCTGCAAGTGACTTTAGAAAATAGTGCAGGTCTGCGGTTCTGTCCAGGTTTTGGCAAACAGTGTACTGTTGCCTCTTCTCAATTTTGTTGTATTTTCCTAAAGGCAGTTTAAAAGTACTTTTTCCTTTACTGCTGCACTATAAGCCAGGGACTAATATGCCCATACACAGGGAAGTGCTGGCATTTCACTGTAAAGTGCAAGGAGAAGGTATGTCACAGGTAAAGATCAGTATGCTTGCAATACCTTGAATGCTGAAGCTAAGAGGTGGAGGGATGTTCGCAGCAACCTGAGTCACATCCTCAGGTTGCACGAGTAGAGCAATGGCTGAGGTGAACGGACACTGTTCCCTGGAAGTCAGTCTTGTTGTTCCCACATCTGCCCTTAAGGCTGGAAATGACAAACTTGCAAGTAATGTCACCCTTTATGTTTGGACAGGATACATGAATCCATAGGTGCTGTTGGAGTACAAATTATTAATAAAGATGATCAAGACTGCGTCTAGTAACTGCTTCAGCCAAGGAACATCAAGCATCAGTATGCAACAGCATTTTTTAAACAAATCTTTTCACATTGCCATGATAAACTAAACTTGGCCCTTGACTCTTTAAATTATTTCCCTCAGCTCTGAGGGGTATAAATACAATATGATTTCCTTACTTTAGACGTGTGGTACTGTCCAGAGCAGGCTGTTCTGCATCACAGAGATGCTAAAATTTGGCTAGCAGAAGTGGAAACACAGCAGGTAACAACCCAGCAGAGGCAGGCTGATGAAACTATTTCATTCTGCTCTGCGCTGTGACCCACGTTACACCAGAAAAATATATCAGATTGCTGTTGTCCCCTTGCAAGCCAAAAAAGAAAGGAGAGTTGTCGCGCCTCCTTGAGACATAGTCATGATCCCAGGTCAAGAATTACTGACATGATGGTCTAATAAAACTCTTCTCTTTGACTACAGCAATCAGATCATGCTGGGAAACTTCCACCTCTCTTGTCATAAGAGATTCAATAGTCAGAATTCAATCCTATTCCTATTCAAGGGCAAAGATGCCACTGGCATCAATAGGAGCAGCACTGGTATGAAAGAGTTCAAAAGTCAAGTGTGTATTTGCAGAAACTGATTCCACTGAAGACTATGCAGATATAATTATGCTGCTCTCTTCCCCATTGCTCTCCTTTTATATTATCTAAGGCAAAGTGCCCACAGAGGACACAGATGCACTCTATTAGATGTAGAGTGAGTATTGTTAAAAATACCCTCTCTAATACCAACTACATATTTACTCCTTTGTAACCTCATCAACTGTGACACTATGTAATTACAGATTGTTCAAGAGTCTTGTCTGCCCACTCAGTGCCAGAATGAAAAACAACTACAAAAAACAAAAAAAGCAAAACAGACAACTGAGCATGAGCCTTCCACCATGTTTCCAAGAGGCTCAGTAACCGAATATACACTTCACATCTCAGGGGAGATAATGCCCATCTACAGCATTCTCCTCAATGAGATGCTTTTACTACACTTAAGTTGCTGACAGAAGAAAACAGCAACATGTGGGAAAGTAAAGGTTAGACAGAATCAACATGAATGAGTCACTTTTGACTTCTTATTCCTTTTGCCCAAGCTTTCAAAAAAAGTCTTTTTCTTTTTTTCCTCTGAGTAATGATCTCTTCTCTCATGCTCTGTTGGTGCACGCCATGCTATGCCAGAAGTCAACCTAAATGCCCTGAGAAGTGCTGTCCCTGTTGCACAAACCTCAGGCCTCGTCCTGTAATCAGCCCTGCATGGGCAGAGCATCAGTACATGCAGAGCTCTGCATGGATGAGACAATCTTCCCACACAGATCAAGGATCCAGAGCAAGGCTTAAGAGAAAATAACAAACAAAAGGATAAAACCCACTGTGAAATACTGGGTAATTTTTTGAAATGTAATTTAGCAGGTGTTTAGTTATTACCCTGAAAATAAGGCACGAATATTTTCATGTATCATATTTATGCTTTAGTTAAATTCTCTCTTCCACGCTATAGCTGTAATTTAAAACACTGGCTTCATCCTGAGAAAAAAAAATGAAGATGTTTGAAATAAATCACTGCTGTAGTGATAATAAACTTACCTCCATAGGGTGCACACAGAAACTGCACCACTGGAAAATGTTGAATTCTGATCATGGCTCCTCCTTGGGGAGGATCTGTACTCACCTTCTTGTTTAGGATCCCTTGTTCCTTCTACACTAAATGCTTTGATCTGGTCAGCTATAAATAGCTTATGTTACAGTCCCACAGGTTTACTGGGATGGGGACTGCATTACATTTTTGTCCTGACCTAGTGATGTCCTAGACTGGCATCTATCTTGATGTTTTCATAACATAAGTGGTAATTAAATATATGAATAACTGGACAAGTAGGGCAAGAAACTAGACTTCTCAACAGAAGATTGCTAGTGAAGTTTTTACTGTTCCTTTATGTTTAACATGGACTTGCTACATCGAGTGGTTTCACCAAGATTTCACCATGACTCCACTCTCCACCCAAGGTTTGAAGGGCCCTGTATTTTTACTGCAGGTAGGAGAATTAAGGGCACTGAGCACCTACAGGATGCTAGAGGTTATCACTGCTTTGGCTAGTGTTCCTTAACATCCACATGCCTCTTTGTAAAGTGCTTTCTACACCCTCAAATGATATAAAGAGCGACAGCCCCACTGGCAGGAACTGACCTCCCAGGAGGTTGGCTGATTTACATCAGGCATGGTCAAGTACAGGGCACTGCTCTGCAAACTTCTAGTATCAGTATTGTAGAACTGAGCTGATGGCCTGTTTGGGGGCAGGCTGGGAATGTTTAGCAGAGTTTTGCTTTTCAAGAGAAAATACCTCTTCCAAATATACAAACAGAACAATCACCAAGGAATTCCTTTTGAACCTCTCCTCTTAGATATTTCTTCCTCTTTCCTCATGACTTGCTAGAATACAGTACTGGTTTCTGACCGTGCAGCATATAGAAGAAAGGAACCTCTGTCAGGGAGATGTGGGGAAAGCAAGAGTTGGGAAGTGCTTTTTAGAGGCAGAATTTCAGGTAAGTTATAGAATGACTCTATCAGTTTATATAGGTATTTCCTGGTGGAAAAGATACCTAATAAAGGGCTTTCAATCTTGTTGACAAAAGCTTGAACAAGATTGAATGGCTGAAAGTTGAAGTTAGACAAATTCAACCTTGAAACAAGATGTAATTTTCTTCCAGACAAGGTAATTAAACACTAAAAGATTATCAGTGAAGGTGAAGGTCTCACTATTGGCTGGAGGTTTCAAGGCAATACCACCTATCTTCCTAAAAGATGTGGTTTAATACAACCTCACAGCAAGGCAGGGTAGGAAGGTTTCCCTCTCATGCACAACTGGCCAGGTAGAGATGTCTGGGGGTTTGGAGACAGGGATTTTTTGTTTCTGTACTTGTTTGATGGTTTGGGTGGGGTTTTTTCTTTTATTTTATTGGGTTTTCCCTTTACTTACAGACTTACCATAACTGACAAAAAGGCACCAAACTAGATCTGAATTCTGAGCAGATAGAGACAAATATTCCTAGATAGTACAACTTGATTTCTAGCCTACATGCACAGAATCATATTGATCAGCAGATTTAAAATTGGGAATAATTTCTCAGGTCAAATTGGAAAGAAATTAGTTAAAAGATGGGAGAAGGTATTACTTTCACTAATTGCAATCAATTAGGCATGACCTATTTAATAAACTCTCCATCATCGCTGGGGCCTCACCCATACTTGGCACTGTAGCTTGTTCTTTCCGTTCCATGCCTGTGGCATGCAACTGCTACTCCTAAAGACATTAATCTAATTAAAATCATCATGCTGAAAATGCACGTGAATCATGGAACTGAATAGACAGTGTTATACAGGTGATCAAACTAGATGACCTTACTAGGTGCTTTCTTAGTGGAAATTACTCTTAAGAAATCAAGGCTCAATGCTGTTCCCATTGATCACAATATGAGTTTTGATATCAATGCCAACAACATCCATATAAATTCAAAGCTAGCATAGGCAGATACAAACTTGCCAACTTTGTTAATAGCTGTGAGCTCAAGACCTTCTTGAAAAGCTCAAACAATATACAACACAGCAGCCCACTGTGTTACACAGGGTTTGCTGAAGGGGAATTGGAGCTTTTACTGCAAATAAACTGAGTAATATTAACTATTACATGCCAATTAACCATGCTACTTTTATTCACACACCTAGCTACGTATCAACTTCTCTTCAACATGGGTGATTACTCCTTATGAAACATCCACAATTCTGACATCATGATTCTTTCTCCAGAAAAAGTCCTACCCGTCATGGTACCTTTTCTTCCCAGGTTGTACATAATAGAAGCTATTTTTAAACCAGTAGAACTATGGCATCCATATGGGATCCACATACAAAGTCCCATTATTCCTCTTATGTCATCGTTTTATCTGTTTTGGATAAATGGCAACATTTTGATTGTTTCTATTTGACCACAGAACATGGACAAAACAGAGTGGTGTGTCACTATGGTAATCACTGCAAATACAGAGGCTTCTGGAGATGTATTAGACATCTCACTGTCGGCTGGCTTCAGCTTCCCAAGTCAGCTGCCAGCTGACTTGGAAAGCTGAAGCAGCTACCAAGCTGCTTTTAAGCAATTTCTGTGGCTACACTTGCAATGATCCTACCAACAGCTGCTATATGAGGAGTGAGAAGGGAAGGCCAGTAACGAGTTGCTTTAGATTTGCTGTTCTTGGCTCATTCACAAAAAGGCCCTTTCCAGGCTCAGAAACAAGTTCTGTGTAGAAGAGGATTGTGCGGCAGACAGCAAAGACCAGCATGACTGATACATTTCACAGAATCATAGTATCCTTTACGCTGGAAAAGATCTTAAAGATCATTGAGTCCAGCCGCTAACCTCACACTGTCAAGTCCACCACTAAACCCTGTCCCTCAGTGCCACATCCACACGCCTTCTAAATACCTCCAGGGATGGTGACTCAACCACTTCCCTGGGCAGCCTGTTCCAATGCTTGACAACCGTTTTGGTGAAGAAATTTTTCCTAATATCCAATCTAAACCTCCCCTGGTGCAACCCATTTCCTCTTGTCCTATTGCTTGTTACTTCGGAGAAGAGACTGACACCCAGCTCGCTACACCCTCCTTTCAAGTAGTTGTAGGGAGCAGTAAGGTCTCTCCTGAGCCTCCTTTTCTCCAGGCTAATCCCCCGCCCCCAGCCCAGTTTCCCAAGCTGCTCCTCATAGGACTTGTGCTCCAGACCCTTTACCAGCTTTGTTGCCCTTCTCTGGACACGCTCCAGCACCTCTACATCCCTCTTGAAGTGAGGGGCCCAAAACGGAACACAGTATTCAAGATGCAGCCTCACCAGTGCTAAGCATGGTTGATCAACACCCCCAGGTCCTTTTCCACCATGCAGCTTTCCAGTTACTCTTAACCAAGCCTGTAGCCTTGAATGGGGTTGTTGTGATCCAAGTGCAGTACCCCACACTTGGCCTTCTTGAACGTCATACAACTGGCCTTGGCGCATGGGTCCAGCCCATTCAGATCCCTCTGTAGAGCCTTTCTACCCTCCAGCAGATCAACACTCCCCCCAACTTGGTGTGCCAGATCCCCTTGTCCAGATAACAGGACTGGCCCCAATACTGAGCCCTGGGGAACACCACTTGTGATTAACCACTAACTGGATTTAGCTCCATTCACCACCACTCTTTGGGCCCAGCCATCCAGCCAGTTTGTTACCCAGGGAAGCATAAGCCCATCCAAGCCAGGAGCAGCCAGTTTCTCCAGGAGAATGCTGTAAGAAACAATGTCAAAGGCTTTACTAAAGTCTGGGTAGACAGCATCCAAATCCTTTCCCTCATCCACTAAGTGGGTCACCTAGTCATGGAAGGAGATCAGGTTAGTCAAGCAGGACTTGCCTTTTATAAACCCACACTGACTGGGCCTGATCACCTGGTTGTCCGGTACAGAACTCTTTTGAAGGAGACATGAAGTGAGTTTCCTGAAGAGCCTGTGTCACCACAATCCATCATGACAGCATATTATTTTGGGCTTTGTGATCCCAGCACACATACTTCCAGGACATGTGTTTGTTTCAACCTAAGGAAGACAGAACTAAATAGATCAAATTAGTTATATGCAAAAGGACCTTTTTATCTCCAATGCCTGGGCTAGATCTACTATAGATGTCTATTCTGTAAGTATCTAACATATGAGATAAATCCCATCAACATGAAGAGCAAGGTTTGGATCCATAGTAGACGACACCACATTGCTGTTCTTTCTCCATCCTGTTGCCAAGACACAGGACAATTACTCTGCAAACTGGACCAAATCTGAAACACTGCCTTGCTCTAATAACTGAAAAGCTCTGCGGCACCAGCAGGGTCTGAGTCACTCATCTCTCTCTTCCCAGTCTGTATCTCACAATATCCACTATTCAGACAACACAAATGTGACAACATACTTGTATATTATGACAATATACTGTAATGATGGATTGTGGTGACATAGGCTCTTCAGGAAACTCACTATGTCTCCTTCAAAAGAGCTCTGTACCAGACAACTGGTAGGCCTCACCAGTTTGACCCATTCCCTGGCTGAGTGTACAGACTTTGCACTGAATAAATTTGTTTCCTAGCGCTGTATCATAAAAATGTATAAGCCACATCCCACAGCATGTTAATAGCACACATGTTAGGAAGTACATTGCACAGTGTTATATTAGGCTTTTTCCTCTGGTATAAAACATAGCATTCAAGGACTAAACATGCATTTAGGGGATCCCTGGAAATTCAGAGATGTTAAAACCATCAGTAAGGAAAGAGTTAAACCATGCTGTTAAGCTGCAAAATTCTGAACAATCATTGCAAAATTACTTGTACTTCACAGCAGACTTGGTGCACACCTACAGGAAATTAAAATACAGAAAGTGCCTATTATGGCTCTGAAGTTACAGGGCCAAACTCCCTTGCTGTTCATACCTGAGTGGAAGTCAACACTCTTCCAATTTTGCAGCACCTTGCTGGGGACATTTATCAAGCAGTATCAGCATGTATCATGTTAGTTCTCCCAAACCAGATCCTCTACTTCCTAGTTACATGAAATAGTGCCCCATTCTCCATGAAAGAGCTACCTATATAAAGGTTGCTCAAGCTATTCACCTGCCTACACCCTGGTCCTATTTCTTCAGGTTTCACCTGTCAATTTAGCATTGTAGCAAGTAACTCCCTTAATTGGTGATAAACAAGGTAAACTCACCACCCACCATCTAAACACTTCAGAAAAGTACTCAAAAGCAAAGGTGTGCAAAATGGAAATGAGCTTGGCACAGGTACTATTAAGTGCTGTGGTGGAAAAACAAGGGGTGAAGAAAGAACCTTGCTGTCACGGAAAGTTAAAAAAAGAGCAGCTGTCCACTGTTTTCTGCACTTTCAAGGCCTGGCAGTGCGCCCACGTCTCCTAGGAGCAGGATTTTCACTGAAATCCTGGCCTTTAGCAAACCTGATGGAGAACATTAGAAAGACCAAAGAAAGTATTTTTTAAAACTCCCAGCAATCCCACAGAGGTGAACCCAAATGGGATGGATTCGTGTCTGGAAAGCTAGAAGGAGGCCCAGGGATAGATTAAAAAGGACTCGCCATATCCTTGCACATACTAATAACAAGAGCTGCCTCTCTTAGGGTTTGCTAACAGAGTGTTCCCAGTGCCCTTGACCTGAAACTCACTTTACTTTTGACATTTCCTGAGCATCTGGCATTAAACAGTGGGTTTCTTTATCTGGGCTGCGATACTCTACTTTATCCTTTGTTGATTCTCATCAGCTTCATCACACTATACAACGTTTGTGGATTTAATGTAAACTCTATGAAGATTACCGATAGCATAAACCAGTGGAAACTACTTCAACAGAAAATGTTTCAAATTATAGAAGGATCTTTGTGAATAATATGTTTGTGCTAAAGCCCAATTTTAAAACTATTTTTGTTAAAAATGCAAAGCTTTTTTTGTTTATACAGTCCCTAATAGAAAAGGACCCTTAGAAAATTTTCATTCGTTCTAAGCAAACTGAAAGAAGCCCTTTGTTTCTAAAAGAAAGAAACTTCTACTGAAACAATAACACTGAAAACTTGGGGGGGGGCGGGGAACCCAAAACTTTGATATTTTCTGTGGAAACAGATGTGATTTTTTTTTTCACTCAGATGCTACTGATATAAAGACAAAAAAAAATACAATTTCCTTCCTCTCCTTCCTTTCTCATAACCACTCCTGCTTTCTGAAGATTGCCTCCTGCTCCACCCTGACCACACACCAACCTCCGACTCATCAGGCACCAAAAAGTTCCCTTTCCTCATTCAGCGATCTCCTTAAGAGCCGCTTCTTTTGTAAAAGCTTCCTGAATCATTTTTCTCCCTGTTAGATGACTCCAGACCTTCTCACACTTGAGCTATTGTCCAGTATGTATTGTATCCATTTGAGTCAGGTGGTGCAGTCCATACCATAAAGGCCTCTAGCCCCTCCTTTGCCCCTCAGCACACAAACACAGCAAAGGGAATTATAAAATCTTAATCAGGAAAACTCAGCAAGGTTCCTCCTGAGGAGTTACCTACAAAATGTCCTCAGATGCAAGGCTCACTGGAGTTGAAGCCTCTCTGTCCTGTAGCTTCAAGCACTCTTTTAGTGAAGTTGAGACCAATGCACAAAGACAGAAGCTGTGCTGCAGACGTTGTCAGGATGCCCAGCTCTGGGAGTTTTCCACAATGTGACAGCGTAGCTACAGAAAGAGCTTGGCTGCTGCTGTTTGAATTTCATGTGCCTCCTCAATATAAAGCATAGAGAGCTACTAACTCTGTACTATTATACATTTATAGCACTAGAAATATGTATTTGCTTAAATTGCATATGTGCTTAAGAAGTCATTTGCTGCCTCTTTGCTGACTATTTAAGCTGTCCCAAATATCATGGTGTATGCTGTATTTATATAGGTGCAGGAATAATCATCTTCCAATGGGTTAGACACAGACTATTATATATAAAAATAAAGATCACTAAATGAAAAGTTGAAAACACAATTTAGTTCACAAAAACATGACCTACATTTCCTGCAAGTACAAACTATTAACATATTTTTCATTTTAATGTATGTTGCACAGAACCACTGTCAGGAAAATACCCAAATTTAACACATCCATATAAACAAATGTTAATACTGTGTTTTCAGCAAACTGCATCTCAGACATTTCTGAGCTATAAGCATCATTGGGTCTCTAATGACACATCTATAGTCTGAATATTTTTTTTTAATGGAGTTTGATGAATGCTCTGTCAGGAATGGGTGGGATAGGCAATACAGTTTTGCCTTAACCATGTTCTTCAATAGAAAGCGTTTTAATAACAGGAAATAATAAAACATATGGGCCATTGCAGCTGAAGCTCTTAGGGACTGCCTGATGGCCAGAGCTGAGCCTGTTTTTTCTACTCTTGAATGCAGTGTTTCAGACTTTCTTAAATTATTTTTTTTTCAGTGCTCATTGGTTTTTACACAACAGAACATTTTGTTTAATAATCCTAGAAATAAGGTATCATTCTCTGAATCACAGGAGGTTGGATATATTTCATCTTCATCTCAGAGCTCTTGCTTAAGCCATTTACTTCTCCCCGAGAAAGAACTATGAACTGGTCAGGATTTGAGGTGTAAAAAGTGTAAATTCCACCATACAAAATCTATAGGAATCAATCTAATTACCCAGTCATTTCCTTGCTGAGTAAATTGCTTAGTGTGCAGTTGTCTGAAAAACAGAGGTTTGAGGAGGAGCAAGCCTGCGCTGTCCCTCACATCAGTCATGAACCTTCAAGGTACCAAGAGACCTCCACTGAGGTCATCACTTGGACAGCTGAGGATGTCCAGCTTGGCTGAGTCTGGCCAAAATCACGCAATCTGACTCAAAATAAGGATCAGGCTCATTATTTTCTCTAAAATTCATAATTTTTCAATTCACATTTGTCCACAGAGGCTTGACTCAGAAAGGATTGAAATAATTTGTCACCAGTATGAAAAAAAAAAATTAGAACTAAATTCTGCATGAGCACAAGAGAGGTGTCTCTTTTGGCATTGGTATTCATTAGGAATAGGAAAATATTAAAACTTCTGTAGCATAACATCCACCATACTTCTTAATAGATGAAGATTAGGGAAATTAAATGAATTGTAGCATCCTGTTTATTCAGGTATGAAGCATCAGAGGCTTTGCTCCTGGGGGAGTCCAGCTGGGGAGTTATCCGTGGGTAACAACATCCCATTTTGCACTTGTGTGAAGCGGGGATCTTATTGATGTGGCACTCACAGGGAACCTCTCTTCAGCCAAAGGCTATTGAGACCATTAATGAAGGCCCGAGCAGCACAAACTGTGCCGACAGAAGGTCTTAGGTCATATTTGGGAAAAAATATCTTTTACGAGGTGAGAAAAGCTAGTGTGCTGGCCAGCCTGGCTGCTGGATTCCTACAGCTCCATCGTGCTCCAAGGGGACAATTTCCTCTCCAACTGTTAGAAAATACCACTTCTGGTGTTTGTATCCTATTTTATCTCTGAACCAAATAGGGGCAAAAAAATAATACCCCAACAGGTCACAGAGTTCAGTGAAAATCCTACAAGCTTTTCCTGAACAAATAACAGACAGTGACCTCTAGCCCTGTCTTTGCATAAGAATTAACATCAGTATTCAGGAGTCACTGCTGTGACTGGGGACAACGCAAATGCCAGATTCTGATTTAAAACTCAGATTATTTTTTTTCTTTTTTTTTTTTAATATATTTTTTTAATTATTTTTTTTTTAAGAACCCAGAAGAAAAGGGGGGGCATGCAGCTAATCTGCATTACAGATCAGGCCTCTTTGAGAAAATCAACCATCCATAATTCATTACATGTTTCCTGCAGGGCCTGGAGACGGCCGAGGCCCTAGCAACAAAGTCATAGCAACAGCAGCCGGCCCCAGCCAATCGGCGGCCACCTTTCCGAAGCCGCTTAGCCAATCCGGCGGGGCGGCACATACGAGGCGCCGGCGGCGCTTCCCGGCGTGCGGCCGGCTGCGAGCCTGCGCGAGGCGGCGCCGTTAACGGCTGGTCCGGCGGCGGGAGGGCGGGCGGCGGCGGCGGCGGGTCGGGGCCGTGCCGTGCCGTGCCGTGCCGTGCCGTGCCGTGCCGTGCCGTGCCGTGCCGTGCCGTGCCGTGCCCGCGCCGTGCCGTGCCGTGCCGTGCCGCGCCGGGGCGGGCGGCCGAGCTGGTTTGAGGGGAATTGGGTAATTCTGAAAGCCTGTCCAGCCAGACCTTAACAGTGCGTGTTGGCGCGGAAAGACGGGCTGGTTTGTAAGCAGCAGGAAGTGGGAATATGATTTATTTATTTTTTTCGCGGCAGGCAAGCGCACTTGTACCTTGAGAAGGGCTTTTGTGAGAAAAAATGCCTTGTACCTGCCTAGCACAAAACCTGCATACATTTTTTTAATTTATTTATACCTAATAAAGATCGTGAACTGCAAATAGCATCATTTGAAAAATGTTTATATTCTGGTGGTCTTTACTAAGCAGAAATACTCGGCAACAGCTCGCTGTAAATGGCAGATCACTTCTTAAAGAATCGGCACAAATATCAGATATTTTTCCCTCCCTCAGTTGCACCCTACAACAATAATTACTGTTTTGTGACTGTGCCCCTTCATGCCAATAGCTTGTCTTACCTCATACAACACAGTCATTGTTCTCAAATGACATAGGAGAGAACAAAGCAAAAATGCAGTAAGTGTGGAAACCGAATAGTTGCAAAAACTGAAAAATCCCTGTAGTAGAAGCCAGACTTGGAAACAAAATTGCGGAAAGCATTGACCCTTCCCGTTCAATTCTTTTGTGAAGTTTTGTTAACTCTTAATGTCATAGTACTGCTACGAACAAAAATGTGTAATTTCCTTGCTTTGAGGGGCAGCAAAGGTACTGAGCTTTGTTTAGACTAAATAAGTACAGTGAAGCCAGAAAAGCTTGTTGATGACTAAAGGCAGATGATGGTGGTTTACTGCAACCATCGTGTTCTGTAAAATAGTGTCATTTTTCTCAGAATGGCATAAGAAACTACTTGCTTCTGCAAGATTTGTATTTAATGTACATTTTAAAACAAATACTTGACGTCCATGTATATGTGGATACAGAGGTCTATAAATCCTCGTATAAAACTATATCTTTTATCATTTATCTTTGGAGAAAATGAAAAGCAATCATTTATCCGAACCTGAACATTACACTTGAAGCCAAGATACTGTAGGTTATCTCAGTAAGCGTTTCACCCCTCAACCTAAAAGCCGATCCCAAATTCCACTCTAATGCATATGTTGCTCAGATAGTGAAAATGGAGATTAGAAGATTTGCTATGGATGCTTCAAAGTACATTTTGGGACCCAGTGCCCCATATTGAACTTTAACAGATGAAGCATAAATTGACTAAAGCCATGAAGGCTGCCAGGGGAAGATTGAAAAATACAATGCAATCTCCCCTCATATATTTTATAAAATGTTGCAAACGACCTGCTTTGTCAAGGCCATGCCTTCTGAGATTCCATGGATGAAAAAATGCCCTATCGCTAACTTTTTTGATCAGACAAATGGCTGAGAACTCTGCTTCATCATTCATTTCTTTCAACAAATTGGTAGGACTAATTAATATGTTTCTGTTTATCAGTGGCAGTTTTTCCCTTGTTTGAAGAGAAGCCATGTTAAGATTTTTACAGCAGTATTTTGCAGCAGTCAAACCTGAAATCAAAATGCTTATTTTACCTTAAAAAAAAAATATTAGTCAAAATTAATTTGAAAACATAATTACGGACCATGAATTAAAATCTGTATTTTTTTCCTTGGCAAGAAAGATCAATTTAGCAATTTCATATTTTGCTTGCAATTAGACAAAAAATGAAGATTTGAATGTCAGGCCTATGACTGTTCATTAAAATAACGTCATGAACCCTGTGGTCTGCATAGTTAAAAATAAGGAATTGCTTTCCAAGATGGTTAAGTTGTCCCATACCTTTATCCTGAACTTTGATAGATTTTTTGATAGATTCCACACAGGGCTGGAGGCATGCTTACTCTGAAAAGCACAGTGCTCTCTAATGAGCTGTTACAGTCACACAACTTAAGCTAATGAATTTCTTATCCTCTTACGCGGATAAAAGTTTCTGTTAGAAGTCAAAAGATCTCCACTTTTCAAGTGGATTTGTATTTTGCATTTAGGGAAGGAGGAGAGGAAGGGATACTACACTGACTTGCATTCATTGTGTTCTTAACAAGCAGCACTGTGTGGCAATAACAGAATCATCACAATTAATAAAGAATCCTCGTATGCTCCGTTGGAAGTGTGGAACACTCCAAGGCAGAGCCGTGGATCCGTGGGCACCGTTGGAAATAGGAGCTCACGCTTGAGCGAGTCATGCCTCTGTGCAGGGGAGTGGACCCTGTTCCTCCTCAGTCAGGGATAACTCTGGGTGTGGGCAGAAAGGCTCAGTGCTGTGCAGGGCGCCGGTGTGCTACCCAGGGTGTAGAATATGTCACTGCTACTTGCAAAGGCTAAATACTTCATTTGCAAGCGGGGTCATCTGAAGCACTGATGAACGGCATCAGTCCTGAACTCCACAGTGGTGAGGTGCTGTAGAATAAGCATATTGCACGCTTACACGGGGATCTCAAAGCATTTTGTAGCCATTTACTGCCTCACAGTGCATGTTTTTCACCTAGGGCCTAAAAATGACGTTGTTCCCCATTTAAGTGCTACTGCTTCTATAGAAACAATGCATTATCTCAAGAGCTGGATGGGAAAGTCTTGAGCTATTCCAGCATGCTGAAATGCGCAAACTGCACAGTACCAGGGGTCAACATCTGCCTTGAGAGAAGTCATTCTGACTTTGCAGAGGGAGGGGGGAGAAGGAGAAAAGAAAGCAAGCAAGCAGTCTTAGCTACGGTTTGTTCTCCTGTAAATGGTCTTGCAGTGTGTCAAAAGGAGCTTTGCATCTTGCTGAGGAGTTCACACGGAGGTTCTGGGTACAGGTTAATTTATGCTGCCGAATTAGTTTCTCTACTCAGTCTTATGAGTATGTAGAAAGTCTGCACATCTTTTTTGAGCAGCTTGGTGTGCCTGTCATTTACAATAGCAAGGCTGAAATAGTAGGATGCCTTAATGTAAGTGTTCTACTTTAATCTTAGGGCCAGATTCTTGTTCCAAGGTAAGCAGCCACACAATGCTTATTTCCCTTGGCTCTGTTTTGGAGGTGTTGAAGACCAGCTCATTGACTTCAGTGGGAGCTGCAAACTCTTATCTCAGAACAAAGTTTTCCCCCCAAGACTTGAGAGAATCAGAAAACCATCTGTGAAAAGGTAGCTTTTGACAAGAACTCTTAATTCCATATTAGCGCCTTAAAGATTTTTCCAGAGACTAATGTGAAGAGGAAGCCTGATCATGGCTTGACCCATGTGAAATTCAAAAACAGAAACAGAAAAGCCAGAACACTTGCATTATTTCAAAGGATCTCGCTCAGGCCCTAAAGGAGTGACCTGTGATAATTCAAACTCCAACAATAAGCAGGATAGGTGGTTTTATTTATTGTGCCTAATCTGATAACAGAGACCTGAATTTTCCAGTGTATGTCACATGATCCTTGCTTTCTTACAGTGCCTCACAGGATCTTAGTGTGTTCCCCAAATTTAAGGCTGGCGTGTTACCCAGAGGTCAGTAGAAATTTTGCTGTGGATTTGCAGCTGCACTGGGCAGCATCACCAAAACCTCCAAGTGGCTCAAAACCAATACTTCAGCATTTCCCTTTTAATCTGGATTGTAAAGCTTTGCTCAGCTAATTCTACTATGCCCCAGCAGCCTGAAAAATCCTCAGAAAAAAAAACCCAAACCCTAGGAACTGGCTTTTTGTTATTGTCTCTTTCCAAAAGGGGCCCAGGTAGTGACTTGTGAGTTCTCCCCTATACAAAGCGGAGAGAGGAAAAAAGAACTAATCTCCCCTGCCCCCCGTGTGCGAGAGAAAGCAAGCGTGTGCGTCTGCGGCGAGAGCAGGGCTGGGGCAGGGGATGACCTCCGGCTGCCTATCCACCACAAAGGGACCGTGGCATTGACACAGCCTAAGTGCTCGCCTTCGGAGGGGACAGATTGAGAGGAAGTGACCCTTGGTGCCCCCCTTCTGCGGGGGACCTTGTGAAATAACTGTTGCTCTTCTCTTCCTTCCTCAGGCAGCTCAAAGAAATTAACGATGAGGAATCTCTTTTACTTCGGCATTCGGAAAGCAAGGGAAAAAAAGAGTCTTTTTCCTTGGAAGGGATGAGGAGGAAGTGTAAAGGTGCTAACCTGAACTATTTGCTTCTGTCTTGGGCAAGTCCAAAACCGGTCCAGAGGGTTCGTGGATGACAGGGCAGCAGGCAGCAGCGGCAGCAGCTCCTGTGTGAGGCTGTCTGGGTTTGTTTTCCAAGGAGACTCATAAAATGATACCTGCAGCTCCATTCCCAAGAACCAGGAACACTGAGAGGTTCAGAGCTGTTCAGCACCACTCCCTAATGGCATCTGGTTAATTCCTAGTGAAACCCAGATCTGGGAGAAGGTGAATCCCAGGACTCTGGGAAGGAGAAGGCTGATTTCAGAGATAGAAAAGGAAGCAGAAACGGTTAGGCCCGCTTTACAGCTGTGTGAGCAATTTCTGCCCATCCCTGATGAAGTTCACAGAGCACCAAACCTTGAATTTGAGGCAAGGCCTGAGTAGATTTGAGAGTCAAGGTAAATGGGGAGCAGCTGGGAGAACTGGGGGTGTTTAGCCTGGAGTAAAGGAGGCTCAGGGAAGACCGTGTTCCTTACAGCTACCTGAAAGGAGGGTGTGTTGTGGTGGCTGTCAGTCTCTTCTCCCAAGTAACAAGCAATAGGACAAGAGGAAATGGGTTGCACCAGGGGAGGTTTAGATTGGATATTAGGAAAAATTTCTTCACCAAAACGGTTGTCAAGCATTGGAACAGGCTGCCCAGGGAAGTGGTTGAGTCACCATCCCTGGAGGTATTTAGAAGGCGTGTGGATGTGGCACTGAGGGACAGGGTTTAGTGGTGGACTTGACAGTGCTACGTTAAAGGTTGGACTCAAATATCTTCAAGGCCTTTTTCCAATCTAAAGATTCTATGATAAACATTTCATGCACAGCCCTGGTTCACATCTCCTGGCTGTTGAGGGGTAGTAGGTAAAGCACATGGCCTTGGTCTCTCCCCTCCCTCTTCAAAGCTGTTTTAAATGTCTCTCAGATGCACTTGGGGTGAGTTGGGGTGGGAGGGAATGACCTTTGGATTCTCCCTCCAGAGGGAACCTGAGAAAATGACCTTTTGGCCCTTAGCTCTGCGGGGGCTTGGGGGAGGTCGGGAGAGATAACTCTTGGTCCAATCTTGCTCTCCACAGGAGCTAGGGGGGTAAAAAAAAAGAGAAAGAACTCAAAGAATATGGGATCACGAGAATTTTTGTCTTCTTCTGAAAAAGGGGCATGTTTACTTCATAGCCCCTGTAAGAAAAATAACCTGCCACTGAGAAACAAGCAAGTCCATTTAAAGCAAGAAAGAGCCTCAGCTCAGTGACCTAGAAATCAAGGCAGAAAGTAAAAGCTAATAAATAAATAAATTAAATAGATAAATAAATAAATAAATAAATAAAATAATCAGGGATGTCGCGCAAAATCAAGGGGTGCCCTCTGAAGAGGTGTAATCAAGGCTCTGAGCCATCAGTTATAATGGTTTTGATTAAAGAAAGCTGTGCAGAAGTAATCTATTTTATTTTTAAATGGCCTGATTTTCCCTCGCTACTCTCTTGGAGGCTGAACCTAGAACAACTTGAAAGAGGACATGGAATGTTCAGTGAAAAAAGGCAAGTGGAAAAGTAGGCATTTAATAAAAAAGAAAACCCGCATCTATTTAAGTTACTTTGGGGTTTTGATGGCACACATTAAAATTGGCTGAAAATAGCAATGCTTCAGTGAAATAAAAACATGAAAGACCTTCCAAATCATGGCTGATCAAGCCACAGTTCTGTGCTTCTTCCACAAAGCCTGCAATATAATTACAGGAGCAGTTGCCACATTGAGCTGGGAATGGGGCTCGTCATATGCTGTGTACCTAGAAACACAAGGGGTTTTATTTATTCTGTGTATTCTTCACAGTGTAAAAAACTTAAAAACTTCTTCCTACAAACTTTGTATTTATTCACAATTTTGAACTTCTTCACTTGTTTCCATTATAGCTGAAAGCTTCTTTTAAATCTGGAAGTCGTCTGTTTTTATGTAGGGTCAAACATATTGTCTTTGCTTGGTAAATAAAGACAAATAGTAGAAGAGAACCTCAAAAGAATCACAGCTGGGGTGGGAGGGGAGGGAGGTTTACATTTTCTTCCTCAAGAAGGTCAGATGTTTATTCAAGCCTATCCAAGCCTTTTGAACAGAGCGTGGACTGTGCTGGAAATCTCATGAGAACAGTGTGTCCTGGAGAATGGAAGGGATAGCTGGCTTCAGAACAGCTGGCCACAGAGTGCTCTGCTGGTTATGGAGTCGGACAATGCCAAAGGTGCCCAGAAACACAAGGTGCAGAAACTTAGCCTATTTTCAAAATGGTGATTTGAATAAAGCAAGCTGAGTTCTTGTAATAACCTGCATCATGACAGTGAGAATACAGTGTGCAGTATTTCCTGCCAGCTATGCTCTGTGCAGCACTGGGGCTGCCTCCCAAACGATTTACGTGCTGGAAATGGAGGAGGCTGTGCCCTTACCTAGGGTTTTGCAAGGCAACAGTTTCAGTCACGGTGGTTTTTAGGAGAACTTTGAAACATACAAATGCTTACTTTTCCCCATTTTTTTCAGTTGTTTAAATTAAGCCGCATAAAACATTAAAGCCTGGAAAAGCAAAGGGAAGCCAAAACTTTTGCTAAGTGTGCAACTTTGGTTTGGTAAGTTGCATGTTTGAGAGGATCCGATCACTGCTGTAAGCCAGGCTTCATCTGCACTTGTCTCTGGTCAAATTTTTGGGAAGATAAAGCAACTCTTTGCAGTTGGTTTTGTTCGATGTCTTGATGCTTCAGGCTTATAACTGCATTATTTTCACATTCCAAGTTTGACATACAGGCTAATATACACAGAAAGAAGTATGTTTTCATTAAAAAAAAAAAAAAAAACCAAAACAAAGCAAACAAAAAAACCACCAAAAACAAAAGCTGTCATGTAATTTGGCCTATAAAAGTGTTAACAGTACATTTACAACATTTACAACATGGCAGGGCTGTGTAAAGCTGAACAACTTAACACTTATTCATAGAGAATGGCTGTGAACATGAGCACAGGCAAGATGCTGATGTCCTCTTTGCAAAGTTAGGCAACAACGTTAGACAATGCCTTCAGCCACAGCTTCCTCTGCAAGGACTAGGAGCTGGAAATGCTGCTTTCCTGATAAAATACAAGAATCCCAACAGACCTGAAAAGTATGATTTTTGTAGAGGCTTGGAAATTGTCTTTGGCCACAATGAATGGGCAAAAGCTTATTGTGTTCTCCAATCCCGACTCATAATTAACATTTGATTTCCAAAAGCGTGGCAATCTTGTATGTTCTTTTCAGTAACAGCATGTGTTCTCTATTCATAAGAAATCAAAGTTGTATGATGTTTACATTTTAGCAGCGTGCTTCAGAGAATGAATTTAGCCATTCAAAGCAGAGCTACTTTTAACTAATATTAAGATAACAAGAAAGTTATGGAACAGAGGACCAAATGAAGTCACATTCCTCACCTGCTAAAATTACATTCTTAATATACCATCTGTTGCCTTACCTTCTAAGGTCTTAGAGGTAAAAGAAGTAGTGGTCTAAAAGAAAGCTGCTTAACCCATTTGTGGGGAATAAAGTAAAGGCACCCTGTGGCCTTGCCTGTATCTGGACCATCCCTTTCCCAAAGTGAGACTCCCCCTCCCCCCCCCTATCTGGCAGCATCCTAACCAGCAGCCATGTGGCACTTTTTCTGCTGGGAGAAAACTTTAGGTCCTTTCAAAAAACATTTTACGGGATACTCATGCATTGATATGCTGCCCATTCTGAGTGACAGTTCTGGGAAAACACCCCAGAGGTTATTAATAAGGCCTGTGGTACCCTAAAGTACCTTGGTTATCTCTGCATAATACTGAACTGTTCTGTGTAGGTACACTTTTGTGTTGCTCTTTAGGAGAAAATCCACCCCTTTAACCATAAGGAGAATCTGGACAAAATTTGATTTATCCAGAAATAATGCTTTTTTTTTTTTTTTTTTTTTTTTGTCCTCTTCAGGTAGCAGTTTATGTAGCAGCAAGAAAACTCTTTTGCAAGGTGTACAAAGAAGGAAAAAACAGTCAGTTCTAAGATACACAGTCACTTTAAACAAACTGGAATTCACCACCTAATTTCTCACATCAGCGTGGTATACAAATGCACTGCACAAATCCCTGTGTTTATTAACACAGAGAGGTTGGTTGTTGTGTCACCTACAAAGCTAGGACCTGGCTCCAGCTAATGGTTCTTCTCTTGGTTTGTGTCCCAGCCTTAGTTCATGCAAACTTTTTACAAGTTACGCAGGGATCCCTGGATCTCACATCACATGTAGATGAAATGCAAGTCCACTTAGTTTCTGCCATTGATGATTGAAAGCTGTGTTTTGTACATTGTTATTAAGTGAGAAAAGGCAATGCATGCCAGGAATCCATGCCTCTGGAATCAGTGAAGTTCTTACTGTTAATGTTGATGGGCCATGGTTGTAAGTATATATGCATTTGTGTGAACAAGGTAGAAAATAATCAGAAAGGTGACTGGAATCACAGTAGTGTAGGGATACAACTACAACTGTTGTACAAGGATTAGTTGTATTGGCATGTGATTTTTTGTCAAAACACCACTAAGCAGTGCATGTTTGCTGGGTATATATTATAGCACATGCTAACACGAGAAGGGGAGGGGGTGTTCAGTGACACAGTCTGATTAATTGGTTAACAGGAGCTTCCTCATACTCATTACAGCTATTCAGCCATATCACTTTCTAAATCTGAAGACACAATTTTATCTGAGAGTCCATATGGCTTATCAGGAAACTGCATATAGAAAACTACCACAATCCTGAACCAAGATAATATTTATCTAATAGACCATAACAGCTCGGAAAGAGTCAATATGGTCTCTCATTTGAGCGTGCATTTTGATATGCATTCTACCTATCCAAACACAAGTCATTTACATTGCAGGCTATCTGCCTGGTAAATCCATGTTTAGGTAATTCTTATAACGGTGGATTTTTTTTACAAGATAGAGTATAAAGATCACTTGAATGTATTGTAGTCCATGGACTAATTTGGAAATTACTGAGTATTTGACTGATAGATTGTAATGGATTCTGATGGAGCTGTTGGCTTGTATCAGCTAAACCCATATTTTGGTATGTAAGCAAATTCAAAAAAGCAAAATATTTGCAGAATAATCATCCAGGCTGCTCTGTCTGACTTGCAGCATCCTGCCTGCTTTGAGTCACCAGGTTGATGAAAGGAGCGGGCTATCTGCTACCAGGGCCCAGATCTGGCAGAAATGAGCCATTACCGTAAATTCTGTCTTATCCCTTCAACTCAGAGAAGCCCAGGAGCATGAAGAGCAAATTTGTGGGGGTTAATGGCTGAGTAGAAAGTGAAGAGGTAACCCTGCTCACCTAATCCCATACAGCTCTGCAGAGAATATCCTATGGTGAAGCCATACTTGCCCTGAGAGTCCTGAGCAGGTCCCTGGCTGTGTGTTCAGAACACCTTTAACAGTGTAGTTAAACAGGCTTAATTTTCCTCTCTCTCTGTATTTTCTGTTCTGTTTTCCCTCTGTTGGAAAAGCAAAGGAAAATAAAAAGAATGGAGAGAAAGCATGGAGCACTGGAACATGGAGAAAGAAAATTAGCAACAAGACATTGTTTATTTCAGTGTTTGGATACTGTTCAAAGTGAAGGATCAGCAAAATTTCAAAGAACACAGGGGTTTGTGAAAAAGACACTTAAAGAGGAAATTTTTGTCACTATTTTCTTTTTCTAAGGCAACATTTTTGGGAAACCACAGCCAAAGAAAAGTAAGTCTTCCTGAGGAGGGGCTGTCTGAAATCACAGTGGTCCCTCAACATAAACTGGGAGAGCCCACAACAGGAGGGATGAAAGTGTCTCTCCACTGAATGCAGAGGGACCCCACGTGGCTGGTGTACACTATGTGCCTGCTTCCTAAATGACTCAAGTCAGAGAGATGAAACATACTCAAATTCTGCTTTTTCACCAGATCCTGTCATTGAAGAAAAATGCAAAAGCAGCCAGGCAGTACCGGCCTTTCCAGCAATTTTCCATAATTTATCAAAGCAGATCTCCCCATATGTCAAGGTTTGCAATGCTTTTAATTAAATTGATTTCAATGATGTGTTTACACCATCTTCGAGTCATTTGGTGGCATTTCCAGAAGAGGCAGGAGGTGCTGACACTGAGTGGAATAGAGAGAGAGAGAGAGTTACTCTGTGTTGGCACCACACAGAGAGCAAGTGGCCTTGTGTGCTAGAGTTTTGGTAGGTCTGTGCATAGAGTTGCAGTTACTATCATTGTGAGGCATTTATGAAGTCATGCACAGAATACTAGAACTAAAATTCTGATACATAATGTAAACTGAAATGCAAATTTTTATCAGATCTCACTTTTTTGGGAGTAGTACAAGTAAAACAGCAGCTGACACAGTGCCAATAAGATAGTATAATGAAAGGTAGTATTTAATTTCCTTAAAATGCATTTAGATTTGTTTATTGAGGATCTGTCATCAGCTATTAAGCTGCTAGAACAGCCATCAAGACCTAATAGAATGACTGCATTACCCAAACCCTTCCTACAAGCTAAATAAATATATAAAATCCGTACTCCATTTAAGTTATTGAAGAAACAAGTTGCTGTGTGGCAGAAATGAAGGTGGCATGAAGAAATGAAGATTCTGGTCATTGAGCTTGCACTAATCACTGCAGCTCTGACTTAGATTTTAAGAGGATTAGAAAGGAATATACTGAAAACTGGGCTGATTTCTACCCCACTGTGTCTTGCCCATCTTGCAGAGTGAATGAGGGGAGAAAGTGAGCCTTTCCCCAGTATCCCCCACTTATGTTGATGCAGTATAAGGGTATCTAGGAAGCCCCAAGCTTGTTACCACGTATTCTGCATGCTAAGTAAAAGTGCTATATTTAGTTTCCATTGAAACAGCAACACAGATTCAACAACGCATCTTATTTGAGGCTTCCTACATACCTTCGCATCTTGTCCCTCACCTACGAGCCTCAGCCCTTGCTCATCCTCACTTATTACTGCCATCAAACAAGTGATAGCTGTGCTGATATTCTTGACAGTACTCCTATCCCAAGCCCATCTCTGACCAACTCCTGTTGTGGTCTTCAGCCATATGCATAGCTTTTATCTCAGCAAAGTAAGCATATGCATGTTTCTAACCATAGAATAATTCTGAGTGTAGTCATCACATTGCCCCTGTTTTGATTTGATTTGAGGAAGGATTTAAGACAGTTACTAAGTTCAGGAAAGCACTGTTTGCTGTCAGTGAGAATGGGCCATGTTTGAAGCATGTATTCAAGTGCTTTGCAGAATCAGAGCCCAAATCACCTGTGTGCCTCAGTTTCCCTATTATCACTGGGGGAGGTGCCATTTACTCACATTACATTTGCGTGGTGACTTCCCACTGATCGTATGCTCGTGATGCACTTGGGGAAATGCCATTAGCTTTTCCAAAGGTCTGAATTGCCTCTCTAATTTTAACTGGTTTCATTCATAACCTCCAATGTTCTTCCCCTGTAGATTGTGTCTGTGCATGATTCCTTTATCGGTAAAATTAAAATGCATCAGGAAAGTTTGAATAACAAAATGCAGCACTCCAGCCTCTTGCAGTTTAATTTTATTTGTATGCCCACTCCTGCTTCATTGACTCTTTCAGAGGTTCCCACTCACAACTGCAGCTTAGTGGGCACATCTTAAGGTGACAGATTGAGAATATGCGTTCAAGTACATATATAAACTGTATATCCAGATTTCCATTCCTTTGTTTCTCCCTCCCACTCACCAATGTTAAAACCACACACTTGCAATTTAAACCCAGATACACACATCCCTCACCTTTCACAGAACTTCACACATTATTTCTCTGCTTGCTCACCCTCGTTCCTGGTTTGACAAGGGGCTCCAATAAAGGGAGTGATCCTCTTCTTTGACCATCTCCTTGTCATCCCAGCAGAAGTATTTCCCACACCACAGCATTCCCATCTAGGTCTAAGCTGACAGTTGACTAGGAAAGCTTCAGATCCAAATCAGACTTTGTGACACAACTGATACATTCCAAATAGGACTCTCTGGAATCTTATGGCTCATATCACATTATATTTACCTGAAAAACCCAGAATCTGGTCAATACTGTAAAGCTGTCAAAGTTTAAGGCACTCCCACTGGCAGGGCAGGGGGAAACCCTGATTCTGGGCTTATATTTTTACATCTGTTTGCTTCAGCCACACTTGTGCTGCTTTTGTGTTCACTTTCTTTGAATATTCATGCAATTGAATTCTGTGTCCATTAACATTCACAGAAAGTGAACCTCAGAGCTGCACATATATTTGCAGAAGCAGCAGTTTACATTTGCACACTTAGGTATTCATAGCTAAAAGCACTCACTTGAACAAAATCGCTACCATTTAGCCAGCCAGTCTCATGCAAAACTGTTTATTACCCACAAAGAACTGATTTTTGATCCTGCTATAGAAAATTTTTTGGCTTGCTCATAGAAAAAAAAAAAGTTTATTTAAATAATCCAAGGAAAACGCCACTTTCCATAGATTTGTGCAAGTAGAAGAAAAGCTTAGAAAGATTATGCATTATAAAGTATTTGTTCAGAATTTGGATCCTCCTGCCACAAAAGCATGACCGCTTGTAGGTATTACCAGTATAGAAACTATGACACACAGCTGAGCAGATACAGGCTTTTCAGCAGAGATGTTACACATCCACCTGACACAGTTAATTAAAATGTCACTTCTATAGGAGTAAAGGGAGATGAATGTGAGCCAAACAGCTGAGCAGAGAATTTTGTTTTGCCTTTGAGCAATTCACTGTAATTTTGTTTAAACACAGGGTGGTTTTTTTCCCATTGTATTGATCAATATAAAGCTACAAAATCTACGCTAAGAACCGCTGGAATATTCAAACCATTTTGGTCACAGCTTACACTTATTGATCTTAAACTTCCCAGCCTATTCGGTGTGGTGGCCTCGCGCACTAACATCAGTGCAAAGACACCTTTTGATTTCAGTGGGAGTTATAACAATCTTGCCAGGAGGATGTTTAGCATCAAATGCTGTACTAAGTGACAACGTGGGGTTAAGTCATCCTCCATCAGGGTACGTGAAGTAGCATGTGGTTTGTTGAAAAGGTAGCCTAAGTGCAAATGCTAAATTGGCACAAATGTCAGAAGCATGTTGATGATGTGTGTTGATGGCACAAAGCTGGGAGGTATTCCCAAACGGAGAAGAACTGGTACGTTCTACAGAAGGAATTGCATGGCACTTTGGATTGAAATAATGGAAAGAGGGTGAAATTCATTCAAGGTGTGAAATACTAATGGATACGTCTGGAACTAACACCCAAAACACCTTCTGGAAGATGGGAGCTCATCATTGGGAAATGACTGAAAGGTCATGAGTTGATTGTAGGGCAGCTGTGAGCCACCAGCCTGGGGCACTTGTGAGAAGGCTGTCTTCAGTTATACCAGAAGTAATATATCTAGGAGAGCTAAGGATGTTTTAAGCTAAGTACCATGATTTGGTGGGCTGATCTAATGGCTTGCTATTGCCTTACAAATGGAGATAGGAGTCTTGTGCCCTTTCCCTACACTCGGTCGCATGCTCCCACTGTCTCCTGTGCACCATCTCTAGCTTCCTCACACCCTTCTCATGGTCTTCTGCTGCCTGTCAGTCCAGTTTCGTGTAATTTTTGGTAACTGAGGAAAAAAAAAATTATTTTCTGAGTTAATGAGCTGCATCCATTTGCAGAGGGATCCAGAGAGACCCAGACCTGCCACATGGTAAATGACAAAAGTGTGTAGCAGAGAGCAGAGACGGGGGAAAGGGAAAGGAGTAGGTCCTTCTACAGGGGAGTGACTGTTAGGTCAGTGCCTCCCATTTTGGGAAAACTGCTGCCATAGTTTCTTTTGAGTAAGGCTTTGAGTAGCAGCTCATCTGAAGCATTGTGTACACTGTGTTGATCACACAGGGATAGATCTTTTGGTGGTATCTTTGCAGAGCAGCCAGAGAAACAGTGTTCAGGTCATCTCACTGCTCTCCAGAGATGCTCCTGGAGAAGTCAGAATTGAGACTTCCTTGCTGGTTGAAAAATGTATACTGCCAGGTGGCAGCCACTGTGAGAGACTTATTCCTAGATCTCTAGTCTGTGATAGCAACTTGCTGACAAGAAGCAGACAGTGCCCTACCTCCAGGAAAGACTCGGACTCCCTGGAGTCTGGCATGCCAGCACACAAGTACTGCAAACACCATTATATGAACCTTTTTGTAAACCTATTAGGGTTGTGGGTTTTCGCCTCTACTGAAAACCAGGTCCAGAAACCGATTCCTTTACATGGAAGAGGAAAATCCACCAATTTTCAGCTAAGTGTATTTAAGACCAGTGTACACAGGGAATCAAGTAAACTCAGTGGCAAAACAAGAGGCAATTAGCAAGATATATGGCCAGGCTCTTAGTTACCGAATTGAAATCAAATAGTCATGAAGAAACAAATTCAAAAGGCAATTCTGCTTGGGGATGGCAACCAACCTCCAGCACCTCCCCAAGAGCCTTTTCAGTTGCCACACGTGGGAATCAAGAGCTCCCGGAGACACCCTGCCTTCCAAATGACTCCCCCATTTCCATTTCTACTTGTATTCCTGGTGTTTTACCAGCTTGAGGAGCTGGTGACCTGTTTTTCCTCCAATAATCCCTTCCTGGGCATCCCTTCAGCATCAAGAATTGTCACCATACAGCCGCTTACCTATCTTTGTCAGAGGCGCTTTGGCAGGTGTTACACTCTTGGGACCCAAATCTGGAGTAGTGGAGGGATCCATTCATCCTTTCCCATGTAATCACTGTGTAGTAGCCATGCCATGCACCGCTGTCTTCCTCTGCAAATACTCCTTTACTGCTGTGCCCAAGTCTGCAGGTCTCAGCATCCTTTAAGTGATGCCTGAAGGGATACAGCACAGTGATGGGGTGTGCTGGGAACCAGGTCTGACCAGTGCAGGGCTCAGGAGAGCAGGAACATGAGGAGGCTGGGCAGAACATGAAGGACGAGGGAGTTTTTTGTCTTTCAAAAAAGGAACAGGGAAATACGTCTGGAAAATACAGCGGGAGGTGTAACAGGAGACATGTGAGAACTGGATGATTTATGTGTATGTACACATGAGAGAATGAGAAGCAAAGTTTCAAACTGGCAATTGGTTTGGGGTTTTTATTGATTATAAATTGAAAATCCAAGCTATAATTAATAACCTGAGCCTGGACTGTACGTGTCATACAGAGTTGCTAACACATCTCTGTGAAATATCTTGCAAGGCAGTAGCTAGACATAAATTCTGTGAAGCTTATGATTTCCAGCATGTTACCAACTTTCTATAAAGATGGTCCATTGTTATAAAACATTGCAGCAGACGTGGCCATGAAATGCTGCTTGGAAACATCTTTTCCAGCAGCTGCTTTCCCTTTTTTTGTTACCTTTTTAAGGTTTCTGTGGCCCATTTCCCCCACCTTCCCCTTTGTTCTTGAGTAAAATAAATGCAATAGTCATATGTGAAAGTATGTTCAAAGGCCATTAATGTTATTTTAATTTCACTTTTTATGTCATAATTCACACTTTTTGCTTTGGAGACAGTGATTTATACCCATGGCTGAAAATTCAGATTTGGGCTTGGGGCTGTGTGATTTGGGTTGAGTTGGCATTGCCATGTTTTGACTTTGTGGATGGTGGGGGTTATATAAAGTCTTTTCAACCTGACAGGCCTAAAAAAGGGGCAAAAGCGCCCAAATGCTTTTATCTCTTCTCTTACACATGACTTCAAAAATAATATAATAATTTTCATTTTAAAGTGCACTAATGCCATTTTCATCATTCATTGAGCAGCTAACATAATACAAAGGAAAGGATAAAATAGAATATTTGTGGTTGCAGAGACAGATATCATTATTCAAGGGTAGAAGCATGTGAAAGGGTAAAGGGGGTTTAAAGAGATACTCTTTTGTTGTACTTAATACTGATAAATGACATACAAGTCAGGATAACAGGGCAGAGCTCCTGTCAGGGAGACAATGATAAATGTGGAGGCTGGGACAGAAAGGTCCACTAAACAGAAATCTGTATATGACACGTTGTACATTTGATAGACTTGTCTGCATGGTCTGACTAAGACACAAAGCGTTCCTCTTGCCTCAAGTTGTGGCCCTCGAGCACATCTTATACAATCACTGAGCTCATGTTTGTTTTCCCATTTTCATATGGCAGCAAAGATCAATTCCCCTTAATCAGTGCAACACACAGGGCTGAAAACAGTGAGGAAAAATATTCTTAGACAAATATAATTGATACCTCTTTCAGGCTAATCACTGTATAATATGAAACAAAAAGCAGGCAGACCTTTTTATTATTACTGCTGTCTCAAAAAAACCTGCACTTCTTTAAAAAAAATGCCTAGCATCAGCCTGTTAATCAAAAGATTCATTTAAGAGAAAACAAAATCCCCAATTATTTCTTCTTTATGAATAGAACAGAACGTCTGTGATTTGTGCATTAAGCTTCCTACATCCCATGCTCCCATGCAACATGACCTGTACTTCTCAAATGTCCTCAGTGTCAAAGACGAAGACGGAGGAGTGGAGACAGCCAGAAAAGGCATTCATGTCCTCAAGAAGCAATTTCAACGGTTCACAAAGAAAAAAAATTCCAAGAATACACTCACATAACATTCACTGTACCCTCTTAACAGATCACTAAGGCATGTGCTTTCAATAGGAGGAACGTGCATGAAGGGATAAGTGTGATATCGGGTAAGAACACAAAGGAAGATTGAATGAAAGTAACTCAGCAAGATTGGGGGAAGATTAGAGGCTGATGGTCAGTCCCTTGTGGATTCCTTTAAGCACACTCGCATATACTGCCAGTCTCGCTGAGCATTTCTAGTCTGATGGCATAGTGGAGAATTGCCAAGTTCTAGATGGAAACACTTTCTCTGTTACAGCAGGTTATGAACATAGCAAGTATCATCTCATATGTTAGGTGAAGCTACCGTACATATGCCTGGGGGTGCCAGTATGTGCTGACAGTCTAACAAAGACGAGTCACAAGAGTAGCGCTGAAATCTGAATTTCAACGTTATCTGGCTCCACATCTAAAAGCTCTGGCACCACAGCGTCGGTTCAGAGCCACCTTCGGTACCCTGGCTGCATTTGTCCCTTCCCATCTCCAGTACAGTCCTGGGGAGTGATGTACCAAGTGCAGAGGCACATCTGCACTCCAAGCCTCTTGCATACTGAATTTAGGACTGGGAAAACAGATGGGACACAGCCTAGTTCTCTGCCCCAGCACTGTGCAAAAGAAACAGAGGCAGCACCATAGGAATCTGTGTTCACTTTTCTGCTGAAAACTCCTATCTTCCAAAGTCTGCTGGGACTGTGGGAGGAACCATTGATGGCACTGTTAAAAATGTTTTATAGGGAAAAATATGAGTCCTTCCACATAGGTGGCTTCGCTTTCCAAGCACTCAGTAAGTTCAGGAATGGGTTCTCCAGCCTGTTCTGTAAGAGGAGGTGGGGCAGGGACAATCTCTATCATCCTACATCTGAGGAGAGATCCCAGAGGAGGGTCCCGACAAGGATGGCCAACCCCAAGACCCTCTTATCACTTAACGGTGTGGGAAGTGTCAGGAAGAGCCACAGTTTTGACCACAGTGAGGCCAGGCAGCTGGGTGCCCACAGAAGAGCTGCAGATCTTGGGGGGATCTTAAGTAGAAACACGTCCCTTAAATTCTGGCGTGTTGGGGACCACTGCTTTATAGAAGCTGTATTTAACAATAGTATAATATGGCCTCAGCACTGTTCTGATGTACTAACTGCCTTTGCTGCTATCTACTCACGTCCTTTGCCTCTGGATCTGATACATCCTCTGTACACTAGAAGCAGTGGCTGGAAAGAGCGTACTTGTTTTTAATGTGACTTTCCTCCTCACTGCAGCTCAGCAGCACTAGCTTTTGCAGGGAGAAAGGCTTGTTTAGGGTGCATGTTTGCACATGTATGCTGGCTTGTTCTGCATCATGTCAGTACTGCGCAGTCAGTAAGCAACAAGGGTCTGTATCTACCCAAAACAGCTTAAAAATACCCCGGCAAACGGATGGGAGCCCCTTCAAAGCAACCCTTTCCGTAATGTGATGCCTTGATGCTGCAGCTAAAACTGGTTCAGTCTAAACATTGATTTGGGGAGGAAAGAGAGAGAAGGGAGGAAAATAGTATGCTATCCCCCACATGCTGCTTTCTGTCTTAATTTGTTACCTCTTGTAGTGCAGGGAAGAGTTAGCATCCTCATACAGAAATCTCCTGTGAGTCCTTGGAATCAAATACTGCATTGAAATAACAGACCTCACAGCCATGATTTTAAAACTCTATTACAAGAGTTTCTCCAACTAAAATGTATTTCTACTACTGAGTCTAAATATTGATTTCAGGCAAGAAATGCTGGCACTTCAGGATGGAAAGAGGGAAATATATTGCATTTTCCCTTTTTTCACTATTACAGTACTTTTTTTGGTATTAAAGTAGTAAAAAGGGAAGAATTTATTAAATGTTAGCTGTTCATTATGTGTCTTGTTTTTTCCATTTTATTCCTGTAAATTTCAGAAAAGAACTGAAATAAACTCTAGGGAGATTTTTGGAAGAAGAAAAGTCTATTTAATAGTAATGAAAAATGCAAATTAAATATTTGTTCAGTGTTTAGTCATTCCTCAGAGACTAAAAGAAATGCTTCATCATGACCTCTGTGCTGACCTTCAGATCAAATTAGAAAGTTTTTTTGTTTATGTAGAACCACATACATTGTTCCTATAAGCAATTGTAAAGAAGAAATTAATATATTTTAGAGCAACTGCAATTTTTTTCAAGGATCACTTTGTGAGATATTTGCTTGCTGAAGACTACAATTTACCTTTTTACAATTTCATTTAATGATCTGACATTTGAGACACTTCCTAATTAATTCTGTCTCTGCCTAAGCCAGCTGTGATAAATATAACCTGTGCATACAGCATTACATTGTTGCTTTTAGAAAATGCATACAACAAGAAAAGGTGAAGCTTCCATAATAGGACGTTTATATCAACCATATTGTAAACTATGAAAATCTTATTGTTAATCTGGAGTAGCTACTGTACTAAATAGCTAGTGTGAAAGATTGTACCGAGCAAGGGTGGGAGCATATACTGCTTAATATTTTACAGAACATTTTTCATGGTGAAAGTTGCATTTTTAGCACATGAAAACAGTTATTTCAGAGTTTGGCATTTATAGGATGCTTGTTAATAAAAAGTTTACTCACCAAAATAGTTCCAATATTGAGCGCATCCGCATGGCAATGGTCAATGCAAGTCAATCCAGCAGGAACATGGTGTGTGTAATCCCCTTCGTAAACCAGAGGGAATGGTCCCAGGCAAGGACGGGGGGACGCTGTAGTTAAAGAAGACACACTACAATAATGGTGTCCTGCAAATCAGTGGTGGGTTCATTTTTTAAATGGCTTTATAGTAGTAGCTGTGACAACTGTTGACATGATTTTACGATTTTAGAGAGACCACTGCACCACCAGGCAGAGCAGACTCTGTGTTAACTGTATACAGATAGCCTGGATCCTGCTTATTAATCAACACATTAAAAAGCATTTTTAAATCTGACAAACAGCCCTGGATACTGCCCTAAAATTATGCGCTGCAAGTTCAAACTTCTTCCTTGCATCTTTACTTCCAGGGAAATATTCTGAGGTTTTTTTCTCTTTTTGTTCAGTAAATGAAAGCGGGGATGTGAAAGGGCAGTTTTACATGCCACAGAAACTGGGAGTTTTTCCAGCAAAGAGAAAAAATCTCTAGAGGAAGATCATAAGAGATCTTAAGTTGTTCATTATTTGCTGTATAACAGAACATGCTGTGGAGGAAATAGTAATTGTAACAACTGGAATAAGTCTAACACCTCTAAATTTCTGTTTCTATGGTGATGTTAATAAATATTCTTTTCAAGATAAATTCAGATACTCAGGAACATAAATGTTTCCTGCCTTCTGTTTCAGATAAAAATAAAATTGTTTTTGCACAGAGGTATGCCTTAGACACATTTGGCATGTCTTCCCCAGATTGCCGTTTTCTTGGTGATCATTATTTTTTTACAGAAAAGTAGCCGATAGCCATGAATATTAGTTTATGTAGCTTAGAAAAAATGGTGGTTTGGCAAGAGTCAGCTGGCAATGACAGTAGGCTTGCTGTGGAAAAGGGTAATTCCGCAGCTCCTGGGGACCCAGGTATGAGACAATTTCCGCTTTGCTGTGGCCATCGCTCCCCCAAATCCACAGCAGCCAGAGGAACAGGCCTGCCATCGGGGATGACTTGGCTGCCTAAGCGTGTCTGGCGGCTGCAGGCTTGTGCTATGGCTGTTTCTGGCCCAGTCTTGCAGCCTTTGCTTGTGTGAGCCAGCCCCACTTCATCTGCAAGCTGGGCTTTGCAGGACAGGCTGCCTGGCGTGTCCCCCGTGGAGTTCTGAGCCTTAACGCTGGTCCAAAGTGACAGTAGCATTTTTTTTCCATTCTTTCTTTTCCTCCTGCGTCTATAGAACGAATAACTTCAGGTCATGTTAGGTCTTTGATTAAACCAGAAATAATTTGTAGCCAGCAAAATAATGTCTGTTTGGACTCTTCCACCCAAGAGGCAGCAGGAGCGGAGGAGGCTGGAAGCGCTGGAGCAGGTTGCGGTGGGTTTAGTTTTGTAGCGGCGGTGTCCCTCCAGTGGCTTCTCCAAAAAATGCAGCATCGAACAAGCAGCTGGTGGTTTCTACTGCTGACTGAAATGAGGTGCTTACACGTCTCCCAAAGCTAACAACATGCCATAGTGCCTTCGAAAAACTGGCATTAAATTAGGCAAAGTGATGTCACCACTCATGGCTCCTAATGGCGTCCACAACATCTGACCGACAAGAAATTAAGGCACGTCCTTCTCTTGAATGAAGAAGAGTTACTACCCTCCTTTATTTATCCTTATGATGTATGTATGTCTTCTCTAATAACAAACCCCTGAATGTGATTCTTACCCCAAAGAGCTCATAATCAAAGTATAAGAAAAAATAATACAGGACATATGGGAAATCAAGAACAAATATATCATTTAGTCTAATATACTCTTGCAGTTTGTGTAATGTTAAAAGTAGCTGTTTTATTCTTAAGCCTTATGTCAAGGGAGAATTTAAATAAGAGATTTGAAAGCAGATACTGATGTAGCTTTGTGGCTGTTTGCGAGAGGTCTCTCCCAAGTCCGAGGGCCTGCTGGAAGAAAGTATACAGGTTCTTGTTGGAAAAGTTAACAAGGGAACGATGGCACCCAGCAGGGAGCAACTGCCTTGAGAGGCAATGAAAGCTGATGCAGATAGTAAGGAACTGGCCAGGCTGCACCAGGGAGCCAAGGCAAGAAGCTTATGTTCAATGTATTTGAGAAAAAGGTGTCAGCATGGGAAAAGAAGGGTAAGCGATCCAGGCCAGAGATGACCTCTGATAGCCCATGGGTAGGAGCAGAGTAGGATTGAGTTTCTCAAGGGCAAGGGAAAGGAACCTGCAAGGATCTAGGTATGAAACACTGGGTGTCTGGAGGAGAGGTTTACCTGTGTGCATTGCTGGGAAGGAGTGGCTGTTAGAGAAAGAACCATGAGATTTCAGTAATCACAGCTCGGCTAAATCCCAGCTAATATGATGGCCAGGTTGGGAGTCTGAGTGACAGGTGGAAAAGCTTTATCACCTGCCATGATTAGGAAAGGATGCGGAAAGGAGGAAAGATTAGAAACTGAAGCAAAACCAACTGGGGACTCACAAAGACATGCCAGGATTTTAGTCTGGACAGCAAAGGTAGGATTTAGCTCCTGCTTAGGACACAGAAGCCAAGGTGTCTGCCAGGGTAGCTGGTATGTAGTGCCCCATTACAGTGGTCAGTCTGACCACTGGAGCCCAGAGGGCAAGTCATCTGGCCAAAAGTAGGTCAGTGCTTTAGGATGAGCTCAAATATTCCTGGGAATCAATGGTTTGCATTAACTGGAGCTGCACTGTCTGCAATAGGTGATTAGACAGCAGGCTCCATCGAGACTGCTCCCTGCAGGTGCTTGCTACCCAAGGGATCCAGTAATTCAGAGAGTTGTCAGGTCTGGGGATCAAGACCAATGATGCCCCAGAGAGGGATGGGAAGAGAGCTGAGAAAGGAAGAAATGGACATATAAGAGAAGAATCAGTAGAGGACAATGTCTTGCATAGAGTGGGACCAATTTCATATTTAAAAATATGGTTCTAGGTCAGCAGAGCTTTGGCTATCAAAGGTATTGAATATTTGTTTACTTTTATAATTTTTATGTAGTCTGAGTAAGAGTTTTTGGAGTCCTATGTGGACTTCTTTGAATTGTAGCTTTCTTCTTTGTTTATCTATGTATTAAACTGAAAATATACACTTTAAGCCAGAGGCACTGTGTTCTCATCATGGCATGGCCCCATCACTAGCCATGTGAAAGAAATTTTGTCCACAGTTCAGCAAAGCACATTGTATGCAACTGAAAGATTAGTCCATCCTAAAGCCAGGAAACAACTCACACACTTACATGTACCTAAACACTTAATTTGGTTTTAACCAGAAATCACAGAAAATTATTCATTTAAATACTACCAGGGATCATAAATCTCTTCCCCAGTCTCACTGACTTTTACAGCACTCGAATGTTTATCATTTAATATTAAAATATAAGTGTTACGATCTTTATTTTTGGATGTGGTTTTATTTTGCTATAGAGCTGCTTAATTCTCTGCCATATCTGGAATGACATTTGCCGTGGATGTCGGCCAATAAGTTTGTGAAAGTTTTTCTGGTTCCCTGGAAACCTTCCCTAACATCCCACCCTGCCCAAAGTTTAGACAATGACACATCTCAGCGTTACATACTTCCCATGCCTCAGTTCTGAAAGGATTTTTCCCCTCTGCATATGAAGAAGAGCTGACATAGCCTAGATCGGCTTTTGAGACATTCTTGGAATAGTCAAGATGCTCTGTGTTTAAAAGAAATATTTATTCTACGGTTCACAGCCAAGGGCAGCTGGCCTGGCTCAGAACCCATGCACTCCATTGGGAATTGGGTCAGGCTGATAGGAACTGCTCTCAGCCAGCCAACACATACATGACCGACCAAAAGTGTAAACCTGAGAAGTGGAGGAATCGTGCTACCAGCTAATAAAAAAAAAATAAATAAAATGAGCTTATATATATATCACACAAAGTGAACAATGTTTGGTGTGCGATTTTAGGAGGATTTACCTTCGCCCAAGCCTTAAACAGTTTAGAGAACTACTGAAATGCAGATCTGGGCCCCAGTCCAGTGCTCCGTGGGAACAGAAGAAGAGGTGCATCTCAGTATCATCAAGTACCAGGCTCCAACCTAAGAGACCCAAGCAGCAGATAAGCAGCCCCATGGCAACACTTCCAAAGGGAGAGCACTCAAAATGAATTAAAATCAGAATACAAGTTGGTTTACTGTAAAAAATAACAACCTGCAGTCTAATAACTACTCCGTAATAATATTCTTCAGGCTCTTTTCTCCATATAGACAAGTCCTCCAGCACTTCCTCAGCTATCAGATTGCCAGCAGATTTCCCAATTTCCAGGCATTTTGTACTGTCTTCTATTTGCAGAGCATCTGTTTCTTCCAAAATAAGCAGGACTTACTCCTGCTGACATTATCCCTTTTAAACATAAAATAACATGGGTAGAACAATAACAAACAGATGTGATATATGATATATCATAAACTATAACAGCAACATCTCTCTCCAACCCAGGAGGATTATTTAATTCATCAGGTTTAACGAGTGTTCAAGCAGTTTATGGCACGTACTGATTCATGCAATCTAAATGCAGCTATGTCATTAATATCAGATAAATCTTTCAAGCAAGAATCTGTGCTTTCACACAAAAAGATGGTAGCTGTGCTACACCAAGGGCTCATGTTTCGGCAAATAAATTCAATTGGGATTTAGGCTAGTGGTTTTAAATAAAATTATATTACACTAGCAGTGAGTTTAGTGCTGTCTAATATTAGTTCTGCTCCTGTGCTGGGTCAGTAGGAAGGTGCTGAGATCATGCCAAGAGTAACTAGGTCCCATGAGAAACCTAGCAGACAGATTGGTATTTGGGGGTGTCATGCTAACAGTGTGATTTTATTCCCAGTTTGTGAAATCTGTAACCCATACTTTGTAATAAAGCCTGTACAGAACATGTATTACAAGTAAAGAGGAGAGACAACATGAGACTTGAATTAATAACATAGTGGTTTTCCAGCCAGGGGTGAAGGTCAAAGAGCACACTGATAGCAAAATCAGCAGCCGTTATTTTCATGCGCCTATTTCGTGTCCACAGCCATACATTATGCTGAAAGAGCCATGTATACATCATGAGCAGACTGATGAGAGCGTCTGGCAACACTCCAAAAGTAGGCTATAAGGAGCAAATGACAGTTGGGAACTGGCAGATTTCTGGTTTTCTTCTAAGTTTTTAAAATATGAATGGATTTTTTGGGAGCTGAGGAAGGTACCAGTAAAATATTTCCCCGATATCAGAATTATTCATCTGAAATAATTCAAGGAAAGCAGTACTGGTCTGCAAAATCCTGATTAGAAGAGTTTTTAAAACAGGAAAACTAGACAGAGGAGGGGTTATGGTCACTTTACTAACAATATAGAACAATACATGTGTGTTTATTTTGAAAGCTTATCATTAGCACCAGTCATAATGAAATGCCTGAAGATAAATGTATAAACTTGCAAAGATATGGAATCCATTTTAACCACATATTGAGCAATGAATTCTGTACTACAGCTAGCCTTGATACAGCCATGTGTAGATTAACAGCATCTTTCAATACCATTTGATAACATAATGTTCATACACTGCGGCAATTGTATTTAGAAGTCTTGAGATTAAAAAGGGTTGATGTAAATTCAAACTGGATTGATACTTTAGCTTCAGGATAAATTACCTATTTTAACTTGAGTGAGTGAGATTTATAAGCAGAACTTGGGCACTCTAATACCTAAAAAGAGCACTGTTGCAAGTCAGACACCTCAGGAACAGCATCCAGATAAGGTAAACTGACCTCACAAAATATTGTAGGGGAAAGGGCTGAGAAAATTCACTTCCATATGAAGCTGTCCTACAGAGAGGACTCTACTGATGGTAGACATTAAGGTCAAGTGTACCATTTTTACAAAACGTGACATCTGTAAGGCAAGGTTACTGCTGCAGACCTGTGGGGCCCATTACATGGTGCCCACAGTGCTCACGGAGTCTTACTCACCAGGTCTGGAATCAGGTATATTGTTGTGCTGAAGTTTTCCTACACTGTATGAAATCCGTGGATAGCTGTTTTAAAGATGCCTAGTTATTCTCCTCCCTCCAAGAGGAGAGCCTTGTGAGCAGGAGATAATGCTGTGAAGCCTTCGGGTAGCTGAGGGCTGTGAACCTGTAACTACTCAAGAAGGCAACAGGAGGCAAGAGGAGGAGGATGAGAATAAGATGGGAAATGAGGACCAGGGGGAGAACACAAGAAGGCGAAAGATAAGGAAAAGAATGAGGATGAACAAAATCAGAAAGAAGTGTTTAACAAAAAAATAGAAGAAATAAAAGCTGGAAGAAAAAGAGGAAGAGGAGGAGAGGGAGCAGGAGGAAGAACAGGAAGACTGGGAGAAGTGGTTGGGCTTGATGATTTTAACGGTCTTTTCCAGCCTAAATGGTTCTGTGATACTATACTCCATCCCAGCAGAAGGTGTCATCTGCTAAGCACAAATTGAGACCATCCTTAGGCACATGGCCCTTTTCAGGGTAGGCTCTGAAGGTGAAAATGGGCACAGAGCACCTTGTTAGTGACTACCAGCAGGAACACAGGTTGCTGCCTGGACTTGGTGGTTGTGTCTCTCAATGCAGAAAACGTAGGGGTTTTTATAGAAATCTCCAAGGAGAACCTGAGGAGGCTCCAAGCTTGACACAGTCAGGTTTAGCCAAGGAAGGGTGGTGGCTGAAGGCTGGCTAGGTAGACTTTGAGCTTTGGCATTGGAATTTAATTTTTATCGCTTCACATCCTGCCTGTAGGAAGGAGATAACAGTTTTTCTCCAGCTGGCAATAGACTGGCAAGGAAAATAAAAAAAAAATAAATAAAAAGAAAGGGAGACAGTTATTCAGTGGCAAAGGCTTTATAACTAAAAGCTAGACAGAGAGACACATTACCTCAACAGTATCAGAATCTGAGGCTGGGGGGAAAAAAAAAAAAAGAGAGAGAGAGAAAATTGTGTCTGTCCTGACTTAAAAACTTTTAGAAGAGTGAGTTGAAAGCCCAGAAGTAGACTCCAAATTAAAACTGTATCTGTTCTCTCTTTAGGGGAAAACTGGTTAAAGACAAGAAGTGGGAGCAGAGCCAAATCACAGCATGACAGTGAAGGACCAGTCACTGAACACAGTGCACCAGCAAGTCTGAAGATTGGTAAGTGAAGATGCCCAGTTACCCTGCCCTGGCATACTTTACTATAAAATGACTGTAGGACTCATGTAGTAAAAAAGGCAAGGCACACACCAAATGGAGATGAGCTTCTCTGTACCCCCTGAAAGCTGCCACCAGCCCAACCTGAGAAGCTGCAGTGTCACAGCACTATCAAAACTAGCTGGCTGCAACAAGGCTTTCACCATCCCATACCAGGTTAACTTCAGTAAGTGGTTCCCCCACCTTGCCCCAGCACAGCCACCAATGCCCCACAAGGTTTCAAAAGTTCATCTACTGTTTGTGCTGTTTCTTCACCCTCTTCAGACCAGTCCACCCTGCTTCTTGCCTCTGCTGCATCCATGTTCTTCTTCCTCTGGGCTCCTCTTCCAGCTGGCCTCTCCTCATCTAGGCCCCCTCCTTGTCTCTCCTCCACCCAGGGCACTCCCTCTCCTTCTTCTGGGTCTCTCTTCCTCCAGGGCTCCTCTTCCATCCCCCTTAGAGCTATTTAACTACTCAGCAGGAACCGGCCACGGCTGCACATTGTCCACATCAGCCAACCCACCGCCCCTGAAGCCAGCCCCCAGCTGTACATTATCAATGTTAATTAACTTGCCTTAATTCCTCTGTAATTCCTCTACACTGCAGGACTGAAGAAGAGAGGACTGGGGCTGGACTGACCTTAGAGGGGACAGTGTGTGGTAGGACCTTGTAAAGAGGAAGAGAACCAGTGCAATGAGATGACGTGCCGGAGCTGAGGACTATACAGCAATCAATCCCCTCCCCTCAATGCTTAGTCAACTACACGCACGAGCAAAGGCACACTTTGAAAAGCTGAAGACTCAGTGAAAAAAAAAAAATGAGTTTTAATAAAGAATTATTTGTTCACACTCCAGCAATAATTTTCCATCTTCTGCTACTTGTAAATACAGTCACATTGTCTTGCAGCAGCAGGGAGACGGTGCAGAGGGCGAGCACAGGGCTCCTAGCACGGAGCAAACAAGCTTGTACCATGTTCTCATGGTGGAGGCTGCACTAATGTGAGTATGCTCAGGGCATGCATGGTATTTTTGGAACACTGAGCAGATTCAAAATAGCTGAGTGCTGATGTGTCTGGGATCAGGAGCTCAGGTCAGAGGGGATTAAGAGGCAGGATTTGTCGTAGCATAGCTGCTTCCAGCTCTCCTGCATCAGACAGCACCCAAGACCCTTCGTCACCAACTACATCCTTTCCTTCTCACAGCCAGGCCAGCTCACTCTTGTGTTGAGAGCTGTGGGACATGGGTCTTCATGGATGTAACCAAAAGTATAAATGTTTCACACTGCCTTTGGGGTCAGTGTGCAAAACGGAGCAGTATTGTAATTGCTAAAGTTGATGGACCTGGGAGGAGGACGTAGGCACTGGTTCCACTGGAAAGGCACTACTTTACGGACTGTATTGTGTGCATTTTTTCTTCCAATCTTTGCCACAGCTGGAAATGGAAAAAAATCAAAGCCCAAACCCCACCACTTTCTGTTTAAGTTGCTGTAAAAATCCAGTCCATGCATGCTTTGATAGGAGATAGCCTAATCCTTTCCTTGCTTGAGTGGTCTCTCCAATTTCTGCCGTAAAGCTGACAAGTCCCTTCAGGTTTATGGTGAGGGATTTTTTTTTTTTTACTTCTTTTTTTTTTCTTTTGCTCTACTGATTTTACCTCAGGGGAAATCACTGAGATTTTTTTTTTTCCACGAGCAATAGCTTCTTATTTATATAGCTAAACTATCTAATTCCATTAAAGGTAGCTGGTTTGGGGGCCTTTTAAACATTTCTCCTTTTGCTCTGGATTCTTGAGATCTTAAAGCATCTTTTTACTACACTAGTTGGCTTGGATAGTTACGGTTACATTAAGTTTGTCTAATAAGCGGGCAAATATATTTAAACTCCTCACAGAGGACAGTTACAGGGTCTGTTCCACGCCAGTGGGACCCAGGTCCAGCGTGCTGGTGGCAGAGCTAAAGGAGATCCAGGAGAACTGGTTACATTGCCCCTGCGCTAACCTGTGCCCCCAAAATATGAGTACCTACAAAAGAGCAGGTTACAAAGGCGGAAGGCAAATAACTGAAGGAGTTTAATAACTTTTCCTGTGACAGACATGCTGAAATTTTCCTCCAAAGCAAGAAAGTATCTTCCTATAGCCCTGCTCTGTCTCATATCCCAGAGTGGTGGACAACATAGCACACCAACAGCTGGATAAAGAATTATAGGCTGAATTATGCCAAAGGGCAGGAATGCGTCATTCTTCCAAATACCATTTACGCTATTCAGTTTTGTTTTTTCTTGACAAACATAGGATAAACTAATTACATTATTTTGCAGATAGCTGTGGATGGAAGTGTAATAAACCCCCTTATCTCTGGGAAAGCCCTCAGGTATGGCTGTGTTTGTACAAATACTTGCACTGTAAATACAATTAGGCAGAATGAGAGGGGATACAAGGAGAGTCACCATCAGAGGGGTGGAGCGGGGCACTTAGCCGACCTCACCCATCTCCATCTCTGGTATGTCTAGATTTCAGGGAGAGGGAGAAATGTGTCATCTTGGTATTGGTAGTAAGGGGGAGTACTCTGTAGGGTTGAATTTCATTTTTATAAGCTACAGGACTGTTTAAATCTGCATTGCTCCACTTTATTTCTCTCTGTGCTTGCCTTGTGAAACAGCATGATTGAGTTCCTGGTCTGAAGAATTAATGAGCTAAACAGATTGAATGAAGTGCAGGAGAAGAGGATTGAATTAACTTGTTTTATTTTATAGACGGGGAACAGAGAGATTGTCTGGCTGGTAATCATTTTAAGATTGACTCAAAAAGGCAGGAGCAGAGTCAAGAACTGCATGCAGATCCTCTAGGTCCCAGGCTACTCTCTTAATGATGAAAGCCACCTTCTCAAGTACAAAGCTATGTTTGTAAAGTGGCCATGCATCATACATCAAACCATTTTCTGCCTCCAGCCCACCCTCACTCCAGCAAATTTCCAACTTCATATCTGTAAGGGCTGATTCCTCCAGCAAAAGTTGTGCTTCTGGATTAATACTCTTTGCAGCCCCAAATGCTTAGGAATTGCAGAAAACCGGGACTCTGAAGAGGAAATGGTAACAGATTTTTTATAAAGCTAATGTGCTAGGAAATTCAGCTGTATCAAAAATGAGGATGAGCTATCTTGCAAAACAGAAAGCTCTGGGCTGATACCAAAATCTGGTTTAGTAACGGTTTCAATTTGATGAGAGAGTCAGGAACACAACAGGGGAAAAACAAAGAACTGCTTTATTTATGAAGTCAGGAACCTGATGGAAGTACATTAAGCTTTGTGGAGCACAGCTCCTTCTAGGCTCACAAATGGTAGAAGGATCTGGGGGTTTACTGTGTAAGTATTGGAGTTAACTCATCACAGTAAAGTGCTCCACGTTTGGAGCAACACAAATTAGTTGGCGAAGGCTACTTTAGCATAATGTGGGTTGATGGGATTTCTTCACCACTGCCCCTTGGAAGGGTGCATCATGATTTACTTCACTGAATATCAGTATATATTAATGCAAATAGCACAGTAACTGCCAGGGCTAAATTAAGGAATGGCTAGTTCCATTCAGAAAAGCAGTGTGCAGTCCACAAGGTTTACTTTAAATAGGAAGACCTTTTCAGGATCTTTTATAGAGGATGCATCCTGATAATATCCTCAAATTATGACCAGATTCTGAAGTAGCAACATGGTACTAGTGTTAGTCAGTTTCCTGATGAAAATAAAATGTCCTTGAAGAGTGAGATTCAGTGTAATGATACACATAGCAATAGGTTATTTACGTTACCTATGTGAAGCCGTAAATAAGTCCAGAATTTTACCTCAGATTATCTATGTTGGTATAATTAACGTCTAACACCTCTTCAAGTTCATGTGTAATTATCCCAGTGAATGTACTTACCACTAGAAATACAGTGCTAAAACACACAGTGCTGAATCCTGCACCAACAGCCAGGTAAACACACACAAATATGTTCTCTACAACGTGGGACAGCAGGAGAAGCTGCATCTGCAGTAAGTACATCCATGGGACACAAATCCCAGACAGAAGGAAAGAGTCTGATACAAAAAGTATGGTATTTATTTTAAATTAATCTTCAAAGTACAAGAATACGGCTGTGTCTTGGGGCTCTGATTTCAGATAAGGAAACAAAACCATGGACTCCCTTTGACAGCTGTTTATCTCTGTACAACTCTTGCAAGTCAAAGAAATAAACTGCACCAAAGTCCCTTTAACAACAGTGTAATTATCTTTACCATCATCTGTATAGTTTTAGCTACCCTGGCAGCTGTATTTATGCTATTTTACCCGCTGAAACCCATTATTCCTTGGAGCTAACTCGGCACAAACTCAATGTTTAGTCCTGGCCAGAGATGGTCCTACCTGTGTAAAGACATTGCAGCCAGCCAGGCAGTTGCTTGGAAGAAGCTGCTGTTTGAAGAATTGAGTAAATGGAAGTACTTTCTGCAAGGAATGATGCCTAAAAGAGATAATTATTCCAGTTGTGGCTGGGTGTTTCTCTATGAGATACACTCTGGGTTTGCCGTGAGATCGTAACTTCAATGCAGGCACCATTAAGTGAAATTATGTGGCCCCATGTAATGTAGCAGATCCGATTTTCATAATGTTTTCCTCCTGACCATAAAACAAAGGAGTTCCACTGAGCAGACCCAAATCAGGCTTAGATCACCGCAGTGTTTGGCCCTGCCTGAACATACACTCAGAGGCCTGAAAAATAAAGGCTCTGCACAAAGGTTTTCAGAAAACTGCTGATTACGTTGGTTTAAGACTGATAAAGGTAATTACAGTTTGCTTCAGCTTCCTAGCTAGTACAGTATCCATCCTCTTGGCCTAAGAAAAGTAGCTAAAAATATCCAGAAGGGTGCTAAAGGTACATACACATACATATATGTATGCATGCATATTTATTTCTATGGAGAAATAAAAAACTTTCAGGTGTTCACTTCAGCTTGACCAGAAATCAGCCCCAAAGCAGAGCAAGGCGGCTGGCAGGCAGGGATGGTAAACCATCTCCAAAATACAACTTTTACCTGACAGAAAATTGACTTTTTAAAATTAACGATCAGCCTCTTCCCATCTGATGTACCTGCTTCCTAAGGGAACATTTGTCTTTGTCAAAATACCTTAACGAAAATCTCTCGCTTCACTATTTTTCCAAGCAGCTCAGTTCTATGCAGAGAAATGATTTGGGCACTGTGGTTTTGGCCATTTGTGCAGTAGGAATAGGTATATATTCAGCGGTCATCCTTTCGTGTGCAAACGTGCAGATGTACATATTTTGGATGTACTTTTTGGACACAGGGCCTCTTTTACCAGTGATTGCACAAAAAGCGTGGCCCCTTACGCAGCATGTTGTGGGGCAGAATCATTTGCTGAGGTTAAATTTGATTCCCAGAGGTGAAAATTTCCACTCCGGACTGGAATTACTTGGGTGGCTTTCCAGCATCTGGGTGTTTGGGGCATCGCAGCTCTCCCAAAGGATCTCTCTGTGGAGATTTGGGGTCCCCGTGCCTAGCTGAGGAGACCCATAGCTCTGCTACCCTGGGGGCTGTGCCCACTCTTCCTTGGCATGGGAGATGCAATTACATGGAAGAGCTCAGCATTTGGCTTCAACTGCAGTTGCTTGCAGAGGTGCTGATATATGCACTCAGCCAAACATCCTCTCTCTGTGTAAATATACCATAAGTGTAGCTTAAATCACTGTTAAGCCTGGAATAAACCAAAGAGTTGAGGGGACTGGACTTGGAGACCACATGTATTTTTAATTTAAAAAAAAAAAAATCCAAAGCGATGAGGACTTCCCTTAGTTCCTTTGCCCTAAGAGAGGCACAAAATATGTCCCCAAATAGGTAAGTTCTTTATTTGCTAGTCCTTCAAGAAGCAGAAGCCATATTCGGCACAGGCATTAGAGGAAGAGGGCCCACAGCCGTGCTGTCCAGGAGCAGAGCTGGCCCACCACAGCTGAGGCCAACTGGAAGGCAGCAGAGAGTTTGCTGCGAAAGAGCAAGAACGAGCAGAAAAGACAGGAACAGCCTCACAGGCCCCCCCAGATGTCCCTAGGCAATGTCTTGCACAGCTATCAGGTGAAGCGGTTCTGCTTCCCTGCAGTTCAAGTGGTCCATTTTTAGCTACCATTATTGTGGGATTTTAATAATAAATCCTCCGTGCTGACCATCGTCCCTTCAGTGAGTGAAGGGAAATGACAGCAGGTGGTCAATGGCCAGCTTTCCCCTTCCTCCTCCTCCCTCCATCACCTCCACCACCCACAACATGTCCTTCCCTGCCAGCATGCTTAACTCCAGCACCTACGCAACTGCTTTCCACATGGGCATCAAACCATTAAAAAGACCACAGATGTTTTCTTTATCATCATCTTTAAAAAAAATCTGAATCAAAACTGAGTTAAAAAATTTATATTATAAATTGCTCCACAGCGCTAGACAAACAGCCTTCACACTCCAAAGGTGCCTTATTTCAAGAAAGCAAGCACTCTGACGGCAAGACACAGACCACTATCAATTTCTGCTCCCATAAATCACATTTATTTTCCAAATAATAGGAAGATTCATTGTTTTCTGCCAAGCAGTGTCATCCGGTAATAGCAACCAGTCAAAGCAACAGTAATTTTTGCACCATAAAAACAGTATCAAGCCTGTTCACTGAGTAGGATGAATGCTATTGATCAGGGGGAAAAAACCCTATAAAAACAAGAGACAGAAGCAAAGAAATTAAGTAATGATGTATCGGGTGTGTAATGAAAGGTCTGTTAACATTTCCATTATTCAGCTTTCCTCCCCAGATGCCTTTTCTGAAGCATTTACAACCCCGCTAGGAAACCTCCTCCTCCTCAAACCAGGGCTGCAAGGGGTTAATGGTGCGAGACCGAGGAGTTCAAACCCTAGTATAAAAATGAAGGGAAAGGTCCTACCCTGGCCTCTGTGTATTGACACAGCAAAAGCCCCAGGGCATTTCACTGAATTGACTTTTTCTGTGGCAGAGAGACATAGAGCTGAAGGGACGGGGACTGCCGAAGGGTCACAGTCAGGAGAAGGCACAGAGCAGGGGAGAGGAGTCACATATACCTGCCCCAAATCTGCCCCCTGGGTGAGGGCTCCCCCAATGAGTCCGCTCATACTCAAAATAATAGCACAAGAAAAGCTGGACTTATAAATCCTTATTCTCAAAATTTACCTAAGCTTTTACAAAAGCAGCTCCTCATCCAGCATCACCATAGCAGATGGTGTACACCAGGTACTTCCAGGCTGCCCAGCTGTGTGGCTCTTGGCTTGTGCAGCCTTGGCAAGCCCATGGGCATTGCAGCAGGAGGCAAAGTCATCAGCTGAAGGTCTCACCAGACCAGTGGTGGAGAGGGACTGAGACCATTGGTCTCCACCAATTCCATCACCCGCATCCCACAGACACAACTTCATACCCAGGGCTGCTGCAATGTCCTGAAGGGTCCTGCGTGCTTCTTCTTAATGACCGCCAGCAATGCAGCCAGCAGGAATGGAAATGACAAGTCTAACTTGAAAATCCTTTTGAGTTTTTCTGCCTGTGTCAAGGCATCTGTCACTCTCTGGATTAAATTGCGAAGTATAGGGCCACTCTCTAACCTGCAGATTTTCCAAATCACACCTTCGTATTCTCAGTTCTACAGCAGCAGCAGGCGGTGGCACCATTACCCCCTTCTAGTCAACGCCAGCGGAAAGTAGCCCTCAAATAAGGGCAATCTCACAGGCTTTCCCCTCTGCCAACAGAGACAGTCTGGTCCTGATGACTGGAGTTTTTGAGCAAGGTTAGCTATTGCTAATGAGACTGATGACTTTTCTGGGTGGAAAATAGATTCTGAGGCAGCCTATTGTTAGCAACTTAAACAAAACATTGCTAAACAGCAGACCTAAACCTAAACTAGCCTAGGAAAAACTTAGTAATCTCTGCATGAACCAGCGGTTGTTTCATAATTGGGTTGGTAGGAACACCTATAGCTCTTTAGCTTTCTCAGCTGACACATCACAATAAAGCATGATACGAAGTGACTCATTTTCATCGTGTTCTATCACATCCCATCTCCTAACGCAACCTGAGACTCACATTACACATGAACTGAATAATATTTTCCTAAGTATTCGTGGTAGAAAAATCTGTGGTTCCGAGGGAAGTCATTTTGTTGACTAGAAAACTGCCCCCACCAAACCTGAATCCCGCTGAGAAAGAAGAGGCCACAGGCTCAGGCGCACCCAAATGGAAAAGCCTTCCCGCAGGCGCGGCACGGCTTCTGCTGGGGCAGGGGCACCGCGGGCAGGGGTTACCTGTCCCCCAGGCCTGTGTCTGCGCTCAGGTCGAAAATCCGTTGGGCAAAATCGTATTTAACATGGAGCTGGATGGGTACCAGAACTGCGGAGCCAGACACGCTCTGAGCTTTGACAGGTCCTGACACAACGTTCTGGGGGGTCGGATCAATGGGCCGGTTTTGAATTCTCACTGTCAGTGTTCGATGCCGTACGCCCGCCCGTCTGTCTGGATCCTCCTTGCCACCACTGTTGTTTCCTCATAACTAACTCCCCAGACGTTTAAGATTTCCCAAATGACGCTGGTGAGTGAACACTTGCATGCAGCTGCCCCTGCACAAAAGATGCTGAGGGGAATAGGGAAAGTCACAGCCCAGATCGCTACAGGTGGGAAATACCATCTGCATACTGGACATACTGGGGGTGGCAGTGAAACCACTGCAGTGCTGCAGGAATCAGGGACACACGTTGTCGCGCTGCCCCCATCTCCAGGCAGTGCCCACAGGGATGCGTCACACCGTGAGCAAGGTGTCTTCCCAAGGTTACTGGACCTGTCTCCCTGGTCGGCAGGGATCATACAGCCAATGCCAGTTTTCCATGGGAGCAGGCAAACTGGCAGCAGGAACACCAGGCACCTCTTAGAATAAAGCACCTACTCCACTGACTCCACCGTCCGCGTGCTGCCAGCCAAGCAGAGTTACAGAGTTAGCGCTTGCAGCCCGAGGGACGAGCGGTGGCAGGAGCTGTGCCTGAGTCAGGAGGTGCACGTCCTGTCAGCTGCCAAGGAATGCCCCGTGACGCGGTCTCGGCTGAGGGGGTGGGAAGGAGGGTGAAGGTGTGTGGGACCACGACGCTCTGGAGATACCATCACTGCCGTGAGCTCATGCGTTCTCATTCCAGAGCCCGTGAGAGCCTGGTGAGACTGAGGGCATCGGAGGCGGGTCTCAAGCGCTGCTCTGCTCTTCCTGCATCCTGGGCTTGGCGCGGCCGCCTTCTCTTCCTGTCAGACTGAGAGCGGGGTATTACAAGTTGGTAAAATGCTAGTCATGCTCGTCCGGGCAGTCATCACAGTTTATGGAGCTGAGCGACAGCTGCTGTTTAATGAGCTTTCCTGACCCGAGAGGGCCATCAGAGGTAGGAAGAGGCTTTTCTGCAAGGTATAGTCCAAGATGCTCTTGAGCCATAAAAGAGTTAACCAAAAGCTGGCATGAGCAAAATCTGTAAAATCACGAGTGGCATGGAAAAGGTGAATGAGGCTGTGGTGTTCAGTGTCTCTTCCAATGTCAGGATGGAGGAGGGGAGGAAACCAAAGGAAGCTGTAGGAGAGAGGTTTAAAACACAGGGGCTATCTCATTACCCAACAGAGCCAGGCGAGGAATCTTGCCGTAAGGCACTGGGTATTGAGCAGGCAATTGAACGAGTTGATGGGAAAAAAATACTGGGCAAGAGAAAGCCCATTTCTGGATCCAGGAGCCTCTGGGCCATGGAGCCGCAGCTGGGAAAACATTTTGGTGAGGTATAATTACATGCTTAGCCTGTTGCTGTGCTCTCCCCTAGGCATCCACTGTTAGTCACTATCAAAGACAGGACAGCGGGCCAGGCAGCTGACAAATCATTTTTATGGGTATAAAGCGTGACTCACAGCACTGGGAAGGCTCTAGTGCTGGTTACCTCCTCGCCTTGAATCCCAAAGCGGTGAAACCCACCTTGTCACAACACTACCAGTATGGCAGGTTGTAGCTTGCATCTGCTGCCAGGATCAAGTCATGCACCTTTGGTGCGTGTCCCTTCCAGGTGCTGTGGGAAGTGTTTGCTTAGTGCTCCCTAATGTCTCCTTACAGCTCGTTCCCTTCCCTGGCTCTGAGCATGCAGTCTATTAAAGAAGCTTCAAACTATCCCTTGGTCTCACGTAGCAATATGCAACCAGCGCGCTGCTCAACGTATTAAACCATCCACAGATGTCACACACTGGGACTCCAAAAAGCAGGCAGAAAGATATATTTCCTAAGTTTTAACCTATTTCATAAGTTTTAACCTAACACATTTAAGCGGTGTATTTGCGTACTAGCTTTGGCATGATCTACCATTTTGCACCGTTAGCTCATATCTTAAAACCTGGAAGTAAATTTTGCTTTTCAAGTTCAAGAAATTTTCCCAACCGCAACTCTCTAATATTGAGATAATGCAAAAATAACCCCCGCCATACTATAAGACTTCATTAAATTGCAACAACCGGCAGCCTAAAGAACAAGCAAGCCGCCCTGCATTGACCAAAGGATGAGCACTTCCTAAACAAGGGATGGAAAAAATTATGTATGCTGTTTAAGTAGAAAGATGCATGTGCATGCCAACGGAAACAGACATTGAAGAGACGCAATTAAACATCCAGGCAGTGCTCTGAGGTCCAGTTCCCTCCTTGGAAACATCCAAGAAAATATGTGATCACTTCCAGGCAGACATGGAGGCATCTTCCTAAAATCAAAGCATTCAGGCTCGTTAAAAGAGTGTGTGTTTTGATCTTCCTCTCGCGCTCACTTCTTGCTTTTTGGGATGATTTTGTAGTGACAACATGAGGCCTCCTGGAAGAGGCAGAAGGAAGGTCTGGGATACTCGATGACATAGTTCAAGATGTGCCGAATGACATGAGCAGTCTCTGCTTGTTGTGATGAGAGCAGCAAGGTAACCTACTTGGTTACCTTGGAAATGTCATCTCAGGTCAGCTCAGCCACTTTGGAAGTGCTTCTCCTCCTGTTAGTAGATATCAGTTGGTGGCTAAGAAGGGCACCAACACAGTACTTAACAAACATGACACTTCCCAACACCCCGCCTAATCCTTTTTGGCTAGAAAAACATGTGAGAAGTCAGTGTGCCGGCACAGGGCAGCTGTATTAATCATGGTTTCAATTATGAACATTCGTTAAAATTTAGATCTGTATGTGGCTTTAAGTGGCCTCTTTTAATTCTCATCAGTGGAGAGGAAAATTGCCTTGCCTTGTCTAGTTTTCAGTGCTGCAGGTAGCAATGAGTGAAGATTTGCAAATAGTGATAAAAAGTCTCTTAAGACCAGATTCCACCTTGCTCATTAGGAAGAGAAGAATTAAATATACCTAATCACAGGCAACTCTACCCCTCCCCTCCACCAATATGTGAGTTACAGGGGAGTAAGGTGCTCCCCAGGCAAGATGGTGTGAAAGCACTAAAATGCAAGCAAAGTTTGGACATAAAATGAGCAGAACTGCACACGAAGAAAGATAACTGAGATCTGAAATGCAGGAAGGACTAACCTGTGCATCCCAGGAATAAACAGTCCTGTGCAGCTGGCACACCAAGCAAAGGGGAAAAAATGGAAATTATTACATTTCTGTATAGGCTGAATTAAACAATGACATTCAATATAGTAACAAGCTAATCCCACCACTTGATAGGCACCTGTTCAGTGGCACAAGTCTAGGAACATTCCTGAAGAACAAGTGGGTATGAGTCACACATTTCAGATGGCGTTGGGAAAACAGGCAGTTTAGCGCTTCCACAGCATTTACTGCACATTTTCTGGGTATCTGGCTCTCTTCTTTTCAAAAGCGGCATCTTTTTAGTGTGTTATTTCAATAAATACATACAAAGGCTCATGAGATAGTTCCAAAATTTGGGGGAAAAGCAAGACTCTGTAAAGGCAGCTAAGCTGACAGAGGAAAACAGAGCCTTGTGTTACCTCTACAGTAGCTGCTACAGGTCTGCAAGCTGCCCATGAAGGTGGGCAGCAGCACGGAGCAGAGACTGGGCAAAAACTTGAAAAATACATTTTATCATTTTGACACCTACGTGCTCTGAGATTTTATTTAAGATCAAAGTCTTGCCAAACCTTAGTTCAAAGAGCAGACTGTGCACATCTCTAAAAGGTGTGGAAAAACAACTGAATTTAAACCATTTTCATAGTGGCAGCATCCAAGTGAGGAGCAGGAACCCTTATCTGACAGTATTTTGTTTGTGATTGTCCCCCTATCTCAAGATAAAATTGTTTTGTTTTCAGTGTATCGTTTTAATTATGCTGTTACTCAACTGCTCTCTACCCTAATAATTTAATTTTCTCACGGGATACGTTGTGGGTCTGTGAGCCCAGGTTATCTGCTCTGTAAAGAATCATTTTGCAATCCGTTTTATAAATCATGTAAGGTCTCTATTCAGACTAGCTCTGTTTCTGTCCTCAGCTCTTCCACAGAAGTGTTGGACAGTCAGGAATCTTTTCCCAGTTTTCACAATACATTTATTCACAGCCACTCTTGGGCCAGCATCATCTGTCATCAGTTGTGGTGCCTCACACCCACCTGCATGTTTCCTGCCCCAACACATACTTTAACCAACCCTATCATCATGCAGCCTTCACCTGTGGCAGATGGATGCGCTGGGATACCAGACCCCACGTACGTGGCTGCTCGTACATCCGTGGCAGCTGTGGCCCCGCATCCAGGCTGCCCAGCAAGCAGCACAGCCACGGGAGCACGGTGCTGCACCCAGGCTGACAACCTTACCTCGTGGTGCTCAGTTAAGCAGTTACCCTGTGGTTACAATCCAGAAATAATCAGGCTGAGAACAAAGGAATGAGGCTTAATGGCCACCGGCCCACATTTCTTAATTTCTAGGCAAGCTTGGGCAGATTCTAGGTAGTTACAGGAAAAATTATGCCTGTAAAGAGACCCCTCTGGGGACTCTTTTTCCCAGGAGTTTCTCCCCACGGGAGGCACAGGGTGTAGGAGCCCAGCTGCCAGCACGCCCGCACCTTTCCAGTGGGATAAGGATGCCCTTGGTGAGCCAGGCTTCCCAACTATTTTAGAGCCTGCCTTCAGGTCTTCTAACTAATTAATGCTCTATCCTCCTCCTTCAAAGCTAACACAGGGACCAGAGTCAAGAAGATATTTATGTTCCAAACCCCAGTCTGCTCGAACTCTTCAAGGCACGTTCCTGATCCAGAGCCACTCTGTCCTATGACATGGGGCTGCTCACACCACAGGGACAGCCTGGGGAGACCAGCCCTACGCTGGTGTCACCCCTCCCTCTACCTCTCCGGCTTTTCCAAAGCATGCTCCATTTTCCCAACAAATGAGGACCACTAATAGCTTCAAATTAGCGTATGTGCTGAGGGGGACTTCTCCCAGAGTATGGAAAGCATACTAATTGGGATGCAATTCAAAGTGTTGTGTATTGTCCAGGATGGATGTTCCTTGCACGGCAAATGTGCAATCTCCGTTTGAGGTATACACTCCTTACAGTGAATGTTTCCAGCCAGAAAGAACCCTCACCAGGTTTCCAGGATCAGCCATTCGACACAGGGACTGGATTGGCTTGCTCATGGATTTAGCAAAAGGAAAAACTTGGTACACTGTGGGTGTCTGCGAATATGGACTCTCCCCCTTGTGCTTCCAGCCTACACTTTAATTAAAACTACACAAGAACAACTGATGCCAGCTGTAGTCTACAGTACAGTGCAAGAGGACAAAGTATAAAGGATAATTTTCTTTATTTTTAAATATTAGTAACACTGCACAAAACAAAATAAAAAGTGGTACTTAAGTGACAGAAAATGGTACTCAGTCTTATTTCGTATTAACCATAATTTAAATACCCTAACAGAGTTCATGTATGGTTATATGTTTGCATAGGGTTACACTGGGTAACGTAAGCATTTGAAGCTAAACCGTTCAGATACCAGAGACATCAGAATTTGTTACACCAAACCATGCTAGAATGCAGCCTTGATGTTTCTGTTTGGCTTCTTCCTGACACCAATGCGTGCATTCCTTGATCTTTTAAATGTTAGCATGAGTGAGTTTCTCCAGGAACTGTGGACTTTCAATATTGCCAGGTTTAAGTCTGTTACATCAACAACGTATTGATTGGCAAGAGGAAGACAAAACGAAACAAACCCATAAGCTGCTAACTCCTACCCGGAGGTTAAAAAGAGGAGGCAACATACTGACAAGAAACATGCAGGTAAACACTTAAGGCAACAGAAGGGCTCTGTACAAATAAAAGGTTAAGAGAAGCGATGTGTCATGCACATGAGACAAGTATGGGAAGCAAGGAAGTAATCTTGCCAGAAAATATATATTTCTTTTAAACTGAAGACATGTTTTCAAGCTAAAAAAATTAGTTCTGCAATAAAACCAATGCAAAATGCTTTCGTACGTAAAGGTGTAAGTTCCTTGTAGACTCGCTGAAGTCATATATGGATGTTGAAAAAATGTTTTGTTATCTCAAACCTACTCAGCAGAAACAAAAAGCAGTTTCAAAGTAGCACTTAGATCATTTGTCTCTAGGTTCTGAAAATAAACTTTTAAAATAAGGAATGATTTCACCAAATGATTCATCGGGAGTCAACTAAGCTTAAGGAAATCAGTAGGAGTGCTTACAGGAGACCATCATTACACTTAGCTTCTTAAAATCAGAGGATATAACTTCATGATACAATTTAAAAATGAAGGAACATCTTAAAAGCAGGGACAAACCTTCACTGCCCAGCTTGGAGAAAAAAAACAACCATAAAAGTCACTTGCATAAATTGCACTATAAGAGCTCATGTCTCCATCCCATTCCCAATGACATGAACGAATAGCACTCTTCTTCCAGCATGCCTGATGTTGATGCTAGAGTGACCAAACAAACAGGCATTTGCACAACCCTTTATATCCTGCAAGACAAATAAACAAACACTAGACTAGAGTCATTTTAGTCCCAGGGAAGGAAGAGGTAAGAAATTCTGCAACATTTTCCAATCTTCAAACGTAACACACTTCCAACAAAGATCAGCCTCACTCAAATTCCCTAACCTGGCTGGCAAGAAAGCCACTCTGTGAAACTAAAAAGAATAACATAGTGCAATTTTAGTACAGTTTTAAACATGAGTCACTTCCTTGCTAGCAGTGTGAACAATCAAAAAATATACACAAGAAGAGGTGTGCTCAAATGTAACATTAAATCGTCATTATTATAAAGGTATTGGCATAGCAGAGAAGTCCATTTTAGTAACTCCCTTTGGTTGACTTCTTCTTCTTCTGTTCCTCTCTCTGCTTCTGCTTCCTCCTCTTGCTGCCTTCCTTGTATCCTGAGGAAACATGGCTTGTAAAACACTATTCACAGCATTCATGGACTATTCCTTCTAGCAAAAGCACGTTCTCTGAATGGTTTAAGGAATCTTAAAGAAAAGGTCTGGCTTTCTAAGGTGGTTTTTAAATTATCATTTCTACTATATCCCCAGTTCTACTATATCCCTTACATAGGACAGAAAGAAAACACTATCAATCTCCGAAGTCTGAAAAGATCTGGAGAACTTTCAAAAGATTTCAAAGCCATTCAGGAAAAGCTTCAATATTAGAGCACATGCAAAACCAGAACAATTTTCAGAATGGAAGCAATAAATAAGACTTACACAGCAGGAACTATTTAACTACTGGCATTTCCTGCTCACAGTAGTAGTCACAAGTTACCACGATATTTACATTTCCACTTTAAGACTAGGGAATGCCAAGAGTCCTGAGTAAATAAGAAGATGCTCGGTGTTTACCACTCCACATTTTATATATGGGTCATCAGCCTACTCATGCTTTACTATGCACCATAGGTTATATTCTACTGCAACTGCAACGGTGCATGGAAGCATCGAGTTCAAGTAATAATTATTTGCTACATGTTCAGTAGGCACAAGCTTCCAGCCATGTGATCACCATCCTCATGTGTTTTTCCCCGCCCCCCCCACAAAGATGTGTGAAAATCAGTTTGTGCTCTGCATCATGCCCTTTCCTCCAAACCTGCAGTAAAACACAACTTACTAGCAGACCTGCATGGCCAGCAAACGGTGCAGAACCCACGCATCTACCCAAGTGCACTTACAAATCTCAACTCAAAGCTAGCAAACATTTCCCTCAGATAATCATTCTGTGATGCTTTGAAATAGCTGGAAGGATCTTTTAGCTCAGCGGTGCTCTGCCACTAGGAATTGGCACAGTCCGGTGAACGGGGCCAGCACAGAGCGGAGGACCCCTGCAAGCTGGGAGCAAGGACCTCGCATCACAGGAACGGCCCAGGAAGGGCACAGCTCGGCCTGTCTGGAAATCTCTTACTTTCCTCCATTCTCCCTGCAGGCAGGCAAAACGACCCTGAGGAAGCTGTGTCACCATCGCACCTGGTTCTCCACCAATTTAGCACCAATAGCGAAATAAAGACGGGAAAAGTGGGAAGAGGAAGGGGCGGGAGGTCAGAGGAGTATGAAGCCACGTGGTGGCTGAAGTTGGCTCCTAATAGAGCTCCTCCCGGGCGCGATCAGGGCTGTTGTGCCCGCAGCAGAACTGCAGGTCTTCGGTTTAAGACTTGGGGAGAACCACAAGATGGTCTTTGGGCTAAAATCACTTTAAGACATTATCAAAAGCCTGTGCACTGGAGGAAATACACTCCCTTGTAGCAAGGAAAACTGTTCCTAGGTTATCATTCTAGCTCCTATGCTGTATCAACAGCATGACTTCATCTTTCGCAATCATCTGAGTCAAGAAGCAGGATATTTATTTAGAAGTTCTGCCATGAGCAATTAGCCTGCGCAAAGTTAGAGTGGAAACCTGTTTTATTGTTTAAGGAAGAGAAAAACAGGCACTGCTTTGCAGAATTGCAGATGACGCTGTTTTCCCTGCACCCTGCCACCCTCCTGAGCTACAACCCCCTCCCTAGGGTCACCGCATGAACATCTCCTAACTAAGAACCCCATCCATGAAGTTTACTTCAGTGTCAGCCCCTCGGTCACCTATACATTGTCAAAAAGAGGATCCCTTGGCATTTAATTTGCTGCTGTTAAGGCACAAATCCTGGAAGGGGTCAGACATCTCTTTGCTTTCCCACAAAGGCCCACGGAGGCGGAAGAGACGTGCTGACTCTTGAGAATCAGTCATCCAAGGGCTGTTATTCAAAGGATTCTTCCCTTTACTTGAGGGGAAAAACAGCATCATATCAGCTGATCAGAACTACTTCATGTAACAACTATGAAACATTAACACAGATATTTGGGAAAGGATCATTAAACCCTAACAGGTTATTAGTTTCATGATTTTATCATTTTTCATTCTCAAAACACCATCAGTATTTCTAAAAGGCTTCCACATACACGTATGATAGCATTTGATACTGCTGTTTTATATCATAATACTTTCTTGTTTTCAACAGTCCATTTTCCTCAAATGTAACTCTTCCCTAAAAATACTGTGAGTTGATGTAAATTATGACTTGAAATTAATGCCACATAATTCATTGTCTTAAAAATCAAATAACTCAAATATTAAAATATGTGGTATGAAGATATTTAGGCATTTGACAACACCGTCTCCTACTAGCCTCCAGAATGATAAGGGGAAAAAGTGGAAATCTTTCAAGTGTTATCACTGACACACAGAAACAGATTTGCCAGAGGAGGAGATAACACACAAATACAGAGTATTCCTCAAGAGAAAACTGCCATGTCTTTTCTGTTTTGAGCCTGCTGTGATATATAATTTCACTCTCAACCGTTTCCTTTTCTACCCCAGCTAAGAAGAAAGGACAGGTCAAATTTTGTCTGTCTGCTAGCTCCAGCGATGCTACGCTGGGTGATAACAGCCAAAAACCTGATCCAAACAAGCGAAGCAGCTCCTAACAAAAATAAAAATTGCACACTAAAGACGTAACCCTTTGGTGTGTATTTCACTTGAATACTCCAACCAACACTAATTAAAAGCATATTTACCTGCCTTGATTACAAGGCTAGCCGCAAAGTCAGGAGAGAACAAAATCTGAATTAGAAAGCAGAAGCCCCATTACTATTTGACTCATTTGCAGCGAACCTGCGTCCTGACGAGCCGTCAGCGTCACAAAGCAGTCACAGAAACTTCCCACAGTTGGTGCCTGGCTCAACTGGCTTCAGCCAAACAATTCTGACCTCAGAGAAGGGCTTGTTCAAATTTCCACCCTCAGAAGCATGGTTAGCCACCTAAACCCTAGAAACACACTACAGGGTGGAGGGAGAACAGGCTGCTGAGAGCTTCCCCAAGCTTTGACATTGGGAAAACAGAATCACTCAAATACAGATGGTTATCACCCTAACTTGGTATGTCCTTGCTTTTGTCAGTTGCCAGGAGCAGAGACAGATGAAGCAAGAAGCCACAGCATTTGGAGTTACACCTGGTTTATGACCTGGAAAATTCTTGTCTAAAACAAACAGCATTAGCTGACCCACTCCATCCGTTTCATCCCCTTCTCTTCTACTTCCAGAAGAACCATAAAGAGCACAAAAGCTATTCCAGCTTTCGTAAAGCTGCTGATGACTGAAACCAACTTCCAGCAACACTCAGTAGCAACTCCCTCAAGCACTCAGCAAGGACCAAAACAAATTGGGAAGCCTCCCTGCTGCGTCTCTGACTTTATTTCTGTGTTTCTAGTTCTCTGCCATCTGCACCTCCCAAAGTCACAGGTTTGTTCAGCCACTGACTACAAAACTCGTCATGTTCTTGGGCAGCAACTGTAAGGGAGGTGTGCACATTGAGTGACTGATCCAAAGGGACAAGTGTCCTGGGCAAAACACTCCCACCCAACCCATCTGTGGTATCCCACTTCTTCCTGCCCTGTCTGACATCTGCCTGCTCTACCAGGATGCTGAGAGCAGCCGCGGCTCTGCTCCACCTTCTCCTGCCAGCACAGGAGAGCACAGGACTCAGCAGAAGGAAACAAGGTCAGTCATGACCGACGATTAATGTGCAGCACTGCTGCTTCTTGACCCACTTTAATCGCTAATAAAGGCCGTGGCCTGATTTTTGTGGATCTCCTGCAAGGGTGAAGACTTTGGAGGAACCTCCTTTCAGGCTGTGAAGCGCTGAGGTAGAGGGTGGGAGGGATTCATGCTTTGTGCTCAAGTTCCAGAGAAAATGGTTTTCAAGACCTACTAACTTTTTGCTAAGATTGCAGCCAGTCTTTTGCCCTCCTTGAAGCCATGGAAGCCGTCACGGCTCCAGCATCCACACAGAGCTCTAACAGGGCAGCGGGGCATGCACAGCCTGGGTTCTGTAGTGCGCTTTGTAATTTTCTGCTCTTAGAAATAGCTCTCTTCAAAGGTAGCTAGCTTACTTCTGAGTTGCAGCCACCATCTGTTATTTTAGACTGAACACGCTTGCATATACCATTATTAAAATTCACCCAGGATCACAGCTTCAGTATAATTTCACGTGTGTGACTCAATTTCCAATTACAGCTTTACGCTACACTTTCACATTCCCTCCTTTCAGCCCAAGCCACTGCCCAACACACCACAACCTGACCTACTAATTCTCTCACCACATCCACAGCTCCTGCCCATGCCACAGAGCATCACAGGGAGAGAACCTGCCTTTACGTAAAGACCTGAGGTGACAAAACATCCCACCCTGTCTAGGTATGCCAATCTGCTATTTAATTATCCGCACTGTTAAATCCAAGGGGCGAGTTCTCCAGTTTCACTGGCCAACCCAGTGATGTAATTCCAACTTTGATGTTTTAGGGGACTGAAAAGCTTTACCAACTTACCGGGGCTTTCCTTCATGCTTGCTCATCATACTATTTTCATTACCAATTCTGCCTAGAATTGCTACAAGAACATACCAAGCCAGATACAACCTGCTTGCCTGCTATTAATTAAGGTAATACTGTTACTGAATAGAGTCCAAGGTTTTACTCCCACATGGCAAGCAAAAGCTTGCAAGGCAATGCAGCCTTGGAAGCCCTTCCATGTGCAACCCAGCTACCTTCTATGGGAAGCAAATGGGTAGCGGGATGCTCTTAGACTAGCAGCCAAAAACCCATGTGTGAAGGCAGCTCTGGCTAAGCCAGGGAGCAACCAGCCAGCCTCCAAATCCACCAGCCAATCTTCCCACCCTCTGCCTGCAGAAGAGTATGGCTTTCCCCCCACCCCACTCACATGCCGTTACAGCCGGGGGATGCGGAGCAAAGGGAGAGCAAACTCCCTCCCATCTCCACACCTCCAGCATTCCTTACATATTAGATTTCCACAGAAAACAGTGGCTTTGCTTTCCTTTCTCTTTCCATTACATGCCCAAATACATGTGAGGGAATTATAAAGTAATTAGTTTGGACAACCAAGCATATCGATTTTACTAGTTAGTAAAGCGTAATTCAGGAAACCATATGGTGGTAAAAAGAACAGAGACTGCATTAAAGATGAAATAACACACAAATAGCTCAACTTTCCAGCAGCAGAATCCATGCCAGGAAAGGATCCAGATTAGTTAAGCTAGTTCTTTTAAAGTGGTTTCCTCTTCAGGGATGCCAGTGGATGAAAATGCAGCAAAAATGAATTATTAATGTTGTAAGTTTTAGGTGAATGCAAGCTATTTCATTCAAAAGGAAAAGCAAACCTTGCAATATTCTCTTCCAAATAACGATCTTTTGTATCGTGTATTTTTCAGTATTTTAACAATTAAACATTTCAACCATCCTTGCTAGGTAAAGGTCAAAAACTCGAATCTGGAGCAGCTGTTTTTTAGGGGTAGTTACCATGGCCTCTACCATGAATGGCTGCAACTCCCAGGTCTCTGCTGGCATTAACACCACTTTGACACAGCTTGGATACCACCAGGCAGCCATACATCATCCTATCAGGGAGCACATTACTTGCAGTATCTGAAATCTTATTAAAAAATAACTTGTTTGGAGCTAGAGAACTGTTTGAGATATGCAGTGACTTCAGAGCACAAGAGGTGACATTTTATTCTAAAAGGCCATTACGAAACCGAGAACAGCAGGAAACACAGAGCAATTTATACTAAAACACAAAGTGTCAATATGGAGAATCAAATTAAACTCCAATTTTTTTATTAAATGCCCACTGTAATGACTGGAAATCCTGGCTAAGGAGAGGATTCATCTCACCTCTGGGTATTGGTTGCCTTGGGCACTAGAGAGAGATGGCCACTTCCAGAGGGATTCCAACCACACAGTCAAGATGAAACCTATCCCTTCTCCTTCATTTCAGTTTGCTACAGACTTACAAATTAAAACATTCCCACTCTTAGAGCTGGGAAAAGAAAAACATATCGCTGCAGGTGAATCATTAATGACTTGAGGATTTGCTTGAGATGCTCTACCCAGGACAACATCTCAAACTGCCACGCGGTCTCGCTGCCCAGGGCCACATGCCAACGGTGGCAAAAGGGTCTGATTCGAGGTGGAACGGCGCCCAGCTTAAGGCCATTGAACTTCACTATTTTCCACTGAATTGAGTGGGCTTTGGACCAAGGCAAAAAAAGATGCTGCGCTTTCCCAATGCTGGCCCATGGAAGCACAGCAGCTGTTGCAGTGATCAATGAGAAGCCAAACGGGAGCAAGTAAGCGTTCTGTGTAATCACAGAGCTGCGCCGGTGAAGCTGCTTGCTGGGCAAGGCAGTTGGCAGAGGTGAACACCCAAGAAGAGCGGCATCACTGACAGGGGCTCGCGCACAAGCTTCCCAGGGAGAGATTAAGACACTCACGTAGGTTTGTATGACTGACTCGACCTGTCCTTCAGCAGCCTTGTCCATCAGAGGAAAAGTAGGCAAAATATTTAAAGCAACAGTAAAACCTTAGTCTTACTGCAATCAAGTTTTCACCCTGAATCTTTTATGGCAACTCACAATCTACTGGTAGGAGACAGGATTTTGTGATTGTGCAAATAACTCTGGAAATTCATTTCTCTGGAAACTCATTTTAATTGCAAACCTGTGCACCTTGGAGCATAAATAGTTTCACAGCAAAAAGTCTTAAGCAATCTTAAAAATTGCTCCAAAAATTGCAAGGTGCCTGTCAAACTCAGATGCTCTTTGGAAACCATTACCAAAGGATTGTTATGACTGTAGAGGACCTCATGTCTCCAAATGCGGAGCCAAGGTTTTGTTTTGCCAGCTGCGGACACCAGAGACAAAACCTCCATCCCCTGCATAGGAGATATCAGGACATCAGTCCCGAGGTTACATTCAGGCTTCTGTAGAGAAATATTAAACTTTTTAAAGAAAAGATCCAATTTAGCCATCCCTAAAGAAACAAAACTTCCAACAACTGATCAGGAAGACATTTATCTGAGTGTTTCTATTTTTTCAAGCTGTCATCCTACATGATCTCTTTAGGTCTTCCGTACAGAAGAGTGTTAGATTTAAAGGCTCATAAACACAGCAGAAGTTGGTACAGCACTGGGAGCATTCGAGCGCATGTTTTGGGGTAGGATGCATGTTTTTCATGCACTGTGTTTACCCCGAGGAGCCTCATGCGCTCACACTTCCCAGCACCTCACCTAATTCAGCACTACTGAGAAGAGCCCTTGGTTTGGGCATCCACGTAGAAAGGCATCCTCACGTTTCAGAAAAACCTGTCCCGGCAGTCCTGGATGACCTTTTGACCACAGGTTCCAATTAAATCAAGTAGTTATGAGGACTCTGTTGTCCAAGATAGCCTCTGGACTATAGTGCCGAAACATTACAGACAGGAAATATATCAAAGGACTAATTACTTCCAAAAATAACCAGGACAATTGCCACTCTTCTGCATTAGCCTGAACAGTCTCAGCCTTCTCCTCTATTAGGATTTAGGCACCTAAAATAGCAGCTTCCAGAAATAGTATCAAGTTGCCGAACTTCTCCTTCAACAAGGAAGCCGCGTACAATTTAAATAAATGAATGTTCCAAGTACTGTGATGAGTTAATCTCTAAAAGGCCTTCACTTTTAAGAACAAAGATCACAGGCACTCCAGCAGCGTAACAGTATTTGCCCTGGATCCTTGAATATCCCAGGGCATTTGTGAATCTACACTAAATTGAAGAGCAGAGCAAACGCAGGACTAAGGCACACAAGCTGCTACTGATTATTTACCAGGGAGCTAACATTAAGTCAACACACAGCAACAACCTCTTGCTTGGCTCTTTGGTTTTGGCTTTTGACTAGCTGACGGATCCTTTTCTGCGCATTTCTCATCAACATGCTTGTGCACACCTGATAAATAAAAAGGGGTCTCCAAGCTGCTTGTAACCCGGCTTCTATCTTGTTCTTCCACCTCATCGCTATTATAATGATAGGCATATCTGGGGGAACTGGCAGGCTTGTGAGGCTTCAGCAGGCGCGGGTTGGTGGGCTGGAAAGGCAGGGCGTGTTGTCCTCTCCGTCTGCACTCCTCAGCAAAGGCTTCTTCATCTGCCTCACCTGAAACAGCAAAGAGTGCAAGAGAAGTGAGCTGCACCCAAAATGCTTACACGTCGCCTGAACAAAACTCAAAACTAGGCTGGAAACGGGGAGTCACAGAACTACTGCCTCGGCTGTGGTTAGCTCAGACAGTCCTGTCTACCTGCCCACCCGGGGAGCGGCTGGAGCAGAAAGCTCCATCAGTGGCTTCTCACCACACTGAAGCCACCCAAAAAAGTCAGCTAGATATGACAGCTCAGGGGCCACCGTCTCCTTTTTCCCAAAGGCAGGGTGAGCAAGCTGAGCCCACGGCCCTGGATGATATTTCTGTCCTGTGCAGAGCACGTCATCTCATCCCACCTCAGCCAGACTATCTTGCCTAGGAAGGGTTGGCCCAGCTCAAGGAACAGCTATCGGGAAAGAAGGGAGAAATATCTAAGCTGGCTACAAGGATGGTGGGAGAAAACCAAAGCCAACGTGGGTTCAGAGGGGCTGGATGCTGGACATCCACAGCTGGAAGAATGGTACAGAAGTGTGAAGGATCACATGGAGATGGGAAATTGGGCTGAAGATGTAAGAGGTAAGCACAGTCCAGGGGGCAAGGCAGGCACACGCAGCAAAGGCGAATGAACGCAATGGAAACAAAACCCCAATGTTTGCAAAAATTAACATGAACAATGAGGTACCCCAGTCATACTCATGCTGTTTTGCAGATGACACTTTCCTTTGCTGCACGAAACTGTAACAGTACCAATGCTGCAAAGTAGAGAAATCAGCTACCGTAACACAAAAAAACCAAGCAAAAACCACACATCAAAAAGCAAACAGTAAGGTAACAAATAAAGAGGTCAACCAAAGACAATCAACAGGGAAAATAAGAAAGAAAATAAAAGAAAAAAAAAAAGAGAGAGAAGAAAGGTGTGTACAACATTTGTGTCTTGAAGGCTTTTTAAAGTTTCATTAATTCAATTACTTAAGTACTTTTAATAGAGCTGATGAAATACAGCGTCATTTTATTTGCATCAAAAGTGGTGTGTCACATTCTGGAAGTTTTTCCTGGGATGTGCCCGGCATCAGCTGCTTAGGGAGGGGTGCGTGCTCCCAGCTAATGCGTGTGCTCTTAGTTCATGGCTGGAAAATGCTTTGAAGATGGAAAAAGCACCAACGTATGCAGTAAGGAGCAAGAACAGTAATACCCACTTTGTTGTGTGCACCAAGCCACTGACACTTTCAAACAGAACAGGCTGCATTGTCTTTACCTTGTAATCGTACATGGGGAGATGCTTCTGAGGGCATAAGGAAAAGGAGGCAAGGTTTGTTTAAAAAGTCATTTCACAGCATGATGCGGCACCTGAGGCCTCGCAGAAGAGGACTCCAAGATGTGCCTCGCGTCACACCACCGCACGTCAGAGCACCTGATGTGCATGGGCAGCACGCAGAGGACCCTTATTCCTGGGTGGTTAAACGCCCATTCCCACCCTCCAAACACTCACACTGTTTTACCCCGGAGTCTCCTGCGTTTCCAAAGGCACAAGCAAACAAGACAAAAACCCAAGTGATGGTACCACCAAGGATTTCTGCAATAAGACACCACCTGACTGCATCATACCAGTGTAAACTCTGGATGTGTGGTTCTTCTTGCAGTAGGAGGGGGCTGGCAGGACAGCTTCCCCTCCCACACACACAGGGTACAGTGCTTCAGCTATGGGAGGTGGTAGGCAAGGAAAAGCTCGGAAAACACCACATACAAAATAGCTGTCATTTCCCATAAGAGGCTACGGGATTCTACACACTATACAAACAGCACTGAAGCATGTATCAGCCTGGTGGTATTATCATATCAACCGGGTCTATGGAGATAAGCCTATAAAGTGCCTGGAGTTTAAAAAAAAACAAAAACAAAAACAAAACCAAAAAAAAAAAAAACAAAACAGAACAAAAAAAACCATAGGAAACACACATACACCAGTTGCACATACAAAAACCAGTCAAGAGAGTTCACTTCCTAACAAATTATAGCACACCAGAAACAGGCGATCCCTCCCCTCCATGGAAACACAAACCGCATGGCTTTCTTTTTGATGTGCAAAGTCTGGCTTGATGCAGATTTAGAATCTATATTGGCCACCAGATGCAGGAATAAGGAATGTTCTGAGGCCATTCTCAAAGCTCTGTGTCTGTGTGTGCGCATCGCGGAGACAACCTGATCAGACGCACTAACACAATACAGTGAAGTATCAAACCAGATGCTCTACGCACACCCCAATAAATTACTCCTAACTACATTAGCAATCAATCTTGACAATTTTAGTCTAATTCAGCCAGTGTGAAAGGAACTGTTTAAGACTGGAAGAAATCACAATAACCCTGCTCCTGCCTAGTGATGTACCCACCGCATCGCTGGGTGCTGGCCCTCTTGCACCCTAATGCCTCCTCGATCTGCTGCTTGCAGCGCACGGTGCTGCAGAGCTCCCTGGCTCTGGCAGCTGAGCAGTGCCACCAGCCCCACACCACTGAGCACATAACGAAGCCGCAGAAAGACCTTCCAGCAAGCACTCACTGCTTGAGTCCAGCTTAAAATAAAATACAAAACCATTAAAGACATTCCATACTCCAGACTTCCCAATTAAATCAACTGCAGTCTAAAGATGAGGCAGGAGAGCCTGTTCTGCTTTATCAAATCCCATGAACGCTGCTCTCTAGAGCTGGTTTTAGCCTTCAGCTCCTGACGGTATGAGCACAGCTCTGACTTTGGAAAATGATGATACCTGCCTGTTACACACCTCCTGCAAGTTTTGGGACAAAGTCCTTACAACTATGCTGCTTTTAGTCCATGAAAAGTTGAAAAGTCACGATACGTCTTCTCCAGGGCTTTGTCTGGGGTATCCCACACCTGCAGCTCTTCCGCAAACAGCTCAAAGCAAGAACTGTCCCCTCTTCCAGCAGGGTTCATAGTTCAATTGCTCCATCAAGGACAATACATCGGGGAGCGGGCGGGAACAAAACAAAAAAACAAACCAACATAGAGACAATTCCTGTAATACCTGTTTCTCTTCCCCTCAAAACCAATCCAAAACCAACCCCCACAGATGGGCCTCGCACTGCACCATCGCACTGGCTGCAGGTGCTGCACCAGCCCAAGGCAGCCAGGAGAGCCCTGGCTGTGCTCGGTGCCGCTGGCTCGCCCGTGCCCGCCACCTGCTCCGCCAGCACCGCCTGAGACTGGACCAGCAGCTCCTGCTCGGGGTTTATCTCTGCAACACAGCTGTGGCTGCAGTGCAGGAGGAGGCAGGTGACTAAGGGAATCAGTATGGAACGTCCAGTGATACACAAATGGTGAAAGGGCTGTTTGCAAACTTGTTCAAACCCACCGCCTGCCCCAAAAGTGGTGACAACCTGTGCTAAAACCTCGAGCACAGCTCCTCGGTATTGGACCTGGGGAACCAGCATCCCTTTGGAAGTTTGTCTTCAGCCCTTCCTCAGAAGCTCCCTAACTTTGTCACTAAGGATTTGAAAGCAGCGTTTTTGCTAAGCGGAGCTGACCTGTGTTGTATGGCAAGAAAATTCCCTATCCGGCTGCCACTGGCATCACTCTGCTGTTTGGGGCGAAAGCACCAGCACACCGGAGGGGCCCACAAAACACAATACAGTGGCAACTAAGTCAAATGCTTTATTTACTTTGATTAAACTATGAAGTTACACAGTTTATCTCCAGAAGAACAATTTATGTTTTCTACTTCTGGGCAGCCCATGCCTGCCTCCATCTGTCCTTCACTCCACAGCAGAGCCCTAGGGGGGATGCAGAGCTGCTCCCCGCCACTACACAGGCAGCACATTTTGCAGCTATACCATAGATTCATAGCATGGTTTGGGTTGGAAGGGACCTTCAAATGTTGTCTAGCCCAACCCCTCTGCAGTGAATAGGGACATCTTCAAATAGATCAGGTTGCTCAACGCCCCATCAGCCTGGACCTCGAACATTTCCAGGGATGGGACATCAACAACCTCTCCCGGCAACCTGTTTCAGTGTGTCACCACTCTCATCGTAAAAAATTTCTTCCTTGTATCTAGTCTGAATCTATCCTCTTTTAGTTTTAAACCAATCCACCTTCTTTCAGTTGAAACCCATTACCCCTTGTCCTATTGCTACTAAAAAGTCTGTCCCCATCTTTCTTATAAGCCCCACTTAAATACTGAAAGGATTAAATCCACCTCGATCACCCAACAGTCACTCCATTTTCCACCTCCCCCAAAGAAAAGACAATGTTTAGTTCAACAAATAGACCCCAACAAATCATCCAAACTTCTTCCCCTTTATGAGTTGCAGGAGAGCAGGATGGCACCACAAATTAGTTAAATGTTGTAACATCACATCAGCTGTGATTCAATGTTGAAACTACGACAGTGCTATGCATGGTATGAGCCATCAGATCGTTCCTCTGATCATCTTATCTTTAGCACACCTTGCAAAGCACCACAAATGTGTAATGTGCATCAACTCTTTTCTCATGTTCCTCTTATTTTAACATATTTTAAACGTTCGAGTCAGACTCTGAATAAAACTAGCTGTACCAATTGCAAACTGTGAGAATTTGCAAAGAATTTACTCCGGGAAAGGCCAGCCACACAGGGCATCACCACCCAGTGCCTGAACATTGCTGGGGCTTTATCAGCGGTGACATTTGTCCTGGAAATGGCTTTCAGGAAGACAGCTGGTGTGGAGGGGGGGGGTCCATAGCCGAGTTCAGAGCTGGAATATCCACTGGAGAAGCAACTTTCAGGGGTACTCCAGCCCTTGGTTCTCCCCCATGGCTCCTTCTTGCCGCCTCCCACACCTCCAAGCCAGCACACCCATGTGAGAGCCTGAGCAGCCGTGCTGCGAACCCAGGCAGGGGGCTGACCCAGGTTAAAAATAACACTCCCTTTTGCAAGCTTATTTTTAACCCAGCTCAGTGCCTGGATCCAGGTCATCGTGCAGCTGCCCCAGCTGGGGCAGGGAAGGGGACAATTATTGGGGCTGTTGGAATCTGCATCCAGATTACAGTGTTAAGCAAAAGGTCTTATGGTGCTAATGCAAATAATAATTAAAAACCTTGCAGTTATTTCACTTGCAAAACTAGTTCAGAGAAGTTACATTTCTAAGGGCTAATGCTGAAAATGAGGATTCAGCATTACTAGTAACATTTAAAAACAGTAATTTAAAGTCTGGTTTTCTGGTGCACCAGGTTCTCCCAAACGAAAAGCAGCTTCTGGGGAAAAAGAAATCCAACGTGAGCTGTAGCATCCTACAGAGTTGCATTAGGATAAAAACCTGCGTTCTGTTGCAAGCAAGAAGGGCTGAAAAACAGTTTCTCACAGCAAAGCGCTGCTGTGGGAAAGGGGAAAATCTGGCTCCTTTAACCTGTAATGAGCCAGCAGAGGGCAACATTGCCTGGCGCGAGGGGCACGAGGCGCCCCAGCCGCTTCAGCCGGCGATACAGCGATTTTGCACGTCCAAGGCAAACCGCGAGTACAATGCTTGGACTAGCCGGGTGCTTTAGGGGAGCCGCCAGCTACACCGAGGGGTCCGTGTGTGCTCCTGGAAAACGGAGATAACACACAGGAATTAAACCGCTAAGAGGGAGGATATTCCGGGCCAGGTGGGACAGGTGAGTCCCAGAGCACTTCGCACAAAAGCAGCCCTGCACAGGCTAGCATTATTATTGTGTTACATGTAAGTAACATCCCTGTACATCCTGGAATCGAACCGAAATCATACCAGGAATCAGCAGTAATTAATGGCAGGATAGTAATTAACAGAAACATGCTGAACCAACCGGGGCAAACATCCTGAGAACGTCAAACCACTGATTTACACTTGCCGTGTCACTTCCCGCACAAAAGGAAGCGGAGCCTTTGTGGTTCCCACACAGAGCCCTGCTGCTTGCATGGTATTTTCTTGCACACCCAACCAAAAAAAAAGAAAAAATATATATATATACATACACATATATAATCAGGACTTGCCCTGTATTAAGAAACAGCAAGTAGGCACACCGGTTTGCTCAGTCCAAAGGAAGACTTCCCCAAGGCTGCAACCACCACACAGCCCTCCCTGCAACCAGCACCAGCAGATCCAGCCAGTGGGGGATGTCTGGCTTTATCTAATGGCACGAGAGTGCTCCCAGCTAAGCTCCAGCCAGCCAGTTGTGGAAGGACAGCTTGCAGGAAACTTACTCCATTCAAATCTTTCTTGCATGATGGCCAGCAAAGCGTCCTTCTAATATTTTAAGACTTTAAAGTTAAGAGGTTATGTATTTTCTGACGCTTAGCGCAGGACACTATTGCTGCTTCTAGAGAAGACTCAACTGGAAGTCTGATGTTAGTCTGAACTGCTACCAATGCTGACTGACAACTGAACAAGAGTGCAAAAGAAAAAAAAAAAAAAAAAAAAAAGCTTTGCTTGACTTTTTTCCCCCCTTCTATTACAAGGGCTTGGAATTTCCCCTGCGCCTACAGAGGGCACCGGAGTTTCTGATGACTCAACTACACCCGCTGCTGCACTGGAGTGCTGAGCTGTGACTGCAGGAGCAACCCCAAGAGAAAGAACAAACATCCCCATTTAAATACATTCATCTGAAGCAGGCAGCGCTACAATCTTCATAACCTATTGATAAGGCTTCGGTACGAATAAACTTTTCTGCTGTTACAGCAGCTCCAGTACTGATGTTTACCTTAGCAGAAGATACCAGGGTTCTTCTGGTATCCAACATCCAACATTTGCTGGGAAATCTCGTACTTCAGAGAAGCCCACTGGATGCACGAATTTATTTCATGGAAATGACCCATCTACAGGCCAGGATTACCCTGGGCTGAAAAATTCTGGAGATTAACTGGTTCTTTTGTTTCTTCTCTTAAAAGCTCCGTACCCAATATATTATAGCACAGAGAAGACATCAGGAGACCAAGTAACTCTACTAAAACATATAAGAAGAGGTCTAATTCACGGGATGAACTTGAAAGTTGTGTTCAGAAAGTTGTCGAACCATCACAGTTTCTTTTAATTTCTGTTGGGAACGAGGGATGCTCATTATAAGATACCAAGCCCAGGGTATTTTCCAAAACCACATGCGCACACGCACACCCCCCTCCTGAAATTGTAGGCAAGACACTTAGCCAAGAAAATACTCCCTCACCATTACTGGAGGCTATGTTGAGCAAGTTCTTCTGATTAATTGTTCTTAAACTTGTTTCCAAATACCAGGAAACACGAATACTGCAGCGCTTAACAGCAGGAGCTATAAAACCCACTTTCAGCCTGTGCTCTCTTGGGTTTGTCAGACTCGACAGAAACCGAAATTTGCATCAGGTCCTCTTTGAAAAATGTCGCTGAGTTTGACAGTGACAGCCTTACAAAAAAGAAAAAAAAGAATCTCCCTCTTGCTGTTTGATGTGATACTTATGAGAAAAAGCAGCCATTTTAAAGTCTACTGAGAAAAAAAATGCAAGTAGTCTTGAAAGCCGAAAGAGCCTGAAATCACTCAGAAACTATCCAGGGAATGCCGGAGCAGCTGCCCCATCTGCACCACCGCTTCTGGGGCAGAGCTTGTGAAAACCATAACGGGAATTTATTTCAACACTGAAGTTTATCAGCTAAAGCACAGGATGAAGGACAACATTTTGAGCCATCTCACAAAAATTAGTGGCTTTCACCAATTACTAGCAATTATTTTTCTTCTGGAACAACTGATACTGAGAACATGAGGAGATTCAGGGTTTCCTCTGGCACAGCGAACCCAATCTGTGCCCGAGACATCCCTCCTGCAAAATGCTCGGAAAGACTTGGCCGAAGTGGTGCCCGGAGCGCTCAGCTGGTCAGAGCCTGAAGGCTCGAGCCGTGCCCTCCGCAGGACCGCTGCCGTGTCCCCCCTCACCCCTGCCCATCCCACACCCTGCGCGGGCTCCCACCGCCTGCCCTGCCGTCACCCCCGCACCGTGGTGGTCAAGTCCAGGGAACTGACGGAAAACAAAGGGGGTGGGATTTGGGAGAAAGGAGCAAGTCTGATGGAGCAGCTCTGGCAGTGCTATTTCTGGCCCAGGACAGCCGCGGCTGCAGCACATCCAGTATCCAGGACAGGGCTGGGCTCATACATTTTGCTGAACACACCTCTGCCCTTCTGGCTTTAAAAGCTGGCAATGGACTTGCTCCTTTTTGCCCTCATATCCAGCGGCTCCTGTTCCCACCCAGCCCGCAGCCCTGTGGCACAGGGCAGGGGAGGGAAGGACCCCCAAGTGGGTCACTCACCCTCCCCACCCCACAGCAGGCTCCATCAGAAAGCTCAGCCTTTTGATGATTTTCTTTTTTTTCTAGCCATCTGGGTTTTACCTACCACCCCCACACATGCCCAAGAACCCCATTATATCCTGCATTCATGCCCAGCGTGTACCAACACGAATCCTGTATTCCCAGCGCATCAAGCTACTCAAAGCACCAGTATTTTGCCACGAAGATACCCCAATCTGCAACCAACTGGGAAAATTATCGGAGTCCACACCATATGCTAACTACAGCAGTGCTGCAAACAGGTACTTTAAAGGGGACGCCATCATGCTGTTCTGAGCGGCTAACGGGGACTGATGGCTAAAGCCATTCCTGTCTGACCATATGGGGTGGCTCAGAGCTCTGCAGCCTGATGTATGGACAGGGCAGTTGCCGAGAGCCTGGATTTACCTCCTCGCTGCCAACTTACTCATTGGAAGATCTTTTAAAGCCCAATGAATGGTCCCACATTAACTGTGAGGCCAGAGAGAAGTGATGGCTGAGCGCATCCAGACTTCTGCAGTTACATTTTGTTTCTGTTGAAGCACGCCAGGGCATCCGTACCGATGACGCCAACGGCTCTCATCTTAAAGATCTGGGATGTGGGAAATGCAAGTGACAGGAGGTAACGTGAATCCCCACGTTTCCAGCAAGCAGAGAGATAACCCCATTTGCATGCTGCTGCCGCTCAAAATGAATTTTATTAATTTTAAAAGACTTTCCCACACAGGGATCTTTTATTCATTTCTGCATGAATTTTGAAAGGAAGCAAAGAACGAGGAACAAGCTTCACAGCTTGAGATATATAAATACAAATTAGCAAGATTTCAAGCTCAGTTTGAAAAAATGGACCAAATTTTTCAACAGCAATTGAGGTTACTTAAAAGATGAGGCTTTCTACACTTTTCAGGGTCATGTCAGATCTCTGTCACAGCTTCCTGTAGGCCCCGTGGTGAGGCACCATGCTGCAGTGCTGCCCACCAGACCCCCTTACAAAGTCACACCAGGGGCTCACGCTCCTGGGGCTTCTCTCCCCAGCACACTCCCTACACAACATATAGGTGAGAAGGGGCTCAGATCACTGTAACTGTCTCCCTCTTTTACATGGCCCTTCTTCCTCCAGAACCGGTTTTACTAAGATCAAAATACTTGATTTGGTCCAATATTCAGAGGTTTTTCTTGTCTCACCTGTATTTCAACCTCAGGCAAAAATCCCTGCAGGTTTCACCTCCACCATGAGGAAGCCTTACAGCTCATTTCTGCCTTTGAAATTGGTTTTGAAGTGCAAACCAAAATTCTATTGAGAAAAAAAAAAAAAAGACAACCACCAGCTCCTCACAACACAACTCAACATACTCAACACTAGAGGAAAATAAGTAAATAAAAAATCCACAGCACAACTACATGCAGCCCGGCCAGGTCCTCCACTGCGCGCCCAGGCACAAGCTGCCTTCCACTGGGGTTTCCTCTCGTGCCCGAGCAAAGCCCCACGGACCTTCCCACCTCTCACACTCGTGCTCCAGAACCTCCCAGTGCCAGACAAAACAGCCCCTTCACTGCCCCTGAAGTCAAAATTTGCTTCTTGCCTTCAACTCTCGTCGGCGTCGCCACCACCAGATCAAGCAAAATTGGGCTACTCATTAGAAAACTCCTCAGACAGCGAGCAGAGGGAATGTGCTCTTCCACAACGAACAGATCTTATCGCTGCTAAAAACCGAGTGAAAGCATCAAGATGTCATCTTACATTTCCATTAGTGGCCCTCACTAAAAAGAGCATCTCCAGAGCAGTTATGAGCAAGCCCTATTTTGCAAATTCTACAGCTTTGTTACACATTTTGTCATTATTATCAGCTTTAAATCAATCTTCAAAACCTTAATGTACGGCAAACCCAGATTACCATAAGAGAAAAAAAGTTATATATATATATTATTTTTTTATATATATATATATATAAAAAAAGCAAAAAGCCATGCAGTTAAATTTAAAAAGAAAAGAATCCCATGAGTGACTTCAGAAAAATGTGATGAATGACTTCCCCAGCTGTTTTGTCAACACTACCATAGTAATTTGGCAAAAGCACAAAATCACCAAGTTTATATTTTCACCAAATGGCTATTAGCGCTGTTGAAAACTCACAGACACAAGGCAGGAAGAGCAAGCTCCATGTTTATATTGCATCGTCCACGCTGTTTGTAAGCTCTCATCTTTTCTGGTTAATCGTTCGGAAAATATTCTCCTTCTACTCTGAGCCTTAAATATGACACTGTTTCACATACTAATTACCAAAAAAAGGATACGTGCCCTCTCCAATTATACCCCAAAACGTGTAATTCATTCCTCATCCATCCCTGCATTACCAGGACTGGGGTGGGCAGATTCCAGCTCCCACTGCCTGCACACATCCCTGATTTACAGAGCTCCAAAGACCTTAATCTTTTAATTGCCCCAAAAATGACACGGGCTCATAGTAACAGGACAACTCCCTCTTCTCACAGCTCAGTAGGTTTCAAAGTGCTTTATGAACCTGCACCACAAAACCTAATCCTATTTTTGACATCTTCCCCACAAGAACAATAAGCTGTTAGCTGGCATTCGGTTCCATAATATTGACACGCTAATGACAAGTCTGAATTTTAAAAAGTAGCGTTTCAAGCTGACATTCAGTATTAATTTTGACTAAATACTGTATTTCGTTAGGAACCTGTACAATGGCCTTACAGGGGCCATACCTCCCAAGCTGCTCCACTTTTTGTTGTTTGGCACCTCCAATCCATCAGGGAACTCTCAGTTTCCACACACACTCTTTCCCACCCACAGTCAAGCTCATCAGCCTGTGTCTTAAAACCCACCATAGCTTAGGAACACAGGTGATTTCTCAAATCCAAGACATATCAATAACTAAATATTTATACATGCAAACATGCACACACGTATACGTACATACATATATTTATACACACAGAAAGAAATTGCTCCATGTATTCTGCTCAAATTGAGGTTCTGACTAAACTAACCAATGGAGAGCACAGAAATTTAAATGTTCTCAATTAAAAAAAAACAAAACACCAAACCAGACACATGACTAGCATCCAACAATAACAATACTTACAATTATCTTTTGTGCCTGGGAACAGTATCGTCAGTTTATACGTTCCTTCTGCAGAGATCCACTGGGAACAGGGAATGTTTTACCCAGAGAGCTTTGTGAGTTTTGGAAATAGAACGAGAGTTTGAAGAGCAGCATTAGTACCTGCTTGGTGTACCCAGTGTGGCCATGCATCCCCTGGGAAGGCCACCCCAGAGCTGCCCATGCCCGGAGCGATGGCTGTTCCCATCCTATGTTGCTGCACTGGCACCACCCCACCTTCTCCTCTTGTAACACACCTCCGAGGTGGGATGAAGCACTAAGGACAACAACCACCATTTCCAACCACAATTTCTGGGGCCAAAGCAAAAAAAGGGGAGACCAGTATTTAAGAGCTACCACAAAGGCAGAGAAACTGGAGAACACCAGAAGGGAGTAAAAAGCACCCAAATGCCCACCAGCTCTGGCTGGAGAGGTGGATGCACCTGTGGAAGGGATGGGCCCACCAAAACTACACAACAGGACAACTCAACACCTGAAGTTGCCGTAACGAGCTTCTGCTCAAAATCACCCGGCGTACAGACATCCCCGCACCTCCTGTAATTCTGCAACGGCAGCCAAAAGCTTTTCCAAATATTCAAGTGACCATTTGTCAACAGACTCATTATACCATGGTACAAATATTTGAAACACTTCAAAAACAAATCATCAAAACTGCAGAGGTTTGAACTGTTTAACTACAAAGACAATTCTGTACTACCAGCAGCCCGAAGTGCAGGAGCCAGCAAAGCTACTCCACCTCCCCCTGGAACACCAGCAAACTCAAAATCTTCTCAGAAACACTTGCCAAGAGGTTTTACTAAGTTTGAAGATGTCAAACTTCATTTACCCTACAGCATTCCTCCTCGGCCTTCTAAGATCATTTATTGCTCCCTTCGCAGGGTTGAGAGTGTCCTGCAGTCAGCACTGTGAAATCGAAAGGAAACCTAGAACAGACGCACAATGAGTAAAACTGATGTTCACTTCACGTTTGTTATCATGCAAGTCAGCAACTGCCATAAAAAGGCCCAGACTTTGCACTTTTGAGAGCATTTCTTCACTTTCCAAATAAAATTCTGACCTTGCCTGAACTCCCGGTATTGGATACAGCCTGGTACCTCCTGCAGGAAAAAAAGATCTCGTTACAGTAACTCTTAAAAATACTAAATTAAAGAATTAACAACTGTTATTCTAAAGACATTTGCTTACTCAAACTGAACAGTAGACTGGAAATAAAATTACAGCAGGCAAGGCAATCAGGTCACCTTCCAGGAGGTGGAATCCGTTTGCAAAAGCCTTCAAAACACTAAAACCACGCTGGTGTGACACTGACACACCGGACACAGTTCAGCCAGGACCTCGGAGTGCCCATCTCCATCCCAACTTCAGCCGAAAATCTCAAAGGCCTATATTTTAAAGGAAGATTAGCCAAAACTGTCACAAAAAGAAGAAAACTGGAGAGGCTTTGACCTCTGCTAGCAACGTACCGTCTAACCCACATCACAAGTTGCTCGCTTGGCTCCGTGCCACTTACAGGTCCACACTCACGACGAGAGACACCGATAAATTGGGAAATTCTGCTGCCACACACAGAGAACACAACAATGAGCTGAACCTGGAGCCCGGCATGAACAAAGTATTGACTTTTTGTTTCAGGAGAAGCCAGGAGGCATTACGGTAAGATCTCCCTGTCAAACAGCTCTCATAGAAAAAGGCTTTCCACTGCTGGAAACTGTTCTGTCCAGAGAAAGAAGCACCTCCCCTGCAACACGGCACAAAGCACTGGCATGCACGTGGCTTCGTGATTTGTTCTACAAAAAGGGTTACCAGGGATGCAGTCGTCGTCTCTATAAACATTTCGGGAGCAAAGCGCACAGAGCAAGTGCTAGAGGAGAGCGAAGACTGGAAACCACATCAGAGCAATCAATTAATCTTACGTTCTTGATTTTGTTCATCAAGAAGAGCAGGGAGCTTAAACACCTGTGTCTTCTTAGAAAAACGTTTTATTTCCTTGAGTTGAGCTTCTTGTTTTAAGGAGTGATTACAAGAATCATCATCTTGATTATTCACTGCATTAGAAAGCACTTAAAATTCACCTTCTGTTCTACAATCTTCAAGACAGTTATATTTGTTAATAAAGTATTAATGGCTACAGAACTGCTGTGACTAGGATTCAGGAAAGATCACTCAACTTTCTCTAAATCTTTCACACACGACTATCTTCCAGTTCTTCTGGGCTAGTACTTTCAAGATGGATCAAAACGAAGACAACACCAACGTTTCAGAAATACTTTGGACGTTACTCAGACAGCCCCCCTGGCAACAGGCACTGCCAGTTCCATACCGTGTAGTAGTAGCTAGCAATGATATAACACATCAAAAATATGAATATGCATAGTAAAGTACGCATAATTTTTTTTTTACTTAACAGCAGCAAAACCAATCATCTGCTTTGTCTTTTTACCCGATTCTCTAGAGAAATCGTCCGTGTTTTGCCTAAGAACACCTGGTGATGTCTCTTCCAGCAATGTAAGATGACTCGAGCCGTACAGCGAATGGAATTGCATTTCCTAACTCTGAAACAGGTTTCACGCGGGATGCAACTCAAAAACGTTGAATCTATTTGGAAAATACGGATAAAAGGGATGCAATTCTTTTGCTTTGACAAGTTACAGCTCTGATACATTTAAAAGCAAGTAGTTCAGAAGTGGTTTACTGCTAACGAGCAGTCACCACACACAAGGTGTACACTGGCTGTCACACTCTGCCAACCACAGAAAGATTGATGCCCGAGACTTCTTTGAAGGCAGAGAAGGGCAGAGCAGTACAGCACACACACTTCTCTGCTCTTCCATTAACAAGTTTCCTTGTCCCTGCAGCTGGCTGTGTCTATACTGGTGGAGGTGTCCTCCCCGACTCTGCTCTCAGTTTTTACCGTTTGTACAGAAAGGAGACTTCTCCACAACAGCTATTTTAAGGGCTGAATATTTAGATCTCATAATATGGTTAACTTTGACCACAGGAGAACTAAGACTTAGTTCTTCTGGAGTTCCAGCAATCTCCAAGCAGGATACCTTCCTCAGAAAATGAGGAAGGACCGCAGAGGTATCAGAACTTTGCCATAGAAGAGTTTACATTTTGGTTTTGTTCCAAACTATGTTTGATGGTTATATGGCCCAAATGCTACTGAATTATGATTCCAGGAATTTGCCTTTCCTCAAGCTTCTCTTCAAAAAAAACTGATTAACAAATGCAGCTCTGGGTATATACCAAACCCAAGTAAGTGTCCACGGAGTGTATTTTTCATGCACATAAGCCCCGTAGGAGATGCTTCTCTGCCTGTTCCCTGTAGAAGTACTTTTCTGACATATTGCAGTCTTAGGCGCTCAGCACACTACCACAGACGACCCAAATAACAAAAAGCCAGCTTTCTTCATCATAGTCACTCAAAATTCAAAACATGCATATTGCTATCCACATAAGATTTAACATGCACTAAAACCAAAAACTTCCCATTGTTAAAATGTTTAAGAAAATCAATAGTTCCCTCTGCCAAATGAATCATTGTCACAACATTACATTTTAACAAGAGACCTCCTAATCTTCATCTCAGGAGCTGAAATTAGGCGCTCTCGAGCTCTGCAATCTGTTGTTGGTGAGAAGACAAGAGATGTACAAGGGCTCACCATAATGCACATTTCAAATCAAATTCCCTGGAGACAGTCATCATGGCCCTCAGCCTGGCTCCTCATCATCACTAAACACCCGGTTTGTCCACTACCCTAAAGCAACTACTTACCTTAACAGATCCAGAATGTCTTCTGCCACATGGAGTCCCCTCTCGGCACCTACACATCCCAAACTGGACACTTCAGGGCGATAGTCATCAGGCAACAGTATCTGTGCCCTAGATGCATGCGTTGCCTCCTCTCTTCCCAGCTCCCCAGCTTCCCCAGAACCTCCCGACAGGCAAGACGGCCCCTGCACGCAGCCTCAACCATCCCCCAAACTCCTTCATCGTGAAAGCACCCCCCAGTCTCACAACCACAGCAAGAGAACGTGTCATGCGCGTTAACGTTAACACGTTAGGAGAGGGAGGGAAGAAGCCAAGATACAAACTATGAGAAAAGCCTGAAGGCACACGGCACCCTATGCTGCATCCCGATCTGCGCCCCAGGCTCCCAAGTTTCCGCTACTTCTTTGTAAAGCTCAAACACTCGCTTCTCACCAAACCGTATTTTTCAGAAAGCTCGTCTTTTAAGACATTTGAAGGCTGGAGAAATGACTTCTCTTGGCAGGTTCTTCCAACAGTGAATCACCCATGTGCTGAACATGTATGTTTATCTTCTCAATTGGAAATGTCTAGCCTTATACAAATGTTTATACCCTTCTTCCAAACAAGGCGACCTTTAATATGCGCAATTTTATCTTACCAGTGTACACATTTGTTTGCAATCAAACTGGAGTTTGGCACACCACCCTCAGGCTGCAGAAGCACCTTCCTTGTTTGCGCTGGGTGAAGAGGCGACACAGGCAAACACCCACTGCTTTTGCACTCATGCAGTAACTGGTGAGCACAATTTCCTGAGAAAGGCCAAGGCCAAACAAGGAAAAAAGTCCTTGAGATTTATGTCAACAGCACAGAACAGGCTGTGTTGGTTTCCTGCTTCTCCCTTACTGGTTTCATGCCCTGCAAATTACACTGAGAAGCAGCACTGTGCCTGTCAAGGATGTTAAGAGTTGCCTTTCTTCTTGGGGCTACAACACCCAGCCCCAGAAAAGATGGAAACAGCGCTAGAGGTATTTAACAAAAAATAAACTTTTGGTGGTTGTCCTCAGAAGGTGAATCTTCCCAAGAGAAAAATCCTCCACCTCTTCGCACTCAGTCAGGAGCTCAAAGACTGAGGGCAGGAGGTCTGTGAATGCTACTCATGCTTGCAGGCAGTGCCAGACACACCCAGAGCAGCTTTAAGGGAATTTCTCCTGAACGTCCCGCTCCCAGTTTGTACTGAAGAGCTGAATAATGCCCTTTCATTACTGAAGTGCAGTACACTTGGTGATAAGGACCTGACCATATTTCCCATAAGCAGCCAGTAGTAAGAAATGTATACATCAAGATTAGCAGACTAATTCTGGGAGGTGTCTGAGTGACTGACTACTTAACAGAGCATGTCCGAGTAAATTAGAAGTACCGGGGTGCCTTCTGATGAGAGGCAGTGTTGTTACGGAAAACCTGGCCAGAGTCCTCTGACCACAAAAGACTTTGTCCTCTGACTCTGGCTAAGAGAGACTGGAGGAAAGGCTGAACCTTGGCTGTCTGAGTCTTCTCCATTTTCCTCCAGAAATACTTTCACAGACAAGTCCAAAGCAGTTCTAAAACACGCACAGTCTAGCTGCGTTTGGGAAAGGAACGAGGGAGACTGACACTACAGAATACAGCCTTTCACAAAAGCAAGACACAGTACTCCGCTGCTGAGCTAGACAAATACCACTGCAGGATGACAAATTCACGTTTAGTTTCTGTAAAAGGCAGCCTCCAACTACATGCCTAGGAAAAATGTTTGCCAGGGGTGCCTATGGTGACAGTTACGCAAACGTGTGATAAATAAGCAAGTTCATCTTAATCTATGTATTGGTTACAAAGATTAACACAGACACGGCGTGTATTCCTGAGAAGAAACCCAAGACTGCTGGAGCTGCCCAGCTTCCCCACCAGATGTGTCAAACCCTCTGCAGGCTCATGATTTGTTTTCCCAGGTAAACTCCCCTCCTGGGCCAAAATTCAATCAAGCCTGTGACTGCAAACAAGAGAGAAGAATCCTAATCCAGAGCTGCTGCTTTGCATCTTTAGCTCTCTTAGTAACTGCTTCAAGCAACTCCGTTACAGACACTGCCAAAATAATTCTCTCTCCCAGCCATCAGGAATAGGTGTTCCACAATGTGAATTCTATGACCACTCACCCAGGCTGGTTGCCTCTCCCATACTAGTAACTCATGCAAATAAATTTACAAATGAGAAACAATCCAGAAGATTTCATATCTGATTTTTATCAGTCAATCAAAGGAGGAATTGAAGCTTTCCAAATGTACTTTGGCATTTGTTACATCAACTACAAGACTAGCATCCTTACTATAGTCTTTACAAACTAGTTGTTAACATAACACTCTGTCTCTCTCAGAATTAACTAACGTTCAGGTGTATGAAAGGATTCAGCTTTATTTTGACCGCTGGTAAACCAGCGGCTACAGGGCTTTTTTTCTCTCTTTATGAAGCTCATTTGAAGTTGGCTGCATTGAAAAGAACAGCTGAAAGAGCTCTCAGTTGTGACTCAGTGTAAAGGATAAGTCCCAGGGCAAACCAAACTTTTAAGTTACTGCCATAAACCTCTAAACGCCTATTTTCTTGATTGTCAAGCTCAAAAATGATTAGTTTTAGTGACTTTAAAATGAACTCACTATGCTGCAAAAGCTAGCATTATTTAAAAAGCTAAAGATCTAAAGAAACAATTCTACTTAATAGCATCTTTTAATAAAACTTTTCACTTCTGAATTAAATTTACTTTAATCCCCACCATTACAATTCAAAGCTGACATCTTCTCAGGCGGAAGTCTTCAACCTCCTTTATTTGGAAGATAATTAGCACTCGGGCCACCAGCGCAATCTACCTCACACCAGGACTTCATAGCTTTCAGATCTGGGTACTATCACATCCAAACTACTGCATCTATTTTAGACGTGGTAAGCATGACAGGGCATATAGTATTCACGTGGGTTTTCAATTAACTTTCTACCAGCTGTTTTAAGTAAGATAACACCTAACCCAGCGCTAAGTCTGCCAGAACATAGTTTTTCAGAGAAGTTTCAATGAGTTTGAATCAGCAGTCAGCTTGCATAGGGTCAGGGTTACAGCTTAGACAGTCACAGCATTTTAATTTATTTTTTTTTAACCTAACAGCAGCATCTCAGAAGTGAAACTTACTGTTTTGTGAATGTATGGCCTATGCAGCAAGAGTATAAAGCAACTATCTTGTGCTCTACCTTTTCAGTAGTGCACCTCACCACCAACTCCAGTCGAGGTATGCTTTTCCGAAACCAAAGCAGATCAAGCAGTAAACCCACCAAAATTATAAATTCAACAGGTACAGTTTGTAACACCGACAAAGAAAATATGCTTGATTCCAACTATGGCAACGTAAGGACCATTTCAGCATTTCTGGTGGAATATAAAAAACTTTTTACTTAAGACAACCACTTGAAGACTAGCAGTAACAACCAGAAAACCCAAACTATGCTGGGTACTACCTAAAGCAAGTCTGTGTCACAATTCAGTCCCAAAGTAAACAAGACCAGAGGAAGCAGGCAGTGCGAACAAGCTTCCCCTTCTTACCTTAAAAATAGTAAAGTTTCGAAGTTCAGATAACTGCTGGCTGGTAGACTAGTGGTGTCTGTATTGCAGCTACCTTGTATGAGAACACCATGCCAAAAAATAAACCTGAATACTAAGACATCCAAAAATCACGACCAAAGACACAGGTCTTCCAGAAGTACCAAGAAATGTTTCCACAGAAAGGTTAACAAGTATTCCACTACTAAATTAAAGCACTGCACTAACACTGAGCACCTTTCAAAAGGTCCCTGACCTTAAGCATCACCCAGCTGTAGCACTCACTTTGCAAAGCCATCATCTTTAGAAGCAAGTGCTATTCTGTTGCCATCACAGCTTAAACTAAGACAAAGTACGAAACAAGCTCACTTCTCAAACAAAGCAGAAACACGATTCAGGAACAGAACTCAAGTTTCCAAAAATAAAAAGTAAAATCTAACTTCCTTTATCAGTAGACCATCCCAGAGATGGTCTGAAACGCAGAAGCACAGCTAAATACAGAAGACAAACCTCCACTTACACTTAACACCAATATACTGAAGGAGGCAAGCAAACAGGACAGCTGAACACAAACACTGACACAGACACCTAAACTTGGGCTTAAGGGACAATGGGGGCTCCAAGTCTTTTACAATCTTGTTTTCAGCAATCTAAGACTCAGTCCATCAATTAATCACAAGTTGAAACAGTATGCATCTTCCCATTGCAATGTACACCCCTGAATGAAATTCACTTTTTCTGACAGCTTTGTCACTTCCACCACAAAACAGTGTCTGTGATTCTCAGAGAAGGTATTGTGAGAACTGAGAACTCCAGTAGCTGCAGCCATGTTAAGATGTGAAGCATTCTAAGGCAAAATCCCAAAGTTCTCCAGTAAAGCCAAGCGGAAGGGGCAGATGCCATGCAATGTGTTACAGTGTACTGCATTGAAATCACGGCCATGCGCCAGAGACCCAAAGGCTGCTCCCAGAAAAAGCATTACAAAGTTACTGCCTTCTACAACGAACTCTGAAGCAGAGCATGAAAGAGTAAGTGACTTAGCAGGTTCAAAAACTCCATCTTAGTTTTTTCCAGACCACTGGGAGAGCTTAATTTAAATGGGATGGTGTCCCTAAAGATTCAGCATTAATCCCTCCTGTATGAAGAAATGGTACTTTTAATCAAACAGCACCTGGTATTGAAAGCTACCTCAGCCCACTGCACATATGATGCCTAGCATTTCCTAGAATTTAGAACCTTTTCTGGTTTTGAGTATTTTATGCTATTTTGGCCAAAACTGAAGTTTGGGGAAATTTGCTGCCCTTGATGATACATTACTTCTAGTGAGTAGGTTTGGCTCATCCATGCAAATTACGTATTAGTAAGGAACAACATAAAATTTCTCAGAGCAACATACTAAGTGGGTTTTCAACAGAGAAGAAATTCCTTTCAACAGCCCAAATAAGAGGAAATTCTGAATATATAATATATAATGTGAAGAATTTAAATTGGATCCACAGTAAACACAGAATAAGGATTTGTGTATTAAAAATGAAGCTGGATGCAAGAAGTTGCATTAGAAAAGAATGCTGGATGCAGTGTTATTTAAGAAAAAAAAAACCAAAACAAAACTGTGTTCTACATATTGAAACAGGTGGAGACTACCAGGTTTTGGTCAAGTGTAAGGCGATGACCGTTTTGGTGGTTTTGTTTTGGTTTGGTTTTTTACATCTGGACCTGGAACTTCCAGTGCAATTATATACCTGGACCAAGACCGTGTATCCACCCAGTACAACCAGCAGCCTATTCAAACACTGGTGTATGGGTATCTGCTTACTACTAGAGAAACTTTTACTGATGGGTTTTGCCTTCTGCTGGCTCATTTCTTCTTCTCTGTTTCACCAGTTTCTACACCAAGAAGGTGCAGCGCTGCCATTTAATGCTGCATTTTGTCCAGTTCTGACAAGAAGCAGCTTCAGGGATCTGAAGGAAAAAGGCAAGACTATCCAAAACACTGGATCTTCAGCAAATTGACAGCGTTACAAGATTTTGTTAACAGAACCCCAGAGTGAACTGTTTGTACGTAACACTATGAGAAGGACCGCACTTTTCTAGGTAAGAATAGCTAAGGCAAGCATGTGGGTACAGATCTACCACTAGCAGTTATGCTATCATAATTATGTTCCTAACTTGAGCTAGGCAATTTAAATGTTAAAAGATTACCTGGGATTAAAATAGAAGGTGAAGTCTGGCAGCTCAATGTAAAACCTATGGGTATCCACAGGAAGGAATTCAAACTCAAGTCCAGATTGTCCTGATTTTATTTGACTTGGTTAACCAATTTTGAATCACTTTTTACAGTTTACATAAACTTAAAGGAGCACACCGTGTCCTATAAATATAAATTAACATTTTTAATAATCAAGACATCACAACAGAGCCAGATTTTGAAATAAATTGTCTGTTTAGTTATCTGGATCAAGAAGGAACATACATGGGGAAGGAAAAAACAGCATTAACAAGAAAACACTGTTTAATTCTAAATTGAGTTTGTGCTTCTACACCAAAACCACAACACTGAAATAACAAGAACTCTGCAAAGAACTGGAAAAGGTACATAACTTCTATAGTCCCAAAACCAAATTACGTATTTATTTATTCTTCTACCTGTTATTTTGTTTGGTTCTATGAAATTAGCATTAATGGTAGAGGGACGAATGTAAGATACACTAAGTCTGCTGCAAATACGAACTCTGTTGTAGCAGTTTGTTAGATTGTTGGTTTGGGTTAAGTTGAATCCGTTATCCTGCATGAAAAACAAGAGCAAATCTTTTCGATGTATTTAACAATCAATGCATTTGTTAGTATAAAGCAGTTGGTGTTCAGCAAGAAGGCATTAAGTGATCATTTTAAAACACCATGCCTTTTTTTTAAAAAAAAAAAAAAAACCACAACCCACTAAGCCACCCTAAAGATTTCCATGAAGGCCAGATGTTCAAAGCTGGTGCACAGATAAAAACCGCACATCCATGATTTACGCATGAAATTACCCAGAGACTGGCAGGTGTTAACATATGCCAATAGTTATTTGCATGCTTTCTCTATGACACACAGAAATCAAGTCATCTTTCACTAAACTTTGAAAATCTGGTCTTAGCTACAAACTAACACTTTGCTTCACTCAATTTAACAAAAGGCATTTGTCAATCTTTCCGTTTTTGGTTGATCACTAAATATAAGAGCGAGATACTTTATCGCTACTAATTATGTACAAATCTTTTTCGAAGCAATTATGTTTCTCAAAATAAGCAAAAAAAATCCTATCTTTTAAAAAGCCTTTTTAATTATTAAACGTTTTCCTGTGCATCTATGTTCACTACAGATTATTCTTTGAAGCCATCTCAGAACTTAAAACTTTAGAAAACTTCTTCTATTTTTTAGGGTTTTTTCTGGTTTAGTTACTTTAGGCCTAGACCAGAAAAAAAAATATGTACTAGGGCTAAAGATGGAGTTAAGACAGCCTCTGAATGCTTCTTAAAAACAGGTGCTTCAAATACAGGTTTAAAAAAAAAATAAATATCATGTTTCAGTCACACTGAAGAAAACACGTGCAAAGAAAAAAGGCCCTCAACCTTGAGATTGAAGAAAAAGGGGGGGGGGGGGGGGGGGGGAGGGGGAGGAGGAAAAAAAAACAAAAAGCAGTGCACAGTTTTCCCAAGTTGCCCAAATCACACACAGACACAAGGTTACAAATGCCATTCATGAAAGAATGCACCACAAACATCAGCATTTATTCATTTTGAATATTTTTTATCTTTTTTTTTTCTTTTTTTTTTTTAGCAAATGACAAAAGACTCTGCTCACTGGCTTCACTTTTGTTTACCTTTGCTTACATTACACATTTAAACATTTGTCAAAACTTACTAAGTTGTCTGCATTCATGCACAACTAGAAAACATCCTTAATTTATTTAAACCAGAAATGCATTACCAGAAATGTATTAACATTGTTCACTACTAAACATTAAAAAAAAAAAAAAAGTTGAAATTATTAAAAAGGTTATCCTGGAAATGTTAACTTCACAGCAGACTTCAAACTACTAATTGGCTCACATTTCAAATTGGAAAAAGCAAGATTCATGCTAGTGTTAGTGTACATCTTGCCCTAGCACTACTGAAGGATCATGGTCACCTTGATCATATATAATAAAAATAAAAGTGCATACAGAAATTTACAACAATTTTAAGGACAAAAAATGGTCCAATTGAGGTGGTCCCAACAATTAACTCAAAAGTCTATGACAAATACGAGTTTCGGTGAGCTATTTATACTACTTAAGTATGGATATACAGAAAGTTGAGTTCATCTGAAATCTTCAAAAAATGTTCCTGTCAATCCTCAAATGGTGGCTGTTATAGCTTAAAATTTCTGTTAAATGCGTGCGTTGAATTACTTGTTATCCAAGCGCAGCAGCTGCTCCTTACCATTTATTGTTAGCGACCTTAACTGGCCATCTTCTTCAACTTCTACTCTCTCTTGTCCGTTCTCAACAATTCTGTAGATAAAAAACACAGCCATTTCAAAGCTCTGTAAGCAGCTGAGAATGCACACCAGACCTAGGTTTTCATATAATGAACTATAGCTGAGCACTGCCTGCTTAATGCAACTGTAGTTGGCAAACTTTTGTATTTAACAGCACAGAAGCTCTAACTAGTAACCATCTGCATTCCCCCACTGATATTGCTTATTTATAGCAGGAAAATTGCTTTCTGGAGGTTTGAATCCTCCCATTTGCAGAGTTCACAGTTACAGCTGTCACCTCATACATTGTCACAGTTGTACTGACACTACACCCTGTAATCTAGAACTAAATGTCTTTTGACAGATGAACTGTACAAATTGACACTGCATTTAGTACCTACCCATTTGTTAAATGCATAATATTCTAGATCAAATCACAATTTTGCACGATGTATGGCATGCAAGACAGTTTGTAATCCACTTTTAATTTGATCAGAGCAATTAATTTAGAGACCTACCATATAGCAAGTTTATGACCAGCACATATGTTGCAAAATTTAAGTATCCTTGTATTAAAGAGCTCTGTGGGTTTGGGCTTTTGTTTGTTTTAAGAATGGAATATAAGGAATGTTTAAGTTATTTTTAAAACATTTAATTTATGCCTAAATTTTTAACTGTCTGGGGTTTCTCCCCTCATGGTTCAAATGAGGAAACCACAAGGATGAATACAAATTTTTCTGGAGATCAGACTTAGTGAAGAGAACACACCCGTATTAAAGACTTCTTGCCCAAATCAAAATATTACTCAGAGAAGATTTTCTTCAGGTATGCTGAAATATGAATCTTCCTTAGACTCAGCTACCATATGGGCAGACATTCTACAAAGGAACACACTTCTCGAAGATAGTGCATCTTCCTAGATGTGGCTAACAGCATTTCTTGCTTCTCTCCCCTCTTTCTAAATATGGTAACAAGAGAGATGACAACAGCACACCTGATTTAACCTATATTTTTAATATTAAAACAAACATGGTGCCTTATCTTCTTTTGCATAAACACTTTCTACTTTCTTTGGTCTCTCTCCCCAGATACAATCCCCTCAAAAGTGGGCAGATTTCCGATTTTTCTAGAATACACTCACAGAAAAATATGACCAAAGTAGTGTGTGATGACAAAGGCTGCAATTAAGTGGTCAAGATGACAAGATCTCTCCAGTACAACAGGACACAGAAGAACCTTGCACTTTGGTATGGGACACAAGTTACCAAACAAAACAAAAAAAAAAAACGGTTCTCCCTTGTTTTCCCATAAGCTTTTATTAAGTACTGAAATTGTTTAACTACTTGTTCAGTACTCTTAAGTTACTGATCATAACATTCCACATAGGTTACCTCCATAGCTAACTAATCTGAGTTTCCCAAATGCAGTGATTTCACCATCAAAAGCATGAAATAGTGAGAAGGTACACTATGTATAGTACTTGAAAATTCACTTTGTAACAAACAGGAAGAGTTTTCCCCAAAGCAGGTTGCATTTGTTTGTGTCACTTAACAGATAAAAGAAAATTCCTTTTTACACAAGAGCTTCACTCAAACACTGTCTAGGAAAGCAAACTAGAGCAGATGTTAGGGAAAAGTGTTTCATAAAGTCTGCAAAATGAAAAGTCTCCCAGTCCCCAATTAAAAGCTTCACAATCAACAGAAACCAAGAGCACTTTTCCCTTCCAGAAGCTCAAGCTGACTTGGCAGACAGTAGTCAAGGGCTATAAGGTTCTGAAGGTCTGGAAGAGCTCCACTGTCAGCAAAGCAGCTGCAACCTACATTTTTCATCAGCGCAGTTCTAAAACCATGGCTTACACATCTGAACCCTCCCCAAATATCAAGAGTTTAGACAAAAACACCATCTTCGCCATTTCACATGCTACAGCTTTAAGTAACTCAGCAATGCCAAGAAGTCAGAGTCCAATAAAACTTTACAATTTTTTTTAAGCATTCAGAGAAATCCAAGTAATGTGATAACCATAACAAAAGTAAAAATATATATACATACACGTGCCACTGTATTTACGGGTGTGTATATATATTTATATGCCTGTATTTATAGCTATGCATGGCATATGTCAAGACATACAAATATATTTGTATCACTTACCTCTTTGTAGTAATTTTTCTGCCATTAACTATTTTAGTTGAGGTTGAAACTGATTTGAAGTTACCCATCCCACTGCCACCAAATGACGTAGAGGAGAATGAAGTAAGCCCTCCGTGTCCCAGCGAACCAAATGAAGTAAAACCTGTTGGGAAATAACATGTATTTTTGCATGACTGTGGGATCCAAATTTATCACCCATTCAGACTACATCCTAGCTCCAGGATGCCCTTAGCTGGTTGCATCAACGCAACATCAGTGACTAAATGGCATAAAACACCAGTGTGAGAACAAAAACATGGCTCCAACCCCATCAATTTCTCCCATAGGGACCCATAGTTCAAATTCCAAATGCACGGCACTGTCCAGAAACCATTTGTCAACTCCACCCCTGAAGAAAAGACATTCAAGCCTGTCAGCTGAAGTCAACCATTGTACCATTCTTTCCACTCAAGGTAAAGCTAGTAAGTTTAATTAATCCAATTTTTTGCTTTAATGCACGATTCCAATGCACAGAGTTAGCAGAAAAAAAAAAAAACCCAAGTTTTGTATCGCCTAATACCCCGACTCTTAACACTTGAAAGGATGGTGACTACCAGCAACTCTCAGCAACCTTATAGATACAGCCATCAGCATTCAAAACTGACTGCCCCAGAACCAATGCTATGTAGTACCCTGGGTTCTAGGCACACATTTTCCCAGTGTATTTTCAGGACTTTAAAATCCATTACACCCCAACACCTAAAAGCAAATGCAACAAAGCCAATTCTAAAGCTATAAAAAAACTGTAGCACCAAAATTAAGAACACGAAGTTCTATCTCTTAGAGGTCTGTTTACTTTTCATGAACTTTAAAGCAGAGGAAATATTGTAATTATAGCATTATTTACATTCAGACTTGGTAAGAGCCGCCAAATTTTAAAAATCAGTGTCAAAATTTCCTACATGAAAAAGGCAACTTTTTTTAAAAAAGGTATGTATCAGCTTTTATATTGAGATCCCTTGTGAACCAAAACTGCATTCCTTGTTAAATGTTGTGAAAATTTACCTGTGTCAAATGAAGAAAAGCCACTTCCAAAAGCAGGGAATCCACCAAAGGCAGAGAAAAATGATCCACCGCCTCTGCTTCTGCTTCCCCTTGGACCCCGTCTGCCCCCAAAGAAGTCCTCAAAAGGGTCTTCTACAAAACAGAAGACAACATTACTGAGCAATTCTGTAGTTAATCATCACGGATTCTTCACTGAAAAAAGAAATTTCCTGTTACAGATAAGATTCTTCCTTTGAAATATTTGATGCTACTGAACTGTTCAAAGGCAATTCCTATGCTCCTTCTGGACTAAATTCTCACTTTTGGATCAAAAAAAAGTAATTACAAGTAGTATTCTATTTCCTTATTTTAGCTGTTTAGTATTAAAAACCAGTATACCTAATGTAAACGCTCTTGTATTTTTTAGTATAACAGAAATGGCAGGAGCTATAGAAATAGTATAATTTCCACCACATGCTCATATAGCATAATACACCGTAGGTATGATAAAAAGTGAAATCAGTACTTATTTGAGGCTAACTATGTCCAGTCACTTCACATTTGACAGATTTAACACTCTTCAGATGCATAATCATGATCTCCCTACATCAAGTCACCACAAGGCAAACCCTTCAGCTGTTCTACAGAACTCCCTGTTGTCAGACTAAGTTTTTCCAAGGTGTAGACCACCACAGACAGACAATTTAAACTCTCAGAATTTGAATTTAACAAGTCTTAAAATACTGTATACAGGTACCTGAACTTCCTAGCTTATTTAAGATTTATTGTGGATCACCATGATGAGGTCTCTGAAAAGTAACTTCCAGATTGTGTCCATTATTGAAATATAAAAACAGCAGCCAGGGACTGATGACTCATAACCTCAAAGTGTTCAAAGTGTTTATTTTAGCACTTGCCACATTAGGTACTTCAAACATGTATTCTGATGCACATTTAGGCACCAAAGTATGGAGGTTTACAAACAGTGTCCTAAAGAAACATTCGGTCCCTACCAAGCAGGAGGAAGAGGGGAGAGAAAGAGAAAGGGGGTCATGGATAGAATGCTATTTCAAATTCAAGTACAACTGTTATGTCATTCAGAACAGCTATTGTTCCATCCCCATCAAGATGACAATACTCTTTCAAAAAAAAAAAAACACCAACAAAAACACACCACACAACAAAACCACACAAGCGGGGACCAGACACCTATAAAAGCAAGCCTTACTCACTTTATCACATTTTCCCAAAAAATAATTACTAGAATTATGTGAAAGCTGCTTTTTACTAGTGCTCTTAAAACAAAGAGCAACATATAAAACTGCAACCATGTAACAGATACTCAATAAACATAATACATTAAAATCAGAAAAGTTTAAGAACTTCAACCACTCTCTTCATCAACCAGACCTCTCCCAGAATGAGTACTGTACAGTACCAACAATTTTACCCAAGTTTTACAACTGGGGACTCAATATTGAAAGACAACAGCCTGACACACTGCTCAGAACAAGCTCTTACTGGAAAATCAGAAACTGATGATAGCAGCCATAAAAGTATGAAAGCAAGCAAAGAGTTTTGTAACTGCAACACTGTTCAAAACTACAAACTGACAAACTGAAGGTCAGACCTGCAGTCCTTATACCACCTGTGGTACCCCCACAGAAATCCAAGCCAATTTATGATAAATCACCAAGTTAATGCAATAGTGACAATAGTAAAACAATCAGTATGATGATAAAAAGATATTAATTTCCATCTGGTTTATGTGCAAATACTTAACAAAAGTGAAACGTCACATGTATTTATGCTGAACAAAGGCAGCCACTGAGGGGTTCAGACATACATGCCCATCAGCAAAGACATGAAATGCCAAGAACATAATAATAACCTTATCCTTCCACCAGCTTCCACAATTATGGAATAAAACAAGGCAGGACTAAACTATCTTATACACACTAGAGAAGCAAGTGGTTAGAATGTTGGTTTTTTTTTCTACTCAGGTGGTTTCTTGTTTGTGATTTCCCCAACCCCCCCCCCCCCCCCATGCAGAACAAGTATTCTTTAATACAAAAATGAATTGTTGTTACCTTTTCAACCACATAAAAAAAATAAACAAATGCTTGGGCATGGAAATATGGGAACCTACCACCAAAATGACCATCTCCAAAACAGGCAGCATGTCCCTTTAAAAAATGAGGGGATATTTTTTGTCAACTAGCATATTAACTAGCAAGTAAGATCACTGCAGTTAATTGTTTTGTAGTCCAATTTATTCTCACTAGAATGACTCATAAGTTAGTTATGAAGGTCATTCACTCACGTGTACAAATGATCTATATTATATTACTCCCACTGTTAATCTTTCTATTTATAGTCCAATTTTTCTTGTTACCTGGTGTTCAAATAAAAACAAAACAACCTACCATGTAAGCTTTGAGGTTTTAATCTCCCACTGTGTCAGCCTATTCTGCAAGTTAATCTCTCCTCCTCAGCACAACAGCAGCAGCAACATAAAGATTTTTAAAGGAGGACCACAGAATGTCCCAGAGATCCCTACTATCAACTCAGCTTCTAAATGGATTATTGCCTACTCCTAGTCACACAAAAACCTAACCGAGACTCGGACATGCCTTATTAGCCTTTAGCAAGCCTTTGGTGTTTTTATTTGAACACCAAAGAAAGAGGTCAGCACTCTGTACTAGCAAATATTCTAACCTCAGGCGAATTCTGTTAGCAGCTCTGCTAATAACCCTCCAGCGCTCCTCTACCAAGTCTCTCCAGTAAGATACTCAAACCACTCTTCCACAGTGTTCCACAATGGACTGTGGAATTCTCAGCAAAAATGGATTATGCAGACACAGGAAAATGTGTAGGACTTCCCTGAGGGAGTCTTAGATTCCTGACAGCCATCCAGGTACACATGAAGAAAAAAATAAATTGCCAAAAACACCAAGGAAAGAAGGCAGCAAGAGGCTCCTGCATTATAATTTGTTATATCCACCACCAAATACACATGAACCTAGCAGCCCCACAACCACTCAGGCTCTGTTTATGCTTCTAGTCCCTAACTCAGGATGATTAATAGTACCACTCAGCAAAGTAATAACATTTCAGCCTGGTAGTCTATTTTTGTGATTTAGCAGACCCTTTCCATGAACAATAACCTTTTCACATAGATGTTTTTTTCCAAACAGTTCAAATGCAGTGGACAGCACAATATCAGGGTGTTATATTTTTTTTAATGACTCCTCTTATGGTAAGTCATTTTGGTGCTTATAATCCATGTAATTTTCCTACTGAATGTTAGAAGCATATCAGATCAACAAAACTAAGCAGGAAAAAAAAAAAATAAACCCCAAAACCACACCACCACACAAAATGAAGGCCTTTCTAAAAAGTGAAAATAGCATATAAATACTATATAACTTAAAAGCTTCAGAAAACTGAAATGCTGGACTAGAGTATTACTAAATACTGCTTGGAGATAAATTCAAAGTTTATTCTAATCTGCGTATTACCAGAAGCTTATGGGAGGACAAAGGATCAGATTCAGTTTCATGTTTGCCACGTAAGAAAATATACCAGCAGAAGCATTTGCAAGTCTTTCTAATGATACAAAGCAGAGAACCTGGGACTAGTAATTTTTTAGAAAAAGGAGACTTAAAACATTACCTTTGAATGCCATCTACAGCAAGACTACAAAGGTGCTAGTAAGTCCAACTCTAATCAGCATTTCATATTTATCAAATTAACATCCTAACGTTCAGGCAGACCTTAAAAATGGAGGAATCTTCTACTACCACTGTATGACCCGCTCTCCTGATGTCTCTCTTGCATTTGTCCTCTGACCAATTTAACCAGCTAGCCATCCAAGAACACGAAACAAAACAAAAGCATTTTCCTGGGAACTAACAACCTGAACTGGCTTGGAATGCCCAAGAAGCTTCCTCTTTGGCCAATGTACTATCACACAGCTTCTCAATGTGTCTAATGGGTCATTAATCAAAGATTAAAGTTTTAAGGCAGACACGAGAATTTGGAGCAGGACCTCCTCCCATTCAGCAGAAGCTGTATGTTAGTTGAGCTAACCTTGGAGCCACAGCATTACCTATTTCTGTTTTACAATGCTGTCTGTGTGAGAATTCCTGCATTTCAAAACTCTTCTTCAAACCTATAAAGTTACTTCTGAAAAAATTACAGGAGTGAGATTTTGGCCATTCGGTAGATAATTATGTTTTAAGATTGGTGCTTGGAAAATACAACTGTGCACATTCGTACCAAAGCAATGAATGTGCATGCAAATCTCTGAGCACTTCATTTGCACCAAAACCTGCAAATTTATGTCAACAAAAGACTAATTACAAAGAGTACAACATTGTGCAAGATAGCTTTAACTGAAAGCCACCTCCATTTTCAGTTTTAAGAACCTATTTGACTAACAAATACATTCTGCATTAGAACATCTACACATCATAATTATCAGAAATGGGATTACACGGTGATCTGACCCTTAGGCAAACCTTTTGTCCCAGTAAGACAACTGTCTGTCCTTGAGACTAAAAGGTTGATGAAGTTACCCCATCCCTGAACAACACCCTAAAACACAGATCATGTAAAATAGAGTTTGCAATGATTACTGCACATAGATATTCCCCTTTCTTGTCAGGTGAAAACTCTTTAGCCTGGATGCTTGAAGTAATTCACTATACTTCTGCAGAACACTCATGCTTCATTGTATGTAATCAATACCACAGTAGTCAATGTGCAACAACTCTGTTGTTTGATGGAATCAAACCAAATACCATGTAACTAGCTAGCTGATGTTCTCTGTGACAAATATTTGTATCTAGCTAGTCATATAAAGGTGTTAAGTTCAATTTTACCTTTGGTTTCCAAGAGTATAGATTTTTAAAATACCACATAAAGCAGGCAACCAGAATTCTCAAAGGAAACTCCACAGAATGTGTATGGCTTTGTATGTATCACCTGATATTAAATTTAAATTAAAACACATCATGAATTCTATTTCCCAAGGTAAGAAAAACATTTAAGACATTTATTAAAAAATGTCTCAGAATGCATGCTGAGAACACTGCAGTGTTTAGAACTACAGCAAAGCCGTCACAATTATGATCTCTGTTGAGACTCCACAAACAGACACCTCTCTGACATCAACGTCTAGAGAGGGCTTCCATCTGGAGCAATTTATCATGGCACATTATTAACACATTCTACCACAGAGAAAAGCATGGTACCTTGTGGGATTAATTTAACTAGACATACAGGCACCTAAAGCTGTTTGAAATGCCCTGAAACATCCTGTTGAGCTTCTAGATATCACTGCTGGAAGATACTAATCTGCTGTAGGTCCACAATTGTATTTTCTAGCCCATACAGAAATTACTTGGATATCTCAGATACAACTGGTGACATCTGAGATGGTTTAGAGTCTATGTGAAGTTCAATTTACATAAAAGATTACTTAATTCCTTAAGGAGTTGTCTGAACTACTAAATTGCCTGTTGGGTAATGTTATGCTCTTGTGATATATACTGCATTTTTCAATATAATTCCTCGCTGATAATCCCTTCCAACATATACCCTATTCTTGAAGTGAGAATCTGAAAGTTATCTAAACCAAAACGAAGTCAATTATTGAACAGCCCAGAAACACAGTCAACACAGTCAAGCTGTTTGACCTACAGCAAAACACATCAGTTTCTGTTCCTCACAATGCCTGCAGCAACAGTCTTTAATGAATGCACCTCCATCACCAGTGGTAACAATAAGATCCTTCCCTCACTATGAACTGTTAAAATACAGCAGAAAAAAAATTCCTTGAAAAGTTTACGAATGAAATATGAGCAAAACACTACATGGAGCACAAATAAACCAATTCAAGGGAAGCATCATATATAAACTTTAAACAGAAAAACTTACTGAAAGGAGAAATCAATCCCTGTATTAAGAGTAAACACTCAGTTCTAATGTCAAAGGACAGTCAAAGAACAGGAGTGGTATATAGTACAGTGTGCTGAATACCAGTTAACCAGACGCTGATATTGCAAGGCAGTCCTTTGCAAGGCAGACAGCAGTACTACACAGGAAGCATCACCTTTTCTTCCTGCTATAAAGGATTACCGTCGTTCTATATGTCAAAGAGACTGAACACTATGATTGCAAGAGCCCACTAGGAAAAAGCAGATTCTGCTGTAACCAGATGTCACAGAAGGCAAGCCCACAAGTCTCAAGAGTTAACAATCTGTTGTATTATCAGATCGAGTTCTAAAAAATCCTTATTTTTACAAAGAATTTGCCTGAAAAATCAGTAAGAGAAATAGTGACTGGCTGAGTTAATTCAAGCGGAACATAGAGCACATAACATTAACTTTGCCCCATTTAGAAGCATTCAGAGCTGTCTTTAACCGTATTAAAATTGTCGTATGAAAAGTCTGAAGGGACTCATTTAAAAACCACCACAGAAGTCTTCACACATTTCTCCCCTTTTCTACAGAGGAATAAAGATGCCTCTGTTTATTAAGAAAACTTTCTGAAACTCCAATAGCAGTGCAACATAGCTCAGTGGAGTTTAACAGACTCAATTCATAGCACAATTTTAGAAATTCTTCATATTCACAGATATCCAGGGATTATGCATCTGAATGCTGCTCTTTACATATTCAATGGCAATCAGGACTCAGAGTCCCACCTACATTCTGTGGGCTTCACTACATGACACTTCAAACTGGATAAAAGGTGGAAACATTTCAAAGTAATTATTCAATTTCATCTTCGATTCCACCAGTGTACATTTTCAGAAAGCATGACCTCAGTCCTTATTCAATTGCTTATAAAACCAATTATAACGTGAGTATCTCCTTAAAGAGTTTCCAGTTCCACAGAAAATTCATTAACAAATTGAAAACTTCTCATTTTTAGAAGACAAAAAAATTCCCTTATTCTTCAGGAAAGCTTCTGTCCTACCAGTGTTTTCAATATTACAAATGCTCTAGTTCACCAATACAAATATTCAAGTTATACACACAATTCTACTGCTTGCTTTTGGCATTATTTAATGCACTACATTCAGCTGAAAGCACCTGTATTTTCATGTTCTGCTACCTTCAACATTCAGATTGCTGCAAACAAGAGATTGCTGAATAGAAATTGTGGAATAATAGTTCTGAGTTACACATTCCCATATTAGAGAATGTCTTAAGCATCTTAAAGCAAAAAAAAAAAAAAAAAAAAAAAAAGATGCTCACTTTGAAGCCTTCTGATGAGAAAAATTACAAGAGTTTTTAGTCAGAATTCAAAGCTCAACACAGGTTTTAGGACTCTGGTCACCAACACTGCAACTACCCACATAAGGTGGAGGCAGCTTTATGTTTTCATCAAACTGAGTATACGCAACATTGCTGACAGTGTCAGAACCTTACTCTGCAAGAAGTGTGCCTGTGCCACATTACTCGCATCTTAAACCTGACAATGACAGTCATCAATACATGAAGTAGATGGCCTGCTTCTGAATAAATAAATAAATTTGGGTGTTAAGCAGGTGGAAAATGTTTTTGGAAGCACGCCTCAATGTCACCAGTGCAGAGGTATATTGTTAAGTCCTCTGTTTCCGCAGGGCAAGATGTAACACTTTTCCTCGACAGAGGAGAGGCTAAAGTAGCTGCAATAGCCCAGGAAAATTTTGGCAGTAGTGGTACCTCTGTTTGATAAACTACACAGCTCTATGCACTATGTTGTACAGCCTTCCTTCTAAGGAATCCAAAAGGTAAATCCTCAGGTTCTTTTGAAGCTTACAGCTATTAACATGGAGAACCTGACTTCATGGCTTTAAAGGTCAGTCAGGAACACTGACATTTTTAGAGACAGCAAGTTAAAATCTTTTGCTAGTGCTGATGAAGTAAATACAGTCAAAATCAAACAAAGCCTATGTCAGTCTCCCTGTAGCTAGAACATGCCTTACCCTTACTATGCAGATATATGATTTGAGAACCAACTATTTAAAGTATCTTAGATTAAAAAAACAAAAGAGCTAAACATTCTCTCTCAGTTCCTCCTCACTATCTATCCTACTCAACATCTTGCTCAGATTTTTCTAGGTTTTCTACCACTCAATCGCAAAATGGCTGAGGTTGGCAGGGACCTCTAGAGTTCATCTGATCCAACCCCCTGCAGTGAAGAAGTTGCATCTTCCCAGTTCAGCCAGTTTCACTCATTAGCATTCTGCTGGACACTTCTTCTAATCTGTCCTTTACTATTACTGCTAATTTCTCACTGGATCTAGTTGCTCAAACTCTGCTGCTTATCCTCTACCAGATTCTTCCTCTAGGTACTCATCTAATTCATCAACTAACGTTCTACTTAATTCAACCACTAGCCCTTCAATCCCTTTTCTAATCCTTCATTAGAGTCATCTAACAACTGATGACTCCAGAATAGCAAACGAGAGAAAGATGTAATTAAAATCTAAGCTGAATTAGCCCCTTTTTGCTGCCAAAGATAAAAAATTACTTTTAAAAACATTAAAACTTCTACATACATTATTATAGAGATTAAGCAATATGAAGACACTGAAGAGGAAGAGCTCTTTTTTCAAGTGGATTACTTACCAAAGAAGTCAAATGAAAAGGGGTCCCTTCCACCAAAAAACTCCCTAAAGACATCTTCTGGGTTACGGAATGTAAATCCAAATTCAAATGGATTATCGTGATGATTTCCACCTACAAAGAGAAATTAAATTTCAACCCTCACACATTCTTACTAATAAGAAAATTCAGGCCTACATTGTATTTGAATAATTTAGAAATACAAACACATTTCTAAAAATTTTCTCTCCCAGGTTAACTCAAGTGAAGTACACACAATACCCTTTTTGTAATTAATTCTCTTCACTATTTCCAGACATCATTAATACCTTTCACAACAACTAGAAAAATTGTGAAAACAACTGTAACTTCAATTTTCAGAAGACTACGTTTTAGGCCTTAGTATAGGCATTTCCAGATTCCCATCTTAAAAGAAATCTGCAGCAAACTGCTTCCCATCAGAATAGAGAAAGCACAGAACTGCTAGTTAACATACCTCCACCTCCATTTATTAAGCCTTCTTTTCCGTATCTGTCATAGATGTCACGTTTTTTAGCTACAAGGAGAAGTTGTACATGTCAGTAAATAGACACATCGAATTTGGAATAAAAACAAGACCACTTAACTGGTATTCTCAGCTAAACTTCATCACAAAGCTAGATTACTTAAAAGTTCTGGCATATAACAAGGGAACATTTTTAACAAGGATTGCCAAAGCAATTAGATTCAAAAAGAACAGGTACTGAACTTTACACTTCCTATCATTAGTCATGGAAGCTCCAGTCCTGTTGTATCAGAAAAAATTCTGGTACAAGGACAAATTTCACAAGGAAGTTTGCCTTCAAAAAGAATACTGCAGTCTTCACCTTTACACAGGTACCATGGAAACCTTCAGGTTGTAAAGGACTGTTGGAATTCAAGCTTCTCCTCCGAACAAGTCTAACCTCAAAGTTGGTCAAAACTTGCCTGGATAAGGCCCTGATCTCATCAATATCCAAGAAAAGAAGATTCCACAGTCTCTCTGAAAAAGTCCCAGTGCTCAAGCATTCTTACCGTAAGCATTCCCACCCCTTCCTTCTATCCAACTAGAATTTCCCTTGTTGCAGACCTTGACCATTGCCTCTCTTCCTTTTATTGCACCAGACCAAGCCCAGTGTGACAGACTTATCAAAATGGAAAGTGTTTAAGTGACTGCAAAACCCTTCAAATCAATTCTATCCATTCAATCAATTCTAGTTAAAGGGAAATGAAGAGATGTTAAAAAAGATACCATGGAAGGATTTGACACTAACTGCTTGCTCTTCACTATTCTAGAAAGCATGGAATGGCTCACTTAATTTCACTACAGCCCAGCTTTCCCATATTCATGAGAAACGGAAGAAAAATTAACTCTACATTACTGCACAAGATCAGACTGCACTGTGGTACTGGAAGGGAACCTGAAGAGCTTAAACGGGCAGAGAGTTAGCTTATTTTGCTTGCACTGGTGTGGATGCATCAGCTAAAAACCAGTCAGGGCACTTGATTTTAGACCCAATATTAACATGCTATTCCCACGGGGATCTCTCCAGTGAAAGATGTTTTTGAAATTTAAGTAGCGTCACTGAAAGAACATGCAGTTACCTCAAATGGCTGCTGAAAAGTAAAATACTTCCAACAGAAATTTCAATTTTATGTATTGGTCATCATCTCCAAATAATGGAAACTTGTAATAGGTTGACACACACGCACACTCCCAAGGAAAGCTTGGTTCATTACCTGTATCACATGTCTAGGAAGTGACTTTTAAAGAAAGGAGGTTAACCTACCCACCAGTGTAAAAAGATCAAAGCATTAATGGAGACAAACTGTCAGAAAGAGCAGGAAACAGCAAGGAAAACCTGAGGGCTCACAAAGCCTGAAGTTCATCTTGAAAAATGTAATGTTGTTGAAACCACAAGGGAAGTGTGTTCTGTGATCATCCAATTTCAGTATTCTTTGCTTATGTAACCCCTTACGAAACTATTATTCTGCCAAAATCTGTCTTCATTCAAGCCTGTAATGGTGTCAGAAAATTTCGTTAAGTCTGCAGAACAGTTCATTGCCTCTCAACCATGGGGCGCAGGAGTCAAGATACCCCTGCTGCACAAATGATTAAGACACCAGTAACTTAAGATTTGGTCTAGATCCAAAAACAGGCAGCATTTTCAGAAGATGTTTCCAAAGAACTAAAGATTTGTGTAACAACCAGACCAGTATCCTATTTTTATCTTGCTCAAAAGATTTGCTTAAGAAGGTTAAACTACTCTAGAAGACGAGTATACGATGAACTGACCATAAAGTAAACTTTCTCCCATGTCAATTATGTATCAAAACAGGGTGTATAAGACTGCATCTTGATAAACCAGGCAAAATCCAGAAGGGTAATCTAGATGCTGGTGGTGTTTTAAATATAGCTTTCCCATGCTCACTGGTCTCAGGTGAAATCAAGGACACTTCAGAAATAGCATAGACAGCTGCAGTCAATTACACAGGAAAATAAAGTACTTTGTTATGATTCAGACTGCTCTTGCCAGAACACTAGCAAAAATTAATGATACTTTTCAAGCAAAACGACATGGTGAACTATAAGCTGAATTCCTGCACCACATGGATCATGCTAAGCAACTGTGTCAGAACAATTCAAAATAAACACTCCCCTCAGTATCACAGTTGACTGAATTGAAGGAATTCACCCAAACACAATCCAAATTCTCAGCAAGGTTTACAGTATGCTTGGCCTTTGTCAAGAATAGTTTACTGTTACAAGAACTAGAAGCAGCAGGCCCAGCAGTAGATACTTCAGTTTGTCTAGCCTGATTTTTATTAGATAAACACAGTAATTACTCTGTACCAATGGTAACACTGGATTTACCCCCTAAGATAAAATCTCTTCAGAAATTTCGGAAGAGGGCCTGGCAAACAAAGCATTTCAATTTCTAGAAGGAAACTGGTTTGGTTACTCATCTAGAAAGAACCTGAAATTTCTGTTTCAAAATTTCTGTTTACTCTGTCTTACCTGTAAGCTTTTTTTCTCTCCCTTATTTTGAAAAGGAAGTAGTTGAGTTGGGCAGTAAACCAAAGTTACAATATTCCTTTAAAGCATCACACATCAGCATTTTCAGTCTGACACCCAGACTAGGGGCAGGCAGTCCAAGAGCCCTTTTAAAATACCTACCATCTGACAAAACTTCATAGGCCTCAGCCACTTGTTTAAATTGCCGTTCTGCCTCTTCTTTATTGTCTGGGTTTTTGTCAGGGTGCCATTTTAGTGCCAATTTACGGTACCTAAATGGAAGGAAAACAAAGGATATTTTACTCTGAAATGAAGGGGTATGCTATACAGGTAAAGACAAAATGTTTCAAACAAGTTATCAGGGATTAAAGTATTTAGAAATTCCCCAGTGCTTTGTACCTTGCATCTAAAACAGTATAAATAGATTCTTCAGGTACACGAAGATTTGCTTAAAAAAAAAAAAAAAAAAAAGGTGGGTTTGGGGTTCTTTAGTTATTTTGAGATTGTGTCTGATGATCAACATCTGGCACGTCTCAACAAAATAATTCTGTAACATTTCTGCTATGGGCTGCTTCTTAGAGCTCCATAATTTTTCAATACTACAGCCAACCTGGAAGCATCAAAACTATTCTTCTCGTACAAAGACAATAAAGCTCCAAGAGTACTCTGAAACCAAACTGCAGCAGCATCCTAACATCAGTGGCTTCTTTGATTGCTACACCTGCACACAATTCCTACCCTCAAATGAAGTATTTTAGGCAGCATTCATAACTATTGTAAAGGGGCAGAGCTAAGCTTGCACTTAGGTTGGAGTGTTTTACTCAGTCATACAAGATCACAGTTCAAACATTGGTGTTGACAAAGTAGTATGCGCAGGAATTGGCAAAAGAACAAGGGAGGAAAAAAACATAAATCAAACTTCCACACACTAGTGCTGTTTGATTAATTAAGCTCAGGCACCCAGGAGCAAGAGAGAAACACAGTATTTCCAGGTCACTTGAAACTGCAATTTATTATCAAATGGTTTTGGTATACTAGAAATGGGTACTTCACAAACGTCTCCTCCCAACTGTTTGTAGAAAAGTGAACCATATCTTTTGAAAATGTTACATACATCCATTTTAAAACAGTACATAAACGCTAAATCTAAACAAAGAACTGTTTGTTTAGTGAGAATCCAGAAACCATGTGATTGTATGTTTGTCAAAATACATAACATATGTGTTAGAGTCATACTTACGCTTTTTTAATATCTTCTGCTGAGGCATGCTTTTGCACTCCCAGAACTTCATAGTAATCCACCATGTTTCAGCAGTTATCTTCTTAACAACAGCCAAGTCCTTCAGTCCTGTAACAACAAGAACTTGTACATAAAGCTCGTCCACTAATGCTACTTCACAGAAATCAGGTAGGAGCCTAGTACCTTCCAGTACCAAACCTGACTTGAGCACAATGTTTGTTTTTTAGGAATCTGAATGTTCCAAACTCCCCCAAAATAAAAGCACTTTACGTTAACAGATCAAACAAGTACCTTGATTCTGATTTTTGTTTATGTTCTTTAATCCCACTAAAACACAGTGTACAGAGACATAGGTAAAGAGCAGGGTCCTGAAACAAATCAGACTGAAAAGCTTGATTTAACTGGCACATTAAGAAGAGTATGTACAGTATGTCACCATTCTGTTATACACATTAATAACTGAATGCAAAAGAAACTATGTATCACGTTCACTTTATGCCATCTCTGACAACTATGTCATGTCTTAAGCACATACAAGCATAAACGAAGGGCCACATCTTCCATATCTACTGTCTAGAATATTACTTCCACCGAGATGCTCCCTCCAAAAAAGCAACGTATGTACAGGTCTTGAAAATCTAGAGTTCCACCTATAGTTTCCAAGGTACTTAAACCTTGACAGAAAACTCCCATATTGCCAAAGCTACTGAATTCCATTTATTTCCTTTATGTTTACCAACATTAAGTACAGAGCCAGGCAAGATTGCTCAAATGGCCAGGTTAACCAACCAACTCAAGTACAGAGGCACCTTGTGTTTCTTGGTATAGAGAACAAAGTTTTTCCAAAAGAGCCTTAAGAAATTTAAAAGAAAATTTGCACTACTCAAATACTGACAGTTTCTTGTCAGTATCAGACAAAAGTTCCAAGGAGCAGTTATACTAAACATCGCTTCAACTAAATGACCACTAAGGTGAAAGAATCTTTCTAAAAATTTCAAGAACATTTCATGTCTCCATGCAAAGGCTTCTTCTCCCCACCACTGTAACAAGTCTCTATTCTGGCAAAACTTCCAACCACCTTTTCATCCTACCACTACAGCTGGATCATTTCAAGTTTTACAAACAAGGCAACACTGACCTTTTCAATGAGCTACCAACTCATTGTGGGCAAAGTCACCCAGATACACTTAGAACACAACAACACAATTTATTAGTCACGTTTTCTTATCCCATGCATCAAGAACATAATCAAGAACAAAAATTCACTGAAATCACTTCCTTCTTCAAGTCAGACAGTATTTTTAATTTCACCCGAGGCAAAGTCTCATTTTCATGTTCTTTCACATAAATGCTAAAAGAATCAAGCATGATACAGCCCAGTAAAATATTCTTAAACTGATTTATTTTACTAGTATTACATGTATCTTTCAACATCCTGAAATATAAACATTAAAGAGAGCCTTCCTTTTAAAACAAACTGATACATCTTCAAAATACACTGCTGTTGTAGGTTAAAGCCTAATTTACTTTAATTAGGGATGTGGTTACACACACATTTCCTCAAATGGCAAAACCAGTTTAAGAAATACCCTCCCATGCTACCTCCCCCCTCCAAGCTACTTACAGAAGCAAACATATTGGAGAAGGTATGTGTTTTTAAAACTTAGGTGGTTTTAGCAATCTAGTTAACCACACAGTCCCACAAACACTTGCAAAATTAAAGTGTAGCAGGTAAACAGACCTCTAATTGACTTTGCCCTTTGAAGAAACTTCCCTACTGAAAAAAATAGTAAGTGTATAGAATATTGTGACCAACACCAAGGGAAGCTGGGAGACATGCATTAAAACGTACATTAAGAATGCTGATACTAATGTGGTAATGGCAGGGTTCAATATGTAAGCATACAGATTATCCAAAAATATCCCAGAATATTTGCTATCAACTAGCCTCACTAGTTTTGCTGTTTCCCAAACAACTATTAGAAAAACAGCTCTATGAATATACCAGCAAGGACAAAGGTTAGGACGGGTTAAGTATGTTATCAAATCCTGTAGCAAATCCTTATGGGTAATGGCATATATGAAAAGTTTACAGAAAGAAATGGGGGGCGGAGGGGGATTTCTAGTTTGAGTCAAGCAAAAAAAGAGGTCAGAGCCCCTCCAAACAAGGGATACTATGATTTTTCTACATTCTTTCCTTTTTTTTTAAAAAAAAAAAAAAAAAAAAAAAACAACAACCGAAAAAAACCTGCATTGGCATTCCTGTCAATTTAGGCAGATACCTGAAAGGAAAAATTCAAAACTCAAGCTTCTAGCTAGAATAAGCAGGTAGGAAAAGCAACTTTGATTTAAAAAATAAATCACATTTTCCTAGAGAAATCTGCACACTGGCAGTCATATTTATTTCAACATATATTTCTTTAAACATGTAGACTGCTTGTTTAAAAACAGTGCTGCAGTACTTTTTAAATTCAGACTCAATATATACACCAATATATCCTAAATAACAGAAGCCTGAAGCTGGTACCAAAAGAGTGCTGCAGCAACATGGCCAGCTCTTAAGAGATTACTCTGACCCTAAAAAGCAACTCCTCCTCGAACAAAGGAATTACTTGTTTCAGAGATGTCTGGGGGTTGCATATTCTATTCTTTGTGAGCGTGTTATTGTCCAGCTTTCACTTGCTACTAATATAAAGTCTGGAATTAGGACATGCCAGCAGCTCTCTAAAGAAAATAAACTGTTTATATTCTTCCCTTAATCAAACATTCGGGTGACAAGAAGAGTTCATTAAGTTCCAATTAATCATTATTTCTACCTGCTAGTTACCATAAAGCACAAACTGCACTGCTACAATTTTTGGTATCACAGAAACATCTTTCTTGTGCACAAAAACACTTTAGCAATATTGACATGAAGAAAATTCATCTGCAGCCTTTTTTGTCAGCTTAAGCAAGACATGCAAAAACACGAACCAGTGCCAGCTAATATTTAGCCGCTTGGAAATACTTAACACCCAGTAAGACAAAAAGCAAAAAAAACCAACTAAGAAAAAAACTCAGAAAATCCCAACCCAACACTCACAAACTAGAAAAGACCTCTGTCTCTAATCTTTCCAGGTGTCCTGGTTTCGGCTGAGATAGAGTTAATTTTTTTCTTAGTAGTTGGTGCACCATTGTGTTTTGGATTTGGTATGAGAATATGTTGATAACATACTGATGTTTCCAGTTCTTGCCAAGTAATGTTTATACTAAGTCAAGGAACTCTGCATTCCTGGAGATGGCTGAACACCTACCTGCCTGCAGATGGCAAGTAGCGAATTAATTGCTTGTTTCACATTGTTTGCAGACACAGGTTTTGCTTTATCTATTAAGTTATCTTTATCCCAGCCCATGAGTTTTCTCTCTACCCTTCAGATTCTCCCTTCTCAAAGCAGGGGGGAGTGAGCAAGCAGCTGTGTGGTGCTTAGTTGCCAGCTGGGGTTAAACCATGACACTAGGAACAAAATACTTTAAATACTGACTCAAGAAAACAACCACCATCAACTTGTAACAAAACAGAAAACTGCTGATCAAAAAGAAAATAACAGCAGTTTTAAGGCTAGTAGGAATCTGCACAGTGAAAATACCTAGATGTTTCAAAGAAGCAAACCGTACGCCTTCCTGCAAAATGAAAAGCAAAAATATTCAACTGTCCCAACCAAAATGACATGACAAAAATCATCTTTCAACCCCGAATCTGTCAAACAACTTGTGTCTGAATACACAAGCAAGGCTCATTAACTAGGCAGGTTTTTTCCAAAACCACAAAGAAGGCAGCCCAAATTTGTTAGTTTCCTGCCTCCAGCCACAGAAAATCTTCAAAGTCTCAGAAGAAAAAACAAGCAAAAAAACTCCAGATGAAAAAAAAGTTGTTTCATGGCCTTCATGTTTGCTTTCAAAAATCTACAGTTACTTGTGTTCATAACTGAACTGTGTTTATAGGATGCTATCAGCTACTCTAACTCTTCCTTTAAAGCATGAACAATTCAAACATCCAATGTTTATGCATTTTGCAGGAGTTTCCATAGCTTACAGATTTCTCAGTCATCACAGAAGTCAGCTTTGTTCCGGCTTACCGAGCAGAAACCCTGAATGCTCAACTGACAGGAGCACATGACCAGACTTGAGATCTCCCTCTCACAGCAGGGCCCAAAGCTAGATCAGTTTAGAGCTATCCTGAAAACTCGCTCGTAAACTCTTTTTACAGCAAAGTCTTCAGCTACATAAAAGGCATGAGAAGAATTACAGTAGATAAGTATGTACAGAGATACAAACTTTTATAAGATCAGGTGGCAAAGAAAAAAGAAATTAGATGCACAACCTGCAAGGACGACAAAGCAGCACCCATAACCAAATACGGACGGGAGGAAGGTATCCAAACAAGACATTCTTAAAGCAGCCAGGAGGGAATTCAGACAGCAAGGGGCATGTAACCTTTGCAGTCAGCCTATCAGAAAAAGTTATCTATTTCTGGCCATGAAGCAATTGGACAGCATAGAGAGTCCTGAAATACGCCAGAACAGCTCAAGCTTAGTGACTAGAGCAGTCACCTCAACAGAAGGAGATGGGAGTTCCAAATTCCTGATTCAGGCAATTCAAAGCAGCAGCCACTCATCAACACGCTGTGCAAGCTGCAGGGCCATCCAACTCCTAGTACCTGCCTGCTTTCTACGAACATACCCAAAGGTTTGCACCTTGCTGGCAGCACAGGAAGAGCAAGCACCCTGTTCTGAATCCCAGTTCAGCCTGAGCTTGCACCTGACCTCCTCAACAGCAACTGAGCAACTTAGAGATGTCTTTGGTATGTTAACAGATGATGCACACACTCAAGGACCTTTGGGAACTGCAACCTATGATTAAAAAAAATATGATTTTCCACATTCCAAGAGTTTTATTAGAAAACAGTATGTCAGCTGGACCTGATGAAATTTTACACTCCTTCAAAGCATGAACTAACCCACAGTAGCATTAATACTGTTGTAGATCCAGAGCCACAAAAATACCAAGCAACATACACACACTTTCAAAGTTTTATAGTATTTGTTCATTCAATTTTTATATAGCTAAGACACCTTTGCTAAGCTTTTTATTATTTACAGTCTCGTAAATTCAGAGACATGCAAATATTTTCAGTCTTAAAGTAACAAACCTCAGATCAAGTTCAGCCACTTCATCTGCTCACAAGCTAGAGATTTCAAATGAAATCCATGAATTGTGATTACTTGCCTATATCTCCCCAAGCTACCTGTCTAAAAGGATAAATAAAATCAGCCATAAAGCACTGTTTGCCAAGGCTTCCAAAACACATTTGTAGCAGTGGCTCAGGAGTTCTCACTGGCTTGAAGAGGCCACTGCCTTTAACACACAGATAACCGGTTATAGAAACTGCCTTCTGGCGTCATCCTGCGCCTTAACCAAAAAAAGACAAAACTCACATCACAACTCTTCAGAGCAGACCACCACCTTGGGCAACAGTAACATGCATTTTACCTAGTACAACTCAGCAAAGAAGTCACAGAAGTCCCAAAACCTTGGCCAAATCCCAAATACAGAGATCTTTGTCCGTTCTAACAACAGTATCTGGGATGAGCCATATGAGCTAAGACCATGAGCAGTCTCTTGGCTGTACTAGCAAAGGTCCACCACCCTAGCACTGTGTTTTCAGAGGAAGTCCAAGAATATTAAGGAATCAAAAGAAAGTTACTTTCATTTTGATGAGTGCAATAATACAGAGCAAGAAACCCTGTACAAAGTTTGTGATTAATTAAGCTGACATAATTTACACAATGCAGCAACACTGAATTTTTCTTCCCACTGATATATGCATGGTGGGGTACAGACTAAGATATATTAAAAAACTCAGTACTTTTAAATTCTACTTTGCTAAGCTTAGAAAAGCTGTCACAATTTAATTTCACAGGTTCCCAAAATGGACTGCAAGGAAAAAAGTAAATTTACCATATAATTAAAGTTAATAAAATGTACTTAAATAGCAATGTTTATATTCATTACATTAAGACTGCCACAGCATCCCCATGAGATGAATCTTAACAAAATCAACATTCCAAAAAGCTTAGTTTAATCTCATGTTTACACTAAACATCCTGTTTTCATGTCAGAAAACAGAACAGACTTTAAGACAGCGATTATTATACAAGAGGATGCAGTTCATACAGTGGAAAAGGTAGCTAGGCCGACTGCTTTACCTTGCAGTTCAAGTTCTATTTTTTTAACAAAACACCAAGACCCCACCACCACAACCAAATAAAGACCCTCCTGTATAAGGCTCCCTCACCCCTCAAGGCAAGAAGTTACAAAAAGTAACTGTCCCTGCCTCTCCTCCCCAACGGGAGCAAGACACAACTGTCACAAGAAATACAGAACTTTCAAGTCTGTATTACTGCTTGGCACATGGAAAGCCTGTAAAGGGCAGCAAGTAAAAAAACTTAAATTAAAAAACAATTAGCCTACCAAAAACAGAAAAAAATTAAAATCTTCATCTGTGAAAGAAATGTAAACTAGCTAATAAAAACTGGAAAAGGAAGTAGATCTGTGAATAGGCTACCCTCACATTCTTGCCTTAAACGCTACAGCTTAGCTGTCTGATCTATTAGCATGCCTTAAATCAAGGGGTACTTACTCAAAGTTTCTTCAAAAAGTAAAGGGGCATTTTTCCAAAACACAACAACTCAGGTGCCCAAATTTGGAACTGTGTCATACAAATATCTGGAACACTGGCACCCTCCTAAAACTAACCATAAAAGGCTATTTTATACAAAGTAAAAATATTCCTAACTCATTTTAAAAAATGTATGATCTGTATTTGATTAAGCGATTAAAAACAGTAAAAGGCTCAACTGGCAAAGATCAAGTCCAGAAAGTTTCAGTCAAACAATCACATGCAACCAGATGATTCTTCAGGGGAAAGAAAATAGTTTACAGTTTCTACACACTTCCCCTGAAGTAGTTTTTGGAGTCACAATAGTTTTATTTACGCCAACCAGAAAAAAAAAAAGTTACATTAAAGCAAACACTTGTTTCTTTTTCAGAAAAACAATGACAAATTATCACAGACTCAGGCTACATTTTAAGACAAAATAATTTCTTCTAATCAAAAGAATTAAAGTTTAAACAAAATCTGGCTGCAATGTAACTATGAATGACTTCAGCCATTATATGAGCTTTAAGATCCTTGTGAAGTGCTGAGTCCTCACTCAGTGGGATTTCAGAATTTATTTAGAACAAATAAAAAACATAAATGAAACCTACAACTGTAGGAGTGAAATTCATATGCATTATTTATTTTCCAGCAGTTAAATAAACAGAATCAAAATAATGTTTTAAGTCTAAGCTTAAAAAACATCTAACATCCATTCAAATATAGTAGCACTTCATTGAAAAGCAAGGAAAATACAATTTAAACCTACTGATATCATCAACTACAGTTTTAATTTAAATCTATCTTGAAATAAACGATCATATCTAAGACAAAAAGTTTTGACAAATTAAGTAATTTCTCACTAATCCTTCCGTTACTTCAATAAATCAAGACAAAGGAAAAGCTGTTGACAGAAAATGTTTTCAGGACACAGCTGACAAGGTTCTTCACAAATGCTATTAGAGAAATTGATTACTTCCTACTTAAAGAGCAAAATACTAGAACATCAACTCACACAACTAACCTGAAAATTAAGACAAAACATTCCCTTCAAAACATCACTATTTATATGGTAAGAAACAGTCTGCTAAAGTCTGGAAGTCCAATATATTGACATGATAAGAGATGTACCATCCTCTATAGCCAGCAGCACAAAAGCAGAACACAGTTAACATGGGTGGCTGCACTCCATTCAACCTGGTGTGAAATTTCAGTCAATTCCAGGCTAGAACTTCCAATGCCTCTGGATTTACAGTAAAACACAATCATCACCCTCATCCCACACAACCTCAGCTCAAAGAATTAAGTACAGATGAAGGAGTCCTGAAAGTTCTACAATAAAAAAAAAAAAAAACCAACCACCCACACCCAGCTATTTCTTTCCTCAATACAGTCCAAATGCTATTAGGAATTCATATACATTTGCAACTACGATCATGATTTAATGCAGATTGTTTCCTCTCTCCATGTAAATTGCAACACTCCTAGTGGATGAAAGAATATAGTAGGTTGAAAAATGTATATATCTATTAAAAAAAATAAACAGCAAAACACATTATCCCCCCAACTGAAAGTTGTGTGTTACACAAAAGTGAAGCCCTGCATGCTTTCTCCCAAAGTCCAGCCAAGACAAATTAGCAAACTGCATCCATCTAGGAAAGACAGAAAAAAACACCAGAGAGAAAAGCTGTTTTGGTAAGAACATGCGGTAGTCAGAAAGCACAAGTGCTAAAAAGACAAATCTGATGGGTAAGGAGAGGAACTTCACAGTTTACAGACAGAAATTAACACTGCAGTTTAAACAGTACTGCCAGTACAAGTAGCAATTTAAATTTCTCCCCCAATGTCTGAGACTATTTAAGAGAATTTAATCCTAATTTAACTTCCATTTTGAATGGTCTCTTGTTCTCCACTGAAAAGCCAGCACGAGAGCCAAGAGAGAGAAACAAATTTAGACCAGTATTGTGCAACAGTTAACATTCTGGTTGTTTAAAATAAAAAAAAAATTACAAAAAAAAATAATCACAGAGACAAAATCTGGACATACATTTACTCACTGATTCAAATAAATCCTCTTTGACAACGTAATCCAGCAAACCAAATGACACTTCAACCACCAGACGCTTGATCATCAACATGACATAAAATCCCTCCTAACTAGAGTACAAGGATCCCCGAAGAGTAAACAAAAATTAAGGTCAGCAGTAACTGCAACCGCAGAGGACCGGAGAGGAAGAGCCTAATTTCATTCCAGCTGTTCTGTGTCAACACCTTGTTCTTAACACTTTTTGATGCTTTATATCCTAAAAACTCAAGACTTGATCACTGATTGACTATGCAATATCACAAGCTTGACAATTTTGCACATCAGCACTGTTACAAATTTAGCTTCTATAATGCTGCCGTATGCAAATGCAAAGCAAACAAGCAGCCTTATTATTATCAGGATTCAAGACAAATCTGCTCAGGATTTTGAATTTTTTCTAATGCCTTCATTAGAATAGCTCAACCCTGCAGCACAGGTTTTTGGCAGCCAACGAGAGCTCTGACAGTAGAACTCTAACAGGACAGAGTGTTGCTACAAACAGAAACACCGTTCATAAATAACTGCATTTCCTAACTCACTGCCTTCTCAGAAGTCCAGCAAACACTGACAACAAACTATGTTCCTTTACCCGCCTGTGACCATTTTCAACTCACGTTGGAACTCGGCCAACAGCGAATTCAAAACACCTGGCGACTACCGTCTTCACCCACAACAAACCTTACGACTGACCCTACTCTGAGTTAAGAAACAATGCAGAACAGAATTTCATTAAACCACTTCTACCGGCGGAAGTGGGGGGGAGCGCCACGTTTAATTTGCAAGCACGCCAAAAAAGTACGCTGCGAAGAAAAGGTCTCCGAGGAAAAGGTCTGTCCAACACGTTCAGGAGCAAAGGGTGAACTGCAGCTCTCCCTCACCTTTCCGTGACTGAAACCACCGCAAGCAGAAATGGAAGCGCGGGTATTTTTTTCCCCTCCAGGCCTTCTCTGCTTGCGGCAAACAGGAGGCAAACCCGAGCCGGGCTCGCACGGCCCGGTGATCCCCCCCGGACCCCTCCGCCGTGGGTTACGGGCTCAGTCCCAGGCTGCCGTGGCGCCGGGGGCGGCTCCTCACCGCCCGCCCCCAAGTGCCGCCGGTCCCCGCGCCCGCCCCGCACCCGCCGCCGCGGGGCCGCCCCGCGCAGCGCCCCGCCACCTGGGGAGAAACGCCGAGGCAGGCGGCACCCCGGCTCCCCACGGGGGACACTCCGGCCCAGGCCGCGCCGGGAGGCCCCGTTACCACCAACACTGTTGCTAAGAGCTGAGGCCCGGCCCAGAAACCGGCGCCCCCTCCCGCTCGCTCTCCCCCGTCCCTTCCCCTCACACGGCCCAGTGCAGCAAGGCCCGCCGCTGAGCACCCTCGCCCCCCGCACTCACCCGCCCCGGTGCCTCCGCAGCGCGGCCGCCACCCTCCCCGCCAGCAGCCCGGGACAACGGCAACGGCGGCAGCTCACCTCAGCCGCAAACAGGATGCTCCGTCACCGCGGCCCTCACGTCACTGCCGGCCGGCTGTTTCCGGAAGTTTCTCGAACGGCGCGCGGCCCCGCGCCGCCCGCCGCGCAGGCAGAGGCCGCCCCCTGGCGGCGGCCGGCGGCGCTGCAGTGGGGACGGGGCTTCCGGCCGGGTGGCTCCGGCGCCATCCGTGTCCGCACGGCCGGCGCCGGGGCCGCGTACCCAGGCGGCCCCCGGGCAGGGACAGTCCCGGCAGGGACAGCCGCCGCCACCGGCCCCGGCCGTAGGGCAGGACCAGGCAGGGGCCTCCCCCAGCGCTCGCTCTCCCCCGAAGGGGGGCGGGGTTTAAGCCCCCCGAAGCGGGCGGCTCGCCTCTGAGGGGAACAGACGGGCGGGGGATGGGCGGAGCGATGTCCAGCTGTGCTGCTGAGGGAAAAAAAGAGAAAAAAACCATTAATTATTCTAAAAAACGCTCTTTGAATAGGTGAGTTTGGCTGCTAGAAGCGAGAAGACAAAATTTCTTCCCCTGTGTGTGTCTTCATTTTAGTCTCAAAATGGGAACGCTCGCACACAATTCCCCTGAGGCCAGATTCCCCGTTTTCCAGCTGGCACCTACGCAGATGAATATATTTAAGCATCCCCAGGGTTACACTTCAGCATGTGGTTTTCTGAGTGTCGTGGCTGAGAGCAAAGTATAAGCAGCCAAGTTATTATTCTATTTTAAAAATTTGGACTTTATCCACGGCTGTAAAATTCTTTTTTTTTCTTGCCCTTTATTTTAAAAGCTGGAGGAGGCATTGATTTATAGACGACCAAGGTGAAATGAATTTCCACACCTACAATGCGTGCTCCCCAAATATCGTCAAATAAAAGGCTACTCCTTATTCTCGAGGTGTGTATGTGGGAGTGGGATCAGTTGAAAAACAAAAAAGCAAGCTTGGAATAAAACACGGATCAGCAAGGCAAGTAGTAGGACAATCGCAAGAAAAGTATAGGCTTGGTGCTTTGGGGGAAATACAAGCTTCAAAAGAAGTACTGTTCCATGAGATGTGATGCTAAATTGTGGTCGTGGAAACGAGTCTTTAGAATTAGATCAAAGAGACACCTTGCACCACTATTAGCTGCCCATCAACAAGTAGCTGTGAAGTCCAAGTTGTTTTATCCACAGGGGCTGAGGGGGAGGAAGAACACCAGTAGTTTAGACTGGCTCTTTCTAAAAGTTAAAACTGCAAAACTCGGAAACAGAGCAAGGTCTTAATATTAGTCAGGATGAGTTTGGTACAATGCTCTGGGTGATGCTTTGTTTGTGTTGAGAAAGGAATGTAGTCTGAATAATTAGAAAAGGTTCCACTGATGATGTTAAAGTAAAGGAACAAAGTACTCTGAATAATTAGAAAAGATATGGTGGGCACTTGAAGGAGATAAGGAGACCATGAGTCAGGAAATCGCTGAACAGAGAAGTTGAAAGGTTTACTCCACCTAGATCCCACCTATTAAGAATAGAATGATTAGGTGTTGAAATCAAATGAATATGTATATAAAGATGTTGTTACCTCTCACAAAAATTGTATAAATTACCTGACTTTTCACTGAAAACTTGGGAGCTACTATGTCCGGTGCGAATCGGCTAGCTCCCAACGTTGCATGAAATAAGTATCTTTGCTGCTTAAAGACAAAATTCGTCTCTGAGCAGTTACTCTGTGCCGTTTTGGCATCATCTCTGAAGATTCCCAGCGTAGCAAGTGCAAACACAAGCAGCAGGTCAGCACTGTGCAGTTCAGGAGGGGATCATAACAAATTTTGATTTAATGCTTTAAACATTTCTCGATGTGGAAATAAAGAGGTTTTCCCTCAACCTTTCATGACAGATGACAAGTGAGAACAAAGTATGAAAAGTCTTCGGTCTTTAAAAAAAAATCTCACCTGCGGTAAATAAGCCAGAAGTTGTGCATGAGGCAGTTGCTTTGCTCTAATTGTTTACAGAGTAGATTTTATGTTAAAGTTACGGTTTACAGAGTAGATTTTATGTTAAAGTTATGGTACGATGGATGCCAACCATATAATTTTCTATTTATCCACACAAGCAGAATAGTGGCAAAGCAGCATAATTCTGTATGCAACTTCAACCCTGAAATTGCATTTTAGGGTTGAAATTGCAACGCTGCCTACATCAATGCAACCAGGACCACTGCTGCTTTACCACAGTTGTTGTATGGGTGATAGAATTACATTAATTTGCCCACAGATTTTCTAACACTGTTCTGATATCAGTTATCAGGTAACAGAAGTGTTAGCACTCTTCAGGTGTCAGAGTAATGTTTGGGAAGGCTTAGAGCCCAGTTCTGCACTCTGAGAAAGGGAGGTATGAGAAGGTAAAGTGTGTTGCTCTCAGCTGAGGGCCCAGCTAGCAGTGTGAGATCCAGTTGAGAATTTTCTACAGCAGGACACAGAGAATGTAAATAAACGTTTCCAAACAAAATTATAAAAAAAACCCCAACAGATTATGCATTTATAAAAAAATCCAAAATATATTTTAATTGGTCTATGCTTGTCTTTGAAGTGGGATAGGAACACATTTCCTGAGACTTTGCAGAACAGGTGGTTTGCACAGCCAGCAATTACAAGTAGCATTTATTGGGGCACTTTTTATTTTTTTTATAAACTTACTATCTTTGATATCTCAGATTATCTAACACTGGACGATAACAAGAAGTATTGTATTTTTTTTGAAGTTTGTTTATATTGCAAACTTGGTATTCAATTTTCTGTTCTCTGGGTTACAGGGAAGGCATATAAAATACATAAATACAGCACGTGCCAAAGTCAGCTGGAAGGGGTACTGTGGGGTGTACCAAGATCACACAGCAGAGATCCAGGTGACTGTGCAAAGTCAGTATCCTCAAAACTCCTGCAGTACAATGTGACCCCAGCTTGTCCTCACCAGACCCGAGCCAGCTTCTGTAGAGCTGCTTATGTGATTGTCCCCAGTGCTCCAGTTCTGAAAGATTTCACTACTACCCTATGCTTGTAAGCACAAGGTTTGGTCAGCTCTGGAACTGTACCCTGGCAGAAGCCAATCTCACCAGCTCTGCAGGAGGCAGCTCAGCCTGGCCGGCTGGCATCGAATACTACTGGACCTCCACGAACTTGGTGACGGGATAGTGGTAGCAGCCAAGGGATTTCTGATTATATCTCAAGGTCTAAGGTGTGGGGACAAGTAACTCTGGAGACTCCAAGCTGAGGCTGCCTCTAGCACAGAGTCCATCAAACTGCTCAGCTCCTGCCAAAGGAAGAAGTCTCTACCTCCCACCTGTGGTTGTAGCTCCCCCACTGGCACATGACCAAGCATTCCACCTGATGTCATCTTGACAATGCTTAACCCTCTGCATTTTTTCATGCACAGCAGTGGGTTACAGGTTAACAGTAATTTGGGGAGTGCAAGACTAACAGCATGAATCTATAAAAACGTTAAGAGTGACAGATTTGTATCCCTTTTGATCAGCATCCTGTAGAATTTGACAGAGAAACATAAACTAAAGAGTAGTTTCAAAACCAGTCACTCATGGTCTTGTTTTCCTGGCTTCTGTTTGTTTTCTGATCAGAAGAACACTGTGGCTGGTAAGCAGCGCAGGAAGGGCTGCCTTCGTGCTGCTCTGCCAGTGCACTTGCTGCCTTAGCCCAGTCTGGCAGCGCCTCCACCTCCTACCCTTTCAGATCTTCAGTAGGTCAGCTCAGCATCCAAGATTTTTCAGGCTAATGTGATCTTGATCTTATCAGTATGTGTCCAGGCAAAGTCTGCTTCTCCCAAAGCTCAAAGTACATATTGTGGCTGTGATTACTTTGCTTTAAAGAGCAGCACTCTGATAAGCAACGTTCGTTAACTATAGCCAGGTACTGCGGAACCACCTTTTTACCACCATTTCTCTCATTTCAGTTACATAGTTCAAGTACTACAGAACAGCACTGACTAGTTCCCCAAGAATTAATTAAAAATTATCTGACCCCATAGTTCAATTTGATCTGTATATTCAGTCACACTCATTTAAGATTTCTCAATTCTTTTTAAACTGTAGCATTAATCATACATAAATCTTAGAATAGTTTGAAGTCCTTAAATGAGACCTATCCATATCAGTGTTTTCCATGCAACAGGAGGACCCTGCAGTCTCTGTGTAAAAAATAAACACAGAGGGGGAACTGCATAAGGTAAAGAGCCAAAATCACCTTCCTCCTCATCAGAGGTAATGTCATGGGAAAGATGTTAGAGGCAGGACTCATAGAAATGGGTAACATGTTTAATTAGATCTACTTACAGGGCTCATAAAACAGAAAAGCTTTTAGATTCAGAAAACCTTCTTCAAAGGTATTTGCAAAAGTGTTCTATTTTTTTACAGCTAGCTGCTTGCAGCAAAAGCCTGGAGTATTGTGTTAAGGAGCATTAAATCTGATGCTGCTGGCAGAGGATCAACATTCCAGTTAACAAAAGCTGATAAAGTCTGGTGGATCTGTGGAAGCTGGTATCAGAGATCCAAGCAGACCTGGGCTGGTGTCCAAGTGCTGCGTCATAAGTCAGAATAAATTCTGTTATCAAAGGATCTTCATTGTTCAAGAATTTTCAGCTCTCACCTGGGAACGTGAGGGAAAGGTCTGGTTCACTTCAACTGCCTAAAAGTTAAGCATCCCGTTTAAGGCTTCCAACTACAAAGAGAGAGAGAGAAAAGAGGGGGCATCTCCAGGGCACAATTTATTCCATCCACTTCGGAGATGTATTTTAGTAAAGAACGAACCACCCTCTGGAGCTCTGTCTCTGGGTTCCCTCTTGCATCGGAAGTGCCTTGACAGCCACCTTACAGATGGCTGAAGTTAAGTGAGATGAATTCAGGCCTAACTGGTAGCTATAACCTCATGATGGAAATAATGTGGCAGCATTCCAGGAGGTTTTAGCAATTCACATAGTTCCCAGTTTCTTTTTTTTTAATCATTTTTTATGACTTATGGAGGTCAATTATGAAAAGCCCATCAGAACACAAGAAATGCTTACAAATGCTGCATTAGAGAGATATTAATGTTAGTCCCTCTGATGTGGTAATGGCTGCAGCCTTCTTAGCCTGCTGCTCTGGCCTGCTGCTTAATGCATCCAGTTTTTCTATTTACAGATTTACAGATTCTATTTTTGGTATTAACAACGAATATGAGCATATGTGTCAAAGACTGTTCTCACATCATTTAATTATAGTACTACTGGCAAAGTAATTCTGGAAAGTGCCACTTAATTAAATGTAAGCATTAACTTTTTGCTGATAGCTTATCAGAAACAATTAGACTTGAAATATGGGCAATACACCTAAAGTTTAAAACTTTAAGTAGAAGCATTAAAAGCACAAAATAACCAATTTTCATTAGCATTCTCCAGAGCATTTCTGCTGAGGACAACTCAATTTTCATCGGTACGATGCTTCTTAGGTAATCAAGAGGCTGCAAGTTTATCAGGACTCTTTCTAACCAAAGGCTTGAGCTTAGTGGATGCTTTTGAGAGTGGTTAAAACATTTCAGGATAGCTGGTGCTTTTGCCAATTCCTCTGAAGCGTTAGATGTATTCTACGGATTATTTGGGGTGTGCAGACAACAACCTAAGAACTGTTGCAGGCAGTCAGAAGAGCTCACAGCTTATGGCAAGTGCTTATTCCTTGCAAGGACAGCTTGATCAGCATTTATGTTCATTAACTGGATCAGGAATATGCTTTCTTATCCATATGCCAATGCCAAATATTAGTTAATTCTATGCAATTTTTCATCAATAGCCAGATGGATCTAACAGATAATTAGACCTAAAAATATCTCTCCAGAACTTTGAGCTTGGCTGCTGTTTGCCTGAAAGCGCAGAGGGGAAAAACAGCAAGCAGAGCTGTAATGAAAAGAATTATTCTTAATTAAAGCTACAAGGGCTAGAAGGAACTAATTTCTTCAGAAGGTATGTTTAACAACACAGAGCAAAACTACATAGCAACTGATGAGAGATGTTTTTCCTAGATCTAACATTTGGGTAAGCAGAAGTAGCAAGATGATCTGAAATAACACCATCTGGTGAATGCCTGTTTCCTTCTTCAGCGATCAAGAACTATGTGTAACTATAAACAGAGAATAAAATAGAAATAATGCAAAACTAATTTTCAGTCAAATGTTACACAGTATGAACTAACAGCTGCTCTGGGAATGCAGAAAAGAATGATCTTAAATATAGTAGGACATTTGAGCAAGCTGTTCCTATAAATACATTAACAAACACTGCAAACAGACATATGTTTCCTACAGAGCTGTAGACAGGTAAACTTAGTCCCAGACTGGAGAGCAACTATTCTGGCAAAGAAACATAGCAATGATTTAACCATCGCACAGGAAAAGTTCATACCTTGACAGCATGCAATCAGGCCTGCAGGACATCCGTGCGTGCCTTTATGTACAAGCGGTTCCGCTGGTGCCAGTCAGAATTCCCATGTTTCTCCTGTCGGACTGTCAGACACACTTTGCTGGACTGCACCTAGCGCTGGCCTACACAACCTCTGTCTTCTAGACAGTCAAGTTACAGGAGTCTGTCAAAGCTGTTGCACTTCCAGATGTTTGATACTGTTGGTGGCGGAAGAAGTGAATATATATTTAGGTGATATAACATTTAGCATTAGTCTGATGGTTTTTTGCATCCATGTCTAGCATCATATCTATAAAAAGTTGTGAAAATAATTGAGACCTCAGTTTTTACTGAGTCTCTTATTTTGCAGTTGATAACCAATTTCCAAAATCCTTGAAAACACAAAGCAGCACTGGAAGCAAAGCTACAACATTTTAAATCCATCCTTACCGGGTAAGTGCCACTTATTAACAACTACAGACATCTACAGGCATCTGACAAGGAAGAGAATTACATAATTACAGTATCGGTTAGGTTGGAAAAGACCTTTGAGATCATCAAGTCCAACTGTTAACCCAGCACTGTCAACCCCATCACTAAACCATGTCCCTAAGCACTGCATCTTTTTTTAAACACCTCCAGAGATGGTGATTCCACCACCTCCCTGGGCAGCTTGTTCTAACACTTGACCACCCTTGCAGTGAAGAAATTGTTCCTAATATCCAATCTAAACCTCCCCTGGCACAACTTGAGGCCATTTCCTCTTGTCCTGTTGCTTGTTATCTGGGAGAAGAGACTGACCCCACCTGCCTACAGCCTCCTGTCAGGTAGTTGCAGGGAGCAATAATGTCCCCCCTGAGCCTCCTCTTCTCCAAACCACGCCAGCTCCCTCAGCTGCTTCTCATAGGACTTGTGCTCCAGACCCTTCACCAGCTCCATTGCCCATCTCTGGACACGCTCCAGCACCCCTACATCCCTCTTGAAGCGAGGGGCCCAGAACTGCACACAGGAGTCAAGGTGCGGCCTCAGCAGTCACATCAAAGTCCACAACATATATTCTGAAGATGCTGCTGTGTTCACTAACAAGCAAGTCAGAGAGAAAGAAGATCAAGGCTTTGGAGCACATGTAATATGAGGAGAGGCTGAGAAAGCTGGTGGTGTTCTGCCTAGAGAAGGTTCACATTCCTCTTAGCACTGCCCAGTGATAGGACAAGAGGCAATGGGCACAAACTGGAATAGAAAAAATTAGATTAAATATGCTTCATTGTAAAGGTAATTGAACACTGGAGAAAGTTGCCCAGAGAAGTTGTGGAGTCTCCATCCACGGACACATTCAGAACTCCCCAGGACAATGTCCTGAGCAGCCTGCTCTAGGTGACCCTGCTTGGAGCAGAGGGGTTGGACTGGGTGAGCTCCAGACATTCCTGCTGACCTCAACCACTCAGTCTTCTTCGAAATAGATTCAACTGTTGGTAACTTCACTTTTTGCCCTGTGTTGTCTCTCTACACACATCAGAAATGTTACGAGCTTTCCAGACTATCAGATAGATACTGAAAAACAGGCAACATATCTCAGCATGTGTGTTCTATTCACGAAGCGTCCTACAGGAGGAATTTTCTGTAATTTTCTGTTTACCACATTTTTAGTGGGTTGTAAGCTGAAGAATACATGGTATTAAGTATTCCAAAAGAAACGTGCACAATACTAACTTCATAAATGCTATCATGGAACCAGAAGTGTATTTAGCAATAAAAATAGTAGAAAAGCAAAGGGAAGCAGACAACTGTAATCATCAAAGGAGGTAAAAATTAAACTACACCTTCAGAGGGGGCCACATTTGTGCTAAAATTCCAGAAGCTGAAAGAGATGTTTTTGTGTTTGCTGACATAGCATTCTTCACCATGAATTACAAATTCTCATATTCTTATCCAAGGACAGAGTTCTGTTCTTTCCAAAGATTCTGAAGGAGCTTTTTCAAAGTACATCCGTGGTCTTAGCTATATTGTTTGAAAGACAAGACTGAAAAAAATCTAAACCTTATCGCTGCAGTTTGACTGACAGAGTGGGAAATTCACTGCTCAAGAACTGAAGTTAGGATCATCCTGAAGCAGTAAAATCATTTAGGCTGGAAAAGATCTTTAAGATCAGAGCCCAACCGTTAACCTAACACTGCCAAACCCACCACCAAACCGTGTCCCTGTGTGCCGCACGTACACCTCTTAAATACCTGCAGGCATGGTGACTCCTCCACTTCCCTGGGCAGCCTGTTCCAACAGTAGTAACTTCAAGACCAACAAACAGTTAATACTACCTTCCCTTTCAGAATCTGTTCAGTACTATCAATCTTTAGCAAGAGAATGCCAAATTTACTGCGAAAAAATAAAAGAGTGTTTCCGCGAAGTTTCAAGAAAACTCAAATTATTTTATTCACAAAAGCAGAAGTCGATAAAAATATAGATATCCTGATCAGTTTTACAGACCATGTTAATTTCTTCACTCCTTCACTGACAGGCAAAGCATCATGAAAAAAAAACTGTAACAAGCATTTACATCACAAACCATTATTAACACAGATTCATGTATATGAGCAAACATTTTAAAGTTTTTGCATATAATTATAAATACCAAAAAAAAAATTACAGGTCTAACAAAACATTCCAAGAAAAAAAGCTCTCTTGTTCTTTCCTTTTTGTTTCTGTGCTGTACTGTTTTTCAGTGGTGTAGAGTATATACGTGCTGTCTCACTGGCATTTAACAAGTAGTTTTTGGGTTGAACTCCTTCAAGTGTTTTCTTTGAATTCCAAACCCCTTTATAGGTCACATTAGGATGTTTGTGCTAGATTACTCAAGTGATGCCAAAAGAACTGTCCACATTGCCACTAACAGCATCAGGAAGCTTTTTTTTAAAAAGTTATGGAGCACCCCACACAAAAATAACTGAAGATATCTTTGTTGTTCAAATCAAACTTCTGTCAGCTCAGTGTTTACATGTGAGCCAAATCTTTCCTCTTTTGTAGACATAAATTCTCCCCAGAAATCACAAGTGAGTTTTGTGACATTTATAGAAGCCTGGCTTTCAGGACCATGATGGAAGACAACTGAGATTAAGGAACAAGGCAAATAATCTATGTTCTGGTTGGTTGTTTTTGTTTGTTTGTTTGTTTTTAAATCCAGCTAGTAGGACTAAACCCACATCTGGAAGAATTCTCACCAAAATGAAACAGACTAAGTGCTAATTTTCTTTTTTTATTATGCTGTTATGCCTTTTAACTTTGGAGAGATAAAGGATTTGTGACCTCTCCCATCAGATAAACTTTGACAAAATGTTTTTAAAACAGATCACAAAATTATAAACCAAAAATTATTTGAAAACAAAAACTAAACAGAAAATGCTGTCATTTTTCAAAAAGCACGTACTCAACTAGGCAGACAGAACAGTGAAGTACAGCAATTGACTTTTAGGAAGGGTTGCCTTGTATAGAAAACAAGTCCAAACCTATAATTATTACTGCTATAATTCTGATTATCAAAATCTACGATAATATTTCAGGTTACTTGCATGCAAAATGCTTCCTGCCTCTGCCTACCTAAAATCTGGGAGCATCACAATGGAGAGTTTGCTCTTCTTCTAAAAAACAGAAAATCCATTTTCGTACATAAACAACTCTTGCTACGTAAGAGCTACAAGAGATCATGTAGATGACCTAGCTCCTCAGGACGTGACTAACTATACCTATATTATTTCTTACACCTTTACCTCCTGTTCCTTAAAATATCCAGCAATGGATCACTGAAAAGCAGGGACTCGTGCTTCATCCTGACTACATGAAAACAGTTGACAGTCAGAAGGGAAAGCACTCATTGCCAAAGGAAAACCCTGCACTCTTCTTATTGCAGTCTGGATACCAAAGGTGGTGTAAGCTGTTGCAGCACAGATTTTCACCCGACCACCTGCAGAATGAAATCTAGGCTACAATCCCACTGACTTGAGTACATCAGAATTGCATACTTAATGTACAGAATACACAAAACAAGATTGCCAACTATTACATACTGAAGAAATAGAGTATTTTCAGCAAACTCAAATTCTCTGCTGAAGATTTCTGCAACTGTGTGATTCCTGCAATTACATGACTATACCTATCTGCAACTCACTTACCCAGCCTACCCTCTCTGTTGAACTTGCGTTCATGGTAACAGGAATAGTGTGCACTGTCTCCTTTTACAAAAGCAGAAAGCATTACCAGTCACGATTACTTGACGTGACTCCAACAGAATCTTCAAAGTATTAATATTTAATCGAGAATTTATTTTTACAAAACACAGATACAACACTACCCAATGTAGCAAAATAACAGAATTGAAAAAATTCAAAATATTTAAAGCATTAGGATCTAAAATAAATAATGCTATCTAAAAAGAAGCATTCAGGTTTTGTGATTAGGAGGAGGCAGTTCCACTATTACTGATCTCCTTTTTCAAATTCTTTACAAGTTCTATAATTTAGATAGAAAAATATACAAGAAAAGAATTTTGGGATAAAGAATAGGTTGAGTACGTAACATTTAACATAAATAAAAAGCCTAAAACAAAACCAAAAAGAAAACCAATCATTTTATTTCTGTACATCAAGACTACAAATAGTATTTTAACACTTCATTACCCAAATTAAGAAATTATACATTTTTATATGGTTACTAGTAAACATCTTAAATCACTCAGTTTCCCCACATTTAAAAGGATATTGCTGGTTACTGCTTATTAAATATGAAATCAAACAGTTTCCAGTAACAGCAAAATATTTTTTTGCATAAGAGATGAATACAAATTTGATTGTAAATTTTGATGATTTAGAATATAAAACTAAGGTTCAGAGGGATGCATTTATGAATCTTACAGTTTAAAGTATAACTCCTTTTTTTTTAGTTGACTACAGTTTGCATATGAATACCCAACAATGTGCCTACTACTAGAAGATCAGTCCCTTCCATATGTGTAGTGGCCTGGGCCATGGAAGAAGATTTAAGGTAAAGGATAAAGGTTGATGAACGGTCACAAAGCGCTGATGTGGCAATTCTGACATCAGATAAGGAGGAAGTAAAATGTTAGAACGAGGATGTTAAATGAGGATGAGGTTTTATAGACGTCAATGGACATAGCCAATAATGAGAGGTTTTAAAGCGTGTGTACATCGTATGCAACAATCAACATTAAGGTTTGCACATGTACGGAAATCAGAACTGTATAAAAGAATCGCCTTTTGATAGAGTAAACTGACTTTACAGAGCATCATATTGGTGTGCTGTGTCCCGTCTCTCGCAAGATGACTCCCACACATATGAAAGCAATTTTTTTCCCAGATATCAAATTACATTAAAGCAGCATATTCCCACCTACTTTTCTTAGCAGAAGTACTGCAGGCAGAGGGATGTAAAAGCTGTTTAATCACAAAAAAATAAGGAATTTGACTAGTGTCTACAGCACAGATATGATATTTAAGATGGAAAGAAACCATAGGGAAAAGGAATGTGAACACCACAGGCTTCAAATATAAAAGATAAAGCCTGATAACTTTGGTTCAAATAATTTTAATAGTTGTTACACGTATATTTTTCCAAAGTGATGACTTTTGTATGTACTGTGTATGCAATAGGCGTCTGATACATTAAAAAAAAAATCTGTACAGGCACAAAAGACAGAAACAGAACAAACATGGATAGTCACATCCATTTACGACAGTGTTCAAGTGATAATGACACAGCCAAAGGTTGAACTTAAAATAATGTAAATCCAATTTCTCCAAGGTATTTCAGAAAGCACAAATGGAATATTATAAACTATTTATCTCAGTGCCTACCATCTTGAGGGAAGGTAGTATAAAATAAAATCAGTTCTGCAAAAACTATGATTTGTAAACAATTCTACAACATAAGTAAAGATAAAGATGTTAGGTTATCAGTAATGAGCATTTTCATCCTCTCAGTTCTGGGATATCTGCAAACATCTGCTTCACTTCCCTCTAAGAGATTAATTACAGGCTGTTAGCCCTGTCTCATCCCAATGCGCTGCATGGTACACAACTTTATTGCCAGTTTGTGAAATTATTTATGTTTGAACAGCACAAAGCCAAAGCTTCATCTTTGGTTAATTTCACTGAGATGTCACTGTTCTTTAAATGTGCTCTTTCTTCGCATAAACACAGAAAACAACCACACTGCACACAGCATTCATTGTTTTCAATCATAAAGCAGTGTCAATGTAATATTAATTAATGAAAGCTAACTAAGAAATAATGTTTAAAAATGAAACCTATTTGAGGGCATTCAGTAAGACACAAGAGCTGCAGAAATCTAGACAGAATTCCCTTAAAACTGCTTGGGTAGGGTGCTGCTTATAGAGTAGGCACTGGTTAGTTCCTCTGCAGATCATCCAAATAAGCATCAGTTCGACTCAGCTTAATTCAAATCCAGCAGCACATTCAATGGCATAAAGAAGCTTGCTTCGCATAAGATTTTCGTCATAAAACTCAGGAAGCTTCAGCAAGTTCATGCAGGTACTGGCAGTAGGTAGCCTGTCTAAATCAGATCCTCCATTGTGAATGCAAAAGGCAGGATATAACTCCTGAAAAATGCAACAGAAGAAACGTATCAAAAAATACATACAGGCCAAAACCTACCCCATAACAGCTAGCAAAGACTTCTAGGAAATAAATCATGAAATTAAAGCCTGTCACAATGACATAATCAAGTGGCATCTTCTTTTATTCCTGGTGGCCCCAAAAGAGCTCTTGAATTGTATAGTGCCTTCCTCTACCCTTGTCCCCACTGAGATCCATTAAATTGCAAAACACAAAGCAATTTAGTTCTAAGGAAAAAAAATAACAAGTTGTTACTTTTTGTACATTCTATTCTACAAATCTGTGATCCCACAAGAACAGTGAACCCCAAAATGGAAAAAGTCATACAGCAGCATGCAAGAAATTTTTTGTTGTATTTGGGAGAAACAACTGGGTTTCACAACCTCAGACTCTCCTCACCACCTCTCAAATGTCCATGGATGCTGTTTATTATGTAGGAAGAGGAAAATGACGGGTCCCTGCTACAGTGATGTTTTCCGATAGTGAAACATGCTGAACACCGGGAACAACAGACCACTAGCAGTAATGGAGGTAAGTGGAAAAGGATGTTCTGTCCTTGAATGACATGTAATATTTGTCACTGTATAATGACATAGCTTCTTCTGAGAATTATACTTTGGGTTTTTCTTTCCAGGCAGGGAAGACATTGTTTCTGTATACACAAAAAATCCCAACAAAGGCAATTTTGCTCTAGCTAATGAAATGATGTGCTATGCCAGTTACAACATTCTTCTGTTAGTTTAAAAGTATTCCAATTTTATGCACAAATGCTACATGAGCATTTGTCATGTTCAAATGATGCTCTAAGAAAAAGGATGAATGAGTGATCAATTCTAAGAACAAATTTTATGAAGTTGTAATACTACATCGATTTGTGACATTAAAAAAAAATCCCGAATAAAGGAACTATGATCAAACATACCCTTTCAGTGTTTTCCTTTTAGAACTTCAGTTAGCATGCCCCAGATATATAAGATAAATTCTTCCAGTGGATGAGTATCAAGCCAACATTTTCCTTTACTCACCACAATATACAATGGTATTTTCTTCATTGAAATCAATTATCTGATACAATGCTAAAGGCATTTCTTGCCCTCGGGAGACTTCTGTTTAAACTAATCTTTCAGCAAGCCTGCAATTTATGAACTTCAGGATGAACAGTACTAATGACTTCAGTAGACCTGTTCATGTGTAAGATTAAGCAAGTATTTACACTACTATGTCTAGAACTCTGAAATGAGAGGTACTTTATAAGCTCCAAATAAAGGTCTAGCTTTACTTAAAGCAATAATACTCAGTGTTTCTTCAGACTAATTATTAAAGTCACTTGGCTGTTATTGGGATGATACTGATGTGCACAGTGATGTGGTAACTATTGATCTGAGGAACAGACTCATAAGACATTTTGTATGTAGTATCTGTTTCAATAATATCAGATCTTTTTTTCTTCTAAGAAAAAGAGTATAGTGAAAATTATATTTGTTACCTCTAGATCACTGCAAGAACTGCAAGAACTTTGCTGGCAAGAAAGTATTCATTTTATCAAATGCTTGCCTGAGGTAAAACAGTTCTGATTTTAAAAACTGGAAAAAAAATCCCAGCTCCAAAGGCAAAAGGTCAATGAGATTCTAAGCTAAATTATTGTTCAAATGGAGGCCTTAGAAGTATTTCATGGCAAAAATGCTGCATTTTTAGTGTTCCTTTCAAAATGCTAATTGAATTCCCCTACTTTAGCTTTAAAAATGGAAAAATGAAGTTCTAAATTGAAGTGTCATGCCAAGGGCACCATTTGTTGCATAATTAAATACTGTACAGCAGGAAACTGCAATAGTTTGGAAGTGAAAAGTATCATCAATTTATTATGTGACCTGATTGGAACTTAACAATTTTTAACCATGCTTTAATGTTGGGGCTTTTTTTTTGTCCATAACAATCACATTTATTAAACTTATTAAACTTTAATTAGCTTTAGTAAATGTTATTCTGAGTCTGAATTTTGCAGTGAAAGTTCAGAATTTTTAAATGATGCAAAGTTAAACTGTGTCATCTATTAGCTATGAATGTCAAGACATTGCCTTATCTTAAATTAACATGCATTAACTTTAAGAAAATGTGAAGGTTCCACAATATAAAGTGTACAGAAGGTTTCAGAGTGAGAACCAGCAACTGTGTTCCTCAGAAAAATACAGTACTTATATTAAAACTGTAAACAAATTTTGAAGATAGCTTGTGTTAATGTCTAAATATATTCAGACAGTGATTTGGCCCGCAATATTCAGCGCTCCTGCCACTTTGCACTCTTCTCCTTCAGAGCTATAAACATCACACTGTTGTAGGCTACCAAGATGCTACTACTGATGACAACACCAGTTACCCACTTCCTTTTCTGGCAAACCCCTGGTTCATGGGTAAATACATGTTAACAAGATACTACTGCAAGCACCATGCAAGTACTGACCTAGCTCCTGCTAGGTGCTGCCAGCAGAGCGGCAGCCATGCCTTTCTACTCAGCTGCTGCCAAGACTCTTGCACATGGCTGAGCTCACAAGTCCGTTGCACAGTGAATTAATCTTTTAACTTACTGCCACCATGCTGAAAATTTGATGACTATTTTATTTCCAGTTCTCCTAGCCAAGTATGTTAAAGTCAGTCTGTGCCCTACCACCCAAGTACACACACAAACTTCAGCTTTCCACATGTGGCTTCTTTCTAATATGTCACTGTCAGCCTTAATTTTTTAGACTTTTGATTAATTTCCTCCATCTCTTCAAACGTCACGCTGGTTACCTCAAAGCTGGCTAGCTACATCTGCATTTCCTCCTCTCTCCTTGTAATTAAAAAAATATGTCAACAAACATATAAAAAGTGACTTCTGTTTACTTTGTTTCCATACAACTCCTTCCCAGCTCTCCCTTCACTACACGTCTCATGCACTGTTCTTTCTTGGTCTCATTCCACACTGTCCTATAAAACTCTGTTGCAAGAGTAGCGTACAGTGATATTCACACGGACTGGAGAGTTAAAGAGAAATGCTTGCAGGCTTGAGAGTTAAAGATAAATGCTTGCAGGCTTTTAAATAATCAATCACATAAATCGATCAGTGAATACCCTAAATAGGATTCATGTTATCAAACAGCCATCTCTGTTGCCTGCATATCCAAATATAGTCAACCCAGACACTCTTCACTGTTCAAGGGGATCTAGTTAGTATGTTTTGTGGAGTCTAAGGCATGATTCATTTCACCCTGAAGTAGACACATGGAACAGTCAGACAAATTACAAACAGCAAGTGCCAATTCCTCTCCTAGGTGCTTGTAAATGGAGTGTGGCTGAGCTATACGTTACAGGTATTGAAGATGGAGGATATGTTGCCTATCCACATGCTAACGCCACCACAGAGAGCTTGCTACAGCGGCTGAGGGGATAATGCAGAGGGTGAGACTGCACAGAGGGTTACAGCACGACTGTACTAAACGGAGGTTTGAGCGATCACACACTGCAATGGCAGTGCTGCATACCTCCATCAGCTTACAAAGAAATAGGAAAATTGGAAAGGGAAGAGATCACGAAGTTGCAGCATAAGGGGATAGATCGAAGTCAAGGGAAAAGGGCCGTGCTTCCCTGCAGAATTTAGCACTAGAAACAACTCTTCCACTTCCAAAATCACTTTGCAGCATAGGGAAAAAAAGCCGCTGTTTAAGCTACCGGGAGTATTCTTTCATCACCTCTCGTAACTGATCCACACACTACTGTATGATAACTCACATCTGCTTTTATATATTCTAAATCATTCAAGTTTCAGAGGGCTGTGTCTGAGACTAACCATCATTTCAATACCGGAGTGTCATCTTTGTTTTCCAGAAGAAAACTGTATTCGTGAAAAAAGTCAATAATCCAAAGTTGAAAAATTCTAGAATTAATTTTGTTTAATTCCATAAGAGGAAAAAAATGGTAAGTACTACAAGTATCTAAGTTGTATGTATGGATGAGGAAGGTGGGGATTTTTGTTTAATTTTTTACTTCTGACACCTTTATCATGTGTCACCCCCAGGACATGTCACAGGAAAGGGCCCAATTCCTCAAGCTAAGAAAATATTCTTCTAGCATTTGCCTTTCCAGTATTTTTTTAAATGCTGATTAAAACAAAACAAAACAAAAAAAAACCCCACCAGAATGAACTTTCACAGTATAATTCAAGCAAAAACTGTGCAAAATTCAAAGTATGTTGTTTTCACCTCCAGGCTATTATGTCTACCTGAATTCCTTGTTCCTATATAAAATGCTAGTGTCTGTCCCTGAAGTATTTCTATAATGAGAAAATGCTAATTCAACACCACTTATTTTACAAAACAGTTAATAAGCCTTCAGGACTTTGACAATACCTGCATTTATTTCTTATGGGTTGATCTACCTATTTTACCTATAAATTTAGAAAATTAGTTACTATCCACTGCTAATTAAAAAGTGTACCACAGTACCTTATGATGTGAAAATTTTAAAAGTACATGTACTCAAATTTTGTTTAGCAACAAATATTATTCTTACTTGAAAGGAACTGCATGATGCAATGCCTGTAAAAGTTAATACAAAGGTGGGATTATGTGGAACAACAGCAAACACACTGTTGACTATTGTACTAAAAGTGAGGCAACTAAAAGTTGCCTTGAATCAATTTATTCTTTTATTTTCTTACAGAAAAGCACTGAATGTTCCTAAATTTTAGTAGAAATAAAGTCCATGACCAGTTCTTAACCAAAATTTTGCAGCACAGCTGAAACTCATAGGTAGAGTATCTCCAGAATTCAGTTTCAAAATGCCTTCAACTTGCATCAGCATTTTCGTTTTATAAGCAGTAGACAAGTTTTCTGCATACTTAAGCTTCACTAGATTGTTAATGACATCAGCAAAATATGTAGATACAAAGGCTAATGAACTGTGACCCTATAAACAGATAAACAGTAATTAGAAAGAAAAACATCTCCTGCTTCAAATGGTTAATTTAAAGGGTTCAATTTTAATGGCTGCTTTTATACCCTAAATCCTCTTTCGCCTGGTTTGAAAGACATTAACTCAACCTGTTCCTTGAAACTGGTAGCAATACTGCTTCTGCACAGTAACATGAAACAGCATCAAGGATCTTCCATGACAAAGAGTTCAGTGCTCTAACTGATGTATTTGTAGCTTATCAAATTTTGCAGTTGAAATAGAAGACAAGAGAACAATATTTCATTAAGTATTTTAAAACTATACTGATCATACATGCAAATGCATTGAAACTGTTTCTGTAGTCACAGAGGAACGTTCTTCTCAAACTGTAAATTCCCACAGACAAAAAAGCTTGTCTCATAACCTGCAGCATTTACAAAAACTTGCCAGGAAGCTGGGAAGACATATACCTTAAACCCCAGAAGAGGTGGTCGAGAGCAGCTTGTTACAAACTTGAGTAGCTTGCGTTTCTCTTCATCAGTGAAGCTTTCTACAACTCTCCAGAATATTTTGATTACAGGATGGTCTGCTGTGTAGCCACCTGTAATGAGATTTAAATGATTTATCGGTAGAATAGTTTCATGTAAGAAAACCTAGCATCAGTCTTGAAAAGCTTGGAGAAAATATTATAACCAGTGGGCTTACATTGCTAACTTCCAGTATCTACAGATCTCTTTGATCACTGCATTTTGGGTTTCTCATTCATTGCTTTCGTGTGGCTATTTCCCTCACCTTCTTAACTGCAGTTTTCTTCACTGAATCCTACTTATTTTAAATTAATTTTATTTAGTTTAGCATTTACCTAGTAACTCTGGACTACTGCCTTTTACTCCAAGAGTTTCCAAAATCTGCAAGACTCATGATGTTGTTTAATGAATCAACTTACCTTGAGGTAAGCCCGGATGTGAACTGATGATATAGTAGCTACTTTTTGATTACATTCATAATAAATGCAGAGCAAAAAACCCAACTATCCCAAAGGCATTTGCAGACTTATTTTCATGGCAGACACCATCACTGACTAATATGCATTTGGGAAAGGAATTACGTGTCCTCTTATTATCCAGCTCTAAACTTCTATTTAAGTGTCTGAATAAAATAAACTGCATACCTTATTTCCCAGCATTCATAAAATTAGGTTGCAATTTTACCCAATCTTCCAAAATTCAGGCCCATCTAGAGTTTGGCCAAAGTTAACAACCAAAGTTAACAAGAATGACCCTACAAAATTTTTTACAAGCTAGGATAAAAAGCAAGTTTGTTTATTCTGGAGTCAGTCATAATACTTTCTTTTACTTCAGTAAAATAAGCTTACCTGAATAGTTTGTGAAAGATTTAAGGTCATCCAAACTAATAGGAACCTGGGCACCAGAAGTCAGAACCTAATAGTGAAGGAAATTAGACAGTTAATTACAGGCAAAAAATAGCATTTATTTCACTTTAAAGCAATGGGTTTCTGCAGTTTTAAGCAAAAGTACCTGTATTTCCTGTTGATCAAACATTCGAAGCCATTCAAGATTCACAACATTGGCCAGTCCCTGACGGAAAGCAAGGCAATGCTGTCGAATTTGTTTGTTTAACCTGTAGTCTGCCACCAGATGGATGTACGCGATTCGGTTAGCACTGGTAACAGGAATATCTTTTCCACCTGGCTTCAGTTCAACCACCTATAAACATAACAGTTTTCATCACTTCGGTAAACTTTTAATTCTGTGTGCTGTAACCATAAAATTGAACTCCAAAACATTCTAGTAAGTGATGTATATATTTGAAGTTTACTAGAATATACTCAAGAATATTCACCTCAAACTAAGATAGAAGACTACAACAAGTTATAAAGGTACTGATTTTTCTGTTTACTCATAAGAGCATATTCTATAGCATCCGGTTTTTAGAACTAGACATCCAGCTGCTAATGCAGCTGACTGCATGGCCCTGTGGTTTATTACCAGAAAACACATTTGGCAAAGACAGATCTCTTTTATAGCAGTCAGTGTGCAATACTAAATTCACCACTGCCAGTCAGACAGAAACTAGGGTGAAAAACTGCCCCTTGGCAAGCTTGCCCCAGCTTCCCTTACACTAGTAAGGGACCTGGAAGAGACGATAGCCTGTGTAAGCAGAGAGCTCACACAGAGCACTCTCCTTCCAGTTGGATTAGGAAAGCTGTGCTTGACTTGCTAGGCTCTTCTCTAACTGTCCAGTGATCATGAATTCTACACGATCACATTATGGTAAAAGCAATGTCTGCTGAGTAAAAATCAAGATTCTGATACAAGCATAATTTACAGAATGACGTTCACAACTCCTACCATTCAAAATCCAAGCTATACATGCTCAGTACTTTCAGCAAAAGTAAAAAACAAACAAACATATCAAGCCCAAACCTTGTTTTTCTACTGGGAAGCTTAACTTTTGTCCTTCAAGTACCAAGGTACCTCAACACAGAAGAATTTTTAATGAAAAAAAACTAAACAACCGCAAACCAAAGATATTGTTAATTGCATCAAGATATAAACCAGGATCAAAGGTTGTTATTACTAACACACTGAAGACCCTTACATATTCTATTCTTTACTACATGAGGATAATTTTGTAGAGTAGCAGCCCAATTGGAAGGAATTATTAGAAAACTAAGAGGAGGATTAAAAACCTGAAAAGCTGAGATACTGTCACCTTCTGAACCCTTCAAAAGAGCGTTTGGTTTTCTGCACTCTGGAATTGGCAATTTTCAAGTTTTTTTTAAACAACTGTGCATTTCAGTCTGTGCATGTTTGCATCCTTAAAGCACAGAGAATTAAACATGTGAATAGCTTCTTTTGTAATATGCTTCCCAATAATGTAAGCTGTTCCAGTACTAAGCAAAATGAAAAACAGTAAGATTAAAAATTCACAGTGCTTTTGAGAATTCAGATTTTCACTTGATTAATAGTTTTTTATGGCCAAAAGTGAACATTCTGATCTGTGAATCTGACCTCCCAGATAACAGGCCAGAGGATTCTGTCTAAAGATTCCTGTATTTAACTCAATAAATCCACAGATGACTTACAGCACATTATTTAGAGAGACAGGCAATCCTCGTATAAAGACTCCATGTGATAGAGTATTTACCACTTTCCTTGATAAGCTATAACAACCTGAATTACAATAGGTGTTAAAAATATGTCTTACTTCCCACTTTAATCCTTCAACTGAGAGCTTCTTGCTTTTGTTACGCCCATAGAAAAAAATTCATTAATATTCTACCATGTCTGTGTGCAGGCAGTACTGACTATGCTTAAACCTTACTCCCTGAAGAATTAAATAAAACAAAGATGTCAGTTTAACTGACTGTTTCATACCCTGCACACATTAGCTTGGTTCCCTTCCGAGTTCCCTTCGACAAGAGCCACCAAGACAAGAGGCAGAATAGCTTTCTGTCCTGATTTCAGCTGGAATAGAGTTAATTTTCCTCTTAGTAGCTGGTGCAGGGCTGTGTTTTTTGGATTTGGTGTGAGAATAATGTTGATAACACACTGATGTTTTAGTATAGAAATGACCTACCAACAACTAAGTCAAGGACTTTCCAGTTTCTCAGGCCCCGACAGCGAGAAGGCTGGAGGGGCACAAGAAACTGGGAGGGGACACAGCCAGGACAGCTAACCTGAACTATCCAAAGGGATATTCCATGCTATAGAACATCATGCTCAATATATAAACTTGGGGGAGTTGACTGGGGCCTGCTGATCACTGCTCAGGCACTGGCTGGGCATCGGTCAGTGGGTGGTAAAGCAACTGTGCATCACTCGGGTTTTTTTCCCTTTCCTACCCTTTGGATTTTATTATTCTCCCCCCTCCTTCTCATTACAATTGCTATTATTATTTCTGTTTAATTTCCATTATTAAATTGTTCTTATCTCAACCTGAAGTTTCACCTTTTCCCTGATTTTTCCCTGATTCTCCTCCCCATCCCCAGGGGATGTTGCTGGCTGGAGTTAAACCACACTTTCCCTGGAGCCCAGCCCTTGTGGAGCCTGGCACTTATGCAGCTGGCCACTCTAGGGGATACCAGCCAGTACCTGGTGCCACGGACTGGCCAGAGGGTGAGGATATTTTTACTGGTCAAAGTCCAAAAGGAGTATTAATGGAAGTATGGGACATGTTCCATACCACAGTGGAAACATCTGATGAAAAGGGGTCACTGCTAAGCTTTCTCTGCTACTGCAGCCAACAATGCAGTCTAGAAATGTAGTGCGTTTCATCCCACCATAGTAGTTTTGCTATTGTCCCTGGAAAGTTAGTCAATAATGGGATTCATCTAATGATTAGAAACTTCTAATTTCCACTTCAAGTCAAATGGGTAAAGTTTGTTCATACCTATTGTTCTTATTTCAATATTGTCCTATAGCTTATATCCATGACATATTACTTACAGGCAGCAACTTCATTAATCTTCCCAGATCTTTTTTCACTGAACCAATGTCAGTCAGGTTCCTTCAATCTCCTCCTAGAAAATACCCTTTTTACAAAGCCTAACAAGATCAGAAAGCTTTCTCTTACTTATTATTTAAATTCCTGTCCTCTTCAGTGTTACAGGGTCAGAGTTACCAATGCTATTCCATATGCACTGATCACTGTTGAGACCTCAACGCTAACAGTAATTAACTACAAATTTTCTCTATTTGTTTTGCAGAACTGCATAATTGTTGTTCTTCTGTTGTTATTTCACCAAATACAATTCTTCTCTTTGACATATGGACACATTGAATTTGGCCGTATTAAAGCATATTTGTATTACCTAACTCATCGAGCTTCTCTCAAGAATACGGACACCAACAATAACTTAAGTAATAGTTATTATTCCATTTGTGTACAATAATTTCTGTGAGCTCAGTATTTACATAAAAGGATGCTTGAACTGACTTCCTAAAATAGCAAAGGGAACTACTGGCAGGGTGTTCTAGACAACTGTTGTGTTTTAAGATTCATGCCAGCACTAGGTGAAGCAAAACATCTGACTTTCCTTGCGTGTCAGCAAATAGAAATCAGGGCACAGTTTCATTTATGCTTATGTTTGCATTATAGCAGTATTGTCTCCACGGTGGTCTACAGATGTCGGGAAAGCTGTAATCATTGTATAATAAAAGCTGTTCTCTCTCCCTGTGATTTTTTCCTTTGGTTTGTGGAAGAACGAGCACTGTACTCTTTCTGACCACTATTTTTAGAAAAGAGGAAAAAATACTTGAAGAAATCCTATTTTTCCTACTACCGTTTTGTCAAAGTATCATCACAGTCTGATACAAAAAGGCTAATGTAGCAGGAATAATAAATATATTATGCCATAAAAGATAAGACAGATGTAAAACAGAAGACAGAAAGTAGTATCACTTGGTAGCAGTAAAACCATAGTAAATGTCAATGCACTTTCTACTCATTCAGTGTTTTCATGGCATTTTAAAGGAACTGTTGTAGAATTCCCATCTAATTCTAAATGTCAGGAATTAATTGTCACACTGTGATTGTTGAAGAGTTCCTTTTTCAAAAGGCCACAATACAATTTATTACATCTTGAAAGATTTTTCAGCTTGCGTTTTTATTTTTATCCATCCAATTTTTACCACTAGATGGTGCAAGATGATAACACAGGTTACACAGGATGGGCAAAACTAGAAAACTACCCAAAACGTGTAGACTGGTGTCATCACCTTATTTTCTATTTTGTAAATCTAAAAAAAAAAAAAATTAAAAATCATCTTAACTTGGTTCATTATCAGAATCACTTATTTTTAAAGCAATCAATTCATGCATATTATTGAGATAAGTATTCAGCTCATTCAGACAATACCACAGATAACTGCATTTGATTCCATATTCACAAAGTATGTGTTCAAAATAAAGGCGAAATATCAAAGTAGGATACAAAAAGTCCCATATTTTTATAAATCTGCAAGAAAAGGTGCTTTGCTTTTTTTTAGTACTATAGACAGAAGTATTGCATTAGGCCTCTGACTGAAGGTTAGATACAGTTGGAACTACAATTACATGCACTTAGGGTTTTCGTGGCTACAAATTCAATTATGTGTTTCTCCAGGTACACGCTTACTTAAAAAAAAAAAAAGTGATCCACTTGCATTTACATTCTTATTCAAGAAAACCACCACAGTTTGTTAAAAAAAAGTAGTAAATTATTTTATGTATAGCTTCAGTTCAACTGAACAGTTCAATCATTATTATAGCTACTATTTTGAACGTTATCACAATAATGAAGAGGAAAACAGTGAGTAACTATTTGTCAGGAAGAATTTGGAGTATTTATCTTCTAGCTTATTGATAATAATCTGTCACACAAAGTTGATTTCTAATGTGATTATGGACAGAAAATTGCAAGTCTCTGTTGGTAGACAAACTTCATGCCAGCTGCTGCTCACACAGATCTGGCAGTGGCAGCTGCATCCCAAGCTAACAGAGAAAAAGGGAACATTCAGAGAGTTAAGTAGGAAGTATTTCAAGAAAGAATAATGGACATGTCACCTAGGTGCTCTTTTCTTGTGCGTGAAAACATGTATGTCTTCATATAATCATAGAATCTCCAGTACAGTTTCAAAAAGCACTCTTACAGACAGTCAAGAACTCCTACAAACTTGTTTTTAGGACAGATGAAAATATTTTACCTTTCCTCTTGGACTCTGATCACTTTTGTTCACATCACCCCTAAAGCTCTTCCCCATTCTGAAAACAAGTCAATAAAGCTTTTCTTTCTTTCCCTGTCATCTGTCTTCCAGATGTTCAGGCAGGAGTTCCAGGTAGGAGATTGCATTTGAATGCCTAAGAATGCATTTGCCATTAGTGTTATAAATCTGCCTGAGAAGGATCAGCCTCAACTTAAATATTTTGCTTCTGAAAAACTTCCAAAATCATTCATCTAAGCCACTGTATCCTAGAAAAGAAGGCACCAAGACAGCCAGTTTCAGAATTATTTTTAAGGCTTGAAAATTTAAAGTCAAAAAACTCTCCTTTAGTGAGTCAACATATTTTCAGCAACAGCAATGGCAATCACATCTGTTTAAAAAGCCAAAGGTGTCCTGACACTGACTTCTATATTATATAGAATTTCATAGAAACTGCTACTATATATATTATAGTGCTTTACTGTGGATTTGTTCTTCTACACTTTAATTATGGAGTCTTCTGATTATGAAGTATTCTGATCACATTCAACTGTTCCAATCCATGTAATCTCAAAAATCACTGTTTTAGAACAGTCCCTGCAGTACAGAACCTAACATTTTTGCAGGATGAGGAATACATGTCTGAATCTTACTCTCTTCCCCTGGACAGCCACAAAACTCATCTTCCTCACTGCGGGGGTGGGGGGAGGTCTGAAAAGAGGAGGTATTTTCTTGGAATTGTTAACCTTACACTTATTATAAGCATTTTAGAACTATTTTATCACCATCTAATCTACAAGATAAAAGGAAAAATAAAATCAATATACACAGCTTCCTGAAGGCACCTGTAACTGTAGGCTGACATTCTTTTGAGACATTTTTACTGGCCACCATTTTATGCAGCAGATCCAACAACTGAAATCTCAACTGGTATCACTGCATTATACAGTTCTTTATCAAAAACTAAAGCTATTTGGGGTTGGAAAATAAGGTTGATGGCATAGCTCCCCTAATTAGCCGTCTAATGTGCAAATTATTAAGTACCTTTTTCAACTTCTGCTGAATGCACTTTGACAATAGTTTAATGGGATCTAAAAGCACATTACAGGATTGGAATCAATATGCTGATAATAGAATTTTACCTTCTACTACTGACACGAGGCAATAGAACCTCTTTTGAATGTGTCTTTCATTGCAGATAATGCTTTTGTGCCACAGTTGCTGGATGGACACTGTCATGAGGATAGCTATTTACAATGATAGATTTATGATGCATTTATTGGGCACTAATTTATTAGACACTAAAGTGGTTGTTTAGCTGAAAACTAGAGAAAATGTGCATTCAACATAAGGAGTGCAAATTAAGCTCTTTTCCCAAAGTGAATTAGCCTTACCTTGACACAATTATATTAGTATGCAATGGTTACACCAGTCAAATACTAGACAGAATGTATTTATTAAGGTTTATTAAGGCAATGAAACAAAGAATAAAAAGTAACCTGTTGCATTAAAACACAGAAGACTGTGACAAGAAACAATTAGTTGAACTACACTAAACATGCAGTCTCGTTAAAAGATGATTAATACTTCACAGTTATAGCGTTCTCTCTCCAAGTGTAAACATAGCAAAACAGCATAAGAATATTTAGTTTAACTTACATTGCATTTAATTACTCAGAAACTCACTATTTAATCTTCCTTTTAAAGTAATTCCAAACAATTAAAAATCAGAAGTCTTGATAATACAAGCTGTAGCCCTCAAAGGGATTCTTGCCAAGCCTAATTTGTTTGTTAAAATTCTCTTTTTACAGTTTTTTGTTGCAGTAGGTAGAACTGACATCATCTCTAATTTGGATCTCCTTTTATGTTATTTCTGAGCTATTTCCTCTTTTCTATATCCTTCTACTTTACTTGTTAAGGTAGGTTTTAATTTGTGTGGCTAATTTTTGAGGACATACAGAGTAGATGTATGAAGTATGGACACCAAAACCTCTCCCAAAAATATTCACTACTACTTATTTTTAATTAGAGACTAAACTGCATTTATATTAGCTGTGATCAACAAAACTATTACTTTAAGTGCATTGAAATGAATGGCTTTAGAATACAAACAAAAGATTTTTCTTGCCCTCCACAAAAATTCTAGGTTATATTGCAGAGTACCGTCTTGTGTGCTTTGCAACCTCGTAACCAAATACGCAGCTAGAACACAATTTGGTATCCGTCACTTACAGCACATGCTGCAACGCAGCAGGCGCTCTCTGTACAATACTGTACAATAGAGTAGGTGTTCTAGAACGTGCTTTCGCATACATTTGTATCACATGCCTTTATTTCAAGTTTTTGAGTGTTTTTCTAAAGACAGCGGTCAGAAGTTTTCATATAGGGAGTGTAACCCAGGGGAAAAAAAGATGTATTGTACCAGGCAATTGTTGACTCTCCCCTTCAGTATCATTCATGAACCGCAAATCTGAGGGTACTGTTTTGAATGCAGTCCAGGTTTTAGGATCTCCCATAACAACAGGAAATGGATGACAGGAAAGTCAAGATAAAGTCTGAGCCTGATGTTGTTAAAGCAGAAGTCTTGGACATCAAACTTGCTATGATTTAAGCAGCAGCAGAGAACACCTAACAATCTCCAGGACTAGCTGCTGCATCTCGCTGCTGCATCTCGCTGCCGCTTCTGTAAGATGTGCACAGTCCCAGGCTTCCCTGCCAGGCAAACTCAAGAGAACTGCTTACCCCTTTTACAGTCTCTGCTTCTTCCACTAGAAACAAAGCTGAATTCAGATGATGCTGCATGTCATAATGTGGTCAGGTCTAGTTTTTTGATCCAATTATTAATAAATACCATAATCAAGTATAAGTAGACCACAAGTAGTACACAACTTTAAATCCTCAAAAATTAAAAAGGAAGTACGACAAAGACTTTAACTAAGGAGATTAACTGTAAGAGCACATAAAGGCACACTTTTCCAGCTCTAGTGACATTTATTTTCTACTATGAACATAAGTGATCTTTAGTACTCACACAGAGCAAATAAAAGCCATAATCAAATTATATAGTACAACTGCATTAAAACTCACACTTAAGGACCTAACTAACTGGCCCTAACTAACTGCTTTTTGGAAGCACTGAATGCCCATTTCTCCCTCCTGACTCACCTGGTGTCTCAACCCCTCAAAAAACCCCCAAAATATTTAAGGTCTGATTTCAGGACCTCTACTTTGAAAATGACAGCTAAAGGAGACAACGCTTATCTCACAATAAAGGGTGATTATCATTTAAAACTATTCTGATTTCTAACTGATTCCAAAACCAGACAGTACTTCTACAGTTTACATATCCTCTAACTTTTGCAGTTACTTGAAGAGCAATTAAAGAAACACCATAAAATATTTTGTTGAAGAAATTATCTTGGGCAACAGAACTTTTCATGTATGTCTGTTAGAAAATAATCACTATAGTTTACTACGTAAAAGACCAGACCTTTAACTTGTCATCAAAAGTGTTTTTTTTAAGCACACATTAGTTATTGTCTATTCCCAATACTGAGTCAGAATCCCTATGATGCCTCAAAACACACAGCACCTTCAACAGTTATTTCCTATCACTTTAAAAATTAATTAATCATGGTAGTAACAATTCATCAGTCGTTAAAAAAAAAAGTGAAAGCTATTCTTACCTGGGCTTCCCCAAGGTCATTGTTTACCACAGTGAAGTTTAGTCCAAGTTCTTCTACATCGCCTTCATAGCTCTTGAGAAAAAGCAAATTTTTGTACATTTCTGGATCTAGTGAAGCTAAATGATGAATGTCCACATCAGCACTTGTCCCCAGTAATTTTGAGAGGAAAAAACTAGCAAATGGCAACTCCACCAGCATATTTTCATAAAGAGCCTGAAAAACACAGCAATGAAAAGCACATTATATTTTATTGTTGTACATGCAGGAATTCTAAAGGCTATTATCTATTTCTCAACATTTTGGTAATTCCTTCTTAATTTGGTACCTGAATAGGATCTTCTGGTATAGCAATAGCCCAGATATTGCATGAATTTAAAAGCATTCATCTGAAGTTTGAAAACTGAGTATTTTTGTGAAATACCAAGCTCCTAAATTTTACAAATTAATTATGTGGTGACTTACATTAATCTTCTTGCCTAAAGTATGATAACAAACAGAAAGTGTATTAATTGCATAGACTGGCAAGAAAAGCAAAGTTTGCTGAAGGACAACACAACTGCATCAAGAATATCTTCCATATAAAGTTAGCATCTCTACCTTCATTAGCATTTCACCAGCAGTATCCTCTCATTCTTAACAATTGCTACATGTAAAATAGTCAGCCCCTTTAAAATAACTATGTAAAACCAGTACAGTTAAAACTAATCCAAATAAACTATTTTTCTTCCATGTTATACAGATTCATGGCTGTATCTTTTTGGTGAATTCTACTGCTTAAATGGCATCGTCAAACCATCCTAATTTCCCCACCAGAAGCTTACCAGTCATGACAGTACCGTACATCCAATCCTTCCTATGCCTGACACTGTTACACCTGCCAAAAAATTGCTGAACCAAAAGTGAGCCTGACCTGAATATGCAGCACTCACGAAAAATACACTTTTACTGCAAACTGAGAGTTTCCTCAACAATTTTCAAAAATGCACAGAACTCCAGCAATACCACTCTCAGTTGATCTACTGTATGACCACATTGCAATGTAAAGCAAAGCAACTTTGCATATTTTTCATACAATAAGTAACAACTTCTTGTTCATGGGAAGAAAAAAGTACATATGGTAGCTCTCAAAACAAGGTGAGATTGAGACTTCAGCACTAGAAAGAGAAAGCATGGTATTATTTAGAGAAAGCCTACATGAATAAAGGAAAAATAAGAGACCGCTGCCATTCCTGAAACATGCTGGCTGTGCCTAGCCTTTCCCATTGTCTAGTTTGTTTGCCACATCAGCATCTTTAACAATGACAACCAAATCTTTACAGTATCATTAATATCCCTGCCAAGCTGATCAGAAAAGGCATCATCAACGTAACATCATTGTTTGTTCTCTTTTTAGTCTTCAAGAGCAGTGTTTTGTCATTCCTTAATTCCTCCAGAATCTGCTGCAAGCTTAGAAAAGGAAGTACAATGAGCAAAAAAAAGGAAAAAAGAAGAATGTAGCTGTAATCACTCAATGATATTCCAACAAAAACGTTAAGAAAAATATACACAATTCCTTAAACCTTTGAAAGAACATTTCTATGAGGTGAGTTAGACCTTGCAGAAAGAATTGAGAATAACGAGTTCAAAGCCAGAGGGTGCATTATATTTAGAGCTATATGATTTATTCAAGGTGTAGAAGTCGAAATCCTCATTTGTATAGTTGACTTTAAAAGCAAACTAGAGGGATAAATCATTAATTTGCAATGTATAAGGTCACTGTTTGCTGTTCCTGCATTAGTAACAATAAAGCTATTGTAATTCCTTAAATATATCAAAGCTACCCGAATTTAAAATAGAATTCCATCTATGACTCATAAAATGTAAATGTAGAGGTGTAATTTTTTACACAAGGCAGGTTTAAGCCTTTAGAGCATTTAATATACAAGGACTAATAAATGATAGCACTAAAAACTATGATCACATCAGCTAAATGGATTATAAATTAAATTTCCATAATGTATGCAACTGAAATACAAATGTAGACATAAATCAAGGTATTTTCTAAACACAGGTTAATTACACAAATTCAAAACCTGTCTATTTTTTATGCAAAATAATCCACTTAGCATTTTTCAAACTGGTCTTAAGTCTTAGCCACTTGCAACACTTAATCCTAGAAGCCTATCAATAATTCCTTGTCAGGAAAAAACAGCAATAGGTATATTGAAGAAACTTGTATGTTATTTTTCAAGTGTCTGTCTTTTATGAGTGTTTATTGCTAGAAATTGTGCCAAAATGATTTGAAATAAAAAGGATTAATTATAGTAGAAGCTTTTTAATATAAGTGAGTGCAGCTGCAATGCAATTAATGCAAATTGTGACGCTATCAGGAAAATAAATGTGAACAACATCACTGGCTACTTCTGTTTGCTGCCAAATAACTTCAGTAATTTACTACATTAAGAATCAATAAAAAAATAATGCATTTCAAATGCATCACTATTAATCTTCAGGTAGTTCCAAAGTGAACATTTATAATTTCATCTAAAAACTATATAAAGCATTTTTAAATAAAATAAATTGTGCAACTTGAGAATAACTTTAATTACTCCTTCTCTTAGCCAAGTAATTGCAGTATTAAAAAAAAAAAGTCTTTTTGGAAACAAGACAAACAGTAATGTTTTAATTAGTCTGAAAGTCAAGCTATCCTAATAAAGTTTAATAAAAAATGCACTAACACTCTGGTAAATAAAATTGGTTTTGTTTCAAAGAGGTAAATTATACCATTACAGCTCCAGCACCACACAAAGATGCTGAGAAATGCTGTGTACATCTGAACATGACCAAACAAACTGAAACTGTATTCTTCAGTTTCCCTCTAACTTCCCTGCTTCTCTGTCAGCATGAACTGATCAAACTACCTGTCTCTGCCAAAAGGTGTGATTCCACCCATTCCTGCCACAGAAATGAAATAAACCAGCTTTCTGAATCAACTGGGTTTGTTTGCAGGTAGAGTAATTGTATAGTATAGAGGTTACATGAGCATTATGACATGCTGAATAAAGTTCAGAAGTTGCAGATTATTTGTGCTGTGCATTGTTTGTGATGTTGGGTTTTAGGTTTGGGGGTGGGGGGGTGTTGGTGGACTGTCCTGGTTTCAGCTGGGATGGAGTTAATTATTTTCTTAGGAGCTGGTACAGTGCTGTGTTCTGGCTTTGATGTGAGACTTTTCAGTTCCTCAGGCCTTGCTAGGGAAGAGGCTAGAGGGGCACAAGGAGCTGGGAGGGGACACAGCCAGGTCTGCTGACCCAAACTAGCCAAAGAGGTGTTCCACACCATGGGACGCCATGCTGGGTGTATATACCTGGGGGTTGGCCGGGGGGGCAGGTCATGGCTCAGGGACTGGCCGGGCATCGGTGGGTGGGTGCTGAGCAGCTGCCCCATGCACTATGTGTTCCTTTCTTCCTTTCCCTCTGGATTTTATTCTTTCCCTTCCACTTTTCATTATAACCGTTACTGTCATCATTGTTATTATTGTTCTTTCATTTTTATTCTATATCAATTATTACATTGTTCTTATCTCAACCCTCGAGTTTTACATTCCTCTCCAACTCTCCTCCCCATCCCTCGGGGTGAGGGGGGAGTGAGCGAGTGGCTGCGTGGTACTTAATTACCAGCTGGAGTTAAACCACAGCATAGACACTGTTTGAAGTTGAGCTTTCTTTCAAATCAGAATCCGATCCAGCTCACTGCTACGGCTGAAACCAGGTAGGAAGAGCAAGACCGTTTGCTTCCACGGGAGCACAACCTTAGAGCAGCCAGTTGCCCATGGAAGTCCACCCTGACAGTATTTTTCTTACTGCAGCTAATCTAATGGCCGACACGGGAGATAACTCCTTTCCTCTTTTTTCTTAGTGAACTGTCTTGGGGAGCTATAAATTACTTGAGATGAAATACTGAACTCTCTGAACAGGCCTTCTGCAATATCAACATAAAGGAGGCAGGAGCCCAGCCTCAGTGACAGGCAAGGGACTGGTGCCCACCTCTAACAGAGGGAACCAGCTGTCAGGTTAATCAGCCGCAATATGAAGCTGCAGCATTAGAATATACTTATATATTTACTTTTTAATACAATCACACCCTCCCCACAGAAGCAGTCCTCTTTTTCTCCTCCAGTAGCCAACAGGCAACAATGCTGACAAAGAAACTGGCTTGCTCTTGGAGGGAGGTGAATAATTTCGTTTGACTGTAAGCTCTTGTTCATACATTGCTTCAAGAACTCAAAGCCAGCAAGTTTAACCAATATACATTTTAATACTAAACTCTTCTCAAACTTCAAGTACTCTCACCCTTTGGCAAGTTTCCTTTAACTCTTACAATCGTCACTGATGGGACTAATGCCATTCTATAATGAATTCTGGGAGCTCACATTCCCCACTTTTTTATCTACCAAGCCCCTTACTTGACTTCAATTGTGTCTATCCTGCAGTCCCATAAACTGCAAGCAACTTACATAAAGCAAAAAATCCAGATAGGGAGTCACAAAAGGAGCAATTAGTGGTCAAATATGACATCTGACTTCCTAGGTTTTAACCTTTTGATGGGGGGAAGGGGAATCAAACACCTTAACAGAGCCTATATACCTATGCCTCCTCTAAAGGCTGGGCATTTATTAGCATTCCACTTCCATGGAAGTGCAATTTGCATATGCAAGTTGTGGGCAAGAAGCTAGTCTGAAGCAGAGACAGGGATGTCTACATCAAGGGCAATCACACACGCACTGTAATGCTCATAGGATGACACATTCCCAGAAGCTAAAAGGTTATGTCTGCTAAAAGGGCCAATCTGGACTTCCCAGTCCTATTTCAAACTCATGTAGGTAAGGGATGCTTTTTAGGCAAAGTGATGACATATCTAGATAACCAATAAAATAACTTAAAAGCTTCTGAAACAACTAAACAAAACAGAACAAACAAAGAAGTCTGGTTTTTGATAACAAATTCCTTTCGGTATTCTTCACCCCAGCATTTTCCCATTATCCAAGAAGCCTTGCTAGCTTTTTAAATTTTTTTATTTATTTATTTTTAACATCTATGGGTTAAAAGAAGTTTTTTCTGGTTAAAAGGCCAAGCAATTATTTCACTACGAAAGAAGTAGTATTCAGTAAAAGTAACTTCATACACCTCCCTCCCTCTGTGTGTGAATGCCTGTAGAACACACCAGAAAGTTAAAAACAAGCAAGAGTAACTGAAAGCCTACTGTGGTTAATAGGTTTTGACTTCACACACAAAGCGCACGGACTGAAGCCTATTGTTACTCTTTTAAATATTAGCTAGTTGTGATTACAGTATAGTTCGACTATAATTGATTACAACAGAGTAGCTACAAAAGAAATCAGTATATAGATCACAACTTGGTCATCTAAAGTGACAAATATGTTCAGATACTTATGAATATCCTGAATGCATTCATTAAGCACCTGTGATGTGTGGAAACAAGGAATGGTTCTTTAAGGCAAGCAACTTTAAGAATACAGGCATGCAATTAGTAGCTTTAATGTATCATAGAAGCATGATCTCAGCTGGAAGGACACTTGTATACAGCACATAGTAAGAAAGGAAGGAAAATGATGCAGTTCTCTGGGCAAGAAGGACTTCTTCCTTGTTTTCAACACAATGGGAATAACATCTGCCTGGGACTATATATGATAACTATCACAGTATTATTTAAGCAATATGTGGTCACATGAGGTATTGTTAAGGTATAACACTCCAAGATTTAGGCAACACTCTTCAGAAAGAAACAACTTTGTGCCATGTTTTAAAACTGGACAAAATCTAAGCTAGTTATTTCAGACAAATTAGCCGTATACAGTAGAGGTTACGTGAGCATTACAACATGCTGAGTAAGGTTCAAATTACATAAACAAATTCACAGATGAACCAACTAAACCTTCCTGACTGTAAGGCAGCTTTAGTGCCTTTACTTATACTTTCAGGTCTACAATTAATTCCATTATTTCTACTTAAGAAAGATTTTTAGTTAAATAATTAATCAGTCATTGTTCCTACTTTCCATTAGTCCTTCACAACCCAGAACTGTATTTTAAAACCTAAACAATGCTAAAGTCATACCCCTAGAGAGACACACTTAAGGCTTATGGGCTGAGGCAGTAAATGACTGAGCTTAAATTCAGGTATTTCCCTAATCAGCCCCCAAGACCATAACCCTTTCTATTTCAGTCATTTTAAACAGTTACTATTAAATAATACTTAGCACTTACAGAGTGCAATAGATCTTCAAAGCTGTACAGAACCATTAATAAAAATGATAGAAAAATAGCAAAACCATTAGAACTTCCTTCTACCTTATTATTTATATTCGAGAAATATCACACTTACAAAGCCTTTGGGGCCAGAAAAGCCTTTTCTACCCTAATGAAAAAGATAAAACTAAAAAATATAAGCTACATTAAAGTTAACATGTATTCATTCCTATATCTGAAGCATTTTTAAAGCTAGCATTTAGTAATTTTAAAGCTAAAATTATTAAGTATATCTGTAAGAAATTATGTGCTTTAAAGTGAGCAAAAACAAATTTATACCGTTCCTAACGCCAATATGAAAAATTAATTCTATCAGGTGGTGTGTCACAATGCAACATGTCTATCTGGTAGCTTTAAGTCACTGTTTCTCAGTTTTCTGAGCTCGACAATAGCAGAGACATCTGGATGCATTATATGACCACAGTAATGGAAAATCTGGTACATTATCTTCCCTATACCGCTGCAAAAATTCATAGTGCATTTTCTGTTCAAATACTAGATGCCTTTTGAAAGAGCAGGAGGCCAAAATTCCACAACTAGATGCCGGTAATTAGACTTCTGAGAGTGCTTTATTAACACTCTTGCAGCAGTGCTACAACCTCAGATGTAAAAATACTTTTTTTTTTTTTTTTTTTTCCAGAAAAAATAGAGCCTTTTGTAGATTGGCTTTACTTCTGATTTCCCACTCACTGGTAATTTGCAGATCAGTAAGTACAAGTTCACAGAAGTTCCAGAGAACTGGGGTAGGAAGACTCAGATGCGAAGGGCCTGCCTGTCAGATTTGCTACGATCCATGTAAATACCTGAAAATGGATTGCAAGTGTGTGATAAGCACCAAAGAAACCCTCGACTGACTCATTACCATAAAAATGTGGGAATCCATTTCCAAAGACTCCATTGGAGCATATAAGGTATAATGACCTTGAGTTAATTTTTAGTTTTAAAATGGGAAGTCATGCTAGTATTTTTATTCTAAGAATATAGGGCATTTAATTTTATTACAAGAGTTCTTATTACCAAAATAGAGTACTTCAGAAATGTTAGTACCTGCAGAAAACCACCATTTCATCAGCTTAGTACTTTCTTTTTGTTCCAATAGGAACAGTTCTCTCTGTAACTTATATCACACATACGATATAAATTGCAATCAATGTCATTTGGGCGGTTTGAGGGATGGGAGAAGGAAAGACTAGAGGTACTTGTGGATGCGCTGGATAACTGATAGTTATCATTCACTACTGAAGTTCCAGTAAAGGCTTAATATATTTTTTTCTTGTCTCAAATTTAAGCGTAATTTATTAAGAACTGAAGATAAAAGGAAGACATCTCCTTATTCAAGTTCTAGTCTTCTGAAAAACTGAAACACTTACTACTATATAACTAACCTCTGGATATGCTTCTAAGATAAATCTCTATTTTAATAGCAGTGAAACCAGTCATTTTTGAAAACAGTTCAAATAGAATAAGGAATTTCAGTAAGTATTCCAAACCTAATTGATTGAAATAGACGTAGGTGTTCCCAACTGAAAAAAGATAAGGATACCATTACCACACACTCTAACTGTTTATTTATTCCCTGTCTAGGAACCTGATTTAGAGGCAATAAAATGCAATCAGTACACAAACCAGAAGCAGGAATCATCTGCTAATGGAACTTTTAATTGAGGACTGACCACTGACATGAGGTAATTCTTTCCATGCAGAACTCCTTGCAGAGACCTCTATGCACTTTATCACAGTAAACAATCACTAACATATGCATTAAAGAAAATTTAAATACATTATGACCCAATAAATATCACAATCCATCAATACACACTTTTCCTTCCTAAAGATTTAGAGTTAGAATACCACATTTCAGTAGTCTTTTAGTGCTAGACATATATTTACAAGGTTAGTACTAACGTAGCTATTTGTAATCAAAAGATAATTGGTTATGTTAAATGAACCAGTACACAAAGGAATTGTCAAGCTGAGTAACTGTGTCAGAAAATAGATTCAGATTAGTTTACATCTACATTCATAAATCACGAAATAACTTCCATAAGGTATCAATTTTGCTCTCTTACGATTGTGCTTCTGCACTGTAACTGTATAATTAAAAGAGCATGCCACTTTACATGGTAAATTTCTGTTTTGATTCCATTTCAGATGATTCAGGATTTTCCGATACAAATGATCGTCAGCTAACTTGTGTTTAAGCAAAATGCTGAGTCTACAAAATCACGTGGAGGGTAACTGAAATTAATAAACCAAAAAGTTCACACAAATTACCTCCTCTTTGTACCAGTACCATAATTCCATACCTACCTTTCTAGGTACTAGTAGCACCAATGGTGGCTGCAGCACAAATCAATCAAGTGTACTGATTTAAGCCAAGTCAAAGTGGGTCTTAATTAAATGGACAGTAAGCAAAGGGAAAGGGCTGCCTAAAAATCAGGAGAAAAAAAAAAAAAACCACAGCAAACCCTTCAACAGTCAGAGAAACAAAGGAAGAGTAGCAGTACAATGCTTGCTGCACCACCCTATCAAATATTCAAGCATGCAAAATCCAGTTCTCTTGCTTTGTTTCTCTCTACAAGCTTTTGGCACAAAAAGGGCACACAAATATGTTATAGGAAACACTTGCTTGAAGGTTTTAACTCCATATGTGCAGCTTATAAATGATTTCAGAGTTTAGGATCTGATCCAGATCTTGCTGCGAAAAGACTCCCGTTGATTCGATCTATTTTAGATAAGGCCCGAAGATGATTAAGAACTACTTTAGGTTTTTACTGTAGACACTGCTAATCTAAGAATTGTACCTTCCAGCCAGGAATAATGTGTCACACAATAAATGACCTATCAGAGCTCTATTCAAAGTTACAAACAGTAACCACAAGTCACACACTCTTAAGATACAGAAAACTAATCAAATCAGTAATTAATGGCCTCACATTTACTGCTATGGTAATTAAATTGGTATGTGATCTACTATTACCTTTCTAATGTTCAGTTTTACGAAAATACACGTTTTATAACCTTTTTAAAATTATACATCTAAAAACATTTAGATAGGTGCACAGAACGGTCTGTTATATCTCAAATCAGTACAGTAACCTATAAGAAGTCATATGACATAAACCTTCATCAACGTAATATCCACCAGGCCATGCAAATTACTGAATTCTATGTAACATTAAATATTAATGATCAAAGACTAATCCTAGATTGTCTCACCTATCCATCGTCAAAATAATGGATTTAAACATTTAAAATAAACACATCATTTTTGCTCAGTCCTTGCTGCTTCTTCCATCAAAATTCTTTACTTGGCTCCACAAAGGAAGGATTCAGTTCAAAACAACAGTAACTCAAAAAAATTGTCCTTCATACTGCCTTCCCACCCATTTAAGACAAAAGCTAAGTCTTTCCAAAACAAACCTAAAGCATTTCAGAAAACTCCAGTGTCTTCCAAGGACTGCAGATTCTATTGCTTAGAAAAAGAGATTTAATTTTATATTTCAAAGATAGTGCATATATGCTTCAGCAACATGAATGCGTGACTCGCTACAGCTCTTCAATATGCTGGAGTAAGAGAAGAGAAATGGAGACAGTAGAATTCAGTATAACCAAAAATACTGAGCGTATTAGACAAAAATCTTTAGTGTCAGAAAGGGTCACCTTGTTGGAGGTGTAAAGATAATCACTGCAAAACATAATACATACAAGAACTAGACAGGTTTATGTCAAAAAGGAATATGAGGAAACCATTACAATTATCATTCTAATCTTCCTATGGACTTCCTGCCATATTCTTAAAACTAATGCTGATACTTCTTTGAATGTAAGTAAATTATCATAAGAATTAGCTACTTGATGTCAAATAATTCCAAATGCAAAGAATGTCCCTTTCAACAACATCTGCCACATTAACATCATATAATACATACAAATGTAAACTGGAAATGGAGAAAGATAATATGGTATACAAGACTGAGTTTAGGTCTGAATAATATGGTAAAGTTCAGATTTTACTTCTGTATCTGTCACTGTTCTACTAATCCTTATTTCTGGTGAAATGGTTAACCAGTGTTTCCCTCTTTCCAGGTCTGCAGCAGACCATTCAAGAATCAGCACTGAGAGAATCCTCATTTAAGATTCTCAAGTGTTGCTTCCAAACTTCCCTTCTCTGGCTATGTCAGTTTTAGTTTTGGTAGCCTGTCAAAAATGACAATTTTTGTGTTCTGCCGAGCCAAGCCCACTACATTGACAAAGCTGCAGCAGGGAAGTCTGCATGTGGAAGGATTTTTTTAGTGCTGCCAGAACTTCTGCCCATGGAAAGGAAGTTAAACCGAATCAGGTGCCTCCCCACAGCCCAATTTTACTGTCACATCCATACTTCTGGGACACCACATGGGACAAGACTTTACTTTCCAGGGAGGACAACAAAGAATTTGGGGCTAGAACACCTGTCTGAATGTCCCTGACAGCCCAGGGCACCCACAGTTCTCAAGCAAAGCCTGGGCCTCAGAAAGTCACTGCTATCCTTCCAGTGGGCAAAACTGAATTCTTGAATTTTGAATATTTTTTTTTAATTTAAAAAAAAAAAAGAATTTGAATTCAAGTTTCAAACCCCACCAGTGGTGACAGACTGCTACCAGAGGTGTGCACAGTAAGATGAGCTTTTACTTTTAAGGAAGAGAAAGGGAAACGCTTAAAAGGCACCAAAGTTAAAATAATATTTACATTACAAAGTAAAGTCACTGAAAGTTGAGAAATGTAAACTTTGGAAGTGTTTGAGTGCTGCTGTTGTTTAAGCAAATTAATGTCTGCTTTTTTGCCTTTTTTTTTTTTTTAAAGAATTATTTCAGACAACATATGCAAGTGCATGATCACATGGTATTATTTCTACCAGGCCTTTTCCTCATCGAGTGATCAGTAAAAGCTGCATGGACAGCCATGCAGTTTGTATAGTATATAATGTCAATTTCTTCACTAACTACAAAAATACATCCCAAGTAGTCAATAATTTTTGTAGGGTTACAAGAATTTAAATTTTTAGATAGGCTGTTTTTAAGGGTAATTTTAAAGTTTTTAGGCTTTTCTACTTTTGAACTGAATAATTAACATAGAAGATGTCAAGCTGTTAGAAACTTCCTGATGAGAAGAAAAAATGAATTAGGTGTGTATCTATGGTACTGAAAGTTAAATGCATTTGGGTATTAGTATGAAATGGCTACCAAGAGACAGAGAATTTCTATAAATTATTATATTTTAATGTATTTGTTTTCTGATAACATTGAAACTTCTTACATTAAGAGTTTTTGGTGGCAGCGCTCTTTACATACTGGTTTCCACAAATAAGAAATTGCTGTGGATGCCTGATTGCTTCCTTTGCATTAGATCTATTTTGTTTACAAAGGGGCTTTTAATAATCCACTATTGCTCTCAAATAACCCTGTGCAAAGCATAAAATGGACCATTTTTGAAGACGGGTGAGTGAGTATTCAATAACTTAACCAAGAACGCAATACTGGCAGGTTTTGAATAGTATGGTCGTGCCTTATCTTTCTGTTTAATTCATCGAGTCTCTAAACACACTACTAAAAACGTGTCTGTCCACCTGGGTAGAGATAATTATAAGTAACACTGTCAGTTCTTACCTTATGTAAATATACTGCAAATACAAAAACAATTTATGCTTTCCAAATGTTAAATAATAGAACCTCTGCTTTTAAAAAGACAAAACCAGAACTATACTTGTAGCACTTTATGGGAAAAACACATTTTTTAACTTCTGTCTTTACGCTAACATTTGAAACCCAATTACAGAAGGCAATGTGTTGTTTTGACAGAAGAAATACAAGGATCCAAAATTACAGTCTTTTTTTCTTTAAAATAATGTTTCAAACTTCCCCGCGACAATTAAGCCCTGCCCCATTCCATGTTAGATAAAAACCAACATTTTTAGAGTCAAGTAACTTCCTTATGATACCACAGCAGTATGTGTTTCCCTACTCCAAAAATCTACAGATGCAGAAAGGAAATGAAAAGTTGGATATGTAACATAGGTCAGAATTACAAACTATTGTAAATAGTCTCACACTAAAAGCGGGAACATCCTTCAAATATTATTTTATTGAAATGGCCAAATTGAAATTTTCATTATTGAATGATTTTGCATATTTTAAAAGCTAGGACACCTTAGCAGAGAATTTGCCTGCAAAGTGGCAGTTTATAGCAGTTGACTGGCAACTCTGAAGAACAGCATTCCGTTTCAACAACTCAAGTTTGCCAACAACATCCTCTTAAACTGCTTCCAGCTACACTAAAAGAACATCCAACTCTACATAAAAATCTCACTGCAAGTAAACAGGATTTTAGCCTCCAAAATAATTCAGGCAATTAAAGGGAACTTTTACATCTTAAATACCTTCAGTTTTAGATAGCTAAGGAGCAATCAATACTTTTTTTTTTCTGAAATGCAATTTGTATTCCAAACTTTGTTTCATAATTATTAGCTTTACAAAAAGTATTTCGAGGGCTTAAAAAAAAAGTAGCCTCATGACTGAACCAGACCATAAAAGAAAACTGAATGTAATGAGTATCTGTAATGGTTTCTCTCTTTTTTTTCTCTCCTCCCCCATCTTCCACCTAGCTCAAATTAGTCTTTGAACATTCATGTTTAGTTAGTCTTTCAACATTCACAGCAAAGTACCAAGCACTAAAACTGAATAAAGATGCAAAATGTACAAAAAACCCAACCAGAATTAAGTGACAGTTAATTTGCATAAGGCTCTTAAGTATGGTAAATGCATATGGCAAATTTTAAATGCTAGCAAGAATTTTACACCTCATACAACTAGAAACTGTTCATTCCTTAAATTATTAATTTCATATAGCCCAAATGATGGAAGTTTAAGTGTAGTCAAATTCAGAAAGCTCCAGATCAAAAATCACCATAAGTACAGTAGTTCTATTGGCTTCAATCAACTTAACTTTAAGCAACAGAACAAACACAGAAGCAGACACATGCACGCTTTGCTCAACTGGCAGTCAAAAGTATCTCAAATCCTCGGTACTTGTCAAGTATGTAACTTACTAAAAGGAACCAGAATCTTGGGTGATATATAGAAATAATGTTTAGATCCAACATCTGAAAGTTATTTTTCCCCCAACTCTATAAAAATATCACTTTTTCCCCATCTACCCCCATCTAAAACAAAAAAAAAAATATTATGAACTATTTCAGTACTGCTGTAGCTTTATATTATACAATACTGTCTTTACCTTTCCAAGCATTCTTCCAAGAAAGTAGTAATGTCGGGCGTAAGAGTCTCCAACAAGCATCTGTGCAGCAGGGTTAGGATAAAGAAGGCCCTCGTTGGTGGTCTTAAAAAATCCCTGGTTAGGGTTAAATCCTGATTTAAGTAGTTCATTCAGAAATTCTCTGAAAATTCCACCACCATCAATACCAGCTTCATCAAGACCATGTGCATTAAGTAAGTGAACACGAATGCGCTTTTTTAGGTCAGGTTCTGCAGAGAAAAGAGACAGACAAATTCAAACATAACTATCTGCTTGAAATTTGTTTGGATACACACACGTAACTATACAAACATCTACACTAACTTTATATTAAAAGATTGAACTAGTACATAAGATCAAAATTCTATTACTGGCTTGGATTTGGGAATATTCAGTATGTGAAACTCACTTTGTACAAAGGGTCTTGCTTTAAGAGCATCAAAAGGTGGCAGTGGAAAGACACTAGGAGGGGGAAGGAAATCCTAGAGTCTTGTAGAGAGGCCCAAGAATAATTTGAAAATTCTATTTATATAAAATATTGTGACTGCAAGGTTCAACACTTTCCTGTCTGAAGGAACCTTCAATAAGCACTGCCACTTAGAGGGGCTGACTATTAAGCTACACCATTAAATAATTTTATTTGAAACTGAACTTTATGTTTTTGATACTCTGGACTTATTGCTATGTCATGGAATTCCAATGAGCAAGGTGTAGTAAAGGTGAACATGTTCTGAAGATGTTCTGCTTGTTCCATAGAAGGCTGCTCCTTGAGAAAGCAAGCAGTATTTAGGTCCCTGAACTATGTACACCTAACAGAAAAGGAGGACCTTTTTGCTCAATTCACTGCAGTCTTCCAAAGATCTAACCAAATACACAGCTTTTATGCAAACCCTTGCACTGACTACACTTGTCCAGGCAAAGCAACCAGTAATGAACCAGTAACAATAAACTTTCTACTGCTTCCATGTGCTAAAAATGCACACATTATGGGAAGCTGATATTCATGAAAGAATCTTTAGCACCTGGTAGCAAAAGAATTTCGACTGAGCCACCGAGTGTCTTACTTATACTCTCCCATTAGCAAATGTCTGTACATCTACTAGTACCATAGTTTGTACTTTTTTTAAAAAAAATAAGTCTAAATGTATCTCTTTTAGGTAGTTAGTTTTAAACTCAGGTATTGAAACACAAAATCCTATTTATAAATACAACAGTATATTTAATACTGCCCGAGCAAAGGAAATTAAGAAAATACATGATCTCGCGAAATTTTACACTAAGCAAGAATATCAGCACCGCCCCTTCTTCCTCTCTAAACTAGACAGTTCTTCAGGACAAGCTGAGATGGCACAGCAGACAAGATTCACATGGCAAAGTATTTGGCAATTATTCTTTTTAGACACAAAAATACAATATAATAAGGACTTTAGTCTGGCAGCCTTTATCTAGAATTTTACTTCTAAAGAGGCTGCTTTCACACTAAGGTATGATTTAAATCGATGTGGTAAAATACATACTAGTACACACTACCACTACTAAGTACACTGCTTTATCCTTACCAGTCACACTGTACCTAGCAAATTCTGTGCAGTCTATATATTTGTTGACACTGATTTACCAAAGCAGAAAATATCTAATGAACTACATACATAAATATACAAAGTAAAGTTATTTGAATAAATAAATGGGGAGAAAAGCCCCATAAATTAGGTTTAACACATGCCTCCTTAGTTCAAAGAGGATGAGACTGCTATAATCGAAAGAACGTGGAGAAGAATCACTTTATGTAAAAATCAGGAAATTTAACTTTGTAAGAGCTTTCACACCTCACAGCTGATGCACTTCTAACACCCTACTCAAGTAAGCAAATATGTAAGTACATGTTAAGAATGGTTAAATGTTATAAACAAGCTGATGATAAATTAATTGTAAACCTACCATTTTCAGGAGAAAGTTTATCATAAGCATCTTCATAAATGTAATTTCTTCTGATAGTGACATTAATTCCATCCAAAAACGGCCCATCTCCTTGAACTTCTTGTTTATCAGCATATATCAGTCTTTGAAAAATCTGTTAAAGTAAGTGAAAAGAGAAATCGTGTCAGATCTAAATACTCACCAACAGATGGTCATTCACTACTATTACTGTCCTTTGAGTTGCTGTTGGGCACTCACTTTCAAGCAATTTGTCTTCTCTCTCACTGAGCTGCAGAAACATAATACAGAGCCATATCCCAGGGGAGGGAAGGAGAGGGGACAGACATGCAAAAAACTTTTTCATGCCAAGATACCATCCTCAGTTCTTTCTACACAAAGAGACACATCTACAGATATTGTATCAATGATTCCAGACTTAGCTCCCTAAGTTTCAGAGTTCTGAAATACAAAGTATTCAAAAACAAAAGGAAAAAGCCATGAGTATGTTACACATACAGAGGTTATCCTCAATAATAGTAAATACTTTTTTATTGGGTTTTGTAATGCTTAGGAACTTTCCCAGTAATAAGAAATTAGGTAAGATTCTCCTGTTAGGAGCAATGAGCAAATAATCCAGGGCAAAATAGCACATAGCCAAGTGGATATGCCAATATGTAGCATGGACGCAGGTTGCCTAAAGTGTAACAATGTTTAATATACTCTCAACACAGGGAGTGTCTGTTTACTACATCCTCTCTTGCATCTTTTCCATATTCAGTAAACAGCCTAGTACATTTTCCAAGGGATGCAATCTCCCAATACTAGAGACTGCCTTCTTAAATTAGAAGGTTAAGAGTCTTCAGGGATGTTTAGAAACAACGAATTTGCCACGGAAGAGGAAAATCTGACTACAGCAGACAAAGCTACTGTAAGTAAGGCCTCAAATCTACTGTTTCTATGGACAACTGCAGCTAGCGAAGAGGATGCTCTCCAACCAGGAAGATTACAGTGTAGGCAAAAGCTGGGTTCTTCTCTAAGGTACACAGGAGGAAGATAAGAGAATATAGTCATAAGCTGTAGAAAGAGAAATGCTGAATGGACATAAAGAAAAAACATTTCATAATGAGCGTGATTAAGTATCAGAAGAGGTTACATGAAGAGTTTGTGAAACCATCATCATCTTTGGAGACAGTTAAAACTCATCTGGACAAGTCCTTGCACACCCTCATCCAACTCTGAATTTATTCCTGTATGAGGATGTATGCAGACTAGAGTACCTCCAGAGGTCCCTTCGGACCTGTATTTTTCTACAGTTCTACAACATCAAGACACACAGCCGCAGACACTTTATTTTTATGTACATGGCATGAGAATATGCTCACCACCATTCTCTTCCCTGAAACACAGCTAGATATGGCTCATTACAATTACTACACAAGTATAACTCATAGCAAATTTCTTCTTGATATAGAGTCTGGACTCCTACATAATCCAATGTTCATGCATGCGTTAGACCTGAGAATAAGAACCCTAACACATAACTGAGGTATTTAAAATTAATTCAGACAAACACATGGAAAAGTAAGCAATGTTGACTAAAGTACACACCATAAGAAGTAACATCATCATAGGCAAGCTGTCAAAAGTATGGGTTAAGTCAGTGAGAACCAAGACACCTGATACAAATCAGTTTCTTTACCTTCCACAGGTAAATAACAGATTGAAAGGTGTACACCAATGTGCTTTAAGGCTAAAGAGGGTAACATCCTCTGGGGTCAGGAGGATGAAGAGTCTACCATGAAAATGAACGCAGTAACTGCTTATAAGAGTATCCAGTATCTGGTAATTCTTGTATTGGAAAATACAAGAATTTTCCAAGTTTTAAACTATATACTCTATCAAAGTTCAGCTACACAGCTATGAATGCAGAAATTTAATCTCTAGGTGTTACTCTTCCAAAACCGATATCCACCATCTCATTCTCTGTAAATCCACCCACTGCACAAGTCTCCAGACTTGACCTTGCAAGCTGTTTATTAGATGCACAACTAGTTAGTGCTCTGTTTACCACAAGAGGGTGCAATCATGTAGATCAATCATTGAATCAGGACTGCAGTTGATTGTAAACATACCTCATGCCACTTGGAATACATGCTTCTAATTCTAATGCATTATAAAATACAGCTAATAGAAGAAGATAAAAGTAATTAAATGTTCAGTCGCCACATGAGTACTATAGAAAAACAGCATGGCCTGTATCCTTCTGTAGGGAAACAATCCAGTTTCTACTTAAGAGGTCTTTTTACACTTACTGAAAATAAAAAACTAAAAATACAACTGCATATTAAATTGGAAATTAGGTACCTTTACTCTTTCTTCAAAAGGAACTACAAAAGGTAGCTCTGTCAGAATTGCAAGTTGTCGTTCTTCAGATACAGAAAGAGGTGCTGGTTCCAAGCCCACTTAAAATAAAAATAATAATTTTTAAAATTTTGCAAAGAACATTTATTTTTTAAACAGTTTATTTTGTATCAAGTGACTCAATTTACTCTGTATAACAATACATACATTAAAATAATTTACTCACTAAACAAAGCCTTACCATTCTTTAAAGATTGGTTTCTACAGGCAAACTGAAATACAAGTAGTGAAAACACACTGAAAACAAAACATGTATAAAAATAAGTACTCCTGTATTTTTCATCTTAGAAGAAAAAAGTTATTTTCTTATTATTGACATTTTAATTTTTCAATTAAGAAAAAATTCATTCTAAAAGACAATTAAGAAGTTGTAAGCAATTAGAAATTTCATCGCAGGAATACACAATATTCCCATCTCAACAAGCAAAATAGTTTAACGGAATTGTGCCTGCAACTACATCTACTTTCAGTCAAATAATTTTAGGCATAAAAACTAATGAGTAAACCAAATCTAATGAAACCAGCAGAAAGATAACATTTATTTCAATGGCTTCTCTCTCTCAACAGCAAGGTCACCGTAATTGTATTTATAATGTGCCTGAGAAAAGAAGATTAAAAAAGAATTCAAGAAGCCACAGCAACAGATACACTCTGTCACATACAGTTCCCAAGCTACCATGCAGCTCCCTTAAACCTTCTCATACCCACAGAGAATGTTCTTAGGGAACAACTCAACTTTGGGTGGTGCGCAGTAGAAGTGACAACCCTGCTCCAACCTCATGGAAGAAACTCAGTTGCCGAGCACATACCTGACTGTAAATAATTGAATGCAGAGGGGAAAAAAAAAAGAAAAAGATACTGCTCGCTGACTCAATGCTGTGGCTAAAGGTCCACCTAGCTTCAGTCTACAGAGGAAACAAAACCCACAATTCCTTAGTTGTTTTCTTTTCATGTTTAATAACTACCTTAGCGCAAAAAAAAAAAAAAAAAAAAGAATCCACAGTCACTATTTACAGGCCATATTACAAAGCCAGAGTTTACCGTGACAGTTACAGGTTCTTCCTTTGGTTCCTACCTGAGGTGACTAGTATTTTGCTGCCTTTCTGCAACTAGACATCACTTCAATTTCACTTTTTTTTCCCCCCCACTCCTCAAAGCACATTAAGTAGGGATATTTTAAGTACCAATTACACATGATGTGACCCAAAACTTTATATTCATTTGGGGCAGGTTTCAACATTGCAAGCCTTTGGAATTTCTGATAAAATGCTTATCTGTGATTACCCTTAGTTTACTTAGTAAACATTTTTAATTAAAGTCAATGTATGCAGCCTATTAAGCTAACAGTTAAAAGCATTTTAAAGAAAAAGTGCGTGTACAGCAAAGGTAAACTACTACATGACTTCGACAGTTCAATTATTCCAGTCAATTAGTCAATTTTATCTGCATTTCTCCATCACAGCTTCTTTCTTTAAAGAGAAATATGGGATGGAGCCATCAATACAGAGGGCATTTAGAACTAACGAGTCTGCCATTTAAGTAAATGAAAAAGCACAAATAAACATGACCATATGTGATTCAGCAGTACTTTTATGTTAATTGGCTTTAACCCATATGGAGTCAAGAGGGATTAAACAAGTCGTGCACACTATTACCTGCTCATTTTCACACATTCACGTTGGCTGCATCTTTTTCAGTCCGATTTTGTATGAAAACAGCATCTACTTGAACACATAGTGACATCTTGCCTCATCATTTTGCCCCCAAGACACCCTTTTGAGCTACCCAGCTGAATTTTAGCTTTGACAGAGGAGCTCAAAAATACTAAGTTTTGTGAAAATTTTCAGCTCAACAGAGAAGAGAAATTCCTTTAGTGACCTGATCACAGAAACAGCAAGGAGAGCTCTGTTATCTGCTCTGTTCAGTGTGTCAGCTTGTCTGGCAGCCAGCCAGCAAAGCGAGGGCATGTAGCTGCTCCACACCAACCGCAGCACATACATTCCTTTATCCACCAACTGCCCAGACCAAGGCAACTAATGAAACAGAGGGAACCGGGGCTACTATGAGAAGAAAGACAAGGGAAAGAGCTCAAGATGCTGTATGTATGAGGCAAGGAATAGTAAGACCCTTTTAAGTAAGACGATGTAAGAACAGTAAGACGATACACATGGGAGAGAATCTGGAAGTAGTAAATGCGCAACAGGTCTGACAGTGATCATCATGGCAGTATAGCTGTCAAGAGCCATGGAGGTCAATGGAAGAAACAGGGACTACTGGTCTAGAGTCCGCAAGGTATACAGGATACAGGGCTGTTGAAGCCTAGCAATTTTTGCTAAAACACCTATTTGAAAGATTTCATATTAACAATCACTTAGAATACGCAACTTCCAAAAAGAAAAGCTAAACTGAAAAAATATTAAATTTAAAATTCTGAGAAGTACTTACACTGGACAAGCTAGTTGTTATCTGGCAACTAGACTAATAAGGTAATCAAAGTCAACTTAGACCATCATAGCTATTCCAGTAAAAAACATCATTATAAGTAGTCCATAGGTTTTGACCTTGGACAAAGCCCTTAATTCTGTACAAGTCTGAGGCAGTATTCAAAGGCTATGGTCTTCTCTAAATGATCCACTGTATCTGGCTAAGATACTCAAGTAGATTACATCATCTTGAATGAGTATGGACCATCGCAGATGAATGATTTTCCTACTTAAAGGCCCCATTTTTAATTCATTATTAAATCTTCACAAGTATGAGTGATTTAATGAGTATTTTACCTGAGCATAGCAAGGTAAAGTTCTAGAATACTGAAGCTACAAAGGTATGAAAAGCTGAACTAGCATAAATTTACCCTCATTGCTAAGTTGGTCCAATTCTCTCATCTTTCTTTGGAAGTTCCATACAGTCCGGATATTTTGAGTAATTCAAAGGGTTAAGTTTCTGCCTTATCTAATTAGAGAAAATATTTATAAACAGTAATTAATACTTATCATGGTACCTAAAGCTTGTTTGTTACAGTTTAATGTATAATATAGAAGTCTCCTTATAGTATACAGTAAAAGCAAAATGTTAGTGCTTTACATCATCTGCTACTTTATTGTGTACCTTATGCAACTGCTTTTTACACATATTAATTCATTTATTTTTAACACATCTCGTGTCCACCTCATCGTTTCCCCTCATCAATGCCAGAAACAGCTTAGGGAAAGCTGTTATACATTAAATATTCTAAAGACATATGCACAAATGTGTATGTATACAAATACACATTTTTAAAGCATCAGAAACAAAATTATGAAAGACTGCCTTGCTTTTCGCTATCATTAAGACTTTTACACAAAATGCTCAACTGAGCTCTATAAAAGATAGATTTTTCTTTGTATAAGGCAAACTGTTACTTTGACATAGTAAAGCAAAAATTGCATAGAAGCATCTTACCATCCAAAGTAGACTGCAATGGTCCTATTCTTCCCATTCTTCTGACTCTCCAGACATGTCGGGCAGATGGCACATACAGCTGTGTAACCTAAGAAATTAACAGTATTTTACAGTTACACATTACTGAATTACAAATTACAATTTACTATTACACAACAAATGGATAGAACTGTCACATCCAATGCATCTGAATGCCTAAGTATCTTAATTTCTAATCACTCCTCCTTATACTCATGCCTTAAAGTTTGCATTTGCATTGCAAAGTTAACAATGTAATATAGAGTCTGTGTATCATTTAAAAATACCACGCAAATAAGTTCCAGTATTTAAGATACTAAAGCCGAGTCTGAATTTTGAGATGTCAAATAAATTCTGTTCACTTTGTACTGAGAATGAGGTTAGCATCACAGTTTAAGACTACTAGTACTTTAAGGTGTGTAGGCACGATTTGCTAAGTATTATAAAGAACTGTCACACAGAGAAATGGAAATCTTGAACACAAGGCAAGCAAACGTGCAGTCATCAAAACCAGAAGAGTTCACTGTCAACTGTTCCACGCAAAACCTCCAACTGTTAAGACATCTAATAGTGCAAGGTATTCTGAGGTGTAACGAGCTTCTTATGATCCAAGTTTTCAGTGATTCAAAGGACGTCCTTGCACATTCATATTACTGTTTACTTCTGCACACATAAACACAGTCTCTAAGCTCAAACAATGACATTTTTTTCAAAAGCTCTCAGGAAAAAAATAATTTCTAGGCGAGGTAATGATGCTGAATTTAATTTTGGAAGATAATTTTGAGGCATTTTTCCCCACTATAGAGCAATTCTTTTATTTAGCATTTTTATTATGAGAAGTACTTAAAGTAACTAGAAAATAAAACACAACAAAACGCTACCAGAATTTGATTCTCCTCTCTGTAAATGCAGATGACTTACACTATTGTTCCACTTTTATGTTAAATCACAGTTCCAATCCATAAAGTTTAACAAGTGCAAGACTTTTACATTAGAAAAAAGCAGCTTTACTCCAAGTTTTAAAACACATTAAATCTGTGCAACATCAACATCACTGATACTATCAGGAACCTAACATTTTATTATTGAAACTTCAGCACCTGTAAGGCTATGTGGAAAAAGGTTATTACTCTTACCTTATCTGCTTTAATATTTTCTTGTTCCGAGAGCCAGTGATTTGGCGGGCAGAAATTTCTCCTGGTATCTCTAGATTTCAACATTTTCACTAAATTTGTGATGACCTAGGTGTCAGAAACACATACATTCAACACACATTTAGCACTGCGAATGAAACTGTATAATCCACAAGCAAAAACTTTTTTTAAAAAAATCTGTCAGTAATGTATGAAATTCTTATTTTTTACTTACAAAAACTTGCTCTTATACTTAAATACCTTAGAATGTGAATAAGTAATTCTGGTTCACTTCTAAGCCATCAAAAAAATTGATTTATTAAAGTCTTATTCAAAAACCTAAGAACCAGGACTACCTAGGACTAAGTAATCTTAGGAATACCCTGCACACGTAAAAAGTTATATGCCAGTTCAGGGAAGCCTAATCAAATCATCACCAGCATTAAATTACTTATTTAAAGAAAGTAACACCTAACCAGGTCATTTATACAATGGTCTTTTTTGCTTACACAAGTTTTCAGAAATTAAACATGTGAACAGATATAGCTATTCCTTACTGCCTCTTATTCTAAAACAGATTCCAAACAACTTGGCTGATTTGTCGATCTTCTTTGTCCACAAGGAAGGAGTTTCTTAAATTTCTGTGCACCATTTTTCAAGGAAAATGCTCCACAGAAGAATGGAATTTTTGCTTGCCATCTCAAGACAAAGGTCACATGTATCACTCCACACCTGTCAAATCTGAGAGATATCTAATAAACAGTGGGTATTTCTGCCCATAGTCCATAAATTTAACTAACCAGCAGAAGATGGCGTGATGTGCTTCTCAAAAGCCAATATCAACTTCAGAAAGTAAAGGAGAGGGCTGAAGCATTAAATTGGCAGCAAAACAAAACAGCAAAAGTTCCATCTCTGAAGTACACAAAAGGTTGACTACTTCTGGCTGCTGCATTAACAAACTAAAACATTTCCAGCTAAAGGTGCCTCAGAGGAATCCTAAGTGTCTGCTGATAATACCACCTCACCAGACACGGAGGTGATTATCCATGTAAAAAACAAAAGCTGCTATTTTTAAGGGTAAAGGTCTACATCTGAAAAGATACTACAGGCTCCCTTTTTTGTCAATATCTTATTAGCATTTTCAAAGTTGGCTGGAGAAAAAAAGATCATCTCATCCAGAAGCAGCTAGCAATTTATCAAATGAACTGTACCCTCAAAGCTCTTGTCTATACTAAAACAGATCCTAGTGTGACTAAATCAGCTGTTTATAGTATACAGTAAACCCTACCATAAGACTGTTAAAAGATCCAACACATCAGTTTCAGAAAATAAAATCACTTCTGAGAAAGGCCTAGCTCAAACATGCCTGAAAGCAGATTACAAGATGACCATTTTCCCAGAAAGGATGGTTACCAAATACTCTTCTAGTGATCACCACAAGAAGCACAAAAAGCACCTACAGACCTAAAAATACACATGTGGGGTGGCTGGTTGCAATTTTCATTTAATATGCACACATATACTTTATTATCATAACGTTATTTACAAACTAAAATGCATTCGGTAACAACCCTTTAGTGTGGTAAGTTAGTAAACCTTTTTCCAACAGAAGGTGTAAGTATTTACCTAAAAACCACCTAGTAAAAGTGGTTTAACAAATACCAGCTTATTAGGTGGACCATAGTGGATGATGATGTGTACACCCATACTGCACCCAACCACAAGCACGCTAACTTAAACCACTATGCTTAATTATTTTTTATTCACAGGCAATTCAAATGATGAAATTTTGTAATTCTGTCATTATTATAACCATACGGTCAGAAAATGAGAAAACTGAATAGATAACTATTTATGCACATCTTCATAACAAAATTGGGAGGCTGAAAAAAGTGGTTATCATGGTCACTAGGGTGGCTTTGCAACTTTAGTAATTTTTTTTGGCAGTTTCCACCAATCTAGGAAAAGAAAAAAGAAAAAGTAGAAGAGATATCAGGCTAACAATTACTCCATCCTCAAGCACAATTGTCATACTTTGTTGCATGCCTTCTCTCCAAAGTGGAACCAACTTATCCCAACACTACATAAAACGTAATTAAGTGGAATCAATAGAATATTAAATTACTACTCTAAAAAGATGTTATCACTGCTACAATGAACAACCATCTGTTTTGCAACTCAGAATTACAGCACTTGAAAAATGAATAGAAAAAAACAATACACAAAGCAATCTTGCTAAAGGACAATCTTAATGGGCAGGTGTCAAGATCAACAAAGAGTTTAATGGGCCTTCTAAAGGATTCTATCTCTAGATACTACACAAAAGACCTTTTACATCCAGTTTGTAAAGTCTTGAATAAAGGCAGAACAAAGAATGCTATTAAAGGAACTGTCTGATTACACAGGAATTTTCATCACCTTGCCCTTATAAAATTCAGTGTGGGTTAGGTGCCTCACTGAAGCTCTGTGGTCCCATTACCACTATACACAAGAGAAAGATTAAAAAATAAAGGGGGAAAAAAAAGAATCAGAAAAAATTATCCCTGTGAAGACCATGCTAATAAAATATTTTACAAGCAGTTAAAAAATCCTTAAAGGAAACTGAATAAAGTTCAGTGAGATTGGAGTCCCTTCTACATAATGAAAGGGTACTGAGAACACTAGCAATCTAAATTCAGGACTCCTTTATAAATCTTTTTATAAGTATGTATTTTATTGAAAGGAAAGACCCACTTCAATAAATAATATTAAAATGGAGATTTCTTTCCAATAAAGTGTCAAGTTCAAGTAACATTCAAAAACTAAAATTCAGCAAAATTAGCAACTTAATTTTATAGGACTGACTCAAGATAGTGAAATAATTATTTTATTTGACAAAATCCATTTTCATGTACTCATAACTTAAGTCCTTTATTAAATCCGTTACAGTTGAATACATTATTCAATATTATACCGAGAAAAAAGGGGGATTCTGCTGAATAAAGACATTTTCACACCTAAATCTTACCAAAGATCTCCAATCTGTTAGTAAATATGCACATTGTTGTCAGCAGACTCACTGTTTTCAGATTTACCATTACCTTGCAGAAGCAAAGCCTGTATTTGCACACACACACACACACACATATATATATATACACACAGGAATGTATTTCGTTATACACCAGTGGCATGGAAAACATGCAAAACTAGCGTGACAATTTAAGAGAAAAAAAGAAACGAGAAATTAAAAGCACTGATAATAGGGAAGGAACATGCCTCTTTCTCTGCAGCTTGCAAAAGCTTTAGCAAAGATAAATCTCTCATATTTGACACGATGTAAAAGAAAGTATTTTATACTTAAAGTTATGACAGACTACTTCAGCTTTGGTTTAATGATTTGGAAGAAGATATTCCTGCCTGCTTACTGGCAAGAAGGTATTTTGAAGCTGCCATCAGGAAAGACTCAGTGCTGTGTACAGTAGTCTTCTTGACAAGGCGAACTTCAGCCATGTTGAATTTTTACTTTTAACAATATGTTTCTGAAGGAGTAAACAAGAGAAGCTTTGTTATTAGCTACATTTTTCTTTAATAGAACCAGAGCCTTCGAGATACCCTCAAGATTTATATTTGTAATTCAGTTAATGGAAGGCAACGCTGGCTCCTGAAAATAGTAAAAGTACAGAGTTAGACAGTTCCACTAGAAGTTTAATTCCCGACTGCCAAAGTGGGACAAAGTAACTCAGGATTTTCTGAATGACTGCAAAATATGATCAAATTCACCTGAAATATAAGCAGCTTATAAAAACATATGTGACAAACTGAAGAGACAAAATGGAAGATGGCATGATATAAACTGCATACTTCAAAACACCCCTAGCATGCCGTTATTCTTAGAAAAACAGACATATTGGGGTTTTCTCTTGTGACCTTTAAATCGAAAGTTTATTTGGCAATTTAAAGACAAGTAATTAAATTAAATTGTGCAAACATATATTAGATCAATCATGCAAATTACATATTCAGTGGAGCATTAGGACTGTATTCAGTGCAATCAAAACATTATCAGTTACTCTCACTGCTATTAATGCTTATGCTCATAAGTGAAATGTGTTGTAAAATCAGGCAGAATATGCTGGATAGAGGCTATCTTAGACTTGTAGAATGAATAAGCATTCCTTAATTAGCCCATCAGGTTAAGTGCAAGCCTTAATGGGCCTTTCCTAAAGTCTAGCATGACATCTTTCTCCAAACATGGCCAAGAAGAAAGTTCCATTAGCAATATTAATACAAGCTTAGTTGATCATTTTCATTCAATTAACTTCTTTCAATTAAATAGATAGCTTGACAAAAGCAGTGATAAAAGACCTGAAGGGACAGCTGATGACTCGATCTGAACATTAGTGTGCGAGAGGTCGCCAGTATTAAACAGACTGTAAATCTAGCATTCAATTTGGAAAATGCATTTCTTCTGCTCCCACTTTAATGAGCAATTTTAGCTGACTAGATGTGTTTGCTGCAGGATTTTCATGACAAGTCAAGCACTCTTTTTTTCTCGGCAACAGTTATATTAGGTTTTTTCCTGCCAACATTTTCAGCTTCTCTTAACTCATGTCTTAGGTAGGATACCATGGATAAAACTAGCAGAAATACATTGGTAGATAGCCAGAAAGAACATGCATTAAGTTTACATTTGCTAAGCTGGACTCACTATTCCATGAGTATTCCAGCAAACCCAGAAGGAGTAGTACCAACAAATTTTAGTAAAATACTAGCAAAACCAATAAGGCATGGTACGAATTTAGTGAAGCCTCTAATACCGAAGTACTTGAGTAATGGTATGATTCAGTTAAAATTTCACACCTAAATAAAGTTATAATGACATGCTTAGGTACCCTGCTGAATGGGAATCCAAGTTAAAGCCTATAGTCTATACAGTAACTTTTTGATAAACAGAATAAGCAAGAAATTAAACTTAAAATGTTGCCAGAAGCACAAAAAAAAATTGTTGCAGTTATCAGAATTACTCAGTTTAGCATACATGCCAAAAAGCAACCTTCCCAAATCCACATTCCTTGTAACAACTGTGTTAGAAGTGTACTTGGAGAGAAAAAAAACTTCCCGATCTATCTTCAGCAGAAGGCTGAGAATTTTATTTAAATATGTTCTGGAAATTGACACAATTTACCTTGAATAACTGAATCCACCTTTTTTGTTCTGTCTGTATACATTGCTGCATTTCCGTATTTTTGGTTACTCCAACACTTCTAAATGCTGCAATATATTCCTCACGAACCTCTGGTTTTGTTTCTGGGTAAGCCAACTTTATGATTCCTAAACATGCATCTCGAAGGCAGCGTGATAATATTACAAGCTCTTCTAGCGTAAAAGGCATCATTGATGATTGTCTCTGACCTACAACTACATAAAATACAAGTTTCCTTAAATGACCTTTTCTTAATAATTCTGTTACTACATAAACATATTTCATTGAAACTTTAATATTCACACACAAACTCTAAAGGCAGAGGAAAGAAACATTACCCCAAAAAGAGAACAAGTATACATTTACAATGGTGATCAGGTCTTGTAATTGTTTGCAGTCACAATTATTTTAATCAAATATTCTCTTGTTTGCTTTTGTGATTCCTGCTGTGTTAAATTTTTACCTTAGACTACAGGTTCAGTCCAGAGGAACTTCATTCTCTTCACTAAATCATTGAAAACTACCATGATTAAGAACTTCCATATCAGACCCTGTAACGCCAAGGTTTCCAAGGTGCAGCCATCATTTCACACCCCACCCCACCCCCTTTTTTTTTAAATGCAATCACCATGAAAGAGCCAGTTGACAGTTCAGAGCTCAGGGGACCCTCAGCAAGTCAACCCAGAAGAGCCTTCCCCACGGATATCAGCAAATCATTGCACAGGGAACTCTGTAGCCTTACACAAAAACATTTTGTAAAATATGTTTGAAACTCACCTTCTATTGGATCACCAAAGAATTCATTATCATGAATAGAAATAAGTGAATGACTAAACAAAGAACTAAAAAGGTAAAAGAGAGGGATAATTCGACTAGAGTCTTCTAAAGACATTGGAGAGCCTCTTGAAATCACTTGAAGGAGTGGCACCATAGACCTTAAAATATAAAATGCGAAGTTAAAGAGATTGTTAGTTAAATACACTAAAAAAAGTATTAACTTCATCATTCTAGTAAAAATATTTAGTCGTAGTTCCTACAGCAAAATAAGGACAAGATCTCAGTTAAGTAACTACTATTTCCCATCCTTGCAAAATAAGGTTACTCTTCATAAGTTCTTGTCTTGTATAGTATCTCAGTGTCTTTATAATATATAAACTTTGACATTAACCATTACAGACTGCAGATACTTTCTGGTTTAGAACAGTGACACAAAACAGAGAGCAACTATTCTGCATGTCAGCACAAAACAAATCTGTAGGTCCAATGCCTCAGTTTCTGGGAACATGTTTCTGCCACCATCAATTTCACAAGTCAAAGTACAGAAGATAAAAAAACCTCACATACTTGGGGCTTTGATGTTTGTTAGATTGAGGCTAGTAAGCACTCCGAAAAACTACAAAATATCCACCTTAAAGAAACAGTTTATTTAGCTCAGTTTTATGAAATCATAGGGGCTAAGTAACCATGACAGTGTTGGATTTCATCGTCTTCTGCAAGCAGTGTCATACCACTAATTGTCTTATTCTCTTTTCTCTAGATACACCCTATTTTAACAAAGCATTAGTTTCAGAAATGGTATAATACATACCCTGTAATCATTCGTGTAGTCATTGAAGATATCAAATACCAAAGATGCCTCAGGAATCTGGCATTAAAGGCTAAACTATAAAGAAGCCTGCAAGAGGAAGTTCAAATAAATTGTGTCTTCCCAAATACTGTATTCACAAAACACAGTGCTTCTATGAGAACTTTTCTGTAAAGCATTTCTCAAACAATTTAAATTTACTTTTTCAGGATGGAGGCTCTTATTCTTATCAAATGTGGTGAAAGCCCCAAAAGCTGAAAAACAAGCATATAAATTCTGATACCCAAAATACAGTTTTCATTAACTCAGCAACAAAGCACACAATATAAACCCTAGTTTGCAGTATTGCACACATATTAATGAAAATAACATACAGTCAGAGTTTTCTATATTAGAATTTAAAAAAAAAACAGGTAAGTCACACCAACTACTTAACAGCTAACTTCCGTGGTTCTTCTAACATTAACATAGCAATTTTTGCAAAAAGTAGATCGAAAATACTTTAAAGTTAATTTACACTAGAAACAGCCATTGATTTAAAATTATGTAGCAATTTTACTGGTATATTCTGTATGGCACATATCATCATGGAACAATGTCTGTCAGGACAGCTACCCATACACAAACACTAATCCATGCGCAGACAAAACATGGTTTATACACCTGTAAAAATAAACACGTATGTTCACAAGTCAGTTACATATAGGACTGACTTTAACCATATTATTTCAGGCATGATTACGGCATGATACACTTTTCATAGAAACGAGAAATAAAAAGCTTTCCAGAGTTAAGAAGTCTCCCCCAGCCTAATTTTTCCCCTGCAGGAATCAACACATGTGACAAACATAATTTGAAACAATTAATGTCTTCTAGGAAACCTAACAAGATCTGACTAACTAAACTGTTATTTTTTGGATATTGAAGAACTATATTCAGTTAGTTATCCTAAATGCTACTTCCTAGGTCTCCTAATTACTATTAGAATAAATAAGGTAAAACAGATGCTCAGGTCCACATCTCTCAGAAGTGAACAGCCTCATAGTATCAAAATTGCCTGTGACCATGCATACAAGAGGCTGGGAAATGAGAGCAGGGAGGGTAGACTAGCTGCTGCCTGAATAAACAGTATTATGGACCACATGGATAAATTAAAATTTGCCAGATGGCAACAGGAAAGGAAGCATGCATTTTGTTAAGGAAAAAAGTAAAATATCAGTAAACGTGTAAAAATATTTGAGAATGGTTTAAGTGGCAACTCATTTAAAGACATCAAAACAAAAAAAACCCACAAGAAAATCTACGCGCCCACTCACAAATGAATAGTGCATAGTGCCATTTGCCCCTGGGTCTTCGCTTCCTGGCTGCTGAAGCCCTGTAGCCCCTTTTTACTGCCTTCACTTAAGTCCAACCTCTCTCATGCATCTACACAGCTACTCCCCTCTTCAGGCTCTCGGTTCACACATATTCACCAAAAGCCAGTTGCACAGACAAGGAACTGTGCAAAGATAAAGTAGCATGAGGAAAGGCAGAACTCTTCACTAAGCAGAAAGGATAGAGTTTCACAGGTATGGGGAGTTCTGGAAATACAATGGGGCATGCAAAAAGGAAAATTACGTACAATCAACCTCTGGTCTGCAGTGTGTCTTTACTAAAATATCATGCCCTCTGTTTCAAAAATTTTGAATTTTAAATACATAGATCAGTACCTTTAAAAAGAGTTGGGAGCTTCACATATTCCAGAGAATTTACATGTTGGTGGTCATTGCTAAGCTTGAGTTACATTTGAAGTAACTGCAGCTAATGCCAGTTTAAGTAAGTTTTATTGTAAAATTAAGTTCTACTTCAAACATTTCGAATTTTTGAAAAAATTCAACCTGAATTTCATACATGGGAATTTTACTTCTTCCTAATGTCACATTATTTTGACATTTGGGTGGAAATCATGCATTATCATGTAAGGAATTATATCTAGCTAACCTAGAATAAGGATTGGTATTTTAATGTTTACATATCTGAAAGATAGCTCAGATGTCTTGGTTTCTGAAATGAGACATTTCCTCATTTGTAATTTGGCACAGTGCCATTAGGTCTCATAGGGCTTCCAAGTAAAAACTTGTTAATTTTACAATCATCCCTGGAAATTATGTAATAGTTTTAGCAGAAATGAACAAACATTATGGACACTGAACCTATCATAATGTAATTCATTTTTTCATTCTAGCAATATTCAGCAATAATGAAGGGGGAAAAAGGACAAACCTTAAGAGCTTACAATAATAACCTTTGTCTACGTTTTAGCCATTTTTATTCCACATCTGTGATTCAGGCAGTCAATTGTAGCAACTGCTATATTTCATGGCCCAATTCCAGAAATGCTCAATGTATTCAACTTTCATGTTTCCCTTCCCTGAAAATCTGGTTAAATACAAAAATGCAAATTTGGTAGAAGATGTTATCATACAACCTATTTGTCAATACGAAATACCTATGAAATATGAAGCAGATGAATTCATCAATTCTAGTTTCCATACTGTTACCAGAAAATAAACATAAAACTGCAAACTAAACACAGAAGGGTGAAGGAGGCCTCGTGTTAGAAAAATTTTACATCACTAGATTCACCTGAAATATAATTCATTGCGAAAAGAATGAGAGCAGAAACCAACTACTACCCTCCCACTTCAAGCACAGAAATTGCCTTTCAAAGTAGTAGGTAACAATTGTAACAATAAAAAAAATCCAAACAAACCCACAATGCAAGGATGGCCTTGAAAAGTCCTATTTCTGCATAAGTTCAAGAAATCGGCTGTACTAAGTAGTTTCAACATTTTTGGCTTTACATTGAAAAAAATGAAAAAGCCTAAAAATTTTTAATTAAAAAAAAATCAGAAGGTAAATAATTAGAAATGTTTATAATTAAAATAGGTCAAAATCTACCTCACTGGGTCTTTTTCTTTGGCAGAAAAAAGACGTGCACCTGCTAAAAAACAGCATTTCCAGATAAAACTACATTAAAATGACACTGCACAAAACAGTAATTCCTGATAAACTGCAGAGCATTATAAAGACAGCTTATATACCCGGAAGACAAAGCATTATCAATTCACAAAGTTTAGAGATCAGTTAACGTAAAGTATGAGTGTCCATACAATCTTGATCCCTTTTTCCTTAAAAAAAAAAAGACCACGCACATAAAACTATTAAAGATTATTTCCTCTTATGTAAATTTTTTATAATCTGACTCAGGGGTTTCACTTTCAATATCTGTATTATTCTAAAAACAAACCAATTGGCTAAAGTTTAAACCCTGGCTTTTTACCTTTCCCAGCTGATGGTTCTACATTTTGTTGAAAATACCAGTGCATACCCCCAACATCTTTATTATGAGATCACTATACATGGTTTTATATAATGGATTCATTGATAGATTTTCTGTAAAGTTCAGTATTCAGATTTAGCACTCTAGTCTGGGAGAAGAACCATTTCTCTACCAGAAAGGGTAAGTTCCTTTCAAGTAGAAAAATGAACACTATCTCAGCCACAGGCAATGATGGAGTTAAATTCACTCCAGTGATTTCTGTTAAGTACCTATTTTAATCATACCAAATTAACTTATCTGCTCCCAAAAGTAAGTACATAACGATCATTTATTTAGAGCCTTGTTTCTCTCCCTAGGTATCTAATTGTCCACAAAGGCCACATGATTTATGTGTACTTGCCAGAATAGTATTTTGTGCACCTCTGGTTTAAAAAAAAAGTGTCAAATTCCTCCTGCGCAATGGGACAGATTAAATGACCCATTAAGCTTAATTTAGCTGAGGCACCACTACAAGTTAATTAGTTAAAGGCAAGATTTTCAGTCTAGGTCATAAATTGGGCCCAGTTTCCCACTGAGACCATTTAAGTTAATGAAGAGAATACACTAGAATGAGAGGAGCTCATACAGTCTGTGAAAGGTCACCGCTGCCAGGGCAGCAGATTTTGACACCTCAGAACTGCAAGGTGTCACAGGTACCAGACAGCATGCAAAGCCATCGTTAAATGAAGTATACCATTCTTTAGGCTGCTTTATGGTTCTGCCTGTCTTTGTATTGGACCAAGAATGTAAAGCAAACCTTAAAAAAAACACCAAACCAACCAATAAACCAGCAAAAAGAGTAAAAGCTTCATATACAATGATTCTGGTTTTAAGAACAACACAATGGTGTTAAGAACATCCTTGAAGAATTATTAAAATTGCTTCATGTAAAACTTAAGTATCTTCAACACATGTATGAAGACAAGCTGCTCATATTACATGGTAATGTCAATTTTCCAAACAATTTTCAACTGCAAATTAAGATTAGCAGTGTTATGTTAATTAAACAGTAGCAATATATGGCCACTATGAAACTGCTAAACCAAAATGAGCAATCACTCTGGGGCACTGATCAGACAGCTGACAGCAACTGAAGTCCCAGTACAAGCACAGTTTCCACCACTATTTAGTATCAAGCCACAGTGATGATCTGAGGTCTATGGTATTAAATTATGCCCCTAAACATTTTGCAGAAAAGGAATTTACTAGTTATTTTGATGAATAAGTCTTGCAAATCTCTTTATAATGAGAACTACACTCCAAGACTCAGGTTCTTTTTTTTTTTTTCTTTGTAGTAACTGTATTTGATAATACATGTTAACTTTACAGTGAAAAGATGAAAGCCCTGCCCCTCTGAAAACAAGTACAATTCCCAATGACTTCATTACAATCAGGATCTTATTCTATACCTCTAATCTGGCTTACTGAACACTAGCTATAGCTAGGTTTTTCCTGTCTTGAGCCTTTTTCTTCAATTGAGCTTGACTGGATCCTTCCAGAACTCATTCAGATTTTATCAAAATTCCTAACAACTAACCCAAAATAATGTGCTTTTCCAGTAATCCATCTCTGGATCCCACCACCCTCTGTGGAAAATCAGAATGAAACTTTACAGGCGTGCTCCTTCCATTCAGAACTACACTGCAGTTTGGGGCATCTTGTTCTATTCTCTCTTGGCCTCTGTTGCAAAACCAAAGAAACTACTGAGCTAATGCAGCAACTATACAAGATCAGCACTGGTCAAATCAAAGATGTACTGAGAAGTCACAAGAGGAAAATGCATTCAGCTTTAATGGAGTGCCATAAGTCTATACTACAAGTTTCTTTTTTCAAGAAGGAAAAAAGCCTTAGAACTATTAAAGCAATACAGAGACACTTGTCATTTCCTCCCTTCCAAAGTCTGTGTTAACTGTTGCCTAATTTTCTTTACAGTTATTGAAAAGCTATTTTCAATTATTAGTCTTTATTTATCATACCACTTTGCAGATTTGCAGTCTATGGTTTTAATTATCATAATTTTCTATTACAGTTGTAAATGCTGTTAAATAAGCAAAGCCTTTGTAACATCTTTCTCTATCTTTCAAACCACTTGACCCAGTATGTTTCCAATCAGAAAAGAGCATTTTTGAGCTCTTAGAATACACCAAAAATAATTTTAAATTAATTATTTCTGCTTAATTATTTCTACATAGTTTAATTACAGAATATTACAAAGGAAAGTGTGTCTAAGTCATTTAAGTTAGTTTCGAAACAAGTTAAGCATTTTTCAAACGTCTATCATTGAATTTCACAAAATCATTTGGGCAATAAAAAAAAATCACCAGGTAATCAAAAAAAGTGGAAATCAATCATGAAAAATCTTTTAATTGTCTTTTAAAATGACACAACGTTACTACCTTTAAAACAAGCACCAAATGTCCTTTGAAAAAGACTCAAAAATAACATTTAGAACAGCTGCTTGCTAACTTAGGCCAGGTCTAAAATGGATTGAGGATAGGACAAAAGATTGGCACCTCCTGACATGATGATGCCTGCCAAAACCAACACTTATGATTGGCCTGGAAGTCAGAACTAGTAATTCAATGTCTGCTTTAATTTACCAAATACCTGTATGAATTAACTTCATTTTGACCATGAAAGTAATTCCATTGGTATTACTGACAAAAATATAAGTATCTGTACTACTTTTTTTCTAAAATTGATGCATTCAATTATTTTGGAGCTATTCAAAAGTTACAATTTGTAAACTGCTTTCCCTTATAAGATTTTGAGTAGAGCTTTCATAACTCTTGAATTTATCCAATGTGTAACTAGCTTTTTATTACAAATAATTACAAAGACCCAATATGGTGTCTCAGAGGAAATAGATGCCATACTCATACAACTAAAGTTCTGTGGGACTTCTTTATTCATTAAACACCTTTTTCCACACAGCTAACCAGCAAACTTCAAGTCAAAGCAGTGATGCATTTAAACTCAGTAATTACTATCCAAGGCAATGTACTACTTGCAACAATAGAGCAGGCATACTAATTCAACTGCTGCTATGATCTTCAGGTCTCACATCCTGCTCTAATGCAATTAGTCTACAAAGAACTAATTACCCTAATCGAGCAATCACAGTTTCACTGACATCTTACTTCCTCTAACAGCTATAAACACCGTTGGGCTAAGATACCACCTAATTAGTTTTCTGTATCACTGTTTACAATGCAGTTTAAATTGATTATGTTTACAACATTCTCTAAATACTTACTTTACTACCGGCAACTACATACTTATTCAAAACTACTTACACCAGAACAGTGTTAATATTTATGGCTCTGATAATAAAAAGGTCAAAAATCTTCTTCAATTGTTACTGACATTTGTGGTTTGCAACCGCTGTAAAAGAATGCGTACAAATGAACAAGTCTTTTATCTCCACCTCAGGTGCCAAAGCCCTTCCCAAACAACAGTGATCTTCAATAGTTAGGAATCGTTTTAATTTGTAGCAATGGCTGTAAATTAAAGAGGGTAGAGAACAAGTTGGTTTCAGTGCTGAGCTAGCTACAGAGACTGTGGAATCCGTATCATTAAAATTTTTAAAAACAAGCTAGACAAACTTCTGCTAAAATGACACTTCACTACCTCTAAGCAAAGGAACAGACAAACTCCTTTCAAGCATCTTTGCAATCCCTATTTGTGTGTCATTTTCTGGTTACAAACACTACCTGCTCCACAGTCCTCAAACGTGGTGATACAATACTAACTTATTTGCAACTCACTAAACAAACCAAGAGCTTATGCTTTTGGACTCTATGATTACTCCAGAGAGAGCATAATTAACAAGAATTAAAATAAGAAAGAATCTACTCTTTGGTTTGCCTGGATTTATTATTTAAAATCTTAAACTCTTATTTATTTTAGCTAATCACAGAAGGAAAACAGAGGGGAAAAAAAACCCACAGGGTATTTAAAACAAGTCTAGCTAATAAAACAAATTTTACACGTACTGCGGTCAACATCACAATTATTTATACTTGCCTGACTTTTGGCACCATCATCCGATGTTGTACCATTAGTGTGTGGCAGATTGATGCCATCAGGGTAAAGACCTCTTCGCTAGCTGAATCTCTCCAAACCATATTCAGTAGAGTGTTTGTCTGCTGCTTTGTATCCAATTTCTTTAGACACTCCTCAGTTATGTACTGAACTGATATTCTCCCATCACCCTACAAACACAAAGAAAAATTTGCTAAAAGTTTTTTTAATGATCAAGCACACTCAAGCACGTATGTATATCCCAGTACTATTCTTACAAATATCAGACCCAAGAGCCAACTTAAATCCCTAGGGAGGCAACCAATGGGTTGTGGTACCGGTCTTTTCACCTGGATCAGTGGGAAAGACTCCCTTTAACGTAATGATGTACTGCAACACTTCCATACAATAAGGCAAGATCATTTACTGGCATAAGATATGCGAATAGTCATCTCTTCCCCACTGACATCAGCCAGCACAGGACACAAAATCCAGAATTGGATGTCTACTGTTAAGTTCGTTTTTAAACAGTATTTTCACATTCATAATCCATGGGTTAACAAACAACAAAAAACTTCAGTGTGTCTAATACACATTTGGGTAGTACAGAAGTGTACAACGAAGAATGCTTTCTCTGAGTGGAGCTCAGCCTTTCCTTTTCCTTATCTCCTCTCTTTTTCTTGCCCTCAACTGAGCAAAGCAGTCTGGATCACCGAAGGATACAAGTTATCCAGTTATGAATTTTTAAGAAAGAGGGGTTCCCCACCCACCCTCTTTTTTTCTTCTAAGACAGGCATGCATGGCAATATGGAATACATAAAATCTCACAAGAGAAACCAACATTGCAATATATAGTATTATGCATTAAAGCCTCATCAGAGAAGATTTTCTCTGATCTAAAAATCACTGTAAGTTACCTGTGAACAGATATTTATGCTTTTTTTTTTTCACCTAATCACGTCTTGAACATCACCAACATCTCTAAGCCACAAGCAGAATCTGCCAATATTTACATCACATACAGCATGTGTGTGTCTGACAAATTAAGTATTTTATTCGCACTATCTTGGTAAAGATTTTGGGGTAACGGTAACACACTGCATCTAAAAATGTACAAGTGAAAAAAAGTTGCATGTATTCTCCAGCAGTACAGCTCTTTATAAGAGATTACTCTCAATATCGAAGTCTTAAAAATGCTGCGTCTTTCAGAAATACATTTCATGTAAGGTGTTATACAAGCACACTTTATAGGAAAAGTATTTCTTAGAAGAGCTGGTATACTTTTGCTTCCAAGACATAGGCAAGAAAATAGCAGTATGTCTTAGAATGCCTGAGAGACCGAAATCCAGAAATCCCAGCACAGTGTGGAGAGGCAAAATAGTCTATGAGACTTTTTTATATGGTGACATTTCACATATTCCACAAGGAAAGACGGCACACTGCCTAAATCCTTTGAACAGTAGTGCCTTTTGAGAGATTATATAAAGGCCAGTAAGAAACTGTTGAATTTACATCTCTCCAACTTTGGTTGTTCAAAGCCTCAAGCAGAGTGTTAGGAGGTTAAAGTCAGCACAGATTCATTGTACTGGTGGTAGTTTAAACTACAGCGAAAAGTTCTATTTATAATACAGTCTCTATACATCATTATAGAAAGTGGGTGTTCCCCCTTTGAAGGCTTTCAAGGTAGTGGATGCATTTAAATGCAGAGCTAATTCTACATGGTAAAGACTGTAGTTGAACTTCTAATATTTCCACGAGAGGAAAAAAAATAAAATACTAAGTTGGGATCTTCCAACTTAGTCTGGAACATCTCATGGTATCTTAGCATCATCATGAACTTAAAAGAATATAGCGAGTAATACAGTCTCTGTAAAATACAAATTTAAAGAAGTTTAAATATTTTTTGTTAAATAAAAGCTCTGCTCTTCAGCAAACCCAGTACCTGCCCATACTTTAAGATTTGTTATTATAGTAAGAGTTTTGGTTTTAATGTAAACAACCAGTTCTGTTTGTTTACAGTGAGCAGCCCTGTATTTTTAAAAAATAAACATGCTCCCTTCTGCACTTAGTTAGAAAAATACTGGACTTACGATGATCATTTTTTTTGCCTATATTTGCTGCTGCTATAATACAAACTCATTCAAAGAAATTCTGTACTGCTTACTGCTGTAGATGTCATTTTACTGATCTCTTCATCCTCATCTTCAGAATCACTATTTGCATCTTGACAATTCGTACCAGCACTAGACACAGGCAGCTGAGAGAGAAAAGTTTGGAGTACCCTCAAATAGACAAGAAGTCCTTCCTCTGAAAGGGATCCTATAGCATGTATATTGAAAAAAAAAGAAAAAGTCATTAGCCAGATCGCACTGTAATAGAAAATATATTTTACCAGAAATACCTGACCAAAACACATTATGCCAGATCTTCCCAAATTAAGTGTATTTTTTACTGAAAAGGGTAAGAATAGCTAAAAAAACAGATCTCTCCAACACTTTAATCCACAAACTGTCCTTTTTGCTTGGCAATGAACCATGTTGTAGAAACACATAAAATACTAACTGAAACATGAAAAAACAATGAAATGGCCATTCAGCTTTCTCACCCAAATATGTTTCTCCAACTGTTAACACAAAGTAAAAAAGCCACGGGGCTTGATCACTTCTTCTCAAACATCCACTTTCTGCTAATAATAGTGCATTCAGAAAGAGTTCGTAAGGGAAAATGGTCTGCACATCAGCAAGCGCTGGAATGATGAAATGGAATATCTGATCTGTAAAAGGTGCTGCCAGAAACTCCTCTGTGAAGGCTGCAAAAACCTGCTGCCTGAAATGAAGAAAAATTGTCTTTATAGAAAATATAGGCAAAATTTCCCACAGTTATATCCATGGAATAACAGATCAATTTGCAAGTTTGAACATGTCCATCAAGATGGCTGCAAAGATGCACTCCATTAATCCTGTGCTAATAAACCAAATTTCTCAGATTTCTCAAAAATAAACTTCTTATACCACACCCTTTTCCTGGTGATCTTACATGTAATTTCACCCTTTAAACTTTTCCTGAACTTACAGAAAACTATTCTGAAGTTAAAGTCATTGTTTATAATCTTGAAATAAAAAATACATTAAAAAAGAACAATTAAGTCTTTTTTACCCCCTAAATACTACTTCAACACAAAACATGTGATAGAACCAGAGTGATTTTTGTTCCATCTTTCTACATACCCGACTCTTTCTGCTCCTAAGCTATGACTTAGTTATTTCTCTCCATAAACCTCAGCTCCTCTGTCAAGAAGTTTAACTTTTTAAGTCTTCATCTGCCCTTAGCTGCATTTCTGCTCTCACCTAACTTTTTCCACACCTATGTTTCTATGTATTCTAATAACTGCTATTCTCTGTGCTCTGTTTATTGTAGTCTTCAGTATGCTACAGCTTTTTTCTTAAACACACCTAAAACTACACTGTTTCATCAATGTACAGCATTACCAGAAAAATCATTACTATTGCAAATAAATCAACAAAATGCACTGAAAGACACTCAACAGCAAACTGCACACCTCTGACAGTAACAAGTGAGCATACAAACACCCAGTATTATCTTTATTTACCTTGCACCTTCTGGACAGGAGCTATATGTAAAGTGCAACGGCTTCAGAACATTCTCCAGAAGTATTTTTGCAATAGGGACTCGAGAAACATCAGAATACTCAATACTCGAGGGAAGCTTATTGTTAATTAACAAATAAAGCGACTTGTAGTAGCCTGCAAACAAAAAATATCACTTTTTAAATACAGTATTACTCCTTTTCTGTATAAAACAACTTCTAATTCACAATTAACTGCATGAAGCTTTACTTTGGAAGCCATTTTACAATAGCCCAAGTCACATTCACATAACAGAATATACTAGCAACCTCTCTGAAAACATTGCTTTATAAAAATCACAAATTGATAACTGCATTCAGAGTCAGTCTGATTTTCAAAGACCAATCACTCCTGCTGCTGAAGTGAATAATTTGGGTTTTTTAAAAACTATGACCTATAGAAAAGATGTTCTCTTCTCCTCTGAGTGACTCTAGCCATGTTTGTGACAGCTGTCCTTCCACCCATTCAGAAACTATGAATTCTCCCCTCTACACCAAAACGTGACTGCATCATACAGGTAAGAGTCCTGTTGGCAGAGTATCTCAATTCTATAAGCACCCTGTCTTAGCAAGCTTAAGGATACAATTACGATTTCCAAAACGGGGATCTCTCAGTAATAAAATGCATTACCACCCAAATCACAGATGTGTAGAGGGTAACCTAGTTTTGTCTCATTAAAGTACAAATGGAATCATATTATTTCATTCTTCTTAAAAATTCCTCTTGCTCAATGAACTCCTAAACTAAGACGGAAGTTCCACAACTACTGGAACCACTATAAATGCATAAATAATGTCACATCATCGAGAGGTCCAGCCTAAGACCCTTTGTTGGGAACTACCTAACTTCACATGCAATGCAACAAGTGGAAGTCCCAATAAAAGAGTAACTTAGCAATGCTGACAAGACACACACAGAAGACAAATGCAAAAGCATATACTAATAAAATCTGATTACAGATTCTTTACAAATTAACTATCACAAATGATTAGGAAACAGAACATTTGTAGGTACACACAAACGCTTCTTTTTGGTTTCATTATAAGTGATCAGAAAGCTGAATATTTTTACTAAAATGTATGATCTAACATTGTGATAAAGTTTCACATATCAGTTGCGAGGACTGAATATTATACTATCCGAGCAAATGTGAGTATTTTGGAAGATATATTTACTATACACAAAGCAATGAGACAAACACGAATACATCTGTAGTTTTAGCTATGCCTGTGCGAGTAAAATAAATGCACTAGAATAAGAGGGTGGGGGGGGGTTTCTCATAGTGCTGTCAACTTGTAGCAGTTAAAACCAAATCCTTAGTAACGGGGTAAAACAGCCGAGTCCACTGAATGTACTTTTAAGACTTGCATAGAATTATTCCAACAATTACCTAACAAATTGGAAGGTGCTCTTTTTGTCTTTTATATCAATGAAGTTGGATCCAAGATGTTTATTTCATGAAGTTTTTGGCTGTTCTCCTCATCCACAAGTCTTGCAACCTCAAACTATGGTATCAGAAATCCAAATTTTTATTTTTTCCCCCCACATTCGCAGAGTAATATAGTTTCTTTGAGGCAAAACATAATTTTGGTGATAACTACACAATTCATTAACTTTCAGTATGTTTGCACAGGTGTAACTGCAGTTCAGCAAACAGTTTTGATGATGATGGTACAAGGGAAACAAAAGCTAGGTCACCATCGCTTTGCTAAGGTGTCTTATGTTAGCAGGATGAAAAGGTAATGCCAACTGACAATAATAATGATTATTAGCAGTTTTAGAGAACAGTAATGCAACACAATGCCCAACGTTTACACAACTAAAGCTTAGATCTGCCACAGTGTGCATGCGGGTGTGCACGGGCACATGTGTATATGTGTTTGTGTGTGTGAACAGCTACTGGAATAAAACTTTTGTTAGGTAATACCCACCTACTCCCAAAATCTGTGGTAAAACTCTGTATAAGTAATTTGGTAGAATATTCAATTTATAACCAGAATTCCCAAAGAAATCAAACAGTAATTTCTCAGGCAGTGATCTCATTCAAGCAAAATATCCATCTAATGACTATGTTAATGTGTGCAGCACTTAATTCATTGTGTCTATGGTAAAGGTTAAAATGTCATTAAACAACATGGTCCTCAGGTATTACACGTTCTGTTTAATTTTTGCGAATTTCCCAAAACTTCTAGTTCCTAGCTACTCACCTTTTTGAATCATGTAGTGCAAAATTTGTTCAATTAATGATGTCACATAGCTGACATCTTGTAAAACAGGCAAATACGTATTCTCAGATGAAAATACCTCAAGCATTCTCATAGGAAGTGCAACATTCAGACTGTCATCATTGCAATTTTGCAATAGCCTATAAATGAAATGAAATAAAAATTATTTAACAAGATACTTCTCTTCCCTCACCACAGGCATATGTACACTGACTTAAAAATAGAGCTACAAAAAACCTTTCACATTCACTTTAAAGTAACTTATTTCTACTTGGTTGCCAAGCGTTCTCAGTAGTTTAGCTACATCTTTTTGTAGACACCTTTATAATAATAATTCCTCATTTTAGGGTTTCTATGAATATTATAGCACTGCCTCTTTAAATCCTATTAAATTCCAGCTTTCAGTGACTTGAAAGTTGGGAGGTCTACTGCCCAAACTGGATGAGAAGCGGAGAGTAATACATGTTTTTCCAACATGTATTACTACCCATATTAAAAATGAAGCCATGAAAGCCCCAGAGCAATACAAGCTGGGAACAAACACTGGGGAATGTCGTATGTGTAACTAAAACAATATGTCTTTAATTACGGACTGAAATATTGAAAATGTACAACCATCCTGTCTTTTTAGCACGTTGCTTATGAAACAGCTACCAGTAACCACAGAAATGGTGAATATTAAGAGCCTGTTTAGAATTAAAAGGATTTGTTAGTATGAGAGGTATCTAGGCATACCTGTCCTAACTGCTTTCTCTTTCAGCCATTCTGAAAAATGGGACCTAACAGCAAAAATTACTTTGACACCATAGCTAAGACATTTCACTAAACAGAAAAAAAGATACTCTGATAACAAGACCTTTTTTGCAGCTGCGATCAAACTACTTTTTTTTGCTATGATATTACATGGTCACTTTTTTTCCACAGGATCAAAAGCTACAGCTCCTCATGAATCTCAACTTATCCCAGGGAAACAACATTTCTGGCTAACTGTCCCACTGCACACTTTCTGAGCTTTTGCAGAAAATTAAAGTAGCTCAAGAAAGCAAATAGACACGCATCATCATGCTGCAAGGTGAAGTTAAGAGCAGCTTCTTCCTCCATTTTCCCTGTATGTATAGGCAGGGATACCTCTTCCATTGCTTTTTTTTCCCCAAATCACCCAGTCAGGAAAGGACAGTGGGAATACTAACAGAGCTGCATTTACGAAACCACAATTTCAACTGTAGCAAAAATGTACAGTTTAATCCAGGGACATCGCAGCTGTGTTCCTTTGAAGCCCACTACTCAAGTCTCCTTTAGTATCTGGTGTTTATTACACACACACTATACACAATTGTAAGAACACAAGGTTCAGTGACTTGAATGAAACAATTTTTTAAAGAAGTATCAACACTAAAAGGAAAAGAAACCTGTTTTAAGGCTCTGAAAAGTATAACCAGTTCCTATTATTGGTAAAAGTAAATACATTGTCTTCTAAAACTATGCTTTAGCTGCCAGGTATTCAAGTCATCTTGACAGATTTACCTTCCTGTGATCCTCCCGCTACAAATAATAAATGTACCACTGAAGCCAGTAATACAACTGATTAACATGCCTTAAATCCAAAATGAAGTGTGAAGAAAAGCCTCTTATAGAATACTAGTTTTAAAACAAAACATATCCAAACCATATCCTTGGAACATTAGTCTAACTCAGATAACATCTTCTAATTACTATTGGCTCCCAAAAAAACCTTCTATTTTCCACAAATATTGCTATATGCAAGCAGTAGGAACACACTTAAGCCTGCTCCTAGGCAGTGCATCCCTTAAGTACATGTTGAACTTGAAAGTAAATGAAGTTTAAGAACATTCCATTGTCTTACAGCAGTATCCTACACCATGGCCTATACACATACTTAACATAAAAAGTCCTCCCCATAAAATAAATTTATATTTAATACTTTGCCTCTCCAAAAAGAAGCCAACAAGTGCCCAACATAATCTCTGACCATGTCTTAGATAGCAGCACATAGAAAAAAGAATTTACCTGCAACACAGCCCCAACAGTCTCTTTATTTGGAATAAGCAAGTAAGTCTGTCTGGACGATCCAATTGCTTAACAAACTGAGAACTATGTTTAATTAAATTCTGACACATCCATACCTGGGAAAAGATCCGCACAAGTTTACTGTTTATAACAACAAGTTATATTATTTATTACAACACAGAGAGTAATATTTCAATCCTGTTTTGGAGAACTTTGGAGGACTTGCAAAACATAAACGAAGACAATTCTGTTCAGCCGAGAAAAAAAAACCTGTTATACAACATAAAATACATGACTGCTAGTACTAAATTTTCAATGTTAAGACTTAATTACTCACAAATAACTTCACTCTTGCAACAAATTTATCTGTTACTTTTTTTGGGTTTAAATAGCCATATTTCTTTAATGTCCATTATTAATACTAGCTATGAACCATACGTACTCATATGTTTGGGAAATTTGCAGTGACTTTGTAACTGATATGCCAGCATTACTGACCGGGGGGAGCGGGGGGCGGACGACACGACAGGGGATGGGAACAACACCCAGACAAAAAAAACAACAACCCAAACACCCTTGGAATGACCAGAGAGCTAAGTGGAAAAAATTATTTAAAAATTAAAATCTAATAGAAGTATATTAATTTTGATAAAATAATAATACAAACAGGATTTTTCAAAGCTTTCTTTCACAGATTCTGCATGTGCGTATACATATGAAATCTAACTCTTAACTTATTCTGACTAAATGAAAAACAGCAGAGTACACGTCAGCAAAAGCCAGAATTCTTAAATGAAGTTACTAAAGTGGCCAAAGACTTTTTTGCATTCCTTCAAAATCTTTTAAGTGAAAGTACTTTAAAAGCGCACGACATAAGTCCTACAGATCAAAGTATGTAACAGTACTCACCAAACGCTTAGAATCCTCATTCTGTCTATAGAAAAAGAGTAACTGACGAACTAAAAGAGTCAAATTGGCTCCATTAGCAGTGGAAAAGGTTCCTCCAGATTGGGCCAAATTAGCACAGCGATCAAATTCACTTCTTTGGATAGAGTACTTAAAAATAAGACATGCATCAATATATCAATAATGGTCATGATTTAAAACAGAGATGCAACATTTTTAAAACTTCATTTCAGCTTCGCATCCAAAATGGATACAAAGTAGTAAAATGGATACAACACATTTTTGTGAAGAGATTAAAACATACAGACGATATCATAGTTAAAGCCATAACTGCTTTCTATAATTCAGAAAGTACACATTGCAATAAATTTGTTGCTTTTCAAGTAAAGAATATCACATCATGCATTTTCATCTAGTTCACTCAATAAATATTAGCAAGTTTAAACAGATACAACTCTTACAATAATCTACCGAACAGCAGCTTAGAAAGAACATCTTTTTGACTCAAACTACCACCTTAGCCATATTGGGGAAAAAAAGCTCCACTGGCGTGTGAAAGCTGCTGATACCCAGTTGTTTTCATTTGCATTATCAGCTCAAAAAAACATTGTGTAATCCCACTGAAGTCCAGTGTCACACACATGCTTTGCAGAATAAACGTCCATCTACTAAAATACTGAGGTTCAAATGAAAACATCAAAAGGGAGAAAACTTCCACTTTGTGGGCACACAATACTCAAAAAGATGAAGATTTACCAATGGAATTATTCTTTACTAGAAAGTCTCACTTTCAGCAAAACTATTTTACATCTACCTAAATAAAAAAGTACTTACTTGATGTTTTCTGTCTCTGTACCCTCTTACAAATGACTGGATTATTATTGCATTTTTCAGCCTCCGCCTCTCTTCCTGTAAAACAAAGCAAGAAAACTGAAATCAGCATTGTGGAACTGACTCTAATTTCTACCATTTTAACAAATATATTTGTATTCAAAAGGATATTTTTTTTTAATTAAAATTAAGCCCTAATTGTTAGTAAAATAAAATCTTTGAAGGTTTGCATCCAATACACATACGTCAGGGAGAAAGCTTTTTATGTTTTTAAGTGTAGATTTACCATTAAGACACTGCAAAATAATTTTTAATACTCAACAAGTATATAATACTATGTAAGTCAAAATAAAACACTTTCGTATTTCATTAGACAAAGTCTTAATACTAAAATGTTGAAGAATTCATCAAATTCAATTACACCATTTCTCTTTCTGCATATGTCAGCTAACATTGAAGCCTTGCTTATTTGTTTCCATTCAAATAATACATCAGTATTATGAGGCTGGTGCAGTTTAGATTGGGGGAGGGGGAAGCCGCAAAAAAACCCCATCAGTTATTTGGAAACAATACTGCTGTCAAAAGGAAAATGAGGCTAAATGCTTTAAGCTCAGGAGCACAGTACAAAAATTAATAAACATTCTTGCTTTCTCCTTCAAACAAGACATATTAAGTGAGTAATTTTAAGATTTCTTCCTCAGTACCTAGGAGGAGTAATTAAAATCATCCCTTTACAATGTATCAGTTTCTGAGGAACTGAAACCCAGCCTGCTTAAGGCAATACAGAAAGTGCAGTCAGTAAGTTCCTTGACAACACCCCCAGCATACCCCATCATAATAAATACCTAAAGGAAGTGGCTACTGTAATTAGGTTTCTAACAATGTCCATATAGTTTTTTAGGGGATGAAAGGGGGAAGTAAAATAGTTGCTCATGAACTTAGACCTACAAACCAGTGGTTGAGGAAGTACAAAGAGCAAAAATCAGAGAAGCCTCTTTAAGAAAAGACATTTTATCCTGACCAATCCATGGACTAGAATGAGCCCATAATTCTAAGGGCTACCAGACACCAAACAAAACACCAAAACATTTTTCTAGATTTCAATAAAATACATTTGGGAAAGTTCACATAAACTTTCTACCCGCAAAACCTTGATTTCTGATTTATTATCCATAAAGACATGCAACTTAAAAACAACCTGAACTGTCCTGAGAAACACCAGATGAAACTGCTGTCCAATGCCTATTTTATTTTTTCTCGGAAATCCCAGTTCCTAAAGCAATTTCTCTGAATAAGCATACACTTGAAAGACTCCAATTATCTCTAAAGCACGGATCAAAATCAAAATTTTGATAAGCCAAAGGATATTTTTCTCTTCAAAGTTATCTAACAGTAAAAGTGCAAAGTATGGGGGCAAACAGGAGAGAGTTTCAATTACAGAGAGGCACTATCTCTCCATAATCATAATGTAATGCTCGACTAAAAAGTAGATACATTCTCTTTTTCTCTAGGTACAGGTTTTATTCTAGAATACATAATTGTCAATTAGTGACCCACAATTGCAAAGGTTTTAAGTCTGAAGTCATTGCTAAGATTCTGCTACAGGCATTTTTTTAAAAGCCATAACTGATTTTATTCTCAGAGGAGCCGTTCATTTTGTAAGAATCTGATACATGCCACAGAAAACCATTGTGTGTATGCATGCACATATACAACTATGAGCACATGACACTGCATCAGCTTAGCAGCAGGCAGAATTAAGCAACTGAATGGGTTATTTCAATATAGGGCAAAAAGTTTATGAAGCACAAAAACATACTTTTGCATATGTTGGTAAGGACTCACTGATCATAAATTTGATGCGCAACACAGCATTCTGAACTAACTGGCAAAACCCTAGTAACTTCATACTTAAACTTGGTCCATAACTATACACCCAGGTTGGGAAGGAAAAAAAGCAGTAACTATTCTCAGAAAGAGAGGTGCCACTGCATAAATTGTGTTTAATCTAGCAAGGGTCAAAAACACCTTTAAGCGCCAAACAGCTGTTTTCTTAATCAGCACGAAACCTATGCAGTTATACTTGTTAAATCATTTTTAAGACCAAATTTTTTTCAGCTCATATCAGGAGGAGGGGAAAAAAATCCAACAAAATGAACATATTCACTTTAATTCCATACTACTAAATTTTATTTTGATATTGCCACGTCTATTAATGTTTAAAGCTAGTGGTTTTTCCTTTCAATGCCTATTCCTCCTTTGCATCATTCCAGAATGAATAATCCATGGCAGTAAGCTTCCATTATAAACCTGTATTAAGGTCTCCTAAAGCCTCACACATCAGCTCCTCATTGCTCCTCAATTATCAGGTGATTTCAATGCACTGTAGGATGCATTCAAGTATCATTGTTCTGACTTCATCTCCAAAGAACTGAGGATGCACGCTCTGGGTAAGTCAATTACTGAGGGTCATTCAAGAAACCATAGCAGAACCAGGAGTAGAAGACAGTTTGCTGAGATCAACCCATAGTAATAGATTACAGAAATGGCAAAAAAAGCCAGTTACTAGCCAAATACCTGTCTTCTTGACAAAGACTAGATTCAATGAGCACCAAAACAAAAGGGAAGAATTCCCTTTGCACCCAGTGCATGTTTAAGTACCTTCTTTTGAGATGAAAATCACTTCTGGGAAGCATCTTAAAAGCAGTCAAACAGTTTGTCAATTCTAGTACACCTGAAGACTATATAGAACTTGTAAACTGCAACAAAATATTCCTGAACTAAGTAAACTGCAGGAGAAGTACTTTGGACTGTCAATGGTACCTTAGCAAAAAAAAGCCAAAAGAATCCAGTGTGCATGCAAACGCTTACAGTCTACTTTACCTCTCGTTTCCTCCTTTCTTCCTGAGTACGATGCAGGAGAGAAGCCTTTTCTTCCTATAAGACACAAATAAAGATACTATTGCATTTTCATTCAAACATGATTCAAATGTGTTTATGATATTTAATATAGACTTAACTCTGGAGATTGTTCGTTAATTTGCAATACATAAAACACTTGAGAAAATTAAGCGTTAATCATTTTCCACGCTTACAAATACAGACAATGCAGCCCTCTCAAAAGCACACCAACAGCGAGAAGTTATGTAAAAAGAAAAGGGACAAGCAAATAGCAGTGAACTGTACTGATGCCTGTCCAGGTTTGTCTTCTCAGCATCCCAATTATCCAGGCAAGTATCACCCATTTACAAATGGGGGAGCTGAAACAGAACAGTCTCAATCCTACCAGGTAGTACCAAATGTTTACAGAGTGTTTTCCTTGCTTGAAGCGCACTAAGTCACTGGCCCAGGTGTGTATAGCAAGTTGTGGCATGTTCAAAGTAACCACTGTACCAAAGCCCCCATTCTTTTGTCTCACCTGCAAAATAGAACTAAGCTCTTTTATTTACTTATCCTTTTCCTCAAAACTTGTCTGGAAAAGATGCCAAAACAGACATACATAACATAAACAGTAAGAATTTTGTCTTTTAAAATTTTGAACTCTTCACCCAGGTAAAGGCTAGGAACTGAAACTTTCAGGATTGTGATCTCTCCAATAGAGAAAAAGAAAAAGAATACTTAAGTATTCATGAGGCCTCTAAAGAACAATACCATTATAATAGAAAACCTGTGCCTTAGCTTTTAAACCACAATGCTAAATCAGTACGCATTGATTTCAAAACATAAACAAAGCTTTATTTGCAAGAATCTCTTACTGGATGGTTCTGTGTAGTTTCCAAGGAAATATACAAAATAATCCCTTTTTGACGCAGAGTACTCAGCTCCCACTGCAGACAGTAAGAGTTTAAACTACCCTAGCACCTTCCCAAATCCAGTCTAAAACAGACAAGAGATTTAAGGAATTTTGTCTTTTGCCTCTATGACACATGTAACTACTTCTTCTTCTCCCTATGCCCTTGCTAGTCTAGAGAAGTTAAGAAATAAAACACACTCAAGATGATAATTATTATATCTGAATACATAAAAATAAATTTGGAGTTGGCAAACAAAAATTTATAAAATATTTAACCACATTTAAAACAACTGTGGTGGAATATTTTCAATGTCTATAAGCAGATACAAAAACTGAGGGCAGAAGTCTTCTGCATTTCTTTTTTGACAATACAGAAGAAACAAGGTCATGATTCTCCTGATTTCTTTAAGATAGAAGATACTTTAACGCAGGTCACTGAAAGAGAAAAACATAGATGCAAAAAAATGAATTTAAAATTGGGTTTATATTTCTGATCACTTACTGGAGCGTAAAGAAAAAAAATCCCACAAGAAGGTTAACCAGCTTTTCCTCTAAAGACAGCATTTACGGCCAAACACACCACTAACTACAGCTATTGCCCTCTAAAGACAGGGTTTTTTTCATGTGTTAAACACAGTATAAACAAATCATAACAAAATCCATACATAAGACAATGCATCTCCACTCAAGCAATAGGAAAGACTCCCAGCCTGCTTGGCAAGATGAGGCAAGAGATTCTGACCTCACACACACAAAAAGACAAAATAATGTACTAAATTAAGAAATAACAGATGGCTTAAAGTTTCAGGACATTTTTAAATCGAATACTACATTTTCAACAGCTGATACCCAATGCATTAAAGAAGTTAGTGAAATGTTCCTATTCAGAAGTGATCAGTGTACCAAAAAGTGGTCTCTCTTCAATGTGTTAGAGTTTAATTCTGCAGCAGCGCCATGGAAAGAGCATTTCTGCTTAGAAGCAATGTTGCTGAATTTGTTCTTACACTACAGAGCAGATTGAAAGAAAAAGCAAAAGAACATACAGAAAAGGGAAGACAAACTGAACAGTACCAAAACAAAAAAATACACACACAGTAAACACAAGAGATTAGTAGAGAAAGGAAAATAAGCAGCCAGAGTGCTTATCAGAAAAAAATAATTTTAAGTACTGGGGGGAGGGGAGAAGATCTAAGAGGGCAGTGTATCCTCACATACTGTATCACCGACTTTGCATTGATCGGTAATAGGGTCTCTGAAGCAAGCACTCTTTAAACAATCCACTGTTTCTTTAAAGAAACAGCAAAACTAAGTTTTTAGTCAATGACACATACTTGCTTTGAGTACTTTTAAAGAAAAACACCAACTTGTTAAAGTAAAAAATAAATACAGTAGAGGAACTGTCTTAAAACAACACAAAATATTCAGGTAAGTACATCCCACCTGAAAAATTATTATGGGTCAAATACTACTATTGGTCACAAGACACACATAGATCAGAAACATAAAGAAATGGAATCATAACTATGACTAAAGAACATATTTAAGTTAAATGCAAGAAAAATGTATCTCCTTCAGAGTTTTTCAACCCAACTGGAGTACACTGCCCCTTCAGAAATTAAAAAGTAACAGTAAATATGCAATAGAAAATAAACTTGCTGTGGAAAAGAGACGAAAAGAACTATGAAATAATCTTCTTTGCCTACAAAGGGCCTTCTAAAAAACTCATTTCTCACAGACAGCTAACTGCACTGTCATCTCTGAAATCCTCCCTGCCTTGCCTCTTAATAAAACAGCACATTGAAAAAGAGCAAAACTCAGTAGCTTTTGTTCTGTGGCTGGTTGTGAATGACAACAGCATTACAGAAAGTGATGTACATTTGACAACTCCTATCTATATGGTCATGTGACTGCTGACAGCTACAGCCGCCATTCCACCATCTCTTCCTGCGTAGCTACAGCCAGAGCAACTCACAGTACGGGATCCATCCAACAGTAACTTCCAAAGATCAAACCTAGCTCATTCCTACCCCCCATCTTCCTTCCCTCACTTCTGTGATGGTCACACTCTCTTCTTTCTTCACCTGCCAGACAGGCAGATGTCAGTTATCAAGTCTACCTACTAAGACAGGCAGGCAGGCAGGCATTTTTAGGGGGAACGAAGCATCAGCTTGTCTTGGATTCCTTCAACCCTAATTCAGAAAGACCAAAAAGCCATTTACTGAATAAAATTCTTGACAGTTCCTATGATGTAGTCTTTCTTCAGGAGCTGACCTCCAAAGTGCAGAAGAGGGAATACACTGTCTGTGGTTTCATACAATGTTTAGTGCTTCGCTAGCAGCCCCCTTCCTGTCTGCTCCTTCCTCCAACAGCTTATAATCGTAAAGACAAACAACCTCAGGCTCTAGCAAGGAGGTTGCTCAAGCTCCAGGACCATGAAAAGCCCAATTAGAGACGTTTTCTTCACCAAATACATGAGGCATGACACAAAGAAACAAGCAAGCAAAGAAACAGTATGTGACAGTAAAACACAATGTGACATTATGGATGATAACTTAAAAAGTAAGACAAGGAGGGAGAAAAAGGTAAAAACAAGGAAGCAGATGGAGGACAGTAGATAGAAAGGAAAGCTTGCGACTATCATCAAAGAAATGTTAAGTAATATTGAAATGTTAATGTATACATCAGGATGAAACTGCTATGTACCGTATTATTCATCACAGCAAAGTTCAAAGTCACACCACTGCTGTAACACACCAGTTGACGAGAAAAACCACACCCAACAAGGTAACAACATCAGTGCTTTAAAAATGCCAATTAAACACATAATGAAAAAAAAATGTAATTCAGACTGCTTTCTCGTCCTCACTTTGCTGAAATACAGTCTTAGTTGCAAAAGTATGTTTACAAAACTCCTACCCTTTACACATCCTACACAAAGCCCAAATAACATAAATAAACAAATAATGATTCTTTTTTGTCATTTTAACACTCTGCATTGAGAGTGGTAATAAGCTTTCAGCCCTCTTAGTTCAAAATTCAGGTTCAGAAAAAGAATAATTTTTTTTCCAAGTACTTCCAGCATTTGTTGTCTCTTAAAATCTGAAATTTAAAATCTGAAACACTCCTGAGAAGTCATGTTAAGCTCCACAGAAATATATTTAAAACCAAAACATGCCAGATGCAAAGGTGAAATTGACTAATTAATTTTCTGGCACTGTCCAAACACTGAGCACAATTTAAAAAAAACAACAACAAAAATACACTGATGCAAAAAATTAACAAACCTTTGAGATCTATTTGTAATTCATTTTCTTTCTTTAGTTGAGAAAGCTATTCTATTTAACATTACAATAGATCATGCAAGGTACAAGGCATGCCTTTTAGGAAATTTTCATGGAAAAGCAAATAAGCACTTGATCTTTCAACTTTTGGGACAATTGTAAAATCTTGTATGGTTTTCATCTACAAAACCCAGGAACTTGCATCTTTTTTCTTTCCTTAAAATGAGGAATGTGACTTTTCAGCTGAATTTAGCTTGAACCACATAAAAATCAATAACAATTTCCAAAGCAAATGAAGTGACCTAAGGTGTTTATAGAACAAAATTCCTTCCAACATAAATATTTATCAAGTCCAAAAAAGAAAAGGAAGATTTTGTAGCATTTATTTGTAGAGAACAAAGGTGGGCAGTGGGACATATCCCCCTCTAAAGTGGCTCTCAACAATGTTTCTAGTTCCCAACATTATTTCAGACAAGATAAACTCCATTTCTATTGGTTTCTCTGAATATTAAAAGAAATTAGCATTTTTAAAGACACACAGTGTCTTGAACTGGACCTCAACAATTTAAATTCCATTGGACAGGCAGCTCAGCCAGCCTGAGTAAAACATGTTCAGCAGCTTGGAAAATTCCGCTTTGAAACAGTTTGTGGCTCCTCGTTATCTCTGATTATTCACATAATAATTACGTTTACATGTAGAGAAGACCTTCTTCTAGAAAAAAGGTGTTTTAAAGTACTTAAAATACAGCCAAGAAGAGGCATTAGGCCAGGGAAAGCCTGGCATCATGGAAATCAATGTCATAGTGCTTGCTAGAAAGCATCTCAGCATTTTAGCTCAACTTTTACTGTAGGATGTAGGGAGTATCTGAAACCACTTTTATCATGACAGCTACGAAGACACGCACAGTGGAATCAGGACTTGACTGAAGGGTCTAGAGGCCAAATGAAATGTAAACAAATTGCCTTTAAATTTACTCCGTTTGTCTCTATTATGATTTTTAAGACACATATTGTATGCATCATTGTAGTTGAGTGACTTTTCATTTTCGCAGAAAAAAGCAGGGGGAAAAATATATCTATAAAAGCAGAAATTTTTTCTTTGAATTTGAGAAAACAGCAGTGTAATCACTGATGTCAGCTAACTTCAACTCCATCACTCGTAGCTTCCTTTGAAACGAGGAGAATTTAAAATGTTACCAAGAGGAGAAAAATCCAAAAGAATCTAGTGTACATTGATAATAGTTTCCTATTGACAGTCATTATTTTACAACACGATGGTCTCATCGTATTTCCACACCACAGATCTGAAATTCAAAGAGCATTTCAGGACGCAGGCTTTGACGTTCGAATGATCTGGACAAAATACAGTCCTGACTCACAATGAAGTATGTACTTGCGTAATATCTAACCATGTGCCTTACGGGACACCAGTCTTACAGAGCAAAGCAGTGCAATTCTTTTCCACCGTTCAAAAATAAATTGTAAATTTGTAATTATAATCAAGAAATCCTATACTATAAATCCCTAGCATCATTTCATTTCCATTGCCACCTAATGTAGGTTCAAGTAAGGTATAACAAAACAGTAATTCTCCTTTCCTGAAATTAACCACTTTCTTCGACTAATCATTAAGACAGAAACAAAACCATTTTTAAATACGTCCCTTTTTTTTTTTTTAAATCCTACAGACAGCTATCACCATAAGCAATTCCAACATGTGCAAAGATTTCTCCATTCACTGGCAATCTTATACCCTACTGGTTTTAAATCATTAATTCTTATTCCACAAGAAGTTACTTCATATATAGAATATAGAAAACAAAGACCAAACAAGGTGCTTCTGGAGTTGTATGTCTGCACTTCAGCTGGGGGGAGGAATATAAAGGAATCTAATGCTTAATGTTATGCTATTAATTTAAGAAAGCATGTCAGTAGCTACTAAAATAAAACATAGACAAACTTTGTAAACTGAGATCTTTTATTACTAAACATGTCCATATTAAAATTACAGAGACTTTTTTAAAATACAGATGGAATCATCACTATTGGTTCATTAGTAATTTTCCACGTTTCACAACAACAAAACCAAAACACAAAAAGAAACACAGTGAAGTTGGTTTCACTTTCACAACAGTGCTAACTCATCTGTAGTACAAATTCCTGAAAAGGAATTTATTTTTAAACTATCTCATACCAGTATGATAATTTTAAAATACTCTATTTAAAACAGTCTTGGAATTTATAGAAGCATGTTTTGGATATCTCAAGTGATACTGTACATTTGACTTAGCAAAAGCCTTTTAACTATTTTTCCTGTTAAAGGCTTACAAGATGTCATTAACCTATTTCACAACCTAAATGAATAATGTGGAGCTACAGAGCCCTTTGTGCATCTCAGCACAGGCATGGGTATCCCCCTGCATGATAAACTAAAGGACTAGTACCTCGTGTTTCTCTTAACACTGGCAAAATTAATAAAGGAACACTGGGCCTGACCATACCAAATCAAGCATGGTTAAACAGATTCTGTGCTATGCCACCAAGAGTCCAACTTCATGATAAAATTAATGAAACCTAATAGCTGCCACCAGAAGGCATGGTGACACTCCACCTTGCAAAACATGTTCACTATACGAGACACAAAGGACGAGGTAGGAACCACCTGTTTCATTCCACTGCACAGTTCGGTTAGTTCAGTTCAATTTGAACTGCACCCCAAACCAACTCTTCAGATGCATGTCTTCTTTCCTGCCTGACATACCACACAAATTTTGCAGCCACAGCCTTTTAGGCAATAATTACAGTCCCGTACAAAAAGTCCGTGCATAATTCAAGGCATTACCATATAGAACTCCAACAACAGTATTCCTTTTTGGAGGCTATTTTACTTCAGAAGTAAAAAAATATGTTTTGCCAGTTACAATTAAAACTAAATCTGAAAATATCTTTTGAAGAGCCTCATAAAGGAAATTGTTTTAAAGGTAACAACAAGCAATCTCAAAAATTAAACAAACTTACCATATTGTAAATAAGACACAGTACCTAGACCCTCAAACTCCTATATAACTAATGCCCAAATGTATCAGCAAGTTTCTGAAAGTAGATATGGAGGGAAAAGTCCAAACACTGACAATACCATCTGTATTTTTACACTGATGTACAATGCAACATTAAAATGTTACAATCAGTCACAGGGGTAGTAATTTTGAGAACATTAATTTTGCAACTCAGGATTTTAACAAAAATACTACTTTTCTGGCAAAAGGTCTGGTTGGATTGAAACGGCCCTCTACAGCATTCACAGTCAGACCATCATAACACATATGAACATAAGATGCAAACAGAGTAAAAACCAACCTGAAGCTCTCTACTTTTATAATTAAAAAATGCCATAAAAGTTAGTAGCCACAAGTCCCCAGCTGTATTTCTATTATTGTGCCTATAATAAGGACTTACTGAGGTCAGCCTCTTGCAAGGCCTAAAGAAACACTACAAACAGGCAATGCAATGTAAGACAGGGCATTGACACGTGACCTGTGCCCGACACAGTTATTCTGCTGATATAACTGCAGCTGCAAACAATCATACTTTTAATAGTCAGTTTTGCTGATCATTTATTTTGGCATAGTTGTATCCACATCAGGAAGACTGCTGGCATCTTTAGCACTGACTAGCTCTTTGAACTGGAGTCCCTGCTTTCATATCCAGCCCCTGGGAGGGTTTTGCTAATGGAGCTATCTATGCAGGTGCAACAATATTTGCGAAGCTTCCCCAAACAGGGCAGAGAGTTATTCTTAGCATTAAGCAGCCTGTATACAGATTTCACCTGTATTTCTGGTAGTGCTTTATTCTACTAAAGGAATCAAAACATGCAGTACTAAGCACCCAGCTAACTAATAAAGCATCACAGAGGTGCAAGTTTGGAACTATAAACTGTATCTCTCTAAAATTATACACATTTGGAAGGCAAGGGAGTTCATCAAAGAACATTTCTTCCATGTGCCCAAAATGCTAAAAGGAAACATTTTATAATTTAGCCTTCTGTAAAACTGAAGTCTATAGGTATGAGAAAACAAGGAGCCTGGGACGTGAAATAATGGAAGCTCCTGGAATCCATGTAAACACTTGCCACACCAATCTCTGCTGTAATACGTTTACATATAAATTCAGGTAAACTGCTTTCTTAGTACTGTTTAAACAATTTTTTTCATTAGTACTGTACATAGTTTCTGAAAATAAGCAGCTATTTCAAGGTTATTCTACAACATCCATATAAACTTGACATACAAAGCCACAACTAACTGATTTGCATTGACGCAGCACAAGCACCTCAGCGTACCAATGTGAAATCATCAAATCTGTGCACTAGTCAGTATCAATCAGACCATGACACACAACCTCTGTATTGGACAGAGTGAAGGTTATGCATCAACTTCAGTTTCCACTTCCTTTACCTTTTAATATTTGCCCTTGGAAATTTACACCTGTACAACATTAATAAATTTGTCCGTATGATTAAAATAAAATAGAATTCTGCTGAACTCTTATGAAGAAATCAGTAGGTATAAAAAAAGCTATTATGACAGCTGTTTACTTCTGTAGAAGGAAGTATGTTCTGCAAGGAACACTATTAGAAAGTCAGTGTTAGAAGTTGCAAAGTACCTAAATCGTTCAGCTGAGGACCAGGGCATGTTCTGCCAATTCCTACTTCTGCTGGGGAATATTTATGGTATTTTTCACTCATGTAATGCCATTGTATGTAATCTAATGAATAGAAATGTCTTAAGATACACGGAAGATTATTTAGATGAAAAGCTGCACAATTTAAATACAGTTCTGTTACACATTCTCCTTAATAAATGATGTAAAACAATCCACCAAAATGCAAACTTCACTGTGATTTTAGTAGCACATAGTGCAGTATTTTAAACTAGTTTCCTAACTGTACTGCCAAACCTTAAAAGTTTCAGGGAGCCAAACTTGCCTACAGTGCACAATAACATAAATTTTATTTTTACCCGTATTAAGGTTCAAACATATTAATTGAAACACTCGGCTTCCCACACAATCATGTCCAATGATGACATGGGTAGTAATATTTTAGAAGTGAATTAAAGCAACCCTTACAAGCCAGGCCATTTCTAAAAACGCCTTGTCCTTTCGCTTATTCTTCAGTCGCTCTATGCCCTTCAGTCCTCGTCTAAACATTTGACTGCTCTGTCCAGTCAGCAAGATCTAAATAAACCACTTCGCTTCTCTGCCATCAACACAAGGATATACAATAGTCTGGTACAACAGACAATTAACTGCTACTCACCCTGCACACGACAAACTGAACTGAACGTGAACCTGACAGAGAAAAGCTAAAGCTGTGACCCGGCAACCCTCACTCACGTGGGTGAAGCCTCCCCCAGCAATCTGCGTTGATCTCGAGTTGTGTAAGGCTGTTGTTCTCCCCCCATCTCTCCAACGAGGCGGGCCCACGCAAGACTTTCCCTTTGCAAAGAAATTACAGGAGGTGTCCGAGTCCTTCCCTCCTTCACCCCGGGAGCCCTCGAACCGAACTGCTCGGGAGGTGCTCCCAGCCACAACAAACCGGGTTGCTACCGGGGCGGGGACGGGGGGGGGGGGAGACGGGGACAACCGGGACGAGCTAAGGAGACATTTCCTCGCTTCCCACAATTCTTACCACGCTGCAAACCTGGGATGGTGTGTGGGGCCTGATCAAAAAAAAAAACCAAAAACCAAACAACAAGAAAACAAACAAACAAACAAAAAAACACACAAAAAAATCCAACACAGAGCCGAGACGAGAGAAACACATCATCGGGAGGGGAGGATTTTCCTCACCCTCTATTAAACCTTAGTCATAGCTGCTCCCATTTCTGAAGGCCCAATGGCAAAAATAACGATAAGAAGGGAAGGCAGAGGGGGCCGAGGGAAACCGACACAGACACAAACGCGGAGGCAGGCGCCGTTTCTTACCTTCCTACTCGCTCCTCCGAGAGACACCTTGGGCCTCGTTTTGAAATCCCCTTCAAAGCTAAACATGTTTACTGCTTATCCCATCTAGAGCGGGGTCCAGCCCCCCGAGCTGACCCCGCAAAGGGGGCGCCGGCCGGCCGGCAGGGGCGAGCGGAGGGGCCGGCGCCGGCCCCGGGGAGGCGCGAACCCCCCGGGCTGGCACCCCGCGGCCCGCCCGCCCGCCGCCGGCTAGCCCCCGCTGCCCGCCCCCGCGGGGCTTCTCCCCTCACGGCGGCCCGGCCTGTCTCCCCCCCTCCCCCCCCCCCCCCCCCGCCTTCCCCGCCCCGCGGCCTTCGCTTCCCCGGTCGCCCCCTTTCTGACCGGCGGCAACGGCTGAGTGTAGTGGGAGGGAGGAGGAGAAGGAGGAGGGAGGGAGCGGAGGAGGGGGCTGGCGGGGCTGCTTCACTTGCACTGGGGGAGCAGCCGGCTGTGGAGAGAAGATGGCCGCCGCCCGCAGCCTCCCCGGCGCGCTCCCGGCGGCCGGGCGCGGTGGCGCGAGCGCCGCCCGCAGCCGCCGGGGCCGCGCCGCCCGCGCGCGCCTCTCCTCAGCCCCCGCGAGGCCGCGCCTCGTCCCGGGCGGCCCCAGCGCGGGCGGTGGGTCGCGGCTGCCCCTCCCCCGCTGCCCCCGCCACCGGGTCCCCCGAGTCCGGGGTGTCCCCGCGCCCCCCGGAGCCGCCGGTCTCAGGGCCCTGAGCGTGTCCGGGTCGTCCCAGCTGCGGCTGGTTCGTCTAAAACTCGCTCCCGTTGTGAATCTGAGCGCTGGGGGCGGCGGGAGCAGCTGGGCCCCAGCCGGGCCGCACGAGGGACCGGGCCTGAGCTGAGGGTCCCGCTCAGCCTCGGCCCAGGGCTGCCTTCCCCACTTCCCCTGCACCGATGGGCTGTCATATGGCGCGGTTTTATTTCTGTACATTATATCTATATATGTATGTATATACATATATATAATTTGTCCTTCTTGTAGGATAAGCACATGATGGGTGCTACCCCATTGCAAAGACTCCGTGACCAGTGCAAAGACCCAACACTGACCACCACATGCAGGCCCTTGTGCTTACACAGGGGTGAAAATCCACTTGAGAAAGTTCCCGATGCAAGCTGGCTCCACACGGGATCGAGGTCTCAGCAGTCAGTGAAGACTGGAAAGAGAAAAAGGCTGCGATACAAAATTTAGCAGACCTGAATGGTGAAACTGCACCTAGGGCTCCTTTATTGTGTACGTCTTAGCCTGTTCTCCGTTTTTCAGTACTGTGACTGCATCTTTCCAGATACAGAGGTGATACGGACAACAGCAATAACAAAAAGCAGTTATTCAGTCTGTAGCTGTGAGCTGCTAAATAAATATAGGTGGCCAAATCCAGCTTTCATTTCCTTTGGTGGAAATTTGATTGAGCCCTGACTTGTGAATTCTCACATAGGCGTATCACAACAAACAAACGGCAAGGACCCATGTCAGGAGACAGTGTATGCATTTCGCAGCTGTTCATACCATGAACACAATGCCATTTAACTATTGCCAAGCTGACAAATTAAATATTTACTGAGATTCCTTTGGATCTGAATGATTCAGAAGAGTCTAAATTTTAAAATTTCAAACTTTTCATAAGGGAAGAAGTGCTTGGCAAGAGTAAACATTAGCCCTACATTTCCCAAGATAGCATAGTTCCAGTATAAGCAAGCCTGGCCTCCTATAAATAGTGTTTACGAAGGCAGTTGAGGTTTAGGGCATTGTGAAATACCACATCAAATGTTCATTCATGGTTTCAACACATTGCATTGCTGATGTAATATCACACTGCTCTATATGGGAGTGATAGTAAATTTTTTTCCAAGCTTGACAGCATTCTTTTCAAGTGGACTTAATCCTTGATAAACTTTCTTAAGTCTCATACAGAAAAGGACTAGTCTAGGTGTCCCTAGCAGTTAATTCATTGATTTTCATTGCACAGAAGCGACCTGTTAGGTCATGACTTTGTGCCAATTTTTTATTGGTAGAAAAGCCAATTTAGGGATTCAATCCCTCCTCATCTAATAAGCCAAAGAAGTGTGAAACTGCAGAGAGCTGGGTTTCTATGAAGTGGGTTTTGGACTGCTACACATTTGACAGGTTTCAGCTTCACTGTCAGAAGGACACAAGATCCTCTGCTGACCCTGGCTGTTACCTTCGGAAGAAGTAGTTGGTAAATGACACGCGCCCAACTGATGTATGTTTGTCTGAGAAGTCTTAGTGATTTGCATGTGCCCCTAGAGGCCACTCTAGGTGTAATTTTATTAAATGAAAACTTACATAACAAAACAGACTGAGTGTTTGTATCTTGAACACAGTGAATTTATGGAAGCATAAAAGAAACTGTAAATGTGTTTTATTTTTATGTTTTTTAGGACAAAATCTACATTTATGTCACAGTGGAGAAAATACACAGAAGTCAGAAAATCTAGTGTCACTTAGTCAAAAAAAGTCAGAGCAGAGACTGGTTTAATATTCTCAGGAACAGCAAGAACAGGTCTTCTCCGTGAAGGAAGACAAGTGGACACCAAGCATGACCTCAGCACAAGCCATGCCCTCCCCGATCAGGACATAATCACACAGGATCCAGGCATAGTGGCCAGAGCCCAGCAACAGTTACAGGGTCCACCAACAGCTCCAAGCAGGCCAAGAGGATGAGTCCAGAGAGTCCAGACACGAGCAGAAGACAGCGCTAAGACATAGGTCCAAGGTCCATCCAGGAGGCAGGGCTGGAGACAGGTATGCCTGAGCTTAGATGGACCAATGAGCAATGGAGCAGGTGAGCGTGGGTCCTGGCTGAAGCTGTTCGGGGCAATTAAGTCATGTCAGTGCATTCAGGGCCCTGACAAACACAGACTCAAGGATCTAGAGATATTGCTCTTGTAGGTATGTTGTGTTAACACGCACCTGCCTCACATGCTGCAGTGTAGTTAGCTGCTCCATACAGTTTCCCCATCTTTCTCACCTCCTTCTTACTGCACATTCCAGCAGATTTTTTGCATTCTCCTAATCACAGTTCTCTGCTCTCTAATTGTTCCTTTTTCCCTCTACAGGCATATGTACACATTGCTTCCAGGTACAGCTGGATTGCAGAAGTCCAATTGTTCATCAGATGACAGTCTCTTAGATGTTATTGAAATTTTCTTCACTCCTCACAATCAAGTTTTCTGAGGGTGTGTAAATACCTTCTTTTTCTTGTAAATGCACACCACAGAAATTAAAACAGCACCACAAAGATGGTCACATTTGTCAAAAATATGGGTGAAGTGTGGTTCAATCTACATTACAGAGAAACTTATCTATAGGTTCTCTCCTGGGCCTGCCTCTTACTACCACAACACAGGAAAAAAATTGTGGTACATATCTGATTATTGTAAGATGTTTTTCCTTTTTCACTATGAGGGACTCAGAGCAAAGCCATCTTCTAAGTGTAGCTTGTTGACACCTTGGTGATTTAAAGTTTTTGTATACACTCTACATATTAAAACAAATCAACATAATTTACATTTTAAAAAGAAAATAAATACTATACATGCTGGGTTTACCCTTTGAATGAGCACCATTTTATATCTACAGTCTTTTTTATTCTCAGACTAATCCCCAAACAATTTAACTTCTGATGCATTGTCTTTCTGGCCCCATTCTGTGCATGTATTCCTGATTTAGACAGGGTAAGCAATCAAGAGTGTATTTGGCAATTGCTCAGTTCTGTAAGGTATGATGGCCAAATTGTCACCATCTTATCATTACTTTCCATTCCCTATGCAATTACAATAAAGTGTCCTAAACTTTTATGCTGACTTGCTGAACCCAAATGAAAATCTAAGATGCACTGACAGCGCTTCATTATGTGCTACATTACTTCCCAAGATGCAGAAACATTTTTTACAAGACTGCATAATAAATGAACAGTAAATAAGTTAGAAACACTTTAATTTACAGGAGATGAGGCTTGAGATTAGTCCAAATGCTGTGATAGGCCAATATCTGATTTCTAGTAATGTTTTAGTAAGGTTTGCTATCATACAGACTGATGGTGGGAAGTAATTTATTTTTTTAGAATTTATTTACTCTAGGTAAAACACTGAAAATTAAATCTGTTCTACCAGAGAAGATACTGGCAAGACCGTAACATAAAAAGCACTTCACTTAAGCACTTCCTTCAGTTAAACCTGAGTGCCAACAGCCACTGCCAAGGAATGAAGACATTTTATTTAAAATTACACTGGCAAGAGACCATCAAATTATCCTTAACATTTTCATTAAATTGAGATACAGATATAGTTAGGGTAGTAAATCTTTTCAATACAAGGAGTTTATTCCTGAGCCAAGGCCAGATTCAGCAGTAATTGTAGGAACTATTAGGACCTAAAACCTCATCTACATTACCAAAACAACTGTTCAAGGCTTTAGCCCAGTTCTGAAAGATGGAGGGGCTCCATCCTGTACTACAGAGCTAATCAGATCAGACAGTGATGCATTTGGATTCCATTCTGGGGTGATCATTCCATTTTTTGTTGGCTTGGTTCAATGAGATTTTGGGGGTTTCTATTAGAAATCTGTCAATACCTATAGGTTGTCTGCAGTCCATGCTCTCAAGGCTGTAAAACAGTCAAACAGGTGGTACCTTTCTTAATATTGACACTTCATACCTCTATAGGAATGTTGGGCTGAAAAGGATAAGGAACCTTATTTCAATAGTCTCTAAGATGAAAAAGTTATTACCCTATGGTCTCAGCTCCTTTATAAGATCTACACAGCAAAATTTCCCCCCAGAGATTCCCACATTTCATTTACAGCTTCTGATTGAACAAGATCATTTATTTTAGGCATCCAGCCTTGGGAGGAGTGTGGGGGTAAGGGCTTATTATAGTTTTATAGCTATGGTTGTGAGACATGATTATGTTACTTGGCAAGTGTTAGTTAACCATAAATCCTAATTTGTTTTCTGGGGTTAAAAACTATAAACATATTTAATTCCAACACTAGTGCTGCAAAGATGTTCAGCTAAATAATAAAGTAAAGGTTAGGATGCTCTTTTCCAAGTCTGCCTAAAAGCTTAAGTATCAATTTATTTTAATAGGAATGGAACAGTCAGGATCCTTAGGTGCCTCTGAAAGCCCTGTTGCAAATAATAATTGCTCTCAAGTGAGGACAAACATAACTTCATATTTACCTTGTTATCTTTGGCTCACCTTCAATATACCTGGAAGCTTTCCCTATATATAAGCATTATAAAAGATGCCATTCCAAGCAAATTCCAATATGCTCATTTTACACTGACAGAAACATATTTGCTATGGGCCAGTACACGTCCAGCTGTTGTTAAAATGTGTTCCACTTCATTTCCTATTTAAATTGGTTGGAGCATTTTCACCTTCCCTTGGTGCCCATGTAAACAAGAGCCTTATCGAAGTCACATCTTTCATGTGGTTTGAGGAAAACCAGACCAGATTATTTCTTTGGTTTAGGTCACCTGAACTTCCATGCAATCCAGAAAAACACATACACACACACGCACGCACTTGTATGTATGTATGTGTGTATGTATTGATAAATGGATATATGGAAGTTTTTTCTTGCAGAAGTTCTCAGAAGAAGACAAAGAGGTCCTTCATAACATAATTACAAATGTTAAAGGTCTTGAATGTCTGAAGAAGAAGATCCCAGTACATCCCAACCTATGTTGCTTAAGGATGAACCTCAGATGGGTTGTTTGGAGTACAGGGCCTTGGCTCTTGTAACAGTGACATAATGTAATGAAAAACACATGCCAGTACCATGCCCTCTCAGAAGATAGCTTTTCTCTGGCCAGCTCTTATGAGATGGAAGTGACCTTCAAAACCTATGGGAAACAGTGGAAATTAAAGGCCCCTGATAAGCTTAAATTGTGAATCATAGAATCATTTAGGTTGGAAAAGACCTTTGAGATTATCAAGCGCAACCATTAACCCAGCACTGCCAAGTCCATCACTAAACCATGTCCCTAAGCACTGCATCTACATGTTTTTTAAATACCTCCAGGGATGGTGATTCCACCACATCCCTGGACAGCCTGTTCCAATGCTTGACCACCCTTTCACTGGAGAAATTTTTCCTAATATCCAATCTAAACCTCCTCTGTCATAACTTGAGGCCATTTTCTCTTGTCCTGGAAGAGGAAGTCCTGAAGACTTCTCCAAAAATCATTTAAGGGGCAAAAGTTATGATCTTGTGGAAAATAATTAAGAGAAATCAAGGAAAAAAAATCAATTCAGGTAACTAAGAGAAAACAATAGTATTCTGATATGTAAAATTATTCTGGGCAGTTTACTACAGCTACACCTTGAAATCCTAGAAGATTGTTCTGACTTATGTCTGTGCATCATTCAAGTTATTCAAATTAATTTTCTCCATGGGTGTATTAGCTTAATCCTAAATGAGCTGTATAGGTTCTTCTATAATCTTAGATTTTGCATGGCTCAGATCCATTGATTTAGCTTTGCAGTTGATAAAAATCAGTGTGGCTACACAGAAATCAGTAGAGGTGAAGATAGTTCATGCTACCTTAGAATAAAGTTCCTGAATTTTACTCCTACCTACTATGAGAATTCTTTACAAGTAAGATCAATGTAATCTAATTTTAGGGTTAGCTGTCTAAGTACTAGGCATCTAGTCTAGCCTCTTCATCTAGACGTCTCAACACAAAGGCACTTCCTTCCTATTCTAAACTCTCTCTTTTAAAGGGTTCAGCTCACTGGATGTGTTTATTAACTGAAAGTTCATTATAAGATTAGGCACTTGCTATGTGTATGGTTGAAGTTAGCTGAGGTGAGTTCACCTTCCATATGACTGAAGACAAGCCACACAGTAAAGAAGAAATTTATCCTTCATCCATAAGGAAGGAGCAATGAAGCTTAGAGAATTCTAAACAGTCTTCCAGACCTAGATGACGAATGAGCAGTAAGAATGTTCAGGATTATTATTAGTGTCACAGAAGGATGTTGAGAGAAGTGCCAGAGACTGTTGAGTAATTCCCATTTTACTTTAGTACTGATTCTAAAGGCTGTAGTTAACATCTGCTACATAGAAATTACATTTGCCTTTGATCTCTGCTGCTAAATGTGGATTTTTCAAAATACCATTAGGAAGAGGAAAAGATGCCACAGCCAGGATTCAGGAGATGTAGTTTAAATGACCAGCACTCTCACTAACCTTCTGTGTAATCGCGATCGAGTAAGCTAGCTGGAAGGCATATTTGTAGAGAAGGACCTGGACTCCTCCTAGACAAGAATTTGAACATGAGTCAGCAGTGTACCCTTGCAGCAAAGAAAGCCAACAGTGTAGCAAGCTCTATTAACCAGAGCATAGCCAGCAGGTTGATGGAAGTGACTATTCGCTTTGTTTGGCACTTACGAGACTACATCTGGAGAGCTGCACGCAATTTCGGGCTCCTCAGGGGAAGAAAGGCATTGAAATATTGGAGCAAATCCATTAGAGGACCGACGAGATTATGAGGGGCTGGACTGTACAATACAAAGAGAGTGAAAGAATTGGGTTTGTTAATTGGGTTTGTTAATTGGGTTTGTTCAGCCTTGGGACAACAAGCTGAAGGTAAGACCTTACTGCAGTTTATAACTAATGGGAGCACGTATAGAGAAGGTAGAACCAGACTCCTCTTGAAGTGATGGACACAAATTGCAACCAAGAGGCAATGGACACAAGTTGCAATGAGGGAAATTACATTATTTTCAAGTAGATATTAGGAAGAAAACGTTCACGATCGTGGTGGTCAGACACTGGGATGGGACCCCAATAGATACCTAGTGAAAACTCCATCCTTGGGGATATTCAAACCTAAACTGCACAGAGTGCTGAGCAATGTGTTGCCCTGCTTTGTGCATGGGGTTTGGACTAAGCCTATAGGTCCTTTCTGGCCTCAACTGTTCTCTGATGCTGTGATTCAGTTCACCTAACTAATAGCTACAGTGTGGTCATTTACATATGACCTGGTTGCTCTGGGTTCCCTTTGACATCGGTGTTGTGGCTCATCTAACTCTTATTTTAAGATGAGACATACCAGTCCATGACCAGTAATATTGTTCAGTTGCTAAGATCTTTCTGATAACAAAGGAGAGTCCCTTCTGAGCCACAATGACTTAGTCATATCAGTCCCACACTCTTTACCTCTCTTTCGCATTTGTAAAGCAGAGATACTCCTACCTCTGTATTTTTTGGGAGGAGCACATTTGTTAATATGGGAGTCTCGCTCAGAGACTGTGGTGTTGGCTGCTATAGATGGAAAGAGAAAAAAGAAATAAAGTCTTCCAGATGATGACAGCACTGTGGCTCCCTTCTTTCCTAAGCAATGCCAACAATAATTTTAAAAAAGCCTTTTATCTTCAAACGTATTTCAGAGCCACTTCAGAGTGAGAAGAGCTTCTTAACACATGAACTTTCAGATGGCTGGGTGGAAGAAAATATGGAGCTTTCCTTTAAACAATTAGAGCCCATTTTGCTAATCAATTTTTGTCAGGCGCCTAGAAACATTTTTCATTATCAGATTCCAAATTGTCTTGAACAGTGTGAACTAATGACCTTTTATCAGTCCAGTTTGGGGCACTCTGATACATCCCTGCTCAAATTAAATAAATCATGAACCTAATGAACACAGACTGGCATGACTGCAAAAGCAATGAATTAGTTTGTACGCTATCTGAGAGATCACAAACGTACAGTAGTTACAATTAATGGATTTAATTTTAAATGCTAGGGCTCCTGCATGAAAGTGCCTAAGAAGTCCATCCCGGCATTCTTATTACTCTTTAATTATAATTGATGTACCTGGGAAAGATGTCAGCAGTGTACGCTTTAATACAGGTGCTAGTCTCCCTTAAGAGCTCACAGTCCTTGCTTGAAACAGTCAATGATATGCAACAAGGTTTTGATGAAATCCAAATTTATTAGGGTTATTAAAAGTCATTAATTATTTGGCATTGTAGAGATGTAATCTGGTACCATTTTTAATAGACAGCTTTATATATTTGAGAGTTTAGGTTTATTTTTAGTTTAAAAAACCTCTGTCCCTCTTGGGCCCCTCCTGCCATTCCTGTTTCTTGCAGATTTCTGGTTTTCCCTCCTTAGGCTGAGCTCTTATCTTCCACACAGATGTTTCCAGCTATTTTCCATGCTTTTTTTCCAGCCTCAAGACAGGCCTTCACTGCTCCACTGTCACTGTTCTTCTGCGAAGCAGCTCCCAGGAGGTTCAACCAGCAATGCACAGTTAGTCAAGTCTGAAAGATAAAGTCAGCTAACATCAGAAGATAAATCCATCTTCTGTAAAATGACCTTGAGTCCACTGGCATTGTTTGAGGTGTCAAGCTTAATCTGAACATAAGTGGCCTGATAATTAAATATTTTCCAAGGGTAGTCCTGCACTTGCAGCCCAGCAAGCAGAGTTGACACCAGGCACAGATGAAGTCAATGGCTGCCTGGGGCAGCCAGCTGCGAAGGGCAGGACAGCAGCTCTGCTGTCACTGTGCACTTGCCTCTGCTATGTGGAGAAGACCATCAGCTCCTGCCTCTGCAGGAGGGCACAGAGCATAAATGTGACAGCAATGAGGAAGGAGGTGCACAGTCCCAAAAGTAGATGTCGTTGTTCCAACCTGTCTGTCCCCTGAGGAGCAGTGGCAAGGTCAGCTCAACCAGGATCTGCATCCCACTCTCCCTCCCAGCTTCGTCCTTCCACCTTCTCAGAGGTGGCTGCATCCAGCTCCCAGCCCTTCATCCCAAGGGCACTCCAGCCCAATTCATCACGTCTCCCTGGGAGGCACTCTACCCTTTTCCTTCAGCATGACTTGGGAAGAAATATTTGTCCTCCAGGTAACTTTCATAATTACAGCACAAACCTTGTGTTATTGCCTCGACTTCTGGAGTTATTAGACTATAGGAAAACTCTAGCAATCAGTTAAAGAGGAAAATTAATTTTCTAGTTACAGAGACTGAAAACGGCAAGTAGGTGAGTCCTGAAGGCTCATAAAAAACAACAGGCAATTAAAATTAATCCCATGTGGATTTCGTCATTGACTTTACAAAAGGTTTGTCATTGACTTTAATGCAGTCAGAATTTTCTTGATTCCTTTAAAAAATGTATTTTTTAAGGATGTATCATGATTATTGGGGTCTGATTAATATTTTTTTTAATATTTAGGGTTGGCAATAAAATATTTTATGGAACTTGGTTACACATGTAAGACCATTTGATAGATTTTGTGTATTATACATCTCTGGAACACAAACCTATAATTTAAAAATTAAATTATGTGAATTGAAACAACATCTAAACCGTGATTTGTATTAATTATATACTTACTTTCATCACTTCCATTGTCTCTGCCTACCAATTAGTCCCTGCAGCGATTGAAGTCAGTAACAGTGGTTGATGGTGGAGAATCAAAACAAAACACTTTTAACTGAGAAATGGAAACTTGCCTACAAGTTTGTTTGCTTTACATTATCTGGTACCCTAGTCTTAAGCAAATAAATATTTTGGCCAAATAAGAACACTGATTTGGTCTCTTGTGGAATACAGGACACACAATTTGATCCATTTGCCTCTGCAGTGGTCCATACACTTTAGATGTAGGACTTGAAAAAGCATCCTACATCATGCACTCCAGTCCCCTGCTACCACAGGCTCCACATGTATAATCCTTTGCACAAATTTATGGAGCCCCATCCTAGGAACACTTCAACTGTTTGAAGCAGAAACTGATGAGCTTCCCCCTCCAAAATCTGTCCAGTCTCTGTTTGAGTTCATTTATCCTTGTGGCCTCTGTAACATCCTCCAGCAGCAGAATCCTGTTGCTCCATGCCTACAAATGCTCTGTGGGTGATAAAGCAACACCTTCTGTTTGTTTTAATCTTTTTTGCTTGAGTGTTTATTGGTTGTCCCTCAGTGTTTGTATCCACCCCATTTTCCTGACTAATCCCATCAGAAGCTGTTGCAGAATCTGGCTGATACGGAGCCTAAAACTTTTCCTCTAATTCACAGCCCAACTCTGTTCATGGCCAGTTTATATCCATTAGTTCTTGCAACAGCATTGGCCTCTGGTTGAGTGCTGCTAGACAAAATCTTCTTTCTGCCCCATTGAGCTTTGCTAGGCTGAACAAGCCTTGCTCTGCTGCCTGAAGCTGGGGAGCCAGAAACAGGCTGAGACAAGCTATCAGCCCCTTGCCATTGAAAGGGACGATCCCTGATTTTCTTCTCCTACTCCTCCTCTCTCTCCTGGCCACACGTATGTTTCCTGTGCAACCAGTTCTGGATCTTGTCTGACCTTTCAATTTAGCTGATTAAATCAGGACTAAAATAATCCAGCAGAAAACACGCAGAGTTTCCTGCTGGCTTCGTGAGCAGGATCAGTTTGGCAAGTGGTCAAAGCCAGGCTGGTTCAGGCCACCTCCAGGAACTGCACCGACTGTGTCTTCTTGCAAGATCAGCTCCCCACTGCCTTCATCACCCTGTTAGCTCTTCTTCACCCTGTTTGTCACCATGGCTGATCAGAACTGGGTGCTGTGTTGCAGAGCAGCTCTCCCGTGTCATAGTGAAACTCGCTCTTTGAAGCACCTTCAAATGCATCGTTTCCATTTACTTTTCTCATATTTGCATGATGTTGTCTCTTAATAGTCCTGGTATTCACTGGTACATCCTGATCTTCCTTTTCCTCAGACATTTTCAGTTGATGAGTTCCATCCACAGCAGAAGTTCCTCTGATGGTTCCCCTAAAGCAGGACACTTCTGCAGGATGAAATTCCATCTCAGTTTTGGATTCTAGTACTTTCAGTTATTCAGTGATTTCTTTCTGATGGATATTTAGATTCACTTCGGTATTGACAGCACCTGTCAACTTTTTACTGTGGGAAAATTCCTCGTGTGAGTGTCACAGTCACTGATAGAAATATTGTACAAGACAGGCCCTGGACTGGACAGGTGCTAGAGAACATCTCTGGTGGCCCTTCAGCTTAGACAAGTTCTGCTTGACTGAAGTTTTTCCTCACTAAACCGGAATTACAGTCATTTTAAGGAAAATGCAATGTCGCAAAGCAGCCAGATTATGACAGACAACTTGACCTTGGTTTTTTTCCTTACCATCCAAAGTACTGTAAAGCCTAAAAAGAGGAAAAGTAAAAAAAAGTAAAAGATATACAGGTTAATTGCCATCAGTGACTGTAGTCCCCTTATTATTTTCATTTATTCATATAAAGCTTTTTAAATAGGCTTTGTTTCCAGAGTATACTATCTTTGGAAGGCTTCCTGGAAATAGTGTGTTTTAAAGCTAACTTTAAGTGAACAGAAGGTCATGAAATTGTTTCAAAAGGAGACTGGCTCATGCATCTGATCTCCTTATTGCTTACAACTGGTATTAAAAATTTTCAGGTGACTATGCTAAAGGATTTTAGGAAGTTTATTGTTATTTATTTTGCAGCTAACTAAATCCCCTGCCTCCACTTTAATTATTTTTAAATTACAACAATGTGGCATGTTTAACATGGTTGGGAGTCACCAAGTAGTATGCCACAGATAACCTTCAGGTATTTACTTATCTGACTATAGAAACAGAACAACGAGATCTTGAATATTAGCTGCTTGTTAGTTGTAATTAAGTTATTTTTAGAAACTGTTGAGATAAAGTTTGATCTTTCCGCCTGACTCTGCACCAGACTGATGTATTTGCTAGGTAAAGTTCCTGCCTTCAGGAGCCACACAAGCAAACAAAACACTACATTGTACAAAAAAATATACAGCCTTTGATATGTATTTGTTGGCCCTGCACTGTCCACTGTCTATCTAGTATGCAAGACTAGAAAGGGAACCAAATTTTACAGATATGTTCAACTTTTGAACTCAAGAAAAACTGTTTACTTACTTTCAGACTGTTGCTCCTAGAATGACAGTTTTGCAGAGCAGTCTCACGCTGCACTTAATATGGTAGCAATATGTCACTGCTGATCATTAATTTACTAAAGAAAGTATCTCTGGTAACAATTTCCCAAGGCATGACATCTGTTGTAGTTTGTATTTTGATGTTAAGAACATTGATCTCAAACAGTTCAACAATAAGGCTTGATGGAGACTAACATTTTCCATTGCATAACCCTGGTTATCTGGGAAAAAAAACACCAAAATATCTGAGTGAATACAGAGAAAGTATAATTATTTCAAAGAGCAGTTATTGCTGTACGTGCATTAACCTTGCAAGTCTCATGCCTAAAATGTCTATATAATGTATTTAACCTTGCATTCAATAGTGCAATATGATGAACAGATCACTGTAACAAAGTGCAAGAGATGATCAGAAAACACTCACCAACCAGCACTGCTAGAGCCCGCGTGATCAAGTGCTGCAATATGAAAACAAGAAATATGGCTGTAAAAACATGCAGTGTGACAGACAGGGAAAACCAAGGCAAGAGGGAGAAATGTCAAGAATTCAAGTTATTTTGAACATGATAGATCATCTATAGACTTTGTGAAACTGGAGTTTTATTGGGTTTTGAAAATGTAGTAAAAACTCCCCATTACTTTTGAGAGTTTGGGTCTAACAGACATGAGAGTGAAGGGAGGCTGGAAGTATTTATTCCCCTGAAGAGACAAGGCAGGCTGCACAGGTTGCCCAAGATCAAGTAGGATAGCACTAACAGAGACCAGCAGAATTCCGTGTGGATCTGTGTCCTGTTTCCTGTAAATGGGCTGGATTGCAAAGGTTTACATTAGCATGGAAGTTTAACCTATAAAGCTGAAAATGCTGTCAGTAATTTTGCAGTGAGTTTATCTATTGTTCATGTTCAAACATGCTGAAGTTATGAAATCCCACATTGATTCTATTTGTCAATATTTTACTTTTAATTTTTAATCCACGACCCTTCAAAAATGCCCCTATTAGTGGTGTTCAGGCAACCAAGTGGCAAATACTTGGGGAACTAAAAGAAAATAGATGTACAGCTGGTATTTGCAGCAAAGTTAGCTGATGTCATCATAGAAATGTAATTTCTAGTCATAGTCAGGCCCCACACATAGAAACTTTTAAACTGAGTGAGATGATGCATTGAACTCAAGTTGGTTAGGCCACTGGGGTAGAAATGCTGAAGTAGCCTGGTCCACGCTTGGTACTTCCACAGCAACTAGGTAGTGTGAACCTAGACCAGCCTCACTCACCCAGGGCCTTCTCACAAATCCTGTGAGAGCCAAAAAAAAAAGTTCTTCCGTGTTCACTAGGAATGAAGTTGCTGAGCAGGTCAGTTTTTACCAGTGCTGTGAATTCCAAAACTCAGCTTTGTCAGACAAAAGAATAAATGCAGGCACGATTTGAAAGTTAGTTCACAGGTAATTCAATTCCAGTGAAGCTAGCTCAAAAAATGAAACCTAAAGGAAAATAAATTGTGTTACCTCTGTAGTGATGATGCTACTAAGACTAAATTAATTCATAGGAATTATGGATATTGACCCCTGCTAGTATCAGACCATAGGTGGCAAATGGTGCAATTTTCCACCATTCAAAAGAACTAGAATATTAATGTTTAATATTTGAGCATTAAAGCTGGATGAGTTCATTTAGCTATTTAATTTTTTCATCATTCCTTCACAGTTAGCACTCAACTTGTGCTGAAAAAAAAAATCCAAGACTTGTCATGTTATTTATCTTGTGCAATTAATTTCTATGACAAGATAACAAATACAGTTTTGGAGGCACCATTTCATATGAATCCACCAAAATGTCTCTCCATTGAAGGTTTCATTGAGATATGCCCTTAAAGCAGGAATTTAGATATTTTTGTACTACAGAAAGTTGTAGTTGACTACAGTAAGTTTTCTGAACATTTACAAATGCATTTGTGGAACAGCTTATACAACATAAGAATATCAGTATAGTTCTTTTGGGGTTTCATTGTTTTTCTCTTTATTAGTAGCAGTAATATGAGGTTTTGGTCATGTTTACCCTGTACTGAGGCCTTCATATGAAAAGCAGTGTTAAAGGTAATAAAATACAACATTTCAGAGATTTACTGCTAGAAATCTGGCTACTAGACTGTAGTAAAACAAAGGCAGCAGGTACATTCCAGTTGTATGAATCTGCTAATGTAGCATCTCTTATTCCTTGGATTTACTGTTCCTTTTTAATTATGTTCATGGCAATAGCAGTATGCTATTTTTAAATTTTGGCAGTTTAAAAATCTTGTACGTTTGGGGAAAGATTGAAAGTTGCTTCAGTAATATCTTTTCGTGCCTTGCCTCTACAATCTGCAGATCATCATGTGGATGTTGTCACTTAATGGGCCACTGATTATTATTTTAGAAGAAACATTGTCTAATGTAACAAATGGATCTGATCACAAATGGACTTAATATTTGGAGGATTAATGGATTTGATGACAAATACTTCAAAGGCAACCCAATACTTAGGTTTCCATGGAGATTTGCATTTAAAATAGGAATTAAATTATTTTGTAATATATGAATAAGAAGTATCTGTCCCAAACTCTTAGTCATAGGAAAACAAAACCATTAGCTGAAAATATAAGATAAAGCTATTACATTATCTTCTAACCATTTTTAAAGCAGTTCCTTTGGAAAATTTTGTTGGCAAATAAAATTCTTCTTTGGATCTGTCTAATAATAGTTTCTGAGGTCTGTAGATTGAAAAATGACCCATTTGTAGATTATTCTAAAATCTATGACATAGACTATTTTAAGGTATACTGATGTGTAAATGTTGGCTTTAATAGAGTCACCACAGTTTTACGTGCCAGAACTTGCCGTATAACACTCTTCCCAAAATGTATTTGTTGTAAACTACTTTCCAAATGAGTTTGTCATAAGTTTTTTTTCATGGCAAATATTGCATCATACAATTGATTTTGTATTAATTACTTCTGATGAAGAATAAGCTATGCACTCTCTTTCTCCAGGACAAGTCACACAGAGAACAGCAGAGGTAACATATTTTATCAGAGGAGTAACTTCAGCTTTGCCAGTTGAGTGATTCAGCATTTCACTGAGTTATAAACCCATCTCCTACAGGGTGAGAGCCTCTTGGCCAAAGAAGCCTCTCACTGAGACACCATCACCACAGTCTGAGCCCCAAACTTGCCCTTTTTCTGTCTCCCTGCCATTCTGTCAGCTCCTAGAGCAAGCGACGCTGCGCGAGTCCCAGCTTTCACGGTTACAGCTCCCACGGCTCTAGAGAAAAGCTTGAAATGCAAATCCAGCAAGGATGATCGTTAGCTAGCAATCAGAAACAATCAGCTCTTTATGGATTTTGTTACCATTTTGAAGCCATGCAAGGTCTTGCAAGAGATCTTGCAGAGTGACCCCGTTCTGTGTCTTCCTCCATTCCCATGTGTGGGGGATTCTCCCACATGATTCAAACCCACCTCTGCTGCTTCAGTGCACCAACCTGATATAGCAACTCCAGGGCCATGGTGAAGATGCTCAGCCACAGGTTTGAAGGCAAGAGCACCATGAGAAATGGATCTGACCCTGTGTAACTAAACCCAAGAAAATCCACCAGTGATCCCACACCTTCCCATGAATGATCACTTACTCCATGGTACTGGGAGTTGGTGCCAAAAGTTCACACAGTCCTATCATGGCTTCTCCCAGTTAAGCCATTTCAGATGTATATGTTCTTTGACTACTGTGCAAATCATTCTGTGGGTATCAGCATTACAGTAACATGTATTACCATGCACACATAGAGAGAAAAAAAAAAGGATGAAATGGGATAAAACAGCCTGAATATGGTCCAGGAATTAACCCTTTAAAGGACAAAGACTACCTGAAGGTTTTTTTCCCTTAGATTGGGCTCGTATCGTTTTTACTTCTTCATGATATTCAAGGAAGGCCTAAATTCTGTCGCATTTACGCAGTCTGGGCTTCACAAGAAATTTTTTAGTGTATGCTTTTATTTCTTTTTTTATAGTTCTTCATCCAACCCCTGGCTGGACCAGAAATTTGAGGTGCCTTGCAGCTGGTGAGTCAGGACATCACAAGAGATAAAAGACTGATCAGAGGAGATGATCAGTCAGATAGTTTCCACAGGACTTCTGGGTGATTTTGGTTTTGACAGTTGTTTCATTTCAGTTGCTGACATTTGGAGTATAAGACATCAGCTCTCTCTTGTAGACAAAGTCCTCCCACCCTGATACCTGTGATGACAGAAATTCCAGCATGCACCTTCCAAGTTACCCAGCCCCATCTAGGAGAAACAGAAATGACCAAGATACAAAATCTCTGCTAATTTTAAGGCAATAATGAAGTAGAAGAAATGTTTTATTTAATAAGTGAGACAAACTTGCCAAGAGTTCTTTATAAAGGCCTATAGTGAAAGACAACCTGTTCTTAAGAGTAATTTTCATCTTGCTTTTAAAGCGCAAGTTAGAGCAATTTGGGTGTTCTGAAAGCAGAGAAAACCCAAAGGAAATTATAGAGATCAGTGTAACAACCAAATCTGTTATGATTAATACTCCATACTTTCTAATCCTTATAGAGGAAACTTTAAATGATAGAAATGTCTGATGAAAGATGGCCGTCAGCTGGAGTTTCCTTCTCCTCACCTACAAGATTTTATATGGAGAAGATTAAATTGGCTGGCTTCACAGCCCTATTTCCTCTGAAGCCCGTTGCTCCGTTCACTCTGTCACTGCCCACCATTTGCTAACATTATAGCTAGGAAATTCCCTGCAAAAGCAAACAAGAATAATATATGACAAATCCCACAAAACCCTTTCCTAAAAAAAACCACAAAAAACCACCAACCTGAAACACTTTTTAAAAGTGTTAACTGTATTCTCACTGATTCAAAACCAGAAAAACAACAGTACGGTACCAGTGCACATCCACAGCCCTGTGCCACCCTGCTGCTGACCCACAGGAGATTTACACGGCACCAATGCACTTTTTTCCCAGTGGATACCCACACTCACAATGTGTACACCATAAAGCAGCAAAATGTGAGGCTTTTCCCAGTGTGAGGAGGAGGTATTCTGTCCTTTCAACCCCTCAGATGTCCATGAAATGAGAAATCTTCTGTCCTTCAAAGGCCATGTCTGTCCATATCACCTGTATTCTCACTCCCCATGATGGCAGCACAAGTATTTAAACACACATATGGCTGATTGCACCCACAGGCGTTTGCCCTGTACGTACTGCGAGAAATCTGTGCTAAGGGTTGTGGCCTCCCACTCCTTATTTCCTTCTGCCTTGCCAGTACCTCTCTCCAAAATCCTACAGAACTCAACTGCCCCCAGCGTTATCCTTGGTATCATGGGAAGACACAAAGAGAAAAAAGAAATGGTGTTGCTCATGCTGGTTTCTGATCTTTCTGATGGTTTTCTAGATTATTTGGATTCCTTTAACCGATTTTGTACTAAACCAGAGGTTTTCCACTTTGCAGATTCTTAGTTTAAGGCAATAGAGACGCTCACAGTGTAATACTGTCAAATGCAATAATGCAGGATAAGGTTTACAATATCTAAAATCATGGTTACAGTGCCATGGTGGTCTGGATTTTTTTTTTCTCAGTTTCTTTCAGATCACATCTGGTACAGTTTCAACATTTTTTCATCTGCAAACTACATGTGGAATGAGAACGATAATAAAGTTGCAGCTACAGAACTTGGGCTGATAATGAATAAACCAGAACAGAATCCAAGGATCTGGGATGGAAAGCATTGTGACTTTGTTAGCAGAGTTTTTATACTGACTGAGTTCCCAAAAGTTTAGAAGTTGGGCCCCAGCTTAATCCGGCAGGATTTGGGTCTTTTATTATTTTTACTTCTTTTTTTTTAGGTTTTTACAGCATGAAGCTGCCACTCAAGTTTCTCAGCAGTTTGGGAAACTCACACAGGAAGGGTGAGCTGTATTTTGTCTGCCAGAAAACATCCCCAATTCCCCTGACTTCAAAGCAGGCAGGGCTGGATCCTGATGGTCTGCTTTGCTTCTTTGTCAGAAAACTCTGGTTTTCATAAGGTTAAAGTACTGCTTTACAAATCCTGTTTGTACGTGATGATAGTACAAGAGGGTTGAGTTCACTGGTCAGGCTGAGCTGTATTCAGCCTAGAGAAGACATAAGGACAAAGGAAACCTGGACACAGCCATGCTAATCCTGGGACCACTAGGCTGTTCCTCATTAATCCCAGCTGCCCATGGCCCCCAGGATTTATGGTTCACCATAATGGTGGGATTTTGATTATATCCCTTTCCCTAGGAATGCATGCAAGGGTCAGAGTAAAGCTCACTTCCAGGGTCTTTGCGATGTTTAATTGCTAGAAAATAATTACCTAAAGTATAAAATTAAATTAAATGTCTTCCCTCCTTAGAACTCCCATTTGCTTTGATGCCTGATGAAAACTTGTCAATAGTTCTAATACTCTGGAACCGGTGTCTGTCGTGGTGTTTCATCACTGTTTTGTGCATGTACCTATCCCTCTTCTTCAACTGTCAGGCTTAGAACTGTTGTGTCTTGGGTTTGTAAAACATTGTTACTCAACACAGACAACAAATAGCATTGCAACAATAATTTAAGTTAGAGGCCAGCGTCCAGGACTGCCAGGGAACAACATCAGGTTTTCCCATTCCAGGCATTCCTGAGAGAAAGCAAAAGCAAGATCCCTTTACTTTCTTGGCACTGAGTCACTGATGTGACTGTCAATTAGACGTTTTAGGAGCAACAAAGATTATGATATGAATGCAATTTAATCAGTCATTTTACAGCAGCAACAGTGGCAATTAGAAGTGTTTTAGTACTTTTAGGTCAAGATTTAAAATGATAGAGTTTATTGCTGCTGATTTAGAGATTAATGTTGTGCCAATCAATCAATTACTTGGTATAAAGAATTGACAATTCATTGACATTCTTCTTCCAGACTGGCAAAATACTATTTAATAGTTCAGGATTTTAAAATACATATATATATGGAGCTAGAACAACAGCTATTTCAGAAGAAAGACAGCTGGGAAAATAGAGGCAGAATAAAAATAACATTGAGAACCTTGGCAGTTTTCATCAGCCTCTGTAGCCACAGGGTTATTTCAGAACAAAAAGTCAGATACAGCATTGGATTTTTGTGCAATACATAAAAATACTCTGAAGAAGGCGTTCTGGGCTGCAGTACACAGGCAGCCCAGGAATCCCCTCTTCTCAGCCCTAGTTCTTTCTTAACTGCTGCCTTTCTTAATGAGTTGTCTGAAGGCATTTGGGGAGAGCGGAATGAATGAATAACACAACAGGCAATTCCCCTTTAGCGTTATCATTGGGCTTGACCGTACCTACATATCTTGTCTTAAAATAATCCAAACCGCATGTTAAATCTGGGCTCCAAAAGTAGCCATTCCCACCTGATGCCCTATTTTGATGCCAGCAGTCAGAATTGCCTGGTGAGCTATTTCTGATTTGTACAAAAGCAGAGTCCAGCTATGAACGGTGCCTCTGGACTAGTGCTTGTGCTGGTGCCAGAAGAACTAGCACCAAAGGAGTTACACAGCCATGAAATTTGTGTGAGAGAGGAATCTGTCCTGAATTTCCAGTGGGATTCCCACCTAGCCCAGGAGGGGTAGATGTTGCTGTTTCCAAGGTGCTGAGAAATCATTGTGCTGTGATCTGGTGGACTCACTCTGGTTTCTATAGACTCAGAAGATACTGTCACAGTAGATAAATCATCTACATCAAAACAATGTGGCTACTATGGCTGCATAGCACTGTGCTACTCAACCAGAAGAGTGTACACCGGCATCCATAAGGTATGTTTGCACCTGTGCATATTTGCAGGAAGGAGAAAGAAAATGAACAAAGTCAAAGGTCCAGATTCCTTTTGATATGAGTATTCATAGACACAGAGAAATTGTATAAATGCAACATACCAAAATTTTTTTGTTATTTGCATCACATCTGCCAGTAGGAAATGGAAGAGCAAAAGAGGGCTTTTGCATTTAAATAACTTGTTAATGTCTGGAATCAAAACAGTCACAGAACTGCAATAAAGAAGCTCTTCAGTTGTCGCTGGAGGATGTCCATAAAGAGGATATAATGAAAAGGACTGCCCAAATGTTCAAGGATAATATAGTTAATGTATTACTTCTTTTATTATTTTATCATCTTTCATTAATTGCTGGCATCTTTCCTGCAGGAGCTGGTTCCATGAAAAGGGCTTTTAGTCAAATGTCCTAAATAAAATGACCACTTAGAACCCAAGAACAAGGTTGAAACAAGGTTCACCTGACTTCTCTAAATCACGTGGGACAGGTGAGGGCAAAATACCACATTGATTTCATTTTGTGGCATCCTTTTGTCAGAATTGAACCAGACTCGGCAGAACGATGCCCCCAGGAGTACAACTACATCTGTATTCTAGAGTAAAGACCAGGTCCGAGAGCGTTAAAAGGTATTTCTATCCACCTGCTGACTGTCAGTTCACCTGGGCTCGGGCTTTGACTGCCTTTACTGAATTCAGAAAGAATCAAGCCTGGGATATTTTCTGGCCAAGTAGGCTTCTTTTTTTTCACTCTTCCTAGCCAAATGACCAGGCCAACACTTAGGCAGCAAGCAAGCTTGGACTCTCCCCTCCAGGGAGTCCTGGGCTCAGTTTTGAACAAACAAGAATGAGGTTTGACCAGTGCAAATATTTCCTCGGTGTTGGCTATTGAAGGTCAAACAGCTTTTCCAGAGACCCTATGAGCACACTACAGGACAGGAGAAGCAACACAGAGACAACATCCTCACACGTAGACAGCTGTAACAACAGTAAATTGGTCTCCAGGTGAAAGAACAAGGAGCAGAGGCTGGTACCCACAACAGGGTGTGTTCAGGGAGGTCACTACATCTCCTGCTTGCTCACCTAAGCTAGCAGAAGTCTACCATGTCTGAATGCCTGTATTGAGCACAGGGCCTGACTCCAGGGAGCAAGCAACAGGGTCAGGTAACATTTGGAAAGGTCTGTTCCAGTTCTGTGCTATTCAGTTCCCATGTATGGGTACTTCAGAAGCAGAGTCCAGCAAAGGGGACGTACTGCCTGCTCTGAGCTCTGAGCCAAGTCCACTGAAGTCTGCAGGAACATTCCTGCTCCATCTCAGTGAGCTTTGAATCAAGTCCTTCATGCAGTAGGGCTTGGATAACTTCTCTTCAGAAGCAGCAGTGACCACAACTACACAATGTCCTACCACAGACTTGAGACTATCCCTGTGTCCTCTCCCATAACTTTTAATATCCACAAATACACTCCCTAGTCCAATGGTTGCCCGCATCTTCTTTACTAGAGAAAAGTAATGAACTCGAGTGCTTCAGTGATATGGAAGTCACCAATCCCAAGCACATGTCCCCACTTCTGACTGACTGGTTTTTATTAAATATCAGTAAGAGTCAGGTATGGTATTTCCTGTCATTCAGCACGGGTACTTCCTTCATCACGAGGTATCCGTTTTGTGTTCCCATTGCGATTGTTTGCCATTCTTCTGTAGCAGAGACTTGCACTTGTCCCTTTTCCAGCTACCATTCAGTTCACATTAAAAACATAAAATAGCGAGGATATTCTGAAATTTATGGAGAAAATGTCTAGAGAGAAACCCACTCGCTGATGCTGGAGTAGGCACCACAGAGACAACCCAGCGAGCCAGAAACAGCCAGAAACAGATTTTCTTTCAGAGCAAATTTTACAAAAATCTTGTGCTTTTTGGCCTTTAGACCCTGACAACTGATTTTAGTGAAATTGCTCCCAGGTTGCTTGACAATAGTTGGGAGGAGAATGAATCCATATGTCTTCACTTTATATTAATTTCTAACGCTGTAAGTAAGCCTAAAGGGCTTTACTCTAGGCAGTGTGTGCAGAGCAAAAGAACAACCCCTGCCTCTTGCACAGGTTATGTTGCTGCTTTTACTTAATGACTCTAATTAAGCTATACTTAGTTAATTGGATTTAACTATATCTAGTTAAACTAATATAATATATAAGGGAAACATAAAAGTCTTGATTATATTGATTGGGACTGTGCCAGTTTGTAACCTTCTGGTTTGGGTCTGTTTGCATCCCACAGTGCTTGCTGAGGGTTTGATGTCAGCGTCCACCAGAACTGTCAGAAACTTGTTTTAGAAGACATTGGTTTAGAAGAAAATGTTTCCTCACTCCTGGCTGGAATTTCTGGCCAGAGAGAGAAACAACAAAATTGATTTCAGGACTCACTTGCCTCAAGGGGAAAGGGACCAGGTCTCTTACACAAGCAGGTGCTGACAGCTACGGGGTTCGGTGTGTTAACAAGGTCTGTGGGGAAGACTCAGTGCTTCCCACTCACCAAGTACAGCCTGCTTTCTTCCATCCATGCCCATGTGAGGACTTTCTGACAGTGCATTAAACGTTGCCCAGCCCTGGCACATTCATGCCCCATCTTGTTTTGGGAAGGGTCGTGTGATAAGAACGCCAAAGACCCAGACCTGTGGGTGTAGGAAACCATCACTGCATGAAGGCTCAGGCATCGCTCTTTCCCACTCACCCTGCCCCAGAACACACTTAGGGTCTCTGATGCCTTATATCAGAAGCAACTGCTGCTCATAAATAACTGTTAAGGCAATTGCAATGTCACCTGAGGTGTTAGGACCATCAGGCATGTTAAGTTCATGGATCCCATCCAAACCCATTGAAACATAAGAATGTTTTGTTAAGCAAAGTCTTTTCAAAACATGAAGTTACTGTCGATCCACAGATAAGAAAATTGAGACACACAGCAGCTGTGAGAGTCACCTGTTACAGGCCCAGTCACGGGTAGCATCCACGTCCTTACAGAGGGTATTTCTGCACCAGGGAAATAAGAACTTGAAGGCAGTTCCTTACTAAACAGATCTAACTCTTCTGTTTTATTCTTTTGCAAGATCATTCTGAAATGACCTGGGAGCTGCAAGCAGTCACTGCATATTTGGGTCAGCAGTTCCAGCACGTGTTTACGAATTATGAAGTTATTTTGCATGGAGTATTTGCTCTCTCTGACATGTGCCACATGGCTGATTGATGGGCAGGGCAAAAACTTTGAGCATGAGAAATGTGATGATTCACAGTAAAGGCCATTCTTGGTGAAGAAAATGAGATTTCCCATTGGTGAGAACTGATCGTTGTGTCAAAGCTCTCGCAATTTTTTCTTTCGTGCATACTTTCAGTCATTGCCAACTATTCCTTTCTTTTTCTTTCCACCCTTCCCATTTCAAGGTGTGGTGGGACATCAGATGTCCCACCAGACCTTCTTCAGCTCCTGCCTTTTTAAGGGGTTGGCAGACGGTCACCGTCTTGATCCCTGTGGTCCCAGAGTAAGTTCAGTGATTGTCCTTCTGCCACGGCTTCTCCTCATGAGGAGGGACTCCTTTTCACTGCAACTTTTTGCTGATTCTGTTGCTTTATTTTTCAAGAGTTTAATAGTCATAGGGTTTGATGATTTTTTGCCCTGCTTGCCAAAACCCAAAACATTTGAATGCTTGCCTTGCCTCTCACGATGGAAAGAAACTACAATGCTAAAACATGGGCTTGGGAGTTCAAAACCCAGGCAAGAGGAGACTACCAATGTTTTCAAGTCATTCATTTCCAAACGGAGGGGAAACCAATTCTGTCACGATCTGTATTTCATTATGCATCTCATGATTTGTACACCAGGAGGACAGAAGGGGCATTTTCTCTCTCTTGGATTGGCCAGAAATAGCACATTTCAAAATCAATTCTATTACATAGGAGCTTTTCAGCAGTTCAGCCTGGAACCACTGTCAGATCTTAGAAAATGAGAATTGTCAGAGACCTTGAGAAGCCCTTGGTCCAGCCCCAGGTTGTGATTGAAAGTATCTGCATAATCTCTGTTTGATCTTTCGCTCACCTAGTCTACTAAAAATTATTTTGCTGCATTAGACATCAAGCCACTCCTGCTTCTGTATATATTCCTCCATGCTTTGCAAGCTGCTCATGCAAGGACAGACCTCCCTGATATAACCCAATCCATGATCAGGTTTTGGTTCTGTCCACCACCTTCTTAAATTCAAACTTTACTGCATACCTGGAGTAGGAGGTTTAGTCTTAAGACTTTGGTTTCCTTTAGGCAAAGTAAAAATCCCTAAAATACATACGTTTGATGCTACATAGTTGTGTTCCCCCTATGGTTCTGTTTTGGTACTGGAGGGTTCTGGAGCTATAAAGGCTTGAGCTACTCTTAAGCATTTTTTAAATATGTATTCTTTTTTTTTTTTTTCTTAATCAGAACAGATGGTTTTGTAGAATCTGAAAGACTGCACAGACAACAAATTAATAAAGTTTTCAAATACAAGATATCTGAACTCCTGGGTAAGCCACCAGATCACTGCAAAACTGCAGACGGAAAATGGAGCTTGCTTTGCTCCTGTTCTGGGTGCCTGTGAGCAGATCCACTTCCCAGGGGCCAGCTACAAAAGCTTTTACTATGGATTTAAAAAAAGGACTGGCCTTAGTAACTCCTACCTTTCTTTACCCCTTTTTTTATGGGTGGGATAGAAAGAGATAACATGCCAGACAATGGAGATGCATTGGCTAGAAGGGCTGTCACTCCCAACCAAGTGAGGAAACGTGTTCACAGTGAACGTAGCCCTGGAAAGTGAGCCTGAAACCAGCTGTGGGGAAGGGAGGCAGTATTTCTACTGGAGCGCAACAGGTGATTTATAATATCTGCTAACTGACACCTTCCATAAAACTTCACCAGCAGCTTTGGATGGCCATCCTTTTTTTCTGCTCCTTGTGCAAGGTTTCAAGGTCATGTGTTTAGAGCAACAGGTTGATTTCATTCCAGTGGTGAATGGCAGCGAAGGCGAAAATCTCAGCAGTGCCACTAAGTGACAAACTGTCCTGCTCTAGCAAAGTTGTTCCCTTCAGCAAGCCCATCTCTCGCTGTCCTGCGGAGGTGGCTGCTGACAACGAGATGTGGAATTTTGCGGTAGGTGGCTCTTCAGCCATACCCACCTGCACAATGGAGAATTTGCTCAGGAGCAGACTTGGTTAGCAAGCCCAAAATACCTCCGGATAATCACTGGCATCTATTTGTGTATAAAATTGTCATTGCATTACGGCCAGCGGTTCTGATAAAGGTTAATTACTTAGATAAATTGAAAAATCTATGTTCATTTACAAATGGACATAAAATGAAGTCTCAATTATTATAATTTATTTACACTGTCAACTTAGATGAAATCATATTCAAAAATATTGCTGAAAGCTGGGGCCCTGGGGCCTGATTCTTCAAAGCCTTAATGGCACTAGTAGTTCTTACCATCTGAGTGGCAGCATTTGAGTCAGGTGAGTTAAGAGAGAAGAGGGCTTTTGTTTTGCGGAGAAATAAAATTGATCTTTTTTAAGAATAAAGTGCATAAAGAATTCTTTCCTTGCCCAAAAGTCATGCATATTTGATTTGGATAGTCTAGAGCGTTTTTGTGCTACAGTAAATTCATAGCAAATATAAATAGACACTTCCATATATTTATTACTCCAGAGAGACTTGTAGATGGATTTCACCTCGCTTACCATACCACAAGCAAATTATGTTGAAATCCTTCCAAGATCTGAAATGATATGTTTATAAATTCTCCTTATTGAACTCTTGGCCTCAAGTAACTTTATTATAATAAAACATTTAGATGGTTTATTTATTTTTTTTATAAATGCATCCTGTATGCTGTGAGAGAAGTGGCAGCAGTTTGTAATTTCACATCCATCGGTTGGATTTTATGCTGCAAAACAATCATAAAGCATAAACGCACCAAATAAAAAAATAACACCCCAGTGTATCAGATATGTAATGAATTTCTGCATGTGCTGTTGTTTTCATTATGCTGATTTACAGCCACTTTAATGTACACAGTCTCCTTAACCAACTTAGAGTTGATTGTTCTGGAACTAAACTGTGATTCAAGATAAGGTACTGGCTCTTTGCCATCTTTTAGGAAAGTTATCTAAATCCCTCTGGGGGCAAACAAACTTGGATTAAAGTGTTTAGGTTATTCAACACACAAATTATGTCCTAGCCACTAAAACCAATTGCTCAAATGCGGTGGAAGCAAACTTGACACCCCTGGAGCTGCAGACAAGCAAGTAGTGAGGGACCACGGTGTCTGTGAGCATATCGGTATCTTGCAAATGTCCCAAAATCTTAAGAATTCCTGGTCCACTCAAGGTAACTTGGCTTGAGGATTTGCCTTTAATGACATGATGCAATCCTAGCAATACTGTGCATTATTTGCATTCTTGTGCAATAGCCTGGCAGTGTCCTTTTTGACAGTGGCACACCGGTTAGTACATGCAGGCAGAAAGGCAGGCAGCGGGAAAGCCTTGCCCCACAAAGGTTAGTATTTCAGCCAGGTCCTCAGATGTCCAGAGGCTGGAGGAAAGAGAACCTTTTGAGAACAGAGCCGATATCAACATACCTGCTGTGCTTCCAGGGCATATTTGCATCTTTTGAATAGCAGAGGAAAAAAGGCAAATTTATATGTTCCAGAGACAAATCAATGTCACCACAAATCCTGGAGCCCTGTTAAAGAAGAGCATTACCCTGAGCTTTCACTTTCTGGTCACTGTCAGAGGTTTAGCTTGAGGATGGATTTTGATCTTGGTTTTCTGGGGTTCCCTGCGCACGGCTGGGCCCCCCTTGCCTGCAGGGCTGCCTGTGCTCGATGCTGCAGGGTGTCGGGGAGCAGCTCTGGTTCCCCAGTTACAGGGATGCTTCGTAAAATGTGGCTCAGTGGTCCACGCCCTGACTAGCATGAGGCTAAGCTTGTAACTCATTGTCATAACTGTGATTAAAGCAAATTTACCTATTTAGTGGCAAGCCCTGGGAAGCCAGGTATGAAACATAACTAGAAAACACCCCACAAAAACTTGTGAACCTCACAATGGCCATGGACCATAACAAGAAGGGGATCTGCCTTTTCCTCCTCGAGCATCTCCACATCTCCCTGTATCAGTGATGCAGGTGCACGCTGTCACTGAGGTTCCCTCCATTTCTCCCCGTTGTGTCAAGGCAGCCCTGAGCAGCAGCCACTAGTGTTGCACCATGCAAAACCCAATGACAAAATCTCTCTGATTCATTCCCAAATCCCACTTTTGCTGCCCAACACCCTCTGCTCCTCTTTACCGCCCGGTGCCCAGCATCCTCGTAGGAGCAACCCCTGAAACAAGGCAGTAAATGCCAGCAGTGACTGTAGCAGGAGTTAAAGCAACTGCTGCACTAGAGTTTGCTGCCAGAAATGTGGCTGAAATTACTGTGTTATCTCTTCTAATCTTATCTCTTTTACAGGCTCTCTCACTAGCCTCCTAGTGAGCTGTAAGTATTGTAATAACATCAATTAGGTGTCCATTAGTATTGCAGATACCACTTTTCATGCAGCATTATGGAGATACGGATTTATAAAATGTCAATATTTTCTTTCCCTGCATTATGTTAATCATGCTGTAAGTTGCCACACTAACAGTGTTCACGGAGGCTGTGATATTTATGCTGATTTAACATTTACAAGCCGCCAGTCTGCCTGGGCGCTGCGCTCCATACAAACACATGTGAAAGGCTAATGGGCTGAACTGAAAAATGTGTCTGACTTAAGTAATTTTATAAACACTTTAAACACATTAGGACACTTACACTGCTCTGCAGACACAAAGCCTGGTCCTATTCGCTGTCAAACTGGTGGCAGAATTCCCACTGACTTCCCTGAGACCCAGCTCGCTGTGCCTTAACTAAATAAATGTACAATAAATGTGCAATACATGTAGAAAATGCAGAACCACTTCCCACCTACAGCGAAGACCTCCCCGAGTACAGGGTAGACAGGCTACGTGCTGGGAGATGGGACCACTCCTGGGCTGGGCTGAGAGCCTGTGATGCTGAGGAGGTGTATCCAGAGCAGCAGCATTTGGAGCAGGATTTATTCCCTCCCCGTTCTCAGGGTAGGTGCCTGCAGTGCCTGTGCTGTGTGTGAGCTTGTAGAGATTGTAGATACTTAAAATGACGTGAGGTGAGTCCTGCCACCCTGTTACACATCTTGTGATGCTCTTCTAGGCTTAAGGCTGGGCTGAATGGACACCTGGCAGTGCTACGCAGCTGTGCTGCACGTGCAGCTTTGGACAGGCAGGGAGATCAGGGCACAGGCAAGAACATGCCATGAACTTCACACTGCAAGGAGGTAAGAGGGTGGGTGTCATGGTTTAACCCCAACCAGCAGCTAAGTTCCACGCAGCTGCTCGGTCACTCCCCACCCCCCCGCAGCGGGATGGGGAGAATCAAGAAAAAGGTAAAACTTGAGGATTGAGATAAGAACAATTTAAGAATTGAAATAAAATAAATTAAAAACAATAATAATAATAATAAGAACAGCAATTGTCATGAAAAGGAGGGAGAAGGAGAGAGGAATAAAATCCAAAGGGAAGGAGGAGCAAAAACCAAGTGATGCACACCAGTTGCTCACCGCCTGCTGACCGATGCCCAGCCAGTGCCTGAGCAGTCAGCAGACCCTGGCCAGCTGCCCCCAGTTTATATACTGAGAATGATGTTCTGTGGTGTGGAATATCCCTTTGGCTATTTCAGGTCAGCTGTCCTGGCTCTGCTCCCTCCCAATTTCTTGTGCCCCTCCAGCCTTCTGACTGGCAGGGCCTGAGAAACCAAAAAGTCCTTGACTTAGTATAAACACCACTTAGCAACAATTAAAAACATCAGTGTGTTATCAACATTATTCTCATACTAAATCCAAAACACAGCCCTGCACCAGCTACTAGGAAGAAAATTAACATTTTCCCAGCTGAAACCAGGACAATGGGACATACCAACTCACCCCCCTCAAACATATTAACTATCTCCTTAAACAAGGGGCTAACTAGAAAATGTGTTAGGTGATGTCACCATCAGCTTTTCCTTCCCATCAGTATCATCTTGCCAGCTCCCACTCCAGTTCTCCAGCCACCTTCCCCTTCTGTTCCCTGTCCCCATAGAGTCCCCAGAGCACCACCATCCTCATTCTTCACCTCTCTCCTTTGCATACAGAAGATTCAGCAAAGCAGAGGCTGCTGCCCCCATGCTGATCATGTTGTCCTTTTGTCTCTTCACACGCTGCCATGTGTCCTGGTTTTGGCTGGGATAGAGTTAATTTTCTTCCTAGTAGCTGGTGCAGTGCCGTGTTTTGGATTTAGTATGAAAATAATGTTGATAACACACTGATGTTTTAGTTGTTGCTAAGTAGCGCTTACTCTAAATCAAGGACTTTCCAAGTTTCCCATGCTCTGCCAGGGAGTAGGTGCACAAGGAGCTAGGAGGGAGCAGAGCCAGGACATCCCAGAACTAGCCAAAGGGACTAGCCAGACACTGCAGGGTTTGATCCTCCATAGAAACTCCCAAGCCTGATGGAGCCTGGTGGCTGCTTCTGTTGCTGACACTTTGTAACAAGGAAGCCTGTTGATTTCTTTTAATGGGAGAGTAATTTCTGTTGACATTAGTTGGTCTAAATGTCAGTATCACAGTATCATCCTCATTTTGCAGCACTTATTCCACATAGTCCTGACATGATAACAATGTCCACTTAATCTTGCATGGAAATTTCCATTCAGTGTCCATTGGTCTGCACTGATTTATGCGGACACTGCTTTCTTGTGTCACCGTGAACTGCTCTCCATAGATTTTCTGTGTCATTGATTTGCCATCATCTCCACAATCCAATACAATTTTCCTCCACTTGCATTTGATATTCTCATGTTGACACCAAAGACCTGCATCACTGAGACTGTATTAACATCATTCTGACATGGGAACAAATCCTCACGCTAATAACATTTACGGATGTTACTTACTTACCATAATGCAGTTACCAGTAATTTGCTTCCCGACGATTCAGTCTTTGGACTTGACATCCAGACATCCTCTTCAAAGCGTTTCTGTTGATCATACCCTGCAATGCAACTTCCTCTCTAAATGAGTAGTAATAACTGCAACACCAATAATTTGATAGACTGGATTTTCAAAGACGTTTGCAAGCATTTAATTTTCACAACTGCCTAGGCAAGAAATAAACTTCTCATTCCATATAAAAATAAACTGGAGAGTTTTTAAAGTTTGCTTTATGAAAAAACAGTAGGTGATCCTTGGAATAAACAACAGCCCAAGTGCTGTGTCAGTTTTGTGGGAGACCCATAGTCCGTCCGCTCCTCTACCTGACCCAGACAGGCTCCAGATGGCTGCCCTGACCTGTTGGCCATTCCCCATTCAAGGATCTCATTTTTTGTTACAGCCAAAAATTCTGGCTCAGACCCTAGCAATCCTCTCAACAAAATTTAATCAGTACTGGTATGTTCCCATGAAAAGTTTCAGTTTCAATAAATCAGCATTTTCCAAGAAAAAAACATCTGTTTGGAAAACTCCCAGTCCACTCACATCTCTGCTGTCAGCTACAGAAAGTCAATATTATTCTCCATCACCAAGACTGCCTCTACACTCCAATTTTTTAAGAAAGAGAAATTAAGGTCCCGATAAAGGATATGATTTTTTTTTTCTAAAGTGCCCAGATGATTGACGACCCCAGCAATTTCATAGGACGCCTGTTCCAAAGTCACTTGTAAGCTTTTGAAAATCCCACCCCAAATCTATCATTTTGAAGCCTGTTTGATTTTTAAAGTCTGGGGTTAAAAACCACAGAAGAAGCTAACCCAAAGCTTATTCAAGACCACACAGCAAGATCATATTGTCCCCACGGATGAGAAGGGAAGGTTTTGAACACTTTTCTAGCCAAGGTGTGTGTAGGGCAGCAAACCCAGGCCCTTTGCAAGCCATGCTGGTGGAGGCAGCTCTTTTTTCCCCTTAACAGCCATATATGTCTTATATATAACCAGCCACAGATCCACTCATTTACCAAAATAATTTGAACTGCCCAAAGCCACAGCAGGGCCCTTGCCAAAAGGAGACGTTGGGGCTGTTACCTGCAGGTGCATTTTAGCCAACTGCATTGAGCTCAGCCAGCAGAAGCTATGGATGAACCTGCTTCTCTGGACAGTGTCCACTACCAGGAGACCCAAGTAGCCCTATACTAACTTCCAGTAGCAAAGCTGACATACTCACAGTCAACTGAGAAATTCTGGGGAAAAGGATTTCGTGAGCTGCCCACATCCCTCTTCTACTTGCTGAACCGATCTAGGCAGCAGAAAGCTTTAGGAAAGCTCAGTATTAAATTGCGATTTTGTCAATAAAATGTCATTTCATCAGTAGTACGACCAGGTGGCCAAATGTTTCTGCATAATTAATTCAACTGATGCATTAAGGAACATTATACACAATACTAATCAAAAAGTACTGTCGATATAAGGACCATATATAAACCCAGCTAAGAAAACTACAAACCTGTTTGAAAGCGAAGCTCTTTTTCCCCAAGGTGATCCTTCAGTCTACAGGGATGTGGATTCTGGTGTTGAAAATGCCATTAAGAAAACAGCATGATGGTCCACAGAAATATATTATTTCATTCCCCAAACTGTTTCCTTCTCAGCAAGGCTTTACTGGGATCTGAACTTATATTGTACCATCTGATACACAGGGATCATTGAGAGCAGAGACTTGAAGGAAGCAGGACTTGTGGTTCTTGGGAAATTCTACAGTTTTGATATTTGGGTTTGTTCTGAATAAAAATAAATTGCAAAATGTTGTAAAACACTCTGAGAAACTATGGCTTTGAAATTACGCTGTCAAGCCAAGTAAAAGCATTTTCTTGCAGTTTGGATTGAAACGCTTTGCCATGTAAAGTTTTTACAAAGTCAATCCTGCAATGAAAATGAGAGTATTTAATCCTGGGACTGTCAGAAATTCCTCTGTGAGCGATTGCTGAGTGCAGTGGCAGCCCACCAGGCAGGGGATTGACCACCGCTGACCTCTCCCTCTCGGCGCTGATGTCCCCTTTATGTGGCACTGCCTCTCACTTCCCCAGTGCCCCTCCCCACCCCCACATCGAAGCCCTGGGCCCCTCGCCCATCCTTATCCCCCCCATCGCTCCTCACCTCCCACCACCCTCTCTCTTCTCCTCGCTTTAGCATCTCTGGCTCCAGGGTCCTCCCACCTGCCTCTATCACGTCCAGCTCCGAAGTTCCCTGCAAGCCCTCGCTGCAGGTGCGGTACCCATGATGCTTGGTGAGCATCACTTGGTGAGCATCACTCGGTGAGCATCACTCAGCCGGCTCTGTGCCACCACTGGCTCCTTCCTCAGCCCATTTCCCTCTCTGCGGCTGGGTCTGACACCTCGCCTCTCCAGTACCGGCTGCTGCAGCCCATGGGATGCATAAAAAGCAAAGGCAGGGAGGGAAATCCCACTCAGAGCCTGACTAGGGTTATCTCTGGAGCAAAGGCAGTCCCTGGGAAATGCAGCTGAGGAGGCTGCGTAGCTCACGGAGGAGCCGCTTTTGAAAGTTTTATGATTTGGCCAAAGGCTGCGTTTGTGGGATCGATGACAGAAGGTGTGCCCCGTGCCAGGGGGGCCTGATCCACACCAGCTCTGGCCGTAAATCATAGCTCCATGGGTATGCAAACACCCTCACTGGAAAGACTTGAAGCGGGGCAAAACAACGACATTATCTCTGAACCTGGCTCTTGGAAATGGCTGAACCGTTTTTGGTGGCTTAAAAAAATAAAAAGCAGGCAGATATTTTGGCTCAGGAATTTCAGCCAACATTGCTCAAATGTGATGAATTTAGAAGCAAGTGAAAACAGGTCTTTAGAAGGGGTATTTTAGGCATATTTATGTACAGGAAAAAATCAGCAGCTCTGCCAGTAGGAGCAATAATTCAGGCAGGGAGAATACAGTATCGCTCTCACTCCTTAGAAAAATGACATAGTACAAGGCTGAAGGGAACAATGCAGCAGCATCTACAGGAATGGTGTTGAATAGTATATTGACGATATATCTGAATATTTTCAGAAAATAGTCAATCTTTTTATTTGCATGGATCATTCTACCACGTAAATATCTCCACTGCATGAGCAAAGCAAATTAGTTCTGCTCTTAAAATTAGGCATTTTTATTCTGAAGTTAATAATATTAACTTTAAATGATTTTCTAGTCTTCTATAAACAAGATCATGTTCTAGAAATTTTCATCAGTGATGTTATTAATTCCATTACCTTCTTGTAATTATTTCCTGTCCTTAACATGGGAAAATTGATGATACAACGTGTTATCTGTCCCCAGAAAATTATAGGTGCCACAACAAGTTGCCATCTTCTGCACAAATAAGCCAGTAAAGCAAAGAAAATGCCTAGATTTATCTATTTTATTTGTGTTTGATATTTTCAGTGTGTCTGCATTTTAAATGTATTTTAATGTAAAGGTTAATGGAGTTTTAATAAAGGGCAGATGGCTACTCTAATTGCAGAACACCCAGCATACTCTTTTAAAAACCTCTTTAGCTGGCTAGACAGATATTAATAATTCTGAATGCCATTAGAAAAAGCAGAGGTTTGAATCAAATGATTCTTCAAAGTTAAATTTATTATTAAACCAAAACTGCAATCATTGCATACATTTTGCAAAGAAAAATTGTATTATCAATATATTTCCCATCAAGTGATCCTGTGAACTCTCTATTATCTATTATCTATAGCTAAGTTATATATACTAAAGCACCAAATGTTGAACTTCCTATTATATATTGTTTCTTTTATCCAGATGTCAACTTTCAGCCTTTTTTTTTCATTCTCTAAACATTTTGCTAGTCACACAGTCTCCTCCCCACTTCACTAATTTGATCTTTTTTTGCAAGAGCGTGATTCCTGGGTGACATAACATTATGCATGCACATTGCAATCCCTGGTATGTGTCTTAAAAAAAAAAAAAAAAAAAAAAAAAAGAAGAATAAAAGGAAATAAAAAGCATGAGCTATTTTGTACTAGGCCCTGTGCCAAGAAGAGCCTCCTGCCTCCAGAAAATACAGTGAAAGCAAACTGCATCTATGAATATCTTCAGAGCAGCCAGTTCACTGCTCACCGGGAGGTGGAAGGTGGCCAAAAGCCACGCAGGAATAGAGAGAAGCCCCAGGTACAAATCCTGTGGGTTTTACACCAAATAGTTTGATTCTTTGAGCATTTAGAGTCAGGTATTTCAAAGTCCCAATTAAATCCTCAGAAGCTCTAATGTAAACCTGAAGTCACGGCAGAATAACCATCTAACACCTGAAATAATTTAAACCGGACGGCAGTTTTCTGCTTTGGAAATAATTTCTGTAACCTCTTCCTGCCCCCACCGCAGACCCCTCTGCACAAGCCCATGTACACCATAACCGTCACCATCACCTTCTGAAATTAGCAGTTACATTAACAAGGTTTTGAAATATTGGCTGGAATGCTGTTGGGGGCTCTACAATGGAAGAGAAGTAAGTTTTATATCATTTTATGAATGGACATTAATCAATGCTAAATCACAATGAAAGTCTTATGGAATCACATATTACAATCTCCTAAATCACAGGAGGAACTTGCCGTGATTGATGTTACTACGGTGGCATTTGATACAATTAATAGCGAGAGTGGTTCACTTTTAGGTTTTACCACATTAGGTGCTTTTTTCTGAGCCCACCATGGATGGGAAGGACCTTTGAAGCCCAGGCCAGGAAACAATAGTATTTGACACATTATTAATTTGCCCTTATGATTCATCTTTTATCCATCCTGACATTTATGTTGTCCCTCTGACATGCACACTGGAGGCCCAAACAGTCCCAGAGCTGAACAGCATGGAAGTGAAGAGAGTCTTCACGTGTCTCCTGGGGAGGTGGCAGCTATCCCACTCTTCATCCACATGGATCTATTTTTTCTCCAAATCCCTCTAAAATCCATTGCCAGAAGCCCTGCCTGGTTGGAGAGGGGGTCCCATGGAGGCAGGGCTGGAGACTAAGGCTGGGGCCTCCTAAGCGCAAGGCAGCCTCCAAGATCTACAGAGCTGAGGTCATCTGGAGCGCTCCTGTTTGGGGGGACCAGTGACACGAGGTGAGCTGGGGGGACAGCAAAGCACAACTCTGCCTGCTGCAGGGGTGACTCTGTGCCCAGCTTTCCTCTGCCCAAGCCCACAGCTATCAGGAAGAGGTTCAGCATGACCCCAGACATGGGTGGGAGGCAAATTCTCTGTCCCAGGTGTTTAAGCACTAGGCAGTGAAGGGCCACCCAGAAAGCCCATCTGGATGAAGGATGTCCCAGGTACCTGCATACAGATGTGGTATCTGAGCCACGAAGCCCCTGCAGTGGCCCCCAGGCCCTCACACGCTGGACGGTAGGATGGAGTGGGATGGACCTTGGAGGATGCCTCAGCTGAGGGATGAAGAACTGGGAGACCTGAGATGTTTGTGTCCATCTGCACCAAGGGGGAGTGCCCGGGGAGAAGGGGAAGCAGGGAGCAGAGCATTTCCCCCACCCACACACTGTCACAACCCACCCATGTTCACCTGTCCCCTTGAGTGCTTCTGCCAGCCCCCTCCCTGGAGTCAGCCTGCTCCTGGGGGGCTGCTCCTTCAGCCTTGTTGCATGAATGTTCAGGTGCCCCTGCATGGGCTTGTGGGGTCCCCCCATGGCTCAGCATGGGGGCAGAGCCAGCCCAGTTCAACGATAAGGTGGGACTTCATAGAGTCTGTGGCCACTCTAGCAGTGGGGACTGCACCAGGGGGCAGGGGGTGACCTGTGCTGCCTACCCTGTCTTTTAGGGCAGCTCTCGGGGTCTTTCCTATGGGAGAGAGGGGAGCAGAGAAGGTAAAAGAACACCAGGTCCCCCATCTCCTTCTGATACACGTGTCCCTCCATCTCCAGCACATCCCTGGGGCTCTGCTTTGGGGGGTCCCCACCAACCACCCCGGCCAGGAGGGGGTTGGTTATTTAATACACCATTATATGTATTTCACACACATTTAATACCCCATTAGTCCCTCCCTAGTCCCCCGCACGGGCTCCTGCCCGGGACAGGCAGCAGGGGGGTGCCCCTGTACAGCCCCTCACCCCGAGATGCCACCCACCTGCTGCATCTGCGCCGGGGGTTGGGGGTGTACACAGGGGAGGATTTGCAGGGGGAGCCCCAAAGGCGTTCCGCAGCCCGCGGAGCACCCCGGGGCTGTGCTGGGGCGGGGGGAAATACCCGCAGCATCTCTCCAAACGGCTCGGTTGGTCCTTAGCGGTCCGTCCCCCCGCGGCGCCGGCGCACGGCGCGGCGCGAGCGATTTTCAGCATCCTGCGCTGCGCGCAGCCCCCGCGGCCGCACCGCGGCCGAGCGCGGAGGGTCCGAGCGCGTAAAGCACCCGCGGTGCTTCCAACTGATGCATTCGGGCGGGTATTTAAGACGTATGAGAGAAGAGTAGTTAAACCCCACATTATATAGTTCTGCCTAGTCTAAAATTGCATGCGCTGACCCATATATTTTAAACTGTAAACGGACTCCAGTCATTTAAAATATTGCAACGTCGATAGGACTAATTAATTGGAAATAAGAAACGAAAGAATACAATTAAACGAGGAGAGAATCATTTTCTAATTTAATAGCGGGACATTTATAAAGATCACAAGCTAAAAGGCATCGAATGATCCTATCGACGGAGTGTTAAATCAGCGTGGCTGGAGGGGGGGCACGGGCACGGCCTTCCTCCTCCTCCTCCTCTTCCTCCTCCTTCCCCCCCCCCCCCCCGGGGGCGCCATTCCCCCGCGGAGACCTGCGCTCCGGCCCGCGCCCGCTGAAGCCCCGCGCGGGGCAGCGGCAGGTCCCCGTCCGCGCGGTGCTCTCAAATAGGGCGATATATTTTATTAGCCCCCATTTCCTAACAATAATTTATTGCGATAAAACAGACACCCGGGGTCCTCTTAAATTGTCTTTTCATAATGAATAAATTTAAACGGGCTAATTAATATATAAACTAACCCAATTTGTCAGGTTGATTTGTATTTTAGTTAATTGTGAAAGTAATTACCACATGGGCAAATTAACAGCTTTCTGGAAATGACCAAGGCAGGGTTTTTATTTCCTTCCTGGGTGAAGAAAATTCATTTTTCCCAGCTCTTGATGTGATGAATAAAAGTCATAAATCTGGGTGATTGGTGCAGGCAGAGTCTAAATGGCTTCATATTTCATTTTAGGTTTAATAGAAATATTCATGCTCTGTTTTAATGAAATTAAATTGAAGGGGGGTGGACTGAGAGGCTGTCGGTCGGGGCTTAAAGGGGCAGCGCACACTCTGTGGGCTTTTTGTTGTTTTCTTGAGGATGAGCAAAAAACTGCCAAGCTTTCGTTATTCCCGAAAACCGCGCCTGGTGCGGGGATTGCAGCAGCAGAAATACATTTAAAATTTTTGCTTGACGTTATCCGAAGAGAAAGCCCGACGAGAACCAGGCAAAACTTTGGCGAGGGGCAAAACAAATAATAAAATACTGATACATATTTTTTATTTAATATTTAATACATACTAATAAATAATTTAAAAATTGATAAAAACATCCCGGCCCCCTAACGCAGGGACAGCTTTTTCCCTGGATACGGGGGCTTGGGTTGAGCAAAGGCTTTTGGCAGACCGGCCCTTCTCCCCCGGACTGACACCTTGGAGCCCACGAAATGCCCTTTTCCCGGGTGGGAGGTGCACGGGCCGTGGCCCCCAGCAGCCGGCAGGGGCAGGGTACTGGGGGGGGGACCCAGCTCCAGTTGTGACTTGTCCGCAGCCTTCCCGGGATCCTTGCCTGCTTTCCCGGGCGAAAGAAAAAAAAAAAAAAAAAAGTTTGCCAACGCCTGGGCATTTTGCCAGCCCAATCACCCGGAGGGGGTCGCTTCCCCCCGCCCCAGAGCCGGCAGCCCCCCAGGCGCGGGGCCAGCCCCCCGGGCCGGGAGCGGGAGCCGCTCCGTAATGGATCTGATCTGTGACTTGTTGATTTCCCCTGAGCAAATAAGGCTTTGATGCAGTCCCGGCGAGAGTGGTTAGCTGATGAATTGACAAAAACTAATCAGCTTTATTGGGAAACAGGTTAAGGGCAGCAGAGTGTCAATAATTCTCCGCCTGACCCCCTCATCCATTAAGAGAGGCAGGCTGATTAGACCGAGAAGACCCTGTGCTTTTTGCACTGAAATTGCTTTCATAAACTCACCATTATTAGCAGTCAATGCGAGCGGCTAATTTAGAGGAGACATCCCGAGGATGTCACATCTATCAGGGAGGTTTATGTATCATTATCTCATTTACAGAATGTCGCAGTGTAATATGTGTTTTTGGCAATAACGCTGGCCCCGCGCCTGCGGTTTGTAACGGCTTCGGAGAGACCGGCCGACGTGGGGGGCTTTAATTCAGAGGACTGAGACCCCCACCGTGGTAGGGCTCCCGGCGCTCCGCCGTTCGCACCGGGCAGCCCGCAGCACCAGGGCCGCCCGGGGTTCGCCCCACGCCGCCCCTTGCACGCACCGGGCCGGCTTTTCAAAGGCCGAGATAGGGATCTGTTTGCCCACGGCCGGGGGAGCGGGGATCTGCTGAAAGGGGACCACCCGGAGGTGGCGGGGGAGCGCGGTCCTTGCGCTATCTCCGCAGAGATAACCGCGCATTGTTGGCTCCCGGGCAATATACTGGATCAACACAGGTGCGGGAGCCGCCGGGAGTTCAGCCGCCCGGATGCCCTGCGGGCACCTGCGGGGGGCAAACACGCCGAGCGGGTCGAGGGGAAAATAAGAATTCTTAAAAAAAAAAAAAAACAAAACACCAAAAAAACACCCCAAAAACCCAAACCAAAACTAAAAGGAAAAAATTTAAAGAGTTAAAATAGGACAAAGAGGGGGGAAGAAAAAAAAATTGGTACTCTACTAAATTACAAAAAAAAAAAAAAAAAAAAGGTCTGAAAATCGAAATCCTTCCCTAAGCGCTCAGTATTGCCCCCCAGGTGGGAGGGCAGCCTGGGGGAGAGCAGGAGGGTCAAGGCGAGCGGCCCCGGCGGGCGGGGGCCCGGGCTGGCCCCCCTGTGGAGCTCCCAAGGGCTGCGGGGGCCGTGGAGGTGGCCGCTGCTGAGCTGAAGCTTGGGGGTCGCGGTGTGGGGGGGCTCCTTTGCACGTCCAGCAGCCAGATGATGCCTGCGTGCGGCGCCGGGCCGAGGCGCGGTGTGCCCGGACGGGACGGCCCGGCTGAGCCCGCCCCGGGAGGCGGTGATAGAGCGCGGCGGGGGGCGATGCGACCCCTGCCCTCGTCCCCCATCAGACGGCCGCGCCTTCCACCCTGTCACCGCCTGCAGAAACGCTCACGGCACCGGCCACCCTCGTCCGACGGCCGCTGCGAGCCACGCACCCCCCCAGCCGCGGCCGCGCATCCCCCCGCGTCCGGACGCAGCCTTGCACCCCCGCGGCTCCGCTCCCTCCTCCCCCAGACTGCACCGAGAGGGGCCCGCAGAGCCGCACCGCGCAGCGGCCTCCGCGTGTGCGGAACAAGCCGCGCAGGCCCCGCCCGGGATCCCCGGCCCGGGATCGGGAGTTGGCCCCGGCTCTGCCCGGGGCCGGTGGCGGCCGCGTCCCCGTGCCCAGCGTGGGGGACGCGCCCCGTGCACGCGGTGCAGCGAAGGGACGTGACCCTCAGCCCTGCCGGGAGCCGGGGTACGGATCCCAAATCCTCCCCCCACCTCCGGGAGTCGGTCATGGGGACACCCGCTGTCGTGGGACTGCCCCGCGCGTGGGGCCCAAAGCGGCCTTCGGGGGGAAGCGGGGGGCGGGGGAAACCCGGCGGGAGGCAGCGACCCCCGGGCCCTCGGAGGCCGCCGGTGGCCGGGAAGCACCGAAGCGGTTCATAAAACCGACCCCGGTTTCCCCCTGTCCTTCCCGCCGAGCCCGGGGGAGCGGGGTGCGGGGTGCGACTGCGGGGCGCGTCCCCGAGCTGCCCCACGGCGTGTGCGGGTGCTCCCGGTGCAAGGCCCGCTGCTGTTCGGGTCTGGGTGCATCTGCTGTGTGCTGGTGCGGGGCACACCTGTGTGCGGGTGTTGTGTGTGTGTTTGTGGCTCCGCTGTGCCACGCGTGTGCCTCTGCCCAGTGCGGTCGTGCCTGGCTGGTACAGGTATGTCTTGTGCCTGCCTGTCTGTGTGGCTGCTGTGCTTCTGCCCGTGGGGCTGCTGTGCGACTGTGTCCGGAGGCTCCCAGCAGGGAGGTCAAGGAAAAAAAAAAAAAAAAAAAGTTAGTGCAGGAGAGAAGGGGAACACCAGGGCAGGGAGCAAAGGGTGCGTGTGTGCGTGCACGCACTCCTGAGAGGTGCCCTGGGCCTTCTGCCCCCCGAGCAGTGGTGGAGGGGGCTCAGGACCAAAGCGGTCGGGCTATTTTGTTGGTTGTGTCGGACTCTGCTTCTCTGTTTGTTTCCCTCTCCCCTTCTTTGCCCCTTTTCCTCCCCCCTTTTCATTGCTTTTAGTTTTCCCACCCCAGGGGCACGGCCCCGGGGGGCAGCCCACTCTTGCCACAGTGACACCGGCAGCCCCGGGGGCACAGCCCGGCCGCCCCCCGGGTGCGGAGCGGCCCCTCCCGGGGGGGGTTTATGGCAACGGGGGCCGCGACACGGGCAGTCCCCGAACCCGAGCGACTTCGCCCCGGGGCTGCCAAAGGCTTTTTGAAGGGAGAGCGTGTTTACCTTGGCAGCGCTGCTTGCCGCAGCCTGACCTTCCTCTCACACCGCCTCTGCGAAGGTCCCCGCAGCCCCCCCGCCCCCCCGGGCAACGGGACCCGGCGAAGCAGCGACCCCTCGCCCCGCTCCTTCCCTTTTCTGTTCGGGCCTGTTTGCGTTAGATAAGCAGCTCTAATAACACTATTGACAGACCCGGGGGCTGGGGGCAGACGTGACTCCCTGACCCACAGGTGTTTACTCTTTCCGACTCGTTAAAAAGCGGCCGGCGGCGCGTTTACGGCAAATATTTGCCGTGTGCGGGAACGGTGGGAAACCGTCACCGGGTACGCGGCGGGAGGCAGCTCGGCCGGCAGCGCCAGGCGAGCCCCGCGGCCGGGAGGGCTCTGCCAGCCGAGAGGAGCCGGCTCCCCGCCGAGCACCCCGCGCCCGCCCCGCCGGGGTCCCCGGGGCTCGGGGAGGGGGAAAGGGAAAGGGGGAGGGGGCGGGCCGCCCCCCGGCCGCCGTGACAGGTGGGCGGCGGGGCCAATGGCGGGCGAGGCCGCAGCGGCGCCGGTCCAATGGGAGCCGCCTGCGGCCCTTGAAGGGGCGCGCCGCGGAGCGCGGCCGCACTGCCGCCCGCCGCCGCCGGGAGACGCGGCCGGCCCGGGGCAGCCCGACGCGCCGCGGTTCCCCGCCCCTCCCGCCCCAGCCCGCCGGCGCTCCCATGGAAAAATCCAAAAATTTCCGCATTGACGCGCTGCTGGCTGTCGACCCCCCCAAGGCGGCGGCGGCGGGGCAGAGCGCGCCGCTGGCCCTGGTCACCTCGCTGGGCGGCAGCGGCAGCAGCAGCGGGAGCGGCAGCGGCAGCCCCCCGTCGTCCTCGTCCTCCTCCTCCTCTTCGTCCTCCTCCGAGCATCCCGCCGGCGGCCCCGCCGACTGCCTGCGCACCGACAGCCCCTCTCCGCCGCGCCTCCTGGCCGCCCACTGCGCCCTGGTCCCCAAACCCGGCTTCCTGCCCGGGGCCGGCAGCGGCGCCCACCCGCACCACCACGCCTCGGCGGCCGGCATGGCCCTGGGACTGCACCCCGCGGCGCCCGGCGGGCCGGGCATGCCGGCGCAGGCGGCCCTCTACGGGCACCCCGTGTACGGCTACTCGGCGCTGGGCGGGCAGCACCCGGCCCTCTCCTACTCCTACTCGCAAGTGCAGGGAGCGCACCCGTCCCACCCCGCCGCCGACCCCATCAAGCTCAGCGCCGGCACCTTCCAGCTGGACCAGTGGCTGCGAGCCTCCACCGCCGGCATGATCCTGCCCAAGATGCCCGACTTCAGCTGTGAGTATTTGCCTCCCGCCGCCGCGTCCCCTCCCTGTCCCGGTGCAGGGGCCTACCGGGAGCTGTCTCCTTCCCAGAGGGAAGAAACCCCCCATCCCTGCCCCCGCGGAGATAAGCTGTAGACTTAAACCGGAGGAGACAATTTTTTTTTTTTTTTAGTTTTTATTAAAAGGGGAAGACAGCCATCCGCGATGGCAGGCGGGTATGTGTGGGGCGCCTCGCCGTTCCCGGCCCCCGAGGAGCCCCGAGGAATCAATCGCGAGCATCCCAGCCCTCCGTGGCCGGTTAAATAAAGGTGGCAGGTCGCTCCCTACCCGCCGCCCACCAGGAGGGGAGATGGGGGCGGTGGGGACCGGGCAGGGGCAGGAGCCCCCGTGGACTGCTCCAAACAGCCGGTCCCCATGTACCCCGGCAAAAGCAGGGTGGCAGGTCCCATCGCTCAGCCATCGTTCTTCATTTTATTCCTTTTCTATCGCAAACGGGCTTGTGATAATTACGGCAGGCTCCTCCAGTTAAACGGGGAGGGGGGGGGCTGGGGTGAGCCAAAAGAATCGGGGTTCTGCGTTCCCTGGGGATCACGAATAGACACGAAGCAAACATAGAAGACAGGGTTTAGGTTTGGGAGCAGGGCAGGCTGAAAATGCTGCATTAAACCCGACAATCCCGGAGTCCCAGCAAAGGCACACCGCTGGTGCTAGGCCTTGCGGCCATGGGGACCTTGCATGCATCTGTTTTAGGCAAAGATCATTTTCAGAGGTGTGAGCTCTCGGTGGGAATGGCCCGTTTAACAATACCGGAGGTGTAGTTTTACAAAAATCATGCCAGGAAAAGAATTGTGATTTAAAAAAAAAAAAAAATCCCCCCCCTTCCCCCCATACTCTGCGCACACGTTGGTAGACAAAAAAGTCCATTGTTTTCTCTCGAATTGGGGTTGTTTAGACTGGAACATTCAGGAAGAAAAAAATAATTAGGAGAGCTGTCAGAGCCCTGCCTCTTAAACAAGGTGCAGAGGGGGGAATAAATAACCGGAGAGAAACGAGAATGGAGCCTCGGAAAATCGCACCGCAGTGAGAAAATGTGCCGGGAGCGGACACTGCCCGGCTCTGCAGCCCGCCCCGGCCGGCGGCAGCCGCCCCTGCCTAGGGCTTTTTTAAATTTTTTTCCTTTTTTTTTTTTTTTTTTCCCCTAAACTAAATAAACCAAAGTGCCAAAATACTTCGGGAAATGGGCAACAGTGCTGCCGCGTTGCATTCCCGGGGGTGCCCAGGCCCCTTGAAGGGGCTCAGCCCTGCCGCTGCCCTCTCTCTTGCCCATCACCGCGTCTTTTTTTTTTGTTTTAATCTTATTTTACATATACAATCCTTGCCTTTAACTCTTTTCTCTGAACGCGGAAAACACGCCAATTTTGGGTTGTTTTTTTTTTTTTTCTTCCTCTTTTCCCGTTCAACGAGTTTTCCAGCCCTCGCCGCTATTTACGCTGTGACGGGCGGCGGTGCCCGGCGCTGCCAGCCTGCGGTGCGGAGCGGCCCCGGCCCGCCGCAGCGCTTCCCGCCTGCACTCCCGTTAATTAAACGGGTATGGGCGGGCTGGGAGTGCGGCAGGTTTAACTAAAACATTAAATGGAACAAATCGCTGCTCCCCGGGGAGGCCGGTACCCCTTCGCTACGATCCTTGGCTCCATTTTATTGTCTCGCATTTGTTAGCCTCTTGGGAAATCAAGAGACATATTTTTCTTTATTTAAAAAAATTTAATTTTTTTTTTTTGGGGGGGGGGGTCCCCTGACACTGTGGAAGCCCAGAAACCTCCAAGCTGGAGGGCCTGGAGGAGATTCCCTCCTCCTGTCCATGCTCCAGTGGATAACTGCCCATCCCTGCCTCAGCCTGCCCCCCTCAGCATCTTTCCTTCCTCACCCCATCCCGGGGATGCCCGGCCGTGGTGGGGCGGCTCCGCGCTCACCTCCGCGTTCCCCCTCCTCTCTTTTCCCAGCCCAGGCGCAGTCCAACCTGCTGGGGAAGTGCCGCCGGCCCCGCACGGCCTTTACCAGCCAGCAGCTGCTCGAGCTGGAGCACCAGTTCAAGCTTAACAAGTACCTCTCCCGGCCCAAGCGGTTCGAGGTGGCCACATCGCTGATGCTCACCGAGACGCAGGTGAGTCCCCCTGGCCCCGCGGGCAAGGGGCAGGTGGGGGATGCTGCCGTCGGGGGGGCAATGGATGAAGCGGTCTGTGTGTCCCCCGTCTCGCCCAGGTGAAGATCTGGTTCCAGAACCGGCGCATGAAGTGGAAGCGCAGCAAGAAGGCGAAGGAGCAGGCGGCACAGGAGGCCGAGAAGCAGAAGGGAGGCGGCGGGGAGGACAAGGGGGATGAGGACCTGCTGCTGCCCGCCTCGGAGAAGAGCGGCGGGAGGAGGATGCGGGAGCTGCCCGACAGCGAGCCCGAGGACGAGGAAGAGGAGGAGGAGGAAGAGGAGGCAGCGGCAGCGGCCGGGCGGTGCTGCCCTTACCACTCCTCCGATTGCTCCGAGGCGGATGAGGAGGACACGCAGCCCCGCGGCCGGCACGGAGCCCCGGCGCAGCCCCAGTGAGCCCCCCCGCACGCCCCGCTCCCTCCAGCCGCGGGCTCTGCCCGTCCCGTCGGGGCGGGGGGAAGCCCTGCTGCTCTTGGTCGGCACCGGCCCCGCTCCCCCCTTGCTGCGATTTCTCCCTGCTTGGAGGGGGATGGAGAAGAGGATCCTCCGCGCGCCGGGCGGGGAAGAGGATTTACGGTGAATACAGTGTTAACATTGACTGAAAATCAGACAAAACTTGAGCCCCCCCTCCCTCCCGTCCCTGCCCCCTGGAAGCGTGTTCCTTTCGCTGAATATTGGAAATGTTTTGTTCTTACTATATATCGGGGAAACTGTTTATGTCATGAACGTTAAAACTGCTGGAAATCTCAATACTGTCTTTATTTTTGTATATCATATTTATAAAAAAAAATTACCTCTACTTATGCATGCTAAATTATTCCCCAGGCCCTCCCACCTGCGCGATGAGGTGGAAAATAAACGGCGTTTTGTACTTGAGCTGTACGAGCGCTCTGTGCGGGGGTGATGCTGGGCTCCTCGGGCCGCGGTCCCTGCGGGCCGGGGGTCCCGGTGCACCGGGCGGTGCCGAGGGGCCCGGGAAGGAGCAGGGAACCGTTTTCTAACCCGACTTTAAATCGGTGCCGCAGCTGCCGCGCTGCATCTGACATCAGCGTGGGTGCTGCTGAGAAGCGTGTTGACGCAGGGGAGGAACGGAGCCCGCTCCCCCCGGCCCCGCGGGTTGTTCCGCTGCCTGTCCCACCCGCGTACTGGGGGATTGCTCGCTGGGGGGGGGGGGCGGGGCAGGGCGGGCAGAAACGGGGCCCTTCTTCCCCCCACAAGGCTGCAAACCCGTAGGAAACGGGGAGCAGCGCTGGTTTCCAGGGGCGGCTCGGCCCGCAAACGAGCGAGGTGGAAGGGGGCGAGGGGACCCCGCGCCCTCCCCGGTACCGAGGACGGGGCTCCCCGTTCCCCGACGGCCGCCCCGGCAGCGAAGCGCGGGCTTTGCGATAACGGCGGGATTTATCTCGCCAATAAATTTGCAGATCAATTCATCCTTGTCACCGCAGCTCTTCCCCAAATCAATTATAGCGAATTTAAATATAATCACTGGCTCATCCCCACCAGCTCGGGGCCACTTCTGGCAATTTATCCCCGCTAATGAATGACTGCGCGGCGCGGGTCCCGCTCCCGCGTAGGGCCGCGCAGGGGGGCGGAGGGACCCGCCGCAGCCGGAGGGTCCCCACCGCGGGGCGCGGTCCTCAGCCCCTCCTCCCCCCCATCCCGGGTGCCTCGTAGGTCACCGCTGCCCCGGAAAGCCCCAGAGCTCTGAAATACGGAGCGTTCCCACTCCCGACACCTTAAAAAAAAAAAAAAATTTTACAAACCCGCGTTAACCTTTCACAGAAGAACAGCACGGCCCCTCTAAACGGCTTCTATAAAAACCCGGCCCGTGAAACACAGGCTGGCGGGTGCATGGGGGGGTGGCATGGAGTGACACGAAGGGACAAGGGGTGTCCGTCGCGGGGAGCGGGGGCGATGCCGGTAGGTGCTCGCTCACCGGCACACCCAGCGCGCCGCGGGTATCGCCGTAAATCACGCACCCTCACGGGGTAAATCATAAATCTGGATGGATCCCGTACGCCGAAAGACTTGATCGGGATCAACTCGATTTGGGCTTGATCGATACCTCCCCCTTCGCGCGGGAACAACCGCGTCTGAGGCTTTGATTTCAATTTGCAAACGATTTCCTTTCGGCCGCCGCTTGCAGAGGATTTAAGGCGATAGAAAAATGAAGGCATCAGCCGCTCCGCCGTTTTCCGCCCCGCTTGCTGCGGCTGTATTGTCCTGGGCGAACGGCCGCGCAGGGCCGCGCAACACCCGCGCAGGACGGCGCAACGCCTGCGCGTCCGGGCCGCTTGCTTCCAGCCGCATTTACACCTCCACATGCCTCAAGCGCATCCATCCGGAGGACATAACGTTATCTTACAAAAAATTAACGCTAAGTGAAATAATAATAATTAAAAGAACCTGAGAGCTACCTGAGATGGCCCACCCCAAGAAAGATCCTCCCTCAGCCATTAATTTCTAATTAAATCGCTAATTAAACTGGCCCAGAAATGTACTGTGTGCCCAACAGGCGTGTGTCCAAGTGCGCCCCAGCCCTGCGAGCAGCCTTGCGGGGCCCGGGCAGCCACTGCGGGATGCTGTATCAAAGTCCTACCGGTGTATTGCGTCTGTCTCAATAAAATTAATCTCTTTAAAGCCCAGCGTCTCACAAGAATACCTTTAGTGTTCCAGACTACAAGGGCAAATATGTTTTTCAGATTCTGTTTTTATGGACGGATTAAAGTTTATTTTCCATAATAGGGCACCTAATAAAACTCATAAAGCTCTGTCAGTCTTACAGCTGGTGGCCTCATTTAACACTTGCACTTCGTAAATCATTTTACAACTTACCAGGTGTTTCCAAAACCGAAAGGAGAGGAGGGGGGAAGAGAGAAAGGGGGTGGGGGGGGAAGAGAAATTAAAGCCGCTTAAAATGTAGATACGGTCCTTCGGCGGTGGGTGCGCTTGCACTGTCCCTTGGAAGGGCTTCAAAGAAGGTGGCGATCCCAACGGGGGAGAAAAGCCTTTTAATCAGCATTTCCCACGCTCTTTTGAAGTGCGGAGGCTCGTCCCCACGTGCAGCGCAATCAAAGCCGCGGGGTGATTAGCGGAGCCCGGTTCGGTGCGCTCCGCAGCCCGCCCTGCCCCGCGGAGGCTCCGCGCCGCTCCGCGCCCGGCGGTGGCTGCCCCGGGCTGTGCCCGGCCGGGCGGCATCACACCGGCACCAAGTGAGCCAGAGGCTGGGCTGGGGACGGGGAGACAGGCTGGAGCATCTCCCGGGGGTCGCTTCCTTGCCCAGCCCCAGGGTGTTCCCTATGCGCCCAGCCTGCCTCCCCGCCCCCCCACCCCCTTCCCTCCACCAAGTGTGGGTCCTCCCTGCACCCATCCCCAGGGTGCCCCGCACCCAGCCCTGGGGACCCCCGTTGGTGTCGGTGGGGTTGCTTTGCCCCCAGCCCCAGCGCAGGCAGGGCTTAGCAAGGCTTTAATCTAGCCCCCTGTTTGTAATTTCATTATTTGATCGGTTCCCTCCCCCAGACACAGTAGGTATCAAGCCTCTTAAAACTTTCATTGCTGTACTTGAGAAGTGGTAAGTATGAACATGGACCTTTGGTAGACGTTTAACTTTAAAAAGCGACATGGTTTAGGCATGGATGTCATTAACTGGCAATTTCATAAGCATTAAGTGCTAAAACAAAAGAACCAAAAATAGGATCCATATGTTCAAGGTAAACCTGCTAAAAGTCTTTCAAATGGGAAACCATAAATATAATCCCCCTCAAACTCTCTGTGAAACTGCTGGGAATGAAATACTTCATTAGCAGAAAGACCGCTGATTATTTCTCAAGTCTGAACTGTTACGTTCATCCAAAACTCAGGGATTAATGTCAGTTTTTCCCTCCAGCTCACAGTGAGACCCTGCCCCATGCTCCCTCCTCTTACACCCCTTCCCCTTACGCCCACTGGGCCAGCAGCAGGGCCACGAGCCGGGGCTGCCTGCCTGCTGCTCAGTGAGGCCTCAGCCCTCCCGGCCCTGATGCTGTTACTGGTCCTGATTCCCCTCGTGGGGGGCTGCACTAACAGTTGGGTCCCCAGGTGCCACTCCAGGCACCAGAGATGCCCCAGGGTGGTGAATCTCAGCGTAGGTCTCCTCCTTTCTTCCCCAGCTTTGCCCTTGCTGCGGGTGCCGGGATAACTGCGTGGTCCTTCAGCTGTGAAAGAGGAAACATTATTTTTTTAATTCCTGAGGCCGACGTCATTCCTGTGGTGGGCAGGGTGCTGCCTGGTGGGCTGGTTGAATCCTGTGAACAGCAATGTGTGACAAATAGTGGAAAAGATGAAGCTCCCAAGGGGACCTTAGTCTCCCTTGGGCATTGTGCGTAGTGGCCCCAGTTATGGTCCTTCTGCCCCCGAAGTGCTGGTTCAGGTCTGGCCAGAGCTAAATACCAACTGCACATCACTCTGGGAGTTACTCAGCAACTGCGATACAGATTTTTTTATTTTTCACCAATATTGATGCAACCAGGATCACATCTGCAGGGGGCTGGAGTTGCCACAGATTAGATGAGGCGGTTTTGTCTTTTCTGGAACTTTTTGCTTTATTTTTCCTGCCTTGAGGAGTGTGGCATTGTGTAGTGTCTCCTCCAAAGAGTCTTCTGCAAGGGCAGTGGTTCCAGGAGGTATTTAGTGTCTTGTTCTCCCTGCTCTGAGGACTGAAGAGCTTTAATTTAATCAAAGTTCTGGGGCACTCCCTGTATGGAAATGGAGGTGCCTGTGTGGAAATGGGATCGCCTGCAACGTGTAGGAGGTCAGAGAGCTCATGTAGTGGTCTTTCTCTGATCACAAGCTACTATCAAAATTTGGTTTTCAGCTTCCTTTTTGTTTTCCTGAGTTAAATCTAACTGGGACCCGTCTCTAAAATTGGTAGATGAGAGGAATGATGCCCTTTTCCTCTTGTAAAACCCAGCAGAGCCAGTGGCTTGCAACGAATTGTGTAGCTGGAAGGCTGAGTTTCATTTTACTGCTTGCGGGACATTTGCAAGCAGGTCACAATTTCCTCTAATTAATCCATTATTTGAAATTATTATTCACAGGACTTCTGTTAATGTTCTTGGCTGATGGTAGCTTTTGGCAGGTGGGACTTGTGTCTGAAGAGGGAGCACGGATGGACAATGCAGAAGGCTCTAACTCGGCTGCCTTCTCTCTTCCCGCACAGAGGAGACAGGGACGGAGAATTCCCGTTCCCATCCAGCCCTGCTGGGGTGTGGATGCCACTTCCATAAATACAAGCAAAAGGCAGCCAGCATGGAGCTGAACCTGGCGATGGGGCGGAGCAGCGATCCCAATTTAGAGCAACATCTTCAAGGGATGGGGCAGATTGTCCATCGCTTGGTATCCCCGGATGCCCTTTCTGGAAAGTACGTGAAAGCCAAGCACAAGCCACCGAGCCGCCTCCGGTGCTAATTTCTGCAGTGTAATAGCGGCTGGCAACGCGCAGAGGTCTGCATAGACGATCTAATGATTCTTTTTGGACTTCAACATGATGAATCTATAAAGCATGTATTGCTGTAGCAGCTAGGTGCAATTTTAGAAATGTTAATGAGTAATTACATAAAGGTTGTCCACAGTCATTGATGTTAATCACTGTTCTTTTGCCAGAGATAATTAAGATGACACTTCAGCAGCATCAGCCAGTGGTTCCCACTGTCTCTGCTGTCTCCTTCTGCCCCCCCAGCTCCTGCCATGGCTCTCACCCTCCTTCAGGGATCTTCTTGACTACCTTCACCCCTCCTAGCCCCCTAACTTTTCTGAAGGGCCTTACTGACTGTGGCCTGAGAACTTTTAAGCTATATACGAGCATTTCACAACCTCTTGTGAGGGGGGCTGAGGGTGCCAGGAGCAGGAGATTTGGGTGATGTCAGGCAGTGACCTGCTGCCTCCACGCTCCTGCTCAGAGCATCACAGCACTCAGCTCCATTCTGCAGGTAATTGGCTTAGACAAAGTATGCAAGTTGCTTCGCTTTCTTTGGCCTCCACCTCATGAAGTGGCTGGGCTTCCCACCTTCTTCGCCTTTTTGTGTGTCTTGGAAACCTCTGATGGAAAGGATCACGGCTAGTATTAATGACTATGGAGAAGCTGGAGTAACAGCTGTGTAAGTATATGGTTTGTTGTAGTAAAACTTATAAATTTTACCCACATTTTCACTCCTCAGCCTGTGATCAGATGCTGTTCAGTGCAACACAGGTTTCAGGTGATGGAAAGCCTGTGATGGAGGTTTTAGTGAGGAGGGATAGCCTGGCTGGGCCACTGAAATGTATGGGTGGGAGGGCTGCGGTGTGAGCTCCTCTCATGCCTCTCCCACAGAATTCCCAGGTAAATGAGTCAAACTGCCTGCGTGCTAGTTCCCCGGCTGTAGGACAGCAAGGACATGAGCGTGTGACCTGTTTGCTTGCAGGGACCACGCAGTCACATTGAGACGGGAGGGTCAGTCTGGGTGTCTAAGGTTGGATCACCTCAAGGGAGCAGGAGCTCCTGGCAGCTTGCACCATGCACCATGAAAATGACCTGTTGCGTTGACTCTGAAGCTGCCCAGATGGGACACGTCTCTTGTTACTGCAGATCTTCATGGGTGCTCTTTGCTTTGGGGGTGGGAGGGAGAAAGCACTTTCATCAGCTAAGCATGGCGAGATACCTGAAACCCCCACTCCTTTATTCTTCCAGATCTTCATCTTTAGGACTGATAAATACATCTAGAGGTGAGATGTGAGGGTCAATTTTAGCAGCAGAGGAATATAGGATGATGCTGAAAAAGCTTAAATGTGCTCCTCTACAAAACCTGTTAACCCTGCGCCTCCGACAGCTCCACATCAGCCTTGGGTAGCCCTGGCTCCTCCCTGGAGGAGGCCATTTCAGGGAAAATGTTACTCAGCATCCATGAGGGTGTCAAAAACCTGGCCAGAAATAAAGATTTGCTTCTCCAGCCCTTGGCAGCCTGAAGGTTCTTTTAAACTCACAAACCTTGTGTAAGGTTTCACAAGAACAGGGCAGCCTACATCGATGGCTCTAGTGTCTTTCCAGATCCGACTCTCACATTGCTTTCAGATCAGATAAGAAAAAAACACGCAGCCTCCAAGTCAACCTATTGCCTACTGATCAAGCTCTGAAGCACTGGTGAAGAGCTCCCTAGAGCCTGCCTCAACAGCTCTTATCATCGTAGGAAGCACTTATGATTTGCAGTTGCTGTCCCTGCCTTTCTGCATGGCTTCCTAATCTCTGCCACACAGCACCTGCACCACCCCTGGCATAACAAAAGTCTTCACGAGACCAACAGATTTAGTTTCAAACCATTTAGTTAGGGAAACTGGGAAAGTAAACACGGTCTAGTCAACATTTTCAGGGTGAACTGACCTGCAGAGCAAGGGGGGAAAAAAATCCACTCAGAATCTAAGGCTTTGGCTGAGGAGGAGAGATGATTCTGTGAATGAGGCAAGCCTAGAAAATGCAGTCAAGATGACTTATTTTTCCCCAAGGTGACACTGAGCATATCTCAGCTTATTGCCTCTGTACTAGAACAACACATTGCTCCATCCCCGGACTGTAACTGAAGGCTGCTCCTGCACCGGGCTTCACTGCCTCCTAACAACATGCCCTGTTATTTCATGCCGGAGCCGTGTGTGCCTGCGCACCCAAGAGAGAGATGAGGGTACTTGTACCGTCTGAACGGGAAAAGGCTCATAATGGAGTTTTTAATAGAAAAATGTGTCATGCTTGGAAATCTTTCACTTACGAAAATGAAACAACCGTTTCACTGTTACTGACAAAAGACTTTAAAGGAACTATCAAAAAAAGATCTCTATTTGTAGTTTTACTCTGTACCGCTCATTCTAGTTATATTACTCGGTTATTTTTTAATGTATTCGCTTTGAAGTCCTCCATTTGCATCAGGTGAGCTGGTTTTGGTGGGTGAACCATTTTGTGCTGGGACACAAGTTTTAAGGAATTTTTGGTGCCAGCTGGCTCTTCTGAAGCTTATTCTTGATAAGACGCTCATTTCATTTCCTTAAAGTGTTATTAGGGAAACCACATGACATCCGATTCTGAATCGTGCATGCATATGAGCTAGCGGAAGGCTACTGTAATTAGTTTTAAAGCAAGGCTGCAGGTTGCACCAGGGTTTAAGGCTAGCACAGCTGTTTTATACAGGCAGCTGCGATGTCCATGCCTGCGGGCCTCACGGTAAACTAAGCTTTACTGGAGGGCGAAGGAAAGTTGCTCCAGGAGATGAAATCATGAAAAGTGGCATATGGTAAAAGAGTCATATCTCTACCTACAATTCCTGAAATCCATCCAACCCAAAAAGTCTTGAGTAAACATTACACCTCGCCTTTGGAAAAGCGACCCTACGGATCAAATTGTCTCCTGAAAACAAAATTGCTTCATCTACTGCAGGGAAAAAAATCATGTATTGATTCTCACACACATGGGTTATAGCCAGGCACTAAGCCACTACACTCAACACAACAAAAATTTGAGTATTAAAAGTTGCCACTCACGTATTTATTACGCTGAAAGCACTGTCGCACACATTTGGCACTGCGCTGCTCCTGGGCTGTAACTTTTCACGTGCAAAGTTCACTCGCAGAACAATGCGAATCAAACGATCCCAGATGTGCTTTAAGCACAGTATTGGGTTGCACACCTTCGCTCGTGCGAGGCAGGGCAGACCTGCTTGCGTCTGCGCTTTCGGAGCAAGGCTGATATCAACCCATCGTCCCCGGCGTGCAGGACGATGGAAGTATGTCAAGTTAAAAAAGCCCTGCAGATACTTGGCCCATTCAGGTGCGGTGTTAAAACCCTGCCAAAAGGACTCACGTATGATTTATCAGTGTAACACTCTGGCCAAAGCTAAAACCCAGACTTTGCTGCCCTGTTAATTTTGATACAGAAAACAGAGGAAGTTTAAAACATCACTGTCCAGCTTAAAAGAAAGCAAAAATTGAGAAACCATGGTAATAGCTATGAGTGGATAGTACTGTTTAAAGGGGGAATCAAAATCTTATGCTATATAGCAAGGAAAAAAATAAGAATCAAACATCCAGCTTTTAAATGTATCTGAAGGAAATCATGCTGTATTTTCTACTGGATTGTCAGGAGTAAGGGTTAGCATTGCCATAGCTGCTTGGTTCTCCAGGGTAGTGCATTTTTAGCAATTCAAAGCCCTTTTCTGCTCATGAGGTAATAAGGCCCCCAAACCTCCTTTAAGGAAGGATTTCTGGACATTTTAAGCAGCAGGTCTCTTACTGGAACAACCAGGGAAAGTTCCTCGTGAAGGTTTGATGTTGGCTAACAGATAATGGGAAGAAACCTCAACACGATGTATTTTGTGTATGCGTGTTATTAAGCATTTATTCCACGGCAGACAAAGCAAAACGTGTCGCAGCCCAGCGTAACTTCTGCAGCAGCCTCTGCTGGCAGCCAGCGCTCAGCCTGCCGTTTTGCAGGGAGCCCCTTGCCAGCATTTGGACTTGCTGCTGCTACAGAGAGACCTTACAGCACCAGCAACCTTGCTGTAAGGAGGAGATGCTTTGGCCAGGCTAGCTGTGCTGGTGATAAGTTTTTTCTCCAGGGTTAAAAATATGATATCTAAACCCCCATATATATATCTATACATATGTGTACATATATGTGATACATATAAAATATATTATGTATACATATAGATTATATTAATATAAAATAAATATAAGATCATCTCAACTTTCCTTTTCACACGTGCCTTATATCTTTGGGACGCGACTGGACCACAGAAGCGACAGCTTGCAGATATATACGTACATCAAAAGCATGCTCTGACAGCCCTTCCACCTCTGCCAAGCTGTGGTAGTTTGGTCAGCAGGACCACAGGAAAAATTGTTAAACATGGCAAGACTCAGGAATTCACATTTATCTTGGAATTGGCAGATTTCTGTTTGACAGTTATTCCCTCAGCGAATCACAGTGAGAGGACAGGACTTACGCAGAATCACCCCCAGCAACTGTCCTCGTACCATGACTATGGCACTGGGGACTGGTGCATTTTGGCTGCTTTCCTTGAAAATTCAGTTTTTTCGAAAAAATGTACATTTGTACATAAACGTGACAAATGTAAAAACTGATGAGGTAAAATCTGTTTTCTTCAGAAACAAAGAGATGACTTTAATAATTTTAAGTTTGAATAAAACATATTAGCTGTTTGGAATAAATGATAACTAACGCAAGCCTTGCTTTAAAAAAAATACAGCAACTGTAATTTTAAACTGTAAGGTTACAATCATCTCCTCTAATTGCATAGCAACACCTGCATCACACCGCCTCAGGCAGCTGCAGCAAGTGAATAGATTCAGAGCCGTAAAACACAAGACAATCATTCCATGGGCAGCAAAGGGTGGTCAACTCTGATCACCCAGCAAAGCATTTGAACAAGGAACCAGCGCCTGTCACATTCAATGTAAGGAAGATGTTTCAAGATTTATCTTGAGGAGCAAAGTTGCCTAAACCTCCCAGCTAGAGCAATGTGTTTCCATTTATGTATTATTAAATCACAAACACATTGAAAAGCTGGGTCTATCTAAACTCCTGCAAAAAAGGCAATTAATTAGGTGGCTGTTGCAGTCTACGGGGAGCAATTTTTACTCACTGAGGTCCCATGCGCTCCACAGCAGGCAGCTTCTAAGGGCTTGCACAGATTTTCTCCCGAGTCTTGTCTTCAACACTGAAATATGAGGTTTGGCATGGTTGTTTGCAAAGGAGCCGTTTACATGCACTCTCTAAAGTTGCATCTTTTGTGTCTGTCAAAATAGTCTCAGTTCCACTGCCCATACTTTTGTTCGTTGGTATGCATATTAGAAATACTTGAATTAAATGTTTTTCCTCTTCTGCCTATTGCATGTAAGATGCAACTGAGGGGAAATGGCCACTTTTCTATCCTTGAGAGCTGCCAGTGGTATGAAACAGGCCGAAGAAAGCATCTTGCCTTGTTCTTTTGATAGGAATCTCTTCTGTGTTAGTTGTTACCCTGCTAGTACAACCTGGGATTTTGAAACCGGGTCTCTCTGCTCCCACGCACAACTTGCCCTCTCCAACAGAGGAAAGGTGGGAAAAATCAGCTCTCTGGCTGCTGGGGAAAGAAGCACTCCCCTGCCTGAAAACATTACTCCTACAGCTCAGCAAGCAGAGTATTCTACACTCAACTATTTGATTAAAAAAATAAAAATATTTAAACATTTTTCATCCACCTCTTTTGCTGCAGAACTGAAAATTTTCTGGAGGATGCCTACTGGGAGCAAATTTTCCCAGCAGGGACAGATTCAAACAAAGTAGCTGAATAGATCAATTGGTATCAAATGTAGTTAGGAAGCACCATAAGCGAGTGGGCTAGTGCACGCTAGAGGGCAAGCCTGGTTATAGAAACAGGGCTCGCAGCTCTCTAGCAAAGGTAGATCATGCAGATGCAACGATACTGTGGATGAGAAAGTGCTTCCCCCCCCCTCCCTGCAATTTAAAGTCTTTCCCTTCCTGGTCAGCCAGCTAGGGTAAAGCTAATACAAACAGCAAATCTTTAGAAAAACTACCGTTTAATGTGTAGTGCTAAGGTGAGAAAAGAAACAAAGCATTAACACCGAGTGTTACAAAAAGAAGTGTACATTTTTTTTTTTTTTTAAACATCTGAACGGAAAATGCAAGCAAATTCTGAAGGAAGGTATTATGTTATTAAAAGACTCATGCTGATATTATTCTTTATGCCTAGAAAAATCTGATCAACACAAGTGATTAGCCAACTCCAGTTTTAAAGCTGTGAAAAACAGGCTAAAAGAGCAATAAAAATGTGCTGTTATCACTAAACCCAATATAATTGGGCAAAGTCAGATCTTCGAGTCATTTTACTACGGCTTAGAATCCGACTGAAGATCTTTTCCTGACACAGTGTCAGGTAAGCAATTCACAGAATTAGCATACAACTTCAACACTTTTAAGAAATAAAGTCTGTTTCTTCCAAAACTGACTCACCAGTCCTCGTGCCATCTAGTGGCCTGTTTCTTCAGGCACGTACAATTAGTTACTAAAAGCCTTTGGTTAAGGCTGCTTCTTTAACATACGGTGATCAGCATTATGCTATCATTTTAAATGAAAGGTTAGAATATGAAACGCGGAATGCTGACTGGGAGTATCACAGAAATTTACTCTTTTTCTCCAGACACTAACCATCAACATGAAGCACTCATACTAAAAAGGGTTATGACAAAAAATACATTTCCCCTTTATTCAAAAAGGCCTTATATCACCTTTGATTAAACCTGTAACCAGTGTGTAGACCAAAGATGGATCCTTGATGGCTCTCCTCATTCTCAATTATTTGGGTCTGAAAGACTAACAAAGCTCTGCATCTTCATGCAGACTTTGTTTTTCTGTATGTTTTATTAGAAAACCAGAACTATAGTTTCAATTTGGATTCTTTTGCTTGCAAAGCCTTGGTTGCTAGTTCAACTCTCTCTTTTAGTAAGCTAGCTTCTTCAGCGCTCCTTTGAGCTTGTGCATTCTTTAGTATGAAGTGGGCAAGGAAGAGTTTCAAGCCCTCCCGCAGCAATCCCAGTTTGGGGTTGTCAGATATCCTGTAAAGACACAGATTTAAAATAGTATTTAGTCTTCTACTTATCCTGTAAAGACACAGATTTAAAATAGTATTTAGTCTTCTACTGTTTCAGAAATTTCTTTATTTTTTTTCTTTATCTACTTCAGAGACATAGAAAAAAATCCAACCTATAAAAGGAGCTTTTCTGAAGAGGTTTTCAAATTACCAGCAAGTCTATATTAGTTTGGCAAGCAGCCCAAACACACTCAACATACAATTGACCCCCAACAACAAAATGGAATATTGGAGCCTTAAACTTCTTTATGTCAACAATTATATCACAGCAAAAAATGAGGCAAATGCCACGTTTGAGCTTCCTTGTGTTGCAGTGTAATGGTTGAAACATCACCACCTAATTTTTTCTAACTTCATGTGACATTGCAAGTTTAATACAAGAACATCACAGAATCACGGAATAATTTGTCAGAAAGGATGTTAGCAGGTCATCTTGTCCAACCTCCTGTTTAAGGCCAGACTAACATCCAGGTGCAGTCAAGTTGCTCAGTGCTATCCACTCAAGGATCTCCAAGGATGGAGATTTCCCAGCCTCTCCAGGCAATCCTATCCCATACACAAAAATCAGATTTTCCAGACAACGCTGATTTAAAGAAATGAAAAGGACCCAAACCTTTCCCTCATTACTATTTTTAATTCTTCCTTCTTACACTAAAGACCACTCTACCAGTAGTCTGTGCTAGAAGGTAATTCTACTGCACACAGATGGTAAATCAGTATGGAAAGTAGGTAATTACAGAGCTCTGCTCATGAAAATCCTATGACAAATTATACGTTGAATATCTGAAAGCCTTATTTTGTGTAACACTTCTCACAGTTGTAACTATCAGAGCCTGTACTAACACAGAAGTGATTCTCCCCACTCACCCAGGAGAGCTTACTTTTTAAGGGACGGATGGCTGAATTTTGGAATAGGCACTGTGTAATTTCCAAACAAAATAAGCAAACTTCTTATCTTCTTAATTACTACTCACCAAGGGTTCCCTGGAGATCTCTCTGATTACTTACCTCACAAAAATGTCGCTGAGTTCTTCAGGATCTGTTTTGGTTAACAGCATGCTTAATACTTGTCGCAAGAAACGGACTTTGGGTTTATCTAGTTCGCTGAATTCAATTACCTAAGTAGAGAGAGAGAGAGAGAGGGGGAGAATTAGATTAATTCAAGTATTTCAAACAGCTGAATTCTCTTCTAAATGAATAGTCATTAGCATACCAACTGGCCTCCCATATATACAGAGTCTTAAGTTTGGCACAGAAGAATTAGCTGAGAACGCTGCCTCCAAAAGCTAATTAATAAGGAAAGCAGAGAACTTTTTAAGGAATAAACCTGTCTAGTAATACCAGAATACTGGATATAATTTCTCTATTAGATACATACTTTAGAAATACCTATGAATATCCACATAATTGCCTGTTTAACACATTTCAATTATTCTTCTAATAAAATTATACGGACTCCCCATTCTGAAATCCAAGTGCTCAGTAGATTTCTTTTGTGCCTAATAAAAATCAACACCAGCTCAAAAGCATAGCTGAAAATCCACTGACAAAGCTTGTTAATGAAGGGGCCTCAGTTCCAACTCTGCGGACTCTAAAGAAAATGATCTTACCACTGCTCTAGATATAGAACTGTAGACTTTCTGAATGCCTGGGTCAGCATAGGTTCCCTTTTCCTCAGATGATAGCATTACTGTAATCAGTTGGATTAATTTAGCAATTCAAGAACAAGTTTTGTCTTAGTTTATGACCATGAACAGCTAAAGTACCAGCTAGGTAACCAAGAAAACATATTTTCCATAGAACAAGCACACGCAAACACAGAAGTATTTTGGAAAGAAAACACACCAACCTTGAGAACTGAAAGTGGCAACGATTTTGTCTTTAATAAGTGAGCCAAGAGTGAAACCAAGTTGGAGATGGCAGCAGCTGAGAGGTTTTCTAAGTCTTTGATTTTGTCCCAAATACTAAACTGAAATGTGACCTAGGTGTCAAAGGAAAAAAAACAACCTACAAATCAAGTGGCTGTTTAAATGAGTAACAATGTAACAAAACCTTTTGACCTTCTATTCTTTATGAGCCCTTTGATAATTAACAGAGATGCTTGAACAGACTATTCAATTCTTTTCAAATGCATAAAACAGGGGAAAGTAAACCTTCTGCAGTAGTTATTTTATTTCCTGTTCAGATCTGACCATGAGCATGCCTTACTTGAATACACAGCTATACCAGCAGAATATTTCCTCAGGATCCTGATCTTAACAGGCATGCATCCACTCTCAGGTATTTAATAACTGTTTTCCTAACCACAATAATGACACTAAACCAAAATAGAAACAAATTTTTCTTCACCTGAAATCGTCTTTCATATTCACAAAACTTATTAGCTAAAAATGCGTAGAAGGGGTTATATGTCTTCTCCTGTAAGCAGCAGTAAATGATAACATGAACGATTTCTCTCTCCTGCTGATCCTTCAGTCCAAGCCTAAAATTTAGTGAGAGAATGAGAATCGTTTAGTCGGGAAAAATTACTACCACAAAGTAAAAGCTACAGTTAACATCCAAGACTAATACTTAAAAAACAACCCCTAACACTGTATTAGATTTTACTTTGAGAAGCTTCTTACAAGTCTTTAAAACACTGAATGGCCTCAAACCCTTCAGACTGTGGGCTAAATCAGCGTCCTGGTACAGCAATATAAAAATGCTAGAGTATTATCAGTGTTAAAGGAGTGGCTGCAAAAGCAAGACCTCGACAGACAGAAGTAGAATGATACAAGTACAATTACCCCTGTGGGAGTAAAGGTAGCGCGCTCCACATTTGTAGCTCTCCATGAAGAAAAACAGGAGAGGGCACTGTCATCATGGAGTCTTGTGCCTTTGAATGTAGCAGCAGCACTGCAGCAAGCACTGCTGCATGGTGTACATTGGCGTACAAAGCTTGAAAAGTGAAACAAGAACTGCAGGATCCCCTTGCAGTTATTTCACACTTGTTCATGGGAGGAAAAACAGCCTGTGGACGAGCATAAGCCTATTTAGAGAAGCATGTCCAGGGCCCTTCACTTCTGTGGTAGTCACTAGAGATGAAAATATTTAAAGATGTTCTTCCTATTTAGTTGGTGATATGAATGCTTTAATCTCTAGATCAACTCCATTTACGTAATACTTGAAATTCACTATTGTCTGATAGTAGCCTAAAAGGATGCAGCCAGTGATTTCAAAGCACCTTAAAAAAAAAAAAAAAAAAAAAAAAAAAAAAAAAAAAGCAAAAAAAGCCTGAAGAAAACAGTATCAATGAGTACTTCTGTTGGCTGCCTCAGCATAAAGGCCAAGGACTGAACAGCCTTCCCACTTGAACAGCTGACCAGTCTGAAAGAGGGCTGAGACGCTTTGGCAGAGAATGGTAACTAACTCACAATGCACCTGTTCTGTGAATAATATGATTTAGCTTCCAGGGCTGCCAAATGCTTGGCAGCATTAAAACCAATTAAAATGAAAAATGCTTCATATTATAATCTGAAAAATGTCAAACAAAATTCTTTTCATTGCTTCAAGCTCAAGTTTCATATGGCATTAGTATAACTCAAGTGTATTTTCTAACCAAGTTTGACTCCACTGGAACTTGCTCTACCGTCTGTAGAGTAGTTTGTCATTGCTCAATTCTAATGTCCCTTGTTTGTACACACCTCCAGACATCTGCCATTGCATTTGATCACGGACACACACCAGATTAACAGAGAAAATACTGCCTTTCAGCCAAATCGCCCCCAGAATTTAAGGTTTTACAATAGGAAAATCTGGGCTGATGCTAATGAGTGGTGAAAACTTACAAGCCTGCTTCTCCAAGAGGCCAGCACTGTAAGTACTGTGTCTGTGATATAATTCACTTGCTCTCTCATCAGTGAAGTTCTATCTGATTTTATTACAGAGTAACAACAGTTGGGTTTTTTTTTAAATACACAGGTTTTCAGACACTGGAAGTTACATTGCAATCACTTATCTGGCAGTCTCTTCCCTTGTTCATCATCACTTCTTTCATGACTTGCTTATTTAGGAAATATGCACGTTGCTAGACATTGTAACCAAGTACATCAGCACTTCAATGTTCAATTTTGTTCTTACCTAGACTTCTTCATAGACTTAGCAGTATTTAATCTTTTCAGACCTAGCATTCCAGACATCTAAAATTTAAGAGTCAGGACTGTCTTTCACTGCTGAGCTTCACCATAAACCTGCACAGACTTCATAAGCCTGATCTTCTTTCATAAAGAACAAGCAACCACCTCATCTATTAAATCATTCATGAGTGACAGTATTCCCGTCTTGATCACTTTTGCTACCCTGAATTACACATCACACTACAACAGGATATTGAAGACTTTTACAAGCTTCCATTTGTTGTGAGATGTCTATGAAATAGCTTTAAAAACTGCTCCTCCATCAAACTTAAGAAGCATTCAATCCATCTCCTTTGTGAATCTATGGTTTGTGAAAGAGGTGTGGCCTTTCAGCTGATGAAATGGATCAAGTCTCTCTCTTCTTTGTCTCCTAGGATGTTCCCAAACCTCCCTTTACTTCTGCAATCACAAGCTGAGCCAGTTCAGGGAGCTGGTTTGGCTTCAAACTAACTATTTTGCTGTAAGGAGAAAGGCAAGCAAAACTACAGCAGCCTGGTTTTAAAAGAGTTTAAATTACCATTTAACCACACCTAAACTCTGCCAGAGACCTAGCACCAGATGAACCAACAACTACAGTTAAAATACTTCTTTATGTATTTCTCATGCTCTTCCTCATGAGGCTGACATCAAACATATGACTATTAATTCCCACACACTCTGGAACACATGTTCACATTGAATAATTCCTGCACTGACAATTTTGTGTACTTCCCATTATATTCTGCCATATGTGGGCAGACTTGAGAATTCCCCTCTCTGAGTTTGCTGTTTTAAAATCACTATCAACACACACCAATCCGCAGGCAGTTTGTCTGCCAAGCCTATATGTATACAGATTTGTATACTAGCTTGGATAGCACGGATGACAGTCAAGGATCAATCTGCAAATTGAGCTACCAGGTCTTGGCAAGAACTGCAGCAGCAGCAGCTAATTTCTTTTAATTGAACAGGCCATATTAAGATATTGGAATGACTCCATCACAGCCTTAAATCCAATCTGTGTTTTGCAGAAGTGGCATTTAATCAAATATTAGTTGACTTTATTACGAAGTCTGTTTTGGTTTGGTTAGCAAATTAAATAATTGCATGCCATCCTGGTAAGACAAGTCCCTTGAATTACAAGGCTGCAACAGAAAAGTTCAGACATGATCCCTCCCCTCCCAGTTACTAAGACTTACAATTAATATTCTGACAAACACAAAGAACAGCTTAGTTTGAGCTTTTCCCTGATCACACCTTCTAGAAAGCTGTTTGCCAAGTGGTAAGGCAACTGGTCTTAACATGAAATGTGACCCTGGAGCAAATCCAAAGCTAATAAATTCTGCAAGAAAGAAGTGGAGGTGCTAGAACACTACCAGGTCATGCAAGTATGGACAGAGACCTACAAGATGGCTTAACAAGGTGGCAAGATGTAAAGAAGTGGCAGCACTACGGAAATCTAGCAACAAAACCAAGAGATTGAAGGGGCTTTCTAGTCTGCCTCTTGTGAGGAAGCAAGCCTGCAACAGACTTCCATCCACTAGACCAGGATACACATCTTCAGTGCAAAAAGATACAGGCTCCTGAAGTCAAGATGCTGCAAATCACAGCTACAGACATGAGTGACAGTAACAGGGGCTACTCCCTTCCTCTGACTGCCAGTCAGTTCTGCCTGCCCCCTACTAGTCCTTACCCCGGGGTTTTGGTCCCTCTTTTACGCTTTTACCCTATGTGGATCCCTAGCTATGCACTTTTTTAATTGTATTATCAACTAAATGCTCTTAAACCTAGACCAGCAATGTTATTTTTCCAACCCAGCTAATGCTGTTTTTAGTTCTGGGCTGTCTGCGTTAGTCTATACTTACCTGACAAGTTTTTCAAAGGCATCCAGGAAGTCTTCACTTGTCATCAAGACACAAAATATACTTCTTCTGATATCAGTATTCATTCTCTGCTTACGAGCAAGCTCCATTATCTTTGAACTCACCTGAAAAAAAATCCAATTGCTACTTTATTTATGCTTGCTTTGAGAAAGCTATTTCTGTGCAGTATTGAATAAAACCATTAATGAAGATGTCAAACTATGAAGCAGCAATCTAAAGGTCTTGAACTTTTGCCCAGAGGCATAGGTATCATCAGGAGCTTTTTCAACTATATATTTCAAGTGTGCCAATTATTTTTAAGATGTGCTTCTCTAATATAAGTCACCAAGACCATCTCACCACACTACTTTTAGAATCAGCTCAGATATATACCACCCACAGACAGCGCTACCTGTCAGAATTCATATGAGGAAATTCACTTTTAAATCAAGGCTCTTCTTCCACTTACATATATTACTTTTGTAATTCTACAGGATAAGAAAAAATGAGCTATAATATTTGCAGTAACAACTCTTACAAAGCACGAGTACAACATTTTGAAAAGTGTAAGAGCAGAATTCACAGTCCAAAAGCTTAGTCTTACAAGAGTCTTTTTTTGGTGGGCTTGGAAATGAACTTATTCACTTGTATGCAGAACATTCAGAAGATCACAAACACTTAGACTTATAACTAGTACTGCTTGGATTTACCTTTCCTATATGCAGTTTTTGCTGAGTTTTGCTGTTTGTATCATTGATCATTGGTGCTCCGCTCCAGGATGACCCTACGATCCACCAGCGACCAACCCGATCAGCGCTGAGGAGAGATTCCAGGGAGACGCGGAGCTGAGTTTCTTTTCCAGAACCACCACTGTGAACCTTGAATATCAAAACCCAAAAAACTCAAATAAAAGCTTTTGAGGCTTCCTTTTTTTTTTTTTTAAAAAAAAAGAAATACTTTAATTACTTAAAATTACTTTTAAACAAATTTTTAAACAAATATCTTAAATCTCCATACAGGTCTTTGCATATATGCCCCTGCTCCCTTTAGTTTCAGCTACCTGAAGAGAATTTACAAGTTTCCTATGTCCTCTAATTTCTCAAATACAAGAAGTTGCTTAAATCTACATTTAAAAGCTCTTGATTTTTTATTTAAAGAAAAGAGATAATAAATTAAAAAAGTAGCCATCTTCTACTCATAAAACTTTATTAGAATTGAGACTTGAAGCTGACATTGTAAATCAGTTGCAGCATCTTACAATCTGGTCATGATTTTCCTTTTGAACACTTGTGATCAAATACAATTACACAACAAACTGCCTTAACTTTCGTACAACTCAAACAACAAAAAGTTTAAACCCTTTGAACAAAGTAAGAAATTTTCAACAAAGGAGTCTAGAAGCATACCAGGAGGACTATGAAAACTGAAGAGAGGAAATTCTACAGAACTAGGTTACCTAGCTTGTTGTTGCCTGGCCTATTATCTCTGATGTAGACATCCTGCATTTACAAGTTTCTGATAAATAAGATGCCCTGGGTGTTGTAGACAAGTAGTGTTATTTTCAGGTTGGAGATACATGGAATCTAAAACCAGATTCAAGTCCTGTGAAAGTGAACTCATTCTCAGTCTAGACAGACAGTTACATTCATGCATTTTGTACTGGGCTGTTCTAGACAAACCGCCCTCTCTCAGCCAACATCCCCACCCCCCCACCCCCAAAGAAAAACCCAGGAAAGAAAAAATATCTAGGTTTTCAGAAGCGTTAGGCTTCCAAAGTGATTCTGGTCAAGTTAGAAGTGGGTGCCTGCATCCAAATCCATGGAAAAAAGAATTTGTCATAATGACTCATTTCTTCTGCACAATCATTAAACATCCCACAATCTCTTTTTCAAGGATAGGACTCTGAGGCAAAGTCTTTGGCTAAGTATTATGTCCTTTCTCAAACTGTTCTGCAGAATGCTGGTTGACTCCTGACTTAACTTGGACACAGGAGATAATGATCTAAGAAGTGATTTTTGTCCACAAGGGTTTCAACCTGTTAAATGAATTAAAAAATACTATAGCCCTCAAGCCTATGCACGATGTAAATAATTACTTCTGGTTTAAAAATAACTATACTAAGTACGTCAAGAAAGTTCTCACCAGTGTTCTTTGCAATTTGCGGAGTTTTTCAACTGGTTCAGGATCATAACCAGGAATCTTACGCATGTCATTATTCCTTAATGCCAACATAGTCTCTAGCATAAAACGAACCTATTAGGGAAAAGAAAAGTTTCTGTGGATTATGTCCTCTAAGTTTATTTAATAAACTAGAGTGTACTTTGAAGTTACTATTTTGCAAGAGTAAGCAGCTCAGCTGGCAATACACATCAAAATTTAGATTACGTGAATACAAATACAGAGAAGGATGATTACTTTAACTCCTATTATATCTGTTTGTGTTCAACTTTCAATGCAAAGCTTAATTTGCTAAACACCATGCCTCAGTGACCATTTTTTAAAGTCTTTTTAATACTTTTAAGTATTACAAAACAGAAGCACTGTCCATTGCATAAGACACAAAACGCTCCTAGGCTTACTCATTACAAGCATTTTGGTGTCTGTGTCCTAAGAACTAATGAAGAAAGGCAGACAGGAAGGCAAATAACTGAATGCAACAACTGAACACTCATGGTAACTTGGAACCCAAATGCAGTGGAGCAGAAAACTAAATAAACACATGTATCTAAGTGCTTATTAAGGTCTATTCAGAACAGAAAATCTTTAAAACACACACACATACCCTAGTCTGATCATGTAGTTTCTTGTCTGCTGTGTTTGCTTTCTTCTGGGCTTCAGTGATCAGTTCCTTCAGAGCCAACGCATCATCTTTTCTTAAGGAAAAGCCCACATTTTTCAGAAGAAACAAAATCAACTCAATCTCTTTTTCAGTGAAAGTGCCAATAAGCTTTTTCAGAATATCAAAGATCAGCAGGGAATGAACCACATGGAAGTTATACAGATGAGCAATCAAGGCAAGCAGATTTTCACATTCTTTCCCTTCAGCATCACTTTTACAGAGTTCATCAAATTTCTTCACCACAGCTTCCAAAAAATGAGCACCGACCTGGCAACAGTTCCATTAAGGGGTGGGGGGGAATAAAAAAAATCCAGCAGTTAACTGTAAGTAGATTTTATAGAAATCTGTAAAACACCCAGTTTTGGGGCACTGCCACTAATAATTTTAAAGAAACATTGTTGCTCCTCCCAACCAATATGGATGTTCTACATTTACATACACAAATATCTAAGTGTTAAATGACATCCCGTTGCCCTGTGAACTCTATGCAAGAAAAGCAAATGTTATGAACTTACAGTACACATACATCAGAATTTGTTTACATAATTTTCATGGACACATATTAGCATCTTCCCAGCTGCCAGGCTAGCATGCTGTTACTGCTAGTCACTCATCCAGTAGAAGTGGCATGTCAAAACCCAAGCACATCACAGATGTCAGCATTTCAGAATAAAATCCTTAGCAGGTGGGTAAAAAATAGTACTGTAAAACAACCCCCAACATACCAAGTTTCACAGCTGCTGAGCATGAGCTTAGGCTGCTTTTGAAGCAGGCGGGGATAAGTCTTAGCAATTTGTCAGTGGTGCAGTTGGGAGAAGAAATTTTGGTATCTTTATATTTGTGAAGATAGAATTGATGGTAAAGACTGGAATTAGAAAGCATAGCAAAATATAAGTAGGTAATGAAGACATTACTGCTAAACTAGACCCACGCCATTATTCTGGTGCTAGTACTTACCAATTTTCTTATGAAACCCAAAGTCCCAGTAGCAGTACTGGCTTGCATTACAAACCTCAAGCAGCTTAGGTTTTAACTATCCAATGATCATACTGCACAAATACCTAAACGCAGTTACTGGAATCCCAACTTCTGCACTGCTCAAACTAATCTTAAATGCAGCTGTGCTATCACACTTCCACATAAAGCATATATTGCATTTATTTTACAGAGAGACAATGGAGATTTATGGTATACTTAGAGTCTTACATTTAAAGATGCTGTGTAACAGAGTCAGTAGTACAGAGGACAGTCTGGATATCATCTATTTCTAATACCAATTAGTATACTAGTATCTAAAACCTATTACCAAGCATTGTAATATTACATTATATTTGCAGTCAGAACAGCCTTTCAAGCAACAAAAAGGAACAAAAAAAAAAGTTTAATGGCAAGGCTGCATAGAGAAAACTGCTGTAATTGCATCCATCTGATATTTAAAATGGTTTCAGAGATAGCATTCAGGTCACTACGTGACAAACTGAAGAACTTGCATCAATATACCTTTTGCATTGAGATGTACAAAGAAAATGTAACTTGGTGGGAACATGGTGCTGAAACAGCTGTTTCCTGAGAGACATTTCACTGAAACTAGCTAAAATCTTTCCTTTTGACAACAGCAGTTTCAGCTTCTTCCTAACAGTAAGCAATAGATATTTTATCTCAATCGTTCATAAGGTTTAAAAACACAAAAGAAAAAACCTCCAAAAAATTTGCCATGTTTTTTGAAGGTTTTGATATTCTGTTATATTCTGATATTTGACATACCTAGTTACTTCCACTGATGATTTACATGACTGGGTTTAAAAAAGGACTTTTTCCACTGATGTAAACGGATTTCCGTAACTGTAGTGCTTTTCTTATCTGGATACACATTGTTCAAGAACAATGCCCTCATAGGCCCAAGAGAACAGAAATGGATTAGTGTAATTAACGAGGAGAAAACTGAAATTTAAAAAAATTCAGTTTTATGGATGTAGAAAGATTCTGATGAAAACTCTGATATTTTTGTAACTGACCAGTGGTAGCTCATGGAAGAAATAAATTAAACTGATAAAGCAACAGACTTGGTCCCTTGCACTTGTGGACACCTGGCAAATAAGCTACAAATACTGACGAAATTCAGCTAGAGATGCTTTTTAGTGACACACAATGAAAAACTAAAAAGCCTTTCAAACAAAATAACAGGAAAACACTGTACAATATGTATTATTAAACACAATTAGTTCCAACCACAAGAATTACCTCAATTCCTACATTATGATGAAGAATGCTGACTAAAAGGACATGCTCCATCATCAATCTTGCAGGCATGGCTACTGCAGTAACACAAGCATTCATGAGAATATCTGTCAGAGTTTCATTCATGTCCTTTCTGCTGCTGGCCATGTAGAGCTCTTCCAGCTGTCCACTAATGGAGGACAAATTCGGTTCACTCAACCTATTGAGAAACAAAATGCAATGTTCACTTTTTCTTCTCTCTACATGATTCCCCAAATTTCAATTTACCCAACCATCAACCCAGTCTTTTTAGAGAAACTAGCTTGGCTTAAGAAGAAAGATGGAAAAGATGACTGGAAGGGACCTTTTGTATTTTGCTGTGTTCACTAAACTAAAAACTGACAAAATATGTTTAGGTCTTTTTGCCTTTTTTTTTTTTAATATTTACATGTAAAAACAGATTGGCAGCGGTATTCACAAAGCACTGTCAGTGTCCTTACTGTCACACTGAACAGACTCCTTAAGAAGACCGACTTTGTTCTAAGCAGTTGTAACTATGGCATATCACAGTCTTTGGAGAAATTAAGTATTAAAACACCTCATACTCTTCTAACATATAAGGTACATAAAATTCTAAATGACTGAACAAACCACATACTGCAAACCATAGCCTGCTTTTTACAGATAACATAGATACAAAAATACCAATAGATTTCTTATCTTACAAACACTCTAAAATTAAAACGTGTGAAAGCGTTAAAATACTTTTCCTGTTCTTCAGTACTTTAAGCTATGCTTTAACACTACTTTAAGTGTTGCTCCTCCTCAGTTGTAATGTTGGAGAAATTTAGATTTCTTTAATTAAAAAAAGAAAATCATGCTTTTTTGGGGAGGGAAGTTATAACTCACACTGAGGTGTTTTTAATAGGCACACTCCAACCGACAGTGAATTACACCTAGCACTTGCAGACAACTGCTGTGTGGAATTCAGCCCAATCTTAAATTTATTTTCCAGATTTTTAACTTCTCTAGTGACCAACTTTGAAGAATTTATATCAACAAAGATAATAATTATTAAGGATAGCAGACATGATTGCCAACTTAAAATCAGTTTGTGAAGAGAAAAGTCACATCCTTGCCACTTTTCTTTGAATGATGAGCACTGTCACACTGAACCAGAAAGATTAATGACTTTCCTTATTACATTACCTATTAATAAGGCCATTCACCATTTTCTTCAGTCTCCCCAATTCTTCTCTCTTCTTGTCATCTAGTGTCTCCTGAGCTTTCCTTACTTGAGGGGGAACATACTTTGTAGCACTGTGATTATGACTCTTTCAGGAAAACAGTAAAATAAGATACCAAATGAGGCTAGTATCTTAAATATTTGAACACAAATATACATTTCTATTTAAGATTAATACAACAGAGTTTTAATTAAGTATTTTACCATCTAATAACTAACACCAAAGGAACAACTTTATGTAGAAAAGAAGCATGCAATGAGTTACCCTTTATGACCGATATAACAGCAGCAAAACTCCTCCATGCTTTACATGAAATTTTCTTTTAAGTTATTTTTATTGAAACCTGGCATCTTAGGTCTTGGCTTTATCCAGATGTTACCAGCTCCAGATGTACTAACAGTTAATGTTAGTGCCACCCAGGCTAAATAACCTGTCTGGCCTCCTCTCCTCCACCCCTGCTACAAGACCCAACACAGGCAGAACCTCAGGGCTCACCCAGAAAAAGTAACACTTCAATTTGCTCATTTTAACGGCAACGGGGTACCTCCCTTTATTTGCTGATCCTGTCCATAGAGACAAGGCCACACGCCTTGTGCTTCAGGGTATTTATCACCTGCCAGAGGCCTGACCCGGGGACACCCACCCCGCAGGCCCAGCCGCTGTCCCCAGGCCTCGGCAGGCAGCACTGCTGCTGGACCCGCAGCACACCGCATGGCTTGCCCCGACAGCAAGCACCTGTGCTTTACTGAGGCGATGTGAACTCTGCTTTATGTTCAGGTTGTGCCGCGTAATTCTGAGAAGCAGGTTTTGCGTTATCTAAGGGAAACACCCTACCTCCTCTTCTTCCTCCTCCATCTCCTCCTCCTCCTCGCCCGGGGGCTCGCTGGCCTCTGGCACCTCGGGGGAAGAGGACGAGCTCTCGCTCTCCCACTGTCCTTCCCCACCATCCCCCTCGGAAGGGTCTGAGGCGTCCTCCGCCTCCTCCTCGTCCCGCTCTCCGGGCCCCGGCCGGGGCTCCTGGGGCCGCGGGGCCTCCTCCTCGTCGCTGCTCTCGCACAGCCCGCTGAGGCCGGCCCGGGTGCCCAGGGCGCCCAGCACGTAGCCCAGCCCGTCCCGCAGGAAGCTCTGAGGCACCTCCTCCGCCGCGGCCGCCTCCTGCTTCTTGCGGCGCTTGCGGAGCCCCAGCCGCCGCTCCAGGCGCCGAATCTCCTTCTCCTCCTCCTCGTTGGCCTGCAGCAGGGCCCGCTTCCGCGCACAGGCGGCGGCGGCCGCGCGGGGTGCCGGTGCCGGCACCGACCGCTGCTTTCCGACGGCGGCGGCGGGCGAGGCCGGGGCTCTGGAGCGTGCGGCCGGGGCCGGCTTGGCCGGGGCCGGCTTGGCCGGGGCCGGCTTGGCCGGGGCCGGCGCGGCCACGGGCGCCACGGGCTCCCCGCGCTGGAGGCGGCGGCGGCGGCTCCGCTTCAGCCTGCGCTTCTCCTTCCTGGCGTCCCGGCGACTCCTGCGGTTCTGCCTCTCCGAGTCTTTCAGTAAGACCAGCGGCGGCTGGTCTCCGGCTGCGTGCACGAACTCTTGCACCGCCTGCCGCAGCCTGTCTAACTTGCTGCCGCGGCGAGCGCGGGCGGCCGCTGCCCTCTTCATCTTCCCCTCAGCCACGCCGCGCCTGGGCGCCGCCATCTTGGGGAGAGCCGATCTTCCTCTTCCGCCGCGCGGCCGCCATTTCGGGGAGCAGCGCCCCCTGCTGGGCCTTGGCCGCCGGGGCGACCCTTCAGGCGGTGCCAGCTCTGAGGGGATGGGCCCGGCGGGCTGGAGCTCGCTTGAGACCCGTACGAAAGACGCGAAATCCGTAGAGGTCCCTTCTCTTTTTTTTTACATTTAAGAAAATCTAAGGCTTGTCCCTCTTCTTACAGAAGGGATTGGAACGATTTGTCCCTCACAGCCCTGGCTGCGCTTGCAAGGCCCTGATGCCCGCTGGCACGAGGCTCTCACAGGAGCCACACGAGGCCACAGGAGCAGAGGGATGTCAGGGCCCCTGGCCTCTTCTCCACCTCCCCATTCCCCCATTTTAAACCCCTTCCGATCCTGCCAAGCTGTGGTGTCTCCTCCTGAGCAGGCCAGGGACAACATCCACATGGCCTCTGTCTGGTGCTAACTTCTCATGGGGCCTTTCCATCCACAGCAGTGTGCAGGACAAGGTGACGCAGCTGCTGGGACCAGTGGCCCCTACCACAGGGATGGGATCTTCCCCGCTCTGCCTCCCCAGCACGCACAGCAGGTGACAACTTGTCTATCATTGATGTGATCAGAGGGAATTAAATGTCCCACGGCAGTTTGCTGCTGTCAGCAGGAAAACCAATTGGTTGGTCTTATTTTTAGTCTCTTTGCTGTACTCTAGGCTTATGCAACCTGCTTGCCGTGTGTGCCTTGCCCTGTGTCTGTGTCCTCTCCTCCCACCAACTTTGAAATCTAGTGCCAGTTTCAGTCATGTCTGGCAGATGCCCACAGTTCCTCAAAACGCTGAATTTCCCCAAGTTTCATCAAAATAGTAGCTGGGTAGAGGAAGGAATTTCTCAGCTGAAGAAGTGCCACAAGATGACCTTAGACCTTAGCAAACACCAGAAAACGCACATGAAAGCCAGTGCACATAACCCAGTTTCAGAAAAAGGGTTACTCTTCAGTCTCCTGTGGGGACCAAATTCGTAGGAAGTCAGGCTTTATTATTTTGTTCTTTGGCGTTGCGCTTCTGACCTCTCTTGAACAACGAAGTGCTGCATAGGACTTATATTTCACCTGAAAATTTAATATGGCTCTATTATTCAGAAGATTATTTTTGTCTTTTTATGCATGTTTCCATATTCTCTCATTACATCATATGCCCTAGATGACCCATTCTTCAGAAATGCAGCTTTCTCAAGGCTGATGCATAATGAATCTTTCACTCTCAGTGACAAGATATGTTGCATTGATTTGTCAAGACATTCCTTTTGCTACATTTTCAACTATATATTATGCTATAATTTATTGCTGGGCCGCTCTTTATTCATGCACAGACAGCTCACATGCATTTTGCATCCTATTTATAGATTTATTGATAACAGTAATCCAGCAGCATGCCAGAATGCTAGATAAATACAGCTGAATATAATTTGAGAAAATATTAGATGCTTTTAAAACTCCAAGATTTGCATCTTCCTTCTGTCTCATCATGTAATTTGTCATTCAGGGCAACAGAGCTTCCCAGTAATGGGAGATTTCACATATCTTCAGGGAGAGAAAATGTCAGTATTTGCCTTCTTCAGTACTCCATGTCACAAAGCAATATGTGGAAAACGTGTTTTGTTGAACTCCATAATTCCAAATTTGAGTGAAAATGGGCATGCTACTTTTGCAAAAAAAGTATGAATAGAATTATTATCACCTGTTTGTGAAGTAAAAACACTAAGAATGAAAGCAATATTTCAGACAATATAAATGTAATCAAGAAAATTTAATATTGAAAGGAATATCAATCTGCTTGAGAGACTAATTCAGCATTCAAATCTAGTGATGCCATATCTAAGTAAATACATTGTAACAAATATTTTGGATACTATTCTACAATACTTTGGTTTATTATTTTATGTTTATCAGTTTGTCTTCAATTACCTGGTAAATACAGTTTTCTTAAAATCTAAAATGTGAGTAATTAGAAACTCCTGCCCACTACTCTTCCAACTTTCCTGTGTTGTCTAAATACCAGAAAAGGGGAGAAATCCAGTTTCCATTTTACAAATTTCACATTTAGAGCTCTGCATCATATGGGCATCACTTACTAAATAAGAATTCTGAACTGAAGGAACATTTTGTAATTGTTCTTTGTTTTGACAGTGATCCTGCAGCAAAGAACAAGCCGCAAGGGCAGGTTTTGCATGTATAATGAAAATGAACATAATGGCATGATTCACTGGAAATGGAAGTTCATATAGAATTGTTGCTCCAGTAGAATTTTGCTTCCTGCTGAGATAATCTTTGTTAACAGATTTCCTTCCTATTAAATTATACTCATGGAGATATATATATATATATATTTTTCCCCTCAGCAGATCTGCTATTGTCTCCTGGTCACCTCCCACATGCCATGAAAATGTGATTTAGTGACTACATAATACACATAGGTATGTATATTCTGGCTCTTTTGTAATTTGCAACTATTGAGAATATTGTGCTATTTATCACCACAGGAAATACCAAAGCAGCACCAGAAAGACTTTTAGACTAAGCTCAAAGGGTCATTCTTTGTTCTTATCAATGGAGAAAACAGCCTGATTCATGTAAGAATATTGCTTTACATCCAAAGCCTTTTTTGACTATGCAGATGGAAAGCTTCCTGCCGGAATGAATTTATTCTAAGCAGTGGGAGCCTCAGAACAGTGCAAGTTACTTGAAGACTGTGCTGTGAGTCTCCAGTACAGCATCCATCTACTTGGGGTATTGTTTTCCTGTGTCATACTGTCACCACTGGGGTCAGCAGGACTGAAATTTGGTCTGCTGGGAGAGATTGTCTGTGGAAGGATACTTTTGCTCTGGAAAATGTTTTCTGAAGTCTCAAGGCAGTACAAAGTTGTTGGCTTTTCATATGTGCTTCAAATTCCATCTGTTTCAGAAGATGTAGTAGGTGAGGAAAGTGATTTCCTTAGTGTTTTAAGGATACATCCCTGTTGCTCAGAATCTTGTTCGTTTTGGGTTTTTTTTCCCCCCTGAGGGTATGTACTAGGCAGTTTCTGAAAGCTTGGTCATTGTACAGATTAAGTCAGGCGTCATGAGAACTGCACTACACAAATACTCTAGCAAAAACTCTGTCCTGGCACTTACTCCCACAATTGCCATAATTTTTGTACCTGACCTTGGGCTGTTTATTTATCTTCTCCGTGCTGCTTTTGTACAAAATGAGTTATCTTCCATCATTCTGAGATTAAGGGCATGCAAATATATCCTCCTGTATCTCCAGGTTTGCCTGCTGAAGAAGTTACCACCCGCACCTTCCCTGAGGGGGCTTATTACTGCCTCTTTTCTGGGGCTGCCCCAACAGATTTGCTGACTGAAAGCTGTTTGCTAAGTTTTCATACAATTGCTTTTTTCTAGTTGCTGAGATCAATGCCCTTTCGGTTAGTGCTGGCTGGTGATATTCATTAAGGGAGACCTACAGGTAGTTTAAGCTAATTTAGGTTGTTTTGACTGACAGATTAGGAAGTAAACATATGAGTTGCTCTGCAAAGGGATGGAGGGGATACCTGTAGCTCCACCTCCTTCTCAAAAAAAAAAAAAAAAAAAAGAGCAGCTGAAAGTGGTAACCTCAGCTGGCAAAACTAGAGTAGGAAGAAGATGTCTATTCACTGACTTTAATCATTAATATCTAGTTCATTGGAAGGAAGGAGTGAGTACTAAAGGTTATTATTTAGATAAATGATCCAAAAGACAAGCATAAAAAAGACAGATATGCTGGGTGAAAGCAAAAATCCATTTCCCCAATCCATTAGCATTTTTAGTTTTAAACTATAAGGAGATTATCTAATACGTGACACAAAGATGACTGAAAAAATGTAATCAGATTACTTTCTTGTTATTAAAAGGAAGAGGTAGGTTGCAACTCAAATGAGCTTTTAAATTAGTGCTATGTGCACATCACAGTTAAAAACCCCACAATTATAAATCAGCATAGCATCATTGATCAAAGTCCCACATTATGGCACTTTGCATTTCCTATATGAAATTTATGTAATCAAACTTTCTGTGCCAAGAAATGTAAGTCTCTTTGGGAGGCTTAACTCTATGCTGAACACCGACCTTATCTAAGGAGCACTTCTATTATACTGTCATTTATAAGGTAGTTTTTTTTTTTAAAGTAAATATTTAACAAGGGACATTTCTGTCTGTTCTTTCTCCTTTGTTGGTAATTGCTTACCTTTAACATATCAACTATAATTCTATTCCCTGAAGATCAGCCTTTATTTTTATTAGCTACTTCTTTAATTCTTTCAAGACAACTTCAAAAAAACCAAATAGCCAGAAATAGGAGTGACACTCCAGAATGTGAATGCTTGAATTCAACAAACAAATCCCCTAAAATTACTAAAGTTACTGCTACTTTGTTAAAATCACCTTTTACCTGTTTTTTTATCTATAAAAGTGAAAACACTGGCAAGAATAAGTATTGTGCCACTGACACCGGAAAAATTGTACCAGTAGTAGTGTGCAGTGTTACTGTTTGTCCCACTACTAACACTGTCTTTTTTTAGACATGGTGCAAGGTAATTGTTTTCAGGGAAAATTAATTTCCAGCAGCTTTTTCTAGCTCAGGAGGGTGCTCCTAGCTCTTAACAAAACCTTACTGCATTTTTCCTGAGGCTTTGTTAAACATGCAAAATGTAGTATGTATCTGAGCCAAATACAATGAAGTATTTGGAGGTCTTTCCAGGATGACAGCAAACTTTGGATCTGGTGACTTGTACTATAACAATGATATCAATTTATACATATTGGTTGCTATTCTACATCTTAATCTCAATAACGTAATGTGTTGTAGGACCTGTTTGTAATATAGTATTAATTTAAGATAACAGTTCCTGGTCAAGAGCTCTACTTACCTGGCCATAACCAGAGTGCAGCAGTGGACTGTGCATACCATATCTTTAGTTAAAGGCTCTTCTCTCAGAGTACTTTGAAATTGGTTTGACCCTGATGGACAAGATAGAGTTCTTCTCCCTCAGTTTAGACAGACACTAGAGCAAAGGTAGTCACGCTGTTCTCTGTTTATAGTCAAACTGAGAAATAGTGAGTTTTAGAGAAAAATCTATTCCGTTTTAGGCTTCTGCTTCAGGAAAAGATGGACAGCGCCTCAGACTCCATTGACACAATGGTTAGACTTCCACTGATTCAAAAGGGATCTTGCACAACTGGCTTAGATGCAAGCAACCGCACTGTAGATACCTAGGCCACTTGTATGCAAAGACAAAGCAGTGAAACAAAACTACCTGCACATGAGCTTGGGTAACCTCACATTTACATATTTTGTGCCTAGCATGTGTCTGACAATAGAAACCACCCTAATCTACTCCTACACCTCTTAACATCCCTTTCAAACAGTCACCATCTTTTACGATTGCAGTTTTGCAGCTACTTTAGGACAACCTCAATCTGCTGTACGCTTACCCAGGTAACACATTTCCTTATTGTTCTTTATGTTAACACCAGGACTTGTAACATAATCCACCAAATAAAAAATTTGATTCAAATGAAACTAATAAGCTTTTCAATTGAGCTGGATTAATTTCCTGGTTCAGCTACAGAAAGAAGTAGTTAGCAATAGGAAAAAGAACTGCTCTTTCCAATAATAGCACAGACTAAGGTCCCCCTACATCAGTTACAAAACTACACCATTAGCAGGTTACAAACATTACCACATCAGAGTAGCCTACTAGCAGGACAGTTATTTCGCATGCTGCTTTAAAGGAGAATTCGTTACTCCAACAACTATAGCTGGTCCTTCTGTTGCCCAATCTGTAAGCAGTTGCACCTGTGCCCAATGTGGAATAGGATTTGAAACACAGGTGAAAAGAGGAACAATTGCAAAAGCTGCCCTTTTCGTGTAATTACATTGTTTATCATGAAACGGTTTGTCTTTTTTGCTCTCCTGTGTAATTTTGCAAAAAATAGCATACTAGCAAGTAAGCTAACATTAAGAACAAAGTTCTATGCAAGTGGATATGTATGTATAGGCCTAGAGAGCTGGCTGGTTCTTGAATTTTGTTTTCTAAGTGGAAATTTCCTCCTTGCTTACTGATAGCAAAGGTAAGATATCTATTTTCAGGATAACCCATGTTTGTCTGGATGCACTTTCAGAGTGGCTGTGTTAAGCTTACTGCAGCCCATTCTATATATAATCATGGGAAAGCACACACTTAAAATGAGGTATGTGTTAGTGTCATTTAGAATATTATGATTGCAGAAATTGACTGAAGAGACAGTTTTATTCTTTGTCTTATAATTGCAGTTGTAAATTCTTAACTGCAGGTGCCATATTTTCATTAAGTGTATAAATAAATCCTCACAATATGGTGCCCTGATCCCTGATGGGCAACTCCTGCAGCACCATAATGAAAAAGAAACAACAAGAAGAATAAATAACTGTGCCCTTGCTTATAAGCCATGCCAAGATGTTTGTTTGAATTCATAGCTCTTTAATTAATCCTGAGTTCTGCACGTGAGTGGTTCTAGTTCTAAGACCTACTAACTATGTCATGACATTACTGCCTGGTTTTCAGGTCTGCAGATGAAAAATTAAGCTTGAAAGGAATAGAAGCATACTGGCAATTTGACCATATATGTTTGTGGTTTGGGGTTTTTTTTCAGTGAAGAGGACAGTTAAATGTGTAGTAAAATGGTAATAATGATGACGTTACCTGTCTATAGGTGAGCTGCCTACGTGCAGGACTCGTTTCCTTCTTTGGTGTTCACAGAAGTAGAACACAGGCTATGTGATCCTAATGCTACTTTGTAAACTGATCATGGCTTCTTTCCATTTCAGTTTCAGTACTGAAAGAAACTTGATCTTACGTGTTTGAACACAGGATGTAAGACTAGATGCAAATAAGTTCCATTCCTGATGTAATAACATCCTCTTTGTAGCCTTGGGCTAGTCAGTCTTTGAGTTTTGGTGCTTCGAATTTTGTTATGTAAGCTAATTATAAAGATGCTATGGCGTTAAGCTGTGCCTGCCACGTTAGTGGTGGGAGAACTCTTCAGATGTTCTTTGTAAAGGATGGTGAAGAGGAAGGGTACTAGGCAAGAAGTGTTATTAGAGATATGCCTGAGCAGCGAAATTCAGGTAGTGACCCTAATCTGGGTGTCCCTAAAGATGAAAGAGCACTGGGATTTAGGGTTCAATTTGACCTCAATTATTTTTTTTTTAATTCACAGAAGCAGGCAGTTGACCTCTTTTGTTAGAGATTTGGAATTTTTTATTCTTCCATAACTTTCACCTGCCCAAGTTCAATTGCTTTTTCCTATCAGCAGAAAGGTCATTCTCATTAGGAGACAAATAACGCAAATTGGATGCATCCAAATTAGCATATTTGAATATGCAAGTGAACACACTTCTTATTTTTCTTCCCACGTACTGACCTCTGAGTCAAATGGAATTTATTCTGCTCTAGGCTGAAAGTGAACTTCTATACAATAAAGATGACTGGGTGTCACAAGGCATCTGACATATTTTATCTAATTGTGATTCCAGATATTTGATGGCAGACAGAAAGCCTGTGGCTGGGTTTCACAAGAATGAAAAATTAGAAGTCAGCCTAGATCCCAGCTTTTGTGTAGAAACAGAAGTGATTAAGCAAAATTATTAGACCTGTTCAAGGCCAACATCAAAAATTGTTTTAAAGGCCAGTGTTTAAGATTGATGTTACCAGCAGCCCCTTGATGCAGACTGGGAATGTAGCCATGGAACAATCCCAACCTCCAGCAATAAGGAAACAGAGATTCAAGGTCACTTTCAAGCCGAGATGCTTTATATAGCACGTTTCCATGCTTGCTTACATTCTGGACTGACCATAGGTTCTTACAGTACCAAGGATTGTCCTTTTATTAGGTAATCACTATGAGTGATTATCAGATGAGAAAAATCTTGCCATCATTATCTGTGATGGACAATACACTATTATTCTGCAATAGAATTTAAAAACATTGTTGCATTTTATTATTTAGTAACTAGGTTGAGTAAGGGTGTGATCCAGTATTACCCTTCAGTTCCTTCAAAAATAATTACACACTAAAAATTGTAATACATCAAAAATTTAATTACATTAAAAGTGCTTACTAATGTTTTGTTATTACTCTGTTTAATCTTGGCATCTGCATGCCATCCATTAATTTATTTCAGTAAAAACTATAGGTCACATTGTGAAGTTCTTACCATATTTCTATGCAGTCAAAACTCCCTTTTTTTCCCCCCCCCCGAGTGTAGTTGCAGTGAAGACATTGATTAGGGGTATGGGGCTTTGTGTATGCAGTGATGCATCTAACAGAGGTAGATAACTAAGGTAATGCTTTAGTTTATGTATATTTCAGATTTGTATATAATCATGTTTTTTCAGTTTATTTAAATGTTTCAGACATGTAAGTATTTCCTCTGTGTTAAAATAAAGCATTTATTTGGGGCACAAGCTTCAATGCTCTTCTTAGAGTAAATAAAATATAAACTCCATAATAAAATGATAAACTGAAGAGACACTCCAACAGTAATTAAACTATGCTTTTCTTTCTTTCATATACATACTCACAGAAACTTATATGAAAGAATACTATAAGCTGCTGCTCCTTTATAAGGGCAAAAATACCATTTTCAGAAGAGTCAATAGACAGTGATTTTGTCAAAAACAAACAAACAAAAAAGGTAATACTAGTACCTTGATTTAAATTAACTTAGCATACAAATCAGTGTATTTTGGCTCTTGTAAAGGAATTCTGTAGAGGACGCTATGCAATGCTGTCTTCTGCACCAGCTCATTTTAGAACTATGGCAGGGTAACTGTACTTCAGAGAACTTTAACTAAAAATAAGCACACATACATATAAATAGATATATAAATACACAGACATACATTATGTGTAAGTATGCATACAATATGTACATTCATTTAATGATGTGAAAATGTACACTTTAATATCTATTTTGTGAGTGAATATTTAAAAAAATTCTTCCAAAAATGCAATAAATTTGTCCTGCTGACATTGTGTGTAAGTATTACTCCATAACATAGGGCAGGAAGAACTATCTGAAAATTATGGTCTATAGTTATTTCTTGACTCATGAATCCTTTATGAGGGTTGTGCATGTGCAGAGCAAAAGGACAATATAGTTTCTCACTTTTTCTGTTACTCTCAGTACTAAAAACTGCATCGGCCAGATAGTGGAACATATTTGTGATTGTTTTGAGTGTACACTGTAGCTCACAAACTTTTCTATTACAGTGGTGGCTGGAGTAGCTTAGTCTGCTTACTTATTTCACTCCTCCTGCTGTGTGAACACGGAATGAACTGGCTCAGAGAAGTCATTCTGGTTAAATTTTTTATTTCTGCTACTTTATTTTCCCCAGGTCTGTCTGGCCATATATTGCTGTGTCGATACTGCTGAAGGGATAGTGGGAGCAAACTGAACAAGAACAAAGCTGAACAGGATCAGTGCTACAGCCTGAGAGGTACTTGCTCAGGTACTTTTACAAAGTGCTAAAATGAAATCCTCACTTGGGTTTTTCAGAAGCTCTATAGAGATTATTAGCCTGAAGTAATAAAAAAATCAATTAGATGTAGGGAAGTTGGAATTGTACAGCGTCTGCTGTGGGATTACTTCACAAGTGCCAAATTATGTGATAAATTTTATAACACAGACAATAGGGTTTTATTCAGATATTCTGTAAGGTTCTTTAGGCCACAGAGAAGGAATTTGAGGCTTCCTTCAGAGCTATTTGACAGGAAAGCTGATCTTTCCTCAAACCTGTCGCAACTCAAGGTACAATCAGAAAGTATGAAGGGTAGAGGAGGTACCAGCAGATCCTGCTGCGTAGTGATGGTGTTGAAGATGGGAGTCAATGGTGGGCATGTAAGACAGAGGAAGGGAGGAGTATGGCTGGCATTTCAGACATTAGAAAATTGTCTCTCACTAAGGTGCTGCTAGTGTTTTACTGTGGTGTGTGAGGTGAAGAGAACTTGGAAAGGTCACGAGCTGACTGTTGTGCTACCTTTACCACTACAACAGAAAATCCAAACATATGCCATAGCATATAGTGTTTGGGACAACAGCAATGTTCAGTAATGATTTCCTTCACGGATTTCCTGGCAGCCTGAATACGTTTAAGACTAAATGTCACTTTGGTAAAAGAGTTCAAGTGTGAAGATGACCCATCTGAGAGATGTTGGTTGTTTTCCTACTTTGTTGATGATATCCAGGTGTTAGTACACAATGAGACAGCAAATAGGTCTGAAATTATATTACAATTATGCTAATTCTGGGAGCATGGAACTATAAACAGAACGAAGCATGCTGTGGGCTAGGGTTTTAAAAAAGCGATGCTATCAGGTCAGTGTGTGCCCAGAGTTGTGGCACTTGGATACCCACAATGATAACAGGATAGAATGCAGTGTGAGGTGGTGGCCTGGCAGGCTATAGAAACAGTGTTCAGTGCAGATGTGACTACGTAGATAGTAAAATTCAGTCATATGCTATGCAGCATTACTGGTACTTCCAAGAAAACTACATCCTATGCAATACCAGTGGCTGCAAACTGCAGAGTTATTTCCTGTGGTTGCTTGTTTTTACTATTTAGGGTGAAGTGACTCCTTTGTATCCAGGTTTCCCAGTGTATCTTATGGTGACTTTTAATGTATGCTTTTAATGTTTAGCTTTTGGCAAATTAATGAACAATACAAAAAATATTGTTTCTCTAAAAGCAATTTTACAGAAAGTGTTGAGGTATCAACACAAAAGATACAAAACAATATGAGTGTATGCTAAGAAACACTTAACTCTGTACTATCCCTACCGTTTAAATAAGTGATTACTCGCAGAATGACATGGTCTAGAAACAAAAGACCATCTGTTGCAAACAGATGACATGTTTGTAACCTTATCAGTATTGAAATAGAAAAACTAGATTCTGCAAGTTTATCATTAACCAGTTGTAGGGAGCATGCTTCAAAGAAGAATGAATGAATGGTCTATCTACTTTCACACTGAAGAAACTCCTTGTCTCTGTGCTTCTCTAAAAACTCTGCAGCCTTCTATCCTCCCATGTATGATACAGAGCCAGCATATTGTGGTGAACTAAGCTCATCAGCAGTTCTGAACTTGTCACGTGATGGAGCCATATGGAGCTCTATGCTTTTTTTTCTCTACAAGGTGAGCTTTTGGGAAAGCCTGACTGCAACAGCCATATCAATGCAGAACATGTGGAAAATCGGGGCAACTGGCTAGAGGTTATAAAGCTGTAGGACACCTATAGCAAGGCCAAAGGTATGGTTATTTCTTTGGGCCAGGGAGAAGATGCTCTCCTATGTCAGGTAGTCATTATTACAGGTTGAGCCATGCATGACCACATTTTTGATGAGAAATGGGGTCAATGACCATTATCATACACTGATGGAGATGAAAGGATGAATACTGACACTTTCAACCTTACATGGTTAAGGCTGGGAGTTGTCCCACTCCTCTCATTTCAGTCATTAGCAGCAGGTAGAAAAGCAGGGCACACCTGGTCAGGCAAAGAAGACATCTTACAGTTACAAGTTCAAAATGCAACTTGAAGGCCAGTAATGTAGGCAGACCTTCCCTTCTGCTGCTCCCCTGTTGAAATACCAGGAGACACATCTTTTGCATGTGTAGGATTCAGCCAACAGTGAGAGGGCTTGGGATGACTTCATGCATGCTGTGGATGGGATTTAGTGCAGGAATAGCAAACACACAGGCCAGGGAGTAGTGGCATTGTCATGGAGTACTTCTGACCTCACCTGCACACCTCTGTCTGGAGCATAGGAAAACCTGAGACAGAGTAAGATGGTGGCATCATGTTATCCATGGTGGCATATACTAAACCCATGTCACTGGGGGAACTGACAGGCAACTTCCATAGTTGACCTATTCTGAATTCAGGGGCCTCCATGAATCCTCCAAATCAGAAAGCAGCCTCAGATATCAGGCTGTTAAGAGACTTTCAGGTATCAATGCTATTTGACTAGACAATCCAGGCAGAAAATAGGGCAGAGAGAGCATCTGCAACATTTCTAACGTAGCTGATGGCATCCTCAGCTTTATGAGATCAGGGGAAAGGGATATGCCTGGACATCATAGCAGCTGTACTCCACCACTCTTAAACTGTGATAGTAGACTTTTAAAAAATGAGAATATAGACTGTCATGTCCCTCATTTAGAGAGATGTGTGCATAGGAACTTTCCCACAGGGTTGCCCACAGCTCCAGGCTCACTTTAGAATCCTGGTGGATACAAGCCCAGCCACAGAGGCAGATCACAGCCCTGAAAGCTTCTGCAACACCCTCATACACAGAGTAATTCCTATTCCCCAGCACCTTCAGTGAGGATCAGGCAGGGTGAGGGCTTTTCTTAGCTGGATGTGGCTAATCTCTGCCACCTACCCAGAGGTGATGTGGCATAGGTGGAGGTGCCTGGCGGAGCTGGGGCCTATTGGGACATTCAGGGCAGTGACAGCCTGATCCAGGGAACAGGCTAAGCATGGTCTCTGCTTGTACTTAGTCTGAATGTACTTTGAGAGATTCCAGGTGTCCCAAGGAACACAGGAAGGTACAGAACTGTGTCTTTCGGTGTCTGATAAGTGTCTGCCTAGTTCGAGCTGACTTCAGGAAGAAGGGCTGATCTTTATGAGATATTTTCTCACGTGTTTTTTTCAGTCTTCTTTTGAAGTTTGGCCTGGCATTCAAGGCACAGTCCTTGGCAACAACCTCTGTATGTGAGTCAGATTAGGTGGAAGTGAAGAAACTGAATGACAGACGAGAAGCATGTGGACAGTAGTCTCTAGGCAAACCTTGGATTTGGAGGTTTGTAGGACAGCTGTATGCTTTACTGTGTGTTGCGTAGATTGACCTTTCTTCTTGCCCAGGCCAAGGGCTATGGCTCAATAAAATTGCAAAAAACCTAAGCAGGTGCAGTGTGATAATGACTTTCAAAGTTGTGCCTTATGGAATGGAATGAAGCTGCATCAGGGGAAGTTCACACTGGATGTTAGGAGAAGGTTCCTCATGGAGAGGGTGGGTGGTCACTGGAAGAGGCTCCCCAGAGAAGTTGTCATGGCACCAAGCCTGTCAAGAGTTCGGGGAGCATCTGAACAATGCTTTTAGTCATATGGTTTAGTTTTAGGTAGTTCTGTGAGAAGCAGGGAGTATGGGTTCCTTCCAACTCAAGATACTCTATGCGACACACCACATATAAAATAGGGTCAAATATCTTATGTGTGCCTTGTAGCATGGGCATATCTGGAACATTCAGCATGGGGTATCTCTGCAGTTTCTGTTTCTGGCAGGGTGGGTATAATTTGAATCTAGTGTGTGGCTCACAGGACCTAAAATTAGGAAGATGAAAATATTTTAGAGTTGGATGAATCACAACCTATTCCTTGTTCTACACTCCTACCTTCAAGACAGTATGAAATATCTGTAGTCCTCCATTTGAATACTTAGATATACCCAAAAGTTAAAGGCACTAGAGATGATTCTTGCTTTTATATGAGGGCCAGAGGACGATATATCATCCCAGGGGTTGATGATCCTGCCACATTTTTGTTACTTGGAGGTGTAATTACTGTAATGTAATATCTACTTGAGAAAAGAAGTTAAACTCTCAAGAACAAATTAGCTAATTTCACATTACTGGCATGATTTTTGTTAAAAGGCCTGCTAGATCTGAGTCCAGTTTCTGAAAATAAGTATTGTCTTATGTTATAAAATAATCTCTTCTTGCGATGTCAGCATTTTCTGATAGACCACTGATGGAATGCGTGAGTGCTACGTGTTCTGTGGATCAAATACTGATCATTGGAGCTCTATGTAGAGTGTAGACTTTGACAGGATAACTGCATAAGGTTCTCCTGGTTGGGAGATCAGACTTGACAGTTGCAGTGGCCTTTTTTGGCCGTCTGGCCTTTGACACTAGCAATAAGCTTATACAGCAAAGAGAAGCTTTAGCATGGCAACTGGTGAGTATTGTAAAAGTGTGTTATGTGTGACCGTCGCATGAAGGAATACCTGCTGAAATTTATTTGCAATGTCCTTGAACAACATTGAATTCTCCAGATTAGGTGGTGCCTGTGGAGCAAACCTATTCATTTTGCTAATGAGACAGAGGAAGAAGATAAAGATTTAAAAAATGCCTGGCATCATATTTTATTAGTCACCCAATATAATTATTGACAGGGATCGGGGATGTTAAGTTCCAGAAAAGGATTACTTATTATCTTAACACTCCTGAGATGCATTAAACACATTTGAATTTAATTAGAAAGGAGTATCCATGATTTAAGAATAAATCTTGCACCTATTAATTTTAGAAATTAAGATGATTTATTTCCTTTAAAATTTCTAGCATTTTGGATAAAAGTCCTTCATAAAAAGTGCATGGCTTAATTTCAAAGACTAAATTTATACAATGTGATTTTTGTCAACCAGACTGAAAAATGGTTGTAGTTTAATACTGGATAGATTTTAGAAATGCCTTCTGTGTGATATTTAACAGTACAGGCATCTTAGTCATGATGAGTCAGATACTGAATTTAAGAACGAAAAATAAAATTATTTAACTGATACTAAAGATGTTTTTTTTTTTTTTTATTGTTTAAGGATTTGGCAGTGCAGCTTATCTTCTCCAAAATTTGTAAAATTTCGTTTCTCAGAACTATGTAACTTACAAAATGTAACTTGAGGATAGTTCAGAATGAGCACAGATGGTTCAGCAGATTAATGATTTCTTTTTTTTTTTTTTTAAAGGATGATGATTACAGCCATGTTAAGTAGTCAGGAACTGATGCTTTGGGTGGATATTTGCATTTTCACAATTCATAATGCAGCTAATGCATGTCACATGTTTTAGAATCAATAGTAATGGGCAGACTAAGATGTCTAATGAAAGATGGTGAATGGCCCACAAATGAAAGGAGAATATTCAAAAAGGACAGAGAAACAATGAAAGGGAAACAATCAACAAAACTCACAGAGAAAGCACAGATGTAGTGATGAGTGAGACTCTATAGGTAGTGCAGCATGTTGTGTCGATGTAATGCTACAGTGCTACATACACAACAAACCACAGTGGAGCAGGGGATGGAGTAATTTAAAATGGTCGTGTGTAAGCACTTCAAGAATCAGAACTAAACATAAACTGAAGACAAAGCACAGGAGAGAAGAAAGCATCTGCTCTTTAAGAACAGAAAAATTATTTGTGACACTGGTTTTAGAGACATATGCTGGTACTATTATTCAACCAGTGGTAAAAAAAACCCATTAAATTTCTAATGATTATTTGCTAACACAAAAAATATTAACTTCACTCTCAAATAACTCTTTTGGATTCCATTATGGTATTACCATGGAACCAACCCATTATATTGGCAAGCTCTTATTCCATATGGTCAAACATAACACTTGGAACCAGTAAAATGAATATTAGATGTACTTAGTATGTCAGGAAGTTCCCAAAGGTGAGAAAAATTATGAGAAAAATTTTAAGAAAAATTGATTTGGATAAAAAAGGGATGGAAATGTTTGTGGGTTTGTGTTTTTTTTTGGTTTGTTTTTTTTTTTTAAGAATATATTTATTCTTGTCAACAAATCACTGATCATGCTGCTGGCTGATGCCACAAGGAGGTTGGCAAATACTGGAAATCACAGAGTGGTAAATTACAAAGATGAGTTAATCATACAGAGCAATCTGAAATGTTTGGGAAGCAGACAACAAGAGAGTTTGAATTCAGCCAAATGCCCATGGATGCACCAGGAACAAGGAATTGAGGTCCTATCTACAGAACTGGGGCTGTATCTGGAGAACAATGATTCAGAATAGAAATTATGGATTGCTGCTGGTTGATATGAGCAAAGGTCAAAGGTAGCCACTATTTTCTGCCTCAAGGGAATGATTGCTATAGCATTTGGATTAAAATGTCCCTAAACCTGGCTTTTTTGTAAGTAAATAAGTGGGCATGGCAACCCAAAACAAAGGTAGAGAGCTGTTAATCTCACTTTAGGTCTGCCACAAGGGAGCTTTTCACCTACAGCCAGACCTCTGATAGCAGGAAGACAGGAGTAGACTTAAGTTTCTTCAATTGCACATCCCATTTGCTTCTGGGAAGTAATCATGTTTTTCACCTCTGAAACTGTGTGCTATTTTCCTCTTTAATGATTAAAATGGTCTGTAATAGAGAGCATAAAATAAGGAGTTGACTTTACATCTGTTCATAGAATGGCTGAAGCTGAGCCAAGAATACTATCAGTTCTTTTCCCTGTGTTTTAATAAGTATGTTAAATTTTATCTTTTATATATAAGACAATAAAAAAAACCCAAACAAAAAAAGTTTGGATAATTTAGAGAAGGAAGAAAAAACCCTTGAGTTAATGGTTGAGAAAAATCTTTAAAGAGCAAATTTACTTAGAGTGTATCTTTTTAACTGACTGAAAAGGAGATTTTGAGGTGAATTGTGCTTAGGAAGAATTAAATATCAAACACATCATAAAGTAGTGAGTTTTCACTCTTTTGATCCATTCACTCTACCTTTCAGAGGCTGATTGAATCAAACACTAATTTCTGGGCTCGGAATAGTCATAGACTAGTAAAAGTGAGGCTTTTATTTTTTTTCTCCTTTTGTTTGTTTGGTTTTGATTTTTCAACTCTGTAACAATGTTGACCCTTGCAGGAGTGTAGGCATTTTACCAATAAATACCTACTTGAAGAATCGGCCAAATCCACCACAGATAGACAGCATGGAGCACGTGTCCCTGGGCTTCTTCATATCTGTGTAGTAGGTGGACTTTGGCTTTTGTATGCAGCCACATATCCTTGAATATTTAATTTTATTTCATTCCTAACCAAGTTTAAGCTGCAGTATGGTGGTTTTTTTTTTCTTTTCTTTTTTTCTGTTGTTTTGTTTTGCTTTGAGGAGTGTTTCGAATCCTCACAGTGGGACATGAAAGAGACAGTAAAGGTGAATGGAAACAAAATTGAGCTTTTAGTCACTTCATGCTGCCTAGATATGGAACTGAAACTGTTCTAGCTTCATGACATATGCCTTATTCCTTTACCTGACAACACTGAACTCCTGCAGAGTTTATGCCTCTGACTATAAACTCTGCAGAGGTCTTCTGACTCTAGGCGCCTATCAGTGAAGCAAACCTAAGGACTAGAAGTTTTATTCATCACTGAATCCAGTTCCTTGGTTATTGAAAGCAATTTTATATTTGGACGGAATTTTATAACTGGACCAACCTTTAAGTCAAAAGTAGTGGAGATACTTTACTGAAATGTTAATTTCAAAAGCTTGTTCAAAACTGTATGACTTTGATGCGTTTTTTCTTCTACTTTTTGGGTATAGATTCCTCAATGTATTGATGAATATACATATATATATATAAAAAATCCAGCACATACCTATTTGAGTCTATATGGAACTAGTTCATATACATTTTTTGTGCCAACATTCTAATTTTTAATTTAAATTTCTTTCCCTTGGCTATATTTTGAATATATATATTTCAAAATACATACATATACATATATAATGCCCTAATATATCATTCAGATGGGGAGTTAGTGTTACTTGTTGACACAATGAAGATACAGGCTGGAGGTATTTGGAGCAACAACAAAAAAAAGAATGCTTTTGTATTTTAAAAAAGCAAACAAAGAGAAAATAGAAATGAAATACCAGTCAGCAATATTTCAGGTTGAATCCAGATCCAAGACTGATCGATCTGGCTTTCTCAAGTTATAATGTAATTCTTGCTATGCTTTAGCTTACCAAATATAAGACATTGAAATGATTACCCAATAAATAATCTTAATGTATATAATTATGTTAGCATAACATTTATTTTATATCATGATCAAGTTATTTTAATTTTTCAATCTTTCTTTTTGTCTTCCATAATTGCTTTTGAATATATAAGGTGCTGGCTATTATCTGTGGTGTGTTTACCCTAAGTTTTCTTTAAAATCAATGGTCACTCTCAGCAACATACTAAACTGGGCTTCAGGCTTCAATCCGGCCAACTCTTACGCGGTATCTTGAGCGTAATAATGTAAGTTGTCATGTTAACTGAGAGAATAACTTCCTATTTTCTGTTTAGTCCAAGCAGCATTTGGCTGAATAATGACTTGAAAAGAAGGCATCGCTTATTCAAATGCTGCTAGATAAATTTAGATTTAAAGGCATGGTGCCAATTTCACATTTAGAGTTAAAGAGAGGGATCTAAAAACCATTGACAAATTCTATGGGAACCTTCCCAGTGAAACAGTTCCAACTTTAGCAACTTCAATTTTAGCCAGTTCAACTAAATTTTATTAGCTTGAATATTCCAACATTTTTTTCTGGAGAATCTCAGAGTTCACCCAGTGCGCGTAAACTCCCCCTTGGGGATTCAGGATACCAGACACTTACTGAGTTATCCTGAAGCTGAAAAACTGTACTTTTAAAACTAGGCTGAAAAGGAATAAACTGAGAAAATCTATTAAATTCCCAACCTTTATGCTGAGGGGTTAGGCACCACTAAATGTAAGTCTAAATTAAGTCTGTTTTTCATTACTCCTTTTGTGTGTGTATAGCTGTACATTAACAGTTTGAGAAAATGTTCTATTTACATCTAAATCATGTATAGCTTATACCTAGACCAAGCTCCTTAGGCTTACTGAGGAGGTCTTAAGGATTGCTGAGGACATTCCCTCCAGCACAGTTTTAGTTTTATCTGAAGTATGGATGAAAAACATCTAGAGGTCTTTTAACCACTCTCTGGTGCAAGGAACCTCAGGCTTATTTTTTGATTTTTTTTTCTTTTGGTATGCCTCAAAATATGACTTTTGTACTCCTGTCAAAAAACAATGGATTCATTGATCACCCTTTTTGTTAGTTTGCAAGAGCTTCCTACTGTAGATTGTACTTCTTTTGATATAAATAGATTTTGCTGTGGTGGCTGCCATGACCTTCCTTTGTGATGCAGACACCTTGGAACTAGCAATAACTTCTGCCCAAGAAAGGATCGACGCTATTTCCCACCCCCCCACACCCCATCTTTTTAGCAAATATAAATGTGTATCATGTTTCTGATGATTCATCTGCTAGAAATGGAAGAAAGAACTTGCCAGTCCACAGTATGAGACAAATCGTGTTCTGTATCTCTTCCTCAGGTGTATTTCAAATTTAATAGATTAAAAGAAAACATACAGCCCAGGTAGAAGCAAAAGGTTCAATTCTGCTAAATCTTAAACTTAATTTTATTTCTATAACAGCTACAAAAGTACAAGTCATTTTCCATACAACCTTCTCTTTCAGAGCACTGTTTAGTAAGTCTGCAAATAAAGTTAGAAATGTATGAAAACCTTGGCACCTAGATACGACTCTCAGACCTCCTTAATGAAATAAACTTAGTTTCAGATTCAATGAGCTCATCCTTAGCAGCGGGTGACTGTCCTGGTTTCTGCTGGGACAGAGTTGATATTCTTCCTAGTAGCTGGTGCAGGGCTATGGTTTTGGATTTAGTATGACAATAGTGTTGATAACACACTGATGCTTTTAGTTGTTGCTACGTGGTGTTTATACTAAGTCAAGGACTTTTCAGTTTCTGAGGTCTTCTCAGCAAGTAGGCTGGGGGGCACAGGAAAATGGGAGGGGGCACAGCCAGCACAGCAGACCAAAGGGATACTCCATACCATGTGACATCATGCTCAGTATATAAACTGGGGGGAGTTAGCGAGGGGGGAGATAGCTGCTTGGGGCCTGGCTGGGCATTGGTCAGTGGGTGGTGAGCAACTACATTGTGCATCACTCGTTTTGGGGGTTTCTGTTGTGTTCCCCCCCCTTGAGTTTTATTGCTCTCTCTCTTTTTGTTATCTCCCTTTTCAGTACTATATTATTATTATTAATAATATATTTTAGTTTATTTCAATTATTAAATTGTTCTTATCCCATGGTTTTACCTTGTTCTGATTCTCCTCCCCATCCCACCGGGGTTGGGGAGTGAGCAAGCAGCTGCCTGGTATTTAGTTGTTGGCTGGGGTTAAACCGTGAGAGTGAATCATTTCCCAGGTAGCTCAGGAACTAAATCTCACCTCAGGCCTAGATTTCTAAGCAACTGGCAGCAGGTATTGGTATTTATTGGCAGAGATTCCCAAAGAGCCAACAGATTGCCTTGCTTTAATCTTAGTTCCTTCTCTTGACTCCTAACTATGGCTTTCACTGTCTCTTCTTCCTCAAACTGCTTCACTTTTCTATCTGCTTTTTGTGCATCATCCTTGTTGCCTGGATCAACTTGCTGCTTGACTGTAGCCTGAACACCAGCCATGCTACTCCTTTGTCTTGGCATTAGTATGTATATTTAACATACTGATTGCTGGCTTAATCTCTTGGTTGTTCCCAGTTTTCCCCTTTGATGGGACCTTCTTTGACTGGGACGGGTCTTCCCAGTTCTTAGATCTGGTTTGTTTTGGCTGCACCACTTCTGTCTTAATTACAAATCTAGTGAAGGTCTAAATGCTAGGTTCCTCACTCCCTGGTTATAATACCACTGCAATTTATTTTGTAGGTGTTTTAAACAAGGTGACAGAAGCTGAGAACCTATCTGTTCTGTACAAACATTTCTATAGGCAGCTCTGAGAAAATTTGATTTCTCTAGGGTCAGGCTCCTGCATACCAAACAGCTGTCTATTTTTTCTAGCTGTTTGTTGTTATAATAAAAAGATATTGTTGTTATAATAAAAGATATTACTTCTACCCATAAACTTCACCTTCAGTTAAACTGCTCTCTGGGCCAAGTCCCGAGAGGGGAACAGCCCTAGCCACTCTCGAAAGTTCAAATTTCATGTAAAGTTCCTCTTGGATGAGCTATGGATGCTTTCACCAATTTCAGCACCCTGAGAAGAAAAGTTGATTGAAGATAAGTGGGAATAGTTGAAGAAAAAAACAGACGAGTAATAATATTGTCTATCAGACACTATCTAGTGCTATGTGGGGAATAGCTGTAAAACAGGACAGCTTTTCCCAAGAAGCATCTAAAAGACTGTACTCCCTGCTCCTTCAGGTCTGCTTTTAATGGTCCTCCCTTGTTCCTACAGCCTCAGCGAATACCTAGAAAGTCTCCCTCCTCAAGCAGTGGACTTCAGGAGGAGAGAAAGTGGGGATATTTCTGCCGTCTCGCACCCTGTTGCGGATGAGTGACTTAGGATTACTCAAAGAATCACAGTCAAAGGTATCTAGCAAAGGTAGTTTTAATATGAATTTGTAAAGGCATGACTTAACAAAGGTCATTCAATTACTTACTACATGGACAAAACATACAAAGGAAAATAGAGTTAAATCAGGCTAGGACGATTTACACAGAGACTGGAGATGCAAGAGGGTAAGAGAGCCCCTCCCATTGAGTCATGAGCTTCAGAGAGGACCCTCTTGCTTTGTAAACTTCTGATGAGCTTAGGTGCAGCTAGGTCCAATCTTAGCCTCAGACTTGGACAATGGTTTATGTCTAATGGAATAAGCTACATGTATTTCATTAGTATTAATTCAGCATGCTATCAGTCACTTGCAAGAATCTGTTGTGAGAGGTTCCTCCTTGGGTAAGGAAGGATCTCTTGGTCTCAGGCAAGGAATCTCAAACCTTGAGGTGTCCCAGCTCAAGGGGAGTCACGGGTGGGCAGTCCGGTTGCAACTTGGAAAGAATGCGAATTGAACTCGGTAATGACAGACCTTTGGGTAGAAGGTCTCTGTCTTGACGAGTGAACTTGAGGGGTGTTCCAGCAAAAGGGGAGGTCAGCGCCATGCGTGCAGCCATGCTGCCAGGCAGGGAGAGCTCAAAGGCAGCTCGCTTAGGCTGTCATATTTACGTGATAAAGTGGTTGGCTCCTACTCCAACTGCATGCAATGGGAAAGGTATGCATGAGACTTCTTGTACCCACAACTTTCTTTGTTCCTTGATAAATGAATCTTGGAAAAACACACTGCTACTCATGTGTTAATTGCATGATCCCTGTTCCAAGCTCACATACATTGATGTCTCACTGCCCTTTTGTGGGTTTCCTAGAGGAGTTCTTGGCCTGGCTGTGGCTCAGGCTGTTACCTCCTTTGCAGTCTGTACCAAACTACCGCTAGTTTGGTTAAGGTGTCAAGTGCCCATCACATGCCTGTGGCGTGGTTCTGCCTGAATGTGCCTTGTCTGTATCTTCTCAAGTATCAAAAGAACCAGGGTGAAACTCTGGTCATACTGAAGCTGAAGGAAGTTCTGCATCCATTCAGAACTACAAGAAATGTGTTAGACAGTCAAAGATTACTTTTGCTAACTCCAAAATTGCATAAATACCTCACCATTTGCTTTTAACCCAGAAAATGAGCCGGAGGCTGGGGAATGAATATAATCTCAATTATAATTGGCATGAATATCATATATAATGAATGTATCAATAGATGTAAACAGGCAGAAAGCAAGGATCCTTATTTTTGGAACTTCCTTGGAACAGTGTTAGATATTTGGATAGAAATAAGTGTTTGATTTGCTAAATCACTATCTATAATTTATAGTGTCCTAGATTAATAGTTTTTTGTGTATATTTAGACAACTGATCTACTTGCAAACTCAGAAACAAAGAGGTTTGCCCGTGTGTATAGAGGGAACAAGGAACAGCTGGGGGGTTGTGCCTTCCTACCGCAGCACTTGGCCAAAACCCAACACAACAACTTGTCAGCAGAAACCACTCCAAGACAAAAAGCTGCTCCAGACAAGTAGAAGACGAGTTGTAACTTGAGTTTTAAGTACCATTTTTCAAACTGAAAATTCTGAGGCATTTACAGGGCGGGCCGAGTTCAAGGAGGCTCAGCTAGGGCGCCGGACGGGATCCCCCGCACTGCCGGCTGTCCTGCTCCCTCAGCGGGGCTCTGACCCCTCCTCGCACCCGTCTCCTTGAGGGGCCTTGACGGGCAGGTGCGGGTGAACCCTGCGGGCGACCCCCGGGGCCAGGGCGGCTCTCACAGGTGACCTCCCTCACTAGGGGGGGGGGGGCTCCTCCCTGGCCCTGCACCCGGAGCTCTTCCCCACCCAGCGCTGGCGCCTCCGGGGCCTCCGGTTCCCCGCCCCTCCGGGCTCCGCGGGGCAGGCCCCAGGCGGCCGCGGACCTGCAGGTCAAACCGGCACCCCGCTGCGCGCCCGCTTCTCATCCCGGCCCCGCCCCTTCCTCTTAGCCCCTCCCCTGGGCGCCGGTTCGCCCTCCCGCCGCTTAGCCTTAGCCCCGCCCCCGCCTCGCCAGGTTTCACCACGCCTCCTACCCTTGAGCCCCGCCTCTCCCCCGGGCGGCTGGGGCGGGGCGTGCGCGGGGACGCTGCGTGGTGACGGAGCAGGAGGAGCTGAGGCGGTGCCGCTCGCCCTTCCTCCTCCTCCTCCTCCTCCTCCTCCTTCTCCGCGCCCCGCCGGACGGTGACAGAGCGGCGGAGCCCGCCGCCAGCGCCGCTGCCGGGGCCAGTCAGCCGCTGCCAGGTCCCGGGGGAGCAGCCGGCGCTGCCGCTGGCCATGGTGGCCCGCCTGCCGCCGGGGGGGCAGGAGCAGGCGCGGCGGCGGCGGCCGCCATTGCGCGCGGGGGCCGCGGGACTATGAAGGATGGAAGCGGACGAGGTGACGATCCGCGAGCAGAACTTCCACAGCCAAGTGCGGGAGTACACGGTAGGCGGCACCGCCGGGCCCCCGCGGCACCCTCCCGCCTTCCTCCCTGACCTGTCACTGCGGTGCCCCCGAGGCCGCGCTGCCGCGGGACCCCCCTTCCCCGCCTGGCTGCGCCCCCCCCCCCCCCCACCCGCCCGTCCCCTCGCCTGGCAGCCGCAGGCTTGTCCCGCTCTTTCCCTGCCTGACCTTGGCTGCTTTGCCCCCTTGCCCCCCAGCTCCCGTTTCCAGCCCGGGTCGGGTGGCCTGTCCCGTGTGGGCATAGCGGTGTGCGCCTCCCTGCCCCGGGCTGGGCGTGAGGGGGCGCGGGGGTGGGCGGGGGCGGTCCCAGCCTTACCCCGCCGTGGGTTTGGCTGTGCCTGCCGTGAGGAGGGGAAATAGCGTGCACACATGCGGGACGTGGCTGTGCTTCCGAACGTGTGTTCCTGTGCCCTGCGATATGCGTTCAACACCTCAGCCTTCGAGTGCAGCCGTGTTACTGTGCCGTGCGCCTGGGATTTCGTGTTACCGCTTGTGACCCTGAGACCCTCCTGTCTTGTGCTGTTTGCCACGGATGTGTGTAACCTTCATGTTTTCCCTAACCCCTCGTGTTGTTCCCAGTGCTGCTGCATGCCCTGGGCTCCCCAAGCGGAGCAATACGGAGCGCAGAACCCTGTGCTGTCCCATCTAACTCAGCCTTCTGTAGCCAAGTGCAATGCTACACTTCAACGTGCAGATGGACAGGGCTGTTGTGGTTTCCTCTCTGACTGCCTCGTAATTGTTTTCAGGACTATTCAAAGCTGACAGAGGTGTTTTGATGGGGCTTCTGTCTCTTCTGCTTCAGTTCAAGGAAGGAAGTATGTGCTGCACGTAGGAGACGTGCAGTGTTGTCTTCTGTGCACATGCTGTCCAAACTCAGCTGGGTAATTGCGTTCTCTTTGCAGTTACTGCTTTCTAAGAAAGAATGGGTTTCTTGAATTCAAATACAGTTTAGTTATTTTAATAATTATTTTTGAGCTGTATCGGGAGACAATATTAAATACAACTGTTAACTGATTTATGTAGGCCTATGGCTAGGTTCTTTGATAACAGAGACTTGCTTGGACCCCTAGTGTGTTAATGTCTTTTCTATGTTTTATAAATCCCTATATCAAGACCTTTTTTCTTCTGGTGAAGTATTAAATTTCTGGAATATTTTTTCTGGAGCGCTAAACAAGTCCATACGAAGAGAACTGTCGCTTTACAAGATTTTCTGGATCTTCTGTGTTTTGTGAGTGGAATGTCATGAGAGGGGCATAAAAGGAAATACTTTCTTCTAAAGAAGTCTCTAAGCATTATCGTAGTCTCTTTTATGCTATGAAAATGCAAGTGTATACACAAATCATGCATTCCCTTCTGGATGCTAGCAGGTATCTTTTTCCCTGGTGTCCGTTCTTCCATTTTTATTTCTTTGTGTGCTAATTATCTCCTACTTACATCCACCAGTCTTGTTCAGATACATTGTATGCTACATATTGTGCTTTTGTACCTGGTAGGGTGCACAGATTTTGAGTCTGAAGGAATGGCTGTGTGCAGCCTCTCCAGGTACTGTTACAAACAGTGAAGGTTAATAAATTCTTGGAGAAGTAGCCTATCTATGCTGCAGTCACTTCCCTAAAACTTTTTTAGCCTATTTAAAGCAATTGGTAACTCTTCCCCTTGGTAGTCATATAAGAAATCACATAGACATAAATAACTTTCATTTTAGAGGTGCAGTGTTGCTTTATTTGGACAGTGGAGGCAGAATATTCTTGCTTTTGAAACTGTACTTTGTGATCTTTAATATTGATGACAAACCATCTATATTATTGTTCAATCAGTGGGGATAATAATGACAATTTTGCCTTTTAAATCATGCGTTGTTACAGTTGTGATCTTGTCTTTAATTTATGTTGGAAGACCACAGGGTTTTATGAGTGCATGAACTGCTGCCATCCACAGCTGAGTGTCCTTGTGACTCTCACATGCTGCAAAAGTGTATTGCAAGTTTGATTACACTTGTGGTTAGTTTAAGCATATTGAAGTACACAGAGTGTGTTGCTTACATGTACCATTATGTCAACATCCTGTCCTAATCATTCATGCTCTTGCTGGTCATGAAGTTATATGGTGAATATAATTTCTTAAAATATGCAAGAAGACAGTTGTGCGGGTAGTGGGTGTAATCATCAGCCCCTCAGCTGGAGGAGGGAACATGGAGTTCTGACACATGCACAAGACTTTCGTTCCAGTTGCAGGTAGGCTGGGGGAAGTGAAGCAGTTAATAGAAGGATTTGATGTTTGTTGCATAATTTTACAGTGGAGGAAATGTCTGTATGCCTGTAAGGAGCAAGTTGGGTTTGTGCAGTTTGGGAGTTTTGTCTTTGGAGATCTAGTTGTGTGGCACAATCTGTACTGGAAGCTAAAATGATATATTCATGGGAGAAGAGAAACCAAACTAAGTTGATGTAGTTAAAAAGAAAACCCTTTTCACTTTTCTTTTACAATTTTTCTTCATTTTCTTTGAATAGATACAGAATTTCTAGATTGTGCTTTCTGATGGAGTCCTAAGGGCACACTAAGTTTAACTTCAGTTAAGAATTCATCTATTCTTTGAACTGACAAGCTACAAAGTTTTCCATCAAGTTGTGTTATGTAACAAAAAAATAAAGGCCTGTTATCCTTCTGCTGGTGGTACTTGTCTGTAGGTGCCAACTTCTGCTAATTCCACCTTGAAAAGACAAACGTTTTTGACACATTTATAGATTGAGCAAGGGTAGTAGAAGATGATTTTTTACAAAAATAAATCCTTCATCTGCTTTCGAGGTGACTGTCTCTGTGCTTTAATGATTAATTTAATTCGGGCCCATTCAGGCTTGACCTCATTTGGAGTGTCTGTATGGTACCTGTTTTTTTTCAAGAGGGTGTCTGTCTGCAAGAAAATAATGTATTTTGTTTCTTCATGAGGATGCTCTTTTACTTATAGAAGGCTAACTCCCTAGCTTAGTTTCAGCACGGCATTTCAAATGTGAGTCTGCCATGCAGAGGACCGGTTGTTTGAAACAGTTGCAGAGAACACCCAGACTTTTTCAGACTTCTATGAACTTTTAAAATTCAGATTGAGTGAAGTAAAAGTGGAGATGGAGAACTGATGACCCAGTATAAGAGAATGGCACAGCCGTAAGTTTGCTCAAAGTCAATGAGAGCCTTGACTTCAATAAAGCCAGAATCATTCACAGTTCTGACTAAAAAGGGCATATTTCTAAAAAGAAACTTTAGTTGATTACAAAATATAGAGGAATGTCTGTGTTCTGCACTTTGTCAGCATTTGTATGAGAGAGATTTAAAGGCCAGACAATGTTCTGTGCTGGTCTGATACTATCTGTTACTTTTGTACACGTAATTGGCTTGCCTTTCTTAGGCTTTAGATGCATTTATAGTTCGCTGAGACCTGGAACATTTATGGAAGATATTTAAGCTTTTAGAAAACTGCTTTTCCCTTGTGTCCTGTTGGTATGTCTGTTTATACAATGTAATTATAAAGTGTTCCATTTTCTGCTAGTATTGTTGTGAGCTGTTTTTCAGAAAAACGCAAATCAAGTAAGTGCAGTGATTCTGTTTCTTTGCGTTCCCTTGGGTATACTCTTTTTAGAATATTTTTACACTCCTCTTTTCCCAGATTGAGTCTTCTATTCTGGAATATTAGCTTGTATTTTTAAAATTTAGATCTAACTTTTGATGTTATGTTTTCCATTTACAAAATGCTGGATTTTGAGTTTGTAAAAACATGCACATACGCTTGGTTATGAGGTTTCCTTGGCAAAATAAACACACTGTGCTTGCGTTTGTGGTGTGAGGAAAACTGTGGAAGAAAACAATTTGGTGACTATAGAATTACAAGTTGGAAAGCTTAAGAACTACTATAGTATGTTTGGAAATGACTTAATAAATACCTAATGAAAAAAAATCAGTCCTGGTAGAATAAGTTAAAATGCAAAAGTGTTATTATAATTGTTCCATGGAAGTCCAGGCAGATGTTGAAGCTGGTGTAATATATAGTTCTATGATTATTAGTGTCAAACGCTTCCATTTGAAAGACTAAATATTTTCAGAGGTAGGCTTCAGATGCCAGATGTTTAGCAAAACTTAGTTTCTCTAATTCTTAATGCAATTCACTATACAAGAAGGCTTTTTTTGGTACCATACCACTTTTAAAAATTAAATGTGGGGTGCTTTTTTTTTTTTTATTTTTTTGCTACTAGTGATACAATGGTTATTTGCTGTGTATATGTGTGTCAATCTGAATCTAAAAATAATGTGCAGCAGTTCAGAAAGTCCTTTTTAGGTAGTTGCAACTGTGTCATGTCTTTGATTTTTTGGTTTTGTTTGCAGCTTCACACTAACACCACTGGCTCTGTTTTCTTCTCTGGTTTCTTTTTGTGCCTTTTATCCTCTTGTCCCGTTTTGGGGTAGAGAGGTGTTTGGGATTCTTCTGTATGAACTAATGCAGCGTGGTTCCTGCTGGCATTTGTCCCCTATAGGCTATAAAATGAGAACACTGATTTGAGCACTGTACTCCTGCTGGTAGTGTGCTTTTCTTCCTGAGCAGTTTTGCTTCCTTAAATTTATGTTCCAGACAAAATCTTCACAGGCTATTTTTTACACCAGAAGTGATGGTATTCTGATAATGGGCCAGGAAGAAAATGCTGATTAGAAGCATGGGTGATTTTTTAAGAACAAACCTATTACAAATACTGAATTAGTTTTGTTTGAATGTTTATGCAAGTTTATCAATAAAATTGATGCCTTTCAATTTTTTATCTATATGCTGAAATGTTGGAGTAGTTTATATCTTAAATGGCTTCTTGTATCTCAAAAATAACTTTTGCATAGGTTTCTCAGTATTGCTTTTTTTTTCTTAAATATTTTAGAAAAAAATTGTAACTGAATGAAGAAGTATTTGTGGTAGTGGGGTGAGATATAAGGCTCAAAGATAGGTGCACATGTAATGGAATTAAGTATATACAATGTTGGCATCATTCAGTCATCTTAAAAATATATCTTTACTTGTAAACATGGGTGTTGTACTGAACTTTAAGAAGTGATGAGTCATCTTCTGGCTGCTGGTCCTGGTGAATCCATCTGGAATCAATAGGCATCTCCAAATACTTGGCAAAGACAAGTGGATAGAGGGATGCGTATTCCCCGAACAGGAACAACTTTTGTAGAGTTCCGCTTTTTCTGTTTACGTAAAATAAGCATGAAAGGCAGAAGTGTAAAAAGTTACTATTAAGTTACAAGTCCAAATAATTCGTTTTGAACACTGGTGTGCTGCTTTGTGGTAGCAGTTGACCAAAAGGGCAACACCACACTTTGTGGAAGGTACAGACATCTGATTAAGAAAGTTTAGATTAAGGTGTAAAGTAGATTTGAGAAAATCTAATGAAAAGTGAAAGAACTGACAGCAAACAAAGCCTGCTATTGATTAAAAGGCCAAGACAAGCATATCCATCTTGGGTTTTTTTGGATGGCTGGTCATGTAGAGGGACTGGACAAGATGGCAGGATGTAACTGAGAGATCGTAGGCTTGTAATGAATGTCTTAATCTTTGCTGTGATGTCGGGATACTGAATGTGTTTGAATTTATAAGCACAAGACTCTCTGGAAAGAAGCGTTTTCAGAGATGTTGAGGAGGGTTGAGGGGTGGGTGAAGCAGAAAGCAGAGCAGCAGAGGAGATGGTGGTAATGTCAGAGTGGAGATTGAATCTGAAGCATGTTGCCAGTGAAGTTATAAGTGAGAATTCAGTTCTGGTGACATAGATGGAAATTTGGGTTAAGGAAGACTATGTAAAGAAAACATTTCATTTGGTATAAGCTGACTGCTTTTATTTGAAGGTTATATAAGTGTTTTTTTTTTTTTTTAACTGCAGGGTTTTCTCCTTTCCTGTCTTTCACTATCCCCTATTTAATGTGATATTTTTCCTCATTTTGGAGGGCAGTGATAACTCGATTAGAAGGTCTTAACTTCTGCAATACTCTTTGCATTCTCCCCCTTACTTTGAAAACCACTGAAGCTTTCCTATAAACATGTCAAATGACTTCCTGGTAACATTAATGTGCGAGAATTTGCATAACATAACACAGGAACAGGAGAGACTTTGAAAGTCATGACTGTAGTTTATGTTTTTATGCATGTGATAATTAACAGCCTTGGTTGTTGCATCACTCTAGCAGGTAAGCATACAGCTAGGTGGAGATGACCTGGTATAAGTTACTGCTGTAACCCCCTTATTAGTCATCACATGACAAGTGAAATTGCTTCATATGTTCAGGAGCTTTGATCTGTTGCTCTTTGGGGCCCAATTTGGTCTATGAAGATGCTGACAAAAGTCATGTTGATGTTTCATCAACTTGGTGTTGAATATGCATTGCAGTATTGCTGAGCTGCTTCCCACACAGAGGTTTCTAGTTTCTTGATTAACTGAATATGTTAAAAATTATTTCTAACTACCATCAACATAGTTCCAAGAAAATACTGTTTTAATATTTGAGCACTTCGATAATAACTTGGGTTTGAAAATTTTGATTAACTGGAAAATATTATTCCACAGAAAATTGTTTCAGTTCCTCTGTTTCCGTATCACTTGTGCTCTCCATAGCAAGTAGAATGTGTATAGATGGCATTGAAATCAGTGTATGGCTGAGTTTAGTATAGAGGATGGAAGCAGCATGTGTCTAAGATTTCTTTCCCCCTTCACCTTCTTGGTTTATAGTGGTGTGGTTTCCACTGTTAGGCTTCACAGTTGTCACTGAAATGTGGTGCTTCACAGTTCTACTGTTGATTTTTAAGTGCCTGTTTATGCCCTAAGTATCCCATCTTTTCCATTACCTGTAACTGTACTTTCAATGTATTTGGCTGATGGGAAGAATTGATGCCAATGAGTTTCTGTTGAGTTTGACTACAGCAACATGTCTAAAATTTTGGCTGAGTTTCAAACTGTGATATGTCCAGTAGAGAGTCTGCACAATTGGTGAGAATTATGAAAACAATGCAAGTGTTGCCATTTAAATATACTTGTGTTTTGGCAGTGGCGGTGGGGAAAAAAAAGTGTGCTACTTGAATCGTAAGGTATGTATGTATGTGTGAGAAGACAAACAAATGTATTTCTATGAGTTAGGAGGAGAAAATTCATTAGCTCTGTCTTCTAAGATAGGCATCTTGCCCTGGAAATTATTATTAGCCAAAGAAGCTGCCTTAACACAAATAGATTGTTTATCAAGTTTGTTATATTAATGAGACTTCTGAGGTTATTTTTTCAGAAAAGAGTTTTTAATGGAATGACTCTGTGAAGTTTCAATATAACTGGTTATTATAGCCTGTCTGTAAAATGTTTAATAATACTTTCATTCAGTGGCAGAATGCTAGTATGATCTAGGTTGGTGCTATTGGCGTTAATTCTAGAGGGTGTTTTTACATCATGTACTAATGCTGAAAAATATTCTTGAATCTGATTTTAATGGCGTTGCTGTAGCCCATACAGGTCAAAGAAAAATGACTTGCAGTCATTCTTTGAGGAATTTTGAGTGTATTACTGGGTATAGAATTCAGTACCCTGAACAGAGGTATTTTGGGCCTATTACTAAGGATCATGGAGGTGGTGTAACATTTTTTTTCCCCTTTACCCAGAACATAAATACATTCCCATTAAGTATATAAAAGGGAACATAAAAGCTAACAAATTTATGTGTTGATTTGAATTCCTTCATTAGTTTGAAGTGAGGCTCTGCTGCTGGTGACATTAACGTGAAGGTAGTTTAAGTAAATGACACATGGAAGCTACCTGCTGAAGGGCTCTAGATTTTTTTATCTTCAGCTAGCAGTATTTCTAGCACACAGAATATAGTTTTGGAAATGTCATACTTTGTTAGATCCTGGAATTTTTCCCTAGGTGAGCAAGTCTAGGCACCCAGCCTCTGAACTACTTATGATTTCTTAATAATTTAGTAACCAGCAAAAAACCATGGGTCATCCTCTTGCACATACTTTAAGCCAGGGAGGAGTCCTGAGAGGAGACCATACACGTGGGGGAAATCATAGGTGTGGAGGGCTGTGTTAATGAGTTCAATTAATCTGTAGTCATAAGACATATTTGACATTTTCTCATAAGCTTGAATTTAGTGTGTCGCTAAGCCTGTCAGGCTGGCTGGATTAGAGGGAACTTTAATCACAGAGCACAGAGTTTTTAAGAATAAATAGTTAATATCTCATTTTTGAGAAAAATGAGATGGCCAGAGCAGATGATACTATGAATGCCAAGCTCAAACTGAGAGAATAGCTAAAAATTTTAGTTTTCTTTAGTGTGCATAGTTTGTTACAGGTAACTTACTGTTGACACATCCAAAACAGGTGGAACACCTTGTTTGCTTTATAGATGTTGATGGGACAATGGAGTTATTAGAAATAAACCAAGCAGAACTACTTGTCTCCACCTGTGTTTTCTTACTGCTTATTCCTGCCGTCCTTTCCACAAGTAAACAAAAGTAGTTGCCAAGTGGGACAGTAGGAGGAAGATTTTTAGTTGCTGTGTGGCATTTTAATGCGCATTAACATACTTCAGCATCAGAGCAGTAAGATGGGTGTATAATGCTATGTTTAGTTGTTTTCTGTTCCAGAAATTAAACTCCAGAAGTGCAACACTACTGTTTTTCTGTAGGTAGTAAACCCAGTCAAGCAAAACTCTGACAGTTCAATTTTCAACTCTTAAATGTGTTCTTTAGACATATTCTACAGGGTGGTGTTACCAAGAGTGACCTCTACCTTTTCTCTACGCTGTTTTTTCTATTTAGGGGAAAGAACACATTCCGTAAAGTAACAGCAAGAAGTGGAGATATTCTTCATTATATTCTTCATAATGTCTGTAGCTACTATTTTTTGCATATCCTTTGCATAGAAATGCTGGTGGATTTAATAGCAGTCGCTTTTTTCTTTTAATACTGATGCAGCCACTTTCTTTGAAAGCTTTTTTTCTTTACTTACCTTATTCCTTAGTTTTTTGGAGCTTCTTGATCTTTCATTTCATACATAGCATAGTAAAATGCTGTTTACTTGTCTGTTTTGCTCTGCCAGCTTTACTCTCCCTGTTCTAGACGCTAGTATGCAGTCAAGTGAGAGGAAATGATCACTTGTCTGCTTTGATGCTTTTCAAGTAGAAATCTTGAATCTGTGTTTTGCATTTGGAAGTGTATTAAATCCAAGAGCATTGCTAAGGTCTGTGACTTCTTTCTCCAAGAGAGTTCTGTGGTGGTTCCTTATTGCTAAAAGCTGTTGTTCTGTAAGATGTACAGCTTTTTCATAGTGGGAGGACATCCCTGACACAGTGCTGCAGGGGTTTGTGCTTACACTAATACTTCTAAACACATTAATAATGACCTGGAGAAGGGTATAAATTATGAGGTGACAAAGTTTCTAATGGTGCTGATTTATTCAGGATAATAGAAAAGAAGGCTGACTGGACCGCAGCCTTCTGCTCAGAAGAGGATCAGCTATGACATCAGACTAGGTTACTTAGGACTTGAAAACATCCAAGGATGGAGATTTTACAACCTTGCTGGGCAACTGGTTGTACTGCTTGGCTTTCCTCAGGAGGGGATTTCTACTCACCTCCAGTCTCATCCTCCCACCATGCACCACCGTCAAGAGCCCAGCTCTGCCACCTTAATGATCTCCTCGTAGGTACTGACAAGCTGCTGCCAGGTTCTCCTGAAGCCTTGTTGCCCTCGGGCTGAACAAGCAGAGGTCCTTCAGCCTGTCTGCAACCAGGCAAGTGTTCCAGCCTGCTGACCATCTTGGTCATCTTCCTTGTTGCAATTGCTGATGTCTTTCCTATATTGGGGGCTCAAACCTGGACATAGCAACTACGTGTGAATGTTGACTGGAGAGAGATAATTACTTCCTGTGATTATTGGCTTTGCTTCTGGTAATATAGCCCAGGATGCTCTTTGGAATGTTTGCTACCAGGGCACGCTGGTTGTCAGATATTGAACAATTACTGGACACTGCAGCTGTATGCTTTTTTCCTAGTATAAACTACAGCTGTATTCCCTGCACAACAGTTGGGAAGAATACCATGCTATATAAATAAAAAGTGTTGCTCTTTCTGTACACAAAAATGCAGCTTTTAATGCACATGAATTACAATTGTGAAACATGGTAGTGTCTTGTGCATAAGGGGAAAAAAGAGAGAATCTTGTATATTTTGAGCATGTTCTTTCTTAGCATGAAAGTGTTGCTCTAGCACTTGCAACAGAAGATGATGCTTTATCAAGCTGAGGCATGAATTTCAGTGCCAAAGTTTTAAAGCTGATCTTCAGTAACTGTCAGTAGGGATAAGTACCATGTAATTTGAGTTAGTTCAGATCTGTACTGCTCATGTTGATGCTGGACTCTTCAGTGCCAGCCCCTTAGATGCACATAGTTATGAACTGAAATGCGTGCAGTTTATCTCTAGCTCAATTCTCAGAGGAGCCGAGAACTGTCTGGTACAGATCCAAAAGTATCACTTGGATCATACTTGGATGACTTTGGATGACAGATCCAAAAGTATGACTCTGTGGAAGAGCTGGATACAAGATGCCTAAGAATGTAGTGCAGTGCATCTCCAAAAGTAGCCTCTCAGCGTGTCTAGTTGTATAATCTTAAGTGGGAGCAGAAGGTACTTCCTTTCCCAAATGAAGATGAAGAACTCCAAGCAAAGACAGCGTTATTTTTGATCGTCCTATCAAAGGTTGTATTAATCCATGCAAAGCGATGTGAAGTTATATGCTCGAGGTTTGAAGACTTCTTAATATGAGTCCTGTTAAAAGGCAGCCCACAGATGCAGCATAGAATCTATGCATTTTGTTTTCAGTTACTACTGAGTAGTGTGGAGCGGGGAACACACATATTAAGAAATGCTTTGCTTGACCGGCTATAACCATATAAAATTTTCAAACCCCTCTTAATTTCCTTTGTATTTTGATGCAGCTGGTCAAATGTGGACTGAGTGTATTTCCCCTGTAATGTGAAAACTTGCCATAGCTGGGTTTAAAGCAGCTTCTCAGGAGCAGTCTTACCTATAGCAACAGATACACAACTAGTTTTTCTCTCTAAAGCCGGAATGGATTTAAGGAAATAATTTTAAAGATTGGAAGTTATTGTGTGGTGGTTTTTTTTTTTTAATTAACACTGTTGGGGAATGTCAGAAATCCCATCTCATCAGTTGTGTACATTCTCTGCACAGTGTCTTCCCTGTCTTCCTCAAGTCAAACCTGGAAAAGCTTCATTTGAGCCCCAGTGACAAACTCGTTGCAGAGAACTTGGGTCTATGAGGAATACAGCTTGTCCTAAATTTGCTGTGCTTGCAGCATCCTTAACTTTTGTCAGCTCTTGTACAGATAGGTGATGGTATAAACCGCTGCTTTTTGGTTGAAAACATAGTTTGCAGTATGATTGGAATTTAGCACTGTATTGGCTTCAATACTGTTGCGTATAATAGTTTTCTGAAGAAAAGATGGAATTCAAGAGTATAGGCTCTTCTTTAACTGAAGGTATTGATACAGCTTCATGTGTGGTGTTCCTTTTTCATTAGTGCCCTATGTCAGTATGACTACCTATGTTTTTTAATAAGTGATCAGAAATGAAAGTTGACAGATGATTTAGGGTACTACGGACATATGTACATGTGAATTTTCCCTCTTCCAAAGGTTTTTTAAGAAAGTCCAATTAGGGGTGGTTAAGAACTGTATTTGTGAAGCCACATGATGTGGTAGGGAGTTTCTTTTGCATATGCCAAGGGCTACATCCAGGAAATACATTGAAAGGTGTTTCCTAAGCTAGGGTCAGCATGCCTTAGTAGAAGAGCTGTAAAGTGAGTAAGAAACTGGCTGCAGTATACATGACAACAGATTGTATTTTGGGGAAAAAAGCTACTATTAATTTTCCTTGGGTGTCAGTATTAAGAGCAATCTTGCTCAACTTAGGTGAAAATGAATTAAAACATTATGGTGTTAGCAGAAAACCCATTCTTTAGGAGATACAGTCCATACGAAGGAGGGTTAGAACATGGTGCAGAAAGGACTTGATGACCCCCAAATAATAGATGTAGTATGAAATTAAGGTGTGGTTTTTAAAAGGGGGGGGGGGCGGAAGGCAGAGTGATGAACTTGAACCCTAAAAACAAGTTTCTACTGTAACTTGAGAGCTGCTCTGATGGAAGCAGTTGGAGGGGTCAGCATGGGTGGATTCAGTGATCAGAGGATAATGCCAAGTTGCTAGTGTGATTCTTAGGTGAACATGTTGAAGTATTTTCAGTACAGAAAGAAGGGCTTAGTGCTGTTCTGTATAGCCATAAGAGCTTACCTGGAATGTTGCATACAAGCCCAGCCGTTCATAATCGAGAAATGTGAACTGAACTGAAGCTAGAACAAGTACAAACAAGGGATTTTATTTTATTTTATTTTTTTTTTGGGGTAGTACAAAAATATCCTGAAACAAAGAACAGTGAGAGGAGTAAGAATTCAGGATTGCAGTGTGACAGGATGGTGGAGTCTGTTCTTTGGCTATCGTGGGCAACACATTCCTTTTCCCCAACTTAACTGAGTTCCACTCTAAAAATAGTTAGGATGCTGGCTTTTGTTACTCCCTTTAGAAAGCTATTCAGAATGCATGCTTAGAAACACTTCGGGATTGTAGATTTCACCAAGGATAAATTGAAATTGAAGTAATATTTCTGAGTTTGCTTATTGACTTGTCAGTATGAAGGACTTGTAATTTATGAATTCTCTTTTTTTAAGATTCTGAAGCTTTCACTGAGTAGAATTTACTTATTTTTCTTGCCGGTCATTTTAAAATTACATGAATTTTCAGTAATAAACAACTGTAACAAATATTTATAAAATCATTTTCAGTTCTGAAAGAAGTAGACGGATAATTGCACCAAGATATATAGTTACACCTTATTGCTGACTTGCAAAGTAGCTGTCATCTAAAACTAGAAATACGATGTTTGACAGTTCATGTTACTGGACAGCTTTCATTTGCTGTGCCATCAAAATACCTCAGTTATCTTAGTGGTACCTTGTAAGTACAGACCCACATTTTCATTGTAACCTTCCTATCACAGATAGAAGTCATCCATTTTATTTGAAGATACCAAGAAGATTGCAGTAATTGTAATTACAAAAAACCCTTCCAGTAAATTCTTGCCTTAAATAAAAGTAAACTAAAAATGAACTTAACTAGATCTTTATTTTGCACAGGGACAGTGTTATTTGGGTCTGACAGATTATTTTTTTTATGCGATACCTGATTTTCAAAAGTGGATGCCTAAAATCAGGTGTTTCTATCCGTAGCCTTTTGCTTATTTTCAGAGGAACTGGAAACTTAGAGAAGGACTCTCTTTCAGCACTGGCATTGCGTTTTCTGATACTGATGGGACAAGCTGCGTCAGAGTACTCTGAAAACCCAAGGCTATTCTCAGTTTATTTTGTTTTTCCTGTTTAAAAAATACTGTACAAAAGAATGTTCTGTTATCTTAATAACATTCTTTATTAATGAAATTATTTATTTAAAGAATTCAATTCCTTAGTGAAACCTTTTCCACTTTGAGGCATCCTCTAGAGCACTGGGGTCGTGAACTGTATTCAGATGAAATATTTGAATTCGGATCTAGCTCTGAAATCTAACTTTCTGCATCTGTATTTCAGATACGTATCACCAGTGTGTGTGTGTTGCCTGCACAGAGAATGAGCTCAGCTGCCACTTTCAGACCTATGGCACTGTAATACTCCCAGGAGACAACCGTATGGCTGTTGCAGGCACCCAAATGCCATATTCAAACACTTCCTTTATTTATTTATTTATTTTTAAAATCTAAAATGCGCAACTACACAAAATAACTCCTCATTTATTTTTATTAGCATTTCTTAAAAAGTCTGTCTTTCTTGATTGGGTGATATATTCTGCCCCCCCTCCGATTCTGCTTTGGATATAATATGCTTATTTAGATGTAACTTTTTAAGGGCTATCATCACTACCTTCACTTTCACGTTTTCCTTTCACTTAGGGTACCTCTTCTGCTTCTTAATTTTTTAAGACAGTGAGTTCTTAAAACAACAGATCTTTAAATGGTTGATTAAAGAAGTAGATCAACTATTGCCTGGTAAAGTAATTTTGCAATTTCAGACCACAAAGGAGATTAAAGCTCAGACTGAAGCAGAACCCATTTAGGATGCTAATATTATGAATTGCAGATCCAGGCAGGGCCAATTGAAAAAAATAAGAATCTTGTATGGGGTAACAGGGGAAACTCACTTTAATGGTTAAATCTGCTAGAACAGTTTTGCCAGATTCAATTGGTTAACTGCTGTGTGTTCAGGCTTATTAGGTCGCTCCTCGTATTGAGCACAAGCAAAAGAATCTTGGCAGTTTGGGCTACTTCAGCTAGTTTCTCAGCTTGTGGTGTGCAGGTAATCTGTTTCCTGCAAGCCAGCAGAAAGCAGGAGACACTGGTGGTATGCAGCACTGTGCGCTGTGACTGCTCAGGTACCAGTGAAGGCTAAGGGCCACAGCAGGGCTGAATGGCATGCTTCGTTCTTGTTTCATTTCTGACTGACTCACATTTTTAATAGGTATCAACAAACCAGATTAAGGAAGCAGTGTCAAGCCACTGGTGCCTCATTCAGGAGCAAATAAATGTGTTTTTTCGTTTCCCACAAAGGCTTGGAGGGTTAAACTGTTTTGCTGTTCAATTACTTTCCTCTAAGCATTCCAACATACTTTAGGTGTTTTGGTCTTACCTTATTGTATTGAATTTTAAATGCTAAATCTTGGAAACAATTTGATGAAGTCATGGTGTGGGCTCAAGATACCTCTCACCTAAATAAGCCACCTACTTTATGAGGAGGGAAATTGTGCCCTTGGTCTCTGAACGTAAAGGAAACATCATGTTTGACTAGCTCATGCTTGGCTTAGGCAACCACTGTAGGCAGATGAGTCTCGCTTGGGTGAAATGTCACCTGGAACCTGTTTGATTCAAGACATGATGGAAATAATAAACATAACTGCTTTCTTCTTTCCACTTATGTTGATAGTTTACTCCAAAGTAGATTGTATTTTATGCAGTGGGCTCTTGAAGATTACCCTTAGCTTACATGTGAAGGGAATACAAAGCGTGTTAACTTTTACAACTCGAGTGGATTCAAACTTCAGAAAAACAACCCACCCCACCCACCCCTCCCCCAAACAAGAAACTGCGCTGTAAATAAGACACTCTTCTTAATTGTAATGTAAAACTTGCTGGCCATATAATTGATCCAATGCCTGTTATTCTAATTAAACTGTTCTCAATGGGCTTAACTTTCTATTAATAAGATATAAAATATAAGTGTTGGCATTTACATAGAATTACATAGAATGCGCTTTTGTCGATCTGAATTCAATTTTAAGTTGTTGTTACTGCATTTTCTGTTTATTCTTATTATAATCCAGGCATTTCTTCACAACCTAATAAATGCAATGTGTTTTTTTCCAGATCTGTTTTCTTCTATTTGCTGTTCTCTACATAGTTTCCTACTTTATAATCACAAGATACAAAAGGAAAGCAGGTAAGCACAGACTTCTTCATAGATTCAAAAATAATTCTGTTCTTCAAGTAAATAGGTGATGCTTTTTCTCTCTGCCTGCACAAGGAAAGCAGAACTAGCTCTCTGAACAAAGGTGTTTCTCAGGCTGCTGGTCTATGGCAGCTTGGACTGGTCTGACTGTATATGCTGCTTTATTGCCCTCTGTTCTGCTCCCTTTGTCCCCGAGCCATGAGTTCCTGTCATCTCCCTTGTGCTTCCTCTGGCAATTCTCAGACCCTTCAATGTGCCTTCTAGCATCAGCAACCGAGGAAGGGAGTGCACTTGAAGCATCTCAGAAGAGGATCAGTGAGTGCTGTCCATGGCACTCTGCGATTGAGTGAGAGTGTGTGGCTCTTGTAGAGGTGGTGTGGATGGCAACAATCAGTTGTTCTGTTGTGGCTTGCCGGGGCGCCTAAATCTTAACTGTTTTGAGGGGGAAGAAAGTGGAAAATTTCAAGTAGACACTTCTGCCTCCCTTGCCTTTAGATTCTGTTGTTCTCCTTTCATGTCAACTTTTCCAGAATAAGTATCTTCAGGCTGTGTTCTAGCACCAAGATCAAGTTCAGAGCTTTAGCTGGTAAAGTGAAAAGGCTGCCTGTAATACAGAAGTGAAGCAGCAGATTTCTTCTAAAAATCCTGCTTTGCTCAGTTACTGTTAATTCAGTGTTTTTAAGCTGTTCCTTGTGAACTCACCACTGAAGTCTTACTCCTTGAGATAACCCTGTTGGTTGGTGGTGGGTTTTTTTTTTTTTTTTTTGGTTTACTTTGGAAACGGCGTCTGCCTGAAACTAGTCTGTAGGAACCCCTGTCATTTTCTTCTGTATTTCTTCTAAAGACAAATAGCATAAAAATCTGTATACGGTGGCAGAATCTTTGACTCTTGACAGCTTACCTGGGACTGTGTTGTTTGGTAAGAGTCGGTCATACTGGAGAAGCATTCTTATGCATTATGATTTTGGCATTTTGAACTTTAAGGGCAACTGTTTATTGAACTATAACGACCTGTGTTACGATAGAGCTGCTTTCATAGATGGATTCACATTTAAAAAAGTAAACTCTTGAAGAAATGTGATACCTTTAAAAAAAAGTGCATCTCTTTAAACATAGGAAGTAAGATGGGTATGATTTTCTGATCCTGGTATGTACTTTGGATACTATGAAGCTGCTGCCATTTGGAGATAGGGAAGAACAGGGACGAGGAGCGGGTTTGTCAAACACTGTTGGATGTAAAGACACTTTTATTATCTTTTGGCAGCTGCTCTCATCAGCTGAGAGGAACTGCTTTGCAGCTGTCGTAACTTTATGAAAGCTGTGTGAACATTTATGTAGACAAACTTTGTAGCCTGCTAGGATCTTCCTGAAAGGATAAGTTTGAAGAGTTAACACATCTGGAATTCTTTCAGGACAAACTGTTTGCTGTTTCTACAACAGGCTCTTTAGCCAAAATGATTCATAAGAGACCTTGACTTAGTCTCTCAAAACACCCTGAGATTCCCATCAAATAAACAGAAACAATAACTCAATGTACTTTCCAAGAAGAATTTGAAAATAGTATGATGTTAGTGGCTACATGTTTATTTCAAGTGTGTGCATGACTCTTAAGAACTTGAAACACCTGGCTTTATTTATTTTTAGACTTTTAATAAATTTGAGTTACCTCTCACAGAAAATCTGGGAGACTTGAAAGAAAAAAGCTGACTAAAATTATTTCAAATGTAGAAATGTGTATATTTGTGTACAGATAGATATGTGTAGAGAAGTATGTAGAGAATAAATGAAGGATATACTAGTGATTGACCTCTGAGTTATATGTTGATAATATTTCAAAAATTTGGAATATTAATTGAGTAAGTGAACAAAAATGGTCTAAAATGTGAAATACCAGAAAAGAAGCCATGGTACCTTAAATCCAAAACAAACAAGAACAACAGTTCTCCTTCCCCTGCCTCCCCAAATCCCCAGGTGTCAGGAGGAGGATGAGTAAGGGGAAGCAACTGAATGGTCATCACTACTGTTCTGGGTATGCTTTCTTGTCTTAAAAATGCGTAAATTCTGACAATGAAACATCTATTTAGGGATTTATAGTAGTAGTTAGTATGGACCCTAAGACTTCCCTCTAGCTTGCCTGCTCTCTTGTGGTTTGGGATGTTCAAAAGGACAGTTCCTAGCAGCAGTCACAGTAGTAGTCTGAAGCTTGTTTACTGTAAAGCCCTCTGGGAGATGTTTCCAAGAAGTTTTGATCTGCCTATTTAAATTAAGTGAAATAACTTTGTAGTTATGTTGATTGAAAAAAAGTTTAATACTGGCAAAAAAATTACTTATTTTTAGTAGGAACATTCTTAAAATAATCATGCTATTAAATTGTTTTAGTAATTCTAAATTTTAATTGGAAATCAAAATTAGCACTACATATATACATTTTAGCCTGAAGAAGGATGACTAAGTATTGAATATAACCTGCTGTATTTTAATTTTCAGATGAGCAAGAGGATGAAGATGCTATTGTTAACAGAATATCGTATGTATAGCTCTCTTTTGCAGACCTTTTTGTCCTGAATATATTGTTATGATAGGAATCTTGTATGCTTCCAGATAAGGAGCAGTCCATTTTGAATGTGACAGCAAATAGATTGCTAGAGGGCAGAAGAAAAAGATTTGGTCAAGTGGCACCTTGTATTATGAAAGGCATGACAAGAGGCAAGGCAGTTTTGTCTAGGGTTTTTTTTCACCTGTGATTTTCCTGGTAGGCATGAATTTGGACAGAATATTGCATGTGAACCTGATGCAAGAGGTGGAATTCAGTGCAAGACCTGCACCTGAGTTTAGGTCTCTAAAATGTGTTTATATGGGTAGTCGGTGTTTTAAGTTCCCACTGCAGCTGATGGAAGCCCTGTGAAGGGAGGTAATGGGTTATGGAAAGAAATTAGCTCATCCTGAAGTAGACATCTGCATTTGATCATCTTAAAAAAGCTTAAAAAGGAATAACAAGTGGAAGACAAGCCTTGCCAGACCGGTTGGTCTGCCAGCAACTCTGTCTCCTGTTCCTGTTCCTTTGTAAAGCTAGATATTTATGTCTCCTATTTAAATATGTCTGAAGATTTACGGAACATTTGTGAGCTGTTGCTGCCCTCTCAGTTATGTGGTCTGCTAAACTGTGTGGACTTGCTACTTGCTTATTACAGTGTTCTTAGCTCTTCCGTGGTAGTACTGTCATCCTTTTGGAAGGAGAGCTCATTGAATTTTTTATTGATTTGCCTTGTACCCTGGGAAAGTGCCGAGTACATTGCAAGCTGTTCACTTTTAGTTGTGCATTTGTGGCAAGCTTGAAAGATGTACAAAGATGATATAAATCTTAGGTGTGCTTCTCCCAGTAGTGTCTGATACTAGTATTTTTTATGAATTTGAAATACTACTTTGCCACAAGGTCTACTTCAGATCTAGAGAAAACCGTATTCTTGTAAATGCTCTGAAGCTCTTCCCTTAAGTAGAGGAGCATCTCTCCTATGCTTTTAAGACTAGTTGGAGGCTCTTATACATTGAGTGATTTTCATAGGAGCGGTGCTCTTAGCCTGGGTTCTAAATTTTTCAGTATTCAAAGAATAAAATTTGTCTTGTTAACTGTTATTCTCCCATCTGTTTTCTAGTTTAGCTTTAAAATACAAGTACCCATTTTTAAATACCGTGTTCTTCATGGGAAAAGAGGATAAGACAAGATCAGCACTTCCATCAGAGCCTTTCATTAAAAGTGGTGTTATAAATATAAAATGCTGCTTTTTCTTTCAGCCTAAGCTTTCTTTTTCCATAAGTATGCATGTTATTTTCCAAAAAGTGTTAACTCTCAGATGTATGCAGATGGATATTTCTTTGCAATAGTGTAATTGTCAGGACTGGAGAGATATGTTGCGTGGGAGAACACAAAGCCATACTGCTGTTAGCACCTTGAAAGGCAGTAGCGCGTTAGGTTTCACAATTCTGGCTTAGAATTCTTAAACATCTTAAAATAAAATAAAACCAAAAAAATTTCAGAAACAGGAAAAAAATATAGTAATATTTTTTTGATAAAATCAGTCACCCAGACTTTCTTTTGTAAGTTAAGTATTATGTGAATGAAAAATGGATTTGTAGACTGTTAAGGAAAAGTAAGATCTCAGTAAGCAACTTACTGACATTCCTGTTGTAGGAATGATCTATTTCAGGTTATATTTTTTTGGTCATGCAATTTTGGGAATTATTTCTGATTTTCTTCTAGCATTGGATTAGTTTTGTAAGAATGTTTTTGGTTGTGGTGTGTTTTTTTTTTTTAAGGATGCAGTTCTCGTTAATGCCACAAGATGGCATTTGATCAAAGTTGTGTTTGGGATCTAAAAAGAATAAGCTTAAATATTTTAAATAATTCTGACAATTTCTCTGGATTGACTTTACAGCTGTCAGAAAACCCCAAGCTATGAGATGATACTCGAATAACAGCTTTGTGAAAGAAAACCAGTATTTTCAGTTTGGTGTTTAAGGATTTATGTATAATTGTACTCGCTTTTTAGACATTAAAAAGCTGCTCAGCTTTTAAAAATCGTAGTAAGAATATAGAAATAGAATGTAGTAAGCATATAGAAATAGAGCATGTTGGTGGTAACAGTGGCACGTTTCTTTAAATTTCAGGCTGTTCTTGAGCACCTTCACTCTAGCAGTTTCAGCTGGTGCAGTCCTGCTTCTACCTTTCTCAATAATCAGCAATGAGATCCTGCTTTCTTTTCCACAAAACTACTATATTCAGTGGTTAAATGGCTCACTAATTCATGGTTAGTACTCAGCATAATGTAATTAAAATGGATGTCTTCATTATATGTGCATGGATGTTCTTACTTTTCAAACGTATAACTCCCTTTTCACTTAAGATGCTAATTGAATTGTTAATATGTTATTGGCTAGTTTTTTTTGCTGCTGTGTGATATATCACAAAAGTCTGTCACAACTGTTCTGTTGGCTTGTTTTAAAGAACTGAGCAGACTTGCTGGATTTAAACCAAATTCACTGCTTTGAATATTAATGTAGAATAAGAGCTACTAGAAGCTAACTTGAAAACACACTGTTCAAACTTCTTCCTCATGGATCAGTGCAAGATTCATGTCTGTCTCTTTATGATAATACATACAAACTTATTCTCAAAATAAGAAATAGTCTTTAAGAAACTTGCTAGCTATGAGCAGATGGGATTAGATAGTTAAATTCACTGCTAGTGATTTATTTGTAAAGAAGGAAAATTATAGAGTATCAGTGTATTGAGTGTGGTAAAGAGGCACCATGTAAACAAACTATTTCAAGGAAAACACGATGCGAGGAAAAATACTACTTGCAGCGATGACACCTTGATGTTTGGCAAGAGTGAGTTTTGCATACTTTCTAATATTGGTTAACATGCTTACAACTGTGACATATATAATGCATACTAATATTTGAAAATAATTTGGACACCTTTATGTGTCTAAGGGAAATAAAAGATGTCCTATTTCCACCGATTTGTAGATTTGGCCGGAGAAAGATTGTTTCAGATAATGAAGGTACTATTTATTTAATCTGGAATAAAGAATTTACAAGTTAGCTGTGCTGTCCTTTTTCTGTTCTTGTCAAGACATAGTAACCGGGCTTTGGAGGATGTTTCTCTGAAAAATATACACTTTTTGCTAAATGTCTGAATACTCACAGATAGCAAATTCATAGATTTCCAGATCCCTAACTTGCAGAGGTGGTGTGGTGTGTGTGTTTGTTTTTTCAAATTAAAGAAGTTTACAACAAATTAAATGTGGATAAGTGAAGACAAGATAATGCTTGTTGTCTGTCATCTTTCTGAAACTGAGTACTTTTTTGTGTTATCTGAACAGTAATTTTGTTTTTTTTTTTGTAAACCCATGAATAAGGAGAGCTGACTGTAGATGTGGTGGTCGACAGTGACCCTGACTGTGGTGACAGAGTAGTTTAAGACCTGAGAAAAGTGAGGAAGGAAAACAGTAGAATAAAGACATTAGATTTTGAAGGAGTAGACTTTGTCCTCTTCAGGAAATGTGTATGTGGGTCTTTACTGGAGAATGGTCTGAGGGCAGAGAAAGCCAGGAGAGATGCTTACTTTCAAGGATAACCTTCAAGGACCATAATACGCACCTTGGTTTGCAAGGAAATGAGCAGATGTAATAGGAGGTCGACTTGGCTTAATGGGGAGCCTGAGCTCAAACCAAAAAGAAAGTGTTCAGAAGGCAGAAGTATCAGCTGCCCAGGATGGATATAGAAACATCTCCTGGGCTGGTAGCCTGGTGTGAAATGAGAAAAGCCAGGGCACAGCTGGGTTTGCAACTGGTGAGGGGTTTCTGTAGAGCCAGCTTCTCTGGAGCGCAGTGAGAGGCAAGAAGCAATGTTTACCGGGCATAAAGCAATAGTTCTTCACAGTGGGTATGGTTGAACACTGGAAAAGCATGTCCAGAGAGACTGGGAGAGCTAAATCCTTGGTAGTTTTCCAAAACTCAGCTGGCTGAAGCCATGAGCAACCAGATTGCACCTGCAGTTTAGCTGTTTTAAGCAGCAGATCAGGCTACATGACTTGAGGTTCTTTCTAGTTGAGTTGTTCTGTGATCTGCTTTGTCACACATCATGTGGGGTATTGCTAATTTGGTATGTCTCCTACATGGAAGGAAACCCCCAGCTAATTCTCATTTTTTACACAGATTTAGCTGCTTAGACAGATTTATATTCTTTATTCCCAAACATGGAAAAAAAATTAATGAGATATAATCCTTCCTTCTGTGCCTGAATTGGCTTTGGAAAAACTACAATAAAATACTTCAGAGAATGAAAATTACATAACAACCAATTCGGAAATTTTCACTCTGTCGGAGTTGCTACAGTACTTGAGAAAACTTGGATTAATTAGAAATCTGCTGGAAGAAGTAGCTGGCACATAGGAAGGCCTTTGAATGTTCCAGTGACCATGATATTTTGATTTTAATGTGATAATATTTTGAAAGTACAGCTTTGTGCATGCACGGTATAACTTACATTTCCTAAGGCCAGTAGTAATGGCTAGCGGGGAAGCAAATTCAGCATCTTGGTGTTTCCAAGTTTAACTGTGTATTGCAAAGTTTATCCTAGGGGTAGACGTGGCTGAACTAAACCAAGCTGTACCACAGCCGGAGAGAAGATGTTCAGAAACATCAGCAATTTTTTTTTTTTAATTTTTTTTTTGTTTTGTTTTGGATCTGACCGCGGGCTTCTGTTAACGGCAACTTGACGAAAACCTTTGCGCTTGATTTCAAAACCTTAGCTTGGGGAAGGACGCCCTCTTGTGGCAGGGACTAGGGTTGCACGGCAGTGTTGCTCTGCTCTGTAAAACCCTGTTCCACGCAGTGTCAGTACCTTTTTGGAGTTATGAAATACCTGTGCAAGTTTTGAGAGCTGCTGGTGCTATCACAAGCCATCAAGTTCAGAAAATGTTCATATCTCCAGGATACTCTGTTTAGTATACCTTCCTGTACGGTTTCCTTACTGCTTTGGAAATGTTATCAAATGGAGAGATTTGTATTGCTTTAAACCAGTTTTGTTTTGCTAGATTTCTGAGTTACAGATATAATCGAGGGTACTTGACCATAATATTAAGGTTTTTTTATACTGTATGTAGACTGTAGCATGAGTTGCAGCATATCGAAAAATAAAAAATATGTGCCTCTAATTTTTGCAAGCAGGCAGAAAGCCCCTATCTGGGTTCAGTATAAACACTCTTACCTAATGCATGTTCCACTAAGCTCAGAAATACTTCTGACCGCTGGATGTTCGCTTGTGGTGTTGTTGGATACAGCCACCAGGTGGGGGTAAAATGTAATGAAACTGCCATGACTAAGACAGTCAAAAAATTGCTGTGGGTCTAACCTGTTTGCCAAAGACTAAGAGATTTTTAATTTTTATGTTTTATTAACTTGTTTTATGGGTGATAGTCTTAAGTCGCTACAAACAGAAAAAAAATTTACAATATTCCAACAGACTGCTTAAAGCTTTTTATATATGTTGATATGTGGAAGCCTCTCATGCAATTTGTGATGCAGTTAGTGTAGTAGGAAATAATTATTTTTCTGGGTCTATTTTAATTTGATTTCTGAACTATCAAATTAGGATAAGAAATATGGTAGGGGAAGAAGAGGGCCCTGTATGTTCCTTACTTTGAGGAAAGTGTATGTGTATGTCAGGAGCAGTACAGCAGTGCATACTTCTCATAACTTTAAATGCACACTGTAGCTCTGTAGTTTGATTTCTGTAAATGTGGGTGCCTTTAGCTGCTAATGTGTACATTTCTGGATTTTAACTTCCTAAAAATCACCCTGGATGTGCACCACTCTCCTCTCCCTTCAAATACTCTGTACATACTATGCAGCTCCTAAGCACCGTTTTACATTGTAGATACACATGTAATAGAGCTGCTGAAGTTAGGATGACCAGGTATTCAGCTTTGCATTAGGTATCTGAATGTGCTCTCTGTCTTCAGTTAGAGAAAACTGCTGATATAAAATTCCTACCCCTGTCTAATAGTATTTCTACTCTAACTCTGGTGTTGTAATTTTTTTTGGGGGGGAGGTATGCAGAGTGCTTTAGGTAATGTCCCCCCAGTAAGGGCCGTTAATGACATTCTTGCTGATGTTGCTATGTGTAAATGTTTCTTAAATGGTAACAGGAGCTTCCTGGCTAAGCAAATTCAAAAGGAAAAATCCCCCTCTTTGTTAACTGGAGTTTAGCCACCTTTAGGCAGTCTGTTTTCTTTAGCAATTGAGTATTATATTTCACGTGTCTTTTGGAATTTTCTTGTTTTGTTTCTGTAGCTTATTTGGCTAAGTTTGGTTCCTGGTGCCCTGGTGGTATCAACTGCTGAAGAAGTAGATTTCTTGGCCCCCCCCTTCTCCCCCCTTGTTTTTATTTCTCCTTGAAATTTAAATAATTTCCTTTACGGGAAAAGGAAGTATATATGGTGAAAGCATTTTTTTTCAAGGGGGTGTAGGTGAAGATAATGTCTAACTATTTTACATTTGAAACTAAATACAGTAATATGTCTCAATAATGAATTCCCCAGACATCTAGTAAATGTCTCTCTCCTTCCCTATTCTTTCCAAATTGGACAATTTCAAAGAAGAAAATGAACAAGCCTGTACATGAGAAGAAAGAAATAAACAAAGCTGTTAGTTCAAATTTTCTTATCGTGGGGGATGTTCTTTTTTTGGATTTCAGATGAGAGAGTCTAGTCTTGCAGAATTGTGGAAATGTGTGTGTTTTGGGGAGGGTGGAGGACAAAGCCAGTTTTTGTCAGCTACCAAATAAAAGCTGTGTTTTCAGGATGCATAATAAATGACACTAGTTAAACCTGTTCGCTACTAAATTGCAGGTAAGCCTCTGCTTTTATAAAGAAGAAACACTGCATCCTGCACAACTTCTGATAGGATGATTGATGGTGGGTTCCTGTTTAGGCACCAGAAACTGGCTCTTCAGAAAGTGTTTAGTTTAGAAAATCTTAATAGAGCAGATACCCTTAATGGAGATCAGTTATCACTTCAGGTTGTCTTCTAAACCTTTTCCTTTCCTACAGATGTCACATGTGTCTTACAGATGTCCTAGTTTTAGTCAGTTGACTTTTTTTTTTTTCACCTAGATCACAGGATGATTGAGGTTGGAAGGGACCTCTGGAAATAATCTAGTCTGACCCCCCCTGCTCAAAGCTCGGTTAGTTAGAGAAGGCTGCTCAAGGCATCACCCATTTGGGTTTTGAATATGTTGAAGGACGGAGGCTACAAAACCTCTGTGGGCAACCTGTCGCAGTGTTTGACTACACCTAGTGGAAAAAGTTTGGGGGGTGGTTTTTGGTTTGGTTTTTTTTTTCTTTCCTCTTACATTTAAGTAGGCTTTCTGTTTTTTTTCAATTCATGCTTGTTGACTCTTCTCCTTTCACTGGATACCACGGTGAAGAGTCGGCCTCTGTTTTCCTTTTCGCCTCCCTCATCAGATACATACATTGATGAATTCCGCCAAGTCCTCTCTTCTCAAGGCTAAAGAATTGGAGCTTTTGCAGCCTGTCCTTGTATGATGGGTGCTCCAGTCCTTTGGTCACCTTTGTGACCGTTTACTGGACTTGCTCCAGTATGGCAACGTCTGTCTTGTAAGGGGGAGCCTACAGCTGGGTGCAGTGCTCCAGATGTGTGCCACCAGTGCTAAGCAGAGAGGAGGGACCACCTCCCTCAGCCTGCTGGCAGCATTTCTCCTAGTGCAGCCCAGGATGCTGTTGGCCACTTTTGCTGCAAGGGCCCACTGCTGGCTCGTGTTCGATTTGGTGGCCAGCAGAACCTCTGAGGCCTTTTCTACAAATGTTTTTTTTGAATGATTGGTCCCTGGTGTGTGCTCTGCCCATTTGTCCAGCCTGTTGAGGTTCATCTGAGTGGCAGGCCGCTGCTGTTGCCCATCTTTTATCTTCAGCAAACTTGCTGAGGATGCACTGTCTCCCACCGTCACCACTAATGAAGATGTTAAGCCTGGTATTGACCCCCCTGGGCAATACCACTGGTGACTGGCTTCCAGCCTGACTTGGTACTGCTGGTCACAACCCTTTGAGCCCAGAAGCTCAGCCAGCGTTCAGTCCACCTCAGTGTCTACTTACCTAGCTCATACTTCGTTAATTAAACTATGAGGAGATTTTTGGGAGATGGTGTTGAAAGCCTTACTGAAGCTGAGATAAACAGCATCCGCTGCTCTCCTCTAGCATATTGAGCCAGTCATCTTATCGTGAAGGGCTGCCGTTGCTGTTGCCATGATACCTCCATGTGATTTGAAGGTGGTGATGGCATTTGTGTATTGCTTGTGTTAAAATCCATGATTTGTCTGAGTTTCTCTTGGAACAAATATGCGAGGAAGTAAGTACACAGGACTGAATTTTGTGACATTCACTGATAATAGTAAAATACTTTTTGTCCTGAAAACTTTTAAAATGGTTATCTGAAGAGCCTTCACTTGGGTGTTGTGGAAGTAGTGCAGCTGAGTTTGCAGTCTGTCTCCAAGATTTTTGAAACTTACTGCTGTTTAAGTTGGTAGTCAATTTTTGTTTAAAGCTCATACAGAGAAATGGGTGTTTCTCAGCAGTGACCTGTATATAGCTATGTATTTGTAAAAACCTGGCTTCTGCTAGTACTTGTATGTATACTGCGTTGTTATATGTAAGAGAAAAATGCCGCATCTTTCATTTTAAACCTGAGAAAATTATAATATAAACCTTCTTCTCGTTTGTTGCAGGTTTATGGAATCTTGCTTCTCTTTTTTCTAATTTATGTTTGTTTGTGTTGATGCCTTTTGCCTTTTTCTTCCTGGAATCGGAAGGATTTGCTGGCTTAAAAAAGGTAGGATAATACTGTTAAATGCAGAGTAATTACAGTATATATTCCATTTTCAGCCCTTGTTTATAAAACTGAAATTTAAAGTTTGGAAGGATTTGGTGCTGGAATGTGTATGCTTATGTGAATGTGTTCATACAGATGTGCGTTGTACAAGCAGGTGAAGTGAGTATGCAGTGTATATACAAGGGGGGAAAATGGTCTTTGGAAAGCTGTGTATACTGAGATCAGGAAAATGTCCTTTTTTTTTTTTTTTTAAATAATGAAATATTTTAACCAAGATTATTTTTTTTGGAAATGGTTTTGTTGAGATGCTAAAAGGTTCAATAAATATGCTAGAAATGCTGTGACAAGGGAAAGTACAGGCTTCTTACTAACGGGAAGGGTGATAAAATAACAGATGACCCAGAGAAAACAAGCTTGATTTGTGAATTTTAAAGATTACAAACCTTCCAACAAAGGTTCAAGTGTGGTCAGTATTAACAATAATACGTTAAGAAAACTGTCTTAAATGGGTAGAGAACAACTAAAAATATTCAACTTAGCTGAACACATTCAAATTGAGAGGGCTGAGTATTTCAGTGAAGCACGGAATTTGGCAAAGCAATTTCTGAACAATAAGATGGTAATGATTATATTAATATGTGAACTAAAGAAATATAATGAAAAATTACTATAATGGGAGGCACAGCAAAATGAATTTCAAATCATAAATTTCAGATAAATTAAACTGGAATGACTGTCTAGGGACCAATTGTAGCACGTTTGCATTAATCTTTATCATCAAAATGATTACACTTTTGTTTTTAATGATACTACACTAGAGGGAATTCTGTGCCCTTTAGATGACAGTTATTAGAAAGCAAAGGATCTTGAAAAGTGGTCTGAAATTGGGAAAATGAAATGCATTAAAGATGGATGCAAAAGTCTATGAGTCATTGGTGGATTGCATGTAACGTAAATCAATGAGGGGATAATTGTGGTGGGAAGGAAAGCATAATTCCTGGTTGCATTGACAGGACTTGGCATGGAGGCAATGAAGTCGCCATTTTTTTTTTTGGTGGAATTGGGGAAAACTCAACTGGAGTGCTGCATTCAGCTTGGGATTTTAGGGTTCACGTAGACACCTAAGAGAGAAAATGGCGGATATTAAAAAAAAAAAAAAAGAAAAAAGGAAGAAACTTAGTAAGTACAGCATGAAGGAGAATTTTAATTTGGAGAGAATAATGTGAAGAAACAGATTTTGTTCTGTAGTTGAAGCTACCAGGAGATTACACAGACTGTGACCAATATAGCTGTGTCAGAAAGGACCTGCAGGATGGACCCCACCAAGATGGTGTGTAAATACTTGTTTGGTGTAGGCTGTTCTGAGCTGGTTGATGCTACTGCAGTGTTTGCATTAACTGAACTGTAGATGTATCAAAGTTACTTCTGTTACAAGTTTGGATGACCAAGCTAATGAATTCCGTTTCAGAGGGGTTTGGTGATGGGGCTAATGTGTTCGCTCATCCAACTTGGCTGGAAAACACTCTCCCCTCCCCCTCTTCATTCACTTCAGGTATCTATAGGACTAAGAAAATTTAGCAACTCATTTTATCCTCTGTTGGAGACAGCTCCTTTTTTTTTTTTTTTTTTGACTCGGAAGTATCTAGCCACAGCTAATGTATAACTTCTCTTCTAAAAAAGAAAGAAGTGATTTTGGTGGGGTTTGTGTCTCCTGCAGTCCAACCAAACCCAAGGATTCTCTCCATTAGCGCACCATGTACAGTGCTGCTGGTGCGTCCCCTTGACTTGTAGATTTGTTTGGCTCCAGCAGATGCATTATGTATCCCAGCTGTCTTAAGTTATAGCGTAATGTTTAAATTTATGATGCTGGCTATCAGTTAATCCCATTCAGGATAAATAGGATCACTGTTACATGTTTACACTTGGAACCATTTGTAACTCCAGATGAGATAAAGCCATAATCTGTCTGCAGATACAGGGAAAAAGATGATTGTTGGTGCTTTACAGTCATGTTGCTTCTTCATGGGGGTAGTATTAAAAACCTGCCTATGGTGGGGGGGAACCCGATTTTTTGCAATATTTTTATTTTTTCTTTGTCTTCTGGATGTTTTTGGTACATCTAATACCTAGTACAGTACTCGGGACCTTTGTCCAATATCGGTTCTACCTGGTTGCTCTATTTAAAAGTGTCTGAAATGGATGCGGATGTACTGAATTGTTGTACCAGCTTTGAGTGAGCCCTAAAGGTGCAGGAATTTTAGTCCATTTTTAATATGAACATACCTTGTCATGGCTTGCTTTTCTTAGAAAGTGGCAAATGCCACTGATGGACTAAGTGGATAGTTAAAATTGAGTGTGCTGTTCTGTTCAAATTCTGATGCAGATACATGATTCTACTTGCACTAAGTACTATACGTACTTTTAAAGGAATTACATCACACAATGGGGTGATTAGAATCTGAGAAGATTTATGTTTAATTGAACTCAGGTTTTCATGTAAGATTTTTGGTTTTAGAATCTGTGAAGGGTACTTCCCATTTTTTTTACTTTCCGTAGATTTTGGCACATGGCTTATCTCTTTTCAGAGAAGACTCTGAGACCATGAGTATTTTGTAGAATTCTGGTACTTGTACAAATTATTATGTCTTTGATTATGCTTGTGCAAGTTTTTTTTTTTAAGTCATATCATGTTATTTATCACATCAGACTAATGGGCCAGAGGGAAAACATCATGCAAAGACTATTACTATTAACTGGGAAAATCAGATTTTAGTGATCTCAATGTAAAAAAACATTTCGTACATTTGGCAGAACCTTCAGCACTTAAGAAAAGAGTGATCTACTGTAAATGTGAAGACATTCAATAAGGAGGTTTGGCACAGGATGTGTAATCTTTAATCTTTCAGCTGGGAGCTGGATACAAGGAATAGGGAAAGCAGTTGATTGTAGATACCCAGCTCAGATCTAAATTTGGATAAAAAGACTTTTCCAGTGGAAGCTTTTATGCAGGTCATCTTGAATTTGTCATAGAATTACCTTCATTTAATGAATAAATAGGTCACTTGAAATTTAGGTGTGCACAGTCAAGATGTCTGTTGGAAGGTGTTGATTTAAGAATTACTTGTTGGATTTAAATAAAGTTCTGCAAATGAATGATTAAAAGAGATTCAGTTCTGAAACTGAATGGATTTTTTTCACTCTTTTAATGGGTTTCTTTGTTCAGCTTAAATTGCAACAGTAACTTTAGTCGTTATCAGATATGGGCCTAGCCCCCAAAGTTTTTAGTCATCTGAGTGTTTATCATAGATTACGCTATAAAAGTTGATTTTATGTATTCACTGTAATGTGAAATTTTTGCAAGCTATTATATTTCAGATAACTCATAGGTTACTCTATATGAGCTTTGTGTCACTTTTATTTCCATATTCTCATAAGGAAGTATTGCCCCCTTAACTGTTTAAGTTTCATGAATCAGGATGGGTTTGATTAACCATCTTCCAATTTACTATGGCTTTTTTTCTTGGTTGCCAGTGTACTTTCTAAATGGCACATGGCCCCTCTTATAGGCTCTCTTCGATTCCCCAGGGCAACAGTTTAAGAGAACCAAGGATTTGCATATTGTGCGGAGGAGAGAAATACAGAAATTAGGCACTCACCATGGATGAATGCAGTGTTGTACTGAAAATCAAACTGATTTTCTGCCTAGTTTTTAATGAACAACACTATGTTAATTCAAAAAAAGGCATTTTGGGCCTAAGGGGGTTGACCATACCCTTTTAAAGAGCTTAAGTGCTCTTCCTTGCTATAGTTTATTTCCATTTAGTGGCAGTTGCAGACTTCTGTTATCAGGAAGATCATTATAAAAGCAATATTGGAGGTGTGTAATATATGTATGTGTATATATGTGTACATGCCATCTGTGTGTTTTCATGCGCGTTTGTGAATTAGGTTTTTCAAGACTATTGAAGTAGTTGGAGGTCATTGTGATATGTTACACCTTAGCCAGTGCTATTAACTGAGCTGTTGGAGTACCTGAAGTAACTTTCATCTCCTGCATTGGTATTAAAAATTGTTGTATTTTTCTGTATTCTTCTGTCTTCTTCTTTTTTAGAGCCTGTGCATAAAGTTGTATTTTTTGTTTAGGTACTCTTTCAGTTCTTTGTCACTGGCCTTCTCAAATTCTGTGGTGTAGTTACGAAACAAAGATGTCACCTATATTTCTTAATGTCAGAATTAAACTCATTCTTTATCGTTCTCTCCAAAAAAGGAAAATTGCAGTATTTGCATCTGTAGTTCATGGTGCTGATGTTTCCATGTGTGATAACAAACTGCATAGAAAATTACATGTGTGCTGCTGTGTGAAGGAGGCGAGCATTTCTGAGGAGATAATTGCTATACCTTTTCTTGACCTTTAAAATATGCTTTCTCTTGATGTAACTTCAACTGAAATTTGTATTTGTTTGAAGTTGACAAAGATAAAGATGTTTAGGAGTAATTTCCTTGTAAGAAAATACAAATAGTGCAATTTACTGCCATGAGAAACTGGAATAACTGGGTATTGCATAATCATGAGTGTAGAGTTTTAAAAAGGCTTTATGAAGTATTTTACCTTAATACTGATCTTTGAACTTGAAGTCATGGCATAAAGTTTAACATGAGCGACAGCAACATCCTGACCAATTATCCAAATTATCCAGACATCCCAAAATGTTCAGAACACAACACACAGAGTCTGTGGATTAAGAGGTTGACTCCTGGAACATCAAAAGAAGTGCATGATAATAAAAACAAATAGTACAAAAATTTGAGGTAACTTCCTTGCTTAATTAATTAGGTAGACCAGGTGGAAGCGAAGAGGCCAGAGCTGGTGCTCAGAATGTCTATAAAGCTGAGCAACATGACAGCACAATGGAGGAGGAACAAAGATTTTTTTAATATACTTCTATCCTGTGTCACAGTTTGAAATTGTCCTGGTTTATGTCCCTTTTGGCAAACTTACATAAAAGTGACCTTGTACTGTATTTTATGACCAGATGACTTTTTTCCCAGTGGCTAATTTGTATCAGACCCCCATCTTAAAGAGACACAGAAATGAGTAGGAAGTCCAAGCCGGTTTGTCTCAATGAGCTTTCATTGCATGCTTTCATTATTTTTGCTCGTTTTTGCCACTGATCATCCATAAATTGTTGGAAATGAGTGATTAAGGAAGTGCTGCTTAGTGTTAGTGGCACATGCACATTCTTGGTATGTTTTTTGTGGGTGAGAGGAAATCGCGTACTGCACAAACAAAAAGGAAAACTCCTGCTGGGAACCTTTCAAGGAAATTTAACTTGCATAATGTTTTGATCTTGGTGTTTATTACAGAAAATAAGAGTAATATTTCACCAGCTATTGTTATGTGTCAGCTAGTCTCCCCATCTGCTTGCCTTTCCTTGATATCTCTTCCCAAATTCTCGTTGAATTTATTTTAATAAAAACACCACTTAGAAATATAGTGGTTTATTCATACATTTAAGGCAGGTGAGATGGGCCAGCGTTCAGAACAGTTTATTGCATAGTGCATGCTACTGTATAAAGATTTAGCTGTCGTGACTGCAAAGTCCTGCCTATGTTAGCAGTTGCAGCTTAGCCTGTGCAAGTAAAATGTGGTGTGTAGGTTCCCTTCCAAATAGTGAAAGACAGTGGTTTCTGCTATTAAAAGCAGATTTCTTCCCTTCCCTCTTTCATTGGTGCATGGCTTTTAAAAAAATGGTTTTTGTAAATAAAATTACTTATTTGGGGAGGAAGTGAACATTGAAGCTTTGCAAGAATAGTTACTAGCATTTTTTTTGAAACTGCTTTTTTTTCCCTGTAAAGGTAAGCTTTTGATTGTTAACTTGCTGAGCAGCCATGTCTTCCATCTCCTCAATATTTGAGTTGATTTGATACACTTTGTATTTATCAATAGTAATGACTTTTTCTAGTTATGTTACTATATAGTGAGACTAAACTTAAGTTTCTAATGTGTTGTGTTGCAGTGCATTGTATTTGCAAGCTCCAGATAATTAAACATAGTAATAAGCGTAAGTGAAAAAGTAAGCCTGCAGCTCTTACCTTTCTTGGTGGGTATGGAAATTGTAATCATTGCATTTTTTCATGTAGAAAAGCTGTACTCCCCAGTTTTGCTGTGTGTGCCAGTAGAACTCTGGTACAACTGTAGGTGTAGAACACTGTAAAATACATTTTCAGTATGTGATGAAGCCAATGTAGGAAGTATGTTCAAGTTTAGTTTTGAAGTATTTACTTTTAGAGACATCTTTGCTACTCTCAAGTGGTATTCCTTGGAAAGCAGTTGTTCGTATAATACAAAATACTGGGGAAAGTGGCCTGGAAATCCTTTTTAATATGAGATTGTCTCTAACGAAAACCAGTCAATTCTCTAAATTTGTGTTGATTTTTCTGGAAAAGTGATTTGGAGAGTATAAGTGTCTTGAAGTAGCATTTCACTTTGTGTTTTATGCTTGCATGTACCTCCTACTGCAATACCCACGGGCCACTGTGTGTAATGGCTCACCAAATAGTCTTGAGGTACCCTGTTAACAGTGTATGTTTATTTGGCATTTAAGCTCATATTTATTTGTCTATAAAATCATTCAGCATGAACTGAGACTTTAGTGCTCTGATCTCCATGAAATGTTTACTAGTATGTAACCGAATTATTGTACATTATATTACAACCCATTTACTCATTCCATTAGTAATACCAGAGACAAAAGTTGTTTAATCAGTCACATCAAAGGCAGCTGTTTGGTTTTGTATTTTTGACATATGCTAACATCTTAAGTTCAGATACGAAGTCCAGTTCTTTAAGCTGCAGTCATTTAAAATGACACCACTTAAAATTTACTAGACTTTTTTTGTTGTTGTTTAGAAGCAAGGCCTGATTATTCTGGGATTCTGATTTGGCCAGTCGCTTGATCAGGGTTTTTCCTCCTTCCTATTAAAATAAAAGCATACTTAACTGACAGTTATACAAACCCATAACATAATCTGTAAGATGTAAGGTGCGTAGTTAGGGACTATATTTAGTGGTAAACCTTGTATTAAGAACGGTGTGTATCTTGACTCTTCGTATGCTTCCTGCTTCTGCTGAAGTCTCAGAAATGTCATGTACCCAGCTAAATGTAGAGTGGGTTTATAATTGTAATGTAGAGAATGCACATCTAATATTAAAATTTGAGAAGAGCTTATATAATGGCAGGAAATCGAAGATGAGTAGGTTTAGCGTACTTGTTAGCATGTCACATTGACAAGTGTCTACATTAAACTCCGAAAACATGTTAAAATTATAGCTTTACACTACCAGGTCCTTGATTTGCAGTTCTGCAGAGAGAGGGGGGAAAAAAGAAAATATTCTTAACCTCACAGGTATATTTCAGTGAATTAGTCTGAAAGTTACGTGAGTGTATTGGCCTGCTTTTGAGGACCTGTGACTGGACTACGTAACTGTACTTAAGTTAGTATGAGGTGAAAATAACTTTGCAATGGTGTTGCAGGAATGTGTTTTTCTGTCTGTTCCCAATGACCGTAAGACCAAGTTAAGTTAAAGACCCTAAGGACACGAAAATTACTACAGATAGTTCAAGAAGAGGTTGGAATATTGGTTGTATTAATTTTTGTGTTCATGCATAGCTTTTTTTTACTTTGGTGTCTGTATTTAGACATTTAGGAAAGAAGGCTGTGCAGGACAGGTGAATAACATGTATGTATTCTTCAGCTTAGGGCCATGTCACGTTTCAGCGAGAGCGAGATAGAAATAAATTCAAGAATTGGTGGCTAAGAGAGAAACTTCCGACTGTTGAGGAGTAATGGCTTAATGTGAATTTGTTTTTGTAGAAATATAAAACATTTTATAAGGTTTTATAAGACGTCTTGCTTCAGTCAGTTGGGGACATTAGATGCAAGATCTGACCTTTTGATTTTACCGTAAGGAGCTCTGCGGTTTGTTGAATGCATGTAACAGTTCTGTATTTGGGGACAGCTGAGGGGGCAATAAGTGGATGTTGGTTGTTGCACACATTGGATCAAGATGTGATGAGATGTGATCTGCGCTCCATTTCATTGAAGTAGTTAAACGTCAGTTGGTTGCTTCCATAAATTAGAATGTACTTCTTTTAAAGAGGCCTCAGCTTAACATACACAAAAATAGGCTAACAGGAGATGAACTAATGGTATAGGTTATTCAGCATAGCTTTTCTGCACTACCTGCCTTGCTGCAACTTTATTAGCTCAGCCTTGCTGCAGTAGTTTATGGGACTGAGATTATAATTACTTTTTTTGACCAACCCTAATACAGACAGAAAAGCAAAATGTGTCAGGTTAGTCTGTGTTACTGCAACATTTTCATGTATTTGAGCTATGGAAATCAGTAGAGTAACAAGATGAAACAAGGATTGTTAGTAATATTGGGGTAAAAACACTGTGCAAAGAAAATCCCAAACTTGCTTAGTTATTTCAAGGTGTGGTTTTCTGACCATTACTTCTCTAGCATACTGTGAGAAACTGTATTAGATGACTGATGCATTCTGAGTAGGTAGTCATCTGTAAAACTAATTAGTTTTAGAAGCTAGCACTGGAGCATTAGTTATTCCACCTCATCTGTGCCAGGAATGAAATATATTGCTGAACTTTTGTGCTTTCTCCACTCCTCTGTTATTCTGAACTTGTACTTTTCTGCTGTATTTAGCATGCTTAAGTTTTGTGGAATTTCTGTGGTTCTGTGCTAAAAACTTCAACATGTAGCTGGTAGCATGCAAACAATAAGATGTGAATTTTTTTCTCTGCTGCTCTCATTTAATAAGTTGAGTCATTTTTTTACATTACAGCTTTTATTTTTCTTTTTAGGATAACTTAGAGTTCTGCATGAGTAAAAATAGACATGCTAAATAGCTCTACTGTTTCTAAAGTGTACAGATGGTACAGCCACCAATACTATGCTTGAGTCTCTTAATTGATCATTGATGTAAACTGAAGGACTGGGTTCTAAAATACTTCTTTTTTTTTTCTAAGACACTTTTTTAGGCAGAAATGAGTAGTTTTCACATCTTGTTTGGCTGGAGCATTCTTAATGCCCTCTATAGGCCCTTCTGTTTGTGGTAGATGATAGCTGATATCTAAAAGCCTGAGATGTATTTCTTAATTTTGTTTTTGTTATCAGATTATAATAAAATTTATAAAACTATTTCATTTAAACTAGATCTTTTTCTTTTTGCCATTCTTTGGGAAAGAAGTAAATATTGCACACATGCAGGATCCCTGAAATGGCTGTGATTCAGGGAATCTAGAAGCCTTATCTTTTAGTCAATGGTAAAAGGCAGATGCCTTGAAGGATTTAGCATGTCTTGAGTTAGAGGCTTCAAGAGGGCAATGTGACCGCCTTCCCATCTCTGTATTTGTGTTTATTTTATTAAATGCTAAGAAATTAAATTGGTCTGCTGCTATTTTATCATGGTGATTTGATTTATTAAAGTGGCTGTTTTATGCATAAGGAATATTTTATAAAGATTTGAATATTTAAATGTTTTCACATTAATCTGTGTTTCATTTGAGTTTATTGACATCAAATAGTGACCTTTCAGGACAAGCAAAACCATTGTATATATTTTAAGTCTCTTTATACACTTTTACTTCTTACAAAATTTAGAAAGACTGTGCAGATTTAATAGAAATGTCATTTTAATTCACAGAGAGGAAAATTGCCGTACAATTTTATATTGATAGTGGCAAGTTTTAATATAAATATCTTAACCGTAGAAAGGCTTTAAACAATTTTCTAATAGGCCTCCTTTTTTTAAGTGAGCCTTTACCAGGTAAATACCACTTATGATTCCCTCTCTGAAAACAATGGTTTTTTTCGTTAATACTGATAACCAGCGATGTGATATTTAGACCTTTAGTCTATATTATTTATTTAGTATTACTAGAAATACTCCACATTAAGGATTGGTCTATATTAAGAATTACTTATCCTGAATTGACAATGCAAGGAATAAGCTAATACATCTGTAGTGAGGATTTGTAAGGCAGCCAACAACTTTATTTACAAGGGGGGGGAGGAAGGAGGACCAATGAGTTTGTCTCTCATCCCTTGCTGTGTTCTCTTTTTATTTTTTTGGACACCAAAAAAACTTTCAGGTTTTAGAACTTTAATAGTGACCTGTGTGCTTCTACGTGTCATTTGCTTTTGGGAACTGTCTTTGTGGTTTCTTTCTGCCAGAAACACAATCACAAATTCCAAGTCTCTCTTTTATGGTTTTGTGTTACTTATCTTAATCCTCTGCCAAGCTACAAAGAAGTTGGAAAATATCTATTTATCTTCCTATCACTCCAGTCTAGCAGGAAAGATTCTTTCTGATCCAAAAGTAAATGATTAGAGGGAGACTCATAGTGTCAGAAATCCCACAGCTCCCATGTTGTTGCAGGTGGCTCTGGAAAGTCTGGGAAACTTGGTAGGTGGAGGGAGTGGAGCATCTAAAAGCTCATTAGCGAGGGCTGGGCTAGCAAATGGAACAACAGAGAAAACTTGTGGGTGAAAGGGGTAGCATTGGGACAGTCATTACTTTACTGTGTGTATCCTTTCATTTCTTCCCTTGCAAAAGGTTTGGGATGTATGCTTTGACTATAGTGTTAATAGACCTGCATCTGTCCTTTTTAATAAAAGCTTTACACATAATCCTGTTGTGTTTTGTTTTTGTTTTTTTTTTTTTTTTTTTTGTAATAGCTTCTTTCTGTAAAGGAAGGAGGGGCAGACTGCAGTAGGGTAGTCGCATACATCTGATGCAATGATGTCAACAGGAAAGTCTGACTGATACAGACCCCAAAATATACTATAGCACTGTGGTGTGGGTACTCTGCTGGGACACTGGAGAAGAGGGCCTAAGTTTTCTTTGGCAGAGGAGTCACTCTAGTGGGTGTACTGCATCCTGAATAGATGTCTTCACCAGTCTACTAAATAAAGACTTTTTTTTTTTTTTGACCTCTAGTTGAGTGATTTTGGTCCTTCATTTCCAACTTGGCAGGCGTAGCTCTAGCATTCACTGGTATATGTCTTTAGCCAGTAGCCAAATAATTAATCTTTTTTTTTGATCAAGTTTCTTTAACTCTCATTTCATTTTTTTCTCTCCAGTTCCTAGTTTCTCTTTGAAATTTCTCGATTTTGTGACTTGTACTATGTAACTTAGATTCTATACAGTTAAATTCTTTCAGCTGCCTCCTTGCTCCATTGATGGAATGGTAACTGCCATGAAATTATGTGGGGAAAAGATACTAATACAAAAATCAGCTGAAGTTGCTGGGAATGTTTTTGTGGCTGTGAATTTTTATTTTCCACACGATACAAATCTTAAGTATAAACTCTAAAATAAATTCATTGTGTTGTGATGAAAAGTATTCATTTAAATCCTAAAATCCCCACAGGCTGGGAAGATTCTGTGAGGGGAGAGGTGGTGTGGCAGAAGGCAGTCAGCACTGTTTACAGTCTGAAGTCTTTCATTCTTGCACGGGCAAGGAAACTTTCTTTCCAATTTCATGAATCTGATTCTGAATATGTTATTTCTTGATTAAAATTCTTTAGCTTACTATGTGAAGGTTCTGAGTCATTGGCTTACACGTTTTTAAAATGAACTGAGTTTTCCTAAAACTACAGCTTCTGGTTTTGACTCAGTAATTTGTGGTCATCTCATAAGGTAATGACCACTTGACTAAGTATCAGTGTGCTAAATATACTATGTGTTTCCATGTTACCTGATGGAAAATGGCTCTCCTTTGCTTATTAAAAAAAATTGTTACTGCACTGCCTTGAATAGATCAGAATAAAGGTTGCTCAAAGTATGGTTTCTAACCATAGAAATGGTTAGAATGCTTGAAGCTGATCTCTTCACTAATGCTCACAATTTGAGAAAGAGGGCATATGATGTGCTAAAAATGTAATTGTTGTTAATATAATAAAATCCCCAGCCTCATACCAGCTCTAATTTTTTTTTTTCAGTGCCTCTGCAGATTTTAGCATGTGTGTTTGTTAGCCTCTCGCTGAACAAATCTTAAGGTTACTAAGACTCCTTTTTGTCACGTGAAAACAATGGGTTTCATGTGTACTTTAAATGTCCCATGATTGCAGAAATGTTTCCCAGGCTTTCCCCACGGGTCAGGGCTTGGTGTAAAAGGTAATGTTTACCTGTCTTGCAAGAGGTCAAGATGTCCAAGCAGAACTGTGTTCAAATATTCAGTGCCATAGAAACTTTGTTAGGACTCTCTGGTTTTGTGTGTAATGTAATTTTTACTTCATTGATAATTTTTTAAATTTTTTTTCTGCACAATTTGCAACCAAATTAAAATGTAGAATTAACAAAAGCCATACTATATTATACATTAGTGATGTGGTTCCAAAAATGTCCATCCAGGAGCTAATAATGTCTTCATCAAAATCACTATCACCAGCAAATGTTCCAGCAAAGAAATGCTTTCTCTTGACGTAGGGGTGGGGCTGTTGTTCTTTGGTTTTACCAGGAATTTTGCCTCTTGCAGAAAGGGAAAGTACCATGTAGCAAGCTCTTCTACTCCTTCATCAGCGTTAAAACACAAGAAATCTTGTAAATGTTATTTGTACATATATGTTGAAATTCTTACAGCGTTAGTGTCAAAAAATATGCTTAAACTGTTGGAATATAATATTTTTGTTCCTTATCACAACCAGCAGAGCAAAAATTGGCAAAAAATGGCTTGATTGCCTTCCTCTGTGTAATCATTCTTTCCCAAAAAGCTACAGCCTGTGAGTTTCTGGCACAGGGTTGTGTCACTGCTTAGAATATAACCGTATCTTCCACAGTGTTTCCTGGATATATGGTGCATGTTTTACCTTAGCTTTGCAAGAATGGCAGTTGTCAGAGATTTCCTTTCAAGCCTTTCTCCATCTTGCACGCGACTCTTAATGGAGTGAGGAGCAGTCAGTAGGTTTCTTGCTTATGCACTGTCCTTATGAGTCGTCGTAGGCTGGAGAAATCCCTGTGCTAACTGCTAGTTGCACAAGACCTCATTGGGCAACCAGCCTATGCAGCAGAGTCTTTGCTTGTGAACTTATGCTAGCTTAATGGCAAAGCGTTTTGTATTGCTACATTTGCATCATTCGGAATAGTTACAGAATTTAAAATGGGGAAAAACCCCAGCACTACTACTGTCTCCGTTCTCAAGAATCAATCCTTACTGAAAAGCTGTAAGAAACTATTAACAAATGTATGTTCTCTTAAAAAGTAAAAACCAGCCTCTAGGTTTTATGTGTGAATACATATAGCGGGAAAAGTCTTAATGTGTTACAAGTGGCATGGTAGTCATCCTGCTTAACAAATGTACCGGGGAGGAGAAATAGTTTCCTTAGTAATTACACTTCTTGACTTTCTTGTATGACACCTGTCATCCCTTCAGGACTGCTGTTGCCGTTTGTACTTCACTGGGTTTTTCAGCTGAAGAATGACCCTTTTTTTGGCATGTGCTGTTTTTTTTAATGTTTTGGATATTTGTCCTGGATGACTTACCTATATTAATCATAATAAGAAAGAAACATGGTAAGATTTCGGTGATGCCTTCCAGAGTAGCAACTAAAAATTTGTCAGAATGCTTCTAGAATAACTGAAACCTTTCTTGTTAAAGTCGGGCTTTTTGGGAAATAGGAACCCTTATGCCTGCTGTTCCAGGCAGCGTAAGTAGCTCAGTATTAAACAATATAAAAACTTCTGAATGTCTCAGCAATTGAACTTTAAGGAAGTCTGAGTCGGATATCCTGATGTTGAAGAACTGGGTGGATTTTTAAAATGTGCTGTGAGTAAAGTTGTAGGTGAGCTGTTGAGTCTAAAGTATGAAACTTGAAGTTTAAAAAGAAAAAAGGGAGTGGTGATGGTTAGAGGGTATAATCTGCCAGTCTTTTTCCCCCTGATTTTCTTGATAAAAATTTTTAGTTTTAGTTTCTATCAGATTATAGTTACTAGCTTCCAAAAGTTTTTGTTGACCATATGTTCGGGGTTTTTTCCATCTTCCACAAGACTCCTTTTATGTGCCAAGTTGGCCTGTGTGATGCCAAGCTTCTGCTTCCCTGACAATAGGGAATTGTGCAGGTCATTCACTTTCAGAAGTCCGTTTTGCCTTATGGATAATTTGAAACTCACTTGAGGAAATTGCAAGCTGTTGGAGGTGTTTTGTTTTCCTGTTTAGCAGTTACCAAAGATCATCTTAGGTACTTGTAGTGCTGGAAGCAATGACAATTGATGGTTTGTTCTAGATACCTTCATGGAAGAAGACTTCAAAACTGGGCTACTACAACTAAAATTACTATCCAGCAAGAGTGCCACCTTCCTTCAAATAATGGGGAGTCTGATGCTTACAAATGGGGAGGACCAATGCTTACAAAAGTGATGATGCTTTCTGAGCCCCTTCGCTATAATAAAACCCCCTAATCTGTTCATGTCATGCTGGGTTTTTTGAGATCTTCAGGGAGTGTCTGAAGAAGTAACCATGGTCTGCATTGCTTCATCCATTACCTTTGAGGACTATGTGTCCTGGTTTCAGATTCGTATTTTCTAATCTTCCTGACTGGGAAATAATCTTTCTAATCCCAGGCTTTATTCTAGACAAATTTTTTTTAAAAGGAATATATTTTGTTCTAGATCCTTCTAGTTCCCTTATTTCTTTCTCACCCCTTTGCCTTGTGCACGTAAGTGGAAGCTGAAGTCAGAGCAATATCCTCAGTGTATAGCAGTGAAAGTATGAAAACCCACCACCTTAACATGTATTTCTATTCCCCATTTAATTTTATAACTTCAAGCTCAATTGTTGTGTAGCTTGCGATTTTTCTTCCTGGTATTTGGTAGTTGTAGCACTGGTTGGTTTTTTTTATGTTTTGTTTGGGGTTTTTTTTGGTTTTGTTATCCCTCCAACTCTAACCAGCATCACAGCAGTATTTGGCCAGGAGAAATTAATGAATTTGACCTCCTTGAAGTTGACATGCTAATAGAAGTACTGCAGGGGTCAGCTTGTCTTACTGAAAATCAAGTGTATTGCCTGAGCTCACTCTTCTTGTTTAGAATTGTCTTATCATAGTATCTAAAACCAACACAATTTAGCCTGAGGTAAAGTGGAACATTTTTAATTACTTCTAAAGGCTACGGTTTTGCTTATACGTCCACAGCATGGGAACATTATTTAAGGCTGTGTAGTTAATGCTGTACTGAAATCTGAGTTTGGTATTTTAATTGATAGCGATGTCAAGGTGGTTCTCCTCATGCCCCCACCCCCCCTTTAATAACCTGTGTAGATGTTTATAATTTGTTTCACTTTGCATCTTATGTTTGAATTCTTTAAGTACTGGAACATAGGATAGGTGCAAACCGGTATCTTCCCCCCTGTGTCAATACCCTGGCGATACCGTAGTGCTTTACTGTGCAATCCATGCTTGGTTTGAAGGTCAATAAATCTGTCCTCCCTTAAAACAGGTTAAACTGCAAGTGGAATTGCATTAAAATAATTCATAAGACAGTGAATTTATTGTGCTATATGCATTCTGTTTGTAATGAAGGGCACCTAAAAAATGAAGTAGTATTTGTGTTGTCAAATGCAGGTTTGGAAGTGGAGATCTAGATCAACTTTCTGAAGAACCTGATGAAAGCTGGTTAGTTGTATAGTGCCTATTTCTTTTCTTTGTTCTTCCCTGTCAGAGCCATTAGAGAAGACTAGATGAAGACTTGGATAACTTAATTTTCCTTCTCAAATAGAATATGGAAAGCTAAAAATACAGAGTATTTTTTTCCCATTTCTCTTTCTTACAGTCAGTTTAGTTTCCATAGGAATGTAAAGCAGTGATCATAGGAACTCATGAGGCATTTTCTCCTGATAAATAATTGAACTGGAAAACTGATGTACAAGGTGACTACTCTCTCCTCCTTCCGTTACCTGCCCCAGCACGTGTACATGCATGCACACATGTACACACCTCACTTGCTGGGTAGGCCATCTTCCTTTGTGTGGTGAAGATTCCCTTTGTTTCCAGTTGCACACTGATGGTGAGGACTCAAAGAACTCTTCCAATTGATTCAAATGCAGTCAACTGTTTTGACACTAAGATTTAGTGCTGTATGACTGCTTCTGCTTGCTTGGTTAGCATGCTAACTTGCAGTAGTCCTATGTACCTATGCTACACGTTTTCTAACATTGCATTTATTTGTTAATTCTGTGCTCAAGACAGATACAGTGGTGTAGACTGCACATGAACAATAAATGTTCTCTCACAAGCTGGTTTGAAATCTCCAGTTTTAGATGGGATTGTTGCAGTTTTTGAAGATGGCAGACTAATGCTCCTTTTCACACACAAAAAAATGTAAGGAGTAAATGGATTCAAAAAGTGCAACCAGTATTATGTGGAATAGAAGTGGCAATATCTTCTGTGCCATGAAGATATGCTGTGACATTTGGCTCATCTAAGAAATGTGAGTAATATAATGGGGCTGTGGGAGAGAAGTGAAATGACTCAAGAAATGTTAAGCCAAAACCAAAATGTCAGTGAAGAGGTTTTTGCTCAGAAAAAGATAATTCAGCATTGAATTTCAACATATATTTGCATAGCTTTGCTTTCATAGTAATCAAATTAAATGTTGCTTGCATTTACCTGTGGTGTGTGGGTTTTTTGGTTTTTTGTTTTGTTTTTTTTTTTTTTTCCTGTTCTCGGTCAGGAGTATAGATTGTTGTCAGCTCTTAAATTGGTGATGTTCCTAATGGTAATGGTCAAGCTTTGAATTTGTAACAAACAAAACTACCTCCAGCAAAAATAAGAAGTAATAAAGGTGTTTAGGGCTCAGTTTTCACTACCATGTGTGTTGGGTGTGTTTTTGTTTTTTTTTTTTTAATTTTTTTTTTTAATTTTTAAATACTGTGAGGGTGCCCTGGGTGCTAGCACAGGCTGTCCAGGCAGGCTGTGGTGTCTCTGTCCTTGGAGATGTAAGAGCCACCTGAGTGTGGTCCTTGGTCACCAGCTGTAGGTGGCCCTGCTTGAGCAGGCTGGATCTCCAGAGGTTCCTGCCAGCCACAGCCATTCTGTGATTCTCCAGAGGTTTTCTCTGTGTGCGCATGGTGGGTAAATTCTGTACCTTTCATTCCTTACAAATAGAAGCTATTTGATAGGTACACTAATGTATGTAAGTATGAACTAATGTGCCTGGAACATTAATGTTTTAATAGGGCAGAGTTTTATGGGTGCCTAATTGAGATTAAGTATTTACCTATATGCTTTAAGCATCTTAATTCTTTTTTTTTTTTTTTTTTTTTTTTTTTTTAATCCTGGACTGTTAAAAGCTACTCATTAGTGCCTGTGACAGAATGTTTCTATCTAGTCACTTCACTGAAGTTCTTAAAAATACTACTATTTTACTATTTTTAAATGATTGTCAGTGTATGAATCTGATAGTCTGTACTGTGTAATATAAAAAATGTTCTGCCCTTGGAGTGAAGTGTCAGTCCTGCTTTTCAGCATGTACATGAGACTGCAGTATTGTTGATGTATCACAGAGGTGTGGAGATAGGTGTAATTAGTGGGAGCCAAAGGAGATTGATAGATTTTTTTTTTTTTTGAGAATCAAATATTATTCAAACTAGCATGGAAACAAAAAAAAATGGGAAAGCTCATTAGGCAGCTGACTGATTTTTTTCTAGAGTTTGTGCCAATGGAGCTTTTGGACAAAAGCGGTGGTTACTTTGGAGTACTTACTGTGGTCATTTCCCTTTTTTTGGAAGTAAGTATTATTTGCATTGTCCTAATCTTACCTGTCTTCAGAGACACTTGCAGTAAAAATGAAAAAATGTTATTTACAGTTGACTATCTCCATCACAGTGTGTACTTATCTGTTTTGACAGTATCGCTACTCCATCCAAGGGAGGAGGACTTGTTGTTTGAGTTACCGTGTAAAATGAAATATTTTCCGGGTTTGTCCAGAAGAATCTGTTGCTGTGAAACTTGAAGTCAGAGAGGCTGAGATTTGTGCGTGTGTCTCATAGTAGGGAAGTAAGGAATCCACTTTCTGTGGCTAAGACTTTCTGAAACCCGGAAGGTAGCTTTATATTTTCCTTGCCTAGGAGAGGAGGGGAGTCTTCAAGGTTTCTGGAGAACTTGAAGCAGATCTCTGTGCATGCATCCTTGAATATTTTAGGTTTTCTTCTAATCCTGTGACTTCCTTCTGTTGTTAAGTGAAGGCTCTGAACCAATGCTCAGTACTTAGAGCGTAATCTGTTTGTTTCCTGGTAATTTACAGCTAAAGCTCAAAACTTTCATATGAAACTTATGGCTATTTAATCTTCAAATATGTATATTTGGCTTAGATGCTCACGTTCAAAATAAATCATGGAAGACTGAAAGCTGGTTTCTGAGTACTAAACAAATAACACGTTATTTAACTTTTAACAACCTTAAAGCGACTTGTATTATACACAAAATACATTCTAGGAATAAATCCATATCCTGTCCATGCTACCTTTAATTTGAAATTTGATGTTTAAGATCCTCTGTGGAATTGGACTTAATCTGCCCATTTAAGCCTTTAGGGGGATTTTGTGAAGGTCTCTTTTTGTCTGTTTTTCCTTCTTGCTACTTTAGCTGTTCTGCAGAGGACTGATGGCGTGGCGCAGTTGGTGTGCTAGAAGGGATCAGTGCTCCTTGTTAGGATGCTTGAGGTCCTCTTTCATGGTGGGATGCAGCGGTTATGTAGGGAGCATGATTTTCCGGGTGAATGTCGATCATGGAAAGAATATCCTCTTGTGTTAAGCAGTGAGGGAAGAGTTGAGAAAAGTAGCCAAACTATAAAGTAGAACAAACTTTCTGCATTTAACTATAAAGTAGACTTTTCAGTGGAATATGCCCAAGCTGGGGGTTAGCCTGTGAGAAAGAAGAGATTGCGTTTGCTTGTGGAGATGTATACTGGCAAATGAAGAAAAATAAAATTATATGAACAGCAATCTGATGGTCCCTTAATGCATGGATGTCTGAAGAAACTGTCCCAGTAACTGTGTGGCTTGAACTTAGTAAAATTAGTGGTAAAAACACCAGTAGGGAAAAAACCTATGATTTTGTGTGTTATTTGGTATATTTACACTTGCAAGTCTAACGTTCAACTATTAGAGCATTGCTACATTTTTAGACTCGAGCTAATGCTGTGACATACAACCTTGTAGACCTGTGATTTGTGTGTGTTGTAAGCGAGAAGTACATGCTTTGCTCAGCGCGGAGCATGCAGAGAGGGGAGGTAAGGGATGCAGCAGCAGCAGCAGCAGCGCATGGGTAGGCCAAGAGCGAGCAGTACTCCGACAGCACGCTTGAGGGCTCTGAAGACTGAGAGGAATGGTGCAGGAGCGGTTGCAGTTGAAGAATGTATTTTAACTAAATTGGTGCATTGTACCTGCGCAGGGTTTAATGCTTGCTGGGCCATTTGGCTATTTGCCATAATTGGCTTTCCATTCCCTTGATTGGAATCATAGATAAAAATTTGCTAATCCACTTTCTTTGCTGAAAGTATTAGAAAAGTAATCCATCTTTTAAAAATGCTTGAGCAAAATCATACGGTATAAAGAATACTTTATGTAATAATGAGATTAATGAGAACTGTAAGGCATATGCAATTTAAAACAGTTTTCTATGGTTTTAAGGGGAAAAACGCCATCTGGGCACTATAAAGCCATAAGTACTTCCTTTTTTATGCACTGCCTTTAAAATGTGCAACTGTTATGCTTTTGTCTGCATGATAAAATGTGAGTATGTGTGTAGAAAGAAGGAACTGCTGTTTATTTGTAGGTTTGAAAGTATCTGATTTAAAGTTTTTTGGCTGTGTTTTTTCCTCCCTCTCCCCTCTTCTGCCCACAGGGCATCAGAGCACGCATTTTGGAAACCCTTGTAATGCTTATTCTTCTTGCACTGCTTATCCTTGGAATCGTATGGGTGGCTTCAGCACTCATAGACAATGATGCTGCCAGTATGGAGTCTTTGTATGGTATGGAATTCAACAAAACACCACACTGGTTTCATTTTAATTATGGAAATGGATGTTTTGAACTAAGTGCATTTCTAGTAAATGCTCTGTGAGTATTGCACAGGTTGTGAAGAAGCTGTATTAATTTAGCCATTACCATTTTTTCTGTTAAATCCGTTTTTACCATGCTGAGAATTCTGTGCCCATGTGGACATGATGTGTTCTAAAAACAAGTGACTTAAGTGGAATGGAAGTAAAAGCTGAAGATATTTTTCAGGCTGAAGTACTTGGGGGTTTTGTTGCATGATTATTAACTGAGTAATTCTTAATTTATTCTTGGAAATACAGTTGTTTAATCCTGAACACCTAAGAAAAGTTAATTCAGTTGTGTTTGTGACCTAAGTAGCCTATTTGTAATAAGCTAAGGCTGTGCACAATATTTTCGTTACAGACCTCTGGGAATTCTACCTCCCATATTTATATTCCTGTATATCACTGATGGGATGCTTACTACTTCTGTGTAAGTATTTTTGTGATTATTCCAAAAGATGAATGATTTTCTGTTAAAAAAAAATTAAGAGGCTTTTTAATTGTGAAAATTAAGATTGTGAATGTTAACTGAATTTTGTATTATTATTACGTTTGAATTTAGATGTAAATTTGTTAGGTTTGGGTTCTGAAGTTTGAACAAATGTTACCTTACATTTTCAGGTTTTGAGGAACTTCACGCATTACTCAAAATAATTCCAACTTTTAACTTTTTAAAGCAGGTTTTTAAGAAATAGGGAGTCCATTCTGCAACAGAAAACATAATTATTAAATGAAATGTGTGCAGGAGGTTGGTGATATGGAGAGAAAGGTATTCTGAATATTTAGTTTGTTCTATATTCAGTAAACTGCGCTTCTTCCTTTTTTAATTGAAGACGTTCATATGCAGGTAGAAGTTGGAACACCATGCAATTAGCTTTCTTAATCACAAAACTGGTATCTGGCCAGTCTGGAGGCCAGTTATATGATTGCATATGAAACAAATGCAGTGCAAACCCTAACCTTACAGCAGCTGCTCCTAGCCAGAGTTCAGTCATCCGTGTTTAGGGGAATAAGGAAGATGATGGAAGGCTACAGATCCCACTTGCAATTTCAGCTCCTTCCTGAATATTTTCTAGAAAATTGCCGAGAGGGGAACAGAACATCTCCCTTTCTAGGTTATCATGGTTTCACCTGTTCTCCAGGCTTTGTAGGTTTACAGCTGACACAGGGCTGTCGCTGTGGAGAAAGGATGGGGAATGATAGTTTGAAATGTCCGTAAAACTAAGCAGATCTGTCTGTGAAAGTCGTTGCTCACAGGGACATCAGAGAGTCCCCTTAGGTTCTCTGTATGTGGAGATTCTTAAGTCCAGTTTAATTCAAGGAAGGGGGAGTGAAAAAGATGATTCTGCATGTCTTATGTAGGCTGTTGAAGGGTGAGATTCACAATAGCTGCTGAATGTTTTAATGGAGAAGTTGGCTAACGAACTTCTTACATCTGTCTCACAATTTGTTTCAGCAGAGCTGAAAACACTGTGTGTTCTGGGGCTGTTGTAAACCATACATTAATTGGGATTAAAGGCCATTTTTGGGAAGAGTTAATTGTAACTTACACAAGGACATCACTGAAATTATGTAAGGCCCTCCAAAGGCACTGTGCAGCGGTGGGAAAGGGGTAGGTGCTGGGGTAGAGCTTCAGTAGATCTTCAGCTGGCTTAACTGCTGGAGCAGTGTACGAGTAAGGCTAACTGCAGCGGTGATTTGGAGTACCGCTTCCTTTCCCTGTTCTCCTTTTCCTGCAGGCTTCTCCTGTAGCAGAGGGAGACTAGCCGAAGTTAGCCTTTTGAATACTCTTGTATTTTCCCTGTAATACATAGTAGTGTGAAACACTGGTTAATAAAATAAATGTAATCCTCACTATAAAATCTTGTGTGCTTCTTTTTTTGGCAACACCATTTTACTATAATGGGAACTATAAATGTATATACTCATCGGTGCTGTTACACGTTCCTTCCATCTCCTACACACTTCAGTATTTGAAGGCTATTCTCCCTAAATTGTTGAGTTTTACTAATAATCTTCTATTATCGTGGTTTGAGCCTTTCTCCCAACAAGCAGGTATGTACCATACCTGATAACTCTCACAGGCTATGATCAAAAAGGGCCCATTGGTATTTCATAGGAAAGTAGCCTAAGATCTGGTAGCCGAGCCTGCTGTTAACTGAAGTTGCAGTATAACTTAGAGCAAAGCAGCTTCATGATCGCTTGACCTTACAGCTATACCTGTGCCTGTGAAATGTGTCTGAGGTGTTCTCCAGCACTGTGGCCAACTAGTGTCATTCCATCCGCGATATTGCAGTTTGCAGACGGTGGCTGCGCATGTATTGCCTCACGGTAATGGTGCCTGGAGTGCGTGAAATCCAGAACTGCGCCTGAGAATGGTTTGGGAAAGTGCAAACTGGCCCAGGGCAAATCATGCCAGGGATAGTTCTAGCAATTTACTGGTGCAGGCAGTCAAGTCTTACTGCCCAGGAATGTTTCCTGGCACTGCTGAATTCACTAGTGCAGGCATAGCCTCTGGTGCCACATGCTTTGAATAAATAATTACCTGAGCAAGTTTAAGAGATCTGATTATGTGATGATCCTTGTTGACAAAAAAATCAGTTATGCTCTTGGAGGGGGAGAGATGCTTGTCTCGTTCAAAATTCAGATGATAACAACATGTTTTAAAGTTCATATTGGAGTTTTAAAGCTTTTTCAGTTCTTTTCAACACTGTGCTTGGTTATATGTGGAATAGCACTTTGAATATCCAAATAAAAATTGGTCTTTGACTTACAAATCACTGTTTTGTATAATCTTTCTTCCTCTGCAGTATGCACGCCCGTGGGACTTTCACGGATGTTTACAGTAATGGGTCAGTTGCTGGTGAAGCCAACAGTAAGTGTTACACAGATCTGTCCTCATGTGCTGTCAGAGGGCAGAATGCCATTAGGGAACTTTTTTCTGGAATGCCTACACTTCTACTTAATTCTGCACTTCTACTTAATTCTCTATTCAGTTTATTAGGGTTTCTATAGTCAATATTTGTGTACTTGTTTAAATTTCTCATAGAGTACAAAAGCCGTTTTTTCCACAGAAAAATCTTTGGGTTTTTAAAATAGTATGGACTTCCTCTGATTTTCCGATTTGCAAAACTGTTAGTAATATTAATATTTGTCAGCATTGCCTATTATGTCTGTTTTGCAAATGACTGAAAAGCGCAGGCTTGTTCTGAGGTCAGGAGCAAAGGATACAAGACCACACCAAGGCTGGACTGCCAGAAGGGTACCTGGGGGTACACTTAGATGGGTGAAATGTAGGTAGTTGGCATCTGTAAGAACTTCTTACACGTAGATACTCTGCTGTTCTTGGACTGAATGCTGTGAGGGAAGGGAAAAGCTTGTACTGTGTACAAGTGCTCTGGTGACTTCGATGTCATGTTTCTTAGTTTGCGTTTGCTAAAATTTGGGTGCGCTCCTTCTCATTTGTCAGTTCAACCCTGCAAATACAAAGAAAATATACACTGTTTTGCTATCTGTAAGCTTTAAACTCAAAACAGCTAATAGTAAGGTAAACAGGCTTAAATTTATTTGGTTTCAGCAGTCACTTTTTAATATACTTTTTCAAAATCTGCAGTTATTTTTGTTTAAATAAAATTGAGTGTGGATGTCGATAGGTTGATATGATTTGAATATAGGTCCAGCGTACTGCCTCTTCCCCTGTTCTGTAAGTCTCTTTAGATTGAAACTGAATATAAGAGCTTTAACCTGAAATGAAAACTTTACAGAAAGTTTGCTTACAGTAAATAATCCGTAGCGGAATGGAATAACCTTTTGTGGAGTATATTTGTATCAGCATTGTAAAGTTGTAGACTACATATTTAAGACATAGGTTACTAAAACTAAATGAACCTGACTAGATTAGTGCAGTTGGAAAAACAAATTACTTTGATACACAGTGAGTTCATGTTTCTGTTTCCAAATACAGATCCTCGAAGACCTAGATGAGCAGATGTATATCATCACTTTAGAGGAGGAAGCGATTCAGAGGCGGCTTAATGGTATGGTTGTTCTGATAGTGCTTCAAATACTGTATTGAGAATAGAGTGGTTCTGGTCAGGATTATTGATCTCACTGTTACATAGCCTCTTCTCTCAAAATAGAAAATTTCAACGTCTTGGGGTGTGTGTAACAAGCATTACAAGCTAACATTTCGTTGCTCACTGTGGTGTTCAAGATTGGCTCGCGCGTGTGTGTGTGGTTTGCTTTGGTTTTGTTTTTAGCATGTTCATCAGCTCTAATATGTGAATATTCTGAGCCTAAGAAAGCAAATTGAGTAGTTGACCAGACCCACCACCCTTACTGCAAAATAGTTTGGATTGGTAAATGACTGTATTTTAACCTTGTCTGAAGAACAATGAACTTAGATTAGCAAGAGGCTCAACTTCCTGCATAATGGGGTTTTTTATTCAGAGGATTTTTTTCTGTTTCAGTTCATTATATTTAGAATCTTAGGTAATAATTCATTAAACATTGGAGCAGTCCTTTATATTCTAGGAGCTATTTGGTAGATTTAATAATTTGAAATCTGTTAATGAACAATCAAAATGAATAATTGTACAAATGTTTTAGACATCTTGTATTTAGTATTAAATTTTTGCACTTCTTGATAAGGTATTTCTGTTCTGAAGAGTTTCAAAAGCAGTATGAAGGTTTGGCTTCTAAGAGAATGAGTGTTGCAGCATGGCAGGCACCAATTACAGAAAATGTATCGATTCTATAAACCTGGAAATCATGTTGCAGAAATTCTCTTCTGAATTGCTTTGGAGAAGCCATCCATCCACTATTTATACAATTGCTTCAGGTTGGAAACCCAAAGAATATTAATGTCATGACACATCCATTGTTGTGTTGTCTTATGACTGACTTTAGCCTTAATTTTTTAAATTTTCTGCCTTTCTCTCTTGGTCTTCAGTCTTCTGTCATACGTCTCAATCTCTCCTTCTTTCAAGTCTCAGTAAGTCCCCTTTCAAAGTTGCTTGGTCAGGGAAAATATCTTTGATAACAGTAGATCATTGTGGTTCTCTTTATTTCCAGCATTTAAAATTTGTGAAGGAGTAATGACAACTTTGTGCTAAAATCAGCCATGGTTTCAGTTTAAAAGTGACGTTCACCTTTGCTGTTTTGGAAGCTTAGGTTTTTATACTGACATGCATGCATATATATATATATATATGCTTTTACACAGACAAGCAAAAAGGTGCATGCAGTGGATGTCTTTGAAGCTGTGATGGGGTAATTATAATTGTTCTGTGTGTTTGATGTTAGCTAGCAACTGTAAAATATTTGTTGCTGAATATTTTATGTTGTCATGGTGATTGTGCTTATGCACAAGGAAAAGCGATACAGAAGAATGACCCAGTGTTATTCAGGTATCTATTAGACGTAGTTCAGAGTAGTTTCCGCTATTTAAGTAGAGAATGTGATTGTTTAGGTGCCGAGTGTCTGCTGTTTTTCTGCATAGAAGTCTATGTGACAGTTGTTTATATTGCAGTTCAGCAATATCCCTCGTGAGATGGACTTAGCCTGTTTGTAGGCATCTACTAATTAATTGGATCTGGATTTAGGATGTGTGCAGGTAGCTCCCCTTACCGCTAGCCAAAAGAATGGATTCTCTTTCAGTGAATCGGTTAGTATGCAACGTAACGTGGAACTGCAACCCACCCATGTTCCACAGAGCTCTCACCAGCCTACTCTTAAGAGGTGAAAGACGTGGGGCTTAAATGTCCTTTGACAGGAGAGGGAACGGAATTCTTCTGTTTCACGTGGTGAGGGAATGGTATGGAACCACCAGCTGAAGGAATGCTCGAAAACCCACAGTTTGGTGTACAGAGGAAATTAATGGACAAGCTGTAAAGTAAATCTAAACTTGGATGTAGCATGTAGGTGGCAGGCAGTATGTTCTATGCTCAAGAAGGTACTCTGCAAGATTTTTGTGAGTAATTAATTAAGTATTGTTCTCACTTTTGTGGCAAGCATACAGAGCTTTATATTCTCTGCCAGAAGTCTTCCTAATAAATATGAATTATGGCAGAAAAATAGATAGCATTTTTGCCAGAACTATGAAGACTCATGCTTATCATGCTCATTGCCTTCTTAAAAAATGTTTACAAATGGAGGTGTGGTGCTAATCACATCAATAAATGTAGTGCTGTGATGTCAGAGGCCATAGTCTGTGACTTAACACAGAGATTGGGTAAGGATTTTTGTTGCTGTATCCGAGCAGGTGTATTGGGCTGCACGCTCCCTGGGCCATGGCTGTTGCATCTCTTTCACGGTTGTGGTAGAGGAAATGCATGTGCTCCAGCAACCCTGCTGGACAGTTTTGCAGAAAAGTGTTCTGATGTATATACTCCATTTAAATATATAACCAAAGAGTTGAATTTTTATTAAAACTGAAGAGAACCAAACCATAGGCTTAAGCAATACTTAGTGATTGTCAATGCTGACATTTTTGGTTTTGGTGTTTTGTTTGCTGTTTGGCTGTGTTTTTTTTTTTGTTTGTTTTTTGGTTTTTTTTTAGAACAATTATTATCACACTCTTAGCATTGCTTTGCCATGTTCTAATTAATGTTTTCTGAGACAGTGTCTGGATGTGGGAAGGGGGTAACATGAATCACTGTTTCCACTGAATAGGTTGTGTAAAGCTTCAGCTTTCAGAGGAGGAAGAACATTTAGCTGTGTGAGCTGATGCTGTTTTTGATTCCTATAGATGTAACTGTTGTGGTGGTGATGCAATTGATGAGAGTATTCTGTAAAGCTCTTCATATGTGAAAACAAATCTACCTGTGAAACTGCGTATCTTTTTGGTGGAAACTAATTCTCTTCCTTCTCAGATGGTCTACAGTGTATAACTGAAAATCAGAGGAGGGGGGAGGGGAAAGTTTGATCCTGTTATCTACCCTAGTATTTTTATCTATTGAAGAGATACTGGGCTTTGGGAAAATGTTTGTTTCCAGTGTATTATATTTCAGTACCCACATCACTCCTACAGTTAAAGAATAAAGCTGGGACTTTTTTATATTAAAAGAAAAAAGTTGCCTTCAGCTATTAGTTTTCCTGAATCCAAAGAGACGGGTGGGGTAGGATCAAAAATACTTACTTGATCAAAGTTATTGGCTCTGAAGGTATCCTTACCTATGTAAGAAAGATGAAAGGTGTTGTTTTTATTGCACGCTAGTAACAGTGTAATTTTGAACTAATTGGTGTTGAACTGCCAATCACCTAGGGGGAATGCAAATAGATACTCTTACAATTTCCTTTGAGGTACTGAAGTCTTATGTTGGGGCTGGAAGAAAAACAGAATAATACCGTTAAATTGACCTTAAATGAGCTGCTTTGTGGCTTTCTTGGAGAATCCCTTCTAACTTTTCATTGCTAGTCCAAACTAGTCTCGTCTACCGATTTGATTTATTGGCTAGACAGCGCTGACATTGAACTTTGTGCGTGTTTGAAATAAAGCTAATGTTATAGAGCTTTTAAGAATTTAGCTGCATCCTTTTCAAATACTCTTTTGACTGATCTGAAACGCTGCCTTCCCCTCTCATAAAATATCTTTTTGTGTAGCGACCTGTTGTTTGCTAATATTTTTAAGGAGGAACTACAATAGCACTTAAATGTGATTCAGAATTTCTACTGAAGTGTCTCTTAGAGACCTAATGTGATCACGTTGACTTTGTTGGAAAGACTCCTGTGAATGAATATCAGTGTTTTGAGCTCTGGATTTTTATACTGGGCGGGGAAACAACATATATCTTAAATAAAGCTTTTCCTAGAGACCCTTAAATCAATTATCACAGAATCATTTAGGTTGGAAAAGACCTTTGAGATCATAGCATCCAACCGTGAACCCAGGACTGCCAAGTCCATCACTAAACCAGGTCCCCAAGCACCCCCTCTATGTGTTTTTTAAACACCTTCAGGGATGGTGATTCCACCACTCCCCTGGGCAGCCTGTTCCCATGCTCGACAACCCTTCAGTGAAGAAATTTTCCCTAATATCCAATCTGAAACTCCCCTGGCAGAACTTGAGCCTGTTTCCTCTTGTCCTGTTGCCAGTTACCTGGGAGAAGAGACTGACACCCACCAAATTATGGAGGAGAAGAAGAAAATGTCATATGTTAACTTGAATTTTCTTTCTTTTTCAACCGCTTCCAGTAAAGTTCTTGAGACTTTTTCACTGATCTCTATAGCTATCCTTTTTCTCAACTCATAGTAATTAGTCATTCCATAAAACAGATGTTTTAGACTTTTTTTCAGAGGGAATGCATCAGTGCAAAAGCTTATTTTTATAATGATAATTAGATATGCTTTTTTTTCAAAATGACTTTTTCTCAAAACCTGTGTATTATGATTACTTATTTAAAAAACACTGAGATATTAAGCTGATACTCATATTGCAGGTACTTCAAGTGAACGGTTATTACAAAACAGCATTTGTAGGTCTTACTGGTTTAGTCCTGGGATTTGAGATATTTATGTATTTGTACCACATACACATCATGTCGCTGATAACAGAGGTAAATGTTTAGGCATAGCACAAAGACTGTGTGTTACATGCAAAAATGTGTCTGGAAGAAGCATGCAATTAAATATTCAAAATTAATTTTTTCAACAGTTGGATGTCTCACCGGTAATTCGCATAGAAAAAAAATATCAGTATTAATACTCTGAAATAAAAAGAGTAAAAGTTAAAAAAAAAAAATGCGATCCCAGAAATACGTGTGTATTTCTTGGCTTTCAGATAGGACATCACTGTGCTGGAATATGGAGAATGCGCGGACTGGATGGGCTTAGAAATATACCTTCTTATCTTGTGCTGAGATTGCTGGGTGGATGAACAGACAACAGAAAATAAGGGAATGATGAGACTGGGCTATAAAGTAGCGTCAGTGTGCCAGTAACCTAAGTGCTACTTAGTTTTTGTAGGCAAATGATCACGATACGGGATAAAAGCCCGGACAAGGCTATTAGTCTCATAGAAATTTATTAGGGAGTGTTTAAAAAAGGTCCCTGGAGTGTGGTGCTGTTAGAGGTTAGCCTGCATCCAGAGGTGAGGCCGAGGGTAGGGAACGACCAGCAGGCGAAGGGTGCCAGTGTAAAGAAAGAAAGAAGGTGACAGAGGGGACTTAGGGTTTATTAAGACCTTGGCGCTACCATGGCGTGTTTTTGCAGAGTGAGGTTGGCCTGGAATAGACAGGGAAAATGAGCCCTCTTGATTTATTTTCAAGTGAGATTACTCAGAAATAAAAGGGATGAGAGTGAGGCAAAGATGAGTGGAGAGTTTCTCTAACTTAATCCGGGAAGAGTAGTTCCCGTTTGTGATAGCAAAGAGTAAAAGCTAAAGTAGAAATGATGAGATGATAACTGAGATAGCAGCTCTCCAGTCAGCATTTCAGAGCTGTATCATTGAACACTGTGCAGTGTTTATAGAGGAACTGGAATCAAGGGAAGAAACCACAGTGTGCTTGCACTGGGAAAGGTGGGAGGTTGCGAGAGAGCGGGAGGTGGAAGAGAAAAAGGATGGAGAGGGAAAATGGGCTGGATTTCCTAGAGCCTGTGTAGGGGTAAGAGGAAGGGTTGCTGAGCGACTTTAGGCAGAGATTTAGCAAGAGAGAGAGGAACTAAGATCGTGGTTGTCGGTTTTCAGCTGGTGTAGAGGAGAGAATTTGAGGAATTGCACAACAGTGACACACACATGCTGTAACCTGTATAAAGGAAAATGAAAGAATATGGTTTCAGGGGTGGTTGTGAGGAAGGTGGGATTATGGTTGTCAGAGACACAGAGAGACTGACCAAATCAGGCAAACTTTACATGAGCAGAAGAGGTGTCAACAAGCAGGTCAGCAGTATGGAAACTGAGTTTGCTGGGTAAAAAGGATTGGGGAAAGCTGCAACTGGAGATCTGGCTATCAGCTTGCTTAGTTTGGAGGCAAAGGACCACTTGTCTTTAAGTTGCTAAATAATAATGCCCTTGAAGGGCATCCAGAGAATTTGTTACATCTTGATATATGAATTGTATAGAGGTACAAGACTGAGGCATCTGTGTCAGGCTGCCACACGGTAACTGGGTTTTGGACCTGTGTGACAGTTCAGCAGTAGCTGTTCTCTCGGTTCTTGCAGCAGCTGGTCGGCAGCGTAGGCAGCGGTCCCAGCAGGTCACGCTGCGAAACCTCGGATGTGTTGGACTCTTCCGGTTAGACAGAATTGGAAGGTCCTTGTCTGAGACTCTGTTTTTTGAAAAGTGGTTGAAGAGTCTCAAACATCTGCAGTTTAAAGCCACGCGTGTTAATGTGATGCTTCCTAAATCTGAATCGTCGTGGTGTGTCTTACAGTGCTATAGTTAGTCTCACTCAAAAGAAAACACTGTCGTCTTCTTTTAAAAGGTACATCTTCCACGGTGGAATGCCAGATGGTAGAGTTGGAACGGGAGCTTGAAAAAGTGAAAAGCAAGAAAACGAATCTAGGTAATAAACTTCTTTCTACTGCTTCATGTGGATTGCAGTTTAATAAATGCACATAAGACACTGTGTTTAGCTCGTAGCAGTCGATGGATTCCACTTTGTTCTTAAACAGATGTGTCCATTTCCAGTACTCCTAAATTGTGAGTTTCTCCAGATACATTACATGGAGTCATTGTGTCCCTCTAACAAATTTAAGTAAGGAGTCTAATGTAGATCTTATTTTTAACATAATTGAAGAGAAATTGTAATGCTCTTGACTTCCTTGCATGGAGCTCAACAGCACGGTCTTTTCGTATATGATGATATGATTATTTGGGATGATCTAAGACATTACTTTCCTCTCTGTTTTTGAATTATTTCTGTAAAAGTCAAATTGTGTTTAAGAACAGTAAGATAATTCTCAGCAGGTTTGTTCTTTTATAACTAAAAAGTAATACTTCTGGTAATGGTAACCACTCAGCAGGAGTCAGCTTACTTACTCAAAGGCTTGAGGGATTTTTGCATGTATCAACATGTTAGGTGCAAAACTAAGACTGGTAACAAAAAGTTTTGGGGTGTTCTTTTTAGACGTACTAGTGAAGTCTGGTGAGTTAGTCGTGTCTTTCTTGCTTTATGTTTTAAAAGGAAAATACTGTTTAAATATTTGAAATTCTGTTCAGTCCCTTTAGGACACATTAAAATAGACATCCGAACAGCATATTTTAAAAGTAATTATATTTAAAACTTTTCAGAACTGCTGTATGCCAGAGGAAAAAAAAAGTTCTGGTGAAACAAGCCTGTAAACAAGAAAGAAGGATCTGCTTCTCTATCTCCCCAGCCTTTCTCTGAAGAGACTTCATATTTTTGGCATTGCTTTGTACAGCTCTTTAGGGTGGATGTTTTTGTGAACCAGTTGGTGTTGGTTCAGGATAAGATTTTGTTAGGATAACTTTTGTTACCTATAGCTATAACAAGAACTTACACAGATAGCTAAATGACTCGTTTTATTCTAAGGTGATTTACGGTATTAAGCTTCTGTTTTTCTCTTCTGAACAGAACGGAAGAAAAAAGCTTCTGCTTGGGAAAGGAATTTAGTGTATCCAGCTGTTATGATATTGCTACTGATTGAGACGGTAAGAATTTTGCCCCCCTTCCAAGAAAAATTATAAGGAATTTTTCAGTCACTTGGGGGAATAATTTTAACATTTTTGAATGGTGTGTTTAAGCAACAAATTTGATATTCTTTTCTTGACCGTTTTAAAAAAACTTAACATTATGAAATCTGGTGGGGATAAACATACAAATTTAAAAAATGTGGGATACTTGTAAATAACGCAACTGTTTCTACTTTTTTATAGTCCATCTCAGTCCTCTTAGTTGCTCTCAACATTCTTTACCTATTGGTTGATGAGACTGCAATGCCAAAGGGATCAGGGGTAAAGTAAACATCTCTTATGAATTTTATAACTTCAGTAAAGCTTTGGAGCCCTTACAAAATCGCAAGTGAGAACTTCTGCTTTAATAACATTGAAACTAATGTGCCTCAGCCTTGACTTTGCTTCTAGGTTTCAGTCCTGTGCACACATAAACATTTGTTACATGTCCTGTTACAGCGAGTTCTTAATAAAACTAGTCCAGAATCTTTTTTTAAGATATAGTGATTCAGTAAATCAGTAATCTGGAGTTTGCATTTTACTCATGTCTCCTACTTTTGTATGGACTAGAAATCTTCAATTTAAGAAAATATGTTAAAAGCCAATATGAAAAGCCTGTCTCGGTTTGTGTTCCTCTTAGAAAACATGACATTTTTTTTCTTTTATTATAAAAGTAGTTCAAGAAAGAACAGCACATTGAGTAGCAGTGTCTTTAACCATGAGGGCGTGTTTTTGTTAACTTGGCAATGCTTTCCCCTGCATGTAGCTGTATATGAGCTTGCAGAGCTGTAAAAGGTTTTTAGTGATGATGTCCGCTCTGTCTGTAGTATTGCGAACAACTGGAAGTGTCATCTTCTGAGACATTTTAGTTTCCAAAGTAATGAGTGGAGCATGTATAAAATGCAGCATGGTGGGTAGATGCAGCATACATAAAATGTGAGTAGGAATACACTTCACTCCAGTTTGAAAGCTAGCTGATGTAGTTGCATAGGGTGGGAGACCTGCATGTTAGAAAATCAGAATGCCCCTTAAATACTGAATTGAGAAAAGGCTGTATTTCATGTAAGATGTTAGGTTTTTTAGTCCTGGTAGAAATCAACTTTATGAACAGTTGCGTGTACCTTACTAAATGATGCAAAGTGTTTTTCTCCTTGTAGGGGCCTGGAATAGGAAATGCCTCTCTATCCACCTTTGGTTTTGTGGGAGCAGCACTTGAAATCATTCTGATTTTGTATCCTTTCTTTAAGAATTCTGTCTGTTAACAAGTATTCTGTCTAGTTTTCTGGGACACTGGTTATTTACTAAGACACTTGCCTGCAGAGAAGAAAGAGATGGGTCAGTCCTTCTCAAGCACTCGAAGTGTTTTTGTTTTTTTTTCTTTGGTTCTTAAGACTTTTAGGAGACTGCTGAGAACCTGAGTGAAACTCGCATTCCTTGGAGGTTCCTTTTTCCTTGATTCTCACAGCTATCTTATGGTATCCTCTGTCGTCGGCTTCTACAGTCTTCGGTTTTTTGAAAATTTCACTCCCAGGAAGGATGACACAACTATGACAAAGGTAAGGTAAAGTCTGTGTTGGTGATGGCCCCCTCCTGTCTTTCTTGCCACCCAAGACAAACTGACTCTTTTAGTTAGTAATTGCCCTGAATGGCTCATTTGCAGTGATCAGTATTTGTTTGTAAGCTGCGTAAATGCAAACTGGAAGATTTTCAAAATGCTGAATGAGTGGGAAAAAGGATGTGCTCTGTTTAGTTTGGATGGCATCCATTCACTTGTAAAAAGCCGGGAGTAGCAGAGCTTGTTAACTAGCTATAGAAAAGCTAGTGAAAGAACTTTTTTCAAAGGAAACGTATTGCTAATGAGTAACTTTGATTGTGCTAACTGTACTTCAGGGAGCTTGTTTGAAATCTGAAGAACTTGGTTGCTAGAAGTAATACAGACAAAGTAATACAAATTTGAATAATTAAACTAAGACTGAGGAGGTCTATTCAAGCAACGGTTTTGCAGTCTGAGGCTAATTTGACTTTCTACAATTTAGCACTGGCTTCAGAATAACGAGTGCTGTTACCCAAGGCTGAGGAACATGCTTAGGTTTTTGGCAAAATATTCCCACAGCTGACAAGGGGAGGTGATTGGTAACCAGGGAACAGATGCTGAATTTAATTAATTATTTTTTTCAATGTGTTTCATTGTGTGTTGTGGGATTTGTTTGTTTGTTGGTTTGGTTAGTTTTTTAAGGTAATGGATAAAGACATTTTTACCATAAAATGTTGAAAGTGAGAAAGTAGGTAAACACACAACACGGTTATAGTAAATAAGTAGTAGGGAGTTGGAATGTCCTTAATGTTTCCTATTGATTGTTTACAGTACTGCAGGAATAGTGTAGAATTAAATCGTGAATGCACAACTGTCTACTTACTTTGAAGAAGTTTTTTGTGTTTTTTTCTTTTGGATTCTGATAGAATTAGAGCTGAAGAAAGTGATCCCTTGTGAGAGAAAGTTTCAATTACTCTTTATAAAGGCTTCACAAACTAGAGTAAAATCGAACAGCTGTGAATTTTTTCGTACTATTTAAAGTAGTCAACAGGCATTCAACTGAAAGGAAGCTCTTTGTTGTAATTTTTTAAATAATGCTAATCCTGCAAGCAGTTACATACAAAGCTTAAGCTGATGTATCAGTCATCTATTCTAAGCCTATGGAATGGTTCTTTTTATAAAAGTTTGCAGGAACTAAGTAAACAGTTGATGCTTTGCAACATGGCAGTTTTGAATTATTTTGAATCTAAGCGTACATAACACTGATTACAAGCAGATGATTACATATTTGCTTTTGTTTTTAACTCGTCTCTTGGATCATCTTCATCTTGTGAAACGCTGTATGGAGAAATGTGACAGAAGTAAGCAAGACTAACTATGCTATTGTAAGTTTCTTTAGGTTCAGTTTGGAGAATGTAACTTCCAGGAATTCTTTTTCATCTTGACTACTGGTTTTAGTTTTCCGTTGTTTTGTGTGGTTTGGTTGTGTTTTTTGCCCTTCAGCAATCCTCTGTATAATTTAAATGCTGTTTGTCATTTTCAAACAGATCATTGGAAACTGTGTCTCTATCTTGGTGCTGAGCTCTGCTTTGCCAGTGATGTCAAGAACACTGGGTAAGTGAAATGGGAGTATAACACATTGTAATAAAGGATGTTTAATTGGGTTAAAAAACAAGAAGAAAGAACAGCCAGTAGCTGTAGCCTTCGTAATATGTATTTAATTTGCCACCACTTTCAATAAAAAGAGCATATATGTGTGGTCTTCTTTTTTTGCCCCAACATGAGCCATTGAACATACATTCTATGTACATGAACTGCAGAACATACATGCTAAAAAAAAGATGCTAAGCATTTTCTAGAGAGTAGATTATTTAAAAAGGTAGGTCAGATTTAAAACTTAAAACAGGAGATGGTGTGAAGAGTAGATACAGAGACTGCTTGTTCAGTAGTGTAAAACAGTTTCATGTTCACTGCGAAATTACAGTGCTCAGTTTTTGTGGAAAAACTACGTTTGGGGATTTCAGTATAAAATCTGAGTGCAAATGTCTTTTTATAAAGTTAATGAATCTTAATAAATTAAGATTTATATCAGAAATAATACCAGGCTACGCTCATTTTCCCTGAAATAATCTGCTTGCATTCTTTGTTACTTCAGTTTTCAAGTATAAAAATTCGTAGCCCAGCCTAGTAGAACTGAAGCAGTTCTGATTTTATTGTTAAGAACTGGCAGTAGCATTTGAAGTGGAAAAACTGTTTTAACCAGTTGGAAAGAGAAGATATTTTGTATCTTCACTTTGTTTAATTAGGTAATCATCAGCTTGAATTCTTGAAGTTAGATTGCAAGGCTATTATATGTTTAAGTAGTGCAGAATACTTGCAGCTAATGTGAGTTTCATTGAGAACATGAAACGGAACAAAACAAAAATCTTCACCTCGGGCTGTACTAGTCTTAAACACGAGCTGAGGAGTTTAAGCTCAGGCCCACAGACCAGTAACGTGTACCCAGCAGTTCTGTGGCTGATTCTCCTTTCAACCAGCATACTGTCAAATGAAGAGCAGTTCATACTTTCCGGTACTGTATATTTTCATGCTGTGTCTATCTACAGATGATGATTTTTATTAGATTTACTAGATAATTCCTATAACATGCCCCCCTCCAATGCATTTTGGAGGGTTAAATCTTAAAATACACCTTCTAGATCTCATGTTCTAAAGTCTGCAGTAAAACTTCACAAAAATGCAAAAGAATAATTCAAGTATTTAAAGCAGTGCAGTTTTAAAATATAGCCAGTATGCTAAAGATTTAAGTAGCAAACCAGTTCTAGCACTTAGAGCAAGATGTTATGTTGAAAAATTAGTTTAGAAAATTTTTTAACATTAGTATTGTGTCCACTAAGTTACTGCATTCATCACTTGTTTAAAAAAAAAAAAAAAATCATTGTTAATGATCTACGAGATTAACAGTTGGTAATAAATGGATTCTGTGGAAGTAAGTATACATGCTGGGTGCATTGTTGTCTCATAGGAATCAGATTAATGATAAAACTCTCTTAAAAAAAAAAGACTAACAAATGAAATTCCTGAATAGTTTGCCATAGAGATAAATAAAAGAAGAAAAAAGATGGAACAATTAACACACAGCTAACAAATGCAGTCACAGCTGTCCAAACAGGATTAATAGAGTGTGTTAGAGTACAGTGAGTCATGTGGTGCTTTGCAAAAATATCAGTGTGTTGCACTACATGCTACCGCCCTGTGGCACTGAATAGATAAAAAAGAAATAAATATGTTAAGCAGATTCATAGTCTTTCACTTTATTAAAAAAGTGAGTTTCTAGACTATACAGAAAAGACTAGACTTTATTCTTATGGGAAAGGTAAAAAAGCAAAAGTTACCTAATACATGTACTGACCTTTTTCAAGTTTTAAAAATGGAAATAGGGGAATTTTTTTTTTTATACGTTTTGTAGCATTCTCATTAGATATGTCGGTGGTGGATGTGTCTAATTGTCATTCTTTTAGAACTCCAGGAAAGTTTTTACTAAAAGAAGTTAACTCGGTATCGCTAACCACTGAGAAACAAACTGGGAACGGGGCACTTAATTGTCGAGAATACAGAAAAAAAGAATTGCAAACAAAATTGAATTTTCTGATGTACAGAAGTTTTATCATTTAAGTAAACAGTGATTTGAAACTTATTTGTCTGTACAGTCAAAAACATAGTTGGTTTTTAGTTTGTTTGGTAAATTGTCACCAACTTTCTTGGAGAGAGAGAGAGAGATACGTGTTCACTAGAGATGTAGCTTTCTGTTTGGTTACTGAATAGTTTTTCAAATTGCAGTCATGGGAATTTTTTTTCTCTGTGGGCTGAGTAGATACTTCTGTAAGAAAGTCATCAAAAGCTTTTTGACCCTTTTTTCCCACAAATTTACAAAATGATATTGTCTCAGATCTTTTCTGATGAGCAGTGGCTTTTTCTTTAATAAGAAGAAAATGAATGTAACTTGTGGACAATATTTTTCCCACCTGCTCTAACAGAAGTGTCAGGCTTCGTTGTTGTTTGTCCTTATAATGCCTGCTCTATTGCTGGCTATTCTTCTGAACCTCTTTGTGTCAAGGAGTATTATTTCTTTTCCAGAGAACTCTTCACCCAGTGCTCTACCTGGTTTTGTTTCTTTTCCTTTAAAGGTCTTATAGCTTATACATTTTAACCTGCTTCCCAATTTTCCTGTAGCTCTACAGTCTGATAAAACACTCCTTCAAAAATATTAAGGATACTGTTTGCCTTCAAGTGTGAAAGCATCTCTGTGTTTATTGTCCTTCATCTGTTTACTGGTTAATTCAGTCAGCTAGTTTTTGGTTTTGTGCTAAGGCCGCCTTTGCTTTTTTGGTATTTCTCCCTGCTTCTCTTGTTGTTTTGATCAGCTTCAGTGATTTTTTTGTTTTCTTTATCCTTTGACACTTGTTTTAATTTTCTTCATTTTGGCATGTCTTCCTGGGATACCAAATTTGATTCCCATGTTTTTTATTTAAATGACTGATGCTGAGTACAAGAGGCGTGTGTATCTTTCAATGTTGTGATAGCTGGCTGTGAGTCTTGGGTATCGAAGTACAATGAGAATCATGTGCCAGGTTTACCCTTTGAAAGGATGGTAACTGACCCTAAATTCTCTCTCTCTCTCTCAATTTATTGTCACTGTTGAAGTCACAGTTTTTAAAAGCCCCCAAACTCTTTCAAAATAAGGTTGATAGAAAACTCGCTTCCAGGAACTTTAGAGCCAGGGTTGTTTTCTGATTGCTTAGTTTTCTGCTGCCATTTCAGTTCTGGGGCAAGGTAAACTTCCTTCCTTCCCACTATTGCTTTCAACTGTGAGAGCGCACATCACTTTGACATCATCTGTGCCAAATTTTTTGGGGAATATGACTCATCGGTCCTGGACAACTGCTGTTTGGGTGTCATCTTAATATTCTGCCCTTTACTCAGTGCAGTCCTTGATGTAGACCTGGCAAAGGAACGACCTGTGGTTCTTCCTCCTCTGCCCTCTCAGATGGACCCTACAGCTTGTGGACACTTCCACGTTTTGGAAAAATTTTGCTCCCTTAGCTGTAGTGATTGACTAGCCTTTGATCAGCACAAAGCCCAAGCGTCAGTATTATGAGCTCCAGTGTGAAGAAGACCTGTCAGCACTGTCTTTCAGCCAAACTCTTTTCCTCCTGTGCAAATGCTCTGTGGCTATAGTGGTGGGTAGATCTAGGAAAAGAACTGCAGCTGGAAAGATGTCTTTAAACTTTGGTTTAAAAGCAGCAGGTCTGAAAAAACAGTTACAGAGGCTTAGTGTTTAAGATGCTGTGGCTCTTGTGGAAAGGCTTTTTGTTGCCTGTATTTTTTTAAGTAAGCAAGCCCACAGTGCTTTTCATCCTTCACTAGGTTAGATAAGGATTTTGTAGAAATTGAGATTTCAAGCAATTTTCATACTAATACTGATTTTTTTTTTTCCTGGATACATTTATTGAAATTATAAAAGCAGAATTCTTATCTGGAATAGACAATGTAGTTCAGCTCTACGTTATTTAAACATTTTACTAGGAAACTTAACTAACATTTTGATATGTGTGTTTTAGCGGCCAGTGAAGTAGCAAATTACCTTGAGAGCATTGTCTTGTGTGTTTAACCACGTGTTCTATAGTGTGTTGTCTGAAAGAGTTTTGCTTCCATGTGTAAAAACTAATAGAATGAAATTATTGTGTTTTGTAAAAAATGTAATCAAGATTTTGATGTATATCTTAAATGTGATTTTAACAGGAATCACCAGATTTGATCTGCTTGGAGACTTTGGAAGGTTTAACTGGCTGGGAAACTTCTATATTGTATTATCTTATAACTTGCTCTTTGCTATCATGACAACGTTGTGTCTGGTCAGAAAGTTCACTTCTGCTGTGCGAGAAGAGCTCCTGAAGGCATTAGGTAAGACAGTGCTGAAAACTTTGTTTGTGCTTGAACGTTTCCAGCATTGATACCGTGCTGTGCTACTGTTAAAGTTCTGTTGAAACTCGCAGAAAACTCTTGTTTCGGTGAAAGTTTCTTTAAATTAGGGTGAGAATGCATAGGTTTGTGTTATTTTTTGAAGAGTCAGGAGCTGAGGTGCAACATTGATCTTAATGCGACGTCTGTGTACTTACGGATCTGCAGTTAGATTTTTCAGCCTTTAGAGAGCACAGAAACATTCGCGTTGCTACTCAGCAAGTATTCCAAAATAGAACTCCAACTTGTGTGTGGGTTGGCTTTTTTTCTTTTTTGTTTAAAGCAACTTATTAATTCCTTAAAAATGCTTTAGTGGAAATCTTAGCTGCTTTGTTGTGATACTTTTTTTTGAGCACTACATGTTCAGAAGATCTTTGTAGAGAATACACAGGATCTTTATAACTGGCTGAGTAGAACCTGTACTTGATATAGTCAAAATTTTGATCAAATTGTGCGTTCATGTTTCTGGGCCATAGAAGAAAGGCTTGAAAAATATTTGATACTAAGAGGGTAAAAATTTAGTAATTGTGTTGTTACTGCATTTTATCTTTACTAATTAATGAAGCTCCTACCTCTTTAGAACCCTAGAGTAGTGTTTGCTTAAACTGAGAGGACTAATGGTAAAACTTCAGTGTTTATTTATAACCGGTTTCAGTTTGTAGTGTCTAAAAGGTACTTAGGTTAGTTTTCACCGATTACTGCTTTCCAGAATTGTGACCCTGGTAAACAAAATCCAGGCGCTTCCTAGAGTGCACCTCTGCTGGTGGCAATTAAGTTAAACCCAGACCTACTAAATAGGGAAATACGAAATGACTGATAGTGTAGGATTAAAACAAACCGTTCTGTGACTTTTGATGTTGCGTTTTGAAGCTCCGGGGGAACGGATTAGTGGGCCAGGGGTGTGTAAATCTGTCCATTGATTTTTATGCTGAAAATATTTTCAGAGCAGTTCCATTGTTGATTGAGACAGATACATGGTGCGAGTATGATGTATTTGACATTATCCCCCAGCTTTTAGTTAAGGTCATTTTATGAGAAGACCTTGATTCATCTCTTTCAGTTGACTTGCATAATCCTATTTTTTTTGTGCAACTGTTTTGACTGTAAAGGGATTATTTCGTATAATGTAACGGCTGTTGTAGAGCTCTGAAGGAAATAAATTAACATCAGTCAGCATGGGCTTATAGCAGCAGGTCTAGTAAAACTTTAAAGTTTCTGTCTTAAAGCAAATCATGTAAAAGTTTTATCTTGATAATTTGTGGCACTATACTGTATTAAACACAATGTTGAATAAATATATGTTGACGGCAGATTAACAAAATTCAAAATGCAGGCATAGGAGGATAATGGTCACTGGATGGCATCATTCTTGCGGATTCTTTAGGGGTTTTTTTTGGCCTCTTGCTATCACGTATTACATGATTTTTGCGTAAATATTGTGATTAAAATGGAAAAGCAAAGTAATTAGTGAAAGGTTTGCATTTGACATAAGCAGGGAGTTATAAATCCTGAAGAGTGCAGGTTCCTGACACAAGCTGGGTTTGTTTTCAACACTATACATAACAATGTCTGTTAAAAACTGTCACATGGCATTCGGAGAATGAGAACCAAAATCTGTGTGCTCGTTACTGCCCCATGCTGAAAACTGTGATGCTGAGGACTAGAGGTTGGTGGAGCATCATAGCTCGTTAGTGGGAGGTAAATGCCTCCTGCAGGCCTGTGACCAAGAGAATTCATATAATATTGGGACTTGGCAACAATACAATATTAAGCGGGGGTTTTTTATATAGCAGTGCAGTCAAATTTGGGATTCCAATGATGCAAGAAATTTAGCTTGGTATGTCATGGCACTTCAGTAAAATGTTCAATACAATTCTACACCAAATGAATAAGAAGCTTTTACCATTTTTGATCCTTAATTTTAGAGACTTCATAGATTTATCATCTTTCCCCATCTCTCCTTGACCAAAAAGAGTGGTTTAACTAATTGCCTGGAGCAGGATGGGACAATTTATAATTAGCACTCATAGTAGAGAACTATGCAATAAGAACAAATGGGTGAAAATGCAGACAAACAAATTGGTAATATCATAGGCCTAAAAGTATTATTAGACATACAAACAATTTAGAGGAGTGATGTGGTCATCACCAGTGATCTTAAGAACAGTAATGCATTCTTTTCAGAAGGATGCTGTATTTAAAAATAAATAATGTAGGCAATTATTTTGGTCTTTGTAGGCTGACAGAGTAAAGTATTGCAAGTCTTTCTGGGTTTTTAACATCTAAGCCTGTGATTTAGGCAGTGTGAATTTAGGCTTCCGTCACCTCCATGCTTGTTCACTGTAGTGGACTTTTCTCCCTTAAAACACAACTGAGGGAATTTCCCAGAAATAATTCTTACCTGAGCTAGAATGTCAGTTTTGGTCTTCAGCAAACCCAAAGTCCTTAATCACAAAGTAGAAGTTGGTTTGTTATGTATTCTTTTGAATACCTGTACGCTTGAAACATGGGAGAATCTCAGTTTTTCCTTATCGTGTAATGTTTTGCAGGATTAGATAAACTTCATCTGTCAAACAATCCAAGAGACTCAGAGACAAAGCCGTCTGCGAATGGGCATCAGAAAACACTGTGATTAACAATCACCTGCAATCAACAGAGCTGAAAACATCAACCTCATGGCATTCCTGTCATCTCATCAGCATTTTTATATTGATTTCATTTGTTGATAATTTGGGTCCAACCTTGTCTCATTTTTTTTGATGCTGTGTGCTTCTGAGGAAGTTACGTGTATCAGATTCTTCTCTTTCCAGTGAACTTTCGGTCTGCTTGTTTATTTCCCAGTAAGTTAATGCAGGAGGTGCCTTGAAGACTGGAAGCTGAAGAGAATAATGCATTCCTTTTTATTTGTTGAAAGCCTCACATTCTTAGATATAACCCTGCTGCCATTTGAATGCACAGTACCTCCTGTGTTGTACAGACACAGCTATAAAAGATAACTTTGGGACTTGGTTTAAAAAAAAAAAGATACACTTGAAGCCCAATATGACCCTTACTGGAAATGTAAAATACCTGGAGTAGGTATCCTTGACAGTAGATAAACACTTCCACTAAGAACATGTTAAAAAAAAATATCGCAGTTCCTTCCATGCTGGAGCAGTAGGCTCTTCATAGTCTAACGTCACAGAGCTTTCTTAGAAGGCCAGCGGTCACAGCTTTCTGCTCTTAGCTGTACATGCCAGGTTGCTTCTCTGGTAGTCAGTGTCTTACTGAATAGTGAAGTACAAGATGAAGATTAACTTCAGTGTTAAATCTGAGCCTAGTATGCTTTGTAAAAAGCTGTGTAGACCCCTTGGCACAGCTCTTACAGTTCTGTAAGCTATTGTGCCACGGAGGTCACTTACCCTACCGAGTACCCCTGTAAAATTCTTGATGAACTACTGTGTATAAGCAGTACTTGTAATCAATGCAAGTAGCACAGGCCGAGGAGGCCGCAACTGCAGTTTTTTACAATCTTTAATTTGAATTAAATTATTTCTCTGAATTTATACTATAGTTACCAGGATTTCTGTTCAGTGGCATAATCCAGTATCTTTCACTAGCCCGTTTTTTAATGTACACATGAACATGTATATAGGCCTGTATGTGTAGATACCTTAAATTAAATTCTAAGCTTATAGAGATGACGTAGGTGTCTTGGTAAGTAAAACTTGTGTTCAGTCTTGGTAGTATGAATTTCTGTGTTACAGTTTAACTGCTCAGAGGCCTTAGATTCAGGATGGCATTGGTGGGTGGCAATTTCCTTTTTCGTAGCATTACTTCAGCCTTAGGAGTCCTTTAAAAAGTTTATAGTAAAGAAAAACCCCCGTCAACCAAAACCCAAGTGTGTGTTCAAAATCTGGTTGCGCTTTCATTCTGCTCTGCCACAATTAATCTTCAAACAGGTTGGAGAGGGGACACCTTCCGTGTGCCTGTTACGGAGCGAGTCAGATAATGTTCCTGTGTATTTCCCATTTCTGTAAAACAACAAGTGTGTCTGTAGTTTGAAGTCTCACAGGCAATCAAGAGGTGACAACTAGCTTTCCAGTGTGGTTCCAAAAAAAACCCAAACAAACCACACCTTGTGTCAAACACCCTTTGGCTGTTCGGAGGTGGCTGGTCTGGGCTGTGGGTGTGTGAGCCCCCCAGCCCTGCTGCGGGTGCTTCAGCGATCAAGCTCCAGTAGATGTGAGGATTTCTCAGTTTTTTTGCAGTTGCCTTTTTCTGACTTGAACTGGGGCATAATGTAAATATTGCTGTGGTAAATATGATGCTAGAGAGTTACTTTTTTTTTTTTTTTGTGGTTGCTTTAAATTCAAGGCTTATTAAAATGACTATTGATGTGTTGTAGAGTCTTGGAAGACAAAGTAAAATTGCTTGATTTCACTAAGATTCACAAGCATCTTTTCTGTTGTTTGAGTTCAATGCTGACGTTTGAGTGAGAAATCTTTATGCAAGTCAAAGTCCTGTAAACAAGAACAGGGAGCTGTAACGAAAAGTTATTTTAAAATGTGTTTACATTTAAAATATTGGAAGATTTACTATTAGGAGCGTCATTCAGGTATTCTCAGAGCTTGTAGCCTTATGTATTAGCGTTATAGTTAAAAATAACGGAAATGTATCCACTTGTCCATGCAAGTGATTGTGTGACCAAAATTGTCCTGGTGTCTTTAATGGGGCTGGTGACTTGTGTGTGAGTCTAGGTAGCTTTATTCAAATATTTCTATTACAACTTAAAGACAGTTATTTAAATACAGTCTGAAACTGAATAAATGAATTTAAGGAATAAATGTAGGGAGTGTGAACCAGCATAGGTCTTGGCTCTTCGTGTTTTTGGAGAGATGTTTGTCCTGGCATCAGTGACCCAAGAACACAGAAGAAGATGGGATTACAATGTGTATGTGGTTTCTGAAAGTGAGTCAGGCAATTACTTCAATTGAGCAGAGACAGTCCCTGCTGACAAGCATACGAGTTTCAGGCAAGACTGTAAAACTCTCGTTCAAAACGAATGTTACAGCCTTGCCTGCTCCCACCCCTTCTGCGGGGTTCCACCATCTGAGCAGCTGTGTGGGCTCAGGCTGCGTTAGGGAAGAGTTTACACCGAGCTGTGGAGGGTGGTTAAGGTGCTGTGTGGTTTCCAAGGTGGATGAGAAATTCAGAACTACCCTGCGCAACTACTGACAGTGTTTTGTTCTGTCCACATTAAAACATGCCGTTGGCTTTGAAATGACATGCTTGTGCAAAACTTCTTTACAGATACAATGCTACCCCATATACTTTGTGTAAGATACAGGTCACTATATACTTTTAACAGAAGCATATGGTCACTTAAATACAAGCAACTGGTAATTCATTAATGGATATTTCGATACATTCCTAGTATTTTGACTCATGTAGAGTCAGGTGGTCTATACCTTCAAGGTATATACAGCTGATCTTAGTAACATTAACATCTGCCTCACTTCTCAGGAGGCAAAAAGCACATAAATGCTTCCATCTTCAACTAGATACCACACAAGACCAAAAAGTAGATGTAAACTAAGTGTTTTAAGTTAGCTGTTTCTCAGCTTTATTCTGTGTTGGTAGCACAATATTAAATGCAGTGGCAGAACTGTAATCTTGCGGGTTTTCTAAGCGTAAAGCACACATGCTTATCCCTTTAAGCTAAAAAGTAATAGTATTGGTTACTGTACAGTTTTTGCATTCATAGGAAGCTTTGTTTACTGTCTGTAATGTAATGTTTATCTTTGGTCTTGCTCCTCCACTACCTTTTACCCTGTTGACTGTTTTTGCGTCATGGAAATTAAAAAGATTTGTCAATGTTTTCCTTGCCTGGCTCCAAAGTACCACCTTGAGTAGCAGGGAGGCGCAGCAGTGTGCTGCCATCAGGCCTGTGCAGACAGGAGCTTGTGCAGCCGTGCTTAATGGGATGGGCACGCGAGTGGATGCTGCAGGGTGACACTTTCTCCAGTGTGTCACCAGGAGCGATCAGTCGGAAGGGGGCTGCGGCCCTTGTCTGTCCCACCCTGTGTGTCCTGCTCGCCCCTATGTCGCTGCAAGCAGCTGATGCCACGTCAGGTGCTCACATGTTCCCACTGCTGCGCAGTAAAGACAAGATGGCCCTCTTCTTAAAGAACTTACAATCTACTTTAGACAGGAGTAACGCGGAAACAAAGAGCAGTTGGCCTCTTCATGCGTGTGACTTTTCTTGAATTTTGTAAGAACATTCTAGGTTATTTTCCTTTCTTTTCCTCCTCTTTCAGAAGCGGATGAGCTCAGGAGGTGTACGTACGGCAGCTGAGCCTTACACTTAGCTAGCATCTACAGGTTTGAAGGAAGACAGCTAAATCCTGTTGGTTTACATATACTCTGATTTTTAATCTAGGTAAAGTCATTTAAGCAGACACTAAGGCCACGTTAACAAGCTCTTCAAAAAGAAATGTGCTTGGTTTTGTTTAAAAAAGTGTTGATGTGAACTGTCAACCTTTAAATGCTTTAAGGAAATAAGATCCCCTACCCCCTAGTGTTAATATTTGTGTTGGTTTTTTATTTTAGTGCTGACTTGAGACAATATTGTGTACACTAACTTCCCTCCCCAGCCTGTGTGTTTCAGGAGCTGAAACCTAGAGCTCCTGAATATTGAATTTACTATTGGTAAACTGGCAAGTTATTTCAGTTGCACTAACAGCATTTGAACTTCCAAAAATGCCGTTTTTGAGTCCATCCTGTTCAGAGAGAGCAATCTCTCCCTGTCACTAGCTGTCACCCAGGTGGTGAGACCCTCTGCCACCTTTTTCTGCTTTGCCCCGTCCCCTCACCTCAGGCAAAGAGTCTCTCGTGCTGCCATAAGAAGTTGTGATGCTCCTTTTCTGTTCATGGCGTGAGGAGGTCAGCCTGTGGTCTGTCCGCCTGCTGCACGCAGTTGTAGTTGCTGAATTGGGTTACTTCTGGTTGGGATGGCAGGCTCCTGGGGTTTCCAGGGGATAGCTGTGCAGGTTCTTGAACTGTTGCTTTTCACTTTGGGCTCTGTTTTGTTGGGACTAAAGTAATTCAGGATTTGCTGGGGGTACGTTTTTGTGCAGCCCGTTCGGTGTTTGGCTTGTTGCTGTTTCAAGAATGCTGTGTCATTCTGACTGGAACTGTTGTTCCCCCAGACCACGTCCAAAGAGGATCTCCTACAAGTTTCATTTTAACCATTAAAACCTGACAATATCGGTCAGAATTTTAGGAAGCAGAGCACATCTAAATGTGACTTCCAGAATCCCCACTGTGCCCGGTAACTGGGAAGGGGAGAAATGACGTGGAGCTCACCTGTGTAGACAGGCTGTTTTTGAGTCTTTTTCTAGTCAATCTTCGAAAGTCCGTGTTACTAAAAATACATTTTAAAATCCTTAACTTCATGAAAGTCGGGGGTGATGAAACTTTTTTCTAAATCAGGCCTTAACTCTTGACAACATCTAAGATCTCTGCTTGCTTTCCTTCTTTGTGTTTTCAAGACATAATCTTATTCGGTGGCGTTGCTGTTAACAGATACTCTTCTTGATGTAGACAAAATGTGAAATAACAGAACAAGAAGAATCTACGTAGATCTAATGTTTGATCTATAAGCATACCAGAAGGAAACTTAAATGGGAAGTTTTTTTTTGAAATGTGTCACAACTGAAGCACCTAAAACTCTTCTCTCAAAGAGAAGAAACACATGTATTGTTAGTATATGTGAGTTAATTGTATGTTTTCTAAATATGCCAGTAATTCACTAACACTGAAAAGAACTTCATAAATTCTTAAAATCTGTTTTGTAATTCACAGTGCAACGGTATCCTTGACTTCACATTTACAGAAGCCTGTGAACTTTTGAAGATAGTTTTGTCTCGGCAACAGAAAACCTGAGGATGCTTGCTAGTTCTGTGTTAATTACTGTATTTTTCTAAGTAACTTTTTCAGTTTCATTTATTGCTGGTAGATTGGGGTTTTTTTTGTTAACATACATAGCATTACATGTTTTGACAAGTCTAGAAGGTGACTCCAGACAGTCAAAGGGATAGTGTCAGAAATATCCTGTAAATGTTGGCAATCCTGACATACCCAATTCCAGACTATTTAAAAGCTGTGTCTGTAGGAAGGCCTCACGTAAACTTAGAGATTAGGAAATCCCAGTTCTTAAAGGCTGTAGGTATCTGGCAATTCATTTGTACCTACCACTTTGGGATATTGCTTCTGAATTGCTTCTGTATGTTTGTTGTATGTGAACCTCAAGCGTTGCTGCTGCTTCTGCCCCCCCCCCCCCCCCCCCTTCCTTTCCATTAAGCTGGGGTAGTCTGCACCACTGGATGAAGCTCCTTCTACGAACAGTGTTTTGTTTTGCATTCTTCAGATACTCTGTGCTTCCATAGGTACCAGCTATTGAAGTATGAGGGCACTGGCTTTGATTTTAATATATTCCTTTTCCCACAGAATCTATAAAGAGACATTCCCTAGTTAGAAATGTTCTTCCATTATGAAAATTATTTATTCATTTATACTTGATCTGTTTTTTACCACTGGATTCCATTAAAACAATTCTGACATTAGGGTGGGTCCTTTAACATATTGCCAAGAGCTCATGTAAGTCTGAAGTAGGAGCAAGGTGAAAATGGTTTAGCCATTGCATATGTATGTGCTTGTAACTCTCAGTAGCATAAGGCAACCGGCTTACTCCTCAGTGAGAGAGTAACGTGCTTGTACAGCCAGTGTGAGCTGGTGGTGATGCCAGTTACTCTGGAGTAGCTGATGTTCTGTGGACCTGCCCTTTGGTTATCTTCCTTGTAACTTGTAGAGCAAGGCCACAGCTGCTGATTTGTCTTGCTGCCGTACTCTGTTGGAGATTGAGATGCGTCATCCCGGTGTGTAACTCTCATGTTTTGGTCAGTCAGACTTTGCAGGGTGCCAAGGTAAGGGCCCTGGTGTGTTTTCTGTACCTTTGTATTTCATGTGTATGGGCATGTTCTGCGCCTTCTCTCTCTATGTAGAACAATCATTCAGAAGGGTGGCACGGTGGTGGTACCGAATCGTGAATATGATGGATGTGTTCAAATGCTGAAGGAGAAAATTAGCTGGTGCATGACCTGTCTTTCCCCCCTAGCTACAAGTTTTCCTAGTCTGGGCCAAAATACTTCAGATTCACACAATCTGTGCAAGTAGCTTTCTCCTCCCTGGCTTTATATGACAAAACAAAGTTGAGCTACTTCTCATTTTTTAAAGATAGGTTTCCAAGTATTTTTGTGTTATGTGGCTTGACTTCTATTCCTTTAAAAACAAATGGATAGAAAATGAAGGTATGTTTGGGTCATGGATTTGAAACCTTAAAAGTGTATGAAACATGTGCTGTGTACGCACCCCCCCACCCCCACCCTAGATTTCCTTTGCTTTCCTGTAGGGTTACAACCCGAGCCCTGCATTACCTCAATCGAAATGCACATTGTTCGTGTCCTCACGAAGCTCTGTCTCTGAAACCCCCGCTGAGGAGACTACGAACGTTCTCGGGGTGCTGCTGACCATCTCGTCACGTGGGATGGGCTTCACATGGACTTGGGTGATGTAGCCATAAAAACCCAGTTCTGAACTGGTGTTTCTATGGATTTTGCTATTGCTGGCACTGTTAATGACAGCAGCAGGTAGCTTGTGTCATGCACTTTCACATTTCTCACTACCGGTTAAGATTCCAGTTTACAAAACAAAACAAAAAAATTATGCACAATCTTAACTGCATGAGAGGCTGAGAGATGCTAAATGGAATCTGCGCTCCCCTCTTGGTCCTATTTGCACTTCAGGCTTTGTAAACTCTGCATTCTTGAGCAACTGATGTTCCTTTCACATGGGTGTGTCTTTGACCAAGGTAAAACATAGCTGAAAAATTATGCTTTTAGCGTTACTTAATCAGAGCAATTCTCTGTATCTGTACCTTCTCCCCACCAAATCCTTCCTGGCTTATTTTAGGTCACCCGAAAATATGTTTTATAATGTTCTCCATTGTGGATACTTTGCTGTGTTACAAACAAATGAAAGTATTGCCACCTTAGGTTGAATTTTTTGTGAAAAGCAGTGGTAACGTGGCTTTTTTTCTCCTTTGTTTGAACTGTTACACTGAATGTTTTGTAGGATTTTTTTTTTTTTTTACTGTGTTTTCAATAAAGTTGAAGTCTGATTCATAGTGGAGTTTTGCTTTTTTTTGTTATTTGAAGCAATGAAAAAAAAATTACTGGTGGCATTCTAAATTACTCTGTCAGTCGTTGGTGTGAATAGTTGCATTCCTCTCTCTCCTTCCTTCCTCCCTGCAATTTAACATGCATTTGAGATTCTCATATGGTCAGGTTTTTAAAATACATGGTGGAGATTTCTGTACATCCAGAGGCATTCATAACAGCCCTGTGTTTAAGACAGGTACACGATTAATTTGAACCCTCTACTTTAGGCAAGTGGGGTTTGTTTCCAGAAGAGTATGCTGATGTTGTAATGTAGAAGTAATTTCCAATAGTTTGTTGTGTATGTATAAGTCATTTAATAGTTTGACTGAAGGGCGTACGTTACTCGTAGGTGTATCCCAGCCCGGCAGGGCCTGTCCATGATGTGTGTACGCCCTGTGCTTTCTCTAGGGCGGTGTATGCCAGTGTTCCGTTATTGTCCAAGCTTTCCTAAACGTCAAATGTTAGCGGCCCTTGCCATGCTTTAAGCTTTCGACTGGTTCTCAGAGGTCCATAGTAAGACAAGTATTTCTGCTTGCACCAGCTTTTTCCAGACCTGAAAAGGTGCCATTTCCCTTTTATCTTACTATAAGAGACCCTCAGTACCCCCAGCTGTTTGATGTAGGCCTCCCATCATCCCTCCTTGCCTGTGGGGACCCTTACATGTTTCTAGAAATGCAGAGCTGGGAACTGGACACAGAAATCTCAGAGCTTGAGCCCTTACCCTGCGTCATGTCTTCAGCACTTTTTGTGGTTTGTTTTTTTTCTCTTTTTGGTGCATCTTTTTTTGCAACATCATTCATTCGTATTGAACTTGCGTTCTCCAATATGTTTCTGGATGTCTTTCTACAGAAAGTCGCTACATATAGATGATGTGAGTCATGTCATACATGCAGTTATTCCTATATAAGGGTATATTTTGCACTTTCATATTTTGTGACACTTTTCTGTTTCATCTGCAGGATTGCATCCTGTTACAAAAACGAACTGAATTGGCTCAGTGTGATTCTCTTCTTGGCAAATCCCATGTCAAATACTAGTTCTTTTAGTTTGTACCAGTGTTTTTCTGGGAAGTGAAGTGACACTAATGTCCACATTTCCCCAGGCTTTCTTCCCTCCTCCCTGGTTTCAAGATAGGTTTAACAACTCCTAGTCCTTTGGAGTGTCACATGTTCTCCACAAGATCTTGCAGTCAAACCAGCTGGCAGTCCTGTAGCTCAGTCAACCAGCAACCGATCTGTAAAACACTTCACCTAACGGTTCTCTGGTACAGCCTTTTCCCCCTTCCAGCTTCAGACTGTAAAGCCATGCAGCTGGTGTTGTGGTGACCACCTCGCGTGATGCATGACACAAATGGATCTTGCCAGTATTGCCTGGAAGTACCATTTGTCCATACAAAATCATTTGTTCTTGGAAGATCTGGCTCTGAAAAGGCTCCAAAGTTAGAAGTATGTGTGTGTATGAGCTATATGTATCAACGTTTGAGGATTTTATTTTTATAATATAAGCAACATAAAGGACAAATATGTTGCTCTCCCAAGGAAAACTTCAAATGCTTTAAGACAGGTATGATGAAACACATGTGAAGAAGAAAACAGAACAGTCTGTTGTGAAAACTAATGGCTGGTACTAGAAGAGAGACAGGCAGGATGAAGTGTGGGACTGAGTGGCGTGATACAGGTAGGACAGTCAAATATCTCTTGCCAAAATGCCTGAGGAAAAACAAAGAAATGACCAAACCTGTAGTGAAACAAGGGAAGGCAAATAGATCAGCAAAGTGCTAATTCAAATGTTCAGATCTTATGGCTCGTATTCTGAGACGCTATTGACATCTTGATTCTCAATTTTTTCTACAGCCTCTTTGGGCTCTTCAGCTGAGTAGAAGAGAGATGCTGCTGAGGTAAATTTCTGAACCGTAAAAACTTTTTAATATTACCGATTTGGAACAGATGAACCAAAATACAGGAAAACAGAAAAGACTCAATTGTGCTGAAGACAGCTATGCCTTCAAAACAGCATAAAAGAGCTTATAAATGCAAAACTACTTTAAAAAAAAAAAAAGAGGGGGGACAACCCCCCTACGCCAATCTGCATCTGGATCTTCTCCCAGTCAGTTTCACTTATTAATATTCCTTCTCCTTCCAACTGCTGAAACACATCTTAACTTGCAGCTATAAAGGAAACTATCTCAAAAAAAAAAAAAAATCCACCTAGGTTGATGGCATAAAAACTCAACAGCCAATTGCTGATCTGTTGAACCTGAAAAGAAAATTGATTGCTGTTAGATCGGGAGTTACATACAGGTATTTCATATGTGGATGAATTGTGAGCGATTGGACAAATGAGCCTGATTAGTTGCATGGTCTGTGGAATCTTGTTCTATTTTGCAGCTGGTGCCCACTGCTGATTTAGAGGTGAAAAGCAGCAGGTCCCCAGACTCCATTGATAGACCATTATCCTTCAGAGAAAACACAGGATTTTCATCACTGGACTTCCCCAAGACAGATGTGCTATTCATACCCCCTATGGGTGCTGCACAGAGGGCACAGCTGTGTTAAAGAAAGGAAGTACAGAACTTAGCTGAGCATTGGTTATTTGCTGGGAAACCAGTGCATCTGCTGCAGGGTTAGTTAAAGGCGTGACAACCAGTGAGGCAAGAGGCATTTGCCCTTGGTACAGACTTTTATGAGCTACTGCCTTAAGTACATGTCTGCATATTGCACATGGGCCTAAGTGATCTGGTTGTCATATCTGAAGATGCCTTCAGTGCTCAGCAAAAAAATACCTAAAAGCCACGCATGCTTTTAAGCACAATCCCAACTCACTGTTGTCACTTCCTGTCATTGCTACCACAGGATCTAAAAGTCCCATAGAGAGTCACACAAGTCTTAAGACTTGTCTTTTGTGCCTCTGCTCGTAAATGCTTTCAGCAGTTTTAAGGAACATTTCTACACCTGTATTATCACTGTGCAATGTGAACCCTTCTCTCCATGCATTTCCTTGAGTGAAAACTCGATAGGAAAATGGGGAGCCATCCTTCCTGGGACAATGGGGTGGGAAGTGTAAGGTGGTAGAAGGGTTGTTGTCAAGGTCAGACAGCCTGATGGTACCTGAACTCTTTCCTATTGTTTCATTTCACTTTTTTCTGCCTCCCTTACAACTGCTCCCTTATAACCATGTGCTCACTTACTGCTGCTAAAGTGACTGTTCATAGCATATATCAGAATATTCAAAGTGAACATTTCTAGGCCCAAAGGAATCAGGAGCCCAAATGAAAATCCCCATGAAGACTATCTGAAAAGCTCACTTAACTTTGGATTTTGTAAATTTTTTTCTAAAACAATCAAAAACCTCATCATTTGTTTTTTTTTTTTTTTAATTATGTCCATATAATGTGCAATATGAAAGTATCTTCCAGTGAAACCCATAATGTTTCTCAATAAAGACTTTAGAGGCAAACATTAGAAGCATCCAGATAAGGGAAATTGTGAAAACCATCATGTAAACCAGGTTGGTTGTTTCTTGGTGTTAGATTTGATCCTGTGTATTTTTTTTATTTTATGGTCTGATTCACTGCTAACTGAGACCTGTTATGACTTGCTGTATTTCCAAATGATCCCTAACACAACAGTATACTGAAAGGATGTATCTCCATTTGTCAGTACAAATCAGATTTAGTTACCTTGTTAGTTAATGCTGATGTATCAACTGAACATAACTTTAAAAAAATAAAAATCCTCTGAGACCCCTTATATAGTGTATTTACATCACAATGTGATAGGAAAAGCAGCAGCCCCTTCTGTACTCTCTGAGAGAATTCCATTTCTAACACCTGGGTAATCTTTTGCTTCCTCCATGACTGTTCACTGACAAGAAAGAAAAAAAACCTGATTCCATCCCACACAAATATCCACACTGACCTTCGGTGGTATGTGTAAAACAAAAAACAAACAAACAAGAATCCCACCACAGGCCTCCTTCAATATTTACACTTTGTGGTCTCCAAACAATCCCAAAGGATGACACTGCGGGCTTTCTGAGTGAGACACGAACTACTAATACACTACACTTTAATGAGATTATGTCTTTAATTAAATACATAATCACAATAAAATATTAAACAATAACAGTCCTAGTAGGTTTTCTCTGAAATGTTGTTAGCTAGGTTCTAGAACTGTATCTATTGCAATCCTAACTGCTCTTACTGATTTAATTTTAAAATCTGACTTCAGGAAGAACAGGGTAAGATTACACCTAAACTGTATATAATTCATGGTTTCTGTTCAACATCAAGTCAAGGCTGATCCATTTGAAAATACTTTTGGTCTCGTTTTATGCTTGATCTTCATTTATATTGGTATCAAGCTTGAACAGACTTGAACTATTTTCATATGGGGGATGGAACAGAAAGCTAGAGCAGCCATGATGCTGCTTTCTAAGAGACTCTCAGGATGCAAAATTTGAGGAAGAGCAACCACCTTTTAACTCTCTGCAATTATCCAGTGTCTATTCCTGTGAATGTGAGAGCAGCACAGACAGTATGTGGTCCGTTCCAGGACCTGGCCTCTTTCTGTGAGCTATACTGTGACTAGGCGGGCTGCTGAGGAAAATCAAGGAGCACTGAAAGCAGGGGTAGAGGGGGCTGGAGTTGCGTTAAGCAGGTAGCGCTGCCTTTCTGTCTGTGCCTGCACTGCCCCTGCTTTTCTCCCTCAGCAGGGAGAAGCCCTCCAGTTCTTCCCTGAGTTTGCACTGTTGTTTCTCTTCCCCATTTCACTAAACGATCCTGAAAGTCCTCTCATGAGCCTCCTTGAGCAGAAACTGTAAAAATAAAGAGAGGAAAACTCTTCTCTTGCCTGAGACAGTGATCTATTAAGTTCCTCTGCTGCTAAGATACTATCTGCTTTGAGCTACTCCTGTATTTTCTGCAGTATGACCTGGCCCAACCCATACCCATCAATCAGCAAATAAAGTCTATGGTTGGGAAGAAAAAAAAGTAACTGAAATTTAACACAGAATTTTTGCTAACTGGTAAATCAGTGCAAACGATCAATGTGAACAGAAAGAAGCATTCTGTATAATTTGCTACTGCCAGTGTGTTCTAGGATTTAAATATTAAATCCTGCTGTGTTTTAATGTGCAATATTGAATAATCCTTTTTTCCTAGAACAACTGAAACTGATTAATTGAATGTGATTCTGAAAACACCATACCTCTGCTTTGTGTCTGTGACTTCTTAAAACTTGAAAAGAATGGCATAAACAGAATATTTGAAACACTCTGTTGGTATGCAAAACTACATCAGTCATCTGTACAGCAGCACAAGAGTATGATAAAATAAAACGATGAAACAAAGCACCGAGGTGAACTTTGTCCACAGGGAAGCCTTTTTAAGTGATCCAATATCAGCAAATTGCTTACTAATGTGTTGACTTATGGCAACCCTCAAAAGTAAAATGAAAAGGCTGGAATTTACAGCGTATCAATGAATCAGTTGATAAGCCTTTACTGGTTTAATATCCTCCCAGTTTTGCTGCTCGGAGCCACTTCAAGTTAGCAACAGAATGTTTACCATCTCCATGTGATAAAGGAAGTCAAACGACCAAACAAATTCCAGGACCATTATACTGTTTGGTGAGATTTAAATTAAAATAGTTGGGAAAAATCATGTGGAGGGAGGAGGAAGAAACTAAAGTCAACTACATCATTTCACAGTAGTGACTTACCTTGCTTCCTAAACAATGGCAAGATTTTTAGCAAAGTTGGAGATAATGTAATGCATTTGAAAAGATTTAATTGCACCAATAAAAGACTGTATGTCATTTAATTGTGGCATAGAAGTGACATTTATAGGTAGGATCAAAGAACTTCACTACCTAACATGCTGAAGCAACACCCTGCTTTCTGTGCATAGTAGTGCTAAAAAAGTAGCCTACTTCGGTTTCAGTGACCTTTCTTATCTCCTTTGATCTAGATTATTAAAAATTTTAATGATAGGTGTAAATAAGGCCTACTGTAGCACCCTGAAACAAGTAATATGTGTTCTTCCGAGTACTAATATTTCAGACCTTGTTTTTTATTATTTATTTAAGCACATGAAATTTGACATTTAAACGTTGTGGTCCTTTCAGAGGAGGTAGGGATATTAAAAATTGGGGGTTTTTTTTCAGAATTGTGATGCTATTTGAGTATGTTAATACTTAGGGAGTGACATTTTAAAAGCACAGCACAACTTTGAGAGGCAAAGTTTATTTTAGAAAAGCTTTTTAGCATCTGGAAATGGATAGCTCCTTGTGAAAAATTTCTTTAGCATTTTCATTAACCAACACTTAAAAGTATAAGAGCGAACAGCAGGAAAACTCATCTACAATTCTCACTTGAAAGTTGCTGAGAAAAATAAGTATATATCCTTTAATCACAATTAGTACTGAATTAATTTAAACCTGGCTAATCCATATGAGAAAACTTCATAAATTTATTGTCAACAGGAGGTGAAGAAGTAGTGCCCCCTTTTGTTCTCTGCAAAATCCCGAAGTGTTCCATATGAGAATGATTTCCTAATGCTGTAGGCTATATAGGGAAACTATGTTAAATGAAGCCCTTCCCATGGCTTACAATCATGTGATAAACCATGGACAATCTATCAGGCTGTTTCTCCCTAAAACAGGTATCTAAGGGAGGGGCCCTGGAAGCTAGCCCCTTGTAGATAGCTTGGTAGACTGCTACTGTAGCTGTCTGAATTTGTGAGAGAAATTGTAACAAATGACATCTGCAACTTTCAGCACATTTAGAAGCCTTCTCCAACTTCCCTTTATGGAGACGCTGTTTATAGCCAAGCACGGTATCTTCAGCCCACAGAAATTTGACTACCTTCCTCAGAAAGAAGCATATAACTGTTTCCCCAGTATTCCATGCAGAAACACCTAAGTGTTTCTGTTGTGTGTTCCCATCAAGCTACTTGAGGACAGTCACAATCCACCAAAGGATTCGCTTCTTCCAAACTTAAGTGTTTGAGTACTTTCAAGTGTAACATTAGCTTTCTCCAGTTACCTCCATATTAATTTTCTCTGTTACAGGGAAGAACTTTGCACTGATGACAAAGGCAGCATAGCAACCAGCAATCTGTCTCAGTGTTAAGGCTAAGAACCGTATTTCCTCTCTCCTGCCATTGTTACCACACAAGCAGAACAGTGGTACCAGTTTGGTTGCAACAGCCTGCCAGATCACCTCTAGGGTACCAACCTCACTATCATATATAAATGCATAATAGAGCAAGAGAGGGTCTTTGCCCCCAAAGCTCCAAAAACATACAACCAAGTAAACAAGAGAAGTAACAACAGACAGTAACAAGCCTCTTTCTGCAAGCACTCCTGGTTTAAAGCAGTGATTTAACCACCCCCCCCACCCCCAACCAGCTGATTTAAGTATTGGTTTAAAGCTACCATTGATTTAGCCTGCAAATTGTATAATTGTTGCATGCACTGGCTACATTTAAATTGCTGTTTTGTTTGGCTTTGTTCATCTGTGTTAACCAGGCTGTTGGGTGATCTGGACTGACTTCTCTCGCTCTCTGAGGAATGGTTCAGTAATTGCTGGGGATGTGCTAGAGCTGTTTTTGTTACTGAAAAGCTGAACTGGGCTACCTGTGACTCAACTGTGGGAAGACTGGTAAAGGAGAACCTGAGGACTGCACAGGGACTCTGCAGCAGCTGTGTGCTCAAAGGCAAACAGGGTCATTGCAAAATGCTTGCACCTGAGTAGGCCTCATTTGCATGGGGTCAGGACCCTAATCTATTACAGTCTCGCATCTGAGCAGAAGTTAGAGAAGGGCAAAGCTATGGAATGAAACTACTCAGTTCAGTGTCCAGTGAGAGAACAATGACAGTGAATAGAAGTTGTGATTGTTTATGGATTTGTTTCTCCCCCTGCTATACCCCTTTCATATAATTCTATAGGAAAACAGATTACTGTGATTTATCAAAAAGAGAAGGGAAATACAGAGCCTCACAAAAAGCCCACTATTGCTGGACGAGGCAAAAGGCAGGCCTTAAAATTAAATAGTTAAATTATTTTCCTTACTTCTGCATTGTTTGTCTGTTCATTCCATCCTCTTTACAAAACAACTGAGTGCCTCCAGAACTGCCTGTTTGATATGAATAAGAAGGAGTAAATGAAAAAGTAGAGAGCTGATGTTCAGGAGTTTTGATTTAAGGGAGCTGAATCAGACCAAAGAAACAGACCAAAGAAACAAATGCAACCTACCTTTTCCTCAAAGAATTGCTTTCTTGATTTGCTGTCTTTAGGAGGCACTGTTTTTCTCAAGTTTTTGTACCATTTTCTAACAATGTATCTCCTCCAGGAAGCTTGAATTCTGTAAGACACAACTTTGCTCAATAAGAGGAAACTTAAATTTATATAATTTTACTATTTATATGAAACAATTTTACACAGTGTTTTTTAAACTTTAACTTTTTTAGTGCATTCTATCTAGTTTATTATATTAAAGTTTTAACACATTTGGAACATTATTTAGACATAAATATTGTCCAGTGACAACACCTGTAGCAGAAGTAAGGCTTACTTCATTGCGTACTTTATTTTAAACAAGCATGCCCCATCATGCATTACCCTGGTTTGATACTGCTCTTTTCTACATGTAGGACAGGACTTTTTACCTGTAAATGTTTCAAAGGCTTTCAGACATGCCTGAAAAAATAATTGCAATTACTTGCGATATATTTCATATCATTGGAACAGATGAAACAGGATAGATTACAGAATGTAAAAACAGTTTATTCATCAATCCATGAACACTCTACAAGATGCATATTTTGATAATTAGAATGTTACGAGAATTTTGTAAATCTCCATATATTCACATGTAATGTCATGAATTAAACTACTCCCACTTAGTATACAAATGTATAGCTCAACTACAAACTATGTCTTCCCATATGGTTTTAAAAAAAGGTAATAAAATGGAATAAAGTGCTTCATCATAAAATAGCCTTTAATTATATTTCTTATCATAAAAATCTGGAATCAAAATTACTTTTCAAGGTGATCACATTTAATTCATTAAGATATTCACTTAAATAGTTTAATTAAAATGCTCATGTATTATGTGTTTGAACAGTTAGATTAAAATGTATTCACTTTATGGAACACATGGGAACATGAAAGCAGCACCTGTTTTTCAAAAGAAAAAAAGCACCAACCAAACCTGACTTTAAACCATTCTACAAGCTGAAAAGTAAAAAATGCTGACAAGAAAAATTCTGACTGCCTGAAAGGTCATCAGTTTCTTTCTATTATTACTGCAGCCTTTCTGGTGAAAATAAAATTAGTCTTCTGCAGATGTTACATCTAAACCAATATGTGAATTTTGTGTTAACAAGACATGGAGTGGAAGAAAGCAAGAAATGCCAACTGTTACTGACTAGAGGAAAAGATTCTAAACCAACTACTTAACATGAAAGCTGATTAATTTTTTTCCCTTTTCCCCACAGAGACGTTAAATTTCAAGAAGTGATATACATCAAATGCAGCATTTCACACATACAAAAAAACAAAAGAGAAAGTATGTTCACAGGCTACGAGAAAACTTCACCTTTATCTGACCTAAATTCCCACCAAATGCTGATGATCTCCATCCTGACAAAAGATATAGAGTTGGACAAAAAAGGCAGTTGGCTCTTAGAGGAAGGAAAAACTGGGAAAGGAGTGAAAACCAGAACAAGTAGTGTGCACTATTGAGCTGGCAAACACAAAAGGATTAATGGCTAGCAGCCAGCTGAAGGGAAAGCTTTCAGATACAGTCGCTTTCTTCCCTTGAGGGAGGAAAGCTAACGAAACACTGAGGACAAAAAGAATTCCAGAGGCATTTCCCTTTTTGTGCCAAATCTAAAGTAACCTTTTTAATGAGTGCTGTCTTTTGCTCTCTTGTCAAGCTTTAGACTTTCAGGGTAGCCAGAAACTGGCAGAATGGTCTTTCGCCAGATCCATCCCACCTGTCTGTGGGCAATTGTACACCTTCAGTTAATGTTGATGTAAAAGGAAGCAAAAGTCCTGTATTATAGGTTATTAAAAGACCTTGATTCACATCACAGACTTGTCTGTAAAAAGTCTCCAAGAAAAATTAAAAGGGAGAACAGGCAGAAAAAAACCCACCCTAAAAAATGCACTGTGGAAAGAAACTTGCAAGCAGTTGGGATAATTCTTCTAATTACCATCATCACCTCTCTGAAGCAGCACTCTTCTTCCATCAGTCACTTGTCCTTTTTGCTTAATATTTGCCACATGATACATGAGAGAATCTAATAAAGCATTATGTATTTATGCTTATGCTGCACTCATGCATCGAATAAAGTCATCAAGGTAAAACGCAAGCATTTCTTCAGACAACCTAAGGAAGTGACTGATTGGTATTAAGAGTACAACTACTTCCATTTTCCAAATAGAAATAACTATTGAACTAAACTGCAATTAACAAAACTTGTGAGAAAACCAAATATATCTTGAATCGTAGAATTAGTGAATATTTACCATTCTGATAAATGAAGGGTAGGATCATATCTAATGGGAATTTAAATGAAGCAGAAAATAGCCTATACCTGCTTTGCAAGAACAGATAAAAAGGCCGATTATCTTCACCTCTGTTGTCATAACTTCAGAAGTGAACAAACACTGCTAACCTCTCTCTACCATGTCATGTCCACAATACTTTCAGAGTTCACCACTGATAGCTGGGTCCAGCTATTAAATGCTAAATGGTGTCTCACGGTAGAATCCTTCCTTCCTTTCTTCCTCCAGCTAATGATTTTTAGCAGTAACTCCGGAAAAAAAAATTATACAGTTGTGTAGGCCACAGAATTAGAGTTATATATGTAACTGAGGTTAAAGTGCAAATTCCTCACTGCATATTGCACAAGGGTGTAAGGAGTCTCCATGCTGTATGGGTCTCTGCTTTATTTTCACCCATTCTTCAGCAGTTAGCGGCAATGAAGGAGGCTCAACTAGGCCTAATTTCTGTACTGTAGAACAACAACAAATCACTGAATAAAACCCATTGGCAGATGCAGACAATGGAGATATTCTTCCTGTGAAACTAATCGATGATGTACCTTTTAAAGATTACTTTATACATATACTTCATATAAATCTATCATCAGACAAAACACTGGCAGGCAACACACATCTTACTATTAATTAGCTATTCAGTAACTGTCAAAAACTCTTTTAGATACAGGAAATTTCTTTAAATGTAAACTTTTATTTGCCAAGTAATTTGAATTTATTTTGATATCTTTTCATAGCCATTAAGATGGCATTATTAACTAGACAATGTAACGATGCACGATAACAATTTCAAATCATCAGTATGAACAAAATCTCTGCTAGAAGTCATTTGTGAAGGTTTCTTCTGCATTGCATTTTTGTATTCTTAAAAATAAAAATTAATAAAGTGTTATAATAAAAACCCACTGCTGGTGCAAAATACTGCAGTAATGAGACTGTGACAGATGCAAGAGAAATAAAGAGCATAAAGAAACAAAGGGATGGTCACAAGACACCACTGAGAATGTCACTGATAGCTGAGCTTGTTGACCTCAAATGGTAACTGTGAGGTGCCTTGCTGCATGTCCAAGGGAAACCTCTGCCTTCTCAAAGCCAGTAAAATACTTAGAATATTCTCCACCCCCAGCACACACTCCCCACCCCCCATCCCCAAGAATAGCAGATAAAGTCCAGTGTCGGTATCTCAGTGGTAAAAAAAAAAAAGATGCTGGTAGGTACAGCAAAGAATAATCTTTGTCGTCTGTGAAGACTGGAAGAAGCAGCTTGTGTTGACTGACCAAAGTCAATGGAGGAATGTCCAAGGTATGTGTACTAAGCCAGTAACATGAGCCCATGGTGAAGTCTCAATAGTATTTGCTAAAGCAAGAAAAGAAGAGGGACATGCAGTAAGTAGAATGCAAGCTGATGAGACCTAGATGAGGGTTTTAGTTCTAAATGGGAAGGAAAGGGTCAACTCTTTAATTCATACCAAAATCTTTGCATAAACCAGACATTAATAAGCAGCACTTATTTTTTCTGTATAAGCTTTCAAAACCCCATCAAAACCCCAGCTTGTGTATCCAAACTCATTATACTAATTAGTCATGAAGAGAAAAGGAATCCTAACAAACCAAAGAACGGGGTTTTGGTGATCCACTTGCTCAAGTATCTCATTATTTTAGGATAGGATTTATTAATTTGAGACAAAAATTCTGCTCCTGAGCTTATCCATCTACAGATGTGTATCGTTAATCATTTAAAATTTGCACAAAACTGTCTTTGATCTTCTTAAAGAACTTTTGCGAGGTGCTAAAGGAATTATAAGGAATACTTTCTTCCCTTCAGTTCAACTATCTGCCAAAGCTACTGCCTCGTGAGGTCATGACATCCTTCAAACGTAAATTAATTTAATTCTGTATCTTAGAACAACAGGATGGCTTTGAGATTTCAAGCTGGGCCAGTTTATGCTTTTGGAACAACAGGGAAAGTGCTTTCTTAACATATTGTTTGGTTCACACAGACCCCACCTTATTATTTTTGTTACCCTTGTAAAGGTATCAAGTCAAAGGTAAGCAACGCATGTAAATCTAAGTATCAAAAGAGAATTTGAATCAACAAATGCCATAGATTACATTGTTGGTCATATATGAATTGTCTTAAGAGACATGCTGTTTCAGTTCCTGGACAACTTGATACCCAAGTACGGCACCTCCACATGTGCAGGAGCTCACAGCTCTGTCTGCAGGCTATGGGCTAGAATTCAAACCACTTTGTGTCAAGCAGCAAAGCACGTACGTATGTATCTCCAGCACCGTAATTTCAGAATGTAAAATATACACTGTATTAACGTAAAATAGCATCAGCTATCAATTTTGGTCCAGTAAAACCTTGTTATCTGGTGCTCTTGATAGTGAAAAATAGTATGAGCTGTAAGAGAAATACGAAGGATCCTGCAAAATTTTTGGAGTTTTAAAACTAGTCCAGAACATCTATTTTGCTTAAAGCTTACACATGAATTGCTGAAATTGGTAGCTGAGCGACAAGGAAGTTTTCCTAACCAGGAGTTCTTTCCCTCTTGACCATTCAACTCTTGAAGAGCATATATTGCATGGATCAGTGTTCCTGCTATAAAAAAAGAATCATGTTATAAATACATGATACAAATTTCAGTAAAACCATATATAGTTTCATCTGACAGTAATATCTAAGAATACCACTGAATGAGTAAGGAGACAAGATCTCATTTTGGTAGTCCAATATACACAAGAGATGGTCTTTAGGATGAGAAAATCTGGATACACAGGGAGTGAACAAGATAGCAAACCAGTCACAGCATGAAAGACAGTATCACAACATACAATATGCTTACCCTTGATTTTCTTCCAAGCACTGTGGTCAGAAACTGTTTTAAGGAAGACAATGAGATGGCTTTGTGGAAAGCCTTTTGTATAGCCCCAGGGTAAGAAAAAATGCTTATTTAAAACTTTCACAAATGGATGATTAAAGCTGCCAAATAGGAAGAGATTGGCGGCAAAATCTAACTTCTAAATAATATAAACCAGATGGGATATTTGTGAGAGACAGGTTATACAGGTGCTTAGAAGGAAAGCTTTTATACAGCATAGTCGATGAAGGAAACTGGCAGCAGGACACACAAGAAGGGATGTGTGGTTTAAGCAAAAGGCTCTAGGAAGATATTCTCAAAGTAGTGCTTTGAATAAATACAAGCAATGAAAGCCTACATTTATCACAGCTCAAGACATCGAAGGGTTTTCATCCTTATGCATCAGGTTTACAAGCTCAACCCATTCAGCAACACACCCATTTACAACCAAGTGAGTTATTTATCCTAAAATGAACATTACCAAAGTGATTACATACACTAACCTTTAAACTATGATTGTTTGATTTTAGGACTCAAGTCCCTATTGTTAAAAATTTAATCATAGAGGCCTGTGAAATTTGTCCGATTACTCACAAACTCAAGAAGAGAAAGTTGCATTAAATTAAACTTTCAAAGTTGTTTCACACCTGTAAGGTTTAAACCACCCAATTCTTATGAAGAAGAGAAAGCCTGACACACATTTTAAAATAATGTGAGACTACAGGTGAAAATACTAATAGGCAAAACCCAGAAACAATTGCAATTTTAAAATATCTTTCAGCACATTTTTTCAAATCACTTCCACCAGCATTCATATGGGACATTTCAGTCAGTGCTATGATTTAAAGAGAAAATACTTTGTCTTTCTCATAATTGCAGAGAACATGCTCACACTTGGGCTGCATTTTTTCACCACACCTTTAGCTTCCACAATCAGTCATTATTTATATTTGCGTTAACCCCGGTACCTTTCTGCTGTTTTTTCTGCCTCACTATCCTCTCTTCTTTTAAATTCCTCTTCAAAACCAACCAAAAAAACCCCTCCCATCTTTAGAACTATAACCATGTAAACATAGTAATAATCACCTTGTCCTACTACCTTTGTCCCATCACTTGTTACACTCACTTGTTGTGTATTATCTGAAGTTACCCTCTTAACCTTCAGCTGATTCCAAAAGGCAGATGCCTGTGCTTGTATGGAGCCTCATTGATTTACATGGTTCTCTTTAGAGCTGGGACTACTGTGACAGTTACTATAGCAAAAGCAACGTAATCTTCAGAAGCACCTAAGGGCATTTTTATGAAAATGAATAAATAAAACAATTATTAATGATTATGAAAGTTTATTATGCTTGAAACTACAAACTGTGGAGCTGGCAGGTCCTTTAAGAAATGCCTAATCAAGACAGCTGAAAGGATGGAGACAAGATGATGCTTATGGCAAGAACACCATAGAAACCTTTAGAAAAGGGAAATACAAGACTGAAACTGATAGGTGGGCAGCACATTTGTACTCCTGGTCTGTTAAGATGCTCCTTGCTTTTGTTTTTTTAAGCAGTGTTTTCTGTCGCTGCTGTACAATTGCATTATTATAATACTATTGAAAAGTGAGTTTTCTCACCAGGCACCATTCCAAGCCCTCACATCTGTGACTTTTATCTTGTTGCATGTTTGCTTCTAAATTTGAAAAAAGTATTTAACTACAGGTGTTAATTCTTCCTGGGTTTAGCCTCAGGACCATTGTAAAACCAAACCTTTTAACTCTGAGTAAAGGTGGGTATCTACTAACAAAGAATATGTTTAATGCAGCACCAGTAAATGTCTTTTTACTGAATAAGGAATAAACCAAACCATTTCAAATAGACCTAAAAAAATATTAATGATATGACATTCCCCCAAATAAATACAGTGCTAGAATCATGGATGTTTGCTTGAGAATATAAGGTAAAGAGAGCTATGACACTCAATATACAAATACAAAACATTACAAAGGTGCAAGACTTCCTGCCTCTTATTGAAGAATTCTTCTTCATCAAGATGCACTACCTTCTTAATTTTTAACTTCATTGCCACAAAAATATTTTTTTAATCCAATTCAGACATGAAGAGACACATTCAAGCCACTGATTGCAATTCCATTGTTTACCTGATAGCCTAAAATGCTGAATTTTGACAAATACTAAACCAAGATTTTATGCTGTTTAGCATTAAATTATCTTATTGAACAGAAAACTTAGTTTATTTAAAATAAAAACAAGAATTCACAATTAAAAATATAATTGGTTACCTGTTGTTAGTTGTAGAGGACTGGGATCGAGAACATACCCCTTTTCTGCATCTTCCTTGTTTTTGTGGTGAGTGCTCTTTTTCCTTAGTCCAGCATCTACTACTGCTCTGTCCATTTCTTTGTCCATGGGTTTGTAAATGTTCTTGGTATTCCTTGTCCTTGACTTAAAAGGGTCTGCTAATGAAAGAACCTGGAGCTGATGACTGTGTATTATATGATCCTGTAAAGCAACTGCAGAAACTGTTATCGTCTCTCGTTTGGAGGAGCAGCCCTAAAAAGAAAAAAAAACCCAACTACTTGAATAATTCTTGTTATAAATGATTAAAACCGATATATATTATACTAAATTAAAAGAAACTCTGCTCTTAGCCACTATTTTTGACTTGTCAAAGGCTTTTATACACATGCAACAACCGTACTTGAAGCCTAACATACAATTACCATAATATAAAATTCAAGATTGATGTTTCTGACACATCCTAGGTTTAACTTAAAAAAAATCAAACAAAATCTTTGATTTATCATTTATATTAAATACAATAGCAGTAATTTTTAATTACTGACCCCATAATTATTATATGTGATAAAATCATTATGGACTATAAAAGTTTGACATGCCCAAATACATTTTTACTTCAATATAATGAAAACAATCCTAAAGGCTAACCTTGCCTTCCAGAACACTGAATATAAACAATAATATATTATTTTTATACAGGGAATGGGCTTATCTATGCCTCAATTTGTTCCCACCCTTCTGTCTCATTTTAAAAGATGTGATATTGTACTTTATAAAACCCACGACTCCGTTGATAATCTTTAGCTGATTTTACAAGCATCATGTGGGTCTACAAACAGATGTGTACAAGAGCTTAAATAATATTTTTCAGCAAAAATGGCCTCATCAATAGCAGATGACAAACCTACAATCTCACTTTTTTTTTCTCTTAGGCCTACCACGGGAGACAGCTTAACCACCAGCCACCAACAGGGCCCCTCTCCTGTCAGCCTCCCCTCACCTCCAGCAGACTGCCCATAACACACACCAAATAGCTTCAAATTGAACAGCAGTATTCAGAATTTTCAAGCTGAACTGAGGAAAAAGTACAGCTGTAGCAATAAACTCCACACAACTGTTCTGCCAGGTTAGTTTATTGCAGACCAGGAAGCCTGTGATATATAGTGCAAGGATGACCCTAGCAACCCCTTTGGGGCTGAAGCTACATTCTCATCATCATCGGTGCAGTAGGAAAACCTGTGGCTCTCATGATCATCTGTGCAGCAGGAAAACCTGTGGCGTGGCTTGGCACCAGAGAGGAGGCTGTTAGAGGGTGAGGGGACACCCTTTAATGCTGGCTGTGGCAAACTGTAAGCCAGCTGCTAACAACTCTGTTCAGTTTTCAGTCTGTGGTTGTTCTTCCTGCTACCACAGCCAACCGTGTGCTCCTCGGGCCACGGCTCGGCACTGCATTCCATCTCCGGGCACCCAGCATGGCAGCACTGGCACTGCCACCACCCCTCACAGGGAGCAGCACAGGCCCGGGCAGGATGAGGGCCCTGCCAGCCGGGTGCCGCCGCCAGCTCACTTCAGGGCACTGCGGACCCTGCTCCTGGCCTTGCACCAGCCCCCTGCCCGCGTCCTTGTTGCTCTGTTTTACCTCCCGTCACTTTTTTACCTCACAGACCTCGGCCCCGCGGGCCGCCCCGCGCACCTGCGTTCCCCCGCGCAGCGCCCGCGTTACCCGGCAGCGCAGGTCCCCGGCGGGAGCGCGGGAAGGCGCGGAGCGGTAGGGCGGCTCGCGGCGGTGTCTCTCCCCCCGCCCGAGGGGACGGATTTGCCTTGCCCGGCCCCAGCGGCTGCTCATAGGGACGGCCTTGCCAATGGCTCATTACCGATTTCCCCCCAACACTGATCCTGCATCTCGACCTTGCTGGTCAGCTTTCCCCTTTAGCTCCTGTGCTTGTGTTGTAACGTGGGGGTTGCCTGATACGTATTAATGGTAGCCCTCCATGTGTGTTTTGACTTGAAGCCTGTTTTTGTCTCTGCATTTTTCAATTTCCAATGAATATTTTTAACTTCAGAGCTGTTTTTAACCAGGCTGGTGGTAGGATGAGAAGTGGGCCCTGCAATTGTCGTATATGCAAGGACCTCCTTCAGCGCTGGCCTTCTATGGCCTTTTAGCAGAGCTCTCCACCTTCTCAAAACTTCCCAGCAATGGTGGCAGGGATGCGCAGTCTTTGGCCATTTGCTCCGCTAGCCTCCCTTATCAGTGATGAACGCTGCGTCAGTATTTGTGCTGCATTAGTGCCAGCTGGCTGTTGATCTATGATCCACTGGGGATCAGTACAGTCATGGGTGGCTGTGGTGTGAAAAACACCTTTAAGGTGATTATTTCAGTGGTCATGACTACACCTCTTCCTAAGCATGGCTGGGTGCGGTAGGGGCTTACGTTTTCCTCTCTGTTTAGCAAAGTCAGGGTGGCCCATTTGAAGTTATGCACTGGTGGCTTTAAATTTTAAGGGAAGCTACATGTCTGCCATTCTGGGTGACCTGTGGTTTTGGCAACTTCATAGAGTTACCATTAAAAAAAATAAAATAAAATCTACACAACGAGAACAGATGAGTGGTATTTGTATGGATCAAGCCAAAGATCTTTGTCAGCTAGTGTCCCGTCTTTGTCCATGGCAAAAAGCAGATGGCTTGGGGAGACTGTAAGATGGGTTACTGTATGGCAGCAGCTCCTTCAGGGATTTCCCAGGCTTCAGAGCGTGCCTTCCCAAGCCAGAAGCACTGACCTTGTTTTTAATAACCACTGATGTGTTTCCTTCAGATCCTGAACTGTGCAAAAGTACTTTTAGCTCCTAGTAGGAGTGTAGCTTCCTCTGGCCATTTTCCTGGTTATTCTCACTTGGCGGCCCTTTATTTCCCAAGAGGAGGACAGGTACAGATGCTGCCTCGAGTCTAGGTGTGCCATTTCTTTAATCTTTTGGGTTTAAATAGTTGTCAGAGTCCTTCTTAGCTCCTACTGACTTGAGAGATTTGTTTTCTTGGGGAACTGACATTTTCCAAGCAAAAGCAGTGAGGCTGTCCTAAGAGTAATCCTTTGAGCAGCATATAAATGGAGTGATTAATCCACTGGATGCACTTATCTGTAATTATAAGTAATTACTTTAAAGTCAAATCTGCAAATGAGAATACCTCTGTGTACTGTAGGGGAAGATGTAAAAAGCAACTGAAGTGGCTATCTTTAAAATGACATTAAATCACTGATTGTTTCTAAAGACAGGAATAAAAAGATAAAATAATGGTTTTTAAAGCGAACTTGCAAGTTAGCCTGACACCAAACGTGACTCAGTAATACCATGAAGGTATATTTTACAGTATAAAATGTAAAGATTTTTAGTAATAAATTTTAATTACCAAATAAAGTAGAAAACTTGGTTTTCTGCTGTCTAAAATTTAAATGATAGTATAAATGCTGTAATATTTGCAAAAACAAACCCATCGATATGTAGAAAAATCATTAGTATGTACCAATTTGAATATAAAGATACTGAAAAATACTTCACTCATACCTATTTTTGTTTTACTGTTCTATGCTTGAACTTGGTCCAGCATTCTTGTGTCTTTTCAGTATTGCATGACTTTTTTTTTTTTTTTTTAAATTAGGAATCCTTGACTGAGTTTCTTAAAGTTGCTAATAAGCTTCTTTTAAAATAATGTTTGCAGTCTCTTCTATTTCTGTCATACCTCATTAAGGTGATCCTATACACATGTATGCTTAATTAAGGGTTTTCATTAAAATAACCCTTTAATCCAGAGGTGCTGGGCCCTAATTGAAACTCGGAGATTAGTGTCGTCTCTTATTTTAGTTTTCACTTTTACTGTACTTCTTACTGCTTCTGGACTGAAATGTCTGTATTAGCCTTAGCTGATATGTGGTGAGGAAGAAATTAAAATTCATACTGCAGTCTTCTGGAGAGTAACATGCCTCAGTAATTGCTATTTCTTATTAAGTGCCACCTTTTACCAAGAGCCTCCACTTCAAATGTAAAAGGTTGCTTTAAACACTCAAAGGACATTAACATAATGAACACACTGCCTGTTTCAAAGGTGACTAATAACTAACTAATGGTACCTGCTTTTATCCATGTGTATAATTTTAAAATGTTAACTGTGTGTTTAAATAGTGCTGAAATCATGAATCTGTCTATAATGGTTGAGTTTTACAGAATTCTTTTTAAGAAGATTTAGGAAAAATGAGAATTTTAGCCACAAGTCAGAAGCACACATCTGAAGTACCATACGGTGTAGGAAGTTTTAGAGCATTTCTGAAGGAGTAAGACACCGATTCAAGAGCTTCTGGTTTTCTAGAACAAAATTCACTACCCAAGGAGCCAATCCATTTTCTTCTTGCAGAGCTGCAACTAAGCATGGTACTGCTAATTAGCAGAGGCCAGTGGCCTGCTGCCATCAACAGCAGGAGAGTAACATTTCAGGAAGAGCTAATAAATTGTGTAGGTTGAATAAATTTGATACAGAAACAGCAATGCTAGAGCAAAGGTTTAAAGTAAAATTTTTAGTATAGCAACTGCAACGAGCTTCACTGAAACTAGGTCTTTATACCATAATATTGTCCATAGTATGTTTTTACGTTTTGCCATGTTAGAGTGCAATAACAATATTAATATATTTGAAAGGAATGTACTACTACTTTTGTGGACATTACTTCAAACTGATCAACATTTGAAAGGTGGCTTTAAAAGAACATGTTATAAAAATATATATTGATGCTATAAGTGAAGCCTGTGTTGTAAATAGCCAGAATGATGAGTGGTATACATTTTGTAAGCTTATCTCTGAAAGGGTTATTAGGAGTATTGTTGCAGTGATGCTGGGCTGTGTTGCTGTCTTCAAACCAAGCTCCAGGGTGTGGACAGTGAATAGGATTGGTAATGACCTTTGCATGTGTAAAGATATAGATTCGGCTTTCCACCCTGAAATAATATTTGTGCTGCTGGAAGTGTATAAGCCAGTGTACAAGCCAATAATTCTAAGAATCAAATGCACTGCTGTCATAAATGGTGAGAGCTGAGTCGGAATGGGTTACCAAGGAATTTCAGCTTGAACTACTTCTCTGCTGGCTGGGTAAGGCAGGTTTTGGCAAATCTGCACATGTGAGCCATGCCTTTGACTCAGCAAGGAACACGGTGTTGCAGAGCTTTGTAGTTGCCCAGTTAAAATTCTTTTAAGAGAGCTGAGTCAGGCATCCTTAATTATAAAAATACAGTGTCTGCTCTTTCTTCTCAGAAGTTTGAAAAGTTTTCTCCTAATTTACTATTTGTTCACATATATATAAAATATATATGCTTATACATATGTGTACACACACATACTATGTATTTTTCGTTGTGCAATTTGTTTTCTGTTTGCATTTTCTGTCAGTTTCTGCCAACTTTCAGGCATGTGCTTCCAACTCAGTAGGAAAGCTGCATAGTTTTAGTTTGTAAGGGTAGTAGAGATGTTATTAGGTCCCATTTAAAGCCCTTTCAAGTCTGAAAAAGCTGTCACTGGTTTATAGTTGAATTCAAAATCTGTTCTGTTAAGTAAATATTGTTTCCTTCTCAGGGAGGAAAAGCTTAATTTAAGTGGAAATTTGCATATGTGCATTTTTGAAATGAATTAGATTCTAAGCCAAATGTGATTTTGTGCATGGCTGTTGATTTTTACTGAGCATGTGTCAGTGAAAATTTTTTTACTCCAATAATGCACATATTAGTAAGGATTTATAGATCTGAAGTGCTTTATATTTGTAAAAACTTTCAAATATTTTGTAAGACTTCATTGGAAATTACTTAGGTAATGTTACTGTAAAAAAAAACCCCATCTGATTTGCAATATTTGTGATGCCTGTGTATTAACTGTGACTCTGTATGGTACTTGGTTGTATAATGCTGTAGATATATGAATGTTTAGTTTTGGATGTATCTGAAGTGTTGCATATGTTCTAATCTGTAATTTCCGGTTAGACGAATATTTGCTTAATGGAGACATTTTCCACTTTGTGGGAAATCCATTTAATTATGTAAAGGGTGAATTTTTTACAAATGTGTACCGTAGAGTACAAGCCTTGAATTCATACCATTGTCAGCATTTAATGCACTGATACTATTTCTTCCTCTCTATTTGTCTTTGGAGAGGTCCTCATTCCTTCGGGATGAAGTAAAGCTCTGGTTCCATCACTGCGGTCTTCAGAATTAGCACTGAAAACACAGGATTCTTTTCCTGGGTTGATGAAAGTAATTTCTTGTTTGCTGTGTCAAACAAAGCATGCTATTTGTCACATTGTGGTTTGTGTATCTTTTAAGAAGCTTTCAACTTTGATCTGAGTCAAGGTACACTCAGTAGCACAGATGACAGAAGTAACAAACCAGTGATGTGCATTGTCATTCATACAAACTCTTTAAGTCAACAAATACTGAGACTTAGATGTAGAAAACCATATTGCTTTTGAGGGGGCTTGTGCATTCTTGTGAGAAAATGCAGACCTTTGCTTTTCTTGTTTCAGACAAAGGTGTGGAACAATTTATTAGTTAAGGATTCATTTCAGTGTCTGCAATCAAAAGGTGCCTCTTCTAGTCCAGATTCTGGCCCTTGCTTATATTTTCTAGGTAAACAGTTGCAATTAAAAGACATTGTAGAGGTGGGCTCAGTAGCACATAAAAGCTGCTTTCTTCAAACTGTCATCACAGAGGTTTTCAGAGCGTGCTTTTAATACTTCCAGCACTGGCATTTGTGTCTCTTTGTGTCCCCCTCTCTCTTTTTATGTTAAATGCTATTTGAAACAGGGGTGTTTTTTTAAATGCAACTTTCACCTGCATTTTACTTCATCTGTCTGTAGGGAAATTAACCTTTTGTGTAACAAGACAGAGGGTTAGAAAACTGTTTCTCTAAATTACCGTTTTAAGAGAATGCAAAAAAGACAATGGTAGCAAACAAGCAGTTGTTTTGAATGGTTGTGTGATTCTGAAAGTTATGTTGCCACATGTTAAAACTTTCAGATTTGAAGCACAATTTGATAATCCAGTCTGATCTTTTAAGATTGTGCAAGGAATTTTATGCAGTTAGCAAAGTTTAGAACTTAAGCCATTTGTTTAAATCACATCTCTCAGAAAGCCGTTCAGTTTTCATCTAAAAATTTCATAACCTGGGGGAGGTTGTTTGTTCAAGTGGTTAATAATCATGACTGTTACTCTTTATTATATCTCATTTGAATTTGTCTGGCATCAGCTTCTAGCCATTTGCTCTTTTTATGCCTTTCTCAGCTAGGCTGAAGAGCTCTTTATTAACTTGTATTTTCTCCTTGAAGAGATACATTAATGATGTCATCAAGTCATCCCTCAATTTTAGTTGCTAATCTGAATAGCTTGGGTTTGTCAGACCACTCTTGAGACATTTGCCTAGGCCTAGAATATTTGCCCGTCTTTTTTCCACCCTGTGCATTATACACATTTCCAACTATAAAAAATTAAGATACCTGAGCAATGTAGTATTCTGTTCTGTGTTTCATCAACAACTTATACAAAGCAAAAATATTTCTTATTCTGGCTTATTACTATGTTTCCTGGTAGAACAAAAGTGTATGCAGCAAAAAAATATTCTTCACAAGAAAGAGTATTTTTTCCATAATTTTGCTTTTCTCCTCTTGGTATTTGCAGTTGAAAATGTCCCATTTCTTATGTGCTGTTCAGACCTTCATCATACCCAAGAATAGGAGGTACAGTAAACAACTGCAGCTGGTGCAGCAAAGGTGAGAAGAGACCTCTGAAGAGTAACATTTCAATAAAATAATAAAACTTGCAAATACTGATATAAGGAAGTTAAAGGAAACCCTGGGTAGGGCTTAACGTCTGGCATCAAGATAATACAGGTATGATTTATCACTTGTGAAATATGGTGCTCATAAAAAAATAAATGAGGTACAATAATTCATTTCTGTGTACTGTGTAAGAAAGATGGATTAGGATGTGGAAGTGGGAGGCTGTTCTGTAAGTTCCATAGATTATTTTCAGGCAAGAAAACTGAAGAGTGTATGGGACCGTGAGAGAATATCAGGCTAGATACTACCTTGAGTAGGTGAAATATGACCTAAGCACAAAGCAAAGACTGTTTTCTTCTCCACTGGGATTTTTCAGGAGAGTGTGAGTAGAGGTAGGTGACATCATTCAGTGTCATATCAAAATGTGATATACTACACAATATAAACTAAACACCTTATAAACCTAAGGTCTGTAACACATCTAAAACTTGGAAAGCAACTGCTGGTGTGTATTTTAAATAATAGGTTTTAATTATTATTTCAAAACCACACCCCTGTAATACAAGTGTAATTAATCTCAGATAAGTTAGAGGAAATCTGAAGAATATTTAGAGTTACAGTGATAATGTGCAGGAAATGCATGAGGAGTCACCAGGGCACAAAGGGAACAAACTGAAAAGACAAAGAACTTATGCAGAAACTAAGTATTTTGGTTGCTGACATCTTCAGCAGAGCTGATCATGAGAAACTACCTGCCTTAGCATTTGCTGTTTACAAACAGCAAGTGTTGCCAAAAGCAGTGAGGTATATACAGGGTCTGCAACAACTCATGGAATTAAATGACGGTGAAAGTCAGAACATGTGGCAGTCATCCAAGGAATCTGAAGGAGCTCAAGAGCTGCTAGCTGAATTCCTATTAAAACTTAGGTAATTAATCAGCAAAATGTGATACAACAGAGGAAAACTGAAGGTAGCCAGCTTCACACAGAACAGAACTCTTTTGGGTTAAATGGTTCTGAAAATGATTCCAAGAATTAGAATGGTAAACTTTCTTTGGTGTCAGGAAATGTAATTGATAAAATTCTTAAAGAAAAAAACAACTATAAAGAACCTGGATAGAGTACAATTCTAAGGAAAAATAACTGTTACTGTTGCAACAGTGTATTTTGCTCCTCCAGCCTTACAGTACATTTTAAAGGTTGGCAATACAAGTACATATATAGTTTTATCAAAGAGACACGAGTTCCACAAAAAATACTAGAAGAGGTTTTTAGAAAGTAGCTAGTAACACAGCTAATGGTTAAAAAAAATCTTGATAATTAAGGTGACACAAATAAAGCCATAGTGGGGAAAAGCTAGGTTTGTGGCAGAAAGCAAAAGATTTCGTCAGAAAAATAAATCAGTCAGTGGAGTGTCCAAGGATCATTGTGGATGTGTTTAAACTGCCATCGAGATAAATCACGTGCCACCTCTTGTTCTGATGCAGCACAGTAAGCAGGTCTTATTACCCGAGATGCCGTGCAAGCTGCACTGTGCGCTTCCCTTCCTGCACCATGCCAAACCACGGAGGTACAGCAGCCTGGGACAGTGCTGTTGCAGAGCTTTTTGTGCTAAACCCTGTTGTGAATCTGTGTTTGGAGGAGAGGCTAGAAGTGGTGACTAATGACATGCCAATTTGCTGATGAAACAAAATAAAGCATTTTATCACTACGTTTCTTAGATAAAAACCCAACATCAAATACAGGAAGGGTCAAGGGGGAAAATAGAAATGATTAGAGGCATGTGGGGAGCTTCTTTACAAGTAAATTAACAAGAATGGTCCAGATTTGCAGCTGATGAAAATTGGCATGGTTCCACTAGAATCAATGGCACTGTGCCAGTTTACGCCAGCATAGAATCTACTCCAATGTCTTTTTAATATGAAAACCCATGGCAATTATAGCAGAGACCTACAGTAAAAGACCAACAAATTACAAAAGCAAGGCTGCAAAGGTTAGGAAGTGCCAGAATTGACACTACATGTGACTTTAGAGATGCGTTCTTTTTTGAATGTTGGTTAGGATCAGTTTTTACAGTCGATACAAAGTTGCTTCCTTTTTTTTTTCTGCTGTAGAATGCAGATTTCTCCTTTCTTATATCCCAGTCTGCTCCAGCCTAGCCCTTTCTCCTGCCTTCTCCCAGTTCCTATTCTATACTCCATTGGCATCAGGGACTTTTTTAAACTGTTCTGCCTAGGCAACATAGAGTGAAAAAGGGAGCAGTGAGAGCACAGGAGGCAGCTCAAATGCCCACACTGTTGTCAAGATGTGTCTGCTCATCCTGACCCTGCTGGTCAGTGAGCCAGCCAGGGAGATGCCCTGCTGGAGCTGCTGTCTACAAACAGGGAAGGACTGGTGGGTGATGTGGTGGTCAGAGGATGTCTTGGACATCGCGATCATGGGATGTCAGTTTTTGATTGTTGGAGAAGTAAGGAGGGAGGTCAGCAGAACTGCTGCCTTGGAATTCTGGAGGGATGACTTTGGCCTGTTTAAGACCCTGGCTAACAGAGTCCCTTGGGAGATAGTTCTGAAGGGCCAAGGGGTCCAGGAAGGCTGGACATTCTTCAAGATGGTAGTCTCAAAGGCACAGAAACAGGCTATCCCTATGTGCCAAAAGATGAGCCAGCATGGGAGACCAGCCTGGCTGAACAGAGACCTTTGACTGGAACTCAGGGAAAAAAGGAGAGTTAATGACCTTTGGAAGAAGGCGCAGGCAACTCTGGAGAACTCTAAGGATGTCACGCGGTTTTATGCAGGGGGAAGATTAGTGAGGCAAAAGCCCAGCTATAACTCAGGCTGGCCAATGCTGTAAAAGATAAAGAAAAATGATTTTACAAACACCTTAGAAGCAAAAGGAGGGCCAAAGATAATCTGCATCCTTTATTAGATCTAGTGGGGAACATTGCCACAAAGGATGAGGAAAAGGCTGAGGTACTTAATGCTTTCTTTGCCTCAGTCTTTAACAGCAAGACCAGCTTTCCTCTGGGTACTCAGCCCTTTGAGTTGGAAGGCAAGGGTGAGAAGGAGCAAAATGAAGCCCCTACAGTCCAGGAGGAAATGGTTAGTGACCTGCTGCTCCACTTAGACGTACACAAGTCTATGGGCTGGGTGGGATCCACCCAAGGGTACTGAGGGAGCTGATGGAGGAGCCTGCTAAGTTGCTTTCCATCATTTATCGACTCCTGGCTAACTGGAGAGGTCCCAGAAGACTGGAGCTAGCCACTGTGATGCCCATCTCAAGAAGGGCAGGAAAGAAGATCTGGGGAACTAGAGGCCTGTCAGCCTGATCTTAGTGCCAGGGAAGGCTAACAAGAAGAAGAAGAAATCCTATGAGAAGCAGCTCATAAGCAGAGGGAACTGTTTGGCCTGCAACAAAGGAGGCTCAGGGGAGACATTATTGCTCCCTACAACTCTCTGAAAGGAGGTTGTGGACAGATGGGGCTGTCCTTATCTCTTCTTATCTCTTCTCCCAGATAACTGGTGACAGAACAAGAGGAAACAGACTTAAGTTATGCCAGGGGAAGTTTACATTGGATATTAGGAAAGATTTCTTCACTGCAAGGGTGATCAAGCATTGGAACAGGCTGCCCAGGGAGGTGGTGGAATCACCATCCCTGGCAGTGTTTAAAAAATGCGTAGGTGCGGTGCTTAAGGACATGGTTTAGTGATGGACTTGGCAGTCCTGGGTTAATGGATAGACTTGATGATCTTAAAGGTCATTTCCAACCTAAATGATTGTATGATTCTATGATTCTAAGTTTGGGGATGATTGGATAAAGCATCTCAACAAAAAAAAAAAGTACACAGCAGAAGCTGGGCTACATAACAAGGGACAATAAATGGCAGCAGACTGTCCAGTGCATCCAAGGATTTTGGCTTTGCCAGTGTCTCAGGATATCAGTATGCTTTTCTAGCCTAAATAATTCTATGATTCCATGATCTCCTGTCATGCCCAAATCAGCTTTAGGTTGGGGATCTCACCTCCTGCCTCTAAGTCTTTGCAACATGCAGCTTAGCAGGAGCTGTAAAATCTTTCCGGAAAACTGAGTTAACACTTAGGTGGTTGTCTCACACTGAGCTCAGGCCAGACTGGGCTGTATTGTTAAACCACCCGCGTTGTATCACCCAGATTTTTATCCAGAGGGGTTAGGCTGCAGTGTAAAACTAAAAGTCACACCTTTTCTGATCTCGGGCCCTGTGCGCTGGTATCCCCTGGTTGCAGCAGTAGTCCTGCAATAGACTTTTAGGACAAGAACAGAGAACAGTCAACTGCTGGGGTTAAAACATGGCCAGTGTGGTTTTATTTTGAGAGCTCTGGGAGGATGGAAGATGGTAGCAACAGAGAGAGGCTTTAAATCTGCCAACTCTGACAAGACTCCCTTGAGGATACCTAGGACATGCCCAAATTTTATCTCTTTTCTGCAATTGTCATACCAACAACATCAGTGAAAGGCACAAGTTTTTCAATGTAGACAAAACAGTTTTTCCACTCATGTAGAATTTTTTTGGTAGAAATTTTCCAGAAAATTTTCTTGCCAAGACAGAAACCTGGCACGGAAAACAATTGAAGTTTGGCAAGGTTGTAAGCAACTGAAAAGATGTAATAAAGTGGTGTTAAACCACTTAATTATAAACATAGTTACCAGCTAAATAATTTGCATAATGAAGATGTGCTTGATGCAGCTAATTGCACTTCCTGATACTACCTGAAATAAAAGGTGAATTAATGAGAGGGAAACACAAAGTTAATGAAAGTTAATAAGATACAAGAAAATATGTATATAGATACATCCACATGGGGGAGAGAGAGGGAATCCATGTTGCTGCTGCATAGAGTAGTAATTCCTTCTATAATTTTTTCCTTGTAAAACTTCAATTTATTTTAGCAATCACCATTGATTTTTCTTGTTTTGGCCTGAGTGGAAAGTCATACAGGGAGTCAATGTGCTCATGTCAGAGAGGAGAGGAGGAGAGGGATACCTTAGACTCTGACTATGCATCTATTTGGCATTGTTTATAGGTCTTGTTGCCTTGCGTGTGTATCCAGCTTGACAGAGTATAAGCCGTTTTGGAGCAATAGGTGTTACTGAAGAGCAGTTTCAGATGAGATCATTAGTATCCAAAATGATTTGTTCCTATTAATAGTAACTACAGCTGCTATACAAGTTCAGATAAACCCAAGATTTTTCTCCTAGCCCTGTATTGCACAATAATAGATTTTTTTAAGGGATTGTTTCTTCTAAAATAGAATTCACTTGATATTTCAGAGACTGGTCACTTGACTATGGTGCACTCTGATGCTCTAGTATTTCTAATTTAAATTAATTTTTTCCCTATTAATTTTTCATAGAAATTTCACATTTTTATTTTAAATGCCTAGAGTTAAAAGGTAGTAAAACTGCATTTTCATTCTCCATATAAAATTTTATAATGACCTTGATATTTCTAATGAAAGTTTATCTCAAAGGTAAAGAATCAGTAAAAGATTTGTTGTATAGGAGAAACAAACACTGTTGCTAATAACGTGGTAGTGTTGTAGCTATTGTGCCTGTATGAGGCTTATGTGCCTGAGGCAGAAAATAAATATTTATTCCAAGTATATCTGTTCATCTAACAAATGTTATTAAGTCTCTATATGTCATGTCTCCTAAGTAGAGCTTTGCATATTTTTTTTCTAATACTTTGAATTTGGAAGAATGAGTAAAATCAGACATTCTGTCAAAAAATATGCTAATGTTTATGGTAGTCCATACAATTAAAAAAGTAAATCACAATTTAGGTTTAGCCTTTACACTGTCAATACTGATGGAAAGGTAGCTGAGTAGTTCTTATTGAATGAGATTTTCTCTAATGTTTAAGCCACCAATAAAACCCTCAGTAAAGCCCTTCATAGGAAACTTAAGAGTTGACTGATGGGAGTCACATGGTTAAATCAGTGCTTGTTATTCATAATTTATTCAATGGTTGATGGAAAAAAATTGTCCAATTATTTGACAAATACTGCTTGGCAAGATGATTTACAGAGAATAATGCAAGTATTTGTTGAAGAATTTAAAGTGACAAAAAATGCCAAAATTACGGCCTTTATTCTCAATGCAGTGATTAGAGCTGATTGAATGATATTCAGACAGTTTGACTAATTTTGAATAGTCCTTACACAGGCAATATTCCCATTGACTTCAGCTGGAATTTTGCCAGAGTAAGGACTACAGGACTGGGCCTTTGAGTGTAAATGTCTTGAAAGGGTCCCTTTATAAAGCAGCAGCTTAAATTCTGAACTGCAATGAAAACCCATTTTCACTTTTCTCTGTTACTTTGCCTGTTCTGTGGAATTGCTCTGTATGAATGTTAATCCCATTCCCTCTTTATCAGTAGAGGGTGCTATGGGAGTTTTGTGCTCTCCGGTAGCCTTTTGTTTATGCACAGTTCAATCTAATTTAAGTTGAACTGACCATTTCAATGGGAGTCAAGTGTGTATTTAAATGGTGTGTGGGAGAGCCATAGTTTAATGGCAAACCATTTCCTTAATTGATTCAAGTTAAAGAAGGGAGACATTTTAAAGTGGGTAGTTTCAGATTCCTGGCCTCTACCCCCATACCCTCCTAAACGGGTCACTGAACATGGTCTTATACCCTTACATGATAAATGATAGATTTTCCACGTATTTTTGAAAGGCAGATTCAGTATTCCAGGTTAATAGAAATGTATAATGAACTAATATTTTTTAATATAAAGTTCAGTGACTTTTTGAAGTTCCTGATTTTTTTTTTTAATATTAGTAGGACTTCAATACCAAAAGGTGTTTACAAATCCCTGACATGGAAATACTCAAAAGTGGAAAATGGTTTTTGGTATATTGTATGCTTTTGTACAAGAGTGTTAAGGTTGTAAAGTCAAGTGTAGAGAAAACAGGAAATACATAGGCAATCTTAATTCTGGTAATTTTTCTGATTGTTCATCCACATCCTGACAGGGATATTAAATTACATGATTGCATAGCTACTTTTTTCTGAGATGTCTGCGCCTTTAACGTATACAATAGACACTACTGAATAGGAGCTTTATGAAATGTTTCTTTTTATCTGAATTGCTCAGCGTATGCCACCGAGTTATTTGCTGCACACCATTCTGTCCGGCATTGAATGCATGATTATCGACTTCCTCAAGTACCTTTCTATAGTGCTACCATAAGAGGGTAGTTTATTAATCCTTTGATTAATCACTGTTTAATGTGTTTTTGCTATTTAACACACAGGGACAGAAAAAAGGGTGAACTGCAAGGTAGAAGTGTTCACTAATTTTATCAACCCAATCTAAGATCCCTTAAACCTGATGTATTTTAGAATCTGTGCACTTTTTGTAGCGAAAGCAGATGTGTAGCTGACTCTTGTGCAGTTCTGAATTCTCAAACTTTCATAAATCAGATTCTGTGATCTGAGAAGATCTGGATTTTCAGAAAGTAAGGGCCAGACAGTCAGAGTCCAGCAGTGAAAATTCAGGGTGATCTTTTCAGCATCATATAGGCTGTGATCAAAGCTGTGGTCAAATACTTGAGGATGACATTTTTTAACCTTAAGACCATGTTTTTTCCTTTCCTCACACATTGCCTGTCTTTCAACTCCTGCTGTAAATGAGAGAGTATCTTATTTTCTGTGTAGCTGTGATGGGTTCCTAGGTGTACATTCTCTTGGTACACTGAATGAAATGGCTTCATGTTGATGAACAACTATATAGTTAAAAAAATATTGAGGTGCTAAAGTAAAGTTATGGAGGGATTCCAGAGTGTTGGGTGTTTCTTTGGGTGTTTTTTTCCAGCCTGAATATTTATAATAGTCATCCTGTGGGGGGAAATAAAACTTCAAGATTGTTGGAAATGTCGTTGTAAAGTTGCATCTAGAAGCATACTGATATCCTGAGACACTGGCAAAGCCAAAATCCTTGGATGCACTGGACAGTCTGCTGCCATTTATTGTCCCTTGTTATGTAGCCCAGCTTCTGCTGTGTACTTTTTTTTTTTGTTGAGATGCTTTATCCAATCATCCCCAAACTTAGAATCATAGAATCATACAATCATTTAGGTTGGAAATGACCTTTAAGATCCAAGTCCATCACTAAACCATGTCCTACGCATTTTTTAAACACTGCCAGGGATGGTGATTCCACCACCTCCCTGGGCAGCCTGTTCCAATGCTTGACCACCCTTGCAGTGAAGAAATCTTTCCTAATATCCAATGTAAACTTCCCCTGGCATAACTTAAGTCTGTTTCCTCTTGTTCTGTCACCAGTTATCTGGGAGAAGAGACCTACCCCCATCTGTCCACAACTTCCTTTCAGAGAGCTGTAGGGAGCGACAAGGTCTCCCCTGAGCCTTCTCTTCTCCAGACTAAACAACTCAGCTGCTTCTCATAAGATTTGTTCTCTAGACGCTTCACCACCTTCATTGCCTTTCTCAGGACACCCTCCAACACCTCAATATCTTTCTTGTAGCTATGGCCCCAAAACTGAACACAGGATTTGATGTGCTGCCTTGCTAGTGCTGAGTACAGGGGGACAATCACTTCCCTTGTCCTCATGGCCACACTGTTTCGGATGCAAGCCAGGATGCCATTGGCTGCCTTGGCCACCTGGGCACACTGCTGGCTTATGTTCAGCCGGCTGACAGCCAGCACCCCCAGGTCCTTTCCTACCAGGCAGCTTTCCAGCCACTCTTCCCCCAGCCTGTATCATTGCAAGCGGTTGTTGTGACCCAAGTGCAGGAGCCAACACTAAGCCTGGTGAAACTTCATACAATTGGCCTTGGCCCATCAGCCCAGCCTGTCCAGATCCCTCTGCAGAGCCTTCATGCCCTCAAGGAGACCATAATTTTTCTGCCTGATCCTCATTCCACTGTGATAATTTGCAATATTCCTTTCTAATCATGACTGAGGAGAGGAAGGATAACAGATGGAGGCAATAAAAAGCACAGGAGGGAGAAAATTTACTGCTTTCATTTCTAGGCAGTGGGCCTGGTGGCTGCACACAGGCAGAAAGGCTTGCAAAGCTGTGCCAGGGGATGGACCTGCAATTTGGGAGGATGTGGCACACATGCTTCAGCTGGCCCAACAGGTTTAAGCAGGTGGAGCTTGCTTCCTATTATCTGCTATACAGTTAAAATTTCCACTCAGTCTGTGTGGGCAGATTTGTAGAAGCTCATAACTTGGCCGAATTTCTGGACATTTTCACGAAAACAACAGAATATTGACACTATGGCAACTGCTATGCTACATTTCCAAATCCTGAACTGAGTCACGGAGGGAGCTACAACATCTCCACCAAACAGCTGTAAAGGTGTTTTTTCTAAAAAAACCCCAACAAAACCAGGGAGGGGATGGGGGAAGCAACGTATTCATTCTCTCATCTCTGAGAGAGAGCAGAATTGTTTGAGGTCAATATTTCTTAAAAACTTCACTTTAAAGCTATTTTCAAAACTTTCAGCCCAAACCATTACAGTTTGATGAAGCTGTGAACTCCTGAAAAGATGGTCTTTTAATGTGAAGTCTGAGACAGCCTTGTTTAACTGCCCTCTGCAGACAGTGTATTCTCTACTGTAAACCATAATCTTCTGGTGGTGATAATGTTTTGTTCATTACTTTTATAGTGCCTCCTAACCACCTGTTATTGTCCTTGTTATTCTGCTCCACATGCAAATTTGGTTTCCTCTGGCATTATCAAAAGCTTTTAATGTTTGGGTTTTTTTTAAAATAGCCGTTCGAAATCCAAAGTTTAATTTCTGTATTGTTTGAGGCTACTGCTATAATAGGTGTAGGATGATGAGTTCCCCCAAAATGCTAGTAATAATATAAAAAAATGTTGGCTTTCTAAATTGAAGACTATCCATCTTTTTTGTTTGACACTATAACTAATCAGTGTGCTTCACTTCCAAATGTGTTTAACTGGAAGTTTTGCTTATTGTTCATTTTCACAGTTGTATTCTTCATCTATATAGATGATGAAGATCCGATGATAGAATTTTCTTATAGGCCAAGTTAATATCATTCTTGCTACTGATGTCTAGAAGGTGGTCTTCCTTTCCAGCTACTAAGGAATAAAGATGTGATGTTAAGGATATTATTACTGTGACATGGCTTTTAAGTACAGAAATTAAGAATTTCTGTATTTAGGTAGATACTTAGGAGAAGTGATAATATTCTTCTTAAATGTAGTGCTAGAGGAAAAGATTTGGCTTGTTTATTTGCTTATATTCAGTGAGTTGGAAGAGGATTTGAAGTGGTGATCTGTACTTGAACAAAACAGATGCAGAGAAAATACGTGAAGGAATTGAACCTTAGATTTCCTAGCAAATCTCTTGCTTTTACTCCATTACATCATTTATCCTGAAGGGACTAGTAAAATGCAGTCAGTGACCAAGCCCATCATCATCTGAGTAGAAAACAAAGCAGTTCAAATCACGTCTGTATCCATACTTCAGTTGTGGAAAAGAGTTGTCAGATTTGGTTATGCTCAAACTCTTCTTTTCTTAGGGTCTGACCTGTGCCTTTAGTTTGCTTAAAACTGACTTTTCCTTTGTAACAGGTGCACTGTCACTCAGGACCTTATCTGAAAAAATGCTTGAGCATGTGCTTAACTTCCAGCCTGTGAGCTAGCCTGTTCATTTAACATATACTTAAACATCTGAATGTAGGTAAGATTCACTTCCAGGTTTGACCCTGTGGCATCATGGCAGGTTACTGCAATGAGAGTGAGTTAGGGAGGTCAGTGTCTGAGGCATATGGCTTGCATAGTCTTTGCAAGGAGCTTTCAGTGGTGGGCTGTGACAGTTTATTCAGTGTTATATTGTATTGGGTTTGAGTGGTAAGGTAGTGGGTGGGGCTATGGGGTGGCTTCTGTGAGAAGCTGCTAGAAGCTTCCCCTATGTCTGGTAGAGTCAATGCCAGCCGCTCCAAGATGGACTTGCCACTGGTCAAGGCCAAGCCCATCAACAACGGTGGTAGTGCCTCTGGGATAGCATATTTAAGAAGGGAAAAATAACCCTGTACAATTGCAGCTGGAAAGAGGAGTGAGAATATGTGAGAGCAAGAACCCTGAAGACCCTGAGGCCAGTGCAGAAGGAGGGCAGAAGGTGCTCCAGGCGCCAGAGCAGATTCCTCTGCAGCAGCCCGTGATAAAGACCATGGTGAGGCAGGCTGTACCCCTGCTGTCCATGGAGATTAATGATGGAACAGATCCCCACCTGCAGTCTGTGAAGGACCTGACACTGCAGCAGGGGGATGCCCGAAGAAGGCTATGACTCTGTGGGAAGCCTGCGCTGGAGCAGGGCTGCTGGCAGCACCTGTGACCCCGCGGGGGACCCACGCTGGAGCAGGCTGTTCCTGCAGGGCTGCACCCCGTGGAAGGATCCACGATGGAGCAGTGTGTGAAGAATTGCAGCCTGTGGGAAGGGCTCATGTTGGAGAGGTTCATGGAGGACTGTCTCCTGTGGGAGGGTCCCCATACTGGAGCAGGGGAAGAGTGTGAGGAGTCCTCCCTGTGAGGAGGAAGGAAAGGCAGAAGACAACGTGTGATGAGCTGACTGCAGCCCCCATTCCCCATCCCCCTGTGCCACTGCAGGGAAGGAGGTAGAGAATTCAGGGGAAAAGTTGAGCTTGGGAAGAAGACAAGGGTGAGGGGAAGATTTAGGTTTTATTTCTCATTATCCTACTCTGATGGGTGATAAATTAAACTGATTTCCTCATGTGAAGTCTTTTTTGCCTGTGGCTGTAATTGGTGAGTGATCTCAACCCACGAGCCTTTTGCTATATTTCTTCTCCCCTGCCCAGGTGAGGAGGGGAGGGACAGAGTGGCTTTGGTGGGCTCCTGGTGTCTGGCCAGGGTCAACCCACCACATAAATCTTAGAGGTGACCCAACTGAAGTTTGTAGGCGTCTCAATTTTATTACTCAAATATTAGGTATGTTTTTCTGTTTCCAAAGAATCTGAATGAAATCACAGCTTCTCAAACAATTTTTAATTATTAATTCTAAGAATAACGGTTATCTGTAGCTATACATTTTCACATATGTGATAATTTTTTGTTGATAAGGTCCATGAAATTTTTTGCAACTAAAGGACTGGTCAGGCAATGTTATCTTGTAAGTTGTGTAGGTATACCAAGACCATTTTGTAAACCATTTTTCTTATACCCTTTGAGAAGGTTAAGTGAAGATGGAGATTCTTCACTGCATGTAAATATTAGGATATGTATGTGTTTTTACTACTGTTATAATTATTTTTCACTGAGCACTGAAACATAAGCAGTCAGGAGAGAATAAACGGTACTTGCTCATCAGAAGGAGTGTTCTTGTGAAGTTCTGTGGCATAGAAAATTTTTTGTTTTATTAATTTTTACTGTTGTAAAAATCTCTTTAACCTCCATTTCTGCATGTTGCAATAAGGAAGCCAACAATTTTCCCATATGCTTTCTGAGTTTGTTGAGGTCACTTTTGAAATTATTGGCACCAAACTTAATATTGCTCCATCCTTTTTTTTTAAATTATTGCTGAGCTCTTCTGCAATGCTTTGTGTTCTTACTTAATGTTATATCCAGTGTGAACAGAAACTGTCCTGATACTGATCCTTGTGGTGACCTGCTAATCACTTTTCTTTGCCCTACACTTTCCCATTCACAAAGGCCTTCTTTCTTTGATATCATCCCAGTCTGATAAACAGCTCCTTCCCAGTGTTGGGGACATTTAACTTTTAGATTAGGGTATCAAAAGGCCTTCTGAAATCTCAGGCAAATTATATCCAAATCTGTTTAATATCAACGTTTATCAGGTCCACACTGGGTATAGTCATCTGTTTTTCCCATTCTGTGTCTCAATTATTTCTGATTGCATCCTGCTGATTTTCTTTCTTTTTCAGCTCACCAGTAAATAAGATCCCCTATTGTCAAAGTTTTTGATTATTTTTATGGTATATTCTTGTGTTGAAAGCATTTGAGCATTCTTTCCAAGAAGGATGGGGGAAGGAGGCACTACAGAAGGAAAAACTTACATGGATGAAGGAACTGGAAGAATGAAAGAAAAGATAAAGCAGAGAAGTCTAGTTATTGATCTCCCACATAGATACGGTTTATGGTTAGAAGTCAGAGCTTCATATGGAAGGAATCTATTTGTTCCTTCATTACATTATCAGTGCAGCATAATATCCTTTTGCCAGTGCAGTGTATAATATCTAAAGTATACCTATAAAGTATTTATTAGGTATCAATGCATTCGGATTTTAACTTGAACAACAAAGTGACCAGTCTGACTCACTTAGAGAACAAAATCAAAAGGCCTGCATATTCAGAGGGCAGAGCACTTACAGCGTGAATTGGGAAAAATGCAAAAGTGGGTGCTCACCTTCTGATAAATCTTTATGAATAAACACTTTGCAAATAAAACAAAAAAATTTGGAAAAACAAATTGGAAAAAAATATGTAAGGGTTTTTTTTTTTTTTCATATGGTTTAGTCTGTTCACTAATTACCTTGCCAGTTTCTGTCAGGAGGAATAAGGCAAAAGAGGACAACTTGCACATATATTTTAGATGTATGCTACTATGTTTGCTCCTTATTTTGCAATAATGCTTTATAAGGAACTGGAACTTAAAATTCCAAATCCCACTGAACTTCCGTTTCTTTGATGCTGAAGACAGACTGATTGGGAAGTACCCAAATATGCCCCCATTCAATAAATAGTGTAAGAAATTCCAGTTTCTGCTGCTTATGGAAGCTTAGACTTAGTCTGAAGGCCACCTGAGGTTATTATGTATTGCATTATCTCCCAGTGCCTTTATCCTGGGAATTCCAGGAAGTCATTTGTCTCATGATACAATAGCCTTTGGTCAACAGCTTGTATCCTTTGTCGGAGAAGTAGATAATGGCCAGTACTAACGATATTGTCCTGGAAGTATGGGTTGTAAATCCCTCCTAGGGAAGCTGGCAAATACTTGGGTATTTAGCATGAGTATTTGAGCTAACTTCATTGAGGGGAGCTTGTGTATGGCTATGTGCGTGGCAGTGACAGTGGCGTAGACACTGTGCCAATGAACATAAAATTTGAGTAGATGTTTGCTACCATAAACTCCACTCATTTAATTACTGACCACATTTCTCTACTGTGGAAAAGTGTGGTGGAGAAAATTGTCCACAGCACACCAGCAATTCCACTGCTATTCTTGAATGTTAATCAAGGACAGCTGTCACTTTGTCATTGTGAATAGTATTGGATAATGCTGATATAATCAGGTCGCCGCTTCATTCCTCATCTGTGGCCTTCAACCTTATCCTAGTGCTGGCTGAATAAATACACACCCTTCTTTTCTAAGCATTTTTAGAACAGTCAAATAATTTTCTTATATTTCAGTTTTCCTGACTGTAGTTACGCACTATCATTCTTCCAAAAGCCTGTTGATGTCATATTTGTATCATCCATGTAAGTGACAGCTGAGATTTGAAGTTCAGAAGCATGGAGTGTTTTGATGTTCACTTTTCCTTGTTCTCCTGCATTTAAAAAAACAAAACAATTTAGCTTCTGTTACCTTTTTATGTAGTGCTTGCTGAACCCTTGAGAATTACTTTCCTGGAGATTGACGTCTGTTGTTCAGTCTCAACTTGATGAGTAATATGGGCACAGGTCCGGGAAGCAAACACTATCCCTTCCTGCTTCCTCCAAGACTGTATGTTAAAACCAGCACTGGAGAGACATAGTAGGGACCTGGATATGGAGATCTATGATTCACACAGCCTAATCTCCACTTATTTGATGCTTTCTGTTGTTTGAGAACTGTTGAAATGTTTTTGTTGGGAAGTGGGGAAATTTGTGCTGTACAAGTGAACTAAGAAACACTATTTCTAGGTAGTAACAATCTTAAATAAAATACAGAAATATTTTTGATGCCTTTGTGATCTGTCCAGTACCTTCAGATAGATTGGGCTTGGGTAATGAGTGGTATCCTATACCCAACCCTTAAGCAATTACATGATGTTATATAATGTTATATTTTGTTGGCAGCCCCAAAACTTTTCTCTTCCTGGAAGAAATTTCCCAGACTATATTCCCACAAGAAGTATGTTTTAATATAGATCTCCCTGCTCCTTTTTTTCTTCTGTTCAAAGAAAATGTTAGTTCTCTTTACAATTGGCCAGGAAGCATTTGTAAGAGGTTAAGTGATACTACAAATATTCCTTAATTGAGTTTAGATGCATTCCATGCATTTTTACACCAGCATCAAAGAAAACATCTTTCCAGAGATAAGCAGCTTCGTCTCATATTTCAAAAAATCATCACATATTTTCATCAAGCTTTCAGGAATGAAAGCTACTGGACTGTAGTGTTGTCATAATAAAAACAAAAGGTGCACACAGAGGTACTGTGATCCAAAGGTGACAAGTGCTGAACAAATAGCGCGTGAAGATGTTTTTCTAACTGACAGCATCCATCTCCATCAGTTATTGCTCTTGTACTCGTTCAGATATGTTTGATCAACTTTCAAATGATTATCCTGGCAGGAGCAGGTGAAAGCAGTCATGATACTTTGATTCAGAGTAGAGTACAAGGCAGTCTGAAGGAACCTTTCATTAGTGGTTGATACTCAGTTGACAGGTTCACATGAGGAAGTTGGGACGAAAACAGTTTTCCATCTCCCTCCTTTATAAGAGAGGTTTGGCCAGGGTAGTATGAGTGTAGCAAATTTCTGCTTACTGACTTTTATATTAACACATCTGGTATTCATTCAGATTTACCACTGCAAGATAGGAGTATAGAAGGGAGGCCATCTGTTTGTTTTGTACCATTTGTTTGTTTGTATCTAAAATTTTCAGTTAAGTGACATTTTTTTTCCCCACTTGGGTTTAGTTTTTGAAAGTAACTTTGAAACTCACCTGTTCTTCTGACAAAACCAATGCACTTGTCATGCACTTGTCTGTGCAATTTTAAAGCACTCCGGTTTCAAGCAGCTTGAACTAAACCTCAAGTTAAACCTTCCCAACAAGAAGTTGTTTGTATCTGTAGCAATTACATTATTGAATTAAATTTATGTTTTTTCCCCCTTTGTAAATCATTTGGCAGATGGATTCCAATTTTGTGAATGTATTTCTTTTTCATAAGTATTCACCAAATCATTTATAGCAATTTAATTTCATTTTATGGCTTCTCTGGGCTATTTTCCTATTCGGTTGCCCCAAAACATTGTGACATGCTAATGATTTTGCTTTCTGAATAGATTACATACAGCTGTTGATGCACATCCCAAGGTGTTAGCCTCAAGTAGGAGTCTTTGAAGCATTCTCATGCAAATAGAAATGAGTTCAGGTGAATATACATGAATGATGGATAAAGACATTAGAAACATAGTATGAATAGTTTTTGGAATACAAATATTTTTTTCTCTATTTAACCAGCTCCAGTGTTGAACAATTTAATTTTTATTGAAGAACAAGATCTAAATTCTTGTCAGCACTGAAGTAGATGAGATCATGCCGGTAACTCCAGTGAGGTTATGGTTTGACTGTGTGTTTCACTTAAAAACTCTTGGAACCTCTCTGTTTTCTTTATTTCTTGTTTTTTCTTCTTCTTTTTTTTTTTTCTTTCTTCTTATTCAAAGCCACTTTAAACAAATAGAAAGGAGTAAAGGCTCCATAACACATGTGAGAATCAGGCCAGTGATGTATTTTCATATCCGTAATATTCGTGCCTCTTTTCAGCATTCATCTGATCTATTTGTCTCATGTTATATATAATTTCATGCACCTTCCATTTCTTGTACCTGACATCCTATAGTTTGTGTCTTTTAATCTGCATCCACCTCTTCATCACCTCTGATGCTTTACAATATTATTTGACTTTAAACTTTGAGTGACATAACCTAGCTTAATCAGATGGTTGGGTGTAGCTGGCTTCTGACAGTTGTTATGCTATACACATTTGAGAAGGAAATGTCTTTTGTATTATATCACTTTAAATTTTACTTTTGCATTTTATAAAATATTCATATACTGTCACTATTATAACCTATTAAAAAGTCTCTTCTAGAAGGAAATGTGAATTTAAAAAGTAAATAGATGCTTATGCAGGATTTAATGACTGCAATTCTTGCACTTCCTTCTTCCGGTCTTCTCAAGGAGACAAACTCTTCAGTTCTTTATCCTTCCTGAATTGTCAGGAGTGAGGTAAGATCGAACTGTGTTGGTGTATCATGAGACGGGAAGGCTGAATGAAGCTGAGTTGTGAAACAGAGTAGAGAGGGTACAAATGGCAACCAAAGCCATAATTTGATTTTTTTTTTCCTGTGCTACATTTACACAGTTGCATCAAAATGTTAGCTCCTTACCTGAAGAAAAAACAAGGAGATATTAAAATAAAATTCTGCATAGCAAGGTTCTACAGAACCTCTTCTGCTTTTTTATATTAACACCAGGAAGTCATACATATAATTTACATTTTTTGCAATACCTTCTCACTTATTCCCGCAATTGAAAAAGACCTACCATGAATCAATATTTAATTACTTACAAAATTGTAAAAGGGTTCCATACCTTATTCTGGATGCCTTGGCATAATATTCTTCAATAAGCACGTGAAAGTAGAATTCTGTCCTGGTATAAATACATAGTTACAGTGAGCACAATTAACCTAAATGTGCTCCTACAGGCAACACCCTGAACAAAGTATTCCTTTAGGAACGAAGTCATCAGGGGCTGAAAGGTCTCAGCATCTTTGCGGCTGTTCTGGGCTTGTACACTCAGGTTTACAGTGAATGTCTGATTGAGAGCCCTGATATCTTCAAAGTTTAGTATCTTTAACATCCATTTTTATGGTCTCTGTTCACTGCACTTGCAAATACCCCTCCTATGTCCTGACAAACTCCTTTAGCAAAAGGAAGTGTACGAGGAGAGGCCTTAAGTCATTTGGGTTATTTGCTGTAATAACGAGCTGCATTGTTCACTTTCCGTTGTTTTTCGGTGAAGAAACTTTGTTCTAATATATCTTACATTGCTTGGTTGTAGTGTGATGCTCAGGTCAGCCATTGTAAAATAAACATACAGCATTTGCCTTGTTGGGGATACCTGGTTCTCGATGCAATGGGTATGAATAAATGAATAATCTTTCCCCTAATCCTTATCAGCGTGCTCTTGATTCTGATCTAGTTTCTGACTACGCTGGCAATGGTCTGGGAATCATTTGAGACACATTTTGTAAGGTTATATTGAGTATGAAACGGATTTTGACACAAGAAGATGGATACTGAAAGCTGAAACTTTGGAATTCCCACCCATACTATCTCACCCAATACCTAATTCTCTGTTTCATGTCACAAGGTTTGAGGTTTTTTTTTTTTAGTGGCGCATTAGAGAGCAACTTAAGAGTCTTTGATCCATGTTCACTCTTTATGTTAAATGAAAAAAGAATATAAAGCCCAAAGGCAATGAAAAATATATCAAGAAAACTTTCAGGCACTGTAACAATTGAAGAAGGGGGGACTTTTTTTAGAGAAGCAGCATTTTTCATTTGCACAACAGATTTAGTGGTCATCTTGCAGGTGTACCATTTCAGGTGAACCCGAAGCAGCACACAGCAAAATGCATCACAGATTTGGGGCATCTTGGCTGTAAGAGGGGTTTTCCTCACAGTGACGTCCCCTGCACTGCAGAGACCTGCCCAGTTTCAACTGCCTTGAAGTAACGGCAAGACATTACAGTGATATAGACACAGAAGATTCTTGCACTAGAGGACTGCAAAAAAACCAGTAAAAAGCTGTTTTCTTTCACCTGCATTTACTTCTATGGCATATCCTTTTGCCTGCACAGCTGAAGTCATCATTATTAATCAAAACCCAACAAAACATATACCTCCTCTTCAGGTTGTCCCATTTCTCAGCATGACATCTAGCACTTCACTGCTACCGGGAGAGGTCACGTCTGGAAAATGCCTGGTTGCTTCCATATCTTTGGGGTGGTTACGTACTGTAGAATTCTTGAAGTTTAACCTGATTTTTTTCTTTATTTTACCATGTCTATTTTCCTTCACTGAAGTTGACTCCAAGGAACCTTTTTTGGCCTGCCTTTGAGAAAGGAGGACACCCAAGGCTTTTCTTACAGTTCACATGAAAAATGTGGAGAGAGATCGGGCAGAAGATTTAAATGCCACCACTTGCAAAGTCTACAATTGTAAATCCCTACAAAGAAGGCTAATTAAAGTCCCTGTGTTCACTAACCAACTATTCATACTCCATCTGAGTCCAGAAACACCACGCACGTGGGGGATTAGTGCCTGCATTACCAGATACCAAGTAACCAAGCAAAATGTCCAAATCACTGTGATTCACTGGAGCTGTTGATGTTTTTCCAGCTGGAGTAGGCATTCCTCAGCTCTGGAAAGCAGGGAGGGAAGTGCACCACACCTCCAAATCCCGTTTACTTTCTCCTTTCCCATAGGAGAAAATCACTTTGTTGAGAGACAAGGTGGTTAGAAGTTAATTGCAATTTAATTACCCTCCATGTATACCTTTGCAACTGAAGGAAAAGACAGTTTCTCAGTTACTCTCTTTGTGCTTTCAAAAATAGCCCAGGGAGGCTTTCAAAAGAGAGCTGTAAAACTGGGGTGCACTTTTTACAGATACAGTCAAGCAGGTCTCCCAGTCGTGCTTTCACAAATGCCATGGGGCAGCTTGTTTTTTTTGAGGGGGGGAAAGGTGTTGTGTCTCTGATTAAAACTAAGATTTCTGAGACCAAGCTAGATATTTTCAACAGTCCATTAACAATACTAATGCAAATATTGTTAGTTTTATTTATTATTTCTACAATTTTGACATGGAGGATGAGGTCTTCTTTCCTCCAGGTGCTATACAAACATGAAATAAGTAGACAGCTGCCCTCCAAAAGAATCTGAAATCTTAACTATTTTCTTAATGGGCAAATTTTCAGATAAACTTCTGTGGCCATGGTCTATTTTAAAAATAGTATAGTTATTAAGCTGATAAAGACTGCCGTTTTAGCAGGTCTTTATTGTGCCATTAACTTGAAAATACCATTACTGTGATATGTTTTTTATTATTACAATTAAAGATTGGTTTGATTTTACAGGACTGCGTGTAATTGGGTTTTATAGAAGCCTCTATAGTGAAGTTCAAATATTTATCTGAATTCAGAAAGTGTGTGTGTTGGTATAAGATTGTAGTTTACTCAGTATACCTGGTAGAGAGGTGGGGTGAAAATATGTGTAACAAAATAAATGTTAGAACCAGCATTTTACGGGGAAAATTGATGTGTAGTAGAACAGCAGAAGACTGAGTTTCAGGAATCAAGTGCTGGTTTTTTTGTTGCTGTTTTCATTGTAAAATGTTTTAAATTCTTGTGTGAAAAGGCCTATGTAAATGTTTAGTATTGGCTTCTTTCCATTTCTTCCACTAGGTCCTTGTTTAACCAGGGACTAATAATCACTTAGCTTTCGTATGGCTGAGTTTACTCATGAATGTATTCACTGTGAGTATTTTGTCACAGGTGTCTTTAAGTTCCATTTCTTTTTGAATCTGAAGATAAAGGGCTTTATTTGAATAACTGCCTAATTCCTGAAGGAACACTGACATATTAAGTAAAACAGTATGCGATTTTTATAGCATCTTCTATTAAAAATACTAAGTCATGAATGTATTTTACAGACGTCTATTTTCTCCTTCATATGTAAAGACGGGGAAAGATGTATGCTACTGGAATTTTTGAAACACAAGAAGAGTTGGTGGTTACACAGTTGATGCATCTAAAACCAGTGCTCGGCAAGGCTCAGAAGCCTGTGGATTACTAATTTTAAACTGCAAAACACAAAATTTAACCTCGGACACCCTATGGGATAGTTTGGCACTACCTGAACAAAGTCCTCAGGGAAAGTGACTTTTTTGCCTTTGTCATTGTACTTACAATGCCTTTTCACTGGAATAGCTCTTAGTAGTGCATTTTGCAGATGGGGAAATTGAAACACAGAGGAAAGGTGAGACTCCAATGCAATAAGGCACTAAAGCACATCTTTATTATGAAGGATTTTTCTTTAACTTAAAACAACACATATGCTCACATGTTATGTTGGTCTGGGGCTGAATTGCTTGTTTAAGGTCACACAGCAGTCAGTTCCAGCTTCAAAACTATTGGAATCTGTTGATACTCGCTACTCTGCTCTCTTCCTAGATCACGGGTAACATCAACAGCAGAGATGAGAAAATGCAATTATTAGAAAAGAATAAACCTGACCAGCAGGTGGTTAACATTTACAGAAGATGATATTTTCCATCTTTACTAGCATTAAACAACCAAGAGACACCGATGGTCATGGAGGGGAACAGACTAAGAAAAAAAATGTAGATAAGGGCATTCCATGCGTAATTCAAGGCTATATGGGCATTGAAGAAAAACCGTTGAACTCTCCTGAGAAAAGTTTTTAGTAATAGTGTGACGTTGAGAGATGAGGTGGTTATTATGCTCTTTGACATTAATCTTCACTAATGTTAACTGAAGTTTTGTGCTTGCAGCTTTATGAAATAAACATGTGTGTTTGCTATCGCATTCCTGCAGATCGACAGCTTTTGTTACAAAAAAGTGTATAGTGTTCAGCTTTAGTGTAGAACGAGGACACTTTAGCAACAACATATTTTTTATGCTTTTATAAAGAAGATGTGAATTGCTCATGCAGTGTTTGTACAGCTAAGATATTTTATTGATATCAGGTTGCCCCAAAGTCTGGCTTTGGGCTTTGGAAGGGACAAATGTTTTCTGGAGGATTTTTTTTTTTTGTGTGGTGCTTTTTTTTTTTTTTTTTTTTACAGGATTAAAGAATGTAAAAGACTATTTGTATTAAACAGATTAAGCTGTTAGTAAACATGTCCCCTTTAAATTAAGTGGTGGTGAAGACAAAGAAAGTGCTTTGTTGTTGTCGGATGGATTTGTCTTAAGTCAAATGGGCAAACAAGTTAAACATCAGTCCTCTTTAAATCCCTAATGGCTGTGCAGATTAAATCTCAAAAGGTCTGTAAAATGAGTAAAAAAATTAAATTGCTTTACTTCTTCCTGTCGTTTACTTTGGCTAAAGCATTTTTTCTTCTTCCTTTTCTTTTCTCTTCTCTTTTTTCTTCTCACCCAGCTTTAGAGAACTTTGTTTTCAAACTGCATTAGCATACAGACAAATATTAAACAAGAATTTCACTTCTCTGCAGTCTTGTCACTTGTGATGAATACATCCTTGCTTGGTAAGTGCTGGTGACACATCATTGTGGCAGCTTCTGCCTCTCAACAGAAGGATAATTAATCTTGCTATCAACACTCCTAAACAGGGGTAACTGGTTCAAAGTTTTATTCCATAGAACTGCTTTGTGTGGGGTGGGATTCCTTCATTTGAAATGGCTGCCTGTGAATCATGGCCTTCCTGTGATTAGCTTCTCTTTAATGCTGGGGGTGTTGATCTGTGTGGGAACAACAAAATGAACCGGCTTTGTGCTGTTCTGACCTGACACTTTTATGCCTTAATAAAGTGGGTGGGTGCAGCGCTGCAGTTCAGAAAAGATAGCAAGAGCTTAGGTGGCCTCGTAGGAGTGTGGAAGTGATTTTAAGGTGTCATTCTATGGATTCTTCTTCCATCTGACTGACGACAGTGGGAATTTGGCTTCTGGTTTGGCTTCTGGCAGGAAGAGATCTGAGGTGAACATGTTGCTTATTCATCCCAGCTATGAGTGTGAAAAAATTTTCTATACGCATCCAACAGCTGTCAGCATCGGAAGTATTAGAAGAGGGACAGACTGCTAGCTAGCTAAGCATTTAAGACTCAATATTCACAGGTTTTTCCCCCGTGAATTTCATCATTCCAGCAGCTCTGTGATGATGAAAATCAACCAACAGAGTATTTGCTGCAATTGAATTTTCATTCAGTTTATTAATGATAAAGAAACGCAACATCATGCATATTAAAGGAGCGTTGATTGAAGGTCACAGAGGTGTTAGCTGTGGTGTCCTGGCTAAATTCCAGTTGGCTAATTACAATCTGCCTTCCTAAAACTCCCTTGTAGGTTCATTATTTAGATCATTAGCTCTTTACATTTTGTTCCAAACTCTTAGTGGCGTGGCTTTACTTTTGTTAAAGAGTTTTCACTGCTGAGTATGTTGGTTCATAAGAAGGCAAAGGGTGAAGCCAACTTTCTGCCTCTTTGAATGCAATGTCAATGATATAAATACAGGATTTAAGAGGGAATACATCTAGCTCCACTAAAAAGCAACTGAGACGTTTTACAATGTCATGTCATACTCTGTGACTGTACTATAATCAGATGACGCACATATGGAAAGGTGTATCTTTTTGCTATTTTCATCCAGTTAACTAAGCACATAATTTGACGTGATTTTTCCTCCACTTTTAATTTTGAATTGCATGCTACTTACTCCTGCTTGCCTGATACTTTCTACCCTTCTGGCAAGCATCCCAAAGGTTTGTTGAACCAAGCAGGTCAGATGGGCAATCTCTTTTTGCTGCTTGTCTCATACCAGTTGCTTTTTCCAAAGGCCAGTGAGCTATCTATGGCCCTTCTAAAGGGGTCATGCTGGGAAACTCATAGGAATATATTTTTTATTTGGTGGTGCAGAATACAATTGCCCTCCACTCCAGACAAACATCTGTTTGGTCAGGCCTCCCAAAGCTCTCTGTAGGAGGAAGATGCGTTTTGTACTCTGTTCTGAACAATCATGTAGCAGCTTGCAGAGCTGATCCAAAAAGTTAGGTGGCATTTTGTATCTGCAGTATTGTTTTCACGTTTAACAGGGGTCACACACACCAATGGTGGGGTCTAGTAGTAACAGACTGAGATGAAATTTGGCTGTGGTCTGTACTGACTTTACAGTTAAACTTCAGTCACTATTTTTGGTTACTGAAGGTGCATTGTGAACACTGATGGAGTAGAAGCAGTGAAGCAGCTATTTATAAATGGGTTCAAATGCAGTTGAAATAATTGGCTCTAGAGATTAGGTCCATGCTCTTAATTGAAAAAGGGAAGGAAAATGATTTATCAATTATTCAAGATGTTTTCTTTGTATAAAACACTGAGGTTTTTTGTAAGTATACGTGTCTCAATACAGTATTTTTATTGAACTATTAAATGTAATTAGAAACCAAAGGTAAATGGTGTCTCAGTGAGTCAAGAAAGCCGTGGAGGAGCTGAGTGGTGTCTGTAGCTTTCTGAGCAGTGTCAGTTCCCCATGAAGCCTATCTAAGGGTGATTAGCTCTTTACTCACGCTTACTTCAGCTTGTTTCTAACTAATGATGATTTACCATTTTGCTAAATGCTAAGCAGCATTTGTTTGACAGAGTGCAAAATGCGGGCTTAGAGAAAAGCAGGTAAAGATTTACTACAAAGGGCCTGTCAAAATACTTATAAAATATACTGTCATAGTGTTAAACAATTTATTAATAAGTCTATTAATACCCAAGGATTTTTTTTGTGTCTGTCTTGAGGTTCTGTTAAAAACATCAGTGTTTAAGATGCTATCCACACAGGCTTAATGCCAGGGAAAGCAATCCCATTAAATTGGACCTCATAAATATTTCATGAGGTCCAATTTAAAATTAATCTTGGCATGAAGCCAAACCAGGCAGTATATTTGCTACTGTATTAAAGAGAAGCAGCAGATGAGGTATTTTTTCACAATAGTAATCTGACTGGATTTTTGCACAATCCTATCAATATTTTTGATAATACAGCTGTTAGTTTTGGCAGGAAGAAATGCATTTCTTTCATCACCCGTTCATGCAAGAATCATACAGCAACTAGCATATTTTAAATGTCATCATTCTAGAAGATGATTTTTTTTTCTGGTGATGAAATCTTTGTTTTCTGAAAAAAAAAATTCACCTTGTTACTTGAAAGAAAATAAAGAGCCAGATCTTAGCTGTGAGAGTGTATGTTTCTTTGGGAGAGAAATAGTCAATTTTCAAAAGGAGTTTAAGCAGGTAGGAGGTTTTCAATGTGATTTGAGTCTGAAGTACCTAAGTCAACTGGGAAATAAAGTTTAGGGTTTTAAGTCATTTTGATAGGATTCTGAAATTTACTTACACTCACAATGTTAGTAGACAAATCAGAAGAACTGCGATTTGACAGCAGTTGAGACTCAGTCAAAATATATCCCAAGGTATGGTCAAAATCATCTAGGAAAGCCTTTGTATATTTTTCAGAGATGATGTGTCCTGATTTAATGCCTCTTTGAGGCAATTGGGGTTTTAATCAGTGGATACAGAATCAGAATCCGTAAGACATAGGCAGAGAAAGGGCAACTCATTTACTTTGCTCATTTACGAGATCAGATGGTTCTGGGGGACTGCCTGATGGGAAAAGAATTCAGGCTGCAGAAAAATCATTGCAAAAAGAAAAAGTCTTCTAGTCTTGGCAGTTAGCATTAGATGAGGCTTCTAAATAATTGTTCATTTTTGACAAGAATATTAGGAGACTTTCTTTTCTGTCTTTCATGTATTGTTTGTTCTCCTAATCTGTGACCAAATTCCAGTCTCAAGAATTTCCCTTATACATTTGGAAAACACTTAAAACTGTGTGTGTGAGCAAGGGGAATAAATAATAAATACAATGACAATGTAAGAGCTTGAGTAACAGTTTGTGTTGTATGGCTTTAAAACTGGTTTGAGGATGAAGAAGAAAGCCTTTTATGCTGGAATAATTTCTGGGAGACACTAGTAAGGAACAAGATTACAGGGTGTTTAGAGATGTGTGTTTCAATAAGGAGCAATCACCATTCATATGCATACGTTTCATTTAAATGCATTATATACACTAGCAGATTGGGAGGCAATCCTGAGACATTGAACATAATTTATTTGGATTTGAAGAAAGCCTTTGCTTTTGTGCCTTACAATGGATTTGATTTACTGTCAGGAGACATAGTGGAAGCAAATTCAAATGGACTTGCATTTGGCTGGGAAAGGGGAAGAGCAATATTATCAGTGTGGAAATGGACAAAGGTAACGTGTAGGAAATGGGGGGTTCAGCTCACCTGACTTGCCTGAAATTCTTGTTTAGGAGTAATAGAATGAAGGGGTAAAGGGTGGCTTCTTCACACAGCAACTGGTGCCTCCTGTCTGTAGAAACGAATTGCATCCTCTTATGAAGATGCTGCTCTACCACATTTAGTCTAGTTGGAGCCTAGAGACCCAGCTTGGACTAGATGCTTCATCTGAAATCAGAAGAGATGAATCCCAAATTCGCTATTTCCCACCTGTGCTGTCTCTTTTCTTGATTGCAACCAGTGAGAGAGACCTAAGGGTCCATTTAATTCATCTGGACTCTCCTCTAGCGGGTTTTGGACTGGGCCTTCTAGCCTTATTGGTGAAAGGGAAGGAAATGAAATGCTTCCTGTCAAGGAAAGGTGACCTTGATCAAACACTGTGTACACTGGCAAGGAAGTGAACAGTGCTGGCAGCCAGCAGGGATTCACTGAGGATGGGTCACCTCCAAGCTGATAGTGAGAGCTAGTCACAGCTCAGCAGTGAGGTATGTCAAATGCTTCAATTACACATAATAGTCTTCAAGATCTGCATTTAAAACCATCTGCGAGATATGAATAAAAGGAAGTGCAAGAAACAAGAGGGGCTTGATCCTTTCAAAGTAGGGGCTTGTCAATACGGGGGAGGTGAAAGATGCAGACTTTTGAGAAGTAGGGATTGCATTAGTTCAAGAAACTCTAGCCATAAGGTTTTTATTGTTTAGCAAAAATTGGCCAAAAGTTGAGTCTTGTTTAGCTTTCAATTTACTTTCCAGAGTTACAGAATCACAGAATGATTGAGGTGGGAAGGTACTTCTGGAGTTTGTCTAGTCCAACCCCTCCCACTCAAAGCAGGGTCAGCTAGAGCAAGTTACTCATAACTATATTCAGTTGGTTTTTTAATATATTCAAGGATGGATATCCTTGATATTTTTATTATATCCAAGGATTGATAACCCTGCCCATGGTGGGGGTTGGGGGAGGGTTGTAACTAGATGAAATTTAAGGTCCCTTCCAACACAAACCACTCTATGATTCTATGGAGATTCCACAACCTCTCTGGGCAACCTGTGCCAGGGTTCAGTCCCCTTACAGTATAAAAGTCTTTCTTACATTTAAATGGAATTCCTTGTATTTCAGTTTGTGCCTATTGTCTCTTGTCCTCTCCCTGGATACCACTGAGAAGAGTCTGGCTCTGTCTTGCATACACTATCTCATCAGGTATTCATACACACTGATGAGGTACTCCTGGGCCTTCTCTTCTCCAGGCTGAACAGTCCCAGTTCTCTTTGTATGACAGATGGTTCAATACCTTAATCGTCTTTGTGACCCTTTGCTGGACTCACTCCAATGTGTCCATGTCTCATACTGGGGAGCCCAGCACTACAGCCAGCACTCCAGATCTGCCCTCATCAGTACTAACTAGAGGGGAAGGACCACCCCCCTCGACCTGCTGGCAGTGCTCTTCCTAGTGCAGCTCAGAATGCAGTTGACCTTTGCTGCAAGGGTGCATTGCTGGGTCACATTAAACTTGGTGTCCACCAGGACCCTCCAGGTCCTTTCCTGCTGCTTTCCAGCTGGTCAGCGAGGTTATAATGAGGTTATCCCTCCCAAGGGATAGGACTTTGTGTTTCCTTCTGTTGAACCTCATGAAAGTCCTCTTTGCCCATTTCTCCAGCATGTGGATGTCCCTCTGAATGACAGCACAACCATGTGGTCTATCAAACACTCCTCCCAGTTTTGTATTTTCTGTAAACTTGCTGAGGGTGCACTGTGTACCATCTTCCAGTTAATGAAGATGATGAACGGTATTGGCCCCAGCATCCATCCCTGGGATACATTACTGGTGATTAGCCTCCAGCTGGACTTCAGGCCAGTGATCATAAACAGTTGAGCCCAGTAGTTCAGCAAGTTTTCAGTTCATCTCACAGTTTACTTATCTAGTCTGTACTTCATCGGTTTCTCTGTGAGGATGTTGTAGGAGGCACCACTGAAAGCCATACTGGATTCAGGATGAACATCATCCACTGCTCTCCTCCACTGCTCTCCTTTTGCCCACCAAGCCAGTCATCTTATGGGAGAAGGTGATCAGGCTGGTCAGACATTTCTTCCTCATAAATGCATGCTGACTAATCCCAATCACTTTACTGACCTCCAGATATGTGGAAGTGGTTTCCAGGATTATTTGCTCCATCACATTCCCTGGAATTGAGGTGAGGCTTCAATGATGCAAAATAAAATAAAAAATAATTATTTTGAGTAACTAGATTTTGACTTAAAAATTTACCTCAGTAGGTTAATATTGCTAGATCCAGATAAAAGATTAAATACAAAAATTGGGTGGGAAGATTAAAGGGCAAGGGAGGGTATATAAAAGCTGCACGGTCAGTAAGAGAGATCAAGAGCTCAGGTTCTGAGATTCTTCTGCCAAGTTCTTTGACTTCCTTGGACTTGAGGCTGTCCAGGAACTGAACAGTAGGCAACTACTAATGCCATCTGCTGGAAAAGGAAACTTGGATATGGGGTCCACTTCCCCACAATATTTTTAATCTTGATGAAGATAGCTGTTTTGGAAAAGGTCCCATTCTGAGGAAAAATCCATTATTATGCATCAGCTCCTTGGAAAACAATAACACAAATGGAAGAGTCTTACAATGGAAGGTTGGTTTATCGTAGGTACGTCTTTATATACTGTAGTACATGCAAGGCATGGTAGTGCCATTGTTGAGTCTTGTCATTGCTTTTAGCATTGGTCCCTGCTCCGTCTAGATGCTGTTCACAATACTTTCTCTAGATAGTAGATTTAAATACCCAAATGTAAGAAACTAGATTGTCTGTCTGCAGGTAGTTGACTCTTTCCATCTCCTTTTTCCTGCTCCTTTCTGGCTCACATACTCTCAACAGAAAGTGACCCTGTTTTCTTCTTGGCCCAGGATGTAAATTCTGAACTAATAAACATCTTCCTCAGTTGTTCCAAAGAATGATGAGCTTGCAATTATTAAGAGTGAAGGTGGGAGCTCATGTTTTATCAAAGAAAGGATATAGTGAATAGTGGTGAAAAGATAACCTAGCTGGATATATAAGAAGGAAGAGAAAGAAATGAAATAAAACATCATAGTATAAATCAGGGTTAATAAAAAGACAAATCTGCTGTAATCTGGAAGCTCACCCACTCAAAATGACAAAGGGGGTAGGAAGGCTGGAGTCTGCTAGTTAACAGGATGACTGTGATTCACCAAAGTGGCTGCAGAAAAGGCAAAGAGAGTCTCAGACACTGTTCCCAGTAGCGATAAAGAGTATCAATGTCATCACAAAAAGCATTGTTAAAGCCTGGCATTGTTCAGGCTAGCAAACACTGTGCTGTAAGTGTATATGGTTTCTCTCTGTAAACCTGTCAAGGGAGGAAAAACGCTAGTGCTATTGAAGATAGAAGATAATGCTGGCATTAAACCAAATGGGTTTAATCATCCATGAGTAAGGCTGGCAGTATGAACAACATTTGTTAAGTATCAGAAAGAGCAGTTAAAGCATTACAAACTTTGGGGAGATAAAAATTTAAATAGCTTAATGTTGGAGTGTGCTAGGTTTATAAAAGAGTGTAACGCAGTAGCCTATGACAGCTCACTGTCCCAAAAGCTGTCTTCTGGTAAATACTGCTAAAATCACAAGAGGTGGGATTCAGTTGCCTAGCTGTAGGTATCTAGTACCTTTTGAGGTACCTTAGGATATCATCTCTGGCCTTCAGCAGCCACTCCTGAAGGGTGCAGGTCTCTCAAATCCAGTGTCACACCTGACGGGTGCCAGGTGAGTGCTTCAGAGTCTCTGTGGTATCTCAGGTGGCGTTAGATGCTTGTGCTTGGTCAGCTGAATCAAGCCCTGAAAGTCAATAGAGGAGAAGTGAGGAAAGTTAAACTCAACTTTGCTTGTCTCTGGTTTGTAGTGGTAGTGAAATATCAGCAGATTACTCTGGTAGACTGTGCTCTTGCATCAGCTCATTAACTTTGATATACATTTTAAGTTTGGGTTTTTTTATATGAACTCATTAGAAATGAAGGAATTAAAACTATATGAAGCATAGTTTGAGAGTTATGTAAAGAAATATCTATTGCTGCCAAACACTAAACAATGCTGTAGAGGATAATATAGGAGCAGCCAACAGAAAATTCTACACAACACAAACATTTTTTTAATCACTATCAGGCATCTATACTGTCCCCTTGCCTTCTGCAATTCTTTCTTCAGTAACCAGTGTTCTCGCACATTTTGAATTGATGGGTAAACAGTGATGTCTGCAGTCTTACTTCAACGTGTCAGCCTCTTGTGATGCCATTTTACATCTTTTGTAATAGCGTTACAGAATAAGCCCATTTTAGATCTTTGGTAAAAATGAATGTTTGTCTTAAATTAATAAAATACAGGATGGCTCCAAAGCCTACTGAAATGAATAAAATTAGTTGAATGTTGTATTGATTTAGGGAGATTTAGAACAAGCTATGCATATGGAAATAGAATAAATTAATTTTTATTGACTGTAATGTAAATTCTCCAAGAAGAGGTAGAAATGCCCTTAGAAGTGGGACTGGATGATATTTAGTGAAACTCTGGAGTTGATATTAGATAAATTTGGCACCGTATGAAAGAAGATCGGCATTCCATTCAAGTTGTCATGCTCCCCCTTCCAAAGTAGACTTTTATCTCTTGCCTTCAGAAGGAAAGCATGTGAATTTTGCAACCAGGTGTTTCTGACCATATGCCAATATTATTAATATCAACACATTAATAATATTATTAGAAGATTATCCACCATGCATAAGGACCTACATAGCATTTGCAATTTCATATGTTAATGAGCTTTAGGGATAAGATGGAAGTTGAAGTAGATTTGTATCTCTACAATAGCATGCAGTGCCCTGACAGCATGCTACTGTTTCTCCATTATATGGAATAAGATTTATACCAGACTACCAGCACACAAAGTTGATAGCATTATCTTTGGCTATATATTTTATAGGGGAATTTTTTGAATAGAAGAACTTGCTTGATACTAGATAAGATTTTCTGTGGAAATTGTGAAGCTGCAACTCAGGTATCCCAGTTGTAAGCTACACTTGGAAAAGGAGAAAGCATTTGACTGAGTGGAGTGGCAATGATAGTTCAAGAATGTGTATGAGATACAGGGGATGTCCCCTATAATATCAGAGCTTTTGGTTTTGGATGTGATTTAGTTTCAGTACTGGCAATGCTTTACTCTTGCTTCTATTCATTCTGACTTTGGAGTTTCAGGGATGAGACCACTGCAGAATTATGGGGTTTATGGCTGTGCTAATTCAAGTCTATGCCAGTGATTTAGATATTTAATGCACTCATGAACCGAAGATATTTCAGATTTTCCATGCACATCTAGATTCAGCCAACATTTTAATTTTCACTCACTTTACGGTGTGGGATTCTTTCTGTCTTTGAAATCTATTTCATTTCCCTCCTCTTCCCGCTTTAAAATAAACCAACAAACCACATTGCCTTTAGACTGGTTTCCTCTGCAGATATATTTTTAGATTGACCGGTGTTACCCTATTATTCCTTAACCTACAGTCTCCTTTCTTTCCTTTTATAGTTAGATGGCTCTAATGTGTTTTGATGTATTTACATTTCCATATGCAATCTTTTTTTCATTTTTCATAATAAATACTGGGATATGTCTTCAGAGACAAAGAATGTAATTCAAATACTTATCTTCTAGAACACATTCTTGATTTAAATAAGTTAATAAATAAAAATCCTCTTGTGAAAAATCCAGAGTTCAATTTAGGCTGAGTAAATATGAAATGTTAAGGCAGAATGGTAGGAAAAGACAATCTGGACACATATTTTGCAGATAGGTGGAATCTACAATGTGATTACATTTAAACTTAGTAGAAAACAAACCACTGCCTGCATAGACAGGCTTAGGTTACAGCAGAGGAGCTGTTTCTTACCATTATTTTATGTTTTCTCTGCAGTAGAGATAAACGAATATTCCCAAGTGGAGTGAAATATCTTTTGAACTCTCTCTGGAATCTCAAAATTGAAATTACATTGTCTTCTGGTGTAAATAGGTATAGACAGGTAATACAAGGCCAGGTGAATTGTATCAAGGAGGCATTTTTATTAATTTGGCATGCTTAAAAAATGCTTTTGGTCTGGATGGCAATCAAAGCTCTGAGATTTGAACTAATGTCAAACCCTTAGGACAACTTCTTGGTATTACCGCATAGCATGATGCTTGCAGAAAGCTAAAGAAATCTAGCAAGTATCATGTGTTCAATGAGTTTGGCCCACCTAAAACATTCTTTCGGTTCCCCGACAGTAAATTGCAGGGAAGAATTAGGTGTTTATTTTTACAAATATGAGTGGGTAAAATTCTCAGTTCTGATAAAGAATTGTATATGGAAGTAAATTTTGAATGTAACTGTTTTTAAATGTTGCAGGGAATATGACAGACTCATAAATGTGCTTAGAGGTAAGCTTGATTATTTCTTAGATACGGTTTTATTCCAAAGATCAAGATTTCTTGAAACAAGACTTTGTGATGTACCCTGTTTAAGACCACATCAGCCATAGATACTTTCCCAAACAGTAGCATGTTATGGGTAAGATAAGAGATACCCATGACTCTATGCACTCATGCTGACCTGGATGGTTTGTATTTCTGCTAACGGTGAAATTTTTGTTCCATAGATGAAGAAGGAGAGGGAGAGAATTTGATAAATAATTGAGTTTGTTCCAAACAAATTGGGTGGCACAAAATAAGAAATATACATGAAAGATGAAGAGGATGGATTTGCCAGAGCTGAGGAGTGTAGGAGGAGATGAAAGTAGAGATGTGGCTTTGAAAGAAAGCTTTGAAAGAAAGAAGAAGAAACATGGATGTGGGAGATTTGAGGAGACACACTGAAAGAAAGGAGCCATAGGGAGCTGAGTTTCAAGTGCAGCTGAGCTGGAAGGCTTGAGAGTGAAAATGTGTCACAGAAAATGGGAAATTAAGTTGAGTCTTAGGAGTGAGGATGACAATACAGGACACAGCTGGAGATGTAGAAAGTGGAGAAGCTTCAGGGTCTGGATATGAGGACTCCACAAGGGAAAATGTTGGGGACTTCAGCAATAAAAAAGCTGATGTTATCAAGCAAGTAGTAAGGAAATGTGATACTATTAATATTAGGTCATATTGTCTTTGAGCCTTTACTAAAGAAAGTTTACCTACTGAGGTGCTCTACTAAGTGATCTTGAGGATTAATGAATAAAAATATAGACATCTTAGGTATAACAAGATCTGTAGAAGGTGGAAAGACAAACCTTTAGGGTATGGCAGAGGGGGTCACCTAAGAGACTGAGAGAGGTAACTAGCTTGAGGAAATTGTCTGAGAAAATCAGATGAACAGCTTCAGAATGCAAACTGAGAAATGTCACTCTTTTTTATCAGTTCTGCCTCTCATAAAGATTTGTGAGAGACATTTATTGCACCAAGCAGTTGCTGCTATGCTAGTGGCCTGCAGATAGAGGAGCAGAAAGACTGGTGTTTAGATGAAATTGCATCTCAAGAAAAATGGGTGACAGTCTGCACTTTGAATTTTGTTTTTAAAAATTGGTTAAGTCAATTTACATCTTCTGTTAAAGCAGAAACAAGTTGAATCCTGACCTCATTTCATCAACACTCTAGGATTTTAGAAAATGTTTGGTTTTGCCTCAGTCTGTTTTGATGAATTGGCATGCATTTTGAGAAACCTCATATCAAGGTGGACAGGGCTGCATTTTTGTTTTATTTTACAGAGTGTGTTTGTTTGTGGTAGGTATGTTCAAATAGACTTTATATTTAATCTAAACCACCAAATTTCAGGAAATGATCTAGCATAAAGTCCATAGTTTATATCCTCCCCTATATTTTGTAAATGGGAGATCACTGTCTGTGATTTCTTGTGAAAAGAATGCATTGGTTTCTTAAAAGTAGCTAGGCAGTAAAGGTATTTTTAAGAAGTGTGGGTACTCAGTATCTTTTGGGTTCTCAATAAATTTTTTTAGCCTCTCTCACAAGGTTTCATTTACATTGCTCTTTCTTGGCATTAAAAAAAGGACTGGGAGAAAGCTGGAAACTTTTTGAGGATGTCACCATATTACCTTGCTCCTATAATTATATTTACTTAAATCAACTGATTTACTCCACTCTGAAACTAAGTAAGCCTTACTTAGCTTTATTGCACGTATTTGTCAGCACAGTTCTGTTTTAAAATATTATTGGCTGTAGCAATTACCGTCGTCATAATTTATGGTATTATAATATAAGCTCTTTTTTGCCTGGAGCTCTAGAATTTATTTATGTGTGTTTTTGTTTACATAAAATATTTATTACTTATGAAACACACTTCACTGGTAATGCTGAAGAGCCACAACATGGAATGCATGCACAGAATAGTGGTTTTAAGGTGTGTGCCATCTTCTTTGAGATCATCTTGGGAAGCTGGTAGTTCCAAGCAGCATCCAGAAATGATTCATTCCTTTCTTCTCAGTCTATTCCCATTTCAGCAAACTGGGATATAAATGGCGTGTTTTCAGCACACTCTCTGTGTGTATATTGAGCATTTGTACTTCTATTGATACCAGTAGGAAAATATATCTCAATTTCCATTCATTCAGAAATACATATCCAAGAAAATGGAGCCATGTAGGAATGTAAGTTTGGTATCGGTGATCAGGCTGAATTTCCAAAAGTTTTGTTTGCTGCTTTATAAACATTCTAGGGCTGAATAGTATGGAGCTATAAATCTAGAAAACAGTACCAGTGAGTGTCGACTCATTGCTTAATGCCTCCAGACTTCTGATTTGATCGTACGTTTGTGAGGAACAACGCAACTTCTTGCTTAATCTTTCTGCATTATGAGACCCTCAGTGTGGTGTCTGGATTCCATAAGCTGTTGGTGTTCCATGAAATTTATCTTCTATTAGACAACTAGACCAACATTAAGTACTAAGGAAGGAAAAAAAAGGTGCTGATCTTGGTTTGAAGTTATGAATGTGAAAGTCAATAATTGAATTTAGTAAATCACTCCCAGAAATCTAACTTCTACAGACTTGCAGCATAAAACTACGTGTAACGTGAAATTTGTGTGACTCTGCTCCCAGTTTTTAGGACCTGTTCCTTGCATGTAAGGGAACTTCTAATGTGTATGTGCAGTTCCAGGGAAATCAGCAGAAACACTAAAATGGGCAATGGTTCTCGGGTTGAGCCTCTGCTTATAATAGGAGTAGTGGGTGGATCTCAGCGCAAACAAAAGCTTGTCAATGCACAAGGTTGTGGCTTCTGTGGACACATCATCATAAAGAAAATCTTACACTTACTCTGTATCTTAAATTCCAATGGAATATCAAGAGTTCTCAAAATGTGATTAATAAGCTAGCCTTAAAATATGACATATTGAAATACAACACAGTATCTTGCTTTTAAAAATGAATGCGATCAATACATTTTGTTTAGATGTCCACAATCATGGAATTGATTAATCTTTAATTCTGAAAGGTAAGTGAAAGTGCCTGAAACATTTAATATAATAATACATTAAGATGATCACTATAAATGCAGTGAACCCTAAGTCCTAGAGATGCCAGGAAGGAACGTGTTTTTCATAGGTAATGCTTGTTGCTCTGGGAGCAGTGTTTCTTCTGCAGGTCGTACATCCAGCATGGCATATTAATGTCATGGAATTTCTTTGGAGTATCGCTGACTGCATGGTATTCAAGCATGATTTTTGCTTTGGTTCAGTACGGTGGCATGTCATGGACTTCCATACTCATGCATGACTTACAGATAATGAACTAAATAATTGAAGCTCAGAGTGAAAGTGTTGTTGTCATGTTTTGGCACTATAACTTTAGATGGTTCCTTGCTTAGACAATAGTGGCTGGATAGGAGTGTTCTGCTAAGAAGATATTGCAAAAAGTATCATGCTTAAGCAGACTGCTTCAGAGGCAGTTTCATCAGCTCTGTGCCAATCAGTGGAAGACTTGTGCAATATTTAGGTGGATTTTTTTTTTTTTCTTTCAAGTCTGTGTGATTGTAGCTGTTAGGACACCCTAAGCTCTTTCAGTGTCTGCTGATAAGTTATCACTATTGAACATGGACTTTTGTGTCAGGCAGAGTGATGCATTGTAGAACATTTCACTTGTGCTACTCATATCAGGGAAGGAGATGGTCCCACTTTGCAAACAAACTTGCCTCAGCAGTAAATGTTTGTTGAACACTTTCTTCCTGAAGTAAGTATTAAATATTCGATTATATGTTGTACAAGATGATTTGTACCATTCTGAAGCAAAGCTGGTTAAAACCAGCCAGCTAATGTTAGTAATGAAAGTGATGTCCCAGCAAAGTGTCTCTAATATAACCTTAATAATCCTTCCATTCTTTTCTGAATAGTATATTTGTTATGAAAAAAGTTGTTTTGGTGACTCAGAGCAATTTGTGAATTTAAGTTAGAATGAATATGTTCTCCTGAAGAAACTACCATGAAAAAGAGTCATACCTCATTGTAATTACACAGCCATGCCTTACACACTTTACAGTACCCATGCTAAGATTTGAGAGCTTATTTGCTAATTGCAGATGAATATGCCACTTAATTGATTAGATGTTACACACCCTCAATTGTATATATCTGATTTGATTTATAGTGATACATTTGTCTGGATAATTTATTGTCCATGAAGGGAGGTTAATTATGCTGTTTATTTAAGGAATCTAATTTAGGTGTGATTTAGGACACCAGAAGTTAGGAACTTCAGTTTCCCATGTTAGGGGAGAGCAGCAGGTACCTCCAGAGGGCAACTCAAAGCGTGTACATCTAAACACATGAATACACTCCTTCTTGTGAGCAGTAGTGATGTAATTAAAGAGTTTATCTTACAAAAAAGGATAAGTACTAATCACTAGGCATTCTCATGAGTTGATGGAGCCGTGGATTCAATGACTCCTCACCTAGTCTTCTTGTGTGTCCATGGAGGCACCTAAGCTCATCCTCTCTCTCTTTCTGCATCCAGCTCCTGTTAGGAAATGTGACTGTCTTCAGTCCTACAAGGTGACAGTCACCTGTATCTTGAGAATCTTATTCTTGCTTGCTGGAATTTAATTGTCGTTTTGTACACTCTTTGGGACAAAGTGTAGTTTGCTTATTTTCTCTGCTGTGTCATTATCTGCATGCCATAGAAAAACATCAATCACCTGTGCTTTAGGAATGACCATAACTGGAGCATAGAAATTATTTGATGTGTATGTATATGTGTGTGTGTGTCTATGCAGCTGGGTATAAGCTTAAATATATGATATAGGACACTCCAAAGGCAAAGTGATGTACATGGTGTTACTATTTTTAATACAAACCTTTTAAGACTTAGCAATTTATCAAGGAAGCAAGCAGGATCTGAATCTTTTTTTTGTATGAAACATCTATGATTATAAAGGTTTTAAAATTACAATTGTTCTGAGCTTTGGAGGGGAATCTTACTTACAAAGTATTCCCCCAAATAAAACTAAAACCAGACAAACACCAGCTATGTATAGAAGAAAATCATTGTTTTACATTCTGTTAATGTAACTTTGTTAGGTTTACTAAAAATGCTTATGGTGTGGTTGTCAGAATATATTTGCTGCCCGATGACAGATAAATAAATAACAAATCATGTCAATACATTTGAGAGGTCTTAATATTGTTAAAGAATTGATTTACTAAATACATAATTTGATGGTTTTAATTAATAATATGCTGTAGTGTAGAGTTCTGTCACAGTGACCCTAAGGTCAAGACCTGTAGTTTATGGACTATTAATTAGCCATTAAGTCATTCACTCATCTGACCTGCAAATCTATCAGATTGATGGATAGCAGAGACCTTTATGTTCCTAATAGGTATTCTATTTAACTTTCAAAATTTTCGAGCAAAGTTTGATCACTGTGTAAAATGAAATGGGAAGAGAGCTTAACAATTTTTTTAAGGCCATTTCATCACTTTTCACTTGAAAGCAGATATTAACTTGAGGAATATCATTGCTGTCCTTACTGTTCTCCCAGGACTACTGACTGAACACTGCAACTAGTACCTTAATTTCTTTTCTTTAAAAAGAGGAAATCAAAATGATTTTTACAGATCTTTTGAATGCGTAATATCAAGCATAAATTTTAATTGCACTTCATTTACTAAGTGGTGCATTACCTCATCCTTTGGTTTTAACAATGGATTTTCTATAAATCTTCATATGGTTAAACATGATAAACTGCTCAACATATCATGGAACATGGCAGTGCTTATTAGCACTTGAGAAGTTATTGATTGCTTATCTTGATTAATCTTTTATGGGTCTCTGTAGTATTAATTCCACAGAAAAGACTTTGGAAGTTCTGTAGCATTAGTCTCCTCATTCATACATTCGCCTTCAATTACATGGATTTCTCTGACTGCTCTTGCTAGATTAATTATAACCTCTTTGTCACCAGATCATGCTTTCAGTTTATCAAGAATTAGAATTTTAATGAAAAATACATATTTAAAAGATTCTAAGAAAGAGTGGCATTAATGAGACGAGATGTTTCCTGCAGTTTGGTAGAAGGAAGGAATTCTTAGGTTTCTGTCATAAGGAGGAGAAGCGAGTATCAATTTCAGAGGCAGAGTTTATGATGTATGGGTTTTGCCAGATATCCAGCTTCATTTCAGATACAGCCTGGGAAGTTTCCTCTCATATTTTAACTTAATGGCAAAGCTTTTCTATAACAAGCAGGATCCCCTTTACCATAACGGAGAGGAAGACTGCAGCTTGCTCACCAGGTTTATCTTCAGGAAGGTAGGCAAAGACACAAGACCTGGTGGATAAATAAATGAGTGCGATTTGGAGGGTAGGTTCCCTGTGTCCCAGAGAAGTACCTGCTCTACTCAGCTATAGGCTATTTTAGAATCTCTTGCCTCTCATTTTTTAAATGGAAGTCTTGATACGTTTGCATCTTTTCTGGTGAAGAGTGAAAATAAATTCTATGAATCAAAATTTCATAATGTCTTTGGTTTTGGATAGTCCTAAATCAAAGAGCATAACATACACAGACTTCACCTGTAGGTATGAGGACCTGGTAAACAGAGGTCACTCGAACAAAAATATCCTGACCACAGATTTGAGAAACTGCTTCAAGCCACAAGATCTGAGAAATTACTATTCCAGACTTAATTTGATAGAATGTCATTCTTTTGAGGTCAACTACTGATGAATACTTGGGTGCTGTGTGGTTTGCCACCACCAACCCAGTGCGTTCTTGGTCTCGGTCTCTGCTCTCCCTTTACTCTTGTTTTGCAGTTACTCTAAATACGCACGTAATGAGCACTGGGATTCAGGGAGGAGGGGAGGAGAAGGCTTAGTAGCTACTCACTGTCCAGCCTGGGCTGTGGCATGGCAGCATTATGGACTTTGCATTTGCTACCTTTTATGTAAAAACATCAAAGAAACCTACATCTAGCATATGTGTATATTGAAACCTTAGTGGACTGTACAGTTATGGAGGAGTCTAATCTGATGCTGTGAAACAACAACAGGAGGATGTGGAAGTTTTCAGTGATTTACAGTGGGGTTGATCCTGCTCCAGTTCAGAAGAATGGAAAAATTGTCACTGTCTGGAATGGACAGGGTCAAAGGGGTGTTGCTGCAGCACTCTTGTGGTGATCTCACTTTCTTACAGATCTAAACCATTGGCAAAAGCAACAGTGCTCTGAAGTAAACAAACAAAACCCCCATAGCAATAAAAGACTAGCTTTATTCTGATGTTAACATCATATCGAGGGAGTAATGAGTCATCTACATTATTAATAATGTGCAGATTTTCAATACCAGCATGTTTTATTGTCATAAATCCCTGTTGCATGTGTAGGAGCTGGAGTACAGCCAAAAGGAGAGGAGGAGTAGAACGGACCCTTGGTTTCATAGGTTAAAAGAAAAAAAAAAAAAAAGAGAAAGCAAATGAGCTCAATTCCTGTTTCTGTTTAAGTTGAAATGAAAACATCTTTTGACCTTGAAAAGGCCAATATTTCACCCTGCATTAGGACGTTTTTCTGTAACATGCTTTTGTATTCAGTGCTAGTCATTGAGAGCTTTGCCATCTTCGTAGATGTGCTGTGAGAGGCTTAACTAATCCTGATAAAAAGCTTCATGAGAATGCAAATCATGGACAATACTGGTGACTGCGTATGCATGAATATCTGTAAAGGAATCTTTCATGTCTGCATTGTATTCCTAGGAATATTTTGTATTACGTGTTAATTCTGAAAGCTGTTGAATGTTAGCTATTGATCATTAACAAAGTTATTACATAGGCAGACCAAGTCACTTGTTCCAAATACACTTAACGAAGCAACGGACCTATGGTGACTTCCTGGCTCTAGGAGTTTTATCAATCACATTGTGAAGATAAAGATTTCACCACACAAATTCCTCGAATTTCACATAGTGTCAGAAAGCGTTTAAATGCAGATATTTTATTGTATGGGAATGTGCAGGCTGCACAGATAGATATTAACCTGCTATGAAATTCTTAGTAAGCTGGTATAAAATGGGATTTATACTTGGGCTGTAAACTGAATGGATACATTAACCAAAAGATCCCCATAGGGGAAAAGAAGTGGGCCATGACTCTAGTGTAGCCTGAGGGTCATGGCAGCAGCTGCAGAGCAATTCTTCTTTGTGTCATGCAAAATGTTCATCTTCTCTTGTTTCCACATGGGTATCTACAGAGGGAGAAAGTTTTTATTCTCTAATAGTATTGGGGAAGTTATTCCAGTCATTTTCAAAGGGTAAACACATGATGTTTCTTAATAAGCTGTACTGTCAATTAAAAAAAAAATTAGTCTGAAAGAATCCTCAAGTTTGCTTAACTTTATTTTGAAAAAGTAGAGCATAGAAATGTCTTTCAGATGCAAGATGGTCATGTTATGTCTCTAAATTAGTCTCAGTATCAAGATTGTATAAAGTGGGGTTCCATATTTTGAGTTGGCTTTCTGAATTTCCTAAGCAACTTTGACAAATAGGTGACTAAACCAAAAAGCTGCAAATATAGGCATGTCTGTATGAACCAATATGGAAATTGCACAAGGAAAAGCTTCGTTTAAAATTTCGTGATTTGATCTAAAATTTTACTTTTTATTACTACAATGTTTGCTGGTAAGAGCCTTCAGCTTCTACTTGAATTACACAAAAATGTGCACATGCAACACCAGTGTGTTTCTTGAAGGTGCTACCCCTGTGCTGGGCAATACTTGTGCTCTCTCACAGCCCTTTAACATCTGCATGCTCAGAACATCTGTAGCGTATATCAGCCATCTTCTCCCTTATGGTGCAGGGTCCCTTTAAAATCAGTTAGGGAAGTCATGTGAAATACTTTACCGCTTTTGGTGTCTGAGGACCTTTGCAGTTAGATTGTTTTACTGTGCTGCACTGTGTTTTTTTCTTTAATGAAAAATGCTTTTACTTGAAAAAAATAATCTTTGTAGGAAAGCTTTTTGCTCAAAATCATGGTACTCAACATCAGAAATGAACATGTTAAAAATTAATTTTCACTTACAATCTCTTCACTTAAAGGGTAACCCATAATTCTCATAATACTCACTTGAACTTAATGTTTTCCTGTCTTCTAATGGACAGTAATTGAGAGGGATCCATCATCTAAATTATACTCTAGTGCAGAGAATCTCTTAGAAATATGGTGCTATAAACTCGAATCTCTACAGTAAAAATCAATCCCTGGAAGCTGGTTAGTTTTAAGGAAAGATATTACCTATTCTGCTAGACTTCTATGGAGCTTTATTGTGTTTATATTAATTTGCATATGGAGTTTAATTCCATCATTTTTCTAATATGAAGTAAAATGATAGCCCTCATACTACAATTTTTTTTTTGTTTCCACATACTTCCATGGAAGACCGTGTCTTCTTCATAGACATAGCTGGGTACAGTGTGCAAGATTTTAAGGATATCCTTACAACATTAATTAACAAACACATTTTTTTCTGCTGAGGGTTTCAAGAAGTATCCAAGAAATCCTTTCTTATTCACATTGGGTCCATAACTTATTCTAGGTAACTACTTTTTACTAAGTTGTGGTAAAATCCTAGGAAGTAAAGCCTGAGTTAAGAATGCTATGGTTCTTCCCTGCTGCACAAGGGGCTCTTCTCCAACTTGAATCCTTCTGTTGTAGCAGAACTTGGTCCCTTTCTGGTGAGAGATTGCCAAAACGACTGTGGGAAAAGCCTGCTGAACGTCTGGAGGAGGCCCCTAAGCTATGGGCTGTCAGATGTTTCAGAGTGTATTTTTGGAGAGGGATTATTTTGTACTAGACCAGTTGTTAGACATCTCCTCCTGACTGCTACCCAGGGCTTGATAACAGGGATGTATGGATGCCCCCCTACCACCATATTCCCCAGTTCTAGTTTAACGTGATAGATAGACAGACAGACAGACAGATAAATAGATGCCCAGGTAACTGCTTCCCCAATTCCAGCTTCCAAACACTGTTTTTCCAGGTATTTGGTGCATTCCTTCCAGCTATCATCAATGTCCGACAGCTTCATTTCCCAAGTGGCTGAAGCAGCAGTCAGTTTGCATGCTGAGGACACGTTAGTTCTTGCTAGTAGTTCTCCACATACTTTTCATGTGTCTTTGCTTGCCAGTTACATTGAAATTGGGAGCTGGACAACCCAGGCGCTCATGACCACAGTGAGAAGGTTTAATACATGAACACTAATGAGGGCCTTGAAACTATCATATGAACATCATCAAATATCTGTAATCCTTAGGTGTGCTTTAAAGAATGTGGTGCAAAACACTTCTATTTTCCATGTTTTGCAGCTGGAACTTTGAGATGTGGAAGAAAAAAATTCTTCAAAGTAATTTAGGAAATCTGTGGAAGGCCCAGGAATAAATGCAGTCCTGAATCCCAGTCCAATGATTTAACTGGCAATTATTTATCTCTTCTGTTCATAGTCTTTTGCAAACTCCAAGGGCCAGTAGGGCTAGGTGAAAACTTTAGCAATATGTACTGGATACCATATTTGAAAATTATTAAGAAATTCATCATAAAAGACAGAAATGAGTCTCCTCTGACCAGCTGTGACCTTGAAATATCCTTCTCCCCTGGCACATCTGTTTTCATTTTCAATAGCTGTGAGAAGCATCTTTCTCCGAGAAAACATGGATATTCCTTTTGCCGGTTTGTAAGCAAAACACAAAGCAATTTTAAAAGCTGTCAGCTGCAATGATTTCTTCAGGTTAAAAAATACCCTTTGTTTTTCCAGTAACTACTAATGGTTTAAAGCACTTTCATAAAATTTTTCAGCACTTTGGGGAAAGGGCTAGTTTCAGATATCTTTATTAAAAAAATCAAACAACAAATCTCCAAAAATCCAGCAGTCTTGATATATGGTTTTCCTTCTTTTATAGGAACCTGTACCATTTTTTATTTTTTTTCCATTCCCCAGATTTAGACAGAGACAGCCTGACAGTGTCTGATGCTGTTCTTCCTCTTCCCACTTATGTATGCCTCCTCACAGACTATGATATCACAGCTCATTAATCAAGCAGCAGGCTGGCTCGAGTGAGATCAGAGCGTGGGCCAATGCCAGTGCTCCTTTCCTCTGATTCATCAGGTGTTTTTTTTTTTTTTTTTCCTTAATGTGGTCACCGAAGTGTATAAATAGGATGAGTATTCAATATTTTCTCCTCAGGCTGAACTTAAAGGTTTCCCTGAGATCAGGTGTAGAAGCTGGGCTGAGCATCTAAAGTAAGATTTGTCGAACAGATAAATAAGGTGGTGATTGCTAAAATACTGTGTAACTAGAGAGATTTTGTTTAATGACATGATAAGGGAGTGTGTGCCAGCTTTTATAAAGAAATGTGCAAATAAATAAGGAGTCATCACTTGCTTTACATTCTCATATAGGGACGGACCGATTTGCTCTGGTTCTTGTTAGTGAACTATAGAAGGTGGATCACTAACTGATGTCCAGGCCTGCTAGCAGAGTTACCTGGCTGCAGAGAGAAAAGTCAAATAATTCCAAAATTAGGCAAGATATTACCCTGAATGGATTAATTAGGAGGCTTTGGGTTTTGTCATGAACAGTAATCACATTACTATTTCCAAAGTATTGGAGAACAGAATCCCAAGGATAACTGTTGGCACTTGAAGAACATAAGCTGAGACTAAAGGAAGGCAAAGATTTTTTGGCAAAGAAACTGCTGGTTTACCTTGCATCTCTGTGTCCCCTGGCCAGTGGGGAAAAGAAACCAGGGAGGTGACTGAATTTATGCCCCTTTTGCAAATGGTTGTTCATCATATTGGAGTCCTTTCCCCCCCCCCACCCCTTCAGGTGGAGCATCCTGGCTGAACGAGCATTCAGTCCCTTCAGGGTGAATGGTTTGTTCCAACATGACAGCAGTGCTGGGGCATTACATTCACTTAAATGTGACCTTCCCCTGTGCTAGTTTTGAAGAACTGCAGGACAGGACCACTCAGCGATTAAGGACTGAACTGTTGCTGCCTCCCTTGCAAAGCAAAGGCTCTCAGGACAGGAAAGGAGCACAGCAAGAGAGGCAAGGAGTGAGCTCTTTACAGACTGCAGATGACAACCTGCAACTGACGGTGTCTGGTGTAACACAGAGGTGTACACTGCAGTTTTTTCACTTTTCCAGTGTCAGCACAATATACACTAGGGAGTTTGTGCCATTGCCAGCAAGAACTAAGATGAGGCCCTACAAAGTGTGAAAAAATAGAATTTTGAATTAAAAGATGCATTTTCATTTTAGTGAATGAAAATATCTTTGCTTTCAGGAACATCTGACTGGTCCAGGCTACTGCGTCTGTATATTCCCAGGGCAAACCAGTATTGATTGACAGGGAGTTTCCAGGTGTTGATTCTGACTCCTGAACGAGCTTTTTTTTTCATTTTGATGGCAATAGCATGGCAGTAGCTTAGCTGCAGCTGAGCTGCGTGAGGCAACCCAAGTGCTATCCTGCGGCACAACGGATTCATGAATTGCGGATTTGAGGATGAACTGCTGTCAAACCAGCTAGAATCTAGTTCTCAAACAAAATCCCCTTTCTTCCTGTATCTCGATTACTATGAGCTTGTCTACTTCTCTGCTTTTCTATTTACTATGAGCTTCTTTACTTTCTTCCTGTGCATTCCATTTCTTTGTTGCAACCCCTGCAAAATCCTCTCTTGCCTACCTTCCCAGCTTTTTTGTTCTTCAAAGAGCTTATTCTTTCCTGCTTCAAAAAATTCAAACTCTGCATTCAACCTTCTTCACACCTCTGTCAGGACCATTCTACCTGCTCATGCTTGTGATTTCTCCAGTTTCCTTTGAAGCCAGCCAAGTCCACTTTCCCACGTGTCCATAGTTTTATTTTCTCTTCTTTCATACAGAGAATCCTGGTCTATATCTCTCTGTTTCTTGTGACTTAATCCCTTATTTAAGATCTATTTCTGATGTGCACCTTTCAGGGAACTAGCTCACAAGCCTTCAGTAGAAAGCTATTGATGCATAGCAGTGTTTATGTTAGTATAAAAAATAATTAGGTAGACTGGGGAGAAAAAAGGGTCTTGGCCAGTTCAAGTCTTTGATTGTGCATTATGTTACTTCTTCCTTTCATTCTGTACTCGGCTGTACGCAGTCTCAGATACTAAGCTTTTTAGGCAATCTAATCAAAAACATTTGTACAGCACCTTACACCAAATACAGCCCAGGGCATATGGTCAGCCTGGCTGGTCAGCAGCATCAGTAGCATCATCTGCATGCCTCCAGCATTTAAAGGTTCTGTTCCTTTCCCCACTATGTCAAATCAAAATGGTCTGTGCTTACAATGATTTAAATAAAAGTTGAATTTGGCCCATATTTCAGCAAAACATTCCTCCTAAAGTATTACAGTGAAGTCAATACTGTTATTGTTTCCTGCTGTGTCTTTATTTGCATGTTAATGGCAGATTATTGTTGTCTTTTCCAGTATACTTCCCTGGAGACACTATGCATGTTTTTATTGATTAGTTCCTCTTCATTTAACATTTAAATGGATATTTTCAAATTGGTGCAAAATTATAATAGTTTGTTTGCTCAAGGCATTTAACTGTGGTATTAGCAGAATTGTCCAAGTCTGCTGATTATGCACGCTCGGTACAAAAGAGTTGAAGAACTGCAGTGCAGACCTGCAATTAGGTCTGAGTTACACAAGCAAATGCATACTGGGCCAAAAGCATCCATCATTTCATTTATCTTCCTCAAACTTTAGTGCAGGTGAAGTGTGAAAGCAGAAAGTACACATTAATGTAAGAAGAAAATAAATCTGAATTTGTAGGCTTCAAAAAAGTTATTAATCTTTTTTCAATTTATGTAAATGTTATATGCTGATCTTATACATTATTTAAGTTATCTCTTTCTGTTGTTGTAGAAACTTGGGAGTGGAAGTTTTTAAAAAATCAGGTTTTATTAGGTGAACATGCATGCACTCACTGCATGCAGTAGTGAAAATTTTGGCTACGTGAACATGCACTGTGATGACTGGTTTGCAGCTTTAGAAGTATGGCTGCACCCTCACCAGATTACATAAAACTTATCTAGCCTCCTAAGTAACTAAGTAGAAGTGTAGAAGCTGAGGTTTCAACAAATAACACTTTATATTTGCCTAATGGTGTTTTTGGGGTCGGGCACTTAGGGACCATTTATGGGATCTACTGGCCTTGAAAATTGGCTTTCTTCATTGTTTCTACAAGGGCTGGCAGAAACAATACTGCTTCCCTGTTGTTTCTGAGAGGCCCGAAGGTATGGTTGTCATTGCCTTGTTCCTCCTGAGTTAATCTTACTTCTAGCTAGCGCTTTTAAATAGTCTCAGGGTGGCACTGGGTACCTGCTAGCAGATCCGAGTCAGAACCTGTTGAAAACACAAGTGGCACTAGACATTTTCACCATAGACAAACCCAGCTTCCCTGGCTGAATTCAACTTTATTAATTAGAGTCATAGTATCATTTAGGTTGGACAAGACCTTTATCATAGAGTTCAACCATGTCAAACCTTACAGAGAGTCTTGTGGTCTTTTTTTTCTACATTTGTCTTCTTTTCCCTGTGCTAAGGTGCAATAAATATAACTATTCCACTCAACAGCTTCTCAGTTTTGCAGAAAAGGTCCTTCTGGGCTGAGCAGGGCGTCCTGCTTGGAAAGCATCCTGGGGCTTGAGAGAGAAGGTGATACCTCTATCAGTAAACTTCTGTTGGTGTGTTTCTTACCTCACAGTGTGTCTTGCTGTTAATGTTTAAGCAAATTGTATATCCGAAACTAGAAGGTTATGAACAATCCTAAAGTCATGACAGAATAGGCTCTTTGTGGACAAGGGAGGGGGGAAATACAGTTCACCTATTTGGAGGAGTTACATGGCAAAGCTCTGGGTGATCTCTGGGTGAGATGGATGCCCTGTGTACCTGGCCCACACAGGTAACTCTCTGCCCCTGAGGGGAAAGTGGAGGTTTTCACCCACTTCTGTGGAACTGGTGGAACTTATATGCTAGAAAAGTTGTGTACAAAGAAAACCACTTCAGATTTCAAATAAATGGAGTTGGCATATGTTTGCCAAACCCGGCATATTCCTTGGATGTCTAATCACATGTTCTTTAAACCCAACATTTTCATGCACTGTGATTATTTCACAGGGTGCATTTGTATTTCTTAGGACACTTAAATGACTGAATGTCAGTTCTTCTGTGGTGGCTGTAAGGAAGGGTATCCAGAGTCTTTCCTGGGCTGGGCTGTCAGGAAGCCACAGCAGGGGGAAGCGGAGGGGTCCCAGCTGCCACTCTGCAAAGCCCTGTGTAAGGAAGGAGCAAACGCAGAGCTGGAGTCCTTCCTCTGGCAGATGTCTGTTGTACAAGAGGACGTTACCGATCTCTTTCCTTTATGGATTATAAAAGAGTCTGTTAAAGTTGGTTGAAAACAATTGGACCAGCTCCGTAACAGCTAAAGCCTAGAAAACTAAGGCACTTCAGTCATGCTCTAGCTGGTTCCTGTGGCACAAACCCACACGTTTCTTACAGCATCTGAAATTATGTCATGATTGGATAAAGGTAGAGGTTTTGCCTTTAACTCTGCATTTCCTGGCTGTTGTCAGCTTAAAGTAAGCCCTAATGTTATTTTAATGTAGTTTGGTGTGTGGATTGCATCAAAGTAGGTTATATATTGATTGCTCAAACCTCAAAGCTGTGGAGGTAAATCTCTACTGAGAAGTGTCAGAACTTCAGTTAATACACGGATTGATAGGCATAAGATGTCAGTATTGTGCTTACTGCAGAGAGAACATTTGTGTTGAAATTTTAATGCCCATAATGTTTAGCCTTTCTAGGCTATGGCAAGCTAATCAAAGAACCTTCTCTGGTATATAAATCACAGCACACTACTGAAAATTGTAGACAAGATAAATCAAGATTTTCAATCAATTCAGTCTTCAATCATTCTTTCCAGCAGTACAGAAAATATAGTCCATGTTGTACTTACAGTTTGATAGCAAGGAGATGTTTAACATCAAGGCTGGAGATTAATGGTGACAAGTTATATTGTGGAGAATGTGAAAGGGTGTTTAGACTGAAACGTTAATTTCTAGATTGATTTAGAACTCCATAATTGAGACCATAAATCAGTGCTAAAATCAACTGGATTATGCAAGCTAATACTCTAGGTCAGCATATTCAAAAACTAGTCCACAGTTTCAAAATGTTAAAATTAACGTACGAAGGGAAACCCGGTTTTGCAAAGTGTATTATATTTTTGAACTTCAGTAGTGTTCACCACAACAGAAGAAAAGTTTTTTTCTCTTCATTTTCACAGACTGTTTCTCTTATTTTGGAGACTTATGACATGTTTTATTAGAAGACCTTTATCTAATAAATAAAGGAGATGGTTTATTTGTAATGAACACCTTATTGTACGGTTCAGTCTCTTTTGCCATTTGTGAGTTATCTGCACACAGGTTTTGACCTTCAACATTTGTTCATTATATGGAAAGATTTATTTGAATACATTCTAGCCAATGGGCTGCACTTACCTTGAAATCAGTTTATCAGTTTCTGCTGTTTATTCTGCATGATTGGTCACCAAGGGCATGTGGTTGATATTTTTTTTTTCCTGTTTCTGTGCTGAAAACCACAGAAAGCTTTTAAGCTGGAGCTACTTCTGCCTAGGAATTTAGGTCCACAGTGAGTAATGAAGTACAGAGTAATGATTATATAGTTGAAATTTTCTCCAGTATCAATAATGGAAGTGTGTCCAAGACAGACATTTTCTGTGCTAACTGGAAAGGAAAAGTGTATTTTTTTAAATTGTTTTCACAAAGGAATTTCTTGTGCATTTACCAGTGGAGGGCTGCATTGGTAAGCTGTCCCACAATTAAGGTCTAACTTGTCTCACACCAACTTTTTCTCTTGAAGTGGAAGGGAAGTGCATAGCTGGTCAGAACTACATTTCCCAAAATACAATTCATCTAAAAAAAAAACCAAAACAAAAACCCCCACATGTGCTGGTGTGAGCTGCAAAGTGGCATGCTGGGAGTTGTAGTTTTGGCTGGCAAAGCAGCCTCGTAAAACCCCAAAGGTGGCTATATGTAGTGTTTTATCAAGTGTAATTTCTTTGGGTTACCCTGTGAAAGACTTTTGGCTGAGTAATGTCTGTATGAAGTCAATGGGACAAAAAATCATACGTTCAGTGATTCTGAGTGATTCATTTCCCTTCATGTTATGGGTGGCTCTCCAAAACTGATGGAGCAAAATGGTTGACTGCCCTGGGTGGACAAGAGGAAAAATGCATCATGGTTTTGGCACGATACATTTTGTACAGATTAGAAAATACTCTGCTAATGAGGGGAATTCCAGGCATGTACAGGAAACATATTTCAATAACCCACGATTATGTTGGATTTCATGTAAAGCTATTTGTTTGGCTGCCAAAGTGTTTGATGGTGTGATGCCAACTGTAATATATTCAGAACACAAGCTAAAAAAAAAACTCCAAACTTTGATGCTTGATGAGTTAATAAGATGGGAACACAAAGACAGAGAACCTTGACAACCTCAACATGAATAATTAAGGTAAATAGACATACTGTTCTGCATTGTGATTAAAACATAAGGAACTTTTGGGCATTACATAGCTATCTAGAAATTCAAAACTTCTTAAAACAAAAGCATGTACTGTAGTATCTCTATTATCTGACTATTACACTACAAAATTTATTATGAGCTGACTGACTTGCTGCTCCTTTGTGGAGGGAGCACGCTGCCATTCCAGCATTATTTCCAGCCTCAGAGAATTACTGGCATCCTTTGAAAATACATCGAAATGAAAGTCACTGGCATGTTAAAGTTTTCAAGAGAATCCTTGATAGAGGATATAGAGGTGAGGCAAATAATGTAACAAATTATATATCTGAGTATATGATATGCACTTAGGAGTATATGGCAGAGCTTTTAGAGTACCATAACCTGTAAGTTCATACTTGAAGTGGTAACTGGAGCTGTGCCAGAGCATCCAAAGCTCTTACAGAGGAGTGAGATTTTGACAAATGGTTGTAGGAAAAAAAAAAGTGAAAAAAGAAGAGGAGTAAATACAGTAAGCTGCATTGTTGCTGGATGCTGAAAGAACTACGTGTACAATAAGCCACATGTCCATGACTCCCATCCACAGAGCTGGCATTTCTTAAAACCACAGGTGATGGGTAAGGACTGGCCAGAACCCGAGTCCAGGCATCGCTATTTCAAGTCCTGGTTTTAAAATACTTAAAAACTATTTGAAGCAAAAGCCTGGCTATGATCGCTATCGCTGCCTGCCAGGAACCTTCCAGGTTGGGTGCACCTGGGTGAACGCAGATTTCGGAGCCATGTGCCAGGTGCTGCTCCCGCCCTGTTCCGACGGGTGCATGGGGAACCGTGACAGCCCGGAGAGCCCAAGAGCGAGGTGCAGAGAGGCAACAGGACTGTGGAAAATTAGTGAATCCCCCCCTACTTTGGTTTTGGAGGTTGGGACAGAGATGATCGCCAGGTCTGCATGTGTCAGGGCTTCTTCTCCTGACCTTTCCCAGGGCTGGCTGAAATCGTCTTGGCCCTGGGGTGGGAGCGTCCCCCGCACGAGTGAGCCAGCACGGCACTCCAGGCGTATGCCAGAAATAAAAGAGTGCAACAGCATCTGCAGCCCTGCTCTCCCCCTGGGTCCAGCATAATGAGTGTGGCCAGGAAAGGAGGGTGTGGTGTCAGCCAGCTGCCGAATTAATTAATTGGGAGCTGGAAATACATGGATTGACTCAAGAGCTGCTTTGGGGTGGGCACTGGGGGATGGATTTGACACTGACCAGAGCCAAGGAGCCACAGGCTGGTCTGATAGCAGCTGGTATGCCCTTCTGAGGTGACCTTCTGAGATATCGCTGAGGGCCTGGCTCCCAAAATATTTTTAATAAGTTGCAAATTTTTGTCATTGTTAATTGCTTTGTTTATAATCCAAATCTGTGAGGCCGTTTCATTTTAATGAGTCCATTGTCAAACTGCAGCTAAAACATTAATCTGATGTCCATTTTCGTTGCCTCTGCCTGGGATATGGTGTAAAAATATAAATAGCTATTTCCTTTCTCTGGTGAAGGAGCAGCAGGATCTGTGGAGAGCAGGACTGTACAATAAGAATAATATAGAGACTAGAAGACAGAAAAGGACTCTGCAACGCTGTGTCTCCCTCCTGCCTCCATCATAAACTTTTTGTTTAGTCTTAGTGAAATCCTTTGAGCTCTGCATAGCTCTTTTTCTCCACATGTGTAAAGGCTGATCTCCTGGATTACAAACCGCAGAGGTATAATAAGGTGTATTCTTCTCATGTCAGGCTCTCCAGAGAAGGTGCTATGGGAAATGAAAGAGATAATTTTTATTTTATTGTGTCATTCAGCACCTAGCATTGGAAAAATTCTGCTGCTGCAGGTTTGCTTTCTGCAGAGGTTGAATCTCTGGCATGGGGATGAAACAAATTCCTAGATAGATGCATAATTGTGCCGAGATAGGGCTCACCATAGCTAGAGTGCGCGTTTGTTGTTTTAACCTAGAGGGCTGTGCTGGTTCACCCACACAGCTGAGGACTGGAGTGGTGTCTCACGCTTCATGAACAGGATCATTTGCACTGCAGCATCTTCAAAGACAGTGAGCCAAGGAGGTTGGATAGGGAGATGTGATCTGCTCGTTCTGCTTCTGAGTAGTAGGACTATTGTACTTTCTCTCCCTTTTAAATGTGTGGTTTCCCCTCTGGTGTGTGTTGGAGGTGATGTGTTAGATGGGGGCTCTGAAGCTCTGCTGGCCTGAACCGCAAGGACAAGTAGCACCCTCTGTCCACTGGCTCTGCCTGTTCCCTGAGGGACTAATGGAGGGGCAGAGGAGACACCCAGACGTTCAGAGCTAGATGGGTGATTTACATCAGAAAGCTCCTTGAAATGCACCAGAACTAGAAAGTCACCAGTTCCTGCTGCCCAACTTTTTCTTCTTCTGGAGGTCACCCTCCTTGGATGAAGGCTGGCAAAGATGCCCACGTACCAGCTTCTTGGCAGCTGCCTCTGTAGATCAGGTGTTGCATACCATTGATTTCAGCTGAAGCTGATGTGCCAGGGTGTAAACAATGGCAGTTGTCTATAGCTGCTGCGGTCTGCTGGTGGCAGAAGAGCCCTGTGGGTAGCTCAGACTGTGCCAGTGCCAGTGTCTGAGATTCATAATCTGTGCAGAAATCCCAAGTGTAAAAAAAAATCTCCCTTATCCAGGATAGTGGGGTGGGGAGAGGAAGAGAGAGGTGTTGTGATAACCCAGATAAAGCTAGAAGAGAGACAATGCAAAGCCTTTATAAATTAGGGCACGAGAACAAATTTAGTACCTCTGCTTAGAAAAAAAACCCACTTCTTTTTAGAGAACAAGATCAGCTTTGATTGGAACAGTGCAAATTGTGCCAAAGTTGACAAACATGGAAAATTACTTGATCCTTTTATTTGTTCCTAAACCTTGACAGTATTTCAGTTTCTATGGAAATGCTCTCTTAGGGATGAAGCCCTTCTCATAATGGGAAGGTCATCCAAGGCGGGCTTGGGAAGAGAAGAGGAGAGGTTACTGATGGGGTTCCTGAGGCCAGATTCTTCCATGAGACACAAGGCTGTGGGGTGGCCCAAAGCTGGAGAGGACCTAGCAGCCAGATCTGTGTTCCACCCGATGACAGAGCCTGTCCTTGGGTGGGTGAAGGTGGACAAGAGGTGCAGGCAGCTGTTGCCACAGTTCCAGCCACTGACTGAACATCTGGGGAGCTGCCAGCAGCACGCACTGCTGAGGCTCTTGAGTCTGAAGTTGTATCGCTTAACTTCCTAGGACATCGTGCGTGTTTGTGTACCTGCAATAGCCATTTATAAATCAAGTAGAAACCTGGCATGCTCCTCAGCCCGCATATGAAAAGGGAATTTCAATCCAAGACGGGGTTTGCCACGATGTTGCAATAATTATTCTTTTCTGTGCATCATTTCTATAAGGCTCTGTCAATCAAAAAGTTCAATGTCTTCATTATTCTGTAGGTGCATGTCATGCTTGAGGGGAACACTAGCAGGCACAGTGTTGGGACTTGCCCTGAAACAGCAATAGAGGGAGCTTCACCAAGAATCAACAGAAGCTTATCTGTACTACAGGTCTTTTCTGGAACGTCAAAGTAACATCTTAAGTTCAGAAGCCCTTAATGAACACAGCAGACCAAATTCTGTTTCAGAATATGAGCATGCGGCTCCCATTGAAGTAAATGGGCACTCTGCCTGCATCTGTGATAAGGATCTGGCTTGTAGCAAAGCTTAAAGAGGTATACACTGGGTTTTAATGGACTGTCACCTACAACAGAATTTATTTTTAAGCTGTTTTCAGTTATTTCTAGTGTTGCAATAGGAAAACTTCTCTTGTTTTGCTTCTGCATCTTCTGCGTACTGGTTTAATGAAGTATAGAAATGGAAATAAAGCAGTCCAACCAGATAGTGTATTGTGGTTTCTTTAAGGCAATGTCAAGATATTTTACAAGCTTGCAAAATTACATTTATTACACTCCAATCATCTGGCAGACCATAAACACTCCTGAATATTTCTGTTGCAGGAACGGCAATTTTTTTTAGAACCTAGATAGGGAATATGAGTTTGTTTGAAGAATGAGTGAATTTACCTAACATCTTTTCATTTTCCTTTAATTTGGCCTGTTTGGCCTTTAAGAGCTGTGCCTCCAACATCTGTTTTTTCTTTGCTGACACCATTCAGGCAAGTAATCAAGGAGAAGTCTGCCATTGCTTTGCGCTGCACCGAAGTGTGTGTGTGTGTTTGTATGTGTTTGAAAATTACAAACCTTTTCCAAGAAGGAAAAGGGTGAGATGTAAGAAAGAAATGGTGAAACAGGATTAACAAGGTAACAAATAAATTCCAAAGGTAATAAGTCAAAACAATGGAAGTTAAGAAAAGAAAAAAAACCCCAAAATATAAATGTTATAATAAGAAAATATATGTAAAGAAGCAGTATAAAACTTAGAAGTGTGATTCCATTTTGCCTCGCAAACACAGGACTTTTTGGGGCACCATACCTGTGTTCGAAATGTGACACAGTAATCCTAAGGTAGAAAGTGAGCGTGGAGCCCAGCCACCAGTCCTGTGATGCTGGAAAGTGAGCGTGGAGCCCAGCCACCAGTCCTGTGATGCTGCATCCTTTAACACTTTTACTTCTGAGGATGCCAATCTTTCTCCTACAGCAGAAGATTGGTAGTTCTGACCCAGGATCAATGTCCATAGTTCTTGGGCACCACTGAAGTGTGCCACTTATTTACTGTGCATGCAGTTCATAGGCGAGTGTACTATACAAATATGAACAGTCACATATGCAAAATCAATGGAGAAAGCTGGAGCTGATGCAACCTCTCATGTACTGACATTTGGAGCAGCCTGTGACATGAGTGAATAACAAAACAGCTGTTTCTTAAAGTTCTTAAAGACTTCAGTTTTTTCTTAAATTCAGATTTTAAAACTTTGGTATTGTGGTGAGCAGGTTTAACGCCACTTTCAGTCTGTGGGCATGCCAAGTGTGGACTGGGTATTTCTTCAAGACTTAGAATAAATTGTGGGTTTGTGAATATAGAATATGCTATACAATATAGATGATATAGCTCTATGATAGGCAAAAAAAACCCAACCACACCAAAAACCAAAGAAGAAAGAGAAATCTCAACTCAAAAAGCTGCACACATTTATTATTTTTGTGCTTTATAATTTATAAATCTATCATGCCTATTACTTTGACTTGTTGGAAGTACTGCTTCTCTCAGTAAGGTTGTAAATCCTGATCTACAGAGACAAGGCAGAATGTGTATCAAACCTCTGGACCAAGACAGAGGCATTTCCGTTCTTGTTGTCTGGGTATGTTTGGGGAATACAAGTGGACAGTCTTCTAGAAAAGGTTGTGCCAATCACATATAAATGAGCTAATGAGGAGCCAGTAATGAGAAAGAAGTAGTTCCACCAACAGCAGAATTTATAAGGTCTAATTTTTTATTTTTTATTTTTTTTCAATGGACAGCCCCATCTCTCAGCTTATACAAGCGAAACTGGAGCTTTTTCTTCACTGGAGCATTTGTAATGCCTCCCTTCTTTTGGATTTTCCACCAACATAATTGTGCTATGTCCTTTCACACAGTGGGAGCAAAAGAGTCATTCAAGTACCTGCCCTCGGGGCGATTGCCCACTTTCCTCAAGGCATTTAGGAACTTTACATTTTGGAGGCTCTGCACCACTTGCAGATAAGATTGAAATTTTCCAGCATCTTTAGTGGTTATGAGGAACTGGATAAACATTGCTTCCTTAACACACCAAAGTACAGGAAAAGTAGAAGAAAATGCCTAACAACCAACAGCAACACAAATTTTTATGAGCTGAAAAAGATATGAGGGAAAAAGCTTTCAAAAATGCCAGAAAAGGAAAGATGCTTTATATGCTGAGCTTGCAACTTAAAAATTTTGAAAAGAAACAAACATATCCACAGAAGTGCTGAGAATTAGTATCAATGAATGCTCTAAAATAACAGGAGAATGGTATACATGTTGGAGTTTGTATATCACACTGTTTTCAGGCCTCTGAGCTTGTGCGCCCAAATAAAAAGCACCCAAAGTCACATACTGTTTTGGTAACTTTGCTTGGCAGTATCCATAATATTTTTCATGGTGAAAAGGTGATGTATCAAACACACTGTTATTTTGGGAGCACTGCATGCTTGATTTGTGATCAGATGGAAAAAGACTGGTGAGCCGTGATTGCAGAATCTGTGGAAGATGGTAGGCTTGTATTTTTCACTCCAAGGAGGAGACATGTGTTTGCAAGCTTTTATGGAATTAATGTGGCAGACATAAACATACTGCAGTTCTCAGAAATGTAATTGTGGCAAATGAAAGTCTGTTTAAAAATATTTGTAGCATGATTTAAATACACTGAAAAGCAGGTAAGTTAAACGGTGCAAATAAAGGACCTGAACAGAACAGCTTTCCTCACAAAAATATAATAGGAATGATTTAGAAATATGTTTATCATTAATAAAACTTGGAGAAACAGAGTTATACAATGAACCTAACACAAAGCCAAAGCTTAAAAGGTGGCCAGGCTATTTAACAGATCAGAAAATGTGAGCAAAGAAAGATTTTTGCAAGGTGTTAGCATATTCTAGTAAAAGACAGGAAAAGGAAGAAAGGATAAACATTGGAAAAAAATCCCTCATCATCCCCTGACAACAACTTGTCCCCAGCTCTGATGGATTTTTGAGAGTCAAATGGGGTTTCGGTTACAGGAACTTTTCTCCCAGTGATTTTTCTGTTAATGTTTCAAATACACCCAGCACAAGTTCTTGCAAGGACCCTGAGTCCTAAACCAATACTGTTACCTGCTTGATGGCTTAATATTCCCATGCCTGGGACTTCTGCCAGGAGAACATATGAGTGAAGTGGGGATGAGGATATTTGTTATGCATCCATGCAGAAAGCATTTCCACCAATTATAAAAATAAAGCAAAATTGAAAGAAAAGGAGGTATTAGAGAGATAGCGTAGATGAGCCAGTCAGTCAAGAGGATTTTAAGAATGATGGGGTATAGCAGTTGGGTTTTTTTCCCAGTTCTTCATGGTCTGTGATACCTTAAAAGGCTGGGAAAATGCATATTTTTGTCTTTGTAAAAAGCACTCCCTAAAGGTGGGGTTCAGCCTGGCCTGTGCACTCCTGATCTTAGTTTGATAAATGTCAGCCCTCAGGAGCACCATCCAGGAGCCACCCAGGTTGTTGCCCACAACTGTCTGCTGATGTCTACCACGTCTGAGCTTCACAAGCTTTCCTTCCAGGTTATCCCTGCCTCTGCTCTGCTTAGGGGCTCACCCAGGAAGACCCTGAAAGTTTTGGCAGCTATATAAAATAGCAGGGGTGATACTGGAATACAGTGTCAAGGAATCATCCAAGAAGGATGACTTTGGCTCCAAGAATATATACCAGCCCTAATTTCCTCAGTTTGGAGGTTAAAAACAGTAGGGAAAAATACAAATGTTCACCCAGACTTTTTTAACAGCTCTGGAGTCGGGAGCAAGGCTGTTTTCCTATCTACCGTGTTTTTTCCTGCTCTCTCATTCTGGTTAATTGGGTAACTCTTGTTTCTTTGAAAGCACTTTGATTCACCATATGAACACTGGAAGTATAATAAAATCAGGCTGTTTAAGAGTGTGTCTGGAAATGGTGATAAACCGTCCGTTCTCTGCTCTGTGGTTCGTTACATCTATGGATTATGGTGAGCTCCCAACCACTGCTGGAGGCCAGCTGAATACAGTGGTGTTATGGAGGTGTTGATTATTCATTTTTTTCTTGGGACATTCACGAAGTTTATTAAACCAAAGGCACTGTGCAATGTGCAATCAATAAGTAGAGAAATATGGACATGTGCTAGAAAGGAGCGCTCTTTCTCCTTGCATCAGCTTCAGGCACCCTCCCAGTGCAGGCAGCCTGGAGTGGGGAAGCAAAGAGAGTGAATCTGTGATCAGAAGAATTTTGCAGTCCTCAGGACATCAAGCAAAGCAATACTAGCTGAAAAATTTGTAAGAAAAATGAGATGGAAGTTCACTTGTGTTGAATTGTAACCCTGCGTACGTGGTGGGACGAGGGAGGGAGTGATGCAGGTGAAGGGCGATGAGGTTGTTTTGGACCATGGCTGCGTTTGGACAGTGCGATGTGTGCTGGGATCTACCCCGGTACTAAACAGCTTAAGGGTGCCGTGCCAGCAAATAATAGCTGTTAATGGAGCTAAACGTGTCAAAAAGATACCGACAATGCATTTTGATGGCATATGTCTCTTCAACTCTGCTTCCAATTTTTCCAGTTTATTTTTTCTAGTTTTTTTCCTAGGTTTAACCCTTTGAACATCAGACCTTGGTAGAACACAGGGGTTGTTCTTTTCCCTAGTATTATAGGACAAAATATTATGTGAATTTAGTTTTGGGGGGGTGTGGGGGTGGTAAGAAAGGGCAAGCATCAAGTCATTCTGAAAGGAATATCGTTGAAGTGGTTGTCCTGTGGCCAGTGTCCACCAACCCTCAGAGCTGCAGGGCTGGCAAGGGCTGGGCTTTGGGGAGACGTTTTTGGGCTGCTTTTCACCAGGCTGTAAGGACAGGCTCTGGGGAGTGGGGAGGAGAGTCTCCCTGGGCAGAATAGGTGTAACGCCTCCTTGGTGAGCGTGTAAAAGCAGTGTAAGCCTATGTGGATCCACTTTGGTAACACACAGCCACATCTCAAGGAAAGCTGTTGGGGGTTGCGTGTCTAACACTGTCAGGGCCCTTTAAAACTCCCAGCCTTCATGTCTAAATTCACAAACAATCACATTTTGCTATTTAGAGGAAAAGTGCAGTGGACTTGGTTATTTGATACTAATTATTTAGTAGGTATAAAAGTGTACTCAAGTCCCTAATCTCCTTTCTGAGCAGGCAGGCATGCTCATGCTCACATAGTTGCATAACTTGCCCATCTCCAGTTGACAAACCCTTCTAACTTTGTTTTCAGATCTAATGCACACACACACACACACACACACAGAAAAGCTGTGTGCGTAGCTGGCTTGTAGTTAATCTTGCTGTTAACCTCATCCTCTTTTCTCTGCTCTTCCTGCAGTTTGTTGCCTGCTTTCCATGTATGTTTAAAATACCAGCTGTTGAGGAAAGGGCTGCTCCATCATTTGTGCAATGCCTGGCACTTTGTTCAGGGCTCTTGGGAAAATGAATGAATGAAAATGTTCAGGACTGAGTTTTGTACTGACTAGAGATGTAAGAGAATTTCACTGCTAGGCCCTCCCTGCATCTGCCTCTTTGTCTCTCTCCATACAACTACATATGTATACATCTATATATGTATGTGTCTATAAACATCTGTGTGTGTTTGTGTGTGTATATATTTGCATAGCCAGTACATGGTACCAGGAGGACATAGCAGAGATCCTGGATGCTGTGAGATGAACATAGCTCGCTGTTGATATGAGTTGTGAAAGATTTCTCATTGCCAGGTCTTTTCCTTTACTCTTTCCTCTTCCATTCTATGAAAACTGACCAAAGTCAGCGAGATCACAGAAGATTCAAATCAACATAAAACCTGGGCTGAGCCTGATACTGGGAATTTTTGCTGAATTAGGCATAAATTAGATGTTATCTCCCAGCCAGTTACGGTGATACTGAAAACAGATACTTCAAACTGTTTGCAGTGTGTGAGAGCGTCTAATCTTCTTTCGTATAATTTAAAAACCAACCCAGGGACAGGGTTGTGGTTTCAAGTTGTAGATGGAACAGACACCGTATTTATCTGGATGCTGAGGAGGTCAAGGAAATAAAGCAATCTCCTTTCAGCTCCCTGCGTTATTATCACAAACAATAGCCTGCTGGCACAAAACAAGTTTTAATTGATTGTTGTTATTGATTTTACAGGAAGCAAAGCAGAAGAAATACAACTTGATTTTTGCAAGCCACGGTGACCTGAAAAGTACAAAGGAGAAAAAGGGATTATAAAGCCCTCTCATATTTTGCTCAGTTCTGTGAGTTTGCAGCTGAGCACTTCATAAAAGCCCTTTCCATTAATTCTGTATTTATCTGTTTTGACCATATAGATTTTATATGATCTCGATCTGAAAGTTTTATTCAGATTGTCCATTTTGTGCTGTCATTGTGCAGATCAGTCTTGTTCGTACGGCCAGTAATTCAAACACAGCTCTTCCTCCTCTCCCTTTCTGCCTGCCTCAAACCCACATGGGGAGGAAGAAGCTGCGCATAAAAGTTTTAGCATTGGTACAATGACTTGCTCCTTTCTGCTGATCTTCACTTTCTGGAGAATCTTCTGTTCAGGTTGAACCCTGGGTATGGGATTTTTTCCTGCTCACGCTGCTCTACCGGCGCATGGCTGGGAGCAGAGGTCCTGGGCTGTGAATAATTATGAGCTACCAGAATAATCATAGCCACCTAGTTAATTAGCCCAGGTGGGCTGGCTGCTGTTCCGTGGGGAGGACCATAGCTGTAGTAAGCCTTTCACTTTGGTCAGGAAGGGAGGAGCGTGGGATGCTCCTTAGGTCCTCTTGAGCTCTCCTTGGCCATAGACTAGGAGGTGAAGTGGGTTAAGAGAGAGGATTTAATTGGTGATGAATAACAAATTTTTTGCAAATGCTGAGTTGAAAGAAGAATTTTCTCACCATTCAGTCTTACCTGTTAATTTGATGGATTTTTGGGGTAGGTATGTGACAAAAGGAAGATGTTGATGGAAATAGCAGTGCCTGGCACTTTTACAAGAGGCAGCAGTGATTCCTTGAATTGTAGGAAGACTCTGAATGTATGTACGGAATTAATTAAGTCTCATGAATAGCGTAATTCCACAAAGCTTTAAAATTATTAACAACACCAAAAATATTATCGTGGGTTTTACTATGATCACTATTAACCCAATTAATATTATTATTAATAGTATTAATAGTATTATCAGCTTACCCGGTATCTATCCTCAGGGTCTGTGTAAAGTGCCTTCCGAAAGCAGAACACAAAGATGGTTACAGCTGCAAAGATCTGAACATTAGAGTGTAAGCTGCTGTCTTTCTTTTCTCCTTTCTTACATGTAATTCTTATTTTATTGTGACTTGTAATATTTATACAACAGTAGTAAGAAACCTAGAATATTGTTTAAATGTACATTCTGGTGTTTATTCCTTTACTTACATTTGCAAGATTTTCTTCTTGGCAGGATGGCTAAAAGCTTCCTCTCTTCCAAAAAGAATAATTGAAATAGTATGTGTGACTCTAGGAGCTGGGCTTTGAAGGAAAACATTGAGTTATTACACACCCTGTTTTAAACTGTTTAGTTATTTACAAATTATTGGTTTTAAGGGAATGAAGAATGATGAATTGTTATCTGTATACCAAAATGAAATCTCCCGTGGCACTGCTTTACTCAGAGCCACGGTATTTCTGTCCATAACAGCTTGGCAAGAACAGTCTTCCCAGACTGATATACAAGAAAAAAAGAAAAAAGAAAAGATTTCTTTTTGCTTTTGCAACACCCACCCAACTTTCCCACCAAGTGATCTGTTGTTAATGTGCAGGAAATCCCAATGAATGCACATCATTTGGTGAAAGAATGACAGCAGACACCACAGCTATCCTTAGCAAGCATCCACCTGCTCCCGTGGTGTCTTTTTAAAGCAAGTTCAGCTTACCTCTTCTCCTCTTAGTTTTCCTTTGCTTAATTGCAGGTGATGATTCCAAAGAAGCCTTCACCTGTTTGAGTGCGCTTTCATCTTTCTAGACAAAGCAGGCTTGGGCTTGGTGCTTGATCTGTGGCATAGTTAGGGCCTTTGGTATTAAAGGCGTTGGGATCACCCTGAGGCTTTTAAGGTTTTAGGGTTAAATTGATGAGCGTGTATAAAATGTAAGCTTTGTTGTTTGGCAGAGTTTTTCAGCATTTGTTATTCTTTTTTTTTTCATTAATAAACCATGGGACTATACTGCATTCCTCAACTGCCTCTTGCCTATTAAACAACGCTGTCAAACGGGGAGCTCTTTGACTTGCAGAAAACTTGTGATTCATTATATTGCCTTTAATCCGCAATAACTATCTTACTTAGCTGAGATGTCCAGGTATGCCTCTGTACTAGATCAGGATATCTACCTGTTTGTGTGCTGTGTCTACCTGATAATAAGTGTTTGGTACATGGTAGAGCTGGGAGATACGTCAGCTTCTGACCGCAGAGCCTGCACTTTGACTCCTACTCTGTCTTCTCAGTTGTGGCTACCAGCATTTAGATATTCAGAGCTGTTCCATGAAAAATCCATATCAAAAGCCAAACAGTTTCCAAATACCATTTTCTGTGGGTTTTCCCCCTCTGTTTTTAAAGTAGGGAATAAATTGACCAAAGGCTCAGTGGAGGGCAGTGCTCTGACCTTGACTGTTATTAGTAAAGCGCTTTAAGGGGTGCCGCCCAATGGCGCTAAAAATGAAGATTGTTGCTTCTAAAAAGATGACGTGCCTGGGTTGCTGGCTGTGATCCCAACACCTTGGCTGCATCTGCTGCGAAACAGTTTCCCCCACCCCAACAAGTCCTGGTGGCAGGACTGGCCCGATTAAGGAAATTACTATCCTCTGGGAGAGGGAAAAGTAGTGGCTTTAGTGAAAATTGTTTCAGCCCAATTTGCAAAGTCGCAACTGAGATTAACATGGTGTTTTCTTGCTTTTTCCCTCCTTCCTCACTCATTTGTATACGTTGCATCGGGGAATTTGCCTATTTTCTTAGATGAGGTTTGAGATAAAGTTTCCTCTGGCAATTCCCAAAGCTCTGGGATGCCTTGCATAGTATAATATGGGTGTCATGCCCATCCCAAACTTTCTCCTGTATCTTCACATGCAATTCCTTCACATCAAGACACAGGAAAGCTTTAGTGAAATTGGCTGGACAGGGAAGTTGCTGCAGCTTAATACATTCCTGTTCCTCATCCACAGCAAATGAGAAGTAAACTGGGAGAGTAAGCTACTACATGTGTTTGGTTTCATGGTAGTAGTTTTAAAAGAACAAGTTATTTAATACTACTAATACAATGTATACATATATGTATGTGTGTATATATATGTATATAACATATATATACAGTTACCATGTCATAGCTGATTGGTGGTAACTTATAAAACTTCAGTAACTTGGTTGCAACTTTCTGTCCATTCCAGCAGTAAGGGTTGGCTGTGAGTGGTGTCCACGTATACACTTAAAAAAGAGAACATTTTTTTCAACCGGCAATAAAATGGAAATCCGTGAAGATTTAAGTGCAAGAAAAGCCCATGTGTTAGCTCTGCTGGTTACGACGATAGAGGCATTGTCTGGCTTTGCCATTTGTCCCTTCTGTCTCAAAGGCAGCATGCAGCCATCAGTTTGAGGGCAGAGGCAACATTTCAGGAGGAAGGCAGCAGCCCCTCTTCTCTGAGCAGTTCCAGAGATTCTGGCCACCAGATTGTGACTTGGTCACATGGGTTGCTTCCAGACAGAGTCACTAGGGCAGAGCTCCTCTCTGTGCTCACTTCAGAACAGCTTCTTACCAGTTGCACAAGCCTGAGACCCAGATGGTAAGGCTGGACTTGGAATTACTTGGCTTTTCATATTAGACATTGGCACATACTCATATTACTCTATTGTCTTCTCCTTTTAAAGGCTATAGGTTTATAGACCCTGATTCATCTTTTCTGCTTTGCCAAATGAAACCCTTTGGGCTTCCTAACTGATTTCTTTAATTAGTTTTTACAGGCCTGCTCTGAACATTCTCCAGTTGTCTCAGTGTGGACTGTAGAAGTGCTTTTAGCCTTTCAGCAGTGGTCTTTCTCAGTGCCCCCTTAGCTACAGCATGAAAAATGAAGGTCAGAGGACTGTCTAGATTTTTTTCAGTGTTAATATTTTCTAGGATATAGTCCTTTATCCTTCATATACATAGGCAATTAGGTGGCGGTGTCAATAGTGAATTTGGCTGCCCGACTACGTGTCAGAAGTGCACAGCTTATGGGGAGTCCGTAGGCTTCATCGACTGCATTGGTTAGATCTCTCTTTAAGGTGAGACACAAAGTTTACAACACCAGCATACAGGTACCTGAATCTGGAGCTGTATTTCTGGGTGATATTGGCAAAAATGTTGAATATACATATACATATATATAATTGGTAAATGTGTTATGACAGAGAAAGTGTACTTCTAATTAATTACAAACTTCCTAGTTAAGACTACTGGCTGCAAATCGGTGCCATGCCTATGGACAACCTGAAAAGTTCCATGTTTCCCTGACCTTCCTTGAAGAAATGATCTGGAGTCAAGTTCTCCTCACCCAAACTGACACCCTTCAACTAACTTCAAAGGAGATGAATGAGTCTCTCTCACCAGGGCAGAATACAGACTTGTTGTTCCTGTAAACATTCTATATGTCATTAATACCCTTTTTCTTATCTACCTCTTCTAATAGTCAACTAAATTTTAAGTGTTTTATACAGTTGGTTCATTATTATATTTTTTGCATTTAAAACCTGGGAAGGGTATTTTTCTCTTCCCTTCTGTTTATATTTACATTTTCAGATAGTACATATACAGCCTAATCATATCACTTTGAAAATGATATAGAAAGTTGTGCTCTCTTACTCAATCAGATTTAATCAGTTTGGATGGTTTCCAAGTACTAAGCATTAATCTCACTTAAACCAAACTCCTGATAGTTCATCTAGCCTGAGTATTCATGTCAAAGACATAAAACAATCTCCTTTAATGCCCACAGTACTTTTTAAATTGAGCTTTCACCATCTGTTAATAAAACCTGCTTTGTACTGCTGGTTGTGTTCTGTGGAATGTGTCAGGGGTGAGTTTCTCTTTCCCTCCAATTCTTAAAGGTCTTCTTTTTTTTTCAAAAGTATATGAAAATTATGCAATATAGTAACAAGGAATTAGTCACACCTTGGCAGAATCTCCATTACCTTGGCTCACATCAAAGGGAAGGAGAGAAGTGTGGTCCTTGCAAGCTTATAGCATTCCTTTGCCTTGGAGTCCCACTCCGCGATGACAACTAAATTGGACACTGATGCTTACTTATTTTTCAACACGTGGGTGTAAAGCACATTGACCTTGCAGTTGACTCTTGCAGAGCACCTTTCATCGTGGGCCCAAGCCCACAGTGTGGTGCAGAGCTCTCTGTTGACTTTCAGGAGTCCCTGGGGAGGATTATTCGGGGGCAGAGCTGCCGAGCTGAAGTCCCCCTTTGATGCGCTCTGTATTTCAGCATCTCACGTTATTAATCCTGGAAATGGCAGTGTGGTGCTTCCCTGTCAAAGTGTTATGGAGATCATGCTCAAAATAAATGGTGCCTTCAGATGACGTTTTGCATGATTCAGCACTTTAAGGTCATCATTTACAACAAAAGGGGAGTGAACTACAAATTACAAAGGGCAAGAGTAAGAATCTGTGTTTCTCTGGGGCATGCTTTTTGGAGCACACGGCTGGCTTTACTGGCTGCTGCTGCTGTCAGGGGCAAGCTAGGTGTATTTAATTCCAGCTTTGCCTAGGAAAGCAGGTGAGGTGTGTGCATTAGAGGGTTTTAAAAGTCATGGCTAGGCTTGTTTTCTATGATTCTGCAGAAAAGTAAATGAAAAAGTGTTTTTGTTGATTTGAGAAAGAAAAGAAGGATGGATTTGAAAGATGGATCAAGTTTCACTCTTGATGAGCAAAAGACTTGATTGTCAACATACTTGAGCTATGACACTGGGGTCTAAGCAATGAATAGGCATCCAAGTACATGTTTATTCTCCACAAGAGAGAGGCTCTGGGCACTGGGGTATTTTGGAAAAGTTTTGCAGGTAGGGAAATAGTTGCTTGACTTTCTAGCTACCCCAAGTCAAAAAGTATTTCAGAGCAGTCTTAGAGGTTTTGATGGTTACAGGACAAGTACAGGAAAAGTGTGAGCTGTCAAGACTGCCACACTCAACCCTCCTCTTGTGCCAAGCCCCCCTTTCCCAGAAAACTACTTCCCTGGGTGGTGGAGAAGTGGTCCCATAGCATCTGACCGAATGCCAGTCTGAAGGTCTTAGTTATCCACAAAGGTATGAGCAGTAGATGCTGTCCCTTCGTTAGTGCAGTACTTAATTTATTGTCTGCTTTAAGAACAAGGTTACAAAACCTCCAAGAAAGCAGTATGGCCTGCAGCCCTGAAGCCGTGCACATCTCTGCTGTCTCCCAGTTTCACACTGGGACATCCATCCCTGAGACTTGCTTTCCAGGCAGACCAATTTATAGTTGGAAAGTGGGGAAAGCCTTGTGCACTCTTACCTCCACCTCTTATCTCACGTCTTTTTCTGTTCTCTCAGGACCAGGAGGAAGCCCCTGATGTGAAAACCGGTGGTGGTGTGGAGCTGACTTATCTTCAGGCTTGCTCTCAAGATGAGGCACATGCTTAGTGTTTTTTTAGGGTTAAAAAAGCTGTCATTAGCTCAGCTCCAGTCTTCCTTCACATCTGGGATGCTGGAAGTTTAAAGAAGGGCCACTGAAGGCAGGGAAGCTGTGTTAGGGTGACTATGTCAGAATTTAGCTGAGATGATGGTTATGATGGTGATGGTGATTTTATGAGTTTCAAAATATAACTTGAACATGGATTTCATTTAGCAGATGTGTTAAATAACAAAATACACCCTGGAATTCAATTTGTATTTGATTGCACAATAACTAATTTCTTCAGCTACTTTTTCAGGTTCCTCTTAACACTTACGTTTTTCTTGTAAGTGTTTTGTTTGGATATAATGAGGCTTTGTGTCTCCTGATTCCTTATCTTCTGTGGGTGGTAGAAAAATTGCTCTACTGCTCCAATATTTGTGGTTGTGTGGGGCAGGTGGTTTCACGCAGAGCTGTGCAAAATGTCTGTAGTAAATAAAAAAAGAAAGGGAAACCTCTTTCCCTGACGTTTCTTTATACACTGGGAACCTCTGCTGCAAACCCCAGGGAACCAGCAGAAGAGCTAGTTTCAGGGATGGAGAGGCCCTTTGCCAGTCTTTGCAGCTTCCAGTGACCTGGAGCTGCTTTGGTTTTTTGTTGTGCATCACAGGCAGACCAGCTCGTCCTGGAATTCCAGCTGCCTCCTGCATTGCCTGGGGGTCCCACTCCTTCTCGCTTCTTTTGGGCTTCAGGCATCATTTTCTTCCACCCCTCCCAAGACTCATGCATGGAACAGGTCAAGACTAGCTCTTTGGGACTTGTGTTCAAACGCGAGAAGCCTGTAAGTCTGCGTGACCTGATATACTCTCCAGGAGCATCAGTCCTGTGTCTCCTTGCATAACAACCACGCTGAGCTCTTCTTGCAGGCACAGTGGTGGACACTGAACATTTGTCAGCTGGAAAAAAAGAAATTCTGTCTAGAAACTCCATTGGGTTTTGCTCAAAGCTGGCTGGGGAACTGACCAGGTATCATACCTTCCAATCAGATAATGTTGATGATTGATGTTGCCACCTAAGGACACTAGGAATTTAAGTCAAATTTACTGTAGTAAATTTCTAAGGAAAGATTTCATCCATTTCTCAATGGTAAGCTCCAGGAATCAGGCATCTGGATGTTCATGCCAAAGAATTTTTAGGGTTTGAAATTCACCTTTAATGAACTTAGAGTTGTCTGTGAAGCATCATGCTCCTTCTGGGACTTCTGGGACACCTTCTGGGAGTGCTATGACATCCCACATCCCAGCCAGAACACCTGCTACCGTGCCATCAGTACACATTACAGCAAGGATTTCTGGACATCTGAAGTTATGGATCCTGTAGCTTTGCTCTAAGATAGGTATCTTTGGTGAACTTAATGTGGATCTCTGCCCTGAGCCAGAGACCCATGCACAGCTAGCCTGCCTGCCTTGGCCAAATGTACCAAAGGGAAGGCAGTGCAACTCGGGAAATCCTGCTTGGTCCAGGAGCAGCTGATTAATTTCTGTAACAGCCCAGCCTCTTCCTCAACCACCTGTGTCCAAACACTGCATCCAGCAGGTAGATCTGGCAAAATTTCTTCTGTCCGAGTGTGCAAGCCCCATGCCTAGGTGGGACTAGGAGCTTTTATTCAAATCACATGACAAGTGTTATATCAAGTTGTGTGATGAGACAGCAGACCCACCAGTAGATACAGGACGGAGCCCTTCACCCACCCTGCCCTGCTCTCCATGGGAGCAGGATATCACCACCACTTTGCTCCCCATGCCTTTGGGTACCGGACCACAAACCAGGACATCTGGCATGCAAGGGCAAAGAGCATGAAGAAACACTGTAGCACAGGGCAGTATGAAATGCAGGCCCAGCTGTGGTGAAGCACAAAGCAGGAGCCCACCTGGTGACCTGGATGCTCAGTGCCTGAGATTTGACAAGTCCAAGAGCACTTTCCTTGATACTGGGTCTTGGATCTGGAACAAGGTTACAGCTTGTGTCAAGATCCTCCTGTATAGACTCATATATGCACTAAGGCATGCAGCATTTGTTAAAACTAGTTAAATCCTTGCTTTTATGGATGTATATGAACCTTAACATATTTTTTCAATTATATATTTGATGTGTACAGAATGTATTTTTTTAAATGATATTTTTAAACCAGATGGCTGACACTTCTTGTACAACTAGGCAGGGGTAGGACTGTGCAGCAGTAAACTGTACTGTTACACTTGGGTGGTGCAACATCACGCTGACAGAGAAGTGAGATTTCTGCTTCTGGACTTCAAAAGGTGAAAATCAGTGCGGGAACTTTTCCCAGTGGTGGCAGCTGCAAATGTCAGGGAGAATTGCATTTCCAGCAGCTTCCCAGGACAGATTTTCACAGTCAGAACCATTTATTTCTGTATACTGTTGGAAAAACATAATAAAAGAAACGTGGGTATCAGTTTGAGGTGATTTTTTGGGTGAAGACAGAGGCATATAAGCAAGGAACTGCAAGGAAAATTTTCATTTCAGTTATATTTGGTATGTGAATAACAAGAACACCCAAAGCAGGCACTGATCAAATACGTACTTATTTGAAAGTAGGAGACTGGAAATTGGAAATGTCTATGTGGCATTTGTGGGAGTGCCATGGTCCTAAATATGACTGTTAATAACATAAATATTTGTCTATGACAATTTCAGATTTAATTTGCTGTACACCATATAACCCAGGTGTATAATAACATGGCACATATATTCCACAGCACACCACCCACAAGCTTGTATTTGTTTCATAAACTGCTTAAACAGCTGATGTGCTGTATTTATTATGTATCTCTGAAATGTTCATGGACAGTCTATCCCAGACACTTGACTGGAGACTTCAATTTTTTTCAGATGCTTTTAAATGAAAAAAAAGTAATAATATCCACCAAATGAGGGTGATAATGTGAAATCTCAAAAGAGACCCAACAGAGTTATAAATGAAGGTCATAGTACCAGACATTTCAGTACCAGCAAGTTTCTACTCCTGTGATCTGTCTGGGTACCCTGACTCCCCATCATGGCCCATCCCACCCAACAGAGAACATTAGCAATTAGATAGCAGCTGGGCACCGGATACAGAATAGAGGGCTTAAGGTAGCACAGGGATGAGTTTTTTTCCCATATTTTGTTTTAGTGATGCCTTAACTGGTATTTTCTCTGCTGACCGGTCAGAGACACTCGGAAGTGCAGATGTATGCTTATCTGAGCAATAACACAGGCAGCTGCCTTCAAAGGGAAAGGTGGGTAAGTGCCTATCTCAGCAAGATGTAAGGGGTGGAGAAAAAGCACACATTCACAAATATGGCCATTTTTTTTAATGACTAGCACTCATTGTTTCCTGTTAAAAAGGACAAAAGGGGAAATGTGTCTCTCAATATTTTATGGGGAATTAAAATGTTGGTAGAAATACGTGGCAAAAGCCAGCACCAGTAATAGAACCACCTCCTCTTTCACTAGTAGTTTCCCTTTTTAATGTTTTTTGACTTACAGTGGAGCAAATTGGACAAGCTGAATTGACACAAATTTTCTTCAGGGCATGACAGACTAGTGGAAGGTCTTGGTGACTTATGTTTGTAAGTTCCCAGGTTCCTTTGGAACAGGAGCTTTCCGTGCCCCTACAGAAGACCCAGCAGGTGAATTTGTGACAGCTTTTGCAAATACTTGACAAATTGCATAAATCCTTCTCCAGCTTCCAGAAGACATTCCTCACAGGCTGATGAAGTTCTTTATCCCAGGGAGAGTAGTAATCCCCTTCTGAAGCCCATCAACTACAGCATCCACACAGGTACTAAAATCTCTCCTGATAATTTAACAGCACATAATTCATACAAATCTGGATCCTACTTGGAAGTTAAAACCTACATAATAACTACTAAAGAATAGACCAGTCCTAGATTTCCAAAGAGTCATTTTGCAATCTTAGACTCACATGAACTTTGTTAATGTAACAAAGCATTATCTTCAGTGAAATAAAATGTTCTATTTTATGTCAAGTGCCATTATCTCACTGACATCACATTTCAGTATCCTTTAGTTCATTCATACATCAAGATTTGTACTTAAAAAAATTCAACAGCCTGTCTCAGGATCTGGTCCAAGATTGCTCTGAAAATGTGGTTATAGGATCACCTTAAGAACCCAGAGTAGTACTGAACACTGCATTTTGATTTAAATGTCATTGTGGATATTTTAGATCTCTGGAGCTTCTGAGGTGCATTGTCTGCTTGGTATGTAGGTGACACTTTGGTGTCATAAAGAAGAATTACTCGTATGAAACAAAGGGAATCAGGAAATGCTGGGCAATAACATGCTCCAAACATGACAGAGATGTTTTTAATGCAAAAATAACTGTTAGATGAACTCCTATTAATCTTGAAAATATCTTCCGATTTCTTGCTAAAAATAGGTTATGTATGGTGACAATGGCGTTTTGGTAACGTCCCACTATGCCTGCTTAAGCCTCCCATTCCTGTAGCTACGTCATGGTATGAAAACCACATAGGCTTGATTTTTCGGCTTGATTGTGCTGCCGTTTTCCTGTGTACGCAGTGTTGAAAAAGCTGTTGGCCCGAACAGGCACCTATAAACCCCACTTTTCACTGTTCTTACTTAGATGTCACTGTCCGCACAAGGTCAGAGGCAGCAGAGAAGCAGACCTCTTGGCTCTAATTGTCTTTTCCTGCATTGTAAAATACAGGTAGGACAGCCTGTCCACCTGGGGATGCTGGGAGCATTAAACACCAGCTGGGAGCATGCCCCAACATGCTCCAACTTGTACAAAGGTTGCTAAGTGACTTAAATACATTGCACAGAATAGAACCATATAGCCTCAAAACAGCAGAACCTGACTTAGTTTCTAGTAACTCATTAAAATGACTCTACGATTCTTTTGATGTTCTGTACTAGTCTGGTCACATTCCTTTCTGTTTTATAGCACGGTAATAACAACATTCTTGTAAACAGTCTAACCTTCATATTGCTGTCTTCAGATCATCTGAAAGCATTTTCACATTGGGATTTGGCTTTCTTACCCCCATAAAGCATTTCCCACCCTAATAACCCACACCATCAAAGGGACAAAATAGGGGTGCACAAGCTGATTACTGCTGGGTCGCTTGCTTAGGGCAGCGATACCATCCTGCAAAGGCAGAATTTTTTTTTGCAGTCATTACCTTTATGAATTCATTGTTCAGAACTATTGGGGTTTCCATTCTCTTTCAGAGGAAACTCCTTTGTGGACAGACAGACTCTAGCCTGGATGTTTGTCGGTTAGTGCCTACCCATCAGGGGATTGCAGCCTGTGCTCCCCATCGTTATCAATACATTGTCATCCCCTGCTTGTGCGGATCTACAACCTGGGGTAATATTTTCCAGGAGCTCAAGTTCTGTATTATGTGGCTGGCAATGGATGGTTACAGAAACAGAGAAGGCCTAGGAGGCAGAAGAAGAAGCCACTCTGGTTTAGCCATACTTGTCCACTGATAGCACCAGATAAAAGAAAGACGACTGACTTTAGCTACAGAAGTGTGCTTTGTAAGGAGGATAGGCAGCAGTTTCCAGATGTCTTTGGCCAAAGGCTTGGCACTTAAGCACTTGCTCAAACAAAAGGGCCAAGGATAAGGGACTGCACCCTTTGCAAACAACGCAGCACATGGACATGCACTCACATGCAAAGAATTTACATCGGCTGAACAGTTTTCCAGGCAGTCAGTAAATATGACTTATGCCTTCTCTTCCTCCATCAATAGTTTAAACAATCTGGGAGCAAAACCGGATACAATGATCTTCCTGACACTGTAAAAGACAAGGACAGATTTCACACATTTTAACATTTCCTCAGCTTGCTTGCTTTCTTTTCTTTCCCTCTGTTTCTTTTTTTTTTTTTAAAAGAATTTTTTAAAATTTCACTTTATCCAAGACAACTCTGTGTTATCCTTTGGACTGTCCAGTTGAAGCGGAGAAACAAAGCAATGTGCTGCAAACCTATCACAGAGCATAAAAAGGAAGCTGTAAATATTCAACTGAATGAACTGCCAACAATGTCTAAATAAGCAATGTGTTACACAGCATATCTGTTGAAGGGTGGTACATTTATAGTGGCTGCAATCTGCTAGAGAATTATTTGCAAGTAGAAAAAAAAAAAAGTAGCTAGATTTGACAGATAAGTTTTTCACAGTGTTACCCTTTGTTTATAGACCTTCTCTCCTTTTAGTGTACCCTAGAGCAAATCTCTGCCTTTTCAAAGGGCCACACTATTGTTCAACTGAAACATTATTATTTCTTCTCTCAAGTTTGATTAAATTACTTGGCACTCAGACAGAAGTTGATAATACAAACACAATGATCAAGGTAGCAGATGTGCCGTTATTCTCTTAATTATTCTCTTAATGGCAAGTAACTAATTCTTCAAACTGTGGCTACGCAGTTTTAAAATGATACAGGCGCTAAGCAGGTAACATTACAGCTAGTTTAAAATACGTTAATTGAAATGGGATCAAGAATTTATTGGGGAATATTTAAATAATTACTTCCCTTAGAAAATATAGTCTGGCTGTTGGTTTGTGGATTATATGTGTGTCGAGATTGCAGAGATTAGGGCTGGAGAGACAGGCGGAGGTTGGAGGCAGCAGGCTGACAGCGCCGGTGCAGAGACGGGGGCTCAGCTGCCTTGCAGGAACTTGCTCCCATATCTGAGCCCTAGGATAAAAGGTGTATTTTTAAAATGTGCTAGCTAAAATGTGTTAATTAACACCTGTTAAAGTCCTGGAATAAGCAGCACAAGGTATTTTCTGTTCTATCAACTGATGGAAAAGTGGCTTAATTAGGTGAAGGAGCCGAGGGAAACGTTAGGACACCCTGGTCCTGTAAAAGGACCTAAGAGTGGAAAAGGGACTCCTGCACCCTGCCTGGGGAGATTAAAGTAGCCATGGCTTGAGTGCGGATCAGAAACCAGGGGTTTTAAATATATTAGCTCAAATGCTTGAGCTAATAAGTTTTAAAATAAATCTTTTCTAGACTACACAAGCCCTGAGGGAAGAGCAAAGAGATTAAGGTAAAAATAGAAAGCATGAAGCGTCTAATAATGAGCCACACCTGTTTAGCAAAGTTTCCCTATCTCTGGTCTGGTCTACACTCCGTTTTTGCATCAGTGTGGCTGGCTTGGCCAGGAAAGTTTTTCTAAGGGACTGGGAGGGCGAGCAGGTTACCATGAGGGAGCCACACGATGGTGGTGGAGGTCCTGAGGGCAGCCACTGAGTTGTCTGCAGAAGATGTTTCCCCCTCATTTACCCCAATACTGGAGGAGTTTTGGTTGTTTCATGTGTAGATAAAAATAAGGACTTTTAAAGAAGATCTAAAAAAAAAAAAAGATTTAATAATTTAATTATTTAATTACTTGGAGACAAGTGGTTTTCATTTACTACAATGGATCCCAATCTTGTTGGCCTCCAGGCTTTATTGTACTGTAAATATTATTACTCATAATAAAAACCAACCTAACGTTTTTCCCCAAAACTCTAAACTTTGGTCTTCAGCTGCAGATGCTGGTTCAAACTGGAAGAGGAAGTAGATAAAGAACACCAAAGAAGACTTCTTTGAGATTACTGATGTTATTTCACAGACCCCAAAGCCCACATAATGTCCAGAGAAGTACAGGTTAGCACCCCACAACCTGCAACTCTTCTCCAGTCTTTTTTGTCTGCCGTGAAAGGTGTCACAACTTGTGGTGATGCCTGTCTTTGCCCATGGCTGTACTTTGCAACGCTATGGGGCAACTCGTGTGTAGGACATATGGTTACAACAGCAGGTAACTCATGATGTTACACCTATGTCTTGGTTTTGGAGCTGTAATTTTTTGTAATTATAGACAGGAACCTGCCATTCCTTCCTGAAAAATACGGAGATCCTTTGAAAGAGATATTATAGATTAGGCCACACAAGAGGAAGCTCAGTTTTGAGACTTGAAAATTTGTCTTATTTGTGTAAAATAAACGACCTTTCTCCCCTGTTCATGGCCAATTGTTTAGCTAGTAGAAACCTATGTGTCTCCCTTACCCCCAGAGGAGTTATGGAAGCCTGGACATTCAAGTGCCTGGGATAACATCCTGGTTTTACTGAAGTCAGCAGGAGTTTTGTCACTGGTGTCTCCTCCTTGGAGTTTACCCATGCTCTTGTTGGAGCAGGCAATAATCCTGATGAAACTATATGACAAATGAAGTCACAGTATAAATAAAGATATAAATTATTTCTGAGGTTAAGAGGCACTGATGAATATATATTAGGTAGCTTACCTAATATAGGAAAGTTGTCACAGAGACTTTTTTCCTTACACCTTCTTATACCCTTGTCTGTGCCTCTCTTTCTTTTACAAACTAGCTAGCAAATTCCATGATGTGAAGGGTGAGGAAGCATTTATTCACTCATGTTGATTTTTAACAGTTCATTGCCATATACTTCACCGCCTCATCTCAGCTGTCTCTCTCTCTGATCAAGATGGAGATGTAGGCTCCATCAACAGATTATTAGAACAGACCTGAATCTGGTTGTGTGTCATTGCAGTAATAAGGCTTAGTCCTTCATTTGTAAGTGAATTTACTTATATTTTCTTTATTAAACCTCAAAAAAGCCCTATTAAGAGGAAAATAATCTATTTTCCAGAATACTTTTCTGATATGTTTAAATCTTATACAGTACAATTAGAAAGCAAATGGACAAGTCAAAGTAGAGAAGGAATCAGAAAACCTATATATGTGATTTTTATGCTCCTGTTTTCATAGTACATGGCCATCTGACAACTGCTGTTTGTGAGATGACGTCTTGGGCTTGGTTTCATGAACGGCTGAGCTGAGCTGATGATTGACCAAAAGGAAAGGCGATTTCCCACCACCTCCCTCACTCTCTCTTTCCCTTCTGCCCTTTTTCCTTCCTCCTTCCTTTTCCCAAGCTACTTTGACACCAGCATTGGTATAGCTGGATTCTGCTACAAACCAGTTAAAACTCCTTAACCCAGCCAAAGTAATTTTGGTTTTCTTGTGGTTTACTTTCTACTGTGTTAGTAAGTTGAACTGGCTCAAAGGGATCAGTGACTCCAAACATGCAGCCAGATGAACAACAGCAGTTACGGGGGATGAGGAATTGACTGAAGAGAAGGAACTTCTCTATTTTGGTGGCAATAAGTCATGTGCCAGTGCCATTAAATTGTAGCTTGGGTATACAAGTTAATTTCTTCTGAAAAGGTTGCTTCTGATTCCTTCTCCTCTCTTGACTTCTGGAGATTTCTGCTGGTTTGGTGAGATGAAATGGCTCACCAGAAGGTGAGAAGAGCTCCTGAGACCATGCATTGGAGGGGAAAGGAGGAGGGGGTCCCCTTTGGTGGCAACTCATTACATTGGATCAACCAGGACATCTGATTGCACGCTAAGTGTCTTGTCCAAGATCACATGAGAAGTTCGTGGCAGAATAGAAAGCTGGCCTCCTCTCTTGTAAGGGCAAGAAAAATGCTGTACCCCCAGCATCTCAGGATCTTGCTTCTATTGCTCCAGCCAGGATTAAGTTGTTTAAAGGACAGTGATGAGTCCCCACAGATATAGGATAATCTGCTTTATCCAGTATCTCAGCTGATCCTACTTTCTATAAATCAGAGAACATATTAAACTTGAATGTGTGGGATTATTATTCCTTTCGTAATTTGTCAGTAAAAATGGTTGCTATGAAAAATTCTGACCCCAGAACTGTCTGAAAATTTAATGAATTTTGCTGAGTTCTTGGCCTTGGAGATGTTATTTGCCAGTGTGTTCCACAGGCAGACCAGGTGACAAAGTCTTTCCCTCTTACGGTTTTGAATTTGCCATGTGTTAGTTTCACTGAACACTCCGTATTCCTTAGGGTTTGTGGCAGCCAGAACAGATTTTCCCAGCTCAAGCATTAACACTGAACCACAAGACCCATGCTCCTGCCCTTGCTCCCTCTTGCTGGGTGGTTGCTGGGCCACGTTATAAATCAAGGTCCTGAATCCGATCCTGACTTCCACACCGATTCCCTCTGTCAGCTCGGTAACTCAGATTACCTGATGAATTTGCCTCCGTATAGCTATTTGCAAAAGGAGATAATGATACTTGTCTTACTGACAAGGGTATTGTGGGATGATTTATCTCATTAAAGGGAGTGAAGTGCCTAATGCAACTGCTACTTTGCAGAAATGAAACGTATTTTGTAGAACTCGAATGTCCTTCCCTGTGGCAGCATGTCCTCTGTGTGTGCACCAGATGGCACTGTGTGCAGGTTCAATTAATGGCACAGACGGCAACCTTTTAATTTGTATAATAGCCTCAGTTGATAAGCATTCTTTTCTTTCCTTGCAAGAATCACGTAAAAAAAAACAAACAAAAAACAAACCAGGAAAAATATAAAACTCTGTTATATTATGGCTTACAGAATTTTCTTTGAATTTTTATTTATTTTTATTTTTTAAGAAAGACTTAGTGCATCTCCCTTCCCTCATATGAGATAAGGTCTTCAAAACCCACCAAGATGCAGTCAGCCACCATTTCTGACCAAGGGGACTGAGCAGCACCGTGCCATAGATTGCAATTTGACTTGCTTTTTTGTTGACCATAACTACACGATATGCATTATACATGAACATAATAATAATCCCCAGGACTTACTTAGTTCATTTGGGATAATCAAAGTGCACTTTCACAGAGGTATAAATAACATTTATAATTATTTACATATTTTCTCCAGGGAAGAATGGGAGCTGTTCAACAATTTCCTCAGTACAGTTATTGCATGGGAGAGAAAAGAACTTCACTTTCTTTAGCCTCAATCTCTTACAACACTTCATTGCTTGCAATATTCCCATTTCTAGTTTGTATGTGAAACGATAAGAAGAAATGGAATGCTTCAAGGGGAAGGGACTATTGTATCCACCTTGTGATTTCCATAGTCCTGCCTTAAAACACAATTTATCTTTATTGCTCACATAGAAGTGATATACCGCCTCGCACAGTAAATAGGCAAGGTGGACTTTTTGGTAAAATTTAAACTCACTTTAACATTTTCTCAGGTTATAAAAATATTCCTCCCTATGGCACCTAATTTAGAGATTAATATGTATCCTTTCCACACAGCATTTTCAATGCTGCAGTTCATGAACACCTGCTTTTTATGTCTCTCCTTTTAGTGTTGGAGCTGAGGAACTGTCAAAGAATGAAGTGTATATATTGTATTTTTTTTTCCATGCATGTAGGTTTTGCAAACCCTGTTATCTATTTGAGATATCACAGAGAATATATAAAAAGATCCATAATACTGCTATGCACAAGCCATGGGGCTGTATCGTTGCACTGATCTTCATGGTGGCCTGTGAAGCTGTATGGGAAGAGTGAGCCGTATCTCTGTGGACAAGGGCTTGCTTCTGGCATTGTTTTTCCTGTCCCCTAGTCTGGCAGGATGAAGATCTGGGAGGAAGGCATGGGAATTCAGAGAAGACGTGATCCCTGTGCTGTAGGAAGGGATAAAGCACCCCAGCTTTCTGCATCCATCTCATGGCTTGGCCTCTCTCCTTATAGTCTGGCAGCTTGCAGAGCTGGCTCTGAAGGTTACAGGTGAGAACAAGGCTGTCCCTGGTTTCCCCTCTGCAGAGGTATGGCACAGAATAAGCAATTTGACTTGCTTATTCTGGAATCTGTCTGGAAAGAGAGCTGCCAGTGGGAATAGATGGGAGTCTGGAGTTTCACTGCTGTTTCCTGACGATTTGCTCAATGTCACAGAGTTTGATGCTGGAATTAAAGGTCCATTGAAGCTGGATGTTCCAGGAGCCAGTCCTGGGGTCTGCAGCCTTCAAAACGCTCCTCTGTGAAGGTTCGGGACAAAGGTCTGGGACTTGTTTAGTATGGGAGGGATGTAAACCTCCTCCATGCGAGTCCCTTTGGATGACAAGGTGAGTCGAAGCCAAGACACTGTCATTCCCTTCACACCAAGTATCCCGATGCTGAGTCTAGGTCAGCACCCCTTACTCCTTCCCACCTGGGTGAAGGGATGGGTCTGGGAACACCTCAGCTCCCTGGAGCCCGGTAGCGTTAGTCAGTACTTGGTCCCTCAGGTGGGGTTTTCCGGGGTTGTCCTCTACTGCCAGTGTGGGCCACCGCACTGCTCAGCCCTCCGGGCATGGAGCCACACAGAAATGGGAAATACTGACTCGGAGGGTGTTTTGCAGACCTGAAGGCTGATTGTCAGTGCTAAAGAACAAGCTTTAATTTCTCTGCATCTGCTCCTCTTTTTTTTTTCAAGGTGAGGCTTTATGCCCCAGCTCATTTTACAGGTCTGTCCTTACTCCTAATGAAGCTAATGGTAAAACTTCCACTAAAAGAAGCCTGTCCTGCATTTAGAAGCAGCTGAGGACTGGTGGAAGCTTTAATTACAACCATGATATTGTTTGCTATAAAAAAGGAAAATAATTAAAAAAGGGGAGATGATCTCTCTAGCTAAGGCAGCTGTCCTTTCAAATTTGTTCTTAAATCAATAAAAAAAAAATTGAATGTTTGTTCCTGTTTCTGAACACACATCTCACATAACAATAAAACCCACAAACATTCGTATGCATGTCAATTCAAGTACTGCTTTTGCAGAGTTTATTTATGGAGCTCCAAAATAAACCTGAAAATAATCACACTTAGACCAAAGACTTACTTAGGATGAAATAAAAACACAGCCACAGTAGTTATAGACTAGAAGTGAATGGGGTACAATAAAGTATAGTCACAACTAAATTATGTCTTGGACTGAAGTAGATACATACTATTAATTGGATGTAGGCCCTTTAACCTTTTTGCAGGAAGCAAACTTGAGATCTAATAATTTTTGTAAAGATGAGCTTTCTGTATTTCCAGTAATATTTCTGGGCATTGAAAGGATCCTCACTTTCCATTCAGGTTGTTTTGATGAGATTGGCTCTAATATTTCAACCATGCCAACTGAGCAGAGGTAAGAGAGGATAAAGGAGAGTGGAAGTTTGATTGCCTTGTTCAAAGGATACAAATACCCTGCTGGTAGTATCAGCGCTCCACTGCTGATCCTTTCAAGGTACTTTGTTGCTAGACCTTTTCATGGATGTGAAAAATTTTGGCAAAAATGAGTGTTAGCTAATGATTCAAGTATCTCTACTTCAAAAGAAGCAGTAACCTATTGAGATGAAGATGTGAAGGCAACGGTGTTTATATCATACACAAAACTCATGAAAATTTCATTTCTATGTTGAGTTCACCACCTTTCATTACCATTAACTGTGTCCAGAATAAGGTCCTCAACTAAACTTTGTGCTGCTAGAATATACAGGACAATATAATCCCACCCTCTAACAGATATCTCCTGTTTTTAACCCCAAACTAGCGCTGACTTCACTAAGAAAAGCTGAAACCTTAATTCAGGTTGACAAATCCACATTTACAGTTCCAAAAATAATGGGTGGTTTTGTTTGCCTTGCTTTTTTTTGTCTCAAATGGTCCAGGACCTCAAAGTGAGATTCCACCAAGGCTGTAATGCGACATCAGGAATGGACTTCATCAACCCTAACTGTTGCTCTGAAGAGTTTTGCAAGAACCTAAATGCTCCTGAGGTGTGGATATCAGCTGTACAAAGTTACAGAAGATGCCTCCCCATCATTCATTTCAAACTGATCACCCAATCTGCCTTGCAGGAGTCGTTCAGGAGGTGGTAATGGTGAGAAAAATAGGAGCAAGCAGCTGAAGAGCCACTAACAACTTAAGCTGTCAGCACCATTGCTTTCAGTGAAGGTCTGGCCACAGTCAAAGGGAGTTAAGGTACATCTTAAAACCTAAGAGCTAAAGTGGGCTAAGGGAATATACATGCTTAATATGTATATATTATCTGAAGACCCAAGATTTAACAGCAACAAGCCATAAAACCTGAAATCCTTTAAGGACTGGCTACAGGCAGGGAAACCACCACACACTCACCGGCGGCCTGGATAAACATTTGCTATTAATTTCCTCTTTTTGCAGATGCAGTTTCATCCTAACAGCTGAAGTTTTATGAAGGATCGGATTTTGTTTCCTTGTAAAGAGAATTAGAGAAATGCTTAAAAGCCAAAACGAATCTGGATACTGAAAGGTGATGACATCTAACAGGGCTGCAAAAGACCACTGCTGCTAGGCGCAGGCACTAACGCTGTGCATATAGGAAAAGAGTTAAAATTGATAGCACATGAAATATAACTAAATATTCTTGAAGGTTAGGGCAGGTGCTATGCAATCCTTCAGTCTTTTACTAGCTGTCAATGGTTGTTTGTAAGCGAGGTCAACAAGATGTTTACTGTATGGCTAAATGCTTTATTTGAAGTAAGGACGTATGATCTTTGAATGAAGATATTAATGATGTGACAAAAAATCCTAAAAAAATACTGCTTTCAATGGGAGTTACAGTTAAAGTCATGTACTAACAAGCTGGATGCCAAAAGTAGCTGCAAGGAATGTAATAATATAGATATTAGCTGCAACAACAGAAAACAGGAAAAGCAATAAATCTGTTAATCTTCTCAATTTTTTAAAACTAGATTTGGATATGAAGTTATAATTCTTATTATTATAGCTATTCATTTTCTTAAGCAAATCAAAAGTTTCTTTTCAGAGTTTTGCACATTTTTCCTAATTACAGATGATATTAACTTATCAAAACCTGATTTCTCTTTAACTTAAATCCCATTCCTCAAGTGTTCCATGTAACAATGCAAGCGCCACTATTAGGAAGAATAATAAAGGAAAATTTATAACTGCAATTGCTAGTTGAGGGTTGAATTAAAAGAATTTATATTTTTTGTATCTTAATTCATGCTGATCATTCTAATGATAAATTTCAGTGACTTTTAAATGTTACATTCTTTAAATTATGGTTGTAGATAACACACACAGACAAATGAAAACCCAAACACCAGCCTTTGTCAAAAGCGTACTCTCTAATCTGTGAAGTGAAGCCCCAAAAGTCAAGGAATAGCAGAATTAAGGTTACCTTTGCAGTCTTAATTTGGTTACTTCAGGTCTAATGAGTGCCCCGTAATTCTTAATTATAGATCTACATGTTGGTCCCCCTGCTGCTTCCTTTCCTCTTTCAGTACACAGATTGGCCTGTGTTCCTTTAATGAGTAAGTAGTATTTAATTTTCTTTTTGCTATTCATCGTGTGACCTCAAGTCTTCTCTTGCTCCCTCCTGCCAGTTCCTGTTCTGAATTCAGCATTATTATTTTTCTCTAGGCTTTCAGCTCTCTGCTGTCTGTGAGTTTCACAAAAAATAATGGATTTATTTTCACAGCAGCCCAGCAGATGAGATATGGCATTAGCTTGACTCTGCAGGTGGGGCATGGTGGCAGGCCAGAAATGCTTGCTGAATTTGAGTGCCCAGTTTCTGCTAGTTAGAGTTTCACTTCCCACAGCGTGGAGCTGTATTTCATGTGATAGTTGACGGCGAGTGCTCAGCATTTCTGCAGCGCAGGGTCCCCACAGTATCTAGTCAGGGACCCAGAAAATGAAGCTGTAAAATTTATAACTGGGAGAGAAAGGGGCATGGTTTAAATTGCTTGCCTAGCTTTGCATGGGAGCTGAACGGCAGAAATACAACCAGCTCTCAAGGGCAATGGTGAAGCCATCCTCCCTCTTCTGGTAAGCCCTAGGAGCAGATTTAGTGAGAGAAGCTGTGAGCTGTAACCACTTTCCATCACCTTCCCCGATGCGGCACCTGTAGCCCAGGTCGTACCTGGGGAATGGCCATGCCGCAGTGCGTCTCTTATGACTCTCTCTGAATACTCTTTTATTTTTTGCTGTTATAAGACATCTAGCTTTTGAAGTCCATATCCTATAGGCAGCAATCTTCCTTTGTTATACCCTCCCACCTATCATCAGAGCTGTCCATTTTGTGACCGGCAGGAGGGAGAAGTATATGATCATGCTATTAAAGGTAATGTCTATGCAAAAAGGGATTGCATCAAGGCTGGAGAGGCAATTTCGTTCTGGCACTTCCTTACACCTGATTGCAACTGCAAGATTCTTTTAACGCAGTTTGAGGTGTGTAGTTTCCCATATTCTTATTTTTTTTTAAAAGTAGACTGGCAAAACAGGCATTTTGTTATGCAGGGTCACAGTGACCCCCAGGAGAGCCAGCGGGGCTGGGGTCCCTGTTGGCCACTCAGAGCTCTCTAATTTTGGTTAATAGAGTAGCAACATTAATAATCACTAGTTACCAGTGTCCTGCTGAAAACACTAAGAGACTTGTTTCCTATGAGGCAGGCTGGACAAATTGTTAGTGGATCTTGCAGGTATTTCAGAGCAGCAGGGGATGGGCAAAGCCCCCAGAGTGTGTTTTCCACTCCAAGTTTGGGAAAAGAGTTTGACGTTGTCCTATTTTTCTAGATACAATCACTTTTACTGTGCCTATCCAAACAAGACTGGGTCAGGAACACTTAACTATTCCTAAGCTGCTTGCCCAGCCACCTCCAGTTTCCTTCAGCTTTCTCTATTGCTGGGGAAGTCCCAGCCTTCTTGCTCCATCATCTTTAGTCCTCCCTCAGATCTTCATGGTTTTAATAGTATTTCTTAGCCATAATTCAAAGTCCCTTTTCTCCTTGTCTCCCCACACTGTGCTTTCTCCTACACAACTGGCAGTAAGCTCTAACCTGATGTTCTCCACCTCCCCAAACAAACATCAGTTTCCAGTTTAGGTTTCCAGTCTGTTCCTTAGTTTGGTTTTCTTCACTGGCCCCAATCTTCTCTCGGTTCTTCCGTCACTTTCAGTTCAGAGAGCTATTTCCATAATCTCCACCAAGCAGGTTGAAATCATGGGATAACTGTCCTCTTGTACATTGAGTACCAAAAAATGACTGGAAATAGCTTGTAGTTACTCAGAGCAGCAACAGTGTCAGATCTCTTTAGCTCCAACCTGAAATATTCGTGTTGTGGATGTACCTTCATGGAATGACTGAGGTCTCAGAAGTGTCCACTGGCCAGGTGTGACCTGCGGTTTTCTAATGGTTGCAATAGTTCCTTGGAGTACATTTGTACAGAAATTATAAAGGTTGTGTTTCAGGGACAAACTACATTTAATGCCAAAATCCAAGTATCTTGTCCAAAGCATACAGGCATTAAAGTTCTGAAAAAACGGGGGTTACCACAGGGTTTTAACATGGACAAGGCAGGTATTTTTCCATGGTTTTGTTCTTGGAAATAGCTGAACTGTTTTGGCTGAAGTTTTCCAAAGAAGGTTTTTTCAAGTTCAGACAGGTGTCTGACATGTCAGAGTTCAACCTCGTCATCTGAAGTTTTGCAACACCCGGGAGCCTAAAATGGGAAGAATCAAGTCACCTCAATAATTGTTGGTGCTACCAGCAATACCTGTGAAACTAATAGGCATTGTGCCTAATTCGGCTTCACATTTATTCAGTTTTATGACAATCTAAATCCACAGAAGTACAGGATGATGGGAACCGTGGAATATTAATGAGATCTGATAGGAATAACAGCCAATGATGACAGATGATATTTATGCAAAAATGTTAATGAATAAGAATGGTTTGTCTGCTTAAAAAATCCCTGCAGTTACTTGTTTGAATCCCACAAACATTTTCAAGAGGGTTTTTAAACCTAGTCTTATCTTTACAGATGTAAGCTTCAACAGTCATCCCAGAGGTAGGAAAACCTATTGTCATGCCTGTGAACAGTATCTGCTGATGCTATTTGTTTCCTGAATAAGTAGTTTGGTAAGAAAGAAAGCTGGAAAGCTAGCAAGGGATTTTTTTCTGGTTTAGTCTTAATCACACTGTAGTCAATACTACTTAAAAATGAGATGAAAACTTGGTTTACAGGTTGAAAGGGCTAAATTTTGGATAAACGGTGGATAAATAAAAAAGGTTTTGAATTGCTCAAAATTATTAAGATCTTGAAACACAGCATATCAACATTTCTCACCTTCACTTATTAAAATACTTTCTCTACAGTGTTTTTCAGATCAGGCTTTCTAAAAGTATTTGCAGAACTTCACATTAACACACCTGTTGACCACCTCTGTGTGCTGGAAGCATTTTGCATTACCATTCATCTAGAGATGTAATTGTCTTAGATCATGACTTCTTAAGACTCAGAATCGCAATCAGATTACGGTAATCTAACAAACCACCATGCATCAGTTAAGCAGCAGCGATGGCTCATGTGTATGGCCTTAGTCAGTAGCAAATATGAGGACTTTTCCCACTCTGTTACCTAAGGTAATGTGCCTTTCAATAGGCTTGGGATCATGATCCTATGGGACATTGCCAGTTATTTTGAATTGGCTGATGTTAGGAAGCTTTTTAAACTGAATTACTTTGTCAGTCTGAGCCCTTGCTTAGTTATAGCCCTGAGTACACAGTAGTCTCACAAGCCTTTAAAACACAGCTCCAAAAGATAGGCTCTGTATGATAAATTAGCTTAATGTGAGAACTTTGGAAAATCCTAAATAATGTCTCTGAAATTATGGGTATCTCATCTATCTCTCTGTAGATAAAAAAAATAAAAATCTACTAATGACTTTGACCTTCTACTGACAGGTTTTTCTCTTGACTTGAATATTGTGGGAGTGGCAGCATCGTTAAAGCTGGAAATTCCCACCCATTTTTCCACTGTCTCCCCCAGTAGACCAACAGATGTTCCTCATTAACTTTTAGCAGATAGATTTCTTGTTGATAACTCAGGTTATTTTTTCATTGCATGGAGGAAGCTGGGAAGTGACTTGCTGTGAAGCACAGCTTTTAAAACACATCTCCATATCCCAGGATGTTTCATAGTATTTCTGAAAAATACTCCACTTTCAAAGTACAATGATAAATCTTGTTGGCTGAGTCTTCAAGAGTGTACTGAAGTGCTAAAATTAATTGTAGAATATTAAGTAGTTTCCTGATTAACCACATCTTCATGTGTCTGAACCTCTCCTTGGTTTTATTAACTGTAAGAGGCCCTGCAATGTCCCTTGGAAAACTATTTGAAATTTTCACTGAGGACTTTGCAAAATAAAATCTACTTGCTCATGTGCTCCTGTAGTCATATCAGTAAGGTGGATATGACTGGAGACTTCTTTTTGCTTGAAACAGGTCCTTCACCAGGCCTTCTCAGCGTGTCTCTGATCCCAGCTGGGACTTCGCAATTTTTTGGCAATTCTCTTGGCAATGAAAATATTTCTTCATCAAAAATTGAAATTTGAAGTAAATAACTAAAAATGTTTTCGCCTGAAAACTTTCTTAAGAAGACACACATATTTGTAATAAAATTTAATGTTTTCTGTCTCCATTAATGGGGGTCACAAAGAATGACCTGCCTGTAAGTGAAAGGCTGCTGTCATACTTATTGCATCTGTTTAGCTTGTGTATTGTTCATGTCATCTGTCTTATCTCTTATGTATAAAGAATCTTGATGCTACTGAGGCTTCTGTCTATTATAGAGACACATAAACTATTAATACTAATGCTTACCTTTAGCTTCCTGCCAGAGCTGTATATTTTCACTGTACCAACAGAGATGCCATCAGCTCTTAGCAGCTTAAATTACATTCAGGGTAAGAGAGTCAGTGCTTTGGGCAATTAATAAAATCACACTATTGCCAAAGTATCTGTAACATTTAATGCCTAATTGCTATCCAAACCACTGTAAATGAGAAATTATAGCGAATTGCCTATTAAAATACAAAACTGCGCACACCATTACAGGTGCTTGGTGTCAGGGAGGCTGAAGACATGACTGATCTTCTGCATGTACGTAACTGCTGGTGCATATGCAAAATGGACATTACAGGTGAGTTTGAGCTCGCCTGTGATCAAGTGTGCACGTTCCTCAGCTAGACAAGGAGCATGTCAATGGCCAGTCCTGCATTTGAGCAAGGTGACAGTCACATCTAACACGAGCTAGATATCATTGTGTAGAAGCATCCTGTAGCCCAGAAGAAGAGTTATCTCAGCAAAAACTTGATGTGTGCTCCCTCAGATCAGCCTTGTCATGCTACATTCTCTGGTTTTGGGTATGTCTATTTAAGCTAGGTGCTCTCCGTGCCCAAGACTGCCAGCTGAAGGCTTGTCTGGTGCCTAACACAGGTGGCCACACTCCCCTGGTCTCTAGGAAGTTGCAGAGCAAGCACAGGTGACAACAACCTGTAGCTACCACAGTTAACAAGCCTAGTCCTGATCTTTGGTCTTAATGGAACGAGGCTCGAGTCTGCCAGCATATGGCTACTCCATGATCATCTGCTAGGCAGGGGAAAACCTACATCAAGAAACTCATGTAACCCTCCCTTCCCCCAGATTTCTCACCCCATGCTAGCTCCCTGCCTTCTAAAACCTGTGAGAAAGCAATTTGCTGAAAGGCAAGTGTCTGTGGAGATGCAGGATCGTTTAGTGCTGGTTACCACCTGGGGCGTTCTGGAAAGGCTCTGCTACATGAGGTGCATTTCAGAGATCTGAATATGTGCTAAACGAGTCCTGCATCTCTGCCTCATAGCTCTGGGAATGTTAGGCAGGTAATTAAGAAATCACACGGCACAGGTGTGCCAGGTGAAGTTTGGTAGCTTGCTTTTGATCTAAATTGAGATGCTCTGGGGATTTAACTTCTTAAACAAAAAGGGCATAAATAAATAATCAGGATTTTTTTTTTTTAAGGTTGGAACATGCAGGCTATAAAATTTTGTCTTGGATGTACACAAGTAGGCAATGCTAGAAGACTGTTTAAGGCTAGGGCTTTGTTTTAAATGGGGGTGTTGTTTTCATTAACTTGGGTCTCATTAGTTTTTTCACTGGGAATTTCCCCACTGATATAAACAGGAACAGTGTTTGTTTTTTGGGAACTAACTCAGGAATAAGTTATGAAAATGTCTTTAAAAATAGACCTCAAAAGAACAACAAACCAAACCAAAACCTGCAGTATTAATTATTACACAGGAGTCAAGGAGAGCATTTCTTTTTAATATTCATAATTGAAAATGAGATGGCTTTAAAGTCTGTAACAAGTCCTTCAGCGTACCACACTCTAGTTAGAGTATTACTTCATAGCTGGAAGCCAAGAAACAGGCTGACAATCAATTTTAAAATGATTCTAAGCCCACACAATAGCCTCTTGCCGCAAAGTTTCGGCACGGTGCCTGTTTTGCTGCCATGTGGGTGGGGTGAGATTGGGATAAACAAGAACACAACTGCCCACTTCTGATTTTGTATCTTCACCTAAGTTTAGTCTTGCACAGATAGTTTCTGTAAGTTTGAAATGGTTCAATGCCTCTCTCTTTTACATGATTCCTAGACCAAAAGTCATGTGGAGAAAGGTCTTGTAGTTTAGAGTTTGAATAAGAAAAGGAAGTGCCAGGAAATAAGGCTGTTGCTCGGAAAGGTTTAGCCTGGGTCTTTGGTCTTCTGAAGTAGGAAAGCTTTCATATACTTTCTCCAAACAAATTGGGTGGCTATCTCTGATCTATCAGGGTGCCCTTAAATTACTTCTTTTGATACCTTGGGGAAGAAAGATAGCGCAGGTGATGTCATGGGGCTCCTTCCAGCCCTGTTGGGTTATGCCGGCTCCTCTCCTTCACAAAGCTGAATGCAAGGGGGGTCACACGCTGTGTGCGGCTGTGAAGGGTGCTGATACAAAGCAACAGTGAAAGCAGGAGTGGCACTCTTGCCCCACTGCAGATATGCTATAGACAATTTTCAAATGTTATTTTTATGCTTGCTTTTAAGAAAAGCAGCAGACCGCTTCACATTATGGGTTGAAACCTCTCTTCAGTGAGACTTGGGCAGTGGGAGTGATTTACAGCCTGAAGTACAGTACTGCAGGAAAGCTGAGATGGCAGGGTACCTGCATAGTACGTGGCTTTAGAGAAATGTCTGGTTCTGCTGGAAATAGGAATGAGTGGAGGAATCATTGTGGAACTCTGAAATCCAGAGCTCAGTATGGACAGTGATTTTGAAAAGCCTGGATTCTGTTTTGGGTCAGATAAACAGGAAAACTGAAGCAGCAGAGACCTGCTCCAAAACCACTCTTTCTTTTTTATTTTTTTTCTTTTTTGTAAGCTTTGGACCGCTGCTTTAACACATCTCCAGCAAGAATAAAACAAGATGTTAAGTTCTTTACTGTGTAGTGTCCTGAGGGAAGAATCCATCCCCATACAGTATTATCTTACAGTTGGTTGATTTGTTTTCTGCTGAAATTTCCTCTACTGTCACCTGTTAGGTTTATCGTAAGAACAAGGTTGTTCTGTCACTTTTACTTCTAGGAAGTCTGGAGCATTAACAGGGGCTTCTTCCATCTCACTCATTCCATCACTTCCTCCTCAGACTTTGTCTAAAGCCTGAAGACCAAAAATAAAACATTTTTATTGAAAAGCACTTCAAAACATTACCACCTTCTAAAAGTTTAAAAAAAGATTTCCCCCTCTAAATATTCCGTAGAGAGGAACTCCTATTTCCCTACCAGCCGCAGTGCAGGGAAATTCTTCCCCTTCATATCGTCCTTTCCTTCAGTCAGCAGAGTACGGAATCTGCCTTTCTTCCTTTTTCACGACTCACCAATATTTCCCACATCCCTTTCCCCCCAGTTATATGATGAGTAAATTAAAATGAAAGGAGAGCTTATTTTCAGCTAAACACCTCGAGTTTGGATTTCTCCCCAGCTGGTGTTTTCCCCCCACTGAGCTGTTGGATTTCTCATGAGAACAAAGATGTTCCGGTGTTTTGACTTTGAGGAGATCTGGAATATTAATGATAATGTGGGAGTAATGAGGAAGTCTGGACTCTGAGTAAACACACACTGTACTTCACTGTCCCGGGCATGAGTCCATCCTGCAGCATTGCAGGGGACTGTGCATTTGCCACACTGCTTCTGGCATCACGAGGGGATAGGTAGACCACATTGAAGCAGTTCCCAGCTATGGAGACAATATTCTTTTCCTACCAGAGCTGAAGGACTGCTTTCTTTTAAGCAGACTTCAAGAAAAAATTCTTGTCCTGTCTCAGTAGCAATAAGAGAATCTGGTGAAACTGCTTAGAGGACCTCAGTAAAAATGACTTGGGCACACTGGATGTGAATTGGACACATCTGAGAGTGTTACAAGCATATTTAGACAGGTGGTGCTGACCACTCCACCATGGCTTTTCCTGTGATCCAGTTAGTGGGATGCAAGGTAGCTTGGGACTGAAACTGCAAGGAGGAGCTGCACTCTGGCTAATAAAGGCTCTAATCAAGTCATGTGAGTGCAGACCCAGTGATGAGCTACAAAGCTCCTAGATATGCTGGAACCTGGACATGCGGACATGGAAGATGGCTCCCTCCAGAAGATCAATAAGGTTCTTTATTGCTTCCTTCTCGTGTTAAGGCTAGCTGAATGTCTTCCTCTTCACGGAAAAGGTTAAAGCAGCCACTCAAGTGCTCAAGTGATGCATTCATAGAAATGGGCAACCAGAGAGCTTAGCCTTATAGCCCCCTTCAGGGTGAAATGCTGGGACAGGCAGAGCTTGCCCCATCAGTAGCATGCACAGCTTTCCAAGAGTCCATTAATTAAGGTCATGGATGATAAGGTCCCAGAACGACACAATCAAAGTCAGTCACTGCATTCACCATGTAGACCAGAGTGTGGAGCCAGATATCGTATCATCTTTGGATCAGACTCATGCCAAAATCCTTCACCCTGTCACGTCAGTGTGTTGCTGCAATGGCAGCATATTAATTACCAAGGAAATTCCTTTTGTTGTCCTCCTTAAACAGTAAGGGCCCAAGCCCTGCCAAACACAGTGGGGACTCTCTGTGGTTTCAATGGACTTGTGATCTCTTACATCAGTAATATGCTCAGAAGTTGGAGGAATTTAATCTCCCATTTTACAGATATCAAACTGAATCTCAAAGAGTTTATGTGACTTCATGCCTCTGTTGCTGCACTAACCCAAAGCACTATTTCCCCAAAATCAAAATGCTGTTTCAAGGACTGTATAGGATGGATTTGAGTTTAGAATTTATTTAGGTGTCATAAGCATATGAAATGAAGAGACTGACATTAGGATCCATGGCTTCTTAACATTTGCATGCATAAATGCATATTACTGGGTTGGTAACCATGTTTGTAAAAATATTTGTGCAGTACGAAACATTAAAGAAAACCATATAATTGTTTAAAAAAATGCAAACAATTGGTCTTTTGATGTTTTCATGTGTAGCTGAGTTTTTACTTTTAAGTAGGTACTATTACTAGTGTGCTCCTTTTGTTTATTACCTGGGCAAATTTGCCATTTGATAAAACAAAAAACAAATAAACAAGAATACCAAACAAAAAACACAACAAGTATGTTGTTGACTTATAGCCAGATCTCCCCCAGGTAAAAGGCTTATTTTCTTCTGTTTTGAAAATCAAACCTTAATCTAATTAGATCTTGGAGGAAAATAGTTGTGATATGCTTTCTGTAGGTAAAAGGACTTACTTAATGTGCTTTGTTTATGTTACTGATTTTACAGTAAGTAATAAAATTCATTAGGGGTATTATCCATTTATAGATAGCTTTTTAATGAGGTATAAGCTTCTCTGGACATAGGTTAAGAAAACACAGTATTACAATAACGCAGGTTTTGTCAATAGGTCTCTGAAACATGGGAACATAAATTGATCTCAGTCCAGCTACATATGGCTATTGATTTTGGTTGCAGACCAAGAATTACGTCTTGTATTTATTTGTTTGTACACTGTTATTTTCTTGCTCCCTCCGCCAAAACACTTCTCCTGTCCCATCACTTTCTGGGGTACGTGAGTATGCTTGGAGTTGCACCCAAGTGCACTCCCTTCCTGTGGTGTCCTGCTTCTAGTGTCCAAAGCTCACCAGCCTGGCAGCTCAGCGCTGTGAAAGTTCTAATACACAAGGCAGGTGAAGAGTTTAGAGAAAAAGCCTTATATTTGGAATTACACCCAGAAAAAGACTGAAAGCAGGTCCAGGCTACTAAGGGCCAAAGCGGAGCAGACCTTGTCAATCCAGGTGGAAGGAGCCAAAGGCACAAATGGCAGCAGTAAGCGTCTGCAACTTGTGAGAGGTGACAGCTTCTTGTCCATTGGTGTATTGGATAGAGAGCACAGGGCTCACCATGCTTTTTGGACATCCAGGCACTGCTGAGATTTCCATATGATTCCAGCTTTGAAAACTTGGACTGACAAAAGAGGGACAGCTGTCAGGAAAGGGCCAGTTGGTATGTGCCATTGGACTTGACCATTTCCCTGCCCATCAATCACATTTTTATACGGACATGGAATACATGCACATTGCTGGTGCATGGCACTACAGTCTTTTTGGATAATGAGCTAGATGATGAAGAAAGAAATGGCTCCTCTAAGCCTACCACACCAAGAGCTGCAGGTATTCCTATATACACTTGTCTTCGTGGTTTGTTTGCTGAGAGGAGTCTTGCGTAGACCATAAATGTCAGCACACACCATCCTCTTGAACCAGACAGCTGTTTTAGATGACCTCGACATACTTACAAGTACTCTCAAACATTTTGGAGTATAAATCTCTCTATTAGGGTGTTGTTTATTGGCTACCTTTTCTAATTCTTATATAACCTATCATAAACTAGTGGTCTAGACTGTCTACCTGAAACAAGAGAAAGTGACAATCAACAACATCATATCCTGCAGCAGAACACTCCTACCTAGTACGGCAGGTTGGAAAAATATTATGCAGCCATTTCCACAGAGGAATTGAGAATGTGGCAAGGAGTTTTCTGCAGCTGTTAGGTGGAGCGCTATATCTTTTAGAAAACTATTAGATATATGTAAAAAAAATGTCAGCCGCTGGGCGTTTGTTAGATTAATGTCCTCTCCTTAACATGAATGCATAGAAGGTAGACCATGTGATTATGCAGGTATGGTAATTATCCTTCAAAGAGTTGGAAGGCTTTGACGTAACCTCTGTGTCCCAAATGTGCTGGTTCCAGCACTCGCTAGAGGGAAGAATAAGGACTTGAATCTGCAAGCCTTTCCCATGTGACAATCTGGTATTGCACCTTATAAAATCTGGCAAAATTGTAAATGGCAGTAACCTTTATAAGAATGAAAATGACTTAGCAGAGTTTGAGTTTTTTTCCGATAAATAAATCCTCTGATGTGCTGTTCTAACATGCAGAGACATGCATGAACTATTGTAAGTACTCCAATTTATAAACGCTTTGCAACAGGCCACAACAAGCTAGCATCATCTTTTAAGTATTTTAAAATTATTTTTTTACGTGTCTTTACAACATGTTATAATACATCTTATAATAAAGTAATTTCTCTGCTGCATATTAATTGTTATTCTCCAGCAGCATGTCTGTAGTGCAGTGACACTTGATTGGAAATGTGGGGGTTGAACTGGCCTCACACCAGCTCACCAGTGGAGGATAGCCCATATTCAGGGATCTCCACCCCAGAGCTCTCAGACAAAGACCGTAGACATCCAGCACCCAATAATCCTGCAATTCTTTCAGTTATTTTGCTTTGACCGAGTGTCCTATCTGCTTTTACTATCCTGTCAGCATTTTAACTTGTACCATTTTTGCATTGTTTTAAGTTGAAGTAGATGTTCTTGCCAAGAAGGGAGTCTTCTGAATCACTAGAGATTAGAGACACAATTTTTGGGTCTAAGTTCTCACCTCCATTATGTAAGATAAGTTCATGCCTGGGTCTTCTGTGGGAGGATTCTCACATGTACCAGGTTATAAAAGTGTTCAAATATTTTCCTATAAAAGAAAAGCTGTTAGGACCCTAAGGGCACTTACTGGCCCCGCCCAGCCTCCACCCACCCTGCCCACGGCCCAGGAGCTCCATTTCAGCCCAGCCTGGGGCTGTCAGACCGTGTCCCAGCAATGCCATAGGAGTGAGGGTCTCCAGCTCTTTCTCTGGACCCATCTTCTTCTGCTCCTGGCTGGGGCCCTTGGGTGACCCCTAGCCCTGGTCCATGGCTTGGTGTGATGGGGCCAATGGTCACTGTTACCAACCCCTGGCTCTGCCCACCACGTCAACCCCGATACACCACCGAGCCGCGCTAGGTCCTGCTCAGCTCCACAGCCCCAACAGTGCAGAAGCATCCAGAATTTATAGTATTTTCTGTAAAATGTAAACTGGCTTTCCCTATTTCTAGAAAGAATAGCAAGTGCAGTGCTGAAGTGCAATCAGTAACATCAGACCTGTTTTCTAAGCTTTGTAGGGACACACAGCTTCTTTCCTAAACACAGACATTATCTTTCCCCCACCCCACCCAGGTCTGTGCCTCCTTTGTGTGCTTTTAGGTCTAGCTTGTATCACTAGTTGCTCTGAGGCTCATCAGATTTTGTTGTGTGATTCAAGTGGAGTTTTGCCAAGTTGAAACGTTAATTTTAGTTCCTAATCATCAATAAGAACAGGTGTGGCAGGACACCTATGCATCAGTCGATCTGGGTTCTTATCCAATAAGGATATGCTTTTAAATATGAGGTCATACCAAACCCAGATGCCTTTTTTTTTCCTCTCTGTTCAGAAATCCTTCCCAGCTGCTAGCAAAGTCCAATCCCTTTGTACAGTGGAGGTACTAACGTTAGTGTTAAACCTCATTGTATATATCTGAGGAGAAAAACGTTAATTTCTCAGGATCAATGAGGATCATCTACTCTCATGATGCATTGTTCTCACTAACAGTGATGCACGGGAAGCACCTGAGAGTCAATCTGGAAACTTCGTTGGCCAGGACACAACAATATCTCTTGGTTGTTGCTGCGTGGTCTGGCAGCTGTTGCTGCTAATCTGGTTATCAGGGCCTGCAGGTGTATCTGTATTTACACAACTGGCTTCTAAGGACCTACATTTATCAAGTCATGATTTATACTCTACAGATTGCTTGGGTTTTTAGAATTTTTTTTTAATTGAACATTGAGGATAACACAGAATGAGGGAAGCCCGGTCTTATTTTCATGTAGGTTCAAGGTTTATTAAATTCCCCTGCATCAGTTTACCTTCTTAGACATATCCCTGTCTTTGCCGAGATGAGACACTGCAGAGCTGGTGGCAGTGAGGTGTAGGTACCACACACAGCCGTACGACCCTTCCTTGGGAGCGTGGTTCTGCATCGGGCCCGTGCCACACGTTACTGCTGGATGTTGAGAGAGAAGACTTGTTGTTTGGGTGCAACAGCCTAGGAATAGGGTTCTCCTGCCTTCATGACCTGATACGGTATCTCCTCCTGGCATTGCACTCAGGCGGGAGCTGGTATGGGGATCGTTGCTGCCAGAATAGACATGCCCACTGCAGTCCCATTAGGTTGCATCCAGATAGGTGAACTTTCTGGCTTTAATTTCATGCTTTTCTCCCCTAGATCATAGGGAAGGCAAGGGTGGGTCTGGCAGACGGTGCCCTGGGCAATGGTTTGTTTGAGGAGTCTGCAGGGTATACAAATGAATGCTAACCTCCTGTGTTACACTGGGATAAGGAATAAAGTTACTGCACGCCATTTCAAGCGCCTGTACCTTTTCAGAAGGAAAGTGACTCTCAAGACCATTTTGGGTTTACCAGGTGTAATTCTATAACTGTCAGTCTCATTAATAACAAATTCTTTCTTCTCCTGCCTCTGAAGGCATCTTGCTTCAGCCATAAGGTCAGAGGTAAGGTTCTGGTTCTAGCAAAACTTCCACCAATTTTGTAGGTACCTGCCAGCTCCACAAATCTCTTGAGCTAATGACTAGATTTCCAGGAGAAATGGTGCTTCTTGGAATGACAGAGCCATTTTACAAGGGCATGTAGTGACGACAAGGGGGAAAGGCTTTAAACTGAAAGAGGGGAGATTTAGATTAGTTATCAGGAAGAAATTCTTCACTCTGAGGGTGGTGAGACACTGGCACAGGCTGCCCAGAGCAGCTGTGGGTGCCCCATCCCTGGCAGTGCCCAAGGCCAGGCTGGACGGGGCTGGGAGCAACCTGGGCTGGTGGCAGGTGTCCCTGTCCATGGCAGGGGGGGAGTGGAAATAGATTATCTTTAAGGTCCCTTCCAACCCAAACCATTCCATAATTCTGTGATTTTGGGGTAGTTACATGTGTAATGTGAAATCATTGTCCAAAGATACTGTCTTTTTATTGGTGATTCTTTTAAAGAATATTTTTGTTCTTTATGATAACCTCAAGTGCCCTATGATGTGACCAAAAGTTTCTTGGCAGCTAGCTGTCTTTCATGTAAAGAAGATAACATTTTTATTCCTCTTATTTTAAGTGACATATAGACATTTTGATAGGAGTCTATATTCACAGCCATGATTTGCAGAGTAATGAGATTGAAATTTTAGTTCTCACTAGACCTCTGAAGACTCTTCTTTTTCTTTCCCTTCTTGAATCTGTCACTGAAGACCCTTTCACTTTGGCAATCAAGCAGACCATTAATGATAACTCCTCCAAAAATAAATGTTCATAAAAATGAACTAACAGTAGCCAAGCACCATCAAGCAGAAATATTACACTTAGTGCTAGAATCCATTGAAATTCATGACTCTGCTCTTGGAATTTTGTTTAAATCAGATATTCTGTCAGTAATTATTCACTTTCATAATCTTCCAATTTATACACAGCTACACTTTTTAGATGTAAAGAGATCTATTGATTATATCAGCAATGGAACAAAACCTTTTATATTGTCTTACTTTTGGTTTTTGGTAAAGTTCCCCAGTCCAGCCCACTGGAGAGCTCAAAACAGCCTTGTAGCTGCTTAGTGAGATGGGGAAACATGTCTTTCTTGATCTCTTTGTCAAAAAGGCAGCTGCCTGGAGCTTGGTGCTCATGGAGCACTATCCTCTGCATCAGATGGGACTGCTCCTATGAGAAGGTAGTGCTCTGGCTGCTGCTTAGACTTCTTAGACTTCTTCTTGATGATGGACCTGATTAACCAATTTCCTGCGATGTAGAAGTCAGTAATGAAAGGTAGAAGGTTATTTAGCAAAGGCATTTTTCTCAGAATGTTCTGCCTTTTGAGGACCACATTGATTTCTGTGTTGTAACTGGTGATGAATCAAGGATGTGGATCTTGCAAGGCAGAGGGACCCTTGCTAGCTTTCCTTTTATAGTGCTGGGAAGCACCAGCAGAGGTTGGATAACTACCTGTTTCGGAGGCCATTGCAGAGTGTCGCAGTATAATGGACCATCAAGATGGCACATTTGGAGGGGCAATACGCTGAGAGGTATTTCTGGGCAGGGAACAAGGATAATTTGATGATGAGCTATTTGAGATATTATTTTTTCCTAAGGCATTCCTCCCTGAGCTGTGGCTCTGCTCCAGGGCAATGATAGCAGGACAATGACTGTCACTTAGAAGAAACTTACGGCCTGTCAGAGGAGTAGAAAACATGCTGGGCTGTATGTGCACAGCCTTATTTCTCCTTGGGCCCTGGGCCAGGGGAATAGCTAGAGCTAGGCGTCTCTGAAGGTCTCTGAAGAGGTGACCTGGAAGACCTACTGAAGACTGAAGGAACTGCATCCATTGGGAAGCAGTAGGTGCAGTGTTTATTAGATTGAGGCTGACTTAACGGGAGCCTAAGTAGATGTTGGGTTTTACAAACCTCTACTGATTCTTGTCCATGTGTGCACAACACATGCTCTAAATTGTTGCAAAGCACTTTTTGCACTGACTCGTAACCCACGCTGGAAAGACAAATAGGGACAGATCATTGCATTTGTTTATGTATGTGGATAGGCTGCTACTCCCTAGCACCATAGAAATGCCTGTAAAAAAATATAAATCATGTACTGACAAATGTACACAAAAGGGGAGAAAAATCCAGGTAATATTTTATTGTTGTGTTGAGCCCCATTTCCGCAGCAGAGTTCCCTCTTTCAGCTGAAATGGGCCATTACTATATTACACTGCAAACTACAAAATTTCAAGGGAAAATAAAGGGACATTGTCATTGTATTGTCCTTCACTAACAAAAGTTACCTCCACTGTTTAAATAAAATCCTTGGTCTTTGGCTCCATGCATTATTTAATAATCTTGGAAACTTCTGTGACCTTTAAGCAATAGTAAACTGTGATTGCTTGACAAATAGGTCAATGTTTGTATAATAGTTGTGTCTTTGGAGGTACAAAAATATTCATCAGAATGCTTTGACTGACTTCCCCCACCCTTCATTTCTTTGGCAGTTTTCCCGCAGCATTGCCCTCTGTTAAACATTATTCCACTTCAAGGGTATTTGCAGGACTAGGAAGCAGGCATATTATGGTCCTTGAAAATACAGGGTGGGGGAGGTTGTATGTCTCTGAGACACACACTTACACATGCACACACACACACACATATATGTCATGGATATTTGTTACTGTTGGTAGAAATTGCGTGTCAAAAAAAAATCAGTAAAATGATTTGGTATCTTGTGTGCTAAGCACCTTGGTGTAGATACGTTGGATTTATTCCTGGTTAACATGCACCCTGTTTTAGGGGGATGATAAACTGGTATTTGCTGTTTGAAGGGCATACTTGAAAGCAAGGAACTGAGTTTGAACTTCTGGTTTTATTGTTAGCAGTGTTGGTTGCAGGGCCAGTTAAGCAAACATGTGGGCTCCTGCATGCTCCTTAGCAATACTTAAAGGGAAAGTTGTATTGACACATTCTCTATTACTTAAGTTTGATTTAGGGTGATCGTAAAAGTCAGAAGTGGTCTCAAACAAGAATATTGAAGAATGCAATAACTTTGTTCCATGGTGTTTTATATGAAAGTGTCTGTAGTTTCACCATTGACTGCTTAATGTTAAATGCCTTGGTGATATCTATATCATACTGAAAATTATGCCCCAGCATAGATGCACAAGAAAAATTAAATATCAGTTTCACTTCAGAAACCCAGACTTTTTCCACTTCAGTGCACTATACACACACAAATATAAATACAAACACATACATTTGTGTTATCATTACAGGTACTGTTCCGAGGGATGCAAAACATGGAAAGCATCTCCAAGTTTTTTAACATGTAATTGTAAATATTCTGCCTGTTTTTGCCTCTCTTAGGGTGCATGGTTGTGTTTGTCCACATACAGGTACTTCACTCAAAAATTTTACTATACCACCTGCTACTGAAATCAAATCCTGCCTCTTACAGAGGAATGACACATGAAGCATTTGCTATTTAAAAATGTCTTTAGTTGCAGCTGATATCGTGCTTCAAATTGCACCTGCTTCATGAGCATCAAATGAACAGAAAGGATAAGAAGATCATTTCGATAACAGTTTTCAAGAAAACAACTAGGAAATTTTGATTTCAAATAAAGCTCTGGACCAGTCCATAAGCATAATGTTGACCATAATTTTTTGTGTAATTGCCTAGCAGATACCTCTAATCTAAGAGCTGAAACCCATTTTGTACCTGACTGGTGTGTATTATAGTATAGCTCCGGTCAAGGTCTGGTTTAACAATGAGGAAATCTTTCTAGCTTGGGGGGTGTTACATATAACCTTGGCATATTTGAACTAAAGCATCTTTATCTGTTGGCTTTTTTTTTCAAAGGCAAAAGCTCTCAACCCTTTTAACTTGAATCATGGCAGAAGGAGCCGTTGGCATTTCGGTGCCATCTTTGAGCTGGGTCTCAAGGATAAATTCCTGCCCTCTGCTTGGATTACACCAGTATTAACACTCTAACTGGGGCACTCTCTGAAGTAGTTCTGACTCAGTAGTTCTCCATTAATTAATTAGTAATCCTCTATCTGAGAATACTGCTAGGTTACAACAGATACTGATAACTCCGAAGTATTTATTGCATTCAGTAAATAGAGGCTTCAAAGAAGCTACCTGGTAATGAGATGTAGGCTTTTAATTATTTCCAGTGTTAAAGCTGTGAAAGGAAACTGTAAGGGTTTTCTTATAATTTTTTTTTTCCCTTGGAAAAAGATCAACTTCAAAAGATTTATCTTTATTTGATTTTTAATTTTTGGATTTTTTTTTTCTCCTGTGTTCTCCTAGGTTTATGCTTTGGCTAATAGCAGCCAGGCATTTTGCCTGGCAGAAAAGCAGAGGCACCTCTTAGCTAGGGGAGTATATGCAGAGGGCAAACAAGAAGTAGTACAGTTGCTTTTGAGATGAAAGGACCTACAAGAAATGCTATAAAAATTGGAACCCCAATAATACACTGCATTTCATCCCTTGATGAAACAATTCGGCACTGTTTTGGAAACTAAGGTCTTTGGGAGTGTAGTCCTAGTTCAGAAACAGGATCCAGGTGCTGTAAAGTCGAGTGAAAGACCAACTACAGATGGAGACATACTTGATCCTGGAGCAAATTTTATCATTATTCAGATAATGGTTAGGCAATAATGACCTACACTAATTAAGATCTGAAATAGTGAAAAAGGAAAAAGTAACTGAGGTAACTGCTCTATTAGAGTTAAGCTTTGGGTATATTAGAACAGGAAAATGAATTCATGTATTTACCCATTCACAGTCAATTCAAGGTGCAAATGACATATATTTACAAAATATTCACACTGTTCTAAATGTTTATTGAAGAATCAGTCAGCTTGAGAGGAAAGATCTAAATGTGTTTGGTTTCCTTCATCTAAATATTTAAAGAATAACACAATTTTCAGGAGAGAATCCCCAAATAGGCAGACAATCTTATAAAACACAGAATTTATGATAAAAAAATCTGAGAACGTACAGTCAGGTTTGGCAGGGAAACCAGTGGTTTGCAAACAATTGGAAATGTCCTTTCAGTTGTTACTTTTTGTGGTAATCCAGAGTCACTGAGGACATCTACATTTACAAGAAAATAAGGAAAATAGAATAAATAATGAAGTAAAAAAATCCTCTTAATAATTAGTGGTGCGCTCATTGGAACAAAACCGAAGCTTTGTAGTAGAGCACTTGTCATCTGCTTCCGCTCCTCTGTGCTGGCTGCTCATGGTTTTCCTTATTTTCCTACTTCCACTTCTCTCCAGTGTCCACCACATCTTCTCATTCTTTTTCCCTAATCTTCATCCAAACCTTCACTCTCCTCACACATCCCTGCAGTCTTGTGCCTGCTGCTATTCACCCCAGCCATGGATTGCCTTTTGTCTGCAGCCACTTTGATTAACTCTGCAGCAATATTCCTGGTGTAAAAATTGTAATGATATATGGAATTTTTTCATACCCTCTCCTTCCAGATCCTGAATATCCCAGAGGCTTGAATTTGTTCACCTGGCCTTGCTTCCAGGACTCTTTTTCTCTTAGTACACCCTCTTGTTGTCTCGTGTTCCCAGACTATGCAGGGCCTGTCTGGGCATTTCTTTTTCCTGTTGCTTCCAGTACTTTTTCTTCTCTCTTTCCACATCTTCATTGCTGCCATCAACATCTGCTTAATTCCTGCTGATTTCTACTTAATTTCTCCCCTATGCACAATGCTTAGACTTTAACTTTCTATTCAACTCCACCAGATATTCCTCATTTCTTCTCATCTCTAATCTGGTTCCCTCATGATCACATTTTACTGTATCCCACTCTGAACCATAACATCCTTTCCTGTCATGAGTTGTGCCTGACAAGTCCTCTTTTTTTTTTTTTTTTTTTTTTTTGGCAATCAGAAATGCAAACTCTTTTACTCTTTTTTCTTACATCCATTGTGCCAACATTTGTCTAAACTCAGCTTTAAACCATGCAATTTTTCCTTTGCGTCCTACTTCCTACCTCTTCTGAATTACTTCAGATGAAATCTATGTTCACTTCAGGAGCCATCTGTAAACAGTTACTGCCTACCTACTACCCCTCATCCCAGTGAGTAAGCACCTTCAGTTGTTCCCAAGCATCAGCATTGAGTTCCCTTCTTCAAATTCACAAGCATGAAATAAATTTGCTTATGATAATTTTAATACTTGGGATAAAATTCTTACCACATCCTACAAAAAAAAACAACCCAACAAACAAACAGTTCAATTATTTTTTTTAATATCTCTAATTTTAAGATCTCTTTTTCTATGATGCTTGAAAAACGGAAGTTAGGGCACTGATATGCAGAGCCTTTCTGACTGACATTTTCATTTTGTCTATGTACTTTCATCCTTACTTCTATGGAAGTGATAAATGGTGTATAAAAGAAGGTAAAATGATCTTTCAGGTCAGTAGATACAGCACTTATTGCAGTGTGATCCTGTTTAATATATCTTCAACATTACATTATCATTATTTTTCTTTAAGAATCATAGAATCATAGAATGGTTTGGGTTGGAAGGGACCTTAAATATCATCTAGTTCCCACCCCCCTGCCATGGGCAGGGACACCTGCCACCAGCCCAGGTTGCTCCCAGCCCCGTCCAGCCTGGCCTTGGGCACTGCCAGGGATGGGGCACCCACAGCTTCCCTGGGCAACCTGGGCCAGTGCCTCGCCGCCCTCAGAGTGAAGAATTTCTTCCTGATAACTAATCTAGATTAGATCTAAACTTGATAAAATTCTTAGGGTAACGAAGTAAAAATTTCCCAGCTCACAAAAGTAACACAACCCCTAAACCAACTGCAAAACAAGATTTCCCATCTCTCTGTACTCCATAGTTATACCAGCATCTAATGAGCACTGTATCACCCCCAAAATTCTATGGTATTAGTGGAATAGTGAATATTAGTGCTTCATTATAAGATAAATTTCCAGGTGGCATTTTTATCAAATTAGCTGACTTTGAAACAGTGGGAGGATAGCTGGGAGAGTCTTTAAGGGGCAGTAATAGGATGTCCTCCCTTCCAAGCAACTCAAGTCACAGCATGTCCTGAAATCCTCAAACCTGTTCTGCTCTGATGACACGCAGTGACCCTGGTGGAGAAACAGTGCTTTGTCAAAAAGAACTGTTGATTCATCATGTTTAAAACCAGCCTTCGGGATTCCAGGCAAATGGGTGCTAGGTGAAGTATCAGTTATAGTTTTTATGAGTAACGTCTTTAACGTGAAAGCTATTGCTTTTTAAATCCACCATGATTCACACAAATAACTGAATAGACCTTAAGCAATTAGTATTTAGCATACAGGATTGCAGAGAACAGCTCAAAACCTACAGTAACTGTCTGAGTTGCTCAGTCGTGAAAAGTAAGTAGAAAGGCAAGTAGATGAATTACACCATGAACTTTGCACCTTCAACGTCTATAGAAATTGATTGGAGTTGAAGACACATATAGCATCTCACAGGCAGAGGTTTTGTCACCAACTGTTATTTGGTGCCTTTCCCATTTTTGCAAACTGAGTACCAAGACCATTCTTAAACTGCTATGTGACAAGACTTAGCTCTGCATCCCATCTGAATCTTGCTAAATGTCCTATAGATGAAGTCCCTTACACGTGAAAACCAGAGTATAGCAGAACCTCTTTGTGCTGAAGGGGAACTAGCATACCAGCTATATTGATTTCTTGCATGGGTCATGGAAAGACATACCACAGGTTTCTGCGATACTTGTCTTTGGCAGTGGAGAATATCCCGGTGTGCCTTGATGTATGCTGTGTGCGCAGGGCTGGAAGGGGCAGACCCGTGGTTCTGAGTCCTTTTCACCCTTCTCTGCAAGGGCAGCCAGCACTGCACATTAGTTACATGTGTCTCACGAACCTGTTCTGGATTCCAGCTATTGTAAATGAGGGAATGCTGGTCAATGACTTCTTCATGTACTGGGAAAAAAAATAAATAGGGATCTTGATTGTTCTTAAGCAACCAAAGAACTAATTGAAAAAATCATTACAAAGCAATAAATGTTTTGTATGTGAAGTATATGCATCAAGGCAATGAAATGCTGGAAGCAGAGAATGACATTTTTCTGACCTATCTGATATAAGAAGATGATCACAAGTAACTGTAATTTAAAGAAAAATGCATTTATTTATTTTTTTCTCATACCTGCATTACTGTAAATTACTCTGCTGTGAAGGAAAATCAATTGTTATTATAGCTATTGAGTGCTTTTTAATAACATTCTTATACATGGCTTTTTGGTAAATGTTATTTTAAATTCAAACATCTTTGTAAATATCTTATGTGGACTATCTTAGAACTCAGATATGATTCAAGTTATGCTTGTAAAATCTCCACTTAAAATGAATCTCCATGTGACAGGTAATTGGCTGCAGGCCTGGTTTTTGTTATTGATTTAACTTAATGCCAATGTACACAGGTGTGTTGGCGGGTTGTTGAAGCTTCCAAGGCACCCACATTTGGCAGGACAATAAATTGTTGCATAATAAGATTATTTTCCCCCTTCAATCTCGAATCTTTTCAAAAGTTGTATTTTAAACCTCTGTAGGTATGTACGTGGGTGAGAGAAAAATACCCAACAATGTTACCATGAGGCATGTTTCGAATTATTGTTTGAGGTGCTCAAGGAAACAGCAACATGTAGATAAGATATCTGCAAATATATAGATTTGCCAGCTGAAGAGAAAAAATTAAACCTTTTTATAAATTAGGCTGTTTCTTAATTTGTTTTTTTCATGCTATATAAAATTCTACATTGTTGTCAGATGAAATTGGTTATTTTAGAAAGAAACACGGTGCTGAAAATATCAGCTGTTCAATGTGCTTTAAATGCAGACAGCAGATGTGATTTGCCCTTGCACACAGAAATATCTGCATCACAGACGTCCAACCGAGGCTTCATTTGAATACTTTGAGCAAAATCCTGGCTCTGTTGAAGATGATGGGAATTTTGCCATTAACTTCAGTTGGGCTTCGTTTTACTTCTCTGGTAATGAAATAATGTGGCAAGGCAGGCATCCTTGAGGAACACACAGGTTAACATGGAGAAAAGGAAGAATGCTGCCGCAGGTCGCGAGTAATGCACATTCTTGGGAGGGCAGTGATTCTGGAGGAAAAGAAGGGGAAGCATTGCTGTGGGAGTGCTTTGTGCAGAGAGGTGGGAGGAAATTTCATGAAAGGATGTGTTCCGAGTGTAGCAGGTAGCATGACTGAACATGTAAAATCAAGAGGAGGAGAAAACACTTCTACTTTCACAAGCCCGAAGAAAAGAAGGAAGAACGAAATGTTGTATCCAAACTTTGGAAGAGTCTGAATTGGGGGAAGAGCTTTATTATGGCTCTTCTTTCACCCAGATGTTTCTCTTGGGCTTAGTTCAAAAGGAAGAAGGATTTGTTTAGCTCTCCAGATTTCCCCACTAATCTGTGTTTCAGAGGAAAGCATAGTTAGCTGTCCCCTCACGAGGAAAAGGCCACAGCTGAGAAAGCCAACTCGGGACAAGAGTGAAACGCTTTGCCTGAGTGATTCAGAACAGCTGCATTGCACTTGAGCAGGCAATCCCCATCCTGGGCCAAGGGCTGGTTTTTTCATCCTGGCCCTTCGTTTCATATGAAATAAGATACTGTCAGCAAATTAATATAATGGCAAAGTCCCAGTGATGGCTTTCGAAATACTGTGGTTCATTAGTGGTTTTCCACAGTGATTTCAAGGAGACATCCTTCACAGCCTGTGCTAGTTTAATCAAGGTGTATTAGATACTACTGATAAATATATACCTGGGATCTCTAACGTGCATTATTGCAGGTCTATTATATTTTATAATGCTATAGCTAACCCGTAACTTCTTGGCATAAGCTGCAATTAATCCAAAGGAGCAGTGGCGGGCTACCATGTCATGTTGTGCTCTGAGATGCCTTAGGTTAAAAGTCATCAACACCATGGACAAGAAGTTGTCTGGGTCTGTAGTGTAAAGCAGATGATGCACAATCACTACAAACCCTTGTGAAATATTTATCAAAAGCTCGCTGCTCTGGATGCCCACCAGACGCTATCTGAAAATTAAGCAACTGTTGGTTTTTTTTCTCTTCAGATACCTGAAGACTTTGTTCCAAAGTATATGGGGATGAATTCAAACATGCCAAACTAAAACCTTGTCAACACAGAGCTTTGCTTTAAAGGAGTACACACACTGCTCAGAAATACCCTTCCTTTGCAAATTTTCACATCTAAAAGGTGCTGATTTGGAAAACAAGATGCTGTGCATGTAGAGGTGTGAAAGATGAGTGTGGCAGAGGTCTGCACTGCTCTACAGGACTGTAGAACAAAACCAAAGCCAGGTCACTGTTTTCAAATGGTTTATTAACCCTGAAAAACAAGGCTGGGAGAAGCAGTATCACACATGGAAAACGCTCCCAGATGCTGTGACCACAGTGAGGAGGCAGGTACTGCCATGTGTGCTATTGCAGACAGTGGGAAGCCCCCTCCCTTCCCCTATGCTTTAAAAAACAAATCAAAACAAAACTAATTTTCTTCAATACACACAAGAGAATGTTTGGCATCTGCTACTGAGCAGCATTCTTGCCGTGTTTCACTATCTATTAAATGGCACGCTCGTCCTCTGCCAAGAAAAATACTTGTTCCCAATACTAATCATGCTCCCTGACTACCCTCTAGTGTATATTCTTCCAGGACTGCTATCCATCCATGCAGCCATTTGAAAGATATTAAAATGATTACGATGAAATCTTTCACTTACTGTGCTGGCAAGAGCTGGGATATGCTCCGGAGTCGATGCATGCGGTTCCCAGGGAGAAGGGAGTGCCTTATGTCTCTCTTTATTGAGTGCCCCATCTAAATGAAGAGACATCATTGCGAGGGCTCAGTGGGGAGCCGCGGGCAAAGGCTCTTGTTTGGGGGGAAGATTATCAAGGTACAAGCTGTTGGAGAAATTAAAAATAAAGGGATGAAAAATAGCAGTTGGTAGATGGTTCCCAGAGCCTCTCATGACTGTAGGCTTAAAAGGAAAAAGGAAAAGATCATTGTAAACTACTTAATGATGCTTGAAAGGCAGTAGCTGGGAACTCCATGGGAAGGGTTTTCTTTTCTACCGTTTATTTGGTAAGACTGACTCACTGTATCCACACAGGCCCCAGCTCCTCAGAGAGGGGATGATACAGCTGCAGGATGCACCCCTGGTCACATCCTTGAAGCAGTCCCGAGGACTAAGACTGAGGTTGTTCTTTTCCATTTTGGGTTCCTGGAAGTACTAGCAATTTGTTCTTCCATCTGAGAAATTGCCTTGGACTTCTCAAGAAGAAAAATGTTTGTTTTCTGATCAACATATTGACATCTCTACCTGGAATTGAAATGTAAAATGCCTTAATGTGGTCCTGCATAGTCTTAGAACTGAATCCCTTTCAGGAATCTCCAAGCCTTTTGACATTTAGGATCCTTCCTACCCATCATCTGTTTATGACTGCAGCAACAGGTGCCCTGAGATGCCTCTGCAAACTGCTGATGCTGAGCAGTCCTCCGAGAGCAGCCAGAGACACCTCCACACGTGGCTGTCGTACACCTTGCAGGCCACAGCTAAACCACCACCATTATGGCGAATTCTTCAGATGTTTGTACAGATGTGAGGGTGGGACTCGTGTCATTTATCTTTCAACACCTACAAAGTAGATGTCTACAGCTCTGCTAATCACTCTAGGTTCCCTTTATAGTCAAGGAAGAGAAATAAGTGCTTTTAGGGTGCAATTTGCCTGACTGATTATAGACATTTACTTTAGGATGACATGGATCACACCCAAGGTTCCTGTGCGTAGCCTGCCCAGGTTCTCACTGACTACACCGACAGCCTGGGGTGACTCGTTTAAATGCACTCTATACATGCATTTATGTACCTCTGTTTAATTAGATGAAAACCACCCACTGCCCGTTACTGAGCTGGCTCTGTATAGAGGTGACACAGGCAATTTCTGTTGAAGTACAGCAGACTGAAGAAAGCAGTAGAGCATCCTCTTTCCATGGGGTGGAAGAAGCATCTTTGTTCACAGGAGGAGCCCATGCATAAAAATGCACAAGGATGAGTTACAGCAGCCACATCTTCCTCATCTCCCCTTCACGGAGCAGGAACAGCAGGTCTCCTACAGCCCATAGTTGCTGCTCATGATAGGAATGGGGCCTGAACCTCCTCCCTGTGTCCTTTTCCTTCTTCCTTTTTCCATCCCCTATGGGAAGTGCAAATGTGAGAACAGGGGCTGTTGGGTAGGCGGCAACAGTGTGTACTGTGGGATGAGATAACTGACCCCAGAAGTAGTTTAGGGACACAATAGTGAACTGACTCCTGAAGAACTCCTGAAGGGAGGTGGGTGACCTGTCTGGGGATGCACTGAAGGATCAGATGGAGAGGCATGGAACATCTCTGTGACCCATTGCCTGTTCCCAGCCCTTCTTTCCCTCTCACAGGCTCCTCAAACCTCTCTCTCACAACTCCCACACTCACCTTCCCCTCTTTGAAAACCCCAGCTTCCACCTCTGAGCTTGCTTTCCTCACCCTCAGATACTTAGGTGGTCCCTTCTGGCCTCCTTTCCCCAAAGCCCCTCTCCATTTCCTTCAGCGTGGGGCTCCTGAAGTATCAGGTGGTGTGTGGTGGCATGCAGTTATTTGCCTTGGGTTTGGTTTTAATTTTCTGTATCCCATGCTTGTGTTTTACACTTTTCAATGTATACTTTCCAAAGTATAAAACAGAGAATTTGGATGACCCTCTTTTAGGGGAACACTTTATAATTATGTGTACAGTTAGATAACCTAATGAATAAGACATCATCCTTGTAACAACTTCCTTCAAGGGAAAACAGAAATTTCCTCATGAGCCCAAAATGTTGCCTAGAAAAAAAGTTTCCAATGAATTATTACTATTATTTTTAATTTAAACTGCACCGTGAAGGTTCATAATATTTAATATAGTGGCATTAATGAAGTAATGAGGGTTTAAAGATATGAATAAGGGCAAGATCTATATAGGAGGAAGAAATAGATTTTATTAGCCTGATTGACATATTGGGAAAACACAAAATTTAGGTGTGAGGTCTTTAGGTAAACAGTAACAGAGAGGTTGCGACCCCAAAACTAAGTTAATGCATAGTATAAACTCCAAAGAGCTTGGAGTCACAGTACAAGTTTCTAGGAGATGGCTAGATGGAAGTTTGTCATAGGAAGCTTTTAATGGGGACAATAAATTGGTCTTGGTTCACCTCTAGGCTTTTAAGCTGTGAGATGAATTAATTTTCCTGTAACTGGAAAATATTTTGCGTATGGAGAATGTTCCTGTTTGAACTGCAATAAAAACAGAAATTGCAGTAAGTTTAGAGTCAATAACGAATAAATACAATATTTTGATTAGACAACTATGCAGTGCAGTTTTTATTAGTGATATTTTTCCTATGGATACAGTAACTTACATTTAAAAATGAAGCTGTTTTGAAGGCAACTCCCCCCCCCCCCTTAGTAAAATAGCAAAGCAAAAAAATAAAAATCAGAATTCTACTGCAAAAAAATCAGTTTTAAAAAGATATTTTTCCAACAAAAGAATGAGATAAAGTAATTCATAATCAGCTCTCATCCCCATCTGCAGACCCGGCACAGACGTACGTACCACAAACATGGCACACGGCTGCCTCATTCAGCCACGTTAGCTCTCGTCTGCAGTCAACTCCAGATTTTTAATTATGGGATTGTCCCCATGTCAGAGCTGCTGCTGCAAATCCCTCATTCTCTCCTGACTGTGTCTCCTTGCAGTGCCTTCTCCTGCACAACTGTACGTTTCAGGTTCACCAGTTTTTTTATACTGCATATGCAGCTCCAATGAAGGAGGGAACCTGAACATCTCCCCCTCTATTATTAGGCATATCTGTTTTTTCTAAAGCCTAAATATTTCTCTAACAGTTTTAGCCATTTAGAATCAATGACTGCAATTATTAGACCTTAGACATGTTGAAAGAATAAAGATTATTTTACGTTAGGCTTGAAAATACATGCCTCCATTTGAATATATTGCTTATCATGACAATTGGTGAAAAAGGAAGTAGCTGATCTTGACATCCCTTGAATCAGGCTTTGCTAGCACAAGTCATATACACACATAAAAAGAAAACTAATTGTTTAGAGATCTTTTGAGTAAATGTGGGCCTGACCCTGAATCCTGAATTCTTCACGCATTCCAAAAAATTTTCAAAAGACTGAAGAATTTCTGTAAGATGCATGGCATGTGCCTGACCTTTTCCTAGCCCCCTTTTCCTCCCCTTGCACAAATCACTTTGCTATGAGCTTTTCCATCTGCCAGAGGCAGCCACTGCTCAAACAGGACTATTCCATGAGAGAGGAGACACTGGGACCTTGCAGTCCCTCCTCACCCTTGATCTTAGAGATATTTGCCATCAAGTCCTGATCCAGCCTAAACGGGCTTGCAGATGTGATAAATGCTGCCCAGTGTCTTTGCTGGGAGAAGAGTCCGGGCAGTGCTGAGACTTTTGGGGACTTTCCCTTCAGTAATAGAACAGAGGAATAATAATAAAAAAGAAATAATGAGTCATTTTTAGAGAGGTTTAAAATCTGAGCTGCACCTTCTGATCCAATATTTGATCCAGATGTAGTTGGGCATGTTATTAAGACAACAGAAGGTATAGTTGAAAAAAACGCTGCTAATAATCACAATAGTTATTTCCAAAATAATCTAAAAAGTCCTGAAATAGATAAAATAGATACATTCAACACCTATAACAAAGAAAACTATTCAAAGCATTCATAAGCGAATGCTGTCCTTGACACATTCTCCTAGACCCTATCACCAGTTTGATATATATTTTCAGATGAATCTGAGAAAAATATGTTTTGAAGGATCTGTTGAAAGGGGAACTGTTGTCCAACTTTGGCTGTTGATATAGTCATAAAATGTATATTTATACACAGTTTTATTTATACAAAATGAACCTCACAGCCTACAGTATCTTACGGGAGCTCAGATGCAGTGCATGACATATTATATTTGTGGAAATGGAATCTATAACCTAATGTATTCTTGCATCAAAGAATAATGTCTCATAAATAAATCATTACAGACTGTCACATCTATGGTTTCACACCGTAGTGTATAAAATTATGTATTTTGAGATATGGAAGAAGGTGATTATCTAATGTTTCAACAAAAAAAAAAATTATCCTGTGCTAATGCATGTGATGTCTTGGAGGTGTTATTGCCTTACCACCGATCATTGTAGTCTAATCCATAATATCAAATGAATGACAGCATTTCTGTTTTCAAAAATTGGTGCAATTTGTGTGCGGCTTTTCTCTTTCAGTAATTAAGAAATCAAATAAGCCTCAGTGAAACTATTTAAGAGGTTCTAGATATAATTAGAACACCTCATTCTCTCATAACTAATTCCTAATTAAAGTAATTTGTCTTTTTGCCCTTCTTTTCAAGGGTGATGAGCAAGTGGTGATGAATGCTCAAAATCAGGAAAAGTGAAAATTACAGTGCGTTGATTTGCAGTGATTGAGCATGTTCCCGTTTTTAACAGCCACCTTCGACTGAAATGGTAAATGAAACTCCAGGCTGTTTACGTTGCATATATGTTATCTGAAGCTTGACAAATGGTAGAATTTCTTACATAAAATAGCTACCACTGTCCGGAAATTCTGAATATCTAAAAGCTGCTTTTTTAAAAGAATAGCACATTTCAAGGAAGGAGGGGAAGAAGAGACAGAGAGTGCACAGGAGAGATAAAAAGGTCTGAAATTTGTTCCATAGGGTGAAAATTGTCCTTTTAAAATTTTATTTGCAGCTGTGCCCTGATGATGATGGATTTATCATATGAACCAGGGATTAGTAAACAATGTGTACCCTATAAAGAGCAAAACAAGTCCTTGCTCATCACTGCACTTAATTGCAGTGCTTATATCAAAGCCATATAAAATTTAATCATCAACCACAAGTAAGACTTTGCTTTATGTGTGCTTGCTTCCCTGTTTTTCCACCTGTTTAAATGAAAGATTCTTGGAATATCACAATATGTAAATATTGTTTATGATGCAAAAATATGCTCTTTCATCTCCACGCTGCTTTGATGTCGTGATATATAAAGCTTTTAGTGCCACCACCTACCTGACACACAAAGGTCTTATCTGATTCATAAACATGTGTGCCCAGTGCAAACAGGCTGTATCCAATAGACGATTTTCCTTTCCCTTGTAATGTTTTTTTAACAGACAGAAAGAGAAAGAAAATGTAAATGACAGAATCACTCAGGTGAAAGGAATATTTTAAGTATCAGGTAAAGATAAGCCTGTTATGATAGAATAAAAAGATATAGGTCAAAACTGATCCTAAGAGGTTAGTTATATATATAGGTATCTCGTAAAATGTGTTTTAAAAGCTGAAACTTTTTTTTAAGAGTTTTAATCCAAGTGGGAAATAAGCAGCAAGATCAGATGACCTCCTAAGAAATACAAATATCCCTAATTAGCAAGAGAAGAAAGAGAAATGCAGGAAGTAAGGTCAAAGCTGGAAAAGGGACAAATGTAGCTGGGAAAGGAATAAGGTGTAGGCAATATTTCAAATCTGTGGTTCACCGGTAACAATTTTAAAGGAAAGGGTGCTACTTGTGATATAGCATACAATGTAACATCTGATATGTCCTGTAAATAGATAACTTTACATCAGTCCATCTCTAACGAAACACTGGACTGGAGCTTCAGTTTGACAGAGCTTGAATTCTGCAGAGGGGGTGCCTCCAGCTGAAAAGGTGACACACACTTTGGGAGAGGTGTGTCTGCTTGCCAGCAAAGGTCCTCAGGGATTTTTTAGAGCAAATTCAGTTGCCAGATCCTCAGGGGTCCCAGAAGCTGTCTTTGCTGCGCACATGGGAATGATCAGGACTCATGGGGTGTATGCTGAGAGCTATGGTAGCCTAGCACAGCTCAGGCTGGCCGCAGCCATCCAAGAACAGAATTTGGCCTTTTAATGTCAGATGAACTGCCATCACTGCAACAGCTCCAAGGTGTAATACAGCTTCTTTTCCTTTTTTTTTTTTCCTTTTCCCCATTTGTGTTTTTTTGGGGTTTTTTTCAGTTTCCAAGAGTACCCTGGGAAATCTTTTCGTGTTCTTTATTTCCATCTAAGCCCTGGGTTGCTTTGAACAACAGAGGTAATTGTACAGGTGAACTTCAGAGATTTGGAGGGATCAAACTTGAAAGCCTTTGACTGAAAGTGCAAGCTCCCACTGGAATCCTGTCAGGTGCTGCTAGACGGGACACGGTGGGATGAAGCAGAAGGAATCTCTGCAGCGGAGACAACTGGAGCTACTGCTCCTTAGCACAGCCTCAGCGGCCAGCAAGAGCACAAACATGCATTTGCAGCCTCACAATAGCACTATGAATCTTTTCAGTCTATGAACTGATGCATATGATTATGTGACTTGAATAAGGGCATCTATGGGAGTCTGTGGCAGAGGATGAGGAAACCGTCCCCGTCTTCTCTTTTTCAGTACACTCTGATAGGCTTGCTCTGAGCATCAGAACAGAGTGGGCAAAGGGATGTGAGCTGCAGGTCCGCATCTTTTTTGAAAGCTGTATGTTCCTTTGGGTAGAAAATCCTAGGGAATTCAACCACAACAAAACCCAAGAAGGTACCAGTATACATTTAATAGAAGTCTGTAGACAATTTCAGAAACCAATAGAATTGAAGAAAGTAGGTCATTACAATGCAGAAGTTTTGTAACAGTGTTATATATCTTTCAAATTTTACATGACAGCCAGAATACTTTAGATGTGTTACCTTCCTCTGCCAGGTTTCCTAGATCTTCCCTTTGAGCACAGGTGAAGAGCCTTATGTTTTAAGGCAGGGCTGGGTATGTTCTGTTTCCATTTTCCACACCCTTCTCACGCTGTATCTGACTATCATCACCTCTGCAATCCAGGAATACGGGAAACATGAGGAAACATTAGATTAGCAGTGGTTGGATTTTTCACAGTTTTAATGGATTTTTGTCACCGTTCCTTTGGAAAAGAAGCAGGGATAAAAAGTAATGAGATAATTGTTTTTCCCCACTGGATTTCAAACCACTGCAGTGCTAAAAAGACATTAAAATTATATTTCTTTTCTCTTCAATTAAAATATTTGTCTTGGCCAAGAAAATCTGTCTCAGTAATCACATGCTGTGTCAACACCATCTGTCTTCTTGTGACAATAGATATCACAATGGATAGTTAAAGTTTATTTCTGATAGTAAAAAGTCTGAGAAGTATTTTTTATTGTATTTTATTTGGTTTTATTTTATGATAAGGCTACTTGTTTATAAAATTATGTTTCATTTCAATATGATCGGATAATGTTCCCTCTCTTCACAATGGAGACAGCTTCAGCTTCTGAATTATGGTCTACCAATGCCTGGTCACCTCTCTGCTGAGAACACAACACAGTAGGGATGCTGGTGATCTCTTTTGGTCTGCATTTTTTTGCTTCTTAACCGGTGGGTGAAAATCACTTCCCTGCTCAATTTGCTGAACGTCACCATGGTTCTTGGTGCTCTTGGTCTTTCAGTTTATGCCTAAAAGCCATAGGTGTGAATGCAAACATCCCAAACTCATTCAGACCAAATCTTTATCAGCTCTTCCACTTCCAGCCCTCTTACATGGTCAGATCCTTTGGTCCTTTCTCCTTTAATATTCAATAAGTAGTAGATGGCTTTGGGGGAACTGGCTGAGGACCAGTGTTCCTCACTAACACTCGTTGCCACCTATCTCTCTTCCAGCTTATCCATTTCATCCACTGTGTGTGATGAAGAGGTGTAAAACCTCGGTCAGCACAGCTGGGTGCTTGTAATATGGTAGGAAACATCACAGCAAACTCTCTTTAACCTTTCTGAATGCTGGTGAGGTAGGTACAGGTGCAGCCTTGGAAATAAAAAGTTCAAGGTCTGCCATCTCCCAGCTTTCTTAATGTCAGACTCTTGGCAGCTGAACAGCTGGTGGCAGCTGAGTCTATGTGAGTCTGGTAGGAAAAGGGAAACTAGTCAAAGTACATTTTTATGCTGTGTAATAGTTCTTAATTTCCAGCTATTAGCCAAAGCACATTGTCCAGCTCATGGTTTGTTTTTAAGGAGTGTAGGCTAGCTGGATTTCCATGGTAATGACAGCGGCAACTTCTTACTTGCTATTTATCTTGGGAATTATCTGCTCCACTTTGCATCCAGATCTTGTGTAGGGACAGTGTCACATCTTACTGTGTGGTGTGGGTTATGGATGGTTCCTACCTGGACATCTCCTGTGACAGAAAAGGCAAGCTCGGCAGTCTGAGAAATACTTTTCTAGCCAGGACAAAATAAGACCTATTCAGACTACTCATTTTCCTGATATAATTAACCATATAATTATGGAATTAAGATTCTTTGCAAAGCACATATTATTATTAATGATAATTTGTACTACAGCAGTGCCTAGAGGAAGGGATGCCTTGTATAAAGAGGTACATAGGAAAAATATACCTATCTGAAGTTCAGTTTCAGCTTCAGCTACAATTTGGCTCAGCCAGACATGCAAAAACTAGGAGAAAGGAGCAGAAAGCATTAGCACAACAGTGTGAAGTCAGGTTTTGAAAAGAAAAAGAATTTTCTTGGGATGACAGAAGCTGATCTACAGTAGAACCAGGAGCTGTGCATACGTCTTCTGAATTGTACTGTGGTGTACTAACCACAGTATTCCCTGTCCTCCCCTTTTTGCTGTGTAAAATAATGCTCAGTTGTTGACCACAGACAGCACACTGACCCATCATGTTGTGGGGAAATTCTGCCATGTAGAAAATAAGTGTTCAGATCTCTAAAGAGCAGTAAAAAGAAAGCCCTTATGCCCTTTTACCCTGCCAAGATTAAAAACAGTCTTATTTTCTACATTTTTGGAGTTCTAGTGACATTAGCTAATGTCATTGCTAATGTCAACATACCAAGATACCTTGGTGGCAACTGCACAGCCAGGACTGGTATTGCAAAGAAACTAATGATGTGCTGCAGTCTCAAAGGGATCAGTGCTGTCAGGCACTTGTGAAGGACAAGGAATAATTTGTACTTTGCATTTGAGCCTTTCATTCGCTTGCAAAAGGCTGCCTAACTGGAATGAGATGCACACCATGAGCTCAACACATCTTTCAAATTCCAAACATACCTCACTAACTCCACTTATTATGAAAATCATGATTTTTATCACTCAAGAGCACTACCAAATCAACAGAGAAGAATGTAAGAAAGTTCTACTGCTGAGATCCTAGCCCTGTTGTTCATAGGAAGTTAAAATGAAACTATTCTAAGCAGGACAAAGATGCTTGACAGTCCTTGTATGCTCGTAAAGAAAATATAATGTTTGTCATTTAGATCAAAAAATCAGGTCGATTTTGATTGATTTTTGAGATATAACGTTAATCTCTCCCTTTGCACCTAACTGTTGTAACGATTGGGTGCTACATTACTAGTGGGAAACGGCAGGAATTTTACACTATTAAATTTTTATCTTGACTGTCTCTAGTACAGCCATCTGTAATAAAACACACAGCTCTGTCGCTGGCAACTAAATTACAGGCACACGAACAATGTGGGGAAGAGAAATTAAAGCCTTCTCCACAAGATATGAAGAAAGGACACCTGACCTGTAAACACAGTGCTGAAATGGTTAGTCCATGGTCTTCATTAAATCGCTTATTGTGCTGGCTGAGAGTGGCATGGTGCTTAGCACAGCACCAAATCTCAAGCTAAGAACATGCAGTTCAGATTAGCTGCTCTCCAGGGCCGTGAACCCAGTTCTTGGGGGGTCAGTGGAGAAAAGGAGCCTGGCTTTTACGCTGTATGTGCACAGCCAACAGTGGGAATATAGTTCTTGCATCTTTGCTAATTGCAGGTGAACGAAACTCTAGTGGCTGTGAATAGCTGGTCTTGCAATCTGCTCCTTGACATTTTAGGCTGAAATTCCACAAGGGTTTGTAATTCCATTTTAAATGGTCTAAAATTGGATGACAGCCCTTCTCCCCCCTCCCCTAGCATATTTTTATTTCTACACTGCAGTAGCCCTTGAGGCTGTAGTCAAGGTTGGACCCATACTCATCCTCTTTCTCCCAAACCATGGTCCAGGCAGTAATCTGCCCACCCTACAGATGCGCAGAAAGAAACGAGAAGGGAGTTGCCAGGCCTAGCAGAAATCTTTGTTTGCTGTGAAAGGGCTGCTCTCTCCACGCTCTCTGCACTCTGCCCAGCTGAGCTGGGTTGGTGTTGTGCAGCTGGTGAACAAACAGTTTAAAAATTTCCTCTTGGTCTTCATAAAATGCATGATTTTTCCTTCTTCAGTTATTTGGGTTCTGGAGGGGTGAACGATGGTGTCCATGGAAGGAAAGTCTGACAAGATGGGAAAGCAGCCAAGTTTTAGAAAAAGCAATTTCTATGACACAGTTAAATGGAGATGGGACAAACATAAAAATAATTTTGACTGTTGCACCATACTTCCAGTTTCCTTCCTGAAAAATGTGCAACTGATAGAGACATCACCTTCAAATCCTGAACACTGAACAGAGTCACCATTCACTCAAACTTGTCACCACGAAGGAACCTGTAGGAAGAAATATGACAACTTACCATCTAACTAAAGGGAACGAACAAAACCAATTTTAAATTCTCGGTTTTCCTTTTACCGGACAAGTTTATTCAGTCTCATTTATTTAATCTGGTTTATTCAGTATGCATGCTTTTCAGGTACAATGCTTTTCAGTGGCTCTGATTTCTATGTTCAGATCGTATGGACCTGGTATCCCTCAATCCCAGCAGCGCTCAGTGTTTCTTCAGTACACTTGGTATGTTGGCCCATTTGCGCCCATACTTGGATTCTATTTTGAATTCCCTTTTCCACTGGAACAATGTCATCAGATTGTACTTTTGCAGGTGATGGGGTCACCAAAAAACCAATAATTTTTTTGTTGAATTAATGATCTAAGGTTGCTGTGCCATGGGAATCTTTGAGGGCTTTCAGAGATATGAATCAACTTAGTCGTTTGAAAATTACAGTATATTTTTACTTCTCACCATACTGGGGTAGCAGTGGAAGATGTGTTTTCAGAGGTTGTGCTTGTACACCTAACTTCCATTCTCATTTTTCGGCACTACAGGCAAGTTAGTGGTAAATGTGCTAGCGCATCACCAGTGAAAGAGATCGCCAGTGGTTGCACTCACCGCAAGTGACTGCTCTGTCCTAGCCAATGCCAGTGCAGAGGAGTGTATATTTTTGCACATGTGAAAGTGTATAATTTTAAAGAAGGTCACTTAACTTGGCTTATAAAGAGGTTGTAACTCCTAACCCACTTTGTTGGCTTTCTCTGTCCAAGAATGGCAGAGCAAAAATGAGTGTTAGTTTCATTGTTAGGGCTGCATTGGCTCTTTGGAAAGTTTTGCCCTGTGAAATCACTTTGGTTCCTTTTAAAGCTTTTTGTTTTGTTTTGTAAGGTGTTTAAAAAGCCTTGGCAGTTAAGCTGCATATAAATAAAACATGCTTTTTTAAAAAAACTATTTGGAATAGGAGAGATTAGTTGGTGACCGAGTATTCTTAGGAAATTAATTTCTCTTTGAAACTCTTCACTTCTGTGGTACCGCATTTAACCTGCAGCTCTGCCAACTTTATGGCAGCACAGGAACTGTGCAGGATATGTTATCGCTGCAGTGCTGGGGACGTGCCGGATAACACTGCAGGTGCACGCGCTGCCCGTGGCAGCCACTCCCCCGGAGCTGAGCACTCCAGCCAGAAACGCTACTTTCACCGGGATCAATAAATCATGTCAGCCTCCTAGATGCACTTTTTCAAAAGGGTGAAATCATGATTTGTGTTCTGTATATTTATCTCACTCTTCCTGATGGTTTCCCAAAACCTCTCCTTGGAGGGGAGTAGAAGGGGGCAAATGATTTTTGCCATAATTAGAACTAATTGACTGCTAAAGGGGTTTTGGACTTGTGTGAGGTCTAATCCTGCAATGCTCAGGATAAGTGGGACAGCCTGACTTCAGTGAAAGCAATATAAATCAGAATACCTGTGCTGGTTTTGCGAGCTCACTCTGGCCCATGCGGTGGGTGTGCTGCAGGCGGAGCTGGGAACAGAGTGAAGCCATAGGGAGCTGCTGCTGGAAGGAGTTAAATACCTGCGTCTCATCATGGCTGCAACAGAGAGTGAGCTCCCAGCGCCTTTGAGGATCAGGCCCTGGTGATTTCCTATCCTGAACCCCAGGTTAGAGAAGTCAAGCAAAGTGATGGAGATGGGAAGAGGATGCTGACATCCTTAGACCTTGCGCACAGATCGCCATTCTGGAGGTGACAAGGGCTCCTGATTGCACTCCTCCAGCCAATGGTACCCAGTGCTTCTTGACAAGCATGACAGTTGCGTCTTTGTGCCGCTCAACAACTGAACAGCCGACGTGAGCTTTGAATGCGCCTGCTGCACTCTGCAAGTGGCAGTGTGGCCTCCGCCATCCCTCGGGCTGGGCTGGAAGGTCTGAAGTTTGCAGAGAAACATGCTGCGTCAGGCACAGCCGGGCTGGCCCCACATAAAGTCAATACTTGTATGAAAACAAATAAAATCTTAGAGTACGAGGCAGAGGCTAAAGAATGCCTTCACCTCTTTCCTTCAAGCAACTATTTTGTTAACTTGAAAGACTGCATGGGTGATCTTGCTCCATTCTTTCTCTACAGGTCACATACTTGTCATAGGAGACACCCTAGTTAATATTAAACTAAAAATTAATAGATTAGATAACTATTACATGCTTTTAGTGTAAATTAATTTAATAGCTGGTGTGGTTTTTGGATTTTTTTTTTAACAAGGTAGGTGAATATAGAAGCACAGTTTACTGTGCCTGTGTGACTCTCAGATAGGTCTTTTGTGTTACAATTACCACCAATTGATTGGGCTGACACATGTAATCCCCTTTGGATCGCCCAGCGATATGATGTCAGAAAGAAGTCCTTCAAACAGGGCTATTAAAAAGCACATTAAACATGTCCTCATTGTAAGCTTTATGCTAGCTTATGCTAGAATAACAGTGATACAGTGGTATTTGTTTGAAAATGAAAGGATTATATGGTCTTTGTAAAACGAGGAATTTAGTATTGGGGAGGGGCAGTGGGATGGTGATTTATTTTTTGTTTCTGTTCCTCTGAATCCTTTGATATGTCAACTTCTGTCACTAACCATTAGGCCACTTGTAATTTCTTGTATCAACGAAGATGAAATTCATACTACCTCAAATAATTTATGTCAAACATTGAAGGGCATAGATGGCAGTGCTTATTGTGAGATTATAAGAAGAATTGAATTGGGGTCTTCAGAAATCCATAGGTAATTTAATGTTAAAGAGCAGGCATGAATCATTCTGGCCTTTAATCGTCATGTGGATGCGCTTTGCTTTCAGCTTGTGCTGGAAAAAAATTGCAAAATACGGGTGATACCTCAGAAGAGAGGTTTCACCATGACCCTTGGTACTTATTAGTATTGCTTCAAGAGTGCCATGCCTTCTCTAGGGTCAGATCCTGGTGTGGAAGTGAGAGGGATGCTTTAAAACTTGTATTGCTTTTCAGGAAGAAGAAAACCACCAACAATAGTAGCTTGTATATAAATATACCTTACAAGAATGGGATGAGAGTCGATAAGATTTGTGGTATTTACAAAGCTGCACAATAAAGGACACCAGAGGGTTTTACAGCATGACTTCACAGTGTCAGCTCTGAAATGAAATTAAGCCATTCTGGCGATTTGTTTGTAATGCACCAACATCCTCATCATTCCTGTTTGCTCTGCTCTCTTTTATCTTATAATGCCAAGGTAACACTCCAAAATAGTTAACCAGCCCAGCACATGCGTTGCGTAGACATGCATGAAGAGAGAAATTTCACTGTCAGCCTGGATCTAGTTGTAGAATATGTTCCTCAGAAAATCAAAGCTAACAGAAAATTGATATAAATTATTCGCAGGGTCTGGTTTTCCTTCTGCTTTAATATCATATAATCAAAGGACGGATTACTCAAAATTACTCATCTTGAGTACTTCAGTGTAGTCATCACAGCACTCCTCTGTGACTACTTCACGATTTCTCATAATGCAAGGACTAGGGAGTATGAAGTGAAACTGGAAAGCAGCAGGTGTAAGACGTGAAAAGAAAGGCTTTTTCTTTAGGAAGCATAATTAAATTTTGGTACACCTCAACAGTAAAATTTGTGGGAGCCAAAAGTATAAATTAAAAGATAATTTCATAAATTAATGAAGAATAGATTCTCTCAGGACTATTAAGCATGACAGCCCTGATAGAATCACCATTTCAAAGAGACCATAACCCAGAATGACTGGGAGGATGAAATATGCTGGGGAAGAACTCTGTATTTCATCTATCCATGCAACCGTTCCCTACTGACCACATCAGAGACAGGACACTGGGCTAGATGGGTTTGATACTGTATAGCTATTCTCATTTCCCATTTGATACCACAGAATACTCATAAAGGTCTGTTATTATGAATAACAAAGTGTGTCTTTCTGTACTTACTAGGAAGAAAAAAATGCCACATAATACAATGCTTGGTACGTTACATACCACTAGGTATTACCTAAATGCTATGCTTTAGGTGCACTCTGCTTTTATGCTTCTCTGCTCTGAGAATGCTCTTGCCATAAATGCAGCAAACAGGGACTGTCTGGAGATGGGCTTTGGAAGTGAAATCTGGTGTGGATTTGAGACAAATATGCTGATTGCTGCAACACACTCATTGCTGTTGGAGTTCGCAGGGTGGGTTTGTTATACACCACCCACATTCTCTTCAAAGATGAACCTGGAAGCTCCATCATGTGCCTTTAACATGCACCAACCACCAATGAGGACATGAAGGTCCAAACCAATGAGTGACCTTTCAGATGGCTTCAAACCACCTGTGTGGTTGAATTTAGATCAGAGGATCAGGCTACATCTTCTTCAAGGCAAAATTACCAGACCACATGTATGGCATAGACAGAGGGTCCCAGCTGTAACTGCTCTCATATACTGATTTATTCCTAAGAGTTCATGTTAAATTATTTGCTAAATCACACATAGCTGAAAAGCTCATCAGTTGCCCAAATTCAGAAATTGGACTGCATGAACGTTGCACTGCTACTGCCTAAAGATGCAAGTGCTTGAAAACAGGAGCCACCTGAAGTTCTGCTTCTGGGCATATTAGAAGCATCCTGGTCCTAATAATGACATCCAGCAAGACAGCTTATTTATACATGAGCACAAGCCCACCCTCACAGCAAAGCCCTGGAAGACATCCTCTGAACATGCCCACCTTATGGAGATTCATGCAAGGCACCACACCTAAAATAAGAAGTAACACTGACCTTCTTACTCTAAATCTCAAGGGCTGAGAGGCTCACTTAGAATGTGAAAAAACCAGAAGGTGCAAATTAATTTTAAGGTGTAAGTCCCTGCAGAGACATAAAGGTGAAGTGTTGAAACAGGAAACAGAAACAGTGGTTGGGAGGAAACTCTGGAGGTCTCTCATCCAACCTCCCACAAGAAGTGGGACTGTTGCCAGCTGAGGATGAGTTCAACCATGACTTATAATAGAGTCTTAAAAACGTCTAAGGATAGAGTTTCCACAACCTCTCCGGGCACCTGTTTCACTGCTGCACCCCACTTCAAGTGCTCTTTTTTTCCTAATATCCGACCTGAACATGCCAAGCCACAGTCTGTGGCCATTTCTCCTTGTTACGATGTCTAGCACCATTGAGAGGAGTTTGGCTCTGTCATTTTTGTAACTCTCTGTCAAGTAGATGTCAATTGCTATTATATCACCCCTTATCCTCTTTGCCAGACTAAAGAAACCCAGCTCCTTCAGCCTCTCCCTCTGAGTTATGTGCTCTTGGCCCTTGACTGTGTTGTAACCCCTCTGCTTGGCTTTCTCCAGGCTTCCCACCTCTTTTCTGAACTGTCCTTAAGCTCATGCTTCTACACCAATATGCACACGGTGCTGCCCAGAGCACGGTCATGGAGCATTGCATGCTTTTTGGATAGGTCTGTGCCATGAAAGAGCAACTCATAATTGTTAATTGGGAATGCTGTGTTTACTAGAGAGCAAAAATGAGAGTGTGGAAAAACATCTGCCTAAATCCAAAAGGAAACTGCAGAGGATGCAATATTTAACACTGATGATGGTGGTGAAAACAAAGCTGACTTTTCCTGCCCTTGGTAAAATGTGTTGCTATGGTGCATAACGCTGAGGAGTCACCTTTACTATCACAGGCTTTATGTCTGTAATACTTTATGATTTTACTCTTTAAAACACTTACCTTTTGGCAGTGTACCTAAGCTACACAAGTAGCTGTTATTCCAAGAGCTGACACATTTGCTGACGGAGCCAACAGTTGCACGACACTGATGAACTGCAGAAAGGCAAAATAAGCACCTGCGGTCACTGCTCTGTTTCAGTCTGGGCAAATCAATGCATCGGCATCCTTCACTGGCACTCCTAGGCGGTGATACAAAGCTGTCCTCACGCCATTATACGGAAGCAGCTTACAGAGGGTTTACTCACTGATGTGTTAGGGTTTGCTTTTGAACATGTTCTATTTGTAGCAGAGACTGATGTGTTGTGTTCTGTGATTAACTAGCAGATCAGAGGAGGCACTCACTGTCCTGTAGCTATCTGCAGTGGAAATAGTCTATGAAAAGCTACTCTGAGTCAATAACTATCTTTGCCGTTATGTCTGCTTCACACACATAACTTACCTTATCGTAATGTAATAAAGTCCCTGTTGGAAAACAATTCCCTCTACAAAAATAGGTTGAATGGAGTGGTGAAGATCTTCCCCATACCGCCCCTTTACTATCCTGTGTGTCAACAGCTTACCTAAATAGTCTGCAGCAAAAGGTGTAATCTATGTTCCTGGGAGCAGGAGGGAAATCCCTGTGCCCATGCTGCAATAGCAGCCGATTGCACCAGAGTGTGTATCCATCGCCTAAAAGCAAGATTTTCAGGAGAACATGATGGCTTAAATGCCTACAGAGGGTTAGTCAACATTACTCTTTCAAAAAGGTGAGAATCTGATAACAAAGCTGAGAAAGGGACATCTTTTACCAACAGAAAGTCAAGCTTGTCACCAGCAGATGCCCAAACCGTATTTAACACAGACCGAAATAAAGTTTTGTCCCTAGAAGAAGCCCCATGGCATTGAAAGCCCATGTTGTCCCATGTGATTCATGTGGGAATTATTCCTCCGTGTCAGCCCAGGGCTAGGCAGAGGGCTGCAGCGATGCCCTGAGCTGCCTCGGCTCCCACCAAAGCCCCTGGGAGCGCAGGGCACTCTGCTCTTTCGGGATCAGGAGCACGGGAAGGGGCAAAGCGCTGCTCCTGCCAGCCTTCTGCATGGAGGCAGCCTGCGCCGGCCAGTGCGGAAGAAGGGAGACAATTAATCTCCATGATTTAATGAGGACTGGGGAAAACAACAACAGAAGAAGGATAAACCCTCAATAAAGAGAACCGGAAATTACTTATAGACAGCACGGGAGCGATTCAGGTGCCAAAACATAAGCATGTCGCGTCATTTTCGGTGCCTGAGGCCACCTGAGACATCCACGTAGGACTGGCAGATATGACACATGATCTATGAAAGACCTGCTGCCTTCTGGAGCAGCAGCTGGGGGCCAGATGCGATACCCTAAGGCATCAAAAATGGCACTAGACACGTATGTTTAGGCAGCTGAATCCCACCCTGTGCTCCCAGACTTGTGATGAATAAACCTTTTTTTAATTGTCTCGGACTCAAATCCTGGGTTCTGGAGGTGCTTTCCCTAGGGCTCAGCAGTGTGCGGTAGCAGCAGATTTCATTGGTTTAACTTGGATAGAGTTGTTACAGTCCTTTGTTATGTATTTTTAAAATTGGTTTTAGGCTATAAAATCATGAAGCAGTTTCTGCTTTCATAGGCTGTGCACATAATCCAGGTGAGACCAAAGGTTTTTCCTCACCACAAGATGTTGATGTGATTACTCCAAATCCCGTCTCCTTTGAATACCTATTCTGTCACAGTTCCCCATTAGGGGCCTGTTGTCAAATAGCCAGATTTGCTCTGAATGATACTGGAGAATAGATCCTTGCTGCAGTTCTTCTCTCAGCTAGTTAAACAGGAGCTAAGAGCTCATAGGAATATTCTCATCTTTTGTTGAGCTGCGCAGCTCTTTATATCCCTGCTCAGTTTGCTGGGATGTTTGGTGAGGAAGAAATTTGGCTGCTGTGTACAGCACGTGGGGGGAAAGAAGAGAAGGGAGGAACTGAATTACTTGTATACATTAGTCTGACGCTGTGAGGAGGGAAATGTTGTTCCCACTTGGATTATGTGATACATACTTACGGACAGGTTAGAAAGAATCCACAAGAAAATGAAAGTTTTCCAGGAAGGACATATGTTCACCCCATACCTCCAAAGGTGAGGGTTCTGGCTCTCTTCCAACATGATTTCACACTGCTGTCAGCTCCTGAAAAAACAGGGTTTGGGCGTGGGACAGGGACTGAAATATTTATCTGTTTTCCTAACCTGATCCATTAATATATATGTAGACAGATAGAAAGTGATAGTATTAATTTTTTTAACTCTTGCTGGGGCACCTTCTTTAATGATAGCTTACAAGGAAAGCTGAATGGGGGATAAATCATGACATGGCGTTGGCTGGTATACCATGCTTTGTCCTTATCTCAGCATTGAGAAGGAAGGTCAGGAAGATGAGGTGGGACCGGAGAAGTAAGAAGGGAATAGGGATGGAAGAATTAGAGAAAAACATTTAAGGTTCGAAGGACAGGTCTCAGCTGCCTACTAGTGATAGCTGTGGAGAGATGGATACATTTGCCATATGCTGTGCTGCATTGCAGAAAAAGACTAATTAACACGCATGAGTTTTGGAATCTGATTTTCAGTAAGCATGCACAGCAGTCAAAGGGTATGAGGGAGCTGGAATATGTACAATGCCTTCACTGTCCACCTTTCCCTGCACCTCAATTTGCCTTTCTGATGAGCACAGTCTGGACTGTGGGGTGTGCATGGGGTTAAATCTCAAGGTTGCTGCATGTGAAATCCCTGTCATAGCTGTTAATACCTGCTGTCTAGGGGCTTTAGAAAGTGCAGCAGACGATGGCTAGTGAGCAAGCATTTAATATGCAGAAATATTTGCAAGCAGTTTCAGGAACGCTTTGGGTTAACTTATTAAACGTTTGAAAATAGAAAGCACTAAATGTGTTGATACCCTTTCAAAATGTTTATGTGTTGCTGTATTCTTTGATATACATTCACACCTGATTTTATTGCAGAGGTTGTTTGCACATCTCGCTGGGTTTCTCCAGGGCCTAAGGAAAATGAAATCCAGATGCCTCCAAGCTTCCTTAAGGAAACCACAGTTCAGGAGACCTTGTAGACAGCTGCAGTTGCTGAGCCCACAACTAATGATCCCTTTGGTTTGAAGTGAAACAGGGAATGTGAAGTTTAACATGGTGTTGGCACTCAGACACAGTCTTCACAGCCGACATGTCTAACTGCTCTGTTACTTAGGCACTGAATTAAAGGACTGCCTCCAACTCCTATTTATAACCATTTCGCTGAGTGCTGTGGTGGGCTCAGCTCTCAAGGCAAGCAGTGTACGGTGACTGCAAAATAGCTTGTCCTCATTGAGCAATGACAGTAAACCACCAGAAAGAATTACAGTGCACGTTCCTTTCACACCATACTCTTCCCTCTAGGGATCTGTAAGTCTAATGAAGAACAAGCTCTGATTTCATGACTGCTTCAAGAAAAACTGCGTATGGGCTGTTGCTGAAAGGTGCACTTTTGTCTGTTCCTTCCTCTAAAGACAAGTTCCAGCTGCCTCGTTTTGCCCGTACTCATGCAAACCCTGGTGAGGGCTGAAAATTATCCTGTTGCCCCAACCAATTTTAGGGAACTCCCCTGTCTCATCACTTGCCTGCATGGATGCTGGTCCTGGCACTATGCAAGCGCTCAGCAGGAGGAAGGTGAGAGAGGAAAGAGGGAAGTTCTTGTGACAACGGCCTCCAACTATATCTGCTTGAAACAACCTCAACACTCCAGCCTCAGCTGCTTTGCTCCACGTGCTTGATGCACCCTAACTAAAATTTGTGCTTCTCCTCTGGTTCTTCTCACTTTCTTTGGACTTTTAAAATTATTTTTATAACAATAAAATGCTGCAATAAAAACCTAAGGGCTACCCATTTGAACACAAATGTGCTCTGACTTTGCGCATGTGCTTTTTGATGTTCCACTTCTCAGTTTGCTTTTACACACAGTGCCAAGGAGCTGCAGGGAAATCCTCTTAGCTGCATGACTTGAGGAAGTTATTCAATTGCCCTCTGTGGGCTTGGCATCTGGTCCTGCATGACCGACTGAGGGTATATGCTTGCGGACTCTGGTACTGCACAGCCAATACTTTGCACTCAAAATAGGGAGGGTGGAAATAATTCGGCCACTCAATCCTGTGGCACGTTCAACCTCATCTTCATTACATCCTCTGTGATGCCATTCCAGTCCTGGTTGGAGGCTACAGAACACAAGTGGTCTGGATGAAATCACCTGTTCAAGACCGCCACTGGAAACTGGGAGGCTAAACTGAGAAAGTTTTTCCCTTACCCTCTAAGCTCTCACTGTCACCTATTATCTGTAACGCTGTTTTGGGGTTGCTGGAAACCTAGTCTACCCAGCAGAGCAGCTATGATACTTTTACGGCTTCTTACTTACTTGAACTTTTCTTTTACCAGACCCATTAGCAGGCTGGAGGAGCTTCAGTGGTTTTAATTGCTTGACCTTTTGGCACATTATCTGCAGAGCTGATCTTTACAATCACAGAGGAAGGGAATGCCAGCCTTATGAATATTATGAAACTCCTCTGCTTTATTCTCTCTTCATTAAGATTTTACTTATTAATTCCCATATAGCCAAAAGAACATGAAGCTCATTATAACTGAAAAATTTTAGGTGTGGGCTTGCTGAACAAGTTATTTTTGTTGTTGTTGTTTCTTTAGTGATTTTCTCTATTTTCCCCATACAAATGAGCACCTGTACAGTCACAGAGACTGCTAAATTTCATGCTTGAGCTCTCAAATCGGCCAGCAGCAATGCCGTGTGTACACTGTCTAAGGAGATGTTCTGCCTGCAAATTGCCTTATTGACCACAGATCTATTAATAGTCTCACAAGCACAGAGAGAGCTGGTTCAGAGCATGTGTAATTTTGAGATCAACCACTGAGGAGAGTGGTGTAAGCCGCCTTTTCTTCCTAAGATGATGAGTGCCTTAACAGCAGCCAGGAGTGCCATTGTCACACCATCCATCAATTGCCTTCAGTCCCTCTTAGCTGAACCCATGAATTAAGCAACTGTGGTTAAAAAGCAATAAAATTAAAAGTTGTAATGGGGAGTCATTGACAAAAGGGTTACAATGCGCTGGCCATATATCTTTTAACTAGCTAAATATAACGATAGGTTTCCATAAGTTCAAAGAGTGGTGGCCTAGAGATGAATACAACTGTTCCAACTGAGTTCTGGGCTAGGAGCCAGAAGATTGTTAAAACACCTTAGAACATGCTTATTCCCTCTTAGAACATTTTTTGGTACTTGCTCTATTAGTATGGATTTTATTTCCCCACCAAACGAGTTCTCTGCCTTTGAACCATAAACAATAATGGCACATCTGTCTCTAGGCTGCTGTACTTTGAAAACCAATGCTGAGGACACAGAGGGGTAGATTTTCAAAGCGTTGCGTGGGAGTTTGTACCAGGAGTCTAGCCAAATATTTTTCACTCATACTCATCCCTGAGCCTAACCTTTCCTCACTCGTTAGAATGGCTCTGTTTGCTCTGCCCACATGGGGACATTTCAGAGAGCTTTTACCTCCAGGGACAGAGCTTCAGCTGGTCATAAAAACCTATAAATAGGGTTTTACTGATAACTTTTCACATCTAGCAATGGATCTTTCCTCTGATATCTTTCATTTTGCATTTCTGGCTTTGTCTGTGTTTGTATGTGCTTCTTAGTTTCTGCTGAATTATTTACCATTAGGCCATGATGCAACTAAAATCCCTGATAACACTTAGACAGGTGGCATGAAGTGATTGCTGCCTAATACGCTGCTCAAAACAGCCTTGATGGTTATTGCATCCACCTGTTTTCTGTGCTGGGGAGTTAGATGGCATCCTCGTGAGAACCAGACCGTTCTGTGCTGTGTTTGGACTGCCACCATGATAAAACAGCAAATAAAGTCATGAATTAAAAAGGCCTCCCTGCATACCTCTCTGGCTGCATAAATCAGCATCACTCCATCATGGCTTTCTGGGAGGGAGTGATCTAGCTCTGACGATGGCTCCTTACCTGCTGGCCAAGAAGGTAAAAAGATAACACTTCAATAGTGTGACTAGCCCTTAAATAAGGGACGTGGGGGGCAGCTTGCAGTTATAAATATTGGTCAAGCTACTGGGAGTGGCTTTGTTTTTAGGTTTTGTCTTTCTTTTCTATTAGTTACCTCTGCTAAGAGAAATGTTTTTTTGAATAGACTTTTGTCATTACTCCAAGTGGCTTGGCTTACCATTCAGTAAAAACATCTTGGTTCTTAGTGTGCTCTACTTTTTTGGGAGAACTTTACACTGATGTGGAAATTTCCCCTTTCAAAGACTATCTCACAGTTTCTTTGCAGATGCAGCACATGCGTATTTGCTGTATCACAACAAACTCATGTTCCAGTTTCTACTGTTCCAAAGCTTATTTGATTTTGAGGCACTTCTTGCCATGGGGGTGTTATCATTTTTCACAGTTGAGAATCTCCTTTGATGAAGTCAGCTCAAAGTTCTACCTTTGGGTGGTTTCCCAGGAAAAACCTTTTGGCTACTAGCAATTTTCCATCTAAAAATGTTTGCCCGTTGAATTCAATTAGTGTCCTTGGAAACTTGTTGTCTTTAAAGATACCATCGTTCTAGGATTTTCACTGCTGTATCTGAGGCATCTTTTTGTGTTATCGAAGGTCAAAGCAAATAGAAACCATATTTTAAAATCCTGTTCCTTTTTCACAGAGACACCATTGTGCAAGGAAAGGAAAACTTGTGGATCGGCAAGCTAGCTGAGGTGGGAATGGTTGAACGCTTGCAAAGTGTTTTCATGCCAGTGGAATTCTTTGGGTTTGTAAATTGTGTGGCACACCAGAGGTGTGACTTGGTAAAGCTGGATCATGCTTCTGCAAACCTTCTGCTGAGGACACAAATGTTTTTGTGAATAGCCTTTGGCGTGAATTTAAAAAATTGGAATCCGAACGCTTGCAAAGTTCACTCATGGGCTCCTGGTTCCTGGATGGGAAAGATGTGATTGCTTTGATTGCTGTATACACTCTCACAACCTGCATGTCATGTGCTCAAAATCAGAGACACACCACCTCAGCCCTGGTCCATTTAAATCTTTGTGCTGCATCCCCCTGTGCTCAGAGTTTTTCACATAACAGCAGAAGTGTCCCATATGCATGGCAGATGACATAAGATGGTTTAGGCATTGTTCCAGTCATTTATTCTCACAGCATCCCCCAATAGATCCACTGCTTTTTTGAGTAATAGACACATCTATCATTAAAATGTAAGAATGGATAATGAACAGACCTTCAAATGGCACGAAACCTTCCATTTTCTGATGTAAGAACTCATTACATCTGCCTGTTATTAAATAAGTCTCATAACAATATTTTAATATGATTAAAGATGCTGCAGCTCATTTGTTAAGAACTTGGGAAATTAATCTGGGCAGGGCATTAATGTACTGGGGAAGGAAGGCATGTGAATCTTTTTTTTTATTATTATTATTATTAGTTTCTTTCTTTGCTACTGGTTGTATCAGTGCCTTATCAGGTAAGTGCAGGAGCTTAACAATGGGTTCTCTCAGCAAAGCCCTCTCTTTTCGCTGGGTGAGGTTAAAGAACAAACACATTGCTGTGAGCTTTTAAAAGCTTGATTTCAATTACATGGTAGTAGGGCAAAGCTCTCAAACACACAAAACTTTGACTTTGTAAAGATTGTGACCTCCCAGGTACACGTGCTTTAAGGAGAAAAAATGTACTTGACATGTCCCACTGCTGTTTCCACGCACCAGGAGCTGTGTGTATCGGGAAGAGGGGAGGGAGGCAGTGGCATTTGCAGCGGGATGGAGAAAAATCATTCCTTTGGGAAAGCAAAGCTCTTCTGTTTGACTAGTAAGAATTTTTAAGATAAATATATCCCTTATCATGGAATGACAAACAACGAGATCCAGGAAAGACTCTGAATAATTGAGTCCGATCTCCTGCATTTTGCAAGACTATTTGCCTTTCCATTCCTATTAACATCTTATAGGACTTTGTCTTTACTAATGTTTGTTTGTGGTAGTACCCACAATGTTATAGGCACTTTCTAGGCTTTCAGGAAGAGCTGGTGCTTTCAGTCTCTGGCTGGACAGACAGGCAAACAGACAGAGGTCATGGCAGTAGAACAACAAAAAGACTTTTCTGCGCAAACTGAGACCCACTGTAGCTGGTATGGATTTCACAAAGGGGGTTTAAGGATGTTGTTTCTTCCCTATCCCACTTTGCCCTTCACTTGCCTGGAAGCAGAGCCTGTGCTCGAGGCCACAGCCACACAACTCTGCACCTTTCACGCTGGGCTGCTCTGGCCCCAGCCAGGCAGGAATCAGCTAAAAAAGGGGCATAAAACTGTGTGTAGGAGACTACAGAATGTGCCTCGCTTCCCAACAGGTTTTCCACCTGAAGGGGGATATTTTATAAGGCTATTTGAAGAGGTAAGACACCCACTGAAAGCCAACAGGAGCTGGATTCCTACCCATCCTTTGAAAATCCACCCTGTCTTTTAACACATAGAAACTGATAAGGCTGCACACTGATATTGCCCATGGCATTGCTTAAAAGAAAAAAACAAAACAAAGCGGTGCAAGACATGGGGATGAACTGGTTTTGTCCACACTAAAACTCAGTTTTCCTTCTCAAGCCTTCTATAGGACTCTGCCTCTGAGCCTGTTGGAGGGAAATTAAGTAACGTTCCTAAACATAAAGGGAGATATCTAATCCCCTAGCCTGTCATAGTTCATCCTGTTCAATACATCAGCCGCCCTGGCAGTGTATTGGAGAGGTAAATGCAAGCCATACTGTTTTGGAAGTAAACTGAAAGATGCACACAAAACTGAATCAAACTCCTTGAAAAAGTGTTTTAACTGCTAGGAAACACAGCAGGGGTCAGATCAGCTAGACAATACAGAAGTCCAGAAAATAGTTTTTAAATGGTGCAGGTTAACCCCTGTTCAGTTTGCAGTTGTGGTCTCATGCCGGTGCACCGGTGGTGCAAGGGGGCAGACCCCTGCCCTCCCTCCCTGCTGCGCATCTGCCTCCTGGGGAGTGGCATGAGCCCTAGAGTGGGCTGCCCAGCACGGTGTGTTTCGTGGGCTCAGTGGGTGCTGGTCACCCTGTCAGATATCTCTCGATGTTTTTTTAGCTGCCCGTAGCAGCACTTAGTGTGGTAGGTAATGGGGTAGTGGAAAGAGTTAAAAATCTTTCTCTTTTTAGTGCTAGGTCCACTATTTGTGTGAGCAGGAGCTCCCTATCAGGGCTGGGCTTTGTAATGTATTCCATCTATTGATAAGGAGGCAAAATAACATTTCTAAATTGTTCAGGGTGTTTGCAGAATGCCAAGGCACTCCAGTGGCCTTCTATACAGAGCACTGCTGATGATAAATCATAAAAGATATTCTAGAAGCTCCTATTTGCTTGTGGAAATATCTGAAATACTGGAAAGCTCACAGATTTCCCAAGGTAGGCGAAGCCGCCATTCAGCAAATTTTCCCTCTACTTGAAATGCAGTTTTCAAATCATTTAAAATTTAAGTACATAATGAAAATACAACATAGTCCCCATGGCTTCCCGCAGAGATACGATCCAGTCTCAGGCTCAGGCAGTATAGCAAATAGCCTTCATATACTATTTTGTGCTAGGTGATTTCAGTCTGCAGCACATTTTGTTTGAACCACACTCCTATATGCCTTCAAAGGAGGGCAGGAGCCTGCCCACTCAGAATAAATGCAGGAACAGAACCTCCTGTGCAAATATTAGTGTTCAGCATCTACTGCAGCCCCAGCGAATATATTCATAACACATGTACAATTCAAAGGAAAAGGTTATGTGCAGTACATGGACATGTACTGACATGGCCCATGAGTTTCGTGTGGAAGCACATTCACTGTCCTAAAGTAAGTGTTGTCATCAAAAAAACACCTAATTTTCCTAATATTATTGATGCAAAGGACTGACAGAAAAAAATAAATCAGGTTTCTCTGGAAAATGGAGGAAGTTTCACCTAATTCTTGTGGAGCTTATTCCAAAATGTTTTCCTAAGTTTCTATGCTAAGAGGCAGCTATGTCAATAAATTTCTTGGAAGCAGGAGGCTTGCTGTGGTTTGTACATTCCTGTGCAAGAGGAAGGTGGAAAACCTGCAAAAGGTACCTGTGAAATAACCTCTCGGTAAGGAGAGCCTTCCCTACATGCAACTGCAGGCTTCCTTGTGCCCTGAAGCTTGAAGGTTTATAACCCTCCCAAAACGCTTAGAGTGAAATCTAGCTTCCAGCGATGTTAATAGCAAATGGGCTGTTATTTCCAATAGGCCCAGAATGTCATCGTTACCGCTTTCTTCCTTGTTCTTTCTCATGCTGCCACCATGTTCACTATTCAAATGCTGAGACATGTTAAATTATATTTATTTAACTGATTGTATTTAATGTATCACTGGCATAGCAGCCACCACTATGCACAGCATTGGGATGCTGAATAAAAGGCTGCAGCGATCTTGTGAGACTGTAGCACGCTGTATGTTTACATATGAAAGCAGGTTCAATATGCACTACATTGTGGCGTCCCCATGATGCCTCTCTTCAGCGCTTGTTAGTCCAAGAGCCTTCTTACTTTCTCAGAGCTACTCCTTATGCATATGCATATCTCCTCATAATAATGCCATAAGGCTGCTAATCTATTCTCCTTCAACCCCCTCCTTAAAACTCACTTTTTCTGTGGTGACTGGAAAACATCTGACAATAGCCCAGCAGCTGGTGTGCTGCTACTTATTCTACTGAAGATGATAAATACACCGTTATCCCGACTCCTTTATTTCCCTCTTCGTTGTATCCACCTGTTGTTTTCATCCCATACTAAAATGGTGAGATCTTTAGAGGAGAAACTGTTGGCATTATTAAAAAACACATGTCACCCACCATGACATGGTTCTCTGAGTAGGGTCTCTCCTTACTACCCCAATATGAATAATTACAGGCATATTGTCTAAGCAATATTATATTCTTTCACGAATGAAACATCACATATTCCTTCCAAACATGCTGCTAGGTTTGCCTCAGTATCTGCTCTGCCCATTGCAAAGCTACCAAGAAGGCAGAAAATATTAGTCTTTGGAGGGCAAGCCGGATTTTTTTGTTTAATATGGTGAAGTACAGTGACGATTGCTGTAAATCGGAGATCAGTGGCACCTTCTCAATCCCTTCTCCACTCCCCTTTCCTTGTGCCCAGCCCAGCCTCCCAAATTTCCAGGCATTTGCCCCCTGGCTGCGAGGCAAGGGGTTTGCCAGCCCCGAAGTGCCCACCACCCCAAGCCTCCCCCTCCCTAGTGCACGGGCGAGGGGTGCAGAAGCAGCTTCTTCAGTACAAAGCCCAGTATCCTTGCCAAAAGGCCCACGGCAAATTCGATTTCGAGTAGCATCAAGGCACGTGTTGTGTACATTGTTTTACTGGAGTAGATGTGGCTTGGTAGTCCCTCATCTGTCAAGATCCAACCTGCATGCAGACCTGATTCCTCTCCAAGTCTTGCCAACCTACCTTAGATAATAATTTCTCCCTTCCTGCAGAGTGGATTTTTTATTTTATTTTTTTTTTTAAATTGTCACCATTTCAATGTGGACTCGTTTTTTGAAATTTCCAAGTCATGGCATTATATTACTATGTGAGGCTCTCAGCTTTCAGTTTTTCACAAAAGAAATTTTGAGTCTACCTCTTTGCAGAGGAGAGTTTGAAACTGCAGATTCTGAGCGGAGGCGGCAATTACAAGCATCAGCACACTATTACTATGTTTGTTAAAACTGGGTTATCTTCAGCCTATTTCATATTTCATATGACAATCTAAATGTACTCTTGTGCTTGAACATACTACAAGAGTGAAATATCAGTTTTGCTTTCTCACTTCAATACTTTGTAAAATCTGAATTTTTTATTAGGCTATTAAAACACAAAATGTGGTATATCTCTGACACTTTCTGGGTAACAGCTGTTATGGCAGCTAGTTATAATCAAGCAATTTGGAAAGGAAGTTAATTTTCAGTTTAAAATGGACAATTGTCTTGTAGAAATGTTTGTGAAAAGCCAACTATAAAAGCTGTTTCAAAACTGAAGATGTGGGTGCTTTTGCACTTACCCAATCTGGAATTTGAAACTACACAGATTGTGTGACTTTTATGACTAGTCACAACGGAACAAAATAACCCAAATTTCAAAAAAATCCCAAAATTCCCAACCCCAATAAAAAGCAAGCCAGTGGAACAATCCAAGAACGAACAGATATTTTTTAATCTAAAGGATAAACAACCATGAGAAAACTGCAAACTTTTAGTACACTGGGCTGAAATAATTAACTGCATAAGTTATAAATCACTTACTCATCTTAGGATGGCATCTAAAAGATTGATGATAAATACTCGTCTTCTAGGTTGTTTGTTACAAATTGGGAAAGTCTGTGGAGCGTTCCATTAAGATCTGCCCCAATACATGCTGCAGTCGAAGTAAATCCTTCCATTCAATCCAGTAGGTATGGGATCAAGGCTGTTAAGAAGCTCATTCAGACTTCCAAAGCATTGACTGAAGATGGAAAACGAAGGCAAATTTTATGGATAGGACTTAGTGGACCAGCAATGCCCGCTGGTGATTCTGCATGTCAGGGGTGAACTAGGACCACCTTTCCTAGATGGCATTTCAGTGACAGCTCTGCCAAGGTACTGGTGCTGGTGTACATGGTATCACTTAGGACCTTCAACACAACATCTTTCAGGTGTTCTGTGCTGAAGGCCACAACTCCCTTGGACCACACTAAGAGTAGAAATGAGTCCTACTTAGCTGTGGAAATGGTTCCCTCAGACTTGCACTCTGTTAATGGGTTTGAAATGATCATTCAGCTCAGCCATAGCTTCTTCTAAGGCTTTCCCTGTGTGGTGTAATGCTTACCTCTGCATCCAGCCAAGGCAGTCATGGGAGAAGGAGCTCTAGATCACTGTTTTGCAGTGCTGCTTGGATAGGCATTACCATCTTCTTTTCCCATTTCTATTTTTCCCCCTTTTTCTACCTTGGCTTGCTTTCCACCATCCCTTAGATCCCTGTCTCCTCCCTGAGCCCCATCCTGCTGCTCCACCTTAACTTGCCCTTGCCTCATCTTTGGGTTTGTGTCCTCAAAATAAGACCAGCTCCCAGCAGCAGTGGCCGTGACATAATGTGACAGAGCTCACTGAGGGTTTTCCCCCTCCTTACCTTTCCTGCTGGTGGGAGCTTCTGCTCAGGATGTGCATGGGCGAGAAGGCTGACCGCTCACATTTCAGTAAATAGGATGGGACACAAAGTGACCTAAGAGACGTTCTGTGCTTTCTTGCATAATTTGCACTACACCCATGCTTAATAGCCTGCAAACTGGGCAGTGTAACTAGAAGACTGAAGAGGGGACCTAAGTGATTATTATGCAGTGACCGAAACCATGACATTAAAATGCAATGTGTTAATAACCTTATCAAGAATAATTTGTTACAGATTTGTCAGGTAGCAAGGAAGAGCAAATAGAAGGTTGTGTGTGTGCATGCACGCACCAAGACAACCATTACATTGGCTGGAAGCTCTTTTGTAAGCATAGAGGCATGAAATAGCTAGTGATCAGTGTAAAAGAAATTACTCTTACCAAAGCAGAAAAGACTATTATCTGTTGTATGATAACGACCTCTGGGTTCTTGGAGCTTTACACAAAGTCAAAAAGGAGGTGGCATTCTGGGTTGAGCTCACAAAACCCAGGACAGCCAAGGGGCAGAAGCCTGGTGAGAGGTGAAGGTAGTAGAACGGAATTTCTGCAGTGGTCAGCTCACTTCTTGGTGTGCATAGTAGGTTGGTAATGAGTAGATAGCTATTTGGAAATGTGCGCCTGTGGTGGGAGGTTGTGCCATCCAAAGGGAATAATGTGCTTTGCAAAGAAGGTCATGGAAGACTTACCAAAACAGTATTAGTAGGGCTGTTATGCCATGGCAAGGCAATATCAAGGTTCAGGACTGTTAGCTGTAGTATTAACGGTTACTATTTCTTGAAGGAATGGCGGGGGGTGGTAAGATCTTTGTATTTCAAAGAATTTATAATACAATGTCCTTTTTTGCACTTTGCCAGAAACACTACCAGGACATCCACTTCAAAAGAATAGTTTGTTTAGGTTTAAATTATACTTAAGGCCAATTCCACAGCTATGCAGTGATATTAAGTAGCACAATGTCATATTGTATGCAAACGCTCCTGTCTTTAGAAATACAAAGGAAATTCTATGGATTAACATCCAGCAAAACAAAAAGTTATTCAGTTAATCAGCAGCACTTCTTTTAAAAAGCCCCATGCTGAAACTAGAGGCATGAAAAGCCTATGTTGTACTTAGATGCTGCTCTAATCATTTACCTTGTCCTTTTTTTGAAAGAGAGAAAAAAGCAAAACAAAATAATCTTGTGCCAGTAACAAAAAAAAAAAAAAAAAAAAAAAAAGAAAGCTTTCTGTCAGCTGTGGCACGTTTAAGCACCCTTAATATTTCATCAGACACTGCACTTACTTCAGTATTTTAAATAAGATTTAATAAATAGGTGCATGTTCAGACTTGTACAGCCCTACTTTTGTCTGTAGTTGGCAATGTGCTGCTGTATGTGTTTGACTGCGCAGTTAAGAATTTTAATTACTTACCTGTTCTATACAGACACTCATTCTCTTTTAACTGTTTATTAAAAAACTAATACTGTAGCCGTTGTGCAAGAAATCTTCCGCTTACTGTAGAGCTGCAATGCTGTCCATAGAAGGGCCCTATTTTCTGAATGTACCCCCACATTCCCCTTGACCCCTACTCCCAACCTCCAGTCTCTGGAGTTCCCACAGACCTGAGATGTTCACGCAGCTCTGACACTGGGTTTTGTGACCACTTCACAGTGAATGTCTTTGCTGTTAGTTATATGGAGATGTCTGAGATTTTGCTGTCTGCATACCCAAATGGATGGCACAAGTAATGTGTTTTATTCTCAAGTAAACACAGCCAGAGCTGGTGTTCTGTCTTCTTCTTCTTCTTTTTTTTTTTTTTCTTCTTCTTTTGTTTTGTTTTGTTTCCAACTTCGAGATTCATTTGGTAAAAAAATATTGAGGAGAACTGAGCAAACTCCACATTTGAGTCAAGAGCCAATGATATGAAATTGACTGCATCATCTTCTTTGCTGATGGGCTTCCTTAGCAATGCCATCCATTATTTATACATTTACAGTACCTAAAGACTAAATGGGTTCAAGATGTTTTTTTACAAAACAAGTTCATGATCATTCAGCTAAAATAATTACAAAGCTATCTAGATATCACAAAAAAGACAACAGGATGAAAATAGTCCTTAATTTTAAGTAAACAGTGTTCAACAGTTGAAACTCAGCACCTCAAGAAGTTAATTTGTTAATCATAGCTGTGTTGCTCTCTTTGCTGCTGTAGATTTGGCCTAGCTTGAACTAGACACATAATTTTTAGATAACTCAAATTATGTGAGGTGAATGTCATCAGAAGGGTACATTGGTAAAGATGACTGTAGACAGATACCAGTTCTTACCGCTCCACTCCAAGCTGAGCAGTCTTGAGGCAGCTCTGCAATCTGCACTGTGTATGGCACTTTTTGGGTCAACGTATTTTGCGATTTAGCAAGAGAAGAGTGAAGTGGAAGAGTAGGAAGGTTTCTGACCTTATTAATGAAGATGCTAGATCAGACAGCCAGAAACTGTGACTGTCCTAAAACAACGGACATTTCCAAACAGTTGTATATATGTAAATATGCAGATAGGCATTTATTTTCCAAAATTACATCCTATTTGGGGTTCCATAGTCCAGAATGAGTCCTGAGTACAACAGAGGAGAAACAGCTTAAAAGGTGATTGATGATGTCATTTTAAGTTTCTAAAACTTGGGTGCAAATGCAAGGATTTGAGCCAAAAATATTTTAGGTTATCCTTGAAATGTGGCTTTTGATAGTAGTGTACTCACTGTTGGATTTCTGAGGGCATTCCAGTATTCGATCTAGCAAAGATTTAAGCACTGGATTAAACCTTTAAGTACTGAATCCTGGCCATTTCAGGAAAACCTTAGGTTGTCTAACACATCCAGCCATGTTTGTCTGTGGATGTTCTGCTGAAATGTCCTTTGTTCAGATGGGGCCAGTGGGCCTGACCTTGTTCTGTTATACAGCTGAGCATCTCTTCTGAGCTTGGTGTTCTTTGACTTGAGTGCCACACTGGGGTTTCCACAACCGAAAGTGTGGTGGCTTTATCTGGTAAAGTGAGATGGGAAGCCTTGACTGTCTGCTTTGCTATAGACAGGTATGTTTTCATCTGACAAATCTCAGAGCAGACAGTGTCTAATTCCACACATGTGAGCAGATATGATGAAAGCATGTCCAGGTCATGCTAGCTAGCTGAGGAGTGGTATCCAGGCTCAATCTATTTGTCATGCTTGTACTTTACAGTGGACGCTCTGCAAAGATCTTCAAGCTAACATCACACAGGCTGTGATATGACATTTTCCACCTCTGGCTAGAGATACTTGCTCAGTGTCCAGTCATAGAAAAGTTGTACAAGCTTGATGTTATGCTCAGGTACATAGACCACGTCTCTCTGCAAAGCTACAGAGCGGAAAGTGGTGAGCAATCTCAATGCAACCACTTTGCCACTGCCATCTTTGCAGACTCCATCACTATGAGCAGCATGGGCATGTGCTTAGATGGTAACACACAGAGTTAATATGTAAGTGGATCCCACTCTGTCTAGCTATTTCATTTTGCTTTGCAGATTGTGTGAAAATACTGAATGCATGGTTTGTGACTAGCCAGTTCTAAGTGGTCTTCAAATTTGCCCAGGGACCCTGCTCCTAGGATTAAATTTAGCATGCCTGCAATTGCAGTCTACTTACATACGTGTTCATTTAAAAGTGCCAGCCGACTGTCTATAAGGTGTCGATATTCACATTTCTTAGTGTTCTAGCCTTTATCAGTTTAGATATGTGAAGGGTGGTAGATCTGCACAAAAACATCCTAGTTTGTTTTCAAAGGATGACTTCTAATCCTGGTAACTTCCTCGTAAAAAATTAAAGGGTGCTTCTCTGAAAGGGAGAGTGGGAGGGAGGAAATGTCCTTATTGGCATCCTTTGTTGTTTCTTTCATTTGAGTGTTTTCTCCTCCTTCCTCTTGCTTTTCTCACATTTCCTGCCTACCTTTACACTTGTTCACTTGTCAAGAGAAAGATGTTGATATCCTGTTGGCCTATTAGCTATCTGTTTGCTTGGTTTGCCAGACTGCTTCAATATGTTTTAGCACATTTGAGAAAGATAGCCTTTTCTGTGAAATTTTTAGATGTTTGTATCGTGGTTTTCATACTGAAGCTTTTACAACAGAAATCATATATGCAATTCAATTAATAAATATCAAATGTTACCTTTGCTCTGAGATCCCAGGAAGCTGGTGACCGTTTCTGCACTACCTTCTGCTCTGCCTCCTTTTCTTATGCAAGAGGAACAGAGGGAACAGGGCAAAATCTTTGGGGAGAAACAAGAAATCTCTTAGTCATTCTTCTGGAGTGAGGACAGGCACTGGGAGCATCCCTGCCCCTTCCTTTGTCCTCCATCAATTTGAACACAGCAGATGGTTGCATCAAGCCATGTTGTAACAGCAGTATGAGCTGGTTTAAAGTAGAAGTACCAGGAAATCTGTGCATTGATTTAGTTAGTGACAAGGTTCATCTGATACAGACAAGCATATATCATGGATGAGGTGGACAGAAAAAAACATGCAAAACCAAGTTAAATCCTCAATTTTAATGATTTTTCATGGGAACTGTGAGAGCTTGTCATCATACGAGTTAAAAAAAAAAAAAAAGAAAACCTTGTATTTTTGTGATAATTTTTCTAGCACCTCCTTGCATGCTAAAGACAGTGTGTGCGTGTTCTCAAACAAGAACTCAAGAACGTTAACCAAAATGTTTAGATTTGACTTTATCTCTCCACAAATTAGGCACCTCAGCTAGATTATCTGGCTCCTTCACCGGCTAGTGGGGAGCGACAGGTACTCCCAGTCACATTCACTTCCAGGATCCTCAGCTACCTCAAGTAAGGGGGATTAATTGCCCTTTGAGAATGTTTCCTTTTCCTTGGCTATAAAATATGCCTAAAAGTCTGTTTTATATAATAACCTGCAGCCTCCGGGGAAATTCCTGTGGGCAGCCTTTGCCCACTTGTTTATCCCCCAGCTCAGATATTTGGAGTGATACGCGGAAGAATTACCACTGTGTATCCAGATTAAATGTACTAAACACATACGACACACACTGCATGTTAAAGGACTGTTTTCCTACTCTGGTCACTGTGGCTTCATACCTAAAAGTTGTTATTTATAGTATCTTTTCTTCCTTTGCTTGATTGATATGACTAAAAACTACCTGCAGCAAAAATACAGAAGACAAGCATCACAAAACTGAAACAAAATGAGATGTTATGCCAGATATCCTATATGCTAGTTGTGCTATAGAAGCCTTTGATTTCGAACAGTACTTTCCAGAATGAAGCAATCCTTCAAAACATTTTACCTCTTTCACCTAATATTGGTGTACTATTCCTACGAGTGCTTTGCTAACTTGAAGTGCTATCTAAATGCTAATTATTGTTCCTCCATAACTTGGAAAAGCAACCTTTCCTCAAACAGTCCATCAGGGATAGTTTATTGTATATAAATGCACCTTGCTTATAATCCTGGGCTACTCACAGTACAAAAATGAAATCATATCCAAGTCCAATTTATTCTTTTCAATCTCTTTTTTATACGAAGTAGCTGAAAGATAAGTATTGTTGCTGGGCCACCTGTCTTCTCTGATCTCTGCCTCTTCCTTCTCCAGTCAGGTTAAGTTAGAACTACACTGGGATGCACTGGATTTTACCTGGATTTTTTTCTGTGGTTTTCATAGCTCCTTTCTGTTACAGCTTACATTGGTGCACATCATTATGCAGCCTCTCAAGATACAGCAATTGGTCATTTTGGGGAGTTGCCCCTATAGGGCTTCTTCGGTGGGGCATGAGAATGGCTGTGGATCCACCTCCTGGACAGATTGAGCCCCATGAAGGGGGCTCCCTTCTCTGAGTGAACACTGCCCAGTTCAATCTCTGTGAATGACTAATTCTTCAGTTACCAAAACCAGCAAAAGTTGCCAGGTGAATAAGCAAAATGGCTTATTTAAAGATGTTGAAATGCAATATTCTGACTTTCTTGTTGGCAGAAGAGTGGGGAATCCAGGTTTAATTGTCAAATTCAACCTGACTTTACCAGTAGTTGCAGATTGCTTTAAATTTTGTGGGTGATCACCACTGTATTAACCTAAAAACCATGTGTTGTATTTTTGTTTTTTAACTCCTTCCATCCCAGTATCATCACCCTGTGAAGGACCGAGGTACCCCAGTCATCCAGCTAATTCATAGCTCTCAAACACCGACACCTGCAACTCAGCAGACGCTTTCCCTGATCATAATATCTCAGTGAAAGTATTTTTCTATGAGCTTCCGTCTCATTAGTAAGAGGCAATTTTACTAAAGCAGTTGGCAACTACTTTATAGTGGACTTTTAAATAAAAATTTGTTTCTATCTTACAAAGGCATGATTTGAAATGCTGATGGCCAAGGTTTATTTCCAACTTCAGTTGTTATACCATTTGCTTTAAAAGGTCTAGCATTAAGGTGTCAGAGATATTTCTTCGCTTTGCTTTTCTCTTCCAGGACATTAAAGGACACTTTCAAGTTGAACTTATCACGAGACTATGTGAAAATGAGAGTGTCTGATGTCTGGTGTAGGTGAGTTGACCAAAGAGATTGTGTGGCTTCAAATTTATCTTTTTGTTCTGAAAGAGCAGAAGTCAGATCTGGCAATTAGAGTGAATTATGGTTCCGTTCCCAAACCATCTTTTCACCAGATACACAAAACCTCCCTATGTTTATGTTTGCCACTGGTGTTTGGTGGAGACGAATGTTTCTTTAGTCTTTGTTTGCTTATGGGAAGCTTAAGGCTTATGCAAAGATTGGCACCTAAGTATAAAATAGTTTCCTGCACAGCAATAGCTCAAGGTTTTGAAGAGAGGTCAGCTTTTAGGCTTTACTTTAATTGTTGCTCTTGTAATCCCGAGATGCTGAATGTTTTTTTTAATGCAGACATGGGCTGAGTAGACAAAACTTAAAAAACCCCCAGCTAAGTACGGTGCTAAGCTTCTGAATGTTTTCACAAGACACCTCAGGGAATGTGGAGTTACAGTAGCTTTTAGCCACTTCAGTTTTGTGAAAATTTGGTATTGTAAAACCTTTCTCCTGCTATTGAGGCTGAGGATCTCATTGTTGGGAATTAGTGTGACAATGGAGCAGGGTTACTACTGGGATTCTAAAAAGCAGTGTCTCTCCTAAGGGAAACTTACAGCAGAGTTCCTTGAACTATAGAGAGGAGTGCAGGTTTTAAATATCAGCTCTGAAGGCAACAAAAACAAATAGATGAAAGTTCTACTTAATGTTAAATCTTAACTAATTGATTTCTTGTTTTCCAACCTGCTTTTCCTTCTGAAACAAATTTCATGATAAAGTCCTTCCTTTTCTTCTTTTCTGTTATTGTTTCTGTTAAAAATGTAGAACTTTGTTCTAAGCTTTATTGAAGCTGTAACTCCATCCTACAGCAGAAATATGAATAAAATAATAACAGTAAATTCATTTAAATGAAATTGTCATCATACAGTTGACTTGTTAAAAGGGGGTCTCCAGTAGCCAGCTCCACAAGCTGCTGAATCATTGCTGGTGTGTTTCAACACCCACCTCCTCTCCTTCCCTCTAAATTTCTTCCATAGCGGCTAAATTCAGCTGAGAAGCTGGATGCTGGCTTGGTTGCGTTTCCCACTAACATCACTGTAATTTGCTGCCAGATCTCAGCACAGGGACATTCTACACACTTCGCTGCTCCGTTATGGCAGTGAACCAAATCAGTCTATTTTTTTCTAATAAACATTATCCCTGATTGAAAACGTTGCCTCTCTTCTGAAACTCTGACTATCGTTCTTGACCTGGGCTGGACTTCAACTAACGCCATTTACTTGTTTATTTTTTGTTATGCTTCTCAGGAAGCACCAATATCCAAATTTTTAACAGCATCTGTATGTATAAGGCCCTTTTCCAGTGTCTGACTGCAGAATAGACTCAGGGAAGCTTGTCGTTATAGCTGCCTTTTATTTTTAACTCCTCTGCATTTTGTGAATTAGATTGTGCTCTTGTCTGATCGAAGTGAATAAAAACCCTTCTCAGCTCACTGGTCTGAGGTGTGGGTTTGGTCCCTGATCTCAGCTACTAAAATCAAGGATCAAATATCTCAGGAGAAGGCCTCTGCCTTTATTCTCTGGCCAAGGCTGCTGTCAAGAGATGTGAGAATTAAGCTGAATTCATTCTTCAAGGGAGAGATAACTTCCGTCTGCAAACGAGCCTTCAGATGGGACGTGTTGTGGAGCCACGGGTTATTGCCGAGCCCCGAGGGTCTCACCCTCCACTGGCTACACACTGTTTGGCTCTTTTAACTTCTGATATTTTACTCCACTCATAAGGGTGAACTAATTGAAGAAAGGCAGTAGTGTGGGTTTGAAAATGAATAGGATACGAGCGAATAACCCCCCTGTGCTGCAGTACTTGTGCAGTGAGTGGTGGCACCGTGTTCTGCGGCTGAGTTACCTGCAAAAATCATGAACTAAACACTGTGCTCTTACCTCAAAATGGGGAAACAGGCAGGTGGATTTCCCAGAGTGGTCAGATGCCTGACCTCAGGCCCCTACCAAGGGCATGGCTTTTAGAAAATAGGACTCTCCCTGGACAGACACCTGCACCTTGGGTCATCCAGGAGCCTTCTAACATTTGAGGCTATGTGCTTTTAAGTGGTCACATGACTTTTGCTACAAGCCAGGCAGCTATTTTCACACCTGTATTGTCCTGCTGCTTCCAAAAAAATGAACCATGTAGCTCCTGGCTATGACACAGCCTCAAGAAGATTTCATGTGAGCCCAGAGATCTTTGCAAATGTACAGATCCTTTGTGGATCTCACTTACAACCTCAGGAACAGCGCCAGCATTTCAGGTTGCAATCACATTTGCTAACTTACTATGCAAACTACTAGAAAATTAACAGATATGAACCTAGAGAAGGATATCTATATCAGGTTTATGCTAGAAATTACATTTCTGAGGCTGCCTAGAAGTAGCTCATCAGAGGGTTATAAAAAATGTATGATGCTTTTTGCCATTGGTGAGGCAGTGCTAGCTGAATTAATCCACTCATATTTCTTTATATGTATAAAAAGCCTTAGCTTCTTTTCAGCCTTTATTCTTGCTGTAGTGTAGCAGGTATTTGAGTAAAGTCAGTGATTTTTCTTCCTGTCTACTTTAGAAAACAATACTCGTAGGCTCTTTCTTTGACTTAAACACATTCATTCTTCCTAAAGCTTTTAAAAGAAGCAGAGCTTTCAAGATCAAAGATATTCATACAACACCTGTACTAACACTATTTTCAGTCGTTATTGACCATTCTTTGAGATATTGTTTTATGCAGGTGCCTTTCCAGTGAGTGCTTTAGAATGTAAGGGAATACTGAAAATAAGCACACAGAGCATCTGTGTATCTTTTTATCACACTTTAAAAAGCAGACCTTGTTGACAAATGGATGGAAAAAAGCACACATAAATATAATCACTTCACTCCTCTGCTCCTTGCGATCCAGGGTATTAGAGAATCTTCAGATTGTTGCTCACATGATCATGAAATCACTGTGTATTCTGTAGGATTCATGGATACGAGCCAGGAATGAATATTTACAAGTGGTAGGCAAAGCGTGTCACTTGATAATAATTTTTTATTACCTCTTTTTAAATAATGGAAATTGTCTTGCCAGGGAGCAGAAATAATTCAACATGTCTTAGATTACCCATCTAATTCAGTCTAGAGAGTGTCTGGTGAATACTTACAGGGAGCAAGTGAGAGAGAACTTGTAGGCTTTAAATTGTTCTCAAAAAGCACTTTGCAAACACTTACGAATATCAAAGTAGAAATAGATGTGAGTTCTCCAGTGATCTAGAAACAAAATAAAGGGGAATGGAAAGGGATAAACATACAGTAACGGTTCCACACAGACAGTAATTGACCTATTGCTGTTGGCAGCTATATTACATTTAAAATCTGTCTTCCTGTCCTGCTATATTTCTGTTTTAGCATTTACCAGACATGAACTGGACATATTTCAAGACTCAAGTATAGAAATAAATACAGACATTAACAAAATGGCTGTACTCTGAAGCAAAGGGTAGTTGAACTCAATGAAATGACAGTTACTGCTTAATCAGGAGTTGGATCAAGAATTAAAGAACAAAATAAACTTGCTTTCTTGTGCAAATGAACCTACACTTATTTGTTTCTTAAAAAGGGAATGTATATTTCCCTTCAGGACAGGATGTATAGGTGGGCTTTTATGACTTTAATCTGAAGCAGTCGATTGTAGTGCAATGTTTGTATGAGTTTGAATGGTAAATTTCTTTAATTTCCTTTTTTCTCCTAGGACAGTAGGTATTTTAAAGGAAAAGGGAGATGATAGAATAATCCAGTCCCAGAATGAGAGCCCAGATACCAGGCACTATATGTGAGAACTGAATATTCATAACCATGTGCTTGAAGGCGAACAGACTGCAGACCAGTTAGAGAGAAAACACTCGTCAGAAAATGGTGTGATGCAGGTTCCTTCCTGCAGATAGGCCCATGAACAGGTACTTTACAAACTGAAATAAACAGGGTATATTTTAGCTCTTGAATAAAATGGGTTTTTAAAATTTCATTTTATTATTTTTTCTTTTGCCTGCTTGCAGTGTGGCACTCTGTGAAGTCATGATGTTTCGTGGCAATTCTGTATTAGCAGTAGCTGAACTCAATAAGAAAACTGGTGTAAGTGAAACCTGCTGCAGTCCCTGAAGTCAGTGCTAACAATGCTAACAGCTGTGGACTGCAAAGAGATGGGAGAAAGGTGTTCCAGCAGGGTCAAACCTGGGGTTCTGCTCCCAGCGCTAAGCACCTAAAGCACTCCTGACATTAGAGATGCATGAATTCTTCCAAAAGAGGGCAGAAGCAGCATTTAGAGAGTCCCCTTGACAAATAGCTACCTTCACCCAATTGCAGTCTTCTGTCTCCTGGTATTTCAGAATACAAACCTCTGGCTATGCAAAGCAAACTGTAAGAACCAGCCAGGAAACTTCACAAATGCTGGAACACCTACACGACACTGCAGATTGCAAGATGTGTCAAAATCCTAAATGCTAATAGTCTTCCTGACAGCAAACTCCAGCAGGGAAGGTACAGACTGCAAAATAAGTGGAATGCCAAAGGTTCTTTTCAGCTCCTAATATTCATATTGTTTCATTATGATTTCCATTTGAATGGTTTAATAATAGTTTAATAAAAAGTCTGAGGAAGTGTGTGAGTTTGCATATAGTCCCTTGATAAAAGAAAGACAGAGGAATAAAGAATTGGTGGCCAGAAGGGTATGAAGTTATGATGTTATGTAGCCACATGTAACCGATGTAAAATTTTTTGGACATTCCGGGCAAAAAGATCAGACCCAATGTGTCACCTTACCCCAAGGCAATGAAGTCATTAAATAAAAGGCTGAAAGGGACCACAGGAGGTAATTTAGTCCAGCTCCCCACCCTAAGGCAGGATAACGTCTACCTGCGTCATTCCTGACAGATGTTTGTCCAACCTGCTCTAAAAAACCTACACATGATCATGTCTGCCAGGTACCCAGGCAGACTTTCTTGCGTGTTTGGCAATGCTTGGGTAGCCTGTCAAACCAACAAAGTCTCATTGAGTTGACAGTTGAAGAAAGTAAGAGAGAAAAAGAAATATATGTATATATATGTATATGCCCTTGCAGCACAAGAGAAATTGTATTTGATTTTATGTTACTGTCTCACTGGGAAATAATTCAGATTCTTTTTCATGCACTGTTTAGGTAGAACATACATAGTGTGATCTGCAGGCCATCGAAACTGGGCTGTGGTGAGTAAATACAGAAGCTGAAGTACGTATATATGGAAGAATTTTGTGGGCATTAGAAATTTCGAACCCAATTTGGAAGACACAGCAGATATCTATGTTCTCATTTTAAGATTTGTCTTTATGAGGTTCAGATATTGAGACAGCCATGCACCATGTTTCCCCAAAATGTCTGTCACATAAACTCTATCCCAAGATACAGATCAATACACCTTTCCAAAGTGTTGCACCAAAAATGTATAAGAATAGTCAGCATATAGCTCTGTGACTGTTGCCCTTGGATGACATTAGGTTGGTTCAGTATAGCCACTAGGAAGGGCTCACCGAGGTGACTCTATGTAGACCAATCTATGTGTTGGAAAATTTGAGATGGTCAGGGAAAAATACTCTTCAGTTCTGAAGCAGACTGAAAAATTTCAACTGATTTTAAAAATTCAGTGTCAATGTTTTGATTAATTTCTAGGTTTTGATCTTGTTTAATTTCTATAAACTGAACTAAGGCAAATTAATAATTAAAAGTAATTTCACTTTAAGGTACCTGGTACGATACCGTAGGATATTTTTCAGGATTGCTAGCCATAGCATTCACAAGGATTCTGCCTACAGAATATTAAGTGTAAGCCTGTTTTCACACTCACCAGGATCAGACATTCTGTTCCACTTCTTACATAGCTGCGTTGGCAAGGGATAAACTTGTCAGTATTTTGCTTTAAAACCCCGCTTACCTGACAGAAGAGGCAGACAATAGTTTTCCTGTTGCTAGCAGTTACTGTCAAAAAGACCATGCAGAATTTAATGATGTCTTTTAAGGGGTTTTTGCTAACTTATTTTTCTGCTGGCAGTTAAGACAGATTTTGCTTCTGACCTAGGTGGCAGGTTGAACGTGTAAGAGAGCTTGTGGCAGTCTCTGGATGTGGTGGGATCTCTACTTCATATGCAGGACTGAATCGTGCTGTGAACAACATCTTCAGTCTCACAAAAAGGTGTTCATTGTCCAGATAATTTTATTTTGTGTTTTGATAGTTTATGTCTAAAAAGGCAAAGGACATAATTTATGAAATCTAGTGAACTACCTTATGCTAATACAGGACAAAGAAGTTGAGAAGACATTGCCTCAGCACAGACAGGAGAAGGAGAAACAAAGGGAAAATGGTATCACTGAAATGCACTCACACCTTTATCCAAGGATCCCTAGCATTTTAGAAATATACAGGGGCATGTCCTCGGATCTCTTAAAGCAATTTGTGAGACAAAGTTATAACCACGATTTTCTGTTGTACCTACTGATTTTTTGATACTTCTTCTGAGAAATGCCTTATGGATGAGTCTTGACTTTTCAGAATTGTGGAAAATACACATCTTCATCTGCAGTGCACAAAGTTGGCACGAGTTTAACAGGCCCTGAGAACTGGACCCAAAAAATGAGTTTCTGAATGCAGGTGTGCATAAAACCCCAAAAAGGTAGTCTATATAGTAAGGACAAGGTTGTGCTGAATATATTTGAGGAGAGCAATGGACACAATCTAAATATAATTCTCCAGGTTTTATTGCAAAAGCCTACACAACCCCACAGGAATTCCAGCAGAAATGGGATGGAATAATTTAGGCTGAAAAGGACCCTGGGAGTCATCTTGTTTGATGTCCCTCTCTCAGCAAAGCTATAATCAGAGCAGGTTGCTCAGGAGCGTCTCTGAACAAGTTTAATTTTCAAAGACGGAGATGCAAAAGCCTTTCTGGGCAGCCTGTTCCCCGTGTCCATGCAATGTCTCTCTCGCTGCACCTTGCAGCTGTTACACATTCTCATTTTGCTGCGTAGCCCTGGAAAGAGCTTGGCTCCCTCTCCTCCATAACCCCTCATTAGGTAATTGAAGCTAACAATTAGTTTTCCTTCTAGCTTTCTCTTTTCCAGGCTAAACAAACTTCAGTCTCTCTTGTCCATAAAGCGTGTCAGCCTTCCCACCCGTTCTGGTGAACCTCACTCCGTTTTGACAAAATCCTGCTTGTACTGAGGGGTCTCAAGCTAGACAGAGCTTTCCAGGTGCCACCTCATAAGTAAAGAACTGAGGGGAATAATCACCGTTTACTTCTCTGTGCTTCACATACCAAAATCAGACTGTAGTTCTGAAAGCTGTTCTGTGCAGGGCATCAGATTATTTCTAAGAACAGCCTAGTGAATCACAACGATGATGATTGTAGGGATCACAAGAGATAAGACAAAACCAGTAATTTAAAAGCATTCCTCAGAGAAAAATTCTCAATTATTCTGAATTTAGCCCAAATTGTATCTGGATTTCCTCTGACAGCTCAGGCAGTTGGAAGCCACACAGTCTTCCATCTTCCTTCTTCACTCAGGGTGGTGAGGCACTGGCCCAGGCTGTCCAGAGCAGCTGTGGGTGCCCCATCCCTGGCAGTGCCCAAGGCCAGGCTGGACGGGGCTGGGAGCAACCTGGGCTGGGGGGGAATGTGTGTGTCCCTGCCCATGGCGGGGGGGTTGGAACTAGATGAGCTTTAAGGTCCTTTCCAACCCAGACCAGTCTATGATTCTGTGATGCCATGTTTGTATGCAGGTGTTAACTTGCAAGTTCGATGAATGACTGTGTGTGAGGGCTGATCCCTGCCAGAAATCCAGACCTAGCACTCAGACCTCAACATTACATCTCATTCTAACATAAACAGCACAGAAAAGCCTACTAAGTATTAAAAAATCTAACTTCAGGATTATAAGGGTAGACTACACTAAAAAAAATTTTTAAATTCCCCATCTTTCCCTCCATTTCTTTCTATTTCCAAAAAAATATTTTGAAATTTTTTTTTTTTGAGTGCCCCCTTTCAAAACGTTAGCTGCCCACAGCAAGATTATCATAAATATTTGTGGTTCTGGAGCACTTTTGGGACCATGCCTTGAAATAGGAGAATGGCAGGTCATGCTTTCTGTCCATGCAGGAATTACCTGATGTCTAGGAGTGGGTGTGAACAGGCAATGGACATATTATCAATGGACAGATGAAAAAATATTCATGGTCAGGCTTGGTTGCATTGTTCCTTCATTTTTGAAAGAGATGTGAGAAGCAGGGTTTCTTCATGCATCCATTTAAAAAGTGAAGGTAGAGTTATATTGTAGTCACAAAGAAAGATGTCAGTGAACAGAAGAGCATAGAAAACAAGAGAATGAGGAAAAGACGAATATGAAGGATGGAAATAGAAATATAAATCCTTAAGCAAACCTCTACTGTCCAGGCTCATATTAAAATTGTATCCTATGAATATCTCCTGAATATTCAGAAAGTTACTCTTATGGAAACAACCAGACACTACGTTTTGTTCCACAGTCCAAATTTTCATCCCATATCCTTGCACAGTTCTTACTGTATATTTAATCTTATATGTACATGTGACAGGTTTGAAAGAAAATAGGTCAACAGTACTTAGGATAAGTAATACTTTAATCAATTTTAACGTAATTTCTGATGGATAGTGACTGAGGATAACATACTGCCTTCACTAATTCCATTTAAAGTAGCAGGGACATAAAAAAATCATATTGTATAAATTGCTTGGGAGACACAAATTATCTGTTTTATATTCCCACAGAAGCTATAATATCCAGCAAGATACTGTTAAGGACATGCAATAATTTTAGTATCTACTATGATTATTATTGATATACAACATACACATAAATTCAGCCTTCTTCAGTTCTATCTGGAGGAGTCCATGTGTGATGGATCTGATGACAGAGAAGACCTTAATGATAAGTTGTAACTGGACTTTTACTCATTTTATGCTTAATAAATTTTTACTTAAAAAAGATATCCAGTCATCTACAGTCTTCAAAAGGTGTTCGTATATGGTTAAGGGCAAAGCATACAAAGCACAGTTGTTGGAAACTATGTATTAAAAAATTTAAAACTGGTATCATTACAGTGTTTCTAAAATAGAACATGCACATTACTTTTAATGCACATCATACCATGCAAGACACAAGCAGTAAAAATTCCTTTTTCTTTAAATTTTTGGTAGAAAGATCAGTACTCCCAGTAAGAATATTAGAACCAAATCTCTAGTACACACCCCTCAGTGTAGCTCCATCAATGCCTATAGCACTGTCATTTTATACAGGCTTGACATGAAAGAAATGATGGCTTGACTGTATATTTGGGCTTAGGACCTTTCTTGTAAGAGTGACATTCTAGGGGAGAAAAAAAAAGATTGTATTTTCCAAGGTGGTAGAAGAGTATGAGTAGTACCAGGCAGTGAAAAGTTGACAGGCAACAGAAAGTGATGGATGCACAGATGCTGGAAGAACAGTACAAGTGCAGTCCTAGACACAGAAGCATGGGAAGCTCCAGTAAGAGTAAAGAGGATTTTTTAGCTCTCTGTATGGTGTATCATAACACACAATCTTGTAATAAAGTAACACAATCTTGGGATGTTTAAGTGAATCTATAGAGGCTGACAAAACGTATGAGTTCTTACGTGTTGATCCGAAGGTCATACAGCAGCTAATTCTTAAAATAGGTAATAAATAACCATCAAACCTGACACAAACAGTGATCTCAAGCTATGACAGAGAAAAAAAAAAGACCTTTGGGAAAAGGAACTCTACAGAGCTGTTGTGTAATGTGCCAGGTGGAAGGTCTCCTTTCCCCAGCACCGCTCCCAGGGACCAGCTGCTTGAAGTATAATGCTCGGGGCTCTTCTTGTCCTCTTTTGGTGTCCCCTCGGAGGGATTCTCCCTGTATCTTCTGCTCTAGAGAGTTCCCAGCAACCTGAAAATTTGCGATTGTTTTCATATGAGGCAGGACTTGTCACCAAATTCACCTGAACAGATCCACAGATGTTTCTGATTCCTTGTGTATCACTAGTTGGTGCAAGGCCATGTTAGGTGTTCGGTAACTAATCTGTTCAACCGTGTCATCTTTACAGTGTTTTCAATCTAAGGCTAGTGATAAGTGTGCATGATATTCTGCAAGAAATTGTAAAGCCCTGTGAAACATTACAGGCATTACTGATGTACAGGTAAGATGTATGGAGGGATAAAAGCTACTTTGTTTTCAAGACCTTCCTTTTAAAATGATTTTGCTAGATTTAGGTTAGTCCCATCTAGAAAAGATTTTCCTCCTGCCAGTGAATCTGCTGTTAAAAATAGCACTGCAAAAATTAATGAATGTTTATAGTATTAACAGGCAGTGACAGCTCTTTAAGAGCTCAAGTAATATAATTAATAAGAAGGTGATGAATTAACCCCCTTTTAATTCAGTGGAGCTATCTCAGAGATAACTTTGACTCCAGTGCCTTTTGTTCGTTTGACCCATTACAATTTTTTTAAATTGTCAGAGACCCCTGTCTTTACAGCAAGTGTTTTTTTAAAAATCAAATGAGGGAAGACTTTAGTGTGAGGATTTTATACATAACTCTTTCTGTCTTGGATGTGAAATAACTCCATTTATAATCCATCTAAATCATCAATTGGTAATTTATGAAATTATGTTTATGTATTTTACCAACGTACGAAATTAAATTTTTCGGTGTAAAGGATACTTCGAGCACAGTGCAGTGATACTGTATGTGTCCCACTATCCGCCACCCCATCCTCACCCCCACGCTGGTCTGCAGGCTTTGAGGCTGCTGTTTTAGTTTAAGGTAAGCTAAGAACCTTTTTCCATTGATCTTTTTATTCCACATCCACAAAAGAGAATGCTAGGACATTGCTACTGATTTTTCCCCCCAATATGTGGTCATTATAAGCAAAAAAGAAGCTCACACTTCTACCTTTTAATTGGGCATTTAGCAGGACAATGTTTGAAAGCAATTAATGGGAAAAACATTTTTGTCCTGTTTTATCAATTGGTCTCCAAGAAAAATGCTGTCCAAAGTAACTATTATGTGCAAGCCAGGAAACTGTTGTCCTTTTCAGTTTTTCCCATGTCACAATTTATTCATTTAATTCAGTTCTCCAAAATTACTGCAGTGCCAATTATCTCTCTCTGTGTAGAAAATGAGTTTGGCCTACTTCAGCTTTTCCTTCATTTTATGCCTATTTTCTGCTATTCTTCAATGAGTGAGTAATGTGCGATGTGAAAAAAGGGAGGATCTTCAAAAATATGTGAAGCGTCTAGAGTGGCTTTTTGGTACCTGTGAAGAGGCCCCTTGAAGAAGCTTAAAGGACAATAGAATATTGCGGCTAGCAGTGGTTTATTTTGTCCACATGACTCATTTCACACGCACCCAGGCAACTGATGAATGGAGGATTAACACAAGTTTTCACCTTATTGAAATGAGTGATTCAAAGCAAACAAATAGGACTAACTACTTTGGAATATGAAATTAAAGTTTCTCTGAGTCCTTTTGTTATGCATCATTTTCAAACTTAATTAGAAATATGATGGCTTTGGAATTACTTTTAACCAACTTTGTTAAATAACAGCAGTTTAATGTTTGTTATTGTTGCACAATCCACTTGTCACAACTCTAAAGACTCCCAGGCACTGTTCAAACCCATTAGCAAAAAGTTGTTTTAAAACAAAATGAAAAACCCCCACATATATGCATATATTCACTCTTTTTTTGTGCATGTTTATATACACTTCCGCAAAGAAAGATCATTAGATGCTTTTTTTATTGTTGGTTGTGTTATATACATCTATAAATATTTATAGATGGGTAGGCAGCACTATAGGAAAAGTACTTTAGATGCTATCTTTATGCTAACTTGCACAACTCATTCAGCTCCTTAAGCTTTGTAATTATATCCTAAACAGGTTGAGGTTACCCATGAACACCATTCAACCCTACATGACTTTATACGGTGCTAATTTGCAACACCCTGTGGTCATACAAGTGGTAAGCTCCCAGTTTACAATTTTAACAACTTCCCTTGAGGAAGGACAGTTTAGCATCTTTGTGTGGTATAGTCCTTGATGTTCAGGGCACACAAGTGCGTTCAAACCAGGATGTCTTCCTTCTATTCCTTTTAAGACTGCAACAAATTGATATTTACACCCTTTCTGTGGAGCCGATAGCCAAACACACCTAGCTGGCTGTCATATGGGTCATATGCCCTTCTTCCCTGTTTTTTTGGATAACGCTCTCCAGTGCCTCTTTGATGTGCTGGGAGCTTCCTGCAGCTGAGTAATTCAGTTGGATTCTTCTGCAGAACAGCTCCATTAAACCCTGCATGCAGATGTACCCAAAAGCTTGAGGGTACCATTGAATTGCAGCTTCTGTCATAAAACTTTAAGATTATGAGCATGACGCTCTGTAAGGAACTTTGGCAGAAGCTTACTGAATTAAATGCAAGAATTTTGGTATAGTGAGTGGCATTACAGGGGAGAAAAAGAGTTCCATTCACCATAACCTGTGGCTGATCCTTTCTGAAGATCTGTACATGTGTGGGGGAGAGGGGGGCCAGAGGCTGGTTTTTGCTTCTATTTCCCACACAATCAGGAACACAGTGGGACAGCTCTGGTGAGATTCATTTTTGTCACGGCATTGCTATTCCTGGCTGCAGAAGAATGACAAGGTTGTGATGCAGCATGAAGGGATACTGTGGTCGTGGGGTAACCAGAATAAGCTGGGATATGGGATGACCTGTTAGCATGTCCACTGAAAACAGCAAAAATTGGCCATATTCTGACATGCATTCAAAATTTTGTTGCTGATTTGTGAGTGAGATTTTGATTTGGGTTGGCATCTGCTCAGTGCTCAGTAAGGCAGGCAGGAGCTTTGGCAAATTCAGCTGCCAAAGTTTGACGAGTGTCCCTTGAACACATCCAGACTTGACTTTATTCTTGCCCAGTCTTTCACCTTCACTGATTAGAGCATTTTCACAATTGTGCAGGACTCCCCCATAAATCAATCTCTTTTGACAGTTTTCTAAACCTCAATTGAGCCATGGAAATGTAAGATCTCAGCAAAATGTCTACAGATAATTTCTTTGTAAAGTGGAAATAATAATTTGTAAGTTTTTCTTCTATCAGTCTTAAAAGTGATGTTGTTGTTATTGTTCAAACTTTAGAAAAGTTTTCATTCTGAGACAGGCTTTTGATATGGAAAAAACCTTTCACATTTCTCACTGTAGTAAGTGACCGAGTTTGGGTTCTGTACAGAAGCATGGAAAACTTCTGATAAGTATAATTAAAGTTTACAAACAAATAAAAATCCTTTCTGGGAAATTTCAATATTTTCCATTTTGTTTTGACTAGAAGATCTTAAAATTTGTTTTGCTTGTGGAGCCCACATACACATTTGAAATATTTCAAGAAGAATAATTCCCTAAGCTTGCTTCCTTTGGAGGGATGAAATAATTTTTGACCATGTGAAAGAGCACATTTAAAACCTGATAACTGTATACACATTATGTCAACCAATGTATCAATATTATGCCAAAACAAAATAAGAATCAAAATAATTTCTCTCTTAGCAAGACAAAAAAGTCAAATTTGTCATTGTGAGATGTTTCATTTCACAACCCAAATTGTGTGTCTTGCCCAGTAAAAAATATAGCTGCTCCAGAGGAAAGTTGATATTTTGATGAGGGAAGAGCTGAGATTCGAGCAAGTGCTGATGTCTGCCAACCCTGGAAGCAACCTGGAAGCGAACTGAAGAGTGGGTGGATGTTGTCGGCCCATCATCGGTTCCTGCTGCTGTGGTCTTCCTGGAAGCTTGGGCTCGGTGCTGTTGGAGTGATGCTCAGTTTGTCCTGCTGATATGCAGGGCTCTTGGGCCTTGTTTGCCTCTTCTCTCCATGCCAATGGAAAGGCTTTGGTTTGTTTCCATGGGCATGAACTGGATCCTGGAAGCTACTGTTACTCACAAGGCCATGACAGCCTCCAAAACATCTGGTCCCCAATGAAAAATCAGCTATTCCTACATGTTAAGGAGCAACCGTGCCAAGTGATGTGACTAATTTGTATTGCTAAAGTGTACCATGAAAACCTCAATTTGGTTGCTACTAATGGTCATCATCTAACCCAGGAATGCCTTTTCCATACTAATCATTACCAAGGTACAGCACAATGTCTCTGTCTGTTTGGGCTGGATCTGGAACAGATGTACAATTTGCTGATAAGGTCAGAAACTGGCATTTACCATCCTGAGAGATAATTCTATAAAGGAAGCAAATCCTCTACTTCAGATAATAATGAAATAACTATAATTTAGCACAGTGCAATCCCTGGACTTTTGGATACATCCATGATGGAACCATATATATCGTATGCCTGAATGATGCCATATCTAATTCATAAATGGATGGCAGTAAATCCCATTGAATCCATAACACCCAGTGAACATTTCAGTCTTCCACAGAAAGTTTTCCAAAAGGGTGGATAGAGAAAATCCCATACTATAATGCTTTCTGCCTCTGAGGGTGAAGCATTCAAATGGGAAGTGAAGGTAGAAATAATCTAATGTAGAGAAAGACATCGTACCACAGCCTACATTGAAATGGAGATTACCAGTCTCAGAGGGAGGGAAACAACATTGCCAGTCTTTGTTGGCTGAATCTTAAATGCTTCTGTTCTGTAACTGCGTCTCATCCAGCCAAGATCTGGATATGCAGTCAGCGATTTCATTTTTTTCTATCAAATCTTGAACTGGAAAAGTTCTGTGAAACATTGGTCTTGCATTTAGCATCATGATGGATGTGATAAAGACAACACTACCTGGACTAGGAAGAAATGCTGTTACTGTTCTTTTCAACAACAGAAACTTATTTCTAACATGACAGATATAAGGAAGCATTCCCACATTCATTCTTTGCTAGAGCTGTTCCACCTAAAGGTGTTCATCACATGAATGCAACATGGTAACTCTATACCAACATCAGGGAAATGCATGTGTAGGAAACACCGAACATAAGCTATCTTGTATTTTAACTCTGACAGCAAGTATTTTTACACGTCTCCTCACACATCACACCAGGTCTTTCTTTCATACTAATTCCACACAGTTCTGAAACCTAAGAATACCTTTTTTCTACCTTTTTCTAGGAAGGAAGGCAGCTTCACTGTTACCTGACCAAGGGGAAAGGTGATTTTGCTGAAATATGCAGAATTCTGTACCATGGCCAGAAGCTCTGAGCTCCCTCCCCAGGTGGGAAACCTTTGCAGTTATAGCACAGGCAGCCCAACTACTTGCTGACACAGCAGCTGGCTCCAGAAACAGCTTCTGGACTGTGTCAAACCCATATTTATGTGACAAGGCACAATCAGTTTTTCAGACAAGCACAACTCATACCGTCAGACAATATTGCCCTTCTTTTGTGTTCAGCTAAGAATGACCCAGGTGTGTTTTGTAAAAGAATAAAAATACATGAGTGTGGCAGCTTTCAAACTTCATGAATTTATGAAGGACTATGACCTGAGAGACTATCACATGCTTCCTCCAGAACTATCTTTGGGGGGACTTTAATACAGCTCTTGTCAGGGTCCATTTCACAAGCCAGGAGTATGGAGTTTCCACCTTGTCTTCCTTCACTTTGCAGACTTGCTTTTCTTTTTCTTTTTTTTTTCCCGCTCTGTCCTTTTGTTTTGTATTTTTCAACTTTCACAAGGAAAAAGCAAGGCTCGGGGTCAGAGCGGTGGTGTTAAGCTTAAGGAGCAGCACCACAAGAGAGAAATAGTCTGGGAGCATACAATGAAATCGGTAGCCACTGATACCCAAAATTGTAACTGAACCTAAAAAACCCCAATATAACAATTCTCCTCTTGCTGCCTCAAGGTTTTTTTATTATTAATGCCAGTGATCAGAGTAGAATGAGCTCTGCACTCTACTGGTTAGCAGAGAAAAGGAAGATTAAAAAAAATAAAAATGAAAAACTATATTATTTTCCACTTAACACACTGATGTGGCAGTGTTGTTAGCAAACTCATCTTTATTCATTCCTCTCCTTCACTCCATTAACTCACAAATCCCAGGGAAGTAACTACCCCAATCACACTCAACCGCTTTGGAAACCTTTCCCAAACGCATGCATCAAAACCACTGTCCAATCCAAGGAGTCACCCTGTGCCTGGTTTATTTTCTCCTGCCGTGCCACTGGATGCTGTACTGCATCCCGCTGCTTGTCCGGAACTGCTGCGGAGTGCTGCTGTGGGCTGGGAACCAGCTGCTGCATTGCAGCCCGGGAATGACAGCTGATCAGGAGGGAGTTAATGTGATTCCTCTCTCTGTAATTCGTGAAGGGCTTTGGGGTTCCACTCAGTCAAGTCTGCTATCTGAATGTGTTATTGCTACATCTTAAAGGTTACACAGCAGAGCACTGCCGGGTCCCAGCGCTTCCAGTTTTTCTGGTGCTTTTCCGGGAAGGACATCTGTGAATGCCTGGCTATGTCTAAAGACTGAAAATGGGGGGAAATGGGTCATTTGGCTGCCAAATGGGATGCCACATGCCCCACTGACAGGAGCATAAGGAAGGTCCACGCAGGCTATGTATGGGGTTACCTGAGACAGAGAAAATTGAGTAGAGCTTTGTTTGCCCAGGGGGAGAATGGAGACAGCTCTGGTTTATCGAAGGCTGGAGCCATGATTCACCTGAATCTTCATGGATGCCATCTCCAGCTCTGCTGAGCAGCCCTGACCCATAATCATCTCCCCCACGCACCACACACACACACACACACCCAGTCCCCCAGTCCCCATCACTCCCCTCCCCCCTGGTTCAAATTGGGAAGGGGCTGAGAATTTGTCTCGCTCGAGCCCTCACCAGGGCCACGAGTGTCAGCTGCTCTGTCTGATGACTGGCACACTGATTATGCACCTATCCAGACACATGGAAACTCCACAGGGAAAAGCTTCCCAATACACACACATTTGTAATCTCTTGTGAATAGAGTCCTAAGTGCCCATTAACTATTGCTCAATTACACGGGAACTCTGCAGAAGTAAATATGGCATGCACATGAATATCAATTAAAGCCATTATGATCAGTGTGGTCGTGAGTCAGGAGGGAAATGTGCATAATCTTGACAGAATAACGAAGACACGCTTCATTTTATTCGTGTGGATTGGAATAGTATGTTAAGCTAATAAAAGCTTTTGCATTTTTAAAAATAGTTTAACAAGCCCAGAATAGTTTTGAATCATATCCGCCTGTGATTTCAGTTGTTAAAGTTAGCTTTGAAGCTCTTTTTTAAAAGACAGAGGGAAAAACCTCTACTGCTGAGCCTGTAGTTTCTCAATTTCCCTTTCTTCCTTCAATTGCTCAGCATTCCTGGCAGCCCTGTCCTACCTGACACCACGTAGGTTCAACCAGCAATCAGATACTTGCACAAAAAAGGGTTGATAGCTGAAAGACCAGCACAAATGCAGAGCACTGGGCTGGCAAACCCTTTCAGCTGAAAGCAAGGGAGGTCTTACATTCTGGCAGCAGAGCATCTGTGCTAGGAGATCTGCTCCTGAATTCTCCTACCCACCTACTGTCTGACTGGGGTAAATCCCGGGCTGACACCATTATCTCTAGCATATGCACAAGGTATAAAGGAGTGGCACCACATGGCAATGAAGGCTTTGTAATAAGGGATCTATTTATTGTCTCAGATGTTTGCCTTGGGAGGAGAAGGACAAATGATGTACAAGTTCACCAGGGGCAGACTGATTTCAACAGCATTTACGGGACTACCCCAATGGCACTTTGCTTATTGATGGATGTGGCCTCATTTCCACCCTGATGGAAACTTCAATGCAGTGTTGCAAACTTTCCATATTATTTTCTTTTGCTGAGCCAAGGTGTCTTAGCATCCTCTCCCAAGTGCTATTGAATTTTGGAAACCTGTTGTCTCATAGAGAACATGACATTATGTAGACTCCTCAAGCCAAAATGCGGTGTCCTGTCTGTCACTTCTCTTAGGCTGTTGTCCAAGGAGCCTGAGTAAAACCTTGGCAACACACGTGCTTATTACTGAAGTGCATGCAGTCTGGCTTAAATTTTCATTATTTTTCAATCAGCCGTGTTGCCTTGTGGGCTGAAAAGACACATAAGTGGCACCAGTGGGGGTAAACTGAACAAGCCCAGTGAAGGCCAGGCACTGACCATTCCATGACTGGATGTTAGTGTGGGTTAGGAGCCCTTAATGGTGGATCTGGAGAATTTTGCTGTGAGGATGAGAGTCACTCACTGAGCTCCAGTTTGTTTTCTTTACTAAGATGTAGCCATAGCCCGTGTCTATACTCGTACACTAAGGAGGAGCAGGGCAGGGATTCAAGCACTCTTCTGCTGCGGTCTGTACCATTTAATTATTAGCGACTTCCTTGGCACATTTTTGCCCCATGTCATCACGCTTCCACACGATGCCCAGAGACAATGCAGTCAACAGCACCAGCCGTGGACTGTTCCCAGCAGGCAGGATGGAAAAAGGAGGATGTAGCCATATGGTTACAAGCCATGCCTTGCCACTTGCCATCAGGGCAAAGAACGGGCCCTGGCCCGTTTTATGTATTCAGATAGATGTAGCCATAGAGACTGGAATGTTTGTACTGCCTTTAATTAGATGGAAATTGTTTCATGGCAGTTCTCACAACAGTCTAAATCTGTGGGATCAGGGTGATGTCTGACCACTGGAGTCAGAGACTGGTATGTAGACTGAAAATATACGTTAATGCATCTGTGTCAGGAAGGCAGGTAATGACACTGGATGCAGTACAAGTGGGCTGACAGACAACATTGTATTAAATAAAGCAAACAGCCTAGTTTCTGAGTGTAATGCAACCTTGAGCATGCAATAGCTTTAGAAAACAAATTGTGCTTGTCCTGAGAGACTTCTTTACAATTATCGTACTGGAAAAATACTTGAACATTTTATTATGATTATTTTAATTTTGATATAGTTGATTTAACAGCTGGAAGATTTTAGAGCTGTGGGTACATTCAGATTATCTACCGATTTGCAGCAATGCATACAGTTACATCTACAGATAAAAAGAAAGTTATATAGTTCAGCAAATACGGCCAAAAAAAGGAAACATGAGTAAGTAAATATTATGAAATCTGAGCAAATGTCAGCTGGCCAAAAGAATGAAAGTATGGCTGTATATGATGGCATACTGAAGAGCAATTATTTCAGGCCAAACCTCAGTCTGTGTTTGCAGAAATGTATTTTTATAAAAAATTACTAGAGCAGGACTCATTCATTGATATTCATAGCTAAGCAATATGCTTGCTGTCCTTTGTTAGTGTTGCATGCCACAGACAGTGCCATGCCAAGCACTAAATCTTCAGCACAGACTTTTCAGGATAAATATTAAGCCAAATACAGCACTCGGATTTCTTTCCTGAATTGGGGCCTCCTTGTCTGCCAAACAAAACCTCTCAGTTGCAATTTTTAACAGACTTGTATGGTCCTGTTTTTAAGTGCCCGGGGGAGTCATTGGGGTCTATCACTAGTTACCACCTTAGGAAGGGGTGAACCTGACGTACTGAGAACTTCTTGCAAGTCAGTTCAGAGCCTTGGTTTTCACTGATTTACCTGACTTTGGGTGTTAAACTGTTCATTTGCCCTCATTTACCTGATCAATAAAAGATTCATAAAGTCAACCTCCCAGGAACGGGTTAAATTTAATTAGTTAATATTGAAAAGCACTCTGGAGATGAGAAGTGCTCTGCTGTGTAACTGCTGACCATTAGCCATTATTAAGTCCTCTGCTGATTTTCATAAGTTCACCCAACTCAAAAACTTTTTTGTTATAGGCAGGGGTTTTCTGATTTAAGGTACCTTTAACAGGTTGGATTGGTGTATTTTCAATGGTTCGTAGCAAGCTTGTGGTAAAAGGGGCAGAAAGTTAATTTTTGTCTCCACTTCTTTAAATTAATAAAACATAATTTGCGGTGAGGGACAAAGTTTCCTAAGGAAATCATTGTGTTGGCAAGGCTGGTTAAATAAAGCATCCTACAGGAGCTAGGTAATAAATAAAAACCCTGCCTTCACAGGGCTTTGTCATTGTCTGGAAAGCAGAGAGAGAGATTGAGTAAAATAATTAAAGGTGCTTTTTCTAGTATAGTAGCTCAGTAAATGAAGTATGCTTGGATTTTCCCTTTGCAGGAGCTAAATCTGTGACCTTCTGTACCAGAGGAAAGAGTCCTTTGTGTTCTGAGCTCTAATAGCCTTACCATGGTTTCATTTCTACCAGGGTCCACGACATACTTGTTATATTTATTTTCATTACTTCCATTCTTTCTCTTTTGCAATGAGATGTTAGTTCAATCTTTAAGGAAAGAGTAGATTGCTTTTGGTTTGTTGTTTTTTGTTTGGTTTTTTTTTTACCTTGATGGGCTGTATGCCTTTATGTCTTTGGTTTATCTCCTGTGTTTCAGAATGTTTCTTTTACCTTGTGGAATACTGTTAGAAGTCTCTGTACAAAAGCAAAAGCTGTGGTTGCTATAGCAATAACCAATCTGATGAAGCTGTGACCTAAATCATGACTGAGAAAAATAGTACCTTTTCTATATCACTGCAGTTACTGCTTCCTGGGATTATGCTACCGTTATGCAGGATTTATTACCTAAAATGAACTCTTTGGCTCCAGGATACAAGGAAAAGTAAAGCAATACTTCTGTAACTACAGAGTTGGGCAGGGACATGAACAACTTAAATCTGCTGAAATTTATAGGTGAAAAGGAGTTCTGCTTTGGTAGCACATGTGTAGCTAGACCTTGGTGCAGCACAATCTATTTCTTGAAAATCCAGGGAGCTATGGAAGATGGAAGATACTTAAATCAATGTAATGTCCAGCTCAGATTTATTGAGCATTGCAGAACCAGCAACTTGCCCAACTTCCTGAAGTCTTTGTATCTGCCATGACATATATTCATCAAGTAGGAAAGGAGGGAAATATTCCCTAGAAGCAGTTGCTTCCTTGCTTGCCGAAAACCTGGTGAAGAAATTGGTGCAGGCATTCAAAAACCATTACCTAAAATACAAATTTGTTCTTATTCAGCTGTGACCATCAATGAACCCCTTCCCAGTAGGAGATACCTATGAGGTCATTTCTGCACAGGCTTTGCTTTCACAACCGACAAGGGAGTGTAGCATGGAAACTAACATTATGAAGAATAGGGTGCAGCAGGATTTATCCTATTGTGCTTCTGAAAATTAGGCTTTGAATCTATGCTTATTATCCAGGCTCCCTTATAGTCAGTGGAGGGGACAGAGAGATATTTTTTCTCTCCTAAAGTAAGCATCTGGGATAGATGGGGTGAAAACTTAGAAGAACATCTCTGACTCTCTGTGGACTACAGAGGGAGCCTTGACAGTTTGCTTAAACACCTGACTTTTAGATGTAGTTACATGAGCTGAACTTCAGTACTAAAGGTGTGGTGCCACAAGTCTAGTATGGATAACCATTACTGTTGTAATGACATGGTGAGAGCAAAGTGGTCAGATGTTCAACTTTAACAGCAGTAGCTTGCCCTGAGCTCTACCAGAATTGAGAATAAGAAATGACTGAGCTGCAGGAAGGTGGGAGTAGCGGCAATATCGAAATGACTTGTATTGGAGAGGATGGGGAGTGGGAAGTTGGCAGAGTTAACTAAATCAGCTTCAGTGGAACAGCAGACGCAGGTTGGCAATTATGGCTGCATTTAGCCTGACAAGTAGCTAGCTAAGAGGTACTTGTGCTGTTATTACCCTCCCTGCTAGTCCCTCACCCATCCTTCTGTTATAAACCCAAGTGGATAAACCCTACGGATCAAGAGACAATTAAATGCGTTTGATGATGCTCATTGGGAAATCAAAGTTGCTGTCTTTGCTGTCAGAGATCTGGACTGGAGATGCACAAGCAGTGAAGAAGCCTGGCTGCTGAACTATTTGGAGAGATCTAAAATTACCCATTTCTTATGGCCACCTGGTCTCTTCAACATCTGCTGCATGCTTGGCTCAGAGACTGCCTGCTTTCTGAAATCACATCACACATGACATAATGTGTCAGAGGTAATGTGACACAACAGTGACATTTAAAGGGACACGAGCTGGGCTGTCAGCTCTTCTAGAACGTGTGCTCTTGAGCTTTCCCAGTTTCAGTTGGTTGCAAAATACAGATTAGATCATTTGTGACCATTTTCAGTTGTCTTGGGGTAGATGTCCACAGAGAATCCTTCACTTCATGAGTGGTCAGGTAGAAACAGGAGTCATTTGTAGCATAAGGACTTAGGAATCCCTTTAATTTTGCAAAAGCTCTTTCACCTCCTCAGCACTCATGTCTGATTAACGGTGGTGTATTTATGAACTGGAAATTATATGGCTATTGGCCAATGTGCAATATGATAAAATATTACAGTGAGGAGACTTAATATTTCACAGCTAAAGAAGCTGAGAACCGACTCTTGCTGGAAATAGCACCCTCACTGAGAACAATAATCCAAGTGACAAAATGGAAAAGGTCAGGGGAGGAGCACCATTAAGGCTGGACTGCAGGAGCAATACTGACACCAAAATATTCAACTGCTCCAGTAGCTGGTTGTGGCACTCTGGTCTTCTGGTGCCTTTTGACCACTTCTTCAAGAGCCCTTTTCAAACAGGTGCTCCCCACAATCCTTTGCTTTTACTATTTTACTTTATATGCCCCCTCACTCTCCCCTCTCTGTCTTGCGACAGACCAAGCATTTTTGTGCCTTCAACAACCTCCTGTTTAACCTATGCAAAGGAGAAAAGCTGCACGTATCTGCACCACAGAAAAGAGACTGGAGACATCAGAGACATCAGCAATGTCTTAGGCCCCTGGAAAAACAGGGGATTTGTTAGGAGGATTGTCCATTTGATTCCTGGAGGTATGTTTTTGTTAAAGCTGGATCTGTTTGACAAATCGTGTGTCCCTGTAGCAAGGGGTTATCTGGTTGCAAAATGTGCCCAATAGCCTTTTCAAAAACAGATTCAGCCTCCACCTGGGACCCCTGTTCAGCTTAATCAGCTAACACGTAGCTGTTTTGAACCACCAGCTGGCCTTCCCTTTGCTTCCTTCTGGCACTACCTCTTTCTGCTCCCTTGTGAAGACATTGCTTTAAAAGTATTTTGTAGTATTTAAAAGTATTAAATACTTTAAAAGTGTTTAAAATATTCTTTACCCCTAAGTTCACTCTGATGGCATATGGAGGGAGGCTGAGATTACAAACCCTCACAGCTTTTCTGATCCACCTGCTTTGTTTGTATTGCATTAGTAACCTCCCTTCCCAGAGCAGAGCAAATAGGTGCAGAGATTCACCTGGTCTTGTGTTCACCAGCCGCTTTGGGGCTATCCTTAATAGTCAAATGTTCATACACATGAATATAGAACAAGATGCCTTCTTCCAAGAACTGTGACTCTGTTTTTATCCACTGTCTGTTAGAAACAGAATTTCCTTCATTGCTCAACCTCTTTCTTTATATTGTGGCTGCAATACGCCATTTCAGAAGTGTCATCACCTTTATCTTTTTACATTCTGATGTAGTCTGTAATCAACACTAGCTTCAGCGACTCTCATTACTAGCTCTTGAAGTGATTCTTCAGACTCAGCAAGAACAACATCATCATCAGATTACAGCATCTGCTTCCTCCAATTTCAGTCTTGCCACTGTAGCCAACAACAACGATGTACATTTGCATTTCAGTGCACAGACAGAGCTGATGCTGTGCCACCGTGCAGCCCTGCTGGACTTTTCCTGCCCATCAACCACCGTGCAGCGTCCTTTGTTGGGTCTTTCTTTTCACTTGTGTCTGGTCACGTACAGCACAATAAATTATACACATGTATAAGAAAGCCCCCCCAATATTAAAAGAGCTGTGTGTAACACTCAAGTGCTTCTTTCTGTTCTATAGCACAGGTCCTTTTGCACTAGTTTTTGTGGTTTGGTGTGGTGGTTGTTTGGTTTTGGGTTTTTTTTTGTGATGGGTGTTTTTTCCCCAGCACTATTCTAAAAGCTGGCTTACCTCATTGTCATGAGTAAACTACCCTGTGTTTTGTTCTTTCTGTGCTCAATTTTGCTTTCATATTTTTCAGCCCCTTTCTACAAACACTAAGCCCATTTTTGCTTGATGTGTTTGAATAGCAAGTGGAATTATTTGGCAATGTGCACATCCTCTCAGACTCCCCTTCTCTGAGAGCAGAATGAGTTTAGTGTCTCTCATTAAGTCCCATAGCCGCTGCCCTGTTTTTCCACAGAAGTTTACAGATCTTACGGGAAATCTTGATACCATTCTAGCATTAGAGTGTTCTCTTCAGGTACACAAAGCAGGCAGGCTTGAGAATATTTGAAGCATGTAATGATGACTATTTGAGTTAAGGACTCCTCTGCCCTCCTGAAAGAATTATTCAGATAAAAGAAAAGAGGTTCTGAGGCTGAAATCATATTCTGATAGACTGAGAGACTTAATCTGTCCTTTTCATTTATTTGTTTGATAATAGCATATGCGCTAATTTAATTTCCTTTATTTCTGCAGTACTGAATGGGAAAGAACTTTTATAAAACATTGAAGAGGATTTACAAGCCTTGAATGCGGCGTCCAGTGCGGCACCTGAGTTGTTCTGCTGCCAGGCTCAGTGTGTGTGTTCCAGCTTTGCTGTGTCCAGCAGTGCCAGGCACTCCTCCTACAGGTAAATGATCTTGACTGAGATGCACAAGTGGCCAGATAGGATGCTACCCACATCCCTCCATGGTCACACCCTCTTGCAGAAGCTTGCGGGGTTTAATGCTGTTAGCCAAAAGGGTCTCCTAGTCTTCGGCAAATGAGCTGAAATTCTCTTTTGTGTGTGTATGTGGAGCCTAGGAAAATAACAGGTTAGCACAGTTTCACCGGTCTGGAAAAAACCCAACCTACAGTCAAAACACTTAAAGACCAAATCTGAGAGCCTCAGTGCTTACTCAGATTTAGATACAACCTCTTTGTCACGCCTGTGAGGGAGATGAAAAGCTGCAAAGCAGCTTCAGTAAGTTGAAAAACTCAGGACAACATGGAACTGGTTGCATCAGTTCCTAATTTTGGGATTCATAGCAGGATGGAATTATTATTCTTCTTTGCAGAGCTTTAGAGCTGCTCCAAGGCTGCCAAAGGAATCACTACAAGCAGTTTATGTACTAGCTAATCTGTCATTGAAGACCTCTTCTTGTAGAAATTACATGATTAGACCCTTCGACTTCTTAGGTGGGGAGCCCGCAAGGAGCAGCCGTTCTTACTGCTTGTGCAAAGCAGGCTGATGACTTTTGGCAGGGGTTCATTTCCAAATTTCTTTTGTGCTTTTTAAACCACTTCATTTTCTATTGAGACACTGAAAAATTCAAACCTCACTGAATATTTCTATTAATTTGCCTGGGTTTTTCCATTTTTGGTTTTGGTGTTGTTTTTTTTTCCCCCCAGAGGTTGCAACATTTATGGCTTCCATTATAGTGAAATTCTGTTATATCAGTTGAGCTGTTGTAGAACCGAAACACTAAATTAAAGTAAATTTTTTATGATCAGACAATGAATGCTTTTGTTTTTTGCATCCTCACATGCCCAGACAAATTATGAGTGAAGTTGAGGCATCCTACAACTTAACTGCCAGAAAAAAATGGGGAAAATTCAGAAGACAGGTAACTAAGCTCTAGCTTTTTGCCTTTATTACCAAGTTTGTATCCAGCATTATTAAAGGCTGACAGTTACTGCTTCCAAGTGCAGCCCTGGTTTGTTCCCAGCAGTAAAGTATGCTAGAGGCACATCAGTACAAGTGTTAATAAAGTATTAATAAATCCTCTCTACGTGGGAGTAATATTGCAGGGTAGGCCTTGATAGAGAGTGTTAGGTCACTTACAAGGGCTGGCTGGGATCCATGTGCTCACCTGTCATCTCTGGATGACAGCTAAGAAAAAGGTACCAAACTTTAACACTTTGATTTATTTTGTAACATACTTCTCAACATAAACACCGATTCTTTATAGACTATTTCAAATATTTTCTCACGTAAACATCATCTTATTTTACAGCATTTGTAAGAAGGACATTTATACATAAGAAAACAGAAGTCTAAATAAATAAATACAACAACAACTACTACTACTACTAAAACTTACAGAAAAGCAAAAAGGAGAAGTAAAACAGGCAAATGATCGAAGGGAGAAAATTTTATATGCAGCAACATGTAGAACAAATTTTCCTACAAGGTGAGGATTTTGGCCTCCAGTCTATCTTCTGATATACTGTTACTCTAAGACCTGTTCCTGAATGCAATATCCAAAAAACCTCAGGCTACCATTGGCTGTATTTGCCATCAAAAGAAATATTAAAGAGATTTTTGCAAGATTTCTGGCCTGTTTCAGATGTCAGGAGATTTGAATAAGGCTTAGATAAGCAACCTGAAAGAAAACATGGCTATAAATGTCTAATGTTTACCCATCTATTTAACAATATCTGGCTTATTAGAAAATGACCTTGGGGTTTGTGGCAAACTGTTGCTGTTTTCTAGTCTGTCTTATGGGGTATATTACCTTCACAGGGCTAGAATCACTGATATGGGAGGCTAGATTCCCAAAAAGCAATGTGGCTACCTTGAGAATAGAAGAACATAACGTGAGAAAACTCATAAAAAACCCCCACCAGTCTAGAACAGCTTAAGAGAGTGATGAGAACAAGGTAGCGTGGTATCCACATGTGGAGGTAAACAATTGTCCAAGGTGACAGAGAAAGGTGGGTTGTTTGTGTTGGGTTAATAGCACAAATCTTTGGTGATCTCTTGATCATGTTCAGAACCTTAGAATTTCTCTCTGAAATATACTGCACTTGCTTTTCCATGCTCTGCCTCTAGGTTCATCCCATGACAATGAACTGGGTTATACTGGCCCAGGGTTAGAGGCATGAAACAGAAAACCGAGCGGCTTTTATACACAGTTGCAAGTGAAGAATGGAGTGTCATGAAGGGAAAGAACATTCGTGGTCTTAAAGCCAAATGTAAAGTATAAATCTAATGAATTAGAAATTCTGTTGATTTAGAGCCCAACAAGAAATGTACAGCTGTAAAGTCTTTGTCAGCTCATACCAATATTTCATTCTGCTAGTTGAGGATAATTTATACACTATGTATTGCTAGAATTAAAAGTAGCGATATAGAGTTGGACAGAAAGTGTAAAAATTTAAATTTGTATACCACTATGCTAGACAGAGTTGTAGTTAAGGGCAGGGTGCATGGAAGGGTGTAAAAGCAATCAAACGTGAGGCTGTCAGTAGGCAGAGAATTAGAGAATTCTTTGCATGACAGGGACAAGAAGAGGAGGTCATTAAGGCGCATGCTATTTATTTTAATATTGTTCATGATCTATATTGTACTAAAATTAAAAATAGGCTAAGTGTGAGTGACCTAGAACAGTTTGGCTTCTGTCCCAGCTGGATTTAATCGCAGCTCACGTTGTCCTCCTTCCTACTCGTTTTCTGCCTTCAGCAGCGGCACTGCCAACATCGGAGATTTCTCTCCTGAGGCTTGCGTTGAACCTTTCACTTCAACATTTAACATTCAGCTCCTGGAGTCATGTGTTTTTCATGACATGTGGGGTTTTGGGGAGGTGTTTAAGCAGCACCTTGTTTTGCCAAAAGATCCTCACAGCTATATTTCATGCCAATAGGCATATACAAAATTGTACTGATCTAACTATCCTGGAATAGTGACTCCATTACAAGGCAGTGTTTGGGCTGCTCTGTGGAGGTGAGTTAAATTGTAACTTTGTCTAAGATACATCAGCTAGGTCCCAGTGTGAGTGGCCAGCTGGAAGAAAGGGTTATACTGATCTAGCAGTATCTTTTTAAATTTGTTAGGTTATGCCAAAAAATTAATCCCATGTAGGCAAGACCTACATTTTTAGTCCTTAGGGCTGTGAAGGAAACATGACTCAAGTGTATTGAAAAGGCTTAGATACCAGAAGGCAAATAAAAATAACCCCAGTTGCAGTATTATTATTTTTTTCAATTTCATTATTTTTGTGCCAATCTCAAGGTTTTGGGGGCCTGAACTCTGGAATCGTGAACCCTCAGAGACAGCAGAAATATTGACTATAATTAGATGGTATAATCTTTGGGATGGGGACTCTGCCTACTTATGTGTTCAGACAGAACTCAGCACCAGGGGCTGCTAACCAAATACAGGCTTTCTGGTCCTACCACAGTGCAAACAAAGGATTTATATCAATAAAACACACCCATCCGACTCCTAGGTGCACATCTGCTACATGTCCAGAATCCCTGCCCATCTCTATTCAGACTAAAGTTCTATCCTCCCATAGTTTGTCTCTACTTTGACAGAAGTCCTCACCTTGATGTTTTATGACTCTGTGTCATGCTTAACTTTTTGGGCCATGGACTGTATGTCCCTTTCTGTGACCCTGAGCAATGTATGGATGCTTCAACAGGTGCATTTATACACACAACTTGCTGCAGGCTTACTTAGGAAACTACAGAAGAAGACGAACCATGCTAACTCTTCCACAAGGAAAAGGGCAAAAATTCCAAATCTTGCTGCCTGCCTAAATTTATCTTCTGTTAATTGCTATAGGATGACTATTAACCCTGTGCAGATGATTCACAAAACCCCCTGCATATCACTGAAAACACTGCTAACCAATTAACATGTGGCTTTAGAGCTGTGTATGTCCCGTGTCCCATGTTTCTGTAGTACTAAATTATTATATTGCTTAAAGGTAAGGAGCTGGCTCCTTTTTCCCAGAACTCTACAAATACACCGGAAGATACAGCTCCAGATTTTGATGGAACTGCTGTGGTGCAGCTCACTCTTTCATGACAGATCTTGCGAAATAGTATTTCTACTTCAATTTCCAGTCATGTTAGAACCCTATATCTGACACTTCCTGTAAGAAATGCATATGGACATTCCTAGGAGCCATGTATTTTGTTTCAGGATCACTTGTTTAGAGAACATAGAGAGCAAAGTACACAACCACCCTCATGAGCCTGGAGAAAAACCTACCAGGTTGCTGAGCTGAGGTATCTTTCATCTCTAAGTGCTCTGCACTTGTATGTAAGAGTCTCCTGGAATTAAGCACCAAAGCTACACTCAAAACCTATTCCCTCTCTAAACAGAGATGCTTCACAGCATTTGTCAAATGGAGAAATTACTTTTTTGAAGCTATTTCAGCATATGTTTAGTAGACAGATTGAGTGAAATGTTATCCCTTTTCATGAGTTAGTAAAAACAAAAATTAAAGGTAAAATGCTTATTACGGTACCTCTATCAACATATAAACAGGTTGCAATTCAATCTAACAATAATCTTCTAACTTCTATGATATACTCTTTGCACACATTAAAGGGTGCAAATCTCTCAATGCAGGTGTTTTAGCATTAAAATTTTATAGGACTGATCCCAGTAATTCAAGTGTGTTTAGGAAACTTCAAAACCATGTATTTTGTGCCAGACTGAGTGGGCATAGCTAATATAAAGAAGATTACAAACTGCAGTGAAGCTTTGATGAACTCAGCACCTTTATCTCTTTCTGAACTCCCTTGTTCTTCACCTATAGCAAGAACCAGCATGGCATTTTGTTTCAAAGGCCTCACTTTTAAAGTTCCCCTCAATAAAGTTTATGGGAAAGGACTCCACTGGAGAGCAAATGTAGGTGAGGCCATATGTAGAAGTTTTTTACACCATTGCAGTATCAGTAATTGTGCATTTTTTCCCTAGCAGCACCTAAGAAAAATCCCATGTGTTGCACTTTATAATTGCTGTCTTTATAGCTGATGGGGGAGGGCAAACATGTTTTGGTGTGAATGATTTCTTCAGCAGTAATAAAAAGTGGCATTAAAATGTCACCACAGTCAGTTACATGATTGTTTTCTAGGAAATGAATGAGTTTTGGAGTTCACAGTCCTTAGCTGTTAATAATAACTGAGCTTCTTCTGTTGATGAACAAGTTGAAATGGCACTTTGACGATAAATCTCCATTATCAACCAACATTTGCCTTCTGTTCATTGTAATTATCACAATCTATGTATTCTCTTAATCTATTCTGGGGGCTCTGCAAAGGTGATAGCAGAAGGCCAAACTTCTCAAAGACTAGGAAATAGTATTTGTTTGCCTCTTCAGGAGAAACAGCTCTTGCAGTTCAGACACCTCTGGAAGCACGCTTTCCTTAGGGGTCACATCTCAGGTGCCTGATCCCAAGCACCAGGGGCCAAATCCTGTGCTGGCGGCTGCACAAACCCAGCAGTGGAATAGACTGCATGTCATCTTCAGTCTGAGCCTCATGCAGAGCAGCCTGTGAGCTGCAATGGTCAATAAACCTGGCGACGCACAAGCTGTTTTGGCAGTTGGAGAGAGTGCGTGCACGTGTGCTCATGCGTAACGCAAGCTGTATTGCAGTAACTACAGATCTCTCACACTAATACCAGGAAAGTAGGACATGCTCCCACTTCTGTGAGATGCCAACCAGCTCAAAGGAAGTGGAGCTGAAAGAAAGAGTCTGGCCCACAAACTGGACACTTAGGAATAGGCTGAAAGAAGGATCAGAGAGGTGTGGAAGGACCAGAGATCTTAGAAAAGCTGATGGGCTGTGAGAAAAGTCCTAACTCCTCATGGACAATTCCTTGATTCTATGATTCCATAAAACAAAGAGAAGCACTTCCATAAAACAGAGAGAAACACTTGCTGGTGCTTACCCTGACCCACTGAAGACCTGGAGAGGTCACTCTCCAGCTGCTCATGGCAGCATGGTATACCTGTCTGGGGAGGTTAGGTTTTAGTGACTACTGGCACCTCCAGGAGTGCTTTGATATCTCTGTTTATGAACAGATGATCATCATCATGTTCTTAGTGCCAGCACATGCCCTGGGGCAATGGTCCAAGTGCTGGGGTTTTGTGTGCCAAAATGAGGAAAGTTAATCCAACACCCTTGATAACGACAATAGTACTTTGTGCTTTTGATCTTCAAAGCACTTTACAAACATTAGCTAATTAATTAATCCTTACAATACTCCTTTGCTATTATCCCCATTTAGCAGATGGGGAAATTGAGTCAGAGAAGTTAAATGACTTGCCAAGGGCTATGTATGATTTGGCATCAGGGCTGTGATGGGGAATTCCTGGATCCTCATTTCAAATCTCCAAACCAGCTACAGCTGCTGCTGGAGCCCTGAGACTGCTTTAGCTACAGACGCTGGACTGAACAGCTGGGCAGAAGAACTGACTCTGGGGTGCACCTTGCCCATCAGATGTGGACAGGCCCAAGTACCACCTATAGACTTGTACTGTGGTGCCAGCCTTGGAGATTGCTGGGCTTTGTGAACACTTGCTTGTTCTCCCCTACATACAGAGCTTCTGCAAAGGAGCTGACTCATGTCTGTCCAGCTTGCAACTGTCTGTGCAAATACCCGTACTCAGCCCTTGCACCAGGGTCGCCCAGAGTTGTTACCTCCGTGCTACATAGTGAAACTAGTTCTGCTTTATAGTCAGAAAACATGGAGATGTGAGCAGAGGTGGGGACAGCTGAATATAAGCCTTTAAAACTTTGTTTGACAAAGTCACCGTATGAGGAGTGAACTGAGAGATGACAAGTCATCGGGGGTGTGGACAGCGTGTTGGGGAAATAACCAAAGCTCTCAATGTTTGCTCATCCAGGTAGTTCTGTATCTGATAGAGTACCAAGATGGCAATTTTCTCTACTGCTTAGGAATAGGATTGCTCAAGATCTATTACAAAATCAGGGTAATAACTTAATATCAAGGGAACCGTCTTCCTATTTTGGCTCCAAGTAATCTAGAAAACTGGTCAATACTACTAGATAACATGTACGCATTATTCAAATAAGCTTATGAAAAGTAATTGTAGTTTAAAAATTATATTGACATTTGCAGCGCACATTTTGCAATGGATGATTACAGCACTGGTTATCATCACACAGCTGCACAAAAATATGCTGTAGAATAAAATCAAGTGAAAAAGTGAATAAGGAGAATCTTTCACTTCTACATGATTGTGTGAAGCATTTTCAAGCAGAGGTATCCTATGATACTGTGTTAGAAAGGTACTAGCTCTCCAAAGCATGGAAAGGACACCTAAATTAAAAAAGACAGCAAAACCAAAGTATTCTCTCAAAGTTAAGGGAAACTAACACATAGTCAGAAAGGCTGAGGTTGGAAGACACCTCTGGAGCTCATCTAGTTCAACTTCCCTGCTCATAACAGGGTGATCTAGTGCAGGTTGCTCAGCTGTGTCCAGTCAGGTTTTGAGTATCTCCAGGGATGGAGACTCCACAACCTCTCTGGGCAGCCCATTCCTGTGCTTGACTGCCCTCACAGTAGAAAAAAAACCCCAGTTGTATATTTCAATGAAATTTCACATATTCCAGTTTGAGCCCACAGCCTCTTGTCCTGTCCCTGGGCATCACTAAGAAAAGCCTGGCTCCACTTTCTTTATGCACTGTCACCTGTTTATACACATCGATAAGATCTCCCTGAGCCTTCTCCACAGGCTAAACAACCCCAGTTCTCACAGCCTCTGATGGCATGACAGGTACTCCAAAACCTTCATCATCTTCATGGTCCTGCACTGGACACACTCCAGTATGGCCACACCTCTGTTGCACTGGGGAGCCCTGCACTGGACCCAACACTCCAGATATGCGTCACCAGTGCTGTGTAGAGGGAAAGGATTGCATTCCTCAACTGCTTGGTAACACTTTTCCTAGTGCATACAGGGATGCTGTTGGATTTCTTTGCAGCAAGGCCACATTGCCAGCTTATTTTCGACTTGTCCATCAGAACCCTTTCCTGTAAAGCTGCTTTCCAGCTGATCGGCACCCAGCCTGTGCTCATGTATGAGGCTGCTCTTCCCAGGGGCTGGACTTGGCATTTGTTTTTGCTCATCTCCATGAGGTTCCTGTCAGTCCATTTCTCTAGCCCACCTAGGTCACTCTGGATGGCAACACAACTGCCTGGTGCATCAGCCACTCCTCTCAGTTTTGTTCCATCTGCAAACTTGCTGAGTGTGCACTCTTGCCCATTGTCCAGATCATTAATGGAGATGTGAAACCATATTGACCCCAGAATCAAGTCCTAGGGCACACAACTAGCACTTGGCTTCCACCTGAATTTCATGCCACTGATCATACCTCTTTGAGCCCAACAGGTAAGCCAGTCAGTTTTCAATCCACTGCACTAGTCTTTTCAACATGAAGGACTATTAAGTTGTTCAGGTGTGATTTCCCCCTCACAAATCCATGCTAACTACTCCCCAGTTTAGGGTTCCCAGAATTATGATTTCCAGGAGCACTTCTTTTATTGAGCTGGATGTTCTATTGCCCACCAGCTGTGAGTTCAAAATGTGCCAACCATGGGAAAAAAAGAAAAGTATGTTGCTTAAATGAAAGTAAGCAGATATGTTTCTTGGGACCAACTTTTTGCTGCCATAAATAAATGTAAAACTGCATAGTCTGCACAATCCTTGATCTATAATTTGACCTGACTGCTGAGAATGTCTGCTGAGAACATCTGCTGAGAACGTCTCTCCCGTGGGGAGGAGGAGGATTTCCCAAATCATGTAGAATCAGTGTCCCAGCACCTACGCTTGCACAGCATGCAAGATGTTTTGAGTAGGCTGAATCTTAACTGAGATCTTTATTTTCTGATGGGAACCATCATCAGTTAGCACAGGATGAAAATGCCCCCAGGCTAACATCACTTGTGTGAAGGACACTGTAAAACCAGACCATATATCCAAGGTGACACAACCATATCCTCACTTGCAGGGTTGATCAGTGATTATCAACCATGCACGAGAACATGGTTGAATAACCCCAGACATTTCTATATGGCTATAAGGACATGTTTCCTGGAATTCAAAAAAGGAAAGAGATTTCTCTTGGGGGTGCACAGCAAAGGGGCAGGGGGCAACGAACTCATGTTGCAATGGGGGAAATTCTGACTAGATAGTAGGAAAAAAATACTCAAAGCGAGGGCAGGGTCCAGGGAAGTTGTGGGATCTCCAGCTTTGGAGATACCCACAACTTGACTGGACAAAGTCCTGAGCAACCTGATCTAACTGGACTTACTTTAAAGGGTAGGTGGGATTGGATAACTTACAAAGATGTCTTCAAACCTCAACTGCTCCGAGTCCACGAAATCCAAGTTTGCATTAGGACTCCACCCAACACTGGGGTAGGAACACAGTATAAACATAAATGTAACACACTGTGCTAATCTGCTAATATTTCCCAGCCCGAAGGGAAGGGAAATTATATACTATCATTCCACAAAAGATGGTCAGGCCAAATCCAGAATAGATGCATAGAAGATGGGGCTATTCCTTATATTGCTGTAACAGTGGCTCAGCTGGTGTAGTAATTAAACTGTTCCCACCAAATAGTTACTTCTGGCATCACAAAAATGGAAGATTTACTTGATATTAAGTAATTGCAAGAAATCCAAATATAGTGGAAGGCATATAGTACAAGGGAAGTTAAGAGCTTTGCAAAAGATATGAAGTGTGCCCATTATAAAGAGCTCTCTGTATAGAATTTGTAATGGTATATTAATGTTAAAGGAGTTCACTAGGTTTTTAGTGGAAAAAATAGCTCTTGGTACAGATAAAAATAAATTGGCCTGGGATTTTCCTTTGTTAGAAATTAAAGTATCTTACAAAATTATTAATAACTGTGTGTCTTCATGATGCTAGTGAATTTTTCTATGGAGATGCAATGTGGTACAGGGTTCTGATATTTCTTCTTCAGTGTTCTGACAAGAAAACAATGGCTTCTTTGCTATTTATTGTTTTAGAAAGCAAGAGCAATGCTCAGCTGTTTAACCTCAGTGGTGTCTGATGGCACTTTCCGCAATCAGCACTGACAGTTCAAGGATGAGAGGTATGGTGTATATTCTAGTTACTCAAGGGTTAAAGAAGGTCCCATAAATAAATTATGGATGCATTTTTAGAGCACTTTGCTAAGAACAAGAATGGCAGAAAATATCACAAAGCTGTCAAATCAGATTAAAGCCCATGTGCTCTGAGTAATCTGTGGGGAAAACTAACAAACTGTATGTTTGTCACGTATTAAAGATATTTTCTTAAAGAGATGATTGGCTGAATGAACATAGAAATCCACCCTTGCTTTTTCCCATCTCTCACGTTTTATCTCTTATCCTTAGTTTAAAGTACAACTTACAAAATAATTGTAGCTAACAACATACCACAGGTGAGCGAAGTCTCCACGAAGAATAAAGCTGTGGAATTGAGTGTACATGTTAAGGCATATGTGTGGATAAACATTTGTAGTATGTATATACATTTCCTCAGCAAGGTTTTCTAAACTCAGTCATTTGAGTGCCTTGAAAACTTAACCTTACAGCTTCTGCTGTTTCATAGCACATAGGCAGGTGGTTTGTTCTTGGTCTTATACCAGAATTGGAGGAATTTACATACATCCCCCAGCAGGACAGAACTACTGCTACAGCAGTTTGAAAACAGTTAATCTATTGTCCTAAAGATCTGGAATTCAGATCATGTCACCTACAGAAAAGATAAAGCTGTGATTATCTTATATCTTATCAAGTAATTGTGCCAAGAGGGATACAAGGGTCCTGATAGAAAGGAAAAGCATGAGCTCTGAATTTCTAGAACTGTCCCAACTGGCTTTTAGTCAGGATGCATGTTCTGGCTGCCACTAGACCGCCTGTTAGACACACTCCCCCTGCATCATCTCTGCCTTGTTTTCCATGGGAAGAAAGCCAATGCATGGACTAAAAGGATTAGTGGTGTGGCTTGGACAGGCTTTTGTTTGGAAAATAGGTATAGCTTAAGTGTACTGCAGGCTGCCTGAGCCCAGCTGTGACTTGTATCTGTCTTCAATCACCCAACAGAACAATTAATTTTTTCCTCTATCAGTTTTAGGGATAAAAGACCTGCATTGGTCTATTAATCCATCTTTCAGTGTCACATGCCATTGGACTCAGCCCAACTTAGAGGCAACTCAAAGCCTTCAGTCTGTTTGAAGAAAAAGCTCAGCAGAAAATGGACAAAAGGAGTAACTGAAACCCTCTCATTGAATGACACCTTATGATATGGCCCCTTGTAAGATGCATAATGTGTTAAACACCAGAGGCAGAACCTAAGGAGGTAATTAAATGCCCTGTAATTACAGTAAGATGCCTGTGATGCTCTTAGATCAAGAGTTAGAAAAGGATGTTCAAGTTGACCTTGAATTATCTATCAGACTATATTGGAGATGTATGTGAGATTTGAGCAGATCCCAAAGCTTTTTCATGCCCTTACCTTCCTAGGCACATCTGGATAGACACATCTCTCCAGCTGACTGGCAGAAGTCAAGGATACTGGTTGTCATGAGGGAAAGTCCAAGCAGAAGTGTACCAGCAAGTATAGTAAAGCCCAGGAAATTTTATAGTTTAGTTGGTACTGTGTTTGTATCTGGTGGATGAGATCTGAGTCCCAGTGCTGTCTCATAGGACTGTTTCTTTCTGTGTTGTTGTTTTTTCTTTGTTTGTTTGTTTATTTGTTGTAGGTATTTTCAATATAAACTGACCAACTAATAATGTCTTTCACTGTTCACTGTAAGGTGGCCCAGCTCCAAAAACCAGTATCTCCTAGACTGAGTGTTTTTTGTAAATCAGAAGATAAATTGTTTCTAAAAGTTAAGGCATTGTCTACAGAATAAATTCTATGCTGTGACTTAATACAATAAAACTATTTATTTTATAAAACACTGTCAAGGTGAGTCTATGTCTCTCTCTGGTAGAGTGGCCTTGGTTTTTCGAAAGCCCCCAAAAGGATTAATGAATATTTCTCTCTGAATTGCCATTCAATTCAGTGGCATAAAAACTTCTCCCATTAGTACTTATGCACGTAAACATTTATAGGATTGGGCCATGCTTACGACCCAAAGAACTCTGAACACATTGGACCTGGGGTCACCCATTGTGGAAAATACCTCAATACCCACAAGATTCCTGTTTCACTGCCATTCAATTCAAAGCTCAGTAAACCCTGTGGAACAAAATTATTTTATAAAATCATACCTGGGAAAGTTTCTAGCAAACATGTAATCAGATGCTTAAAATGCCAAAAATAAGATACTAATGCAGATGGGAGAAAGAATTTAAAGACTTTAAATAAATAAGAGCAGTCATTAACAAATGACAGCCTGAAAATACTCAACACTACAAAAGACAAACAATTAACTTTTTAAACAGAAAGATAAAACCACTGTAAATAAATGAATTGATCACTTTGGTTGACAGTTTCTAGGTTATTTAAGAAAAATTCATATCACAGAAATGGACTCAAAGTAATTTCAAGGACAAACTTTTTAAAAATCAGTAACCGTTGTTAATGTTATAACAACTGCTTGACTCTCAGAAAAAAAGGAAAAATACATTGACATATTCAGTCATATATTACTTTTAATTAGAGTAGATGGATAAATTCATGATGTCTGGTATGTTAAATGCTTTGTTGAGGGGAATACTGTGAACATTGTAAAGGCAAAGGTTGCAAGTACAAAAGAGCTGCCTTTTTACCAAAAAAAGTGTATGTTTTCAGAAAAGGAAACTGCCTAGCAGGGGAATGCAGGTGCTCTTACTGATGAAAAGGACATGAATCCCAAGGACACCCAGTCTGAAGCCACCAGGTTCAGATCTGCCTCACCATTCCTGTTCAGGATGGAAAGCTGACAAAAGCAGGCTTCCCTGCAAGACAAATGCAACATCGCTTCAACTGCCATCCCGAACAGGGTTGCACAGGAAAGATGTTTTGCTTAACGTGTTTCCAGGAGGGCAGGTTGTACATGCAAAGGAGTATCTGCCTGTTTCAGGAGAAATGGCGCTGCACGAGCTGTCTGCATTCTCAGCTTGGTTGCATAACTCTGCTGGTATCACTGCCACCCTAACTAGGCCACTGAAACTCCTAGGCTGTGTTTGCGCACTGTATTATGCAATTTCATGCAGCGATACCCAAATTCCAACTAAATGGTTCTCTCTGTCCAAGGCACTCAAGCCACGCTAGCACATCTTTCTGCCTTATGTGTTTTAATCTTTTACAGGCTTATTGAAAGCCAGCTGGGCATCTCTACATGGTACTACGCTGAGTAATATTGTATTTAACCTGGCATTATCCTGGTATATGTTGCTACCTAGAACAGTTTCTAGGAATTATTATGATAAACAATATGGAAAAAAGCTAAACCACTTGCTTTTCATAGTGGCAATTGTTAATAGTAGCAATATCAAAAAAGCATCACTCCTGGGAGAAATGTACCAGTTTGCTGCATGAAATGAATTGCTGAATTTCATTTCCTGAAGTCTGGACTTCTTCAGATCTTGAATTTTGGTACAACAGAGCGAGGAGTTACAGTTTTCTACTTAAATGTCAATTTTCATTGCTGTTCTCAATTGTGTTAAATGTTTTAATCAATTACAGATATTCAAACTTTCTCTAGTTGAAAATATTCTTCATGTCAAATGCCGTTTCCTCCCTAAAAACATTCTCAAGGAAGAATGCATTAACAGAAACCCTGCCACTACTGACAAGGAAAGTTTTCCCCTGGAAAAAAAAAATAAAGGAAAAACATATTAAAAAAATTACCACAAGAAATGGTGTGCATTTTCAATGAGTCAAAATTAGGCTAATTGCTATTAAAAAATCAGACAGAGGGTTATATATAAGCACAGAACTTCTTAGAGTAAGCAAAGATGTAGCAGCTGCCCTTTAGAGTTTGTATTTTAATTTCTGCTGGTAATGACAGAATTAGGGTGCCTGGGGAAAAGGAAAAGAGGAATATACAGACCAGGGATTACACAGACAAGCAACCTGCACACTGAATCCCAGCCATGACGTGGTTTGTCTGTCAGCTTTGCATGCCTAGATACAATCAGCTCTTAACCACCTAAAGCTTGTTTAAAGATCATCCATGCCACAAAGATTGATGCTGTTAAGATGGATCAGAAATAAAAAACTAGTTCAGGGTTTAAATCAGCCTGGTGATCTGGATGACCACAGCCTACACTGGGGGTGACACCATGAAAACCTCTGACATTCCTTGCCACCTCTACCTGGGGAACAGAAAAATTCCCTCCCCCCACCAAATCTAGCAATTGGTTTAGTACAAGCAGAGGAGCAAGAGGCACTGACATGGTCCTGAGATGCAATTCAGTCTGCTTTCCTTTCTCCTGTGAGGAAGACAATATATTGGGTAGTTTAAATCTATATCAGAAAGTTTTATTTTTATCTCAGGGATGATTACTGTGTCTCACAGAAGCTCCTCTGTGACCACGAGCAAATTCCTCCTTCAAGCAATGTAGAAGATGGCAGATGAGTGGTGGTGTAGTACTGCAAAGCCAGCACAGACATTAAGCAATATATTTTTATAGACAGCAAATACTCAGTGTTAACCAAGTTAATGGGGGTTACTTTCATATTAATGAATTAAGTGTGCCTGAGATGAACTGCCAGCACAGAGCTCAGCTGCCATGGAAGAGCCCATATTCATACTTTTAACTCCCCTTAGTCTCAAGAGCAGGGTGGCTGCATGAAAGTCCCTCATTGGAAGGAATTTCTGGTCCACAAGCCATACCCAGGAACTGTCTGGAAAAATGGTCATGAGCTTAGGACAAAACTACACCTGTGAACTGAGCGGAGCTTGGGCAAGGTGACCACAGGGGTTCCTCCCAGCCGTAATTTTTCTGTGATATGATGACTGTTTCACAGTGTGGATTATCAAATTGCAGTGCTTGAACTGTTCCTTGGCACTGTTTGATGTAGTCGTGTAGTTGTGTCCACAGAGTCCCTTCTGGGAAAAGTCAGAGGCTGGTGGCCTTCCAGGCTGTGCTGTGTCGGACAGCACCAGGCCCACCCCAGCCGGGAGTCACAGCACCATGCAGACAAGCACGGCAATTGATTTTTTTCATTTTCTGTTTCAATGGGCTGGAAAAATGAAAGGCCAGTAAGGTGGGAGAATTCCTGACAATGCAAAATCCAAGAACAGGAAAACACAAAATGACTTGGAGTGACTAAAAGAGCAAGGCCAGACAGGTGCGGTTGTGGAGCTTTGAGAGACAAAGATAGGGAGATGAAGTTATGGAGGTGAAGGCAAGGATGGGGTGTGCAGAAGGAAAACTCAGTTAAGGTCTTTTCATCAGACCACAGATGTAAACTGGTGAGCACTAGTTGAAATCACAATTCCAAACACTTCTTGTGCTTCTTGGGAGTTCAGAAAATATAGATTTGCCTTAAACATTTTTTCAGTTGTTTTCTAGTACAGAAGATTCTCTTTTCTCATATTTTCAATGCAAGGTTAAAAAAGTGATACAAAAATAATACACACAATAATTCTTTCTAAACATTTAAACAATTAAAACCTGTTTTCCTAAATTCTATCTATAAATAATATATATCCTATCTGACAAAGCCTTTCAATTGCTATTTTCAAAGGTTAGGTCTTTTAAAAACATACATGTCTATAGTCTGCCCCACAGCGCCCTTCTCTCTGTCTCTCTGTCAGTGTAAGTGAATGCCTCGGTGGGGCAGGGGGCTAACCACAAGGTGTCACAGACACTCAGTTTCCATCTTCTAAATGCTGTAGCATTTTTAAAAGAAGATGGTAGTGAAGCAAACATGTTTTATACTGAATTGATGCCCAGCGGCTCCAGAGTTAAATTTCAACAAAATGTCCTAACAGTAAGATTTTAATAATTTAAGTTAATTTTTTTTTTGCTCATATATCTTCCTAATCCAAATCCTCCTGTCAGGTATTTTGCACTCAGAGTTATTTCAGAAGAAGGCACAAAGCTGGTCAAACTATATCCTGGTGACTACTTTGACCATACCCCAGCTATATGACTCCCTTTGGTCTTCTAGACATGAAAGAGTTGTACATGCCATTTTATAGAGTGTCCCTTTCTTCTGAAATCTGCTTGGCTTTCATCACTTGCTGACTTGTGGATCCATTTTAAGGTGGTGTTTTTTTAAGATGTTGTCATATTCAGCCATTCCCACTGAATTAACTTTCCCAAAAGATAGGAGTGAAAACTGGACAGTCTCAGCTGCCTTTTTCCTATTAAGTCACTGACAGACCTTTAACCACTATGGACAACTGCTAAATATGAGATGGTGTAAAGATCTTCAGAGAAGAGCATTTCTTTTAATTGTTTCAATACCATTTTTTTCCCCTAAGAAAGAACTCAAATAAACGTGAACAAAGCCAAACACCCTTTAGCTGCAGTTACAGGAAATAAAAAGAAATGCTAAACTGTGGCTTGATCTGAACAATATCAAGCTGTGTATTCAAGCTGGGGCAATGTAGATAAATTTCAAACCATGTCTGTATACAACATCCGGAGACACAATTTTTATGAAAAAGCCAATGCTTCTGCTTTAGAGACAAGTATTTTTTTTCCCTTTTTTTTTTTTTTTTTCCTGTGCTTCTACCAAGAGAAAAACAAACAAAAAATGCTCTAGATGGTATCAAAGATTTTGGAAGCTACATCAGAAGTCAAAGGACTTCACTGATTCACTGACACTCAAATCACTCCTTTCCACTTGTCCTCTCTGAGATTCACCCCATTAAGTATGAGTACAAATGGTTTATTATCCTGTAATCTAAATTATGATATTGGGCAGAGAGTTGCCTGGCATTTGGTGTAAACAGGAGGAAGTACCAACCAGAACATGGAATCAGGTCACTCATGAATGGAAAAGCTGCAGCTGACCCCAGGCCTTAGGCTGGCAGCTTTTTATGTTCCTCTGAAAATCATACACTAAACTTGTCCAAGATCCCTGTGAAAATGGAAGAGATTCTTAAATTTTTGTCTTGACTATTTACACCTCCAGATTTTATGGTCTCTGAGGTATCTTCACTGTTCTAGAATGTTCTCATAAAAAGTACAAAAAGGATGTTAAAGAAAATAATTTCTTTCACTCCAGTTACAATATAGATTCACCCAACATTTATGTGCTTATGCAGAACAGATTTGAAAGGGAATGGAGCTTGGTTTTGGAAAAAAAGAAGAAATAAAAATACAGACCTACACATATTTCTGTAGATTTCTGCAGTCGTGCATTATCATGCAGCAGTTTCCAAAGGCATTAGAGCTGTCAGGTATTAAAGATGTAATCTCAAGATACATTTTAAAACTTTGTGAATCACTTCAGGATTTATGTAGTTGCTGGTGTTCCAAGTGAACACAATTGTCTGTATTTCTCTAGCTGTACAAATAGTAGTTGCAATATTAGCTGCAGTGCAAGATGTGCCCCACATAGGATCAAGAGAGTTCAGGAGGGATCAGATGGGGTGAAAAGGTAATTCTTGCCACATTTACAGAGGTTAAAAGCATGTGCTCCAGTCAATCATATGTCTAAAAAAGTGTATTGTGGACATATACTCACTATGAAATTGATTAAACCAACTCATTCCACCTAGACTTCACCACCACCGGAAAGCTACCATTTTGAATTGATCACAGAGCTATCACTTGGAAGTGACAGGCTTTATAACCAAGCTAGTCTTCTATAAAGCTGGAGGAAAAATCCAGTTCGTTACACATTTGCTGATTTTATTTTGCTTATGTTTTGATGAATTACCAGCATAAATTAAATATCAGATGTGGAAAAATGTGATTGAGCTTTGCCCCATGCTTAATGGTTGCCTGCAAGTGTTTTAAGAGTGTAGAGAAAGTTTAATAAAACCCCAAGCATGCCATACTGCCAACAAATAATCTGAATAAATGACCTGGATTATAACAAAAATTGCTGACTTAATTCCAGGGTTATGATCCAATAACAATGACTTACAAGGAAGAGTGAAAGAGTTATGATGTACATGTACTAGTACAGGAACATCTACCTGTTGCATTCATTCAGAGATCATCCAATTAGGGAAAGTAGTAAATCTACAGAATGCTTTTACTAGTTGTAGTGGAGGAATTAAAAAAGATCATGAGACAATTCACCTTGGTGAAAAAAAACCCCTCTGCAGACATCTTAAAACATTAGGTTCTATCTAGGGCATCTCTTGGTGTAATTTTTTAACTCTCCCTCCCTCTCATAAAATTGGAGCTGATGGCAATCATGGAATTTATTCTCTATCATGCTACAGCAGTTCTTGTGTTCTTTGGAGACTGCAGACTGTCAAATACATGGTTGCAACCCTGTGGTTCTTAGACACCCAACCATACGTTGATGTAAAGCACTGGAGCAGCTTTAATTGGTGCCACCACTTTGGGTCTCCCAATGACGTAATGTCAGGAGGAACCAGGAACAGTGGGACCTTCATCTTCTGTGGCCCCATCTGTCCTCTCTTTTGCTTTTATTGCCTAGTTTTTCCTTATGTATAATATATTTTTTGTTTCTTAAGAGAGGAAAGCCTCCCAAGGGCAACATTAAGGTCATTACACAGCCATGAAAAGGCGAGAGCCACTTCCAAGAGACAATTCACCTATCCTGGAAACATTCCTGGGAGTGGAACAAGCTATCTATCTTTGTTGACTAGAGGACATGACTATTTTAGACCTGCCCATCTACCTGGTGGTGTGATAAACATGAGATTACTCATGGGTTTTGTATGTGTCCTTTGAATATTCCGAGACCAATGTTGTGGTCTTCAAAACCTGTGTCTCTTCCCTGCACCTTTTTCAGGGATACATGGACTCTTCTGCACCACACCTTCTCTCCTTAAAAAAGGTGTGTGGGTTCTTTTCCTACGATGGGATCAAAAGCAATACAGCAGTTTCAGTTAGAGAAATTGATGGAGGAGTTATCTTTAACCTCAGCACACACAGTTATCTCTGCATTGTACCATCTTTAATTACCAAATATGTCTTCATTGGGGTTGATTCCACAGACTATAAATTCATTTGTGCAGGGATTGTATTCATACTGAGCTTCATACAATGTGGATCATAAAGTCAGCACTTAATAAGTTAATAATAATAATAGAATGACATATTGTGAGTATCAAGGTTTATACATTCAGGTTTTATTTTCTTTTTCAGGAACTTTGAAAAACACCTTCCACACTATATTTTTGTTTTAAGTCTTAATCCATAATTATGGAGAACTGAGGTACCAATGCCAGAGTAACAAGATTAATACCTTTTTGACAGAATTTAATAATATGGTTTTATAATATTTAATTTTGTTCATAAAATATCTCTCAGTAGGAAACTTTTTTTTACTTACCTAAACATTATTGCTTTAAAACAATTTAATTCATATTTCCTGGCACAAAGAGTTTATTATGAAGGCTTGTTGGGAACAGGTTTTTATAGGCTCGTGCAGGGATTAGCTTCAACTTAATTTGGATATTCAACCAATTTTGACAAGTATAGTCCACTGAATGTGGGCTAATAATAGTCCTTAGTGCATTTATCCTCTTTTAAATGTTCCAAGCCCTTAAAATCATGCTATATATGTAGTCTGGATAGCAAAACTCATGTTGGTCTTGGATTTAATCTCTAGAGAAACTATCTAACCATCAGTGCAGTTGATAATGCTTTTGCCTAAGTGAAATGAGAATGAGGGCAGAATGTGGACTACTATATTAGCAGAGAACATCCCTCTCACCAGCAAAAATTTAATCTGCAATACCAAGCATTCTACACAGTGCATGGAGTAAGAGCAAGTCCTGCTTCTCTGCTGTGTACCAAGGGTAAATGCCTTCTGTTGAAGACCCAATTTCCAAGCAGCAAATCTTTATTTGTTCTATTCATACATTTGATGAGCTTGAAAAGCTGTTCCTGAAAAAAAACCCAGAGATGTTGATTGTTTGCTATCACCATGCAAAGACAAGTTTGTCACTCACCTGCAGCCTGGATCCTACTCAGGTCCCAAGTTATGCAGGCACCAGCGCAGCCTGTGGTGCTTGTGGCAGATGAGTGGGGCGGTCACGGGGGACCATTTTTGCAACCTTCAAGAGAGGAAGAAGCTGGGGGAAAAGCACAAAGTACCTGGCTGGTGGGGAGATGTGTGGATAGCAACCAGCAACAGAGATCCACTATTCCATCTAAAGGCTTGCGGAAGAGCAGCTGGAAAGCTGCCTGCAAGAAAAGGACCCAGGGGTGTTGGTCAACCACCGGCTAAACATGAGCCAGCAGTGTGCCCAGGTGGCCAAGAAGGCCAAGGGCAGCCTGGCTCGTATTCGAAATAGCACGGACAGCAGGACAAGGGCGTTGATCGTCCTGCTGTTACTTGGCACTGATGAGGCCACACCTTGAATCCTGTGTTCAGTTTTAGGCCCCTCACTTCAAGAGGGAAATAGAGGTGCTGGAGCGTGTCCAGAGATGGGCAAGGACACTGGTTGAAGGGTCTGGAGCACAAATTTTATGAGAAGCAGCTGAGGGAACGGGAGGGTTGTTTAGCCTGGAGCAAAAGGAGGGTCAGGGGGGACCTTATTGCTCCCTACAACTACCTGAAATGAGGATGTAGACAAGTGGGGTCGGTCTCTTCTCCCAGATAACTGGCAATGGGGCAAGAGGAAACAGCCTCAAGTTGCACCAGAGGAGGTTTAGATTGGATATTAAGAAAAAATTTCTTCACTGCAAGGGTGGTCAAGCACTGGAACAAGCTGCCCAAGGAGGTGGTGAAACCACCATACCTGGAAGTATTTAAAAAACACGTAGATGCAGTGCTTAGGGACCTGGTTTAGTGGTGAACTTGGCAGTCCTGGGTTAACACTTGAACTTGATGATCTTAAAGGTCTTTTCCAACCTAAATGATTCTGTGATTCTATGATTATATGATTCTAAATATTCTGTGTGTACCTGTCAAGTGACAGCCTGAACAGTCCCCTGAGGGCTGAAGGTTTGGAGGACCAATGCACAAATAGGTTTCGAGCCCTACTGTTCATTACTTATATACAACACTGACAGATGCAAACAATCAAGTGCAAACCAAAACCGCGAATGAAACTGAGGACCCCCTCCAAACATCTCAGGTCATCACAGTTTTCTTTATCTCCAAAGAGACTTTAAATTGTTTCTTGGAGCAGGAAGAAACAATGAAGGAATGCAATAGTCTGAAAGAAACACCATCATTTCCACTGGATCGGAAAGAACAAAAACATTGAACTCGCAGACTTCACTGCTGCTTATCTGGAAAAATGCCATAGTTTTTTCAGAGCTTTAACTTTGTCCTTCTTACAGCTCAGTGCCCCTTATCCTCCATGGTGCTGTGACATGGCATCACGATGTGGCAAGCTTCCACCCTTACAGGGGTTTGCATGGGGAAAAGGATGGCTCCAGCCATGAGGAAACCACAGCAGGCAATTTCTGAGAAGGCTTTCACAGACTCAGTAAAGTTTCGGCTGTACATCCAATACGTGCTCCTAAGACTGACTGTGTCATTGTGCCAGCACAGAAACATGGATTCAGTCCTATTCACATCAATCCAAAATCCTGCAAGATCACCTGCAGAATCCAAGATCATCTCCACTATGAGATTCAGTTGCAAAACTAAGACCTAAGGACATAAAATGAACATATCACAGTCAAAAGTGTGATGAAAGAGGAAAAAAAAATCCTGCCCTTTTTTCAGTTTATGGGAGTATGTAGCTATGGGAATATATACATACAGTCATAAAAAGAAAGGTGGAGCATGTATAAAAACGAGTCAGGACTTTTTCCTTCAGTATTATAAGCGATGTGGAAAATATCCCTTGCAGCTACTGTGGAATAAATTGCAGCATGATCAGAGATATGGATCAGATGAGCACAGAAAGCTGCTGAGAGTATAGGTAAACTCTGGCCGCTTCCTCGTCTGGCTTTAACTCCATAAGTTTCTTACCTTCTTCTAAGTTATAGTGGTGTAATAGAAGAAAAAATATATTCTTGCCAGAATGTGTATAAACTTATTTATCCAGAAAACTCATGCCAGTAAGCTTGAGTAGGAGCTTTTCTGTCCGCATTAAGAAGAAAACAAAAAAATAAAGGTTTCATAGAATCATAGAATCATTTAGGTTAGAAAAAACCTTTAAGATCATTGAGTCCAACCGTAAAGTTTACACAACTTTCTAAATCTTGCATGGGGAAAGTAAATCAGAATGATTATTCTTTACTGGTAAAACAGAAATTAATGGACACACAGAGCAATCAGTAATCGGAAGATTCAAAACAAATAAAAGGCTATTTTTCACTTACCAAATTGTTACACTGTGGAACACACTGCTGCAGAATTTTTTGGATGCAAAATGTATAAAACAGCTAAAAACCCAGGCAATTAACCAAGTCTGTCAAACATGAAGAAACAGATAAATCCTCTGGCTCAGGAAGCCTCTAAACTGCAGATCAGCAGAGCTGGCAGGGTGCAGCTCAGGAGAAGGCACTGCTCTTCTTACTCACTTTCTGCAGGCACCTACAGCCAGCTACTGACACCAAGCACAGCTCTGAGCAAAACAGACAGTCTTTAACCCAGTAGAACAATTTTTTTTTTATTCTTCTTCAATACAATTTGATTTTCACACTCTTTACAGAGCAGTAATTTTTCTCTTGGCAGAAAAGATACTGGCTGCCTTTTGGCATTAATGGAGTCCTTTCAGCTGTCGGGGCAGGGAGGGATTCTGTGCCCACCAGTGAGCAACAGATTTGCTATACATGCATTGATCCTTCATACGTTTTTAGTACGTTGTGGGTGCTTTTAGTGACACAAGAGTTTTATGAGCACCTGCTGCTCCATACTAATATACCATAAAAACCAGGACTATGGAGTTAAGCTATTTACAAAATGAAATAAGAAAGACCATGCAGCTGGATACATAATGCAGAAGAGCAGAAGTATGTCATTTTAGCTGTCTAGAGAACTAGACCATGTCTGTATGCCTGCAATTTCTTTCTGAGGGATTTAAGTCTTAGTATCAGCAGCACAGTAACTTTTTTATTTAAACCGTACCCAGACGCTTCCCAAATCCAGTGTACATTTCTAATTACAGTCACTTCTATTTAAGCCCTCCATTGTATTTTAACATCTTTACTTCTTGGCTTACTACTGAATAGCATGAAGGTCAGTGCTTAATGCAGGCTTGCAGTAAATTACCCTTCTTCTACTGCACTTTCAATACACCTTCATCAAAAACGTAGGAGAACTGCCGTTCCCCCTAATGAAAAATTTCATATGCTGGTTGGTCTCTGTTTCACTAACTCCCATTCGCTGCTAGCATTCAGAAAATGGCTCAATTAGTAGAGACTCTGAGAGATGTTGCTGCAGGAGATTTGTGAGGAGAGATGCCAGCAGATAAATGTGAGACATTTTTCAGCTCAGGAGGCTTCAGCTCTGATTGCACAGACTGATTCTACTTAATTCATTTCTTTCTTCCCTTGTGTGTGAGGGAGACAGCAGGTGAATAGTCAAATACAAAAACTGGAGCAAAAATGTGTGTTATTAAAGTGAATCAAAGTAACAAATGGATTGGCAAGTACACAGGTAGATTATCTATGATTCATAAGGTGGTATTATTTTTAAAATGCCATTAACCAGGCAATGACTATATGGAGATGCTAGTAAATCCCCAAAGTTCCCTGAATATTCTAACTTTCACTGTAAGTCCCTGAATTCATACAGCTTTGTAGAGGTCTGAATGCTGGGCTCACTTTGCTCTGAGCAGGGGGTTGGTGCAGAGACCTCCTGAGCTCCTGCTCAGCCTGAATGACTACTGTAAATGTCTCTTCTTTAAAAAACATACATTCTGTCTCCTGGGAGTGGAAAAATACATAGCAGAAAAAAAACTTTGGAGATGGCTCACACAATAAACACTGAATGGGGACAATAGAACTGAAGAGTTCCCAAGTACATCAGAGTTTTTAAAATATTGACCAAGAATGCACTTTACTGAGGGGATAAAAGTAATCAACTCACCAGCATCTAGGCATGTGGGAGAGAAATTTGGTGAAAAATGGACTTCAGACCTACCTTTAATCAAGTCAACATGGGGCCAACAATAGCAACCAAATAATACCTGACCAGTCTGGTGTCCAGTATTTTGAAAAACTAACATGTTCCAGGTGAACAATGCAAACCCTGTTTTAGAGGTGGACTGTGAAAGCCTGCGACTCGTTTCTTAACAGTTCAGGGTGTGAACTGCCCTAGTTGTGCCGGTGGAGTGACTTCCCCCCACCCCAGCAGAGAGTGTCCCACGGGAATTCCTCAAGTGAGGGATGCATTTGCAGTCCGAAGCTATGTCATGGAAAGGAAATAACTAAAAGATTCAGATGAAGATGACATGGCTTACACAACAAAAATGGCACAGTGTGCAGCCCTGATTGTGAGATTTCCTGAGTTGTGAGATTTGTTCGCTACTTCACCTTTTCTTTTGCTCATTCTGGAAGACTGAGCACTGGAAAAAGGATGTGGTTGACCTTCTAACAGCATCTGGTTCAGTGATGATACAAGAAACTCTGGATTTTTGTCCAGTTTTAGATTTCTTTGGTATAAAGGGTGCTGCATCTTCTTAGATCCCTTATGGGGTCCAAGTCTTGCCAGTCTTTTTTTCATAAATAATCAGAATTCTCCTCTGTCTTCTAATTCCTGGATTTATGCTGATTCTTTAGTAAGTTGTTTCCTTGCAGACTTTTCAGTGAAGGCTTCTAAATTCCACAGAACTTAGTGTCACAAAATAAAAAAAAAACAACAACCCAGCAAACCAATCCATCTTAAAAATCTGTAGCGTGAATTTTTGTAGGAAGAAGAATGAGAAAATATTGATGGCTTCTACATATTCAGGATCTGCCAGAAAATCCTGATGGAAATGAAGGGATATTCTTCCATTGACTTCAACGGGAAAAACAGATTTCACCTTGAGATGGTAAAGAATGACTTGGCAGGGGGGGGTGGGGGGTGGGGGTGGGGGGGTGTGGTGTAGGAAATCTGCCAGTAGGAAAATCAAAGAGTGACTGAAGCTGAAATTTTTTTCAGAGAAGGAGTGGAATCAACAAGTCTCTTAAGTTAACAAAAAAGTGATGTCTTGTTTGTTTCCAGCTGTCTAAACAATTCAGTTTAACATAACTATATGAGAACTGGAGGACTTCTGGGTAGAAATTATGTTTTGTTTTAAAATGTAAAGATAGGCACATAATGTGGTTAATATGATGTAAGCTAGAGTCTGAATTTGCAGTAATTTAGCTCATCTGTGGTAACTGCCTGTGGGGAGACTTTTACATGGTTATAAATGTGTGGTAATTTGAGGTTGCCTATCCCTCTTCTGAATTCCCCCTCTTGGAAGTAAATGATCTTACATTTACTGATGGGTAAAAAGGTGCACAGTTATTACTAAGTAGCCTAACACTTGTGGCAACTTGTTTGCACATCCTTAAGATCAGCTAAATACAGTAGGGGAAAAAATAAAAGGAAAAAAAAAGAAGTGATTAGAGCCATAACGAAGTACTTTGAAATTATCAAAAGAAAATGGTTTTATTTATTGAAATTTAATGTTTTATAGGTTTTCTATTCATGTAGATATCTAAGAGTTGTTGCCACTCTTCCTGGTTCACTAGGCATTATTCACATGCATTATTCAGAATTTCAATATTTTTAATCTAGAAAACCAAGTGCCACTCCAGAGTAAATATTGCCTTTTGCTTCTGCTGTGTCTCTGACTTACAGCTGACCAAGGTGAGAGTTGTGTTGTTTTTCTTATTTAGACTGTAAAAACTTCCAGATAATTAATTGTGAACCAAAAGATTGACTTTATCTTCCATTTGCCTTCTTCATTTGAGACCATTTACCCCTCTGCAGAACAGGTGAATGTCTACTAGATCATAATGAAGAGCATCATGCTCCATTTGCCAGGTATAAATGTCATCCCTGGTGAAGAATTAGATTTAGCTGTCTGCTGACCAGCCTTCATCAAAAGAAGTGTTTTGGATTTCAGGCAGGAAAATGCACCAGCACCAAAGTGCGACAAGCCTCCTGGAAGCCGGTAGGAGCTGTTTTTAAAATAAGCAAAAAAACCAAAACAAAAACAAAAACAAAAAACGGTTCTCTATGCAGCAGGTAGTGAACTTGGGATCTCATCACCATAGATATTACAGCACCAAAATTTTATGTGCTTTCAAGGGAAGACCTGAAAATTACAGTACTGTCTTGCAAGCCTGGGGCTGCAATGTCTCTAACCCCCTTCCTTTCCCTTCCAGCGCATCTCTAAACCTAATAACCAGGACAGTAATGAAAAACAGGAAAAGAAAGTTTGAGAACTCCTATCAAATACAATTTCTGGATTTAGTTCTTACAATAAAACACCATATGATATTTCACACATTTTCACGGTTGTTAGCAAATGTTAAACCATTTATTTTCACAACAATTGTGCAAAAATTCTTGAACATTGCTCTGTACTTTCCCTCCAGTAACAAAAATTGTTGACTAACTTTAGCGGAAATCTCCTTTAATTAAAAGCGGCCACAGAGTTAGCCTTTCATACAAACATGAAATTAGAAGTGTCCACAGGGTTGCATACAAATCAGAATCCACAGTTGCCAGCCAAACCACACACCGTAGATGTGGCTTTGTAGGGAGAACCCAAGAATTTTTGTTCCAAAACCACAGGTACCTACTACTATCTTGTTTAGCTTCAGCAGTAGTAAAGCTGACAGCTTGCATGGAAACCAGCAACTCTATGTCCACACCATGGGAAACTTCTAATATCCCATTCACCAGTTGGCCTTAGTGAACAGCCAAACGTGCCACAAGAGAAATTGTCCCTTAAGGAATTTAATATTGCCAATAACTTAAGTAATTCATGGGGCTGTTCTGTTGTCTTCTCTAGAAAAAATTCACATACATGTTCCATGGTTTTCTGTTCCACCTATGCAGAATTATAGAGAAGGGGAGAGAAAGTTCAAGATGAGGTATTTCCTTCTGACTGTGTGTGCTTCTTAGTTTTCTTTTTACAAAAACTGAAAAGGAATAGGTGAGGTTGGAAAACTGGCAAAACTACATCTGGCCCAACCCTGGTGTGATCGGTTCATTTCACCTGAGCAAACTAATTTTCACAAATGTTAGAGAATCATCTCCAAAGCTGGGGAAGAAGTGCTCTGCTTCTTGCACACCCACCAGGCTTGTAGGATCAGTCATGCTGTGGGAGCCTGCCTTGACATTCTCGGCCTCGCAAGGATCCTGAACACACACTGGTATCGGATTCTTTCCCAGTGTTTCCAAAACACCAGGAGAGATCTGACTCCTTACTCCTTTTCAAGTTGCTCCTAAAGTGGTGTAAAGCTCAGTCTGAATGCCTCGCTCCCACTATCCAAAGCATGTAAAGAAAATACCCCCCTGCTCTACATACACAGTCTTGAGGATGAGCGGTGACGTCTCCTGAACATCAGAGCTCACAGACAGCAGAAACAAAAACAGCACGTCTTGTGGGGAAATAAACATTTCATAATTGCTAATGTTTCCTTTTGGATAAGCAAAAAGCCCGAACACATTAAATAAAAAAAATTAAAAAAAAAGATTCAATTTCTAGTTTAAATACAGCTGCAGTAATTCTTATGCACCACACAGCTGTTCAGAAGCCTGGCAGCTGTCCATATCTTACGTGTCCTATCATGCGTTTTCCTGTATTGTCTTCTTGACACATAAAGACCGTCTTTAACTGTTGGGAAAAGATTGTAGTCCTTGTCAGGTAGATACTGCTGCATAGTTAAACACATCTATGTTCCATCACTGCTGCCTTTTGCACCTGTCAAGCCTCTTTACTTATCTCCCCATGACTGTGCTCTTGTTACAAAGGGGAATCATTCGGTTTTGCCATTTCTTTCTTTGACATAATCCTCCACACTGATGGCAGACCCCAAATTGTACACTTGTTTGTTACGCACAAACCAAAATCATAGCTAACACACATTTATATTGTGCAAATAACTGGAATGAAAATGTTTTGACCAAAACACCAACAGATGTGTCAGTTTCACTGCCAGTGCAGAGTGGGAAGGGAGGCTGATAAGTTTTCCTGCCAGCACTTGATGTCATTCTGAATTCATTTCTTAGAGAATAGTATTTCTGATTTTATAAAGAAAATGAGAATGAAAAAAATCTTCCTCAGTATCGTGAGCATTTTTGTAAATACACTTCTCAATTTTTCCTGCCAACTTGTATTCCAAGCAAAAATAGATGTGGTTGAAGTGCTGTTACTCAGACTGCACAGAGAACATGTATTATAATGTTTAGCTAAAGACATTGCGCAGCTCTTGGAAAGGTTTTCTCCACTCTGGCTTCTGACAGCTTCCAAAATACCAGTTACAAAAGCCTTACAAGATGCTTGTGCAATGGGGGCAACTTTTTCTTTTTACCAGGAGGGAAACTGAGAGCTGGAGACATCTCCCTAGCATGTGGCATGCTCATGTCTAGCGGTATTCCCTCAATACCTTTGAAGGGTCATTTTAGAGGAAGACAAAAGCAGAGGTAAGGTGCAATATGGCTCTGGGTAACCTGTCTGGTTGGGATTAGACTGTCCCGATACAGTCGGTGCCTTGCTGCCCACACAGTTACATGACTCCCAGGTTGGTGCCAACTCATGTCCAAGCCAGCCCTGAGTACAAGCAGAGGAGCGCGGTGCTTGCAGCTGTATTTGTAGGTGCTGCTTATCTCCTCTGTTATCATGAAATATTAAAACGACCTTAAAAGAACAATAAGCAATAGAGAAGGAAAGCTTTGCCTCTTTCATGCATGGGACTGAATCTATTTTACCATTGTTATGTTGGGTTTTTTCCTTTTTTTTTTAAACTGTTGATTAACTTCTGTATCTCTTGTTAGCCCCACCTTGCCTCCTCCCATATTTCTATATTTGAATTAATTTCATTGTCCTCACATTCTAGCATATCAGAGCAAGATGTTTTTACTTGATAAGTTCTCTTCTTGCTGCGCAAGTTGGGTAAATAGTTTTCCCAGCAAAGTTTCACTCACTACTGTGTTACATACAGCACCTGTAGTTTGAAGTAGAGTTTTACTAGGTAGCTATTGTACAAAGGACATTCCCTGGCTCTATTTGCCCTTAATCTGGGATACAGTAAGAACAGCCACAAGTTACTATTCCTGTGTACCTAAAGATACAGAAAAAATATTAGTTCAGAGACAATATGTTATTGTATTTTATAATGCATATACCGGTTTCGGCTATTCACTCCTGGGCACAGGTAAGTTCATTTTTAACCTTAATTCTGAGCCCAGTACCTTTTGCCATGTGAAAGTACGCAACACTGAAGTCTGTTTACAGAGTTATTCATTTCCTGGATTATTTTGTTTTAATAAAGGAAAAGAGGAGGCCCTCTGGAGCTCAGCAGGTGAGCAGCTCATTGCACATACCAGCTCTTCATCCTTTCTCAGATGCACATATTACATATTGAACAACAAAAATACATTTTGGACAGACTGTACTTTGATTTTCAAATGCTAACAAAATGGTAAATGGGAAGAATTTCTTTCCAGAAGAAAGCTGCACACCTCTCTTAGCCAAAAGTTATTTTTAGACACTTTAAGCTTGAGACTTCTCAGCCCTGTTTTTCCTCAGGTCTCCCCACGAAACGGTTTTTATAGAAAGGGAATTATGAAAGCTTCTGCAAGAGCAATGGAGATGGAATTAACCTGTGACATTTTCAACCACAACTTTTTCACAGTAGCAAATATGCAGTTTCTTTTGAACACTTTTCCTTTTTCTTTTCCTTTTTACTTTCTTCACAACTGGGAAGCCTTTTTGTTCAAGCTTTCAAATAAGTCCACATCAAAGATAAGATATATTCTCTGAGAGTGTCACTGTCTGCAAATATACTGCAGCAGTGGTTTTGCAGTCTCACCTAGAGGTCACTCCCTCAGAGTTTCCCTCTTGAATTTTTCCTGATAAACACCAGCATATCCCTTGCTCCAGATTTCCCTCCACGTTCCTTCATATGCCCCTGCAACCACCTCTTCTCTTCCCTGATGCTTACAGCCTCCACTTATAGGCACTCAGGATGTCTCCCTTTAGCTATACATATTCCTTTCTTTTAATCTTTCATCATAAATCAATCATTCCAGTGCTTAATCATATGTGTTCTTTCCCCTGAAATGCTCTCCTGCTCCTCTCTCCCTCCTGTCAGGGTTACGTGCCCAGAACAAAACTAATTTTTCTAATTGCGTGACCAGACAGCCAAAGCAGGACAGTCATCTTGTAAGTATATATAATGGGAATCAACGAAACTAATAAGAATTTAAAAATACAATGTGACTTGGCTGGTGCATTATCACTCTCTTTAGTAGCTGTCAATCAGCTGATTATTTTGGTGTCACTTAAAAAAAAGAGGGATTCAAGAAAGTAGCCTGCGTGCAGATGAGGGTGGCAAATACTAGTGTTTTGTTTCAGACATGGACTAACCCCTGGGACCCAAAACCTCACAGACAGTGTGAGAATTCAGTTGCAAACGTGGGCTCCATGGCTTATACCATTCACTTTTATTTGAAGGATCCAGCCTTGTAGTTGAAGTCTGGCTGTTCCCAGCTTCCTACCCCAAGCAACTTCCCAGATCCACTATAAACTGCCTGACCCATCAGGACAGAAGCCATCCATAGGCATGTAAGCCACATAGTTTTCCCTTTTATTCACAAATTAATCACTCAATAAGGAAACATAGTAAAAGAAAAGTGAGGAGAGAGCAGAAGAGTCTAAGGGTAAATAAAGCACTGAAAAAGCTGCAATTTTAAATACTGATTTATAGGGGCAGGGAAGGATGTGAAGGACCCAGTTCTGCTGCTAGACTTCTTCCTGACCCTGGAGAGGCTGCTTTTACTGTTAGCTCGAAAGACTAAAAGAGCAGCTCACCAGCCTCATGGAGCCCTACAAACTTGGCCCCTGAAGATGCACAGAAATGACTGCAAAGTCCAACAGCTCTGCTGGAGAGGTCAGGTAGCCTCTGGAGACAGGACGGTGCTCCTGACTGCACTGCTGTTGCTAGGGGAGATGCTCTCACAAGTAAGGGCACAATGTAAAACAGAGACCTTACAAACACAGATGAGTGTGAAAAGGCCACGTAGGCACAGGTGAATATGAGTACAGACAAAGTCTGACAGGGGAGCTACTCCTAGTGGCTTATGTAAGCAAAACAATTTTATCCCCTTCAAAGGCAAAACAGGAGCCAGGATACTCTGTTTATAATTTGGGGGATTTCTGAAATCATAACTCTTTCATTATAAAATGCCTTAAGCCCTCAGCCACAGCCAACAGGCCCTGCTATATCCGGTGTCGTGTAAAGAAGTACCTTCTGTATTGAAACAAACACCATTAAAGGGCTTGAGTCTACATCATGCTAGTCGTAAGAACGTACTAGTGATACCTCTGATGAGTACATTTCCTTATCAGAAATTGTATGATACTTGCTTTCATAATGATCTTCAATGGTCAAGCTGAAAAAAGTATCCCTAAATAAGAAAGTACTCAAGTGTGTGCTTATACTTTCAGCCCATGTTCTGTCCTTGGAACCAGGTGGGTCTTATCCACGTGCTGCAGTGGTGCTGGCTCTGAGATGCCCCCCCTGAACTATCCGTGACAGTCTACAAATGTGTGGCATAATCAACTTCTTGGCAGATCCTTTTTTGCAAATATATGCTAAACTTTTCTAGAAGTAAACTGTGGTCAACATTTTTTATGACCAAGTGCCATGGGCAGAAGAACCCTGTAACACGTAAGGCTTTAGTCTTACAATATAAGCAGTGTGTTACCTTCAGTTAATTGCGCCTTCATTTGCTTGCACACACAGTGGTGAGATCCAGCTTGTCACTGCCTGATGGGGACTGGAGGTCAGGGACAATGTCTTAACTTGTCTTGGCCATATGAATCTGTACAAATATAACTCATTGCAGGTACACAAAAGAGCCTGAGTGTTTCAGGCAACTTGCTTAAATTGGGCTTTTCAGGCAGAAGAAACTTTGCACTAGAGTGAAAGTGCTGTACTGGCACAAGGGGCTTTGTCACGGTAAATGTTGAGCCATAAATCACAGACTGAAGCCACTATATACTTCTGCGTATAGTAATGTTTTAATGCAGTAGTGGGAGCCCACTCGCACGGGTTGAAAATCCTGCAATTTTCTCTTGCTCGTTTCAATCTTTGAAAGACCTTCCACCTGCACACTTTGTCTACAGTCAAATCTTACAAGGCTTGACACAGCACCATAGCATTGCGGTCTATTAAATTGCTACTTCTTCATATATTCTATTTCAGTGGTGCTGCACTCCATCAGATCCGTCATCCCCAGCCTGGCAAGATGTGGCCACCACTAGTGGCTGAGACTGAAGTAAAAAGGTGGAAAGCTCTAACAGTACAAAACAAAGCATAAATCCACAGCAGCTTGCTTGTCTCCTATAAATACCTAGGAAAAACTTGAAACTAGCTTCTTGAGAGAAGGAAAGCTGAATAAAGAAACAATCTCTGCCAGTGCCTATCACTTGACAGATGGCATACTAAGGAATATAACACCTACCTGTAACTTACACAGAGCTATCTTGGGTCTGTGAGACATCCTTGGATGGATATTTTTCTGCCTGTTGCACTAAGAGTTAGAAAGTATATTTGGGTTTTCAAGTCACTAGTACGCACTGAGGATAACCTCTACAAAGATTACATATTTTGGAAAAAGATCTGGCAAACTTTCAGGCACTTTTCAAGATCTTTTGTGTATGCGGAGGGAACTTTGATTTCATGATTAGGATAGATTTATAGCAGCAGTAGCACCTATTTAAATATTATGATAATGTGTGAAAAAAACTATTTTATATTGCGTTGAACCGAAATGACATCTGTTGAGAGCTGTTAAGTTCAGAGGTGATTTCTCTCAGTATTTGTCGGTATTCAAGGGGGGGGTTAGGCATAACATACATTTCAGGAATGAGAAGCAAATAGATCTGATCCTTTCAAGAGTCCTGTAAAGTACCACACCATTTCTAGAGTAATTTCATTCATAGAAAGAAACTATATTACTTCTCTTTCAAAACCTATCTGAACTTTTTCTCTACATATCTGCCCATTGTGTTCATCCACAGGTGAGGACTGAAGCCCTGCCTGAAGACAGGATTTTGGCATTGCAATGTTCAACAATGAGATACACAGCCATGCTACTGTCATCAACCTGGCAAAACAAATGAGGTCAAGAAGTTATTGTCAAATGAAGCTATTTTTAAAATTAAATATTCAATCAGCCTCAGATTAGACGCCTGATTCTTAGGTGTTACAGTTGATTTCTACTCACAGTAATTACTGATTTTGGATATAAAACTGTGAAGTTTAAGAGAAAATACTGACCCATATTCACTGAGGGGAATAAAAATAACTTCCTTCCATAGATACTGGGATATTTTTGGGAGAGTTGTAAAAAGACAAAAGGAATTTTGTTTTGTTCTGGCATCGTCTATAAGTTTAAAGTTTTAAACTGTGACTCCAAAATACATTGTGAGTTGTGTGTATGGACATTTGTTGTTTTCTGTAAGCAATTGTATTTAAGTAAACAAATAAAAAACACATCCCTGTAAAGTTCAATTCAGATGTGACACAGATCTTGAATCTTTCTTCTTTCAGCCACTCAGATGTCATTTTCTAAGCTCTTTGTTTTATTGTCAGACTATGTGAAAGAACTGGGAAAAACCCATGTATTTGAAAGATACTGGGCAATTAATATGTTAATCAAAAATTTGTGGTGGAGTTAATTCCCAGCAAAGCTGATGAAAACCAGGCTCAGTCTGATGCTCAGATGGAGGAAAACTTCTCAGTCAATTGTAAAGGTAAATACTTTATGCAGAATACACTCAATATCATGTTTGGGTGTTCAAAGATGCATTCTCCTGATGCAAGGAAAATTTTTTTTGAGGCTTATTAAAATTTTGTATCAAAGATGCTTTGGAATCAAAAGCAGACTTTCAACTAAATTTTTCATGCTGAGTGTTTTTTGGTTTTTTTATAAAGCATCAAGAGTGGAAGTCTTCTACCCCGACATAGATGTTTACGCTGTAGGCACATATCTCTGAGCTAATCAGCTATACTGTTAGAAACATGTTCTTGCAGAGTGTTGTCCATCTCAGCTTTGTAAATAGAGCTGATGACTGTGAAAATCTCTTTCATGCCATGACCATACGGACAGCTGTGAGGGCAATGTGTGGTTATGTGGTGTACATCTCCACCAGTGGGGGGTTCTGTATGACCCTTATTTTATGTCAAAGAACTTTCTATCTTCAAAAGTTTTGCTTTTCCTGTTAGAAAATTAACTCCACAAAGACTGTTTTATGTCAAAAGCACAGTAAAACTGAAGGAGAATAGACTAAATGACTTTGAATAATTAGATTTTCAGCACAAACAAAAGCCTTTTTATCTTTAGGGAATATCTGGTTAAAATGAAACAGAAATAAATATTCATAACTTTTTCCCCATGTAGATATACTCATGTATCACAGCTTTCACTACTCCACTTTTAGATGTAAAACAAAAAAAACCCCTCTTCTTTTTCATTCCTGCTTTTATTTGAAACATATTCAGCCTGCTAACACTGCCAGGAAAGCAAAGTTAATAAGCCAATTTGTTTCCTTTTCAAGCAGACATCCTTGTGTTTTATCTCAAGTTGCTTTTCAAGCTACGGAGGAAGCACCTGTAAACATGTGTTGCAGAACTACCTCATTATCCTCAATTCAAAGCCTTCGCAAGCACCACTAGGCAGGCACTGTTTTCAAGCTGAGTCTATAGCATAACCTGCTTCTGGTGATGGCTCCTTGTTTTTGTGTGCCTCGTTTATAGCCTGCTGCACAAGGAGGCACCTGCTGTCCATTGCATGAAGACTGCAAATCAGGTAGGTAGTTAGATGGCCCATGATAGAACCACAAAAGACAACAAGAGAAGGAACATTTGGTCTTCCAGCAGATGCATTTCTGAGCTTGACATACCTTTTCCCAGTACATGATCCATTCATCCAGAGTGACTATTGCTTTGTAGCTCCTGCCCAGCCTAGAGGTCCTTTGCGTGGAAACTGGACAATGGGTTTGAAGTCTTAATGAAGCGGAGGACTGACAGACACACAGACTGATCACAAAATATTTATTTACAAAGCTCTTGATTTCTTCACATTTCATGAGTGAATGCACTGAGTTCCATTTTTGGGGGTTTAGAGGAACCGGTGCACAGATCACAGGAACTATCAGGTGGCTGGCAGGTTTTTTGTTCCTCTAGAGGAAAAGTGGTCTTCAATTCTTGTTAACCTTGTTTTCCTCCATTAATCTATTTGGTATTTACATTTTTTTCCCCAGGTGATTGAAAAAATTCCTGTAGATTTAGACTGTGTGGGTCACTCAGATATGCTCATTTTAAGGCAGTATGTGGAACCAAAGAGCTTCCAGGGTGCCCCAAGGAAAACCCAAACGCATCCTGGCTTCAAGGCCTGCAATGTAGCTGAACCTTTATCACTCCAACACTTTAAAACTTTCTTTTTCACTGCATGCTGATTAAGGCTTAAAGCAAATCTATATCTTTACTTAGGCTTTTACTATTCTGCTTGTCATCATGTTCAGCCAACTCTGTTCTGCTTTAGCCATGACAGAAGCAAATGACAGTCAAATATGTCTCAGAAAAAAAGCAGGAATTAAAAATTCTGTCTGACCATGTCTCTCCTTGAGCACATTATTATTCCAGGAGACAAGGTGATTTTAGGCAGAAAGTAAGTTTTTTTACAATATCAGTTGAAGGTCTGTAAGTTTACATGGAGAGGGAATCTGGGAAACGAAAGGATGGGGAAGTCCTGACAGGGAGTGGAAAATGAAGAACGGGGTATATTAAATATATTGAAATTCCAGTAACCTCAGTGGGCACGCCACGTGGTGTAGAAGACACGAGAGAAAAAAATGCTCGAAGTTCATGGCTATTCACAGAGCAAATAGACTGATAGTTCATTGGAGTCCCTGAGCTCTCACTATGGATAACCAGTGACACTATGGATAACAACTGACTGATGAAGTAGTGACAATGAGAAAAGAGTGAAGGCACTGCAGGTTTTATGGAGCAAGGATGTTGTAGTGACAGCTGGACAACAGGTTTTTTGTCCTGTTGGCTGGTGGCTCTCTCCCTACCTCAAAAAAGCAGAGTTATTCTGCATCAGTCAGATCTAATGCTATAGACTTTCAATCAGCTGAAAAATCTTCACTTTTACAAGATGACAATTTAACAGGCCGCTCTCCTGCTTGCTTTCTATTTACTGGAACAACACAGGCTATAAATACGGGACCTGGTAAGCTCACGGCCAAGGTATGGGTCCGTCTTGGCTCTCTGTATATAAATACAGGTGAGTCACTGGATGTGTCTGTACACACCTTGAAAGAAAAATACCTGAAGTGATCACTGACTGCCAGGAACCTGTGCCAGATAGTTTGCAATGTCCTTTGCTCCTCCTTGGCTCATCTTCATTCATGGCTGCTGAGCCAAGTTAGAGTCTGCCCTTTGGCTCATTTCATTGGCTGGCTCATTGCTACAATATACGTATTTTTTAATGAAAGATTGTTTACACCCATGTACATACACACACACACACACACAAATTTCCAACAGATTTTAGTGTGGCTTGTCACAAGTTTAATGGCTTTGCTTTCAAAATGTTGTAGCAAATACTATTTACACTCATAACAGCATGCACAGAAATTTCTGTGCTTGTGAGGATTTTACTTCAGTGTTTGCTTACCTGCTGCATGGAAGGCTTCCTGGCATTATTTTAGTTTGCTGAGATGAAAGAAGAGTCAAGCAAAGACTTTCTGTAGGTCAGCTAAGTAAATACTCCCTTTTAGAGTGAAATTTTTACCTGTGCCTAAATGTGATCAAATAGTCCAATTGGGATCTTATTTGATGATTAGAATCATTAGTAACTCCTATGAATTCAGTGAGCTTGTTGTAGATCAATATTGGCATAGCTGAGAACAGAATTTGTTTTGCAAGCCAAAAGAAGCCTAAACTGCCCCTTTTCATGCATGGTGCAAAATATTTTTTTGCTGCAGTGGGTTGAAAGACATTTTTCAAAAATACTTTTGCAGTAATAAAGTGAGTGCGCTGTACAGCCAGGGTTTGACTGGGAAACGTTCCACTTTTCAAAAAAGTTTTCTCCTTCTCTGTGCAAGAGCTTTGCCAAAGGGTGTACATGTTACTGTTGCAGCCAAAATTACTGTTATAGCCAAGGGATGTACACGTTTCTGTGAAAGTGCCTTGCCAAAGGGTGTGCAAGCTACAGTTCAAAGTTACAGTTGAAGGGGCATTCCTAGCTTTAACGTATGTGATCTGCTTATCCAGTCAATTAAACGCGGTTTATTTTCAGATGGCTGAGGGGATTGCTCATGTGATGCAGAGCCTATTGCTATGGGAGCCCTTAAAAACAAGTTCCCTTTTAACTTTTTACTGTTATGCAAGGTATTACTGGTACTCGTGGTATTCCCCATTCCTTCTACAATACGTGCTTCCACAAAGAATAGCTTACCTCCAATTAAAGATGGTAAAAGTGCTTTTTTTTTTTTTTTTTTTTTTTTTTTCCCCTCTAAGGGTGCCAAATATATCACAAATCTTCCCCAGGCTATGCATGGCTGTTTAGCAGGCTACTATGTGTAGCTGTAGTCACTTTTTGCATTATTTTGAATTAATTGCAATTGCTCAAGAAACAGATCTGGTTGGCATACTGAATTCTTCAGCATAAAATATCAGTAGACAGTGGGGTCAAAAATCCAGCAAACAAAATGCAAGAAAGGACAGAGAATGGCTTAAGAACGAAACACCAGAAAGAACTGGTTAAAAGTGTATGATGTCCTTTGTATTTTCTGGCAAGCTCTGTTGGAGATCTGATGGCTCTGGTCTGCCCGGTAAATGCTTTCTTTCATGTAATAATTTCTTAGGGTAAACTGTTGTATCTGAGCTCCCAGAACCAGTGTCAATGGGTTCATTGGTTGTTGTGGGTGATCCTAAATAGATGTCTCCATGTTCAAAGTCTGGGCATGGTTCATCTAGTCTATTTTGCTTTAGAAGGAGGAGTTGCTTCAAAACTTCCACTGACACCGGTTGCTAGATCTTGTTTGACCATATGGAGAGACCAGGGTGGTTTCTTCATCAGGAAGAAGCCTTATGTCCACCTTTGCCTTCAAACATTTAAAGAACTAACATTTGCCTTTAGACATCTACAGCAGTGCTAGGTATTCAATGTATCTGATACAAAGAAAGATGTCTAATCTTTCTGAAACAGGTGTGAAAAAGTTGCCCTCTTGAGGTGCTTGTTTTTCTCCATAGACAAGAGAATTTGCCATCATTAAATCATACTAGATTAGCTCTAACTTCTACATATTTAAAGTTACATGAGATAAATCTCTTTGTCTCACACTGATTCACAGCAGAAACAAGGCAGTTCAAAGAAAGACAAGATGAGTAGGAGCAAGGAACGTTTCTGTTTGACATGCCTAAGATGAGAAATTAATTTAGAGGGGAAGCAGGTAAAGAATAAGATGATATGGCTGTTCTCTAGTAGACTGGAAGAGATTAAATGAATGCAGCTACCTAGTCCATTCCAGTCAGGAGCAAAGGAGCATCAAATAGAACGGAACAAGCCTGAATATGGAAAGGGGGACTCCTTTCCTCCATACTGCAGAACCATCCTATAGACATGACATAGCAAAGACCTCAGCAGTTTCAAAGGACTTGGAAAAAGATGTTAGGTATATCAAGACAAGGAGGATATTGGCAGTTGCTTTAGTTAGCAAAAAAGTTACTATCTCACAACAAGGGTAAAGGGATACACTGTTCTTTTATGATACATACAGATTAGTGCAAATTCAACTGCTGACCTTGTCATTAGTCATTATGTGAGAAAGAAAAGAAAAAAAAAAAGTACATTTGCCCCAAGCCTATGTTTGATTTCTGGATGTGTAGCCATATTTGCCTAATGCTTGTAAACAAGCCAAAACTTGCATGAATAAAATTGATATTTTTCTTTACAAATTTGTTTAGAATTTGCTCCTTATGTTGCAAGTAAAAAGTAACATCACTTTTATTTGTTGAAATGAAATAACTTCTAACTTTCTCTTTTATGTTTTCCACTTTTACAAGATGTTTCTTCTGGCAATATCAGTCAACTTTCTTTACCTCATTCTTTGTTCCCACATTGCCAATATTTCTGTGCTGCTGACTTCTGCACATATCCCCAGGAGTTTTTCTGATGATACTGTGAACAGGAGACCCTGGATGTTTACCAGCTGCTTACTTATTTATTATACCTGGCTCACTTCCTAGGACACAGTGAAAACAGTGTCTGTTCTTGTTGATTGCTAAACAAACCTTGTAAGGAAACAGTCCTCCAGTATGTCTAGGAACATCACTTCTTCCTTTGGGACCCCATCACTGTCGTCAAGAGCAACACCTGGAAAACAGTAGCTCTCTGAGCTTTTGTACAATCCTTGCTACCTGCATATTATCCATATTTTTCAACAATATGCAAACAGTTATCTAGTCTGTTTTCTTGCTGTTGTCTTTGGTATTTATTGGGTTATACCTCAAAACCAGTGATTTGCATTGCGAAATGATACATACAATTTATTGAAACGTTCTTTCCTACATTTAATCTAAATCTTAAATTTAAACATACAGCTTTGACAAACTCAACGGAGTGTGGAAAGCTCCAAGGCTAGAAAAAAAGGTTTCTGTTCCTCAAAGAATCTCTGATTCTGCTGCAGGCAAATACACTTGCTGCTTTTCCTCATGCAGTATGTCCATCATTATATAGGGCTGAAATTTTCAGCGCTACCTTAGGGATCTGGGTACTCATGGCCCATTAAAATACCATCCTAGACATTTCCAGAAGACTGCCAGGAGTGCTTACACAGATCTGAGTCTCTTGCCTCGTCTCTGACCGGCTTGCCACATCTGACTAGCCTGCCATTTAAGTGCTTATCAAACATTAAAACTTGCATTATCCCAAAAGGATTGTGTTGGACCTACATGATGGTGATGCCTTTCATATTTGTCATAACTCATCTCCAGCAACAAGAATTTGCATCTTATTTTACATCTGCCAGGAAATTTGTGGTTTTGCCTTCTTTTTTCTTCTGGTCTGCCTCAATTTTAAGGCAGTAATGTTTCTACTAGAACTCCTACTGTGTAGACACTATTTTAAAACTGAATAGTGTCTGGCAAAGGATGGTCAACACTTCAGTTCTGAAGGGCTTTTTAAGCAACTGAAAACCCTGGCTGTCAAACCGCTACACAGCATTTTATATATGCCTCCTTCACACCACAGGTCTCTGGGGTTTGTCAGCATAAACGTGAAACTGTCCAAACACTGGAAGTCTTTTTGTGGAAAACGCTGCTGGCAAAGCAAAAGAAAGCAAAAAGAGGCAGCCAAGAGGAAAGATATTAAAAAAAAAAAAAAAAAGAAATAAACCTCTGAGCTGCTGATGGTGTTTCTGAATGGTATTTTTTTAGAATTTGCTAAAAGCTGTTTCTCCCTAAATGGGCTTGACTTCTCTCATTGCTCGAGTGCACAGTGTGATCAAAAAGATGACCACAGTCTCAGTTCCAGGCTCTGACTTCTTGGTGTGTATCCCAAAGGGTGTCCTGCCATAGCCCCTATTTCTGCAACCCCCAGCAAAAAATGTGGTGAGCCCTCCTGAGTGTATACCCGAATAGGAGGGGTGTTTCACCCCTCTCCTGTACCCAGCTCACACCACAACCATGAGGTGTTGCATTTCTCCTTGTCATGCACCAGTCCGGGGCAAAGGCAGACAGAGTACCTGCCAAGCCTGCTTCAGAGATTTCACAGAAACCCGTTTGTTCCTCCACACCACATGCCGCTAGAAGCCCAGCCTCTATTTCTCAATTTCTTATCACCTGACAAATTTCCAAGACCTTTCAGATCACTCAGTCTAACAGGAAAAGGATATCGTTTACACTCAAATTCCCATTACGCAGACTGTGACACATGTCCCACTGTTTGATTCCCGACGTGACTGGGGAATCATGTATAGCGCTGCAGCAAGTTTGTTCTTGCACCGACCTGCAACTGCAGGAGAGCTGACTTTGTAGCACAAGAGGTTACAGACAGCTTTAATAACTATACCCCTGTTATTTTATCTGCCGTATTGAATGCATATAATGGTGAATGAGGAGAGTAGATAAGCGTCCATGTGCGGCGTAGAGGGTGAAGTCAGCCCAAGTGTGAAACAGATAATCCTGCTTACCTCAGCTGTACCAGCCTGCAGAGCATGAACGTGTTGTGGCTGTCTTCTGCTTTCCCTGCCAAGGAGCAGGAGGGCTCCTCCTGGTCAGACACTTCCAACCTGCTTTGCAAGTAGACGTGTCATAGCCCAACTCAAAATGCCTTTAAATAGTGTGGTAAGTAAGTAGGGGCTGGCATTCGCAGGGACACAGCCAATCCAAGGTGAGCCATCCATGGAATACACTGGGAGCCAGCAAACGTCAGGGTCCTCAATGGAGCTTGTGTCCATTTACTGATTAGCATTGACTAGTCGATGCACTGTGTATTTGTATTGCAGTTAGGGCATCTGCTGCCGGACACAAGTACATCATCCTCAACTGCCTTTCATTTGAACAGATACAGTTATTCTGGCTATCTTTACGTTCTTATTGGTCACCCTACTTATACAACAAAGCTTACCCTGCCAGAGAGCTCAAAAGTTGGAAACAATTTCCAAACCTGAAAACTCTTCTTATTTTGTAGGTCAAAATCACCCAACCTGATCTAACTTGTGTAAGTCAGCGGCCCAACATTCAACCTCCCTGGGCCTTTCCAGGCTTGTACTGGGATTTTCACAGCCCTGGATCTAGCAGTGTTCTAGTGAGGACTGTGGAAAAGCAAGCTCTGGCCTCCCTCTTTATCTTTTGCGGAAGTTAACCACAATAGAAGTTAGTTATTTACACAATACTGTGGGCTGGTCTGGAGGAAAGAAAAAAAAAAATCAATCACACAGCTGTTTTGGGTTGTTTTTCTCTCTCTTGCTCTGATGCACAAATTAAGCCACTGATTAATCAAACAATTCATTGACAAGAACCCTGATTTATGTCGAGTTAAGTTACAGCATGCAAATATTTGCATAGTGCTTGATGTAGATTTAAACACAGACTCCATAAGTATTTCTTTTAACCATGAACATTTCTTGAGGTAATCCAAGTGCAAAACTCAAGCTCTTCCTTTTTCCTGGTGACCTGAATGGACAGACTGTGGCAAGAGTCAAACTGTTTGTGTTAAAACCTTAATCTAGAATCTAATAACTCTCAGGATGATTTTTAAAAGCACAAAGGGCAGTAACATGCTTAGCTTCCACTAACATTTCCACAGATTTAGGCACTGCACACTAATTCCCATTTTTAAAAATCTTCCTTCTTTGTCCTGAAATCTGTGTTGACAGCAAGCTCCATTCAGGACATTCTTCAGAGAGAAGCCAACAGGCAGGCTCAGACCTTCCTGTGGATGTGAGAATAGCAACCGAGTAATCGGAGAGCAGGGAAAGAGACTGATGTGCTGTAAGCAAGGAAAAAACAAACTTCTCAAGGTAAAATCATCAACAGCTTGTCTGCAACTCAGAACATGAAACCTCTTTTAAAAAATAACTGGATGGTGACATACATCTATAATGTTATTCAGATGCCAGAAAGACCTGCTAGGCTTATATTCTCTTGTCGAAAAAGGACCCAGTGATTGCTGTGGATCAGGGTAGGACTTTGGAGAGATAAATCCAGATCTCCCCCTTCAGTACTTTGTCTCATTCTGACACAGCGTTCTGCCCACCCCATGGAATAATGTTTACGGGGGGGGGGGGTTCAATGCAATTTAATTAATTCTATTCAAATCTATTATTTTAAGACTGTTTAACCAATGGGTTAAAAAGATAGGTTAAATAAATGTTTGAGTCTTTTCTAGAGTTTTTCAGCTGTTTTGAGGAGAGAAATTTAAATCCTGTTTTGCCAAACCAATGCTAGGACTAGCAGCAATTCAATCATCTCTGCTTGCTCCCTCATCCATCAGATAGGAAGGAGAGGAAATTTTATTTTATTTTTTTACAGAGGGAAACTGCATTTTTTGCAACTTGGCATAGTCTGTCTGACTTTTACTAATATGTGGGAGCACGATGCAACTCCTTTTTTACCTTCTGCTAAATCCCACACCCCTCGAGGGCTCTGCTGGGCTCATCTCTGCGCTGGGTAATGCTCAGCAGACTGGCTCTCTGGGCTGGTGCTCCTGTGCAAGCAAAGCTGTCGTGACACAAGAGCAATGCCTGCAAGGTTGCCCGCAGACAAAGCCATTCTTACCGAGTTTATCTGCATGAATTGGTAGAGCTTGCCCATTCCTGCCCAGTTCTTTTGGCTCAGACACCTTAATACTGACTATATCCCTTGCTATATGCTGAGTAATCTGTTGTGAAAAATACCTCCGAAGAGGCCCCATTATGCACGCTCTCCTACCAGGCAACATAAAAATCCTGCCTAAATGGCATGCTGATTAAAGTCCTGTAAGTTTTTAAATGATTACTTATGCTTCCCAACCATTATCTAGTGATTGTTGAAGCGCCTTGCCAGAAGCCTTCTTTGTGGTGAGTAATGAAATAATGCAAACTGATGGGACCGGGTGCTGATTTTTAAAGGAAAACAGGCTTCTTTGGATGATGGGATCAAAGTAGTCTGTGTGAGCTGTTGAAAAGATTTGTCAACAGGCACGCCAGACACCCCATCATGACAATTCACACAGGAGGGTGTCAGAGACTAAAACCCCTCCTGACCTCTCCGGTTAGGCTACCTGGGCAGTGTTGCCATAAGTATGGAAACAGAGAGAGGAAAACCTTGGTGGACAGAAGGCACAGAGAAATCCCAGAATCGTGTAAAGCTTTGGCTTCAAATGACTGCATGTGCACTGAGTTATGGATCATTATATCCCACAGATTCTGTATTTTGCCACTACCCCAAGATCACAGCAGGGTTAACTGCAGCTTGCTTGGACCTTGGGCTGAGATAAGGACAGGGTGAGGGTCAGGTACACTTTAAGATTTTTCAGATAATTTAGGATTTAGCAGCTTAGCAACAGAACACACAAATTTTGGACTTGGACTTGTTTTACCAATCTTAGATTTACCATTTTGAACATCATCTTGGCCAGCTACGGTTGAAGTCATCATTCTTTGCACGGTATTCCAGTCTCTGGTAATTAAAATGAACCAACAGACAAACTCATTCCTTAAGACCATGAGCTTCATGGAGCAACTGTCTGATAAAAGAGAGAAATGCGTTGAGAGAAATGTTTCAAGAGAAAAACTTGACAAAGACCCTGGACTTCTAATGCTGTTTTAATTATGACTGATACTAGGATCTGGGGATACTGGGATCAGGGTATTCGGTGACAGTGAAAACTCATGAGCAACCCGTTTCAAGCATATTTCTGTTACCTCTATGACTTTGGAGTAACCCCTAAGCATTAATAAAAATATGCAGAAGAGTAAAAAGTAACTCTTTCACTTTCTCAGCTTCTCTTCAAATTGAAGGTGTTCAGTGTGTACTAAAAGATGAGAGGTTTATTAGTTTCCGTTTCTGTGTGTGTTTGCTTTTAAGTTTAATTGGGTATTGTTCCTGTGAAAAAGCTTTGACTTAAAGTTGCTGCATTGCAGTGTGATGTGTTCAGCTGAGAGACTCAAATCGCAAATGGCAGATGAGCTTAGAGCCCTCCTAGCTAGGTTCCACCTAAACTAAGTCTGGCAAACATCATCTTTTTATTTTGGAGACACACCTAGAACTGAAATGACAGAAAAATGTTTTGATTTGGTTATTTAAGTATTCTTGGTGTTTAAAGCTGTATCTCAGCCCCACTCTGCTGTGGTTTTCCAGTGTTATTTTGTCCACAACATTTAGTGTGAGATCCTGAGAGCTCATTCTGGTACATAAAATCGAGCTGAGTCTGAGTCTAGCTGTCTTAGCCCCAGGTAATGATTCAGACTCACCAGCCCTTCATAGAAGAACCCTGCATTTATTTGGTAGCTACACACAAACTGCAGAGTGCCAGCATTCCTGCACTGAGGAACTCAGGCTTGTGTGGAAGTCACTCAGTTTAGAAATTGAAATGGCTAGTTATTCTTCTAAGCTCTGGAGACCCATCACAGCATTTAAAGAATGTCTAATGTGCAGAAACTCAATTTTGTCCAACTCAAAGAAATGTGGTTGTCACCACTGACAACTTTTACATTGCTGTTAATTAACCACATTTGGCTTTGCTGATTTGTGAGAGAGGAATCAACAGCTCCAGAGACCTGTATTAAAGAGAGTGCCAGTGTAGGGGTGTAATAGATGTCCGCCGAGTCACAGAACAGATTGCTGAGTATCCTCACATTAGGAGGCACATCATGATGATGCTCCAGCCATAAATATGCATCATATTTGTAAACAAATAAGTGAAAAATGAAGAATCACCAACAGCTATAGCCCTTACATTATCAAAATTACATTATCAAAACTGCAAATAATATCCTGGGGAATCAGTAAAATTAAAGTCCTTGACCAGGAGCTTAGGAGATAGTTTGTGCATATATCTTAGACTGAAGAGTCAGACCTCACAAGTACCACTTCCCAAAATAGAGCCCTAACTGCACCACGCAGAATATTTTGGGGCCAACATATAGCCAGATATACAAGAATGATGGTGCCGCATGACAAGCAAAAGGCAACCTAACTAATCTTGAGGAAGACATGGATTACGGACTTTATTCCCCAGCTCATTTTTGTTGATTACACTTTTTAGCACAGAAAAACAGCTCTGATGGGAGTAACCCACTGAGGAACCCGCTCCCTCTCTCTCCTGTCCACTTAGACAATACATTTATAGCCAGGAAGGGGACCTCATTCAGTGAGATCGTGATTCCACTTTTGGCCCCTAACTGACGAGGATAATGGTGAAGACATGAAGACAGCAGTGATATTGCTCATGCCCATGTGGCTCCATCAGACTCCTTAGGGACCTGGGGTGGTTTCTGTGGAATGCAATGTTCATGACACAGTGCAGCATTTCTGAGATCTCTTCAATGTACAACAGCACTGGAGCCCTCCCCTGTTTGCAGTAACAAGACTTTGATTTGCTCTCTGGCCACACGAATCACCTCTTTCTAGCTGTACACATAGTGCTTTATCATGTGAAAAAGTGCTCCATCCAAACAATGTGAATTAAAGGTAAAGCAGGTCTAAAGAATTCCTTCTTTGTAATAAGTTATCCATTAAATACCACTTAAGCTTTTCTTGTTTTAAAGCATATGTCAACATAATCTCAAATACTTTTTATAGAGTACTAGTAGTAAGTCATTAAAAATGACAAAAATGTCTTTAATCTATAAAAAATATTTTAATCAACTGAGATATCTTTTTTGACATAACAAAATAAACACAGCCCAGACTGGGCTATCTAATCTTCAACTCACAATGGGATGACTTTACAGCAGAATGTCAGGATCACCAGCTAAATTCATTAGGTGCTTACGGCTCTAAGGAGCTTTCAGGTATGTTTTCCTCACTACTGTGGAATATCTTAGGGGTTTTCAAATATTTACAGATGTCGAATATTTATATATTTGTATTTCCTCAGGGGCAAAGGCTTGTATTTTCTGAAAGGTGGCGTGATTGAGAAATAGGAAATAACTTTTTGGTAGCCAGTGATCAAAGGTAAGATAATGATTCAATACCATTCCTGAGCAGCCATTCAGAACTTCCATCCCCTTCATCTGACTAAAATGACCAGGAATCCTGGAAAAGGCAGAGGAATTAGGAAAACAGGAGGAACTGGTGAGAATCTATGACAAAGCTGCAAATAATATTTGTCTGTCTGCTGTGCCATCATTCTTTTCTGAGGTCAGTACTTTGGGACAGTTTGGTCACAGCAGAGTTAAATACCTGTCGTGTTTAACTTCTAATTTTAGTTAGTTTAAACACATTTCTAATTTGGGATCTGAACATTACAGTCTGGGGCTGCAATGAAGTCACTGTCCTGGTCTGATCCCGTGCCCAATGTTACAGAAGCTTGTCGTGACTTTAAGGGCAGTGGAAATCAGAGGAATCGGCTTCTCCAATTTATCTTCTGGTTTTGCTGATTGCTGTGGCTGGTCATGATGTAGGACAAAACGGATCTTGCAGAAGGTGTAAGACCATGTCACAGGGCACATTTGCAGTGTGTCACCGGGAAGTGGTGGTGCTTGCAGGCGGTCCCACACTGGAAAGGGGCTGTAAGCTGCAGCCATGCTGCTTCCCTTCAGCCCCCTGTCAACGTGGCCATACCGCAAACTGCAAGATATCCCTGTGCCATGGGAATCCCTCTGCCCTTCCACTTGAGAGCAGAGACCTCATAAAGTCCATGAACACCAGCTGGTTCCTTGAAAGCGATGGAGTTTCCCAAGGTGTGGGCCATGCACATCTACAAAGGGCACAGAGGTTTCCACCAGTAATGGACAAACATCTTCATGTGTTTGTTTAGATTTGAATATTTAAAAATATTTTTGTGATCACAACAAACCTTACTGTAGAGGGATGAAGGCAGTGGGTTGATTGACATGGATGATGTGCAGCTGTAGCTCGTTCCCGCTAAGTGGTTAAATAGCCCTGAGGATTATGGGAGAGGGGCTTGGGTGGAGGAGGAGCAGTGTGGTCTGGTCTCTGGAGATCAGCAGAGACAGTAGAATCTGACCAACGGTAAAGCGTTATTGCAGCCCACCAGTTTGTTTGTGCTGCAGCACCTTACCATGTTCCACCCCTAGCACAGGCCTTCCTTGGCTTGCTTTCACAACTACCTATCTTAGCTATTTTAGGGACAATGTGGAATAATCATTTATACAAAACATGAATATTTTTAATATTTATCCATATAGTACACTGCATAGCTGAGAAACTATATTGAAAGGTGACTATCTGGTTTTTTAATTACTCTAATTGAAGCTGATCTGTATTTTATATAGTGATGCCATAATAAAGAGCAAGACTCAGCATAAAACTTTATGATAATTACAAGTATGGTTCACAAAGTGTGCTTGATCTTTATTCATATTCCATATTTCATTGTGTGACAATTATCAAATACTTTTCTGTGATCCTTTTTTCCTTTCATGTGTCTTCTAAACGAACAGAAGACATCTCAGCAGAGGGATTTCTACTGTTTAGATATATAAATAGAGTTGGAAATTTCTCCATGTTCTTTCTCTAAGTAAATATTTGCTGAGATTTAGTAATCTCATCATCTAGTGATGAACAAATTTAATTTCCATTCAGGCCAGTTTTGTAAGCCCAGTGGAGAAATACGGCTCTGCATCACTGTTATGGCATGCAGGGGGGTCAGAAGCACCAAGAAAGAGTGGACCTTGGCCTTGCCTGTGTTTCAGTGCACCCAACACTTTGCCCAACATTGTGTTTAGGAAAGGTAGGAAGCACCAGATAATGGGCTGTGCTGCGCTCTGTCTGAGGACAGGGGTCTGGTGATGGGGTGGGGGCTGCTTGTCTAGCTGGTCCTTGGCTGGGACAGACACACAGATGTGCTAGCATGTGCTGCTGACCCAGCACCTGACTGCGGCTGTCCTGGGACCCACGGTACAGTCAATCCAAATCTATTTTGTAGCAAAGCAATGGAAGACCCAGAGAAGCTGTTCTCATGGACCAAAGGAATTCTCTGAAGCTCTCTCTTCACACTAAAAGATACGTAGGTGATACATTGTCATGGCTTTGGGTCATGTGATGGTTGAGATACAGGGCTCAGTGTCCTGGGAGATGTGGCCAACCCTGACCTAGACTGGCAGGTTGTGTTTTTTACTGTCCCTGGGGACCAGGAGGACCCATAGCTGTGCTCCCTGCCAAGGCACCTTCAGTACAGGAAGCAACATCCTGGCTTTCACCTCCTGGGAATTTGCAGGCACAAAGAGCAAATTTTTTTTTTTTTTTTTGGTAGTTAACGCATGACAAGAAACTGATGTATATATTTGCTGACAGTTGCTTGGTGCCATATCCTAAATTCCTTTTTATTAAAACAGTAAGTACACTATGTTGTGTACGTGTGTTTTACACATGCACGCAAATGCACGCAGATCCCTCTCTCAGTACAAACGGCACCGAGGCCTTTTTATTCCATTCTTGCAATAAAGGGAGCTGCAGTGTGAAGGTGAATCACAGCTGGCATGAACACTTACTGTTTATTACTTATTTTCTCATAGACTATGCATTTAAGGATAGACACAAGTCAATCAGCATTTCATTTCTGAGATATTTCTTCATAGTTTATTTGCCTCTGTTTTCTTCAGAAAAGAGTAACTGATTGTTAAAAATCTTTGTGAGTTTTTGCTAAAATTGCTTATTTGTGTGTGAGTTGTTAGCCATGCCTGTTCTTGGAAAGTAGCATACCTCCCCTACAAAACAGTATTCCAATAAAGCTTGTATTTCTCACCTCTGGGCTGGTGAGACTATGAAAAGTATCTCCTTTTTTAACAAATCTTTCAAAACTACTCAGCCCCTTAATTTCATTATAAATTGGACTTGTACAAATCCTTACAAGTATGGTTGCCCTTTGACAGTTCTTCCTGCTTTAGTCTTAGAACAGCAATGGGAACAGGACTCTTGATCACAGCAGGAATGCGTTTATGATCATGCATTGCTCAAGTCTGTTTTTATTTCTCATTTTATGTAAAATGCTGCAGTAATCCCTTTAGAATTCCCCTCAGCTTAAATCTCAGAGACTGTTCAAGACTGCCTCTTAATGTCTCAAGAGCACTTCAGCTCACATAAGCCTCATATTCAACAGGTAAAGCCCACTTTGTTCTATAGAGATGGCTGAAGTAACATAAAATTAAAGATTTAATCTTCTGTGGTAACTCAGACTGTCCTCAGTCCAACACAAAGACGCTAAAAGTCTGGTAACTTTTAAGTAAGTAGAAAATTCTTTGATTGACAGTGGTCTGCTGTATTGATCCCCAAAACTATGCCACAACAAATTTTATTACAATTGGGTGAGAAGACTTACTGCACACTTTGGGAACGCAAGGGGATTCATTTCACTATTAACAGGTTTTCTCCATTAGAAACTTTAATTGACAGGATTTAAAAGCAATTAAAGTCGAGACCAAACATTTTGGACAAATTAAGAAAGGATTTGGGGGGGTTTTGTTGTTTTGGGGTTTTTTAAAGCTAAATTTAGACTGAAGCAGTCAAAGGAAGGACTGGGCACTTGAGAGTTCAAATGATTGGTAATTACATGAAATGGAATATAGTCTGTACACTTTTATTCTCAGCAGGAACTTCACACAGGAGCTTAACGCATCTTTATCTTTAATGTGTTTTCTCCCATTTAGTGGCCAGATGCTTGCACAATGGACCCCACCAATTAAAGTAGCCTGGGCTACATTCAGAGTGGGTTAGTACAGACACAGCCAAACCTAACATATATTTCCTCAGCCACGGATCTATCCGATAACTCCAAAACCCCCTACTCTGCCCCTCAGCAAACTAACAGAAGATGTATTGAAGTTCTCTGAGCTGGTATCCCTCAATTCTACCAACAAGTTTGCCAAGAAGAACAAATGCAGCTCACAGATGACTCCAGAAGCAAAGCAGCTGGGCATTTTGGTGTTGCTGCTCTGGAAGTAATTCTGATATTTCAGGGGTGCTTTCCTACCTTGAACTGAGACAAAAAGTGAAATATTTATTTTTTACTGTACTTCAGTGTTCTGGAAAATTACAGTGTGCCAGGCACTTAAGTGGAATATTTTGTTTGAGAATAATTAGTACTAACCTGTTTCTACTGCTGTGGCTCCAAATCCTCATCAGAGGTATGGAGGACCAGGTAGGTATCTAATACAGGATAAGCTGAATTTTTAGACTTTTTAGACTGCATTGACTAGAGGTTGCATTAGATCTTCACTGACCACAGTGGAAGCTTAGACAGCTTGCTCATGTGAACAAACACACATAAACCCATATTTCGGCATCCTAATATGTGAGGTGAATGTTACCCAGAGTGATTAATCTGCAGTGGTGATTTGACCCTGGCTGCATGCCAGGTGCCCACCAAGCCGCTCTGTCCCTCCCCTGCTCACCTGGAGAGGGGAGAAAATATAACGAAAGGTTCATGGGTCGAGATAAGGGCAAGGAGATCGCTCAGCAATTACTGTCATGGGCAAAACAGACTCAACTTGGGGAAAATTAGTTTCTGACCATTCAAATCAGAAAAACACCTCACCCCTCCCCTTGTCCCAGGCTTACTCTACCTCCAGATTACTGTACCTCCTCCCCTGCAGCAGCGCAGGGGGACAGGGAATGAGGGTTGCACTCAGTTTGTCACATTGTTGCTACCGCTTCTTCCTCTTCACACTCTTCCCCTGCTCCAGCGTGGGGTCCCTCCCACAGAGACAGTTCTCCATGAACTTCTCCAGTGTAAGCCCTTCCCACGGGCTGCAATTCTTCACACGCTGCTCCAGTGTGGGCCCCCTCCACGGGGTGCAGCCCTGCAGGAACAGCCTGCTCCAGCGTGGGTCCCCCGCGGGGTCACAGGTGCTGCCAGCAGCCCTGCTCCAGCGCAGGCTTCCCACAGAGTCATAGCCTTCTTCGGGCATCCCCCTGCACCATTGTGGGGTCCTCCAGGGGCTGCAGGTGGGGATCTGCCCCACTGTGGACCTCCATGGGCTGAGGCACACAGCCTGCCTCACCATGTGCTGCTGGGGAATCTCTGCTCCAGCACCTGGGGCACCTCCAGCCTCCTCCTGTGCTGACCCAGGGGGCTGCGGGGCTGCTGCTCTCACAGTCTTAGTCCTCTGTCATGCTGATGCAGAGGTTTTTTCCCTTCTTAATGTGTTATCACAGTGGTGCTACCACTGTCACTGATGGACTTGGCCGTGGCCAGCAGTGGGTCCATCTTGGAGCTGGATGGCATTTGGCTCCATGGGACATGAGGTAAGTTTCTGGCAGAAAATCACAGCAGCCACCCCCCCTACCAAAACCTTGCCATGCAAACCCACTGCATCTGCTTTATCTCTCTACTCTGCACATGAAGACCACAACCTTTGCAGTTTGTCTGTCTCCTTTAAAAATATAGCACTGGATCATTCCTGACCTGATATTCCTGCTGTATTTTAAACTTAATGTTTGGGAAGTATATCTCTTTGGAGAAAAGTTCTGAAATTTGTGAAATCAAAAAAAATCAATATAAAAATTACAAAGAACTGAGGCCTACGTGTCATTCATTTTTGCCTAAAAGTATTCAGTGTTTTCCCTCCTCTACCTTTCTTCCTTTGCTTTCTCTTGCTCTTATATCATGAATTGCACCCAAAATGACTGATTCAATATAAGACAACAGAAATTAACAGCAGTATTCAGATACTATTTTCAGTGGAGTAGTTGGGTGGCCATGGCCTCATTTGGGAAGCACTCCCACCCAAAGGGTGTCTGGCTGTAGTGCAGTGGTCCTCAGTCTCTCCTTTACTGTCCCATTTTCAGTAAAGCACCATCGTGTCATTGAAGACAAAGATCCTAAGAGCATCTCTCTTGCTTTTGGGGGGGGAGTGTCCCAAATCTGCAGCCAGCGAACACCTTGAGCCTGAGAAGCAGAAAAGAAGAGGTGCTTCAGCTGTTCCTTCTTACCCAAAACTTCCCTGTAGCCTGGCAGTAAGGCAGAAAACTTTTGGGGGTGCCGTCATCAAAAACTGCTCTGGGTATAGGGGAGTCCTGACTACTGACCTTGCACAACAAGGTTGTGCTTTACGGTGTAAGCAGAAATAAGACTATATTTACTTTCTTTTCTCTTTCAGAATCCAAAGGTACTTATTTTTAGTTTTCAAATACCCTCAAGTGAACAAAAAATATGTACTTGGGCAAATATCTTTTGCCAAACTCCTTAACTCCCCTTAGTAAAACCCGCAACATCTTACCTAGGTCTGCTCAGCACCATCCAAATTCAGGCACTTAGGTTTCTCAGAGCTACAGTTTCACATGGCTGGCTAAAAGTGTACAGCCTCATAGATAATTTCATTTTGTAAATGTAGGCTCTGTGAGCACTGCCAGAATAATATAGGGCTTGAATTACTTAAAGGAAAAGCAAGTAAGAAGTGGTGAAGGTTGCTCTTCCAGAACCCATCTCTCCAGCTTAGAACTTTACATGGTTGCCCATCACCACAGCAGCTGGGTGCCTGCTCTGAGAAAGACTGTCACAACATAAGAAGGCTGGAAAGAAAAGGCAACACACCTGCAAAATGTCCCCTAGCCCAGCCATCATCTGACCACACTGTCATGGGGTTGTATAATCTAAATAAAATAGTTTAGCAAGATGTTTTTGAACATACAACTAGAAAAACACTGGTAGTGTTACCCTGCTTAAGACCAGTGAGTGAGAAATACTGAGCCTGGGGGTCCTATTAGCTCAGTATTGCCTTAAAGTAGTGTTTCAGGTAAGTTTTTGTGACTTTTCAGGATCTCAATTTCTTATCCCCAAAACGAGAGGAATTCAGTAGTTTATCTAGTGCCTAATACAACTTACAGGAAAAGCTCTGTGACCAGGTACCAAACGCAAGATCTCTCTCTGCTTAGTTCCCGAGCGGTGCATTAGAGTTGCCATGTCTAGTTTTTTTCTCATCTCTCTGCCTCCACCATGCACACACTTCAATTTTGTACTCCTTTCACTGGGAAAAGGTCACAAAGGAGAGACAGAGAGTGCCCCAGTAAGACCCGCTGGTGGGTGTGAAGCATGCTCTTTGGGATCAGATGGTTTTGATCCCCTCAGATTCAGGGAGACCAGACCTGGCCATGCTCCCCACTGCCCAAACCCAGCTAGTGCTACACCTTGGGGAGACCTTGCAACACTTTTTAATAAAGACACAGTCTCCCAATATCTGGTAAACCTTTAGGCACAAAGATGATCTCATGAGTACCTGCAGCACAAATTTGATTCTAGGTGCCTAAAGTTTTCTTTCACTGTGGCCCGTGAAATCTGCATGTGAGTGCTGAAGTGCTTGTTTGGCTGTTGCTGCTTTTGCAGGATGACATTCTCACCTCGTGCAAATCAATGTGTGTTTTACCACTGACTTCAATACAGCTAGTATTTTTCCTTAATGTCCTGGAGCTAATAGCCTGTTACTTGCTACCAGCTATGACTGGGCAATTTTTGATATAGCTGCAGAGATGAAACATTCCTGATGTACCAGCTAAAATTTTTAATCAATCCAAAGCAAAAATCCTCTCCTTCTTACTAGAATATTCTGTTTCTCCCCTCTCCCTGGGAAATCCCATTATATTCTGTCATGTGTCAAAATATATCTACTGAGTATTGATATCAGGCATTTATGTGAGACAAAATCATTCATGTATGGTATGAGAGCAGAGAGGAATGACTGCATTCTGAACCACATCTCTTTGTAGCAATGTGGCAAAGGCTTCATACCACATATGGAAATAAGCAATGCATGTAAATTACTTTGTCTAAATGGATTTTCATTAGAAGTGGAATCTAAGCAGTTCAAAAATTGCTAATGTTCACTGGCAGGAGCCAAATGGCTGAGTCAACATCACTTTTAGTCTTTAGTGCTTCTTTTCTATAATGCTGAACCACTGAAATAGTCTGATCAAACTTGGCATTGCAGAAAGTGCTCTGTGCCAGATTAGTTAAGTCACAGACTGACTCACCCTTGGGGGATGACAAATGCTAAATGAGCTACTGATCCTTTGGGTAGCTGGGTACAGCTCCCTGTGAGATTGGGACACAGACAGTAGGAGATACTAATAGTGGGTGGCTCTGTCTGTCATGTGTTTTAATTATTCTTATTTATTCTCCCTAGTTTTCCCCTCTTCACCCTAGATGCTGATTATTTTAGGTATGTTGGAAAGGAGAGAAGCACATAACTAAAAAACCTAAAGAGTCATCAAGATTCTTCAAGTCATTTTGAGCAGGAATCAAAGTTTAGATCCTCGATCCTTCATCTATACCTGCTACAAGCTCCAGGATACGAAGAGGTATACCATAAGCTGTAAGCAGGTTTATGCATTGAAGAGATAAGGACTACGCTCTAGTGTGGATCCAAGAGCATCTCTGTGCTCAGAGCATGCCTAACAGAGCTGTCCCTGTCAGACAGTCATGCTGGAGACAGCTGCTCCTGTGAGGGCAGATTCCTCACATAGGCATCCTGAGATTCCAAATACAGATGCTGACTGAAAGCCAAAACTTTCAGTGCTAATTGCTGGCTTTTTGAATGTATGCATCTGAAGTCTTCTCACATGTTGTTATAGAAAGGTATCCTGATGTGCATCTACATCAGGTGCAGAACAAAGAGACAAGAAACATGGTTACAAGATTCCTAGCAGTCTTTCTTGCTGCCAATTTAAGGATGTACAAGTTTTCTCTTGAAGTCTTACCCTATGTCTCTGGGAAAGGACTTTGGCTTTATCATCTTATGCTCTGCGTTTGCTTTGCTCTGGAGAATTGCTTTGGATGCAGTCAGCAAGATGTGCTTAATGAAAAGCTGTTCTCCTAGTTATATTTCAAGGCAGTTTAGTTTGTATTATTGGCCACTGGCGATATTCCTGTCATGCTATTTGTGTGCAGAGCAGTCATAACTGACACAGCCAGGCCTGTCCCTTCCTTGTTACCCTTGAGCTCCATGGCATCCAATGCTTCCGAATTTTTACAGAACATAGAAATGTACAGTACACCTTTACAGTATGAACAGGATGATAGTGCATTTAGGTAAAAAAACACCCAAGATCTGAGAGCTAGCTTGATTTAGATTTTTGTTCATTGCCAGAGAGTGACACCATTCTGCCTGAATCTACCTCAGCGAAGCTCATCTGGTGCTCTCCTACATGAAATGTGTGGGGGAGATATTTGCCATTTTTAAAATAAAACAGACAATATGTTTAACAGAAAGAGATGATCAGGAATACCTGCTCAGTTCTGAAATGGAGGTCCCAGTCTGCGGCCCAAAGACAAAACAACTGCCCACAAGCCAAGCAGGTGGTTACACTGAGCACACCAGCTTGAGCTAGGGTTGTCCACATTGTCCTGGCACTAGATACAGATGGAAGCAAATAACTGCAACTGAAAAGCAGTACCTGCAACATTTTCTCAGCTGATGATAGTCTTGGCCAGGTAGTACCAAGCACTGGCAGCAACTTCCCATCTACCGTTACTGGCTCGCTCCCAGCTCAGGTACAAGTGCTCCTCCTGTTTTCTGAACTGTTATGTGGGACAGTTTAAGCTGTCCCTAAACTTGATTTTGCAACAGAACCAAACATGTGAGAAATCTGGGCCTTCCTACCGGGATGTCTGCGTGACCGTGTCCCCCAGGTCTTGGGCTGTGAGTCCTGATCTGCTGTTCCTGCCCTTGTCACACCAGACCCAGTGCCCATTGCTGGGGTCACTCTCCTGCTGAGCTGCACTCACCCATAGTTTGACTGCATGCCCATGAGGCAGCCGTGGTGTGTATTGTACTGTAGTCTCTGAGGTTTCATTAAGACAAGACAAAACAAACATTGAAATTTAGCAAATTAGCTGTTATTTGTGCAAATTCCATCTGGTACAGCAAAAGCTCATGGTATATTTCTTCTTTATATCCTGGAGGTTGTAGCAAATCGGGGTCAGTCCATGACTAGAATTCCCAGGGTAACAACACAAGGGCTGAAGTGCACTTGCAGACTGTAGATAGAGGTTTGAATAGCACTTCTTGGTCAGCAATAGCAACCCTTCACTACCTAAACCTTTGCCAAATTAACTACATAAATGTTTTAGTATGAAAATATTGGTAAGCTGGAAGAATTAGATCTGGAGAACAAAATATTGTCTTAGTTGAAGAAGGCATGCAAGCCTTTAAAGAAGGCAGATATGATGTCAAACTAATAATCACAAGTTTAGAAACTGCTAAATGCTGTGAAAAAACTGCTCACTTACCTGATATGTAGAGAGTGTAAGACTCTAGACGGTGTAAGAGGCCCACAAAGTAAGAAATAGCTGTTGCTACCGGTAGCTTGTGAGGCAATGAAATATGCTTGATGTTCACTTTCCAGGTCTGTTAGTCACACAGATACCACATCTTGCTTCAGCTAGCAACGAGACACACTTTATCCAATAAATTGACCAGGCGAGGCTATTCATTTGACCTTAATTACCCAAGTGTTCACCCAATACTATGCAGACAGACAACATCAGTTGACACATTGGTCCTGCTAATAGTGATACTTAGCACTCCCTACCATATTTCATCTTCAAAGCACTTTCCAAATTTTACTTAATTAATATCTTTGAAGATGCCAAACTGTTTGCTGATATTTCACTGATAGTTTCTGCTCTTTCCAGAGCAGAGGAAAAGATGCTATTTCCTAATTAGGTTTTAGTAAAGACACTACTGACTTCCCCTTCTTCTCATCTGGTTTTCAGTATCCTTCTGTTCCCAGCAATCTGACCTCTTGCCAGGCAGCACCTGGCAAATTATTGCCTTACTTGCCTTTTAAATTGCAGATAACAAATTGTCGTCAAATCAAAATCTCTTCATGTTTTTTTCAGACAAATTTAAATGTTACACTCTTAACTTTCAGAACTTCAATCCCTTTACTAGGGAGTAAGTAAAGTAGCAGTCAATTAGTTCCAAAAATTAAGCTCAATATTATAGTTTTTTCTATATTATTAAATTTTTCTAGGTAGAGTTCCCTGACTTTGTGCTTGTTAAAGACTTACATTTATCATGTGCTTGAATTATAGTCCACTGTTTCAGCGGAAGCTTTGGCAGGTTGTTGAAATATGGATGTGATTCTGGAGCTTTCATGTTTTCATGGAGTGTCTAAAACCACATACAGTATATTACATGTCATCAGCACTGCTGCATCTGTCACTGTCAGAGGTGAACGGGCTATTGGCAGAGTGCACTGTAAAGTCTCAAAGAGGCATTTCCACCGAGGTCATGTAGCTCATAACTTTTATATACAACAGGGTATTTGGAGGTGGAAAGAACAAAAGGTACAAAAAGTACATGTGTCTGCAAAGGATGGCTTTCTCCTATAAAATGAAATGGAAAACTGCAGAGTTTCAGTAGATGGGAGGACAGTGCATTGCTCAGATGGTTTTACAAAGTAGACAGAGAGCAGGTTGTTAGGAGACTGCTCCAGTGCCCCCTGGGCCACTTGAAAACTGCCTTACACTACATTACAAAACTCTCACTTGTTGAATTTTAAATGACCTAGACGTTAAGGAAGATTAATTTCCTTCCAGTCCTTTTCATTTTGTTCCAACCTCTCAACTATTTCTTCTAATTCTGCTCTAGCTGTAATCATCCTTCAAATATATATGTCAGGCATAATACTGTCCATCAGTTGTCTCAGTTTATAATGCAGACACAGACACGCACATGCTCACACTGCACACACGTGTGTTTCTGGCCGTAGTTCTTTCATCTGCAGTTCAGCAAAGAATTCAGCCTGCTTGCATTCTGTTCAACAAAGCACTTAAACATAAAAGTAAGGATAAGGCTGAAGCTAAGCACATTGCAATTAGCAATGGGTGTTTAATGAAAGGTTGAGATGGATGGTACTTATTGAGAGCTTATGAACTATAGGAGGAAACCTCCTTCCACTAACTTTCTGAGATGCAAAAAGATCTATTTCAGTCAGACAGTGGGTACTTCTGCCAGCAGAAAAATCCATCTGGCCTAACTCTAATAGGATACTAAAAACAGTAACAGTGAGAGAAACACCCAGATCAGAACTTGCTGAAGACATGACCAGCAGCCAGCATGCCCCTCAGGGACTCGTTTACTCCTCTGGAAGTTTAGGGGGAGCTCTTCTAAAAAACTAAAATATTGATTAAAATACACCCACCCATCCCCACCCACCTACCCCCAAAAAAGGGAAGGGAAAAACAATTTGGAAATAGAAGAAAAGAGAGAAAAGAAATCTCAGGGAGGAACAACTTTAAAACTGTCTACTGCTTCCCCCACCAGAAGCCATTTGCAGGACAAAAGGCCTCTGAGAAGTTGTGGATTGAAAGAGCTGTAGAGGAGGTACAGGAGATAATTTGTTTAAAAGAAAAATCTGCAAAGCAAAGGTAACTTCAAAGACTCTACAGAAATGGGGAATGTTGGTCTGCTCCTCCCTTTTACACTGCGGTGTTGCCACATTAGTGTGCTCTATCCTACTTGTGAAATTATTTCTAAACACAGATTATCTTTGTACCATCTTCCCTAATCTCTACAGTTTCTCAAAGTTCCAGGACTGAAACTCAATATGTTTTAGTTGTAATACATCCTCCTGCAGAATGAAATTATCTGGGTTGGGTTGGTTGGTTTTGCACAGCTGTATTTATAATTCTTCACAGATATCTCAGCTGGCTTTTAAAAGTTTTTCTTTAATTGTGCTTGTTCTTCTGGAAGTGACTGGGTACATCTTCCACTGATTGAAACTGGATGACAAAAGAAAGAGTGAAAGAATGAAGGAAGCAGATATGCTGTCAAGAAAAAGAGCTTTGTCAAACAATTAAGAAACCAAAGTCATACTGTCCTTCCTGTTCCTGAGGTGTTTTGTTTCATCATCACTTTGGACACCTCTTCAAAGCTGTTCTATTTCTGGGCCATTCATAGTATTTCAGTTCCCATTTGGTGTAGCACAACATGTCTCAAGGTGGGTCTCCACTTGCTTCTGCAACTGAGATGGATGTAAACATTTTATATGAAAACCAGGCCGTTTCCCAACGATGTCTTTAACAGTTTCTTTTCCTGTCCATTATTTTTCAAGAATGTGAGTTGATAAATGCATTGCAACCATCAAGATCATATAAGTTTAAGAAAAGATTGTGCTGCAAGGAGATTGAAGCCTAGTAGCATGTGCAAAGCCATTCTGCTTTTGTAAATTCTGCAGCTGCTAAAACGAAGGGGTCTGAAGAAGGCACTGCAGACTTTTACTTCTCTGGAACTACAGCAAGGCTGGCCCTCATCAGCCACGCACTAGAGCATAGGCCTTTGGTAGCATTATAAAAATAGAAAGGAAAAGAAAAAGAATTCTTTGCCTGTCTGCTGCTTACCAATTTGCAGACTTATTTTTCTCCAAGTATATGTATTGTAACACTTTCAAAATGAAATCAGCATCTAATCCATCCATGAGTAATTTAACTTGTAGGAAATAGAGAACAAAAAGAGTGCTTTTAGATAAATCCTAATTAATTGTACATGCAAATGTCTTGGATGGATGTGGTCATGCAATTCAATTAGATGACTAATTATTTCGGAATTATAATACCATATTTAAATAGATAAACACACATAAAAGTGCCTGCCCAGGAGTTTGCACGCTGGAGACTGGGAATAGAATCATTTATTGGCTCTTTAGTGCCACCTGTTGAAAACTAAAAACGCATGCAAATGAAACTGCGCGCCAGTTAGGCGTCCATTTAGAAGGGCAATGTTCATTTGCTTGGCAGGTGTGAAACAGGCATAATCTTCATGAATTTAACAGCTGGGATGGAAGTATTTGAAACATGGTTGTCACCCTACAAAGGAAAGTGTAACATGCCATTGGGGGTGCTGGGAAGCAGGAGCCAAGCTCTTGGGACATGTGGCACATGCATAATACCAATTCAGTTAAAAGAATGGTTTCCCTTCTTGCCAGTAAGCTGTCAAAGGACATACATCAAAATAGCATTCTGATTATAGAAGTCTCCTCTTCCATGAGCAATTCCATAGTAGTACTTCTCTCCTAATTAAGAGCAAGATTACTACTGCCTTACTCATGCAGAGTTTTGCTGGAACCAGACCAACCACTTGTAGGGTACCATGCTTTGCAACACAGGAGGGGAAAGTACCTGCTCTGTGTGTGGGAAACAAGCAGGAGTGAATTAAGTGTAAGTAGCTCTGCCAGGACATTGTACTCACCTGTGACAACGTGGTGGCCAAGTTGCTGACCTCATCTCTGAGGTCAAAAGAGAATATCAGAGTAAACAGGATCCTAGAAGCTCAGTTCTCAGAAACAGTATTTCTTGCCTGCTTTACCATTTTGTTCTGCAAAGATCATCCCTTTCAGACTTCATTTCCCCTTTTGTTTTAATTTATGATCAAGTTCATCAAAAATGCAAAATATGGTCAAATCTTAGGCCTGGGCTGTGCTGTGTTCTTTTTCACAGACAAAATGTCACATGGTTTGCCAAAGCAAGATAATGTAAAATCTCTTATTAAAGAAATCATAGAATCATAGAATCATTTAGGTTGGAAAAGACCTTTAAGATCATCAGCCTTTAAGCCAGGACTGCCAAGTCCATCCATGTCAGTAAGCACTGCACCTACATGTTTTTTAAACACCTCCAGGGATGGTGATTCCACCACCTCCCCAGGCAGCCTGTTCCAACACTTCACTGCCCTTTCTGTGAATTCTTTTTTCCTAATAACCAATCTAAATCTCCCCTGACATAATTTAAGGCTGTTTCCTTTTGTCCTGTTGCTTGTTATCTGGAAGAAGAGACTGATTCCCACCTGTCCACACCCTACTTTCAGGTTGTTGTAGAGAGCAATAAGGTGTGTGTGTGTCCCCTCCGAGTGTCCTTTTCTTCAGACTAAACCCTCCCAGGTCCCTCAGCTGCTTCTCATCAGACTTGTGCTCCGGACCTTTCACCAGTTTTGTTGCCCTTCTCTGGACACGCTCCAGCACCCCTACATCCCTCTTGAAGTGAGGGGTCCAAAATCGAACACAGTATTCAAGGTCAAATCTATTCCTTGTGCAAAAGCACTCATTTCATCCCATGACCTACAATGTGAAAAGACACTGCTAATTAAAAAAGAACAAGAGGCTTGACAACAGTACACAAGGTAGAGGTAAATCATGTGGGTGCTAACAGACAGCCCTTTGCAAAATGTGGCATCATGGCTTAGTCAAGTGGCACTTCAGGTGAAAAAGGAACATCCTGATATAGCAGGAGAAATCATGATAGGGTTTTTAGAGAGTATTGAGGCCTACAGGACAGTGCAGAGAAGTTAGGACAATTTAGGCACGTTCTGAGCTACTCAGTCTCTCTCCAGCTCTGGAGGAACCTCAGTCAAGGAAAGACAGTGAGGGTGTAAGACCACCAAGTTTTCCTTTCATTGTGAACTTCAAGAAATTTTATGTTGATGAAGCAAACCCACCATTTCAGTCTCTTTATTTCAAGCTCTGCTGTTCCTTAAAACATAATGGTTCATGTGCATCATTATCTAGACGCTGAAGGAACAGAACCTGCTACCAGAGCTGGGCACAGAAAAGTGATCCCATGTTTTTCAGAGAATATCTTAGAGTTTTCAAAAGTTGTTCCCATTCTTCACAGAAACAAGCCTTCCTAAATATTAACCACCATCAAGAAGAAGGTGGCAGGCCCCAGCTCCCCAGCTGTGCACCTACCTGCCTGCGGTACAGCCTGCATTCTTTCCCTTGGGACACACATGGGCTGAGTTGACGTGGCTGGGAAGCTGAAAGACAGCACTGGAATTCTGCCAGTGCCAGGCTAAACCAGAACCTTCTCCATGGATCATCTTCATTTCCCTGCCTTATCAATTTCCCACCCACTTTGACTGCATTTCTTTGAACCAGCCTTTCCCACGTCTTCAAGTAAAACATATTATTGAATCAAATTATTACAATTATCTACAGCATTTTTGACCTTTCTGGTTGACTTTCACCACCACTGACAGATTAGGCGGCCCAGAAGTTTGTCCAGGTGTCACTTTCACAAAATTCCCAAATTAAGGGGTGTGTCCACCTATTTGCCTGGGCTTTCTAACATTTCTGTGTAGGTATTTGAAAGGATAATAAGATACAGAAATCATTCCACGCAAATAAAAGTAAACCTTTGTCTGAAACATCAACTTTGAGATCATGAGCAACCTTAAGCACAATATTCTTGGCACAAAATACTTCCTGCTTCAATCTTAATCCTATTTAAACATTATTCTTTTCCAGTTAAGCACCTGTTTTAGCCTTACAGAAGCTGATTCTATAGAATTATATTCAATACCTATTATTCTTCCGAGTGGGAAAGAACTTCAGAAAGAAAAGTAGAATAGCTATTATGACAGTAGCACTTTATTATGAAGTAGCTTCTGCAAAAAAAAAAGGTAAATCAGTGGCTTTGACAGATAATTATGGACTCCTATTACACAGCAGAATATAATAAAAAATTAAAATATGTAAAATGTCTTTCACATTTCAAATAAATGTCGACATTTTCCTCTGTTAATTGACTTACCAATTAAATGAAGCAGAATTCTTTTAAATGTAAAATATGTACTCTTCAGTTCTCCTGCAGTATTTATTTTTAAAATATTGTAAATATTGCTTTCATGCATTATTTGGCTCTTGAGGAGAAGTGTTTGGAAATGATTCAACATACTTAATCTTGTTTGCCTTTGTCATGCAAAATGATAAAAGATTTCACAGTATAACACTCAACTATACCAGTATTCTACTTCTCTACTATTACAGCTGGAAAATTCTCATGATATCAGGATTAAGCACTAATATACAGCACACATAGGAGGTGTTTGTGATTACTTGTAATGCACTAACATTGTGCCATCCATCTTTACTCATGAATAAAGTAATTTGGAAAACTTTTGTTGTTGGACAGATCTAAGCAGTCTAAAGTGAGTAGCCTGAGCCTCTTAGAAAATGCCCAATTTGCAGAAATTGAGAAATTTCCTCTTTCAATCTACTGCTACTTTTTAAAGCATATTACTTTTAAGGAGCTTCACGTTGGATACCCAAAATCAATACTCACTTTTGAAACTGGAGGTGCTTAGGCTCAGCACCGAAGAGTGAAAGTCCAGACAGCAACTGGTTGTATTGTGCTGTCAGTTTCTGGGCTCTGATAGAAGAAAACCTCAAGCTGCTTTTGTAGCCTCACAAAATACAGACATTTATTCCTGAAGGACATATCCTGAGAGCAGCAACTTGAAAGAGCACTTTGGATGTCATCTAAAGAGGTTTTTTTCTTTTGCACACTGAGGATGCTGTGATCCACACCTGGTATTCAACATGATAACATGTCCTGCTACATGACAGTAACCTATTACACTTCACAACAGTAGGATTTCACTGATTTCAGTTAAAGATAAAGTCATTATTAAAATGCATCTGCATATAATATGCACTAAGGCTACCTTACATGTTAATGGAGTGAAAGGCCTGGAAAAAAAATTAGCTACTGAATAACAGGAGTTCAGAGTAAGCAGGTGAATTTATTCATATTTCGTTTTGCAGGTAGTAGGTTTACCCAGTGCTAACTTGGACCACATCTACAAATGATGGTGATAAAAAAACACTCCTATGTTTCAGTTGATACACATCAGAGAACTCCACTACCAAACCAAAAACCACACTCAAACATGTTCCTGGGAGAAAAGTAGGCTAAAGATATTGTCTCTTTACTTCCAGACAGGGCCTGTTCATTGTGGCTGGTGAAGATGATTATCTCAGGTTCAAAATCAGTAGGAATAACCTTTCCAGCTGCCTGAAAGACTATGACTGTTCTTAAAAATGTAGTAGTTATTGCCTAGATGCAGCTGTTGTTTTCAAAGACGTTATTAATTCAGGGAAGATAATTTTTGGGGGTTGTTTTTTTGTTGTTTTTTTTTTCTAGTAGAAGTAACTTTATTAGAACAATGAAGTGTAATGGCCAAGGAATACGTTTACATCAGAGTCATAACTATAATCACAGTTTGACGATGATACACAATGTTCACTTGCAACTGTGCTCTCAAAATTATCCTTTTTTGAATGTAGAGAATAATGGCACTATGCCAAATAAAGACTGTGAGTCTCCCATTTATCACTGTGATCCACTTTCCTACCACAGATGTTTCACCCTTATTAGCTCTTCTCTCAAATGTCCTTGTACCAAATCCTTTTTGTTGGACATGGCAGAAACTGGTTAATGTCTTTTGGCTCTGTCACCAGTCCTGTGGCAAGCTGCTAGGAGAGCCCATCGATACAGAAGACCCTGTTCAAAAAACATCTTTTAAACTACCTGATGTGTGTCTCTACCTTCTTCTGAAGCAGGCGATCCACTGACTTGTGTGAACAACAGGGACAGCAATGAAATACTAGGATTTCAACAACCTACTTTGAGTATTTGCTCTAGATCATATTACTGGCCCTACATTCATCAAAATAGGCAACTGTTTGTGTTAATACATATGTTTTTGGATTCACATACAAAGGAGCTTACCTTCTAAACAAGATGGACTGGATTCCTGATGACAGCCTGGGTGAGGAGCACTGTGGGGTTGATGACCTGAGATGGGCAGCAGCAACAGTGCAAGCCTGATACTTCGTTCACAGGACTTTTACAGCATCAGAGGTCTTTTGACTGTTAACAGAGTTGGATGCAACCATGACTCTGTAGTTTTCACCATGAACGAGAAAAGATTTAGAATAATCTCTCTTTCCACACCTGCCCATTCTCTGCTTATACCTTTTTCTTACACCATGCATCTGCCAGGTGACTGGCTGAGACCTTACTTCTACTCAGTGTGGAGGTTCGTTTCAGATTGGTACTCGGGGTGTCGCATGGGGGCCCCAAATCAGAGTAGGGCCTTTGCCAGACACTGTGCAAATGCATAGCTAGAAAAAGTCTTTGTAAGAGTACTTTACCAAGGTCACAAAGGAAATCAGAGACAGAGAAGAGGTGAACACAGATCCCCAGAGTAGTGCCTTTACCACTCAGCCTTGGATCGTGATTTTGCTGTGGATGTTTACTTGGCTCCTTACAGAGTTACAGGATGAAGGCCTTGGATTGCTTTGGTCATATGTCAGTTTGGAAGTGGCCACCATAAAACATTTCCTCCCAAGTGAATTAGATCCTCAAAACACAGTGAAAGGTCTTGAAATGGTACTGGTATTGCCAAACTAACCATCTTCCCCAAAGCCAACCATTGATTTTATACAGTCAAAAACACTAGGACATTATCACACACCATGCACAAGAAGTCCCTCTTTGCAAATGGTACCTTTCTCATTATTCCTTCTGGACCTAATGGTAAGCTCATTGATCGAATGCTAAAACTTCAGGGGAACAAGACAGTAGCTTGGCCTCCCAGAAGTAGCCAATTCAAAAAGCCTGAACATGTTTGCCTCAGAAGAGTTAATGGCATGGCTTGCTGTGGCTTTTTCATAGAAAGCTAATCTTGCAAACTTGACTTGTCAATCCAAGATGTTGTTTTATCTGCTGCAGCGCAGAGTGGGTGGAGTGGAGAGCACAGCTGAAATGTGAACTCTGGCAAATGCAGACAAGAAAGCATTTGCAGCCGCTGTCTGTTTGGTGCAAAGTTTTGGTTCATTAGCCTTGAAATGTTTCATTAACAGAATACTTTTGGTATGCTATAAACAAACTGTGAGTGCCCTTGCGTGCAACAACACTCTGTCAAAAATGAACCTGGTTTATTCCCTTTTGTAAAATATTTAGAAAGTGAATGACAAAGTTAAGCAATGGTCATATTTGTGTGATCTAAACAAAAGAGTAACATCGTGGTAACAAGCACCTAAAAATACATTTGTTCATTTCTAGTTCTCACAGTGCTGCAGTTGTCTTTGTGGCTCAGAAATACAATTCTCTCCCCCTTTTGTATTCTTTTTCCAATGTTTTAAAAATAGGAAAAATACATGCATACATACAGGTACATTTAAATGTTCTTAAAATTATTTAAGGTCAAAACTTATTTTTGCATTTGATCTGAACTAGTCCATGCCCATCCCTGGTCTTCTATGTAAAGGTCAAATACTGCAATTTTTATTCTGGCAAAGCTTTCAGTGAAGGCAGACATTTTTTGTGGTACATAAACACAAGCTCCAGCAAACCAAACTGAAGACAGATGGAGTTTTGCCAGAAAAAAAAAGACTTTGTAAGGAGAAATTATTTTGGATCAAATAAACACAAAGAAAAAAAAAGGCATAAACAAACAAACAAAACCCAATCTGAATCATAGCCCAGATTTTAAACTCAGTCTTCTCTCAGATTAGAGAAAATTTTGCTCCTTTTTTCCAGGCTTTAAGATATTTGCTCACATATTTTGACAACAAATTGTCCTGGTTCAGGGAAATGAAGAAGCCAAAAATGCTGTAATACAATGGAGCCCAGTGTTCTCCTTGAAGTAGTTGGACCCATGTAAAAAAGCAATTTTTTCCTGATTCTCTTTAGTTGTGGACAGCAATTAAGTTAATAAAAAGTTAGCATACAAACAAGATCTTATAAAAGAGACTTCATAACATTTTGAAAATGTGTCCTTCTGCATTATGAATCTCTCTTTTTTTACTGGTTTGAGTGAAATGACAGATCCTAAATAGATAATCCTGTGTATTAACCTTAAGAGGCATCAGAGCAGAGGGCATAAATGCAAGCAATTCCTAAATTACCTTGGATGACTCAGCTAGGCCTACATCCTTTGCAAGATTTAAGATTTTAGCTCCTTCTTCTATGCAAAAGTTTGAAATAACATCAGCATTGCTAGGTCAGCTAACACAACAAAGGTCTGATGTAAGCTGAGAGTAGCTGCTGAATTCATAAATAATTTGCAGAGCCTCAAGTATCCCTGCCCAGGTTCAGCATCACGCCTTCTTAGTACCTTCCGAAACCTCCACTGGTGTGCCTGTTTCAGTGAGACAAAGAGCCTTCCAGTATCTGTGACTATTGATCAGTACACTTACATCTGTGACTTGGATGCACCTTTTCCCACCTGGAAAAGTCTACAGCACTGGGGGTCACAGCAAGTTCCATGAGCAAGAAGGGATAGTTCTGTGAGTCTTCAGTTGAATTTCCAATGATGTCAGCAATAACGCTAGGTACAGAACCGGGTCCTTTGCTATGAACATTTTTTTCAGGAATTAAATTGTATTTTATCTAATCAAACCATTTTTGCTAGGGGTAATTTCTGTTTCAGATAACTTCAGAAGAAGAAACAGGAATGAGGTTAGGGAAGGGGGATAGACAGGGGGAATCTTTGCTGTATAAGTGACCGTGTAACACTTTATTTGCATATCTAGCATTTAAAGGGTTACGCATGTAATTATTTAACGTAACTCCGAATAAGCTGTTTGATTTTCTTTCATCATGAGCCAAACATTAGGCTTCGAAAGGAATTCCTTTAAACTTCAATAATATAAAGGCACATGGCAATGTGAAAGTTACAACTCCAGCTTAAATGAGTCAGACATAAAAGTATTTATGACTGATATTCTCTGAATATACCAACTTCAGACACTTTAAAGTCTAGTTCTGCTGTACAAGGATAGGTACAGGAATATCAGCCATCGCACATCTGCAGAACTCCTACTTTCAAGCAAAACAGAGTCCAGTGCTTAAACTTTTTTTTGTTTTATGAAAAAAAAAACCCAACATAACAAGCCACACCAGGCCGTCAGCACCCAAAGCAAGTAAAAGCAATTCCTTTATGAACTTCCCACCAGTTATTTGTTTTGTGAGGCTCATGGAGAAAAAGAATAAAAAAAGCTAGTGAAAAAACAGTGTGTCCCAGTGAAAAGCATTGCACATGAAAGAGAGAAAGAAATGAACTGAATGTTGTTTTTTCTTGATGAAATAGCAGATTGGATCTTAGGCTTTTTACAAACTCTAGCACAGGTGATCATCATTTGTTCTGTCAAAAACATTTTCAATGACATGACCAGAACAATGCAGCTGTGATTACAAGGATCAGCATGGATTGAAAGATACTCAGGGCATTTACTGAAGGGATATTTATAGCAGTGCTAAAGACATTTGCTTTTTTAAAGACTCACAAATTCTAGGAACAGAAGATTTGAAATCAGGGTTGCTCCATTTGGTTTTGCATTTGCCATGCTAACCTGCGCAGCCATGTCCTCTCACAAATGAAGGCTGAGCATGCCAGTTGAAATGTTATTGTCACAAAGTCAAATCCAAATGTTGAAGAGGAAAACTGAGATAGTTTTCATTGTGAACTTTGATGTGAAGCATCACAGCTTTTGGAAAACAGCCATATCTTTGATCTTGCAGAAATTGTGAGGAATCAACCACCTTGAATCCAAATCGTTCAGCAAGTGATTTATGTTATAATATGACTGAAAGGAGTTTTCCAAAAGTCATGTAACCAGCAAAGGGAGAAAAAAAAAAAAAAGACAAAGATTTAACAGAAATTTAAGCAATTCTAGTAGCAGGCAATGTAAAGTTCATAGCAGTCTCTTAATTTTCTGACAGAAACTCTGAGACATCCAAGCTCCAAAATTAGCCAGCCTGACTTCTAACAACGCTGAAATAGATAAATGCAGCCATTTGGGTGCCTCAGCCATGCAGACAGCCACGGGGCTAGGATCGTGTGATGCAAGGAGGAGGCAGAGCCTAAGGGAACAAGCATCTCCTGATGGCAGACTGGCTCCCCAAAGCCTGTCTTCAGTGGGAGGGAGTGGAGAACAGCTGCAAGGCAAAGGCTGCCAACTTTAATTCTCTCCATTAGTGGATTATTATCAAATGAGGGGGTTAACAAGAGCAGGGATTGCATTTACTGGAAAGGGCTGCCCCATATGTACCCAGATCCCCTTCCCTGGTGAGCTGGGAAGCCTTCACTGGCAGCAATCCTCAGGAGCTACTGCAAAACCCAGTGGTGCGGCCACTGCTAGGCATGTGGGGATGTCCCTCCAGGTCAGACCCTCTGAAAGCTGGCAGAGACTCATCCCTGAGCAGCTTCTGTGAGGGCAGAGAGAAGGGTCCAGGCTTTGGCATCTCTTACCAGCAAAGCTAGGTGCCCCGCGTCCCCACGGTGCTGTGGACCCCAGACACATGCAGCTCTGCAGTGGGGCTGCTCCCACGCACCCTCAACCAGCACGTCTTTCAAATCCACTTCACTTATAGCTTGTCATGGCCTTTCCAAATAGCTGCATTTTGTTTATGTTAAATGAAATATTCCTGAAGCACATTCTATTGTTTTCCCTGAGAAGGCCATAGTATAGGCTATCACAATACCAGAAAGTACCAAACAAGGTAGATTTTATGTGCTGTCTCTCACTTAAGATTAGAAATCTTTTGCCTCTCTCAGTGATTTCTTCTGTCCTTTGAGCAGAAGCTTTAGATTTGAAATACCTTGTTTTAAAGATGCTCAGTGAACAAATTTCTCAATGGCATTTTTACATTAATGTGAACAAGTACAGAGCTGGATGAATAACTGTTTCAGTTCTGTGACCAAACTAGAAACATAAAAACAAAGACCATGACGTTAATCCAGAAAAGAGAAAGGACTCTTTTGTTATACTTTTCTCGAGCAATTATTTTAAATTCTTCCTTCAGAGCATAAGCAATACCCATAATGAATTTTTATTCAATGCAGAATGAACCATGAATTTGAAAGAATTATTTTTTTCAACCAGAATTATTTTCTTTGTTTAATCCAAATCCATCAATAGTTTCAGATGACCCCAAGCTGTATTTTGTGGATACATAATATTCAGACAAAAATCACTTAGCACTAGCTAGAACATCAGCTCCTTAAAAACATACATGTCATGGATTATATTGTCTTTTCATAGGTTTAACTAACTTGAACACTGGATCTTGAATTTCCTCATGATGATTATTAGTTTTCTGTACTTTCAGACTTGTTCTGTTTCTTGAGGCTTTGGATGTACCTTCCCAGAGAACTTTGCTGGTTTAAGTTTCAAATCTTTAGAAAGGTCTGTTTGTATAAAATTACTACTTGTAGCCTACAGCAAAGAGTTTTTGATGTCATAGCTTTTTTCCTTTGCATTTTTTGAGATTTGTAGGACACAGGTAAGATTTAGCAACACAAAATTTCACAGTGCTTTGAGATTCTGCTGCCGTAAATCTGCTAAAATACATACTAGGCTTGTCTTAAGAGAAATCATATACAAGAACATGACTTGATCAGCATCCCAGTGAGATACAGGATATTTTTCAGCTAGGGAGTTAATGGATGATGATACTATATTTGGCCAGCAAAAATAATGACACACTTTCCCCTGGTCTACAAGAACTACTCCCACATTGATTTTAACTTAATATCTCCCTCATTAGGAACCTGCACAGAAGTTTGGCAGAAATACCCAAGACACTTATTGGATCATTCACTAGTAATAATAGATATTGCTTTTTTTTTCCCTGAGAATGTACAGGCTAATCATAAAAAGAATAGCCTTGAAACAAAAGCTTTTTACAAAATACAGATTTTTATCAACTCCATCACTGTTGAGGTTAAATATTTTATGCAGCTAAATAAAACTCGGACTTCTCCACTTTCATGTTGTGGGATGCAGTAAAAGCTTAAGAGCCTGATTCGTCCCACTGCTGAACGACATCCATTACGCATCAAATGCCCTTCACTTCACAGTGGACTCTGGCTCTGATATGATCAGACTCCCAGAGCCCAGGTAACTTGATATACAATTTCAAAATGGAAAAGTCCACACCAATAGCCAGGAGTGGCTCTTCAGGGGACCTGCTGTGGTTGAAGAACTGTATCCACATGCTCACTGGCCAAAATGCCATAAAGCACTCCTGTTTTTCCTTAAATTGAGCCAAGCAATTAAATACATTTCTACTTAACAAAGCTTCTACTTCAATTCCATTGAACTCTACAGGACATAAGTACTGGCTTAAGTGCTAAACTTGAGCCTTGGACATGTCAGGCCAAATAAATACTGGCACCTGAGTGCTGTGAGCCCTTCTGATGGGATAGTGAAGGTATCATCGGGCTTGTTCTGCAGCTGGGAGACCAGGAGGACACTCAGCCGATTGCTCTTGTAGCTAAGAAAGTGACCAAACTATTTAATGCTGACACAATTGAGACTAATAACTTGACTAATAACTCATTGCCTGATTGTTTTTTTTAAGTGCACTCATGAAAATTAAAGCTCTGGGTCTGGGGCATGAAACCATTATCTATACAACAGCTCATAGAGAGGGTTATCTAATAACATGAGAAATCTATTAGACTCGGTGGAAGCAAGAACTAAAGGAAATAAATCATGCAATAATGGCAAATCAGATCTCTAATTATGGCCCCACACAGGAGGCCAGAGGACAAATACGTCCCTAGGACCACTATGTGGTATTTCTCGTCCTCCCTCTGGTGTTAGAAGCATTCAATCATAGCCTCCTGCCTAAATTCCATCAATCCCACAGTAATTTCTGAACAAAACTAGCATGCTTGGGAAGGAGATGACTAACAATCGCCAGTATAAGTTGTTTTCTTCTGAACTGCTCACAGACAAGGATCTTCACACCCGCTGCCACTGGTGCTGGAAAGCCTGTGGGGTCAGAGGAGCTTCAAGCCCTGTGCGACTCCTACATAACCAGCCAACTCTGCCTGTGATGGAGACAAGCCCACTGCTAGTGTCAGTTCCTACACGCTCCCTGGTTATGTCTGCAGGCCCCTTCTCTGCTGCCCCAGGGAACGTGAGCAGTGGCCCGGGCTGAGACCCCAAAGACAGCAGTGAGCAGGAACACATCCATGAGGAGCTGAAGCACATACCACCTCCTCTCAGTTCAAAGGCAATGGAGGAAAACAGCACATGGCAGTGGGACCCCAGAGCACAGTGTTTTATTCCTCTGCTGCTCTGAGGCAAGACCTCTGGCAAAGCCACTCCTTTCTCTGTTTCAAGCTGTGAGGGTTTTGCCAGGTTTAGCACGCAAGCATGGAGTCATCTGAGAGGGAAGGACTTGGGTGTTGTTTAGGACCCCTCATTTGCACATGGGGTGCAGCACCATCCCCTGAGCAACCAGCCCACCAACCCTCCTCCCTACCCCACGGCAGAAGCTGCCTCACCTGTCCACAGGCAGATGGGGAGGTGTGTGACCTCCTTGGTCCAGAGACCTGTGGGTGCCCTGCTGTGATGGTGTCCTGTCTCTGAAACACTCCCGTGGGCACCTGGGTGTATCTGCCCGGCGTACCGGGCTGTGCTGAAGTGAACACAACATCAGGAGGAAGCCAGTGCGGAGCACCAACAGCACAGCTTACACCCATCTGCAGCAATCCGGGTCAACATGTCTTGGTACCATGGGCAGGTGAGGTATGAAGGGTCAGATTCACCTCACCTAACTTCTGTGACTAGAAGGTCGGCAGCACAACTTTCTCTGGAGTCCCACTTCCAGATGCAAATAAATTAATCTGCTTTGGACCTTTAACTTAGGATGCCTTTGTTCTCCCTGTGAAGGTGCTTGTCCTTTGTAAACTGAGGCGGTGTGCTTGGCTCTCCCACACCTACTGCATAGGTTGAGGACACATCCCTCTCCAAGGTTTCTGACCTCAGCAGCGTATAGTGGCCGATCACTGAGACACGCATCTATGAGGACTAGGAACCAACCGGATACTATCTAGCTATCATGAGCATCACTAACCAGCAGTGCAAGCTTTCTCCAGGAGCTACACAGTCCCGCAGTAACTTTTTATTATTTTATTGGGACTGAGGACACTATGTACTTGGGAATTGTCCTGGTTGGAAAGACTTCACACCAACTGGATGTGCTCAAAAATGGACATGACTCAGTAAAAATGCAGCATAAAAATGATTGAAAGCATCTAAATAAAAGTAAACAAACCACAGTGTGGCATAAATAATAGTGCTGAAAACATCATCAGACTTAATTTTAGCTCAAAAAAAACGTTGAGGGCCCAGTTTATCAGGAAGACACGATTCCTTTTGCTTTATCTGAACCATTTTTGCATGCACAACTATTTTCTTAGACACTCACTTTGGTCCAAGTTCTAATTTCTTTCCACTGTAATCAGCATTTCTCACTAACAAGAGGTCCCTCTGTAGCGCTGTGGTTTTCCATTTAGAGGTCATTTCAGAGGTCTTGGGCATTTGTAGAGCTGTTCTCAGATGGCTTCCTCCACCTGGGTGAAAGGAGAAGCAAGGACTCAGTGGGTGCACTGTAGAGAGGATGGACCATTCCTCATCCTTGCCCTCATGTGGAAAGCAGAATTTGTGAAACTTGTCTTAAGCTGTATCTGTATTGCTAAGGAAATGCTGCAATTCATGCTAAATAAAACAGGCCTGAGGCCAAATGGCGTGACCTGGTCAAATCCATATTGCACAGCACTTGGTCCTGGGTTTCTTCTGGCCCTTACTGTGTTGCCAGTGGGGGCCTTAAGGCATAATGATCATCCTTTGCATGCGCTTCTGTAGTTCCATGTTTTTCAAATGACGTGAGGGCTGTGTTTCTGCCCATGAGGGTGGTTTTTCCATAGCATGAAACCTTTAGTAAGAATCGTTTGCATCAGGTAATGACATGTGAGTATGCATTTAAAGATACAAATCCTTCTGGGATAGTGTTGGAGTACTGTGTAAGGTGGAGGGAGTCAACAAGTTTGCAGTCTCACTCATGATGCCTCTTGGCAACAGCCACGGGCACATGTTGTCCCCTGATGGGGACTAGGACCTGTCTAGCAGGGTGCCAATATGCAATGGGACAGCATGGGTGATGGGGAACCACTAGTCATCTGAGCCTGTGCCCCAGCCCTGCTTTGTTTGCTAACATAGACATACCCGGAGAGGTACGGCTGTAGTTAAGTGCAAGCTAATGCCAGTTTTCACCCACAGAAAAGATGGCCAGTCACCCAACACCCCGAATGAGTTGTTCAGATGGATACTGACTGCTCAGAAAGGGCTTGCACCCCTATTTCCAGTGAAACAGTTGTGCCTGCAGAGAAATAATAGAAAAAAGGTGGCTTTTGAAAGATGAAGTTTATCTCATGCACATTTTTAATCAGAAAATTATATACAAAGAACTGTTTCCTTGCAGCAAGGCAAATTTAGCTAAATCTTTGCACAATATATCTGAAAACTGAAAAAAAAATACTAACCCTTTAATTGAAGCCTTTTCCATTTACACAGGAATGAAACAGAATAAACTCCACATTTCCACACTCACATATTACTGTAGACATAAAAATATTCCTGTGGGATCACACAGTCAGAAATCACCTACTCAAGGGGCTATGAATGATGACTTCAATAGAAGATGGACATAAATTTTAATTAGTTGGTTATTTGATCTTGTGTTGTTAGTGATGGAGGATCTCAGAAGGGAATTAAGTATGCTTAAGACTGAAATTGCTTAGAACCAAAACACACTGCAAGGTAAGTTACATGCCACTAAATTAAAAGAAACTTTGCGCCAATTAGAGATACAATAAAATAAAAATGGCAATTACAATTAACCAATCAAGAAATGCAATTGAGATCAAACCAGCTATGGGGATAACTAAATTTATCCTTGCCTTAATCAGAGCTGCTAAGTATTTTCAAGCAGATTTAAGAAAAAGTATTAACATTCCTGGGAACATTTTCTCCTGGAAGATACAATTTAGGAATAGAGAAACTAGGTCCTTTTTTTTTTTTTTTTTTTTTTTTTTGCTTTAATGTGTTTTCATTGCATTTCTCTTTCTATTTATATGTCCTAAGCAAAGCATCTCTTGCATCATTTATATACTTTGCTTGCTCTCTCCAGTATCCCAGCCTTTGCACCTACTATCTATTACCTTATGTCAGGAATACCTCTAAAGTTGTCACAGCTTCAAAAAAAAGAGAGCAAATCATTTATTCTTTTATAGTTTTCCAATCAATAGAATTGTACATGTGCAGCTTAACACGAAGCTGGGCACGTAGGGCTGCAGCCTGCTTTGGGAAGCGAAGCAGAACCAGGAGAGATGCCTGCGCTCTGGCCAGCAATCACCCATGCTGGGAAACTGCTGGCTCAGCGCGTGGCACAGTTCTGACCTGTGCCAAGTGTCTTGTTTTCCCCTGACAAGGTCTGGGCACAGTTCAGGGGTTGGTGTAGACCAGGGACCACTGCCAATAAGCAGCAGGGGATACAACTACTCTTCTGGGGGATGGAGAAAATGAAGCCACATGGGTTTGAGCCATGCCAGGCCACGCCAGCTGGCCTCTGGGCCAAAGAAAACTCCCATTTATTTACTACTGTGTATCCAGCTTCTACACACAAGTGTTTAGACTGTCTTAGCAGCGTGTAATGAAATCAATCAGTCTTGCCCTTCGCTGCGCACTCATTTCCCTGTCATTTTTTGATTTTCAGCATTTAGAAAATTGCTGCATTCAACATCACAAAGGAGAAGTCATATATGAAATTTCTGGGGCATTGCACAGACAGACCTCAGACTTCTTTTTAACAGTCGAGTCCATACCAACTAAATGGTTGTTTAACAATGGAAAACTGTGAAAAGAAGTTTAGACTTTTTTTCATATAATGACAAAAAATTATTGACATTTTAGGTGAAAATTTGTGAAAGATTGAATTATCAGATAAAGCTCATGAACGTTCTACAACATCAAACAAATGAACTAATGAACCAGAATAAGCATGGACAAACTATGTTCACCTTAATTAACTATTAGAGAAGACTCATGATCACTTTCATCCTTGAGTAGTTTCCTCTTCCCTTTCTGAAAGAAAAAGGCAGTAATTCGTCCAATCGACTTGCTAGTGATCTTGCATTTTTCATCCTTTTTGCTCCATCTTACAAAGCTCTGGCCACTCAACATGCAACACCATCACAGTTTGTTGCATGATCCCATATGACCTTCTTTGGCAGCATGTCTGTCTGAAACTGTCTGCACATTCTAAATCACATTCCTATTTCATTTCTCCCTTTGAATCCTCTTTTAAATATAATTTCTATTACAGGAACAAAAAGGGGCAGTCCTTTTTTAGGAAAAAAAAAATAGTAACAGATCCAGATGCAAAACCACAAACATCATAAAAAGGATTCCTGTTAAATCTGAGTACCTAACACCTTTTCCTTTCATCAAATCTTCAACAGTATAGTATCAATTTACATCCTGATCCTACATGTCTACAAGCTTAAATACATGACAGTTCATACTTTCCCCCCCTGTTTTCATTATTAGAATTCACTAATAATCTGACTGATCCATTGCCTGAGGAAGGGAGGAAGACCTGACCTCTCTTCACTAGGGGAGAAAGGAACCATTATTTCATTGTATATTATTACATATGTTGTTATTATCTTTTTGTTCAAAGTAAAGCAAGCTTCTAATGTTTGCAGAATTGGAGTTCTCTGGGCACTTGCTTTAAAAGAAAGTACAGAAGTTAGGACATTGTTTCCCCTACATATATTCCTGCACATACAAGAGCATCTACACACTTGTAATAACACATACATTAGTAATAATAATATGGAGGAAATGCAGTAAAGGAGTAGGAAAACAAAATGCCTTACCAAACTTCATATCTAAAAAGAGCTATAACCTTGCAATTATTTTGTTAGCAAAATGTGAGTCCCTGACAAAATAACAGAACAACTTTGAACACAAAAAAATAGGAACACATAGACAGAATAAAATAAAAAACAGCGATGAATCAATCGAGAAATAACCCTTAATTTCTCTAAGGCTCTTTAAAAGAGCCAATTATGCCAGATGAACTAGAGAGAAATTTTTAGTCAAACTACTCCATTCATGGATTATTAGATTTTTAAAGATCCTAAAGTTCTTTAGAAATTAAAAACTTGCAGAAGAACCTCCAATACGTACTTATATGCAGATTGAAAGCAAATGGCCAAATAGCTTCTTTGCATGTAATACAGATGTGGGAGTGAAGGGAGTATTGGCCAAAGAACTGTTAACAACTTTAATCAAAATTACTGTGGCAGGCCTAAGTTTGATTTTAAAAATAAGTACAGGCAAATGCATGCAGACAGCTGTATTTAAGCCTGACTTTGAGAAATACAGCTCAGAGGATTCGTGCAGGGTAGTTAGGACATAGGCTGTTAAGGTCTTATCTAAAAGATAATCTCCCTAAAAAATGATGGAAGCCTATTGCTCCAGTCACCCAGAACTGGATGAGGCATTGAAGAACATGCTTCAGGAGTAATCCTCTACTGGCAGGGGAAGAGATTAAATGGCCCAATAGCTTTTTCCATCTTTAGTTGTTATGATTGCACTGTAATCCGACTAGTGCCACTTGCCTGAAGAGGGGAAGACGACCTCAACCTTGGGGGTAGGGAAGGACACAATATTTCATTGTGTACAATATTTCAGATGTTATTCTTCCCAGAGAGCTCCTCTCAGATTAGTGTTGTTGGGAAAGGTTTATCATTTGCATTCCCATTTCTGCAGTCAACCCAAGTAATATGATTGTGGCATTAAACTTATCCTACAAAAGGTATTTGTTTAAGACATTTCTTTTCCATTATTACCCACACAATGAATGTATGCACTAGGTTTCTAGAAGTCTGCACCAAAAACAACTTTTAAGCCCAGAATCACATTTCCTTCTCCATTGGCCTTAATTCCTCTATTGAAACTTTTTGCTGACTAGTTGAAAGGGGCCGTTCACTCACTTTGCAAAACCCAATATGCGATTTATTCCCACATTTCAAAGGAAGAATGGGAAGCTTTTAAATCTCTACAAAGGAACCGAGAAATACTGATCAAGCCCAACTGACAAGGGGACAGATGTAGGGTGATGAGTGAATTCTATAAGACGCTTTAAAATTTGGATCAGTGAAGACAAGTGTCTTCCAGGAGTAGCAATTTGATTCTCCCCACCACAGCTCATTTGGCTGAGTAGAAATGTGGCAATTCCTCTTTCAGTCTACAATAAGCACAAACTCCATCCCAACAAGGTGGACATGTTGTGGAGATAAAGCATACCACAAAAGGAGGTCACCTGTGCTGTAACTTATTAAAGCCTCTAAATCCAAAAAGCCTGAACAGCAAATGGATTTGAAACCCTTTCCCACCCAGGAATACTCCTCTTGCTGTTCCCAGCTCTCAAACTGTTAATCGGCTTCATCTACATGTTACTTCTTGTGCCCCAAGTTTTCTTGAGTACTCCCCAGCAGAACATCTTTAACAATAATTTCTCAGAAATACCCATCTCAGCTTTTCACTGCATCATGCAGCACTTCTAGCCACACAGCAGCAGCATCTATCATGCTTTTAGCTCCCTGCAGAGCCATATTTTGGTTCTTCTGTTATAACTGAAGGATTTGACTTGGCACTGTTTTGACAATGAATTTTACGCAAAATTTCCTGTGAGATTCATCCCATTAAAAGTGGGCAGGTTGCCATGACCTGCTGGGTCCCTGATCTACTATCAAAGCTGGTGCATCCCTGAGCATTTCTTGTCCTTTTCTGAATTCATTAAGGCTCTGATTGGGGTAGGAATATGCCCACACAAGAGAGAATAAAGATTTTGGATCCCACAGGAAAAACGTGAGACCCAGCTTTGCTAACATCTTAAATCCAGTTCATTGTTACACTTGCACCAGAAATAGCCATTCTTACAGGTGCAAAATGGGTGTAAAGAGGCAATTTGGGAGTCAGTAGTAGTCGACCAATATGAGAACTGTCAGTTTTTTAAACAGCTGCAAACCACCAGAGAATATAAGTACACAAGCAGCAAGATACAAATCAGTTTGGCAGTTATTTGTACCCAGCAGAGATGGTCCCTAAATAAGAAACTCGCTGAAGAATTTGTTTTTCGCCTTCTGGCTGAGAACAGTTACCACATTTTCAGCAAACACAGAATTTGCAGTATTTTTTCTTGAGTGATAAAAATGTTTATTCTGATGATTCTGCTACAAAAACAACTAGGGGGACATGTTGCCTTGACTTTTGGGGAGATACAGGTAATTATGGCAACAAGATTCCAGAAGGGGGTTACTGTGTATACTTTAGATCTGAGCACTTTTGTAGTCATTTTAGGACATAATACCTTTTTACTGTATTCGCCTTTTTAAAGAATGAGTCAATGATTTTGAAATGTCATAGCTCTCCACTGGAAGCTGTGCAAATAACACAGCCTCACCAGCTTCCCTTTGCACAAAAATAAAGAACCTCATAATAAACAACTGCTCCTTGCTATCTTAAAAAATAATGGCTCTCCTTCGCTCCACATCCTTATTATTATTCCAGTTATTGTACTGCAATAATTGTGGTGAGGACTTGTAGTTTTTGGAGAGTAAGGGAAACTGTACTTTCTCCAGTGAACTCTGATTTTTGTCCCCAAGAAAGGAATGTAGCCAGTGATGGGGACCTGATCCGGCAACAAGGGAAGCATCCTGCGATGTCAGACCTGCCTTGCATGAAGCTGCCTCACCCTCCAAGGAGTCCAGTGTGTTTTGATGTACAGCTGTAATGCAAAATTTGTAGAATCCTGAGGGCTCTTTCCATTTTTTCCTATTCAACTGAAGCAACTTGAAATAAAATAGGGATCCCAACCCTTGAAACAGGGGAAATTTCCATAAAGGGAAATGACTTCTGGAAAAACAACTATAAACATGAAAGGAAGAGGCAGTTCTTTTAGTTTGTTTTGTTTGCTTACCTTCCTCCAAGCGTGCTGATGGGGGAAAAAAAGATAGGCAGACAGAAAGATGCAGACCGAGATACAGAGTGTACCCATTAAGTATCTGCAAGGAATGCTTTATCAGCTTGCTCGTCGGCTGCCGAGTTGTGCATTTGAGGGCATTAGATTCCCAAGAGCGGGGATCTATAGAGGATTCCTACCTTTGGAAAAGAACAAAAACGCAGAATAAAAGCCTTAATCTTATAACCCCCAATCTAGCCAACTAAATCCCCAATTAGCAATTCAAACAGATTAATATAGTCCTTCCCTCCATTAAGGATACCCAACATCATGTGGTTGTGTATTTTAAAGTTACATTTTTCTTGTGTGCAGCTGTCTTTCTCACCAAAGTTGACAATTCCTTTCAGGCCATCCTACTTTCCCATCAACTGGGAACGGACTCTTTCTTTTTGACTTTTTTATTTTTTTCCTCTTAAGTGCAGTCAGTCTTGTTGATGCAGTCTGGCAGAATCTCTTAAATTAATGCTCTCCTTTATTGTACATGTCTCCAAATGTCTGTCCACCTTGCTGTTTCCCTCCTGCGGGCTGTTCACAGGGTTCTCACCGAGAGCAATGCAAAGGGTGGACTGGCACAGTTCTCCTGCTTTCTGCAGAATTCATTCTCGTCCCCCTAAAACTCATGAGTGCTCTAACTTTAATAACTGTTTCTCCTCTTGCCTGAGTAGAAACCAAAGCAAGGGGCTGCCCCAGCGCAAAAGAAACACTGCTAAAGCCTCCCTGAGCAAGGCAGGTTGGATCTTTCCCAGATAAAATAGTCAATGCCAAATGCCTTCAGACATACCAAGAGCATGTTTCTACAAAGTATGAATTACCTGCAACTTCCAGCGACCACTAGAGGTGGCCAGCAGTCTGTTGACTGACCCTCTAAGTAGCTCTCCCATTTTTGCAACCCCATGGGGCAAGGTGTAACAGAGGACCATGTATGTCCCTCATCCTCTCCCATCCCTCACCCTACTACATGTAAAATGATGGGGGAAACATATTGACACTTCTCTGCCCTCCTCTATTGCCAATCTCGTTGCTGTCATGCAATTTTCCTTTTTAAGTAAAGGTAAGTAAAAGCAGGCCATTTTTTCTCATTTCTTAAGAACACAATTTTAAAATCTCCTTTTCCACCAGCTGCAGTAGATTACCATGAGGGGAGCTTTGGGAGGAAAGTGAGTCTTGCAGCAGAGCATGTCTGTGGCCTCCCAAAAACACCAGCTCTGTTGGGCAACCAGGTTTGGGAGCACCGAGCTTCTTGCCCATGTTACTGGCTTTCCTTGCCCACAGGTGCAGTAATCCTCAGCCACGGTGAAGATGCACAGGCTTTTCATCCTCTTTGTCATGTCTCTGCTCTGCCTCAGACAGGTGATGTAGAGGAAGACTACTTGGTAAAACTTGAAATGTTTAAAACTTACAAAAATACAGTTGGTGCCAAAGTTTCCTTCACATCTGGTCCTGCACTCCAGCAGAAAAAGCAAACACAACATGGCTTCGTAGATAAAAGTAGGCAGACAGCTCATATTTTCTCAGTTCTTATCTTTGTGTCTTTGGAAATTAATAGCAAAACTTGAAAGAAATTTTAATAAAAGGAACACAAGCATGAGTATATGGAATTTATTATAATGATCAGCATTTGCATATATCCAATCCATTCTGCATATGCCTTATCACCGGCAACATTTCACACTTAGCTACATTATCTAGCATTTTACATGTACAGGTGTGCTTACACCGTATATAGACAACAATAGGGCCCAGTCTGACTTGTAAATCATAACAGGAATAACAAATACATGGCTGCTTTATTTGGCTACCAGGTGGAACAAAGCTTCCCTAAACATTTTTGATCAAAGGCACTTTCCATCAAACAAACTTTTTGTCTGTATTTTAAAGGTTTAACTCAACTTTTCTACGTATTAAGTTTGCTTTAGGGTTTTTGTGCTTTTTACTTAGGGTTTAAAAATTTAATAGTCAAAAGAAAGTGGCTCTGCTTTAGAAAAATAGTAAATATTTTTAATATTTCTGAGAAAAAATATCAAATTTACCAGTTCTTGTCTTAAGCTTTAAAAGATTCATTACATAAAGAACTCATGTCTGGTTGAACCTGCTTTGAAGTTTTGTTACCACATACAGAATCCCCCATAACTGGGGGGAGGATTGTGTCTCATAGTCACTGGCGACTTTCTAAAAGCTTACCCTATTGGAATCAGGAGTTTGTTCCAAAATATCCATTTTCTCTTTCTGTAAAAGTCTTTAGCCCTTAAGACTTAAGGATTAAGATGGGAAACAATCAGAACATTTCTCAAACACTTTGAAATTACGCAGCAAATCAAATTACCTTAACGGGTTCTTGTTGTATTTAAATCTTACCATTTATTGGTAGCTTCACAGATTCTCAACATTTAGGTTGGCCATACGGAAGTATCAAAAGCAAGCTTTTTATTTAAAGTTGGTTGTATGGCTGTAACAATAACAGATGGATATGAATAAAGGCATGGAGTTCAGGGAGGGCCTCTGACCTTACTGTCCAGAAGACCAGTCAGCGAACAAAACAGATGGAAGAGGACAATAGTGAATAAGCAGCTGTGAGGACATCGCGTCTGATGAAATCCATGTCACCGCAGCTCCCGGCTGGTCTGGTTCATCCATGCTCCCTTCTGAAGGATGGGTCAGCCCCTCACAAACACGCACACACAGAGCAAACACACATGCGTTTGCAGTCTCATCTGCATGGGAAGCGTGGAACATGCGGAGAGCAATGTTGAGTGGAAAGTATCACCCAGAGAAGGTGGGCGCACACTGGCCCTGGGTGCATGGGCTGGGGGAGAGGGGAACTGAGTGGGGATTTCCAGTGCTGAGCTGGAGAAAAAGGCAAGAAGGAGGAAATGCTGACTGAGCCAAGCCCTGTGGCATGACTCCCAGAAAAAGAGTCAATATCGCAGGGATCTGGAGGCATCAGAGGTTGTTTCGACAGCTGGCTTTAACAGCTGGATTTACCTAGTTACCGACTGTGAGACTGCACAGTAGCAGGAATGGGAGCAAATTATCTTCTGGCTATCCCAAACCCATGCAACTGGCCTGGGGGAACTGCAGCCAGCCAGAGTAACTGGGCAGACAGGCTGGTTTTTAAATGGAAGCGAAACACTTGTGCAGAAGTCAAGCTCACAGGCTAAGCTGACTGTGGGCAGAGAAACACATGCTGTACTGATACAGCCCGTGAGTCACGGGCAACATTTTCACCAATAGCAGAACATGACTTTTTTTAATGACTCCATTAATAGGCTCCCTGCAAGATGAGGCACACACTTCTTGCTCAGCCCATTTGCTCTTTGCAGGAGTATTCTTCTTACGCCCAGTGAGCTCTTAATTTGCAGTCAAGTTAAAACCTGATCTGGTTCCTTCCACTGTCAAAAAATAGCAATGTCCTCCGAATTCCTTGTTACACAGAAGAGCCAAACCTCACCCATCTGCTGGCAGGTTGCTCATTTTTGACAGCTAGTGGCTTGTAGCAAGCATGCTTTTCTACCATGAGGAGCCAGGTTAGGCCCAATCCTGCTAACACTTAATAGTAGACAAAGTCCTCACAGAAGTCGACGGGTATAATTCATTGCAGGAAATACTACACCTTATAGTGTTTTGCAAACCCTTTTTGCTCAGATACTGATAGAAAGTCTCAGGCATCCTTATTTAAGAATGTGTTTAAGGCTGTTTCACCTTTAAGTATAATGCTGTATGCAGATTCGTTTATCAAGGTTGAAGTTCTTTCTTCCTGAGGTGTTTGTATGCATCTGGTGTCACTTTTACACTCTTCTACACTACAACCTACCATAACCTTTTTCGTGAACACATTTAAATAATAGAGTCAATAAAGACTTAAAGACTTCAGTAGCTGTTATGGTTTAACTCCAACTGGCAACTAAGTACTAAAAATAACAAATTATAAAAGTCAGCAACATATACTTTGTCATTTAATGGAAAAGTATTTTAATGAATTATTGTATTAAGGGGAAAACAGTGCTCTTAATCCTATCATAATATCTATGTCTTCTAAAACAGCACATTTATTTTTCAAGAGGCTGAGATGCACAAAAGGAGGGAAAGCTACCAACACCTATCAAAAGACAAAACACAAAGAAGCTAATAAAAAAGAGCAATGTAATGACAGAGTTTTAAATTCTCGAAGTAAGGAGCTGGGTCAGCAGAATCACTACTTTGGACTGCTGTTGGGCCAGCTTTGGCCTGTTTAGGAGACTGGTTGACAGAGTTGCTTGGGAGACAGCCCTGAAGGGCAAAGGGGTCCAGGAAGGCTGTACATTCTTCAAGAAAGAAATTTTAAAGGCACAGGAGCAGGCCGTGCCCATGTGCCAAAGGGGAAGACCAGCCTGGCTGAACAGAGAGCTTTGGCTGAAACTCAAAAACCAAGAGTTTATGGCCTTTGGAAGAAGGAGCAGGGAACTCAGGAGGACTACAAGGACCTTGTGAGGTTATGCAGGGAGAAAATTAGAAGGGCCAAAGCCCAGTTAGAACTTCATCTGACTGCTGCTGTAAAAGACAATAAACAAATGTTTCTACAAATACATTAGCAACAACAGGAGGGTGGAGGAGAATCTCCATCCTTCATTGGAGGCAGGGAGAAACATAGTGACAGGGTGAGGAAAAAGCTGAGATACTTAATGCCTTCTATGCTTCAGTCTTTAATAGTAAGACCAGTTGTTCTCTGGGTACCCAGCCCCTTGAACTGGATGATAGGGATGAGGACCAGAATGAAACCCCCATAATCCAAGGGGAAAGGTCAGCAACTTGATACACCACTTAGACACACACAGGTCTATGGGGCTGGATGGAATTCACCCAAAGGTACTGAGGGAGCTGGTGGAAGTGCTTACCAAGCCACTTTCCATCATCCAGCAGCATGGGAGGTCCCAGTTCACTGGATGTTAGCAAACGTGACGCTCATCTACATGAAGGGCAGAAAAGAGGATCCGAGGAACTACAGGCCTGTCAGCTAGACCTTGATGCTGGGGAAGGTTATGGAGCAGATCATCTTGAGTGCCATCATGCAGCACATACAGGGCAACCAGGTGTTCAGACCCAGCCAGCATGGGTTTATGAAAGGTGGGTCCTGCCTGGCTAACCTGTTCTCCTTCTATGGCAAGGTGATCCACTTAGTGCATAAGGGAGAGGCTGTGGATGTTGTCTACCTGGACCTTAGTAAAGCCTTTGACACTGTTTCTTACAGCATTCTCCTGGAGAAACTGGCTGCTCATGGCTTGGACAAGTGTACTGTTAACTGGGTAAAAAAAGCAGCTGGATGGCCGAGCCCAAAGAGTGCTGGGGAATGGAGCTACATCCAGCTGGCACCAGTCACAAGTGGTGTTCCCCAGGGCTCAGTATCAGTTGGACTCGATGATCTTAAACATCTCTTCCAACCTAAACGATTCTATGAAAACATTAAAAATGACAGCACCTTAGTGACTAAAATCTGTGTAAACTACCAGAGGCTGCACTATATTATGGCAATAGTTGTATGAAAATACATGTAAACATTTTGTACAAGTTAATGTCATCTGCAATTTTTCAATTTTTCCTCTTCTCATTTTCCTCCACCCTGCCTTATTATGATATATTTCATGTCTTAGCTATTTCCAGTTTTTTCTAAAGCAGGGCTCATCACCCAAGAACACACACATATATGTAGATACAGAACCTTAAAAGTCTGTGTTTCCAGAGGGTGCTCACAGAGGTAGTTTTGTGGGTGTGAGGCGGACACAGGGGGTTTGCTAGGAGGCACCAATCCAATGCAGACTGGGTGTCTGATAAATACAGAATATGGATAGGCATAAATAGTAAAGAGATACAAAGCTTAATGGGACTAATTTGTACCTTTAAGCCATCACTTCCCTTCTCCTTGTCTCTTACCACTTTCAGCAAGAAGCTCTTCAGGATACAGACCATCTGTTATGGGTTTGTATGTTACCATGTCCATTTGCATTCTCTTGGGGAATCTTTATCACCATTTGTTGTGCTCTGGGATCCTCATCTCTCCCATCATGACTATAGGTATATGCACCTCATCTTTACACTGGCTGATAGTTTCTTTGTCAGGAAACACATGAGGTATGTTCCTCATGTCAGGGTCTGCTTCTATTGTATGGCACAGATACAAGTCTGCCAACCCATTCAGTCTTGGGAATGCTAGCCACTGTCTGACATGGGTTATGAGGATGAGTATGATATGGAAAACCTACCCTAAGAGAGTAATGCCTGGGTGGCAGAGTTAAAACTTCAGTCCAGGACTCCCAGCTCTGAATAAACGAGAGAAGCTTTTCCTAGACTGATATTTGCATGCTTCCACTAAGAGTAACCGCAAACACTTTGTCCAGCTCTAGTGATGAGGTTTTTAGGGTGGCCGGGCGCAGGTGTCTCCCATTCCCTCAGGCAGAGGTTTCTGGGCAGTGCAAGGGCTTTTGGAGATCCATGTTTTTCAGAAAGACTTGGTCTTTTGGGTTGGAGAAATCTATATCTGAGGGCTATAGAGCTTTCTGTGGAAACTCCCACCCTTTCAACAGTTTCTGTCTTTCATTCTGAGGATGCACCCACACTGCCGTGGTTGATATTTCTGGAGGGCTGGTGATGTCCGACTCTTCTTTGGACATCACCTCTGGCTTCTCCTTCAATCCTGGTGGCACCTGCTGTGGATGTCCCCAGTGGTGCTGAGCAGAGCTGCATGCGTTCTCTCCAGCCATCAGCATCCCGGGGTGAGGCTGGCTCTCCTGAGGCTCCTGGCACATGCCACCGTGCTGCCTCCAAGGGCAGGGTCCCGGCAAGCAGCACCCACAGCTTTCCACCACGGCAGGTGGGGAATGCACAGGCACCCAGCCTCACACGCTTTCTAGTTGTAAAAGTCATAAGCCATTTGATTAGTCTTCTTCTTCCCATTTTCTCACCCTGTAGTTATAGCAGCCATGGATAAGACAGGACATTTAAGCATCAAGGTTACCACCCTGCCCACCTCCACCAAGAAACCTCCCACCCCTGCATAGACACGCTTTCTGACATCTCAGAGCCCAGTATCCTCTTGATCCTTTGACTAAACAACAGACCTTCACTATCACGCAGGAAGCTGAGCCTTTGAACTCAAATCATGTATGTTTAAGGTGGGGAAAACCATATCTCTGTGTACGGAAAAAGAATGAGGGTGGTTGGTGTTTTTTTTTCTTTGGGTTTTTTGGTTTTGTTTTTGGTTGTTTTTTTTTTCTCAGTGGCAGTTTTAAGGTCTGATGAAAACAGGAGGAAACAGAAAATCCTGGAAAATTTCAGGTTGGATTACTTCTCTGCAGTAAGAGGAAGAATCCTAAAATAGAAAGGACACCCGAGTATCATCAAATATTCCGTCGTTTTGGCTCAGAACACTAGCAATCACAGAGCTAATAACTTGGCTCTCTACACTGTTACTTTTTAACTCCTGCACATGCAGCTACTGGAGACAAAATCACATGTATGCACACACAAAAACTAACAGTGACCTGATAGCACCACCTGAGTGAAATTATGTACTTCATGTAAAGATTTTTCACCTGATTTTATTGTTTTACTTGCTTTTTTTTTTCTAGCAGCAGACAATTGCTACTTTAAGAAGGATCCTTTTAAATATACTGAAGCACATTCAAAAGGCTGACAAGATGTATTTGTGGTTTTCAAAAGAAATTATTTTTGAGTAGAGCTACCTTTTTTGGCGTAAAGTAATTGGAAAGTACCATAGATATCTCAATAAAACACATCAAAAGTAACTTTCTATAGCTTGTTTTGACATGTCCACTTGTGGGTTGTATCAGCTTTAACTAAACACTAGTTTTTTCCTCCGTCGATCCAAACCATTAAAAATATTCAACAGAAAAAGCAAATAGAAATAACTCAGTACTGTGTTTGCCTATTTTCAAATAAAAGGAGATACAGAAAGGAGTGGTCACTGCAGTTGAAAGTGCATTTTTCTGATTCATGTATTTGCTGTAACTATTTGCATAGGATTTAAATGTCTAAGAAAAATGCTCAACCATTTTAAAGAGAATGCGGTATTTGAAAAACCTGGAAATGCTAATCTGGTTTCATATTTACAAAGGTTTTTTTACTGTATATGTGATCAATTCACCAAATGACAGAAAACTTTGGTAAATACAGTTTTGATGCCGAGACTCTTTGACCTGTTTATGGAGGAATAGAAAGCTTATCTGCTCTAGAACCAATCCTAAAGGAGCACATTGTGCTGATTTCATTTGAGATCTTATCCTTTCTCTCTCTTTCCTTCTCTCTCTTTCTCTCCCACCCTCCCTTCTTATGAACACTGAATGTTATTTCCTTGTCAAGGTTGCTTATCAGGACTAGATTTACACTTGATATCGTTTTGTAAACATGTAGCAAATGGTTTATACATTAAGAGAAAAAGGGAACAGACAGTGTTTTCATCTGAAGAGGAAACGAACCTCAAGAAAATATACGGCTGTTAATTAATATTCCAATAAATAATAAATAAAAAATCACTCAATCGCAGAACAAGCCTCTGAAACAGGCAACCAAATTCAGTCTAAAAATAGTTCCGCATGCTCTTTGTTTATCCCGCACCGTCAGAGGCACTTTCTGTTCAGTGATGCCATGCAGGTAAGTTAAATGCACAATGGAGGATCCTTTCCTCAGGAAAAAAAAATAGTCTCAAACATTTCAGTGCATCAGCACCCTGCCACTGCTGCAGCAATGTTTGAAATGACAATGCTTATCTTACAAAAAGAAAAACCTGTCTAAAGCTTCTTTATACATAAGCCAAGGTAACTGCACCATTTGCAAAGCCAGTAAGCAATCAGGTTAGGAGTTAGTCAACGAGAAAGACAGAGAGATAATCTGTACTGACTGGGCTTGCTAGCTGCCTATGACCCTTGTCAAGCAATGCATGAACAGACACACAGATTGTTCCAGTGACCTCAGTGCTTAAAGTTTCAGTGTTTAAAGATTCCTATATCTTAAGTGTTTTTGCCAGAGAGAGACCCATGAGAGCCCAAAGCTTATTTCAGGGAAGCAGAAGTCTAACCTTGGGCCAGCACTTGCAATAAAGGCAGCAATAGCATCAGCTCTAGTGCCTGAAGATGAGAGCCACAGATGTTTTCTGCACACTTAGATGACCCCCAAAAGAAGAATTCCAAACAGTGTCTTACAAAAAGATGAATCAGTAACACATTACTACTAAGTAACACCTATGTAACCCACATAATCTGTAAAAACCTACTACTGAATAAAAACACCTAGAGAGTTTTTCCATTACTAAATCATAAAATACATCACAAACACTTTTGTACTGCCATGATAAAGGTAAAGGAATGCATTATATTGGATCAGGCTGAGTAGTAAATGGATAGCACATTAGGTCCTCTGCATCAAATGCCCATATTCTTGCTTTTCATCAATGGTTCATGTACATTAGTACTAGGCAGCCAGATCCTCAGCAGGCATGAAACCATTTGTATGTGCCCATCTTTGGGGACAGCACACTTGGAAGCAGTACTCTCCTGTCTTCTCTGTTTAACCCTGGTAATTAGCTCATGGGCTCAGTTTGTCCGAAGCCACTCAGGGCACCAGGTCCCCTCCCATCTTCCTTCATGGACTTAGGGAAAACAAGCAAAAGTGCAGTGATCTCACCTTGCCTTTCAGATGTGATTGTCAGTGGATGAGAGGCATCTAGGGCCAGACTTGAGCCAGTTCCTGCAGCTTTGGAGAAGAGATCTTCTTTGCTGTACAATCCTAATTCTTCCTTGGTTATCCTACAAATTGCCAGAAAGGGAAAAGAAGATCTACGCTTCACTTCTCTCCCCTTTTCTGATCTGTTTTGCTCTTCTCTCAACCTGGTCCTCATTTTCTGTCCTGCAACCTGCATTATTTCCTGATCTTTATCATTACATCTCTGTTCTCTACTGATGTATTTCTATCTTCATCCATTTTCTTCTGCCTTTTTCTCCTTTTGCCCTCTGTTTCCAGAGCTGTTCTTTCAGCCAAGCTTCAACCTCTGCTTCTTGTTGTGGAGTGACCGATGGGAACCTGAGGATAAAATTCCCTCACAGGGAAGGTACAGAAACAGAGGGATCTCACAATCTGTTAAAAAGAAGTTGCAGTGATGCAAGATTTCCAATGTCTTCTCCATTAAAGCTCCCAAGGCAATTCTACGAGTGAAGCAGAAGGAAGGTAGCCATGACAACTGAAGGCTTAATTGTATCTGGTGCCTTCTGCTGATGAGCCTCTTATGGACCCCAGACTGGAAACTAATGATGCCATCTCCAGGGTGATGCGTATCCTCTGCTATGACCTAATGGACTAGAACCGAAAAGAGGCAAATCAGGCATAGAGAGCATTTTTTTGAATGCAAGCCAGAAAGTTGAGATACACCATTAATCATAAACTGAAAAGAAGATGTCATGCCCTATTTGGGTCCCAGAAAGAAGGAGAGGTTGCGACCAGACCACCCAGGCTAAATACATAACTCAGAATTTGTGTCTGTCTCTCTGAGTCAACTGGACAAGGATCCAGGGTCTGGCAGGTTGGCAAGGTGGTCTGCCTTATCAATCTCTTGAAAATAGATGACACTGAAGGCACTGATTCCAATGCAAAGTGCCGTTGCATCTGATCTGAATATACTCCTCCATGGCCCTTCTTAAAGAGTGAATGAGATGTTGCAGAACATGATCTATGGTGTGGTCACCTTAGAAGAAAAGCCATATGAAAACTGAAGGACTAAAAGTAAAACAACTGAGCCCATGGTGGGACACCACTTGCTTCATAAAGACTACCAAAAGAACATATGACTTTTTTGTGACTTTGTCATGGCAAATTCCTAACCATTGCCCTCTTCCTTGCCAAACTCTGTGTTTGTGGGTCTGTAGTAATGTTGTAGTGTTAAGAGTCCCAGATATGACCCCAGGAATTCAGGTGATGGCTCTAACCTGTTGCTGCAATCCAGCCTGGCTGACCAGACCACCAGGTAGCACATCCAGAGAAGGTGGGCTGTGGTTCCACAAGGCAAACCAAGGCAAGAAGCCAATTGCTCCTTAATATAATCGACTTCTACTAGTGGTACCTCAGTCACCAAGGACAGAAAATGGACTAAGCAAGAGAAGAAACTTTATTTTTTAATACCTCAATTAAGTTGTGCATGATTTAAGATGCTTCTGACAAGAAATGCACTTAGGAGCTCTACTATTACATCACAAGCAGCAATGGGACAAAGGTTAAAGTAGTTAGCTTCCAAAATAGTATAAAGCCAAGATCAATCAAGTGGGAACAAGTCCTGTCTAACATGTCTGCCCGTATTCTTAATAGTATAGTGGTACATCATGCAAAATCAGATTCCCCAAGTTAATTCCAAGGGTGGCATAGGTGCTGTGCCATATACTGCCCCTGGCAATTTCTGAACCTTATACCAGGGAGCTGCATGAATCCACGGTTAATCAGCTGTGATTTTAATTATGATTTCCAACTGATTCGAGTAAATACTTAGAAGATGTGTTCAGGACTCATCTGTTTCCCTAGTCTTCGTGAAAAACCTGATGCAAGGTCTAAGCAGCCCAGTGCTGCTGCTGTCTTCATGAGAGACTCACATTTCATTTGATTCTTATCTTCTGAAATTTGGTCATTTCTCAGGAGTTCTGAGATCACCTGTCTATAGATTAAAATCCCTCAACTCACTTTTTGGTAACATCTTCTACTTCCCATTGAAATTCGTGTTTATGAAAGAAGCCTTCAGAAGGTCACATTCAGAGGTTTCCTTCACACAGTTTTACAGGATCTTCTGTTGTGGTCAGTCATGTAAGGACAGCCATACTGTCTACATGTACAGTAGCAAATAAAGCTGGATAGGGACCATTTCTGGACCCTGAGGCCAACTAACACTGCCCAGCTCCCTTTCCATGAAGGCAGACTCTTACCTCCAAAGCATGTGGCCACATTGAAGCTGCCCATTATGAATAACTGCTGGTCTGTACAATCCGAACTATCTCTGTGCATTTCTTGGTAAGAAAATTTTCTCCCAGTTGGCACAGGTCAAACCTATGCCAGGGACTAAACTGATAAATTAACTGTGACAGCCCTCCTGCCTGTGTCCTGGCCTGTCTAGTTTACTAGCATAGGTGTAGGCACAGGTCAGGAAGGTATTCTGCTGCCTCCAGCAGCAGTCAGGAGTGGATATTCAGGAAAGTTCTTAAGAAACAAAGTGCAACATAGAGCTACCATGTCATCTGATCTCCAGTTCTAGCAATCAGTAGATAAAGGTCTACATTAACTAGATTTGCACATGGATCATCACTTTTAATAGCCACCACTCTCCATTTTGTCTCCTTTGGAATTTTTCTAGCTTTTATGAATCCACTGCATTTTCATGATCTATCACAGCCTGTAGCAGCAGGCTAGTACTGTTCTATCATGGAAAAAAAAATCTTCCTTTTTTAATTTTGAACTTGTTGCCATTATGAAAATAGTGAATCATCATTTCCTCTTTATGTTCTTCATAGCATTCATGGACGTTTAGATCTCTTATCATATCCTTTCTTTATCTTCTCTTGTCCAAATTAAAGCAGCGTTGTCTATTCAGTCTCTGCTTGTGTGCAAGCTGTTTCTTTCCTCCAGTAATTCTTATTCCTCTTCTTATTGCCTTAGACAGGGAGTTACCAGAAGGTCATGCAGTACATAGGACGTGCAAATGCTATGGATTTACAGAGTGGCAGAAAGACGTTCTTCATTTTTTGGAATTTGTTCCATTCTCTACACTGTTGGCTTGTCAACTCTAATAGAGAATGTTAAAACCATTAAAGTGAGTTTTCAGAAATGTTGGGGTGAATTGTGAGCACAGGCTTTACTAACACTCAGTGAGAGCTATGATCTTAAGATGCTCTTTAAAATTTAATTATTATGCACAATCACACATCTTTTTAAACATTTCGGCCCTTGCTTTATTCTCTCAGCCAGTCAGATACCATTAGGTGTTACAAGAAGAGCCTTCTCCTAAAGAAGAAATGGGAAAACTCTTACAGACTTCATTAACAGACAAACAAACCTACCTGACCTATTTTTACAGTCTTCAGATAGAAACACAGTGAGCTCTTTGCCCATATCTCTGCTCCCATCTCCATGCTTTCTATTATCTTGGGATGACTCTGAAACCATGGGAGCATGGAGTCAATCTTGTCCAGCTGGCCCCAGTACCTACTTTGGCTCAGAAAGACCCAGAAAGATCACAATGTCTTTAGCAAGTGTAAAAAGACTTCACCCTTACAAAGAATTTAGTACATTTTCGCACCCTGTTAATTAATTCAAGGAGAAAGTATTAGGCAGACTTGTGTAATTGTGCTGGTCCACTAATCTAGGGAATAGTATTTGTTTTGACTTGCGAGTAATATATGATACATTTTTTCGTAATTATGAACTTCATCATAAGGATAGGCAGAGATTTTAATCTCAAGTTGATAAATTTTGCAGGGCTGGGTAACAGGTGGAGCCATTTATCTCTGTACTAACTTGATCGTGTTTATGAACCAATTGACGAATCCCTCAGAGGAGTTCCAGGCCCGCCTTGTTACTTATTTATTAACCACAAGGATCCATGGGAATCCAAACTGGATTTACAGTGCAACTTGATTATCCAAAGCCATAGCTGTCCACAATTCCCTTTTCCTCAAAGTAGAGATTTATTCCTGCATGTCTATTAGTTACAATGAACATTGTCTCAATGGTCAGAAGTCTCAATTATCCAAACAAATCCCTTATGACATCGGGATAATTGAGCTCAGCTACTCTTGTGGATAGTTGAAATACCAACATTCCCATGTAATTTCTCATTAGGATTTAAGTGAGCTTAGATTATATCTTAGAAGACTGTCTTTGATCGTAGAGCTCTAATGCAAACATACAGATGACATTATTCCCACACAATTAGTCATTCTTCTTAAAGTGTATTTTAAATATTAAGGAAGATATGTCTTCTTGTAAACTCTCCCCAGCTTACCCAGAGAGCTTAACTACTAAATCAGTACACAAGAAGACTGGGATGGTGACTATTTTTTACCAGAAAAATGAGATATCATAATACAGTGTAATTTACAGCTAGCTGTAGCTACTGTCAATGGAAACAGGAGCTTCCAAACAAATCACACAATTATATTGCTGAAATTAAATGAGAAAATTAGTTTAGGGTAATAATACATCAAGTTTGATGTGGCTAGAAGATAAAGTTTTGCCTCAGTGAACACAGATAGATAGTATGACCCCACTGGGAAAGGGCCACCAACTTAAAAAACATCTCACAAGGACCTGGGCTGCCAAAGAGCACTGGTGGGACAGTGTAACAGGCACTGGGGCAGATGTTCAGGAGTGGGAGTTGCCCTTTGTCAAACACAGAAAAAATGTCTAATTACACCCAAATCTCCTCTCTGGGTGGGTGTACATCTTGGCTCTCGTTGCAGTGAACAGCACAAGCAGAGAGCCTGGACAGGACAACGGTGGGGGTTTGTTCATGGAGTCCCAGATGAGAAAGGTATAGAGTGGATGGTGAGGTACAGGGTATGGGCACTGCTAGAAGACACACTCACAGCTTTAGGCTGTTTCATAGCACCACTAGAGATGGTTTGATCGTATGAGATGGAGCAGAGTTCTGCACTTAGGACAGGGATCTCAGCTGGAAGCAATGAAGAGCAGGGTTGGATGGTGGGAGAAAAGGACAGAATGGGTGGGGAGGCTAAAGACAGGACCAAGGGCAGGTCAATAACATCAAAAGATGTTACTTGAAGCATCAGAGAAGCAAGTCCACCAGAACCTCTTGGTTTATGACCCCTCCTTACTTACTTTCCCCACAACCTTTCTACCTGACTATCTCTCTAGACTTTTGCAACACTTTTGTAGCTAGACTGGGACTACCTTGTAAAAAACATTGCTTTAACCCACAACATAGGAACACCTTTAAAGATGTTTTGATTACTTGTTATTTTCAGCATGTGGCTGGTCACCTGGCATCAGCTGGTTGCTGAGCTCCCTACACACACACACACCAGACTTTAAAAACTTCTTCATGAACCTGAAGATTTGAACCAGAAAGGCACAGAGACAGCTGAATTCCCAAGGCACTTGGGGTAGTGTTGGTGTGCATTTCAGCTTGCAGAAGCTCCCCATAGCAATGCCATTGCATCTGTCTCCCACCAGCAGACCAATCGATGTGTGTGCACGTTGATTGGTCTGCAGTGACTGCTTCCAGTTCATAGACATGTATAAAAGGTTCCTGGGATCTGTCCATTTTGCAAACACCTGAATGGACTACAAGATTGCTAGTGGTCTAAAGGGATAGAGACAGACTTCTTCAGCTCAGTTCCCACCCGCCCTGATCGAGCAGGGTGTGCCCCAACCGTGCTGTTTCCTGAGGCTATGGAGCAGGCTGAAGGAGTACTCGTTTTGCTCCTGCCGCTGCTCGACTTGCTCTGCCGTCTCCTCTAGCTGTTAGTGAAGCAATGGGTAGGCATAAGCCTCTTCCCACAACAAGGAATATAAAATACCACTGGAGACAGTGTGTCTTGGTGAGAGTAGGCAGCCATGATAACAGTGCAGAGGCTGGCGAGAGGGCCCTGGATAAGGGTTGGAGCTCTTACCATCCTGGTTTTGAAGGGCCTAAGGGGGTGATTACAAAAGGGATTGATCCTACTATCAGCTATCTTTGCTTAAACGATTGCCCTACACAGGACTTTCTTCATCCTCATCAGTGGAAGCTGCTATTTCAGGGGCTCGTGACTGACAATACAGAGACCTGGGCCACCCGGCAAACATTCTTCTAGAAGCAAGAGACAATAGCCACTGGTGGTTTTTCTTCTGGTACAGATGTTTCCATACGAAGAATCTGTAACACTTTTCCTCTGGAGCTGGTCAAATTACCCTTTAGGACATTTCCAGGATGATGGATGCTAGAAGAACCTGCTCTTTTGGAGGTAAATGGTAGAGGGAACAGAGGTTGCAAAGGAGGAGGTAAATAAGGCACCTTACAAACATCCCAAGACTGAATTTGGGAAAAAACAAACAGGAGGAGTCCAGGCTCACATGGATGAAGGCCTCCTGCTTTCAGTGGCTGATTACAGCTTGTCCTTTAGGGAAGGCTATTGTATGGACTTGATGTGTTTTTGGAGGCCTTCAGCAGCACCAGCTTCTTCCCACTGATTCTCTGGGGACAGGCATCTGCAGAAAGCTGTTTCAACCACCTTCTAGAGCAGCGTTTCTCTCACTGATTTCACAAGGCGACCAGCTTAGACTAGACACCTTTCAGGCAGGTGCAGTTAGATATGCTGAGTGTCATCCCAGGAGCTACAAGGCCAGGTACAGCTCTAGGTGAGGTGACTGCACCCAGGAGAATATAACTCTGACTTTGCATTGTTTATGGAGCAAAGACCCGATGAAGAGGCGGGTGAGTCGAATAAAGCAGTGAGGGGTCCTGCGTGTCCTCTCAGCTGTTTCTGTTCACTGAGCTCCTGGAGAGCCCCAGTGGAAAATGAAAGCTGCCTTTGCTCCTCTGCAGTGTCCTCCAGGGAGCAGGCTAACACCTACCCTTCTTCAGAGCAAATCGCCCCTTGGACACTAGGCCTGGCTGCCACCGAGGGATGTGATTCACCTGCCTTCTTGGTACTTGAGATGCCTCAATGTTTTTGAATCATCCAATTCTATCAAAGTTGTGTGGAGAAACGAGAGAGGCTTAAAATAGCTAAAGCAGAAAATTCCCCAACTGTCAGTTTTATAATTCTTAAATCCATTCCAGGAGAGCTAGCTTTAGCCTTGTTTCCTGATCACTCAGAAAAACTGAGACGATCAATTAAAATTTTCCCATGCACCCTTTTGGACAGATGGTTGAACCATTTTAATTAAGTGTATGTATTGGACTGACAGAGTTGATGTATCTGACGTGACAGACATTTTCTGTGTTCATTTAGGTTTTTAATCTTTCACTCTCTTTAGTATGCCCAGAATTGTGCTATTTGCACTGTGCTCTCAGAAGACTTATTCAATACACAGTCGATTGCTTGGATTATTAGATTTTTATTGCTTGTTATTGTTGGTTTTGGCCACAGTGAAAAGCTCCTCGGTAGCAATTAGCTACCACTCTGGCTCTAATAATGAAAGGATCTAATTTTGGAAGTCTCTGTTGGAATAGGAGGGAAGGGGCCAGATTTTTAAAGATATTTAGATGTCAAAAAGGGCAAATCGAGGCATGTTGAGATTTTCAAAAGCATCTAGGTATCAAATACCTCAAATTTCAATGGAACTAAAATGGTGTTGAGCTGGTTATCTGCAGCTCTGGATGCCTCACCACCTTGCAAGTCTGCCTTGCTGCCGTACTACATGGTGGATGCTCTCTTGGGTTCCCAGTTAAAATAAAATTAAATTAGCCAGATGTTCTTGCTCCAAGGACTTTCAAAATTAGATGCATGCTTTCTTTTCTGTATCCCTTTACATTTGGTGGCCTTGCCTAAGGTGGAAATTATGGCATATGGCACTAGTGGCCCTAAAATTGAGGACAGGATCCCATGGAGTGTAGGGTTCCCCCTTACAAGGTTTGGATGGTGGGATCTGGGTAAGAGTATGTTCCTAACACACAGAAATAGTTTCACAGCTAGAGCTCTTTTCCTTATGTGTATAGGTCCATAAGTTTGTTATAATATAAGCGGTTCATAATAATGTTATAATGCACGTATGGAAGCAGAGAATTGTCAGCATTTTTTCTTTCCTTCTCATTCAGTAGGTATTTGTATAAATATTAAACATTGCTACAATATGTCCAAGCCCTCTGACTTTCCTGGGCTTCTTCACCTGATTTTTTCAGTCCTGTTTTAATATTAATAGATATTAATAGGTAGACTTGGTATTAATAGAACCCACTCTCTCTAGGTTTCAGTGAATATCAATCAATAGCTGCAAAAGTACCATACGCTGGAATATTGTAGTGGCTACAAATACTTTTCTTATTTCCAGAGCCTTTTCTGGCTGACATGAATGATTATTTTCACCTAAGATAAACTCCTGTGCTCTTACATGTCTCATGGCAGAAAAAGTAGTGTCTCCTATTAGTGGGAAAGCCATACTGGAAAAGTACTTCTACAGAGACCTGGCTGATGTGTTTATTATAGAAGTGTCTTTATCCTCAAGACTTTCCAACATCTCATGGCCAGAATCCCTCAGTTTTAGGAAGTTAGATTGCCTGAGTTGTCTTTGAGTAAAAGTAAGAGGAAATAGAAAAAAGCATGAATGTGGTCATATGCCTGCCGGTTCTGGAAAATATATTTGTGACATAACAGACAACTAGATAGAAAAGACTAAGGCAGAAATCCAGTTGTTCTGTTCAGCAAATGCGAGAAGACCTGAGGTTTGAAAATAAATATATCCTCTCCTGGATTGGCAGAGTAAGTGAGAGAGAGCCCTAGGTATATTCAGCTTTTAATAACATGTATGTGTAGTCCAACCAGTGCATGTACAAACCCTGCACTCCTTCACACACTTCAAATACCTGCAGGCATAGATAAATACTTGGATAAGCACATACCTCTTTGCTTGCTTACATGGGAGATTTTGTTCATGCAATAAAGGCTGAGCACTTTTTTTGCAAAACTTCGTGCTACATCTGCATATGTGAATATTCTGGGAAATTCAAAATAGCCACACGTCAAAAGTCCCAATAACATGCATATGCATTATGCATATCTCCAAAAGAGCTTTTGGAGAGTGAGCTAATGAACTTTTATCAAATCACTAACATTTGTTTTTGAGTGGTGGGGTAGAGAGTCACTGAGTGATGGGGGAAGGGAAGGAGAGAAGGAAGAAATATCACACTGCTTTGCAAAAAATGCAGAAAGTGTGATCTCGGAATATACTAATTGAAAAGCACAGCACTGAGCAATCTGCAGCTCTTTTCTAGCACAAATCAGAAATGTTAATATTTCATGCAGTATTACAGTGGGTGTGATACATTGTACTGTCAGATCCACACACATGGGTACAGTAAACAAATTCACTCTTTCTGACCAGAATCAATAATAACACATTTGGTTTTCTAAAAGGGGCATCTGATCCGATCTAAGAATATCAAAAGGAGCCAGTAGCTCAGACTGACATTATTACACAAGCAGTCATTTTGATATTTAAGCTTGTACATTCCTTAAGCCTCAGTTGAATTTCTTGGCATTGTCAAAAAAAAAAAAAAAAGAAAAAAGAAAAAAAGAAAAAAGAAAGAAAAAACAAGCCATGGTCCTGATGAAAGCAGTTGTCATTCAGCACTAGGACTTGCCCTTCGAACAGCTGTACTTGATCTCAAAACTCTCACCTGCACAGCATGGTAGGCTGAATCAACTACGCTCTTTGTCTCACTACCTCAGATAAGCCTGTCATCAAAGTGAAGAGATAAAAAAGAGACAATCATAACTCTAATGTCATATTTGACAGAGGAAGCTGTTAGTCAAGTAGCTTTAAACTGTTTCTCCTCTACCTGTATCGAGTGACGTCCTGGCACAGCGACAAGAACTTATCATGGTACTTTTTTATATGAGAAAGAAGAAAAAAAAATACCAGAACAGATGTGTCATCATAGACACACCTTTTAGTGGACCTTCAAAGTGAAGACTTGGAGAGGCTCTTTCATGAGACAAGTGTCACAACAACTCCATCTTCATAGAGGTGCCCACACAGGCCACTGCAGACAGCACATAGCAGATACTAGAGGTAACTATGCTAATAAGGAATTGGCTCAAAGTGCCAAGAAAACAGGTTTCCTAGGGCCAGATCCTGAATTTGTTACTCAGACAAAATGCTAAGTAGTATAGGAACTGGTCCAAAGGCAGCTTCCTAATAAGAAACTGAAAATAGCTTGCTCATCATAGCTGGCATTCCAGGAAAGGTGAGGAGGAGCACTAGCCCCAAATGTACAGACCGGGGTGTAGCAAATTTAGGCTGTTGACTACTTGCAAGACAATTGTTAACTGATCCATCATACCAAATAATTATCAGACCTATATTTGGGTACCGTCGAAGTTCCACTTTTAGCGCTGCAGCAGCTTAAATAGTACCATTTGCATTTATGCACTGCAGTTAGCCCAGGGATCTCACAAAGCTTTAGAAATTATATTCATAACATGCTGGTCAGATGGAGCTTTTGCATACAGAAAAACGCTTATGCTGGAAAAGTGTAAGCACAGCCCTGGGCCTATGAAGCCCTATGTCGATATAAAAAGGAGATGAATTGAACTTAATTCAAGAGATCCACCATATTACACACCTAAGCTACCTTGTGACTTGTTTAGCTTGCCTGAAGCTCCCATAGTGATCTTAAGCAAAACTTTCAGCATCTGGGAGTTTGCCTGGACTGGAGGTTTTTGGGTTTAGTACTGTGTATCTCTTCTACAGGTTTCAGCCAGACCAAGGTCAAGGAGAAGACTAAAAGTCAGTGAATTTGGCTCCTAACTCTTTAGGTTTTGACTTTAAAAGTGCTTAAAACGTAAATGCAGGCAGTGCTGACTACAGTGCCTCTAACAGTATTGTATGGATAACTCCAGTACCATACCTCACCCTTGTGTTGGATTAATCTCCCATAAATTAGGTCGCTAGAAGTTAAGTATCTCATCTAAACCATGGATTTCAGCTGCCCCTGGGGTCAGTGGAAAGAGTCAAAAACCTCCACGAAGCAAGCGAGCGTGTCCTGAGCTGGATGCCTTTCGCAGGGAGGCTGCCTTCTCCTCTGACAGGGCTGGGGTCCCCTTTGGGACGCGGGTGAGGTGGTTCGCTTAGCTTTGACACGTCTTTTTGGTGGCTAGCATTAGCTGTGATGAATCCCATCCTCAGAGCCAGATCTTTAAATGCTTCTATGTCCTCCCAGTGTAAACAGGCAGAGGGATTTTCAGAGGTTTCTAGATGCCCAGCAACTACACAGCTCATCAGGAGCAAGGTACCTCAGGAGTTTTTGAAGTCCTGCAAACACTTGTCTGCGTGGTTAAGCGTTAAATATCTTCAGGTGTCTGACCCTAAATCTCAATGGAAAAACAGAAATTGCAATCAATTGAAAACCATAGCTACATCACAGAGGCATTGGGGCAATAACTATTTGTGCTGGTTGAGGATGACAGTCCAGTTTGAAACAAATTTTAGGGTTTACTGTCCTTTCTCAGTAAGAAAAATGTGATCAGATCACTTGAAATGTTGTAATGAAATTACAATATTTATTTTTAATCTCTCTGATTTTTAGGTGCTACCAACCAAAAAAATCCCAAATTCTAAGTAACCTTATCATTTTAAAAGAAGGGATGCTGGCAAAACCCCTCAACTCTGCTGCAGTTTTCCTTTGAACCTTAAATTAAATAATTTCGTTTTCCCCAGGTGTTTCAGTGTTTGCAGAATTGCAGCTACCATTGCTTAGGTCATTTGTGAGTTAGATTGAGGAAAAAACCAATGTGATCTCTAGGTTAAAGCTGTTGCATAGATAGCAAGTTTATGTGCAACTATGTGATTCATGATACACAGTTGTAAGGACAAATCCTGAACCTGAAAGCCAGTGAACCTCTCTCTGCAGTTTTACACTGATACCAGAATAGGAAATGTCCAGCTTCTAAGCCGTGCTCTCGTGGCTGCTGCTGGATTTCAAGAAAGTACCTGGGGCAATGTACAGAATTGTCTAAATGCCCTGCTGCTGTTTCTCAACTTATTTTAAAGAATTATCTTTTTAATTTCACAAACTTTACACATTATAATTATGTATAAGCTACCATGTTATTATGTCCCTACAAAAACAGGAATAAGGAAAGATTGGAAAAGAAGTATGCCACCATCAGAATAATTCCAATTTGGAAACAATGTAGCACACCATAGCAGAAGCATTATATGAGCACAGTACCTGTAAAAAATACTGTATGAAGCACCATCATTTGTCATTGTGATGGAGTCGGTGTTGGATATGTGACTCAAACTCTTATGATCAGCCCAGAATGTCAGCTCAATGACTTTGTTTTATATGAGGCCCTAATGGAAGCACCACATGACCACCAGAAAAATGTAATGCTGAGGTTAATGCTGATATTTCACAGTCGCCTGTTAATAGAAGGCCCTGAGCTTTTCTGGGTACTGCCATCCATGACAATTACTGCCCTTGCCAGCACTAACTAATGGGAGGAGCAAGAGCTGCTGTTAGGAACTGAACCATTTTCTAGCCTGTGGCACTGCCTGCACTGTGTGTCACAGATGCAGCAGGAGGTTTGGCTGGCTCGCTCCCTGCACTGCCCTGTGCTTGTGGAGTCAAGGGGGAACGACTTAGGCTGACCCAAGGGGAAGGGAAGAGATTCCCTGTCCGAAGGTATTGGATCCGTCTTTCCTCTTGGCCAGTGATCAGAGACACAGGGACGTGGACAGCTCTATGAATGAGGCTGAGTGCCAGGTACACCCTGCACCAGTCACTCTTTCTAATGAACCCTCAACATGCTGAGGGGCAAGAGAATCGAGTCTTGGATAATTTTTACATCTGACCTGCGAAATGCAGGTCACTCAGCAAGGATGAAACATAATACTTCCTAAGACCCAGACAGAAGAAAGGTTATTCCTACTGTGTCATAGCAGCTAAGCCACAGGAAGCTGTTGAAACACTCCGCCAGCTTTCCTGAAATAAAACAGTTTTAGTTTCATGCATGTAGTGAATTTTTACCTTACACTTCTGAATTTGAGCCACGATTATCTTATCTGCAGGGGGATTAAACAGCCTATCCTTTCCCTCTTTTTCTACTCCTTAGCCAGAGGTCTGCTAGCCCACGAGGGTTCTCGATGCCCAGGAGCATCCTGCCTTTTCTTGCTGCTGGTGGCTTTGCATACACATGATGGACCAGAGCATGTTTGGGAGAGTTTGCTGTTTGGGCAGGGACTCTGTCCAGGTGTTGAGTTTTCATTGATAGCATCATCACCCAAACTCATTGGTTTGCACTCTAGGTTACGTTCTTCTGTGGATTTACTTCCTCCACATTTAAACCAACTTTACTTCATGGTGCTATTTTTGAAATCACACTAGATCAAATTCCCCACTCGGTTCCTCTTGCATAATCACTGTGGGGCAGTGTGCATATAAATGAGGGCACGGTTTAGCCCACTGTGTATAAATTAATGTGAACTTAGATATTAAGCACAGGTGACTTGCAGTTTCCCTCTCACATAAGCAGGCTCTGCTCTGAAATGCCAGTGATATAATTACCTTTATGGTAGTGCAGAACTCAGCAGTTTTCCCACCTGCTAGTGCAGGCAGGTAAGTCCTTTTTATGTCATCTTTACTGTTGCCATCAATGGTCAACACAGCAGAAGACAGTGATGATGTAGACACAGGGTTTAGCCACCTCCCAAAAGAAAGACCATTCCCATGGATATAAGCAAATTGCTGCAATGAGTGCATTTTAGAAAGATTTTTTTAGCCATGCCTTTCTGACACACCTTTATGGTGGGTTGTTGGGCTGAAAATAGTAACTCAGGAAAACTAAATGAAAGCCAACTAACCCCGAGTGTATACATATGCATTCCTGGTGTGATTAATATCCATGTGTAACCAGTTTGGTCTCGGGTAGGCAGGGACAGCTGGGAAATATGACTTTTTCCTTAGCTTGCACAGAGCCAGTCGATCTTTCCTGCAGCCTTGGACTGCACTGAAGGAGCCGTCAGTCTGCCACTGGGTTTGTTACTTCCTTTCTCACAAGTTATCCTCCTGCCAGGCCGTTGCTTCGTTTGTTATGATGCAGCAAAGGGATCCTTTCTAGATCCGCTTGTCTTCCTTAAGCCTTGAAGTCATCAAAATATGTATTATGTAGGGAGTGTTTTATCTTGTATTTCCAAAACATGACAGGCGCATGGCTACCTTCTCATCCATGCTGTTTAAAAGCTGTGGGTGACTCGCCAGCTCACAGATTGCCGTAGTCTGCTTTGTAACATCAGAAAGAACATGAGAGTGTGGCATCCCCTTACTGCTCCCTGAAATACGAAACTCATCTGACGTTTGAACTTCAAGCCTGTTAGCCCAGAAATAACACGCATAATGTAAAACGCAACTTGCAGCTCGAGGCCTGGGCATATTAACATTGAGAAGACAGCCAGCCTTGTGGCTGCTGCTTCTTACAACCAGATCAACAGCTGGGAAATGACCTGTAGCAACTTGGGCCCCCTCAGAAGCTTCATTAACAGCACTACATGTCTCTGAAAAAGCCAATATTATTATACAGCATTACCTATTTCTAATATAAACTATGCAGGAGCGACACGTCTTTGCTGCCTGGTATATCTGCCTTGACCAGATTCTCCTACAGGACCAAGACCATAGGAAGATTTTTCAGAGTATACACCTGATCACTAAAAATTACCCCAAGACTACATGGGCTCAAATCTGCCTCTGGTATCAAGCAAATTGCTCTACAGCTACTTCAGCTAGACACTGAGGGGGCAGTGGTACCCCCTCTGTTTTGAGTCATTTAAGCCCTTGTAACGTGGCCTAAAATACTGCCTCCCTGGTCCGAGAGCAATCCAAACCCACTTGCACTACACAAGATGTGATCCAGTGATGAATCAGATCAACATTCCTCCACTCAGATGCATGAGATACACAAGAAAAGTTCTGCCCATGAAAACTTTAAGTACTAGCTATTTGGCTGGTAGAGCTAAAGAAGTTAGAACATCAAGAAATCAGAACCACAAATTCAAGCTCTCTGGCGTTTGGAACTACTTCACACAAAGCTACATTCTCACCGCCCACTCTCCAAACACACTCAGGTGCTGGCATTTTCACCCAGACTAATTAACAAATAGTGTGGCAATTAAATCACATGGCCTCACCATTGAGTTCAGAAAACTCCCTTACATTGCCGCAGAGTATAGCAACATAACTCATAAAATTATTTTATAACAACAATTTAAGTGAAGCAAATATCATGAAAATACAACACAAATGTGATAATTATTCTAATTTATGTGATAACAATGTTACGTGCAAACTAAATTGTCTTCCCAAGTCCATCCAACTTTGAACAGCTTCCCTGCTCCACAAATGTGCCTTGAGTTTCCAGCAGCGTGTGTGGAGTAGCACAGGGTGACTTTTCTAAATCTGACTTTGCAAAGCCTCCCACGGCAGTCTGAGGGGAAACAGCCTTTTTGGGAGATCTTCCAACAAGGAGAGATTTAGCCTTCAAAAAGGCTGTCCCGTCTCCCCAAAGAGCTAGGACACATGGAAGTAAGCTGGTCCTTGAAAAATACTATTTTGCCCTTCCTGGCTGGTCCAGATGCCCCAGTGATTTCAGCACTGCCAGACTTCATGGTCTGCTTCCGTGTGTTGTGTTGATTGGTAAGAGCCAGGAGGGACAGATCAAGGCCAGGATGCTGTCAAGAGCAGCCCTCATGTAGTTCACAACCCCAGAGCTCTGCTTGTAAGGGAGGGCATCTGCTATATTTGGTCAATGAGTTGTCTGCCTTCCTGTTCCTCAGATCTTGACTCTTGGACAGCTGCAATGAAGATAAGAAAAGCCTCAGGAAACTAGAAGACGCTCGTTTGGAGAAGGTATCTAGAGGGGGAGGTTAATACACAAACAGGGAGAAGGAAAGCAGTAGTGTAAATAAGAAAGTCTTGGGGTCATTTTTTTTTTCTTATTTTTAAAGTAGGGTTAGTTAGTGGTGGAAAGATATCATTTCTATGAAGGGAAAAATTAAAAAGTCCATTAATTACATACTATACGAACATGAGTAAGCCCATCATTTTCTGAGTCACAACAAGCAGTTATAGAGTGACAGGGAAATCTTTTTAAGTGATGATTCAAAAATAAAAAAGGCATTTGGAGTCATTGAGCGTGCAGAGTTAGCCCAGGTAACCACATGATCTTATCATTACTACCCTTCATCTGTCTGCCGCCCTCTTCCCACCTAGCGTTTGATACACTCACTTGTTGCATCTTGTCTTGCAAGTGGCATGACTTCAATTGCACTAATTGTGTGCATAAAGTTAACCATGCATGTAAATGTTTGCAAGATTGGAACCTCAGATTATAAACACTGGGAGAGGGCTCATCTCCTCCAGTGTAATCATGGAGTGCTAGATGCAAGGGGGGACTCAGACACAAGAAGGATTTTTGTGTATTACAGGAGAGAAACTAAATCGTCATGATGCTTTAGCATTGATTTTTTGATCCCTTTTGTCTTTGGTTATTTATCTCACATCCCCGCTTCCCTTCTGTGCTCCTTCTTTTCTTTAAAAAACACAGTCGCAGAAAAGGAGCTGTAGGCATTTAGACAATTCCATTTGATTTCAGATGGAAGGATTATTACTGTGTATTCTCTTATCTGAATACTGCTCTCCCAAGGTAGCTGCTGTGCTAATATTATACAACATTACGTAGGTGTTGCATGAGGCTGTAATTTGCACTAGATGTTTAAAGGTTGTTATTATTTATTACCTGCATTACAACAGTATCTCAGAGTCTGGTGGGGAACCAGCGTGCTGCATTCTGCACAAACACAGAGCAGAAGGAAAGTCCCTCACCTAATACCAACCATGAGCTCCACAAGCAGATCAGAGAGCATCCAGGTGGGGCCCGGGGCAGTGAGCCAGGGTGGATTGGGCCACCCTTTTGTGGGAGACTGGGGATGTCGGGGTCCGAGTCTGCTCAGGCAGAGGAGAGGTAGCCACCTGCCAAAACAGGTTCAGATGCCAAGCTTCCCAGGAAAGGGGGGCAGCAACAGCAAGGAGTGAAACATGCTGAAAGCAATTTTTAACAGCAGATTCTCAATGCCCAAAGCAAATCTGCCCCTAGAACGCCCAGTCCCTGACCCACAGAGCTTGCACCAGGGGACTAGAGGCAGCACATGAATTCAGGCAGTGAAATGGGTGCAGAAGGCACCAGAGCAAGACTGGCCAGCTGCATAGACATGGTGAAGGCCATGCTATAAGACACTGTGAAAAAGACCCCTCTGCCTTAAATTTACAAAATGACTCACTAACCTATAATAACATTACCTAAAACTCATAGTGAGCTCTTCATCTTCAAAGCACTTTACAAAGATTAACTAATTAATTTCACTGTCAAATCTTTTGCAGATCTAGTAATGGTATTTGGCTCTACCTCAGAGAGCAATTTTTTCCAGGTACTGGCAGGGTAAACATTCATAATGATATAACCAGTGGGAAGAACGTTTTTAGCACTTGAATGATATTTTAATGAGAGACAAAGGTTAGGGATTGACCCTAGACCAAAGGGCTTCACTGGGCCACTCACCTTGAAATCCGGACTCCCTCTTGTTGCTAGGCTGATGCCAACATGGCAACCTATGTAGCTTGTCCGTACTGTATTTTTGGAAAACCCAACCAAAATGCCTGCTATTTACAGATGCGTACATGGGTATGGCTATTCTCAGGTTTCTGCCTTGTGTCCTCATACATTTTCCCTCTTGAGGACTCACTGCCCCTGTCTGTCACTGCTCCTCCCACCATGGGTCCAGGCTGGCCCCTCTGCCAGCCCCAGGCTGTGCCACTGGGAATGAACACGTGGTGAGAGTCCAGCTCCCACAGGTGAGTTTCACTTTCAGTCTCCTGGCTGCCTTGCAAAGAGGCAGAGCAAATCCCAAAGGCATCTCCTGCCTCCCCATCCAGATGCTCAGCTAACGTGGGCTCGGCACACTGTGATTTATGGAGGCTGGGCCTGGCTGACAATGTTCTTCCAGAACAGCTATATTGGCTTCAGTGTGAAAAATTCACAGCAGCAGCAGCCAAAATTAGGCTGAAAAAAAATCTTCCATGTGGACACTAACAGGAAAGAGATTTTATCAGTGTGGATTATGTTGCCCAAAGAGGTTGTGTATCTACAACAGTAGAAAATCTCCTTCTGCTACATGCCACATCAGTACTGTGAGGACCTGCTGGCACTGCTGTGGGTACAGACACCTTCCTATAGAAACCAGGACAGGCGCAGGTATAAAAACTAGTGTCTTTTGATGTGTTAAACCAGACTGTCAGTATTTACCACAGATCGAGAGCTGCCTTTCTAAACAAATACAGGATTTCTCTTGTTTCCTTTGTTTAAAAATAACACTTGTCAGAAACTCTCAAAATTTAAGAAATGCCAATGCTAGATCATGCATTTCTACCCATTACGTAACAAACTGTTAAGTACGTATGTACAAGGACCCTGTGATTGTTTCTCCTAGAGTATCTTATTTGTCTTAGAGTAACGATTAACAGAGCAAATAAAAAAGTTACTTGTGCAAAAAAACTATATAGTGATAGGTCTGGAAAGGAACTGAAAAATTATCTATCCCATTTCTCTGCAGGGAAGCAATAATGCAATATGGTTAAGGGTTATCTGGAAATGAGGTCTTTGATTTCTAGTAATGGAAATGGGTAAAGAGAGATGTCACTGCTGTCATGGTCATTCCATCTGAGATGACTGTGTTTGTATGCTAGGACTGAAGAGGAACTTTACAGGCTGCTTGTAAAAGTTTGACACAGGAAAAAAATACCTTAAAATGGGTGACAACTCCTCAGAGCGAGTGTGTGTCAACTATTTGTGCTTTACATCTCAGACATAATGTGATGAAAGTGTTACAGGAGGTAAAATATCTTGTCAAAACACCTTGATCTCTCCTTTTGCACCTAAATCTCGGTATTGTCTATATTATTCATGGCCAAGTACAGACCTCAGTTGCAACTGTGAATCTGGTTTGATTGGCAAATATAAACAAAATCCAGGGCAAAATTTCACACAGCTTAAGGTGTATATTGCTAAAACTCCTCACCTTCATTTTCCCAGTTGCTCCAGAGGGTAGGGTGTTTCTGGAACAATTTAGTGCAAATGTCATTACACACCGTACTTGAAGCTTGCTGCCAGCTTTTCCTTAATCTAGTAATGGCACAAACATGCCATTATCAATCGCAAAACCAAAAGAGCCCAGTGTGAATTCACGACCCCAAGTGAGCTCAGTGAGAGGTTTCAGTGCCAAGAAGGGACAGGTTTGGGTGCAGAATATTTGACGACAGCTGCCCATGTCTCCCTGGGTTGCCTGGGAACAAAGAGTAAATGACAGCCTTTTTGAGCCATAGAAGGTAAAACTCTCTAGGGCATTTCCAAACTCTAAAAACCTCTTTGCTGCAATGAATGAGGTTGTGCTGCTGGCCGAGGAGCTGTTGACCCTTGTATGTCCTCTGTTACCCGTGCTATCTTGGAATGCAGGGAGACTCCAAAATAAGAGTGTAGTGTTTCTTGGTGGCCAAGAGAACAAAACTTTCAGCTTCAGGAATGTGAAGTGCGGTTGCAGAAAGCCATCAAGTAGCGATAGTAACAAAAACACTAATGGCATCTGTTATGGATTGTAGCAAAGAAGATCCGGCTAAAACACACAGGATCATTCTTTCAGTCAAGACAACCAAGACACAACTGCACATGTCTCTGAAAGCTAAATGAAAAAACAGTGCTGGTATTATACAGGGAGTTACAGCAGGGCATCTGCAAACATACCCTTGTTCTAGTCTACATAATGTCTGTGCAGCAATTCATACCTAAAGCATAGCCTCTACACCCCTAAACTCACCTGTCAGATCCTCCAAAGAGCAAAATCTAAAGTGGAGGCATCAGCTACTAGTTTTCTTAACAGTTAGTAGCCAGTGCATGCTAATGCCTTTGAGCATTCAGCACCCCAAGCCCCCCTCCTTCTCTTGTCTTTCTGTATGCATTCTGCACTTTCCTGCTTCAAAAGGACTTCAGTTTTGTGCTGTTTGATGCCTAGACTGTCAGCCTTGGTGCCACTGCTGAGAATTGTCAGACAGATGAAGAGAGCCACAAACCCTGGGAGAAAAGTCATCACTGTCTCTGTGTTCTTGCAGCCCTAGTTCAGCAAGCCACATAAATACAGGCATTAGCCATATGGGCATCTTTTCTGCTTGGCTGGGGTGGTTTGTGCACTGGAAGTTGTGAAAGTGTTTATGTTCCTTGCCGAATTAGGTCCCAATTCACCTGAATTATATGTCAGCCCAACATTATGGATCAAGAGTAAAAAAACCTGAAGTCTCCCTATTGACTTCAATGTCCCTGGGACTTCACACAGTATTCTGCTGCCTTAACCCCTCCCATAAGTTTAGCATGGCAGAATGGAGTTTTCTTGGAGAGGATAGCTATGGGTGCAGCCTTTGAATCACTCACTGCAATATGGGGCTATGGCATGTGAGAGGCTAAAGACCATGTCACACCCCAACCTCCTCCTCCCTTCTTCTTCCCAGCCCTGAGCTCACTGAGTTGCTTAGTCCAGCAGAAATTAGGCTCAGGCATTGCCTTATGTCTTAATTCAAGCAACTGTTTCACTCACTGTCCCCCTTCCCAGAGAAAGCAGGTCAAAGTGCTTTATAAGGTAGATTAAAGAGAGGAGGGAAGATAAATGAAGAAAACCTACAAATTTTAGTAAGATTTTTTCTGTATGTTTCTTCAAAAATGTGCTGATTAAGTAATTTACCTCCAGTCTCAGAACTGTGAGGTTTAATGAAGCTAACGTTTCTTCCCCTCCAATGTTATGTCAGACTAAAAACCTTTTCAACTTATAATAGATACGTATGGTAATAGATATCTGAATGAAAGATCAAACAGACATTAAGTACTGCAGAAATAGCCTGCTAAAAAGATGAAGTCACCCTCTAATGACATTATTATGACATACAGATTAAAAGAAGAACCAGTAAAAAAGAAGGATGATAATGCTATTGTGTTACTCCACTAAGGTATTTCACCAGTTACTTGTTTTCCGCATCTATCCACTCAACTGACTGATGTTTTCAAAAAAAAAAAAAATGTCCAGGAGAAAAGAACTGTTCTTGAAGAAGAAAAAAAAAGCCCACCAAGCAAACCCTACCTGTATTTGGGGTTGGTACATAGTATCAGATGAACACTGCATTTCAAGTGTTTGATCCTGTGCCTCCAAAAACTACAAACATCATAAACCAAAATTAAAAACTTTGCCAGCAGTCTAGTACACATAGTAGGTTCAAACTGAACCCCCTTGAGGAAAGGATAATTACTACCTTGTTGTAAAGCAGATGCATTTTTGGAAGCAGATGCGTGCAAGGTGACCCTACTTTGGGAAACCACATTTGAAGCAAATATTTATTTGTATAACAAATGGAATACTTTCTACCAGCCCATTATGCAGCTAAGATTAGCGCAGACCTTTTATAGTGACACTACATAGATAATCAACTGAAAGCGAATTTCAGCCAGTGCAGTTTCGCTAGTTCTTCAGCTGTCCAACCATGTGTGGGTCGCATGGGTGGAGAGCCATGTTGCAGTCTATCAGCAGTAAAGCCTCTGAGACACGGGGTCAGAGGGACAATTTCACAGCGTGGGATCAAACTCCTCATTGCAAGGGGAACATCTTGGAAGCTTTGCCTGAGCAGACTCAGGCTTCCCTACTTTGCTGCACGTAGATAAGACCATTCCCTAAGGAGACAAGTGGTTGTGGACGCAGCCCACCTCTACTGCAACCTATTTATATCTGCCATGCAGACAGAGGACAACGTGATTCAGATGTTAATCAGTTCCTGGCAACATTACATAGCCTCCTTGAGTAAAAAGCAATATAGTTCTGCAGATGAGGCAGAAGCACATGGGACTTCATTGAACCCTCCTACTGCAAGTGCCTAACTTAGGCATAGTGACTGCTTCTATCTACTGTCTGCACAGGGAGCCAAAATCTAGCAGACCTGGCTTGTAGGCGTCTGGTGTGCTCACTGCTTTATTGAACTAAATTGCCATAACAGTGATGACAACTAAGTGAGGCACCTATTGTAGGTGGTCTGAACACAACCCACATTGCTGGAGTGCTGTTCTCTGCCTTCATCTACTCCTCCCCAAGCCATGAAACCAAAACACCATCAATTTGCTACAGGCTGCTGAGAAATGAGAAGCTATTCCCCCCCTGCTTGCCTCAACATGGGCTTTAAATGCAGCTCCTCTCTTAGAAGTAACTGCACAAACGGCACTGCAGGGTTACACACAGGCCCTATCGCAAAGACAGCAGGTTGCATGTGCTCACTTGGGGTGTAAATGGTTATTCTTTTCTAAATGTCCATGCTATCCACCTGGTCTGAGGACTACGTGTGAAGGTGGATTATCTTAATATCTTTCACCATTGCGGAGGGGCTTCTGCAGACCAAACCACCTCCTGAACTCCAGGTCTTGAGGAATTCAGGGATCCTGTGCAATCCAGCTTCCCTGAAGTAACTGATGCCTTGGGAGGAGCAGAAACTAACAATATACCCAGTCCCCAGACACCTAGGGCTTGAAAGGCAAATTCTACACTATGTCCTTTTACAGCTGCATTTGCGTGTACCCAGGAGTGCAAGGAGGTGTCATTTTTTGCAACGATTTTTCAGACCAAACCACCACTGCAGATGTACAGATAGGCAGCAGTAAGATACATACTGCTAGGTTCGTTTCTTCCTGTGCTGTAGGAGCAGCACATTAATGAAACAGTCAGTATTTGGCTGCTTTTTTCCATGCCCTTATCTGCTACCAAAAGCTGAACTGGCTGAGTGAACTGGGTCTCTGTAGCTCCTTTGGAAGCCGGTATCTTCAGGTTCACTTTGAAGAGGTTTGTAATTGACTACAAAGCAGTAGGTACATCCACACAACTATGTATTGGTTCTCCTGATGTAGTCCCGTTATGCCTACTTGATGCTCCTGAGCTTTACTTATGTCTTTTTGTATTTGCCTAAAAAAATGCAGTCATAAAATATGACCATATAGTTGACATGAAAAAAATACTGCTTTTTAAACCCAAAATGAGACTCTGGTTACCCATATACTATTTTATGAAAAGGGGACAGGGGTTACTGAATATAAAGTAGAGTGACCTTGAAACCAAACAGTAAGGCCTAACTACCCGTGCAATTGTCTCTGCATCTCCTCTGGGCTTCATTTGCTGCCTCCATGGCCCTAGGACATCATGCTCTTCAGCTGCAAGTGTCTGAAATTTTATGAAGGCTGTGCTTCAGCCTGCCAGGCTGATGTTTTCATGGTGTGAAATGGACATGGTAGGTACACCACGTGGCAATGGCAGAGAGCTGTGCCATGGTGAGCCATACCTGGCACAGCCCTACCCCAGGACTGCCTTATGGGTCATCTTTCCCCAGAAACATGCCCAAGCAATGTCTAGGGGAGTGCTGTTTGGCACATACACAAATCCTTTCAGGGAACAGGCCAACAATTTAAACACGTGGATGACCAGCAGTCCAGTGCCTGGGCTCACTCTTTGGGGATGCCTGGCCTATCTTAGATGTCCAGTGTGACATGTGATTCTTTGTTGGTGACCACTTTTCTCCATCGACTACAAAGAGCTTGAGAAGTGACTTGCTCAGATTTAGACTCTGTCGCAAAGGTGTATGATCCTTACCCTGAACAGCTTAGAATCTAAGTGCATATATGCATATTCCTTAATGCATTTTATGACTATAAATTGGTATACAATTTTCTGAATGGACTCTTTCTCAAGAAAGTAATTAAACTAATATATGGAAATCAGCATATTTCATTTCCCTGTAAGAAAGGAATACAAATGTAAGCAACACATTGATCAGGAAATGCTGATTGTCACAATTGTCACAAGGCTTTCAGTGGGCCAAATTTGTCAACATAGCAATAAAATTTACATTAGCATCAGCAAAGAAGAGCAGGAATCTGATGCAACCACTTTCTGATGCAGCAATCTATGGGGCTCAACTCTCTCTGGAGCCTTGGCCATTGCATCCTCATTTATATGAGTATTGATTTTACAATGGCACAAAATGGAAAAGTGGTGATTCATACCAGACTTTCATCCATTTGACAAACTGGAGGGCACTAGCAGACTGTGGTCCATAGATCTCTGGCAGAATTTAAATATTTCTGCAGTGTCCAGTAAAGGTTGCTAAGAAAAATGAAACAGTCCTGCAGGCTTACCTTGCACTTTGAAAGAAAATGGAGAGGAGTCTACACTTTCATTAGGAGACATAATGAAGTTGACAAGTCAGAAAAGTCCAAACACCACTGCAGCAGAAGTTGGTGGCACTTAAGTCTACATTGCCAGAGGGTTGATGCCCTTGCTTGTGACAGCAGTGTAGAAAAGAAGCTGCTACACAGCAGGCAGACAGGTTATGCCAATTCATCAGTGCTCAATTGTCCCAAGCCCTAACCCTTAATCAGTCCCCCTGGATTTACCAAGTGGTTTCCATCCACTGGAGGGTTCACAATTTTCATATTTTCAACTCAAAAGTAATATTGGGGGTTGGGGGGGGGGGGGGGGAGGACGATGAAAACTTTCATCCCTTTTTGAGGATAAAGGCAGAAAAATATTGTCTTAAAGCATGCTCACAGCTGGACTGACCTGCATAGAGGACTCCCTGAGAGGCAGTCCTGATCACTGTTTGATCCATTTCTTTCCCATTTAATTGTGCTTAATGCCCCAATCATTGTGCATGTGATCAGCGATTAAAGACCAACAGACCTTCAACCACAATAGGAACCATGTTGTTTAAGTTGTTGAGATAAATTCAGGGAATTCTGTGTAACTGAGGTAATGACATACAGGGTATGTAGAAATGTACATGGACAGAAGAGGAAGAAGGTGATAAAACATATTAATAATGCAACTCCAGCAGAATTTGATCTTATCGCTAAATCATGCAGAGGTGGTTAAGACTGAGTGGGATTTACAGATATTATTTTGGCCACCAGAGGGTTCCCATATTTTTCCATTTGTGCAATTGAAGCAGTGAGAGACTAAAGACTGTGTAAAAGACACTTTAAAAAAATGTGTGAAACAATAAAGATCAAACCAAATGCATCCCCAAAGTAATGCCAATAATCTACCTTCATGTTCAATTTCATTACTGTAAAATTCAATGACTGCATTTTTCAGAAGGGAAATAGATGTTTTCTGCACTGATTGCAGCACCCTCATTCTTGTTTGCACCATTGTGCATGAGATCAGGATTCAAGCAGCTGATGATAAATTCCGTGTATGTAGGACACCTATTAAAGTTTTCATGTGATGTTAGAGTGAGTAGGTTAGTACAAAAGAAACCCCACAAAGTAAATAAGATTTCAAACGTTGTGGTATTGTCAGGGCAAAACCCCAGATTCCAAGTCAAGTTCAATCCTGCAAAGCTAGTAATGGCAGTGCTATTTTCCTAACTTGGCTTCAGTCACTACCGTGACTCTCGATTCTCAAATAATAGGTGATTCATCTTAATGTTATTTAGGGAAGGAGTCACAATGGCTTTGATAAGTCAAATGATGGTCAGATATTTTTCTTACAGCTCATTAATTTTCCCAGGAAACAATGGGCCAAATCCTGCTGTCAGTTATGCTACCGAAGCCAGTGTACTGGCGATGCCTTTTAATCCATGCTAGATCTAGATCCCCCTCTGAGATGTATAGGATGGGCTCTTGGGTTTGCCTTTTCTGACATGCTTCATCAGACCTCTTGAGGGTCTGCTGAAAATGTCAACCAGAAATATGTTCATTGCAGCAACCTGATAAAAATCTCTGTGGAGATCCCCCCTGAGCAGGGGTAGCCCCGATCTGAGAAGGCTCCTCGGAAAGTTTATTCAAGGTTCCACCACAACACTCAGAGCCCTGGAGGAGGGAAGAGCTCCTTCTTGCTTGAAATAGTGGTATAAGAGCTCGTAGGGTCACAGTTCCTTTCACTGGGGGTACAGAAATAAGGGTGCTCACTCTTACCCTTAACGGCAAGTATGGTGACCAGAGGAGCCCACGAAGATGTGCTTATAGCTTTCCTTTGGTCAGCCTCCAGCAGAAGGAGGTTGAATGGGCTGTGTGGCCCAAAGAGCAGCTCTCAAAGGGGACTGGCCATTCTGCTCCTTCCTGAGGTAGCTCAGATGTCTTTGCTGCCGTGCAGATCTCTCCTTTGTCAGCATACCAGGAACTCCATCAGCTTGTGCAATATGGTCCAAAGGTTCAGCAAAATCAAAATCTCTTTCCTTATTTGAGGTCAGAGCCTGGTGCCTTCAATCACAGCAAAGAGAGACTTACTACACAGTCCACTGACTTCAAGGAAGCTTCTCATGAAGAAATCTATTTATTCAGCTTGAATAATGGGCACAAGAGTCTGGCTTTTGATAACACAGGCACAGCAGCTTCGCAGGTGCTACAGTGTTCACTATTATTCCAAAGTTTCCATTTTTATTTCTAATAAGATGCTGACCTTCTAGACCTCATATGATGCATTCTAATTATAAGACTTATTGAGAAGCCTAATATAATATTATACCCGCTGGGGAGTCAAAAGTGCAAATAGTAAAAATATCAAATCTCAATATTTAATTAATTGAAACAAATTAAATTTCAACCTATTTCTCATTTCTGTCAGCTACTTAAAGTTCTGTATGAACTTTAGAATTTATGCAGATTTCCCCACAGAGGTTCCGAGTGGGAATTTCAAACAACTAAGATCTGTGTTTATAGCCACACTTTTCAGCTTTTTAAAGACCTTCTTAACAAAGGGCTTCCAGGGCTTTGTGTGGGAGCAATTCATTGAATATGACTGCTCTAGTCCAGTGCCTAAATGGGAATCACACACTTGAGGAAACCTGGCCTTTCTTCTTGGTGAAGAAAGCTTCTGGAACCCTATCTTTTAAAGCCCTCCAAGCAGGCTACTCTCAGAGGGCATCTTTGTCCCAAAACATAGGCAGAAGACAGAAAAAGATATAAAACCTAAGTTGTTTCAATGAGGCAGTGAAATGCAAAAGGCAAATAGAACCAGCTTTCACAAGAGATGGGGTGACTTCCATTTTTTAATCATTTCTGACCTTTATCCAGCATACAGAAGGTCTTCTCTTCTAGACAAATGGAATTGTGCAAAAATAACTGAAGAGGTATTGCAGGTGTATTATCAAATCAGAACAGCAGTCTATTTGTTCTCATTCCTTGTAATGATATCGCTACTGGGAATGCATTCATTTGGCTCACTGCTGGGTAGCAATTTGTTGTTAAAAATATAAGTAAATGAAAATAGGCACTTGGTAAATGAATCACCAGTGATGGACCTGAAGTTCCTCTGAGGAATTTATTATTGCTAGACAGTCAGCATGGCTACCGTTCGTCTATGGAGCTGCCGTTCTGCAGTTGCATTTCTCCACAGTAAAGAAAATTTACAGTACTCAATCATATGCCATGGGTCCTTTGATTAAATGTGGATTTACAGTGCATGATAGCCCACAGCAGCTTAAGTACCCTACAGTGTATTACATAAATGCACGTTCAGGATTATTACACATACCAAAATAGACATGTACTTGATAGAGGCTGTTATGGTTTACAATTCCCTTTTCACTTTCCCTCTCTGTGGTAATAACTATACATGTATTGGCCTTAAACACCTACATGTTTTAAGCACAGGTTAAATTATAAAAGAGATTGCAACATCTTCTTTGTCCATCATCATCTAATAAATCAACAGGTCCATTTCTGTGGATTGATGTAATGGCATTTATGAGCATTGGCAAAGTCATATCCACTTAACTGATGCAATTAAGTAGTGCCGTGCTCTTATTATAATAATAATGGATTGACTGATGAGTAATTTATTTCTTTCCAATGTAACTGACAAAAATAGGTTATATTCATAGACAACGCAATGTATTTGGATCATAAAACTGCTGCCTTCTCAAATCCACCATTAGCTTAGATTTATCCTCACCAGAGAGTGGTGGAAAACACTTTAAACCAAGTAGCATGCTTAATGAGTAATCCTGGCCCGACGTGTTAAGTCCCACAGAGAAGGTGAATATTTTACTAGCTATTTCTCATAAGAGAAGTGCTGCTAAACACTGCCATAAAGAACCAGCTCAGAGCTGCCAGCTGAACTCTCTCATCTGGAGAAAGAGGTGGTTGTGCTTGCTTTAATTTTAGTTCAGTTTCCAGGAAAAATATTTCCTTATTACCACTTGTACTGCCTCCCTGACACTCCTTTCCTAACAATATTGCCTGGAGACCTGTGCAAGTCAATGCTTTCGTCACCCTCAATGTGACCTTGATGTCCAAGTGGAGACCAGTGACAAGTGGTGTTCCTCAGCGGTCAGTACTGGGACCAGTGCTGTCTAACAGCTTTGTCAGTGACATGAACAGTGGCATTAAGTGCACCCTCAGCAACTTTGCCAATGACACCAAGCTGTGTCATATGGGTGACACACTGGAGGGAAGGGATGCCATCCAGAGGGACCTTAACAAGCTTGAGAGATCAGCCCATGTGAACCTTATGAAGTTCAACAAGACCAAGTGCAGGGTCCTTCATGTGAGTTGGAGCAATCCCAAGCACAGATACAGGCTGGATGAAGAATGAATTGAAAGCAGCCATGAGAAGGACTTGGGGATGCTGGTTGATGAGAAGCTCAACATGACTGGGCAACGTGCATTTGCAGCCCAGAAAGCCAACCGTATCCTGGGGTGCATCAAAAGAACCGTGACCAGCAGGTCAAGGGAGGTGATTCTCCCCCTCTACTCTGCTGTCATGAGACACCACCTGCAGTGCTGTATCCAGCTCTGGGGGCCCCATCATAAGAAGGACATGAACTGATTGTAGCTAGTCCAGAGGAGGACCACAAAGATGGCCAAAGGGCTGGAACACCTCCCCAGTGAAGACAGGCTGAGACAATTGGGGTTATTCAGCCTGGAGAAGAGAAGGCTCCGGGCAGAACTTACAGCAGCCTTCCTGTACCTAAAGGGGCTGACAAGAAAGCTGGAGAGGGACTTTTTACAAGGGAGTGTAGTGATAGGACAAGGGGGAATGGCTTTAGAATGAGGGAGGATAGACTAGATACAAGAAAGAAATTCTTCTCTCTGAGACTGGTGCTGCACTGGCACAGGTTGCCTAGAGAAGCTGTAGACGCCCCTGGCAGTGTCCAAGGCCAGGCTGGACGGGGCTTGGAGCAACCTGGGTGAGTGGCAGGCCCATGGCAGGGGGTTGGTAACTAGATGAGCTTTAAGGTTTCCTTCCAATCCAGACCATTCTATGATTCTATGATTTTCCATGCTTATGACTGTCATTTACACATATGAAGGTCAAGGGCCAAATTATCTGCTTGCTGGGAATTGGCATGGTTTTGCTGACTGCAGCAGAGCTGCTTCAGTTTACAGCTGCAGGAGACTGAAGATGGGCAAGAACATCCTGCCTTCAGATACCCAGAATTTCTGTGCTGCAAACCTGTCTGCTCGTTGTCCTTACTCTATTGGCTATTTTGGGTATAAAATCTCAGAGTTCTTAAGGGCATATTACATCCATTTCCATCATAACTCGCTTTACATTATGGAAGCAACAGCTCTGTCTTCCACTGAGTATGAGCCAAATGTTCTAAATTCTGATTTCACAGTTTTGTGGAGTTCAAGAACAAAAGAAACCACCAAATTATTTCATTTGACCTCCTGTATGACACTTAAAGAACAGAAAATATAGCCTGAGATTCCTGCATTAGCAGGGAACTGATTAATTGGGATAAGCCCAAATGATCCCTATAAGATTTCCACTTTCTGGGGAACAGTAGAAGGGGAAGGATCCTGCCTTTTGCAATCTGACCTTATGGAAAATACCTTTCCAAATGCAAAATCTGGAAATCAGCATGACCTGAGCCCATGAACAAGGCATGCTGGTCAAGACTCAGGCAAGGATGATTCAACGTGTCACCAAGGAACACTATGCTGTCCCATCTGGAGGCCTTTCTTTACCTGTGGGGCATATTTTTTGTGTTCCAGTATGTGTTTATGTGTGTGTACACACAATTCTTCACCAAAGGGAAATTCCTTCCTTGGTCCCTGAAGCCTGAGGTCCAATGTTTGTTGCTGTTTGAAAGCAGTTGCACTGGGGGCAATCCAGAGCTTCTTGTCTTCTCCATGGATTATGAATGGAAAACAGGAGATTTCACAGATTCCAAGGCCAGCAGAGATCACTCCACACTTCTGACCAAGGTGTCCGTGACACCCTCATGAGGAGGGGAACATCTCTTTTGATGGGGCAACAACCTTCACTGCTAATAAGAGAGATGAGATCTGTATTTCTTCTCATCAAATGGTGGTAAATACTGTAAGTTTCCCCAGCACTGACAGGCTCATCTTAAATGTTACTCCAGGAAGCTAAAGAGATCTTTCAAATGCACCACATGATCACTAACATAAAAGTAGAAGATGTGGTTAATAGTATTGGCTGGCCTAAGCGAGAGAGAGAGGTATCTACATAGGTCTATTTACTGCTATAAGTGTTAACAAAGTTTGAAATCAAGGTGTTTAATGATAAAAGACAACGAGTAAGTTAGTTTCTGGTCACTATATCCAAATATCTAATGCAAGGTTAACTCATTGCCCTCACCCTCAAGGCATTATGTATTTAATTTTCAAGGCACAACTGCATGTTACATGATGACCAATAAGATCATCAATGCTGGCTTTTATTTCTGCTCTGAAACCTCTGAAAGAAGAGAAACATCTGATCTCTGAGAAGGTGTGATCTATGCTTGCACTCACGCACTCATATATTATTTATCTTGATCTACAAGTGATGCCTTATAAAGGGGCCCATGGAGGAAAATAAGAGCCATTTGTGCTACCTTTCCTCAGAAATGTTTATATAGAGTCCTCTCTCTCTGACCACAGAGCAGACATCTCATTCCTGAAACTACACCTCCTCACAGGAAGAAAAGCTAATCGCTCTCACCGCTGCAGAATGTCTGGTTCTGGCTGTGACCTAAACTCGCTGCTTTAAATGCTCCTTCCTCCTCACAGATGATGCAGCCAATACACTTGTCAGACTCCTGGTGTTGGATCTTAAAGCACAAACTTCCCAAGTCCCTTCTCCGGACTGATCCACGTGAACAGAATGCAGGATCTTTGTTATCAAATAGCTGCTAAAATGGCTGTATTTCTTTGATAAAGCCCTTTGGCACAGTAGAAAAACAAACTTGTAATAACATTGCAGTGTCAAAGGTACAACGTTAAATGCTGATTCATGAGGAATTCCCACTTAATGAATACCCAGGCCTGCCTTTTCTATGTGCAATGCCAAGATGTTGGCCTCTGAAAATTCAGCAGGATAGATTCACTGTACTGATGACCAACATGAAGCAGGAGAATTACAAGAAAACCAAGGATAATGACAGTAATGGACAGGCATGTGGTCCAATGAAGAGAAGGTTATGGCTTCTGGCTTATTTATAGTCCAGCATTTTTCACAGTGCTTGCTGGAAGTTGAAGAGCTGTTGTGACAGCACAGTTACCACACAGTTAAGGTCTGGAATGTGATGTGCTGGTGAGTTAAGAAAAACTTTTTGATTACCCATGCTTTGCACCTGGAATTTAAACCAGGGCCTGGGTATGAAATAGTGCTGGATGTGCTTTGGAGATAAGAACTCACTCACCATGCCAATAGGGCGCTTTTTTTTTTTTTTTTAAAGTTACTTTATTTTTCTTGTGGCATTTATTCCAATTCAATTAAAATAATTGAAGTTAATTTAAAAGACATATTTACCTTATTGAAACTTGAGAGACATAAAGATAATTGCTGATGAGTTTAGATTTTTCTGAAAGAAGAGCCATCAGTCAATTTCCAGTAATGAAACAGTTTCTTATTACGTCAAAGGGAAGACAACAGTGGTCATACCTGAAGAAGAAAGGGACAGTTCTAGTTGGGTGGAAAAAAGTTAGAAAGAGATGGAGAAATGTAGAAGAGCTGTTGTCATGAGCGGTCAGTAGTGTCAAAGGAGAATCATGTTCCTAGCCTGGGAAAATGGGCAGCATTAAAGATTAATGATTTTCACAGCTGGAGAGACTACTGGATCTCAGCAAATTTCATAACCCAGAAATATAAGAGGAAATCTTGGGGGGGAAATAGAACATTTCTGATTCTCTGGTTACTCCTAAAATTCTATCCTTGCTCTTTCTGCTTTGTCACCATCTTTAAGAAGGCCTCAGAGATCAAAAATCCAGGCAGCTGTTGCTAACACCCATGTGCAGAAATAGGTCAGGCTTGAAGGATCAGTAGATACTGAGTCTGCCAGAAGATATGTGCTGCTGTGAGATACTGTGCCTCTGCCTGTGGGTCCTGGGAATTAAGGGAAGCCAGAAAAGCACGAATAAATTGTAGCACACAGAAGAAGGCAAGGAATTTAGAGGGATTTTGTTCTTCATGTTTGTGGGTTAGGCAACTGCTAAGATAGGAAATGCAGGTTTTGTCTATTATCTGTATAGCTGGAGCATGTTGACATGGGAGATACAAACTAGATCTGCACTGCTTTTTGCAGCCATGTCCAAAAGGCCCTCTGTATTTTCTAGGTAAATAGTGTTGGTTGGTTCTCTCCTGTTCTGTCCAAGATCAAAGTCTTTGGGGTAGACATGCCACAGCCATCAAATAGCATGTACTATGGCACAGTGCTACACAGATTCATGGATTTTTGTTCACGGTCTGTTCTTGTTCATGCCAGTATCATGATAATATGCTTAAAAACAGGATTACAGCCCAATCTCTTCTCTCCTTTTTGCTGTCTGAGCAGTCTTTGTACTCCTGCTGTTGATTCTGTTGCTGTAGCTGGTCAGTCTTGCAAGTCTCAGACCACCAAGGATGTATGGAGCAAGCATCCCTATAGGATGAAGCAAATCTCTTGTGGTGAAAATCACAGGTTTCTCCTGTGATTAAGGGCAAGCGGAAGGTTGCTTTTTACCTTCCTTGGTGCAGATATTGACTGGGGCCAATCCAACCTCCTTGTTCCTCAGTGTTTGCTAGTTTTGGCAAGAAGAGACAAACACCTACTTGTTGGAGTACAGCAGCAGGCAAAGCTTTCCCATGAGGATGCCTGTACTTCACCACCCTGCATGAAGATTTGGTGTCCTGTTGCCAGCATCCACGCGTCACCTTGAGAACATAGGTGCAAGACAGAAAGGGACATTTAATGAATGCCTTCACATAGTATCAGTCAGAGAGGGCCTACTATAGCATCAATTAGAAGTATCACTTGTTGTTCTTTGTGAACCCCAGACAACCACTAGGCATGATTTCACCCTTAGCAATCTCCGTGGACTGAAACCTGGCATCCATGTGCAGCTGGCACTTTCTCCTGCAGGAGACACAGTCACCAACAGTGCTAGGAAACCACCTGGACAGTGGTTATGCTGTATATCCTCTGTACTCACGGAGCCCAGCACAGATAATCAAGGTCCAACAGAGAATTTTAGCCAAGCCCAGCATTGCTCTGAACTAGAGGTGAATTATGGCCTTCACTCAAAACAAGATGCTGGAGACTCAGGAACAGGCTAAACACCAGAACCCCCAATACCATCTGAATCTCCAGCAGCTTGTGGAGTCTGTCCAGAAGAAGTACATGCAGGAGGATCCAGGCCCACAGGGCACTTTTATGCAGCCTGACACTGCTAGTCCTCAGTCCCAGTATGCAAAAGAAACCCAGAAAGCCATCTCCACTTACACATAAAGAGAAGTAACTGCTATACAGACCAAAAAGCTAATGTCTGGGCCCATGCTGTCTTTGCAGAACTCCCCTTTGTTGTTCTCTGAGGAACTTTCTTTCCTCCTCTCTTGACCCATACCTCACTCCATTTTTCTCCCACTTGAATATTCTCTTGCACCATCCCAAAGTCTGTGAGGAAAAGACAGTGTACTGCTGCCTAGCAAGCTTTTTAGGAGGTCCTTTTCAACCCTACTATCTTCTCTTCATCATGAAGACCCAGTGTATCTGGCAACAATCCTTTCTCATGGCCATTGCCTTTTCAAGGAATTTTCTTGGTATATCCAGACCCTAAACATCCTGGACTTGGCAAGACTTTCTGTAGAAGGCTGAAGTCTATTGGGAGATGAAGGAGAGCACATAGCTTTGATTAAAAAATGCGCTTGTTTCACAAGTGAGAACTAAACAGCTTGGCCAGGCCAGCAAACCAGAAATTCTAAGCAAGCACATAATATGAATATAGTAAAAAGAATAACCCAAAGGCATAGTGTCCAGCAAGAATATCTTCAAAGTGGGAAAAGGAATCAGAGGTCCCACATGTCTTTCCCCTTTTCTTCCTCCCTACTGGTGCTGTCACCCATAAATGATGGCGCAAAATATAAGGTGTTGGAGCATCTGTAGCTAGCAGCCTCTGCTGCAAGAGATCCTGGCTCATATCAGCCAGTGGAACAGCCACCGCACAGACAACAGCTAACTAACACAGAGTGTGAGAAGAGTATTCATGCCCTTGGGAGAGTCTCATCTTTTTATCAGGGCCTCTCTCCTTCAAGAAATTGAAATAAAGAGTGCCCGTGATATTGTACTGCATGAGACACAAGCTCAGTGCAGTGGACAAGCCCATCTGCCCAGTAATGCAGATGGTACTGAGATGGGGCTGGGGTTATTTTCAGGTCTTTCCGAGTTCCTCTGAAGGATTTGCTGAACACCCTGCTTTTGTTTGAGTGTGAAGACTGGCGGTTGCTTGGGAGCACACAAGTCTGAGGTGTCTCCATCAAAAATGCCGTTTTGCGCCTGCCTCTTGCATTCCAAGGTCAAACTTTTCATGTGGATGGCCAAGTTAGACCCAAGATGTGAACTGACTTGACTGCAGTGTGGCTTGTCAAGGGACCAGAAGGAAGAAGAAAGCACTGCAACTTGAAAATATGGCTGTTCCTATATAGCACTTAGATCCCCGATGTTCTCTACAAGGTCCTTCACTGACATTGTTTAGGGAAACTGAGCATTTGTAGGTGAAGCAATTCTTGTGCAGACCAGTACCTAGATAAAAGATGGGAAGACAAGAATGGGAATGGATGGTCATGTTTTACCATGGCAGGGATTACCAATGGAGTTTCACAGAGATCTGTCCTGGGACCTGTGCTATTCAAAACAGTCATAAACAAACTGCAAAAGGAGCTGAGCAGTAAGACTGCAATTTTTTGTGATACAAAATTAATCTATAAAAACAATGGAAAGCAAAACAAATCACCAAAAGCAAAATTAAAAGCAGAAGATAATTGTGACATGCCACTAAAGAATTTCATGTTAATTAATGACCAGCTGATAAAAACTGTTGAGTGAAATTTAGTGTTGGTAAGTTGATAACGTACATGAAGAGAAAGTATTCCAAATGTAAAAAAAGGGTGGTATGATTTAAATTAGTTATTATAAGAAAGGGATATCAAGGAATAGTATTGCATAAAATTATAAAACAGCAGATTTAAAACCCAAAATAAAAGGATTTTTTTTTTTTTTACATGACGTGTAATTAAACTGCGGAACTCATTGCCACAGGATGTTGTAGAGGCCAAAAGTATAAATGGGCTCAAAAAGCAATTAGACAAATTCCTGGCTGAAAAATTCATCGAGCGTTACAAAACGCAAAGATGCAGATACAATCTCTGGCTCGCGATGCCCCAAGGCACAGACTGCTGGGAGGGTGTGCCAGAATAAAGTATCACTGTACGGTTGCTCTGCTTTTACACTCTTCCCCTAAATACCTGCTACAGGCCATTGTCAGAAACACAGCAGTGAGCTGAGGAAGGATTTCAGCAGGCACTGTTACAGGAATAGGGAGCTATGCCTATTTTATAATAAGTTAAGGGAGGAGAATGAAAATAGGAGCTGAATCCGTGTAGGGGCCGCAGCAGTTGAGATTGCTGAAAGAGTGAGTCAGAGAATATTTGACAGTTGTAAAGTGAAAAGAGATTAAAATAGAAGGAGAACATCAGTTTTAGCATAAGGGCTGATCAGTGTGAGGTAAACGGGAATCATCAGTCTTCTACTGTTGGGTGGAGAGGCGGCCATCCACGAAGTGGCTTGTAAGGCTTATGGAGCCATAAACCACGTTAACAAATGAAGTCCACGCAGAAATGCTTTCTGAGACATCTTTTAGTAAAAGACGTCAAACTGATCTGCGGAGTTGTACATGTCACTGATGTATTTCTTCAAGTTTACCTTGTTTTTTACTAGGATCTGTGAAAAGTCATTTGTATTTAAATGGCTGTAAAAATAGTGAATTGTTTCATTCGGGAGTTTAATAAATGGTTTGCCCTAGTTTGTCAGAGTTTTTTGTAATTTTACATGACTGGCCACATAAATTTGCTGGAAATGATCAGATAGCAAGAGATTGGCACAGCAGAGGAATTCCAACAGAAGCACAGAGTTAATGAATCTCCACCCGTGTCCAGACATGTGGATGGGGAGAAGTCCAGCCAGCAGCACCCAGCTGGGTTCCTGCGAGCTGAGCACACCGACTGTGTAACGAGTCGCCTTTGCACTGGTGATTACACCCGCGGGGGGGTGGCAGAGACTGGTAAGAAACTAGCTGTATCCAGCCCCCTCTGAGCACGGCTCTGGAGACATTTAAGGCCATGTCCCAGAGCAAGTTATTATGGCACTGAAAACCATTCATGTGGTGGATACAGGGTGCTATATTATATCTCCTAGTGTTAAAAAGCAGATTCGTTCTGGCAACACACATCCCCCCTGACACAGCAGCAGACCCCATGTATTTTGGAGGAGCACAGCTCCTGCTAAAAAGTGCTTTCATGTCTGTGTGGGGACAAGGGTGGTAGGTCGAGCAGACATGCTGGCCTCTGCATAGCCATCACCGCTGGTGCTGGGGCTGAGCAAGGTGCTCCAGCTCTCCATGGACCATGGCTTGGCATGGTGTGGCATTTCTTCTTCCTGTTGCAATCAATCCAAACTGAAAGTATGTGCTTAGTTCCTGGGTTTTAAAGCATCTCATTAACCATTTCAGCAATGAGGTAACTTCTTTTTAAGTTCACCAGTCTATTATTTCCCTTAAGTTACCCATGTAGAAACTCTTCCTAAAGTTAATGGATTTGAAGGGAAAATTATGCCCTGAAGTGCCCATGATTTCTGGTTATCCAGATTGTCTCTGCTCTGCAAATCAATGCACTTGAATCTGGTCGAATCTATAGCCACACAGGCTGAGAAAAAGTAAATCCAGCAGAGGTTTGAACTTCTATCATACATCTTAATAGGGATATTATGCTTAAACCCCTTTGTGACCATTCAAGTGATAAGACTATTAAAACCAGTGGCAAAACCAGCCCTCATCATGAAACTGAATTTTAAGTGTCAGGTGTATACAGTGTTAACCTTAACTATCAACACCCTTGCACAAAAACCAGGAAAAATGCATCACTGGTCCCAGCTTACTATCTGGGGACAATTTATGGGTTTTTCCTAGTTAGTTTTGATGAAATGCAAAAAAATCTACAAGGACAGGAATCTTATGTTTACAGAGAAATGGAATATAGCAGATCTTTTTTTTTTCCTCTTTCCTCCTGCATATTTGGATTTCTCCTGCACACAGTCTATGACTTTCAGCTACAGGCTATGACTGATCCCTTGACAACTCTAGTCTCTGCGATAAATTGTTCAAAGTCAGACCTGGGGCTGTGTCAGTTCCTAGAATATCTGGGTTTTATATCTTCCCTAGCCTCATTTTAAATTTAAATGATAACAAATGCAATCTGACCCCAGATGGAACAGAACATATTTTTTACATCAGATTGGTCTTTTTACTAGCATGGCTTTGGTAAGCATCTCAGACCCCACAATCATTTATGCTGAACCCCTGCATGTTTTCTAAGAGGAAGGTGAGCCACGTACCACTGTGGAAATGATGCACAGTGCCAACTAGAGGTTGGCATTGCCTTCTAGGGACTAGGCACATCTAGTGTGCCCCTAGATCACTAGTCCCTAGTGATCTAGGCACATCTATTCCCACTTTTGTCCCCAATTCCTCTGTTTCCTTCTGAGATGGTTTTAGCAAATGATTTATTTGTTTTGTGTGTGTGTTGGCAAGGGGGTTAAAATTGGGGTTTTTTTTAATGTTTTCTTTTATTTGGAGATGTATCTACTGCATTTGGAAAACACTGTAAAATATATGCTCTTTCTTGAATGTCACTGTGACAGGATTTGGACCCAAAAGGTAGGCTATTCCCCTTTTGTTCCCTCATACCCTTTAAAAAAAAGGTAAATAAAGCTGTAAAATACTTTATAACAGGCTGCCCCCACACCTCCATTGTTTGGAAGAGGTGGTCAAGTATGGTGGTCAAGGTAACCTGGCTGGAGAGAAGTCACACACAGAGAAGAGAACAAACCTGACCATGCAGTTGCACGGCAAAAAGTGTTGTCTGTTTTCATGGGCAAAGGGAAATGGCTTGTGGCTTGGGCTTTTTGGTGACAGAGCTAATGGTCTGAACTGGCAAGGCACTTCTTTCAAATACCGGTTGAATTTACAAACCTTTTTCTCTGGTCTTTAAACCTAGTTCTTACCTGGCAGCAATCCCTTTCCTGTTGTCAACCAAAGGAAAGACTTGCACCATGAACAAAGGGAAAAGAGATGCCCCATATTAGTAGCCAAGATAAGGTACTAGCATTTAAACAACACCAAATGCTCAGTTCAGACAAAGGGGGATATCTCTGATGAGTCCAGTGCAAACACACACGTGCAGACACACACCCTCACATCTACTGTGGTCATCTACAGAACCCATTTTGGTTGGATACTTTTTTCCCTCTTTGACCCCTCACCACCTCTTCATTGAGCCTTCTCCAAGCAGACCATAATGTCTGAGTCAAGCTTTTGAACTGTCTGTGTGTAAGTCGGTTTCAAAGTAAGCAAACAAGCTTATACATCCCTTGCCTGTGTAGGTGTGTTCACATATTTTTATTTATTAAAAACAAAATAAAAACATAATCTGATACAATTAAAGATGCATTTCAGAGAGTGGTCTGTGCTGAGAAATGCTTGCACCTGGTATTGTAATTCACGATGTTTAAGAAACAAGTTGGCATTAAAAAGAATCAAATGACAATGTAGACAATAGGATCCAAAAGTCCCTCCCAAATTACCAAACAGTAAAGAATTGGATAAGATCACTCTGGCTATGTTTTCTAATATTTTAGAGTAGCGGTTGCCTGCTATGCTCAAGCCTTTGATCTCATAACTTTGCCAGCTGACAATGAGATAATGAGTGTTAAGGACAATACAGCAAGAATAAAAATGCATTTTCTAGGGAGGTGCTGAGATGTGATCAGAGAAGCCAAGTGTGTATGAAGGGAAAATTTTGCTTTCAATTGTCTAACGTACATGCAGAGTTCTGAAAACGGCCCGTTGCAGGACGATCAGTTCAAAATGTTAATTCAGCAAATAAAGGAAAAAGCAGTTGTTCAACTTTGTTTTGTAATTCCCTGTGCTGATGGGACATGTTATGCACACCTCTTGCGGCATCTGTTTGTTAATCACAGAACATAGCTAACGCTGCCAAAGGAGGACAGCAACTGTGTAACAAAACAACCCCAAAACTGTCCTCAACCTGAAGAAAAAGGTGGAAAACCAGACTCCCATTTTATATGTTTTCTGGATTGAGTGAAACTAAAGCTCATCAGGTCTGTGAGATACCATTTCAGAGTTTGAGAAGGACCATGAAGCAGAGCTCTGTGAGCCACTGAGCCTGGAGAAGGCTTGGGAGTCCTAAGCCCTCCAGACCCTGGTGAGGCGGTCACAGTTGTGCCCAAAGTGGCCATGGAGGTTGAAGGTGGATGTGTAGCCATCTCAGCATCCTTTTCAGAAATTCTAAGCATCCACAGATGAAGCAAAACTGAGATGGTCTGCCAGAGGCCACAGAGAGCAACTGGGTAGCTTGCATCCAGGGAGCCCTTTGTAGCAACCAGTGGAAGCAGGACAGTCCCAGGCATGGGGAGGGAGAGCTCCTGTGTGGTTGCACAGAGAGCACAGGCAGTCCCTGCCTGCATCTGCCCTCAGTGCCTGTGACTAATTCAGGGCAGAATTTGGATCACAACCTGTGCACAGGTCCGAGCGGTGCAGAAATGCCAGTGGTCAGGGTCCCCCACCGCCTCTGCCTAGCTGTGCCCCTGCCTCAAAGACTGTGATGCAAATGTGACTGTGTCTCAGCCAAGAGGGGCAGCTGCTTTTTTCCCTTCAGCTCTAGGTCAAGTCAGGGATTATCTTACAGAGGAGCCACCTAGTTCATCTGCTGCTCCCTTCCTGGGGCTGTGAGCCTGCTCGGGTACTCCCAGATCCACCAGATTTTTGGAGTTAAAAGATAGATGGGAATCAGCAACAGAACAGCTGGTAAAATCAACTCTGCTCTCCTGCTTTACTACACTAACTGCAGCCAACTGGCTAAAATAAATGGATATTACTGGCCCCTCAGCTTGGTCAGTAGAGGAATACATTCTTCTTCTGACTGACCTGCTTAAACACAGTCTTCTGTAGGTAGCACTGTACGTATAAGATGAATAAGAATAGGTTGAAAGGAATACACACATATCTTTTTAGCAGTATTATAGAAAAACAAAATTTCCTTTTTCTCCTACTAAATAAACACCAATGACACTCAAAGCCAATATTCAGCAAAGGCAGAATGAGTTCCAAATACCAAAGTCCTAGGACCCTGGTTTGTCACCCCTATGGGATTTTCCAACGGCGTGTGACCAAAGTTCAAAGTAGAACTTGGCCCTGGACCAAACCCAAGGCCAACAGAGCCTGAGTTTGTAGTTTTTTAAGAGATCCAATCCTGCCATATGTTTACCAGCGATATCATAATTGTCTGTGCAGTACTCAGTCTGCTATGGATTTTGCAGCAGCTGTCAATAGCACTCATTCATCACGGGCCCAAGATAATTGAAGCGCTCCATCTGCTGCAGGGCCACTATTATCAACAGTGATACTTGTGTCACTAACTTACTGAAGAAGGGCCTGAACTTGCTCCGAGTGAAAAATCAATAGGAGGATTCCTGTTGGCAGAAGTGGAGGCAGCCCTAACCCTTTCAGTACTGAAACCCTTCGTGGCTGCTCAGCATCCGACTGCACGGCACCCATCCCCGTTCTGCCCCCGCATCGCTGAGAGAAGCCGGCACAGGCAGAGCTCTGCTAGGATCACACAGCCTTTGCCAACTAGCCCGGCAAAGCGCTTCAGAGCGTAAATCCCCACTGAGGGATAGAGCAGGCAAAGTAGAAAACTCAGAAATAGGCTAAAGAATCAGATGATGTCAGCTGACGTGCACAGGAAAGGCAGAATTCAAGTTATGCATTCAGTTTAAAGCCCCTGACTGTATAAACAGTTAGGCATGTTTACGGGAAAGTGCTAAAGGAATTAATCTGTTACTCAGCAACACTAATCAAGACTCCTACCCCATGCAGTTCATAAAGTCCCACATCCATGCATACCTTTATATTCATGTTCACAGGCAGCCCCATTCCATCTTCTGTCTACTGTGCAAAGGAAAAAAACAAGTTCTGTGAAATAAAACTAGTTATTCCAATAAAGCATTATTTTTTTCAAATAAAAAATTATTTTCTACCATTTGCAGTTCTCTTTTCCCCTATTTTTATTGACTTGTAAAAAAAAAACCAAACCCAAACCTTTTCCTTTTGCATTTTCTTCCAAGAACATAACATACTTTTGAAAACCGAAGCAAGTTATCACCTCTTTACCAAAGAGGGAAAACCAGAAGTTGTTGTCCTGCTGTTGTGAGTGGAGATGAGATCAAACTAGAACTTTAAATCAGAACACTATTGAAGTTTCAAGGTCAGGTTCACGTCTAAACTTTACTGCGAAGGCGAGTCAAAGCCTGTGCTCAGATAGCTGTGGATAGCTCCCACTGAGCTCAGGCACCATTTGTTGATTGTAGCTTTTAATATTTTTGTTGCATTTCTTTACTCCAGTGCAGATTCTCAAGGATCTAACTTCATTCTTTCTTGTTAGTACTCAGTAGATAAGAAAGGACACTTTCTTGAGTACGTTTAGGTGCTCTTTAGGCACAGAACAAATTAATATTAGGAAAAGGAGAACTTCACTGAGGACAACTGTCCTTGCAGTGTCACTTCAATGGCGAAACACAAAGAGTGCCAAAGGTTCAAAGAAGATAATACTGCAAGATCTCGAAATAGAAAGCAAAACCATGATTTCACTTTTAATCAGAGGAACACAGAAAGTAAGGCACTCTTCTGCTGGGCAATGTTTTAGATGGTTTTTGAAATGTGTTGCTGTTTGGCACATTCCAGACCTGCAAGGTTTTAAGGGATGGGTAACATTTTTTGTCAGAGTGATGGGAATGGTTGGAAAGGGCAGTGTGTCTTTGAGTTTTCTGCCAGTGCAGGGATTGAGTCCTCCAGATTGTCTTACAGCATCACAAGATGGAGGAAGGTCATATAAGATGTCTGTATTGAGATGACTAGGAAAGCTGTAAAGGAAGTTTCCTATGTTATTGTCTTTTGTCTTCTGTGGATGTCTCCTTACTTCCTCAAACACACAAGGAGTCGAGGTAGCTTTTTTTTTAAGCAAGATGGGCAGGGGGAAAGGAGAGATAAAAAAGCAACGATGAGGAATAGTTTGATGACTGTCTGATATCAAAATAGAGATGACCCCAAGAAACACAGACATATTCCTTTGCTATAGAGCATCATTTCATACCACAAGGAAGAGATGAGATTTTCTTTAATAAACTTTGATTTTTAGAAGAGACGTAAATATTCTGACTAAAAAAGATATCTTTCTTTTCAATATTTAATGAGCCTTTATTTTTGTCCATCTACTTTCAGTACATGAAAACAAGCCTCTAATGCAGGAACACACTCTCCAGCTGCAGGGTAACAGATGTGCAAACCATTAGTATCTGCTACCCATTCCAAGTCATTAAATCCAAAACCCTGCAGGAGGAGTCAAAGGTACCATCAGGGGACCTGTGGCAGTTATGGTGTTTCTACTTAGCTGATCTCACTGGAAGGGCCAGTGTTTTACCTTCAGGCATAAAGAGTAAGGAACTCTGAGCTGGATTAACTGTGGACAAAATTACTATGGAAATGTATAGATTGAGTCATAAGAGTGGTTTCCCGAGTCCTTCACTACAGTGAAGGGGAAATGGATGGTGTCTCACTGACAAGGGGAGGTGTACCTAAGATCCAATGAACTTACAAACAGAGTGGAAGCAGAGAAGACCCTAGGCTAAAATGCTCCAGTGTTTGAGGAAAAAAGCAGTGCCAGAATTTCAGTTCATTAGAGGTTAGCTCCAGTAGTGTAGTGAATAATTCAGGTTGGACACCAACAGGGCAGCAAGGGAAACCAGTACAGAAAGTGGTTATTGTCCAGGCAGGGTCTCCATCCCCAGGGCGATGGATGTAGAGATCCAGGATTTGGGAACCACCCTGTCATTTGCATTCAGTGCTCCTGAAACAAGCGCCTCATCACAAGCTAACCAGCACTACAAAGGGACACTCCAAGGAGTGAATGGAAAGATACACCTGCCTGTGAAGGCAGCGAAAGTGCAGGCTGGAGAGCTAAGGTGTCTTCCTCAGAAATCCTGCTGGCCCTGCCCACTGGGAACACAGACAGCCCTGGTGGGTGCTGAGCCTGGACATTGGCAGAACCTGCCTAGTCAAACAAGAGCAGAAACCTCATGCATCTTCCAGAAACCCAGGCATCTCAGTGTGGCTCAGGCATCCGAGTTCCCTTCCCTGTTCAGAAGATGCTGTTCCTTCTGGGACAGAATTTCTTGGCCTTAGAAAGCCCCAAATTCACAGCATTTTTGTAGCCTGCGTGGCATTCCGGCAGCCGGCTGACTTTCTGATGTTGCACGTGGGTGAGCTTTTGCTCACTCTTTTGCCATCTCTCAGCAAGCAGCGGGAGCCGGAGTGGGGCAAGTGTCACAGGCAATATTCAGAAGCAATTCCAGAAACTTTATTGCTCAGAAGTGGCACTCGGCCAGCAGAGGAGAAAGAGAAGAGCTTATAGTTGTGTGCTTCCACACACTGACAAAACTGCTACTGATGAATCAGAGAGAGAAATCTGGAGAGGTGACCTTGGGAGGTCACAGAAGACTCGTTTTTGCCAACAAATATGAACATTTGCAATCAGACTGTGGCCTGGTGCCAGTCACTGTTTTATGTGCTATCTCATCAAAACATATGAATTTTCAATAGCTGGTTTAGAGGCCTACTTGCTGCAGTATTATATCTCTCCAACTCCTACAGGTTTTGAATTGTACAGATACAAAAGCAGGGTATTGAGGAAAGCTGGCACTTGGATTTGCATTTTTCTCGATGAACATTTTCGTGCATTCTGAAAATCGCCAACTGGTCAAGTGCCGGAAGGTCACTAAGCAACATGGCAAATCTGATGACAGAAGGGAGGCAAAAAATCTCTGGAAAATGAAACTCCTCCATTGTCCGGCCTGGAAGGTCAAAAATTGCCATTTTAAGATTGCTTGTGCTAACGGAGGCTCACCCACCCTAGGTGTCAGCCCTTCAGAGACAACTACTGTAAATATCGCCATCTGTGATGTTCCTGGTGAAGGACTCTGCTGATGTAAAGGTTATTACTCATTTATAAACATATGGCTGTTGTAATCATTCGGTCCTCTATTCATAGTGGGATATGTGTTTCGATGGAGCTCAATTTCAAAACAAAGATGTTTTTTCGCTGCTCAGGATTAAGGGGACATTATCAATTTAATTTATATTAATAAAAACAACAGCAGCCCACTGTGGCAAATTCTTCAATCAATAGATGTGATTTGACATTGAAAAAAAAAAATTCCCATTGAAAGCAGTCGGTCTGAATGAGCACCACCCAGTGCAGCCTGAAATCAAATCTACAGTGACTGTGAAAAGGATTGTGAACAAAAAGACAGAGGATTCTGCTGTTCGTCATTGTCCCAACTAAACAGATTAATAAAAGCTAACAGAAAATGTATGCCTTTTTTGGCATTATTTCCATTTTGAAAATCTAGTGAGGAAAAATACTGTTTACAGTACTTGCGCTGACGGTATCTTTTTAGCAATACCGTGGTAGTGAAAGCTCTGAAAGTGTGTTTTCAAACTATGGATTTTATTGCCTCTGTCTGTGATGTGTGAATATTTGAGCATGTGCATTTGTGCATATACATGCCTTTCAAATGAGCCCTTTAGATCTAAGATCCCATTTCCTCCATATAGTCAACAAAGACCATAAAGCAATTTCTGAAGGAGCAAGAGTTCACCTAGAAGACCTGAAAGCTAAAAATTCCCACCAAACCAGTTCAGACACAATGCATAGCTTACCTGTTGTCTGTCTGCTTCCAGAAGCAAAGGGACCGGTTCATCGGACTTATTGTAAATGTCTAGCTCAGGCTGAGATGAATTGCTTCCTAACCTCCATTGACTTTGTAGAGAGTTTTTATTAGGCCCTTGATTACAAGTTTTGATGACAGTAGAGCCTGTGTTTGCATGGCTGCCCTAATATTATGCAAACTCTGCAAAAAAGAGTATTTTATTCATCGCTGTATTGAGATATCTTGCAGTAAACCACACCCTCATCCACAAATAGGCATGGCTGGATTGCACACACCAAGACATCTCTCTCCATACTGATCACGAACAGATCAAATAAAGTAAGAATTACCAATACACCATCCTGTCTCCTCAGAAACATTTTTCCTGACAGGAGACTCATCTGCCATATTTTAGATAATGTCTAAAAAACCTTGTCACTGATATTGCCTTGGATTACTCCAACACGATACTTTAACACCCAGCCCACATTTCGTCATTAATAATATTTATGTAATGTAGGTGCAAGTCTAAGCAGCACATTACATCATCTCAGCTGAATGAAGAGCAAGTTGCACTTTCTAGAGCACAGTACTCGGATGTTTGCATTACATATGTTGAAATTCAAAAACGAAAAAAATAAAAATAACGGAAACAGCTATATTGGCTTTGGGATTTTTAAAACTAAGCGTGAGGAATGAAGATGAAGATGTACTTCAGCATCGGGGGGTTAACTTTTTTTATTTTAAATCAGCTTAAAAATCATTTTGGTTTTTGGAACGCTGAACAAGTTATTTGTATATACAGCCTTAGGGTAGAACCTATGTCAGTCCCTGAAATACAGTGAAAATCCATTGGAATCCATTGGAGAATCTCCATATCCTCAAGAAAGCTTCTAGTATGGAGATCTGGAATTTTTTTATGTGAAAGTGTGATTTATGGCATCTGAACACCAAACCTTTATGGTCCTTCCCAGAGAGCTGTGTGACATTTGCACTACAACAGAACTCCCTGCACTATCTTGTAGCAGAATTAAGTATGTCGACACAATTAGAAATTTCAGTTTCTAACCAAGTGTGTAAAACTTCCATGATTTGGAATTTTGTCAATGGTAACAGCTAGTATGTTGAAAAACTGCACCTGTACATGTTTATGGTTTTCCTCTAATACATGTCATTTGGTCTTTGAACAAATATGGTTTCACCCTTGCTACATGCCTGGCAGAGATATATTAATTACGGCTATTTGAACAGTAAAGAATAGAAGCACCGAGAGGATAAATCATTTCGCAGAGCCAGAAATAGAATCAAGATTTCCTAAAACCCATTCCAGTGCCTCAGCCACAGACCCATTACTTGGGAAAAGACCAGGAAATTTACCATACTTTTTTTCCCCCGGTTTATTCCTTTAAACCACCGCAAAAGGTCTGTGGACATTCTTGCTACAGTTTAAACAGTAGCTTAATTCAGTTTATCTTGAACCTGTTCCCAATAGGCTTGAGATAAATCAAAACATCTGTGCAATGCAGGTGTAAGTTTTATTTTTAAGCCCATTCTTTAGCTAGATTTCTCATAGCCCTGAGACATGGGTCAGAAGAATTCAGGTCTGCTTCTCACACTTCTGCAAAATTCAGAGATATTTGGGTTTAGGGACTTTTGTTCAATTAATAATTACAAGCAGACCATTCATTGCAGATCTGCTTCTCTGCAAATTAACATTAACATTAACATTAAGGTCTTAGCTACAACTACTCTCCCCAAAGCCCAGAAAATCATTTATTGTTTTAAAAAAATGCTTAAACTCCTTGTTCAAGAGTTTTTATAAAACAGCTCCAGAAGCAGTTTCATCATTCCAAGGCACTGTGACAAGGAAAAATACCTGCAGTCCTTCTTTTACTTCTCTTCCCCAAAATTCCATAATAAACACTAGAAGTGAGTTTGCCAAGTCTGTACTTAGAGGCGTAATCTCCTATTGACACATGTGTAAATTACAAGGGGAGAAGCACTACCCAGTCACAGTGTAACGCTCTATCAGTGAGATTTCTGGGATTTTTGAGTAGTGTACTCTGTATATGGCAACTGCTGGCTAGTGTTTGCCTATTCTTCACTTGCTTAAAGCCTCTGGTTTTGTCTTGAGGGTCCACGTAAGGTCAACTTCCCACCCCCCAACAGTGGCATAGAAAACTGCTCTGAAGGTGGAAGAAAATGCCTCTCCTCACCGAGCAGGCAGTGTTGATAAAACAGCTCTCTGTTAGAACAGCTCTAAGGGCAAACAGTGAGGAGGTTTACCCATTCAAACAAAGTTAAGAGTGAGCAAATTCTCTTAAAGATGTACCTATGTCTGAGATCTTCGTTTCGTTTTCAGTTACTTCGTAGAAAATAAAGCCAAGAGCAGACTGCAAGGAAAAAATCCTCTGTGCTCCTGAAAATATTTCCTTTGTTTTCAGGAGAGCAGTATAGGAGAAGGCCACTTTAGCTAAACTGGCATTAATATTTTTTAAAAGATAAGTAACAAACTCTTACAGATTTTTTTTTTAATCCCTTTTTTACCTTTGCTTTCTCATTTTTTTCTGGAAAAGAACAAGCAAAGGGAATGCACCTGTTTTGCCATGTCTAATTTACTTGGTTTTATGGGCTCAGAGCTTAAGAGGAAGCGATCAAAGGTGAGGCTGTGCAGTTTGTAAACATGAGACTGTGGTTATATCGTGAAATTTGCATATAATTCTGTCACCCGCTTCCGTTTGCTTGTCCTCTCCTCGAGATTCAGATGGCATCTCCACCAGGACTTCCCTAAAAAAGTATCCATTAATAAAGTAGGGCTATGAGGTTTTCTTAGGGGTTGTCTGGCTCGGGGATGGGATTTGACTGGTTGGTCCAGTTTCAAATTTAGACAAGGACCAAACTGGAAATTCAAGATGCTTTGAGGAGAGGACCACAAACGAGGAAGGAGTTGAGCCTGAAACGTGGGGGCAGCCCAGAACTGCCTTTGCCATGCTCACCAGGATCAAATAATGACTCAGAGCTCCCTGAAAGAGACGTAAGTCAGGAGCCTGCCCCACACAAAACACACCTCCTCCCGCTTCCAGGGGTGCGTCCTTTGAAGTAGATGTCCTGAAATTCATGCATGCAGCACCAAGGATGATACATTGCCAGGATGTGGACAATGGCTTCACATACAGCTCCTGTTTAAAAGGGGAAGAAAAGAAAACCCTTGCATCTCCTCCAGCCTCAGCCACAAATAGTTTTACATTTTCTGCTGCTGGGAGGTGGAGGGCTCGTCTCTGCTGTCTATGAACAGACTGGCCTTATGGCCAATCTCACACAAGGCTTTGCTTTTCTCCCAGGATGGAACCTACTCTAAGTTATCTCTACTCAAGCATGTGGTGCTCAGCAGAACCCTGCTGCAGACTGCTTGTCCTGCTATCTGTGGGCCAGATCTTCAAATGCATGAAAAGGCTTTAGTAAACAGGCTTGTATCAAGGGTTTTGAGGTGACCTCGGGGCTGGCAGGGCAGCATCATCCTCTGTGCTATTCCCCAGTGGCTGCCCAGCCACAGGGAGGGAATGATCTCTGCTGCCTTTGCCTAAACACCAGCAAACCTGTGGCGATAGCCACAGTCTGAGATGTGCTCTGTGTTGTGTGCCTGGTCTCACTCTGACCCTGCAGCCCTCCAACACATTTCCATGGACAGGTCCTGCACCATGTGCTGCTCCCCTTGCATCAAGCTCTCTTCAATGGAGCCCTTCCACAACTACATCTGCCCTGCCAGCCCAGCTCTCCCATAGCAGAAAAGCACACTATTGCCCTCCCGATGCATATTCTCGATTTAACAGGTTGTTATGGGACATGCCTATCTTTTTGACTCCTTCCTAGGTGGTATTTTCCATGGCAAAGAGCTCAGACCTGTTTAATGAGAGCAGGACCACATCAGAAAAGGCAGTGCAGACAGAGAACTTCACCTTCTTGAGAGCTATGAGCTCATTTGCAGAGATAGAGCACTTAAAATGAATTAGTGTATTCCAACACAGCAAAAGCTATAAATAGAGTGCTTATAAATAAACCAGTTTTGTCCCTCTCCCAGGCACCAATTCAGCAGTCTCTCCCTCCGTGTCTAACGCAGCCGTGTACTTACATCCCACTGATTGCAATGGGATAAGGCACTTGCTTTCAATTAGGCACATTTTGCTTAATGTAAGCCATAATGCTAAATCTATCCAGGTACCAACCCTTCTTTCCTGTCAAATCAATAGTGCTTAGGAGCCTATTCCCCCGTTAATCCAGATCTTGTGTTTTAGGACAACTTCAATGTTTTATGAATGAGAGGTAGATATTTCCTCTATCCAATGCTTCTGTTCGCCGTTCCTAAGTGACTACCCTCCCTTGCATAAAGGAGTTACTATTTGCATAGGACATCTTTCTTATTCCAACACATAAGCAGCCTCCTTATGTTGTGAAAGAAAAAACATCACAACTGTTACAAATCTTCCAAAACAAGGCTTAATTTGAAAGCAAACGCGTGCAGTTATCGCATGTAAGCAACTCTAAACAGACAGAGCTATCGTATCAAACAGATTTTGGTAGGCCAAGCCAAAAAGCCCTGAACCTTTCAGAGATGTGCATTTCTGGATGAGCAAGAAGAGCTAGGACACATGGTTCAAACACATCTGCTTAGTCAAGCACCCTGAGGACAGGGGTGGCATGCTCAAGGAAGTGGTCAAACATTGATATTATCACATGCAAACTTGGATACAGGTCCATGCTGCCACCTCACACCAAGTACGCACAGACTGAAAATAGCCACCAGCCGTGATTATGCAGAAATGTTTAAGATGCCCAAATTGATCTCTCTGAGCCTATAAGCAGGTTTTTATATAGCTCTCAAGAAGACCTCAGTGACTCAAGCAGGGAGCGTAATGTAAGCGGACAGGGTTTGCACCACAAGTTCTGCCCCAACATACCAGCTCTGCTAGCAGTATATGATTTTGCAGTTTAAGCCTAGCCTGAAAGCTTATGCTGACTCGCAGAAATACCTTGGGTAATAAACTAGCTTAAATACAGCTGTTATTTACCTGAAAATTGCAAACATGTTTTTGCCCTTGCCATGTTTGCCAGCTCAAGAAATATCAGGTGGATATGTGAGACGCCTCTGAGTGCCTGCTGTCAGGTCACCAGCCTCTCCGATGAGTCTTGCTGCCTCTTTAACCATTTTCTCCTTTGCTGATCTTTACATCAGAGTGCAAAGCTTTTTCCTTGCAGAAGTGGTGTGTGTAGTCCCTACTACCCTGTGTGCATTTTAGGTTCTTTAAATTTAGCTGCAAGTTCATTTTCTTCACTTATTTTCTCATGCTTTCTGTACATGCACCAAAAATACAGTCATCAGTGCTTTATTTTGTTTTTGAATACAGCAGCTAGTTTCAGTATAAGCTGGCAAAAGCAAGTGAAAGATCCACCACATTGACACGAGCTGAGCACCAGGCCAGAGGCTGAAGGCAAAGCAATGCCTGATACCAAGATAAGATACTGGCTTTTGAAATGGTCTTTTTACCCAGCCTTAAAAGCTAGCTCTTCTAATTGAACCATAGCACTGGGAAGAATTTTGTTGCTTTAAAGAATTCTGGCATAATTAAGGCCATATATTAAGCTTAATGGTGGGGCTGACTTTATATACTATGAAGTCATGCATTTGAAAAAGTTCAGTTCCCTTACGGAGATGCCAGAATATGTTGAACTTCAGGTGGCAGAGCAAGACCTTCATCAGGGCAAGTGAAGCAAATTCTGTATTATTAATTATTTCAGTCTCTTTAAATGACAAAGTTCTGTGGTTTTGTCAGTAGAAAGGGTAGGAATGATTGCAGTATCACATGGACTGCCAAATGACCACTGCTGGACTCTTCCATTCTGCCTCTAAAACTTTATGAGGTTGCCACCAAACCTCTAAGCACAAAAGCTTCTGTGGAGCCCTCTTGTCTTCTGTAGGATCTGAAGCAGCTATTAAGTTCAACTGTGCACCCCACCATGCAGCATCAAGCCCATTTCTTGCAGGCGATGCTGAAGGTGGTTTCTGTCTCCTGGTAAAAAGTGAGGCAGAAAGCACTTGGGGGGGGTCATTCACATCTGTGAGTCATTTCAGAGAAATCCGGTCTGCAACAATGGCAGAAAGTATTTCACACACTTAGGGTCCATGCTTATGGTGTCCCAGGATCTTCTGCACTCATGTTCTCTTTAAGAGCACACAGTCTTCTCATTTCTCCTCAAAAGGGAAGTAATTTCTTTGTGTAACTTCAATTTTTTAATTTTCTTTAAGGAAAATGGTAAGAACATTGAAAATACATTTAATTTTGTCTTGGTCAATGCTAAAAATTCTTACACTTTAAAATATATTTATAGTATCTTCCAGCCATGGCGTCTAGAGATGCTAAAAGTCTGCCGATGTCACCTGGACCTTAAGAACAAACACATTCATCTTGAAAGAAGACAGATTAAAATAAAGGGCCGAACTCTACTCCCACAGAAATTTACCCAGCAGAAACATTTCTAAGGCACTGAACAAACCCTGCAGTGGCTGAGTCCTCAAATATTCTGTATTAAGTACCGTCTCTAGAGAGGTGCTTAAAAATTCATAATACGGTGTATCTATTGATGTATTTAACGGAACTCTGGAGTAGGAAAGTAGAACTCTCCACCACTGTCAAGATAACACTGCCAAATTTTCCTTTGGATCTGTACACCCTCAGATGAAAACCTGAGTTCCCTTGGGACCCAGATATTATAGTCAGAGCTGACAGCTTGGATTTTTATTGTGAGAAATTATTCATGGTATTAGCAGTTCTTTCCTCTTAAGGTAAGCATGTGAAATATTACATCTTCACTCAGATTTCCTGCAATAACCTGATACATAACTCAATATTAGGAGACGTTCATCAGCAAGAACAAACGTGTAAGCGTTAGCACGGCAGTATAATATAACAAAACTCAATACCAGGATGTAGCTGTTGAAGTGAACTTTCAAAAAATAGCAACTATATAGACATTACATCAAGTCAGGAGCCTTTTAGGGAAGGCAGCTAGATACATGCACTGTGAGGCTTTCTCACTATATATCAAGTCCTCCCTCTGCATGAGAAGAACTCAGCTTTACAATAGAGCTGCACTCTCTGTTGCACTGTGAAAATATTTGCCCTTTTTTTATCTGTTACCCTAGTCTAACACTGTCAATAACCTGTTTGTTGAATATATGGGAGTAAGCTGTGTGTTGCTATTGAAATGCGCCATCTGAAAGCTCTGATATCAGACATGCAAGAAACAAGAGGGAGGTTAAGCCCTGCTTTGGAATAGGGTGAAGCTTTCCTTTGAGCGTGGCTCCTTGGTTCATGGTTTCCTGCTCATGGGACTCCCAGTTCAGAATTATACCCTTCAGGAGTAGTGAGGCACCAGGGGAGGAGACATGCAAGGGATGTACACTGCACATACCTAAATGAAAGCAAATTTAAGCCATAAGGGAGTCTCAGCTTGAATAAAGTACAAATTAAATCAATCGGCATTATTCTCTACATTTGACCAAAAACTGACCACCCCTAAAACCCTCAAATACTGCATTTTTTTGTCAGCTCCTCATTCTTAAATGTTAAATCCTGCTTTCCCCTGAGCAAATATACAGGGATGCAGTTGGTGATTTGATTTCAAAACTTTTTTTTCAGGTCTCACTGTGTAATCAACTTGCAAAGAGCAGGCGCTCTGCTCGCTCAGGCCCCAGTCATGCAGACTTTGAAACAAAAAGAGCAGTAAAGACTGAGTGCAACCCCTTCTAACTTCCACATCGGAGTGATCCTGTTCTCCTGAAAAGGAGATAGAGGTTTAAAGCAAATATTATACTGTGGTCTATATATTTTTAAGTAATCATAGGCACATATAACAAGCCGCTGTAAAATCCTAACAAATGAAGGATCTTTTCCCACCCAAAGCCAAACAGTTCTACAGTGCTATTTAATTTATATTTTTGTTTGAATGTGTGCTTGAAAATGAGAGGCATAGTCCATAGCTCATCTCTGCACTACATAGCCTCATACAGCATCTGCTTTTCCAGAGTGCAGCAATCCCTGAAGTACCCAGGCAAGTCTATGGTCTCAGGAGGTCACACACGCAAAAGAGTTTGCCCTAAATTAGCCCAAGGCTCCTCAGCACCACCTGTAAAATTAAATACTGCTGGATCAAGGATAAGGGGCAGGAGCACGGAGGCGGGAATGCCTTTGCATGGGAAATAGTGGTAGAGAAGCAGTGGATGTACCAGGGATGGGAGGACACCTGGGCTTGTTGATCTACGATGGTGGAAGGAGCTGGGGAAGTTGTGCCTGTTGCTTCCTGAGAGGGATCTCCCCCTTTCCCAGCAGAAAAGCTGCTCTGGGCCAGGCCCCCATCCCACCATCAGAAGCAGCCAGGCTAGCTCTCCGGGACCCTGGCATAAGAAAGTGGGCAGTGGGGCCCTGGCAGCCCTTGGCAGCCCTTCCATAGACAAATAGATGCTTTGCTGGCCCCAGATGAATTCACAATACTGCTCTGAAGGGAGTAACATTTTTTTCTTTCTTTCTTTTTCACAAAATTACAAATGGAAAGATTAAAGAAATTCCTTATGACTTATCTTGTGGCAAGTGGAAAGAACAAAATGTGCACTTCCTGCCTGAAAGCCATGCCTTTGCCCATAGGGCCACCCTTGCGTCCCACTGACATAGCTGAAGAATTACATTGAATGAGTCACCAGTAACTATTTATATTTGAGGGCTTAGAGCACATGCTGCTAACTAGAACACAGAAGTTACGCTGGGCTGCTGCAAAGAACAACTTGTGGATGCCCAGGGAAGGTCTCACTTGCATTTCCAATCCACCCTCCCACGCTATCTTTGTCATAGGGCAACAAGTAGCACAGTGGCATTTTTATGTGTTGCTTTTTTCCCCACCCACTCTGATTTCTGCCTCCAATTTGACCTTTTGTCTGCCACAGATGTCCACTGGAAAGCCAACTGGGTTGCCACATCACATAAGACCAACCACTACCCATTTTGATGGGCAGAAGTTTAGTGGTCTCCCAGACACTTTTCTATGTCTTTTCCACTAGAGCGCAAAGATGCAACGAGGAGAGCTGAAAGGTTTGCATGGTCCATTGTATATTAAAAGGTCCCATGGATTCGTGCACCATTACGGCCCACAAAGAATGAATCTGGTAAAAGATGTTTCTGTTCTTCATGCAGCATACAGTGTAACACAACTTCATTAAGAGGTTTAAACAAGAACATGAGAAACAGGTAGGTACAGACATATTTGAATGGACTAGACCTTTGGGTGGTGTAAACCTGTATAATATTCTGTAATTCCCACCCACTGGCAGTACCGCCCTCTCCCAGTGTGGTATTTACTATGGCCTATGCATATTAAAAAGTTCAGATTCAAACGGAAAAATAAATAATTGACCATTAAGTTAAAAGCTATAATAAGGCTATGATCGATTATTAAGGTACGTTTAATAAATGGTGATTCAGTTGTTAAGAGTCCAACAGGTTTCATGTAACCAGAGCTCACAAACATCTATTACATTTCCTTTTGATGTGCTTATAACCATTTATAATAATTATGTATGTAACACACTCATAAATCCACTGACTCTATATTAAACCTCTCTGAACCCTTCCTAAATGGAATCTTAATACAAAGTGTGAAAAAGGTACTCCATTATGGAAATAGATCCAGAAAGCAAGAAACATGTAACGCTAACAATTTCAAGTGCATGTGAGGGAGCTACAGTATTTAGCCAGTTGTGTGCAACTATGTACACAAAACATATTCTAATCAAGACTGGAAAAATAATCAAGAAATATATTTTGAAATCAGTGAGTCATGGAGTAGTAGATATCTAACTGCTACCCTATTAATATCTACCTCGCCGTATATACGTAATAATATGTACTTCATATTTGTTCTTTCAAAGAAATGATCTTTTTCAGATATTATTTTTTTAGCTTCAAAAGCAATAAAGAAAAGATAAACATAAATGTGTATTTCTAAACATAAGACAAGGATTAGGCCAAATCCTGCTCTTCACTGCAGCCATTATCCTGAAAGAGAAATCTGAGCACAGAAAAAGCACAGTAATATCTTGGAGAGAAGTTTGCATGGCAGTAGCCATACTGCTTTAAAAATGCAAGTTTTGCCTCTGCCACAGCAAAGCCATTGCCATAGACTTCAGTGACCAGAAGGTCTAACACAATTTGAGTATTTTAAAAAGAAATGGATGGATTAATGCAAAAGCGAAGCGCTTTGACACTTTTTCATAGGTTTGTATATGGAATTGTCTGCAGAAGCATTTCACCTTTCTTAATCCCCAGCTAAGGAAAAGAGGGATGCATTTTAATTTTTCAGAGATGCGTTTATACTGTGTAATCCTGTCCAAAGATCACCTAAGCTTGATTGTTTAATCATTTCTTTAAAACAATGCAAATGGAAGGCAAAGTTATTTTGATCCACCACCACAGGCTGAAAGGCCTTGGCTGAGATTTCATACCAGACAATAGAAGAAAGACTGCAAAGAGATAACAAGGAAAACATGATTAAATCACAGAAGTGACATAAAATCAATACAAGCAGGCAAGGATCAATAATTCTTTGCTCTGAGTAACAGTCGGTAGTGCTTGTACTCATTTTCAGATTTTTCCAAGATTATTTCCTATTTGATTTGTGTAGACAGAGACTTTCTTTACAATGTTGCTCTTTCAGCATTCTTATTAAGATTATTCTTTTGTAGTTATTTATTGCCTAATTCATTAGCTACATTGGCTTCATTTGTGCTGGCTTATACAGGAGCCTATGACTAATCACAAAATAGCAACGTATAGCAACTCTTTAGGAAAGTTGATGTGAATTTATAGCCATAGTAGAGAGGAATTTTCAGATTTTCGTACCTGTATAGCAGGTTATAGTTCTTCCTTTAGTGTGTCAGTTCACAGTATTTGTTACTAAAAATCCAGGAGACAGTGACAATTCATCAGATCAAGATGTTCTAATTCAGAGCAGCTGAAGCACAGAGATTCATTACCGTCCAGTCAGAAGGATCTATTGCATTTGTGCTGGGGTGAAATAGGAAGAGCATCAGACAAATTGCATTTTGCAAATTGCCTGAATCGTACAAACACATCACAAATAAACCATTGAAGTCTATTTCTCAAGCTTTCCTAAAAATGCCTGCTACAAAGTAGCCCAAGCCCTACAGTACTTCAGCAGAAACAGCCAGACCTGTAACACCACTGATTCATCCCATGGTGGATCAAGACGAGAATATACATGGTCCTAGTCCTCGGTTAACAATTAACACAATGCTAAACCTCAGCCCCTGAGAACTGTTCATGTACCTGATTGCCACTGGGTCTAAGGGTATAACTGCTCCGCATGTCAGCCCTGCACTTTGTGGGCACTGCCAAGTCTTAAGGTGGTTGACCAACATTCACAGACCCCAAGGTGGGGTCGCTCAGCCACTGATGTCAGTTTTCATAACTAGCCTCTGTGGAGCTATGGTACTGTATCAGCAGCCACAGGTGTTTAAAAGTCACCAGTCAGGCTACAGTAAAACCAAGTCTGGCTTGCAAACCTCAGGAGGTTACGAAAAAGTACTTTTTCTTTGCAGTCTGACGCTTGTCCTGGTAGGCTTCATTCCAGTCTAGTTCCCCTTTGCATCATCCAAGTTTATTTCTTCCTCGTGGAGGAAAGAAAAGAAGTTCCTACCTAGACAACTCGCATAGCTGATATTTAAAACACCATCATACCCCACTGCAGTTGACCCATGTTTCAATATTTTGATCCCGGTGACACCAGGAGTTTGTCCCAAAGACTTGGTAAAAATCATGACAGTTGGTAATATCAAGCTGCTTCACGTCCTAGGAGAATTTTAGCTCTTACACTTAAAACCTGTGAAGAGCCCCCTTAGTTCATTTTAGTGGCTCTGTCTCATCACAGCAGAGTAATCAGAAGGGCTTCGTTTCAGTTACAGCAGTATGAATTGGAATAACACTATGTCAAAAAAGTCCCCTAAAAAGGAGTGAGGGGTACAGAGGTATTGCCACCACTTATATCCTACCTGTTGTAGAATATAACCATCTTGGTGTTCTTTCCCTCAGGTACTTTGATTTTAATTGTTTTCAAACACACCTGATAGTTTAACAATAACCTTACTTAAACTGCCAAGTAAATGAGCTCTTCACAATCTGGCCTTGATCTTCTGGCCAGGTGAAACAGAAGGTCCCTCAAAAGAGCCCACTGAATTTGCTGGAGGTGGTGGCAGAAATCTAGAAAGAAAGATATGTGAAGGACAAGAAGAACACAACTCTGCAGATGGATATGAGGCTCAAACAGCTGTTCATCTTTGAATGTAAGGACTAGGGAGCCTTAACAACTCAGTCCACACATGTACTAGGTAGCTTCTACCTAAAGAGAGTACAGCAGCCATAGATCCTTCCTGGCTCAGTGATCATCACAAGGGAGGGGAAAAAGAAAATCATCTGAACCGATTGATAACCAAAATTCCCTATCAAGGTGAAGAAAAAAACTGGAAGACAGCTGAGGTGGTAAGACTGTCAGCTGTGTGCTAGTGTTGCCTATTTTAGGTAATAATTATATCCTCAAGGAAATTCACATTTCTGCATGTGCACGAGGCTCTGGAAGTCCTTGAACACTCACTTGTCAGTAAATGGTCAATATCCAAGTACACACTAGCTGATCTGGTGCCTTAGGCACATGATATAGGTACCAGAGTTACAGAAAGCAGTATTCTCAAAACCAAAATCCTCATTTCAAAATATTTAACTCAGTAGGATGTTGTTCGTTATAGACAAGTAATAATTATCAACCCAAGCTAGTGAAAAACGTCTTGTTAGACCTTGTAATCATCTCCTCTCAAGCCCATGTCCAGTGTTAGATATGGACCAGAAAAATGTGTAGGAGACACCACCAACTGCCAGATCTTGTTCTTTGGAAGCTCCCAAAAAAAGAGCACAAGTCACCAAGGTGCAGAGGAGCTAAGCAGGTATTAACTTCATTTATCCTTCCCATTCAAGTCTACTCCTCTAGAGGTTAAAAGGCCTTTGAGAATGGGTAAAATAAATGTGCTACAGGGAAGACATGATACAATGCCTATATCAGAGTCAGGGATGCACCTTTAAAACCACAATTTCTTGTCTTTCATTTGCTTACACAGTAAATAAAGTGGAAGAAGTATGTATGTACTTTGGGGTTATATAAGTCTTCTAGCGATCTTCTAAAAACAGAAAGAGACACAGTTCCAGCATATCCACTGTTTAGGCAGGACATTAGTATTTGGCAGGGAGATACCAAATTACACCAACCTGTGTGAAATCCCTATTGCAAGAGAACATGTAGAATTATGAGATTTAAGCAGAAGACAACACATGGAAAAACTCGACCTCTTTATGCCTTTTTGGTCTGTTTCCAGATCAGAAGTGTCCATGTGCCCTAGCAAGAGCATTTCACAAACCACTGCAACGGCCAGGGCTAAAACTTTAGCCCTGTAGATTTCAAGGCTAGAATAATGCTGGCCAAACAGTACGGGACTGGATGGTTACAGTGCTCCTGTATCAACACATACTACAGGGTACACCAGCAAAAGGTTAAGGCAAATTCAAATTCAGCCTGCCTAACTACCCCTCGCATCTCTACCCCTCCCCATCCACGACCAAAGTCTTCGGTGGCCAACCCGGCTGGACCCGTGAGACAGAAGAGTAGGAAAAGTGATGAGTAAGATCATGCGTTCCCTGAAGACTCAGAAAATCCTAAACCATTTCACTTGTGAAGTATGTAACAAACAACATACAATTACATGACGACCTGTATAGCAGCTTCTTTTCACTGACAGTGGAAAAAATTCTTGAACAGTATAGAGTCATTGTCCCTCATATACCACACAGTGGTATGATGGTGTAACACATACATACTTATCCATACATATACAAACACAAAGGTTTAAATGGCACTCCTAGACTGTCCTGCACCAGCTTGCACTGCTTACACCTTGCAAACTCAGCCCAAAATTGTTTCTATTTTGGCCAATGTAACCACATAACAACATATTCAGGAGCATTTTGGAGGTACTATTTTTCAGGTGTAGACAGTAACATGTTGGGCTAACGCCGTACTGGGAAATACTACTAACTGATAGATATGGAAATACAATATTTGAGGAAACTAGCTTGGAGAACCTCAAAACGGAAGGACGCTCTTCCATTGTGATACCAAATAAAGTTATTTTCCTCTTCATGAGGCCCTGCAGGATTTACGTTGCCTCTTCAGCAAGGAGCACTCAGGAGCACTCCAAGTTGTTCTGTTGGTCCGTGGTTCTTCTGACAAAATGTGAGAAGGTCTCTTTCTCTCAGCTGAGCGCACACTGGGCATTTAAATAATCAGAAAAGAAATCTGTAGCTAATTAAAAGTGGTAGGGTAGCATATTTCTAAAATTGTCTTCCTGGAAAATCTGGGGGAAAAACAAACTTCTAGAAGTTTCCTTTTTTTGTAGTACAAAAAGAGAAAAAAATAAAGCCAACTAGTTATTGATTTTTTTTTCAAAATACCACATTTTAGTCCTTTATATCTTTCTGTGCTAAACAGACCCTGCCTTCAAGCTGGAAGTTTTCATTTAACTAGTTTTTAATTGCAATCAGAAGTTTATAGTTCAACTATATATAACCCTATAAATCATCATTAAAATGCCTCCAGTCATGAAACAATGACGAGAGTAATAATCACAGAAGTGAGAAAAGTGAGAGATTTACACTCCAACCGAGACAACAGCACAACAAAGCAAATGTTTGCAGTCTTCAAGAATATCAATGTCATTTATAAAGTATGAGTAATAAAATCAATACTGTTGATATTAATCAGTATCTGGGTGGACCTTGTTCTTGGACTTGAGACAAGCTTTCTGATAAGATAGCTATTCATATTCCTTTTTAGTAAATAAAAATATATTTCCTTGAAGATATAACTTTCCAGCTATATTAACATACCAGTATGCTGATGATTTATAAACACATTATAAAACACAGCAATGCAACAGCTGTGGAAATAAAATAATCAACCTTCCACCTCTCTGTTACAGTAGGTCAAACCTCTTATTTGCCTGTAATGACAATAAGGAATAAATAAATACCCCGGTACCTGATGAGGGGGGTGAGGCTGGCTAGTCTCAAGTATGTGCTTTGCATCGCAATCAGTGATGTGTACTGAGGGAGCTGACTGACACATTTAACCACTCACTATTTATAGGACGTGTAGAGGATGTCTGTTCCAGAGACTCTTACCTAGGCTGAACTAGAAAGGCACTTATAAAATTGAATCTGCTGCTCAGAGCTTGCACTCTGCTGTAAATTGCAATCTATAGTTCTGCCTGACTGCTGAGCCACGATGAGCTCACCGAGCTGCTTGAATCCTCGCTGAGGCCATGGTTTCAGTTTGCATTTTTTGCAACTATCCTTCTTTGTCAGACGCACACAAGAAATAATAATCAGGAGGCAGAGAAACACGTCACAGGAAGAAAATATTTTGCAAGAGCATCTTCTAAAAGGATGCATTACTTTGTCTTTACAACACAGTCCTGGCTCAGCAGTCTTGCTGGAGTCTCATAGTAATGTTGGTCAAATTAATCCAAACTTGTCCCAGCGTTACGAAGAAAAGAGAGGAATAGATCCTTTGCAGGTCACAATCTTCCTCTCTGTTTTCCCTCTAGTTTGTACCTATTTTATGGGGCTCCATCACACCGTGGCATTTGCAGGTCACAGTAGCATTCATTGGGTGTAACACTTATTTAAGCTTATCTGCAGAAAAGAACCTGGCAATGATCTACCTGGAGCTCTTTTACTGCTGGAGATGATCCAGATTTTCCTTTCCTTCCTTATCCCCCCCTTCTCATTGCACGAAGTAAATACTCAACCTACCTTGCTGAGCCCTTCTTTTGCAGGAAGGGGACTGAAGGTCCAAGGTCAACAGAACAGAACTTCCTTCAAAACAATGGAATTATTTGGGCTTTTACATTGAATTACAGAGAGCGGGTTTCAACCCTGCAACCAGCACTGGAAATAAATCAGAATCATTCAGCTGTAGAGTGAGACACACAGCACACCAGGTAATGCAGCTGGCTAACAAGCTGCAGCACATTACACAACTTCGCGTCCAAAATTGAATTTGCATTACTGCCATTAAAATCAATTAGAGAATGGTTTATTCAATTCAATTCAGTTAAAAGTCTCACAGTAGTGCTTGCATGCTTCCTACCTTCTGATTAAAGTTGCTAAGAATTATCCCCGTTGTGTGGAGAGTAGCAAAGTAAAAGTAAAATATTAAAAACAGTTTGGTCTGCCAAGCACAAATAAGTGTTAAGCTGGCAGAGCCTGGAGCCTGCCAGAACGTCATGATTTCAGTACTTGTCTTTGTCCAATAAAAATAATTCTGAACATTTTAGATCTCAACACAGCAACTCACAGCATAAAAATAGAATGCTTTGGGATATCAGTTTTGCAGGCAGACACGCACTTTCATGGAAACCAGCTAGATCCAGCAGAGCTGGGACTGCTCCTGTGAAAAGTTCATGCTCATCTGAGTTCAGCAATCCAGAACACAGGCTGCTGAAGCGGTGATCTCAGTAGCAAGGTTTTTGTCTTCTCTCACCCCACCGAAATGGAAAATACTGTAGATCTGGAAAACCACTGATTCCAAGTGTGAATTGGCCTGGATGATTTAGAAAGAAATGAGACAGGTCCGCCTTTTTTATTGATGTGCCCTCAGAAATATAAATCTTGATAAGGGGCATGTGGATCTCTATAGACATATGTACACACAGGTGTAATACATCCTATAACCCTAGAGGTACTTCAGTGGTCATGTGCCCAAAGCCTTTCCAAGTCAGAAATGTAGTCTTAAAGCCAGACAGATTTATTGTTGTCATCCTTGTTGTTGTTTCTCTGAAAACAAATACGTGCTTATCTTGTGCCACATTTTCCTCTGTACAGAAATTTTATCCAGGAAAGGTGATCAAAAATAGTGCTTAAGATCAAGAGGACAAGAAGTTACAATCCAGCTGGAAAATTAGGCACAACAAATCCAGCAATATGGCCATGAGCTGGCAGGGAAGAGACCTTGGAGGACTCTCAGCCACAATTACCTTCTCTTGAATGATTCTGCGACAGGAACACCATTACCTCGGTGAGAAGAGCCGGTTTCTTCCTGGCTCCCCCTAGTGAACCCAGCAACTGGCTCCGGCTTCATCCCACTGAGATACCCTCAGCCTAGGCCAGGATTTACAACAAATTGATATTCTCCTTTAGTGTAGACACTCCTTACATGTAGACATGGACATTATTTTCTTCCCTGAGTCACTGATGGAAGAAGATGAGGCCTTAGGGAGTTAAGGGTGGGATCCAGTTATCCCACCTCTAACTATAGAGCATGAGAAGCTGGACATTTACCTTAAACCAGTTGTCTGGGCTGCACCCCTAGTCAGCACAGAGAGACATAAATACCTCCACAAGGCCATTCACTGCAGCCTATCTCTTTTCACTGACAATAGGGAGACCCTAGACAACCCATTTAGATTAGATAACTAAGTGTCAAAGGTATAAATTTAAGCGAGATGAATCCCTTGTGATCTGACTTCTCAGTCTTGACAGGATCTTCACAAGCTCACCATACCTGCCCCTTTGAAAAAGTATGTATTTGATTTGGCATGTCAAAACCTGGCCCTTCTGTTACTCTTCTTGTTAAAGCATGTTCTTCTCTAACAGAGTTTGTTCCTTTGAACAAAGCAGAAGCAGAAAAACCTTCTGAGAATGATGAGCCCAGCACCATCACAAAGCAGGCAGTAGGGTACCCACATCTCTCTTTGACAGAAAATAACTCTTGGATGAAAATATAGAACATTTGAGTCCACTGCAAGTTCAGACAACCTTTGAACCATTGACACAGAAGTGTAAGTCTCCAAGAACTAAGCAAATAGTTGCTGGGATGAGCTCATCCTTTCTTCTTCTGTGAAGTATCCGCAGGAAAACATTTTCCTGAATATCTTCTTACTTTCACAGATTAGGTTTCTACATATACCTATTAGACTATTCATAAAAATTTCACTCTGAGAATTGAAACAAACAGATTATTAAAGGCTGCAATGCAGCAGCACCCAAAGGCACTGACCGAAACCGAGGTGCCATTGAGCGAGGGGGTGTGTAAGTACCTTGGGGCCAGACTCACGTACTTTTGCTCCCATTGGATAGTCCCAAATAGTCTCACAGAAGCCAGAGGGATTGCTCAAGGAGTATGTTACTCAACGGGAACAGATGTACCAAGATTTGGTTTACCCTGAGGATCTTGCAAGACTAAAGAATATGGGTGAAATATTTGGTGCCACTAAAGACAGTGGCAAAGAAAACAAAACAAAATAATTAATTTCCAAGAGCAATATTTCACCCAAAGAATAGGCAAAGAGAGGAGGACACATCATCCACACGATGCAGTCAGAATGGCAGCAGCAAGCACTACTTGTCTACCTGGTTTTCATTCCCAAGAAAAAAACACAGAAACGTACAGAACTTGTGGTGAAATAAGCCATCGAAATGTCTAAAAATGTTATTATTAGTAAATCATATATATGCACACATATCTCCATTGTACACTTCTCCTTTAGTTTGCTTTCTAATTTGAAAACATGAATTACACTTGGTGGTTATATTACACGTCATGGCATTATTCTTCTTTCCTGATGGCATAAACATATCCATAGTCCGAAAGGGGTTTGATCAAAATATTTTCTATTGAAAACCTCCAGCTGGGTGAAAATAGTGCTTGTAAAAAAACCCACACTCATTTAGTAATGGCAAAATCCCAGAGCAGAGGTTCTGATCAAAACAAAATATGCATGCATGTGTATATGAGAAAGTAAAAGTCTTAATAACCTAATGGCTAGGACATAATGAGGGATTATTTAAATAAAATAAATTTAAAAAAAAGTGGGATACTGTCCCTATAGTGATGAATTATTTATACAAATGATCAAGTGCTCGCAGGAAAGGCTGTGAAAGTTCACTTCCAAAACAGCTCAGTGGTTAAGACACACACTGGAAATATGGGAAACCCAGTCCTCGGTCTCTGCTCCCCAGCAGCAAAGCAAGACCTTCCTGCGGTCTTCTGCATCCCGGGTGCAAACAGAGACTGCTGTCAAGTGTGCTTTTTCTGCCTTTTTTTTTTTTTTTTTTTTGTGAAAAGTCTCCTGGTTCTTGCTTTCATCCTGAGGTGGAAAGGGGTTGAAGTTTTCATTATGCTTTATGGTGGGAAAAATTCAGTCCAAGCTCTGCCACTGAGGTCTCATATCATTCAGACATTTGGGCTGACACCTGTTAGGGAAGCCAGCAGAGAAGCAAAGTTACTGCATTTTGGGAGGAAATCATGCCACTTCAGTATCAATCCTTTTAGAAAAAACAGCTCTAAACTCAGCTACGTAATGGCAATTTCCTCATTCAAACCTTCAGCAGGGCAGGTAGGAGCAGGGCCCAGGAGTGAGCAATACCCACTCTGGGTCATGGGGTGGGGAAAGGACAGAAGTGCACTACTCCAGGAAATACCTGGAAATGCTGGGACTCCTTTGAATATGAGCACTGTCTGATTGCACCATCGCATCTGCCAAAAACCAGCCTGACTCTCAAACAGAATGATGCAACTTTCTGTGCAAGTGCTACAAAGGTACCCTCTAATCCTCGTCTGGGTTAAGTGCCTTCATGTCAGGATTCTTAAAAGCAGTTTGCTGAATATTATCATTCAAACAGCGTTCTGTCCCGTATGAAATATACCACTCACAGCAGAAGTACCCAGGTGTGGGGAAAACACAACTCCCCACAAGGATTGCTATTTGAAATCCCCTTCACTGAAAATCAATCAAATATTTGTGGGTAAACATAAAGGGGACAGACAGAACAGGCTATACATAGCTGTTCTGTTTTGAATCTTCCTGAGTTTTGCAGCATTCACCCAGCATTTTGTAGGTCATTGAGAAGATAAAGGCTCACCAAGCAGCTGTGGATAAGTTGGGAGAAAGCTGCAGATTTTAACTCTGTGTGTAGGTATGTGTGTGTGTACACACACACCCTCACACGTTACGCAGCAAAATCTTCTAGAGTTTGCAGAGTTCAGCTTTGTTACAGAAGAAGAATTTCAGTCAATGTTAGTGTTAGAATGATAACAGATTGCAGATTTTGATTCATAAACTGGGAAGTTACTGGGAACATTAATCAGGAACACAGTAGGGGAACACCTAGAAAGCTATTGTTTAATTAAAGATAGTTGACATAACTACAGAGAAATCATGTGTAATCGAATCAGAATTCTTGGCTTTTGCATATAGTGCCATCCAAAAGCATGACATCATACACAAGTATGGGCTGAAGGGCAAGCCACTCTTTTGGTAAAGAACTGGCCTATAGATTAAGTCCATGTGAAATCAGGTCATGATAGGAGGGCAAAACTCAAGAGGGTTACTATTTGGATGAGAGTTGTTCGTATAGTTATGCCAGTGACATTAAAGAGTCAATGAACCAGGTGATTAAATTAACCAGACTGTACCTGCTTGGAAAGATGGTCATTAAAGAGTGCTCCAAACCTGGGATTAACTTCTTGAATTAAGAACATGAGATGAATGAGACAGAATGCTCATATAGAGGATATATAGACAGAGTGCTATAGAATAGAAGCTAATACTAAGGACAAGAAAGAAGTATTAAATAGAAGTGAAAATTCTTTGTGTTGACCTAACTCTTTCTTTCCAGTCGGGGTGAATTTTAGTACTGCCCTCAGTGGCAGCAGCTGTCAGTGCAATGCCATGTTAGATAATGAAGGACCAGGTTGCTGTAGTGGTTGGTGGCTGCAGAGTCAAGTTTCGGGACTGAATTCTGCAGGAAACTGGACAATACTAAAATGAAAACTAAGAAATAATAATAAAAAAATCCAAATAGCTCCAAGACTTCAAATCAAAGCAAACAGGTTTCAGACAGAAGAAATTATCTACAGCAGAGGTTGTAGAGATATAGAGATATATACAGGCCACAGAGCTCTGCCAACCTGAGACGCAGACACAACAGTGACCACTAAAGTGGACAGTAAAGTCCCAAATCAAAGGGAACTTTGTCACCTCCACCACTGTGCAAATGACTTCTGCACATGAGTTACAGTAGCACCTTTCCCATGCTGTGTTTGTTTAAATAACAAGGTAGAGAGCTGTTTGTGATCTCACACTTAAATGTAGCTCAAAAAAATTGGACCATGATTTCATTGATGCTTTGTGGTTGTCATTATAATAGAAATAATAATCATAAAAGTTCATTTGGTTTTAAAAGGATGCAGCAGAAAGAGAAGCCATCCAGGGCACTGGGAGCAATGCAGGAAGTTCATCTGCATCAACTTGTTCAGGGAGGGTTGTCCCCACTCGTTCCAAAGGAAAGTAAACATACAGCACATGAGGGGCCTGATACTGTGTCTTTCAAAATAGCAAAATTCTTCTGATATATTTATTGTAAGTTTTGGGTGGTGAGAGCGTGCATTAAAAAGGTCTAAACACACTAGGGATGACGGATGTCTCTGTTACTGCTAGACCTTTCCTGAAGACAAAAAACTTGAGAAGACAAGGCTGAAGGTGACTGCTGAAGGCATCCTCACCTTGACTTCTTCTTTCAGAGCAGTTGTAAACAGGAGCTATAACTCACACCCCAGACAGGACGGATCCAGATGGGCCCTTTGGCTTCCTTCCATAATAAAATCTTTAATTTTCCAAAAGAAAATAGCAACTTCATGCACATGCTGCTTACTTCAGAGCAAAACCTCGTTTACAAACTCGAGTAGTTTAAGGATTAAAAAGTTTAGTCTATCTCTGCAAATGAACTTTATCAAAGTGCAGGTAAAATCGAGCCTTCAGGTAAACAGGAGCATTTGCCAAGTGGAAATCCCAGCTCTTTGTATATTTAGTAATGAGTGAAGATAAGATTTCTTTTTTTGACAGCATGATGGATACAATCATAAAAGGAATCATGCTGCTGTAACAGAGTATACTTGAAGAGTGAATTTGATGGCTACAGCTTTATTCCCAAACATGTCTTACTTTTCTTTTATTTAAAGTACATGAAAGCTAGTTTTTCTGGCATGTGAAAATGTTAAAGCTTTGTTGGATTTTTTTTCTTTACTTCCCCCACCCCAATATGGATGCATTATGTTTGTCAAACTCAGATCTGCTTCCCAGTTCAATAATCACTGACTCATTCAAGCATATTTATTTTATTGTTTTATAGATAGAAAGGAACAGTAAGCAAAGAAACACAAGCTCTTGGGCGAACACGAGCTCATAAATTGTTACATGCGATTCTGCTACTGTGGGTTAAAGGAGGGGGCAGCACCAAGAATGTGGTGAAACTAGCTGGTTTGAGCCCTGCTGTTTCAGTATAAAAGCCATGTTCAAATCTGCCATAGATTAAAAACGAAATGAGTTTATTGGTCTCGGCTTGTTACTTTTTGGATGTTTATCCACATCACAAAACCAATAAAACTTGATGTGACCGACTGTCTCTGCTCAGAGAAAAACCTTGTAGCTGCTAGCCACTCGTGACTGAAATCTAATGACCCAGCTCTACTGGAAAGCTCATGCAAAGATGAATTCTACTGTACTTCACTCAAGAGGTACAGTAGCAAGATAACTATCTTCAATTAGTCTTAGCATTCATCCGAAACTCAAAGGTGCTTGAAGTACTCACACAGAGGACGTAGCTAAGCATAGGTTCCAAAAGGGTGGTGGGCATTCATCGTAAGGGATTCTTTGGTAATTTGTGTGAGATTCTCTTTTCCCTCAACAATCTGTTGAAGAAAGCCCAGGGCACTACAGTTCCTAACACTAAGCCCACAAACTGCACAAGTAACAGAGGCATCTTCCAGTACACCACCTTGGATCCTGGATGCATCAAGTCATCCCAGCAGAAAGAAAATAAAAGCATGAAAACAGAACACCCCACAACACATTCTTAGTTATAGTCTCTTGTTCATGACTGGCCTCAAAATGAGGTTGTGAAGATGAAATTAAATTTTAGCTGATGTCAGCGGGCTGAGAGAGTCCAATTTACCTACCTGGGAAAAGGTCAGTTACCTGTGCCTTCTTCTCTACCCATGGAAGGAAAAGAACAACCTCATCTAAGCCAAGCCACGTCCTTCCACCACGCTCAGATCATGCAACAGACATTTGCAAGGCTGAACTTATCTGCGTTTAATTTCTGATCAGAAGTAGATACAGGGCCCCAGTCCAAAATAAGATCCAGACCTCTATACTGCATTGCAGTCCCAACTGAGATCCTTCACAGTCTGGCAGTTGATGGTTTACAAATGAAGAAAAGGTTCCTGTAGCAGCAAATGACCCTTTTCAGTCTCCAACTGTGAGAGAGTAAGTAAAATTTGCCATTCTGAAAGGAAAAATCAGACATGCTATTTTTTATTATATTCCTTTTCTAAATGTCTTGAAGTTAAAATCCTTTGCGTTTCTCAGCAATCAGGAACAGAGTTCTCAGAAAAAAATTAAGTTGTAAATGTAGATTTCCATTCATGAATACATGACAAATCACCCACAAAGGTACTCATTGCAGTTTGTTACCTGCAGACCTCTGTTGCTCCAGGAATGATGGTGAAGGAGGGCAACCCAGTGATGATGGGAGCTGAGATCACTGGTAGCAGCATCCCAAGCACTGGCAAGAAAATGGCCTCTGGTTGGCACCTAAGAGGTGCAAATTGTCTTGTCTAAAATGCGTTGGGTTGGGAGATTTCAGTCATTCCAATAACAACTTGAGAGAGGAAGGATTTGAGACAAACATATTTATGTAATTTATTTTTAAAAATATTCCCTCATTAATTTTAAACATTTCCTTTTAAAAAATGATCAGAGAAAAATCATTGGGTTTCTATGTCAGGAAAAAGAATTGCAAATTTTGATGAAAAATGTCTATGGCTTTGCTGCTTAGAAACAGGTCTTTTGAGTTGAGGTCTGCATTTTGGAAAAATTATGTATTTGTTTTGGGAACTTTTTATCAAATGCAAAAAATAAGTCAAGTTCATTGCAGACGAAAAAAATTACTATTTCTCATAAACTATATCAGGCTCCTGTACCTCTCATGGGGGCATTCCATGGGCTGTGCAGGTATAGAAAATCTGGTCTAACAGTATCTTAATCAAACAGGTTTGTAAAGAGAGGTGTCCATAAGTTCAGTAGATACCATTCCCACAAAGTGCTTTCCTCAGTGTGGTGAGCGGCATGAAGCAGACACTGTTTTTTCTTTCTAACCTGGAAAGAAACGTGTTCCCTGGTAGTTTTGCTTTCATCTCCCTTGATCTCAAGCCCTAACTTTTTTGTTTTGTAGGTGTTCTATAGAAAATCAAGAGTAGGAATAACAACATACCTTAAATACTGTAGCATGGATCTTAGAAACTATGCATTAAGAGTGCTCCTCCGAAGTCATTGTGATATTTTATGGAAATCTACAGTACAAATGCTTTGTCAAGAAGATCTCTGCCTTCCTAGAGCCCGTCAATGCATCACACTAACATAATCAGAGGTAAATTTTTGAAATGATATAGTACATGAATATGCCAGGTTAGGATATTACTCTTATAATTATTGACAGTATATGAACTAAACGTGACTTCTATGGAGTCATTCCAGTGAATTCTGCCAATGCAGATCAGGAGTACTGTTCACAATTACTTTCTTCTGGAAGATATGAGTATATAATCTGCAATAGGAAGTTACACATTTTCCTTAGGGGAAAAAAGATTGCATAACTGGTCAAAGGCTGAGGAGGATATAGAAGAACCCTTCAGCCCTGCTCTAAGAGTGCCTAGTCAGCGGTTACCTGTGAAGTACCTGCTGCTGGGGAATCTGCAAAAGGGTTAAGAAATGTTGCAGTTCTCTCTCGGTGAAGCACAAAAGAGGATGCACAATGCTGTAGCCAGTACCTCTAACATGCGTTTGTTCCAAAATCTGCATGTTTAGCAGTGAAGCCATCTATATGTGCAAAAAGGTGCTCCTGGTCTTGCACAAGAAGCAAAGCTGCATGAACTTCTTGGGATCATTTCTGATTCTATCCCATAATTGTGCTAACCAGGTTTTTTTTATTTAATAGCGAATTTGAGGATTCTACTATTTTTTAACTTGGGGGGGGAGGGGGAAAGACGACCAAGAAAAAAGCTGTCCTTAAGTTCAGGGTGTGATATTAATTTAATATATTAAAAGGACTACAGTTAGAACTAGCAATTGAGGGCTTTCCAGCATCCCAGCCAGCTGGACATCGCTTTGCAGGTCTCAGATTGCATGGATCCCAACAGAAGTATGTAGGTATAAACAAAGGCAGAATTTAATTACAAGTGCACATTTTATTGCACAATAGTCTCTCAAAAATGCCTACATGAAGTAGAAAGTTGACGCTTAGTTTGATCATTTGTTCGAGGCTCTTTGTTAAACAGAATGAGTGCAGTGTAATACATGTAATACGCTGACATCTTCTTATGGGTCTGAAATTTACTAAGGTAATAAAGCAATTATGTTAATGTATAATAAATGTATTCAACAGGAACTAAAAAGTGTACTGTGCAAGAACAAAAAAAAAGCAAACCCTTATTTTTCTAAATGCCTGTCATGTACAGAAGACTAAGATCTTAGCAGAGATTTTTTGGAGGCTGTTAATATCTTATAAGCATAACTTAAAATAATCCTTATTTCTAGTGAAAATGTAATTTAAGGTAACGAACTTCAAGACATCAGATTAGAAAATGGCAATACAAATGAAAGATAACCATTCTCCACGTGATGTTTGCGACTTGAAGAAAGGCGTGGGGTTCCTTTGCTTCTTTCCTCTGTGGAAGACTTGCCATCCACGGTTTAGTTCTTGGTTCACTGAACAACTTGGACATTTTCATACCTAAGTGGCATTTTCAAAAGCCACTTACGGATCTGCAGGTTTGAAAGAAGTACTGCAGTGACAAGGCTGAACCAGTTACCACACTGCAGCTCACCTACCATAACTTGGCATGCATGGCCTCATAGCTTACTGCACCTACCAAGCAACATGAGCTTGCCTAGACTCTCCCATAAACCTCTTCTGGTACGTTCTCCACGAGTGAGGATGCCCCCTGGGACAGTCACCGTCAAGTGACTTGTGAAGCGGTTGCAATTTGACCTTGCGCCAGAGCTTGCAGATGCACAAATCACTCCTGAAGAAGGGCCCCTGTGCCACCAGCTCACCAGGGGTCTTTAAAACCTTCCCCCCTTGGCCTCAGCCAGGCCCAGTGACTACTGTTGGCTGACCCTCAGAATGGGCATTCACGTAACACCGTGCTTGAAGAGCGAGTTTCCTCCTGGCTCCTCGTAATTAATGGAACATTCTGTCAAAATTTACTAAATCTCACACATGATTTAAAACTGTCTGCTCAGCAGAGATACTCCAATTACATAAGTATCCAGTCCTTTTAGAAACACTCCGAATATCATTGCCTCAGCAATATCTAGAGATGAGGTTGGCCAGAAAACTTTAAAATGTAGGGATGAGACCTTCAGCCAAGGCAAGTGAGGTGTTTTCTCACTCTATGTCCTATTAACAGCAGCTGAGGACTTCTATGAAGTTTCATTTTGCCATGTCAAACTGGCAATCTTAATACTCCTTGTTCTGTAAATTGTTCCACTCACTTCGATGGGTCTTTGCGCAGATAAGGTGAAGTACAAACAGTACAAATAAAAGGGTAGGTTCTGTGAAGGAGAGACCTTCTTGGATTTGTTTGGGTACAGCCTGGTAAAATGGTGCTTGATGCTCTCTTGGCATCTAAGCTCTGCCGCAATAAACAGAAATGAATAAAAATAGCAACACCAAGCTGCACCAGTGTCTGCAGCCTGCTCGACTTGCCCTGGGATTCAACTGGATACTAATAGCAAAAAAACACTGATTAAGGCTGAGTAATTTTGCCCCAAATTGAATTCATTTTAACAGCACAGAGGAAGGGGAAATATTATCCTGCTCTTTGCTCAGCATATTTAGATATAATGACATAATATGAACGCATTCCAAAAATTGCCTGTCTTCAGGTAGTGCATTTTGGAGTGATTTCAAAATTCCCTTAGGTTATATCAGCAAAACGTTTTCCCATGCCTCAAAAATCACTAAGCTCTCAGTGACCAATTGTCTGTGTCACTTACCTTGTTTACATGGTGGGTTATTTTCTAGCCTATGGTCTGTGCCTTATTTTTTCAGGCTGCCCTTATGGTACTCCGTGATGATTTTGATTTTCAAGCCTCCATGCATAAATTATGATTTATTTTCCTTTCCGAAAGGAAGGCTGAGTGAAGTAATAGAGTGTAGGGTTTTTGGTTTGTTTTTTATTATGAATATTTCAAGAGTGTGGTTTTTTTCTTATGAAGAAAACTCTGCATTTCCAGAAAATTTAATTTTTTGTTCTATATATAAAAATATACACAAAGAAGAGCCGAGATGATGATGATGATGGTGATGGTGATGATAATAATAATAATAACAACAACAACAATAACAACAACAACCCAGTACCTTTTGTTCGAACCTTAAGAGATGCTAAGTTCTCGTAACTCCAGCGTTGGAGTGAGAGGTACGTCATACTCCTCAAAAGTGGCCACCTTTGGTCATTAATGTTATTTTACATATAGCTGGGTACACTGCGCACTACAGTATCGTCAATGTGCTGTTACTCCATGCCCAGAGAGAAGCCATGTGCAGAAAACAGGGTTATATGAATAAAATAAGCATCAACTTCAAAACTGTCTGATTTTGAGCATTAGTGAGGCATATTACTCTTCAAAACTTGCTTAGCTGTTTTTACAATAGCAAGAGCCAAAAGATGAGGGCATAATTGAACTATTGCCCAAAGGCAATTACTGATTGAAATTGATTCATTCTACAAACAAATTTGACCAATAGGTTATTTGTCACGTTACGGCAGTTTTGGGCGATACTGCTGCAGTTGTGAAGGAGACATAACCATCTAGCATGAATAGTTAATACAGTTTGTTGCCCTGTAGAGTTGCTTGTTGAGTTACCCAAAGAAATCTCACCGGGGAGCTGAGCAGGGCACGCTACTTTGATGCTATAAAACCATTGTGTTACCTCTCCGCTTTTATGTATGAATCTGAGGAATTGTTAACAGCACCAAAAGCAGTTTGCTCTGAGCAACACAAATGTAATGGACTTAACATCAAAGTGATGCAAAATCCACTGAAAACAACAGAAAGGGCCTGGCTGAATCCAGAGGACTTTAAATCAAGGCCTACCAGGGTCAAGTCTGCTGTCCTAATGGGTTTTCTAAGGGGATCCTGTGGGAAATTGGAAGAAGGATTCCAGTTTCTTGAATCCAGGGATTAATGAGGCTTCAAGCTACTGCTTTTGTAAAACCATTGGTTTGGCTTCAGCTTCTTTCCCCTTCCAGCCCATGACACAACAGCACAGGAGCTCTGAGCTTCATGGTGGCACAAAGGACCCTTTGCACCCAAGAACCCTCCCTCCCTCTCCACCCCCCAACCACCCCCATCCCCCCCTTAGAAAGATGCTCCGGAAAGCCATTCAAGGTAAGAATGATTGATACTGCTACTGCGTGTCCAGGAAGAAGCTCCACTAAAGAGTTCCTTACACGATCACCTGTCAGAGGATGGCGGGGTTTAGATGCAAATCTTTCTGCAGTTATCCAGTGCTTCCTTGCTTGGAGGTTAAGCTGCTGAATTGGGCATTTTGTGACATTATTTCTGAAACCAGTCTGGAAACTGAACACAATATGGAGTGCCGCAGCCCGCTCCTCGTTCTGGCTTCACACTGATTTCACAACCATAATCGGTGACTCAGCTTCAATGGGTTTCTACACAAAATTCAAGGCTTCAATTTTGGCGTAGAAAGTCCCACGTGGCTTGAGATAGTGACTTCCTGAGCTGTCACACAATCCAGTTGGAGATGTGATCAATGAAAGATGTCCTTCTGAGGTTTTCTGATTTTTATATAAGCAACTTCATTACTTGACTGTGCGGAGGACTGGGCCCTTCTCCATTCACCAGGACGTATTAGCTGATGGAGCATCCCACACACGATTTCCTGAGCTTTCATATCTGTGTCTTTCCTTGGAAAGGACAGGGTTTTGTTAAGCTTTCAGGAACACTTCAGAGCCCTTTTTTCTGCTATCAAGGTGTTTTAGAGAGAAAGGACATAAATGAGCAATGTGATAGATATGGGGAGCTCTTATTTTGGTTGGGCAACAGATGAGGCATATGGGTAATTTATTGCACTATAATTGCGTTATGTGATATCGATGCTGCAGTATTAATGACTGCAAAGTGCCCAGATTGATTCAGATGGCCATTTACTGTCATTATTACAAATCTAAATAAATAAATAAGAGCAACTGAATTGATGTATCTAAGAAGTGTTTCAAAGTCACCCGGTGACATATATGTAGGCGCTTGTGAACAGAGAGTGACTCAAACAGTATCAGCAACATTTTTTATTGGGGTCAGAAAGAAATAGAACAATTAAGTCATTTTCAGTCATATACAATATATTAGGAACTGTTTTAACAAGCACATTGCTGAACTGACTGGCATGAACAAAGCATTTTAAAAGCCAGGGTGTAAATATGCCAGGAAAAAAGAAAGAAAACATGTAAACTATGCTCAAAATAGTCTGCAAATGTAAGGAAACAAGAAAAACTAAAGACAATCATGCACATACCTCTCCTGCTACCATGGCCCAGTGAATACAGTGGTTACCATGGCTGGATCTGGCTATGAGGTGGACTTTAGAGGGCAAGCTTTGTTTCTGATCTCTGCCCAAACAGAGAGCCTTGATCCAGTCTGTTGGTTTGTGTACTTTGGGCAAGCCAACCTCACATTGCAAGAGCCAGCAAGTTAAGTTTGAATTTATCTCATGCCTTCAGGTTTCTCTTAGCATCCCCTGTCTGGCCATCATATCATACAGACCGAGAGAAGTATTATCACTCAATATTCCAAAATATGACTCTTCACTTTTTCCCTAAAATGCAACAAAAGTGCAAGTCAGACAGCTAGCATTACTTGCGCTTCACAATGTTATTTATGTATCTCACTCTTTTTTTTTTTCTTGAACAGAAAATAGTACCTTAAAACATAGTTATTGCTAAAAGGCAGTGCTTCCATTAACCATTTGTGGAGTATATTAATATATATCAAACATAGGCTCTTTTTTATGTTAAACACTTGTATTAACTTGAGTAATCATTGGTACTGAAAGCAATGAGAGCAAGTCTGTTAAAATAGGTAGCTTCTTCATACTCAGAGGTACATTTGAGAATAAGTGGGACCCCAAGACAGCCAAGTAAGAATCTGCTAATATTGATCTGCGTGGGAAAAAAAATCTATTTTGGCTCTTCATACACCCACAACCTCTAACGATCATTGACTCAGTCGCCCAGATAAATTCTTTAGATAAACAACCAAAACCCAAATTAACATACTAACCATTAATAATCCAGTTAACAATTTTTATAACAACAACGAGAAAAAGAAAAAGATATTATTTCTTTTGATGGTTTATTCTTAGTGATGTTTATGTGATGCAAACATTGGATCTAAGTCGCCTGCCAACGACCAGGAAAGCAAGTCAACATTACAACCAGGACTAAACACTGGATATTCTCATACTCATGGCTGGTGCTTAAGCAGCTGCAATTCAAGATCTCTTTATTTTATGGGTCATCAGAAACCTAAGAAATATGTGCCATGGTTACTTCTCACCTCCAGGCACTCGGGTAAGCTCACAGACACACACAGAGACACACACAGCACAATTCAGCGTACAGAGGGACAAGAAAATAACTTTCAGATACTTGGTTATACAATTGCCTGTTATTAAAAAAAATCACAAATTTTCCAAACTTGCCCATTTGGTATGTTGCTTATGGGTTTTTTTAAGCTTAACATTCACTTTCAAACTTCCACTCCTGGGGACTGCAGAAAGCTGTGTAAGCTGTGAGGAAGATGCTCGGAGGTTACTCCCGACGTGGAGCTCCCCTAGCGGCTGCTTCCTCCCGCCTTCCCGCGGGGAAAGAGCCACCTCGGCGGGCACTTGCTCCACTCGTGGCCAGGAGGAGGTGGCTGAAAAGGGATGCAGATCACAATCCAGGAAGGGGGAAAAAAATTATAATCTTTCCTACCTTGGGCTTTTGGTATGGGCAAATGCTGCATTGTTCAAGGAGAAGTGAAAGGACTTAAAAGTGAAATCAAAGGGTTTCTCTATAGATTTATTATCAGATACTATATATTGCCCTGCTGAGCATATAGGGAAACCCGTGGGAAACACTGCTTTAAAGTTTGGGTTAAGAGCAAATATATACACAAAACATAGATAACAATGGCTTATGAATTATGCTGCCTACGTATATTTTTGCATATACGATGGAAGGCTCTATTGACCATATTCAAGCCAATGATTAGCATTAATCCACAAGCAGATGGATATGAAAACTGCAAAATCAATGCATGTAGGCACAGTTATTCTGGAAAGCAACCATTTTCTGCCTCTTCATATGCACAGATATTTTTTTCCCGTAGCAGAAATGCTTGTAAGACCACTGCCAGACTAAGGGCATATCGAAGCAGATACCAGGCTTCAGCTGCCTGACTCCCTGAATTTTTCTGTCAAACTAAAATGGGTGGAAAAGCTTAATTTTTCTTGTTGGTGCCAGGGTTTGGGGGTTTTTTTGGAAGGACATTCCAAGGAACAAGGCTTGTCCTGCTCATCACTGTAAAGGTGTAGTTGCCAGCTAGCCAGTAATTCTGAACTGAAATTTCTAAGTTCATTTTTAAGATAGGTATTGCAATACCACCAAGATAGACAACAAGGGCTGTGTAAGGATTCCTTTAAATAAAATAGTTTAACATTGCCATGAAGGAGGGTGGCGTATATAAAAGAAATAAACAAAGCTTCAGACAAAACGCCTGCCTGAGTCTCCTTCCATTTACACCAGTTTTACTCTAGCTTAACCTCTGTTTTCACTGAAGTTATTCATGATCTACTTCTCTGTCAGTGATCGCTGTGGTCCCAGATTTCTTGGGAAACACCACAGGTGCAAAGAGGCTACAAGAATGAAGCTTTAACACTCTGAAAATGGATAATTTATTACAAAATCATATATTAAGCATGAGTACAAATGGGGGCTGTTAAGGGGGACAAGTAATTAGGATGCAGTTAAAAGTTACACAAACATTTACTTCTCCGGTTTTCTGAGAGAAACATCCTGTATTTGGGGATTCATCAACCAAAATATATCAGCACAAGAAAACTCGGGGAACTTAACATGGCCAACGAGCAACCTCACCTGTTCAATCTGAACCCTTCCCTGGCTTTATGCAGAACAAACAGATGGCAGCAAGTCCAGATTTTAAAGAAAAAAAATGAAGACAAATAATAACTGAGATTCTTAAACAGCTTGTCCTGGGCCCGGGTGCACCCACTGCTGCTCCTCCTCAGCCTGGCCCCGTGGGCATGCCCCAGGCCAGTGTGGCCCCATGGCCTCATGCCTGGCCCTGCAAGGTGACGGAAGCCTTGGAGCTGCCCCCAGGTTTGACAGAGCCACTGGAAGAGCCCCTACACCAGCGAGGAAAGCCGGGCCGTGGGGCTGTGGTGGGTGCTTGCACAAGAACAAGAAAAAAAGGACTCTGTGGGTTCGGTAGTAGATGATTCTGAGATTGTGGTGCTTGTTGCACCCAGGAGGCCCAGGGGTCCAGATGACCCAAGAAGGTCTCCACCACCCCACCAGAGCTTTGGGGCCCAACAGGGAGCCTGATGGCAGCTCCAAGAGGGACCTGGCTGTGCAGACAGGGGTGGTGGAACAAGTGAGCCTGCACTCAGGGGCCTTCCCCAGCACCCTCACCCTGGGTAGCCTTGATGGGATCCTGGGGGTCACTCCTCAGGGGGGGGCAGCAGGAGTTTGGTTTGTGATGGCATAGGCAGAGGGGTGCAAAGCATCTTGTTTCCCCCACAGAAGACTGGGACAGCCCCAGCCTCCCTCCCCAGGGAGCAAAACAATGGCCTGCAAGTTTGGGGGACAATAGGACGCAACATTGATGTTTATAATCCACAGCCAAGGGATTCATCCCTCTAAAGAAGGCATCGGTGCCCGGCCAGGAGCTGTAGGCGTTGCTTGATTTGGGGGTTTTGCTGTTGTTCGAAGGGGAGAGCAGGCAGGGCCGGCGGTGTGTCGGGCACTGATGCTGCAGCAGCGCTGGGCTAGGGCTGCGGGTGCACACGGCCGGCGGGGACAGGGATAGGGACAGGGATAGGGACAGGGACAGGGACAGGGCACCCGTCGGAGGGAAAAGGAAAAGTGCTGCGGTGCCTTTTCCTTCTGGTGGGGGATTGCGGGCCGGGGGGGCGGGGAGGTGAGGCGCGGGGGGGGGGGGGGGGTGGGGTCGTATTTTTTCCCAGACGCTGTGGTATTTAAAGAGGAAAGGGAAAAAAAAAAAAAAAAAAGAAAAGAAAAAAGAAAAAAGCTTAACGTGGGTAGGAGAGGCAGGGCGCATCCCGGAGGCCCGGGGAGCGGCGGGGCGGGAGGGAGCGGCGGCCCGGCCCCCCCCCCGGCTGCTCCCGGCTCCCCCCGGCTCCCCCCTTTTCCCCCCGGCTCCCCCCTCTCCCCCCGGCTCCCCCCGCTGCTCCCGGCTCCCCCCGCCCGGCTCCCGGCGGGGCCGCGGCCAGCCCCAGCCTGCGCTGAAACTGAGCAGACCCTCCCCGCACCCCCCAGCTCTGCTTTCTTTCACATCTAATTTGATAGGAGGGTGATTTCAAGCTTCCCACAGTTACAACTTTTCTTGATTTCTCCCTTTGCCCCCTCCCTCCCCGAGCATTTATTACTTGCATTTAATTAATTCCTTCTTTGCGTTTCCTTTCCTGTTAATCTTTGGGTGACTGCTTTGTACATATGGCAATCTGATAATGAGGGAGTTTATCCTTATTCTCCATACTTCTTCATGGCGATGTCCACCCGTCTAGTGCCTGGGATATCGATCATCTTTCCTTGGGGAGGGGGACAAGGTAAGAGGGGTGATAAAAGATTTGCAGTATCCCACACCATTAAGAATAGCTTTTATTCCTTGGCACTGTTTAATCAACTGTTATATCAAGTCATGCTGTTTAAGCAACCACATCAAAAGAACATACCCTCTTTTGTATAAATTATATATTCCTTGTATCTGTCTTCTCACATGCACGCAGACGGGGAGATAAAACTTAAGTTTGTTTTTTAATAGCATGAAGCAGGTATTTAGCTGTTATACAACTTGTTTCTGCAACTAAGTTGGTTGATAAAAACCTAGAAGCCAAGTTGCTGACTTTCTAACTTTTTATCCATTCTCAAGTCAAAACTCCTAAATGTAAAGCTAGGAAAGAGAAATCAATGATTCACCGAAACTCTACGAAGAAACAGAAATAGCAGAAGAAAAGTATAGGTTAAAAAAGAGGGAAGAGCACCAGTTAGAGTCGGCGTGGGAGCTTCTGATCCCTGTTTTCAGCTATTTTCTAAAGTCTACCTAAAAAGGCTACTTTGTCCCTTGAAAAGTCCTGTCCTGCTTGTTACAGTTTACGGATATACAACTGTTTTACCACTTAAGAACTAATTTTAAAGTCCATTTTCACATGGTTTAAGTTGATTACGACTCAGCTCGATGTCACAGACCGGAAAACTCCCATATAATTGCTCGCCCCAAAGAGCGTTTATATATATATATATATATATATATGTATATAAACACCCCAAAAAAACCCAAGAACCAAAACCAACAACCTTAAATAAAGTTGATTTTTTCCTGTTTTTCTGAGAGAGTGGACTTTGAATTGCTTCAGCATATAGTCCTGACATTTTTAAGAACTCCTAAAAAACTCCTCAAAGTTTCTAGATCCTGGGACAAACTGTATTCCCTCAGGAGCAAAAGTAACCGGGCTGTTCAGAGGCAGAGAAGTGTTTGTTCATAGGGGATTCTGCTTTTCTGTCTAACCTGCTCTATCAGCCCCATCTCTGCAATTTTGCTCGTCTCTCAACACCTTTGTCTGATTAGTAGCTTTTGGAGATCGGGATAAAGACATCACTTGCCACGCTGCATGAGATAACAATTAATTTAACATTAAACTTATCCTCTTTCCATTCACTTTGCTTGGATCGATCTCTGTTAATTGTGTTTGCGGATGCTTTCAACACTATGCTTTTCTTAAAAACTTAATGACACCCCGCAAGGAGGTGTAAGAGTCTAAAACGCTCCTCTTCGGCCAAGGCAACAAAGAATACAGCCCCAGCGTGCTCAGGGGACCACCTATTTTTAAACAGTTGACTTTTCATGCACTTCTGAAGATATCACGTTATTTTCAGCTGGGTGATAGTCCTGGGTTTATTAAAAAAAAAAAAAAAAAGTGCCATTGCAATTGTGTGGTACACAAGTCGTACACGCTAATTTCATATACCTGCCGCCTCGCATCAGAGTGACTTGTTTCTGCTTTCAAAGTAGTCATTTATCAGCTAAAAGGGGAGCGTGTTTAAAAATGTATGTCTTCAGGAGGGAGAGCAATCCCCCTTTTCAGGGGGCAGAAACCTATTACAAAACCACTTAGGTGGGTGCGCTCCTAAATGGCATTATTCGCCCCCCACCCCCCATCCCCTCCCGGGCGTTAATATTTCCCCACTACATTTCTATTTGCACGGCTCCCCGATAATTCGGCATTTTATTTAACCGCAACTGCCCTTAGAAACTTGACTTGCACCGAGGCAGCCTGCTGATCTTATTTATTTTTTTTCCCTCTTTCACAGAGGCATCTGTTCCTCTTGCTGACAAATGTACCATTCTGCCAAGAAAGTTTTTGAAAAAAAAAAATAAAAAAAAAAAAAATCAGCGTGTAATTGATGTTATCCCAAGAAAGCGTGATCTCCACCCCTCTCAGCTCCAAGCCCTTCAGGTAAAAGGAGAAAAAAAAATCTTTCAAGAATTTGTTGCCTTTTTGAGGGTTAAAACATCAGAAGACAAGCTTGTCTCGCCTTGGCCAATCAGCTTGCGGCCCTGGCAGCTATAATATAGAACTAAAGGCAGACTCCTCTCACAAGCGTCTTGCTTTGCTACCATTAAAATCAGACCCTTTTTTTGTCTCTCGATTGCTGTCTCCCGACCAAACTCCGATGTGTTCCGTTATCAGCGACCTAAAGCCTGCCATTCCAGCACCTGTCTTGCTAGGGATCGGTGGATAGTATACGATTCAGAAAGCAGACAAGGACATAGGAGGAGAGAGAGCTCTAGAGACAGCCAGGGATAGGCACAGAGAGCTTTGAAGTAATTGGATTCAATGGACGAAATGCTGCTGTTGACAAGAATTCTTTTGGTGGGCTTCATCTGCGCTCTTTTAGTCTCCTCTGGGCTGACTTGTGGACCAGGCAGGGGCATTGGAAAAAGGAGACACCCCAAAAAGCTGACCCCTTTAGCCTATAAGCAGTTTATTCCCAATGTGGCAGAGAAGACCCTAGGGGCCAGTGGAAGATATGAAGGGAAGATCACAAGAAACTCCGAGAGATTTAAAGAACTAACCCCAAATTACAACCCTGACATTATTTTTAAGGATGAAGAGAACACGGGAGCTGACAGACTGATGACTCAGGTAGAGCCACAGAGATACCTGTATTTGTGTTTGTTAACCTCTCTGAGCAATCCTAAAGGACGCATCTGTCTTAGTATTTTTGAAAGCCCCCCCCCCCCCCTTTCCCTCTCCCCCTCCTCCCCCCGCCCCTCCAAACTCGGCTAGTTTCCCCCATTGAATGTAAATACCATCTATCCAGACAAGTTAGCAGGGGCTGGAGCTGGAACTATCTAGATATTTGGTGGGGGAATCTGTGTGATACTTACAGTCATTACCGTGCCATGGCGTTCCCTTAACTTGCTTAGAGATTGCTGTTTGCATTTGTCCCCAAGGATGCACTTTGATCAAACGAATTGCATACAGCTCAGAGGACCCCAAGTGTATAGTGACCGCCAGGCCACTCACTCATTATTACAAACGTAGTCCTCGGTTGCTACGCCTGGTGACTCGGGTTTTTATATATATTTTATTTTATTTCTTTTTTTTTTTTTTTGCTTCATTTCATTTTAGCCTTCATTATTATTATTATTATTATTATTATTTATCCCTAGCGAGCATATTCTAAATTTAGTAGGCATGCAGTCGTGCACTCACAAAAGGCAGCTGAAGCCTGATCGACCATTCCTCTCCTGATTCCGTATTATATAGCTCGTATTGCAATACCATCATTTGCAATTGTGCCCATCAGAGCGTAAATATATTGATATTTCTTTAAGGATGCTCGCCGCCAGTGCTCTGGTACTTCCATAGGGGAGGGACTTGCAACTTATCGGCATTGCATCACCTTCTGTTTTAGAAAATCTGATGGCACAAGGTTTACAACTGGGTAAATATTGGATCTCGGGTGGAATCAGATTGCGGAACCATTTTATGCAGAGAAAGAGAGAGAGAGAGAGAGAGAGAGAGAGAGAGAACCTCTCCGAGAGTCACCTCATAATTATTATTCATGCTCAACAGAGAGCTCGGTGAAGTCAATTGCTCTGCCAATCCCGGAGTTTCTGAAACTACATGCAATCTAGACACTGGAAATGGGTTTCCTCCAAATATAGGTCAACAGCTCTTTTTTAATATTAATACATTTAAGCCCCACCTTCAGTGCTAGAACAGGACTCGCCTGGAAGGACTAGGCGGGGAGTGGACGCGGGGAAGGGGGGTGGGGGGTGGAATTTCCCAAACTCTCCCCGTTCCTCGGCCTGATTTTCCGCACGTTTGCCGGGTCTCCCGGGGCGAGGGACCGGCGGCCGCCACCATCTCCTCCCGACCACCTTAAATCGCACCGTACCTCGGAGCGCGGCGGCGCGCGCTGCCCGGCTCCGCCGCGCGCTGCCCGCCGCTGCCCCGCACAGGGGTGCGGAGCGGTGCCGGGCCCCTCTGCGCACCCGCGGCCCTCCGCCCTCGCTGCCGCCGGTGCGGGGCTGCGGCGAGCCAGCCGCATCTCTCGCATTTTCAGCTCCACTTACTCCCCTCGCGTATCGATCGCGGCGGCTCGGGTTTCGCCCTTCCCTCCGCAGCCCGGCGGCGGCGGCGGCTCCGCGGGAGACGGGCTCCCGCCGGGGCTCGGCGCATCGCTCCCTGCGCGGCTGCGCCGGTGCGTGTGCGCGGCGGAGCGGGGCGAGGGGGGGAGCTGGGAGACGGCCGGGAGAGGTGGGCTGCGGTCGGGGCTGGCGTGCGGGCTGACCCCGGCCCCGCGGCTCTCCCGGGGCACGGCGCGCCGGCTACGCGGCTGGCCGCTCCCGCTGCATTAACTGGCAGCGTCTGAACTCCTGACCTTCTGTCAACTTCCCTCAGACGAACGAAACGAAAGCAAATACTTTTTTCCGTCCGTCGTCCCCCCCCTTCAGTGCTTATTCCCGTGCCGTGGACACAAAGGGGGGAGGTGGGCTGAGGGCGGCGGGGACCCGGAGGCCGCAACGCCGGGGACCCGGCGACGAAGAGGGGACCGAGGTGGGGGACCGAGCCGGGCGCCGGCAGCCCTGGGCGAGGCGGGGGGGTGGGGGGGGTGGAGGGGCCGCTCTTGCCCACCCGCCCCCGGGCACGGCCGGGGCCGCAGCACCCGGAGGTGCCGTCCTGCCGCCGGCCTCTCCGCCCCGCTTCTCCCTCCTTCCCTCTCCCCCTCGGCCGGCACCCGCCCGGTAAATCCCAGCCTGTAACCGCCTGCTTCGCGAGCCTTTCAACCATGGAGAGATCTTTCCTGAACAGAATCGCTCAACTTGCAGGCTAGTTGCCGAATGCATTAGCCGCTAGTTAATATTAACTCCGGGGTGGGGGGTGGGGGGGGTGGAGGGGAACGCAAACAGTGGTAGGTAAGTCAGGTTCTCAACTTTGCAGGTGACAACAGCAGTTTGCTGAAGGCTCCCCCCTTTCTTCCCCCCCTCCTCCCCACCGCAGCCATTGGCTGGATTCGGGGCAGAGATAAGGAGGCCAGGTCAGTATGATAAAGCTGGAATTTGTATGAAATAAATTAGCGATCTCGCGTAATGCAGGCACACAACCGGTGCGTGATGTGAGGAATTTAGAGATCAACTTGGCATTTAGGAAGCCCACCAGGTTGTTTACACTGACAGGTACCTGTTAAGTGTTTCCTTCAAGCAATTCATTTGTGAAGAGATTAGGAGCTGGCAGGAGAGGGCTTGTTGAACAACTTTGCCTCCACACAAAGCGTTAGTGGAGGCAGCCCTGCTGAGTTTCACGGTGGCTGAACAGAATTGGGCTTGATTTGTGGCACACGACCCAATGAATTAATAAATAGTCTGGGCTTCACGGCTTTTGACTCTGACAATCCAGCTCAGGCAGTATAAAAGGGAGGAAAGTCCTTCAGGAGGTCGTTTCTTCTTCTTTATTTCGCCTGAAGCCGGGAGCTGAGGCTGGCAGGGCCAGAGCAGCGAGAGCACCTCGGCGCTGCCCGCACCCTGCCCGCCCCTCCACGATGCGCTGGATGCGCGGGAGGCAGCGGGCGGGCAGAGCATCGCCGTGTCGCCCAGGGCTCTCCCCTTATCAGTAGCTGAGACGTTTGATCCTTCGCTCCCTTCCCCCTGTCAGTCCGTGGAGGAGCGTATCCATCCTCTCAGGTGTGCGAGGGAGAGGGAAGCAAAACAAAACAAAACAAAACAAATCAAACTCAACTTCCTTGTGCTGCTGCGCTTTGCTGCCGGGAAGGGTGCCGAAACCCAGACAGCCGGCTCTTTCTATAAAACTACAGGCCAGAGAGTCCAAAGTGAGCTCCCGATTGCCTCTTATATCTCTCGGAGACCTGTGTATTGCTGGAATTGCTTTTTATGGCTTTTGATAGACACACGGAAACTTTCTTGTTGTGCAACCTCGTCACGTCCCGAAAAGTAGCGTCGTCGGGGTAATGGGGGGGCTTAGCCTTTCGGGGAGCTGTGAAGGGGGCTTTTGAGGTCTGTTACTGGGCGTGCTGGGAGCACGCTGGGGACAATGGTCCTGCTGAAGGCCAAGCATCCCAGTCAGGCCAGCAAAAGTGAGGGAAGAGCAGTTTACCGCATCCTGCCGTGGCTTTAACCCGCATCGATGTTTGCACCAAGCGAGCCACATCGTGTATATCCACGAGTTATTTTCCACTCCAAAAAATGTGGGTGTGGGGGGGAAGTTGGCGACGTGTGTTTTTCTAACTCTGTACCTTTAGTCAAGCGCTTTTCAATGCTGTCGGTGCTGATTTCCTATTTCTGGGGGGCTGCGAGTCCTCTTCCCCTACCTCCGGCGTGTCTATTCCCTCCTCCCCCTTGGCTAAAATAGGAATCATCTCTCCCCCGAAACTTTCAGGGTTTCACGCCGAGCTCACGTCCTCCTCGCTGCAGCCCCCCTTCCCCTCCATCCCCCTCCCCTCCCCACCCCCCACCCCACCCCCACCCCTCCGCTCGGGCCGGTGCTGCAGGGCCCGCTCCGGTCCCGGGCAAGGCCGGTGGCTCCGGGGGGGTGATGGCCAACCCCGTAGTGCTTCTGCACGGAGTTGCAAACGTTTCACTCCACACAAAGGGTCTCCTAGCTTGCATAGCATCCCTGCTTCGCTTAACTTCGCTCCTTGGCCCTCCCTTGCTTTTCATCTTCCCACTAAGAGCTATATTATTGTATGGATTTGCTCGGCTTTGTAGGCGAGCGCCGATGTATGTTTGAAGCGGAGTGAATGCTCCCAGCCCATGCTGCTTTGAGGGCTCTAATGAGTGATGGGCGAAGGGAGAGAAAAAAAACCCCACCCCTCCCTCCAGCACATAAAGGCTGTTAACATGTATTGAGACCCCTTTCAACACAGAATTAAGCTGAAAAGACCCGGAGAGACATTCCGGGGGGGAATCCGTGACTCCGAGATACATGGCGAGTGTTTGTTCTCGGCAGAAACTTTGCTCTCGGGAAGGGGACAGGGCACTTAGCGGCAGGAATTTGCTCCGTGCAGGTGGCTTTGAACCGACGCCCTCACAGCCAAGCGCCGGGGGTGCGGCGGGGGGGTCCCCCTGTCCCTGCAGCAGGTGTCGGGGGAGGGGGCGGCTCCGTCCCGGTGGGTCTTCGTAGTGCTTCACCCCTTCTTCCTCCCGTGGCCCCAGGTTTCACTCCCCTCCTCCTCCTCACCTGCCTCCCCGTCCCTCCCTGGCAGCGGGGGCGAAGACGCTCGGCCCATCCCGCGGCGCCTTTGGGGGGGAGGGGGGGCGGGATGCGGCCCATTTGCAGGGGAGGGAGGGCAGGATGAGGCCCTGGGGGGGTGGGGGGTGGGAATGTAGGTGGTGAAGGGGGGGTTGCCCCTGGCTGCAGCACCCCCCGCAATGCGCCCTTCCCCGTGTGCCCGTGTCCCCGCAGCGCTGCAAGGACAAGCTGAACGCCCTGGCGATCTCGGTGATGAACCAGTGGCCCGGGGTGAAACTGCGCGTGACCGAGGGCTGGGACGAGGATGGCCACCACTCCGAGGAGTCCCTGCACTACGAGGGCCGCGCCGTGGACATCACCACTTCGGACCGGGACCGCAGCAAGTACGGCATGCTGGCCCGCCTGGCCGTCGAGGCTGGGTTCGACTGGGTCTACTATGAGTCCAAGGCGCACATCCACTGCTCCGTCAAAGCAGGTAAGGCAGGCAGCCTGCCCAGGGACACGCCAGGGGGGACACCCCCGAGCCACGGCTCAGCCCCCCAGAGCCTCGTCCGGCCTGCCCGATGCCGCCCGGGCTCCCTCCTCCCCGTCCCCGCAGGGTCCCCATCAGCCCTGCCCGCCCCGTCTGGGCTCCTCCGAGGGTGCGGTGATCCCAGCGGCGCAGGGGCGGGGGAAAGGAAGGAGGGCGAGGGGGGCAAAAAGGGTGAGGAGGGGTTGCGGGGGGAAGCCCAGCCAGCTGCAGCACTTTGTGACAGCATTTTAATATGGGTGATCCTTGCCCAGCCTGTCCAGGAGCGCTGCGCCGCAGCCACACACCCTCGTCCTCCCCTCGTGGGACCCGATGCTTTCCCCATCCCAAAAGCACGCTCAACACAAGCACTGGGGGCCGGCCCCAGCCGCCCCGCTGGCTGCACGCCTTACTCGCGATCGCTAATCTCCGAGTGGGAGCCAGCCAGGAAAATAAATACGGAACGTGGTCCCCTGCCTTCTTCAGCGGTAGCCGCTCGGAAATTCCCAGATAGGGATACACATACATAATAATTTTTTCCCCTCCCCTCCCCTGTGCTTACAACGCCACACGCTGTCTCAACCCGGGAACAGCTCGCAAGAAATCCCCGACTCGCCGAGTGCATTTTCTTGACACTTGACACTTTTTGGGGGGAGCAAAACGGTTGGCAAGTGCCACCCCCCCCCACCACCCCGCCTCCTTCCACCCGGCTGCACGGCAGCTCCAGCGCTTTTGAATAGCATCCTCTAGCCCAGCAGCCCACTGGAAGTGTCAAGAAACACTTGGTTGCAAAAAAAAAATAGTGGGCTTTCTTTAAATATAGCCGTATGCTTCAAAACCAGCAGCCCCATGGCAGGGAAGTCAACCTGGCCTCGCCATGCAAGAGGGGTTCACCCCCCCCAGCTCCAGCCTGAAGCTGCCCAGGGGCTGAACCAGGATAGCATCTCTCCCGGCCCATGTGGGCTTTGTCCTGAGAGCCTGCTACCGCTTTTGTTCAGCAAGCCAGCTCTTTCTAGCCAAAAGGAGGCCCTGCAAAGCTGCCAGCCGTGCGGTGATATGAAACATCCCTTTCAATAGCGAAGATGGGCTTTACAGCGCGAGGTGTCTGATTGCGGCATGTGATGACCTTCGCCCAAGCGCACCCCCTAATCCACCCCCACGGGTATTTCATAGGAGAGGAGTAACCCCAAGCTGCTCATTGAGATTCGGCACACACAGACTGGGGGGCAATATTTAGAGGGTGTCAGGCAGGGTCGTGTGACTGTACCACGCGAGCTGCAAGGGAGCAGGCTTGAATTCCACCCGCTCAGCCTGATTTCAAACTATCCAAACTTCATTTCATGACAGTGCATCTTATGAGAAGATTAAACCCCATAATACCAGGCAGGAAGATTCTTTATCTACATCTCTGTTTGCAAAAAGTATGATCCCAGAGACTGGAATGCAAAGAAGAGTTCCAAGGCCTGAATTATTGTCACCAGGACAGAGGAGGGAGAGGCAGGGGTGGTAAAAGGGACATTGATAATGCGCTGCAGCAAGTATTTAGAGCAAGCTTCTACATTTAAAATTCAAATACAGATCTTGAGTGCCTTGGAAAAGTGGCTCTGCTGTGCAAATATTGCTTGGAAGGTCCTGGGTTTTTTGGAGAGTATGTGTGTGAATTGGCACATAGGGTTTCTGCACCTGAACAAATAGGGAGGGGGAGAAAAGGGGGGGAAGAAGCTGGGAAAAAAATGGAAGTGTCCTCTCTTCCAAGAGTGTCTGCATTTATTACATGAATCAGAATGACAATGCTGATCCTTTATTGGATTTTAATTAGAGAACCCAAACAAGCACTGCTCAAAGAAGCAGATTTTCACACCTCTGCCAATTCACTGGTATGTTTGTAGAGCTGCTACACTACTAGATCTATTCATCAAGCCCTGAATATGCAAACAAAGCTCTAGCCAGACCTTTACCACCAGCTTGTAGGAAGGTGTAGTTTGCTAGCGGAGGGCTCCACATAAAGCACATAGCTTGTTTGTTGCCATGTCCTCCCTGAAGAGGCCTTGGAGATCTTGCTGCTTCATTTCTGAAGGAGAAGTGATAAAGTCATTAGCAAATCAATAACGGTCTAATTTTCGCCCTTCCTGTCCTTCCTGGGAAAGTCATTAGGAGACACTCCAAGGATTTATTTAAATCGTAAGAGCTTCAGTACCAGCCACAGAGGCAAAATATAAAATCTGACTGCCTTTAGGAGATAAATCACCGGGACTCTCAACTGGTGTAGGGAGTAACTGGGAGAAACCAGGGGAAGGCAAGGGACAGCTGAGGAATGTCAACAGCTGTAGCAAAGACACTTGCTACTGTGACGTACCGTGGGCTACTACCCAATATATAGAAACCCAGAGATTTTAGGAACACCGCAGAGTCCCTCAGTTAAGTCAGAGACCAGCCTAGAAGAGGGCAGAGGTCCTCTCCCACCACCCTGCGTGTGGCTAGAGCCTCCAGAAAGGGATTTCAAGAGAGATTTAAAGTCCCATCGCTTTTTCTGCCTCCTTTAAACCTACAATTTTTCTTCTTGGTAGCATTGGAAAGCAGCAGCGGTTGGCAACAGCATTTAGTATCTAAACTCTGAGTAACTCCAAGAGCTGGAGAAGGTGAAGGAGAGATATGCTTGGGTCTGGCACAGGCGTGGGGCTGCCTGGGGACCACATGCCCTGGGACTGGGAACAGGATCCTCCTTCCAGTGGGGTGGGAGAACTGAAGGAGACGTTTTTTGTTTGCAAAGAGAAGTGAACTGGAGTGGTGGGGATATCAGACAGGGGTATTATGAGGGGTGGCGTGTGCCCCAGCAGGTGCTGTGCCAAGCAGGAGGGCAGAGAAGGGTGGGGACAGCACGGGGTGATGGAGGGGGCTCGGGAAATCTGGGCTTTTGCTTTCCAATGGCATGATGGGCAAATTCATGTGCTCCTTGGGGCAAAGCCTCCTCCTGCTCTGTGCTGTTTGCTGCCCTAGATGGGCTCCTTGAGTAAAAGCTGAGTGGGGACCACTTGCCTAGAAGAGAAACCTTATGCCAGCAAGACCGCTTTGAAAGCCTGTGAGTTATTTGGCATGAACTGCCAGTGCAGGGCAAACGGTAGCCAAGTAGGAAGCTCTTCCAGAAGAGATTCCTTCTGGTACAGCTTTCTCAGTGGAAATATTTTGGCCCGTTTCCTTGATAAGACAATCTACCCTTGTAACTCCTAACCCAGAGGGAGATGCACTGGCTCAAATCTGTTGGGAAGAGGACTCTCACTTGACCTGCTGAGTGCAAACAGGGAGTGTTTGTAGATGAGGATGGAAGAATTTTGGAGAGGAGCGAGGCTGCATCCTGCACCTGTGCCTCTGAAGGGAGTCGGGAGTAGCTGGGGAAGTGGCATGTCCCCTTGTGCCGCCATGTCCCAGCCTGGTGGGTGCCCCCTCTAACCCTGCTGTGCCTCTCTCCTTGCACAGAAAACTCGGTGGCGGCCAAATCGGGGGGCTGCTTCCCTGGCTCGGCCACGGTGCACCTGGAGCAAGGCGGCACCAAGCTGGTGAAGGACCTGAGCCCCGGGGACCGGGTGCTGGTGGCCGACGCAGAGGGCCGACTGCTCTACAGCGACTTCCTCGCTTTCCTCGACCGGGAGGATGGCTCCCACAAGCTCTTCTATGTCATCGAGACACGGCAGCCCCGAGCCCGGCTGCTGCTGACAGCTGCCCACCTCCTCTTCGTGGCCCCACAACACAACCAGTCGCAGGCGGGGACCCCCAGCAGCCGGGCGCTCTTCGCCAGCCGCGTACGGCCGGGCCAGCGGGTCTACGTGTTGGGCGAGGGCGGGCAGCAGCTCCTGCCAGCAGCCGTGCACAGCGTCTCACTGCGGGAGGAGGCTTCAGGGGCGTACGCCCCGCTCACTGCCCAGGGCACCATCCTCATCAACCGGGTGCTGGCCTCTTGCTACGCCGTCATCGAGGAGCACAGCTGGGCGCACTGGGCGTTCGCTCCCTTCCGCCTGCTCCAGGGGATGCTGGCCACCCTCTGCCCCTCTGGCGGGGGGGCCCCCATGGCTTCCCCCACCACCCCTGGCATCCACTGGTACTCTCGCCTCCTCTACCGCATTGGCAGCTGGGTGCTGGATAGTGACTCTCTGCACCCACTGGGCATGGTGGTGCCGTCCAGCTGAGAGCATCCTGCGCCACCCCAGCCCCCTGCCAGCCTCCAAGGGAGAGACAGAGACACAGAGAGAGAGAGAGAGAGAGAGGAGAGAGAGAGAGAGAGAGAGGAGAAAAAAAGGAAAAAAAAAAGGAAAAGAAAAACCTAAAAGAAAAAAAAGGAAAAAAATACATATTTTTAAAAGAGAGCACGGATTAAGACTTAAAAATAATAATAATAAAATAATAATAATTAAGTAGGACAGTCCAAAGTAGACTTTAAGGGAAACAAAGACCCCGGGAAGTTCTGTTCTGTTTAGTTTATAAATATATATATATTTTTATTTGTTCTTTTGTTTTGTTTTGTTTGTTGGTTTTTTTTTTCCTCCTCTCCTGGATATTTATTTCTTTGGTATTTTGAATAGATGTTTTAAATGATATGAACCGGACCTTCAAGAGCCTTAAATAGTTTCTTTGATAATTTATTATCATGTGAACTGTACTCACAGGGGAAAAAAATTATTTCGTGAGGCCAAGCAAAACTGCGCAGAGTCTATTTTTCTACATGTCATGAGTGTCCTGACTTTCAGACAGCAAAATTCTGTACTTTCCCATCTCTCCATTACATTGCTCCTTCATTTCTGCAAGTCTAAAAACCAAGCAAACAAACAAACACACACAAAAAAGACAAACTTCATGGGGGTCCGTAAATTATATTTTTATACACAGAATTGTAAATTAGATTTTTTTGAGAGATCAATACTTAACTGAATCACATTTCGTTTTTTGAAATAGTGTAAAATATGAGAATATATTATTTTAATTTAAATAGTTTCAAATGTAACGTCATTTCCTGTATTGTTTTCCATGTTTGCTTTGTAAAAACACCATTTGGCCACGTTCATGGAAGTCAAGACTGTTACACAAACTTTATTTGCAAAAACCATAAGAAACTTTGTTATTTTTAACTTCAAAAAAAAGTTTATTAGAAAATAATATTTTTTAAAAAGCGCACATGGCGGCAATTCTGTGATGATGGAGACAGTAGTTTGTACAGAGGGGAGAAAAGGATGTTTTGCATTAATAAATTGAGAAATAACTGCTGTAAATTTACTAAAATGTATTTTTGAATATTTTGTAATAGTTTTAATAGTTTTATAGAAATAAAATGTGCCATGCACAGTCTGGTTAGTATATAATAACTAAGAGTTCCTGGTGCATCCCATTTTTTTTTTCCTTTTTGCTTATTGGTTTAGGAAACATGATGCCTAAAGGAGTGCCCGTTATTTTATTTAGATGTGTTGCTTATGACTTTTAATTTTGGTACGTTAATTAAGGAAACGAATCCATCACATCCGCGCTTAACCTGGAATCTCTTGTACTAACAGTAGAACCTCACTTATTCGCACGAGCGACCGGGATACGTGGTTTCCCTTCACCGGAGCCCTGGCTCCCCGTCCATGCTCAGGCAATGCTCCCCTCTTCCAGTTCCAGCCCTGGTTCCGTGTCCACCTCCTGGTCTGGTCTGGAGACCACACAGAGCTCTCAAAATTGATTTCTAAGGACATTAAATCAAGTTTGGCCTTTGAAGCACATTGATCTGAAGGCAGGCGGCTGCCTTCACCTTGCGGTGGCACCAGGGTCTTAATCAGCTTTCGTTTGAGTGCCTGGAAGATGGAAATCTGGGGGAAGGACACTGCTTTGGTGAATTACCAGGGATTCATGCGGCTGATGCTGGAAGAAGGAGATGGCCACCAGATTTCACTGGTCACCTTGCCTGAGTAACTTGGTGGCTTGGGGTCACCAAGGAAAGAACAAAACACTCTTGGCAAAACAAAAAAATAAAAGAGGGGTAAAAATTTGTTCATTTATTCTGAGAGATGTTCCTTAGTTGTAACGCATCAGAGTCCATCCTGAGCCATCGATGAGTGAACATATTGGAGATGTGTTTTAGGAGCTGAGTGGTGGGGCCAGTGCTGCATCCCCTGCCTGGTCCCAGCCCAAGCCCCGCTGAGAGGCTCGTCCTCAGCAGGTGCTGATGAGTGAGGTTCTGCTGCGCCGTGTGCTCCTCCCCAGAGGGTTTCCAGGGTCCCTTTAAAAATTTTGCAAAACATTATGTGTGCGTGTGTGTGCACGTCTGCGACAGGACCGTGCCGGAAGGGAGCTTTCCTTGAATGTCTTCTCACCTTTTCTTCGGTTTCCATTACTCGCCAGTCAAGGACGTTCATCCATCGGGCAGCCTTTTGCTCCAGAGATGCAGCCACGTCCTCCACCGCTGGGATGGATGGTAGCTTCAGGTGGCCTCCAGGGACGTCCCTGCTTGGGGCCACCTCCAGAGAGCACAGACCATGCTCTTCCACACTGAAAGCCTGGGAGCTTCCAGAGCAGTGCCGGGAGCTGGTGGCCAAGCTCTGGGCACGATCACTCCCATGTCATGCCCTAACAGATGGATGTGGTCTCTCCTTCCCGGCAGCTTCTAGTCCAGGGCCACTTCCACCCTCTGAAGCTTGGACATGGCTGGTGTGGTGAGACTTCAGTGCGACCGCCGGCATGCTACAGTGCCTGTGTGGACTGCTGGGATAGGAACCAAGCCACCCTAATGCCCACGCAATGCTGGGCATCGTGGGGGACTGTGGAATGCCCCGGTGGGGGCCGGGGACCTGCTGCCCGCCCTGGCTCAGACTCTGCCGCCTCTGTGTCTTTGGGGTCTGCTGGTGCATCAGGGGCTGCAAATGCAGCTGGTTTGGGGCATGTAAAAATGTGATCGTGGAACAAATGAGTCTGTGCTGTAAGAGTCTGGCCTTCGCACAGCGGTGTCGGGGCATCTGAGCTCTCTTACCCCCATCTCTGAACAGTGGCTGGCATTTTGTAAAGCCTTTATGCTCAAAAAATGACCCTGTTGGAGCCTACCTTCTCCAGAGGTCAGATGGTGGAGGTGTTCAGGGATGTCAGTGATCAAACTTAAAGCCGTTGGCTTGGGGGCTTCAGTCTGAATTGTAACTACGATGAAAAAGACCCGCTAGACCAGAGCCCACGCTTGTGTCAGGGGAGGGCACATGCCCTGTGGGGACCATTTCAGACACTGCTGAGTTTAAACTTCACCGAAAGGCTGAGATGAGCTCAGAGCTTTGTGGTGTGAGAGAAGCTAAGATGCTGTCTTATACTAGGATCAACCTGTTTCACCAAGCAAAGAAATGCTGTGCCGTGTTCTCCATCGCACATATTTTGAGTGACTATATGCCTCCCCCTTACCGTATATTTATTACATCTCTTCCTTCAGCGCCTCACGTCCAGATCACCCCTCCGTGGTATGCATTAGAAGTGCTTAATTAGATGGACCGATCCAACCTATAGCGACAGCTCTCGTATGAAGGATGTACTGTCATAACATTGTGCAAAATGTCTAGGAGATGTCACTGTCCATTTTCAGGGTCCGAGTATGGCAATAGTTTGTATAAAATGTACACATAGTGGTGGCTACAGAATAGTTTATGACTAAATACATATCTATTACTGTTAAAATAATGTATAAGAATGTACTTGAAGTTATTATCCTTGTGCTCTGTTGTCTGAATAATTAAAGAAATTACAGAGACTTGCTGAAATGTCTGTTATATGATGGCATTCGTATCACACACTCCCAGCTCTGCATTTTTTTCCCCTGGTGACATTGAAACGGGGTGTGGGGAGCCCAGTGCTTGGTCCTGTGGGATTTGGCAAGGGACCCTTCAAACATGGCAGGAACTGTGCCCGTGCCACTTCATGTGATGGTGGCAACCTCTCTCTTCTCCCACCTAAAGCCACGTAGACAGTCTATCATTTACCTGCGAAATACCGCAGGGCTCTGCAAAGCCAACTCATTTGGCAGGGTTTTGTGGGGAGACAGAGATACCCTGAAGGTCAGCCCATCAGCAGCTGCCTGTCCTCCCCACCCCCCCATGTCAGCCAACATGACAAGTGACTCTAATGAGACTGGGGCCAGTTCATGTTTACCTGACTGGTCTTTCGACCAGTGCCACAGTGCTCAGACAACAGGTAAACCAATCGAAGGGAAGTAAAAGATGATCACATCCACCGTGCAATTAAAATCCAAGCCAAGCGCTGGAGTAAACCAGGTCTTTCACAGCCAGATAGCCGTGCCACAGCCAGCAGCAATTTGTGCCCTCACATATGAAAGTTTACTTAGCTATATCTTTAGAGAGAGAGAGATGCACATATATATATGTATACATGTATAATATTATCCCTATATTAAGAGCCCAGCATTTCCAACTGGGCTATAAATATGTTTACATTGGTCCTCCTGAGCATTTCACATGACCCCAAGGTTGAGCAGGCAATGTAAATCGGCCCAGTTGGGTGATAATCGGGCAGCAGTTTTGCAGCTCCGGTACGACATCTATTTCAATTACAGGGGGAAGGAAATCAGAAAGAGCATTTTATTTTACTCATTACTGCAAGCCATAAGGGACCACTGGATTTCCTAAGCTTTTGAAATTCTCTCTTCAGCAGTTTCTGCCTAAAAACTAGTGCAAACTTGACTGACAAAAAAGGTCAATTTTCCATGTACAGAACGTGTCAGAGCTTTCGATGGAGCAATGTTACTGCCATCCTTGGCCTACACAGGCTGAAAGGGGAAAAAATCATCTTTAATAAGTGCATCTTTACAAACAATGGGATTTTCTCAGATTCTGATGGGAGCAGGATGAGACCCGCAGGCACTGTTTACGCCAAGATTGCTAAATATATTTTTTAATACTTTGCATTTGGGGTGTTTAGGCTTACGTATTTAAAAAATGTTGGTTTTCAAGACTGAAAAGAAGCGAGAAAATCCAGGAAATATGAGTTTAATAATCCTGTCCTGGTTCCAGTGAAATGAAGAGTAGCAACCAGAGCTGATCCGAGAGCACAGGGTGTTGTGCTGTTATTTTAAATCCCGGTGCAGAACCCTATATAACTTCTTTTCCTCCCATTTTTAAGCAAGAGCAAGCCAGCTCTTTGGACAAATATTGCTGCAAATCAGGAGTGAAACCACGAGGTCAGGAAATGTGTTTGGGGTAAAAATATTTGTTCTGATGTCCTGTGACCTAAATGTGAAATAAATATTAGATCTGCTCAGTTTGGTGTAAACAAATGTCCATTCGTATTACTGAGGAGGAGAGGTGACAAGGGATGCTCTGTGTGGCGTGACCGCAAAGGGTCCCTTGGCCACCAAACACGCATCTGGCTGCTGCCCAAGGGCAGGAGGGCTTGGACTGGGCAGGGGAGCAGGGATGCTGTGGGAGCACCGTGTGCTTTGTGCAGCTCTGCCCAGCTTGCTTGGCTCCAGGGACAGCACGGGGACCCCTTCATCACCCCATCGCTGCGGCAATGCTTGTCTGGGCCAGCTCTCTGGGACATCACGATGTCTCCCTTGTAAAGGGGATATGCTCACAGGAAAATATACTTGGGAATGCTGTATCATTCCAAACCTTGAACCTTTTGATAGCATTCGCTGCAAGGGAATGGATGATAAATCTGTAAGCAATTACAGCAACATCCTTTTGGTATCATCACACACAAGCACTATGTCACAGACCTGTCATAGGGTTTTGCTGGTTTACAAGCAGGGTACAGCTCAGGCTTTGCTTGGCTTGGAGCACTAAAGTATTTTATGAGCTTTTTTTTGAACATTTTAGGCTGGAAGGGGGCTCTGGTGGTCCTGGGTCCAACCCTGGCCCATATGGGGCCAGCTGAGAGCAGGCTGCTGGAGGCCATCTTCTGTCAGGTCCCACGTGTCACCAAGGATGGAGAGCCAGCATCCCTCTGGGTAACTGACATCATTATATAAGCTAACATTTTGCCTGAATACTGCAGTATAGCGTTCCATCTGCCAAGAGTCTTCCTTTATACACACTTTGCATTTCTTCTGGGGGAAAAGAGACCGAAGAGTTAAAACAAGATTAGGTTTAAGAAATCCCAGGTTCAAAATCTGGGATGTTCTTAGTTTTGCTGAGCTCTGCTCCTGCTCCTGCAGCCCACACCGAGCAGATATAGATGAAACATTACTCGCCCAGCCAGCCTCTTCTCCGTAAGTCAGTCCCGTCCTGTTTGCTACAGCAGTAAGCACTGTTTTTAATTACTAGACTGTGATCGATGCAAATAAGTATTAGTCTCAGGATTGCTCATGAACAATTCTCTTGGAATAGTCACCAGTTTGGTGTAAGCTTTGTTGACTTTGCCAAACGATGCCCTTTCTGCTCTGCAAAGGTTTTCTAGAAACAGGAGCATAATAAAACATGCAGTATCAAACAAGTCTGTTCTGGCACAGTCTTTGTATGAATAACCATTCTGTGCTAACACTGGTGGAAGCTACGGGGTTCACAGGCATCAGAAAGTCCAACTGCCATTCAAATATTCGCAAATAATGAATCATGTGATCCCACAAATAACAACAAACCAACTTGGTTGCTTTCATTGAGGAAAATGATTATGAATCACTGTGTACTGTGGGCTCAATCCAACAACCACCAGCGTCAAAAGGAGTCTTTCCACAACTTCAAACAGGCAGGCAGGCAGTTGAGCTGTGTTTGCTCAGCTTTACTCGGTGTGTCCCTTGCTTTCATATTGCATGATTCAATAATAGAATTTATCAGGCAAGCAGGAATTTCCTAGAACAGCCAAGAGTGGGCAAATGTCATCTCCTGACTGCATATGTGCAGCTCCCACTGATGTCAGTAGGGTTATGTATGGGCAAAATGAGGTCAGGCTGTGTTGTCCTACTTTATGTGCCCTGTGGTATTACACTCAATTAAGTTTTGTCTCCCAGGACGCAGCCTCCCTCCCACTTAAGTCACCAGGAACTTTGTCACTACACAACAGTGCAGGAGAAGGCGTGAAATACTAGTCTTTGATCTAGAGTGCAGCAAGGCTTAACTCATGTATTTAGGAGCATGCAGCTGCACTTTGAAAAGGGGAAAAAATAGTAGAAAAAAAAATCCATTAAATCCCAAGGTGGGGCATCTTCAGGAGAAGGTAAGAGCTTTGCAAGCTCCTGCACAGCCTTGCAGAGCATGGTGGCCTCAGCAAGACCTTCTTCCCAAGGCAGCAGGGCATCTTCCTTGCCCCTCTGCCAACAGCGTCCCACAGTCCCTCGCAGAAAGATCCTGAATATCACGGGCAACACTTTTTAGGCAGTGCAGGAGAATCAGCCACATCTTCTGTGTGGGTGACCACATGCTAGACTGCTTTGAAAATATTAACCACTGGTTATGAAGAGAAACTATAAATAGCTGTAGGAATGCCAGCTGAAGGAGAAAGCAGTCAAAAAAACTCCCTCATTACAGACAAACAAGTTGCCAGAACCGTGCTGTGCTTTGGGCGAACCGGGTTTGGTCCTTGCCCTTTGATGGGGTTTCTTCTGATTTGGAGCAAGTAGCTTGTTGTCTCTCTGCCTTCATCAGAGATGTGCAGAAAAACACCTCTGAGGATAATTTTCCGTGGTCTATGTGGTCTCCATGATGAGAAGCACAGTGATTCAGATAACATCGACTGCCTGTGTGTCACTGAGGGATCTCCTCTGTGTGTATGTGGTGAAACCCAAGGACGAACCAGAACCTTTACATGGCAGCCTATTTGAAAGCCCTCTTATTTATATATTGGTTAACAAATTGCATTTAATTTTTAAATCTCTCACAACTGCCATTATTAAGTATTTTTATACATAAAATAAGCATGTTTCCTATGGGATTTTTCAGTCCTTTCTAAAAACCTTTGGAAAAGAGGACGGCTGGCTTTTTACACGATATTAAAATTTGCAGTGCACACGTAGGTCACAAGAAGGACCCACGAGTCAGTAGTGTCCATGTGTCCCAGTGCTCTCAGTGGGGCCCAGTGGGCCGTTTGGCTCCCCCTGAAGTAGGTACCCACTGGCTGGCTGAAGGGTCTGGGTTGCCAAGATGTCCATGGGCTAATGAGGGAGCTGAGACACCAAAAGCTCACACAGACACCTGCAATTATGTGTCTGAATGCAGGTGTCCTAACGTAGAGCTGAATCCTGACCAAAACGTCACTTCAGCCCTCTGTTTTTTGCAGAGGCTCCCAATGAGGTGCTAGGTTACGTTTGGGGCATTCTTGATTCATCCAGTGGTCCTGGTATAGGGCACTTACAGACTTTCCATAACTCTGCTGTGTCAAAACCCTGGGCATTGACATATTTGCTCCCCCTCTGTGTCCACACCGGAGTAAGCCCAGTGTAGTCCAAAGCTAGAGATTCCTCTGGGGCTGGTCCTCCACTGTGGGAACAGCTCAGGACTTCAGAGCGGCCACAAACCTCATCACCTCTCTTTCCAAGAGTGAGGCACACTTGTTCAGCCTTGCCTGCGTTGGTATAAACACCATGCACGTACAGTGTAGTTAATTAAAACTATTCCCACTCAATTTTCCCCTAGGGGAAGGAAAGGAGAAGAGATAGATGCTCATGGGAGAAGTGCTCGTCACATTGCTTAACGTGATCTGGAGGGGGACACGCAGTGCTGTGGGGATAAAAAGCTGTGGAGGGCTGAGGGAACACTATGGAACGAATGGCGATCTGTCCCTGGAAAGAAATTTCCCTTGATCTGTGCACGGCTGAAGGAAGGAAGTGCTGTGCTCCTAGGAGAAAAAACAAGAAACAAGAGAATGAAACACCATCCACCCTCCAAGGCAAGGAGGCATGGATAGAGGCTCGCCCTGACACTCACCCCATGCTGACTTCTTGCTTGGGACCTTTTGGGATCTTGGGAACCTCCTGTGTTCCAAAGCCCAGTTTTGGGGCAGCAGTTCTGGGAGAAGTCACAGGCGGCTGGGTGTGGGCATGACACAGCTGGGTCTGCTCGCGGAAGCTCTGTCTCAGTGACTCAGCCCTGACGCCAGGAGCCATCCTGGGCATCAGACACAGGAGAAGAACAGCCTACAGCTCTCCTGTGTCCTGCTCCCAAGTTACTCATGGAGACACCAGGGAGTCGCTTGGGCTTTTATTTTGTGGTGTGTGGATGCAAAAGAGCTCATTTATGGAAAGAGTGCCCTGGTCTCTGCAACTGATGCTGTGACTTGCAGGGCTGTTTTCCATCTCTGGGAGAGGCTTGGTTCCCAAGCACAAGGGCAGGTGTCCTCTGCACCAAGCACAGGACATGGGACAAGCCTTTCTGAAGCATCTTCATTTCAAATCGGCTCTAGTGTCTTGCTTTTGTCTGTGCTGATTAGCTTGGCACTGAGCTGGTGGTGCCATGGTGGGAGGGATGCAGTTGGTACCCACCGATGCATAAGGTTATGCCACCTCATTGGGTCCCCTGGCGCCTTCCAGCCAGTGTTGGACAATACTGAGTGCAGAAGAAAAGGTGAAGCTTGGTTGGATCTTGCCAATGGGCCCTGCAGATGCTGCAGTGGTTTGCAGCAAAAGCTGAAGTATGCACAGCCAGAAGGACCTAAGCACCATCAAGGGATTTCTACCTCTCTGGATAAAGATCCTGGAGGTGCAAGGGGTTTTTGCTTTTCCTAAAACAGGAATAAACCAACTGCACTCAGCAATGGGCAGGATGCTGGCGCTTAGCAGGGCAAGGGGGTTGTTTCCACACAGCCCCTGCCCCATCAGGGACTGAGGAGACAGGTGGCTGGGCAGCAGCAATGCCATTTCAGAGGGAGCTGTGGCATGGGTTCCTCACCTGGGGCTCAGCTGCCTGTGACCCCACAACAGAAGGAGCCAGCAGGGTAAAGCCCAAGTGAGTCCAGATGTCCAAAATGAAAGAAAAGTCAGATTTCATGCTATAAGTTCTGAAGGAGGCAAATTGTCACTTTACAAATGTAAAAGAAGTCAAGTTTGGGCTCCCCTTGAAGTTGTTTTCTGCAGCAAATGTTTCTCCTGATCCTGAGGTGTTCAGTTTTAGGGCTTTTTTCTCTCATCGAGGAAATGTCTGCACTTTGGTTATCGATCGAAGCTGAGAATGAAACACACCAAAATATTATTTCACCTTTGGGTGTAACAGAATAAGCAGCAAAAATAGAGTATCTCCTTGCAGATTTATACATCAGAGCTGTTCTTTCCCTGTTCATAGGGATCCTGACAGGACAGAACTATTTATTGAGAGTTAAATAATGACATCTGTTATCATGAATATCAAATCCAGTGGAAGCTGTTTCATATTAAAAAAGAAACTCGGGGCCAAATTTCCTCTTGATGAATATAGACGCAGCTTTATAAACTTCTTTAAAGTTTTACTCTTTACACCAGAATAAAATTCACCCCAAGGAGTTGAATATGAAGAAGTACTATACACATGTGCAAAACCAGTTTGCTTTTAAAAAATGCCTCATTGAAAAAAAAGCAGAAACAAAACCCCAGACCTTACAGGATTTGTTCCTTTAGGTGGAATCAAAGTGACCTCTAGTGATTCCCTGTTAATCGTGCAGCTTGGCAGCCGCCGGCACAGAGCTGCTCTCTCAACTGGTATAAATGCAATCGATATCTGATTAAAGCTAAATTATAGCAATTAATGACTGTTACGATGACCATTCCTACAATTCAAGTATAAAGTATTTTCCCAAACTCTACCATTTATTTTCATGCCAGTGGCACACTGTTAGAAGAAGAGGATTGTTTTTATTAGCCCATTAAAAAAAATAAGCAACACAATGAATTTATTAGTAACTTATCATCCATGTGTCTTCTGGCACTGCTGACGTGCTGTTCTTTGGGAATAGGCAGGATAGGAAGTGCGCTAGATTTGTGATTTGACTCGTTTGTTCCTACTTTTTGGAACAGTCACAGGCTGATCACAAAATTATTACCAGTTGTGGAGCAGGCGTGGAGTGCCTCTGCGGGGCTAAGCCATACCCATCCCTGGGTTCAACCAGGCTGGACAACAGAAGGGAGGTTTTTACCTCTCTCTGCAAGGTCATCTTTTCCCTTGTAAATGATCAAGTTTAAAAAACCAAAACAGCAAAGAGGGAGGAGGTTACAATTCATCGGCAGCGAGGGAAACTAAAAATATGTATCAGCCAAATTATGTTGGTTTACCATGAAAATCAATAGGGAAGAGGGTTAGGAATGGGATGCACTCTCATTCAGAGGCAATGTAGGAGAAGCTCAGTCAAGAGCGAGACAGTTGCATGCTCTGGCCTAATATTCTCTAGGGATATTTAAGGTTGAGAAAGGCAGCAAAAATTGTCAATTCCTTTGGCACAGGAGGTAGGGACAGGCACAAAGGAGTTGCTGAGCTCTGCTGAGACTCAGAATGCAGGTATTTTAAAAAAACATTATCTTCCATAGGTTAGATGCGTCAGTCTCTGAACCAGAGCTGGGGGAGAAAACAGAACACTAGTCCTGCCAGAAAAAAAATAAATAAACCACCTAACTGCTTTGGTTTCGTGCATGTTTCAAAGGCGTTCATCTCTGACCTCTGGCTCTTTCCTGCCCTGTCTCCATGTTCATTAAAGACCGTGGGGTTTGGCACCTACAGGAAGAAGGACAAGAACACTGCTTCCCTCTTGCTCTCTTTCCCTGTTGCCGACTCTCCATGATGGTCATGCCGAGAGCAAACTTCTGTTTGAATCCTTTCCAGGGCTGCTTTAGCATTCCCTGTAATTTTCACGGAGGCTCTGCCGCAGCCACTGTAATGAAACGTGCTCCCTTGTTGTGGTCAGTGCTACTTTCATCACCCACTTGCAATAAAGCTCCTTTTTTTTTTTTCCGCCCCCCACCCCCCCGGATTTGTCAGCACCTTCCACTCCCACTAGCAAGTATTATTTAGGACATTCCCAAGAAACGCTTCAGAAGGATTTCTCATGGAAATGAGAAGTTTTGCAGCTGATGTCACTTGATTGGATGGCTCTGTCCACCTCACCAGCCCTGTGAGAGATGCTATGGGACCTTTCTGCTGCTCTGGGGGCTCCATGGTGTAAATCAGAGCCATATTCCTAATAACTGCTGCTCTCCACCCCCAAAATGCCCAGGCTGGACCTGGATGCTGGGCTGTTATTATCAACCTGTGGTTTCACCTGTCGCTGCTCAGAGCCTCCTTCATCCTGGGGCATGAAGCAACTTGAATGAGTAAAATTATGCATATGTTTGTCCAAGGCTTAGAAATTAGCCAAAGAAGATGGATTTGTCATCAAATGATGAACCCAGGTAGCAGAGAGACCAACCCAGGCTCTCTGCTCTGCCTGGGTAAGCCTTATCCAGAGCCACAGCTGGGGCGACCAAGTAACAGGTCCTACCAACGTTTCTGTATTAACTCATACGTACTTGACCTGTGTTTGTGTTTAAGGCTTAGAGACTGGAGGAAAATATTTTTATTTGTGGTGAGAAGCAAAGCCAATAAAAACAGGCAGGTAAGAAGCAGCAGGGTGCTCAGCACAGGATGGTCTGGTGCTAACTCTGAATTATCTTTTAGACCTAGATATCTTTGTTGGTGTTAAACCAAACAAGCATCTTTCTGTATTTTGGTTCATTTCTTTCTCACAGAAACTTGCACATTTTATTAAGATCCTTATAAATTTTGTTTTCATTTTGGATAAAATGATATAATTTTAATGAAAGGCAGCAGCTAGAAAAAAGCTTTTTGTCTTGAAAGAGTTGCTTTCTGGTAGAGAACCATTTCCCTATTTCTAAAGGCAGGGCTGTGATAATCTGAAATACTTGCACAGCCTTTGAGTCCCAAACCTGAAAGCTGTAAAAATATGATTTATCTTATACATGCATGCTGTGGGTTTATTTTTCCAGCTAAGGAATGACAATACAGAAGCTGGTTTCACTTTTGTGGTCTAATAGGTCAGTGCAGATTTACCATTTTAAACATGTGCAGCCATAAGTACACAACAAAACAAATTGTTGCCGCTGCTGCGATCCAAACCCCAAATTAAAAACAAATACAAATTAGAAATCCCCTTTAGAAATCTCATCTGTCTAAAGCTGCTGAAATATCATCTTGATGACAGAACTTCTCAGATAACAACAGTGCATAATAGTTGGACTTTTTTAGAGTAGTTTTACTAAACCTCTTCTTTGTTTGTTTTGAATATCCTAATACTTAGGGGCATTTTAAAATTTCTGACTCCGTGGGCCATGTGATTGCATGCACATTTCAGATTCTGCTGGGTTTTTTCAAGGTAGCTTCCAGCCTTCATTGTTTGCAGCAAAGATGTTAAGAAGGTGAACCTGAAATCTTGAAGACCTGGAGGCAAAGAAAAAGAAAATAAAATAAAACTTGAGATAAAAATGATCTTGTATTTATGTCATGGTAAAGTTTGCACAGTTGAATTTGGCATTAGGAGACAAGTCAAAAGTAGCTCAGTGGAACATTTAAATTCTTTGATGCTGAAAGGTACAGAGAATTAAGAACCAGCCAGCTGGATGCCAGCCCACCCAGCTCAGCCTGTCTACAAGACAACAGGTCATCCTGGTCCTCCATGGACACTCATTTGAAGTAGGTGAAACATGGTGGTGTTGCGTATTTTATAAAAGGTTCACCACTGTCTGAAGGAAGGTTGTCCTAAGGAAAGTAGGTTTGACAGCCTGTTCCTTAGAAAAGGCCTCATCAGGTTTATTGGGAAGGAAAACAATGGTGGAGAGCAGAAGAAGACTCCCCAAACAGCCTGCAAAAATAAGTGGTGCAGACCCCTCACACTATGTGGAGTTTTTTTTTTCCTGCCCCAGCACCCAAGTGGATTTAGAAATGCCAGAGAAGGAAGCGAGTGAGAGGAAGGGCTAACACTGGGGCTGGGGACATCCCCTCTGCTCCCACCTCCCCAGCGCCTCCTGACTTGGGGTTCCAAACGGAGCCAACCTCCCCGACGTCCCTTGTACCAGAGAGGAACAAGTCATCAAACGAGAACAACACAAGGCTTTCTGGCGCCAGTGGGGTTGCACAAGTGGCCAAGCACATTTTGGGGCCAAAAGCAAAAACCAAGAGTTTGCTAACAAAACCTTGTGTTATCTGAACCAACAATGTCCTGACGCACTGCCCAAATGCATCGTGAAGCCCTTCAGAGGTATTGAAGGTAACAGCTATTCTCCCTGCATCTGCCTGGCCTTTCTCTGTGTTTTAGATGATTTTGTGATACCACTAAAGTGTTGAAAATGCTTTTCTAGTCCTTTTCAGGCACTCTTAAGCAAAGCAGAACCAGAGACTGACAGAACTGCAGGCCGATCACACTCCTGCAGACAAGCTGGCAAGCCAATGACCAGCAAAGAAACCAATCTTGAAGATTTACAAGGAAAATTTCCAAAAGTCAGGTTTTGTAGCTCAGCTTTGCACAGGCAAAAGCTAAAGGTCTTTGAAACATCCAGATAAAGATGAAGCTGTGCAAGGATAACTTTGTTCACCCTGCGGGAGTCAAAAATAACTGAGGTGTGACTTAAAAAGTACCTTGCCCTGGTTTGGAGGAGGATGCTGATATTGAACATGGGAGGAACAGAAAAATGGCTCATGGTAACAAGGCTGTATGCAAAATGACTGCATCCACAATGGAAATTAAACTTGTTCTTTTACGCCTTTAAAACAAGAAGCCTTGCTGCTCTCCATCCAAGAGCAGGAGGGAACCAACATGTGAGATGACGTGTCCAGGAAAGATGGTGTTAAACACACCCACCAAAATAGCTGTGTTGGCAGGTGACAAGGCAACTGCAAAAGCAGAAACTCTAATTTGTGGTAGGGAGGAGGGGGCCTGAGCAAGCACAGGGCAAATATCTGAACCCCAGCATTGCACAAGAAAACACAACAGGTTTTAGATGAAAGAAGGATCAAAGATAGAGAGCCAAACAGAAAATAGGATATATAGTACCGGATTGATTGGATTGGTTAATGTAGGACAGTTCTTTAATAAAGTCAGCAATTTTATTTTTAGGCAGAACAATTGATCTAAGAAGAATTTGCAGTGATGTTACATTAGCAGACGCTGCCTAAGCCCAAGAAGATGGAAACAAGTGTGTGAGCTGAAAGGCTTGGCAACGAGGGGCTGTGAAAGGCTCACTGTGAAAATGGAAGGAAAAGACAAATGGACCTCTTCAAGGACTGATTGTTTCACTCATCTATTCTAATACCCCTGGCAAAAATTTTGGAGTATGCTGTGGTGGGTGACAAGACGAAAGCGGCCATGGTCAATAAAGGTGACCAAAATGCTGGTCAGGAAGCACGAGATGACCTTGACTAGATAACAGAAATGATGTGAAAATAAATAATAGAAAGTGCTCCTTGTGCACATAAGAAGTAAAACCAGTTAATTCGTATCAGAAACTGGAGGTAAGAGAGGAGAAATGGGTCCTACAGGCATTAGCCACCTCCATGTAACCATCATGAAGGTGGCACACCCTTGCAGAAAGTTAGTATGATGCTAGGAGCTATCAGGAGAGGTATTTCCACCAGAATTAGGGGAAAAGCTTTGGGAAGGAGCACATATGTGTAGGAAGGAAGGGGGTTTGAAGCTGAAGTTTTTGCTTAGGATTAGAGTGAGTCTGGATGATGACAGAGATGTAGGAAGAAACCCAGGGGTTGTGAACTCTGAACGATGAAGGCTCAGAGATGGGTCCTCTGCTGAAATGTTGCCCATCCTTCAAGTACATTAACATATGGTCAGCCATAACAGTTATGGAAAAATAAGCACTCAGCTGTAGAGGAATTACAGAGGAATGAAGGCAGGTTAATTAACATTGATAACATACAGCTGGGGGCTGGCTTCAGGGGCGGTGGGTTGGCTGACATGGACAATGTGCAGCTGTGGCTGGTTCCTGCTGAGTAGTTAAATAGCTCTAAGGGGGAAGGAAGAGGAGTTCTGGAAGAAGGAGATGGAGGAGAGAGAGTGCCCTGGATGTAGGAGAGGCCAGCTGGAAGAGGAGCCCAGAGGAAGAAGAACATGGATGCAGCAGAGGCAAGAAGCAGGGTGGACTGGCCTGAAGAGGATGAAGAAACAGCACAAACAGTAGATGAACTTTTGAAACCTTGTGGGGCATTGGTGGCTGTGCTGGGGCAAGGTGGGGGAACCACTTATTGAAGTTAACCTGGTATGGGATGGTGAAAGCCTTGTAGCAGCCGGCTAGTTTTGATAGTGCTGCAACACTCAGCAATACGTCATGTCTCTCCAGGAACTTCATCAGGTTCCACAGATAGCTCTACAGCTAATTGCACCTTATTTAGAGCAGTGTTTAGTACTGCTATGTCAGAACAGTTTTTTGGGACTGTCACACCTAACCTACAGGTGTAGGAACAGTGGTTAAGAGATGGATAGATCCATAGGTCACACTGAAGGTATCTGTTTGGATTTAAGCACGAGTAAATCGGGCATGTCAAACCCAGAGGTTAGGTGTTTGGCAGGAAAGCGCTCCGGGCTCAGCTGCAGGGCAGGTGTGCAGAGCCACAGCCCTGGATGGGATGCCTGGATGGGCATGTCCAGGTGAGATGCCCTGGAGGGCTCGCTTATGGCTGTTACTATTTTTGGTGGCTGCAATGAAAGGGCTGGTGTGATGTGGGTTAGGAAGTGATGACCTCTCAGCGTGGGCAAAGGCCAACTCTGCTCCTGTTGAGGAGCATCACCCCACCACAAAAGGGTGCACAGTGCAGTGCCCAATGGAGGGCCCAGTTTTGGGCTGTTCCTGCATGGAGAAAGAGAGTGCACTGGTCAGAGCAGAGCCCAGCTTCACTCCAGTGTGATGAAGGGACCTTTGTCTGTCTAAACCTTCAAGTGCAAAACTCCCACCCCAGATATCTGCCCCCAGCCCTGAGCAGGTGTCTGAGCTCAGCAGCATCCCTGCCTGCCCCACGTCCTGCCCATGCCACAGCCTGCTGTGGGACCCACCGAGCCTGGGAATGCTCTGAAGCAGCTGACTGAGAGCTGAGACTGCAAACCCATAATTATTTAAGATGAATTTGCATGTCATGCTGGCACTTCATTTTCTGTTAGATTTGCTGGGTTAGTGCTTTGCTTGGAGGGCAGGGTGCTTCCAGGGCAAGCGCAGGCTCTGTGTTGGCTTTTCCCTGGCTCTGCATCCTTCCAAGGACTGATGTGACAGGTCCAGTGATGTTAATGGGCACCCCAGCCCCTGCCTACGAGGAACAGGGATCTTCCATGCTGACCACACAACAGGCATCCATCCTTGGCAGGGATGCGGGTGGCTGCCCACTGAGGGTGCCCTCTCCAGCCCCCCCAGCCCTGGAGCCCACGCTGCTTACATCTGCTCTGCTCTCTAACTCTCATTTTTCTCAAAGTGAGTTTCCCTCTGTTCAACAGCCTGCTTTTCTTTCATATATCCACAGTTGTTACTGAATCAAAACCTTCCCTTTTTCAGCTTCACTCCAGGTAAAGAAAATGACAATTAACCTGATTTGGTTGTGAGTTAATTTATTTAATCTCCAGGTGCCCTTAGTCTTGAAATTAATACCCTTAAAACACTGCTAAATAGCATTCAAATTCCTTCCTTTAATTATGTGTATAATGAAGCTCATTTAGAAAGCAGCCAGCAGGATGGAAACCACATTGCAGGCTTTACACCTCTTTCCCCACTACCATCCAAATCCCTTTTCCAGGTTAGGCTGACACTCAGGGCTTTGCTGCTCTGCCCTGGATGCAGCAGCTGTGCCAGCAGCCCAGGGATGCTCTGCCACCCTGCCCAGCCTCCCAGCACCGCCTGCTGACGCCAGCCCTAGAAACAGCCTCACACAGCAGCAGGGCTGGGGAATTTTAAGCTTTGCCAAATATCGAGAAGTGGCCTTGACAAACTGTTTGTGGTGTGTTATGTTTTCCCTGCCATCCACCAGGAGGTAAAGATGTTTCACTGTCAGCAATCGCTTCTCACTGCTCCCACCTCCCCCTGCATCAGCCTTCCCCTATGCTGCACGTCACCCAGGCTCCCACATCCCTCAAACACTGTAATCTAGCAACAAAATAGAGTTAAACCATTGTTTTCCACCTGATCTCCTCTATAAGTTTGGAGAAAAGGAGGTTCAGGGGAGACCTCATTACTCTCTGCAGCTCCCTGTCAGGAGGCTGCAGGCGGGTGGGGGTTCACCTCTCCCAAGTAACAAGTGACAGGACAAGAGAAGGAGGCCTCACGTCCCACCAGGGGAGGTTTAGGTTGGATATTAGGAAAAATTTCTTCACCAAAAGGGTTGTCAAACATTGGAACAGGCTGCCCAGGAAAATGGTTCAGTGACCATCCCTGGAGGTATTTAAAAGGTGTGTGAATGCAGAGCTGAGGGATGTGGTTTAGTGGTGGGCTTGGTAGTATGAGGTTAGTGGCTGGACTTGATGATCTTTAAGGTCTTTTGCAACATAAATGAATCCACAATTCTGTGATTTCCTACCTGGAGGAGGGCTGTGAGCTGGACAATGTTTCCACAGAGTCCTCCAGCAAAGCGCTTGCTTCCATCAGCAAGGATGACACTAGAACCTGAGTAATGTTCTCCCCTGAGGCTAAAACCCAGTGAAAGGTCTGAAGATACACAAATCTTGTGGTGGCCTCCTCTGGCCACAGCAATGATGGTGACAGGGAGGGCCAAACACCCGCAGTGGGCTGCAGCCCGCAGTGGTGGGCGGCAGGGCAGCACGGGGGGCGAGGCTGACCCTGGATGCCCTCATGCTGGGGGGTTTGAGCCCCTCTGCCATTGTGGGGTGGCATGCATGGGGTACCTGGGCTCACACACCCTGATGCAATACTTAACTTTGCACTCGTTTTTTTGGCAAGTTGAATATTTTCCTCCAAGGTTATTTGGGATGAGCATCTCAAGGCTGGCTGCCTCTCCTGTGCAGGTCACCAGGTGCGAGCCCACTGCCCCTTCCAGTGCCAGCAGTCAAGTCACTGGCTTCTCTGGGTGTTTTGTTTGGTCGCAGCTGCCCAGCTCCTGGCATGGAGCATGAGCGCATCTGGCTCAGGGCCACCCTACAGCATGGAGATGTGTCCTGCAAGGAGCATCCTCCCCACCACCCCATGCTGCAGCGTGCTGCCTTTCCAGAGCTGGTTGCTTCCTTGTCTGTTCTTTACGCTTCTGTCTAAAGACTTTGCTGGGGATGCCAGGGGAAAAAAGCCTCCAAAAAACAAAACAACACCCAACCCTCTTGTAATTAGTTCCTGTAAATGGTTTCGAGCCTGGCTACACCTCTGGCTCAGTCTGACCTAAGGTTTTTTTCGCACCCTTTCCAAAATCACGTGTTAAAACTGGTTCTCTGAGAATATTCTGGGGTATTTGGTATAAACAACACTGGTTTAAAATGGCAACAAGGGGTTCTTTGGGTATTTTTTGCGTTTCCCTGGGGCGTTTCTAATAATGGCACAAGGATCATATTCCTGTGGGAAACGTGGTCTTGCTCTCCCTGCGTGCTGCCAGCCCCCGGGGAGCTCGGTAGCGCCTGGCTGGGCAGCCCATCCACCCTCCCCCTGGGCACACCAGCCCCTGCCCAGACCCCTCCCCCAGCACCTCTGGGCTTGGCGTGGCAGGCAGAACTCCGGCACAACCAACACCACGTTCAGCATTGCTCCTCCCCAGTGGCCTGGCAGCGCTTCTGCCCACCCCATTGCTCTGTGTGGGTCCATGTCCCTCCATCATGAAGTCTTACTGTAGAGACAGGCGGTGGCAGGGGGAGGTAAGCACTTCAAATGGGTCTCTGATCCACCAAATGGATTAGAGACTGGCCTCAGGCTCTCCTTTGGAAGGAGGGACCCCTTCCCAGGGAGGAAGCCTTCCCCCATCCCACCACCTGTACTAGAAGAAGCAGCACGAGCAGGGCAGAAGGCTCAGGAGGGGAGCGGGATGTGCTGGGGGAAGAATTTCTCCCCGTGCCTATGGGAATCGCATCATGGATTGCTGGCCTGGGGATGGGCCAAGGTGTGGCTGAAGGACATATTCCAGACTTAATTATTTAACTTCATGAGGTTAAAGAAGAAGAAAAGCCCTTGTACTATCATGCCCAGCATGAGTCCTTGCAACCAGTGCCAAAAATCACCTTTCTTAATACCTTCTGGAGAGCTGGCAGCAGTTGTTTGCTCTGTCTCCCACAATGGCACATCCTCCCTTAAGATGCACTCACCAACACAAGGCAACCTTAAAAAAATCTGAGGACTTTTGTGAAGCTTGGCTTTCATGTTTTTTGTCATAGGTAACTTCACATCTTCACTTGGGAAGCAAACCCATGTATATCTTATAACTTTAGTTAGCACCTTCATGGAGAACGTTCCCATCCCTTCTGTTGCCTGCTCTGCACTTTTAAAAACCCAGGGGATTTGAATAGAGTGCGTCAGCACTTTTTAATTTGCTTTCAAGTTTTTGATGTTTCAAAATGCTCACCTTCAAGACCTTGACCCCATGGACAGGAGTATGTAAGGAGGTGGGTCCTGATGACATTGTTCCTGGAGATGGGGATTTAAGGACATGTTGGAGTATGGTGAGAATGGGACCCGTGTTTCCCCACCAGCTGAGCCTCTCTGATGCACCACGGCCCAAACCCTGTCTGGAGCTGTGTGGTGGGAGCTCCTGTCACCTCGACCCCTTCCTCTGCTTTGCAAAGAGGTTTTTAGAAAGGACAGAAGCAGCTGGGTACAAAGGAAAAAAACTGCAGGGGAATAAACCCTGAACCACTTGCTTTTTCTAGGTGAGAGGAAACCAATTTCTTTCTGGTTGTCTCTGCACTGAAGATTGGGTTACTCAGACCATTCTCCAGCACTGAAGGTTTCTCCTTACCTTCCCTCAGGTCTCTCCATGATCCCTGGGGTAAGCATCGCCTTCACCTACCTGACCCCTTACCCTGCTGCCCAGCCCCTTGGCTGGAGATCCTGGGTCTGATTCATCTCTCCCACTGTAAAGGACCAGCTGTATCAGCTGGATGTTCACAAGTCCATGGGGCCTGATGGGATTCATCCCAGACTTCTGAAGGAGCTAGCAGCCTTTACGGCAGGACCCCTCTCCATCATGTACCAAAGGTCTTGGCAGCCTGGGGAGGTCCCTGCTGACTGGAAGCCAGCCAGCGTTGTTCCAATCTGCAGAAAGGGTGTGAAGGAAGACCCAGGGAAGTACAGACCCATTAGCCTAACCTCAGTTCCTGGAAAAATTATGGAGAAGATTATACTGAATACTATTGAAAGGCATTGAAAAAATAATGCAATAGTCAGGCACAGTCAACATGGGTTCACAAAGGGAAAGTCCTGTCCTCCATGTTCATGTTTTAGCAGACAGGTGAAGCTGGCATTGCTGCTGGGCAGCCGCTGGTGACCGGGAGCATGTGCTTGCTTGGTGGATGGGAGGACGGAGTCTGTTCCCGGCTGAGTCTTTCCACTTGGTGGGTTGGCAGGTTTTGCAGGTGGGATTTTGGCGTTCTTTTAGGGTATTTTTAGGCTTTTGAGGGTATTTGTTTATATTGTTTTGATAAAACAAGCATTTATGTGCTCAATAAACCACCTATTTTGTTTAACTGTTCCCGCAGGAGGAGAGGGAAAAGTGAGGATGCAGCAGTTCCCAGATACGTTTCTTCACCCTTTTCCTTCCCAGCAAAGAAAACCAAGTGGCTCCTTTCTTACCAAAATGGAGAGACACCGCCAGCGCGGCAGGAGGAGGATGCTCGGAGGATGCTGTGGCTGCTCTCCCCCGGCTCAGTGGAGATGCACTCGCCATTGAAGATCACCGGTGTCAGCCAGGGTCTGTCACTGGGGTGGCATGAGGCTCGGTGGTCTCTAGCACACTGCCTTGTCACCGCTGCCCAACCCATCTCCTTCTGAGACCAAACTGGGGGGAAGAAGCTGAGGTGGCAGCAGCTTACATCACGAGGAGGCCAAACCAGTGACGCTGCATGCGTGGTACATGGCCTGTTGGAACGCATGAGTCCTCAGCCATTTCATGGCTGAAATCCTCACCTCAAAATGCAGTTTCATCAGAAACAACCACTTAAATGAGGAGTAATGAAACTGAGAGACCGATACAGAGCCTCACTGGGTTGGTCCTTCGCTGCTGAGGCTCCACCAAGCCCTGTTTGCACCATGGTGGCTCACGGCAGCCATCTGGTGACCAGTCATCATCTTCTAAAGAAACTAGATGGGTGATGGTGACAGTGTTGTCAGGCTCCAGCCACTACAACCTCTCACCCTCCTGAGCTGACCTGAGGTGGTACCTGCTTTTGCTTGAGCAGTACGCTGCACAACCCTGGACAGGCTCTTGTGCAATAATAATTAACTCTGTCATCTGCTTCGATGTATCCAAAGCATTTGCATTCTCACCAATACAGTAACATAACCAATAAAAGCAGAGAAACATAGTGGCATTCAAGCCATCGTCATCATGCTTATTTTTGTGTCTCGCCTAATGTTTCTTGTATGTTCCAAATATTTAGGGTTTGTGATTTAAAAAAAGAAAAAGGATTTGGCTTCAGCATTATCTATGAAGACACAGGTTTCACACTGGAGCGCTGCAAGTTCTTCCTTCCCCAATTTAAGTCAAGGCATTCCCTCTCTCCAGCCTGCAAACAAATTCACTCATCATATTTGTTCCTTGTAATTGATTAGAAAACAAGAAAAAAAACCCCAACCAGGTGCTTTTAGATCCTAATGCGCATCTCTACAGTAAGAAACATAAGGGCTCTTGCTTTGAAATAAAAAAGGCTAAAAGACACTCGCCAGTTTTAATCAATAATACAGGGAATACTTTGGCTCTGGGCTCATCGCTGCAAGGTGTGTCAGAGTTTTGAACTTCCCTGGGACCAGAAAGACAGGAGAGATGCGCTGAGTCACGGAAGGACATCACCTTGTGCAAGTTAAAACCCTAGTGCAAGATGCTTGCGAGGGGTTTAGGCAACCAAAATGTAGGCATAGAAACTGTTGGAAAGGCTCCTGCTTTCTCCCGGGACAGCCCCTTCATCAGCAGCATTCACAGTGTGAGGACCCATTTCACCTCTCTGAGAGGGGGTAATTATTTCTTGTCAGTTAGACTCAATCACTGAACTCTAAACAGCTGGTGATGGAGAACCATTTAGCCTCATTTACCACCGTGATAGCCTTTTAGCTCTTCCACGTTTCACAAGGTCTCTGCCATTTCACCCATAAATTCTCCTTTTAAAAAAAAAATCATAAAAATTTATGAGGGGGGGGGAGGCATAAAATGGAAGCAGCTAAGAGAAAAGGTACTAAAATTTTCAAATGAAGCTGAGGTTATGTACCCCCAGCTGTTTGAAGTGCAGTGATTGAGGGTCTCGCTGATGAGGGATGATTACACTCCTCCTGCTCCTCATCCCCCCATTAAAGGCGACGCGCATCTTCCTGCTGGATACGGCTGATTAACAGTAACGCAGGCAAGACCTGGAAGCAAATGCATCTTCCCTGTTTTGATGTGATCCGTGATTTTTCCTGACCTTAGTGAACAAAACCAAGCCCTTTCCAATAAGCTAGCACCTTTAAACACTCTGAAAGGTTTATAGCAGTAGGAACTGTAGGCATCACTTTGCAGAGAGGCCGGTTTGTGGCAGTCTTTAAGACGGACAATATACAGAGAAATTATTTCCTCATTCAGTTAAATGGGGTTTGGCTCCCAGGACTGATTTTGTCACACAAAAATCCAGGCTAGAAATAGAAAAGGACATATTTACAATGCAGGAATTCACAAACAGTACCCTGGGCTCCAGTGACCAAATCCCAGTTATTCCCTGGGACGCAGATTTTTGCATCCAGCTATTGTTTGCAGAAGTGCCCGTTTCAGTAATGAGGTTAGTAACAATAAAAAAAGCCAAATTATATGAAGTGACAAACTGACATGTACCAGGGGCACTGAATATCTTACATCTATTCCAGAGCAAACTCACAGCAGCCCCTCTGTTCTATTAAAGATCTATCTAAGCACAAAGTAGTAAGGATTCAGATGACAGGTCTTCAGTATTATTGCCAATTGTATCTGCTATCAACTTTTCTTAAAGTGTAATTTTCTGAAATGTAACATTTTTTTTATGATTAGACCATGCTAGTGAACTAGATTTTGCCTGCATGCAAAATACTCTATGCCAGCCACCACCACTAACCTAAATATTACCCAGAGAGCATCCTACGCTCACGAGTACCTGCCCCAGGACCATTTTGCTCTGTGCAGCACTACATAGGCATTTCGTACCTGAGAAAGTGTCCCAAGTACCTGTGATGTTATCTTGGAAAAGGCCATGGAAGGCACAGAGCTTGTGTTGTGCACCTGACTCATGCATAGATGCATGAAGGAAAATGCCTCCAAACCCCCTCTCCCTCTGTTCTTACTAGCTTTGCTGCAAGGAAAGGTTGCGTGATGCTGTACAGGAATATCTAAATTTTGGAAGACACAGCCTCATTTGTTTGTGATCCAAGAAAACAGGATTGGAAAAAGGCTACTGGGCTATTTAGTCCATCCTCTCATTGTTGTCTTAAAATCCTTCTTATGGAAGTAGAAGGCTCTCATCAGTAATTTAATGAAAAGTGATTGTTAATTAGCTAACAATCCGTGGACTACAGGACTAGAATCAGAAGAAATGGAAATGTCCAGCTCCCAAGTCCACTCCAAACCATCCCCAACACTGACCACATCTCCACAGAATGATTTTCCCAGGTCAGCATGTTTAATTTTTCACCAGTAGAAAGGGTACCTTCCCCTGGGATCTTTTCAGAACAGCACGGATGGGTGAAAATATTTAATGTATATTCAGCAGTTACCAGAACTGACATTTGAAATCAAGGAGCAGTGGCACCGTGTGACCAGTCAATTCGCATCGAACCCAACTAAGGATGTTTTCTGTAGCTTAAGCCCTGGTCTTTGAGGGGCTGGATGTGTAGAGTGAAAACAGGGAATATCTTCAATAGCTGAACCATTCAAAAAAGCTCCCTGAAATATTCAGAAGGGGGTTTCTACTTAGGGGAGTAGGGAGGTCATTGGTTGGGTTGCATTTTGAAATCCAGCATTAAATCTTCATACTACACATATACAAGCCAATAGTTCCAATGTGGGAAGTGCCTGACCCATCCATCCTAGAAAAGCTATCATCTTCTTTCTCATAGTTCACCACATCCATAGATCAGTTATCTGCAATTAACTTGCTGTTCTTTCTTTTCCCAGTAGCCCTTATAGCAAAAATCCTTATTTATTAATACCAGAGTCTGTGCTCTTGGACTTTGCAGGATTGAATTTAATCTCACCTCTATTATTTTAATTCTCTAGCTCATCCAGTTCCTCTAAGATACTACGAACCTCTTCCTTATCTGAGCCCTCCCCCATGGGCCTCCCAACATGCTTGGTGAGCACATTCCAACTCCTCCTGCCCAGACCTTTACAAATTAAGGTCAATCAAGACCAATTTTTGAAGCACTCCACTAGGCATCTCAGTATTTGATTTTAAAGGTTTATTTGTACCTCCCTTGGTCACTCCCTCTCCATCCCTTCAATAACTAGTTTGTAGCCCCACTGATTTCCTCCATCACTTCGCAGCTGTCAGCCTTCGAATTCTCAAAGCACACCCCTGCGTGAATCCCGAGATCTTACAAAATCACCAGTTCATCAGCAGGACATTTTGAACTTCTCAAAACCACTACCACTCGTATGCATGATCCCACCCTGCACCCTCGAAAAGAGAGCTTGTTTTAACCCTGTGCAATTGTTAACCCATTCCATGTCCTGCAAGCATAAACCGATGAGTTGATGCTCAAAGGTACACCAGCTTCGCTAAAACACAGATTTGTGCCCCAGATTGCAACAGATTGCAGATCAACAGAGGCAGGGAAAGGCGGCACAAAGCAGCAAGGAGTTAGAACTCATCACATTTGAGTTTCAGAGGTTTTTGGTGAGGTTTACTTTTGCTTGGAGCTTTCTGTAGAGCAGGAGATGTGGAAGAGGTGATGCTGCAGTTGGATGGATATTTACAGTGTGCTCCTATTGTTAATCCAAAACAAAATCACAAGTTGAAAACGAAGTTGGAACATTGTAAGCAAAGACTATTATTGTTACATTGCTCACTATAAAAATCACTGCAGAGGCTTTTTTTTTTTTTTTTTTTACCTCATTGAGCTTTCTAAGGTCACTGTGTTGCTGGTCACTAATATGTCCTCTACTGGGGCGCAAGCAGAAACACACAGTGTGGCGTATCGTTAGTCTGTCCCCAGGTAACACTGTTCTCTTGAGATCTGCCCCCAGTAATGATGTGGCACGCTAGTAACGCTTCACTGAAAATGTGTATGCTGGATCACAGGTAGCCACTTCTAGTGATACCAGGATGATAATGGCATTTTTTACATTTAACTTTGTGAGTAATTTTAACAACCTATTAAAAAAACCCTACAAAGTGCAAGGTGGCCGATTCTGACCTCTTTTCTTGATACACAATACACCAGTGGAATTAGCCTCCATTTATGTTGATATAATTGTGTTCAGAACATAATTGATGGTAACCATACCGAGCTTGCTGAGAGCTCCTCTTTACGTCCTAAATTAAGACAGGCAGTTTCTGAAAATAGAGATCTCAGCAGTACTGACATGGCCAATAAAAGAAGCAGAAAAGCTTTTACACTCACACGCTTTCCTCCTATACCTATGTTATGAGACCCTTGTCAGCCTCCAGACCCTTTGAGTTAGCAACAAAAGCACAAGCCTCTTTTACCATCACCTATGCTCAGTCACTCGTTCTTCCACCTGGGGCACCTTTGCACACCTCTGAAAGAACCCCATGCTACCATGCCGGTGTAAAAGTAGGGGCCCAGAGATGCTACCATAATAAAAACGGTAAAATAAAACAGCACATGAAGCTTCTTCTGATGGATTTGCAGTTCAAGTTGTACATCAAGAGACAACAGAGGAAATATGATAAAGATCAAGTTTTATTGACATATTTTAGGTACAATAAATATATTTACATGTTGACATTTTAAGCATGGAGTTACATGTAAAAAAAATTGTACATGAGATCATCTTTGTGTTTCCATTTTTACATTCACTTAAATCGGTACGACAAAGATCTCTTATGGAAGTGGAGGACTTGGTAATAGTTCAGTATTACATTCCAGAAACTAGTAGTAAACACCTTGTGCAGATGATGCTGTAGAAAACATGAGGCAGACGAACTCCCAGTGGAGTCAGTATGATACAGTCGGCTGTTGAATTTATATCCTGAACTGCTAATAAACAAACTCTGTAATCCAGATTAGAGCAATACATTTGAAGTGATTCTCAAAACACCCAAATATATACAGTGTTTAAGACTTTACAGGTTAGGAAGGATCACATTCAGTAATAGTAATAGGAGGTAGAATCATGTCGACTGTTCATATTTCTACGTAGCGATAAAAAAAAAGTGCTATTACTATCACTGAATTCAAGAACAGAACTCCTGAAAAAGTGAAAAGGACAGAAGAGTTGTTAATCCTGTTTCGCCTGGCTTGCCACAAATGCTGGAGCATGTAAACAAAAATGGTTTAATCCTCCAACACAGGTAAAACTGCAAAGCAAAACTGTTAAGTACTGCTTCTCCAGTGCTTTGGGATGGGCAGCATCTCCTAAGGTGTGATACCTGCAAAAGCAACCTCATGTACCAAAGTCGGCAAAGAAAAGTACAGGACGATGCTCTCGGGGTGGGGGGGGCTATGTTTCAGGGATCCTCAGCAGAGCTGTAAGAACAGAAAGTAGAGCGAAAGACTGAATGCAAGGCACTCAGGCAGGAAAAGTCCAGAGAGGTGAAGAGAGGGAAAACAGCAGGAACGTAACAAGGATACAAATATCCTTGTGGGAATGGAAAAACGGAGGCAAATGAGATGGAAATGAGGTACAGCACAGGGTAGAGACAAAGGGGACCACTGGAAAAAAAGAAAGTTGACTTATCGTAAGGGCGCTTTGTATCAATAAAAATCGTATGCAATGGTATGGAAGATCAGCTGTGAACAAATGAGTGTTAGCATCTTGTCTTTGCTGTATCTGTAAGTGAAAATGTGTATTAATTAGAAGGTAAACTGCTGAAAGATGTTTCACCATCTAAAAAAGAAATCCTGCGAAAAAATGGCTTTGTTATTATATAAATAGAAATAAAAGTGTAAGGTCCCAGAGTCAGCCTGACAGACACAAGGAAAAAAATCCAGTGCGTATTAAAAACCGTTAGATATACACGAAGAAAATCCTGAACCACTGAACGAACATAACGTTAACACACCAGTCTTAAGTAGTGAACTTTCAAGTGACTACACATGACATCGCAATACAGCTACACTGAACTGTACACAGGCTCTTTTACAAAAATATTCTTAATCTAGAATACCGTTTAAAGTTATTTAGATGGCAAAAATCGCTTAACCCAAGTGCTGTTACATTAAATAAAAGCAGTGTAACCTGTTGAAAAACAGCGTGTGTATATAATGCCCATTTCCAGTTAGTTAGAAAAATCAGTGCATTCCACCAAGAAATGAGAAAGCAACACTAAAAGACCCAGTGAGATTAATTCCCCCTTGAGGTTTTTTCTTTAGTGCAATAAGGACCACACTTTCCACCAAAGTAAGCACAGAAGTAGAAAACAGAGGTGTTTTTTTAAATAAAAAAAACCCCAACCCTGCAAAAAGCAGCGTTATGAAGAACAAAATGATCCTTCCCAACCATATTATACCAGAAGTTGGTATACGTAAGGATCCAATATGAATCAGTGTTTTTGTACACAAGACCCTGTGCTCATGTGGGTAATAGGTAATCTCCATCATTAAAAATCAGGTTACAAAAAAACCTTACGTAAAATCCTTAGGATTTGATACTGATTGAAGACAAAATACTTCCAAGTATTATGCTTCTGAATCAATCAGAGGTTAAGGCATGATTTAAGGTAACATTGAAACAAAAGCCCCATGTTACCCTAAATAACTTCTAAAATATAAGCTAACTTTCTGCAGTCTGTTCAGGATTTGTTTCCTTCACATTTAGTTTCTCACCCAACATGCTGCTAAAAAGAAAAAAACAAAAGCACAAAAAATAATTTCAAAAAAAGATTTGTTGTTTCTCTGAACAAAAATGCCTTTTTGACAGTGAACAGGTGAAGCCAGATTTCTACCTGCGAGTATTACCACTCACGTAACAAACACAGTACTACGCGGAGGACAAGAACAACACAATACTACACCAGAGAACAAATCCAAGATATAGCCCGAGTTAGACAAAAAAACAGGCCAAAACAACCCCAAGAAACGAAACCCTGCACCCTCCCGCCCGCCCTCGCACCCCAGCCGTAAGGGCAACGCACCCACACACACATACAGACACGCAGTTACTGTGTGTAACGATAGGAAGCACCTACAGCTTCCAGGAAAACCGCACAATTTTAAACTAAACAGATAAAAAATTACTATGTTTAAAAAAAATATTAAAAAATTCAACATCAAGTTGTTTTCTTATTTCAAGTACCTAGATCACGTTAAGAAAAAAACAACAAAGACCCTGAAGGCTGTTCTGGAATAACCTACAGTTCTATGAAAAAAAATATCTCATCTACACCCTTGCAGTGGAAAGCTGACATCAAAGAACTAAAATGCTCAGTCTGCTATGCATTTTACTGGCTACAAGGCCTTTTTTTTTTTTTTTTTTTTCTTCCTCAGAAATTCGGAAACCTGAAGTGAATCTTCAGATTTAAATTGGGGAATAAACTAGGTATCTGCAAATACTTTACAGAGGGTGTGCCAGTATTTACTCTTCTTTCCCAAAGTCATACTGGAGATGTATGCGGGCCAAGAACAACATCCCTGTCTAAATTTATCCTCTAGCACTACTTAAGAGATAAACACTTGCATGCAAGTTCCTCCAGCTATGAAGGTGCTATGGACCTGTCCTCCTCCTGCCTAGCATCACATATACCAAGTTTTTTCAACACTGCACATAGTTCCATAGAATCACAGAATGGTTTGGGCGGGAAGGGACCTTAAAGATCATCTAGTTTCAACCCCCCAGCCACAGGCAGGGACACCTGCCGCTAGACCAGGTTGCTCCAAGCCCCATCTAACCATCACACAGCATACGTGCCACATCAGTTGCTAACATTGTGATGAACCAACGTGTTACATGACCAACTTGAATTACGTGTAAAACCAAAATATCCCAAACTTTTGAGAACAATATTACACGACAGACCTGATTTGTACTTGGTACAGCACAACAGAACAAACCTAGAAACCCCATGCCCTGGTCTGACAGCGCACTGTATTTCCCCTCAAAAGTTAAAGGACTGAGATTTATTTTTTTTTTTAAATTAAAAAAAAGTAGAACATTCCACTAAAATACCACAGATCATATGGCCAATCCAATCTTTTAGTCAAGGCAAAATATGATTAGTTGCTACAAGAGGAAAACAAAATAATTTGAAAAAAAAAGTTGGCTCCATATAATCACCTACTAGAGTTGCCCATTAAAATCATTATAAAATTATGCTAATAGAAACTGTGAACAAATAATACACAGATCAGGATATATGTATTGACTTACTAGCATCTTTATAAAAATTTGAAGATATACACAAAAACACCACAACATTTATGGAACTGTATCCATTAAACTTAGATAAGACAACACAAAAAACTAACAAATAGCTAAGATGTGGTTGACTGTAAGCACTTTAAGTAACATTTTAATTTTAAAAGGTCAATATTTACATACTACATTAAATGCCTTTTTTTTTTCCATTTTGCATCATATTTTGAATGCATGATAAAGAAAGAACAAGATAATGGTTGCAACAGATCTTCCAAGAAAGTGAACTGAAGATGCTCAGATTTAACTATGTGCTGAAAGAGAACATGGCAAGAACACGTCCATCTAGTTTTACTTCTGCTTTCTTTGGGTTTTTTTTGGGAGGAGACAACAAATGGATCTAAAAGAGCTGTTATCATCCAAACTGATCATTGCCAAGAGATCCACTTTTAAGTCAGGATTTGAGAACTAACAAAACAGGAACATTTTAACAAATGACTCACCTAATTGCTACTTTTGCTACTGAGTTTAAGATATTAGAGAGTTATGGTGACAACACAGGGTGTGAGTATGTATGTATGTATGTATATAATAAAATGCATACAGACATACATACATATAGTATATTTACATATAATAAGGTACAGCAGGTACCCAAGTATTGACTGCGATAAGCAGCTAAAATCATAACCAGCGATCCGCCCGTACCCTGTCTATGCACAAGCAATAACCAACTGCAACTGCCTTTAAAGAGGGTGCATGTAGTCATTAAACAGGCATTGCTTATGTTGCCTCCTGCATTTAAAATAGATCTGAGGCAATTTCACATCTTTATTCTAAAGCCACACATTTGTCTCAATTTAAAAAAAAAAAACAAAAAACAAAAAACAAAAAACCAACAAACCAACAAAAAACAAAAACAACAAACCCAACTGAATAAAAATTCTTAAAACTTAAAATTGGCTGAACCTCAGCCTCTTTGGGATGGATTCAAAACCCAAAGCTGGAGCATTTCTACAAACTACTTTGACTTTTGAATCAAACCCATATTCTTAGGCTCCAAGAAACCCTCTAACCCCAATAACGTTTGCTTCTGACAGGACAGCTGATCAACTGCAGATGTTCCTACTGCTGAACTCAGCTGCTGGCCTGTCTGGCATTCGCATCTAACCCAGATTTCCCGACACGCACCATTACCGCTCCACTCCAACACGTCTTCCCATCCTTCTCATCACAGAGAAGCTGCTCCCTAACAGTGGCATGAATAACTGTTTAATGACTTGTTTCCAAGATGAGAATTTACTTCTTTAAAATAAAAACTACGTAACCTGAGGCGGCAGCGCAGGGGTCCTAGCGCTCGCGGTGGGAGGGGGCACATCACCTCGCACATCTTCAGGGTCGGCTCCCGCTGGGCACCTCCTACCTACAGCTCATTCTCTGTCCTGGGCTTGGCTCTACCCTGAAGCACTAACAGCACTTTCTGTATAGTAATTGTACTGAATATTATTTAATATGCATAAATGAGGAACTATACAGATGGCTGTAAAACTAACTTCCATGCAAAATTCTCATGATGTTCCTGTGTCTCATCACTATGTTGTACACAGGCTTAAGAGTATTCTTTCAGTATTTCTCCCGGTGCAGTATTACCAAAGTACCACAGTATTCTGTATGATTTCAATGAACAAAGAACAGTTTTACCTAGATGACTTTTGACAGGATCTATTATTCAATCATTATTTTTAGTAGCTTCTACTTAATTGAAAATCTGGACCAAAATTGTAAGAAAGCCAATTAGGTCTTTATGATTTGGCTACCATCAAATCTTAATAGTAATTTAAAAGATCTATGGTAATATAAACTTGCTTTCCATGCTTGGCATGCCTATTTTGGACCCCATTCGCAGCTGTTTCATTACAGAGCAATAATATTCTTCCGCGGTCACTCAGGTAAGAAACCTGTAAGGTTTCTGTCAGCCCACCCCAACTGCTCGATTAGTAGGTGGAGTTCTTAAAAGTATTCCTAAAATAAAGGACCAAGCAAAAGCTCACAGTCTAAAAACTATGGAAACGTTCATAAAAAGTGGAATCCAATATAAAGATGACATTTTAGTTAAGTTTATTCAGAAGTAACTGAAAAAATTGTTCCTTTGGCAACACCATCTAGATGGTTCTAACCAAAAGGAAATATCACACATTTTACTTTGAATAAAATATAAGCTCCTTAATGTTTGCATGTAATTTTTGGAAACTGCCACATCCACCAGCAGATTCACAATGTCCTTATAGTCCTGTATTTATGGGGAACACCACATCAACCCAAGTCCTTTCAGTTACTCGTTTCTTATGGTTCAGCGTTAAGTCACAAAATAAATCTCAAAGGAAAAAAACTAATCAAAATAAAGCATAAGGCAATCATGAAATGCTAGCCCAAAAGAGCTATTAGGAATGCATCGCTCTTCCATGTAACATTTCTCAAGTGAGCCACCAAAAGTTTCTTTTTCCTTGTGTCTGGAAAAAGGGTCATTTAAAATAACCTAGGTACAACTTGCAGTTCACTACCCCACGATGCTACTGAAGGGCAAAGATCCTTGTTTCTAACAACCACGGGAAAATACAGCCGTGTTATTCCTACACAGGGTTTTATGGAATAAGTGGACTTGGAAGGAGAAGATGGAAATCTGGGTTGGAATAGAAAAATGCAAAGACAGACTGAACTTATTTACAACGATCAAAACTACAATTTTCCAGTGTCACCTCCACAGCTTCTCAGCATACTGCTATTCAGTGAAGTAGACCACGTTTAAATCTATGCAAGAATACCTTCTGTGCTCTCAGATACGCAACGTAACTAATGTGTTTTGTTTAGAAAAGTGAGTTTTCATTCAAATACCTCGCACTGAAGATAAGAGCAACCATTATCAAATATTCTTTGCTATGAAGAAAGTTTTTCAATCTTTCGATGTAAACGTTCTCGCTCAAGTCACTGTAGTCACACAGTAGGATCTTGAAGAACAGTGTCTACATGCATTGAAAGCATTTTGAAGAAAACATCTGTAGTTCCACGTGGTTACAACAGAATGTGAACAAACCAAACAGAAATTCCACTTTTGCAGATCCTCTCAAGTTCAGCTCTTCTGGAGAACATCTTGCTGCTTTCTGTAGTTCAACATAGCAATTAAAGACTAAGCTGAAAGGTTTCACAACCCGATGGTTTTGCCACTGTGCCTCATGTAGCTCCACAGTATGCTTCTGTTAGTGTCAGGGTTTCTCTCAGCAGACATCACTCAACTATCAGTGCCACGTTTATGTGGGACAGATCTATCATGTGCCTGTTGAAAGTTAAAAGAGATTTAAACCTGGTACTCAAACTGATTCTAGGGGTGGAGAACAGACAAGGAGGTTCTATGAAGGTCACTAATAAACAGATGCTTGATTGGATTAAGAGAGACAGTGAGCAGAGGAGACTGATTTAATCTTGTGAAGGGAGGGAAGGAACCGAGGCAGCAGCAGCAGTGCTTACTTATTTACCTGTGGAATTTCTGTTGAAATGCTAAAGCATGTGCTGGCTCCTTAAATTTTGCTATGGCTTTCCGTTGTTGAGGAAGCATCTGTAAACTCTGTAGAGACAAAAAGCCAAAACATATTTTTAAAATTCACTTAAGAGGTCCACTTACGAAACCTCATTTTGCACCAAACGGATTGAAATTCTGCCATATCTCTTTTCTTTTATTGGTGTCAAGGGAATGGAAAAAGCCCTCTGAGACTGCAGTCAGGGACCCAGCTGAAGCTGTCTGAGCTGGTGGCATTAAGCAACTGTACCAATGGAAAAGCCAGACCATTGCTCGTTAAGCAAAGGCAACAGCTCTTCAATTCAGTCCATACAGATGAACCAAACCCTGCAGCCAAACTCCCATGAACCGAATAAGAAACATTCCACTGGGCAGAGCTCAACTTCACACAGAAACAACTGGAGTCATTCACCTGATGTACGTTTTAGGATCAGGGCTGTCCATAGGTTAAACAGGATAGAAACAGGGAAAAGCAGCAGTAGGTTTTGATCTCTACACACTGTATATCCTCACACTGTTTTAACAAAAACAAGTGGCTAGCTCTTGACACCAACCACCACACAACCCCGATGAGATGGCTTAGGTCACCACTTCCAAGCCCTCCTAGTAATGGGAAACCATGCAACACACGTCTACCCAAACAAGTCCATCTGATATGTGCTGCCCCGTACCATGAGAGCAGCATTTCACAACACTGTAGCTATCAAAAAAAACCCCCTATGTAGTATCGAGGTCTCCAAAACCATAGCATGCCTCAGCCAGGGCTTTGGAGAACACGTGTCCTTGCTCCCTGCCTTAGCAGGACATTCAGACAATGCCAAGATGATTCGAGAGAGCAATCCTGTGGCCTTGGTAATGAGAAATTATCAGACTTATTTATTTATTAATGTATTAACTTATTATTCAAGTTGATACTTCAAGTTAGCACTTTAATTATAACAGTGTACTTTTCAAAAAGAGCAATTCGAGAAGATGAGGTTTTACACGTTTCAGTAGGTACACCCCCAACGCCACGGTGATTCCAGTACCTCACAGGGAGTTTTGGATGGGCTCCGCTCAGCACATCCAAGACAGAATTGTCCTGATTCACCTCCCAGTTTCCAATTGTTCTTATAGCTTTGGATACAGAATTAGAGAATTACTAACCTTTTCGGCGTGCAAGTTTCTAATAAAGCCAATCCTGGTTTGTACTGAGTTTTTTATATATATATACACACACACATGTTTATGTATGTATATAGGCACGTTAAGACTTTTCTGGACTTTATTATAACCTACCGATGGGTAGGTATTAGCCTGATTATCTGATCCTACGTGTAGCCTGGAGCTCAGCAGCATCCCCCTGCATCTGGATGATTCCAGCACTCTGATGGTCACACTCCAGGATTTTAAACTTCACCTGCAAAAATTCTGTATCATCACCTAGACTATTAAAAAAGTACCACATGTCTTTAGACTAAACTGTTCCTAGGGAACACTCGTTGATACATTTTAAGGGTGACATACTTTTGAGATCTCTCAGTGAAAGAATTTTTAACCCAACTAATGTGTTCCCTGTTCATTCAATCGAATGCAGCATTTTTAAGCAAGATGTCAAATGCCTAGATGAAATTTGCTATTAAAATTGCCTACTTACATCTTTTTTGAACAGGTAAGCCTCACGTTGATAAGATGCCTATTTAACAAGAGCCAAGGCACCTGATAGACATAATTCTCTGTATCTAAGCCTGACAATTCAGCTCTAGGCTCTTTCTGTAACTTATCTGTGATTTTAAAGTAATTAATTTTGGCAGTAGCTACCTTGTACCTTCTCGTAATTGACAGGAAACTTCCCTCTCAGCAGGAAAATCACAGAAGTTTAATACTTCCGTCACTCCTGTGGTTTCAAAGTGAAAGCTGAGGAAAAGTTAAAGGATTCAGCAAAACCGATAAGCATCAGCAGGTTAATTTGCACTGTATAGTTTTTTGAAAGCTGCTACAATGGAAAGGTTTAGCTAAGTCACTGTAACTTCTCAGTTTCTGAGCTGGCAGGGATGGGTTTTAGCTTTAAAAAATGAAAACACTTGGCAGATGATTTTTGGTTTTTTAATCAGAAAGCTCTGGACAAGGTTAGGCACATTTTACCAACGAGAATACAGTCATGCTGCAGAAAGCGTCAGTGAAAGACCCTGGACAAAGCTCAGTTCTCCTGGAAGTTATCTACTGGAGTAGGTGAAGGAGGTGTTGAAGTTTGTGTTCTCCTCCTTTACTGATGCCACTTTATTATTATTTATAGAACTGTATGTAATACACATCCTTTTGACATCACTTTTCTGGCTAGAAGAGAACTAAGGATTAAGTAAGTCCTATCACTAAGGATTAAGTTTTGAAGACTAAGAATTAATCACAGCCATTAAAAAAGATTTATAAACAAGAGACTTGTAAGAGTTGAAAAAAATTCTCAGAATTACAAATAAGAAGGGAAAAAAAGAAAAAAAAGAGAAGTAAATCTGTTCCTTTCAAAAGAACTTGATACTTTTAATATGAGAAAAAGCTGTTTAAATCACTGAAAGGATGAGTATTTCAGAGAACAGTCAAACAAGAGAGGCTGGAAAAGAACTGAGAGATGCATCCCTTCAGCTGTACCCTGCATGTTCTACCATCGATCTGCTTGTCTTCCCCCCCGAGCTGTCCTGCTGACAACAGACCCTCGCAAAGTCAGGTCTCACACAACTACCACAGGTTACTTCTCCCAATGCCTTACACTCCAGACCCGTTTGTGATCAAATGAAGACGACAAGCTGCACTCAGTGACCTTTTCCACAAGAATGGATCTATTATTGCATTAATATTCTTGAGATGCACAGCAGCAAGATTCGATTTTGCAGTTTATACACCCGTAATGATGAATTATTAAGAAGCTGCTGAGTAATTAGTATACAAAAAACTGACTAAAGAAAGACATTCTGCTGTAGTGCAGACTTACTAACAAAATTAGGTGAAGTATCTAAATACTATTATAGACAACTTATTTAAAATTTCATATGAATTAATAAAGTTTATTGACGGACTAGTTTGGGTATTATGTCACAGTCTGTTCTTAGGTTGCATTACTGTCTTATTTTCCAAAGGAAAAAAACCCCAAACCATCCAACACTGCAATCAAACCACTAAATACATTTTAATACTCAATTGCTTTGGCAACAAGGCATCAATTCTTGGATAGATCTACTGAAAAGCATCTTTATCAGATTTCATTTCACTTGTCAATACAGACAACTGAAAACAAAAAGGCAACCCATCTGATCCTTTGCTGAACTGCCTAACCACCCCCCATCACACAGCCCAGGGTCTTCTCAACTACTGCAGTTACACGTACCTAGGTTTAACAAAAGAGGGAACTAATGCAACACAAATAATACCTCTCCAGTTGGAAACTGTCCGAAAAAATTTAATTAGAATAGTTTTAATACAAATTCTCAGCCTCCACTGTGTTCAAACTATGTGTTGAAAATGATGCAGAAATCACTTCACTCTTTTTTAGGTATATACACCTTATTTAGGTATAAAAAAAAGTTCAGGTTTTGTTTTAACAAGAAAAGGCAACAATTGCCAAGTTACTTTGACGATATGACCACCATGGCCTGAAATACCACAAATGTATCTTTGCTGACAAAGATTTTTAATATCTCAACAGAAATCGTGACCTACATTGAGTTTTCAAACAAATCTTCATTTACTGTGACTTGCAAGTATGAACATTACTCATCCAGCTAACAAAGATCTCTTGAAAATTTATGTTCTGATTTTGGGACAGTATCTCCTTACTTGCATTACTATTCAGATCCTGAGTTTTATGTTTAACAACACTGACAGTCAGGCACAGGACAAGCAGGTACGATTCTGCCAGAGTGTAGGTCTGAGCTGCTGCTATTCCACCCCGAGCAGATAGGTTATCGGCTGAGCATACAAACTAGCGTTCCACTTCCGTGGAAACCTGAAGTAAAATAACTGCATACTCATCCTATTGGATTATTTCTGTCTCCTTGAATGCAGGATGATATGCAGTTTAGAGCTGATCCTGCATTTGAATCATGTTAACAGCAATAGTCTAAAGAAAACACATTTTTTTTGTGTAACCTGTGGAATTTTATTAGCTCAAAGTGCTGCTGAAGGCATTATCTTCAAAGATTTACTTCACCAGCTTCTACTTTTGTTGGTTCCAAACACAAAATTAATTTTGTGTATCTTCATCATGTTACCTTGATAGTTTAACACACTTCATTTTTTAAAATTTTTTAAAATACTTTGGCAGTCTTTTTTTTTTCCCCACTGGTAACATTCAGTGCTTCTAGCATCCCTAACATTCTCAAATAGTTTTAGTGCTTGTACATTCGCTACAAGGTGATCCTGAAATAACCTCCCAGAAAGCTGTTACTTTTAATCATAATCTTTCACCAATCAGACTATCCACTGTATCAGCCAGCTTACTTGTAAAGAACGCTCTACTAAATTTTCAAAATTATTGGTACCACTGTCTAATGTGTTTCATTAATGTAAAAATCCATACAGGTACAAGCATTCACCTTTCATTTTTAAAGTAAAACCTGAATTACTGCATTAGCGATCGTAGAGTTTGCCCAAGAATAGAAGCTTACCCATCACGTTTTCAGTATTATTTTTGCTTCCCCACAATATATCTAACTTGTATTTCCAGCACAATATTGTACATCAGGATAGATCACTCACCAATTACTGTCATGGGCAAAACAGACTCGACTTGTGAAAATTAATTTATTGCCAATCAAATCAGAGTAGGATGAGGAATAAACCTGAGTCTTAAGAACACCTTCTCCCCAGGCTCCACTTTACTGCTGCATTCTACCTCCTCCTGCAAGCACCACAAGGGGCAGGGAATGGGGCTGGGGTCAGTTCATCACACATTGTCTCTGCCTCCTTCCCCCCCACACCACCCACCCGCCCCAGCATGGGGACCCTCCCACAGGAGACAGTCTTCCACGAACCTCTCCAACGTGAGCCCTTCCCACGGGCTGCAGTTCTTCACACACTGCTCCAGTGTGGGTCTCCCACGGGGTCACAAGCCCTGCCAGCAGCCCTGCTCCAATGTGGGCTCCTCTCCCCACGGGGCCACAGGTCCTGCCAGGAGCCTGCCCCAGCATGAGACTCACACAGGGTCACATTCTCCCTCGGGCATCCCCCTGCTCCAGCATGGGGTCCTCCAGGGGCTGCAGGTGGGAGTCTGCACCATCACTAACCTCCATGGGCTGAGAGGGACAGCCAGCTTCACCACGGTCTTCCTCACAGGCTGCCAGGGAACCTCTGCTCCGGCGCCTGGAGTCCCCCCACCTCCTCCTGCACTGACCTGGGGGGCTGCAGGGCTGCTGCTCTCACATAAGACTCAGCTCCTCTCTCCAGCTGCTGTTGCACTGGGGTTTTTTCCCTTCCTAAATACATTATCCCAGAGGAGCTGCCAGCATCGCTGATGGGCTTGGCCAGCAGCGGGTCTGGGTTGGAGCCAGCTGGCATCAGCTCTGTCAGACACAGGGGAAGCTTCTAGTGGCCTCGCACAGAAGCCACCCCTGTAGCCCCCCCACTGCCAAAACCTTGCCATGCAAACCCAATACACATTTCTGAAAAAGTAATTCAGCGTGTTGGTTTTAGACCCAAGGCAGTATCATGAAGAAGCTAACAGCATCAGACAGGTCTTCATACAGTACCAGAGACAACCGTTCTCTCATTTTCAAAGAGCACGTAACACTAAAGTAATCCTTAGTTTTATGGTCTCTGTTATAATGATAAAAATAGGAGTTTATCTTTCCCAAAGTATTGCACCTCATTAGGAATTTGATCTGAATTTAGTATTATTCTGTAACCTACTGATTTTAAAAGGGCAGTTGGGTGAAGCAGGGAACAAACGGCCATGCAGCACTGCCTCTGGAGACGGGCATCATTTGACTTCCCATTTAATGGGAGGACACTCACGTTTCCTCCACAAGAGATCTCCCTGCTGCCACACTGCGCTCCACTAGACTCTCCTTCTATCATTAATTCCTGAACTGAAATATCACAATCTTCCCCAAACGTCACCGCTCTGAGTGAACAACTTCATTCACATCTTCTCTTTAAGTTGACCTAGTCAGATGTTCACCAGAGGATGAAAACCCCTTCCCAGATCCACTCAGGTGTAAAGGATTGACAATACATACAACAACTTCCAAGGGATTTCAAATGACTAGTTTACTTTATGGATTCAGGCATACAGATCTACCATACAGCGCTTCCCGAGACCAACCTGAGATCAGTGGTATTCTGGGCATGTTCCCATTTGACTCTGGAGAACAGAGATTACATTCTGACATATCCTCAGCATTAAAAATAAAAAACTGGTTTAGGCTGAGCAGGAGTATTTCATATGGAAAGAATTTAGACAGCATAGAGCTCAAACTGATCTTGATTATCTCCTCTTTCTGCTTCCTTAGGCACTGCCATGGGAAGATGCAGATCTTGTGTTGAATGGAAAAATACAAAAAAACGACTATTTCATGATCACTCATGCTTTTGATTGAGAGGTTGCCTACAAACTGTTTTTAAACATACCATTTAATTCAACAACTTAAGAAATCAGCAGCTCTGGCTTTTTCTGCAACTGAAGCACTGACAGCAACTAAAGCATGAATATCACAAATGGACCATTCCCTCTGCAGACCTCTTTAGGCCTGCAGACCTACGCTGCCCTCAAATTTCTCCTTTACACACGCTCTGCAATTAAATCTACACTTTAACAATATCAGCCGAAATTACATTAAAATAGCCTGTATGATAATAGCAGCATAATAACCTCTAGTTTTGCTTTACTGCAAAATAAAGAGCCTTGAGACAAGCAGCAGGACATCCACAAGTAGAAAACGAGGATCGCTTGCAGAAAGCAAACATCTTTGACACAAAAACTCTTAGAGGTTACACAGAGAAGATGTTAAAAGGGAGATAACAGAGCACTGAGAGATGGAAAGCAAGCAGGTAGGAGTGAGACTGGAGCAAGCACTCATTTCAATTAGAGAGACATATAGGAAATATAAGTTTTCTCCTTTACTTAATTTCTTCCACCGAAGTAAATGGACTACCTGATAGACCACACATTCAATTCATCACTGGGGTTAGGATTAGGAGTGGCAGTCCACACGAAGCTGTGAAAAACATGTCTATACACAAAGAAAGTATAAACTTTCCTAACTAACAGTCTCCAGCGCGTGATCCAACCTGCTCTGCAACAAGTCAAATAGCAGCATGGCAGGCACTTCCTAAACAGAAAGATCACATTCCATTTATTCTTCCGTCCCATCAATAAATGCAGACATATTTTTATTATCCTTGCAGTCTCCTGACACCTGAAGCACCTTTTCCTGGGAGCAACCCTTCCTAGCCATTACCAACAGGCATAGAGGCTGGGATAGAATGTATTTATTTTATCCTCAGCTGTTGCAACTAATCTCTTCCACCTTCTGTCCCTTTTTTCTGCTACCTTTTGACTTTCTAGTATCTGCCTGTAAAAGTGCTCAGCTTTCCATCTCCGTGTGCAAGATGAGATGAGAAGAAAGGATCTTCTCCCATCACTGAGCTGGGCATCTGCAGCTCACATACTGCTCCACAGCAGGGCTGAACTGGACAGGCACATGATGGAGCTGCTCTTCTCTTCCCCTAGCCCCAGGGATGGAGCAGGACTGCCCATGTCATGTCTCCTCCCACAGCTTCTACAACAGCTGAAAATGTTTTTGCAGGTAGGAAGACCACACAGGTCACCCTGCCAGCCCTGCACGCCTTGTGTGCCTTGTCATGTGGAGAACCACCCCGCTGATCTGCAAGAGGACTCATGTTCTGGGCGTGCTCCTCCATGTGTGCTTCTCATTTCCACCAGTATGTCTTTAAACTAAATTCAGCAATTTTTAAGTGTCAATGCAGATGGTTGCTTTTACCCTAACTGAGCACTAGGTAGCACTGTCACTCTAAGAAAGTGAAGAGCAGCACATCAACATGGCAATTGTTTTTCCCTTCTGAGACCAAAAAACAAATTACTACATTATCAGAGTAAAACCCATATTTGTAAAACTACTCAAAATATACCTACAATCAATACATTCTCATCATCTCTGATATACAACACTGGGAATTTTTCCAAGTATTTATTTTTCCTTTTAACATCAGAATTTATGATCTTAAATCTTCAGAAAGCAATACTGAGATTTTGGCACGGATGTTTTATGTTTGCAATCATTTGATGTAAGAAAAAATAATTAAAGATGATGACAGACTACCTCCACAGAATATCAAATTACCTGGAGATCTAGCAAATGATTCCCTCTACCTGCCACCATCCTAAAAAAAAAAAATAATATCTGAAGGTGGCACAACTAGCTGAACACAAGCCTCTCTGGACAGTGTAAACGTTAAACCTGGATTCAAGAGCACCACAAAAATGCACAGCGTATTTCATGACCTTTGCAATTTATTAGTAATCTACTTTAGCAAGTGGTTCTGGATGGATGTGTACTCAATGTCACTGCTCCAGCAGCCCCCATGAGGCTCTATTTTGGAGGTGTGCTCAGAAATCTTCTGTACATTCCAACACGTCAGAATACATAATTTTATTTATAGCATGTAATTATTTTAGATTCAGCACTCAGATCTTACTGCAGGTGTATTATTTGTATCTGAAAGCTTATCCTGTCCAGAAAGAGTCTGACAGCAAGCCCTATGTTGAAAGGAAACACTTCTCCAGCTAAATTAATCATGTTCGAGTTGTAAAATGCAGCTATGACTCAGGGGCTGTTCCTGGAGCCCCAAAGATTTTCTCCTATTCAGTATCTTCAGAATCTTAATGGTCTTTTTTTCTCCTATGTTAGTAACAGAGAAGTTTTAATGAAGCAACGATGAGAATTAGAGAGCCTTCAGTGACTAAGCAATCCAGGGTATTTCAAAGCTCATATATGGGAAAAGATAATTTTCTCCATTTCTAAGGTATAAGGGAAAAAATGCTGAATTTCCAGCTTAAACTGAGAAAGTCTCCTTCAGCTTCTCTTATATGTCCTTAGCTATTCCCAACCCCTGACCACCCCCTCAATGCAAGCTGACGGCACTGAACACTACACATTGAGGAAAGTCTCTGCAAAGTATTTGTACCTCAATAATGATACTGACATAAAAAAGCTAAAAATAAAAATCCAACCCATTTGTACCCAGAAAAACAGAGCAATCTCTTCCTCCCCATTCACTCCATTGATAAATTATACACTTTTTCCATAAATACAATAAAACTTTCTGTTATGGCAGTGAAGATCCTCTTCCTGAGAAAACACATGCAGGACAAGCACACTGCAACAAAATTGGGATACTGCTATGCATCTGAAAACAGGAGCTGGTGTGGGATCAACTGCTCTACAGATGCACCAGTAGGGAAGGTATGGATTAAGCAGAACTCCTGTACCAGGTGGGACAAGTGCTCGTGATCTGTTCTTGTCAAGGAGCAGAGGTCATTCCCCTTCTCCGGGAGCTATGCCTCAGCAAAGCCATTCCCACATTCACGTCTTGACTGCAGCAGGAATTGATACACCAGGCAACATTCAGATTTATGAGCTCTGTTTGCACATTGCCTTGAAGCAAGATGCTTCGCTTACCATTACAGGCGTATGTCCAACAGTTTGGACCTTTAACCAGGTATTTGGTCTTGGATAATCAGTACATGTCATTTTAAGACACTGCCCAGGTATGCAGATAACAGATAATCTGACTCGGATTTGAAATTTCTTTTACATTTGCAAAAAAGAAGCATGAAAATAAACACACACCCCCCAAGATAAATAAAAATCAAGAAACTGGTATCTCAAGAGTTCAGTTCGTCAAGGAAAATTTTGCTGAATATAGTCAATAGCTAGAGACAGGATATTCTACCTCTTAAAGATGGAGTCAGCTACAACTGGCTCCCCTTTCCCTCCTCATACTACCTCCTGAACTTTATCTCAACCAGCTGAAAACCTGGGCACCTCGCTTAATTTCAAAAAAAGTGGCTGAATTTCTCACCTTGCTGTTTCCTCACTACAGTCATCTCCCCAAACTCCTATTTCGGTTCATCAAGCTGCACCACTTAATCTTAGATCAGAGCTCGGCACTGCTCAAGATCTCTTTGCTCTGGGCATGGCCATGGCCATGGCCATGACCTGCCCTTGCTTCTCACACATTCTGTCCTCATGCATGAAACCCTCAAAAAGCCTGCGTTGGCATTCACTACCTGGCTCTCTTCAGTGGCTCATTTCTATACTCCTCATTGCAAGTCACTGACATGAAATGCATTTTAAAGGAAGAATGAGGATATAACCAAGTAGAGCATCCCTTCACTATCAAAGCCCCCTGACCATTTCAAGTTGGCGAGGGATTTTGTACAGCACCGAGCACAATCACTAGTAGAAGCATTAATTTACAGCCACAACAAAATCCACTCATTCACTTCAGGCTACTGATCTCTGAAAATCTAGCACTATCTATATAAAAGTGATTGCTGTGAACAGGGACAACACAAATTTTCAGACATTTGATTTTCAGTTCTTGTCTTACAAGGCACTTATAATTGCTGCTGCCTCTTCCTCATTTGGTGCGTTAATACTTCTGTGGTAACACTTCTCATGGTACCAAAAAAACCCCACCCCCAAGGGCTAAATATCGCATATGGTGGTACCGGTCTCATATTCTTCCTACAAAAGGATCGCTTCACCCCTGCGTATCTCACCATCCACACTTGTGAAACATCATTCAGCCACAAACAAGCCAGGATATCTCTAGCCTTCGGTAAGTCAGACTTGAAATTCAAATACAGAATCAACACAAAAGCCTTCTGCACGATTAGCTAAATTCAAGCATCTCTTTCAAGTACTACTTCTAGTTCTTTGAGAAGGTGAAAACAGATGATTTTGAAACCATAATTTCCAAAGGTACAGCTGATGCTGCTGCAAGAACACAAGTTCTATAGGGCACAGGGATACATCAAATCCCACTAGAAAATTAGTTATTTTTTTCTCCTGTAAGTACATCCTTCTAAACTGGTCTGTGACATTGAATTGAGAGAACAGAACTTAGAGTCTGCTATGAAACAGCAAGTACTGAATAAATTTTTTAGCACATTCTCAATAACTTCTGTCAATTGTGAGTATTTCCTAGCAGGGCCTCTATTAATCTCCTTCTAATATTCTCATGCAAGATTTAGCAAGTAAACACTGAATAAACGTGCTTTGGGACCGTATGAATAATTTCCTAGAGTACTACAGAACACGAAGGGACAAAGTATTTTGTGAAGTATTTTTTGCTTTCACAAACAAATTAAACCTCTCTGAATTGATGACATAAATAATTCAGCATTATTCTATCGCCTAAATTGGGAAGAAGTGAGGCAGAGTGTACAGTGGCCTGTTTTGCAAAGAGAGATGATCCCACTAACAGGAGTCCCACAGAACAGCTCCAATTCATGCACTGCATTTGTCTGAAAATGCTGATCCTGTCAAAAGGAGCACTGAAAACTGCAAAAAAAAAAAATCAAGCAAAAAAGTGCTCCTCATCTGTACCTATCATTATTCATTGACTGATATTTTCAAATGTATTAACAATAAATCAGACAGGGCCTCCTAAGCCCTTCAGTGCTTTGAAGACCTCCTGTTTTCCTAAAATCGGTTTAACTGACGCATCACTGCCAGGAGGCAGCTTACGAACAGAAGCATTACAGCAGATACATCAGTGTGCACATGTGTGTGTCTCAACCTTGCTCACAGGCCTCTCTTAAAGAGAAACTTTAAAAAAATAAAGGGCAAATAAAATCCTTGAGACTGTGTTTTCATGTGAAAAAGTAGGCGGTGCTACATGGTATAAAATCTCCACCGGGTAGTGGTTATTAAGTGCTCTTACCCCAGGACTGCAATGACAGGAAAAGGTAAATGTCAAAAAAGGGGGTGGGTAAAAAGCCAACAATAAAAACAATGACAGCAATCAAAAATACATTTTCTTTGATATGATCATTTGGCTTTAACAACCTCACCAAACGGGCAGGCTTGTACTGTCTAAAAAAAATAAAGGAGACAGCACAGGAACTCCAAAATGAAGGAGACTTTTGCAGCAGGAATGTGATGGTTAGCAAAATCCTACCGTACCTCCCATGCCGCAGCATCATCACTTGCTTGTCTTTGCTACCAGGTGTAGCATGTGTGGGTGGGGGTGCCTTCAAACATAAATTACCAATAAACACACATTGTATTTAGTGTCAGAGAATTAATTGAGCTTTCCAGAATGAAAGCCTTTTGGCACAAAAATGATAAACCGAGGTTGACCTACCTGAATGGGTCCCACTGACATCAGCAGGTTTTTCAGTTGGACATCAGTAGTTGATGAAGAAAGCCCTTCAACTGACACAATACAGGGCTGAGGTTTGCACTCCACCACTCGCAGGTTCTGTTTATTTGGCATCAAGCGTCCTCGGCCCATCTGGCCTGCTACTCCTCTGCCTCTGCCGTGCATAATGACCTGCCAACAACAAAAGTAACAGTATTTTGATTTACCTACCTAGTGCTTCTGCTCACCACATTTGACAGACAATATAAAAGTTGGCCATTTACTTAAAGACCGGATTAAAATACAAGTTGATTTAAAACAGCTTGTTGCTGTTTGCTGATTTGAAAGGCCACTTATTAACATATTCATCCACTGCCTACATGAACCCCTTAGAAGGCCAGCAAGTTAACATATATTGAATTATATATATTCATATATTGAATTATATATATTGTGTTGAGGCTGAAAGCCTGGGCTTCAGCACAGATCAACCAAGTCGTGGAGGGTCTCAGACCAAAACATATAACCTAGATTTCAACACTGATCACATCAGCAGCATGTGTTCAGCTCCCATACTTCAAGTCTGGCCAGAAATACCAACCAGTGATTCCTCTCCTTTTTCTCCTCTCAACCCACAAGTAAATTTACGTATCCACCAGATCAGCAAACTGCTTCAAGCACCTCCAGCCTCTATTACAACCAACGCCTCGTCTGTTATCAGGACTGAGTACTCATATATGCTAAATAACTTTTAAAACAACTTTTTTCAAAGCTCCTTTTCCCCTCAAGTCCTACAGGATCTGGCACCACAGTATCCTCTGGAAATGGGTGGGTTTAATTCTTATGAATTAAAGGTAGAACAGTTGGAGGGAGAAAAACCAACAATGAAACAGTAACAAACATTAAACAGAGTTAACACTTAACATGGAGTTAACACTTAACACAGTTTCTTCATTCTTGGAAAGCCTATGGAGGGTAATGACTTTTCACACCTCTGCATCAGCACAGAAACTTTATCCTTACATGAAGCAGGAAGATTATGGCTTTGATTCAAGACCAAGAAATAACTTTAAAGCCAAAATACTAGCTATTTTCAGGGAGTGTGCCAGTTTGCAAATGCAGAGAAGGCACACGCCACTGCCACCTGAACCCACTCCCTGCTTCTTCCCAGTGCATCAGTGCAAGAATCAAGTTACAAGATCTCCAGCTGGAGTGACAAAAACTTTGAGGATCAACCGAAGAGCATCCCAAAATAGTCATTGTGTGCTCCTATGTATGCAGGAAACAGCTGAAATAAAAGCTTAAGCACAACTTCAGAAAAACTTGATTTTAAAGCCAGAAAACACACTGGATACTGTCTCCTACAGTAGATATCTTGGGACATGGGTACTTCCCTCCAGGGAGTACTGTGCTGGCCAGAAAGCAGATGAAACAACCTGCAGGCATCACCAGCAGAGGTACAAACATGTCCCTCTAGATTAAAAGCTTTATACGCAATTATCCATCTCCTGGGTCATGCAGCCCTGTGCTAGCAACTGACAAACAGAATTAATAGAGCAACACAGCTAGACAATAAAACTTCTAGCAGCAATACACATCTAAAAATCACCTTTTTAGGTTGATGGATTCCCTGGATGTTTTTGACTCCTTGAGGAGCTGGTGAATGGATCTGTGCCTGATGCTGCTGTTGGTGCTGCTGCTGTTGCATTCCCTTTGTCAATGTGACCTTCCGCACTGGCTGCTGTTTCGGCTCCGGGGGTTGTTGAGGCCGCTGGGGTTGGCCCTCTGGGTGAAAAAAGCCAGCATCCTCTCCCCCCTGCTGAAATCAACAACACAACAGGCGGCTCAATGTCCAGGCACTGCAAACCCTCGCCCCGAACAGCCTCCTGCCACATCCAGCTCGCTCAGCGCACAGGGAACACCCAGCAGTTTTCCTGCTAAAGCAGATCCACAGCCGTGGCAGGTGTGGGCAAAGACTCAGACTGGAAATTGTGCTTCAGCCTAAAATAAATCCATGGTATATGAAGAACAGTTTGCTTTGTTCAGACTTTATTATACTCACAATGCTCAATAATGTCTTTTCATATATAAAGCAACAAGGTGTTTTCACTTCTCTTTCCAAATCGTTCTTCCTCCCAGGGTTACAAGTGAACTATGGTGTGCATATTTTCTGTATTGTTTTACCACTTCTTTTTTAATTATGTTTAAAGAAAGACATACACATTGCACAAAAAGCAGCAAAGAACCTTGAAGGCTCGAAGAACCAGGCAAATACTCTGCTCATCTTTAGAACTCCAACCTCTCTTTAGTTAAAATCTGGTATTTATTTCGAAGCATATACTTGTTCTACCACGTTCTGTACCAGCAGCCTTTTGAACAGTCTCCTTCCTCAAACACTGTCTGTACTTGGAAAGGTTCTTCCCCAAGGTTGTTTTTTGTGTTTTTTTTTTTTTTTATAAAGCTCTTGTTACACATCTTTATAATGACAAGCACAACAAAACACTACCTCAGTGCCACTCTTATCCAGTGTTGCTCTTTCTACTGTATCTCAGTGCAGCCAAGCACAGTAAAAGCGTAAGCTGAGAGCACTAAGAGGCAAGTGATTCCCTTCCACTGCCTCTAGCCAAACAGTTCGGGTTTTTTCCACAGACACACAGGTGATCCTTGAATTTGCATCCCACTGTCCAGATCAGATCAATCACTGAAAAACATCTCATGGAGCAAGAGACTGGCAAAAGATCTGGTACTTTTGCATCTATAAAGTGCATCATATTATTGCATGGTTTCAACAGCAGTATCTATACCCTGACTGGGCTCCAACTTTAGTACTCAAATACTAGCAAACATATCTGCAGGGAGAAGGCTTCGTCTAAGTCCCTAACCAACCTCAGGTAACCCTGCAAAAGGCATGTCTGAAGGGGTAAAAAAAAAAAAAAAATTATGAAAGTGCTTTTATTTACATATTTTCCCTGCCCTTAAATATACACAAGTCAAAACCCCTTTTGCATCTGTAACGTGTGTCACGAACCAGAGGTTTTCACATATACCGGCACGCTTCCTGCAGACACGGAGACAAAATACAAGGCTGCAGAAGAAACAGGCTTGTGGTGTAAGAGTAAGAATATCTTGACTGAGAACATAAATCATTACCTCTCGAACAGGATTAAACAAAAGCAAAAGAACCACCTACTGAGGGCTGGTTACTACGTCTCTCTGCCATCATTTGAAGATAAATAGTCCAGTACAGGTGATACATAGCATAGCCTCGTATTTGCAAGCTCACTAGTTCACAATTCACACCTATAAAGTCCTCTGTATTATCAAGTATATTCAGGCAACAACTTCTCAAGAACTCAACCACTTAAATCCCAGACAAATCAGCTTCATCACACCATCTACACTTCAACAGCACAATCTAGCACAGGGAAAAATAGACACTCTTTTGTCCACAGTGTCCATAGCAATAAAGCGACAGAAAACTGCATCTAGTTTTTCCGCATCTAATCACATAAGTTTTTTCCTCTGTTAAACTGAATGGTTTCGTGGCTTCGCAGAAAAATTTGTATCTAAACCTTTGAGAGCAACAACTAGTGAGAAACTACACAGCTTTCCCTTCAGAGTCTCTCTCTCTTCAATTACTGCTCAAAAATAAAAAAGCAACAGCTCTGCTCCTCTCCTGAAAAACCCAAATGTTGCACACAAACAAAACCATACCAGAAAAAGAGCACTGAATCCTCCTCATTTTAGTATTAGCTCCAATATCAGCATCACCATAAGCCCTATGCCCTGATGAGATAATTTCTTTCATTCAATCCTACAGCAGCTGATAGATGATGAAACTAAAAAGGAACAAAAAAATTCTAGGAGGAATTTAAACGCAATAATTGGGAGTTAAAATCTAATCTCTGCTAACTGCCTGCTGTGAAAAACAACCAGAAATGTTTGCAACCATTTGTTTCCAAACCAAAAAGTGATCCCAGCACATAGGAAGAGCATCTGAGACTGAAGCCCTCGGGTACAAAACACATCAAACACGCTCATTACTGAAACTTTAAAAGCAAACAATTGTTTCCTATAAAAGGTTAGGATGGCCATCAACCATCCAATATTTAACTACCAAACCCAATTATCACCAAATAAAACTGTACAGACTACTGTAGAAACTAACCACACAACTATTACAGAGTCAAAGACATAAGCACACAAGATTGTTTCACACTGATGAAAAATTTGATAGGGTTTGTTCCCTCCTAGGGCCTCAAAAGCCACCTTGGAGCTTCGCTGCTAGCATGATGCTCCTCTAGAAACATCTCTGGACCTGTTAATGAATTAATGAATTTCAGAAACAAGAAAATTATACAAAACAAGTCAGTCCATAGGGTAAGAAAAGGGGATGGAGTAAGGTCTGCTTGTTCCTGCAACAAGGAAGAAAGGGCAACTGGATCAAACCCTTTCTTTATACCACTGCTCCTCCGAACATCTACTGCTTCTGGAGATGACCTGAAGAGGGGAAGCAGAGATGAACCTGCAACACCATTTCGTCAGAGATCTGTGAGTGAGCAACTTGTGACCAAGGACTAACAGTGCTCCCTGCAAGTCAGCAATACGTTGTTTCCCATTACAGACAGCCCTGGATTCAAATGATGACAAAATCTGGTAGTTTTCTTAAGAAAATGAAAACTAAATGTGACTCCTAGGCCACTAGGTGCCTAACAAACAAAGTAACACAGCCTCAGATAGCACCGATTCCTTTTCCATCGGTTAAAGACATGACAGCGCAACGACAAGCACTGTCTGAGCCAAAACAAACAAACCCATGTAATAGTATCTAGTGGCAAACTGGACGCACCACCATCATCATCCTTCAAACCTCTATGCAAGACAATTAGTGGCCTCTTCAGGCATATTAGTGCCTAAATCAAGCAAAACACCCACACAGAAGCTTTTAACATCAGGACTTAAAGCTACAAAATCTCAGAATGTTACAGGACACACACTTATACGAGAACATAAACATTTTGGAAGAAAAGAGGTATGACCGTAAAAGATGGCTGTACATACACTGCCTCCTGATTTTCACTCATGAGATATACAGTAAGCTGGCACCCAGAGGGTAGAACCAAACCGGACAGCAAAGCTACAGGCATGCAGGTGAGTGAATGGAAGCTGTATCGCAAGCTACACAAAGTGACAGCTAAATCACAGAAGCTAAATTGTTAGCATCTATTCTACTTAAAACATCTCAGGTCTAGCTCATTTGAAATCAACTTTTGCTTTTCCTAAAGACAACTTCTGTATTGCTAATTTTTCATTAGCTTACATCACTGCCCTCCCCCAATTTAAACATGTAGCAACAGAAGGCGTTACTAAAATTGTCAGCCTTCTCCTGTCAAAACACATTTTTATCTTTTCTTTTCTACGGCATTTGGAGATGTACAGGGCAACAGTGAATTTTTCAGAGATGCATCTATTTGTCAGCATGGCCTGCCTCACACAAGTTGGCGCACAAAGTGCTGAAACCGTGTACAATACTCCTCAGTCCACCACAGAGATGTGAGATTGATCAATATCAGCTCTATTTTATACCGCGTATTTCCTCTAAAGTCCTCTGCAAAGATGTGAACTTCCATTCTCTGTCTGCAATCCAATAAGCATATAGCTAACATATAGCCAGCAAAGAGTTCTCTTCAATGCAACTTCACAATTATTCAGTTAATTCTGGAGTAATGAAAATACCTTTTTTAAGTGACAGGAGATATGTTCAGGGGAAAGTATAAAACTACCTTTCATATTTCAAGTACTGCAAGATTGTTAGTGGTGACACAACATTTAAGTTAATTTCATATACTCTGTGTAATTAAACAAAATTCAAAAGACCAAGGCAAGAGGATTGGTTTTCATGGTGAATGGTTTTCAAACGTCTACCGTGGAAGAGTCTGCACAGTTTGATCTGAACCTGGACTAACAAGAAAAAGAAATTACACCATTCAATGGCCATGAATTTTAGAACCAATTCCCTGATACTTATCAAAGTTGGTTTTCAACAGTAAGACTTTCTCACTACACATACACATGTGTGTCATTGTTGTGTTTTGAGAAACAGACTATTCTGTCAAACACGAGATCACAAATTCTAAAAGCAGAATTTTATGAGGGACTGCTTGAATTTAGCAAGCTGAAGCTCTCTACTCTATCATAATCATTATGACAGTTTTACAATGAAGATGAAGTTTATTTGCCACCAACATTAGCAGGACAAATTTATTTATAACAAATGCCTTAAAATGTACTGATAAAAATGCCTATTGATACTGTCAGCGCTGCTTGCAATTTGACAGATCAAATCTTATTTTCATTCTTAAACCCCATGAAGGAATGGTATCACCAACTTGCATTCTGTAGTGAGCAAATTGATTAATCCCCCTCTATAGAAATCTCAACTCTTGATTACACCTATCAGACGTTAAGCAGCATTATTCTAGAGTGACAACACTTGACAAATTCCCAAACCATTTTTCTCAGCCTTTGTGGCCCTGCTAGCTTGTATTAACCCTGATGAAAAATTAATTTTCCTTATCTTCTGCTAAACCCCAAAATCCAAATCCGCCAAACTGGCAACTCTTTCTGTAAAGGTATTATGAAAACCTCTAAAAGATTAATTGCATGTCTTCAGGTGACATTAAATTAATTTCTGTACTCGTGACAGACATTTGATACTCCGTACTGAGAGGACAGATAACATTGTCAGGATACACAGAAGGACAGTGGTGCAGTGTCCCAGGGCAGCCTCTTATGAATTCTCCTTTCGATAAGGCCATACTTCACTGTCATTGGCACTGTTAGTGATCTTGCAGCCCATAGACCTCACTGCACAGGTTTCTATTAACTACGACAATGCTGTGTCTATCCATGTAATCTTTATAAAGCTAATTCAAAATCACCCAATAGTAAGGGATGTGCATGCTGGATAAAGCACTTAAAGGAAATAAACCTCTGGTTCATTTGTGTAAAAAATAACAGAGAAGCAAAATGTTTTCGTCTTTTCCTAGATGCACTCTAACTCAAACTCTCTACAGCAGGATGAAAGCTTAAATCTTGCTGGGAAATCCCAATCCAAAAATGTCTTGTAATTGATTTCCCTTAAGAAAGGAGAAACTCCTCGTCAATACTTCTAGAAATGAGTACTCCTACAGTATTACAGTAGTTAAGAGGGGAAAAAAAACCAAACCCAAACCATCCTTTAGGTTATTAAATTCATCTTCACTTCAAGGACAACAGAAATTACTACTCATCAGTTGCACAGGTTTTTGTATGTACACTTGTACTTTAACCGATACTGTGCCTGAAGACAGACATCTACAGACAGCTGTGATCCCCACATAACAAAGAAAAAAACCAAAACAGTAAAGCAAAAACCACAGAGCGAAAAAGATTATCATATAATACACACAAGTATTTTCTCGCTACAATTCTCAGCAACGTGTATTAAAGGCAAACCCCTAAAAATTAGCTGTTTCCCTTTGACTGGTGCTCCAAATGCTTTACCACTTTGATATGGTCAGTTGACAGACGGGGGACCTGGGAATAGGAAGCCTCATCACTTGCCAAATATCCCACAACCAAGTGACACGACCAAGCACTGTTTCTGAACAGTTAAAGATCTGTTTTCAATCTGTCAAATGCCAATGAGAAACACAAACACCCGGAGACCTTTCTTTAAAGGCCTTCTAAAACCTTTAAAAGTCTTTTTTTAAAGTTCAAGAATAGCAGTACTTAAAAGCCTCTGCTCTCCAGCCAAGCTAGAATACACAACTCTAGTAACAGACAACTCATGATTAACAACTGGTTTAAGACATACTAATGGTCTAGTTTTGACTGCAGGTACACACAGAAATAAGCTGCATCAGACTACAGAAGTGGTAGAACCACCAAAGCATTCCCCATTCATCCAGAAAAAAGACACTTCTGGTGCTGGCCAATGAATTATGGGTTGTTTTTCCCAGCCTAAAACTTTTGCATGGGCCAACCAAGGGCACCCAAACTAAGCAATAAGTAAGTACAACGCAGAAACAGTTCCCTTCCTGTGATAAAGACACTGCTAAACAGCTTCAACCAAGCGTTGTTGTGATGACTATCTTCTCTGCCTAATGATGCATGAAAAGTCAGAACAGCAAGAAGAAAATGCCTTGAGAAAAAGCAGCTAATTCCATTTAATCTCATGTACTAACAGAAGTCTTACCTGAAGTATCTCCTCCTCTGCCTGAGAGGAGAGCTAAGGCATGGAGAAGGACTGGCCAAAGAGACATTAGAGGATCCCAGCCATACCCACGCTACACTGAAGTTTCATCAGAAGTGACAGAAACACAACTGATCAGATGTCGAATGACAACTGGGTTTTTCCAGTACAACCACCCCACCAGTTCATTATGAAAAAAGTATAAATTATGTGTCAAAGCTACAGCAAAATCAAGGTTCTGGACTGGATATGCATAATACTCTCAGAAGTGCCTTCATTCTTACATTGCTGTCTGCAAAATACATCATGTACATGTCAATAAACATGTTTGTGAGCAAAGGTTCCCGGTTCCCTTTTCAGTTGCCAGTCTGAGATAATTTTTGTACAGGGAATTTTAGTGAAGACTAGACATGCAGAAAAATCGCCAAGAGGAAAAAGCTCCTGTTGGAAAATATCAGCAATTCACAATTTCTGACAGCCCACAGCTCCTGAAGGAGGACTTCCCAGCTGGACACCACCTATGGCACAGAAAGCCAGTACTGGGTATCAGAAACCGGTGTAACTGGAGCTTCCCTTCTTGCATCATGTCTAGTTTTTCATGTTCCTTGAAGCTTAAAACTAATGGCATGTCAGATCCCTCTGGTACATTGTCCTAAACTCTTTGTACAGCCTTGACACTGACAACCCACATTACCCCTCTTCCCAACCACTTAGATTGTCAGGATGCTCCCAGCCACACCTCTGTACTACAGGTCTACTCCAAATGGTCAAGCCTGAAATACCATTTAACAAAGACATCGATGACTTCTCGAAATAGTAAATTCAAATTGGACAAATAGGCATGCTCCCCCCCCCCCCCCCCCCCAAGTTAAGAGAGATTTTATTCAATTAGTTTTCACTAATTTGTAAACCTCCTCTCTGTAATGCACTTCAGTGGTTGCCTTTAGTTATTTCCTATCAGGAAACTGGGCTACTAGATACTCCATAACACCAACATCATAGCAATATGAATTTTGCACTGTAACACAATGGCAGAAAAACTCTCCTTTGAGACTTAAGAAGAGCGACAAGCAATATCAAAAGCCTTGCTTTCAGGGTGTTCAGGAGGAAGCAGCACTCTTCAACGCACAATTTAAAAGTCTCCTGAGGAAAAGGAGAAACTTGTTCTGCAGTTTACAATGGGAAATACTTTATTGCAATTTAGTTCCAAGTTATCCACGGCAAAGTTTAATTCAATTTACGTAGATATCTCTTCCCCCTTTCAAGGATTTTATTACAAACCCACAAAAAGTACTATCTGCACCTGGTCTGGTCATCACCTCAAGTCCCTGTAATTGCTAAGTGGTTCCACACATGCCCTTGTATTTGATTTTCCCAGTAACCATATATGCCCCAAACAGTACAGCACAGCCTGCCTCAGCACCCCCAAGCCATGAAATATTCATCTCTATAGGGACCATCCTCACCGAAGGTCTGGAAGGACGGGGTTTATTGCTCATTCTCAAATGTTTCAGGAAAATACCATGCCTTTTTCATACCCAGAATACCACAGGGCTCCCTGACTTGTTTTTTTGGTTGTTGGGGTTTTTTTTAGGTGGAACTAAGAAATTAATATCCATTTGTGAAATATTTCCAGAGTGAAATCTTGCAGGTTGTGGCAGGCAGAGTCCTTTTTCAACAGCATTTACATTAGTACTGCTTTTACATTCGAAGGTCTTACCCATTTTGATACTAAATGACAAACATGCTACCTGGGTGTTCGGATACCATGGTTTCTGCAGCATCTTCAGTCCACTGCTGATGGAATATGGACATTAACCATGCCTCCTTCAAATAGTGGGATACAAACAAGCCACAATGCCATTCTCCTGCTTCTTAAAAAGTAATAGAACTGTACATGGCAAGAGCTCCTGCGTTGTTTCTCACAGCTGGTAGCATTGCAGAGCTGGGTAAAGGGCTCCCTCAAGAACTTGTCAGGCAAATGCCAAAAATCTTAGTGTTTGTAACTGCTGACATAGTTAGATGAAAGGCGCTATAGATCTTTCAAGTCAAATATTTTTAATTAAACTTGAACATACACATGCAAGTAGAAACAAGTACAAACATTAAGCGAAGTTGGTTGATAAGGTCATCAACCTTACATTATCAAACAAGAATCATCTCAATCAGTATCTTTCCATATTTAGAACCCCATATTAATCTCTTACACTTCTCGGTTACTCTAAATACGAATAAAATCGCCTATCTTCCATTCCAATTCTCTTTTTACAATGCAAGGACATTCTCTGTGACAGGTTTTTCAAACAGAGGAACTTGCCAGGTCTTTCTTCAAGCTTTTCAGATGAAACATTTCAGTTTCAGGAATCATGATTGCTAATAAGATACTGCTTCTAATGCAACAGGGAACACTGAGATTTTTATGTATTTGTATACATATATATAATGTATTTATGAAAAGAGCTCCTTGTGCAGCTTTCCACAGAGACAAAGATTGGTGTGTTCTTGGTGCAGCGTAAGAACGAGCATTTTCAGGCTGTTGGGACAGACACACATCTCTTTGAGCATGGCAGGCTGTTTTCTGGCTAGAGAGAAATCACCCAACAATATAAGATGACTGAATGATACAGAAATTTTAAGATACTACCAATTCCCACAGAACCCCCAACTAAATGTAAAACACGTTCAGCACATATTTCATACGATCTTAAAAGATATGTAAGGTTGTAGCTGGTACAAACCTGTTCTTCCAGGACTAAAACCACTTCTAGTATGTTGACTTAAGAAATTCAATTGCACTTGCTACTAGAACTATTTATGGACAGACTGATCACAGAGAGTCCAAAGACGACCACCACAAACAGGTGTTAGAAGGTGTTACAAAACATGCCCCATTAGGAGGGAGTGAAGGACATTAGCACTCAAACAGTTAAGAGACCTTTAAAAAAGCAAGACAGCCACAAAGTAGGATATAAATTTTTCCACCTCTCAAAGTATAATACAAATAGTCATAGATTAAAAATTGCAGCAAGGAAATGTGGTTTAGTCACTAGGAAAATTCTCCTAAACGTACATGTTAGACACTAAAACAGATGGCCAAAGAAATCTCCAATAATAGGATCTCAGAAGAAGGGTAGACAAATCTGTCAGGAATTCTATGAGTTCATCCACCCTTCAGGACAGAATAAATTATTTCTACAGTCCTTTCACTCCTATTTTCTATAATTTTATGATCATATTTTTAAGGGATATATTAGGGTGCTTCTTCCCTATATTTTACAATCTCATCAGGTTTATTCTTACGAGTATCTTCAGGATTGACTTCAGGCTCCTCACCAAGTCAGGCAAATCTCTGATGTTTTCTTAGTAAAATATACTAATATGAATACTTGGCAAATTATCTGGAAAGGACAACTCTGAAGACATGTCACAAACCATAAAACACATTGGATCCATCAAAAGATATTTGGGTCTCCATGAAAAAAACAACCAACAACTAAAACCAACATAAAAACAAAAATTGAAGTTCATTTGTTAAACACTGCCCTGTTTTGCAGGAACATGATATTTAAAGGAGTAATTAAAATGGAAAACTATTCATTGTTACTGCCATTCCTGCATAAATTACAGGAGTATTAGAAAGGGATGGGGGGGGGGGGGGGGGGGGCGCGCGCCAGACATGGGGTGGGGTTTGTTTAAAAAAAGCCTCAACAGATAAAATAATTAATGACAGTACCTAATGTGTCATAGGCAGACTTAGTCCGACACACAGGAATTGCTGAATCACTTTCTACTTCCCTCCTCTTTAAGTATCAGAAGCCATAAATTAAGGCATCTTATGCATTAGGCAAACTAGACAAAATATGTACTGGAATTTAATTCGTAATTCTTACAATTCCATAAAAATACTTCAAAAACAAAATCCTCGCAAAAGAGAGTTTTGTGGAAACTGATGAAAGGCCATTTTATCTCCTTAAGTAACAATGGATACTACTACTACCCAGAGGTCAGAGATTCTCAGTAGTACGGCAGTGCATAGCAACACAAATAAATAGTCAGCAGCTTAGCCTGGGAAAGCTACTGCTCTCAGGAGAAGAAGCCATTCTCTTCTAACAGTATTTCTTCAATCTCACCAATACACAAAGCACATCTTAAGTGTTAAAACAAAAAACATCACTAGCAACACATCACCATCTAATCCTGGTTCTACGGATGGTCCTACTAAATATCTAACAGTCCTTGCTACCAACTCCTGGTTTTGGTCAATGTGGTCTAGACAGAGTTAGGACAGGTTCTAGCTTCATCAACTGCCTCAACCAACAGCTCTACTATCACGCTGTACCACAGCTGGCAGGCTGAGAGACAAGGGACTTCCCAAGCCTTTACCAACATGAAGCAAGACGGCTTCAGCAAAGGAACCTGCATTCTGCCTAATCACAAGCCACCTCACTCATACATGGGTATTCAAAACATCTCTGCACAAAAAAAGCTCTAGGAAGGAAAAAGGGTGCAAGTGATTAGACTGAGAGAAATGGCAGGGCTGCTTAACTGCAGGATCAAGTCAGTGCATACAGATAAGAGATACCAGCCATCCCTTTGGAAAAAGGCAGGGAATTAGAGGAAGCACTATTAAGGAAAATGGCTAGGAAAAATGAGACTTGGTTGCCTTATATTTAGTATTGAGGCAAAAGTTGCAAAAATAGCTGAAGCATGTGGCAGGACTAAATACTAGAAGTGGAAACTAGATGCGATCTGTGATCTTTAGAGTATTCAGAGTCCAAACAGCTTTTAATTCTTTAAAATCCTGTCAAAACAGACAAGATTGGCCCCCCTTTCACTCAATTTTTTTTTCGTGTGGTCAAAGAAACAGTCATAGATCCAGCTTTGTCACTGGCTGATCAAAAATTTCTTGACTAGTGTTAAACAGCTAATTGCAATGCTCACTTTTTTCTTCTATAGCTGGAAGGAAAACTTACAACGTCTATGGCAATATGAAAAAAAAAAATAACAAAGGCTACATGTAAAGAACCTGCTTTACCTTGCTAAAACCTCAGTATCTGAAAGTTAAGGACACAGCAAATCTGCTTCTGCATACAATGGAAGAGGGGTTACACATGCATTTAATGAAGCTAATTGCTCTTGCTTACCATGAGACTTATCTGAAACAAATCATTTATGGTTTTCTGAAATAGAGCATTACAATAAAAACTATTCCATTGTGAATGCTACTGTGGGCACTGATAGCTGTTTGTTATGAAGAGCTGTACACAGTGGTGACTTGCATTGTTTTGTTTCACCACATAATAAAAGAAGTTGTGCATGACTGCTTTATTCAATTATTCATGAATAACAAACCTGTCATACCTCTTGCAGGCCACTGGGATTCCTGCAGACATACTTATATAAAAATATTTTCATCCCAACAGAACCCATTTCTTTCAGCTTCCTGTATTTTCTTCTGTATTTAAGTTACCATGTCTGAGGAATTAGCAATCCTCCAGGTCAGGTTGTTGTCAGCCCTATGTAGTCAAAGCAGCCCTTTACGTTAATATTTTGAAAGACCACACAGTCATTATGCAGTTCACAATTTTCAGTGTATTTAAGTTTTATGAGCTGCAGAAAAACATTTATAAAAAGTAGTTAAGATTTTAGCATTTCAACTTCCCCCCCCCGCCCCTTCTATGGAGTAAAACCTAGCCTCCAAGGCCTTGTTCAGTCCCTGTTCACTTCGTTACAGATTACAGAAGTTCTGCAAGTTTCCCTAATTAATGCTCCAAATAATCTGAGAAGCATTCTTCCAAAAAAACGTACCTCCAATGTAGCACATCTTTAAACCACATCACATCCTTCTTTCCTCCTCTGCACAAACCCGAGGACAGACTTTACACTGATAACACAACCTTGCTATGCCCCCTCATCTTGGTTTCTTTAGAGCCCTAACAAATTAACTTGTCTTTTCATTAAGACACAAGAAATTTGCTTGAGATACTTTCTAACCAAAGCCCCAGATCTTAAATATGCACACTGCCATCAAGACCAGCATTGTGAGTCCTCTACAACATCAGTGCTCAGGGGACACGCTGCAAATAATAGACCCCTTATCAAAAGATAAGGAAATCTCATTTAGATGCAGAAGTGACATGGTAACATTTTAAACCCAGCCTCTAACAGAAAACATCCCTCTCCAATATACTGCTTAAATCAGTTTCACAACACACTTCCCAAGAAAATAAAAGCAAACTTCCCTTGAGTAAGGAAACCACACCAACACCAGCACTGGAAAAACTGGATCAGGTGGCTTCAACTACCAAATAAGCAAAACATAGCTCTTAACCGAACCTTGAAAACAGCCAGCCAAATCCTCTTCTCTGACCAGTTATCAGACCTACCAACCTTAAGCAAAGGGAGCTCAGTTGAGGAGTCTTTCAGACCCGAGTTATGACTTCAAAGAAAGGAGTATTATTTCAAAGTGGTTTCAGTGATAGCTGCCTGGCAGTAAAGCATTACAGGAAATATTAACTCCTGAATAACCGCTAATAACTTACAGGTCTGAAAATATAAAATATGGACTATTAGGTCTGCTAAACCTGCTGCTTCCCTCATCAGCTCCAGCCCATTTTTTATTTTGGGATTACACAGAATGAAACACACAAAACCAAACCATGACAACACACACACATGAGATGAGCCTTGGAAACTTACCCCTCCTGACAACTTAATCACCCTGACTTTGCTGCCGACATGGGGCCCATCTCCACTACCACTGTTTGTCCGCTGCATGACAGTCCTTTTCACGCCAGGTTTCAGTTCCTGGGGCCTTGCTTGTACCGAAGCCACTCGAGCAGTCTGTGTCATGGGCAGCGACGCTGCAGCAGGTTTTGTCTGCAATACTTTCTGCGGAGCCTGAGGCTGACTCGGAGGGACTGTTCTAGTCTGCCTCAGCTGCTTCACTGGCTTCATCTGCTGTCCTTGATACTGCACGTTTGCCCCAACCTGTGGGAAGTCTGTGGGTTTGGGTTGGAAATTTGGAACTACTGTATCTTGCTTTTTAACAAGGAGTCGGTTTTTCACATTTTGCCTGGTTTGTAAGCCGGAGTGGGGTATGTAAGGGCTGCCGTTGGCAGGAAAGTCAGAGGAGTCATCCTCCTGCTGCATGTAGGACTGTTGCGTAGAAGGTTGCTGCTGCTGCTGCTGCGCAAGTCTTTCGAGCAGTTCTCTCTTTCTAGCACCAGCCTGCTGCTGCCGTCTCAGCTCCTTTTGTTTCAGAATTTCTTCTCTTAGGCGCTTCTGCTCTTCTATCTTCAAACGATACAATCTAGTTTCTTCATCTTCATCTGGATACTACAAAGGAAAACACAAATGAATTTATAGAATTCTCAACAACTACCCAGCTTGGTCAAAACAACACTAAATTGTTGTTTCAGATGTTGTGAAGCTATAACTCTCTGAAAAGCTTTTTAAATTATCCCTGATACCAAACTAAGGCTATTAGTGGAGCAGATCTGCTGGTAAGGTTTATTTGCTATTCATTACAGACAAACAGCTCCTATCTGGTTTAGGACTTAAGATATACCACTTCCTAGACAGAAAAGCTTTAATACCAGTTGTGAAATCTGATCAGAATACTAAAAATTAAAAAAAGCAATTTTACAAATTGGAACTCATTTAGAAGTTTCTAAAACCAATTAAACTATTAATATAATTCAAGATATCAAAATATGTTTCAAATGGAAGGTAACAATATGGAGGCAACCCACTGTCACACAGGTTTTATCTTGCTTTTTTCTGACAAAGTAACAAAAGGTAGGGTGGTAAATGACCTGAAAGGCCCTGATTAGAACTATTGATTTTTCTCACAGAATTTTCAGCCTGATCTCAAACTCATTTGTCACACAATAATTGGTTATAATGAACAGCACAAGTCAATCTCTCTGACCTTGAACTCATGCACTCTCTTCAGAATCAAAATGTTGTCAAATGCAGTGTTGGAATATTAATGGTATATAGAGAATGCCTTTAATATTCCAGCCCTGGGCCCTTCTGAAAGTATTACACACCATCAAATAACCTTTCTAAAGATTCTTCAACTTTGGCAGAATGGGTTCTTATGAAAAGCTGTATAAAAATAGACAAGAGTCATGGAAATGCAGATTCTCATCATCCTGGAGAAGAAATCAAATTGTTCTTGCATTACATTCAGATGTGTTTTCTGAAATTACAAAGCATAACTTTTCACTATATTATTTTTCTCTTTTCAACCATTTCAAATATTAAGTTAGCAACCTGTAGAGACTGTTTACAAATGGTAACGAGCACAACATTCTACTCAAAATATATTAATCACCCCTAACAAAAGCAGGCTGTCAAAGTAACAATACTTTGCATGTTGGTAAATTACATCATAAAGAATGGTAAAATAGTTCTCAAAAACTGGGAATACATGATGCACAGTTACTTACCTTGCAGCAGCTGGGAGCAAACTCTTGCAAACACAAATGCCATTTTTTGCACATACACAAACCAAATGTGCAACATTTTTGTTGTTGGTTTTATGGTTGCTTTTTTTTTTTTTTAATTCAAGTGTTTCTATTCCTGCTACACCTCAGAATCCTCCCCAACCCAAGGCAAAAAAAAAAAAAAAAGCATAGAACAGATTCAACCATAAAGTTGGTTCACAGATAAAAGCCCAGTAGATTCATATCTGTACTCACAGAATTCAGATGCACAAATTCTGAAAGCTTGTTTCCTTCTGATTCAACTGTTTCTTCTGTGAGCATGTACTGATAGGGCTATTCCCACAGTTACTAAAAAAAACTTGCGTCTCTCACAGTAGAAGCCCAGCCTAAACGATGGCTAAAATAAGACTTCAACAAAACTGGATTTTTAAAAATTGTATTAATTTATTTTGATGGGCTCCAGTTCAGGGATAAGGTCCAACACTGTCCTTTTTATGAAAAAGCTTCATATACTAAAAGGTTCTGATCTTCCTCTATACTTTTCAGACTAAAATGGTGGTAATTGATGACTAATCACTGCAACAATTAAGATTACAGGTCTTTCTCAATAGATGGTAACATCAACGTACTTCCACAGGAGGAAATTCAAATATTTCACATTATATTGAAAACTGGAGATGCTGGATTGTAGTAAAAACAAACAAAAAAAGAAGAATGTAACCCTTATGAAACACAGTAAAAGGATAAGACCCTTCAATATAATTTTCATAGGATGAGAAAACAAAGATAAATCCAGACAGGAGAAGGATGTGCTGTTATGCAGATCCTGATGCAATGATCAAGTCAATACTTCAGAAATCAGTAGTGATCCTATAAAGTCAATCCCTTTTCTTAAAGGGTAAGCTTCGAAATAAAAGGCCAACAGCTCTGAGATTATGACAACTGCAGCTCAGTCTGTTAATGGGCTATAGGTAGACCTAAATCCTTCATCTTCATAAACAAGTTGCTACTACTACTAAGTTCTCCATAAAACACCTCTGCAGCTACAGGAAGACCAAATAATATAAAGGCTCTGTGATGATTAACAAAATATTTGCATTAGGAGTCAGGTTTAACTGAAATTAGTTGTGCAATGACCCAACAGTACAGATACAGAATGGCAGCAAACTCCTTACTAGGATGAAAACAGGGGCAGTTACATTCTCTGCTGCTCAGCTTTAAGAGCACTTGATATGTACACCATACTGTAGAGTGTGTGTGAGGGGGTGTCTATAACATAAATATATATATATACACACATGACCTACAGTATATAAAAATGATCCATACTATGTAATAAGGAGCTTCATCATGCACAACAGACAAGACCATACATCAGGTCAAGATGGAGACAGCACACAATGCCTACTGCTAATGATTTCCATCCCATTAGTTTAATCAGCCCAGTACAGGTTTCTCCAACAACTGCTTAAAAAAAAAAAAAAGCAGCACGCATTTTGCCCAAAAAAGCAACTGGGAGAAAGCAGACATCCTTCGAAGTTGTCATAAAGTTTACAGCTTGTGTTTGGAAGTTTGCTGCCAAAAGCAGTATTATCTGTAGGTGAAAAAGCAGAAAAACTAAAGAGCAGCCTTTTTCTTAGATAAACTATTGCTTCACACTTTTTTCTGTAGAAAATTCCGTAACATGAAGACATGGTATATTGTATAAGGCTCTTCCTTTCACAGGATGCTAGAGTACAACAGGCCAGAGACGTAAACCAGTTCCTATGGTTTTGTAGAGGTGGGGTCTTTTTTGTTGAGTTTTGGGTTTGTTCTGGTTTGGGTTTTTTTCTTTCTTTTTTTTTTTTAAGTGAAGATTCTCATCCATCTTTGAACAGTTCTTGAACACAAGGTATTTCACTATGTTTTGAAAGGAAGACTAAGCCTTAGCTACAGGTTCCTCTTTAGCCTTAAGGTCCAAAGCAGCTTTGCTGTAAAGTGCCAAAAGAAAATGTTACAGGCTGCTTTTCTGAGTCTAGCTGAAGAGCAACAGTCAGAGAAGCAGCAGTTCGACATCACTCCCCAGAACTTAGAACGGCACTGCTAAGACTGCAAAGACATGCTCTAAAATGGGATTAAACTTTCTACTGAAATTTAAGTCCTAGTATCAGTAGCTTGCTTTTCATACAGTGAATTAAAAAAAACAAACCACCACAAACAACCCACACATTTTCACATGTGCAGGCTTTATTATTAGTTAACAGAACTAAAGGCAGAGTCCTAAGAACCAGATACTGTAAGTGTTCTGGTTTGCTAACAAAGAACAAAAAAAGAGTCATGCAGCCAGGCTCACTCGTGTCCCTCACTAGAACGGGTGCAAGGACAGACCCATAAAAATGGTTTGATCTGTGACATAAACACAAAGATAAATCTGCTGTACAGATTATTTTTTTTTCAGTTGTAACATTAGAAAAAGATAGGCTAGAATAATTTGTCCAAAAATTCATGATGAGTCTTCACAAAAAAGGCCAGATCCAAACTGCATCATTTGGCTGCTTGCGTTGAAAACCACAAAATATCTTAAATGAAGGCAGTTACATACACATCACACATTTCACACTGCTGGGAACATCAGTTCCTGAACCCTGGGAAAGTGTGAGTTACCGTACAATATACGGGTGCTGTGCATCTTGAATAGGAAGGGAATTACAAACAAGGTTACAAGTTACTCTGAGAAGCACACTGCCCTCTTGTGATCTTCCAACCGGAAAAAGACCGTAATAAAAACAATCTTCTAAGCACAAGGCAGGAGGAATCATTATAAAAATCTGGAAATCAAGCCTATTTAATCTGGAGAAAGCTCAGATTTAGATACATACAATTTTTCAGGTAATTTGGTCTAATAATTTTATACAGCAACTATTTTCCATATTGAGACCCTTGTTAAAAAAGGACTGCAACAAAATCCAACAACCCAACTTCAGTATTTACTGGATTTGGAAGAATGGAATGTGAAGGTTTTCTTTCAGTGTATCAGGGACATTAACTGCAATATAGGTAGTAATGTCAGTACACCTATGACTATGCAGTGCTCTACTATTTTTTCTCCTGCTCTGACCTCCAACACATACTTCTTCTGAAGAGATTTACATCACCTTTCTACATTCTCCCCCTTCTTTAAACTCAAAAATGCTTAGTATTACCTTAATTCCTCTTATCCTAAACTGACCTAACAAGCAGAATTACACCCACATTCATCACCCAAACGTTCCAATCGTATTGACAAAATGATTTTTCAGATTGAGGATACCCAAGTTCAAAACTTGGAGAGTAACAGCTATCCCAAACAAACAACAACATTTAAAGTCAGTATTTTGCAGCCTCACAGGAATAGGAACACAAGCATACCATTAGTAAAGCAGAACTAGTTTTTAATCTTCTAGTCACTCAGGTTGCAAACCTATCAAATATCTATTTTGAAGGTGAGCAAAGCCTTTAATAGCCAATATTGCCATTTTTTGAGGGGCTTCCTGAATGATAGGGCATTTATAAATATGGCTGCTGACTCTTCAGTAAGAAGGATGCAAAGGAAAGTCTCCGTAATTTTCCAGTTGAAGACACTTGCAAAATAACCTGCCCAATTCAGTTATGAGCAATACAGCTAGAAAAGATGACAGAACTTAACTCTTTCTCATCTTCACAGAAAGCAAAAGAACAGGATGAAGTTAGCCGATTACAAGAAAAACACACAAAAATAACATTACAAAGCACTACAATCTGGCTAAGGTGAGAAATGTAATCTGCATCACAACAATGATTAAATGCTTGGGCATGAATATTGCTAGTGCAGCAATACTCTTTGTAGAGGTGACAATAAATGGTGCCAGTGAACAAGACTACTGCAGTGGCACAGCAGAAAAGGGACAACTGCTACAATACTGTTTGCAGCACAAGGCTCTACTTCAAGTCTGCTTTGGAAGGAGAAAGGTTCTGTCACACACACCTTCATACACTTTTGTAGTAATTGCCAAGTGTCTCTACAAAGGCTTACTATTAGTTAATAACAGGAAACACTATGAGACACCATTTTTTGTTTATCCTGTTTTGCAAAAACTTACATAAAACAGTTATCAAACTGTTTTCAAAGATAGCTTTGACAAAGAAATAGAGAAAGCTGTATTTGTAAAACACCAAGAATTCACATACGTAAGATTAGTTAAGTCTTCTAATTACAGGCTTGTTAGGGTAAGTCTAGTAACTTGAAATGTTATTCTTGAGAGACTAAGATGATTGTGGGGGGTTGGGAGGGAGGTTGAGTTGGTTTCTTTTCTGGGTGGGGGGGTGGGGCGCTGGGGGGTGTTTGTTTTTTTTAAAAAAAAATCATTTGATTAAGAGGAGTGGAAAAAAAAAATACTTATTCTTCTTTCTTAACACTTCCAGAGATATTTTGGAACTAATGCCTTAATTTTCATATGACTACACTATGGAAGAATTTTAAGATGTTTTGGATGAAGAGGCCTGTAGCTGAGTTGCTTCAAAACTTACCTTACTAACGACCTGAAAGACAGGATTCTCTAAAAGGCATTGCATTTTCTGTGACTTAGATTATTCCAAGAGACTGAATTGAAGGGGATTACTTAAGTCATTTTTTCAAAGAAGATCAAAATTAAAAGCTGAAATAAGGGGATTTTTTTATTTTTTTTTTTAGTATTTAAATTGAAAAGCAAGTGCACAGGAGGTCAAACCACTGCCAGCTATGGGTTTCTTTTGTGCCTCATTTGTGAAAATTAGTTATGACCACCCCTAATTCAAGAATAAGATGAAAAGCTCCTCATGAGCAGCTTAAAGGGAAGACAGTATTATCATAATTAGAGCTTCCAACAGTTGTTGAAGAAAACCTGGTCCATGAGACAAGATTCACGGTTAAATACAAAGATTTACAGCTCTGCTCGGAATAACCTGACAGAATAACTCAGAAATTATACAGGCTGCATTTAGCCGTCATGTTCCTCTAGTACCTCCTGATGTTCAGGATTAACAGCAAGCAGCATCAGTGCAATCCTACCCACCCTCTCAAATGAGCAGTGCTCATGGGACAGTCTTCTCCAGCTTCCAGGAGAATCTATGGAGGGTAACAGTCATCCGTTCACATTGCCCAATCCAATGGAGCCCCAAACTGGCATCTCATTTTTTGATTGTGAAGGGTACTAGCAGAGCAAACAGCATCATTTTCTCCAAAATGGAAAAAACTTAAAGAGCATCTCCTATTTTCCCTCATGCCAAAAGGGTTCGTAAGAGATTTTCTTCTTCAAGAGCAAGAAGCTCTATGAACTACGATCTGCAACCTCCTGCATGAGTGCTCAAGACCATAGAGGAAACTGAACAGCCTAGAGGAAAACAGCATGAGGAAGACAGCGCTCCAAATAGACTTATTGTTTGGGGTTTTGTGGGGTAATTTTTGAGCCATAGGAAATTGAAATGGAAGAGAAGAGGCTTTCTGACTTAAAAGGATGTGATTACCTGAAAAAAACAAAAGGGATCATTATCCTGTAAGATAAAAATGGACACAACCAGTATTCCAGAGGTTTGTACCATTGATGACCTTTACTCAACCTCTGCTTTTTCATAGTACAAATGACTCCTCCTCCTGCAAAACAGAGTCACCACAGCCTTGTCACCCTTCCAGACGTCTTTTTATTTTGACAATGGAAATTGGTTTTGCTCTCACATTAAAGAGAAAGTGCAACTCAGAAGGAGGCCTCTAGACGCACTAAAAATATTGGGTGAATAATACATTAAGTGTGCTTACAGTTCACAAGTCAGACTAGAAGTTTTTTAAACAGGTGGGAGTTTGTTGTGGTTTGGTTTTGTTCCATCATTCAAAATAAAAGCCTTACCTCTGGTTCAGATTTTACTTCTGATTTTGCTTGGCCCACTGGTGTGATTGCTTTAGCTTTCATCTCAGGCCTTCCCTGTGAGTTTCCAACACCAGCTACAGACTTGTTGGCTGACATCGTGCTGGCAATGGGTTTGACCTGAGCAGCTGGGGTTGAGGTTCGCCTGTTGTTGCTCATTTCCAGAGCATGTGATGGTGCTATCGGCAACTCACGCAAGTTGCTATTTCTTGGAGCAGTTGACTGTAGCTGCTGATTTGGACGCTTGACAATATTTTGTGATGGCGTACTCTGAAAAGCAGAAAGGAAAAAAAACCTGCAGACTTCCACTACAAACCAAAGTGTTTCCTGTTTCACATTTTCATTACTTAGTTACGTTTGGGAAAAAAACAGCTTTTCAAAGAGGCACAGTATTTTCAGTGTGAGAAGAAATAAGAACGTTTTAACAATGGTTTCATATTTTTTAAATTAAAAGCAAAACTGAGTCTCACTTGCTTAAGATATTTCTTAGAAATTGGCTTCACTGTGTGATTTACTTTCCTAATCAAAGCAATTATTCAGAACTACAGTTATATTGTTTTGAGCACTGCTACAGACTGTTGTGCTACCCCAATGAGCAACAGAACATGTTGCACGTCAGCAAGCACACAAGACATGAGTGGTACTATCTGAATCAGAATTCTTATTAGCATTATGCTTATTATTAGCAGTGGTACAAGAAAGGCCTTCAAATTGAAAGGCCGCGTCAGAAAACTGGGCTCCCACACAATCACGGGCTACCAGCAGTTTTAAAGTCTTATTAAGCCAACCTATCCTCTAATAAACCCTTTATCGCTAGTTCTTGAGCAACTGCATCATCTCTTATTGGATCCAGACCACGAAAAACACTGAAGACTGGAGGAAAAAATCCAAAAGGGAAAGATACACATGCTATTTGTGGATGTAGGTTATAAAATGATCAAGGAAGAAAAGGAGCAAGAAATGGTGAAAGAAAGGGACAGAGCAGGAAGGGAATAAATGGGACTGAAAAACTGCACTAGTGAGTTTTGAAACCTGTGCTTACATGCCTGTTACCGATGCAGAACTAAGCAAGGCAGCACTGATGTATGTAGTACTTACATGCCTTGGCTTCATTGGACCCTGTCGTGGCTGACACTGCATCCTGTTGTTATTTGGCTGCTGCTGCGTGGCCTGCATATGAGGCCTGAACTGTGGCTGGTTCATGGGCATCAAGGGCTGCGGTGGCCCTTGGAGATGATGATGGTGTTGCTGCTGTTGCTGCTGGTGATGGTGTTGCTGCTGCTGCTGGTGATGGTGCTGCTGAGGCTGAGGTTGTGGCTGAGGCTGTAATGGAGGATGCAAGGGACCCTTTGCATGAAGAAAAAGGTTATTTGCTTTTAGTTTCAAGGTAATAAACTCCCGAAAAGTAGCTCCAGCCTCCCAAGTCCTCAAAACATTCATAAGCAGGTATGGATTGGGCTAAAGCAATCCGTATAACAGAAGCTGTGCAAGGCAATTCTACACTTAAACCCGCTTAAGTGAACAGCTGAAGTGGAAAAAGACAAATCCAAGTGTTCCTGCACTCTGCACCCTTTTCTAATGACTTTTACAATGGTTTTTTGCCTGTTTGGGTTGTTTTACTTCCCCAGCATCACCAGACTTCAGGGTTTTCCCACGTTCAAAGCACAGACACCACAAACAGATCCTGCACAAAGCCCAGCGAACATGCAGGGTCCTCCACCTCACTCCACACACCTCCAGAAGATTTACCCACTTCAAGCAGCGACTCAGCCTCCTCCCTGCCGGCGGGCTGCGCTGCCGAGCGGCAGAGGGCGCTGCCGCGCCGCCGGGGCCGCCCTCCCTGCGCTGCGGGGCTAAAGCACCTGGAGCAGCCGGGCCGGGCTGCAGGCTGGCTATCACAGCTGCCTTAGCGCTGGCAACTGGCGACAAAATGAATCCCTTTCCGGGCACGGCAATACAAAGCGTTACGGGTCCGCCTGCCTCCTAGCTGTAATCTCAAGTAACTCACTCCTATAAACCTACGAGGCAGCCCTGGGCCACTTCACACATTCTTTGCTGGCCCCTGGCTGCTGCAGTCCCGTACCTGCATGCTGGGCTGCGTGTGCGCGGCGAGGAAGGGCTGTCCTGGAGCCTGCAGGAACTGCTGCCGTGGAGGGATGAAGGGCCGAGGGTTTGCTGAACCTGGCTGGTTGAAGTGGAGAATCCCCACAGGACCTTGAGGCTGCATGTTTGGCCGCACCGGCCGCTCTCTGGGAAACACGGGCTGCTGTCCCTGCTGGTTAAACGCTGGCCCGGGCTGGCTGAAGGGCATCGGATTTTGGGTAGGGACAGGATGTGCGCTATTAAGAAGCGGGGGAGGTGGTGGTGGCGGGGGGCTTCGCTGCTCAAACAAGTGATGACTTGGAAACCTTGGATCTGTGGGAATCAGGTAAGTGATTACATGACAACCTCCCTGGGACACAAACACATTTTCAAAACACAAAGCTCTACTTTGATTTGGAAAAGTAACCTGAAATTTGTAGAAAGCAAAATTGCATGGGATGCTTTAATTTTAAGAGCTAACCCTCAAGGCTATGTTTCTCTGGCTTCCGCCACTTGTGTATAAAAGGAATTGATGCCTGAAAGACCAGCACAACTGGTACTTTCCTGGAATTAGCAATGCCTTTTAGAAGTTCTACTTTAGTGAAGTCAGTGAAGGATTCCAGGGATTATAGTTTAAACACAAGAACTCATAAAACATTGATACCACTTGCTGACCAGATATTTAAAACCAGACTTTAAAAAAATTTTTTTACGTATTTTGTGTAGCATGTTTACAACACATACATTATCTATGTGCATATTACATATATAGGGTATATACACACATCTATATATATGCATTTAGTATCTATTCTGTTTGCTATGCTGTATCATTTTAGCTAACCTTAACTGATTTCCTACAGTACACACAAAATCTAGGTGGTTTAAAGAGCTACTAGTGGAAATCAAAGCATATGGAGACTACTAGTTATCTAAAATGTAACAAACTATAACTTTATTGCAACAATCACTTCAGTATTAAGTTTTATTGTGTATCTGTATAAATATCCAGATTGATGGTAGTTACAGATGGAGACATCCAATTACATCAAAAAAGTACAAATATACCAGACCACCAGAAATTTTGCCATGTACAGTCTGGCTACATCAAACAGGGTCTTCCAGCCTTCAGGTTCTTCCAAACACTCCACGTTATATGATACACACTTACGCTGCATAGCCACTTTACAAGAAGTGGGTTTTTTTTTTAAGTTAATAGCAATGAAAATTCTTACCTGCTATGAAGAAAGGATCCCTTTCCTGAGGAGGTGGAGGAGGGAGTGGTGGTGGCGGGGGTGGTGGCCCTCTCCACTGGTCCTGGATTGGCAGCCTTGGGGCTTGGGAGAAGTTGGTAGGAACGGGTCCAGGTGTATGCTGCTGAAAGTCTGGAGGGCCCTATTTAGTAAGGCAGAAATAAGATTAAGACTACCATTCAGGAATTTATTTACTGTCTGCTGTAAATTTTTTCCCTCTTAAAAGTACAGTTGCTTTATAAATTACCTCCTAGGATCTGCACAAATTGGCAACCCTTACTGAGTCATTCTTTCACAATGGAAGATATATTAAACCCGAGTACAGTATCTTGAAATGAATTCACAATGTTTTAATAATCACTAGCACCACAGGAATGCCATTTCTTCTCAAGCTTATTGAAATCCATGCAATTATTGACCTTCCTTCCCATTAATCCAAAAAATCTGAATGTCTACTTCAGAAGACACTTCTGACATTTATCTTCTTAAACCATGCTATTATTCATCATGAATTTAGTACAATGTAAGCTACAGAAGTGAAGCAGCTCTACTTTAAAAAAAAAAAAGGGGGGGGGGTAGCGTTGGGGTGGGGAGAACAATTTATGGCATTCAGAAAATTAAAGAAAACATCTTTCAAAAAGCAGTGGCAGGAGAGTAACACTTCTATCTATTCACAGCTTAGCATCCAAAGCATTGTAAGAAAGAATGCAAAATTATCTTTCCTGCAGTTAGTTGTTGGGTTTTTTTTTTTAATGTAGCAAGCCTACAGAGAGAGCATGTATCAGAGAAAGCAGGATGTTAATCCAAAAGCAGAACTTTGCAGAAGACAGACTTGAGTAATTCACACTATCAATTTTTCTTTTATATCAAAAGTTAACAGAATATGTTGGCAACCTCTGATAAACAGAAGCTCTGTTTCACATAAATTCATTATATTCACAAGCGTTTCTTTATGTTTCCTTATGTGATCAAAAAAAAAAATAAAATCAAGTAATGAAAGTGATCTGTGAGCATCCTGAAGTTTTCCTCTTTATATGGATTCTGAAATCAGTGATGACATCTGTTCTGTGTATCATCTACATTTGATGCTCACCTTAAAGCTTAAAACTTGCCATTGCTGAAGACAAGCTTTCTAAAACAGATTTCAGGCCAAACATGCTCTGCTAGACTGAAGTATGGTCATCAGCAAAGGACCAAACCACTAAGTTGCAGTGGCTTGTCATTTCTCTTTTGAGCTGCTCTCTCCAAGAACAGTACAGACAGTCTCACTCTATCCTATTAGTACTGCAAAAATTCTAGCATTTTAGGAAAAGAATTTCTCACACAGCAAAAATGGGTATTTGCCTTGGAAACAGAAGTCTACTCACTACTGAAGCAGCACAAGACAAAGCTCCTTCACACCCTTCTACCAGCACGATACAACTGGGATTGTCAAGGCCCAAACAAGGAGATGAGAAGCACTGAGGATCACAGGCATCATCGAATCTGTGGCCTTCTTGCAAACCAAAACAAGGACATGCAAGATACTAAAACCTCTTATTTTAAAGCCAGGCTCTGATTACTTATTTTAAGTCATTTTACAGCCATCAACTGCTAAATACTTTACCATTCCTAGAGACTAAAGGGTCTATATCCCATTGCCAGTGCTTCTAGTCAGTCAGTCTGTGGGTAATTCATTTAGTGGAAATACACTACTACACTCAAGCATGATAGTCCTCATAACAGGCATACTGTTTGTAGGAGGAACTACTATGCTTCTGCAAGTGAACAGTTACCAACACAAAATATTCTTGCCACCTCCAAAGAAACTAACACCAAGTAACAGGTGACAGGCCAAAAGGAAATGGTCTCAAGCTGCACCAGGGGAGGTGTAGTTTGGATATAAGGAAAAACTTCACTGAACGGATTGTCAAGCATTGAAACAGGCTGCCCAGGGAAGTGTTGGAGTTGCCATCCCAGGAGGTATTTAAAAAGACCTGTAGATGTGTGTCATTTTAACCCCAGCCAGCAACTAAGTACCATGCAGCCACCTGCTCACTCCAGCCCCCCACCATGAGAAGGGGAGGAAAACCATGAAAAGGTAAAATCCACTGGCTGAGATAAGAAACATTTAATAATTAATAACAACAACAACAATAACTGTAATGAAGTGCAGAGGGAGGAATAAAACCCAAGGGAACAAAAACCAAACCAAGTGACATACAATACAATTGCTCACCACTCGCTGACCGATGCCCAGCCTGCCCCTGAGCAGTGATCAGCAGCCCCCAGCCATCTCCCCCCCAGTTTATACACTGAGCATGACACACTGTGGTGTGGAATATCCCTTCGGCTAGTTCAAGTCAGGTGTCCTGGCTCTGCTCCCTCCTGGCTTCTTGTGCCCCTGCTCACTGGGTATGGGAAACTTTAAAAGTCCTTGATTTATAATAAGCACTACTGAGCAACAATTAAACCATCAGTGTGTTATCAGCATTATTCTCACACCAAATCTGAAACACGGCACGTACCAGCTACAAGGAAGAAAATTAATTCTATCCCAGCCAAAACCAGGACAACGTGGCAGTTAAGGACATGGTTTAGTGGTGGACTTGGCCGTGCTAAATGAAATAGTTGGACTCAGTGATCTTAAAGGTTCTTTCCAACCTAAGTGAGTGATTCTATGAATTTCACAGGCTGTCTGCAAACAGCCACAGCTGGAGGAAGAGGGAGCTATTTGGGATGGAGAAAGTGACATTTATTTATCCCATCAAAATCCATTCAGTTTTGGCTGAACAAGGCTATTCAACTGCATTGCCCTTCCCTTTTGTTGAGCTGGACAGCGCTGGCTGCCTGCCAGAAGAGCAACTGAACATAAACCTTGAGCATCCTGACCCTTCGCTCCCAAAACACACCTCTACCATCACCGCATGTGGGAGCTGCCAGAGGTACTTTCAAACTAAGGTTAAATGCATTCCCTCCGTTTGGAAGCCTCGGTGAGAAAAGCCTATTTCTCCAAGCAGTGCTCCTACAGCCATCCTAGGGAACACCACCTCGGGGGCGGCGCCCAGCAAACCAACTGATATTTAGCTATTTAGTTATTAGTTGATCACCAGGTAATGCATATGGTCATTGCAACAGAGGCAGGGGAGAAACCAGTTCATCAGGGCAGTTTCACAGAAGGTGGTTTTTATCTTGTATCTTATTTACAGCACGTAGTCACATGAGCGCACTGGGGAGAGAAAGCAGTCTTGACAGACAACCTTCTTCCTATTTTCAAAGAGCTTGACTGGGAAGCTCTGGAATTCTCCCTGTATTTTTCTCTAGACACAATACATGCCTACATATATACCTTAGTTATTTCTCAAATAGCCAGCAAAAACCAAATTATGTGGAAACTTACTGAAACCTGGCCTAATAAAGCATAAGTATCACAGATTTGCCACCCAGGCTGAAGAACTGGCAGCAGTAATGATCTAGCTGGGCTTGTTTCCAAGCACCAAATGGCACTGCAGTGACCATAGTCTCATCTATTTGCTTCTTTCAAAGTCAATATATTCTGCCCTGGCTGAGGTAACAGATCCTCACCAGTCTCTCCCCTCATTGCCAAGCTTCAGTTTTAGTTGCTGGGCTACAAAATACAGGCATCTCCACTTCTATGACCAAATTTGTAACCTAGTCTCAAGCACCTTCCCCAATATTAATTCTTTGTCCATTTAGACTTACTGTTCTCCTGGTCCTGCTTGCTTTTCAGATCCATTGATTCTCTCATTCCCATCATGTCTTTCACTCTGCCCGCTGGCTCCTAATCCCAGTGTGGATCCAGCTTCCCAGCTCCCTAACTCCAAGCTGGTGGTCCACCCAAGCAGACCCTGCATTTCTTGCCTGTACACTCAGTCCTCACAATTTCCCCTCTTTTTCCTGCCAGGGAAGGAGAAGTAAATGAGAGTACAGGCTGAAAGAGATCATCTGCTCTTATTTAAAATAAATACTACTTCATATCGGTTTTCCCTCTCCTGCCAATCCATACCCTCGTTATTATACCCAGATCTACCTCATCTCAAAGCAGCCCTGAATCGCAAATGCATGGAAAGTCCTGCTGAATTTCACACAGCTCTTATGAACAGAAACATCCTCAGTACAGCCAAATGCAATTTTACTCCTTGAAAAACTGAGCAATGCTAAAACATTTCTAAATAATTCCCTCGGGCATAATAATATTTTTCCACCGTTTCAATCCTGGAATGAAAGCATTTGGAAAATTTCAACAAAAATTATTCAAAATGAGGTAGTCAACCAGCACATCTTGGTTCAAGCCACGGGTATCTGGTAGTATTATACACGCTGAAAACAGCTTTATGTTTCCCATCATAAGGAAGCTTTAACCCCTTACAAAATAAGCTTTAGTTAGATTTTAGAACTGAGTAATACATAGTTATTTTAGACTTAAGAAAGGTCACACTTTTAAAAAATAAGGTTAGTTTATTTACAAAAAAATTACACAAACCAATAACCAGCAAAATATTTTACTGTTAAAAATATAAGCAATACTGATTTCAAGCTCCCTTCAGTAGCAAAGGTGTCCATCCAGCTTAATTTAAGAAGCAATTATTTACTCTCCTCTAAATACTTTCACAAATTTTAAGAATAAACTAACAGTTACCCAACTGTTATCCATAAGCTGGTATCCAAAAATCCAAAATGCCCACCAAGATACATTGAGAAAATATTTTTTTGCTCTAGTTTTATTAGTACTACATTTCACGCAATTATATTCCACAACACTAGTTTGGGTCAAAATAACTCCAAAACAGTCCAACAAAATGAGAGCAAGAAAGAAGTATTTGAGGTTCGGAATTCTTCCTATCGGCCTCTCTTTTTTCCATCCCTCACAGTTAAGAAATTCTGGGGTTTTCCCACTTACTTTTAAAGTAAGATTCCAGTTAAACTTTAAGGCTGATAAGTTTTTAAAGATAAAAATATTTCCCAATCCTGAAGCCAACCCTTCTCCTCCATTTCGCATTTAAAAGTAACATGAAGATACTTTTCGTACCCTGCAACAAACATGAGTTGTCCCTCACTGTCAGGATTCATTAGTGCTGAAAACAACAACCTTTCTGCCAGAGCACTCACTCCACACACAGGGCTGGGTTTTTTGAAGCCTAAAACTTCCGAAGATGGCAAAACTACAGAAGTACGGCTGATGTAAATCACACCACAGTAAAGCTGCATGCTATACAGACAACTGCGTATCACTAAGAAATGCCTACTTATTTGATCATTGAACAGATTTTAACTTTATGTACATGACATTTTGAAGAACTACTAAAATATGACTGATCACATTTCTTGGCTGATAACCAAAGGCCAATCATGCAAAATTAATTGCAAAGACTTTTGTTATTTGCTGAAAAATGAATTACCAATATTTGCTTCTAAAAAAGAAGAAATTAATTTGATTCTCTTCCTTCTAACATCTGTGAAAAAGACTGACCTCTACTTCTTTCCTAAACCAGTTTTGCTTCTACTATCCCCAAAGTGTGAAATAAAATTCTGCCCTAAATTACAGAAACATGCATAGGGAGAAGCTTGTATTTCCAGTTTTTACATTGCTGAGATGCTGCAAAAGCATCTCTTCTGAAAAGCTGAAAAGGTTTTTTTCTGAAAAAGCTTTCGGGACATTTCGAACAGGAATTTGATTGTGTGATTAATTTCACACACTACATGTGAAAAACTCTAAGGTTCAACCAGAGCTACTACTTCCAGACACAAATGAGTTTTTTTTTAAAGAATATATGTGAACTATAGTGGGTATGTTTCTAAGTTATGAGGTGCCTGTTTGTTCTTTTGAAATACCTTTTTTTTTTTCCAATTTAACAGGAATACACTAATACTACAACTTTCTCCATTACTTAACAGGTTTTGAGGGTGGGTTTTGGTTTGTTTGGGATTTTTTTGCTTAACAGTAGTTCAACTGTAATCCTAGGAGAGGATTATTTTACTATTAGCGTTAAAAACTATGTTCACCAAGTATTTGCTGCTAATAACCCCCAAGTGCCCTGTGGTATTTTGTAGAAAAGATCACGCAGAGCTATTTAGCTTCAAAAATTAATGAAGAGCAGGTGCAAAAGCCAGTTTTTATAATGGTCAATTTTTGATAAAATAAGCATACTGTAACATAGATGCATAATAAATCTTTATATGCACAGTAGTTACTCCCATTTTTCATGGTTTTGCTATCCGGACAGTTTCAAATTACAACCAACTATTCACTACACACATCAAATAAAACTCCCTACAAAAAAATAATTTTAACTATTACTTCACCATTATTAAACCTTTTAAGAATCTTCCCTACTTAATAAATCTCACAATCTTCGAAATACCCATTTTGAAGTTAACAGGTTTCAACCTAACAAAAGAAAGAATTAAAAATTCTTATGATCTGCCAAGGTTGCAAGGTTCTACATTTCAGTTCAACATGGGGCCAACCGATGCTGCGAGGGAAAGGACAGAATATTTATGTCCCTTTCCAGCGAGATCCCACAAGCCTGGTTTACATTCATACAGGAATAGTTACAAAGACTGAGTTATCAGATGTCCATGTGTGAAAGACCCAGCAGAGCACATGTACGGCACTTTTTGGAGGAGTCCCCTTCTCATCGTTATTGAATTATATAGTATCACTATTGTTGATTTAGTATCAGCAATAGTGATTATTTAGTATCATTATCAGATTGATTACTTAGAAGTGGACTAAATTGCAAGAAAATACTCCTAAAAATTGAAGTTTTAGCTAGATTTAAAACTAGTTCCACAAAGAGCATGAAATCAGGAAAAGCAGCAGACCTAAACCAGACATAACCCTCATGGCACAGTCTGGCCTTGAAGTTCTTAACCTACAGACACGTACCCCTTCACAAAACTGCGACCACTTCGGCACTGTGGTTCCTTCGAACCCACCACCCGCAGCCCTCGCGTTAACAAGTATTTCAAAGACCTGAGAGAGAAACTGGTTTGGAAAGCTGGAAGGCTCTTGAACAGCCTCCCAGCAACGCTTTATGGGCTGCAAGGGGACACAGCTGTAGCTATTCAGCTTCTCACCTGTGGAAACCAGAACACGTCAATGCATAAACACTGAAAGCACAGTACTGAACATCAAGATTTTTCTTAAATTACCAACGAAAGTAACTTTTGCACTGTGCTTTTTCCTGTTTTTAAGAAGTATGTTGCACTCTGTCATTTAATTTATCCTCCTGTAATTTTACTTTGAAAATTCTTACATACCGTTTCTTTTTGAATACGGGAAGGGAGGTCTAGAAGGAAATCACATTGGAAATAGGGTTCTGTGTGAATTGCCAGAGACCACAATCACAGACATTTTAGAAATACTTCAAAGGACAAGATAATGGCACAGTGAAGTGCTACTGAACAGGTATTTTATTTTCTTAAATCTTTAATTTTGTGAAGTTTACTCTGACAAAGAAAAAAAGATGCACCCAGTCTTCCTCCCACACACACTAACTTAGAGCACCTCAGATTGACATTTTCATACAATTCTGCATGCCTGCAGGTTGTACAATTTTCCCTTTTACTAACTTCCATTATTCAGTATACCTAAGGCATAACTTACACCTTATCAATCACTTGGGGGCGGGGGGGGGGGGGGGGGGGGAGAAGAAAAAAAAGTGATGCAAACTTGTGTCTACAATTCATTAGGAGTTGTGAATAGCTCATTGAACATGACTTTCACACACTCAGGCAATCCCACCTTCTGAGAGAACACAAGATAAGGTTTCTTTAATCCTTTCAAAGAACTGCACTATTTTGCCTTCCTTTTATCCCTTTAAATATCCTTCCCAGTTAAGAAATTAACATTCTCTCTCATACAATTCTTACACAAATTGTACTTTTACTTTTCTGCATCTCTTGTTAATTACATGATGTTATCTGCAATAATCTATTCATGAAGCACAGATAACTTTGGTTACCAATAAAAGGGAAAACTTAGCATAAATTGCTTAGCACAAAGTTAATCTTATAAAGCAAGGAATAAAGAGGATCTAACAGCTATTATATGACTTATCAGCTTCTCTAAAAGGGTCACTCTACTTTTTTTCATGAGACTAATTAAATACCTTAACAATGTCATTGAAACTTCATGAATCTTTCAATAAAATACACCCTGCCTCTACAACATGTTTTCATTTATTAATCTCACTTAAAATGCAAAGAGCTAGGAGAACCCCATTGACAGTTAAGCGGGGCCACTCAGTTAATTCTTCTTATATGGTTTAAATGCAAAGAATAATGACCACTATAACCTATGACAATTAAAACTATAGCCATCTGTCACAAGATGTTAATCCTCTTACTTCAATGGCTACTAGACTTTCTGAAAAGCTTTCCTAAAATGACTACCTTCCAGTGCAAGAAACCGGCTTTTCATCCTCTTGTGTAGGAAGCCCTGCTTCATTTATCTCTGATAGGGTTCAAAAATTTTCAAGTAGAAATGTATATATCCCATAAACCATGGTTCTTCATATTCAGGTTGCATATACTATTCTCATTTATTGTGCACAGCATACAGAAAGGAAATGATTCACTTGACATTTTATTATAAAACTTATTTTGGTATTTCCTTAAACACAGTATACATGATTTGGTAGTGTCTCTGTGAGGTTTATGACAAACATATAATGCCACAAAGGTGAACTAAAAACTAGCAAGCACCACGATTTTCCCAATGGATTTATTGGGAATTATTTATAAGACAACCTTATATAAAAAATCATGCCTGAGATACATTTCAATCAAGGACAAAAATTAAGAGTTCAGAGTGATTATAAAACTCAAGATAACAATCACAGGCTACCCATACATGAATCTCCTCAAAGCTTCTGGAATGTATTTTCTGAGGGGAAAATACAAAGGAGATGGCAAGCACTGGTTCAAGTATGTGGACTGCACAGATCCTGGTATTACAGGCAGATTGCGTCTGAGAAAGAATGGGTTGATTATTTTCCTCAACTGAGCTGAAAGTAATTTTTAATACTAAAATGCACTACATAACTTGGACAAGCTTCTCTTTGATACGACACAAAGATAAGGAAGTGTGTTGGGAGGTTTAGGCACAAGTCCACATCATCTGTCAGAAATCACCAGTGCCCGATTTCACTGTTTAAGGTCCCAAAACAGAAATCAGCCATTACCCAAAAACAGTACAAGCAAGGAGAGAAAGGCATGGAATCCCTTGTTATTTAAGCCAACTTATGATCACGTAGTTAAACTAAGGACACAAGCAATACAGAAGGATACTCTCAGCATACTAAAACAATTCCAGACAGTTCAGGAAACTAAAGCTAAAAATTAGATTGTGTATTAAAAATATCCCTTTTCAGCGAGCTTCAGAGCATCCCCCCAAATACATCAAGCAGGGGTATATTCATGTTGCAAATGCAGACCAAAAATGCTCCCACTTCACTATGTTTCTAAGCAGCAGCAAAGCAGAATGGCCCACAAGCAACCAGTTCTACCACAGAAGGACTGCACTGCAGATGGGTTCCTTGAACCCCCGTTTGCTCTACCTGTGAAGCATGTATGTTAGAAAAGAAAATCCACAGAAGTGGTCCCACTCATGAACAATGCTCAGAAAATGCTCCTAAATGAAATGCAGGCATAGGAAAGGTATTAATTCAATCCCAACTCTAGCTTTAACAGTGCTGACGTGCAGAAAAACCATGCTCCCATCCATCTGTTTTATGTGGATGAAGGAAGAATGTTTCCAGCAAACAGAGAAAGGCCATAATAAGAAACAGTGTGACAGACAAGCTGTAGTAGCCTGCATGCCTGAAGGAAGAGTAAACCCAAATCACTCAGATTAGAGCAAACTTAAATAATTTATTAAACAGGTGTTTTAAACTAATTAATCTGGAAGATTCAGTTCCACTTTAGTTTGTAATCCTCTTCAGGGGTGTGGTACAGAAGACCCTGTGACCATTTTTGCTTGGTGCCCTCAAACTTTTTAAGATTAAAGTACGATACAAATACAAATCAGAAAAACATTTAGAATGATGAACTCTCCCTTGAAAGATGAGAATTTCATGATCATTTTATTTAAAGACAACTAAATCCTTCTGCATATTTTTTGTGCTGAAAGCTAAGTTTTAAGGATGTGTAAAAAATTAGGGATCTGCAAGTTCTGGACCTCCTCTACTTTCACAACTAATGAGATAACACATCTAACAAAATTCATACCTTCTTCTTGGGCTTACTGGAGACTACTGGAAATATTATAGCATTTGTTGACCTAATGTACCTTGGTTACCTGCATATCATTGACAATTAGAAACAAGTATGAGGTCAGAACTGGATCATGAGTAACAAATTCAGGATTTCTACATTACAGCCCAAGCTTGAAGGTGCAGTTATAGTTCATTTTAAAACAATCCAAGAACCTCAAAAATAAGTACAAGTGACATGGGAAAGGATGCCTCTCCCTTCAACAAAAAATGCTACAAAAAAAAAAGTTAAGAAGCAGACAGCTCTATAGAAGACAAATACTAGAATTGCTGCTAACCTGGACTTGCATCTGTAATAGATAATGACATTTTAGACCTGGCTATTTAGTGGTTACGTTATCTGACTCCTGACTTTTAATTCTGTACGGAAATCTCATTTTTGAGATGTATTATACATCTCTGACCTTGCAAACATATTGATTACAAGAACTTTACATACCCAGAGCTTCCAGTGTGCCTGCATGTATTACTTGCGTGTTATATATGAAAGCCTGAACACTTCATTCCTTTTTGGGTATCCTACAGTCAACCCATAATATCCTTTAAAATTACCACATTTTATTTTAAACAGTAGTATGACTTCCTATTTTATAGTGAATTAAGGTTTTTTTCCCTTTAACATTGTAAAGAATTAGCAAGAACTGAAGGTGCAGAAGGTGAATAAATACCATTTATGGATTTTGGGGTTTTTTTTATTGTGATGACACAAATGTACTGAATTATCTTTTAAAAGGACATTTTCTCAGCTCAGTGAAAATAGCTTAAGAGTACTATGCTATCATCTAGGACTCTATAGTATTATATTAAATGTATTTTATTTTTCCATTCAGTGTTTAAGCTCTTACTGCATTGTAGTAGGAAGTCAATTGTACATTTTAATTGGATTTCTTTACAAGCCTTGACTTCTGCAAAGTATCTCTTTAACAGTGCCTAATTAATGGCTACATAGCTATATGCTTAATATTTTTTCCTCTTTACCTTGGTAAAAAATTGTGCTTTGCTTCAAATTTCATTCATAAAAATATACCAAAAACAACGTACATACCTATATATAAAAATATATCTACATAAAAACTTTTTTACTGTGAGAGTGACTGAGCACTGGCACAGGTTGCCCTGAGAGTTTGTGGAGTCTCAACCTTAGGAGATATTCAAAAGCCATCTGGACATAGTCCTGGGCAACTGGCTCTAGGCGGTCGTGCTTGAGCAGGGGGGTGGACAAGATGACCTCCAGAGGTCCCTGCCACTGCAACCATTCTGCTGTTCTGTGTTTAAGTAGTACTAAAGCTGAGACTGAAGAAAATCTAGCATCATTAGCACAGGGGAAAAAAATGAATTCTACAACTCTGGTTTCCTTGGCAGTGCTAAATATCAATCTCTTAATGGAAAGGTAGACGACACTAACTACGAAATATAAATGCACAAGTTCTGTTTGATTTTAGTATCTATAGAGCATGTGCACACTGGTGCTAGCATGACAAGTTGAAGAGTTACTGCATTTAGAAACCATCTATTTCTCTCTTATTTAATAGCTGTTACCATCGTGTTTTGCTGCTGCTGCTCCTCCTGCAGATGGGAATTCATTGATATGATTAAATTTGATGGTATGATAATGTATGGTAATCGTGATTAATCAGAAGCCCACTAGCAAATGGAGGATGTTGGGTATTATGTCACCTGCATTTTAAATTGCATTCCCTCTATGCTAGCCTGACAATACTTGACAGCTGGAGGGATCTCATGCTGCATCTGCTTGCTACTACTTATAGATCTGATAAGAGAAAGTGCCCATCATTCCTTCACTATCTTAAATGCTGTAATTATAGGGATTTGCAGTCAAGTTGTGAAAACAGTAAGTGTTAAAAATGAAAGCTTTTTGGTAGCTGCTGAACAAGCTCTGTCTCACATCTGCAAGGGCTATAATCTGAAAGAAATGTAATTTGATGCGGCAGTCTCATTCAAACATGATTTGCATGAAATGCTGTATAAAGCAGTATCCAAGAAATGTCAATCAACACCACCTGATACCATGTATCCTGTTAAATGAAAACAAAATGCTTTCTACGCTACCTGTGATCTGCCACTGCTACACCCTAATAGAGCAAAGATTTCATTTACTGTTACTCATTATAGTAACCCCATAGCTAAAGCAGAGTAATTGTGAGGAAGTAGGAGAATCCTTTTCTCAAGTGGCTTTTATTTCCATTAACAGTTTGTCTCCTACATACATACTGTTGCAAACACATACAACTTACTAAATACCATTACTTACTAAATATCAGTTTAAAATAGATTGATCGTACTCAGATGTAGAACTGTTTAAATTGTCTATACCGTGAGTACTGAAGAATATGAGCCACAACCTTAGTAACAGTTGCTAAAACCGTTATTCACATGTGGCAACTCACCATCAAATTTGAAGCAGTGGGAAAAAAATTTTCTCCCTATCTGCTTTTCCCACAACAGACACCAAACACTATTGCAAGTTTTGTTCTCAAAAGCACCCCAGATTTCTGCTTCTACATACTACAAGAGGTGTTTACATAAAGGCACACCCACAGATCCAGATACACTGTAATATCCATTAAACTGAACCAAGTTTACTGAAATGGTGTAGGTTGATCCAGTTCTGTCCAAGGACAACTCTGGGGAAAAATAGTTAACTGTATTCTAATGTATCTTTTATAATTAATTTGTATAGCACTAATATATTACTTGTCTAAAAGAAGCGTTTCAAGCAAGTGACAATGAAGGACAGCCACTTCTGCTCTGAGCAATGACTGGGCACCTGTTTAAAAGCCTCTCATAGATTAAAGCATAAAGTGTTTAAAAACAGTGTCTGAATCACAAACACTTGAAATCTCAGAATTCAAACCAGAGTTTTTGGAAATGGTGAAGAAGTGAATCAAAACTAATCAACTGCCTTTCACAGCATCCATTTAAGACATCACCTGATGTCCTGGAGATCAAGTAGAAGTATGTTGAATAAGAATATAAAGAAAGTTTACTAAGGTTTTTGCACTTTAAGGAAAAGAATAAAAATCAAAGTATTCTTTGGGATAAAGATGATTTTGAAAAGAAATTGTAAGATAAGTTCCAAAAACAAATCACGTCAAAGCCCTCTGAGAGCTAAAAAGACAGGCAAAGTAGAATATTCACAAAGGCCTGACAACAAGTCACTCTATTAAAGTCTTCTTTTTAATAGCGAATAAAATAATGTTACACAATTCAACTTTTTCAGAGCTGAATTCAACCGATACTGAACAGCCTCCAGTGCATTAAGGTGTCCTATCAAAAGAGGAAAGCTTTGTGCATTAAAAAATATCAAAGCATTCCTGGCATAAATTAGTCAGGCAGACACTAGTGGTACTTTATCTTGTGCTTCGTGCCACTTAAGACTATTCCTAACTCCAGCTCTGAAACTCAGTTGACCAAAGTTAAATTGTGCCTATGGGATGGACACCTGCCCAGCTCACACCACACCCAGAGCGTTGGGTTAAGGACAGCAGCTAAATCAGAATTTATCCCAATTTCCTGACAATCCTCCTGGCAAAAAGCATACAGCTGCATTATCAGGCTCTGCTCTCTCTGCAGCAGTTTCAGAGAAGGATCCAGGGCACAGGCAGCAAGGAAACTGAGGATTTATTGCTCTCTTCTGCTTTGAGCAGTGCGAGGCAGGTTCTCCCCAGCTTCCTGTTCACTCTGAACACCCCCGGCTCCAGCCCCAAATTGGGATGCTGGTGATACATCACAATTTCTGGATGAAGAACACTGACAGCGAAAACATCTTCCCCTCTGCCATGCTCCATCCCAAAGTGGGCATGACAACACTCATTCCACTTTTCTATGTGTTTAACAAGAATGCGCACACATCACACATGGTTATTACTTCAGTGTTCATTAAGTGAAATAAATTATGTTTAAAGACAAAATTTTATAAATTTTTCTTCAGGAAACATTGAAACACTCCAGACACAGAATATGCTGGTGGACTCGCATAAAGGATGAAAAGACCTGGACCATCAGCTTAGCTCCTAATTTCATATTAAGCCATGATCTGGCCTCTATAAGTCAGTTAGCAGCAGCCTACATACAAAGTGTTCAGAAACACCCCTTCCATCTTCTATTTAATTTCTTCTTCCCTTGTTTTACCCCATCCTTCTTCACAGAACGCAGGAGTTGAAAGAGAAATTAGCCCAGATAAACACCAGAGGACAGGAACAACGGTCCCTCTTGTGTAATACAAAAATCCACAGGCTCCGTACCTGCACTGGGGCATCCACAAGAATTAATAATTTTGTAAGAAAACGTGTGAAAAGTTCAGAAAACACATACAACCATTTTTCTGTCACCTTCCTTTAAACGGATCAGTCCCCAAAGTAGACTCTTATTTGTGAAAAACCAACCATGACACTGAGACAGGAACAGAAAAAGGCATCTTAACCACTTTAAAGCAAAGACATGGTAAAACAAGATCTTCAGAAGGACTCTGCCAAAGAGGTTAGCTTAATCTCTTCTTTAAACAGTTTATAAAGAAAACACACCATTGGCACTTGCACAGTTCCAGGTTAATACAAATACATGGAAAAATATTAGCATCAACTACGCTTGAAGACTGGGCTACTATCCATTACAGCCACCTGAAGAGCACTGTGAAATTGAGACAAGCAGAGAAGCCTTCACAGAAGTCAGGTCTTTAACTCCTGGTTACTATAAGTTCACCATGTTTCTCAGCCATAACATGCCTCAGATCCACTATTTATTCATTCAGTCCTAATCAGTTGAATACAGCTCTCAAACACCATTCACACCAAGTCACCTTGAATGATCACAGATTAAAGAGATAGACAGCTTCCTTCCTTTATTCAAGATTACTGTAAATGTTAAAACAACTCTTAGTAAGGAACACAGATCCATTCCATTATGTCATGTCTAATACTTTCTCTCTAATCATTTCACAAGTTAAGCTTTAAGTAAGAAATAATTGAACAATGAGCCCTACCCTGAAATACTTTGATGCAAGGTTAAGTGAATTTAATCACTCCCAACTCCAAGCAGGTTAAATCCTGATCAACATTACCCTGATTTAGTACTACATTATTTCTTATAATTTAGAACTCACACCAATATGCTAACATGCTCATTACAACTTTGTTCAACTCTTCAATTAAATCCTTCTGCAGGAGGTTGTAAGAATTAACCATTACATGGTTACAAGTCACTTCATTAGCACTAAATTAATAACACCTGGTTTCCAATGGATTTATGACTTGCAATTGATTAGCTCTGATTGAAGCTCTTCCTATGTTCAGAGTACACACAGGCTGTATGCTGAGAGGTTTCTCTCCTAGATAAGGTAGGAACTCAAGAGGCAATTTTTCCTTCAGTTAGGGCACTAGCTTTTAGGTCTCTCCCTTGCAAGAATTTCATTACATTTAGTGTTTCCACCTCTGCCACACTCAAGCAAAATAAACCATCCAGTTCAAAGTCAAAGGGCAAAGCAGGCTACAAATATTCAATTCTAACCCCACAATTTTTTAGAAAAAGCAATTGGAAAAATCAGTTGACTATTTGATTAGGCAAACCTAAAAACAAGAGCAAATCAAGTTATTACATATCCAGAGATTCTTTCTACAATGAGGAAAAGGATGAATGAACTATAGCCTGGCATACTACTGTGATCTTTTTCAAATGGCTTGTCAAACCATTGCTATAAGTCAACATTTATACATAAACAAGTGAATTACAATGGCACAAAGGCATTTGACATGTAACAGAGCAAAAAAAGGGTAGCTCGGCAAGATAAAACGTTAGTCAGAAAGTAAATTTGTCTTTAGCTCAAGAGCTAACATACTACATTTAATAAAACAAACACGAGATATGTACACAGTGACACTTACTTCCTAATCCTAATATGACTGATAACCTATGCAAAATTTATAAAGTACTTCATACGAGAAGTCCATATTATAGCCATTTTATAACTCAGTGAGTCATGGAAAGATTAAGTAACTTTCTCAGTGTCATATAGCAGGTTACTAGCTGAAATAGAAAAAAAAACAAACCCAAAAAAACAACAGCACAAAACCCCAAAGAAACACTCAGGGCAAACAAACCACAGTACTGGATGCTCTTAGTTAAGCTAGCCCTCCTCCTCCTCCTCATGAAAACAGAATTACACTGACTTTTTGCTAGTGTATTGCTTACATAAAAAGGCAGCAAGCAGTCAAGTATCTTCCTTCAGGCAAAAGGAACAAGAGTCCTACCAAGAATGTTCAATTTATTTTATTCCCTTTTAAAAACTGTTGTATACTCTCAACTTGCAAAACCAAAAGTGAACAGAATTAAAATCTAATTTCACAGTCAATTTAAAAAAAAATAATTTCCAATTTTTCTACAGTGATGTAAACACACTTCAAAGATGTCAATTACAATGCCTTTACAGATATTCCTTGTCTTCCAATTTCTTTTACATCCCAAATTGTGTTTATTGGCAAAACAACTTAGTGTCAAAGGAAAACAAATGCAAGATATTTGTTTTCATAAAAAGCAATTAGAATTACTTTTAAAATGTTAATAACGTCTCCACATAATACTAAAGGCTGCTGAAGAAAACTATTTCCTCTGAAAACCACAGTATTTTTTTTAATAGAATAGTATCTTCGGTTAAAGCATTGATGATAAAATTATATTACATTAATTTACTTAATGAAACTGTGGTCATAGTGCTTAACCTTTTTACACTTCACAGAAGTAACGCGGCAATGTAAAACCTCTGTTATTGTAAAAAATACAGACAACACAATTCCTCAGCTAGATGTCCTGTACAAAAAGTATTCTGTGTCAAAATCAACCAGGTATGCACATGGCAATCAAAAGTCACAGCAGGTTTCTGAAATCTGCTTCTTTTAAATACATCTGATCTCTATGCAAGTAATTTATTGTGTGAAACTACACAGATGTTCACAAACATTACTTTCCGCCTTCAACACTGCACACATTAACAGAGGATAATTTTTGTGTGGTTTATATCTCTGGGAAACATAATATATGGGTCTTTATTTGAAAATATTCAAGGCAATACCGTAAAAACTATTTTTTTGTTTTGCTGGTTTTGATACTCTGCAAGCCACCTGAACTAAAAATTTAGGCCAACAGAACTGAAATTACGAAAAAAAGGTATACAAGCATGCACTCTCTCCATTCACAGAATTTTTTAAAAAAAGCAAAGCAGTAAAGCAGCTAAGTGCCTTGTTTGTTTTAGAAGTTAGGAACATAAGAGAAAGCAAGGTCATGCAATGCCATTCCCATTTTTTTATATAAAAAACATGAGGGCATTTAAATGACTGCTGATTTTTACAATAAATATATATTACTGCTTTTTAAGCTTAGGGATTATTTCAAATAGCCTTTTATTACATCAAATAAAATAAGGATTCTATTTATACAGAGTCAAGTAATAAAATGAAGCCCATATTCCTTAAGACAAGATGCATTCATGCCTCTCCCACTGGAGAGACTGGTTCAACAATTTTACAGTTAAACAGAATTAATTCTACTCTCAAAAATCCATTGACCTTAAGCTTTTAACAAACATTTTCAACTGCAGAGTGTATTGTCAATATTTACAAATCCTTAAAATTATATTTCACTAGAAGAGCTTTTATTTGCTATATTAATATTTCCTTGCAAATGTATGCTTATCCATATCAGAGAAGAAGAAACAGCTGCTACTCACAGGAAATCTCTGGGGTCCTACAGCAGGTCTTGGCTGGGCTGGAACTGGCAGCAAGGGCACTGAAACAAGAGGCACCTTTTAACACCATTTGTTTTATCTAACAGTTGTTGCCGTTATTTCCAAAAGCAGTTGCAGTAAGAAGCCATGATTAAAATCTGCTATGCTTACCCTCACATGTCACGGTTCCTACAATTAACTTTAAGCAACCATTCCCTCCCTTGCAACATGCAACAGGGCAATTAGGATTCTCCTTGTTAATTTACATAATTTAATTCTGCATTTTCCAGAATTAAATTGCTCCTTGTTGCAGGAAGGAAAACTAGAATACTTATTCAGCCAAAGACATCTCTTAAGACAAAGCTGACAGAGACTCTAATGATAATTTCATGTTTCAAATAGAAGGCTACATGATTAATTTCCCTTCTCAACTTAGCACCCCTCAAGATTTCCTAGGTATCTCCCAGTCTCACCACCAACCTCCCACAGTAATCATGGGCATGAGAGACTATCTGGTATAAATCACTGTTCACAGGAGGGTAAAATGAGTCAGGCAGTGGCAACTGATAGCAAGCAAAACGCAACTTAATCCGTCCTTGCCACCATAACGGTATATGCAACTGTGATCACAGTTTGTGTAATCCCAAAACTGATCCCAGATGAAAGTCTGCTATTTCACAAAGAGACACCAAGAAGAATTAGGAGTCCCTCTTCCTGAAAAATAACCTCCAAAATCAGTACTTCAGAGGGATTAACATGGATGACTTGTCCATACAACTGCATTTCAAAAGACTAGTCACAAAAAAAAAAAATACTTCCCAAAACATTAGTATTATGGCATAATGCACAAAGCATCTACAGCTGGATCACCTTGGCGACTGAATCTGTATCTGAATCCCCAGTACAAAGTGTAATACAGATTTCCTGTCTTCCAGTGCACTTTCTATTTCCTGCGTTGTCCAAGTGGTTAAAATTACAAATGTTTCAATGTTAAACAAAAAGGCCTAGAGAAGTTAAAGCATTTCAAACAGCACTGAATGTGTTTGTTCATTTACTGAAAACCTGTAATAAGGTTATTTTTCTTCACTTTGTTTTTAACACTTCTGAAACTGATAGGAAAATGTTTCCTACACAGGGTTAAACATCGACCTTGTAGACAACTACTGTATTACATTTCAGAGCAGGGAAGATGTTTAGAAATGCAGCTATGTTAAGGGAGAAGGTGAGTGCATTTCCCAGAGGAGTTTGCCAAGATGCCCGAAAAATCCCTTTTTCCTTGGTGACTGAGGCACAAGGACTAATGCATTAGTGGTCATTTTTAATTCATGTCTATGACTGGTTTCTACTCACTTCTGTCAAGTACTTGTGATTTGCTAGTTTAGGAACTAACAGTGTAAACTAACTGCACCAGTCTTTCTGCACCGAAGGACTGCATGCAAACTCTGGATCAGGTTACATGAGAAAATGAGTTGAAGAGTCTCATCTTGGTTTCTAACGAACATCTGTTGATATCAAACAGCCATGGCCACCTGGAAAAAACTGACAGGGTGCTCTTGACAGATCTAGGACTAAAAATAGCTCAGGGATTACAGGTCAGAGAGGCACTGAGAAAAACTGCATAAGATGGGATATGCAGTGAAATGTCAAATGAACAGAGTACTCGTGTGTCTATTTCAGTATCCTGCCTCTGGCAGTAGCATACAGAGTTACATATATTTATGTATTTTAAGCAAATTAATTTAATACTCATGAAAGATAGTAGTTCAAACTCTGTGCCCTTTCAATCCTTGGACACTTGCTGAAGCAGCAAAGAAGTCTCAAATAAGCACTCATTTTCCTGACATCAAATCGTCAACAGGTTTGAAAAGTATTTTTGAAAAATACACAGCATGTTGTTAAACACTACTTTGAGAAGATTAAATTGCTTTTGGCTGTGAATTCCAACACCATACCTGAAAAGATGAAGCAGCAATTTCCATATTGATTATTTAGAAGAATTATAATGTAATTTTTCCCAAGACACCCAACAGTTTTTAAAAGGTAATGGCATACTAATCTACCAAGATGCCATAAACTGCTCATTAGCTCACGTCAGCTTTGGCAGCACCACACTATCCTTGAAACAGTTATTTGTGGTATAAACATTGAGGGGGAAAAACTCAGTGTTCTCATCACAGATTGAGTATTTCATAGTACAGTATACAGTCCTCCAGCATTTTTAAATATGCAAGCAACTAAAAGACATGGGATTCTTTTTGTGCCACAAAAGGCACAAATGAACACCAATGGAACAGCATCTGCACAGGTATACAGAGGCTCACATAACCATTTTAGCAGTTTTGACAGACTGAGTCCTTCTTAATCATTTATGAAGCTTCTAGACATTTGTCTGAAACCAAACGGACTTGAAAGTAACTATTTTTTTGAAAAGAGTCGAGGCTGGCCAGGGAGATGATGGCCACTGTAAGAGATCTGCCTTTGAGACAAAAGCCAATGATAGGAGTGTTCAAGAGTGCTTCAACTCACTTTCAGGCTGAAGTAGCTGACTACTACAGCTCTGATACATGCTCTTTCTATTCACATGAAAATTTCATACAACTTACAGGAGGCTTGAGTATTTTAGAAAATACTGATACACTCAACACATTTCAAGATTAAGTTAAATCAAAAAGATGTTGAGAAAGTATATTTCTATGATTTGCCATAATGAAAAAATGTCTGTGGTGCTGACAATTAGAAGTATGTGAGCTTAACCCTGCCATAAAATTAGAGTAAGAAATGCCAGTCTACACTAAAACATGACAGCACACCATTAAAATTACCAGAACCTAAATGTGCATATCATGCACTTCCAGACATGGCATTTTTAGCTTCCAGGCATCACATTTTCAACAACAGAATCCCAATAAACTTTGCACCTATCTGACCGTATTTTCCAATGTATAAAGACCCTCATGTATCTGGACATAACGTTCAGCCAAGAAGGGGCAGGACACCGCCAAGAACATGAACTCAGTCTGATCTTTCATACTTCCTGTTACCCTGAAACAAATGATGCATATGAAACACATCCCAGTGGTGTCAACTACCAGTGTCTGCCTACTGGGGCCTCAAGCAGATTGATTAAACTGAGGGGGATTTTATCAGAGGAAGTTTAGAACAGCTCTCCCTGCACTGGAATGTCTGTCTACCATTTGCCTGCAGTGACTGCTTAAAAACTCATCTTAATATGTAAATGCAATTGAAGATTTTATAATTATGCTCATCTTCCCTGAAGATGTCTACTGATCTCCTATACATTTTTCCTTTGTGTGACGTAATTGTACTGCTTGCAGACTAGAAGACTAAGATGGCCACTACTCTGCCACTGCAGAGGACTCAGCTTCCCATACATGCTCTCTAATCAAGATGATTAAAATTCTACAGGAATTTTAAAGATTGCATTTCATAGCATGCTGAACACCTATTAGCAGAAACATTCCATAATCTTGCCAAGGATTCCTTCAGTAAAATGGACAGCACAAAGGTATTTCACATATATCAGCTGCCATCAATACACATCGCAAAGATCTTCCTCACTGAAATACATGTCTTACACTATTCAAATCAATCGATGACTCATTCTTCAGGGCTGCTCATTCTGAGAGGACGACTAGACTTTATCAGTCAAGAAATGAATGTGCACACAGTCAGCAGGTATAAGATCTAAAAAAAATATAAGACTACAAATCCAGTATTAAAGATCTCCTAACATGCAACATGCAGGAGGTAGACAACTTTGTTAAAAAGAAACTCTGCAAGACAAAAAAAAAAAAAAAAAAAAAAAAAAAAAAGACTATGCTCAAGATAAAGCAAGGTCCCTGGAATACCCATGGTGCCACAGATGTAGTGGTAAGGCTCAAACCAAGACTGAAGCCATCGTATAATGTGGAGAAATAACTCTGACAAAAGAAAGAAAGAAGATACGCTGTATACTTTTGATGTTAAGCAAAACGAAAACCCCTCAACAGTCACTGCTGGCATTAGGAGGACATGCGTTCACCTAGATACAGAAGACTTGTTGATTTTTTCACAAGGAGAAAAAACAGGCATCTAGAGTAGTCTGAAAACAATTTTTGCTTTCCACAATACAATTTTGCTTTGGAAATGTTAGGGAAATGCACAGAAGGCATAAATCCAAGACTAAAGGACCTTTTGGACTGCTTCCAGATAATCTGTCCCGATCCATAATTTGGCGGGAAGCACTGATTTTATTAGACTGGAAAAAGCAAAATAATCTCTACAGCACAGCTACTATGAAGCCATCTGTGAGAATCCCAATAGATCTGTATAATAAATTGGTAATATCCTACCCACCCAAATTCCTATTTTTTCATTGGTCAAATAAATGAAGCAGAGATAGCACTGGCTTGGAGTTCTGCTGATTTGAAGGAAGAAAAAATATAGAAAACTTAATGGTAAATATGTATAAGCATGTATGCATTTCTTTACTGTGTCTAGTCCCAACAGAATCACAAATGAGAGCTATGTAGGTATCAGGGGTTTTTTTAATCCTCTTAAGGCTTAAACACTTCCTAAATAAGTAGTAATGTTAACTCTGTTGAGAGCTGCCCTAAAAAGCATACCCCAAAGAATGCTTGTGTTAAGTTACAGAAAAAATGTACTTGCAGGTTGCAAATCAATTGCAAACGTGGCACTGAAAGGAGAACTGAGGACATGTATCCTGTCAAGTAAGGATAGCAGCTGGTACCTTTCACAGAGCAATTACAGCGCAAGGAGTGCCTCTGTACTCTCACTGAAATAGGTGGGTGGTCATTCTGCAAACGCTTGGCTGAAGCTGGAATGATGTGGGAAATTATAAACTGCAGTACTCACCTAGTTTTGAAAATTGACATTTGCTACTTTTAAAAAGCACATTCTCTTTTCAGTTTCCATTTTTACTGCTCTTTGCAGGCTTCACAGTAGAGTGATAAAGATGATAAAGATGTTGAAAAGGCTTTACTATTTCAGCTGGCCACAGTCCAACATCATTATGTCTTACTTCCAGCAAAACATTTGTTTCAAGCTTAAGGAAAAAAGTATCAGCCTGAAGCACACTTCCATGAAGTGATAAATAAACAAATCATTGCATCTTTTGCAAGAATAAGATCAGTCACGCTTGCAAGACTGGGAAGGTCTTCAGAAAGCTCACCTTGTACAGGTGTCACTACTGTCCCCTTGAAATGTGGATTTATGTGTATGTTCTTCGGTTGCTGAGGTGTCACTGGAGGTGGAGTCATCATTATTCTAGGCGTTTCTATCTGAGGGGGCATATGTAGCCCTGGAGGAGGAGAAGAGTGATGCTGATGCTGTAAAGGAAGCAGAGATTGTAACTGTTGCTGCTGCTGCTGCTGTTGCTGCTGCTGTTGTTGCTGCTGTTGCTGCTGCTGCTGCTGGTGCTGCTGGAACAGACTCCTAACAGGTTGCTGGTGTGTTGGAATTAACCTCTGTGAATGAGTCTAAAGTCAGACAAAAGAATAAAGTCAATAGGCTTTAAAAGTTAAAATATCCTGACATAAACCAGCACAAAACCAAGACACCTTTGGAGAACAATTAAGGCCAAATATGAACAGAAAAAAACTTCTTTCCCATACCATCAACTGGAATTGTTAAGAACCATCAGCACAGGAATGCAAAGAAACAATCAAAGACGTTCAAGTGAAGGAGAGAAAAGCAAAGAGCAAGGAAGAACACAAAGAATGGAGACATTCATTCACTTATTTTTAACAGTGCAACTGTCTAGTTTCATGTTAGGGTTCTGCACATGTCGCTGGAAACCGTCATCAACTGCAGTAAGGTTTATGTGATGATCACCAGAAAACTGAGTCCTCAAATGCACCAACTTTTGTCTCATATATAGAAGAGCCTCTCTGACCAAGAGAGACTTAACAGTAGTAACAGAAGTCAAAATACACATTAAGCTACATTCTTCAGATCTCAGTGCAGCCCATTTATCCATACTGCTTAAAGAAAAAACTACTTTAAAGACACCCTTCAAAGGTACCTTTCATAATACAGAAGAAAGCCTCTTGCTGATCATCACTCAAACACAAATGGCCAAAATCAGTTATAATAAAAAGTTATGATCGTGTTTCTCTTCAGAGGCATTCTTCTGCTTCTGAACTCGCTGATACTAGATATCAGTCCTAGTCCAGTAACTTCTAAACAGTAGTGCAGTAAGAGTCCCAAACAGGCAACCTTTTAGTAACACAGACATGACATTTTTTTCAGCAGCCATATACATAAAGCAAAGCAGCTACAAAGTTTGCACAAAAAGACATTGTGATGAGACAAAAACATTTACATCATTTAAGATCAACTCAACTAGCAAAGACTGCAGCAATACAGAAAAAAAGTATTCCACCTTCACTGTTTTAAAAGCACAAAGCATTCTACTGCAGGGCTCTCAATCGCTGAGATATCCACCGATTCTTGCTAGTGATCAGCACCTAGAGTTAACTGCTGTTGGAAAAAATCCCCTTTGTTTAATACAGATGACCTTGTCCTGTGAAGACATAGACAGGCTTTGTTCTACAATCTCAGCTTCCAATATATTTCATGGCAGTTAAGTAAGTGTGGGCTACCTTGATCATATACTTGCCGGGGTTCTTTTTTGGATGGAAAAAGCAACACCTTTTAGATTGTGATATAAAGCACAGGGAGGTGGGGGGAAGCCTAACAAAGCTAAATTTCAATTAAAACCCCCAAGACACCAATTTATCTAGTGGTGATTAGCTCCCTAGGGTTTTATTTGCCTCCATAGTAGCATGGCAGGTATACAAATAGATTATCTCTTTTTTTTTAGAATCGTCAGCAAAAATATTAGTTTACAAAACCCTAGAAATATTTTTACAGTTTTTTTTTAAAACTAAATTACTGTTAATAATGTGGGACTGAATATGTTTCCATGTTGCATGTAGAGGACTTTGAAAGGAATTAATTTTTTCATCCTATGCAAACCAGTAGGTAAGCCTGATTGGGTTGTATAATTTTGAATTCACTCTTCATTTGGAGGCCTTGAGATTCCTCAACCTGAGGCCAGTAACAAGACTAAGCACATACTTTCACAATCACATTACATAAAGCCCATCCTGCCAACAGTGCCCTGAAAGAGCAAAAAGTGTACACTGGAATATATATTCCAATTTAGAATGCATTTCTCCATAATTTCCTGAAAGTTATGTGCAAAGAATACTAAGGATTAAAAGGTACCATTGTTGATGGCTGGTTTGGCAGCAGTGCAGGCCTGTGATCCTTCATTCTTCCCCTATCATTATTGTCTCTCCTTTGTTCTCCCATTCCATGGCACATAATCGAGCCTCCTCTTCGTCCTCCTCTCCTTGAGCCATACCGTCCCTGTTTAAGCTGCCTTTCCCTCTCTTCAAATTCAAGTAACGCTGCTTTGGCTTCTGCAGAAAGTTCTGTTAAAATAGAAAGATGAAGGGGAGGGGGTGAAAAGGTGAAAAACACAATGAAAAAAACATCGCTAGAACTACAGCAAGCACCCCTGTAACTAACATAAAATTTGCAGGCACTTTGATCTCCTTTAGGTGGCATGTTAACATTTCATTAAAGACATCTTTAAAAGGAAAAAGCACACGTACTTGTGTCTGTTGCACAGTAAAAAAGCAGCAGGTAAATGAAACAAGCATGAACAAAAAGGTTTGGTGGTTGTTTTTTTTAAAGCTATTGAAGTTTGCCTTATGCTGCAAGAGGTGGCTGTGGCTCCCCTCACATTTGCATTATCTTAAACAACATCTCACTTACCTGCAGATGTGTCAGGCAGTACAATGAAAACCCCAGTAAACTTTACAGTAAAGGATAGGTTGGGTCTTCCACATAAACAGATTTTATCTGCCAGACTTTTGCACACTGGCCATTCCAAAGAAGGACGGACTGGTTACTGAAATGTTTTTTCCAGCATGTAATTACTTAATATTTAGTCTATTGTACGTGGTTTAAGAACCAGCTGTACTTTACAAGTGATCTTTCCACTTAAGAGAGAGCACACTTCAAAATCTGTGCACAGCTCAAGCCAAATACATGGCCACTGATAACATCCATGCAACTCACGTCCCAGGTTAACACCACAGAACAGATAGTACTCAAGACTGCTAAATTTGCTTGAAGCCTGGGACAATCTGGTAACACTGAGAAAACCATGCAGTAACAGGCCCAGATAATCAAATTACTTGGAAATGCCAAGAAAGTCTACAACAAACTTCAGGAAACACACTGTGACTGTACAAGCAGTGCCACTCACCAGGTTTCAGTTACTTAAAGGGGATAAACTTGAACCCAAACATGCAACTGAGGATTTTGCCATGTACCAATCAGATCCCTCCTCACTATAAAACTGACTTCTGTCACTAACAGGGTAAAATCAAACTACTGTAGAAGAACACACCCCAGCAAACAGAAATATTGTTTGAATTCATATAAATGGAAATTAGTGCAAGAATTCCAGTTCTACATTTAAAGTCTGCTCTTACTGTTGAAGGAGACCGGGTACAGGGGCTGCTTTTCAGGACAACATGGTTTTACTTGCTAATACTACACATAGTGGCTATATCTGAAGATCAAAATAAAAACAGTTTGCATCCAGCAGCTGAGACACTACTACAATGTATCTACATCACTCTAGAGCCTCCATCAATACATTAACTAAAGCAGTCAGAAAACCATTAAAATTTATTGCAAGTCGAATAACCAAAGCTACCTAAACCACCATCTTAAACATCTTCATAACTCTTTGAAGGTGAGGATTTGCAAAAGGGCAGAAAAGGGTGAGTGCCACACATTCCCACTACAGCAGTTGTTCCTACTGGGCTACAAAAACCACCTGCAAAGACTGTAATTTTGCATGTCCCAGTTTCCAGAGGTATCCAGCACCTCCACAAAGCAGGAGCTTTTTGATTTTCAAAAGAAAAGTTTATAAATTGCTGTCTAAGAACACAGCAAACATGACAGACTCCTAAAAGCCCAGGATCCACCATATAATTTATTTCATTTGTGCATGTTGGCGATGAGACAAATTTCTCTATTTCCTTTTTGCTTCCCTCAGACACCACAATTAAGTGGCATAAAGCTTAATTTATAATCACACCAGATATTCTTATGAAATGTGCCCTAGCACCTGCCTTAAGACATCAGCAGAGCCCAAGATGATCAGGCTTTATCAGGAAAACCTTACAGCATGCTTAGAAAAGGGCAAGGAAGCACACTCCCTCAAGTTGTAGTATGGCATTACATGTGCATACTGTTGATTTCTGAGGAAAACTAAGACAAATGTATACACCTGTCCAAAGCAATCAGAAGTATTAGATGCAATTACAGCCACCACCTCATCCTTCCTTAGCTGTCAGGGATGAAAAAACTGGTAACAGGAAAAAGAAAGGTCTGATTTCAAGCCTCCTTCCTGTCCACATCTGCAGCAAGTTCAGTTTCTTGCAAGTGTGGAAGGGCTAACATGGGCTTTTAGTTGGTCTGCAGGGAAAAAACACCACTAGCTCCCATATAGTTTACTTATGGGAAGAAATGGTGCCACTACATTGCAAAGCAGTAGCTCCCCTCCCTTTAACCAGAGAGGATCCAAATCCTGCAGGGCATCCTGGGCATGCTGCTAGTTGGAAAGGGTTTTTTTCCCCAATAATAGGGCAGGCAGGGCAATTTTTTTCTGTCACTTTTCACATTACAACCCTGAACTCAGCAAGGCAGTTTGGAAAGCAAAGTTCAGTCATTGCAACAAGTACCTACCATGGATACTCATTCAAGATGATAAGAAGCAATTTCCTATTAAACAGATTAGGAGTCACATGTGAGGAAAGCAATTCTTGAACCTGGGAACAGAGTTAGGCTTCCTAAAAGGCAAGATGATGTCTGAGTCTCTCAGCCTCTTGAGCACGTATCAAAGAACACTGAATAGAAACAGCTTTAGAAGAATGAGTTGGCTGCTCCAAAGAAATTTACTTCAGAGGGCTGCACTGATTAAGCTCAGGGAAGGGACGACAGCATTAAGGTCAAAGTCAATCCTGATTATCTTCAATGTGCAGGTAATTTTCACCCTCTTTAAAATGAAACTAATGAATTGTTTTCCTACTCACCTTACAGAAAGGTTCTCAAATTTTAAAGGCTGTGTCCTTATAGGCACAGTCCAGGTATTCAGTTTTTCAGCCAGAAAAGTGAAAATGTGTCTAATGGGGAAAAAAAAACCACCTGACCAAAACAAAAGTCCCGGTGCACTCACTGCAGCAAGCATCATTGCATTCAGACCATATCTATAAACACAGAAATGCAATATAACCAGTTGGTTTTAAAAATTTTTTAAAGTTCACATTAACATCAAGCATACTTCCCTCACATGCCACCGAAAGCAAGTGTCCCACCTGTGAAGAATTTTGCTTACACACAAAATTGTAGGTTCAGAGCCTTAAAGACAGACTGCAAAAGTGAAGACTCCTGCAGTGAACCACACTCATTAATACCTCAAGTGTTTCATACTGCTATCAGTCACCATGCAGCAAAATATACAGTCAGCTCAATTATTAGGGTAGGCTGTTTAATGAACTTGAGAGCATTGTGCCACATATACAGAGATCAAGGAGAGGCAATAATGGGGAAGATGGTTTTGCAGGGAGGGGAGCAAGGAAAATAGTCCCTGTATTCCCTGAAAGCAAGATCAGACTGCTAACTAGAGAAAAGGTGGTAAACAGATGGATAAGAGATCCTCTCCCTCCCCAGACTCTTCCAAAGCACAGGCAGGTATTCACATGAAAAGGCCCACTGCTTCTCCCTGGCTAAATGCTTATGTGCGCTGGTCTGACCAAAACACTGAGCCAGGCTGGATGTTGCCATGTCCCCTAGACAGTGGGTGTCAGCTGCTACAGCGATGTACCGCTGGCTCCTCCCTACACCAACCCTAAGCACAGGTCTCTGCAGCTGCATCTGCCTTGGGTTGCTCCCTGAGACTAACAGCATTTCAAATCCCCAGGTCTGAGAAGTCCAGAATCCCTATTATCCTGGATAATGCTGAAATTTACAACATAAACCACACTGCAGAACTGCTATAAAAAAACATATACATATGCATTTACATATACTAGCTCTCTAAATTTAGATTCCATACATATCATCTTTGACTTTTTTCTCCCCATCATCCAGACTTGCAACCTGGTAACACTCCATGTGCTTCTGCACACAGTGCAACAGGACAATGGTGAAACCACTCATTTTAATTTCCTAGTCTTGCCAGAAATCTCAGCCACTAGTTGTCAGAGTGAACATAAGGCAGTTAAGCAGGAAATAACAAAAAGTACTACTACATACAATTACCTCTATTACTACTTTGCAAACGGCTCTGCATAAGCATAGAGTTTTGTATTTTAAATTGGGTACAGAGGGAATACTTCAGTGATGCTAAACAAAGCCATTTTTCTTCTTCACATTCCTTAATGGGTAACTAAATCCAGAGCATAATGACAATTCCCACTCTGGCAAGACTTCAACTACATGCACCGAAAGAAGTTGTATTTTCTCATCAAAGATAACAAACTCGGCATCTCCAGAAATCAAGTGCATAGTTGTCCTACAACAACTCTCTTTTAAACTTTTCAAACCCACTACTTACATTATCTTGGATAAAGAAATTTTAGGAAAGATCTCTGGTACATTCATATGAACACTCTGTATTTTTTACCCTTTTTTTTTTTTTTTTTTTTTTTACCAGCACACACTTAATTCTCATCTTGACTGTACAGTTCTCACACACACAGTTAATGCAGTGAATCAGCAATTATTTTTCTAGTGTCTCCAAGTGTCAAGATTAATTTCACTATTGCTGGTAATAAAATGGTTTCAAATGACATCTTTAATCAGCAAGTAAGAATGCACTCCTCCAATAGAGACAAGCTGTCACAAAAGGTCACCAAAATGTGACAGGATGGAAATTACGTTTGTAACTTCAACTGAAATGTTAATTCCTCTTTAAGTGTTTTCTCAACTATGTTCAGATTTTAAAGTAAGGAGATGTAGCTCTGTAAAGAAGTTTCATTTTTAAACAGTAGCATCTGCAAAAATCTGCTTTATAATCTCAAAAGCAAGCAGATACTTATATGCAAACACCTATTTTTTGCTGTTTAACTTTTCATCACATGGTCAATCATCTGGTCTCTTTGTCAGCAAATTAACATGAAAAACTAGTATGAATAAAAAACATTTCACAACAGAAAGACTATTTTTGCTAAAGAACAGTTTCAAAAAAACATCTTTATTTTATAGATTCATCCATATTTGCATCACCTTTTCCTTGTATCTCAGAGCTACATCCCCAAATCTCTTAAAATTACACTTTAAAATAATTCTAATTCTTTAACAATCAAGATCCACTATAGGTTTTCTCATTGTCTGGTCACACCTCTACATTAAATTGTAGAGTAAAACCAGAAATATGCGAAAATGTGTGCAGCTGTCATTTATCTTGCAATTATGTACAGAGATTTAGCTATTCCAGTGTACCCTTGTTTTTAAATCATTTTGTTTTGTAAAGGCACCAGCACCTTTCATATAAATAAGATACATAAAAGATATACACTACTCTGTCTCTCAGGGTTCCCTTCAGTCTTATTCTAATTAGAATCAATTCCTAATTACTCAAACAATGCTGAATAAAGGCCCTTAATACACACTTTGCCTGAAATTGCAAAAAGAGCTATTTGCTAAACAGGAACAACAGATAAAAAAAGATCTTGATTCAAAATCATGCACAATATAGCCTGTATGAATACTACTGTGAAAGTCTGGTTCAGCCTCTGCAGCTGTCTCCTTGCTACCTATGAACAAGCCCTCTTAGCCAAAACACCTCTAATAGAATTAAGGCTTCTCAATTTTTGCAGGCATAGTAAAAGCCCAAATTCCTTGCAAGCAAATTAAACAATTAGTAGGCTATGGAACTCAAGCAAAAAATCCTTAGAACTAACATCCTTTGCAAAGCTAGGCTTTTAAGGTAAGAAGGGAATTTCATGATGACAAATTCCGGCAATCCAGGTATGTGCTCTAGGAACTTAATTCCAGAATGCCCTGGTCCCAAAGACATTGACTCATCTGGAAACAAAGCAGAAGCACCCAGCTTCCGAGCTCATGCGGCACGGCACCCATCCTAAAACTATCAAGTCCCTACAGCCTGGCAAAAATTGCAGTACCATCAAAACATACATCTTCTCTCAGTGGTATCTGACAATTAGCCAACAGTACCTGACAATTTGCCTTCATTACCAGTTTGCCCCTCTCGTGTATCTTTATTCTCTTCAAAAGACAGGGCTTTTTCTCCATAGTTTGAATTGATATTTTGGTACAGTAGCAAAACTATGAGAACAGTATAGCTTTCTGAAGGCAAAACTTAATTTCTGCCTATCTCCCTAACACCATCTTTTACATTTTTTATTAATTATTATTATTATTACCACATAGCCAATATAGTTATCGCCAGTGGGGCAGCTACCACACTAATATCAGGTAATTGAGTAAACAGAGCACATGAGGGGTCTTGAAGTTAACTCTGAAAACCATAAATCAATGGGATTTTATTTAGACTAAAACAGAGCAGCTGCAAGAAAGGAATTCTTTGAAACATATGCCACCACAATACTAGTGAAGCACAGATCAGATAGCTGCTGCTTGAAAACAGAAAGCTTTTAAAGACACCACAAAAGCCTCAATGAACAAACATTGTGCTGTTTTTCAAAACATGATATGCTTAAACATTATTGCGAAGAAGACAACACACTACATATACAACAACAGACTACATATGACTTCAGATAACTTGGATATAGGCCAGTCTAAGTTAAAGGCAACTGTTCTATCTTTTGCCATTAAACTCTTCTCTAGAAGTTTTGTGAATCCTGAATTTTACTTTTAGTATAGCTCTTCAAAACAGTCCATTGCCACAAAACCTCACCCAAAGTTTCTGGAATGTTTCTCCTTTCTCTTGTCACATCTGAGAGCCTAATTATCGTTCCTTCTTTCCGTTCAGTTTTGAAACGTAATCGTCCAGACTCTTCATCATCATCCTCCTCTTCATCAGATTCTTCTTTTGTTTCTTCTTGAAGTTCCAGAGATTCAATAGCTGCCTGAATCACAAAATACAGAGGACATATAACCTGAAAAATCTACTTTCTTGTGATCAGCAAGCATCAGAAAAAGATAAAGCTTTCTTTAAAGGTCCCTTAGATTTTGCTGGCTTTATTATTATTCTCATACCTAACAACATTTAAGAGCTTGGTGAATTTTTTTATAATCTAAAGATATAAATTATATAGCAAAATCTATTGAGAAAACCTAGTTCACTGCATTATTTAAGGAAATATGGAAACTCCAGTTAAACCACCATCTGATTAGTAGCTATTTTTGCACACAGAACATTTTATCACTGAATTGACTAAGATGCAAACCATCTGGGACTACTAGATTCAAGTAATACAAACATTAAATCATTTATTTTTTGTTTTGTTTGTTCACAACTGCCAGTAGCATGTCACTAGAAAAAAAGATATCCTTATATCTCAATTTTATTCCTCTATGTATGTTTAACTGTACTTGTCTTTTTTTCTACTCCTTGAATACTTAGCAGTTTTTATTCAGCAATTAGCAAAGAGAATGGAGAATAGGCTTGGATAAAATTTCCATATACTAAATTTGTATATTGGAATGCTACTCCCTTGTCCTCATTTACTTTGCAGTTCTGTCTATAATACAGAAAATTTATTTAGATGAAACAATGTCCCAAATGAAATGGATCCTTCTCCTTCAGATAAAAAAAAAATAAATAATCAATTCCATTTTCCTGTGCTGGCGTGATAAAATTCATGTTCAGAATGTTACACAATGTATATTTGATTTCTAGAGTTGAAAATTGGAAGTATTCTAATTTAGTACTATTTTCCATAAAATATTTGATTACTGTGCACTTGGTTATTTCTTGTACAAGCCTACTTGCTCACTTCATAAAGCCTGCACATGCATTTTAATTCTTTGCAAAGCCACTAAATATACATGGTAACTTTTATGATGCTTGAGGACAGTTAAAAAATGAATGAAATAACGTGTAAAAAATGGTACAACCGTCTAATTAACCAGATTGGTGCAGTAATTTATACGAAAATGGTACAGCAAGTGTGTCACTCAGGTGGAGACATACTAAGTCACAAACCAAGAAAAAGAATTAATGGCAAATCTCCTTAGCCAGGAGCACATCACCACCCAAATCCAAAAAGAAACATGGGAAACAAGATCAGAAACAGGATCTGGCAAGACAGTTTCTACTTTGAAAGACAGCACACCATAGGAGCCCAAGCTTAAAGCTACTCCAACTTTGGTCTGGTAAGTGATCTGTATATTTAGTTACCGGAATTTAATGGACTACTGATGCCAAGTTATTTTCATCTTATCATCTCCTTACCTCAAAATGTGTTTTATCCATTCCAGGCAAACATTCACGCACTACATTTCCTAACTCAAAACAATGCTTTAAGACACAGCTAGGAGAACAGCCAAAGTTTACAAAAAGCTTTAAGGCCTATATTTTTAAAAGCCATTAGTTTTACATAACTTTATTGTACCAAAAAATGCATCTAAACACAGCTCCAAGACAGGACATCAGGCAAAAAAATAATATCCTTGAAGACTGAAAGAAATCCAAACCTCAAAAGCAAATACAAATTGAGCACAACTAGTCTGATTAACATATCCATGTATAATCAAAGCACCTCTGAGGAGAGGCAGATGAGAGTCATGGAAGAGAGGAGGGATGTTAGCAAGGAAGGAGATGCTAATGTGATTTAATATAAACAAAAACAAGAAAGAAAGACAGGTTTAGCATTTTATTTTCAAAAGAGCAACTCCCAAAAGCGAAAGGAGTAGCAGTATCTCTATCAAATCTATGTTTTTAAGTATCACAAACCAAATAATTTTATTGTCTCAATGACTATCTTTAAAAACTTTGCCTTCAAGATCAAGATTTGGAAGCCAGAACTGGAGCACCTGTTTTGCAAGACATGATCTCTTACTCAGCGAGCCTCCTCCTTTACTTTAGAGCATAAACCAGGCTCATCCACTCTCTATGTGCATGCCCCTTAAAAGCCACACTGGAATTCCATTTTTTATTCATCAAAGATTAGTCTCAGTCACGTAACCTGTGAGTGCAAAACTTATTCATGCAAGGCTCTACGTGTGGCTCAGACTGGAGAATCAGGATTAAAATGATCAACACAATCTGCATTGTCCTGAAAAATTTTGCAACTCTAATGAAACGCTACAGAAAATACCTGTGGAAATTCTGTTGCCTTTTGATAATTACTCATTCTGGGGAAAAAATATATCCATTCTAAAAAAAGCCCAAAAATGTAAGTAGTAACAGACTCCAAGACAATTACCTTCTTAATGCACAATAAAAAAAAAACCTCAAACTTTTCCAAGACCAGCACTATTCTATTCTTAGCCACTTACACCAATTCTGTAGTCTTCTGGGTCTAACTCGCTTTATTCATCAGCATAACACTCATGCCACCCATTAAACAACTGCCTTACAAGCATTAAATATCAAAGACAAAAAAAAAAAAATATCAAAGGAGTTAATAAAAAGGCAGGCACCAAGGAAAGGCAGTGCTCGAGAATGCTAACTGACCCATGTCCAAGTCTGATTACACGTATTATTGAGGGATTTATATTAGTTGCAATGGAGACACAAACATGTCTGACAGCCAACCATATGTTCTCTACATATAGCTCCAGGAAAGGTTATCTGAGCTGTGTAGGAGCGCACACTCTTCCCCCGCAATTTGTTCAATAGCTGTAGCACGCAAGACTTATGTAGATCATCTTTTCCAACTCCCAGCCTCGCAGAATGAGTTGTTTTGCCAAGATGACAATATATGAATGGATTCCATGGTCCAGAAGACTAAATTTACACAGGAAAAAACCACAAGTACAGACACCGAATTAACACATACTAGTACTTAGAGGATTCTGTTTGATACTTGCTAATCGTGAATATCTCTGCATATACATAAACAACCCCTGAACAGCCACCTGAGGTCACCTGACTGGACTAGCCAGTCAAGGCTTCTTAGCAGCTCTCCTCAAAGGGAGCTTAACATTTCCTATTATGACACCTTGCACAAAGCCACCAGAGAGCTTTGCTGACCCTTCCTTACAAAGAAAAATAATGACCTTTCTTCTATCACAAGGTTAGCTTTTTCTGCCATCCTCATTAAATAATTATGCCATAAATCCCTGCCACTGACCAGAACTCCCCATGCTGGTTTATGATCTGCTGTGGAAAAAGTGAGCGCTCCTGCCCCAAATCGCTTACCAGGCAGTTGCAGGACTGATAACAGACATAGCCCAAGGAAAACTGCACACATTAGTCAGCATGACAAATGCTGATCTTCACACAGATCCTCCTAAACATGGGACTGTCAGGTGGTCTGGAGAACTTTGTGTCAGAGATTGCTAAAATGTACAGAACAGGTAATCATAAAGGCTAAACCAGGTTATTTCCATGTGAAACATTATGAAGATGAAACAAAAAACTTTTACTAACAAGCTAGAAAATAAGCAATGGAGGCTTTGACCAGAGCCTGACACTGAAGCAGCAGTATTTACTCAACCCTAAGGGACCAAAAAATAACAAAACACAGGTAAGAGGTTGTCACACCTATTCCACGGGCATATCCACTTCGCAGATGAAAAATGGGGGGCCGAGGGGGGCTGGTGGTGGGAAACAAATCTAAGAGATTCTAAATATGTTTAAAACTTGGCTGTTTTGATTTGCATTCTTTATCATTTTCCTCCAGGGCGACAGACAGCACTTTCAAACTTGAACAAAAGAACTAAAATGCTTAAGTTTTAGCTAAAACACAGAACAATTCAGACAAACACAATGGGCTTTTTTTTTTGTTCCAAGTCTGTATTCCATCAAAAGAAAAGCAGTATGCATCACTTCATTAAATGTTTCCTTGATTAAAGTCCTCATCATTTTTTATCACCATAACCCAAGACATGGTTTACATTTATGCAATGAGAAACCCTCTACCAGACTTCACAGGAGATTAGTTCCAATATAAAACAAAGAAATTATGAATTCTCATTTCAGTAGGTTACATGTTTTATGAGTTAGCAGAAATAATTAGTGGTATTATTCCTCTAAAAATATTTAGGACATAAAAACTCATGTAACTGACAGTTCTACCACACCCATTTGCTGCTGAAACTTCTGGGTATTGAGTTTTGCTTTGTACCTCAGCAAGGCAAAAATATTTTCTGAAGCATTGCTGTATTTCTCAAAGAAGCTCCACAAACTGTTATTTAATCAAAATCTGAGTTCTAAGCACTGTTTCACATCAAATACCAAGTGAAAAAGTATGCCTTGAATTTGATCTAGCAAAAAACACAAACTTTTCCTGCCTCTTCCCCACACCTGAGTGCTACTCTTAACAGGTGTCTCACTTCCCTTATTCACCAGTTTCCCCCATCATGTTTCAATTCCCCAGCTTTTCTCTTGGTTTACAAAATTACAAGAAAAACCAAGCTTTTCTCTTGGTTTACAAAATTTCTTCATGCGATCTGAAATGCTTTATTTGGTTTTAGTAGAAACTGCTTAAAATACAACACTACTGAACATCTTTATCAGCTTGCTCTTAAGTTATTCAGATGCCAAATTTCAATCAAGAAATAACAATGCCATTTATTTGTACCACATCTATTACAGCTCCATTCTTGTGCTGCATTTTCTACAGCAGAATGCCAACTACCCTTGTTTACAAGCAGTGAATATTATGAGATTTAAGGAGAAGTGCTGTTATGTAACACTTTAATAAAGAACAAAACTCTTCAGAGCTAGAGGCATGCATCTAACCACGTAATAAATCAAACTGCATATTCTACAAAGGTTCTCTCTCGGTGGTATTCTCATTTGGAGAGTGCAATTGTGAGCCTGCTGAGAAATGTAAAAAAATTACAGAAGAAATAATAAAGGAATAAAAAATGGTACTGTTTTGGAAACAAGAAACCTGTAGCAATCTGCAAGCCATCAGAATAAAGCCAGAATGTAGATAAAGATGTGCCCAAAACATTGAAGTTACATGATGAACTTACCTAAAAGCTCCATTAAGAAAATCAATTAACAACTTTCATTAATGTTATCTTTTGAAAGGAATTTAATCCTGAATTGGACAAATTTAGACAATGTGATTATTACAGAATTCTCACTGGTTCATACTCTACGAATGAAGCTGTGCTTTCTTAAAGCAGTTGAGTTTGACAGTGAATCCCAGCTATGTACTTAAATTTTACATGATGTGCAGTGCTTTCATCATCTCACACAGACTGTGGCTGCAGATAGCACAAATGCATCAGTCTGCTTTTAAAACACTGGAAGGAAAGTGTGTATAATGCAGTGGATGTATAAAATGTGTTTAAGTGTTTCACAGTTCTTTGAAAGGGTAGATGTGATACTAAGGTAGTAGGAAATTAACTATGTTAAGGTATATTTGGTGTAAGATACCATGCTTGCAATATCCAAGACTGAATAAAGCAGGTGGCCCCTTTCGATGTATCTCTCCACCTACCAAAGAATGTTGTTTTTTTATAGTAAGTTTGATACAACTACAGTATCATAGCACACCTATTTGTTAGAACTTCACAGAATAACACTGCTACGTCTTTGAGGAATTAATTTCCTGATGAGTTAAAGCTCCAAAGAGGGAACACATTCCAACTACACTTCTCAGCAGGTAATCCATTCAATCCTATTTAATTAAGAACTGGAATAAAAGTAATATTAAAGAAGATTCCTGGTGGGGAAAGGAAAAAATCCCACATCAAAAACTTGCTGCAAATTAATAACAGGTATGATACCACTGTTCCAGGCTATAACCACTGAACATACACTTGACAGATTTTTGGCATAAGCTTTCTTCTTGCAAATGAAGGAACTCATCCTTTTTCTTAAGCAAAGAACTAAGATAAACTTCACAGAAACTTCAATCCCAACACAACTTCTTTCAAAACAACAAACAATCTGACAATCCCTTTCTAACACAGATAACCTTCCACGCTCACACTCCTCCTCAAAGAATGTATCTACACACCCAACAACAGCAGATTACCCATCTGGAAAGCGAGGAACCACAAGCTGTTAAGAGATTTAGCAGACAGCATGCAGTATTACTATCATTCTCCTACCCAAAAGGGCCCCTGAAGTTTCTAGTGCTGAAGCTAAGATTAAATATGGACATTCTGAGCTCTCCCTTATGATTTTCATCCCAAGGGGGGAGGGGATCTGATATATTTGACAATATAGATGCCATCACAATTCCATCTTGTACAAAGGGTAATACCACCAATAATTCAACGTTGACAAAGTTGCATCAGTTCTTACCCAGCAATATGGACAATTCTACAAATTCAAATTCTGAAATAAGTAGTTATTTTAAGTTTCCATTAAATCCACAACATACCTCTTCTGATTCATTTGTCATTTGTTGGGATTCTTCCAGCTCCTCATCAGCTGTATATTCTTCTTGTTCTTCCATTGCTTGCTCATTATATGACTGCATGTAATCTTCATCCTAGGGCAGTAATACAGGACAGTGAAAAGACGTAGGCCAACTTTACAGAATCACAAGCCCCTTAAGAGATGGGGTCTGTATGCACTGTTTCCGGAACTGGAAAGAAAGTATTGAATCTATCGGAATTGTCAACTACAAGGGACATATCACAGAAGGTATAATTAGCAGGACTTTTAACTATGCATTAATTCCATTATTATCACATACATAACCAAAACAATTTTTATTCAGATCCCGGTATCATCATAAAAATCCCATCCACCGCTGTTTGCCTCATCTACTTCTGTACTTCTATATCCTTTCATTACAAATTCATGAAGCAAATACACATCTATAGCACACATACATTAACAACAGATTTTACCCCATCAAAAATATAAACATTCTTAAAACATTCTGCAAGTGCTTACATATGAACGGGTTCAATTCTGAACAGTTATGAGCATAAAGCAAAATCTTTAAGTAAGCTTGCTTGTATTTTAAAACCTCACTGAACACATACGGTTTTAATTATGATTAAATCATTTCACTAGCAATTAAAGCCAGTGCATGTTCTCTAATACACTGCTTAAATTACATTGAATTATGCAGGTGACATTTTCTGAATTAACCTCCAATCTCTTTATTCAGGTTTAGACAGTTCTCAGTTACAAAAAGGATGAACAAGCAGGACATCAATCACTGTGGGATATTAGCACCTTAAAGATGTCTTTAGCAGGTCAATAATCTTTTCACCTTCGAAGGACTTTATCAGATCTTGTCTAAAGCCTGGATAAAAGCTTTTGCATTAAGTACTTCTAACAATTGGCAGTGTATCTCCACCACACAAAGCTGTTTTCTTCCTTAAGGATACAATCCTCAAGGTCATGATTCCAACTGCCTTCCAGCATGACAAAGGAGCATTACCTACCGCCAAACAAGCTGTCAACACAAACTTTGTTACAGCCTAGATAAAGAAACTGGCAGACAGTGATAATAGGTCTAATTTCCCCTCCTCCCTAGGGAGGTAAACAGATTTCAAATCAGTCTAAAAACCCTATGCACATGAAGCAATGTTATCTTTGAAGATACAATAGAAAGAAACTCACTGGAAATTCATCTAGTGGTTCATTGATTTCGAGGTCTAGCACTTCATCTTCTTCTCCAGGCTCTTCCCCATATTCTATTTGATCTTCTGTCAGTTCAGGATCATTGCCTTCATAATGTCCTTCCTCTGCATACTCTGAAGCATATATTTCAGGTGCTTCAGATTTGTCATAAACAATTTCATCTTCTCCTTGGTCATATTCAGACTCATGTTCTATTGATGGATCGTTGATGGTCTCTGAGAGTTCATATGATGTAAGCATGCCAGATGTAGCATTGAGGCTAACTGTGACACCTTGAGAACTGTGGTACAGGGCCAGTAAAAATTCAGAGGTTGAAGCATAACAGTCAACTACTCACAAAGATTTAGCAAAACAAAGCCAAACACAAATTCTGTAAGTTGTGGACAAAATTATACCTCATACGCTATTTGACTCCATGCCATATTTTCATAATGCATATTGTACTGCAGCTTATCACTGGCTGCAGGCTATTTGACCAGGGGAATCAAACCAACCAGATGGTTTAGCAGGTCAAACTGGCAAAAGTCCTGCTTGGTAACCAAAGCAGACTGGAATCAATTTTAATTCCAGGACTAACAAAAAAATACACAAAATTACAACTGCATCTGTTTTTGCAATCTTTCAGAATATGCTAGTAAATTATTTATTAACTGTATTAATATTGTTCTTTCTTGATTATCCTGAATTCAAACTTACATTATTATATTATGACAGCTTTAATGTTCTGCTTAAAATAACATAAAATATATAGTCAAGAATTGTCATTCAAATGGCTAAGACTTACTCTAATTTAGTAACAGCACTGGCACAGACACTGGGAAAAAAATCCCAATCAATACAAAAACTGGCAAGTTTATAATCTGGAGCGAAAGTAAAACTCAATTTACTGTTTACAATAGCTAGTGCCATCAACACATAAAAGAGCAACTAACCAACTGCGGACGAGTTAGAAAAGTAGGGGGGGAAAGCTCTTCTTGATTTCAGAGCTCCAGGTACAAGGAAACCAAAGATTTTTTATTTTTTTTAATTACATTCCTGTTATTCAGTATTTTCCTAAGATTGAGGGAACAAGATCCAGGCAGCTTTGAGCTATTTGCATCTACAGGACGGAGAAGATTTGACATGAAAATGAAGACATGCAGAGTTGTCATTATCCTCCCAACTATAGAGGCATAAATGAGTTTGAATGGAAGTAAAAGGGAAAGGGGAAAGGAGTGGAGCAAGGCTCTCATTTTGTGGCAACAGAACTGCTAAAATTGCAAGACTTGTCTACAGAAACCTGCTTCCACCGAGCACAGTATTATCACACTTCAGATATTTTCTCATCACTCGTGCTGCCTCATAGTCATCCCTGCTGCCCAGGCCTCACAAGGAGGAAATGCAGAGAACAAACAGCAAGGACTGAACTGGTATTCCCCATTTTGGGGGGAACAGTCCAACCCTCACTCCTGCAGGGAGGAAAACAGCAGACAATAGTTGTACAAGTGACGGCCCAAGGTTCTTCACCACACCCTCATGACCCCAACACAGGGACAGGACTCCTTATCTGAATTCCAGCCAAGGACAAAAAGGAGATCTCGGAGCAAAATATACATATATTTTTTATATATATATATGTGTGTGTGTGTGTGTATGTATGTATAAATATAAAGTATGTAACACATGTATATATATTCCTAACCCTTTAGATGACATGCCTGCATAGCATGCAACAAGTTAAGGAAAAGCTGGCAGAACACACATGCCGTTAAAAAGCAGCAGTGGTACTGCATCACTTCTGCACTACAAGCATCTTCTTTCCCCCTTCAGTCCAGCCTGAGAAATAAAAACGCTAAGACACTCATTTTGACTTGTAGTGCCCAGAATTCAGTTGTGGAGCTGTATCACCACAGAGTATTCACAGGGCAGGATCCTCAGTAAACTCCCATGGAAGTATCTGCTCAAGCCTATAAACTCTGTACAAAATTTTCTGCTTTGTAATTGTACACAAATATTTAAGCCACAAATCAGGCCTTACAAACTATGAACCTCCCCTCCTCGGAGTCTTAGGAGGTTAAGATGTATTTTTGAAAGAAAGATAGCAGAAAAGGAGTTTATAGGAGAAGGAAACCTACAACACCAGGGCGGCACAGAACAAGAGCTCTGTAAGTATTCATAATTCATTCTAAATACACAGGACATGGCGTTGTTTCTTCCTTGAGTTAAATTTATTAGATTCCATTAAACAAAAAAATTGTCTTACTGAAATGCTAGCAATGCTACTGAACACGTATATATACACCATTAAATACCTGGCTAGGTAAAAAGCAAAACTATTTTAAGTATATACCAAAAACTTAAGTTTAGTAGTTGTTAGTTACCAGTAGTAGTAGTCATTAATAGCTTAGAGTTCTCCAAAACCCAAAAGATTTAGAAAAGACATACCGAAATTCTTGTTCCTCTTCATTGTCACTTTGCAGAAGATCATCATTCAGCTCTTCATCTGACAAGTCTGACTGATTCTAGGTTTCAGAAAAAGTCAGTTATGAACATAAAAGATAAACTTTTAACTAACTAGGTACTGAAACTATCGAACCTTCTGAACACTACACACTTTTTATGAAGAACACATCCCAGACTAAGACCACATCTTGAACGAAATTACTAACACTACACAAGAAAACAAATCTGAAAATAAATTACAAACTTATAGAAATTTACAAAACTCAAATTTGCATAGCTGTCAACACTTTTCACCGATGCATTCCCAAATATAGCCAAAGGTGATAACTCACTTAAATACCAGGAAGAAAAAAAGGTTAGCTTTAGTACACTGTCTTGTGACCTTGATGCATTAGGCAAGTGAAGAAAATCAACTAAGTTACTGTAGTTTCTAAAAAGCATAGATACCTAGGAGACTGGAGGAAAGGATATGATGGTATGAAGAAAACTGAAAAACCATAATTAGTTTGTAAGTGATGGAGGGGGCGGGGGGGGGGGGGAGGAAGAAGAAAATACCATGCCTCTTCTGAACTCCTCCTAATGTGTCTATTATACTTTGGGTTATTTAATTTATCCTTTGATTTTTTTTAAATAATTACTCACTAGGAAGAGATAACTGCAGTTTTGCCAAGCAGCATTATTTCCATCCCCTAAAGTAACAGAGGTTATAAATGGGTAGATTTATCTAAAAGTACTGGGATGAGATTAAATAGAAGTAAGTTTGGCTTAAATAGCTCAGGGAAAACTTCCTGAGAAATCCATTATTACTCCATCATATGAGTCCATACCCACAGATACTGCTCAGAGCCCTGTTACACGGCAAACTGAAAACATGAATACAAAGAGCACAAGAAGACATAATACATTGCAGAAATCTAGTATTGGTTAGTATTCACATGAAGCTACTTAAAAAAAATGATCAACTCATGTTTCAACTACAAAGATGTATGCAATGTAAACTGCTTATGGATTTGATAAATGCCTAACACACATAGGCAATCCCTATCCTTCTTGAATTTTATTTTGCAGACCAGTACATGAGACAAAGGAACTTCCTTTTTTTAAAACTGATTACTTACACACTAATTTCAAGAACCTAACTTTGAGCGTTTAAGAGTGTGATTATAAAAAGCTAGATGACTTAAAAGTCAACTTTTACTACTTCTGGGTTTCTTAACAAACCTACTAATCTCCAACTAAAACTTTAAAAATTGTTTTCTAAATGAATTCATTTAGCAGATAAAAAGGAGAAAGAGATTACTAGCCAGTTCTGATTTCCCAAACAAAAGCCACGTCTTCTCCTGCAGATACCTCGCAAATCCAAATACCCATTTAGTTCTTTCCATAGATATCAATTCAAAACAGGTGTCAGAGTAAGGAGTCTACAGCAGACACGGGGGGACTTGTTTATGTTCTCCACTGACAACTGCTCCCAAAACCCTCCCTCACTGTAGAACGGGAAATCCTCTATCTACTTGTCAAAGTAGCAGTGAATTGTCTGCAGTGAGTGGATCTTTAATATATGCCACTGATAGCTTTTTTATTTACTTTCTGGTAAATACTGCTGGTATTTTGATGAGTAACTTTTAAATAGCTAGGAAACTGGCAGTTGAAGTAAATTCTCCACAATGCTAATCAGCACTCAGTAAGCATAACTGGGGTGGTTTTTTGTTTTGCTTTTTTAATTGTTAGGTCAGTATGAGCTACAAAGACACTGATTTTGAGAACTATCTCCTTTTGGAACTGTGTGTTATGAGAAGAAATACGACCTTAGGGAAAAAAAAAAAAGTTCTTTCTTGAAAAGCCACACTTGGAGGTACTTCACAAAAGGAAGCAGCTCTGGGTGCAGAGCACTGGCAGCAGGGCAGATCTCAAGTACCTGTGGCTGTCAGGCTTTGGGGAGGCGACTGTAAAATACATAAAAGGCATTACCAAACAACTGAAGGGGGCAGGCTGAACAACATTCACATTTTAATATCTGTAACAATTCACTTTAATGCACATCTCTTACCTTTTTGCCAGTTAGCAAATCCTCTCCAAGCAGGTCATCATCAAGTTCACTGGAAAACATTAACAAATTTAAGAAGCTGAACCTTAGAAAACAGAAACAAGCACCATATGGGGTATACACCTTAAAAAACCTAACTTAAGAAGAATTGTTACTGAGTCTGCACAAAGCCTTCCTTTTAGCAAAGCATTCACTAAGTTGAAAAAAGAGGTATGTTTTAAATGAAGCAACAGACCATACATATTAAGATCACTGTTGTGCAGTCATTTCATTTCCATATGCTCCCCTTTCCATATCCCTCCAACTATAACACTGCACAAACCTAGACAAAGCGTAGGTATTTTAAACACAGCTGGCTAGGTCCCCGTTCCAGATCCTTCACTTCAAGGCCCTTTAGGCATACTGTCGAATCCGTTATTTCCCACCTCCAGAGTAAAGAAGCAAGACTGTACTGTTCTGTGGGCAAGACAGTCTGCAGGCCACCATGTGGCCCAGGAGAGGAGGCACTGAGGCCAGCTGACTTGGGAGCCACTTAGGCCTAGATCTTTCATAAATATTTATTTCCTCCTCTTCACGTCGAGGGGGAAGTCAAACAGATGCTTGTAAGATGACAAACTCAAATGTATGTTTCACCATTTGCTAAGTGTGGTTAAGAATTCAGGAAGCATAAATACCTGGCTTACAAACCTCCACAGAGCATCTGTCCCATAAATAGGGTGCAACACAAAGAACTAGTTCTTTGCATGTCTTAATAGTAAAATGAGATGCCAGTGACTTGAAGTATGAGCTGTAATTCAAGAATATGAGAGACTTTCTACCTGCACACCTTAAAAAAACACAAACTCACACCATGCCTTAGATATTACATGAAAATTAAATATCCCGAAGTGAGAATGAACAGAACAAGAATGTGTGTAAAAGTTCCTTAGAACTACACAGGAAGTATTTGAAAATGGGGAAGCTATCCTAAGACGTAAATCAGTGCTGAGAGTTGTTTTTGCAGGTGGATACATCTCTTTCAGAGCTGGTTATTGTACAGATAATGCAGAGAGGGGGAAATAAAAACCTTGTGGACTAAAGAGAACAGATGATATTCCAAACCAGGCCTAAACAGGACATTATCATCAGCAGAAAGCATTTGTCCATAATTACTGATCTCACACAGTTCCAGGAATGACTGAGCATTAACAAATAGCAATTGTTTTGTGCACACTGCAGTATTAAACAAAAATTGGGACATAAGACATATCACACGTTCCAAAGAGCAAACTGACTAGAATTTAAGCCCTTTATTTCAGACAGAAAACTATGTAACAAATGGTTGCAGCAGAATCTAGAGCCAAAACTGAAGTAGGAAAAAGTCACTCATCTTTCACCTGCCAGAAATCTGACAAATGTACCAAAAGGTTTGAAAATATTTCCCAGCACTATGGTCCACCAACTGACAGCTTTTAATAAAATTGCACTAGAGATATTCCAAAAGACAGCAAGATCACGTGTTATAACAGCACTGAAAGATGAAAAGCAAGTTCAGGTAGTAAGAAATTCAAACCAAAAAGGGATGGAAAAGAAAGTGAAAGATCAAATTAATTATCTAAACATAGTTAAGGCTTTAAACAATTACTAAAAAACATCCTTGATGTGATTTTTTAAAAAAAGATTAAAAATTTGATCAATAGAAGTAATTGCATACGCATTCTAGATTTTTTTAAGCTTTGGCTTATTACCTGACAGTCAAAAAAATTAGCACTAGCACATAAATTAAGCTCGTAACAGAAACAGAAGTCTTCACATAACGCCCCTCAAAACCTACTAAAATATTCAATGTCATTCAATATTTGCATTGATAAATTAAAAGAAGAAAAATCATCATTGGTAACTTTTTGAATAAACAAAGTAACAGTCATGAGCTTGCATAGTAAAGCACACCTATGTCAAGTTTCTTTAAAATAGCCAAACCAGAAGTTATCTATGAGAAAGAACAGACCAGAAATACCAGATCTCACTATTAATAAAAAGCGGGGGAAAAAAAAGCCATCTGAAAAACAAACCCCAAGATACTCAAACATTTTAGACTAGAGGAGAAAAACAGCCAAAAACCCGAATGGCTGCAATCTGATGCCACACAAAGCCACATACATTAAACTGAATAAAAGCAGACATCTATGATAGCTCAAAATGCAATTCCCCCTCACTATCATCAAGACACCAAGATCTTCCCAAAACCACAATTCTAGGAAATTAGGGTTAAAATAATCTAAAAGTTTGCTGCTCTCGCAAGAGATGGACCCATTTTGTTCCCTTCGTCAGCTCCCAAAGGTCAACATTCCCCTCACTGAATAAATTCAGCTCACCAAATAAGGAAGAGAAAATAATAAAAAAGAGACAACAGAAGTTTTCTGCCAGTGATGAGAAATGAATAATCTCAGAGAAACGTCAGGATAAGTGAATTTCAACAGAAGTCACTAATAAATCAGCCCTGCCATCTCACAGGACAGCACCACAACTGCGTATTTTTCCCAAAACCAAGCTTTGGCTTACTTACAGAGATAAATGTATAAATTAACAGCCTGTGATAAAGACATCAGACTGGCCCTTTTTGGCCTCCAATTTCATAAGCATGCCTCATTAAACATGAGCAGTAGTAAGGACACAAGTGTTTCAGGAAAAGAATTTATAAAAAATGTAATGGGAAAAATTCTCCAAGAACAATGTTACATCTGTACTCCTAAATAACATGGGCCTTCCAACTCTCAGTTATCACCCTCCAATATTTGAGAAAGGAAAGAGATATGGAAATTCAAAATTACTCAGATGACTGGGGGATGGGACTCAGTTAAGCAGGAACACAGTAAGATTTGATGGTTGATCAAGTTGTACAACTGACAGCATACCCTTTTCACCCTCACAAAAAAAGTGATTAGGTTGCAAAGCATGAAGGATTAAAAAAAGTCTACTGCATTCATTCAGCCTTTTTTCCATCTTCAAGAAACTGCATCCTATACTGAACCAGACCAGTACTTAAAACATTGAAGCAATTACATTAGGCCACAACATACCCATGGAATTTGTCAATTTATAAATGCCCAGACAATCATAGAATTTAACTTCCAAAGGCAGCTTGGCAATCTAAAAGGAATTAATAATAATAATAAAAAAAAATCCAACACATGCAAATAAAATTGTTAGATACAGTTGTAAAAAAAAATTTCTGAAATTATCAGCAAGATGAAACTCTGGAAACTCCAGCACTGTACCTGAAAACACTTCCCTTACAATTTCACTGAAGAATAAACAACAGGATTTTTGATCATCTATCTTAAATTATATGCATCTAATAATAAACAAACAAAACCTTTTTTTCTAGAACTGAATCCTTGTGCGCTTCAAAGTCTCTGCTTAGTGAAAATACTCTATAACCTTTCTCAAGTTCTATAAAAATACCTTTGCCGCAGGGAGGTTTTTTTACCATTGGCAATAAGCTTACAACTTCCTACACAATGGCTGTTTGACTCTTACAGATAAGTGGTAAAAGTAGGACAGCTAAAAACAAATGTGACTACCCAGCATCTAAAAGCCTACCTATTCATACCATGGAGTTAGCAAAGGCAAAAAGTTCAGAAAATACTCTAATACAAAGCATTTTGCCTTTGGTATTGGCTTCAGTATTTCTGAATACAAAGAGCTGGGGCTGGGAGGCAGCACAGTACAGTGAGCCAGCCTGAAGAAGTTATTTTAATTACACTATTAACCCAGATCAGTTTCGTAATGCAGTTCACCATCCAACCCTCAAACAGCTGCACTGGCATGACAGAGCAGCCACCCCTCACCAGCATACAGCAGAACACACAGTATATCCAAAGTTGTTGTCCAAATTCCTTATTCATTCTTACCTCCTAGAGCAATGAAAATTACCCACTTAACCTAGCAGAAAAGCACGGAAGAAGAAACTAATCCCTCCGGAATTATTAGAGTAGCTGATTCAACCCAAGAGCCCAGCTCAGTTGAAAACCACTTAAAAGTTAAGATTTGTTTACTACAATCACTTGAATTATTATTAGAAAAGTAAAATTTGTTTGGAATGTTTTTTTCACCGTTTTACAGTGAAAACCACTGGCACAAATCTATTACTAAAAAGGAGTAATTAAAAAAAAACTCCACAAAAGCACCAAAAGTTTTCTCCTGGAAAGAACAGACAAGTCTAGCCAGCAGCTCGATTCTAGTACTTCCCTACTAAAGTGCCTTCACATAAAAGAACATGCTCTTATTCTCCCCTAACATAACTAAGTTAACACATACTTCTAAATCTTAGTGAGTTGTATTTTTCAATAGAAGCCTATACCTAAACTCCATTATTCTTCCCCAATGTAAAACTGAAACAGGACTTTGAAGATAAGAATTTAAACATCTGGTTAAAAAAAAATTGTCAGGCAAATTCAAGTACTAGCAAAAATCTAACTATTTAAACCACTGAGATCTACTAAATATTTTAAAGGAAAACCTGGATATTAAGTGCAAAATTAATTACAAACCACAAATGATTTGTGTTTCTTCAATTTTAAATGGTATCTCTTCATAGTGCTTTCTATATTCCTCTAGGCCAGTGTATGTTTGGCACAATTTAGCATTGCCTGACACATGCATAAAGCCAACATCTTCATTAGTATCTAAATGTGCTCAACTCTTAATGGTAGAATATGAAATGCCAGAATGGGAAAACAGAGCAATGTAATTCAGCATATAGAAACCAAACATGAAAATATTCTACTTACCTGTCCCAATCATCGTCTCCAGCTCTTCTTCTCCAAGACCTTTCTGCACCAGGCTTATCAAACTGATCAAAGTCATCATCTGTAAAGAAGGTGACAACATGAAATAATTCTTGCTGAAATGAAAGGTTTCTGAAGCAATCACATAGGTGGGACTGGGGGGGGGGGGGGGGGGGGGGGGGCAGAGGGGGCTGAAAGTATTTTTCAGAAGGTGGAAAAATACTTTTTCTACTTTCTACACCAACATAAGGAAAACAGAATACCAACATGCTTCAAAAATAATAATAAAAAAAATGTACTTTATAGCTTTCCTTCTTCTCACTATGGAGGTGGATATAAACCCAGAAAAACAGAGCACAAGACAAATCACTGGAAAATTTTTGCAATAAAAGTCATCCCAGAGGGAGGGGCTCCCCAGAAATTGAGGCACAAGGGAGATAAAGGGAACAAGGTCTGCCAGATCCCTGCCTTGAGGGCCACAAGCTCATCTACCAGCACTAAGCTGCAAAGGCACTTTGAAAACAGGAGCAAACCTTAGGTCAGCACAAGGCAGGACAGTACCAGGAACCCAAAACAGAAGAGGGAAGTCAGGTGTACTACACCATCATTAATCTCAACTGGGGCATTAAAAACACTAGAAGTCACTGAAGCAGTGCACCTAAGCATGCACATGTCTTCAAGATAAAACTGGTACTCCATATATTTCAAGAAGTACCTTCACTTTAGTCCGTCCAATTGCAAATTACTCTCGCATAGCTTGGCTTGCAAATGACAATTTTGCTACTTAAAAATACTAAATCTTCCATTTTTCTGCAAAAGAAATGCAAAGCTCATCTGCTCTGTTCAGATATCCAGATGTCTCATCATCTGTAAACTGGAAGCACATACCTTCAGAAACACTCAACCCTCACTCTCCCATCCTGTGGCTACAGCCCAACAAAGAATGCACACCTGGATTCAGGGTTTTTCACACATTTTAATGACTTTTTAAGAAGTCAAAAAAATGGGCAAATAAAAGTTATGCTTAACACAGGGGGATAACCAGCTGCAATTTAGTAGTCTGCAAAATACAAGTTGAGCAATCCAGTCCTTGCAGTCTGACAGTCCGAATTGGTGATCACTAAGATGCCATATATCCTATCCAGTCATTCTCATATGACTATTTGTACTCAACTCTTTGACAAAGTACCAACCCCAAGGATCAACTGGGTTTTTGCATGTGTTTGGGTTTTTTTAATGAACCTTCAAAACCAAATCTGTCCTCAGCTCTTTAAACTCAACCCAGTATCCTTTAGTGAATACTCCCCACATGCAATTACAAAACTACTTACTTCTTACTTCATATTATCAAAATACAAGTGTTATGACTGACAGAAGTTTAAAAGGAGGTAAAAACCTTTAAAAAGAAAATTCAGTTCTTGCAATGTCATAAATTAAAAGCTTTCTAACCATAAATTTCAGCCATAAATACCTATAGAAATAAGACTGCTCAGTATGAATTACAATGCAACACAATTGCAGCAACTCTCTTGTTTTGAAACAGTATGTACAATTCCCCTTGATCACGTTCCCTACTTCACTGCCTACAGATACTTTTCTATTTTAACTAATCTTCTATATTTAAACTAATTTACATGGGCTAATACAATTGAAACAGGTTTATATTTCTGTGCTCAAATATCTACATACTGCAACCTTACTTTATTCCAATTCCTATTTCACACACAGGGAAAGCCAGACACATACAAGCATTTACTATCTTCCTCCTGAACACTAAATTATCCAATTTTGTGGTGTCTGGGGAAAAAAAACATGCCACCCTGCTCTCTTTATGGTCCTTCAAAACCATGCTGCAGTGATTATATTAGCGCATTGCCATTCTAAGGGCACAGATCTCCTGGGCTGTCATTGTTTTTACAGCTGGATTGCAGTAATCCACTGACTTGATGTAACCACCTACAAAGATTTTTTTTTTCTTTTTTTTAAGGTAATGCAACTGATTTTGCAGCAATCAAATTACATGTCCACATACTGACTTAACATGGCTCAAGAAAATGAGTACTATCAGGACAACAGTACCTTCTTTTTAGCTACATCTGCTCCCTTGCAAGAGATGACACTTCTTCATGCCAGACACCACTTTCAGATCTACAGAGAGCTGTATTATAAACCAATCCCACTTGAAGACAAGATTTTAGCTCTTCAGCACACAATTCTTATATCGAAGAGCCTTCGTCTCAGTCAGGTTTAAATCTAGACAACACAAACTTAAATGCCAAACCCTTTTTCTCTGGTGAGATCTCTCTACAGCAAAAAGAAACACACTTCAGTACAACTCATAGTACTTTTCCAGGCCAGATATTGAAGCTTCACAGCGACAGTACTTCAACCCAGTATTACTGCTAGTGAAGAAACAATACCAAAAGAGGGTCCAAGTTCCTGCCAAGTTTCTGTGTAGACCCACTCAGCCTACACCACAAACCTCCCCCCTCCAGGTCTTCCAACACCTCCAAATTTCTTACATCCTATTCCTTATTCATAAGCAACTCCTACCATAATCCAAAGCTGAATTACGTTCATGCAAAGGCCCTTTTCACATGTCCCCTCCAGCAGAATGAACACAAAAGCCTCAAAAATGACTGGTCAGTCTGTGTGTGGTGACTGCAGCCTACAACAACTGCTCTACCTATGCCCCTACCACCTTCCTGTTGCCATCTCTTCTCTCCCCATCACATCACACACATATGATATAAAGATCTTCGGGACAGAGGAAGCCAGCTTCTCTTTTTTAGGCTTATTGTTCTGTGACAGCTGACACTGACAATAAGCATCACAAATTATGCCATTTTGACATTAAGTATTGTCAGAGCCCAAAGCAGTTTGTAGCTTTCCTTTGGAAAAGGAAGTCACCACAGTCACTAATCTACAAATAGCATTCACCGCCAGCTTCATCATTTGTGATCATTTGCAAGATAGCAGGCACTGACTGCAATGGACACAGGCCTTATACCTGCAGTGCAATGCCAGCAAAACCCAGCAAACCTCAGTGAGGCATCATTTTCCTTCCATTTCTGAAACCACACATATTTTCATTTTTCTTCTTTTTAGGCAATAACATTGCAAAATACCAGTAAACAGCAATCAGCTTAACATTTTTGGATGTTTCTCCTTGAGAAGCTCCAAGTCAGTGTTTGTGTCAAGCACAGTTAAGTGCCTGTAAAACATTAACTTGTATAAAAAGAACACTCAGCACCAGCAGAGCACAAAACCACTGAGAGCAACAGCCAAAAATTTTTTATTTTTTTTATGATTCTCAGTACTACTGTGTGGGAGGTGAGGAGATAAAGAAGGGGGGGAACCCATGAACAGAAGCTTTTTTAGCAGAAAAATTACTACTGTCGGAGTTGGAAGAGGTTTTGTATTTTTTCCAGTGGTATCAGTGCAGCCTAGAAAGCCAGCAGTACATAGCAACTCTTGCTAAGACATGCAATGGCATGGCTATGGCTCCTCATTTCAATTCAAGGCTCTCACTGCAAAGCTCACCAAGATGCATGCCCATTAGCTGGGTATCAACTGGAAGATCCTGACAGGTGATAACTGAACACACTAAGCCCCTCTCTAACTTCTAGGCAGCACTAGAAGGAAGAGGAAAAAAAAATCCAAAACTATTAAATACCAAAAAAAATTATCTGAATAAGGAAGCAGGGCAGGCCAGTTACAGAGGAAGACAAATAATCCATCACTTGGCTCTTCGTAAGAGGCAGCTCTAAGAAAATCACCATTACCAAAATGACGGAGAAGTTGCAGGATGTTGTGGAGACTGTCTAATGCTGACTGTGGCCAGCTGCGAACCAGAATAAGCACAAAGACAGCCAAACACATTTGGTTCCCCACACTAAAAGGTTCCTATTTGCTTTATGCTTACCCTGGTGTAACACCAGCAGTGCTCTAAGTTTTTCTATGCAGTTGATTTTTTTGTTTTATGTTATGCCCAGAACTGCACTCTTTTCCTGCTTAATAAGAACAGATCACACACACTAGAAATCCACAAAATACACGCCATTGTGGTTTAACTCCAGCCCAACAACTAAGTACCAGGCAGTACCTCACTCACTGCCGTGCCCCCACAGCAGGATGGGGAGAAGAATCAGAAAAAGGTAGAAGTCATGGGGTTTAGATAAGAACAATTTAATAATTGAAATAAAATAAAATAGAATAATAATATCAACCACAACAATTCTAATGAAAAGGAGAGATAAAAAGGAATAAAGCCCAAGGGAGGGAAAAAAAACCCAGAACAAACTACGCACAATACAGCTGCTCAGTACCCACTGATGCCCAGCCTGTCCCTGAGCAGTGATCAGCAGCCCCCAGTCAACTCCCCCCCAGTTTATACACTAAGCATGACACCCTGTGGTGTGGAATATCCCTTTGGCTAGTTTGGGCCAGCTGTCCCAGCTCTGCTCCCTCCTGGCTTCTTGTGCACCAGCTCACTGGCAAAGCACGGGAAATTTGCAAAGTCCTTGATTTAGAATAAGCACTACTTAGCCACAACTAAAACCTCAGTGTATTAGCAACATTATTCTCATATTAATCCAAAACAGCACTGTACCAGCTACTAAGAAGAAAATTAACTCTATCCCTGCAAAAATCAGGACATAAGCCTCATTTCCTCTTTGGTTATGTGGACAGTAGTTTCTAAGTCTGTGGACACCCTTTCAATAAAACCTTCACTAATCATTTTTCTATGCAAAACGGAAGTCCTAAGCTACATAGTCAAGTCTCACAAGTGTAGGAGATGAATCAGCAAGAACACTGCAGAGCTCTTAGCATCTTAAAATGGTACCAACATAGCCTAAAAAGGTCGTCCTACATAGCAACTGTTGCTAAGATAGAGTATTTTACTGCAATGAGATGGCCAAGACTTCTCAACTAGGAAAAACACTTGATGACTACACCTGCATGCTTTCTGGAACACTAATCCCATGTTGTCTCAAAAACCTTAGCAGTTCAAAATTTTGTATTTTCTTCACTAATTTGGTTCGCTTCAATATTACACTATCATGAAGATAAAATATACTATTAGTTTTACGCATTGAAAAAAGCATCAAAGACTTCTTATCCAAAAGAAGATAGGGATGTCACAAAGATCCAACAGTTCAATGGATAAGAAAAAAAAAACAAAACAAACAGCTATTACACATGGTTTACCAAACAGGTCCTTTGATAAAGTAACTAAGCTACACTGCTTTGGGGCAGAAAAGGTAAGGGAGCTATTCCAGTTAAAAAAAAAAAAAAAAAAAAGAAAACTAGAGGGAAAAAAGTAATTTACCACATGAAAAACCACTACTTTCTGTATGCTTAGATTTTAAGCTGAATATAACAAATCCATCTTGATCTATCCCATTCCCCTGTATCATATTTAAAACACTCAACATGACAACTTGACAGCATTTCAAGCACAAGTCTCCAGATTAGAAACAGCTTACCATCTTATCTTTATGTAATAATTTATTTCTACAGAATACTTCTCTTCATATTTCACTGCAAAAGGGTTCACAATATGTAAGTATTATAAAGCCTCGATCTTCAGGAACAGAGTATACCCTTTACAAACAGACCTATGCTTCTGCCCAATAGTGAACTGCATTTCAGTACCTCTTGCTATGTGATACAGAAGAACAACAGGTTTTGTGAGCAACAGCCATGTCTAAAACACAAGCTGGCAAAGTAACTGTACTATTAACACCAGCTCAATGAAAACTGCTGGTAACAAATCACAACAGCATCTAGTAGTAAAAACATAAGGCCAACAGGAACTCCTGAACCTGAGACCGTAACGTAAACCTAACACATTACAAAGCACACTATGAATCCAGTCCCATTTATTACAGGTAATCAAGCTCTCTATCCCATTGTAAAAATCACATTCACTCCTACCACCACATTGCACACAAGAACACACATGCACAAATAAACCACACTCAAACACCAACAGTTTAGTTTATCTGTTCAGGAACAGACATCATGTAGTCTTTGTATTAGTAAACAATTAGTCATAGAAACCTCAAGTATGAGGTGACTAAGTATTTGTAGCAATTGCATAACATGCTCAACTAGTGTATTTCATGTTCTCTTTCCAAATCACTCCTACAGTATAGAGTTTAGCTTCCTCAAAGAAATAATGTAGAAAAACTAATTTCTACATATGAATTCTTTTATCTTCTCAATACTAACTTTATTAATAGTTTGTCATGATGCAAAGCAAGTCACTAGCAATAAGAACAGAACTAATTACGACATGCTGCCTCCTGGCACTGAAGTTCTCTAACCACTGCTTGAAAGAACCAGTACTTTTTCTTTTCTTTTTTTTTTTTTTTTTTTTTTTTTTTAAATACACTACATCTAAACCCCAAACCAGCAAGCCACAAAACAGTATTCCCAAAGTCTGCTTGGATTTGAAAATATATTTGCTTTGGAAAAACATTTGTGCCATCCACACTCCTTGCCTCACAAACACTGAACAGTAAATGAAGGCCAAGAGTTTAAATGAAATCCACATGAACTCAGTTCCCAAATGGCTTTGGACACTGATGAGAAACTGCAACTCTCCAGAAACTCTCCAGCATCTTTCAGAACCACCAGAAGTTATAGTTAAAACTGAAGCTGCATTACAGCAGAATCAAACACAGGACCAATCGCAGTACTTAAGAGTTTTTCTACTCAAGTCAACACATAATCATAAATTAGATCACAAGTTCTGTGTGACCTAAAATCTGACGTTTAGCATTTGATGCAATAAAGCATCGTTTTGTAAAAAACCAAGCCTTGATACTAAGGCTACATTTAATTTAGATGACCTGAAATGAGAAAACATTTGGAAGAACACAACTTTCAGTGAAAGACTGTCAAAGATGCATAAAGAGATTAAAAATTGCTATGCTTTTAAAGCAAATCTGCCTGCCACACGCTCATTCAAGTAGTGATGTTTTTGGCACTAGTCCTTAGCTGGCACAATAGCCCATGATCATATATTTGTAGTTCATGAACTGTAAACTCTACAGGCCTTTGACATTTACAGTAGTTTTAGTGTGTGCATATCCAATACAACTCTAAGTTATAGTGACCAGTTGCATCAGTTCCCTTAATAAAGTGGCACGCAATACCCCCAGAGACCAAATACAGCCAGTACTCCACCCACTCTCACCTAGGCACCAATGCAGAATCTATTTCCAGTCCCTGTAGGCTGCTGATGAATAGCCTGAAGCACACAAAATTCAATTGAAATTACCACACTGGAGAATTTTTACTACATTTTTGAATTGGATAGTGACCCACAACACAGGGAAGGGTGCTTGCTGTGCTAGCAGTAATAAGCTTTTTCCCAATTTGTATCAACAGCCTCACAAGAGGTCTTTAAAGCTACTACACTGCTAAGAGCACAACAGCAGCCCTCAGATTAGTCAAAACAAAGTTAAACCGATGACCCCTTAAGTTCAAACTGGAGAATGACGTAACGGACTCAGAGGCAGAGAAACACCTATTCAGCTACTCTTGGTACAGGACTGACAGTAGAAATATGGAGTAGACATGTATAGATGGGGCCCTCTTCTGCCCCACCCCCTATCACAATTCACACACCAAGGATGTCTACACTCAAAGTCTTCTAGACCTCTGAAGTTCATCAGAAGTTAATTAATCCAAAAGGAAGAAACTTTACAGTAGTTTTCCTTTACTTCAGTATTGCAGACAATCAAGAAGTGCTCCTTGCTTTGTTTTAGCTATGGGTTGTTCACTCTCTAACCATCTCTCCCTAAATGAGACTAAAATCTAGCTGTAAATTGAGCACAGTGAATAGCAAGAAAAAATTTCAGCACCTATACAACACAGTCATTATGTTACAGCATAAACAGATGATCACCAAATCATAGAACAGCCCAGGTTCAAAGGGACCTTGAAAGACCATCTGGTCCAACCCTCTGTAGGAAAGGGAGCATAGATAAGATATATTATCAGCACCCTGTCCAACTGCATCTTGAAAACCTCCAGTGATGGAGACACCATCATGTCCCTGAGGAGGCTCTCACTGTAATAAAAAAAAAAAAAAAAAAAAAAAAAAGTCTTTCTTTAATCAAGTGAAGCCTCTCCTTGTGCAACTTGTGGTCATTGCCCCTTGCCTTCACCGTGTGTTTCCTTGTGAAGACAGAACCTCCATCCTCTTTGTAACCACCCATTAAATAAGATCACGTCACTTAGCATGCAATATGTTTGCTCCGGTTATGTGTTTATAGGAAAGCCTGAAGCAAAGTTTGGGCACTATTGTCTTAACCATATCAATGGACTAATGAGCAACTATAAACCCTTGAAGGCCCTCACTATCACTAGCACACCCACCTTGAACTTCCATGTTTCAATACAGCCATTGATTCCGATAGAATTGGAAGCAAGTTGAATCAGGCTGCATAGCAAACGCATTTGTGAATATGAAGCTGTGAATCACTCCCAGAGATCTCACAGACCACCACTTGCAAACTTTCCAGTTTGTGAAACTTATCATCAAGAGCCTTTACCTTATTCCTTAGAAAGCTTAGCTGCACCAACACAAATATATGGTCACAAAAGTACATGTGAATACTTTATTTTTATGAATCAAGGCAGTATTTCCCCAAGAGCCTAAAAATTATAAATGGGCAATGAGTCTACACATGCTGTCCAACAGACAAGTCAACTTCCTTCCATTAAATATATTTAAACATTCAGCTGACATAGTCATTTCACATTTCATTTTTCAGCCCTGCAACATTTCCTTAGAGAAGATTTAAACTTTAATCTGCATCTTCAAAGTGAAAACTATCTCACTTTGTCAACTGTTACCCTGCAACGTCATCAAATTAACATTCCATGTATTTTCCAAGACCTATTTTGTACTACTTTACCAGTCATTAGAGCCTTTTTTGTATTAAGAAAACACTAGGGCGCTGTTTCCTCTGTATGTTAAAGAATTTCCCTCCCCCAGAAAAATCCAAAAACTAAATCCAAAGTATTAGTTCCTCCAGTTAAAACTTTAACTGACCAAAAACATTTAAGCCAAATAGCATCTTAGTCTTGGGCTTCTTTCCCATTTGTTAGTACTAATGGGACTAACTAAAGTTTAGATAGCAGTCCCTTTCCAAAAAGAGTTGCATACACCATTTCCTATAAGTACCACGCTTTTTTACTAGCTTTTAGAAGTGTATTTAGCAGCTTCAGCCAGGCATTTTCCTTGACTAGTCATATGGACAAAAGTGTGTGACACTTCTGGGGTTTTTTTTCACTCAGGCAAGTGCTGCACAGTGATTGCCTAGACTAAAGAAACACTGTTTATACAGGGCAAGGATCATATTTAATTGGCCACCATTTATTGATGAGCACAGTGTTATCACCGAACAAACGGCTGGCAATGACTTGGTACATAGGGATCCTAATTCGTGGTTAGTCAGAAGCAGTACTCCACAACAACAAAAATAGTCTTGAAGCTGCAGTTTCACCACTTGATTCAAGGTTGTCTGCTACACACACCTTTGTACGTGAAAGCGTGCTCATTCAACTCTCAGTATAGTTTAAAACACAAGAAGCAAAATGCTTCAAAAGTGATACTTTCTGTCTTCATAACACTACAAAAAACTTCCAAAGACAAAACATGCATGCTAAGTTTACTTCCACATCACTTCTAACTGACTTGAACCACAGAAACTAGCACCAAGATTTTTGTAAAATAACTTAAACATTGCAATATATTAAAACAATGCCCAAAATATTAAAATATTTACTGTTTTACCAATCGGTGGTGCTCTTCCTAGATCTCTTTCCAAACTCATCTCTTAAACCTGGCAAATTTTCTGTAACATTTACCTTTAGTAGGAAATTTGTGTTTATGCACTTTGTTACTCATTAAGCTAACAATAGCAAACAGTGTGACCACTTAGGTGAGTGATCACTAGGACAAAGCCACACCTCCATGACACCTACCTACAGAAAAATCACACTAAAATAATCACAAACTTTTGTACAGACAAGGACAAAGCAGATCTATTGACAACTCTAACCATGCTTTATCAAAACTATTCCTAGAGAAAGCAAGGCCCACAGCAACAGAAACAGTCATGTTCTCTTAAGTGTATCTTTCTGTAATACAGCAGTGTGACCCCTGCAAGTCTTTCTTACAATCACTTAACCAAATGTTCTCATATTAAAATGTGCTTAATACACTTATCAGAACCATGCAGGGTTTTGAGTTGTCATTTAAAATGCTGTGAGAAGAACTGTCCTTAGTCAAAAAGAGCAGCAGTAGCGTGCCTTGAGAATCCTGGGATCAAGCACTTGCTTTATTTCACACTTTCCAAGAGAGACCTTCTGCTTCTGGGCAGCCTATAAAATAAATTATAACTACTCCCCAGATGAGAGGTAAGTTTTCAAACAGGTCACACACTGTAGCTGTAAAAATTACGGTAATTAATGTCTCTAAATAAATACAGCTATCCCACGCGGAGGTCCCGCATCTGTGGTGAGTGAGGAAGCTGTTGCCCCTTCCCGGCCCTACCAAGGGAACACAACAGCTCCCGTCACCGCACGACGCCGACTCCTATGAGCAAGACGGGAGCCATCGGGGCCTTGCGGTGCCAGGGGAGCTCCTGCTCCCCGCCGGGGGCGCGGGCCCCCCCCGATCCGCGCCGGCCCGCACTCCCGAGCACGCAAACCTCGCCACCCCCACCCAGGCGGGAGACCGAGAGGCGGCGGGGGGCGGCGGCGCCACCGCCCCAGGAAGGCCCCGCAGCCCACAGCGGCCCTCAGCCAGGCCTCACGCCGCGGCTGCAGCCAGCCGCGCTCCCCCAGGCCAGGCCCTGAAGCCCCGAAACCTCGGCGAAGCCCTCCGGGGCCGCGGCACCCACCTGCGCCTCCTCCCAGGGCGGCAGCCATGGCTCTTCGCCTTGCCCAGGCGGCGGCTCCCGCCAGCGACGCCGTGCCGCTCCCAGGAGCGGCGGGGAGCGGGGGGACGGGGAAGGGCTCGGATTCAGCGCCCGGCGGCTCCCCCTCCTGCCGCCCCTCCGCACGCACCCGCCACAGGAGAACAACAAACTACCACAACATGGCGGCCGCCGCCACCACCGCCGCCGTCGCCGCCGCCCCCGCGCTGCATCATGGGATGGCGGAGGACCGGTCCCACCCTCGCGGGGAGGGCGGGCAGCGGGCGCCGCTGGTTGGTTACCCAGGGCCCAGGCGCCCCGCACGCCGGATGGCGTCAGGCCCCCCGCGCACGCGCGGAGCGGCTTCCTCCCGGCGGCGCCGGCCGGGCGGGCGGGGCAGGAGTGCGCATGTGCCACCGCGCAGCACGTGCCGCCGCGGAGGGGCGGGGGGCGCGCGTGCGCGTGGGGTGGGGGGGGCGGCGGGTCCGTCTGCCCTTGGGGTCCCGCGTTGCGCAGCGCCTGCGGGAAGGGGTCGTGGCAGCGTGCAGGAGGGCTCCCGTTCCCTGCCCGGGGCCCTGTGGGCGGGCGGTGGTGCCTGGGCCGAGCCTCCCCCTCAGAGGGGAGCAGGCCCGCCGGCCCTGAGGGAGGCTGCTGCCCGCGGCCTGGCTGCGCGCCGAGGCACCGTTACCTCAGCAGCCGCGGTACCTTTACCTCAGCGGCGGCACAAGCAGTGAGGAGTGGGATGGGGAGAAAGAGGCCCTGCCTTTCAGCACTCCCACACCTCCCTGCTGAGGTTCTGTAGATGTCTCTGGCAGGACAGTTTGGGCTATGTCAGATAGATATGTGGAGCTCCATTTTTTAAGTGTGCAGGGCAGTTAGCGCTTGCATAAACTAAAGCAGTTCAGGCCGTGTAGTTCACACTTTTCCACTCAAACTACATCTGTGTACATCCTTCACAGGCTCAGTGTCATAACATCTTGAATCTAGTTTCACTGCATGCTAAAAGACCTTTTCTACTAGTCCTTTCTCTGAGCACCTCCTGACTGTAGCAATGTGCTCACCCTCTCCTCAGCGGACCTAGTGATCGTGTGGCTGCAGAGTAGATCGGTTTGGATCTCTGATACCACAGAAAAGTAATTCACCAAGAAGAGTTTTCCTTTCGAGTTTCCACCTTTTCTGAGTTTTAATGGGAGGGAATCAGGACTTGTGGCATTCTGCACAGGCTGGGTTAAACGCGATATAAAACTGTGACTTGATGTAAAACAAACTTTCAGGTTGCGCTACTTGTGAAGAAGCCAAATCTGATCTAAAACGGTTTAATGGAGCGTACTATAACGAGACTAGTTCAAGTAAACGGCAAAACTTCCCAAGTGGACAAGTCCTCATGGAAATAATTAACAATGTTAGTATTTAAATTATCGGCATTATCTGATTAAAACCCTCGCTATGAGAATAGGGAAGTTCTCATGTCACTTTGTTCCAGGCTCCCTGCAGACTTATCTCTGCATTGCATTTGGTCTCATTTTTTAGGTTTTCTTCACAACTGTACAGAGCTAGAGATTTATTCTTTACAAATTCCTACAAACTCACAACCAAACCCAGACTTTAATTTAGGAAATAGATCATCAGTAGGCAATGCTTGCTGATAGTTTAATACATAGCCCATCAGTCCAGTTCTGATTGCCTGATGTGGATGATTTCAGTGGGGCCAGGATTTCAGCCATTGATTGCTCCTTGGTATTGATCTTTCTTTTGGGTAGCTGGTTTGCAACACAAAAAGAATCTCCTGGCAAGGGAGGAAGGTTTTTGAACCCTTTAAAGGCTGGATGGAGAAGTACGTGGGATGAAACTCAGCAAGCCTCAGCAGCAGCCCCTTAAAATTCACAGCTCTCCTCTTAGTAATTCTCTGCATCCCTTCTGTTTGAGGCTGGGAAATTAAATGTTGAACATAAAAAGCATTCACAATGGCCATCTTTGTGGCATTCAGATATGTAGAAGAGTGTATTTTATGGGTATTTTATGCTCTGTATTTTTGCTCATTCTAGTAGCTGATTTGATTTCCCTGACTGACAGTCAAAACACAAATCAAGTTACCATTTGCTTAACACACTAATTCAATATTAAAGAGGAGTAACAGGATATTTCACTATTACTCTGTTAATACACAGACCCTTCAGCCATTTTGCAGAGATCTGGTACAAAAATCCGGCTGTTCCCAGATGTCTGAACCTCAGCAGGTGTGGAATAGGGACCTAAACTATGATGACAGGGACAGGTATGGTGACTCTACTCACCTTCACTCAGGATTTTCCACGAGTTTTCAAATTCCAGGAACTATAGTTGCTCTGGATTCTGTATAAAAAACTCCCAACTTCTTCTCAATACTACCTAACTTGTGCTATAAAATGCAAGTATGCTCCTGTCTTTTCTGTAAATGAGGGTTAACATACTTGCTGCCTCTGGAATCCATGAATTTAAATGATTTTGTGTGAACTAATCATCATCAGTTTATTAAATAGTTTGGGAAATTCTGCATAAATAATGTATTTTCCTGAGTGTCTTCCAAAGCAAATACAGCTGCAGTTGGGAATGCAACAGATTGTTTTGCAAGAGGATTAAGTAAATAAGTGAGGCAGAGCTCAAGAAACCTGTAATCCTGGATCTGCACTCACTTACTGCACTACTGGGGCAGGTTGCCTTGCATCTGCTGCCTCAGGTTTCCCTCTCCAAGCTGAGGAGGATAATTTAAACTTTTTTTTTCTGATTATTTTAAATCTTTTGGTAAAGATTTTTGTGTCCTAACTTCCCTACATTCAGCTGTTTCCACTGCAGTAGTCATTATCAGTTTTGTTTACGCTGGTTTTGGATATTAATTTTTTTTTTCTCCAAAATACTGTATAGCTTATTTTTGGAGTAGGCACATTCATTTTTTATGTTTTTTATTTAAATTCTTATTTATTTTTGCACGCACACTGAAATAGTTAAAAATCACCAGTCAGAAATCCAGTAAAGCAGACTTGCAAATTTAATTCCATTAAACACATTAAATTAATACAAGGGTATTAAGAAATGTGTTATCAACAGCAAGTAGCTCCTAATTCCCTAGAGAAAATGTGCTTCTGGTTTATTTATTAACCGCGGTTACCTCTTTCTGAGCTTTCATTGCAGTCTGGGGAAACCAGACTGAAGTTTTCATAGCATGGCAGGTGGGTGGTCTAGTCATGGGTTTGGCTCATAACCTTCTTGTGATGAACATCTCAAAGTGACATCTAACTCCGAGGCACCATCTTCCCTTTGAAGTTAAGCCTGTCTTCAGACAAGTTTCTCAAAATCAGACACTGAACAGGTCTTGGGTTATTGCAGCAACATCCTGTGATGCAGCAAATGCTCTATCACACCTGACAGGAAAATCTGGATTTAAAGTGCACAAATAAGGGGTGCAAAAGCAAATTCACTCTCTTGTAGATGCTGCTGGACCTGATTTATGACCAAATGGCAGTGGCAACAATCTTAGGAGGCAACAGTATCTCTTAAAAGATGTACACAGGTGAAAGATTCTTTCCATTTGAGCATGTTGCCCAGAAGGGCAAAGGCAGAATAGGAAATGGGAAAGACTTTAACAATTAATAAATATCTTACTTCAGGAAAGAGAACGGTATGAGGATTAAAACAACTAAAATATGTGAAAAACACTGGTGTGATGAATTTTTAATAGAAAACATTCTGAATGTGTTACAGCCTCTGGACTGACCATGGTTTCAGAGCAGCATGCAGTGTCCATGTGTGACAGACTTTGTCATTGCTGTAATTTTTCTTTCCGTTTCCTCCCCCATTGTTACTTATTTATCCACTTGTTGCAGCTTATCTGCCTTATTGTCTGCAATCCACTTGATGCATCTTATTTCGGCTGTCATTTCTTCAGAGCAGTGTGATCTAAGGACCCCTGAAACAGCCATTAGGGTGGAGAACAGGAGAGCTTGTGTGCTGAGAAATGGTCTAAACAGTCTGTCACCTGGGTTATTCATGTGTCACGTGTGAAGTCCCTAGAAAGCTGGTCACCCACAAAGATCAAAATCTCAATAAAACGTGTATATCATTGCAGTGTAGTGTAAAATAAATAAATCATTACCAGCTCCAACTGGCTGCAGGGGCATTTGGGCTATAGCTTTGGGTTCTGAACTGAAAGCAGTGTGCAGAAGCATGGGTATTACCCTGGACCCCAGTGTTTGCAATATATTTTAGGGATCTTGAGAAAAGAAATCAAGACACACCAGAGGAATCCAAGTGATAAACCTATTACATCATTTAATTTACAATTATTTGTCTGGATTCTCTAAGTCTTACTAACTAAGCTTTGCTTTATTTCACCAGGAAGGCCATCTGGTGTCAGGGGCAGCAGGGGACTTGGGGTGAAGCTGACAAATGTCAGGCAGTCCTTCCTTTCAAGAATGACTCAGAATATAGTGGAAAATGTCTAAGATGTCTCATTCTTAGGCGAAGGGAGTGGTAGCCCATGATAAACATCAGAATAAGTAAAGGTTGGAAGTGTTTCCCAAGGTTTCCTGACGAGGAGCCAACGTACAGCATCATTGGCCTTGCCCAAATGCCAAGTTTTGGGAAGCGCTTGCTTTTTCTGGACACAGGCCATGTCGGCCCCTTCCACTCCATAAAGAGCAGAAGGACAAATGATGGCTCTAGGCAAACCTCAGAGCACCTCAAGCAACTTCTGTGGCCCAGATTCTTGTGGCCCATACCAGTGAGCAAAGCCCCGTGCTCTGTGGAGCCCCACTGAACACAGAGACATTCTGTACAGATACCAAATGTCAGCTATCATACATGAACTTCCAGATCAGAGGCTGCGTTCCTAAAAACTCCTTGTACCAGAAGGCTATAATCCTGTTAAAAGCCTCTTGGAACTACTGCAATGCAAATAATAGTAGCAATAATTAGCTCTGCTTTAATTGATACTGTGTATTCCTCAAATGTCAGTGAAAATTTACTTTGCTAAGCCAACAACTTCTCCCCTGGAACTCTGCTGGCTTTACCAGAATTACATGAGGGGTGAATTTGGATCATTGTAGGTTCCTGGCATAAATTATCAGCTGTTGATTCCTTGCCCTTTAAAACTTGGCAAGCATATAGGAAGAGTTTGCCAGACATGCAAGAACTAGGTCTATGCATTTATGGGGAAATCCTTCAGGACTATGCACAGAAAGGAGCACAATTTGCTAGAAGTACCCAGCTGTGAAATCCAAGAACTCCTCCACACAGCTCTAGCAACATGAAGTGTATTTAGCCTAGCCTCAATACCACTGGTTCCTGGAAGTAGTTTTTGTTCCCCCAGCTTTATGAAAGCATGAATATGATCACAACAAACCCTGTAAATATGTGGAGATGCTAAGTTTATGGACTAGCCCTAACAGCAATGATTTTGGTTGGCATAATTTAGAGTTGTTTTATGGTTACTCGTGTTTATCCCAGTGGCCAGGAGTTGTCTCTGCTTAACACTGAGAGTGTAGTTCTAAGCATATCATTGGCATAAAGTAAAACAACACACTTCAAAGCAATTAGCATCTTCAGTATGAATGAGGTCTGCATCTGGACCTTTGTCTTACTGAACACCCAAGAACTTTGATGCCACATCCTTCATGGACAGAATTTGTGTCATAGCATTGCTACAGCTGCGATCTCAGACACTCCTCAGGGATTCTTTCTAAGGGAAGGATAAATGTTGTCTAGCTCTAGTTAGCTAAAAGCTAGATGCCTAATCTAAGCTCATTGTGTGAACATCCTCAGTTTAGTTGCATTAGATGAGCTGAATGACAGCTCAGCTGTGGGAGATCTGTCTTAATAAAAGCAAAAGGAAATAAATTCTAGCCATAGAGTCTCTATTTTGGTGGTGCTGAGCAAGATTAGAGCCAGTAACAGATCTCAAGTTTAAAATTTTTCACATTTACCAGGAAGAGACTCCTGGCTTTTACAGCTTCAGCGCATGTTGCAGGATCAAACCGTTTCTATACTTGCTGGGCCTAATGGGTAATCGGTTTAGGCTCTAATGGAATCCTTCAGAGACTCAGAGATACAATGCACCTGATTTTATGGATTATCCATACGTAAAAAAGTGTTGTTGCCAAACTTGGGAACAGATCACTCTAGCACATTAACAATAAGCCAATTAGTGAAATGAAGCATTGCAAGTATTAGGCTTCTTTATGCAAATGTGTTTGTGTGGAAAAGAGAATCATTTGAACTGGGTTTAGTATTCAGGAATACCTTGCCAATATGGTATCTGGTGATAGTTGCTGTAGCTATTATTGACCGGTTTCTTTTTCCACCCTGATATGTGTGGATGTAAATGCAATGAGTGATGTGAACCTTAATGAGTAAAGGGATGGTCAGGTTTTAGACCTTGTCAGGTATTTTTTCAGTAGCTGCATTTGTTCCAAAGGTTTTGCTACACCTTCTAACATTAATTTTGGTTATAATATTTTTCAATTACAGTAATCGACAGTATCAGTATTTTACTTGGGCCACAATCCACAAATCTTTCATGTTTGACTCAGTTCCTTACAAGGAAGACCAAGAGAATTAGGCCCTACATATCAAATCATCTGGGGACCTTAGTTTATCCAGTTGATATTTTTATTTACCACAGCCCGGCCACATTAAGCTGGGCACCTTTTCTCTAGTGAGTTCCTCGCAGCCCAGGAGCAGGTTATGGAACATGACCCATTACAGCGTGCTGTGGTACAGGGAACCGATAGAGATACATTAGCCGATGCAGCCATGGTTTGAAGTGCTATCTTGTATAACAAATTATTGACTTCATTGTACATAGTACTAGGATTTAATTAAGCGATAAGGCCCATCATAGTGGTCCTTTATCTAGCAGATAAGGATTTACCAAGCTTACCCAAGAGGTCTTTATCTGCAAGATAAGAAAAAGGTACATAAGGTGCCTTCCCCTGTTTTTAAATCATTAATTGAAAATACCTTATTTTTTAAGTTCTAGGTTGTCTTTTCTTCGTGGCTTAGCATTAAAGATTCAGATCGACTTTTATAAGAGAGGTTGTAACAAGGAAGGATGTTACCAGCAGCCTTCACTGGGTGAAATTAATAGGATTTATATAGTTTTTATTCACAGTGCACCAGCTCTCAGCTCAAGTGGAAGTTTAGCCTCTGATCTACAGGAGATTTTCCATGATTGTCCATGATGCCATGGCCATAGAAGAGATACATTCTTTTCTGATTTCAGAGGGCTACAATTGTGATTGTGTTTAAAGTTTAGGAAAAAATGGGTTTACACAATAGAAGAAAATGAGGGATAAAGATAATTTAAAGACAGTTCTTTTAATGACTGTGTTGTCAACTAATTTAAATGATGCCAAAATCTCTACTCCTTTACCTGTGTGATGAAAAGACATACAAGCAGAAAACGTGTAAAGAAATTAAGCCTAATGCAAAGAAATGCCACTTAAAATAATATGAACACCCTGCAAAACACAAAATAATTTTACTGCTAATGCTCAGTGGAGAACACAGAGGAAATTCCAGAGAAAGGAGAGATCCTGTGTTTTTCGTGAGAAAAGCACGTAAGGGCTACTGTGTGGTTGAAAACAGAACAGGATCTTTAGACTCAGCAGATTTAATCCCTAATGTTACAGACACTTTTTTAATAGAATCCTTTCATAAGGGTTCAAGCTTTTTTTTTAGAAGTAGCCAGGCTGTTGCCTCCCCCTCCCTTAGAGGAAGGCTATTGTGCAACATCCATATAATTACCTGACATCTTCCAGTTTACAGTGTGACTGTATTCCTGGCCAGTCCATACCTGTTTGTTCTTACATGCTGATACCATCTTTTAGCATTAGTGACATTTCTTCCTTCCTGGTGTTTTTCTTCCCCATCCCTGTGTAAGCCCAGACAGCAGTCAGCCTTTACTATGCTGTGTAAACTGAGCCCCCCTTGGACCGTTCTGCCCCTGCAGGTCCAGAAGTAATGACCACAAATTGACTCTGTACCGCTTTGGGGACCAGGGACGTTTTCAGACCCGCTGTTTGTTCCACCTCAAGTTGCTTTGTGTGTGCTCTGTGAAATTCTCCTGAATTTCCAGCAGTCCAAGAACCTAAGCTGCCAGATACTGGAAATCCAGTAGGTTACTGCCCAAAGCAGTTGTCCCCCACATAAATTGATAGCATTGGCAGCTCTGCTTGTGAAAGACTCCCTGTTCCCCAGATTGTATTAATCATCCTGCCCTGCACCTGTTCCAGCTTGAATTCTTCATGCTTGAACAGGGGCAGTAAAGCAGGGTCTGAAGGGATCAGATTGTATTATAAGTGCTTGGAGCAATTCAAGCCAGGACTGGGTAGCAATTATAATGAGAGATACCCTCCAGGTTACATGAGAGGCAAATTGCCGCTGCAGTAAGTGGAAGTTTGTACTTCTGCTCCGAGCCTGTTTGTTCAGTAACCAGGGGGTTTCATTTCCATTGTTGACAACCTGACACCTTTTATGGGCAATTGATTCACTTTTTTTAAAAAGTGTCTGGCACGGAAGCAATAAGTGAGTGGGAAGGTGTGAATTAAAATGTGTACACAGCTAAAGATGATTACTCAGATATTTGCTTAGATCTGAAATCCCAGCTGCGAAGGTGGGATTATTCTCTCTTGCTCCAACTACCCTTCGGTAATTGCCTTGCGAGCAATTTTTCTGCTGTCTCTTTTTACTTATTTATTGGCAACTTTGAAAACTGATTGAGCTTCCTGCCTCAGAGAAAGCTATAAGCACGGTCCCTCACATAGAGCTCCTTCACCTTGGTGTAGCCTCTCACACCTGTAAGCCTTTGAAACAGGGCTCTGATGGCTCACGCTCCAGAGAAGCCAGCAGAGCTGTTTCCACTGGCTTCAGCAGAATAGCTTTCCCACCACGTGCTTCATGCTTATTTCACTCAGAGAAAGATTTTACCTATGGCTAGTAGGCACTCCGCTGTCCTCTTCTTCCCTGACAATTAGGGAACAAAATCAACCCCCTTTGCTTACGTGTATTTCAACATGAAATTATTTTGCTTCATACATCTGAATGGTATGTTACAAAAAGGGATTTTTCTTCCTTCAAATCCCACTCCGATGGGAGCTGCCCCACTCAGCAATGTGTGCTCTCTTGCTTGCTCTCTGTAGTTGTTCCATTAAAGTAGTGTGAAAGCTACAACTGTGTGTCCACTGTCATTCTGTATTAGAAGTCAGGGCTAAGGTAATGATATGCAAGCTTGATCCTTCTGTAATACTTTCCTTGGAAGTACAGTTCTGGCGTTTCTGCTGTCAGCCTGCATTTAGAGTGCAGAGAGTGCTGCATGACTTGAAAGCAGCAGTAGGCAATTCCCAGTCTAAGCCTTAGACATTTACATATTTATGCTCACTTCAGCGGAGTAAGTACACTATGAATAAATCCTATTATGGTTGAAACTGTACTTACAGTATAATAAAAATGCACAGTATGGTGGTGCAATCTCAGGTTTTGTTTCAGTGTCAGTATGGGCATATATTTACTAAATTATGTATTGTTAACATGGTATTCAGCTGCCAGCAGTTGTTAGAATATCTTGTATAATATGAGAAAATAATGAAGGAGAAGTCCTTTAGTCTTTAAACAGAATTGAAGAAAAAACCCTGGCTGCAGGTAGACCAGTTCTGCAGGAAATGGCCAGCCTGTAGGTGGTGGCCCTACAGCTGTTAATTTTGTTATTATTGCTTTTGAAGTTGTGTGCATCTGAATGTGCCATCTAATGCAAGTGAGTTTTCCAGAGGACATTGCCAGGTATTGCTGATAACAATGCTGCGATGTCACACTTGTCACAACCATATGTTGGTGCTGTGTTCTAGGGAAGAGATGTTTGACACTTGCCAAAATTTCTCGGTTTCCCGACTGGAAAAGGTGGCTGGCTGATGCTTGGGTTTGCACAGTCCCCTCAGCAGTTACTCCAGCACTGTGCTAAGGTGAGGGATCCCTATGAGAAGAGGGACGGTGTTTTCTTGTTACGAAAGCCCCAGCCAGAACACCTGGTTTCTGTTCTGAGTCTTGCTGCTGGCCCTTTCTGTGAGCTTCCTCAAGACCAGCACCTCTCTCTGCTTCCATTTCCTTCCCATCCTTCTCCACGTGTGTGTTGCGAACGCCTCATTATATTAATATAAAGAGGAATTTTAAACTCTTTCATTATATCAAAGTGCAAATCTTTAGCACCAACCCTACACCCTATCACCCAGAAAAGTCCCGAAGAAACCAATGGGCTGTTCAGTATGGGGGGCTCTGTAGAGCCTTAGACCCCACATCGCTGTGGGTTTCTCTTTGCTTGCAATCTTGATGCTAAATCCACTGAAGTAGAAACGTTTCACATTACCTCAGCACAGCCAAGCCCCTGATGTTTGCAAAGCCTTTCAGTAAAGCCAAAGATACAGTCTTACTCCATCTACTGGATGGTGTGTGAAGACTTACCCATCTTAATTGGAACAGTCAGAGCATTTTCCATGGAGTGTACTTTACAACATCCGTCTAGGCTCAAGCTTTCACTTCTTCAGAAATTACCTGTACTGCAGAGGGAACTTCCAGGCTGAGAAGCAGACTCAGAGGAGCTGGAAGTGTAACAGTTTTGTGTATGTCCTCCCACTACAGGGTATAAGGAGTATCTTATGGAGAACCTAAACAAAGGAAAAGCTGCTTACAAGACCTGTGGAGGAAGGAGAGTTGGGGAAAAAAAAAAAAAAGAAGGTAAAGAACTCCAAAAACAGCAAAAAGAAGACAGAGCTCCAGCTGAGCACAACAGAACTCAAACTGTAGATAGTCATGTCAGGTTGTTGATGATAATTCAGCCTTTGCTGGACACAGGGATTTGGGCTGAATCCAGTAACATCTACTTGGCAGAGAAAAGATAAGAATATCAATTAAATGCTTTAATATTTGCATTGAGACAAAGAAGTTCTTCTTATCTTTGAGGGAAGAATGAAAAATAAAACAACTCAAACAGTCATTTGGTGCTCATTTTTCAGACAAAATATTATCTGTGAAATTTCCAGATGGAATATTTTTTAAGAAAGACCAATTTTAATAGGCAGTTGCAGGAAGAAGTTTGTGCTGATGCAGTCTGCAGCCTTGAACATGACAAGGACTGTGCGTTGAATGTGTGTTGGGTAGAAGAAGAGTTGCTGTGACCTGTGCTTATCTCAGAAGAACACCTTTGCACAATGCTGAAGTGGCCATGCTTACTTTAGGACGTGAAACATGCAAATTGCCTTATGTGGAGTTGGCATGCTGTGACAGTGGCTGTTTTACTTCTTGTAATTGCCAATGTTCCTTAATGACCTTCAGGACTGTTTTATAAATATACTGGTTCTTTTGCTTTGTACATTTACTTTGTGAGGTCTTTGAGGTAGAGACAGGCACAAGAGCTAAGAAAAGACAGATCCCATGCTCAGTAAGTCTCCAGGTGTAATGAAACACAAAGACCTCAAAAAAACATCACTTTGGTCAAAGCTTGAAGAAGATTAAGAATCAGTATGGAGTTCTGCTCTAAGCAACTACTGGGAAAAGTAGCTCAAGAAACAGAAGAAGTATCTTGTTTAGTGCCTTTCATTGAAGACTGGATCAAATTTGCTTATATTTCTTTGCAGTTTTGGTTTAGGGAAGATAGCGATTTCCTTCTGTTAGGCATCAATACTGTCAGGAAGTGCTGATATTGTGATACATTCGCAGGCCGTTTATTCAGACAGCACAATCTCACTTCACACTGTTTACCATAGGCTTATTATTTAAAAAGCAAGTGAGTCCTTGAATGAAGAGAGTGGCTACACCTGCATCAGTAAAAAGAAGACATCAGAGATTACTCTCTGGCCCTCGGGATGTGTGGCCCAGCTCAATGAACTCTCTCAATCAAAACGGGATGGCCAGACCCACCTCCCCAGTCAGCACTATCATCTCCATTTTGAAGTTAAGAATAAAATAATACAGGAGGACTAATGGTCTACAGAGATATTTGAGCTACCTTAGCTATTGCTAGAGGTCTAGTGTCACAGGACTCAACGCAGGCTAATTTTCCAGTCGTCTCAAGTCTATGACTACAGATATACCCTCAGGGTTATGATGCAGATCAGTGTAAAGGTACTGTCATGAACTCATTTGGACCTGGCTCAGGACTCAGAAGTGGGCAAGCCACAACAGCACGAGGCTCCAGCTACACCAGTTCATCACAGTCAGACTGCTTCCCAGACAGCGCAGTGTAGACCTTCACAAGGGTGTTGTTCAAGATCACGCAAGAAGTTTGACCTTATGGCAAAATTGAATTCCTTTCCCCTAAATCTCAGTCTTATACAGGACTGTTGGCTCATTGTTCCTTTCTTTAGGAGATTAGATTTCATTTCTGTGGCAAATCAAACATGAGTTTCCCAAAGACCGTTGTTCCACAGAACACAGGCTGCTGGCAGTTGTTCCCAGACTTGAAGGCCCATAAAATAACTTATGTGGTTATCTACTGGGGGAACAGCAAGATGCTTTTAAATCTGTAATTAATATATTTCTAGATTGAGTCTGTTAAGATTGTTGTTGGTAGGAATTTTGCCATGTTTTTTGGTGAATATAACCCTTAGAAGACCTCAAGTGAGTTTTCATTTTAGAAAGCATGAGAAATGGTATGTGGATAAAACTTTTGTACAAACCACAATAACTTGACAGATCTTCTGCTGAGGATAGAGTGCACCAGAGCAAACCAATATGTCTTAATTAATAATCCTGTCTACTCAGTACAACTGCAGTAATACTAATCATTTCCTGAGAAGTCTTGGCTGAATACAAAGGCTTTTTAGGCTTCTGTTTGATTTGCTTTTTCAGAACGGTAGTGTTTTGAAGATAAATAAAAACTCCTAATGAATATGTATATGTTTCCTGATGTAGAGCATCTCAGTGAATATTCTAGGATGGTTTTGTAGTCTGCAATGAACATACTCCTTTGAAGTTTTTACTGATTTAAAAATATAGTCATTATGTTTGGGTCACACATCAGTTTACTGATTTAGTTAGACAAAGAAACTAAGCTTAGACAAAATATGTCAAGACAAGAACACTTTTGAACCTCAAATGGCAAAATACCTTGAAAATTCTTCTCAATAGCTGCAAGACAGTAAAAATTTGTTTAATAATATGGAACAAGCTTGATTTTTACCTGTTAGAAAAAAACATCAAACCCACCATTTTCTCATCTGCTTATATAAGAAAAGTGAAGAAGTTGAGAGACACTGGAGGACTGGAGATGTCCATAGGAAGGTCATATGGAGACTATACAGTGTGGCACCTGTCTCCAGCATGCTGACTTCATGCCCTGCCGTCCAGGGAGAATGGCAGCAGCTGGGGTCTAGAGGGGCAAGCATCCATGGTCCACCCCTGGACAATCCCAGAGACAAAAGCAGAACTGGATGCATGGCCACTTGCTTGGTGGCTGTTCCTGTCATCTGATCTCAGAATCGCAGCTGTGGGAACAACCTTTGACTTGGCTTTGATGGGAAGCCAAGGTGGGTGAAACGAAGTTTTCAGTTTTACTTCAAAAGTAGGGGGAAAAAATGAAGCCCTAAATGCTTAACATTAGATTTCCATTTTCTCTTTGTGTTTCAACATTCCAGTGTCAATCGGTTCAGTGAGAGCATCATCCTGTTGCATAAGGTGCTGCACAAGCTCAGGATAAGGTAGTCCTGTCTCAGCAAAATGACAATCTAAAAGATAAAACAGAGAAGATAGCAAAAAGAATAAGGGCTCAAAGAAGTGAAGTTGTTTACACTTACTTTTTTTTATTGTAAGTTTATTTTATTTTATTTTATTTTTTGTAAGTTTACACTTACAATAAGAGGTGAAGAATGTGATGTCCCCATAGACTGGCAATAAACACCATGCCAGAGTTGCAGAGATGTTAATTTGAACTTTCAGTGGTCTGGAACAAACAAAGCTGTGCTGTTTAAATCTTTTAGGTGACATTTGCATCATAATTTTAGTTTCTTCAGTTGGTTTCTTGGCCTTCTCTCCAAACCTGGGCATGTCTGTCAAACTAGAGCATAGCTCATCTTCTGCACGTGAGCACTCACGTAACCTTCCCATAGATGCTCATGATTTACTTTTCAAGTGAAAAGAGCTCTGACATCTTTGTGTATCTAATGGATCTTTTTGTTCTTGGTACCAGGAACGAGATTACTAGATAGTCTAGATTAGAGTATGTCTGGTAAATTAGACAGAGGAAACTTTTCCTTGCTCCATTGTACCTCTCCAAATTGCCCTGGGCAAGCTCATTTGAATTGGTTTTGGTTTTTTTTTCATGTTAGGAAGCAATTCTGCATCCACCTCTGGTTCTAGGAGCACTGCTAACAGCTGTGTGCAAATAGACCTCGGATTAATCTGCAAGTCAGTAACAAATGGGACCACACTCCTTCCCTGCAGAAAGCCCATTGCTTAATGAGTGAGATCAGAAGTCATCTTTCAATACATACTCCGTCTATTTCTTTCAGTTATCTACAGATATCCTTCCTGAATTGGACCATCTCGGGTCATTCCTGTTGGAAAATCTATTAAGGGTGTAATCTCTAAAAGAAATGTGTGCACTCATAAATGTACATATGTGCTTATACCTACACATGTGGTGGCTTCTTCACAAGCAGAAATCTTTAAATCAGGAGCAGAATGTTTATGTAGCAATATTTCTTAGCTCAGACAGAAATAATAGACTCAGCAGAGGGTTTGATGAAACTGTTGCCTGTTCAGTGCAAGAGATGAGACAAAATAATTGCCACCATCCCTTCCGATCTTGGAGACCTATGGAAAGAGAAGCTGAGAAATAACCAATGTAAGAGAAGAGAGACAAGAAAATTTAAAGCAGATAAATGCTACTAAGTGTCATATAGATCCTTTAAGCAAAAACTTACACTTGATTTGGGTGGAACCAGAACAATTTCCCTGGATATGTAAATGCCCTGGGACTGCCCACTGATGTGGGAGCAGCTGCCTCCCCTCTGACTGCATGCTTTCATAGAGCTTGAACTTTTGCACCTGTGCAAGTGTGGTGCCCCTGAATGGCAAGGCTTTGTGCTTTAGGAGAGCTTGCAGGACCACCTGAGACCAGGAATCAGTACAACCAGGTTTCAAGAGGTGTGCCTGCCTTGGACTCAAGGTATGCACAATGAGATCAGAGAAAGTCAAAGCATGAACAAGACCAGTGCAGGGTAAAGTCACAGAAGGGAAATCAGTCTGTCACCAAACATCTTGGTGCAACTGTTAGTGCAACAGCAAAAATCGCAACCTTAACTACACCTTAAAGTGCGTCAGTGAATCTTGGAGGCAGAGATTTCCAATATTTGTTTATGTCAGGGTGTCTCATATACATCCCTTCACATAAACACATGTATATGTAACACTTTCCAAAACTGCTGTCCAAGCACAGCACCTGTGTCCAACCATTTGAGTTGCATTTAAGGTTATTTCGGAAGCAGCATTCACCTCTGCTGTGGGGTGAGGGGACTGTGCTTAGTCTGAGAGCATTTGTAAGGCTTAAAGCACACAGAGGGTTGACTTCAGCCACCAATGCTGAAGCCAGTACAAGCTGCAGCCCAAACCACCTTGTTAGCCCCAAAGTTCTTGCTCTGGATCTCTCTGAAGCAGACATTGGTCTGTGTGTGTGTGTGTGATACTCCTATGATGCAACCAGCTGGGGATTACCGAAACTATTTTTGCTGATGACTTCAAGCAGGATTCCCAGTCCCTGAGTGGGATGGGACCAGTCCTACAACCAGCGGTGCTTAGCATCTGACATAAGCACAGCCCTGCAGTTCTGAAAGAAAATAAGCATTACAATGAGCTTTACTGCATCCCCCAGAAATCCTGTAAGGAGGAAGTCTCCCACGAGGTCATTTCATGCCAGGTAGTTTGCTATGGTAGCTCCAATTCCATCCTTGGATTGCTGCTACCTGGCTGGAGCTTCATGCAGGCAAGGCAGGAGGCTCTGCTGCTGAGGCTCCCAGGTTCTCCATTCATTTAGGTCCCTGGTGTCACCTCCTGGCACGGTGGCAGTAGCAGAGAGCCCTTGGAGCAGACTGCTGACCTGCCAGCAAGTGCTGTTTCTCTCCAGCATAGGTGCCAGATTGCAGATGCCAGTGGGAGGAAGGGCACTTACCGATCCGCACTGGGCTCTGAATGGGTCCAGCCTGAGCTCGGGCTGGGCTGCCCGCTCCCAGCAGAGCCGCCAGGTTTGGGGAAGGGTTCGGTTCCAGCTGATGAAGCTGACAGGTGTCAGGCTGCAGTGGCAGAGCAAAGGATGATCTTTGATGGAAGCTGTTGACCTTCTCGCTAAGCCGGGGGAGAGCTGTGGCGGAGCGCTCTCTGCAGTTAGAGATCTGCAGGGAAAACTGCAGCATCTTTCACCTGCTCGATGTTTTTTCTACGTCAGGTTTGGCAGCCACTTAAAGAAAAGATTAATTTTATTGGTTTTTTTCTTGACAAGCATTTTGTGTTTAGTTATTCAGAAGCCAGGGACTGATGGTTGCATTCCTCTCCTTCCAGCAGCTATGCCGAAATGAAAGTTTGCTGGCAGGCATGAATCAACACTGTCAGCTCTCGTACCACTGGCGCTGACTTTGCACTGTACCTCCCAGAACCTGCTCACCTATATATTTGCATTGTCAACATGAATGAGCTCAAGATCACATCTTAGTGGTTGCACAAGTACCAGATCATGTTCCATCCTTACATTTGCACAGCAGCTGTGCAGTTGTGTTAGACTATTTCAGAAAGTGCTTTTGTGCTGTGCCAGGTATCCCGTAATCAGACCATGTCAGCAGTTCTTGTTTGTGCCTGAATTTAGCAAAAGGGATCTTCTGCAGCAAGCTAAGGGAGCGCTGTTACCAAACATTTCTGGTTTGAAAGCCAGGCTTTGTTGGATTAAACTCCTGCCTACCAATTTGATTTTGTTCCAGCACTTCTTCCAAAGAGCTGGCGTACATGTAGAGTTTGTTATTGTTCTGACTGTAAAAAAAAGAGCAATGTCTGAAACACATTCGTTTAAAACTTATTCTGTGAATACGTATGGGGTGGATGTCTCTGTGTGTTTTGGGTGTGGAAGCTCTGGCTGATAGAGATCAAGAAGAACATCAGTGCCAGGTTTTGTCTTGCGCGTCCCAGGAGGCTCAAAACAAGACAAGGGGGGAAACGGCTTCATGATGTCTTTGCGTTTCTGGGCCTCAGGACTGATCCAAGGGCTGGCACGGCTGCCAGCCGTCACCCCATGCGTTGCTATAGCTTATAGATGCAGCCCACAGTTGCCCACCAGCTGCTATGCGACCCAAAATAGCCTCAGCACAAAGCACTCCAGGAAGCCCCCTCTTCTCTTCCCTCTATGTTCCCTTCATCCGGCGCTCTGATGTGGAGGGGTTAGCCTGAAATGAAGAGGTTCCCTCATGAATGAATTGAATTAATTTAATTCATTTTTAATGAATTAAAAAAAAAAAAGATTTTCTTTTGCAGATTTGAAATGAAACAGCATTTTGTTTTGCTAATCAATCTTAGCATTTGTTTTCACTTCTTAAGACAATTTTAGTTCTTGCTCCGTCTCTTTTTGCCTTGTAGAAATTAAGATGAACTGTTATGGATTTTTCTTTCCTTTTTTCCCTCTGCTTTTCCTCTTGTCACTCTGTAACTATTTAATACTTTCCTGGCTATTACAAGTGGTGCAGGAAAGAATGGGGGGAAAAAACATCTTAAAAAGTTTGCTAGATTGATGGCATTTCTTTTTCTTTTCTATTTTCCCAGTACTTCCAAACCTGGGAAATTCTGAAAAGCTGGGTCTTGATCCTACAACCATGTAGGAAGTTGTGTAGCAAGTACAGGAAAAAAGTCCATCTGGCACAGTGTTGATCTCCAGGAATTACCAGTAAGAGGTACATAGAGCCAAGACCAAAAAAAAGGAGCAAGAACAGTTACATGTACTCCAAATATTTTCCATACATTTGTGGCTGGAGAGCTAGAAATTATACCTTTATGTGTAATACTGTTTCACTCTTGTCATTGCCATCTTGCTTCTTAGTACAGAACCAAGCTTCAAACACAAGGTTAGACCCTTTGCTCTTGCTGCAAAATTTAAGTCATGAACAGCCACAAGTGACCATTGAATCTGGGGGGTTTCCCCAAAATTTCCGGTTATGCACAGTGAAATATTTATAGGCATTCTTGGTTTCTAAATGCATTGTGGCCATTCAGCACAGATTGGCTACAGAAGAGCTAAGTACGGCTGTGGTATGGGGTGAAAATATTTGTTAAATAGGCAATACTAGTCAAGGAGGTTGCTGGAAGGCTTGGGTGAGAAATTAATCTTATCAGAGCCAGTAGAAAATGGAGAGGATATATATGGAGAAAAAGTGGAAAATGACTGAAAATTATGTTTGGAAATTTTCACTTAAGCCTCTTAAAAATGGTGGAGAAAAGTAAGAGATTTTTGTTCACTTGTTCTTTTGGTATTCCTCTTTCTCCTCAGTGTTGTGTTTCTTCCTGAATAAAGTAATTTCTTTCTAAAAGGCTTTACACAATTTTCCACTTGATACAGCATTACCGTATGTTACGGTGTAGCTTAAAACATCCCATCCCAGCATCGCCTGCGTTTCACTGCAGAGGAGGTAGTTCCTGATCACCTCACACCAGTATCTCATGAGCACACCTGATGGATCATAGAATCATAGATTCATTTGGAAAAGACCTTTGAGATCATCAAGTCCAACTGTTAACCCAAGTCCATCACTAAACCATGTCCCTAAGCACTGCATCTATGCATTTTTTAAACACCTCCAGGGATGGTGATTCCACCACCACCCTGGACAGCCTGTTCCAATGCTTGACCACCCTTGCAGTGAAGGAGTTTTTCCTAATATCCAATCTAAACTTCCCCTGGCACAACTTGAGGCCGTTTCCTCTTGTCCTGTCACCAGTTATCCGGGAGAAGAGACTGACCCCCACCTACCTACAATGTCCTTTCAGGTCGCTGCTCAGGTGCTTTGTTATCATCTCTAAAAATTTACTGAAATGAGAAACCATTACCATTCAACTGATCAACGCAAAAAATCTTATCAGGGTGTGGATGGGTGTGCCGAGAGGACAACGAGGTCCCCTGGCCTCCAGCTTTGGTCATGTTATATTATAATCATGGAGTTGCTCTGCTCATAGAGAGGGCTTCTTGCTCTCCTTTGCCTGTTCAACTTTTGACACTTTTTCTCTCTCATTGAACAATACATACTGCATCACACAAAAGAGATTATTTTAGTGACGTCTTTGAGGTGTGCAAATTATAAGCAGGATTTGCTGCCTTGAGTTAGTATTTCATTCCTTGCCTTGAAGACAAGCCCAGGTTGGCTCCTGGGTGTCACCCTGCCATGCCGGCTGCTAACACACATTTGCCACAGCTTGAAACTTACCTCCAAGGTAGAGGATGAATGGTCGGAGAGCCTGGATTTTTGCTTCTCCTCATCCCTCAGGTGCATTGCTCTAGTTTTATCATCCTCACCAGGACATTTATAGCTTTGCCGTGAACCAAAGGTTTTGCCTTTGACCCTGTGAAGCCACGTGAGGTTTTCACCCATTGCTTTGGAGCAGAGAGCTGGGAATTGCGACATCATGGTTGTACTTTCCTAGTGAAAGAGGCTGTCAGGGAGAAGATGGGGAGGAAAAGAATGATCTGAGGGAGCTTTCCAAGAGTATCTGGTCAGCTTTAAGGGAGAACAAAGCTGCCTTAACACTTGGGTTTGTTGCTGACTTTTAGGCTTGGAAAATTGCCCATTTGGCTGCTGAGGCAGCAGCCTGAATTGTTGTGCAACTTGGCTGTGAAGGGAATGCAGAGGGATTTCTTCCCCTTCAGGTTCACGCATCACTAACCATGCCAGGCGTGTTGCTCCGTACTGTACACCCTGAATGAATAAACTGCTTCTAATAAAGAACCGATGTTGCTAATATCCTCGTGTAATTTAAACCAAGGCTTTTTGAATTTAGCTCATTTGGGGAAGAAAAAAAAAAAACCACTGATGTTGCAAACACTTATGCATCTGATTAACTTCACCGCTTAGCTTAATTTGCAGGATCAGGGCCTTAGCTATCAAGAGGCTACATGGCATTACATCCCTTCTATACATCTTCATTAGAGTATCTTTCTTACAAATTTGCTTTCATGCGTGTTTTCACAACCTCAGTCATAAACTGGATTGTATCTGCCAGCAGCAGTGTTTAACTATGTCAGCTCCTCGGTGCCTGAGCTAATCCCTTGTCCTTCTTGACAGGAATCGGGGGGAGTGCTGTTTCCTAAGGATCGATGCACAAAAGTTGCCATGTTGATGGTCATTTGCCTAAAAAATTGAGAAGATCATGAGTTTTTATTAGGGCCAACATTTTTGCCCATTCGGGGTTTTTTGTTTGGGTTTTTTTCTGCAAATTTTTGTAAGAGCAGAATTGTTATTTTTCTCCAAATGTACTCATTTTCAGGACTGAAAGTGGGTTATTTTCCTGTTTTCTGTTACTTCTGTTCCTCTCCTTCCCACCCTATCCTCCTTGCAGATTTCACTTTTCTATTTTTTTTTCTCTTTCTATTCCATCTTCCATTTCCAATTTTTATTTTTTCAGCGCTGTGATGGAAAAGTAGTTCCTCACAGCTTCCTCCAGCTGCTACGGCTTCTGTATCTTGTATATTCAGATTTTAAATCTGGCAGCCCTAGTGGATGTCCCTCTGGGGAATTGTACAGGTGCAGAAAGGAGCAAGTGTTCCTCCTCTGGAAGGTCTGCATTGTTACTGCCCTTTCTGGTGTCTAAGGACATGTTCCCTCAACCAGCAGTTCCCTCTGAGGTACCGTGACTCTTGGCTGCTCCCCACCCAAAGTACAGTGTGAAAAGCTCAACAGAGGCTGAGATATGAATGCGGATATTAAAGCACAAAGACTTCATTTTTTTTAGGGGTTGTGCCTAATCCTTTCTCTCCTGGGGCCCTGTTTTTTTGGAGTCCAAATATTTATTACAGGACTCGTAACTTGTAGGGGCAGATGTAGTACTGGCAGCCTCCCAGTTGTAAGAGACATGGAGGAAAATTTTGACTACGTGGGGCTCCCCATAAGTGCTGATGAACTTGGTCTATAACTGAAGCATCCCCAAGCCGGGGGATGCTGCCAGCTGTCTCCTTGCCATGCCATCAGAGCCGCAGGTGCAATATGTGGGCACTCAAAATAAATGTGTGCGGGCAGTCCCTGCTGAGAGTTCATGGCAGGCATAGCTCTGCTGGAAGTTGCTTTAGATACAGGGCTTTACATGCCACAAAGACATATGTGCATAATATATCTGTTTATTTGAAAAGGGGTTTATAAGTTGTTGGGTTTTTTTTTCCATGGGCGTGTGCAAACTTCAGTTATGGCAGAAGTAAATTAATGGCAGAAGTAGAGAAAATATCTGCAAATTAAGATATCCTATCCCTTAGTCACAGTATTCTGTTAAAGTGTAATTCACTTTAACAGTTAAAAGTAAAATTAAGTTTTTTACTTGATTACGTCACTTGGTAAATTAAGCTTCAGTCCTGCAGTGTGAGACTAGAGGAAGAAACCTGAAGTCCACACAGAGTACTGGTGAAATCTGTGTAGAGCATCTGCCTTCGCACTGCATGAAGTGGTCATCGGTCAAAAGTTGCATTTGGCTGTAAAAATCCAGGATGAGCAAGTGTTGGTCATTTGGTGCCTCAGGACTGCTCCATGGCACCTCCAGGTCTTCCCCCATCTCTGATGGTTTCTGGGGCTGCCACCTGGTCCCCAGTGTGGCACATCTGGAGCAGAAACCACCTCACCTGCCTCTGCTGGTGCACAGAACCTGGCTGGAGTGGGCATGGGGAGGAGGAGCCCACGGGGCTTTGTGGATGTGAGGGGCTCAGCTGGGGGCTGCGTTTGCTGAGGCCAGCCAGACTTTCATATAAGAAGCAATAGATGCAAATGCCTGCTGGTACCCCAAAATGCTGCCTCCCAAGGCAGCATCCCAGGTCTGAGCTTCGAAAGCAGGTTTGCAGAAGGGCTGAGCACCACCCACACCTGGGAGCAGGGCTGGGGGTGGAGGGGAAAGATCTTTCTGGTGGAAAGAATTATATTTTTTTGCTTCAGTTCTCAGGCAGACTTTCTGGCAGGCCCATCAGCCTCAGAAGGGCTTCCTCATCCCCACTATGCTGCTTTGCTGCTTCTGCTGCTGACTTGGGTCTTCCCGGAGGACAGCAGTGCTGCTTGCACTGAGGAACGCTGCCACGTGCTGCCAGCCGTGTGATGGGTTGTGAGATAGTGTTGTGAGAGCAGGGTGACCATTTGCTTTCTAGTGAAAATAAATATGATACTGGTATCTATTCTGCTTGAGTGAAATACCTGTCCCAAAGGGACTGGCAAGTGGAGGGTGATCAGAACAGGCTGGCTTTGCAGTTACCTTTCTATAAAACTTTCCTTCCTAATGAAATCCCTTTTCTGTAAAACTTCCTTTCCTAACCAACATCCCCTTTCTGTAAATCTTCCAGTTTTCAATAAAACTTCCAGTTACAGTCCCCTTTCTGTAAAACCTTCCCTTGAAACTTCCAACCCGCAGGCTCAGAAATGGACCCAGTCACACTGGAAAAGTGTCAGCTCAATATTAAAAGGTGCAATAATCACCCCTGAAAAAAAGAAGCGTTATTGATGCTTAAGTCAATAGCTGCTTATAGCCATTGGGGGACTTGCTGCTTGCTTCGTGTTTGCTTTTTCCCCTGCAGGACTCGGTCGGTCAGTCAGCAGAGCACAGTTTCCTTCACAGTCTGGAGCACTGGAGACACAGTGTTTAGTTAAGCGCACACCAAGCCTTCATTGAGAGCTGCGGCATCTCCACAGAGGCAGCAGTTGAGACTTTGGATATTTTTTTTCTGCGTCTGAGATTCACGATGCCATTGCCAGATGGTGATTTGGGGCAAGCACCATCCATGGCCAGCCAACAGGAGGGTTAATTTTGCAACGGGGCCACATGCTGTGTTGCATGAAGCTGCGTAACCTCCTCCTCGAGCTCTGCTGCTGGAGTCATCATTCAGTGCCCTGCAGGCTGGAGGGATTTTGGGGACCTGACCTCACCAGCATAGAATGGCTTTGTTCGTTAAGCTCATCTGCACACCATGAGCCAGGGTGCTTGGGAAGACCTGTGCAGCACCCTGCTTCCCAGGCACGCTCGTCGTGGTGGTGATTCCACCTGGCTCCAGCTAAGAAGGCTTTGGCATATATTGACAGTAATGCACACAGGGGGAAAAACTCCCCATCTGTGGTCATGTAGCGGAGAGACGAGTGGCTGCATTTCTTAACAGATGGCATAACAAACTACACGAAATGTGCATCCCCCTGAGACATATAACCTGACATCAGATAGTTTCAACAACATATTGAAATAAGTCCTCCCTGATGAACGCCGTGGCTTCAGACGCAGCCATACCTCTCTCCCTGAATCCCTTGACAAAGCTGTGGGTGATGGAGGCACAGCAGTTTTGAGGGGTCCCACCCTGCTCCTCTGCCAGCAGCAGGATTTGGGGTGGCAGGCTGAGCAGTGACTGAGACGGCCCCCAGATGCTGGTGACTGGAGAAGCGGGGAGCTAAGGCGTTAGTACTTCTCCATAGGTAGTAAGTCTTTTCAAGCTGAATAAGCTCTTTGTTCTGAGAAATGCTTACTTTAAACATCTGAGGTAGGAGTTTTAGCATTTTACTTTAGGGACAATAGATTCGGGCTTGTCTAAAAGGAAGGGGAGCAGAACCACCTTGAGAAACAAACATGTTCAGAAGTTGCCTTTGCTGTTGGGAAGCTCTACGCAGTGGAGCACTGCCCTGAAGCTGGACAGTGGGTAGGTCATCCTGGCCTTTGTGAAACTCTGGACATGTGAAGGAATGCTCAAGTACGACCAAATCTGAGAATTTGGGAGCTGGAAACCACAGTGATCTGCTGCCCCATGGACCCATCAGCACCAGTGGTGGCTGGTGTGGCTGTAGGGGCCAGGGCAGGACTCCTGTTCCATGTCTGCCCAGGGCTGGGGATGCTCTGTACCAGTGCAGCAGCGATCCACACCTCAACCGTGTCCTCAGTGATTGCAGTAAGCGAGGAAGAAGCGGAAAGAGCCCGCCTGACATGCAAATAGCATCAGCATCAGATGGAGTGGGAGCTGGTGGGGAAACAAACATTAAATTAATTTAGTTCACAACTCTCCTGTAGGGTATGGGATCTCCCTGTTTTCCCAGGAAGAAGTCTAGAGAGATTAATGTCAAAAAGATCCACTAATTTTGATGACCCAATTTGCATGCCTAATGACCTGATTTTTCTGAACACTTCATGTTCTCTAGCACTTTATACTCTGGAAGGACAGTGCCCTTGTTTTCTTTCACAGCAACGAGTGCTCAGCAGTTTTGTAAATCAGAACTTGGGGCATTAATTTATGCATTCAAAAAACAAAACCCCCCACAATTACCGAGACAAGGCTTTCGATGTATGGTTTGGATGACTTGGCAGTATCTCAGAGAAACTCTTCAGCAGGGACAGAGATAGCAGCCAGTTCCCCAGGACACCATTCAGCTGCCTTCACCATGTCTCCTTCCTCCTCAAATTTCCTGCCTTGTTCACTGGGCAGCTTCCAGTTTCAGCAACAAATGAGAGGGGAATTCAGTGGACACAGGGCTCTTTCCCAGCCGATGCAAAGGCAGGCATTTTCTGACTTCTGAGATCCTGATTTGCAACCTTAATATATTTGTGTAATTACTTCTGTATAGCACAGCATCCTTTTTTTAGGTCTTTTATGGTTTGGTACATCAGATCCAATCTCCAAAGAACTTACACTCTGTTTTAACACATAGAGTATCTCTGTAAGTTCCTTCTTGGCCTCTGCAGTTATATGTGTGATTTTGAGCACGAGCAGGTCCCCAAAGGCCACCACTGTGGTCCTACAAGGAGCACTGCCATCAAGAGGGGGAGCTCTGCCCTTCCCACCTCCACCACGGTGTCACCATCACGAGTAGGGCGGCCAGACCAGAGCCCTGACCCAGGCTAAGACCTGAGGCTGAGGCTTCAACCGTGGAGCTGAAATACAAACCGCATTGCAATACGAACAGGCTGATGAATATTTTTCTTCAACCTCCCATTGTCGGCTGCACCTGTTGGGTGCTGGTCTGGCCCCACCACGGACCAGTGCAGGGGGACATGCTGGCCAAAACCTCTTCCCGGGTGTTGGCAGGGTGATTGCTGTGTTGCTTATCCCCATGTTAACTTGTTCCTCGGTGTGAGAAAGCCGACCTTGTGTCAGCAGGTTTTCATTCCCTTTGCATTCGTACGTGCCGAATGCATACTGTGCTACCTGCACAGCATTCTGCTGTGCTGTCTAGAAATCCAGATCTTTGGTGGGAAATGTGTAAGTGGCTGATCTGTACCTAGGCTGATATGTGTGTGACCCACAGAGAAGCTATAATACAGTAACCTTCAGGAGAAGCAGGGTAGTAGCCTTTTGGCTGTGACATTACACAGATTTGAGACCGACGGTGAAGGAGAAACACTGGCGGTTCTCTTGAAATCAAATGTCAAATAAAATCAACACGATTTAATTAAAAGGAAAAAAAATCTCTCAAAAAAATCTTTGAATTAGATTGAAGACTCTATCTCCTAAGAACATACTGCAAGCTTAATTTTTGATGTTACAGTTAAATAAAGACATACTTATCTGATTAGCTGTAATCCTCTCATGTTTATTCCTTGAGTCAAAGGCCTTATAAAAATGTATCTGAGATTTAGAAGTGGGACCCAAGGACAGCCTGCACCTGGTCTCTGTGTCTGATTGTGGGGAGATATCTCTGCGGCGTTACCAACAGAAAATTACTCAGCTGTTTTGATAATCTCCACCATGCTCAGAACCGAAATGTAAAACAAACATATTTTTCCATCTCCTTCCACAGTTACCAGTTCTCACCTGAGATTTTTGGACTTTCCCATCTTTGTAACAGAACTGGTGCACAGACTTGACCAACATCTAAAGACCCCACATGAAGGGGGTTGAAGCTCTCCTCAGCCGTAAACAAGAAGCTCCATCCCATGGCACTGATCCCCCAATTCAGGCTCCCTAAAGGGGAGTCCTCCATAGTGTCCTCATTTCAACCCCCATCATCCTCACCAGGTGAGCATACGGTCTTTGTTTTCTGCGTGGCATCTCCTTGCAGCCACGCCAGGGCAACCTCCACCACGTGTCTGAACCGGTGGCACCAGCTCCACGTACAGGCACAGCAGAAGTTGGCAGCAAAACAGAGATCATGAATCATCCCATGTCTGAAATAGGTCAGACTGTCAGTGGGAATCACACCCTGGATCTCGCTTCCCTGAGTGCAATGAGGATGTAGCACTAGAAGTCTGCATTCCAGATATCTGAAGGTAAAATCCATCCAAGGAGACTAATACTCAGATTATTTTCTCTTAATTTCATATTCCGACTGCAGAAACGATTCAGGAAAATGTAGGTGGAAGCTGCGTTTTTAGACATTTAAAAACCAAACACCAAAAATGGGCTGAAGAACATTTTGCAGAGCCTTTTCTGCTGGCTCTGCCGTTGGGAGTGACCGAGCTTTCCCCGGCTGCCGTTAGTGGGAGCCATAGCACAGGGCAGGGCAGGACCCTGCTCTCCTTGGGTTCTCCCTCCACCGCTGCACGGGTTGGGTTTTTTCTGCTGCAAGAACTACGGAAGCCAAAGTCTCAGCCAATGACTCAGGTGATTATTTTTTTTATGGATTAGTTCATTTGTTTGTGAAAAAATGCTGTTTCTGAGGATCAGAATTTCCAAAAATTGTTTGAAGAGTTTCGCTGGTCCTCTGCCCACTCCGTAATAAATTTTTAACATCTTTCAAATAAATTCATTTGAATTTTCAGTTTAAAGTGGTCTTTTCAGCCAGAAAATTGTGTGTCTGCCACTGAACATTATTTCCCTTTACATTTGTGTGCTCACAGGTTCTTTGCCTGTGAGCAAATGTTACATACTACTGCTGAAAAATTACTAGGTTTATAGATCATAAGAAATGGCATGCTAAATGCTCTTCTCTGGACTTCAGTCTTTCCATCAGCTAGCCATTTTCTCAAGTTTTATATTTCTTTCATGGTAAAAACCCTGTAATATATTACATGCATCAGACATCACACTCTCACAGGAATGCACTGATAGCGATGTTGTTACTGAAGCACCCATGGCAGGAGTAGAAGCTGAGTTTGCAGGCCACTGGAAAAATGTTTAAAGAACACAGAGCTGGAGGTCTTCCAATAATCTTTCCCATTTGCGGTATAATGGCCTATACAAAGACACCGCTCTACTCCATTGAGAAAGGGTTCTGGTTGCGTTTCTTGCTCCTGCAAGCTGCTCCACCGTTATGCAGAGGTGCTGTTCCTCCTTGGGAAGACCTTTCCTTCCCCAGGGAGTTGAGGAGCAGCCCGACTCCCACTGAAGTCAGTGAAAGTGCTGCTGCTTTTGAAGGGGGTAGGATCAGGCCCCCTATGCTTAGTGGAACTTCATCGTGAAATCTCTGCCGGTGCTTTGTCAGCCATGAAGATAAACAATCAAAAAAAAAAAAAAAAGTTTTCTAACTGATTTGAGAGCACAGCTGTGATAAAGGTGTGATAAAAGGACCAGCTCCAAAACCTTATGTGATCATGGTGGTCCTAGTGTGAGTTGCAGCAACATTTCAGATATCTGTTTATTTTAGTTAAAGAAGAAAAGTTCCAGTTACTGTAGACTTAACAGATTTTTATCTCGTATGAAATATGCGCAGCAGAGGACACGCTTCAGTATGGTTTCATTGTTAGCAGACCTTCGGCAGTTTGTGTCAAATATCAGTATAATGGACTTACACACACTATTGATTTAATGACAACTATCACTGCAAGGAATTGATCTAATGTTTTCATTAGACTTAAAAAATGTTTTAACAACAAGTTCATTCAGAACTGGGTAATTGCAAAGCCCTACATGGCCAAAGATCACATTCCCTATAGAAGTGTAGTTTAGATGATCTTTTTAAAAGATAAGTAGATTAATAATAATAGAGGCACAGTTGAGGGAAATTAAAGCTAGTCTTCATGCCTTAAAAACATAAATAAATTGAATTATCACCCATTATATTACTGGAGGGAATTTTCTGAACTTTTGAACAAGTCTTAATGAATATGCAATGGTATTTTGCTTGGTCTGATAGGCACAATATAACTGTTTTTGTTAGCCCTCTGTCTTTTCAACTGTCCTTTTTACTCCTTGCCCAGTGGATATTAACAGAGGTGGGTCTCTTCTGCTTGAGTTGGATATAAAATTTTGTTAACTTTAGCAGTGATAGTTATCTTTTGCTCTTGTATGTGAACAGGCCAGGGAGGAGCATTTTGTGGGAGATTTCAGGAGACTCTGTCCTTATGGGTACATCAATGGTGTTGAACTGTCCTCCAAGGAGAGCTCCATGTTACTGGCTGTGACTGAAGCCATGCTGGACCAGTGGCTCTGCATGAGGGCATTGCAGAGGGCATAAATATGGGTGGAGAAGATTTCCCGTTCAGACATGGAAGTTGCAAGACACATTTCCCCTATCACTCTTGCTCTGCATTATACAAAGGCTCCTCCCTTCCAGGTGCCATGGTTGATATTTCGGGGGTTTGCTGACACTGGACCCAAAGGCTACACTGTATGTGCTCATTGCAACGGGTCACGGCTTGCACGTGCCGCTGGATCTTCCTTAGCATCGTGGGTTGCTTGCTGCTCTTTAAGGGACTGCAGCATTCAAGGTGTTTCTTCAGAGCCCGTCCTGAGCCTGGTCAAATGGGCATTTTTAGTGTCTCTGTGCACCTTGTGCTCTGATTGCCAGCAGAGTCTGTAGTGCTCAAATCTTTAACCCAGATCTCAGATATCTTAACAGTTGATGTTTGAAAATAAGAGTAGACAATAATAGGGTCACTTCAAACATGCCAGTCTCAGCCTTAACTAGAATAAAGCCTGGGTCTTCTTCCTTCCCTCCCACCTATGGAAAGACTTACTTGTCCCTAAATTGGATGTCGTTTCCTACCAGCATTACTTCAGACCTCATTCTGAGGGTTGTAATAATCCAGAAAAGTCTAGAATAAAGAGTATGCGAGGTTATCTAGACTGGCTATGAAACGGAGCAACTCTGAACCAACACGCCTATATACTACCTCAGAAAAGTCTGAAGCCCCTGTTTCAAGGAAAATCCTGCCCTTTTATATGTCATGTAGCTTTACTGAACTCAGGGCTCTGGCTGACGGAATGTATTTCCAGTATAACCATTAATACCTGATTAAGGCAAACATCGACCTACATGGAGTCCTACCACAGAACAAATCTGGGAAGTCATGTAGACCCACAAAAAATCTCTAACACCTCCCAAACCACCAAACTATGAGATATAATATTAGGTGTACTCTTGTAGCATTATGTTTTGTAAGAAATACAGTAGTGGGTCATTCTGGTGGTCAGAAGATGTTCAAAGTGAATATGAACAATGCACTACATCGACCCAATCTCTTGCAGCAAAAGTACAACCTACAGCTGCTACTCTATTTCTGCTATTGAAAAGCTGCTTGCAGGCAAACAAACTCCATGGTTAAACTACTGAGGAGCTCAGGCATCCCAGCACAGACACACGGCTAAAAACCTTTTGGCTGCAGAGCTGCAGTCTGTGCCACTGTGGCAGGAGAAATCCCTTCCCAAAAGCATGGTGATCTGCAGTGCGGCAGACAAACCTCACACGCTGTGCGGAGCAGCGAGACCAGAGACACATCATGGGTGTCCACAGGATCGCCCTGGCACAAGGCTTGGGCTTCTGCACAACATGACATTTGCTTTAAATAACTTCCACAGAAATTCAGCCACTGTGGGAGCTAAATGTCTCCATGTGTCCTTTGGGGCCAGGATTTTGTATGCTTCAAGGTATAATGAAGATTAAAGGCAATATTCTTAAATGAACAGGGAGATGCTTATGCCAAAATATACATGAGTAATCTAGAGCATGATACAAAAATGCAAATGCAAGAATAGAAGGAAATCAGGACACTGTAATGCATATTGCTTTAATTTGAGGAGCAAAGGGATTTGAGTGGATTTCTAGGGTATAATGCAATACAGAATAATACAGTGTTTATGTCAGATATAGCTGATGAAAGCTCCCAACAGATCAATGCAGGAAAAGGGTATAAATCACTAGTATTGGAAGATGTCACTTGAGAGCAAATCTGTTCTCAAGCTAAGGTAATATTTTCTGATACTCCCTGTAGTTGAATACAGTTAATGTGAAACAACGTGGGAGAGAGAAAAAATAAATCCAAATGGCACTTAAAGGGAAAATGGAAGTTTAAAATATCACCTCCAGGATCCATCTTCTGTGCAGAGGTTTTTGGGTGAGAGCGAGCACCCAACCTGTTAGCAACCATGAAGATTAGGTTGCAATGGCCAAGTTTGCTGCTGGGACGAAGGTGAACTTCTGTTTGCCTGGGGCAGGGGAGCAGCACCCTTCGCTTAAGCACTGCCTCAAGGTGCTGTTCAGCTCTTGGCTCTGCAGACAAACCTCTAACAGAGAGGCAGACACAGCCCAGCTGAAATGGGAGGGCTCCCTGCAGGTGTGTAGGCAGGCACTGCTCACGAAAAGAGAAAAAGATGTTGCCATACATTTCCTTCGCGTTACTTTATCTCATTCATTTTGACTGCTTTAAATCACTTTAAGTTAATGTGCTGTAGATAGGTGTACGGTGGTGTAAAACACCGCTTCCAAAGGTGTCTGAACAGTCAGCTGTCTGTTAACCATAGAGTTTACTAAGCAAAAAGAAAATTAATAAACATAACTAAGAAAACTACAATTCCTGTTTCCAGTAATTGCTTCTTCATCATCTGTTGAGTTTTAATATGTAAATGAATGGAGAGAGCCTTCTGGCTTTGCAGTCTCGAGGAGTGATGGTTCTTGATGACAAATACACTGTTGGAGAAGGGAACTCACTGCCCAGTGAGTCCAAGCTAGGACTCATTTATGCTGGTTTTAAATCACTGGGCTTATTTCCAGTCATCGCTGGTATGGTCAGACCAGGGGAGCTCTGACACAGCATCTGGTCTTCTGCTTGGGCTGGGTTCCTCCTGTCCGTGCTGCACGCCTTCCTACCCCATTTTTCCCTGGGTGGTTGTAGCATTCTTCCTTCACTGAAGGAAAGGAGAAAGAGGAGTAGGTCATCGTGGGTAGGGAAATTGCTGGCTGCAGTGGAGACGTGTGCCATCTCCATCCTCGGGGGCACATGTGACTGCCTCAGCTGAGTGCATCACTTCGCTCCCAAGGTCGCACCTGTGAGGGCAGGAGGCACAGGCTGCGGAATTGACATTTTTCTCTCCAAAACTCAGTTTAGCAGTACTTGTAGGGACGTCCTGTTTTCCTCTGCCTGCAGAAATCATTTTACATGTGTCTGCCTGCTTTAGCTAATGATTGATTTCTCTATCTACCTAAAGCTCAGAGCTGAATAGATAGATAGGTTTGGAGTTATCCTCTTGTGCATGAATGCCTGTTTTTTCTAGATAAAATTCTCTGACACCTCAAACTTTTATCTTGAACATATATTAGACAAGTTGCTTCATATACATACATATATATATATATATATATATTTGCAGTGCTTACAAAGTGATAGCTCCATTGAAGTTTCTGCTAGAAAATGCTTTTTTTTCCTGCACAGTCTGGAGGGGAGGGGAGAGGAGAGGTTGTAAATCAGCCTCACAAGCTCGCTCTGACCCGGAATTCAGTTCATTCCAGGGTGAATTCTCAAACGCAGAGAGATAGAGAAGATAGTCTTGTCCTTGGGCCACCAACCCAGATTTGAGGTGCGTGCTTTCCACTGCCTTGCCACGTGCCTGAGCCCTCCTGTGCCTTCAGTGTCCCTTTTTTGGGGGGAGAAAGAAGAATCTGTCCTTCCCTCTGCCCCATGCCAGGATTCCTGGTCTCTGTGGAGCTTATCGCATGATGGTAGCACTGGTCAGCTGTCCTGGAGGCAGTTTCACAGCAGGGACCATCACAGATCATGGTGGGAGGTGACAGGGACCATCACAGATCATGGTGGGAGGTGATGTGACCTGCTTCCTCCAGTCTTGCAGGTTTTCCCCCAGTTTTGCATTAGTCGTTTTGCACGCTGGCTTCTGGCTGGTTCCAGGGCAGCCCATGTGGAAGCTCTCCAGCATTTATCATTTGCTGAGGAATTATTTCATGTCTGACTGCACCGACTGCCTGCGTGCAGCTCACCAGGTGAAGCAGATCACCCCCACATCCATGATTTATCCTTTCACTGTTAATCACATGTCCAATGTCTGTGCCTTCTGATGATGGTGATCTTTGGTTTTTTTCCTCAAATGCATAATACAAAAGACCAAGGACTTAGAGCTGGGACTCTTTCAGAATTATCTTCATCGCATTTTCTTTATATTATAGTTACCTTTACAGGCCTTGTTTAGACATTTTCCATTCACCTGTGATGTGCCAGGTTAATTTTGTCCAGTACCTAAGCTGACACAGAATATGGAGTAAATTACTTTATAAAAATAGTCTGTTACACGTTAGAGTATAATACCAAGTTAACAGTTACCTTCATGAATTCACACTTCATTGCATTTAGTGTATTATTTTTTATCTCTATTATGAATTGAAGGCTGAACCAGCACATCATCCTTCCCAGGAGCTGGGCCACCCTAGGGTTTGGCCAGGTCTTTTTACTTTTGAAAATCAGTATTAAGTTGACAGTTGTCCACCCCCCTGCGAGTTCCAATACTTACTGAAAATTCATATTCATGTTTCAGTGTTAAGGTTTCGGGGTAGGTTCTCTTACATTTACATAAATAAAGGTTTAACATAGCTGAAACTGAGACTAGCTCTGAGGTGGGAAGGAAGCAAATCGTGAGCAGGGTATACAGGGTTGCTCAGCACTTGGTAGGAATCACTAAGCAAGAGCCTTGTGGTGGCTTTCAGAAGGCATCAAGCATTCAGATTTGGGGTAAAAAAGCTGCTAAAACTAGAAGGAAGACTAACTTGGGAACTTTGCTCCTCTGTCTCTTCCAGCAGTGCAAACTGGGAAGAGACGTGCTGAAGGAAACCCCAGTGGAAGCCCTGGGAAAGGAAATGGGGATCCGATGTGAAGCTGAGGACCGTGTCTTGGTCTGACTGGGGCGCTCAGAAAGCCACGCACCAGCTTCACCCGCAGGCAGGGCTGCAGCTCCATGTTCCTCTGTTGCGGGGGGTGGGTTGTATGTGCACAAGCCCCCAGGGAATTTTGAGATTAAATGTTGCTCTCAGGAATGCAGTAACTTCACTTCTTTGAAATACATTTTCAGCCCTTTGCTGGTGATTAAAGTTCAAGGTCGAGATGCATCTTTCCTTGTGGACATTTGCTTTGATTCCTGATGTGCCTTTACTGAAAAATCTCAAACGCACAGCGAAGGAGGTGACAGCATGTCAGAGAACTACATATTTAGCCCTAGCAGTGAGTCAATCAGACATCTAGGCAATTACCCTCTGCTCAGGATGACAACTGAGAGATGTGTTTATTCTGTCTCCAGGAATCTCTGTTATTTTAGGATCCTTTCCAGAGTGCAACCAGTGCTAACTCGTCAGTATGTGGAGACTCTTGTTTATGCTTTGGTTTCCTATCTGGGTGGGATTATTCAGTTATTGACTTGCTGGCCCCCACTCAACCTTTTAAATTCATTTCTACCTTCCACGCAATTTCTTGGCAGGAGCTACAGGCTGTCTAAGCCCAAGCCCTCATATCTTCATCTGTGCTGATGAATCTTTTATCGGTTTTTCAGAGGGTATTGGCTCTTCCATGGGCTGTTCGGTGGCACCTCACTATCACGGCGAAGACTCCCGCATTCAGCTGCAGTTTGGCATCTCCCACAGTGTGACACAGAGGTTCGCTGGTCCTTCCCAGAGCTTCTCACCAGGACGGCCCTTGCAGAGACAGGACTCGCTCTGCTTGTGTGGTGGGATCCCCGTGTAAAACCCTGCTCTCCTTTACGCCCCTGTGAAGTCATTGACTTCAGAGGCATCACTGCAGGTCGGTACTGGGATACCTGGAAGCCGGCTATCACCCGCTCTCTCTAGATGGACTGTAGGCACACTGCAGGCAGCAGCAGTTACAACTCCTGCCTGAATCTGATTAGCCAGCTAAATATTTTCTGCTCCGTGGGAGCACCCAATGCCATATAAGCTGGAGGCTTCCCTCAGGCAACGAACAGATGAGTTTAGCTGGAACAGACTTTGTTATCTTTTGACATTTTATTGGGGAATCAGTTCCTTCTGTGAAAGAAAAGGTGTTTCTGATTGTGTTTGCCTTTCTGAGTGATGCAAATCCTCAGGCAAGCTACAGAAGTGAGCCCCGCTGCTCAGCTCAAGGGTGGGCCACCATTACCCCCCCGAGATGTCACCAGCTGGGGCAGGAGTTATAAGCAGCCTGCATACAGTGAACTGAAGGTCCCCCTTTTCATTTGAAGGGGATTACATGCAGTAACCTGTACTGCCCCACCCAAGCAAGCCTCAGGGGCCCCCGGTCCTGCTGAGACCCCCAGCATGACCCAGAGCCAGGTGCTGCAGCATCACGGGTGGGATGGCACCTGAGCCATGCACAGAGGCAGCCTCTCCTGCTCACTCAAACCTCTCCCTGCTAAAACCCTCCCCGCACACCCACTTCTCCCCCTGCAAGGCTGGAGGACAGAAAGGGGTTTTGCAGGTTCAGGAGGCCTTTCTTTATTTCTCCTCCTGGAAGCCTGGTTATTATAGCAGTAGCCTCTAGCTACGTCTGTGAAGAGGAGCACCTCCACCAGGCATCTCCTGTAATAATGACTTCTTTTTTCTTTGAACTTGCAAGGCACTCTTGTATGACATTAAGAAGGTGAATCCAAAGAGGACCATAGATGTAGGGTCATTCCAAGTAAACCCTGACGGGACACGAGAGAGGAGTAAGGTAACAGAAAAATGATATGACAGCACATAATTGCTGATATGTGCAATTACCAACCACTTATCCAAACAGCAGTTGGTCTTAATCTTACAACCTTTTTTCTTGCTAAGGGTATCAGCCACTAAATTGCTTCTGCTTCCTCTGGGACCCAAAGTAATCTTTAGGCTTGAAATTGAGGTATTTTCCTTCCTTTTCAGTACCTACATTTCTTTGCCTTTTTAATATTTGAAGCAGTATTGTTCCATTGTTAATCTTGATAAAAAAATAAATCAGAGCTGCGCACATTATTAAGACAGAGAAAGAAAAGGGGAGAATGAAAAGAAGACAATATATGTTCTACCTAGAGACAGTCAGGCATTGCACTGGAGGTCCAAATAGTGTCCACTGCTATCCATGGGCTTCTTGTGGTGCTGAATACCTTCAACTTCCATCACCCATGGTGGGAACTGAGGGTGGTCAACATTTTGCTGGACCAAACCCTCACACTGCACACTTCCAGGAGCAGAGCTAGGCTTACGCTGTGTGTTTTGCAGCACAGAAAATAGAGATCATACTTGGTACATATAAATTGAAAAACCTCTGGAAACATTTGGTGAGCTAAGTTGTTAAGTAGATATTTCAGAGGATTGTTGTTGACTCGAGTAATGGACTTCTCCATCATCGCTGTCTGTAAATTAAAAGGCTTAAGAGAGTATTTAAGGCATAATGAAGATGAAAGCTTCTTCATTGTAAATGGCAGTAGCCTTCTCAAGATGATGCTTCCCAGGCCTGGCTTTACATGTCTATTCCCAGGCTATCACTGAGAAGGACTGAGGACCAAGCTGCCCAAGGATATGTCTGGAAAGAGGCCACAGTTTTCCAAGGCAGCAGGAGGTGAGATGAATTGGAAGTTGTCCAAGATGTCTGAGTCTCCTGAAGTCCAGCTCCAAGAAGTTTATCTTTATTGTCAGTGAGAACTTCAAGCTGCAGGTACCATTGTGGCCAACAGCAAGAGACCAGCTTCTGGTCAAATAAGATAAACAACTACAAGAGAGAGGAGGACACAGCGGCATTGTTTGTAGCAGAGCAAGTGATAGTGATAGCTCCTGGTGCGGCCCCAGGTCAGCACCCCAACCCTTGGGCCTTGCTGCCTTTAACAGCGTGGGTTGGCATCAGACTTCAGTGGTGGGCTGATACATGTGTGTCTTCCTCACTTCAAGCAAGAAAGTCCTATCAGTGCACAAATGATGTCTCAGTGTGGGCAAGAGCATGGGTGGGTGCCCACACCTGCCTGTGGACACACGGACACAGAGGACCTTACTGCAGTAGATCTTGGTATGATTAGTACAGCCATACAGATACCTAAGCCTACGTTAATGAAGCCTGACTCCAGTGCACACTGCTGTTCTTGTTTATTCATATGTTGACCTTAATATTAGCAGTACACATTTCTTCAACAAAATCCATGTCCTGCACTGCTAATTGTTAACATAACAGAGGGTTCGTGAACCCGTCTTTCATCACATCACTTAAACATTATTTAAACAGTATTTTATTACATTTATTTCTTCAGAGGTAAAAACATTTCCTTGCTATGCCTGTCAACTGATTTAAAAACTAAATATCTAAATTGCTGTAGGTTATTTTTCACAATGATTTCTATATTGTTTCAGTATTAGCCTTGGAGAATAAACCAAAAAAATGTAGTCCTCTGTCGTCTTAATTTTGGAATATCAGAAGACTGCTTTCCCAGGAAAGAAATATTGGCTGGCTTGTTAACAGAATGAGTTTTAGACCCTGGTTTGGATCTTCAAAAGTGAGCAAGGGAGGTAGATGCCCAAACCCAGTGACTTTCAGTGAGAATTGGTTACTTAAAATTCAGAGGCCTCCTTCAAAAGCTCATCCCTAATCTCTTCAGAACAATTTCTACTTCGTTGTAATTAACTGTGGATTTAGACTTCAGTATAAATTCACCTTGACTAAAATTTACAAAAGCATCCTGATGTCCTGTTTGCAGAGCCTGACGTCCTGTTTGCAGAGAACCCAAGCTCTGTGGAAAGTCCCCAAAGTTACTAATCTGAAGTCTGGTACTGGAGACCTTTCCCGAGCTCCTGCATCCAGATGCTTGCATCTGCCACATCCAGTTTCCATCCCACAGTAAGGTCTGTGCACCCAGTGCACTAGAGAAGGGCTGCAGCTGCTCTTGCTCATTCTGGACCTGGTGGAGGTGACCAGGCTGGTGAGATGGTCAGCCCGCGTTCTGTACATAACCCATGTCTCCCATAGCTATCCGGTTTAGGAAGCTGAAGTTACTTCAGTGGTTTGAAAACTTAAATTCTTTTGTCTTTCTAAGGGGTTTGGCCGTGATCTGTTTTGCTCTGAGATGGGTTGGACAATTAAAGGAATGCATGTTATTAGGGCATGGCTCTTCAAGAAGAAGGAAACGATTTGGCTTGGTATGAGTAGGGGTTCATAACGTCCCTGGAAGTGAACGCAGAGAATGGACAGATGTGGACATAGGAGTTTTTCTCTCAGCTGAGCTGCTAACTGGGTAACATATAGAACAGGTTTTAAAAGAGTCGCATAATTGTCTCCTGTCAACTGATTGCTCTTCCACTTTGGCAAAGAGGCGGCAGTGAAACACAGTATTGAAAGCAATGCCAGAAAAGCAAAGTCTCTGGAAGATTTAAGATTCCCACTTCTTTTGGTATAATTGCAGGACTTTTAATTCTAGGCTCTGTTTCTGCAGACCTTTGCATGTTCTTATGCACAGGAGCCATCCTGTAGACCTCCGTATTGTCATGTTCCCGACATGCTTTTATGTGTCCTCAAAATGAGACCTGTGATCCGGGGGCTGGCTCTTGCTGCTTCACTGCAAATTGCTACTGGGTGGCAAATGGTTTCCTGCCCTAGGGAAGAAGTCTTTGGAAGATTCCCCATCCTACACTGGCATGAAACAAACAAACACACAAACAAAAAAAAGGAAACTAAGAAAAGCCTGTACTTCATGTTTTCCAGTAGACCAGTACTGGTAGCTCCTGTTGTCTGGGAAGCCCCAGCTTGAGAGTTCTCATCTACTGATTCACAGAAGAGTCTTGAATTTTTTTATCTTGGGGTTTTTGGTTTGGTTTTTGAGGTTTTTTTTAATTCAGAAAACTGGTTTGCTGATGATGACGTTTTTGTGACGAATCATATGAACCAGCTGATAACAATTCAATAAGGGCAAGCTTTTTAGTTCCAGGAAGGCATTCATGTCCAAGGCTGGATTGCCACCTAGACAAAGCGGTTATTTAGAAAGGGAGTGTTAGGTGGAAAGGTCAGTGCTGGTAACCAACAGGGCTAGGACCAGTTCCCTGCCCAGTAGTCAAAAGGTATGATGTGAGTTGTGTCTAGATGCATGCTAAACGTTCTCCACCCTAAAGTGCTCACCGCATCCTGCCCTGTCCCCAGACAAATACCTTCATACTCTTAAATAGTGATATCTGGGATGAGATCAGTTCAGTAACATGGATGATACGAGATCAGTGCCTGAGCCCATGAGTGCCACTTGGCAGCCAGAGCCCTGCCTGACTTCTCTCACCCTTCTGGGTACCACAGGCATCAGCAGAGCATCGGTACCTCCACCAATGGGGTTGTTGGACATTTTTTGACACCCCAGTCTCTGATTTTCCCCAGCAGAGTATTGATTATTCTGGGATTCATCTTTTTTCTTGTTTTTGAACAGAAAATTCATCCTAAAGCTGTGGCTTGTTACATTCTGTAATCTGTTTTGGTTCCAGCAAATCAAGCTGGATGTGAGTGTGTGGACAGAATAAAATACACCTCAGAGCAACCTCCCTACCAACAGCCCTCCCAGTCAGAGTCTCATCCTACATTTCTGCCTCTGATTGTCTAATTATATTGGCTGCTGTGTAATTATTTTCATGGAACAATAATTTTAACAGCACGCAGTTTATCAAAGGTGCAAATTATACATAATAACATAGAGCAATTTTCAGTTAAAACTTTCATAACGTTCAAATTTCCTTGCATTTTTCAACAAATTGAAGAGGAACAAAATATTCTCCATTTTGTATCCTTCCTTCCCCTTTTTCTTAGAGAAAACAATCTACTGATTTTCTTGGAGTCAATTAAACCCGTTTGAAATAAAGCACTTTTATTTTGGGACAAGACTGTCCACATGGGGAGTTAATCAAGAATAATTATTCCTCTCTAAATTCACATCCTCGAATAATTTGAATTAAATCCCCAGTATAGACAAGCCCTAAATGTCAGAGGAGGTTAAAAAAAAAAAAAGTCATCTAGAGGAGCTCTATCATGTCAGAAAGCAATGAGAATAAAAGCCTTGTCTGGGCACACAGGCCAGGCCGGCGAGGAAAGCCATGTCAAGACTGATTCAGACTCATTCACCACACTTGATTACACATGCACTTGCTCAGTGCTTTGAAGTGAATCACATATACATTTCAGTAGCATCATCTCTACGTATGCTCTGTGGTGGTCATAGCAGCATCAGGGAGGGAGATGCTGCTAGCATCAGAAAAGAGCAAGTTTAAACATATTTCAGGGAAAGAATTTTGCTCAGGGATGCCTTTTCCCCTTGCTTTTCTAGCAGGCTGAAGGCAGCATGACTTGCACACCTTTCAAAGGCGAGGAGCTATGGGGAATTTAGGCAGCTCTGCTCTTCCATCTCATATTTGCCAAACTCAGGTTTTATTAGAACCCAGGCTTTGCTTTCAGGTTGCTGCCAATTGGGCAACAAGGTTTGTAGCCACTGTTTCCTTAAAATAACATTAACAACATGACGCCTTTGCTGTGCCAAGAGCAAGCAGCTGCAGCAGCCTCCGGACAGTCTGAAGGCAGGACCAGGTCCCCCCATCCTCTGCACCCCCCCTACAGTAAAAGAAAAAGAATTTTTCTGTATTTGCCTGCGTGATGCTGCACTCCCAAAGCAAAACACAGGCTGCCGACAATCAAAGCCTGGAGCCAAATCCTGTAGCTGTCATACAAACCCCCATGGTGGTGGGTGGCTTGACCAGGATTTCCATTCCCAAAACTTCAAGATGCCACGAATGTCTGATCTCGAGCTTTTATCAAACATAAGGCATGTGCCAGAGCAATACTTATGTTTTGAGGTGTTTCCCTGTCCAACAGAGCTTTTCTCACCAAATTGTACACCGTGGCTGGCTCCCCTGCAGGTTTCACAAGGACAATGGGGCTATCAGGCAGAGAGAAAAGGAAGCATCTCTGTGTATAGCTTGATGCTCCCCTTACGGGAGGCAAGCCAGGCTGGGCTCAGTCCCATAGTGCAGCGTGGGCTAGGGTGTTTGGCTTTGCTTTTTCTGGGTGGAGAAGAAACCCCAAGAAATTGGCTCCTGAGGCAAAAGTCACTTGGCTGCCATTTTGGTGAGAGGAAATGTGCCTGAGGCAGCACTGCATCCCCACAGCCATGGCTCCACCTCGTCTCTCCCCCTCCCCGAAGGCAGGGAGCAGCCAGCCTGAGCAGCCTGGGAGAATGCAGACCCTGTCATCTTCCCCCCCATCCCATCCCAGCTTCCCTGCACCTCCTGTGCCTTCCCTGCATGCCCAAACCCACAGGGAAACCCCTGGTCCTGTCTTGAGGAGGGTCTGTATGTGTTGGGGAGAGAGAAGAAGCTCAGTCTTTGGAGACAAGGGACGTGAGTAGCCACTGGAACTATTTCTGGAAGAATTTCAGTCTCTCCCTCCTGAGTTGGGCTAGTGGGGACAAATCCCAGCAGTAGCATCCATCCAGAAGGAAAAGCATCACTGTCAGTGCACAGGGTGACAGCACAGTGGAGAATAGAGGAGATTGCTGGCCATCACCGGTGCCTCTGACTGGGCACTAGTGCCGGCATGTGGAGGGAATTCCTTCAGAGGCAGAAAGTCATAGAGCAAAAGCTCAGATTAATCAGCCATCAGACAAAAATCAAGTTGCAGTACTCGGCAGGAGTACGAGGCACATGGAAATGGCTAGAGTCCTTCAGTGGTGAGAGGATAAAGCACCACTCGGCAGCCCGTGGTGAGGTCAAGCGCAGGGTGTGACGTGAGATGCAGCCTGGTCCCCAGCACCCAGCTCTGCCCTGCATCACACCCAAGGGCTGGGGCAAGGTTTTTCTCCAGCTCAGGGGAAAATGGCAGCATGTAAGTTTATTCAGAAGGGTGTCATTGGATGTTGTCCAGAAAGTTTTCCCTCTGGAGTTACGCAACACCACTTTGTCATTCCTGTGCTCAAGCGATCCATGGAAATGCCAGGGTGTGAATGAAATCCTTTTTCAGTTGCTTTGGGTCGAGGCAGTACAATCTTTCTTCTGTCCTATTTCCAGCCGCGTTGATGAGGAACCAGCAGAGCAGGGCTCCGCGTCTGAGACTGTTCCCAAAGGAGGCCAGTTTTCACACTCCCTCTACCCAGCCCCACAGATGGCTCTTCCACACTGCACCTGGAGGGTGGCTTTCCCCGTTCCCCTGACGTCTGATCATATACTGTTTGATCTGACAAATGCTTCTCTTTCTGGGTCATGGTAGCATTAACATCAGGTTTAAGGAAGAGGAATTCATTGGAGTTACTGTGTTTTTTAATTGGGGGTTTTGACTCAAAGGACTGCGGGAGCAAGCACCAAGATGCTTGTTTCTGGAGGATCCTGAATTCACTGTAAATGCAGGCAGATGGAGCCAAGGAAGTGAATCTGCACTGAAGAGGAACAGGACTGGAAGCAAAGTGTCACCTCAGAAGAAAGCTGACAGAAGACTGCGATGACCATACAGGAAAACAAGTGGCCACGCTGAAACAGAAATCCAGTTTTCATGGAGAGCTGTGGGGGGTGCTCATCTTCTGTTCACATGAGGGCTGTGCAGTAATTCCTGTCACCTCTTCTTCTTCTTTCCCTCTGCCAGCAAATGTGATTGGGAGAGGTTTCCTTGTCTCTTCTCCCTACTGTGAAGTTCGAGTGGAATATCGCACTTGTTGCCAACATACGTGTGCCTGTGGTATTGATGCCAGCTATTTTGTGTCCCAGTCCAAAATCTGGAGTTTATCTCCAGAATCATGAGAAAGCTCCATGAATCCATGAATGACGGCTCCAGCAGCCAGAGCGGGGATTCATGAAGATCCTGAGGCATGTCTGAGTGTGACAGGCTCTCCTGGGCTGTTAGTGTCAGCAGGTCCGATGGGCAGTACATAGGCGAATTAAGAGGAACAAGATCATCTCAGCCCAGCTCAGATATAAAAACTTCTCAGTTTTAGATGAAGCAGATGTTTCCTCTTTCAGGTGCTCTACCAGTAGGCACTGCTGCCCAGGGCAGATATCCCTGATGCTTCCATTAAAACAAATTAAATTAGGGAGCTATACTATCTCATATGAGTCACTTTGGTGGACTGGTGGCAGACTTCTTCTGCAGCTGTCAAGACCTAAGATGAATGAGAGTAAATAAGCCCAGGCCATTTCTCAAATTAATGCCTTGCCACTTTTCCACTGCTCTCCACCACTGTACAGTGGATAGAAAGACCAGAAACCCCTGGTGCTGTTCATCCCTTTCTGTCATATGGGTTTTCTGATGATTTCTCTCCAGACAGTTGTCTTTGCTCTGGATCTTTGGCTTCTTGGGTTTTTTTTCCCCGAAAAAGTTTTCTGTTGCAAAAACTCATTGAGGCAAGTGTCTGTCAGACCCAAGTATAGAGATGGATGGACTTCTTAATGCTGTCTTAGACACTCAGAGAAGTCAATGAACAGAATTTAATCTAGTGTGTGACATGAAAGGCTGTTCTTCAGCTAATACTCTGGGCAGGTTAAATGTAACTGTAGGGTCAGATCTTGCAGCAGGAGTGAAATATTTAAGCAAAATGTCAGTTCTGTGTGCCACAATGTTACCAGCTTGTTTGGTGAAAAAGTTCCAAGTATCAAAACTGTTATTCTATAAATAGTCCTTGTTCTTCTCCCCCCCCCCCCCCCACCCCCCAAAATTGCAGACCACAACTTTGCAACGGTGTTCTGCATCTTACATGACTGTGCCAGCTGACCTCTACTTCCCTTCATCAGAGATAAGTGGAACCTCCAGACACACAAATTTCAAGTCAAGGACTTTCTCTGAATTAAATTCTTTGACAAGTTCCGTTGTTGCATTTTTAAGCTAGGTACAGAGTCCTGGTAACTCTCAAAACATAAGATTATAGACATTCTTTAAGATCAAGAAATTATTTTAAGTTCTTCAACTAATTATCTAATTCCAGCCTTCAGTAATAAGGCAGGAGAACTTCCTAGCTAAGGCAGAGCACTCAGATGAAGACTGGTGTGGATCTGTAGGCTGCTTTACTTAAATGAAGTGTTTCAGAAAAGCACAAGTGCATGTCAGTCTGAAATCCCATTTTTTCCTTGAGCACTGAGCACATAAAGCATTTTGTGGGTGTGTCTAGGGATATACAAATTTTTTGTGCCTGCTATAGCTTCTGCTATAGCTACAAGGCAAGATACGCTGCACTTGTCTCCTGATCTTTGCTACAGATGTTGGATAGACAACTACAGAAAATCCACTCTCCAACAAAGTTAAGCAGATCTGAACATCTTTATTGGATACCTTTCCAGCCAGGGACTTTTCTACTGAGGGGATTATATTCAGTCTATACAAACAATATTTCTGACTTTGAACATGAACAGGGATTTGCTTTTTCCCCCACAGCTCTTTTCCTTCCTCATTAAAAAAAGCACATCCACAACATGAGAGACCAAGGCTACTAGCTTTCACGCAGAATCAAGCACCTATGCCAACAGCAGCATTTGTATTTCCTAGCACCCATCCCCACAGCCACACACCCTTCCTGGGGCAGGGGGGGAGCATCGTAAGGGGTGCAAATGGAATAATATGTCTGTGACCTGTTTGTCTCCTTTGTGCTGAGATTACCCACTACGACACTGACTGCAGCTGCTTTTGTGATTTATGTCCTTGTTCCTTAACGGCACGAAGCAGTTTTTAAAACCATGGGAGATAAGTATGCTCAGCGTGTATGGATACTGCTCACTGAAGCTGCTACCAAATTGCATTTTGAATAACGTCCCTGAATTTACTAATCTCTGCTTATAAAGGCAAAATATTTACACTACTGAGTCAAAGGCTGGGATCTTCAGTTTGCTCAGCGCTGTCTCAAGTCTGTTCCTCTTGGATACAATGGCAGATTTACCATCAGCTTCTCTGGGAGTCATAGTCAGGCCAAAAACAAGGGCTTATGGAAATACCATCCACAGTTCCTAATCCTCTGCTGGAAGACTTTCCAGAAAGGCTGTACTGTCAAGCCCCCCTTCTCCTTCCTCAAAAAGTTATATTTGCATTTTACGTAGTGCCCCCATTTACTAGACCCTTTAGTGAAAAATCTGAAGCAAGGAGAGATATTTAACTTTCCTACAGCTAGCAGTGTATTCCCCTATTCAAGAATGGAAAGTTTTTTCTTTTAATCTAGATGGACTCATCTGTTCAGGGCATATGAGATGCTGAAACTGGATATTACAAGTAAAACTATATTTCCAGGCTTCCAGGTTCCAGTATTTCCTTTGCACGCTACAACTTCATTTGTTCCAAAGCCAAAGTAAACCGGGCAGGTAGCATAAAATTAATTCCCTAATCCATAGACATAGCACAAGTCTTCCTTGTGCTTCCCTGTTTGTTGTTCCAGTCTGTAGCTTATAATTCCTGTGCAATGCACAGCTCTCCATAAGGACTGCTGCCTATAGATCATCAGCTCAATGGCATTAGCCCACCTCTCAGCAGCGACTGCTTTATGGCCCCATTTCTGCCATGGACTGTGTACTGTGGTACTGCAGGCGGGATCAAAGAAGATGGAGAGAAACATGTTGCCATAGTAAAAATAAAGCCTTCCTCCAGGATAGCCCTGGCGGCTTCTCGGTGTGATGAGACCCGTAGCATAATATGTTTGGATCTCTTTATTACTTCCTTTATATATATGGCTTCCTTATTTCTAGCATTTGCTATCGAGATGTCCAAGATTTATCTACAGACTTGAAACAGAAGAGAGTGTGAACTGCCTGAATCTCAGTGCTTGCTGAAGGTATTTGCTGCTTCACGCAGCATTGCTGTGAGCTCTCTGCACTGCCTTCTCTGTTTCTCCTGGCTACCTTTCAGCCCCTAGCTTTCCATATTTCCTAGCCTGAGCTCCCCTGAAGGACTGAATCAAACTCTGGTGTTTAAGAAACTCGACAGACATCACCTTCTGTGTCATCAGGTATAGTGTTGTTTGCTCACTGGAGCCGTAAAATGCTCTCACAGCCTTGGCATGTGAAACCTGGCTCTGCAGCAATGAAGCTCATGCTTTGTCTTCCACAGCAGAAATCTGCAGGCTGATTTCTGAGCTGGATTTTTTTTTAACCCTACGATGGGACTTAACATTTTTAAGAGGTTTCAGTTTGCATTCAATAAATGAACCGATTCTGCTTTCATCTGTCAGAAGTCCTAGGCATTTTAGAGCCTTTAAAGTGAAATGATCCAGGAGGCTTGGCAGGCTTTAAAGACTTCTCATTTACTTGCCGATCAGTTATATTGCTTACAGTCTTCCACAAACAGATCTTAAGTGGACTGTGGCAGCAAAAAGGAAAAAACTTTGCTCTTGATGTTTCCCTGAACACCCTTCAGCAGTGCTGTAACCAGCCAGTGAGCGCATCCCTCTCTCATGTTTTTCTTTAATGGAGACCACTTCCAGTTAACTTTCCCCCCAGTGCTGCACCCTTACCTTTTTTCAGGGACAAATACTATTCAACTTCTTGCATAGGCGTGTTTTCCAGGAATATTGAGATGTTTTATCACCTAGTCCATACACTGATTGCTTTTCTTTGTTACCTCTCCCTGAAGTCCTCTGTCAGGGATGCTCAGGTTTTCTGCTTCGTGTTTCTTTGAGCTTTTTTGTCTAACCTCAGGGCATTGAAACTTAAACCCTTTGATATTCTGTGAGGGCTTCACAGTGAAATACTCATCAACTAACCGCTCTGGTTTGAATGTTGGTCTAATCTGGAGTTTAGTATGGCAAATGTAACAGCTGACCCATCTCATGTCTTACTCAGCCTGGATGAGCTGCACTGTAGTGGGATGATGGGTCTGTGTGAGTCAGGATGGAAAAGACCATCACAGAGTACTGGGGAAGGTATCTCGGGCTCAGGTGTCTCACTCCATGTGCCTCTGCAGCGTGCCTGCTCCAGTTGATTCCAGCTACTTTCACAACAGCATCATATAACCACAGTTTGGCAGCCCCCAATGCAAGCCAGGAACGGCCAGGCTGTGACAGTGCAGGACATGCAAACCTGTGTCAGGAAAGCTCTTGGCTTAAGCCAGCTTTGAAATCTGCAAAGCTGTAGCACACGCTAGGCTTTGTTTGATCTTTTCTTAACACCACCATCGTCCTGATCCTGGTCAGGATGCCCACATGCAGCCATATCTTCTCCCTCTCCAATTCTACATGAGAGGAGACTGACCTGGACTTCAGTGCCCTAAATGACAAGCTTTGGTACAACAAGAAATTGCTAGAAGTAATAACTCTGGTTAAGCTGTGCTGATGTCTCCACAAGCTTTTGGAGGCATTTCAGGAAATACTAATGTCTTGACCTTTAAAAGTAACTTCTGCTCCTGTGCAGAGCATCCCCTTCTCCCAGTGCTGTGGGAGAGCAGCATGGGTACCTCCCTATTCTCTGTCATCTCCTTGCCCCCAAAATGAGACAGACATTGGTGTCACCTTTGAGATGCTCAACTCCTATGCATAGAGGTCTCATCAGCTGCATTACACTGCCTCTAGCCTGTGGCGGCTCCCCAAATGCCTTTAATCAGTACAGGAAAGACATGGACCTGTTGGAAAGGGTCCAGAAGAGGGCCATGAAGATGATCAGAGGGATGGAACACCTCTCCAACAGGCTGAGAGAGTTGGGATTGTTTAGCCCAGAGAAGAGAAGGCTCCAGGGAGACCTTATTGCAGCCTTCCGATACTTAAAAGGAGCTTGTAAGAAAGATGGCAACAGACTTTAGCAGGGCCTGTAGCAATAGGACAAGAGGTAATGGCTTTAAACTAAAAGACTAGATAGAAGGAAGAGATTTTTTATGATGAAGGTGGTGAGGTACTGGAACAGACTGCCCAGAGAAGTTGTAGATGTACTGGAAGCATTCAAGGCCAGGTAGGACGGGGCTTTGAGCAACCTGGTGTAGTTGAAGATGTCCCTGCTCATTGCAGGAGGGTTGGACTAGATGGCCTTTAGTGGTCATTTGCAACCCAAACTGTTCCATGATTCTATGATCCAGTTGACCCTGCATTGCTGAATGGCTGAGGTCTCCCTGGGCAAGATGGCTTGGCAGAACCAGTTACCTTTCAGAGGTGGGTAACATAAATTTCCTCAGTGCTCATCTTTAACACAGCTGGCCAAGGCTCAGCTGACCCAAAGTCTGGAGCCACCTCCTCCTCTGTGAGATGGGAAGGTGAGATCTGAGAAGGTAAGGCTCCTCCAGTGCAGTTTTCAGGAGAGAAGTATTGCATTACTGAATTGTTCCTGGCTGCTGCACCTGTACTTTCAGCACAGTCTTTTTCTCCCACTTGGCTTCTGTGGCAATTTCTTTCTTCTTTTCTGTTTTAAGAGAGCCCTTGTCACTACATGAACTCTATTACAGCTCTTCGTTATCTGTTCCTGGTGATATTAAGCTTACTTTGCTTTCCACTCCCCACTGTTGCTCCCAGCGTGGTGGCCCTTCTCTTCCAGTCCCTCCGCCCTGTGGGAAAGCCGGTCCCTACCCTGCGGTGGAGCCGGCAGAAGGGCTGCCAAGTCACCTTTCCCCAGGGCTGGTGCACCCACATCCCCCATTCGCTTGCAGGAGCAGCAGCACCCAGATTTGCTGCACTGGTTGATGCAGAGGGAATTGCAAGTCCACCAGGTCAGCTCACGTCTTCTGGTCCCTGCTGGTCTTCCCCTACCAGACCATGCTCGCTTCTTCCCTGTTCCTACTTTAAATTCCCTGTGTGGCTCTGAAGAGCTGTTTTTATGTCTCCCTACCACCAAACTGGCTGCTTTGTTCTGCCTGTGGTTGCCAGCTGCAGTTGCTCTCCATGGGGAGGAGGTATGGGAAGCCACCCCAGCTGGGCTGCTTGTGCTGCTAGAAGAGAAACACCTTCTCTGCCAGGTTATATACACAAAAATATAGCTGTTTGCTATCTCCATAGTGTCTATCAAAAATCATTAGTCATACATTCCTGGTTTCTTTGCACCCTCCCATTCCCCGAGATGGCTGGGGCTGTGAAGGGATGGAGGAAAGTGTGACACCTTTTGGGTCAGAAGCATTAGTCTGTGGCTAATTGGTGAGTTGGATGATTCAATAAATTGCTTCAGGCATTGCAGAGGGCAAAGCAAAGAGCAGCTTTGGTGCAATGTGTCCTATGGGCTCGACTTATTACCTGCCTGCCTTCTCGGGGAGGGGGGGGGGGGGGGTGCCACACCACCCGTCTCCCAAGCAAATAAACCACTGCTGTCCTCCCTGTTGCTGCCAGGATTTGGCTCATGGGATTCCTCATCTCTGTCTCCTTGAGGCGCTGCTAAGCCTCCTAAATTGATGAAAACTGGTATTGGCTATTACCTGGAGATTTTGATACAGAAATATCGAAACATTAAAAGACTTTCCATTTCTTCAGAGGCTCTTCGGGATTTTCATTTCCTGTGTCTAAAATGGCATGTGATTCGAAGTGTCATCTCTCTGGCATGAAGTCCTTATTTCCTATATGCTGCATCTGCCTGATTTGATTGCAATGGTCTTTCAGCCACAAAAATATCCGGCAGGGCAGATCTCACTCTTGCAATCAAATAAAGGCATTACTCTGTTATAAAAGACTGGAAAAATGACTTGTGCAGCCATCAAAGCGTCTCACAACAGCATCAGGAAACACCTAGACAGCGCGCCGTGAGCGTCAGAGACAATACGGGCTGAAAGAGCAGCACGTTGTGCTGGGATCAGCAAAAGCTTTTCGCAGTCCCTGCAGCTGGGTGTCAGCCCTGGGATTTGCCTGGGCTGTCGGCTCCCAGACCTGCTGAGGAGCTCGACGGTTTCCCAGTCCTGGATGGTGACACAAGTGGGGATGTGATTTGGAGATGCTGTAGCAGAGCATCTCAGGGGCTCGTCCAGTACACCTTTGATAAGTGGGCTCTGAAAATTAAAAAGGGAGGAAGTTTTGCTTCTGTTTGCAGCATGGAGCTGTAAAATGAACAGCAAGTGTTCTCTTAAAGGGGAAAAAAAAAGGCAGAAAATCGCCTGTATTTAAATACTTCATATATAGGAGCTTAAAGCTTTCAGTGGGCATTACCATTCTCTTGCAGTTTTTAAAAGGATAACTGAGAGGAGCTTTCAAGGCTTCTTCTAGAAGCCTCCTCTGGACAGCAAAAACCTCTTTGTTGATGCAATGGTGATACGTTTTCGTACAGAGAAATGTGAAGCATGGGCCAAAACCACAGTACAGCACCCGCAGGTCTGCGGGCCGGGCTGCACTACTGCCGTTACACCTCTGGGCTGCAGGGCAGGCACTCTTTCAGGACAATGCTTCCCAAAAGGATGCCCCCAAAGATGGCCTGACCTGCGCTAAGAGACAGGGAAGAAGCAGGGATGTATTAGGTTTTAGTACCCATTTCCTAAACATGGAACTTTTTGCTGTATTTTTTTCCCCCCAAAAAATAATCAAGGGAAAAGTCATGCTTGGGTTATGTGAATTGCGGGAGGAGTTGTGGAGTTGAGGCATTAAAAAATTTAATTTCTGTTTGAAAAGGAGCTGTTTTGCCATGTATTTCCTTAACTTAAATAAACTATGTAGATTTTCTGAGCTTTGCTTGCCTGTTACTATTGCCATTTGCTAGTATTTCTTGCAAAAAGTTGTTAAAGGGGATAATGCTCTTATAAGCATCACCAAAATGATATGATCCTGTAAAGTATTGTTTTTCACTGGAAAAATAAGCTTATAAAGGAGTGACTGTTCCACTCTTATTTTCTCCAGGGATTTCCTGCAACTCAGGAACTCTCAAAACAGACCTGCTGGGAGCATTCTCAGAGTAGCTCTGTATGACTACAGTTTTCAGAGTAGTTATGATTTTTCCTTACATCACTAGTCATAAACTTTCTGTGAATCACTGGTAATGTTCTAAGGCAAAGAGCTAACTACAGCTTTTCAATTCCTGAGATTCCTGTGAGTCCTTCTGGGTCTATATGATTTATTGACAACCAAGATTAGCTGGGCTTTGGTTGCCTTAATCCAGACTGTAACACATATGGCTCCACACATATGGATTACAAACAGTAGCTGATACTTACTGCAACTGTTGTGCTAGAAGATTTGCAGCAGAGTATCAGGAAAAGAAGAAATATTTCTCTATATCTCACCTTTTCAATAATTTGGGATAATCCCCCCCTCCTTTTTTTTTTATATATCTTCTTGATCAAAATATTGTATGAAAAAAGAGTTGTCTACAACACTTTTCCTGGAAAGAAGAAAACACTGGGCCAAGCCTGGGTTCTGATAATGTCACACACGTCACCCAAGGGATGTGGCAGTGGCTGAGCTCCCTGCTGAGACTGAGACCTCTATGCAGGGAGAATGTAGCCTGCTAGATGCTGCCAAGGACAAGGAATAGCAAGGGCAGGGCAGTCCCGTCCCCCCGGTCCGATCTGGGAATTGGGGTTAATCAGGTGAAGATACATTGCACATTCCGCACTCAATGAGGTGAGCTGCAGGTTTTTACAGTCAATTTCTTGGCTTGGCACCGCCCAGGCCCTATCCAGTGTGTTATTTTAAGCAGCATTCTTAATATTAATCTTTATGTAAGTGTTCAAGATATATCCATATCTTTCGGTGCTTTTAGCAGTGTTCTACAACAGCCCTGAAGACAGCCTCGAAGGCATTGCTGCATCCCCCCAGAGATGGCACTGAGATCGTGGAGCGCATTGGAAGGAAAGAAACATAGAGCTGAGAGGTGAAAATTAAGCCAGAGACAAAACTAACATTGACTGTCGTTGGAGGAGAGCAGAGGCTGGGTGGCTCTGCTGAAAAAATAGCCAAGAAAAAAGAAACCTGGCCAAAACCCAACATCTGCTATTCAAGATACAGGTCACTTATAAAATGCCACTCTCCACCAACCTGTCAGCCTGGTTGGCTTTCACTGTTCGCTGGAGACAGCAATATCCTTTGGTGTGGTGTGGGCACAGAGCATCCAGCACAGTTGCCATGCAAGTTCCAGCTGGAGAATTGCTTGTGTATGTACACACACAGAGAGATACACACACACGTATATATATGTATATATGTATATTTAATGTGCAGCCTGTATTTGAAATCTCACGTCCGTCCACATAAAGCCAATTTATGGGTAGATGATGGAAGGTCATAATTAGAATTAATTAATCCAGTGGGAAATCCATTCCCAGGCAGCTCTCAGCAAAAGGCAGATTGGCAATGTAAGGAGGATAAGCTGTACTTCTAAGGCTCTTAGGTATTCTTGTCACTTCCAGCATCCCCCAGTGTGTGAAGAGGTCTAATCTCCCACCCTGGGAGCCACCCATTTTACTGGTGTGCACTTTCACACAAGAAGGAGAAGCTAAAGACATAGTCCAACACCATAAAGATGCTGGTGAAATATAGACACAGAGCATCCTTGCAGTCTGCTTCCCCAAATCCCTCCAAAAAATCCAAATGATAACAAAAATCCAAGCCCAGGTCAACCCCTGGCACGCACACAGAAGCAAGGCTGCTGTTTCTGAACATTTTGATGGGCAGAGGCATAAGTATGTGACCACCTGGTCAATGGTGGAGCTAGAACCTGGAGCCTGGTGCTATCACCTACTGAACCAGTGCTGTCTCCTATGCGGAGCACTGGTGCTTGGCTTTTTGGAGAAGGAAGCAGATCGTTCTGCACTCCCAGACATTTCCTAGATTTTGTTGTATGGAAGCTAAACAGAAACTTTCACAAGAACTGTCTTTTGTGTTTTGTTACAAAGCAAACTGACTTTTCTTCAGTAATGCCATTCTGCAGTGTTTGCACCATCTCTCCTGAAGCAAGATGTCCTAAGGATGCCCTAAAGTTACTGCTATGTAGTGCTAGCGACTCAGTAGCACCCATAGTCTTAATCACGGAGCAGCCAAGTCTACATGGCCCAGCATAAAGGCATTACAGAAAACCAGCTTTTGCCCAAAGGCGTTTCTAATCCAAATAATTTTAACAATAAAAATAGGTATTTTTAAAATAGGAGAAATCAGTTTGCCCAGAAAATTTGGAAATCGTAGGATAAAAGGAAAAAAAATTCCATCAAAAAAGATAAAATTAGCTGTGGTCTAAATTTCACCGCAGTATCTCATGAGCTTTTGGTGCTCTTCAAATGTCCCACACGTATATTAGTTTTATACCCACTTGAGAATGAAGTCATTTTCACATAGGATTTTTAATGCTTAATTATTCTTCTTTTGTTCTTGTCTCTGTCATTATCCAAGTTTTAAGTTGTTTAGTTGCTTGGTGATTTGAGGGTTTTTTGTTTCCTGAAAAGAGACCACAAAAGCTGTTGAGGAAAAAGGTCCCAGCGACACAAATGGGGATTTCCAAGAGAGGGCACCAGCTGGCTGGACTGACCCGGACTTTCAGGGAGAAAATCAGCACCCAGTACATGCCAAATTCAAACTCACATGGGTTAAAACCTTTGTGTGTCCTTACTCAGTTACACCTCTACTGGCACCAGCCCCGTACCTGTGTGCGCACAGGGACATTAACAGCCAGCCACCACGGGAGCTTCCTTCTGAAATGTAACGTGGGCAATAAGAAAGTCCAGGCTGGCTGCATTTATCTCCATCAAGTTTCTCTAGAAATCACATGTGCTTGATCCTCATTCATCTCAAGCTTGCAAAAATATTTTATACCTCATAAAGTCCTTGAGAAAGTCCACAAATCCATGAACATTTCAGCAATGCTTGCCTACCCGAAACTCTCGTAGTTCTTAACCTTGCTCCCTTACGTATACATTTTTAAATATTATTTTTTTAAAATGAGAGAAAACACCAGAGAAAACATCTGTATAAAATGAAGGTCAGAGTTGAGAATGTATTTATGGAACTTAAGAGCATTTTCCTAACAGGTTGTAATTATCCTTAAAAAGAGGATAAAACCCCCAGGAAGTCCAGGTAAATATACACTGCTGAAGAATTAAAAGTGTCTTAAGGTAATAAACACAGAAGTATCCAGTGACCTGATCTGGATCCCATCAGATGAAATGGAGAGTACTACTGCTCTCAATGGGACATGGACCCTGAATTAGGCATAGGGTGTCCGGGGCAGGGGGACAGTTGTTGGAATCAGTGATCATGGGAAGTCGCTAGTAGTTCACCACAGGTGTCAACAATTGATATCAGCTTGGTTTGTGCCTTCTGCACTGCCTTTCCCTATGATTTTGGGTATCTGGTTGTTTCGTGTAGCTTTATAATGGCACGCACTTTTTCTTAAAGTAATTGGTGCCTATTTGTAGATTTTAATCTATTGAGCTAGTTTTTAAGGAAATTATTTTCACTCAGTCAAGATGTTCTTAAAGGGTGATCGCAGTTACATTCCCCAACTACTGTTTCTTCACTGAAAGAGGCTAGGCAAACTTTTAAAACGACTGACCACCCAGCATCTCCCATCAAAATGCATTTGAAAATGGCACTACCAGTTTAGGACACAACTCCAGGAACCCACCAAAGAAATGCAAGTTTTTAGCTTGCAAGTGACTCATGGGGCATCATGGCCAAGGGGGCTGGGCAACCCTTTCTTCCCAAGTGGGTGTTGAAAGGGGCCAGGAGCTGGACTGGCTCTCAGCCAGGGGATGCCAAAATCCTTCAGGAACCTGACCAAAGCGAGGGCATCTCTTGATAGGTCTACTTAAGCAGAATTGGGATGGAAAAAGTGATTTCCAAGAAAAAGCTCCCAGACATCACCGAAACACCCTGAGCTGAAGTCTTAAGTCATGGTCAGACTTATTCTGGTTCATGCTTTGGGCATTTTGCCAGTGAACTGCAAGCCCAGGAACAGCAATTTTTTGCCAATCCTTTTTTATTATATTTTTTTCCTGGATGTTTTTTTTTTTAATTGTGTGTTAAAAATTAAATCTAGCCAGGACCCTTATAACTCTGTCTGGAGAAAGACCATCTCAAGGGTTGTATGCGTACCTGCCAGTCCTGCTGAAATGGCTTTGGTAAAAAGAGGTGATTTGGAAAGGAAACACTCCAGAGAAATTAAGCCCTTTTATACAGGTAATCAACTGAAGTGAGTGAAAGGGCTTTCCCTCCCGAGAGCTCCTCGCCCTAGTGGAAGCGATTCTATAGATGCTATTTTGAAAGCATGTCATATCCATTGTGTTTTGAAACATTTAATTATTTGTGACTCCCTTCAGTGTGGGAGCCTTTCTTCAGCAGTGCTAGGTGGGGTAATACTCTCATAATCATCTCCTGAATGTCGCGTGGAGTCTGTTGCTGTGGGATGGAGAATCGGTGATGGCCAGATATTTGGGGGTTGGGTGCCTGGAGTTCAACACGGATTTATGCTCATGGTATTTACCTCATGGCATGCAGGTATGCCTGGTTTTATACTACGTCTCTGTGTATGCAGTCGTCCCCATTAATTTACATTTGCTTTGAAAACAAATGACTTTGGTATTTGTAGATTTGTAGGCACTTTTACCATAGAAAAGCATTGATGAATGCTCACAGTAATCTGGAAAAAGTGGCACAGCTGTATCTAAGGCATTATCAAACGTATCCTTAAAGCAGATGGCTCATAAAAATATGCACATGCTTGGAATACTTTGATCTACTGATCCTAGAAACATTCTAGAAACCAAGCTAGAAATCAGAAAGGCTAAACTGTACAAAATTAGGCTTAATTCAAGAAATCAACAGCTCTCAACTTTTTATTTTAGCTAAAATAGTATTCAGATGTATCAAATACCTTCATGTACTGAACAGAAAAGCAGCCAGACTTGGGTTTTGTCCTACCAACTGCACACAAGGGATGCTTCAGGGACAAGCATCCCCTTAAGATAAAACCAGAAAGTAGTTCTTACTGTTAATTTCCCTATGTGTATAAACATTCCTCAGTGTCTAAGTAAAATCAGCTCTTAGTTTTCTGCAGAACAGGGGTTAACTCCCTGAAGAAGCGCAGGGAGTCCCAGCAAGAGGCTGAAAGAAGCTGACCTTTGGTACCTGTAAGTGCAGCAGAGAGGCTGCTGCTGCTGCCAGCTGGGGTGATAATCCCCTTTGCCTCTGGTAAGCGATAGCTGATAAGTCTGCACAGAATTAGTTGGTGATGTTTATTTATCAACTGGGTCTCTTTTCACCGCTGCTAAGTTACTCAGAGTCAATTTTTGGGGTAGGAAAGCTTAGTTTACATTGCTCATAGGTGTGGTTATGAATTTCTGCTGGCTTCCCCTGGGCAGATATGTGGGTAGATATGTTGGAGGGCAGCTCTGACTGTTTGCAGTAGATTTTTCTGAAAAAGAAAACGCAAAAAACCACCAAAACATCAACATTCCTGAAATACCTTTCACAAAGGCTAGATGCCCTTGTTTTTGTTCAGACTGACTGAAGGAAGAAGCAGTACCTGGCTTCCTTGCAGCTGCCAGGATGCTGGTGATGCTCGTTGGAGCTCATTAAGCAGCAGTGGGGAGGCACTGTGGCTTTTGTGCTCCATGTCCCAAGTTTTGTGAGTTACTGCTGTCTCTAGTAGGAGGGAGGAGCTGGGACAAGCACTCTGCTCTTCCCCAGTTTTGAGCCGGATTTATACCATACAAGGCATAGGCTGGGACTGTGCATTGCCATAGAAAGGCTGGTGTAAAATAGGTAAATCTCCTGGGCAGCCAATTGCACTTCTCTGTGCAGAGCTCACCTGGATCACATCTGCTCTTGATCCACCATTCAGATATACTTGGATATCCTTTCTCAGGATGGGCACACTCAGCTGTCTTGTGCTGAGAAACTGGAGTGAGGCTGTTCTGGACTAAGTGTGCTTAGATACCCTTTTTAACCGTGATACATGTATTTAAGTGTATATGTGTATATATATATATAAAACACATATAGTTAAGCACGTAGGCATATGCTTATGTCCCACTGAAGTCAAAGGATCAGTGCTTTGAAGTGCTTACTGTAAGTGGGTAATAACATGATGCTCTGCAACGTTTTATGATACACCTCAAATGGACAATTTGCCATGGCTTTGTATTACTTTGTAACCCAGCAGTATCTTTGAACAAAACCTCCTGCTCGCATCTTGTTTCCTGACATTCAAAAACTAATACAGCATGCAACTTGAAAGCTCTGTTAAGAAATAAAAAACAAATTATGTGATAAAGTCCCATCACGGCCCAGCCAGAGCTGCATTTTGTTATTAAGCCTTTTTCTTTTTGTCTGCTAATTTATGGTCCTCTCCTCAAAAGACTTTGTGTCACTGAGCTGGGGTGGCTTAACAGAAGTGGAAAGAGGTTTCTCAGGCAATGAAAGGGTGTATTACATTCTGTCCAGGAATAGGAAAGGGAAAAAACCCTCTTGCTGTTGACTGAGGACAGGCAATGTCACCCCAAGCTCCTGTCCACAAGGACCATGGGATGTATTTCATCATTCCTTGTACAAGTGGGAACGTGCACACGGGACACAAATGGCCCTGTCATAGGGGATGTCTCAGCAAATGGGGCTGTGAAAGGTGCCGGGGGTCAGGGGTACGTGAGTAGCTTCAGACACATGTGGAGTGGGTGGGGATGGAATAGGCAGCGGAGACACTAAATCCAGCCCCTAAGGAAATGGAGAGCTATCACAGCTCCCGCTCCGGCAGCATCCCTGCTACTGATCGCATGGTAGAGGTTTTAAGTGAAAATTAGACTGCTTGAACTGGATCCACAAACAAAGAAAAAAGGAAAGATAAAGCTATGTAGGAACCATCACTTAGGAGACGTGTTTTTCCAGCCCTTTGTACTTCACGGGGGGATGAGCATGTGCACTGGAGGACAGCCAGAGGACCAGCAATGTGCTGGTGCCCTCACTGTGCAGTTGGAGAGTTGACGGCTTTGACTCCGGGGTAAACCGGAATGCAATTCACCGCTCCACATCCCTACTAACGCTGGGGAGACATAGCCCAGCTTAAACCCATCCCAGCCTTGGTCCGTGCTGTGATGTGGGCAAAACCCAGGGATTTCAGCTGAAACCTAAGCAGGAGCCTTGGTTAACTGCAACACGAAGTCATGGCCAGATGGTTACCATCCAGCTGAGGAATAATGAAGGTATTAAGGTTAATTTAATAGGCTTAAGTCTATAGGTGGTCTTAGAAGGCTGCAGTCAAGTAGCTGAAACGTGCCACCCTTTACTTGCCCTGGAAGAGCACAAGCAGCAGCCGTGGATGGAGGCTCGTGTGATACTCCCGGTGCAGATTCAGTGCTGTGGAGGATGTGCTGGGTGTCCCCGGGGAGCATGGGGGGAGGCTACAGACCTGCATTGCTGAGCGGAGAGGGCTGGGGGAGGAGGACAGAGGAGTCTGAGAAATTCTGAGCTTTTAGCAAGGAAATCTATGAAGCATAGAAATGTCCATGGATTAGAAAATTTTATCTACTGTCATGTATAAGACTAGTTAAAAATTTCCAGCGGGGTTTCCCTTTATCAGTGTTATTTCCTGCACTGTAGTCACAGCCTGTCCCCTGACAGGCATGTTACTGCTTTAAAATTACAACTTTAATAGAGCAATGAGAAGAATCTGCTGTTTTATTTTGCACACTGGGGAGTAGCAACCCTTTCATCACAGGAATGGAAAAAGAGGTTCAGGAGGTGCAGGATGTCACCCCTGGGGAGGAGGTGCACAGCCAGCATCAGCAGGGAGCATCACCTCCCAGCTGGGAACCAGTGGCTCCAGGGATGCACCATTACTCAGCTCAGATCTGGATCCCATGGGAATCCCAGTGGGCCAGCAACTTCACCTTAGCTCGCTTTCATCAAATGAAACTCCATTATGTGCTCTCTGAGGCCTCTCGACGAGGGGTGACATCCATCTGTGCACTCCAAGATGGAGTGTTCACCTCCAGCCTGACCTCCTCAGCCCTTCACCCCATGGACCTCCCCAGCTGTCCCCACCAAGGAGCTGGCACAAGCCCGAGCCCAGCAGTGCAGTCGTGTTTCAGTACCTGCGATGGTGCCCTTTGAGTCCATTAGCCCAGGTGTGGCCCATTGGACTGAACACTTCAACCTTCTCCAGCGCAGGAGATTATCAAAACTTTTTTCATATTTTCTCTCCTTTGCTGAGGACTCAGTCACATACATGACTTGATCTTGGCTTCTTTGCCTAGCCAGCCTTTCCTAACGGCGTCCAGCATTCCTCACAGCCCGCCCTTTGTTAGGAGAACTCATTTTTCCTGGGGAAGAGGTGGGAAAAGATGGTCAAGGCATGTGGGTTCCTCCTCAGCCTCTTTTTGCTACCTGACATTATCCAGTCAGCCTTTGAGTGCATTTGAGTCCATCCTGCAGAGCAAGGGAGGAATAAGGCCCTTTGTTTGCTTGTTGCTAAAGCACCTTACTTCTAATTAACAGAATGATTTAATTAACATTAGACAGAATCCGCCTGGTTTTGTTCCCTTAGGGGATAAGAGGAGGATAGCAGGCAAGGCAAACAGGTAACATCCTCTTCTGACACTAATTCTCCAGGGCACGGTCCTGATTTCTGAAGGCTGCTCTAGGCTATCTTCTCCAGACACTTGGAAACTAAGGAAGAAATAAAAAAGCAGAGTGTGAATAAAGTTCACATTTGGGGAGGAAGGTTGCTTTGACTGACTATTTGTTTCCTCAAGTGGTGGTGGGGAAGGGGGGAGTTTCTGAGAGGTCACAAACTTCTCAACAGCTCAGAGCAGAACTTGGGAAAACAAACCCAGTGACTTTTTTTCAGCTGAAAATGATGTATACAATGTTGTCCGTTTCTGCTGGGCCGAGCTCCTCGTTACTCAGAGGAACAGGCACTTGCTGCTGCAGATTTCAAGTGTATGGATCAGAGCAGTGTTAATGGAGAACTACTTGTAACAGCTAGGTCTCCACCACAGTTTTATAACATACTATATGTATGAGGCATGGTAAGTATACAATATCTTCACAACTATATATTCATCGCCTTTATTAGGTGTGGGTTTGTCAGATTTTTGACATCGCAGAGAGCTTCTCTGTGAAGTGTAGGGCCAGGAGTGCTCGGGTGCGGCACAAAGAAATGAAATATTCTCCAGGTAGGCTCCGCATGGCGGCACAACACCTTGCCAGCTGTAGGCTGGTCCATCTTCTGCCTCTCCCCCGCAATGGGGCTGGCAGGACACTTGCTGTGATAACGTTGGCTTAAATCTACGGCTTTAATGGGGGCTTCTGGTTTTTTCTGAACTTGTTGCTACTGATTATTGGGGGCTGGGGGGGGGGGGGGGAGATGCCCTCCTCTGAACACTACAGTAGCACAAAGTATCCTGTCTTTAGTATTTTCAATTAATATCAAGACTGAATAGTGCAGCTTTGGCACAGTCTAAAGTGCGAACAAGGCGAATTAGACGAGAGATTACACATTTTTGGCATTCTGGCATTAGCTAAAATAGTTTAAGCTTTGTCTTTGGTGGTGGTCTCAAAGTAAGTGGAATGTGAGGGTGGAATTCAGGACCGGCTCCGGTATACCCTGGTGTGAATTTCTTCCTTTAGAAGAGAGTGCTTAATTCCACGTATTAACATGTTGGGCTATCTTACTAAAAGTGAAGTTACGCTGATTAGTTACACTACAGAAGCTAAAGTATGTACATCTGCTTGAAGCAGGCATTTAATGGCAGGAATAATGGCTAACTTTGCTCATGTAACATTTCATTTTAAGCGTCTCGAGGTGCACATAACTGACGCTACAGCTGGGAGAGGGTTGGGTTTTTTTAAATTATTTATTTTTATTTTCTTTAAAATAAGCAGAATTCAAATTGTTTATTTTTGAAGTTATTTCCTCCCCTCAGATTACAAGAATTTCACCTCCTTCCTTATTACAAGAATTTCACCTCCTTCCTTGCTAAAATGAACTCTCGTTCTCCTAAAACAGAACTACGATGAATGGAACTAGAAAGGTAAATTCTCCAACTTTCTTTAAAATGTGCTGTTCCACAATAAAGTTCCCCGTATTGATTAAGCCCAGGTGGTCTGCTCACCCAGCAAACAGATATTTTACAAAGCTTTATTACGCCTCATTAGAATTCACTCCTTTAGAAGATTTCTAATTATATTGTCTAATAAAACTAAACCTTCGAAGCTATTTGCATATTATATGAAGAAATCTCATACAACAAACTCACAGTGGATTCAATTAACATAATAGCTAATTATATATCCCATCAGCCTTTAGAGTAGCTCAGCATTCATGTTGCTCCTGTTTTAGCCTAGAGCAAAGGAGGTTTGAATTTTTTCTTCTAAATATTGACTTTTAACTAATATCAAAAATGATTTGAACACTTTTGTGGATGAAAAGATAATGATTAAACTACATGAAACATTTTAAAAGACTTATTTCCAAGTCTTTGAAACAATTCCTGTTTAAACCTAAAGCTTCTCGTATTATCCATTCCAAGTCTGTCTATATTTTATAAAAAAAATGCCCAGATATGTCTAATTGTTTTGACAAATGTATGATTGACAGCTCCGTTATTTTGAAACTGCCTACTTCCTGCAGTTACATTTTGTATATTTTTTCATTGCACTTTGTAATGCAATTGTATTCTGGGCCGGTTGCGGTATCTATCAAGCAAGAAATTTAGGACTAGATTAACAGAGACATAGTAATGAACAGGCATTTGAGCACCCTATAATTGACTGTTATTAAGGTGTCGTCACAGTAGTCCATAATGAATTCTCTTGTTTTGTTTTGAAATTGGATGAGATGTTCTGGAAGAAAAAACAAAAAAAACCCCCAAAAATAAAAGCAAAAGTTTCCTTCAACATTAAAAAAAAGCCCCAAAGAAACAAAGCCCTCTTTTTTTTTTTCTTTTTTTCTTTTTTTTTTCTTTTTAAAGATTTCAAATGATTTGAAGGTGCTTCCGATTTTGAAATGCTCAGTAGAAAAAGCAGGGAGGGAAGGATCAGATTTTGCGATTTATCAGAAAACTTAAAAAAAAAATCATGTGTTCATCAACCTTTTCACCAAATGTAATGAAAAATCAGTTGAATATCATATTTATATTTTTACAAAAAATAGCAGATAAAGTTTGTTGCCGAGTAAATGGTTTTCTCCCATTACAATGATGGCTGCCTTTTCATTCATATTTTAATGAGGCTAGTATCTCTGAGACAGCTTTTTCGGGGTGGAGGCCCATGTCTCCGGTACAATTACAATAGGAGTTGCTTTATTGACAAGTACTATTCAAAATCTTCACAGTATAGAAAGAAAGGCTTTAGTTTTCCACCACTTGTCCAAATACTTATTCCTCTCTTACTATTAAAACACTTTCAGAAAGAGCACTCTCAACTGCCTAGAGCCCTGTACACCCGGGCAGAGCACAGCTCAGCAAAAAATACTTTGCTTAAATTCAAGTTACATTTATTTCTGCAAAACTTTCCCTAGGCAAAACCCAACAAATAGACAAAAGAAGTTAATAGATTATCTTGGCAGCTTCTGCATCCGTGGGTTTGCAAGAAGCGTCCTCATATAATAATAGTTGCTACCTGAAGTGTGAGTCTGAGTCCAAACAAATAAGGGAAGAGAAAGTTATGCAGCGATTGCATGTCCAATATATACTTTTATTAGAGAGAAACAAAAGATGAGTAAATCCAGCTGTTGGCAAGTTATGGTCTTACATTTTTATTCATCTTCTTTGGTAAATGCTATCTCTAAAATACTTTTTGTTCTGTAGCGAGGGACTACAGCCCAAATCTAAATATGATGCTGAACCGCATCACATAGGTACCAGTACGTATACAAAAACTTCCGTGTGCATCAAAAGGAAGGCACATGCAGCAAAACTGTTTCTGCAGATCTGTGGGGTTTGTCACAGGAACTTTGAGGGTTCATTATTTTTTGGGGTGCATTTTCTGCCAGGTGCATTTTCTGCCAGGTCGGTGCTTGGCTTTGCTGCACGTGATAATACTGAGGAGATGTGAGTACCCTGTGTTTGGGCTTTGGTTCAGCATTCCCAACCAGCCAGGAAGCTGCATGAAAAGGCTGCAGAGGGGCAGCAGGGGATGTGACTACACACCTGAATATCGGTTGGACTATAGACATGGAAAAGTCTCTTTTTCCAGAATTTGCAGAGTAAAATAGTAAAATGCTTCAACTTATGCTACTGGCTATCTCTATGTGTAAAGAAATAACAGCCATGAAAAGTGGCCTTCCCCATCAGCTGACTCAAGTTACTGTCCTGGAAGTAGCTTAGAAGGGGGATGAAATTTAGAGCCATTTATTGCTGTAGCAATCAGATTGAAAAAAAGAAAGAAAAATCCCTCCCGGAGCGACACTGACCTCAATAGAAGTGATGCCAGGGCTGAAATTAGATTGTGAGGTTGAATCTCATCTTCTGTCATAAGGGCTGTAAAATCTTCCTCCCACGTTCACAGGTTATTTTATTTTCTACCTTCAGAAACTGCCATGTATTTGTTGGGGTTTTTTGGTGGTGGAGGGGGAAGCGCTTGCTGGGGAGGTGAGCACTGCCTGAGCCTCTGCCCTCCCCATCCTGGCAGGAGGAAGGAGCAGCAGAGTTTGGAGCACAAGTTTCAAACATCACTTCTGCCACCGCCTTCCGCCGCCACCAGCTTCTTTTTTTCAGCTTGTGGGACTCTGTGTTTTCCTGAAAAAAAAATATTTACATCCCAGTGGATGAGACAGACTTTTAATAGCAAAATGCAGTTTTATACGAGCCTGTCTTTACTGTAAAATAGGCTACACTGCCCTACAAACAGGGTTGGGAGGGAAAGACTACAGTCTTTTTTTTTTTTCTTTTTCTTTTTTGTGTCCTTTTATTTTAGGCAGTTTTTTGCTTTTCCCAGACTTTTTTTTTTTGTCTTTTCTTTTTTTTTTTAGGCACTTTTTTGCTTTTCCCAGGTTCCATAAGAAGTAGACTCCCCATCCGTATGCAACTGGGGGAGGGAGGGATTTCATTATGGGCCCCGGTGCAAGAAGAAGACGAAGGGGGAGAGAGAGGAGAAAAAAAAAACCTCTAAGCTTTAATTTTAATTCTCCTGCCTTTATTTATCTGATTTGTGGCCAGATGGTGGTGAAGCAAGTCAACCCCTTTGTGCAAATGAAGCCCACATGTGAAAGTCCTTCTGTAATGTAATCATTGAGACCGGAAGGGTTCATACTGTGTCTGAAAAGAGACAATGGAGCTGGGATATATCAACATCACCGAAATCGAGTTCATTTGCGATGCAGGCCCTTTGACTATGGTTGTCATGAAAACTTCCTACTTTGATCAGCAGAGGGTGGAGAGAAAAAGAAGAAGAAGAAAAAAAAAAAAAAAAAGAAGTCTTCTAAAGGGGCAGGGATGCGGCGCGGGTGTTTGCTGTGCACTTGGCTCCGGTTCACGCCCCTTTCCGGAAGACGCAACAGGGAGAGGAGCATCTTGCACCTTGACCTGTCTAGACGGGGCGCGAAGTTTGGGGGGGGGGGGGGTTTTGTCCCCGTTTCCAAGGGCGAGGGTTGCTCTTTGACCCCCACCGCCAGCGGTGGTGGCTCTTGGGGCGTAGGTAGCGGCCGGAGGTTTCCTGCCGAATTCTTGCTGCGGCCGGGAGGGAAGGGGATGGACAAAGACACAGACCAGCTGTTCGGAAATAAAGCTGAAATAGTAGAACCTGGGAGAAGCTAGGTTTTGTAAGCTATTATTTTCCACGCAAAACCCCTGGGAGGTATTAAACAGCTGCAAATGAGCTGGCGAGCAGCGGCTAAAAGACAGAGCAACAACTGAAAGCCCGGGACTTTTGCAAACTCCGCTTCAACTAGAGAAACAAGTGGCTGGAGCGCCAAGGGCTTTCGTGGCCCGCACTGTCCGCCACCGCCGCCGGCCGTCTCCCTTCACCACGGTCTCTTCGGGCTGCCGGGAGGTTTCAAACCGGGCGGCCAGCTTCTGGAGGAGGGCAAGGGGCGCGAGGGGCGCGGCGGGTGTGAGCCAGCAGGGTCTGCGCAGGTTCCTCAGGGCCACCTTAGCTGGAGCTGACGTTTTTAATTACGTGTGTAATGTAATGTGTCAACAGTTCTACGTGGCGAGAGGGATGCTCTTTTTCTCTTTCTGCGATCTAACTAGGCATTATCTGTGTGAAGTGTGGGGGTTTTGTGGTATAATAAGCAAAAAAAATCAATTTTTGCCTCCATCAGGCTCCTTCAGCAAAGTCAGAGAGCAACTTAACAGAGTTGTTGGGACAGAAGAGGAGATGGGAGAGATTTGCTTCCAGGCAAGAAGAGAAAAATCTGTGCAGACTTTAAAAAAAATTCAGGGTTTAATCTGATGCTTACATTCTGATGCTTACCTTTGAAATTTGTGGTAAGCCAACATAACAAATGAGTAACCTTTTATTTTACAGTGAAAGCTGTGTCAGTGCACCCACTCCTCCCCATCACTGGGAAATTCATGCAAATCGTGCCTTGTTTTAATACCGTTGCCATATCCTGACATACTCTGTGCTGGCTCCTCGCAGAAACCAGCTGAGTATTTGGAGATAACACTGCATTTTGTCAGATGCTTTATAACATTATTTAGAAACTTATTTGGGTCTGTTTAGGGCTTCATAAATATGAATAAAGCATTTACAAAGGCACGTCACTTGCAGAAGTAACCCGCAGATTATACCAGACGTTTTATACAAATTTTACAAATTTCCTGAACTCCAACAGTTCAAAACTACATTTTACTTGGGGAATATTTTTTTTTTGAAGTGATTAAACATAAATCAGCATTTCCCAGGGAAAAAAAAAAAAACCAAACTCTGTTGATTTATGTGCAGGAAGTAAGGGAATTGTACCAGTGGCTAAAAATCCAGATTGCTACTAAAGTAGTTTCAAATATTTATGGACAAATTAGGGGAGGAGGGAGAGATGTCATCTTTTTTTTTTGCTTAGGCCTCATGGTGTAAGGATGGATTTTGCGCAGCTAATTCTGCTAAAAACACCGAGGTCCTCTGCCTGACTCTGTGCCAGCACCTTCAAATATATATTTTAATTTTTGTTAATGATTTGGGGATCTTTTGTTTCAGGGTTTTTTTAGCTGTGGTGAAAAGCACGCAGAAAACCAAAAAAGACACCCCCCAAAAAATAAAAAAAATAAAAAAAAGCCACAGGGTTGTGCTGGTGGTGGCCTTTGGAGCAGCTGGGGACTTGAAAGAGGGAGGCAGCGTGCTGGCTCAGAGGGCTGGAGCTCTGCCTCGGTCACCGCCAGCCCAGGGTTATTGCGTGTCCTGGCAGAGAGTGGTTTGGATTTTTTAGCAAAGCCCAGCAAAGGGCCTTTTTTGGGGGGTGGCGGGGTGTGTGTATGTATGTACTGAGCACGACTTCCAGCCAGCAGATTTTCTTTCAGTATGGCTTTTCCCCAGCCATGTTAAAGGGCTTCCCCTTGTTTATGGTTTGAAGGCTGGATTTTGGGGAAAGGAATTCCCTCTTCATATGCACCCAGGCTTCCTAAAAGGTGGCAGGCACCAGGCTGGACGGTGCAGCCCCTCGGAGCCCTGCTCCTCCGCGCTTCCCAGGGGGTCAGAGGCCCATTTTGTGGCACTGAGGTGAATTACCAGCAGCTCCCGAAATACTGGGGTGGGGGGTGCTGGGCAGCCCATTGCTGTCGACTGCTCTATCTGCAGTGAAATCAGAGCTGCATCCGCATGGTCAGGGAGCTGCATTTATTGCACATCGTGACCACTAATATCAGAATACAAAATGGGCTTGTTTTATTTAAATTTCAACTGCCTCCTCCCCGAGGCCATGCTGAAGAGGGGGGGTGGGGGGGTGTCCCTAACGGAGTGAAATGCCTTTTGGAGGGGTTTTCCCCCCCTCAGCTCATGAATGTGGTTCTGAAACAACAGTGAGGCTGGGCATAAAGTTTAAGTAATATTTGGGAGCATTAATTCTCAGGCAGCCCCCATTCATCCCTGCGCTGCGCAGGGCAGGGAGCACGGAGCTGGGGGCTTCTCGCTGCAGCATCGCCACCGCCTCGCTTATTCCTAGCTTGGGAAAAAAAAAAAAAAAAAAAAAAAAAGCACAGTATGAGCATCCTCCTTTTTTTCATCCTTACAGTGGGAAAGTATCATAGAAGAGTATGAAGATGAAATATTCTCACTTATCGCCCAAGAGGCAGACTATCTAGCTGACAAGCTGTGCAGTGAAAAATCAGGTACTGTGTCTGATGTAACATGTGCTCTCTCTACAGCCGTGTGGGGTTGGGTTGTTTTTTTCAAACCCAGCGTACTGCTTTGGAGGAGAAGTGGGCTGTTGTTGAATAAGCAATGACACTACATGACTTTTTTTAAAAAAGAGCCCTTTTTTTAAAGGGTTTAATTCTTTTAATTCTTTCGTGCATATTAATGCAGCATAATTTGAACATCCCAGCGAACACGGCGTGTTTTCCTCCTGGTGTTACATGATTTTTTGCTCCGTATGTGTCTGCGCTGTCATTTCCGAGACAGAAATGAAACTAACCCTCTTGCAACAAAATACAGGCATTTGTTTCTCCCGTTTAATTGCTAATTGTGGCCACTAAGCTGAATTGTGAGCCATGAGAATGCAGGTTTAGAAATGTGCCGTTCATTTTTAGATGAACTCTTCAGACAAGACTTGTCCTTAGAAGGGCTGGCCAGCCCACTGCCATCACCTGCTAGGGGGGATGTATTTTATAAACGTTTTCTTTCTCTGTAAAATATATCATTTCAAATAACTAAGGCCTCTTTTCAATGTTGACAAAGTAAGAAAATGCTTCCAAAAATTAATTGTAGCTTATTTTAAATCTTCCTCCATTCTGCTATTTGTTGCCCTCGTTTTCAGTGTTGGGGGTTTTTTTCCAACTTTTATATTAATTTGTGAATATAAAAAAGACATCACTTAAGGCACTAAGTACTACGAGATTTTAAATGAAGTTGAATTATCCTTTCTCAATATGCTGCCTTTAATGGTAGAACATGGATGAAATTATAGATTTCAGAATCAACACTTATAAATATTGGTGTGTGTTTTTGAGATTTAAAGGCTGTGAGCATTTTTTGGGATGTTAGAAACAGAGTCCATAAAAAGCACTGAAGCTGGTGGAAGCTGACTCACTAGAAGTTCATAGAGATAAGTTCATATACTTTAAAGCATTAGTGTATTTTTAATATGTATGTAAAAAGCACAGTCCAGGGCACTGGAGAACTCCATCTGTAATGACACAAAGTTCTCTCTATAATCTGTGCAGACAAATAATTTCCAAAAAATAAACTTTCCAGAACAGGTTTGATTTTTTTTTACAATTTTTTCTTATTTGTCATTATCTGCCACGACGGAGCTACTCTCTGTTGTGCCAAAACAGCAGACACACCGAGTAACAAATTATTTTGAAAACAGCATAATTCCTCCAAAATGGATGACAGGATTTCTGGTAGCAGGACTTGTACAGGAAAACTTTCTGGGCATTTCAGAAACAAAACCCAGAAGGGTCCATGGGATAATGTAGAAAAATCATCATCTTCCAGACAGTTTTTCTCAGAGAAGAAAAGACTGAGATAAAACTCCTCTCCTCCTGGTCTCCCCTCATAGCAATGTTTAACCCTTTTGGAGAACAAATTGCAGTTTTGTGCATCGTCAGTAATACTATAAAAATATTTGCCAAAGGTGTGTGCAAAATATTGACATCAAAGCCCATGCTGTTAAAATTTTTTTTTTTTTTTATGGATCTGCTCAAAAGCTTTTTTTTTCCCCTTTGAAATCACATTTTGGGTTTACAACCCACGCTCTGTGATCATCAAACCTTCTTATATCAACAAAATAATTTCCTCCCTTCTGGCAGAAGAGATTGCTGTAACCGCACGTTAGCCTCATCGCACAGCCCCCCCTCCGCATATGCGCAGGGCTGCTCTTCCGAACTATAAATAGTGGTCCGCAGAGAGGAAAGAAGTTTAGTTTTCTTCCTGGCAATTAGCACACACAAACAAGCTTACATTTAATAAACAAAAGTATAAGCCCTCATCACTGCAAATATAAGGTGCTTGCACAAGTGGCAGGAACACTGCAGAGTGATGCTGAACCACCCTGCCATAAAAACAAGGGCAAGAACTTAATCTGCCATTCCCCATATCACCCCACTTCCCATTTAAAAAATGTCAGTATGTTAAAGAATAAAGACTAAAAAAAGCCACAGAGACTTTTTTTAAAAAATCTAATTCACTCTGCGTATAAAGTGGGATGAAAATAAATGTATTAAATTGCATTAAAAATAATGAAAACATGTTTCCATGATCACTGCGGCAGACAGGAGCTGGCAGAGGAGCACAGCAGCACTTGACAGAGAAGGAAGGTGCCTGCCTGGTTTTTTCCAGAGAAAATAAATTCAAGCTTTGGTGGCACTGGAAATGACGAGTCTTCGAAATTGTGTCAGGATTGACGCCAGCCACGCAACACTAACATATAACTTCCCAAAGCCTCCAACTCACAGAACACAATGAGAGTTATATTATTAAGTCTTATCTATCTTACAATGGCAATTTTCATTAATACGTTATATTAAAGCAATATTACATTCTTATCACCTTACTGTAAATTATTGGCTCTTTTTATTCAGGGCTCCATGTGTTCATTCAGAATGGCATTTTTAACTTTTTTTTTTTTTTTTTTTTTTTGGCAAATTATCATACTAAGCGACAGAAATCGTATAGAAAACCTCTCCACGGGCCAGTTGCAGATTTTGATGCTGTGGATTTCACCATAAAGCAGGAGGGGGAGAAAAAACAGTCAATGATGTATTCATTTCATTATTATGCTTTTAATTCTGTTTTAAAAAGCTGCGTATGTGAACATGGCTTATTTCTTGTGGCCCGTTGCAGTCTTATTAATATTGGTGTAATCAAACCCCTTTTATACTGTGCTATGGCAAAATAATAAGGATTGCAGTTTCCTCTCAGCCTACGAACATGACATTAATGGAAGTCCCATATTATAGGAAGAAACCCCCTTATCCATAAGTCACGTTTAGTAGCTTTTTTTTTTTTTTAATTCTAATATCATACTAGACTTTTTTTTATATGGCTACTGGAAGTGGATGTTTCTTGTTTGATTAAAAAGTGGGAAACTTCAATAAAGTCTTTTAGCATGATCAAACCGTTTGATATTTACAAGCATAGATCCGTTCGCTGTCATGTATTCTTTGATCACGCAAAAAGTCTCGGTGCTAGACAGGCAGGCAAAACCTGCTGTGACACACCTTCAGATCCTCTACTATTTTTACAACCTTGAAAAAAATCTGAAAGTTAATTTTTGAAGAGATTATCTTTTTTTTTTATCCCCCACCGCCCCTTCCCCAAACAGGAGGCACAGTTGCTGGTCAGACCAATGGAGTAATAGAGTTTTTCTTTAATTGCAGAGCCCTTTAATTTTCTTTGCTGATTGCAATCATTTCCTGCGTGCTCTTTCTGGATTTGTATATATGTTATAGTTGTGAAACACTAACGGCATTCCTTTCAGGGTTAGATGGAGTTCCATGAAGGCCGGTAAGAAGCCAGAAACCAGCTGAAGCTTGTGCTAATGTATAGACCAGAGCCAGTTGATTTATAAGTGGAAAATAATTTAATACTGCATCTTTTATAAGTGCTCAAACCTACTGTTTAAGTACCGCCAGGACTTCTACATCTTTTTTTCTATGTATTCACAGGAATAAAAATGTCCTGTTTGATTAAAATTTTCCAGTCGCTGTTTTATCTTAAAAGTGACTAAACCCATGTATTTCTTTATTTAGCTGTTTGGGAAGTTTGACTATAATTTAGGCACCCGATGTTGAGTTATACAAAAGTGAAACAAAACGCTCTTATTCAACTGCAAAGAAATCCAGAAGTCTCTTTCTGCACAATTATCGCTCAAACTATTGTGTTTTTGCAAACTGATACTTTCTAGGAGGTTCGTTCCCAGTGAGAACTACTCTCCTGGAGAGTTTAACAAAGCTAGCAGCTACATCAATTAAAAGCAACTAAAATGTCTGTTATGGGTATGTGCAGAATATTAAACTGCCATTAAACCATTTACCACTTACCTTAATACCCTCTGCAAGATTATGGTTAATAAAGGCAATATATGGGGTATGGAGCTGTGGTTTAATGCTGCCACAGTACTCTGGAATTACATATTTTCTCACATTTTTCTCCCCATGCAACTAGGAAAAAGAACAGTACAGAGAGAGATTATCCTTTGAGTCCCCTGCCCTGCAACAGGATCTGTGAGCGCAGATTTCCCTGAACACTACAAGGGATTGAAGGATCCACATCGGTGGGGTTTATTAAAGAACTGGGCCGTGACACTCCTTATTCTAAAATACCAGGTTTGATTAAAAAATACCCCAGATTTTAGCTGCAGCAATAAGATTATACTGGGAAGACAAGGGAGAGTGAATTTAAACACTAATGTGAGCCCCTCTGGAGAGAGAGACGGGATATTTTCTATGCCTACTGGTGTAGTTAAATTTTTCTTAGGGTGCAGGGTGCTGGGGTCTGTTCCCCAAGGCTGATGCATGGCCAAGCCCATCCACAGCACCAGCAGCAAGTGCTCAAAGCCAGATGCAAAACCCACCTGGGCAGCAGCAGGTTTGCCACGAGAGCTTGTGTGCTTCCTGACTTGGGTTTCTAGCAGCTATTTCTCCATAAACGGTGTGTATCTGATGTGAAAATCATTACAGATCCCAGCATTGTGGGATATTTTTTCAATTAAAATGAGCGAGAATTCTCAGGGCTTTGCAAGAATGCTAGCTCGTGTGGGGATGCACGGGTAGTGTCCATGCCCTGCAAGGGAAGCGTTGGACCCTGAATTATTTAACACATTTGAGGACAGAAATTGAGAATAGGTGGCTTTACTCTGCTTTTTAAAAATCCTTCTTGCTCTTCTTCCAAGGGTATACCTAAAAAAGCCTGACTTCCTATCAGCGTGTCATGGTTATGCCTCACGCTGTCCCTCCTTTCTGATCTATTACGCAAAAGTAGTTTAACGTGCTTTAATTTTCCCCTTAACACTTTCAGTGGTGGAAGTGCTTCAAGAAGAAAACCTGTCTTTTTCCATTTTAAAAAATACGTATTTTTTTATTAAAGAAACGAGTACTTTTAGTGAAGTGTTACTGTTCAGGACATCAGTAAATCACAGGGAACCTTTCCTTAGGCGCCTGTGCAGGGGTTGCTGCTCACACAGGGTTCCAGGAGAGATCAGCTCCTCATTTCAGAGTGAAGTAAGATGAAAACACCTTTTTTTTCCCTTGTGTAGTCAATTCTTACCATTGTACTATCTCCCATGTTTTCTACTTTTAATCTTTAAATGTGCCCACATTCCCTAGTCTTTTTGGTTTGCTTGTTGGATATTTTTTTCCTTTTTAGCTGGTTTTCTGTTTCTGGTCTTTTGAAATGAAATGTGCAGAGTTTTGGGGGAGAATGTGGAGTTTAACAGGGAATTGGCTATTTGACCGTATTTCTGTGTTCAGGATTTTATTTACCCCAAGGTATTCATTTCAGCTGTACCCATATTCACAAAATCAACATCGGATTGTAACAGAGTTAGAGTCTGTAAAAACTAAGCCTCCTGCTCTGGCAGAAAAAGATAACTAAGATAATTTCAATAAACCTCTTCTTTTTTGAAGTTCACGTGTTTGTTTTAACAGATGATCCATTCATCTGTATTTCTGTACCAGAAAAGAGTTTGGAGTTTGTAGCTAAGAGCTGCTAAGTTTCTGTTGCTGCTGTTGAGATGGCGACAGGAAGCTTTCCAAATATTTCTCCTTCTAAAGGTGAAATAACTTAGTGGAATGTGTGTGGTTTCTTTAAAACAAGCAATTCCTTTAAAATTTCCGTATCAAAGTCCTATTGGTCCTGATATAAATGTTCACTCAACCTGAGCACCACTAGTGTACTAACTTTTTTTAATTTCTTGCTGAAGAAATGGCAAAATAACATGAAAATATTTGTGACGGGTTATGCCTTTCATCATTGGAAGGGATTTTTTTGGTTCAAAATATTTATTAATCGGTATAAAATATTTGGTCATAAATCTCAGCCAGAGCTGGGACTCAGTTCAGGTTGTCGCTATGTCCCCAGAAGATAAAGTAGTAGAAGCTGCTTCAGCAGCTCTGTTTAGAAAGACTTTAATGCTTCGCTGTGGTTTTAAGGTAACAAGGATACTTCATTCAAAGCAGTAAAATATTTAGAGAAAAAGTAAACTTTATAAAAAAAATAAACCTGACATTATTTGTGTCACCTTTACTGCAACTGAGTAGCAACTAAAGAACATAAAATTATGAATCTTATTATGGGGGGGAAAAAAGCCCACACTGATTAAAAATCTATTATGTGTCACAGAATTCTGAAGTCTATTTCTAGATTTTTACAATATTTGTAAACTTGAATATTTCAACAATAACACAGTCCATCCCTCAGTGCGTGTAAATTGTTGGAGCTTCACAGAAGCCATTAGAGCAATACTCATTTACAGCAGTTTAACATCTGGTCCCTAGATCTGTTACACAAGGACTACTTGTCTGGTTTAATGTTTTTAAAAAGATTCAAGTTTTTGCTCAGGGTGGAGTATTTTCTGCCATATCCTACTGACAGAACAATTTTGCAGAATACTTTGTCAAAGTTACAATTTGAGTATCGAGGAGCAGCTATACGATATAAAATGGAAATGCCTTCGGTGTTTAAGGAAGACTTCCTTCACACTTAATCCAATTCAACACCTTCTTTCATGTGTATGTAAACTGATTTTTAAAGAAACTTCCAAATATTTGAACTCTTTTTCTACTTCGTTCTGCTTCCAAATGGCCAATTTATGCTGCAATGGGGTCTTCATATGGATACCGAGCCCACCTCATATGCAAAACCTACAGCCAACTGGCTCCGGCTAAAGTCCGAGAGCATGAAAATGTTTCTTATACATTACATACAAAACTAATACATACATAGCCAACTAATGGGAAAGGTTTGGATTCCTCTCCTATTTCCATTTGGTAAAATCTATTTATTTTTGAGTAGACAGAAAAGACAGATTTGGCCCAAAGTGTGTTTAAAAAACATATATTACCAGGTCACATAGAAGGAACACAGGTGCTGGGAATCTGTGTAGGTATTTCAAAGTCTAACTAATTTTCACCTTACTTTTAACTGTATCTTTTTTTCCCTGAATTTAAAAATATTTTCCCTCTCTCTGGCATCCTCTTTTTATTATTTCATACGAAACCCCCATAAAAACAACAAAGAAAATTGTTTATCCAGAACAGTATTGTGCAAGCAGCCAACCATTATCAAAAGATCAAAATAAACAAACCAAGATGTCAATAAAGAGTAATTTGTGGGGTTTTTTCCTTTTTTTTTTTATAATTAGAGGGAACTTATGTACTTTCTGTAACAGTGACTGGTGAATTATTACAGATGGGTATGCTAGAGTTTTCATCTCTTTTTAAAATTTTAGTGCTGCCTTGTACTTTATTTGATGTGCCCTCAAAATCAATGACAATCATGATATAAAAGAGCTCGTGGCCAGGTTGTTTTACTGAGCACCAAGTCGTCCAGTGCCGTGCTCAATGCACGCATTCAGCTACTGAGGTTAGTGTGGTTTATGCCAAGAAAACACTGCTAGATGATAGTATTAATATACGGCACTCGGAAGGAAAGGCTTTCTTTAAGCTATAATTTGCACATTTACATTCTGTCTTTGAATTTCACAGTGAAAAAATACCAGAGGATTTTTGTATCTGTTCCTTTTTGCATCAATGATAAGATATGGGTCAGATTCATCCCTGTATCTCCCCAGTCTTATCCTGGTGTAACTTGGGTGCAACTGGAGCAACGCTGTGTGGATGGACCACATGTGAGATGTACTGTCGCCAGCCGGGGGTATTTATCTTTGAGGTAAATACTCAGATTGTTTCACCATTGCTTCATTGAAGCAGAAACTGAGAAGCCAACTTAAAATTTGTGAGGCCCTTTGTGAAGCCAAACTCATTTTGGGTTCAGTAGGAAGTGCTCTGTCTGAAAAAGGATTCATGTATTTTATCTTCTGTGAGTTAGCAGATTAAGTGATACGATATGAGACGATACGCCATGAACTGCTTGGGATCCCATCTATCCAGATATTTACACAGCTGTCCTGGACTGGTCTCCTCAGTTCCCTCTAAGAGATGAGCATCTCAAAACCCATATGGAAAATCAGAGCAATATGTCCTGACTTCAGCCTCTGTCTTCTCTCCCTTATTTATCTCACCCTACTGCAATGAAGTCAGAGATGGAGCCTTTTATCAATGCAACAGACATGTAAACATTGTTTCTAAGGCAGGAGGACCAGATCCTTGCCCAGATCAGGTAGCTTTAGACTGTTGACTTGGGATAGAGCTATTGCATTTGAGCTGGGGAGACGGGGGGTCCCCAATTCATAAGAATTGTTAATACATCTTGTTTAAAACAGTTTAGTTCATTTTCCATGCCAAATATAGCAGGCAAAGAGCACTTTCCTGGTGACAGATTTATTCCAAATGTGGCTTGTGCTGAGTGACTTCAGGTCACTGAATTCATTTTGCTGAGGAACCAAAAATGGATGAAGCAAGATCCTGAACGGGCAAGACCAATGCTTTATTTATTAAGATAAGCCCTAAAACAAGGTTGTTCACTAACTAGTCATATTTTTTATTCATATTTGTCTTTGTGGTCTGACATTTGCTCATACTGTGATAGCTTCATCAAAATACAGGTTTTGGAAAATGCATATTGCCTGTCACTGTTTTACTGACGTAAAGAGCAAGCATGTTAGAATTTTATGAGCAAAATATTAACTTGTGTGGTGTTCCTAATGCATATTAAGTTTACCAGAAGTGAGGAGAGCCAGATACGTATTAAATGAAATGCTATTAATGGGTCTTATGGTGGGAGCGGTGAGAAATACCCTGTAATTATGGTATCGACATCCAAGTACAGCATACTTTGTTCTGGAGGCTTAAGTAGGTAATTAGTATTGCGGTTATGGAGTTGTGAGCGATCTTAAATTATGTCAGCCTCTGAAAATTGTCCTTCCTTTTAGTGCTGGGATGGATACGGTTTCTCTGAGAACAAGTCCTTTGGAGGTACCCGCCTGGCAGGAGCACCTCTGCCACCGGAGGGGTGGCGGTGGCAGGAGGAGACCTGCCAGGGGTAGGGAAGGGAGCGAGGAGAGAAATGCTCTTGGGATGTTACTGCGGGCACAGTGTACACGTAAAACCAGCACCTACACCTTATATTGTCCGAGCAGGGGACTTCTGATAGAGGATGAAAAGGAGGAAAGCTTTTAGTAAGGGAAGAGTGTGGAAAGTTAACAAATAAATGCAAGGTGAAGCTGCTACACTCGGCAACTTCCTCGCAGCCGTGTCTATGCTGGAGCAGCGCTGGAGCAGCGTATATCGCTGTAAGAGCGTTGATTAACAGCAGAACTGTGCTTAATGCAATATAGGTTAATACAGAGTCTTTCTTTAGGAGCGCCTCAACAAGGCTGCGTGTGAAACTGAGAGAGAAAAAGACAGACCAATTCACAAAGCTCATTTAAACTGAGTGAGAAGCTTTGGAAAACAAGGGTGTCTTCGTGCCTTTAACCATATTTACAGACCTGGCTGGTTTAATGGCATTCAGCAATAAATTCCATCGCCTTCGGGAGCAATTGCTAAAGGTTCTGGTAACCGCCTGCTCCAATCTACTTTGGGGAATGTTAATAAACCGGTACCCAAGGACTCCTAGGTGTGTGCCGTGGAATAGAGGGAGCTAAATGTCAGCTAATTAAGCAGAGCTGAGACCATGAAAGATCTTGTGAGTTAAAAGTTAAATATTAATATCAGTTTCAAACTTTATGAAAAGCTGGCTTAGTGGCAGGGAAGCAGAAGGGATATATATCCAGCATGTTCATGACATTTTCTATTTCTAGTTAACCTTGCAGCCGCATTCAAAACTAGCTGAAGTTTTCTTAAAGCAAATTCTGGAAGAGCAGCCAATAAGGGATTATAACAACCCTTGAGGTGACACAGACATTAATGAAGGAAGAAAGAAAAAGATTTTGATATGGCAAAGATTCTCAAACAGTAAAAAAAAAAAATTAAAAAATCTTTCCTGTCATATTGAATGTGACATGACCAAAAGGTGAGGGTTTGGAAAGCTTTGGTGCTCGTCAGGGCTGCGTTTATCTGACTGTGCTTGTTGATCATTTCTGCTTGTTCCTGTGATCGGGGCTGAGCTCCAGCCGGCACTGGTGTTGCAGAAGCACGGGAGCAGCACCAGGTTGCTGCTGCTCAGACCTGTGCCAAGGGCCAAATACACCAAAAGTAAGGTCAGCACCAGCCTTTTGCTGTTGAGCAGGACTAAGGGTCAGGATGTAATTTTCAGTGTGACACTGGTGCTCACAGAGAGTGGGTAAATGAAGGTTAAGCACTGTGCAAAGTGTGTCACACAGTGACCAGAGTATCTTGAGCTGATCTGGTTTGGCTTTGAATTTCATCATTACCGTTGTTCATCATGAGCTGTGTTAGAGGGGTGGCTCTCTGATCGGGATCAGGATCCCATGTGCTTGGCCCTGTAGGACCAGCAGAGTTAATTCACCCCGAGCTCTTACTCCTGTTGCCATGCACCAGATGATGCAGCAGTATTGCTCCATTCTTTCCACAGGCTAAGAATGGCCAGAGATTAAACAACCTGCCCACCTCCAGCCTTGCTGTGGCCGGGTCTTAACCACGCAGCTATCTTTGCTGGCCTCCACAGGGATGGTAAATTATTAGAAGGTATTATTTGGGGACGCAAAAGTGTGATTGAATGCCTGTCTGCTGATACCAAAAGCGATGGAGGCTTGTCTTAACTTCTTTCACTGTGTAAGCTATATCCTGGTGAGTAATGAATGCTTCTCTGTTGCATTTAGTTGAGTTAGGGGGTTTCTGCTGTGCTTAGCTGTGCTGGCCAGCAGCAGGACGCTGTGGTTGTGACCCTGGCCTGCTGCACACTGCTCTGCCTGTTGTGGCATCCGAAGCGAACTGCAAAATATACTACACGTCATCCAGTGAGTCACTCCTGGCTATTCTAGAAGAGGAAGAACCAGTCTTGTGCCTAATCTGTGACATTTATGACTGATGGATGCAAAGAGAGCACCCGAGCACCCTGCATGAGCCTCCAGGTGCCTTGTGACTACATGGCTAAAGGTCAGGGGGAGCTGGAGCTGTGCTTTCTATGAAGCTTTGGTTATCAACATACACCAGGTATGTTCTTCCCACCCAATTCCCCCATTACCACTGAATTTCAGAACATAGAAATGAGCTGTCTAGGTTTGGTAGATCATAGAGTTTCAAATATCTTCCTTCTTTCCAATCCCCTGGGTTTAATTCCAGTGCAAGCAAGGCTGCCTGCCTCAACCCCCAGCCTGTGACTCTGCCTTTCCTAAAGAAGGTTCCTATGCATAATTAAACCCTAACGCTCAGCTTGTGCTTTAACACTCACCTAACGGGAACGGGCTTTGACTTAAGCCACCATGTCCCCTAGAGCCCTCCCGGCCACCCTTACACCCACGTGGGAGCAGAGGCACTCATGGTCACCTGGGGATGGTGCAGCCTGGGAGGACAGCGATGGCACCCGAGTCCTGGGGAACAGGAATATGCGAGGTTGGTTTTCTCAGGGTAATTTTGCTTTGACTTTCAAAAGCTTCACTTTGCATGACGAGGTAAGACCAGAAAAGGAATTTCAAGATATTTTGTGTTTTCTGAGCTTGAGTTGTCTTTCACAAAAGAGCCTTTGACTGTGCTTTTCATCAGAGCAACCTGAACATGCCAAAGCACCTTACTAGAGTGAATAAGTATCTTTACCCACAACTTAAAATAACAAGGAGTAGAGACAAAATTTAGCATAAACGGGACTAGAAATCACACATTCTCATTCCTTGTCCAACTCCTGATTTGCTGCACCACATGATTTAACCCAGCATAGGTACTGGGATGCAGAGATATATTGCTTTTATTATTAGTTATTATAATGATCTTCATATTTCCATGGTACAGGCTATCATGAAACTTTGCATTGGAAGGTTGCCTGGGACACGCTGCACCAAAATCAAGACTTTCTCCTTTTCAAAGCCCTCGTACCTGGCCCAGGTACTAGAGGTACTGCAGCACAGCAGGTGGTCACAGCTTACCTGGGTTGCTGGCCTTCATTCCCACCAGGCACAGTTTCCCCAGTCGCACCCACTTTCCAGGGTGACTAGCAGCATCTCTTCATTTACGGGCTTTTTCATTTAATAAATGTCAGGGCTCTGGTAGCTGCTTGAAACTAGGCTGAGAAATAACCTGGTAGTGCTGAGCGCAGCCAGGACGTTTGAGGGCAACATGCTGAAGAACAACAGCCAAGGTCCTTCAGGGCTGAGCCACCCCGCTGCTGGGGACACTTGGAAGCAGTGGGAATGGTTGGGAACGATGTGAGTTCAAAGAGGGTTGTGCTTGCAAGACTTTCTGGTACGAAGCATAGCATAGCGTGGTGCACAGGGTGGATCCTGGTTTCAGACTGCCTCGTCTCTCCAAAATGAGTCTTCTGTTTTCCTCATATTTTTTGCTTCTCCTGTACAGTCAATCCTTAAGCTCCCAGGAAACCCACCTCTCTGCTGTCTTCCAGGTTCAAAAGAGGGACAGACATGAAGATCTACCTGCCTTCAGCCCTTTCCCACTCAGAGCCTGTAAGGAATGAGAAAATTGCATCTCCTTTCCATGGAGGAGTCTTTTTAGGTTAAGACTTCTCCTTGAGGGGGACTTTGCCAGTCTGTTTCTCTCTGCCAAGAGCTGCTGCACTGTGGAGGATTTTAAAAGTACTGGGAAAGAGCCTTGGAGTGGAGTAAGAGAGGGATGTCCTCTCTTTTAGTGGGAGCCAGAGGCTGGGACGCCAGGAGGGACGCACTGTAGGCACGAGCAGTCACTCACCCCTCACTGACTTGGGAAAGGCTCCAGGGTGGGAGATGCTCCCCTGCCTCTAGGAACAAACGTGTTTCATGGCTTAAATTCAAGCATGTTCCTGCTCCGGGTGGAGATGCAGACCTGGCAGCCACAGCACCAGTGGGGTGGCCGTGGCCATTGCTAGGTGTCCTTGTGCATCCTCCATGTTTCTCCACAGCTCCTCCATCAAGTGCAATGCTCCTGCAGAGCACCTTGAGGCTGGCCATCATTCAACCCTAAGTTCCCAGGAAGGAACTCAGGATTTACTCCAGAATCTTGTATTGGAGAGATTCCTGGCTTCTCTTTTCTCATGGGTGTGCAGGGTTGAGTTTGTTTCTTAATTTACATTTAGAAACTGTATCTGCTTTAGTCACTGTAGACTTTACTCCTGTCTTGCTTTTCATCTTTTTTTCCTTTTTCTCCTCCTCCATCTTTCAGTCCAATCTGCTTATTTTATCCACCTGTTGTCTTTCTTCAAATAGTAAGGGCCGAGCTCGTGTTTTGTATTACAGTCGGTACAAAATGGAATGTTATGGGCTATCTAATTTCAGGGACTTCCTGAAATATTGCTGTGGTAGAAATAACAAAGAATATCACGAGCTCTGGCTGTTTTTCTCAGGAAGGGTCTTCCAAGCCCGTAAACAACCCTGGATATATCTAAGGAAGCCCTGGCCTCATGAAACTGAATGAATACCTCCTTGATTCATTTGAAGATGATGATAAAAAGACAAAACACAAATAGCCAAGATCAGCCATATGATCTTTCACCTTTGTCTCCAGATGAAACACAGATTCTTAACCTTTGGGCCCTTCAAATGATTTCCTGATGAGCTTCAGCAATGGCAACAAGACTTAAGCTGCCACAGTTAAAGGAAAGCCAGTCTGAAAGCCTCTGTTATACTTCACAGCTTTGGGATTTAGTTCTATATGACAACTGTTTTTAATAAAATACCCATTTACCTTGACAGGAGGCTGATTTTTCGTGGCTGTATTCAGGTCAGGTGGGCTACACTTCCTTAGCAGGGCTCTCAGCAATGAGGTGGGGTCTACATGGACAACACTGCTACTGGCAGCGCAGAGATCAAGATCTTACGTTGACTGTGCAAGAAATTAAGAAGAATGTCTTCTAAGCACATGAAACACACAGGGCGAATTGCTTTCCAGACACTCCCAGCTGTCAAAAGCTGTAAGTGAGGAGTGATTGTATAATCTCATGGCAGGCCTGTCCTGCTGATGGTTTATTTACTGGATGCCTTAAGGAAGAAAAGCATCTATCTAACATTTGGTGGTACCTGGGATATAATTTGTGTGTACCTAGAGCATTACATACAGCAGTGTGGTCTTGTACCTAGAGCATTACATACAGCAATGTGGTCTGGAGCCACCAGAGTTATTTTGAGATGCTCTTCAAATCCTGATGATAAGTTACCACTTACAGCAATGTTTTCAGGCTTTTTAGACTCTGTATAAGGCACAGGTTTGTATGGAAGGTTCTGTATGGGTAACATTTATGGGAACATCTCCAGAAGGCATCCAGAACGCCTTTCAGGTAGTGTATGCTCTTTCCAGTGCCACAGACACTGCAGGGAAAGGTGGCGCATGTTGTGACATGCATATCACGCTCCAAAATGATCTAAGTGCCCAATTCTCTTCTTGCAGAGACTTGTTTCATGCCAGGAAAATTTCAGGGATTTGATTGAACTTATTCTTGATGCTCCCAAAGAAGAAATGAACCCAACATTTTACCATGGTTACAAGCAATAGTTTTTCTCATTGACTAATTGTCCAAATAAGATTTCTGACTACAACTGTTTCTTCCACAAGAGCCTTACTATTTGCCATGCTTTAAATTTGACTTCCATAAATCTGGATATATGGAATACATCAACCTCAGTGGGACGCACAGAGTTTATTTAAAACACACCTCAAAAAAAAAAAATCCAAGCTCTTCTATTCTGACAAGCTCTTTCATGGTTCTCTACTGCTGAAGGCAATTCTAAGAGATGCTTCAGACAGAAAGTAGTTATCTTAGACTTTCTGAGAACTGATGATTCCTGGAAAAGCTAGGTCATACAGAAACATATAAAGAGCTGAGTTCTATGTATAAAACTTTATTATCGAGTCAAGGCAACTCATCTAATATTTGGCACTTCTCCTGTGCAAGTTAAGAACAAATCAGCAAAATTTTTTAACTGACACTTTATGGACGTTGTCCATATTAACATGAACAATCTTCTCTTTGCAAGTGCCCAGATCTAGGGACAGTCTTCTCAGCACCAGGTCTTATCTCCAGCATCTCTTGTTCAGCATTACATCTTGGATAATGAATGGATTATAACTAGAATACACAAATTATTTTTTCTCTTTGTTAGCATGTTTCCCCCCTTCGTTCTCCTACAGAGGGGAAATATCTGAAAAAAAACCTTCCTTTTATGAAGGAAAACACAAAGTCCCTCCAGTTCTGCTCCAGGATAGGAGGCCTCCAAGCTTCCTGATGGACATCATCCTTCTGGGTGGAAGTCCTTTCTTGAGACCTCACAGAAATCAGTAAGAATGGGACTTCTTAACTTCAGTTCTGCTTTTTGTGCCTCTGAGACCTGGTGTCACAACCTCCATCTCAACAGCCAGCTCTTCTGCTTCTGCTTCTGTAGCAAACCCAGGATCATTCAGATCAGAAGCAGCTTGGCCACAGAGACATTTTAGCTTCAGAAGACAAGGGTCCTTCCACAAAGAAAAGCTGTGAGTCCTAAAAATTAAATTATGTCAGACAGAGGTGTCTGACAATGGAAGGATTAAGCTTCTGCACTGTCTTACATAGAGCCTGGACTGTGATTGATGTTGATGGACATATGTTAAATTGCTGCACCACTATCCAGCACTAATATTTAGATGGAGCTAATTTCTTTTTACCTATTCCTTATTACTTTTTCAGTGCTTGAATCCAATAGTTCCAGAAATGGATAGCAACGTTTTAAGGAAATGATTCTCGTTCCGTATAGATGTAGACTACTTATGAGTGCATAAAGCAGCCATCAGATCTGTGAGATCCCATCTTACTGGTTGATATAATCTTGCTTGGTATTCTGACAGGAAAGATCACTTTATATTCATATCACAAATTTCTAGATAAGGTAATTTCTTATTGCATTTAATCTCATCAGCTTCTCAGTATTACATCTTGCAATTGTCCTGCTGTCAGGAGGACGCATATTTTGGAGTACTTACTACAAATCCTCCAGACAAGAGCATTCCTGTCCTTCCAGGATAAGGATTTGTTGGTGTGTGTGCATTTGGGGAAGGCTGTCAGCATCACTTTTAACTTGAAGTGCCCGGTTTCAGTCTGACCACTGCTCTTTAACTCCACCTGGATGAGTTTCCAGTGGCTCAGTTTCCCCAATCCTGGGGATGGACAGGCTCAACCCCTTATTACACATGAAGTACCAGCCTCTTCAGATAGATAAGTCACCAGAAATAGCAACTTCTACTGGTCAAAACTTGAATAAACTGAAGGAGGGCAGGATAGGACTGACGGGCAAAGACCCACCTGTCTCTTGTGCCACTGATGGTGCAAGCAGTGGCTTGGATTCACAGCCATTCGGTCCAAGTCTTCCAGAGTTTGTGGCACGGATGGCACGGATGAGCCCACATGAGGAAGGGGAGAATGAGAAGCAGAGATCCTCTGTGCATATCACGCTGTGGGTACCTTCTGGTTTCTAATCCTGCCTGCGTCACAAGTAGCACTCCCACCTGATCTTCATCCCAAGGCAGGGATCTCTTCTGCAGGTCTCTGGTGTAGCAAACCTGGAGTGGCAGCCATGCTGCTGCACAGCATTGTCCGTGTGTCATGGCAAGATGTGATGCTCACCCTGGCAAAGCAATTTTGCAGCAGCTCGTTTACTGACAGGTTGCAGACTTGCTTCTTTCAGAGGTAGTTACCTTCAAGAAATCTCCTCCAGGTCACGATCAGAAGGACAATTTTGAAGTTATTAAAGTGTAATCCTTGAAGCAAATTAATGTTCTTCACCATGTGAAGGCTTCTGAATTAAGGCAAAGAACAGGGAAGAACAGCTAAAGAAGAGCTGAGGCACAGTCTTACACTACAGTAACATGTACTCCAAGGTTCACAGATGTCTGAGGGGCTCAGGCTTGGTCCCTGACCTTTCTAGAAATGGAGACTCTGTGCCGCTGTCCCCTCTGAGTCGGTTGTGTTGCACCGATGTTTCTGATGATATAAAGGTGCCCTGAGTCCTGCTGGGAGTGGAACAGGACGAGGGGGGGGGGGGCTGAGGTGGGAAATGGGAGGAGAACCAGCTCTGGAGGGAGCCAGGGGCCCTGTGGGGACACAGATGATAAGTTGCTTCTCCCTTGGGGTCCTGCCTGGAGGTTCCTGCACTGCCTGCCCTCCACCTGCGAGACTAGGGGAGAGGAAGACCTTTGTCCTCCCCTTCACTTGAATACCCACATGCTAAAATCGATGGTGCAGTCTGAAGCACAGCAAAGTTTCCAAGGGGTGCTCACAACCCCGAGTCCCACAGCTTGCATTACAGCCCCTGCCTGGCATCCCAGCTCCCCTCCTCCAGCACAGCTGGCGGGGGCACAGCCTTGCCCCTTGGTGACACTCGGCACAGCAGTTTTCCGGAGTCTTTTGATGTGATCGCTGCAAGAAACCCACTGTCAGTCACACGCTGCGTGCGTGCACTGCAGGTCTAGAGGTCTCGTTCTTATTCATTCTTGCCACAGCTCCAAGTCTTCATTTTCTTGCCCCGGGAAATGTGCTTAATTATTTATTTGTATTGGACCCCAGCTTGTAACACTTGGGTGCACACTACAAAGCAGCATGCGAAGAACTATTGCTGGCTGCCATCGCCCATCAGCCCCCCACTTCCCCCAGGCCCCTGACAAGATAACTAGCCCCATCGACTGCACATTAAGATACACATTAAGAAAAAAGAAAGGTGAGGTCCTCCGTGCTTGTAGCCTTGTTGAAAGCAATGGAGTGAACATGCCCAGAGAAGTTAACCTGCAGCGAGCCAGTTCCTCCTCCGCTGCACCCTAAAAGGGCATCAGCAGAGACATCCCCCTCAGGAGCTGGCTGGGGCTGGGGCAAGAGGACAAAGTCAGCTTTGCTGTGGGCTTTGCCATCCCCAGCAGCCACACTGGCACCTGGCCAGGTCATGCCCAGGCACCCACGCAGCCACGGTGCCACCTCCATCAGCTGGTGGCCACCTCCAGGTGCTGGGGGTAGGATGTGCTACTGGGCACCAGCACAGCATAAAAGTTAATTAAAGCTGGTGCTTCTGGAATTTAATGCTATTTGTCCATTTGCTGTAGGAGTTCAGCCTGGCAAGCCTGCAATTTCAGTGGTGTCACCTGCCAGAGCTGAGCTCTGCTGTCATCTGCTTTTGTCCAGGCAACAGCTCTGTGGGCAGGCTGGTGTTCCTGACCCAGTCTCAGTGCTTCAGCTTGTGCCCGCCTTTACCAATATTCACAAAAATGTCCCCTCCACTGATGCTGGGATGCCTGAGAACTTCCCAGGTGGCCTCTCTCATGGTCTGGTCTTGATGGGGTCACTGAGAAGCCAGGTTCTATCTGAAGCAGGTCAGAGCCGCACTCCAGCAGTTCAGGACTAGACGAGCAGGACAGCAAGCACCAGGGGATGGCCAGTGTCTGGGTCACTCCTAGGTACTATGGGAAGCCTGGATCCCAGCTGTGATTTGAAGTCAGGTGAGAAAGCCAGGTTCCCCTGGGTGTTCAGCAGACCACACAGGTGTTCCTCACCCTGGAGCTGCCATCTGTTGGTTTGCCTTGGAGGACAGATGGGATTGCACATCTTCAGGGAAAGTCCTCCGTACTGGCAGGGAATCGCACTCACGAACATTGGAAAACTCACATAAAAACCTTGTGTCAAGGGTAGTTACCACAAGGGCTTTCCACACAGCATGGCCAGGACTGGATTGCTTTCCAGCCACTGGAGACATGACCATTGGATGCGTTCCCTGTGTGCCGAGCTGGGACTGCCATTGGGCCAAGTGGTGGGAATATGCAGCGCATCCATCAGCACCCTTCTCCCAGCTGACCTCTCACGTATTCACCCACCCAAAGGAGACCCCCACCCACGGCATGGCTGTTGTACCCATGCCATGCTTATAGCTGGGGTGCCTCTGAGCATCCCCTTGTGCTCACCTTCCCCACTGCTTCTCCTGCCTGACTAGACCGCCGTGCCACAGGGGATCACAGGGGGAACCTCAAGAGTTGTCTACTTTTTATCCTAGCCTTGGCAGTGATATTTTTTTTATTCTTAAAGGATAAGAGAAGATGCTCCTTTCTTCCAGCCCCCATGCAGCTCCCTCGCCACGGGATGTGTGTTTTGCAGCTCTCTGCTTGGGTAGCAGTGTGGGAAATCAGTCATGCTGGACCATAGCAAGGCTTTGCTCCTCCTCAAATGAGCTGGGATTTGAGTAGCAGGATTTATTAATCCTTTTCAGAGGAGTTAAAAAGCAATCCGGATTGCGCTGGGATTATGGCATGGGTCTGGGAGTCCAGAAAGCTCTTTGCACTGCCTGGCTCCACGACCAACTTCTTACATGACCTCAGGCATATGACTTTGCTGCTTCCTACCTTGATCTCCCCATCTGGCAAGTGGAGATAATATGGCCCTGCCTTGTATGGCTATTGGGAAGATAAGTTCATCATCATTTTTTGAGGTACTAAGATGCTACAGGAGATGGATAATGAGACAGTCAGAAAGATAGCTAGATAAATCAATCTCTTCTCATTCAAGTGAAAACCGGCACTGCAGGTGCAGTGTTTGAGATTAATCACCAGAAAAATTAGTTCTCCCAGTATCTTTTCAGGAGGAAGAAACAGCCGTAGGGCCCAGTCCTGAAGAGAGTTATGCACATGAGTAACCATAACTTGAATTCAAAGTGAGTGCGCAAGTAAAATTACTCATGTGAGTAAGTGCACACTCCGACTGCAACTTCTGAAAATGCCTAAATAAATTATGTGTCCTAAATGATACATGTCCCTTAGTCACCGGGATGCTTTGAAATTTTTCCCTCATTTATTTCTGCCCTTTATTAGCTTTCTGAGAAGCAGTGGGTTCCAGCTTTCTTTGCAAATAAAATGAAACAAAAATAAAAATGAATTTGTTTCTGATGGGCCTTACACATACTGTGATTTTATATATACAATAATTATCTTATTAATTCAAATTAACCTGTTATACTTTCAACATCATCTGTTATAAGTTTGCCGCATGTGAAACCTTGTCAAATATATTTACCTTCTTTTTTTTCCTTCTATTTTTCATATCAGAAAAGGGAAACTTTAAAGGCACCTAAGTGTTATTTGAAATTCTCTACCTATAGGAATCACTTTTTTTCTCCAGATCAGAGCACGGAGCCCTTTAATAGGCCAGACTGGAGTCAGAAACTGAATAGGGTTATATATTCAGTTGCCATAGTTGCCATATGGTGCCAACATTGAATGAAATAAAGTAGAAGTCCAGAAGGACTGAGAGTCAATATTGGGGCAGCCCACACAGCGCTGACTCTGGGACCAAACCCCCAGCCCCGGCGGAGGATGGCAAAAAAAATCCCAACCCCGAATGGCCGAAAATCTGCTGCAAAGGCAGAGGAAAAGTCTCACCGAAGGGGAAGGCAATGCAGTGCCGTGTTGGGATGTGTCTGCGCCCAGGAGGCGCGGGAGAGCCAGCCGGCGGTATGGGCAGCAGAGAGAGAAAAACTCATCGGAGCATGAAGTGGCAAACAGTCTGAACAATTGTCACGACAAGAGGAAACGCGTCTCAGCCCAGCTCATCCTCGCCTATCCCGGATGAACAATTAACCGGCCAGAGTCTGCTGGCACGAAAGACAGCTCAAAGGAGACAGAGGGGCGAAGGCTGCACGGAGAAAAAGAGCAAGGCGCTAAAACCAAGTGGATGTAAACAAATATGACAGGACTGTAAGGCATCCAGTGTGGGCTTAGGGATGGGAAAGATGATATAAACCTGCTGGGCTTCAACGCGTGGAAGGGGTGGCTGGGAATGTGGTATTTTACAGATGCAAGAACAAAAGAATTGAGGTGGTAAAAGTCAGGGGGGGAGAGAAAAAAACTAGAGGGGGAGAAAAAAAAAGAGGGAAAAAAAAGACAAAAAAAAGTACACCCCCCAACTCTGCTTAAAATTTCTTCTAGTTCAGCATTCACAGGGAGTTACAAGATGCTCACTAGGCTGAGCACAATTCAGAGCATTCTCATATCAATATTTCTTCCACTTTTAGTTAACAGAACCCTCCCATTCTAATTAAAATAGCTTCATGAGGACTGAGAGTTGATTTCAGAAACTCAAGCTATCAACATTTGCAGTTTATAAAGAGAGAGAGGAAAAAAAAATTGAGCTACCAGGAAACTAGCACCCAGGAGTGCCAATATTATCAGGAAAATTAGAAAGGCTTTGAAATCTCTCCCAAGTGTCTTGAGGAACTTGGAGCCACATCCGCTGGCTGCGGAAAGCAGGTCTAAGAGAGTAAAAGGCTGCAGGGATTTACCCCTGCACAGGATCTGGCCCTGATTTCAGCTACATTCAGGTGAAATACATAAAATGTGCCAAAACACCGTCCATGGATCAATTACAACCTTGTAGCTGCATTTGCTGGAAAACAATTTAAAAAATGGACGCTGAAGCTAACAAAAGGAGCGGCATCCCCTGGTCCTTCTGGAAGCGGATTTAATTCCAGAAACAAGGCAAGAGACAGGAAAAAGCCTGCCTGGATGGAAATCCATAGGCAGGTATTTTTATCTATCAACGGGGGAGAAATCTGGTAGATCTAAAAGGTTGGTACACGCCGTGCATACTGTATTTAACAAAAGTCTGTGGAGGAGGAGGAATACTGTACAGTCACCAGCGTGAGGGGAAGCAGGGGGACTCCTGCAAGAAACCATAATTAAGCTGCAAGAGACTCCTGCTCCTCTCAAAATGAAGAACGGAGAGAACAAGAAGCGGCCAACGTGGCTTCATAAGGGACTGTGCAAAGATCTGAGGCTTTAAATTTTTTTAATTAAAAAAAAAAAGAAAAAAAAAAGCTGTAGTCAAAATTAGAAAGCAAGAGGGGGCAGGGGAAGGAATCAAACAAGCATACTCAAATTCAGTTAGGGATTACAGGGGAAATAATAAGGATAAGGGGAAAAAAAGATTTTAAAGCTAACCAAAGAAGTTTAAAAGGGCTTTAAACCTATATCAAAGGGAAAAGACATTCTGGACGGACAGTAGGCCCATTAATTAATTAGACAGGGATTAAATTAAGGGTGGATCAAAAATGGCTGGACTGCTGAACTTTTTTTTAAAAAAATAATCTATCCTTAATAAAATTTTAAAAAGTTGAGGTGATTTTTGTCAGGTCAGAAAACTTAGTAAAATAAATAAGCAAGCAGAGGTTAAAATGGTGGGAAAATGTATAGCAAATGATCTGTTTGATTTTTTCCTGCTTTTTGGTCACAGGCTGTCCGAGAGGGTATTACAGGTGTCTGAGATGTCTGTTATTAAATATTCTTGCAAGGTGTTTTGTAAAGATTATTTGTTATTTGTGCAGTGTGCGATGGTGCTGAGTTGTTCACTATGAGCAGTTGTTCCTCAAACCTGAGGCCGCGCGGGCTGACCTGAGCGGACAGGCAGGTCAGGGTTTGCATTGCTCCCGCCTGAGCAAGTGGGTGGAAGCCTCTCCATCAGGAACCAGCTTACCATCAGCCAGCTTTCTTCATCGTCACATTTTATTGTCCAAAAATAGTCATACATATATATATTTAAAACTGGCTTTTCACAAGTAGTCCTACAACAAGCCTGTTTACCCAAATATCTACAGGATCTGAACCAGGATTTTTTAAGGACAAGCAGAATAAATAAGGCAATTCAGTTTGATTCTACAAAGTACGACCGTGTATAAACTACCTAACCTGGATTTCTTCACCGCTAAGGGAATTAGCTAACAAATTTCCTAAAGCACTGCCAATTTCTTTTCTTTTCTTAATGAAAAGCTGCATAGCTGTAGCAAAATTAGGAAGAAAATGTTAACGATGCCAGAAGAAATCTCATCCTGATTGTTTTCTCATAAAGATAACAGATCTAATGTACCAATTCAAGCAAAGGAACAAATTTTATAAAAGAAACATCAGTTGGGTCTTGTCTGTGGAGGGAAACTAGCCAAGAAAAGCCATTTTGCCAAAAACAAAAAAAAGGAGACTAAGAAATAGCTGCTCCAGAGCACCTCCCCATGTGGTCTATATCCCCAGATAAATGAGGGTTTGGTTCCAAACAATCACTGTATCTTCTGAGTAGAGTTTTCCAGAAGTGAGTGCCTTTTACTTTAAAGTAGATTATCCAAAGAACGTATTGCAGACATTGGGACCAATTTTATTTCACGGTAGATACTCCAGCCATTTTTCTCCAGATAGATAAATCCTTGCAGCCAAATCTGAAGATATTGGGAGCCAAAGCACATCTTTCCATTAGGTTCAGTGGGATCAGGCACTTAGAGGTTAACAGAGCAAACAAGCAGCATGGACTTACAAAAAGCAAGTCTTGACTGGTAAATGTTGAGTTCCTTTTTATAGAAATAGAAAATTTGTAAAATCAGGTCTGACACTCAAAATATGTGGGATTATCCATGTGAGCACAGTTCAGGACTGCTCAGTTGGGTCCTTGGATTTTAATAAAACAGTCACTGCTGTCTCCCGGCGTCTTACTCCCAACGTTAATTCAGATTGACGTGGTTTCGAATGTCTCTCTGCAGAAAGGACTGAGGAATGGCAATGAGCTGATCTGGGGGAGCCTCTGGTGGCATCTCAACAGGGCAAGACCCCAATGCAAGCCCCAGCCATGCAGCTGAGGACATGCACTCAGCAGCCCGCAATGAGTTTGCTTTACCAGCAATATTCAGTGCATCCTTTCGTCTGCCCCATGTCACCCTGTCCCTCCCCACTACAGCCCTACTGCAAATACCTGCTGTGCTGCAAACATGAAGGATGCTCTCCCTATTACAAGCAAAGTAATGAGTGTGCCAGCATGCCCTTCATCCCGTACCTGAGCCCTATTGAATCCTAAGGGTTGTAAGTATGTGCTGAAATGATCTGCCGAATGGGGAGCTTATTTACCAGCTGTTTTAATGATGTAAAAGAAGAAAGGAATGATTTGTTGAGGTAATGTGCAAACTAAACTCAGCTGGGTGGATTTGGAAATCCCAAAGATGAGAGCAAAATAATGTAAAGGAATCTGAAAAGGCAGGAAAAATGAGTGGAGAATAAAATGAGATTCAACATAGAAAATAGAAACTACTACATTTGTGGAAAAATAATCTAAATCCCAGATATTCAATCAGCGATAAAAACCCGAGAAGCAGTAATGCTGCAAGAGATCTAGAAATGATAGTGTGGAGTAAATTAGACATGAGTTTGCCTTGAGATATGGCAGCAAAAAAAGGCCAATTTGATTTGGGGCTGAAGACATCACAGCACAGCACAAGAAGGTAATAGTCCGTCTGCATATGGCTCTGGTGCGGTAGCGCCTGCAGTATTTAATTATGGGCACCACATTACCTGAAAGATAGTGACAGATTGAAAATTATTCAGAGGAGAGAAATAAAAATAGTTCAGAAGCTGGCAGGATTGAGTTATGAAAAAGCAGAGTAATACAGACGCAGAGACCGCACCGGCAAGGTGCTTATCCCCGCAAGCAGGAGCAGGTGGTGACAAAGCTGGGTCTGTCTTTCACCATTTCTCCCTTATTTCAACACAGAATTGGGGTGTTCATGGGCCCCAACACTGGCAGCGTCTGGGGAGGGGGTGGCCATACAGCAAAGCGGCCACAGGACCGCTTGGCCGCAGGCTCCACTTGAGGTGTGCGCTGAGAAACAGGAGCAGAAAAGAGAAGAAACAAGAAAAATTCCAACATTGGAGCTGAGGTTTGTGTCACTGGCTCCTCTGAAGCCTGTTTTGGGGTGCTACATCAGGTGGCAATAAATACCCCAGGTGCAGGGAAGGGAGACTGAAAGCCAAGTCATGCCTTGGTGGACACCCCTGGAATGTGGCACCCGCTCCGCCTCCGGCCCAGGGAAGGAAGGAGGCGGAAGAGCCGCAGGCTGCACACAGCTTGGTGCTGAAACCTTGCTCCATGTGGCTGATCAGCCTGCGAGCCACCATGGAGGGAGGGGTGGAAGCTCCTGAGCAACAGCAGGTCAGAGAAAAAGATGGGAATAAGATTGGGAATGGGAAAGGCACCATGCGAACAGCAGGATAGAGGGATGCTCAGGAACTAGAAACACGGGGGGGAAAGGTTGAGGTTAAAGGGATGGAAGACCATCTGCAGCTCCAATACCCAACCCAACTGAAAATCTGAAAATGGATGCTCTTGTACCTGTTCGATTTTTTATTTTTTTTTTTTTTTTGGTAGGACGCGTGTATTTTTTCAGATGGGAGACAGTGGAGAGAAGTTACCTCAGAAGCTGGAAAAGGAGCTAGGCCAGGGAGCCCAGGTATATGGAAGAGGCTTTGGGAGTTGATAAAAAGGTTTGTGGAGGGGGAGAAGAGCCTTTTTTCACTTTCTAAAAAATGAATTTGCTGGGGAGAAATAGTAAGAAAGAAAGGGCCATGATAAGAGCTCTTTGATGATAAGAGCTCTTTGTTACAGTGAGGGAAAATCCGGTACAGAAATTTTGCAAATATTGGCAACATGGGGGACCCACAAGATAATGTAATGGGGTGCAGTTCTGAACAGAGGCTTTCTTCTACCAGGAGCAAATGTCGATATTCCTTTCCAAAATCTTCCTAATATCCTAAATCATCCTTTGAAGCACCTTGTCAACAGAAATGGTGTAAAGCAAAATTCAAAGCTAAGAGTAGTGGACAAATATCTTGTAAACAGACAGAAACAAACTATTCCGTGCTGGTGAGGGCCCTGACAGTGTGGCGTACCTTGAGACAACCTGACTGTGAGCTGATAGCACACCACAGAGCACCCTTGCTTCCCGATAGCACCTAGAGATGTCTGTTCCAGCATAACTCACTTCTTGCTGATCTATGTTATATTTTTTCCTGTGTAAGAGAGGTATTTGGTTTAATGGAAAGGATACAGTCGGGTCTGTTTGGCACACAGACCCTGCCAAGCAACTTTTCTATCAGATACAGTTCTATTCTGTGTCTGAAAGTATGACGGCATCAGTGCTTGAGAGCAGATTCATGCTGTATCTTTAAGATTTCCCTGGATTTGGGGCATGTAGATGCCACTTTAAAAGCACTGTCATTCCCCGTATTTGAAAGTGACTCTTTTCTGAATAGTATTTCACTGGGGATTTTCTTTGAGAACAGAGCTGGATGAAAAGAGTGCAGATTTACACACTTCTTCTCAAGTTGAGCTACTGTGCAAATGTGCTCCATTCACATCTCCCCTCCTTTTTTTTTTTTCATCTCATAAATTTAAAATACATCTAAAATTTGTACAGTTTTTCAGCAGCCCTGATAAAGACAAAGGTGTTTGTCCCTGTAACTGGAAAACTGGTTGTGATAGAGGGCGAGAGGCTGAGCCTGCACCACTCACTGCACAGCCAGCAACCTGCAGCCCCCAGAAAGAAGCCCCACCACACCCGGTGGATTCATCACTGGCTACGAGGGAGAGCTGCTTCTAGCCTTTCCATATTTTATCCAGTGATGGTTTAATATAAAATACAGGTTCAGTGCTAGCACCAGAATCCTTTCTCCCAAGCGCCTGCTCTCGCCATTGGGCTATGAGCCCATGAGCATCCCTCCCATGGTGACCTTGCTGTCCCGCTCCAGCCACCCACAAAGTCTGGTGCTCATTGCACTGACCTGTAGAAAAAATACCCCCATCAGCTCTGGGCTGTGCCCCACAAGCAGGGAGGATGGGGATGTGTGTGGCAGGACATATGCCTTAGTGCAAACTCAGGCATGGGAGTGAGCAGCAATCGTGGCAGAGAAGGGAAAGCACGGCAGCTACCATCCACAGGGTCGGGCTAAGCCTGGAAGCTGAAGTCTCATTCTTGATTTCTTATAGTCTTTTGCTTATAATCAGTGCTTAGTGCCTTTGTAGTGTACATTAATAAATACTCTGCTGTCCATGTGCGGTTCAGTTTCTTTTTAATGCATTCTGAAGACAAAACTTTTCCTTTCCTTTCCTTTCCTTTCCTTTCCTTTTCTTTCTTCTTTTCTTCCTTCTTTTCTTCTTTCCTTTCCTTTCCTTTCCTTTCCTTTCCTTTCCTTTCCTTTCCTTTCCTTTCCTTTCCTTTCCTTTCCTTTCCTTTCCTTTCCTTTCCTTTCCTTTCCTTTCCTTTCCTTTCCTTTCCTTTCCTTCCCTTCCCTTCCCTTCCCTTCCCTTCCCTTCCCTTACCTTACCTTACCTTACCTTACCTTACCTTACCTTACCTTACCTTACCTTACCTTCCCTTCCCTTCCCTTTCCTTCTCTTTCCTTTCCTTACCTTACCTCACCTTACCTCACCTTACCTCACTTTACCTTTCCTTACCTTTCCTTACCTTACTTTTTACTTTACTTTACTTCACTGTCCTCAGTTTACATCAGAAAAAAAGATTTTACTCCTTTTTGCTGCAAAATCCCAGGTGTGGTGGGATTTTCGGTGCTCTGTAGCTCCTAAGGGAGCTGATGGCACCATTTCAAACAGGTCTCCGAGCAAGTTCCCTTCTGAGCCAGTAATTTTCACAACAATAACAAAAAGTTGCATTTTTCCCACAGTAGGAAGGCAGCATTGACCAATATCCTGTATCTCCTCACCCGAGAGCATGAAGCGACCTTGGGGATAGAGCAGACTCCAGTGCTGAGGAGTGGGACATTTATGAGCCACCCCACAGACAAAGGCCAGCTTGGTTTGGTTGCTGGGCTCTGGGGAACAGGGACTGCAGGTGATGCTGGCAAGCATTGCAGGCAGTGAAAAAACAAGAGACTTTTTGCTTTTACACATATATAAATTCTCTTCAATGAAGATAATAAATTGCTTTTCCTAATTAAAAGTGAGAGATATATATGCATATGTATATATGCGTGTAGATAGATATATAGGTATAGATATAGATAGATATATAGATGTATAGATATATGCATATGTATTTTATATTGGTATAAAGATAGGGACTGACCTGAAAGAGGGGAAATGTCAAAAAAGTGTGGGGATGCTGCCAAAACAAAAATATTTCTCCTGATGCTGATAACTGAAAAATAGGCTATTTCAAACAAAATGTCATGGTCTGAAAATCCCACCTTGACCAGACTGTTCCCCAATGAAGTAAAATCGTCTGATTTCTGGGGGGGGCAATGTGCAGTGCTGCAGGGCTGGGCAAGCCCTGAAGGACACGCTGTGTATGTCCAAGGCTGCTCCCTCTACCAGGAGCATCCCCCACTGCTCCTCTAACCCAGCCTCAAAAACCTCCAGTGCCAGATTTTTTACAATACTCCCAGGTAACCTCTCCCAGTGCTTAACTCTCTTTATAGTTTGACATTTTAGCTAATATCTAACCTACATTTTTTTTTTTTGGCTGCAAATTAAGCTGATTATTTCTCGTTCTACCCCCAGTGGATCTGGAGAACAACTGATGGTGTTTTTCTCTGCAACAACCTTTTACATCTTGGAAAACCATTACCCGTCCTCTCTTTCCTAAATTAAACAAACCCAGTTTCATCAGCCTTTTCTCACAGGTCAAGTTGTCTAAACTTTTTCATTGTTCTTGCTCCGCTTTCAACTTTTTCAATCCTTTTTAAAGTCTGGTATCCAAAACCAGACACAGTCCTTGAAATCCAGCTGCTGCTCAGTCCAATATTAACACTTAACACATTGCAGGAAGGGATGTGTCCTGGTTTTTTTCCTTATTTTTCCATTTTTTCCCATTGCTTCCTATTCAGTTTGTGGTTGGGCACAAGCCCCAGGTCCTTTTCTGGAATATCCCATTTTGGTAATGAAACACCTAGGGATTTTAAATGCGTTTCTCAGTCGTGATACCACTGAGGTTTGTGATACAGTTGAAACGAAGGTGAAAAAGCTCTACCTGGTGCAACACAAAGGAATGTACGTAATCTTTTTCATTTCAGTAAACTCGCTTTTAAAACGTCTAGGTTTTAGCATCAAAAACCTAATCCTCTTCAGAAATATATATTACAACATAATAAGTATTCTTTGGGGCTTTGGAAATCATCCCTTAATAAAGTCATAGCACAACTTGTAATGTTACAGCTGATGTCAGATGTTAAGAACTCTGCGGTATAAATTAACATACAAAATCTTAGTATATGGATCAGGTTTTCCAGGTAAGTGGAAGGGCTTGCTATGGTTAATTTGAAATACAGGCAATGCCTTTTGTGCATTCATACCCCGTCAGCTTCTTAAAACTGAGCAATTTTTTGAAAAACTGAGTATATTTATTATTTCACACTTGGCACTTGACTGCTTGTGGACAATTTCTCCCCAGACTTGCTCCATATACATCTTTATAATAAAAATAATAGGATGCAATTACATTTTCCTCTTACATTGTGTGTTAAAATTAATTCAGAACAATCCTTTAAGGCATTTCAGATTTGTTCAAGTCTTTTATTTATGTTGACTGATTTTAATTTTGAAAAGACTTATACTTCAAGAGTCTCATAGTATTAAAATAAGTTAACACATCTTTTTAATGAATCCAGCAATCGTAACACGGAAAAAAAACCATGTGCAAGTCAGCTACTTTATGTTACCTCAGTGCAATGATAAATCCACCCACAAAATTAAAAGGAAGTCATATCTCTTTTTATTGCTGTTTTCTTTTTCATTTATTAATAATGTTGTTTTCCAGATTTTCAGTAATCCTAGAAGAATTTTAAATCTATTTTTTTAAGCTTTACATCACTAGATTTATTCAACTAAAGCAAAACATTTGAGGGGGGAAAAAGATACAAAGTGATGTGATTTATTATCTCAGAATAAATAATTATAAGGGCTTTCTTTTTGGTTGTACCATCTCAGGATTTTTCCCTTTAAAGGAAAAATAAAAGCTGCTATTTTTCAAGTTGCAGGACCCCCAAAATAAAAACACACTGACTGGCAAATCATTTTCAAACCGTAAGATGAGAGCAAGAGAGAGGAGCAATGTCCTCACCTTCTATGGGGTCCAGAGGGACTGAGCGGAGCCAGGGCAGCACTGCCAGCAGCCCCCAGCTCTGGGTGGCTTTGGCCCTCTCAGAATAAAGCCTTCCTGCTCCCATACCCTTCTTGCACGTATGTACATATACATATATAATGGAGATCATACATGGGAAACCATCAGTGTATCTTCATGAAATGTTTTCATCCGATCAGAATTTACTGCCTGTGTTTTTCCAATTAATCATCCCGCCTTCACATTATCCAGTTGGTGCACATCATGTATTGGCACAACCTGAGATACATTTTCTTTTTCCCCCACGGAGAATAAATGTCAGAAAGTGGTCTATCTTTTTCCAAATGTAGTTTTTCTTCCTCTTTTTAATTATATTTTTTAAATTCACAGAGGCGATAAACAAATACCAAGGAGACTGTACAACTTCAGTAGCTCTGTAGACACAATGATATTTTCACAAAGCATTTTATAATTACTGTAACAGAGGCATGTCTATCATGATCGGAGTGTATCAGCTCTCGTGAATACTAGAAATGTGGCTGGTAAGATGCAAGTAGGAGCTTTCCAAGTAATGGGGGTAATTTATGCACCCTTATTATGGAAACATTTTCGAGCCATTGTTCGATTTGGGTGTAGTTTGCTTATTTAAGCATAGAATGTCACTCTGTCATTTCACACTTCTCCACCATCCTCTCTGTTGATTACACTTTGTCTGAGACACACGAAACAATTAGTTATTGATAGAGTTTAAGGCTTATGCATAGGGGGGGAAAAAAAGGCAAATTTACACATTGGGAATCATTGCTTTCTCAGCCAAAAAAAATGTTGCAAAAGCATATAAGAATATTCATCCTGGGAATATTCATCCTGGGAATCTAGTGAGTATTTAGAGCAAATGCGAGCAGAAGGACAGCCTCGTATCTCTGCTAGCAGTGTAAATACAGAGTATCAGCACTTGCTCCGTGCCATGCGATGGAGTTTTGTTTGATGGGGACAAATGCTCAGCCTGGAGAAAAAGGGGACAGGCAGGAACCTGTCCAGCTGAGCCAGTTGTGTTGAGGGGTTTTTTCCTACTTAGGATTGCACGTAAGGTGCAAAGGCATTGCCAAACCGAAGACTGGGTAAGTCTCAAAGGGCATTAGCTGCGTTGCCAAGCCAAGAGGTGGCCCAGGCTGATGCCGATGTAGCAGCTCTGCAGGAAAGCGGTACCAGGCAGGATGAACCCCAAAGATGTAGGATACAAACCCCACTACCTCCTCAGCCCTGTGGCCTCCCTCCATCCGCCTTGTGGTGCACTGGCCTTTTTGTCCCTTGCACAGCCACGGTAGCTGGTTTTCACCCTGGGGAGCTGGCATACAAGCGACACCATGGTAGTAATGACGACGATGTAAGTACCTGGCTTCCCATCTGCCAGCCCTGCAAACCTCCCAGGGATAGAAGACGCAAGCTCAAGCTTACCCTGCTTCTATTACCTGCCTGCGTTTTTAGGCTGCTCTAATTTGCCAGCATCGTGTCAAGTGGGTACCACAGAGCTCACAAAACTAGGGGTGCGCAGGTGAGTGTGCAGCATCTCTAGCAGATCCCTTCCTGGGACGGACTAGAGAGCAGTAACTCCTGGAGAGGTCAGAGGGTGTCTGGAGCATTGGTTGGGAGACAGAGACTAGGATGCAGCTCCTCTGCATTTGCAGTATCACCTTCCTTTTTCCCCAGGCGACACGATCAGATATAACTATAATTATAGGTATGTTGTCATCTGAGCTGTTTGTCAAGAGAGTTATGTGTTAACTATGACTTTCCTGGACTGCAGCAATTTCAGGCAAGCCTGAATCCCACTTGCAGTTAGCATCCTTACATGTGAGTGGTATTTTTAGCATTTATGATTACAAAAATCTCATGTTTGAGCAAGATCTGAGATAAGATTTTAAGACCCTATTTGTCTAATAGTCTCACTGGGATGTATTACCACATGCAAAACCGGGTGGGATGGGATTATAAAAAGTGGTCTTTTCGATCAGGTGTTCCGATTTCTGAATGCAGAACTGTGAACCGAGGCACAGCTATCGCCAGGCAGATGATCATTGATATCACTATTTAATAAAGTGACAGTTGTCCTTCACATGGGACGAATCCTGCACCTCCTGACGTACGTACTGTAACTCCCTCAACTGGAGCGCTGCAAGAATAGACCCCTGAGGAGCAGTTAACGTCTGCGGGGACCTGAGTGTCCCCTCCAAATCCCAAACTAGAGGGGACCCTGTGCGGGAAAGGTCCTCCTGGGTGTATGTACTAGTAGGTCAACTGCTTTGCCGGTTTATTGCCCCATGGGATGAGAGAGAATAATTGGGGCCACAATTAGCAACAGAAATATGTGTGCTTCTGAGGAAGGAAAGACATCACTGTGACGAACGCTTTAAAGTTGGATAGTCAACTCAAACTTGGGCTCAACCCACCCATTTGGGGTTCAGGGAAGAATTTACCCAGGGCAGGGTCAATTCTTACCCTACAGGCGAGAAGGGCAGGTCCGCTCCACTCAGACTTTCTTACTGATTCAGCAAGAGCTTAAATGCATCCCTTTGGTCACATGCAGATGTTTGCAGATGCTGGACTGCAGCATTTCAGTTAAAGATGCTAAGAATGGTCCTTAGAGGGGTTTTTTTTAGTCTTAAGAATTTGACGGTGCTGCAAACCCCTCATTTCTCAGCTCAGATGAGGAGAATAGAAATGCACTGATTGAATGCACCTCAAACCCAAAAACCAAAAGTTTGAAAAATCACTAGATTAAAAAATTCCAACAAAGCATTTTTTACCCAAAATAGTGGCCTTTTTTCTGCCATCCCCAATACAATGAGTCCGGGCCTGAGGTCTTGATGCCTCATGTCATCAAGGGCACCACAGGCTGGCTCTCACAGTGATGTCAGGACTCGATTTTGGATCTGTTCACATTTACAGAGGGTCCCATCATGGCAGAATTTAAAGTAGATGTTGAATGACTACAATGATATTTTTTTATAGTGCTGGAGAGGTGCAAAGGAGCTTGAGTTCTTTTGGCATCTAGCGAGCACAAATGAGATTACACACAAATATCTCCCAATTTCCATGCCATAGAAAGAGGATAACAGTTCTTGTCTCCTTCACTGGATTCCTAATAAACTTTATTCATTAATACTTGTAAAATGATTTGAAAAGCACAGATGAAGAATGTAATATAAAATGCGAGGCGCTTTTAGCCTGCAGACTTACAGTTCAAGTAAGTTACTCTGCATGTTTAATGGCTACTTATCCAAACAAGATAATTGATATTTTAAATCTCTCTTCAACGTTCTAAATATTAAAAATAACTTGGAACAAAGCCTGTCAGATCCCTGCAAGCAAAGAAAATGCTGTCGAATACCAAGGACTCATAAAGGAATTTAAAAATGTAAATCGATTTCTGAAAGTTCAGGCTACAGGGTTAGTCTGAAAGGAGGAGATGGGGGATTCTTACACTCAGTAAATAAATAATAGCTCTTGCTGTTTGTAGATTCGAGTCCTGGACTGTCATGGCATTTTACAGGCACTGAGAAACAGAGAATCACCAAAAGCTTTTGAAGTGGGTGGTTAATTTGTCTGATGTGACATGAAAGGTGCTGTCCGTGGCGCTCCTCGCCTCTTTGCTAATGCCGCCGAAGCTGGCCTGATAGTAACATTGGAAGGAATTAGGAAAAGCTGGAACTGGAGAGAAATGAAACCAGGCAGGGGCTGCTGCCGAGTTTTCCCCACCACTAGGCAAGATGCTACTCGGCTTTCCGAAGTTCAGTGAAACACAGCTTGGGCAAAGCAGCCCTCAGTCAGGCTGAGGTTCGCAGGCATAATTATAAGACCCCCAAAATTGGAGAAAGAGCAGAAAAAGTGATTAGGGGGGCACAGGGCAGCTCCAGGCCTATTGGGAATCACTCTGGCTATTGGAGCATGATGCACTGGCACTCTGCTCCTCACCAGTTGGTTTTGCATGTGCTTTTGGGAAGAGCTTTCCTCAGACTGGTCTAGTAGTAGGAAACCCCCTGGTTTTGGGAAGGAGAGTAAGAGAAAAGGTGGTCTTTACAGCTGGGGTGGTACAATAATATCTTGGTAACACTGAGCAGGGAAGAAAGCCTTTCTGTGACACTAAATACAGTGAAGGATTTTACACCCAGCAGACTTTACATCAAGATTTGCACTGTGGCACCACTTTTTCCCCAGTTCTCACCAGTCTGGTTGAAACCTCTCCATTTTCACCCCTGTGAGGCTGCTGCAGCAAGCACTGCTGAGGACTTGGCTTGGCTGGTCCCTGCCCCGCTCCAAGCAGGCTGCAGCTCCCAAAACTGGGGGAGAGCAGGTCTTGCCCAGGGCCACATTCCTTTTGCAGATTATTCCCACTTTACGTTGGAATTCTTGCAATCTCTGGCCTGAAATTTTTCAAAAGCGCTCAAAGGGGCTGCAAGCATTTTGGGATGTTTGAAGGAGCTGCAAGTATTTGGGGATGCTCAGAAGGACTGTGAGCATTTTTAGATGCTAAGAGTGGCCACGACCATTTTGGGATGCTCAAGTCGAAGGGGTCCTTTTCTAAAAGAGGAGGTGCTCAGTCTTCCCGAGGATCAGGCACTTTTTTGGGGAACACAGCATTGCTTCGGGCAGTGGTGTCACTGGGGTTTTTTTGTTAGTTCATTTAAAGGAGCTTCTAGGTGAGCTGCAAGGAGGCTCAATTAGTAAATTTACTTTTATGAATTATGAATAAACCAGGAGGTCTACCTCATTCAGAGCTAAAGTAAAAGTGGATCTCTACACTCTGACAAAGTTCAGCCACTGAGCTGCAGCATTAACTTGTATTCTAACAAGATTAAAATATATTTGTCCTGGGGATTAGCATACTTAAGTCCCCTTTTGCCTTTTTAGCAGTGGCAGTGCACTTTGATCTGTGTTGCGTGGCAAGAGCACGGCTTGGGCCCAGCCATCCGAGTGCCAAGTGTGAAATCGGCCTGATGTCATCCCCATTCTTCATCTTTTACATCTTTCACCAGTTTAATTATATTTCCGCCACAAAGCTCTGGAGCTTCATTGCATATTCAAGTTTGACTAGGAAGCATTTAAAAAAAAAAAAAAGTATGGATGAAATAACCCTGTGGGGGGAAGGGGCAGGATGCTTTAAATCTTTACTGAGAAAAGGGCAGCAAGAGCCAACACTCGTTTTGGTGCTACCAGATTTTCTTACCTGGGTTAAAATCTAGTAAGGAGCGTCTAAGTTTGCGGAGACGGAATGGAGACGGCTCCTGGCAGCTGGCAGCGGTGCCAGAGCTGGGGCTTACGACGACCCTTTGGGGTCCGCCACTTCAGGGGTCTACCCGGGCCGCCCCAGCTTTGTCTGGCGGAGCATCACCCCCGGCTCCCTGCGGTCCCCTCGGCGGGGCGAGTGGCATCCGCGCCGCCGGGTGAGGGCGCGCAGGGCAGGATGCTGCGGGAGGGACCGCGGGGGAGCGGCAGGGAGGGTGTCGCCGTCGGGGACAGCCCCGTGGGCGTGGGCGGGGGCTCCGGGCCGGAGGGGGCTGCGTCTGCCGGGGCGGCCCGGGGAGGGAGCGGGCACCGCGGCGGCGGCGGGGGCTGCCCCGGGGCGGGGGGTGAGCCGGGGGGGGGGTGGCGAGCGGGGAGAGGAAACGAGCCACCTGCAGCTGTGACAGAGGCTTTGACCTTCACCCCGGCTCCGGCCACAGCCCCTTTCAGGGCGAGCTGGAGCGTCTGGGAGAGACCCCCGCCCTCTCCCCCCCCCGGCTCATCAAGTCACTGGCCGTTGGGCGTTACTTCCACATACAAGCTGGGCAGAATAGAAATGCAGATCAGCTGCTTTAGCATTTGAGAGCAGGTCAATGCTGGGAAATGCTCCTCTCAGACAGCCTCTTTTGTCTGTGATTTTCCAGTGTTTTCCACTTTCTAGATATGAGCAGAGACAGGTAATACGACAAAAGGCGAGATAAATGTACGTTCCCATTTGCTGTTTAAGGGAGAAGGGAGGTGGGAGGGAGGAGAGGGACCTGATGTGAGTTTGAGATACTCCAAATTAATGAGAATTTTATTTGGAATCATTACTCCCGTTCCGAATGCGAAGTTACAATGCATTGCTTTTTAAATTGAATTGATATAATTATAAAATTATCTCCACATAATTAACTCAAGGATTACGTTTGATTCTATTTAGCATGTAATCAAAGCCTATTATGTTTTAGCTATAGGAACACCAATTAATTTAAAAGGGTTACTTAGACCCGTTTGGAAAGGGGGGGAAACAGCTTATCATGGCATTATTGCCGTTATATTGCACACCAAAAAAAAAACCGAAACCCACCAAAAAACAACCGAAAAACTGGTGAAACTCTAAGAAACAGGGGTTACCGTCGATGATGCGGTGCTGGGAAGTTCTGTGCTCCCAACCCCGCTGCTCCCTGGCTGCGGGGAGGCAGCTGGCCCCGCTCCTGGAGGGAGGAAGCTCCGCTGGCCTCGGGCATGGGGACTTGCAGGGTGCAGGGTCACCCACCCCTGCCCCGCACCCATCCGGGAGGGTTCGGTTCCTTCCCCTTTCCCAACACCCGCCGCATCCTATTTACCCACGGGATGCAAATGCGGCCGGGCTTGGGGGATGCTGCCCCGGCTGAGGGGCACGGCCGGGCATCCCCTCCCCAGCTACCAGCCCTGAGGGGACACTGGTGGGCACAGGGGACAGCCAGAGAAGTGCCGGGGGAGGGGGGCGCGGGGAGCCGGCGTCAGCCCTATGCAAACCCAGCGAGTCGGAAGAAATTTGGCCCCGGGGCCTTGGGAGGGTGAAGGAGAGAGGAGGCGGCCCGGGACCCCCGGGGAAAGGAGAGGCTCCCACCGAGCCGGGGCCGCCGAGGAGCTGGGGGTCCTGCCGGGGCCGGGCAGGGGGACCCGGCCCCCTCCCCCGGCGACACCCCCGCGACGTGCGAGGAGGCTTCGAAAAAAGCAGCTCCTTGAGGAGGAGAAACTGTATTTTTTCCCTCTTTGCCCGAGAAATACAGGGCGGGTGCAACCGGCCGCAGCCCCCCCCGTCCCCGGCCTGAGCCGGGCGGCCCTTCCCGGCTCCCCCTAAGGCAACGGGGCACAGGGGGGCTGCCGGGGACACGGCCCCCTCCCTCCCGGCGAGGGCTGAGCTCCCCGCGGCCGGGGAAGCCCCGGGGACACGCGGGGAGTGGGGCTGCCCCCCCGCTCGCTCGGTTCCCACGCACGGCCCCGCAGCACAGGCGGATCATCCCGACGCCGGTGTGCCTGTGTGGCTTTTTTTCTTTCTTCTTTTTTTTTTTTTTAGAAGTTAAAATGTGTCAAACGCCAAATTTAAATTTCTTTCCAGGTCGAGGAGACGGTGGGGCGGGAGGAAATGCGGGCGGTGGGTGCGGGCGGGCGGGGGCTGGCAGCGGGCAGGGGGCTGCCGGCGGCTCCGGCCGTGGGTGTCGGTGGAGCTGCCGGCTCCGGCGGCTCCTCCTGAGCTCGTTCAGGCCGTTTATTTCCGAGGCTGGGCTTTGGCCAGCAGCCTTGCTTGAGTTTGCCAGGGGTCCCAAATAGGCGGCAGAGCACGTTGAGGATGGGCTGGGGCTGGTTTTAGCTGTAAGACTGGTCTCGGGGGCGGGGGGGGGGGGGTGTCAGGGCACGGATCCCCCACTCCCCAGTGCTGCAAAGCCCAGCTCCTTTGCCAGGCGCCGTCCCGACTTTCTGCAAAGAAAACCGGGACTGCCTTCAGCTCCCCAAACGCGCCTGGGTGCGTTCCTGCCGGAGCCACCGGTGCCACGGAGCATCCCCGGGCTGCCACAGCGACGCCCCTTCCCCCTGCACCACCCTGCCAGCCCCGGCTGCTGCTCCTGGGCTCGTCCCGGCTCCATCCCCGCGGGAAGCGGGCACAAATCCTGCCCCAGCACCCAGCTACAGCCCCCGCCCGGGGCTGCCGGCTCCGACTTGGCTGGTTTGCTGGTTTTTTAAGGCAACGCGAATTTGTTTATAAAATTGACTCGTGGCCCTTTGAAACAAATTGTTATTAACCTTCCCCTTCTGAGCGTTTCATAATCACAGATGTTAGTTTAGAGATGATATCCAAACATCCCAGGGGTACTTTTGATAGCTGCATGGGCGGGGATTGAATGTGGAGGTCGGATATTAAATCAGCGGGATACAGAATTACTTTTTTTCCACAAACCCGAGCTAGCTAAATAGTTTTCCCCTCTAACTCTGATATGCATTTCACAATAAATGGCGCGGGCATTTGCATATATAGTGTCAGGGTATGGGTTTGTATATCACATGTGCGATATACTGCATTAATAGTGGAGCGGAGGAACACCTTCCCTAAACCTCAGTGCTCAGATGCTTATTGAACAGAGTTACGGAAAAAATACGCTTAATTAATTACACGGAGAGGCTGGTTGGCGCCGGGGAAGTGCAGATGCATTTTTGCTCGGCCCTGAAATACTTCCCTGAGTTGGTTGGTTGGTTTGCTGTTGGGTTGGGGTTTTTTTGGTGTTGTGCTGTTGTTTTTTTATGGGACTCTGCTGCTTTGGCTGGAGGGGAAGGAGCCTGACCGGCTAGCAGAGCTCTGCCTGCCAGGAAAAAATGTTGCCAGGCGGTGGGTGACTTCAGGGCCGGCCCAGCCTCTGCCCCTACCCCTGCAGCCCGGTTTTGGGGGGAGGCTTTGGTTTGGCTTCGGGGCTTGTGTGGTAGAGGGCTGTAGGTTTGCTTTAAAAAAAAAAAAAAAACCAACAACAAACCAAACAACAACAAAAAAACAACCAAAAAAACAAACAAACCAAAACCAAAGGCTGCTTCAGCAAGGTGGTGGTGCTTTGCTAAAATTGCAAGAGGCGCTTGTGCGGCAGCTCTTTCTGTTAAATTAATTTGAAAATTTAAATTAACGAGGGCTAATTTAGTTGTGCTGTCCTTCCCCGAGCCAGCGGGGAGCCGCTGCCCGGGCGTGGGAGCGCTGGCTGGGCGGTGCACGGGAGCCAGCAGCAGCTCAGAAGATGGAGAAAGGAGCAGCAAAGCCAGTGTCTGCGAACATGCACCTCTGCCCAGGGGAGCCTTCCCCCAAAAATATCGCAGGCAGGTGAGGACTGCAGCCCGTGGGAGCCATCCGCTGCTCCCAACTGAAGCGCCGCTCACCAATTGCAAATATTTTGTATTCTGGTCTAAATAAAATCCAGGCAGAAGCCAGGTATTTTCTGTTCTTGCTCCAGAGACTGAACTAACTTAGAGAAGTTTTCCTACTTTTTTTTACCGTAAAACTAAATACATATTCCTGCTAGTGTCACACATCTGGTTTCTGTTCCCAGTGCTTCTTGCAGGCCGGGAAAGGACAGGTGGAAACTTTGGTCCTGCTTGCACACTTAGGAGCAGGGCCAAAATTTCGCCCGGTGTAGGCTTAGTGACTTCTTAAAAAGAAAAAAAAATCTCAGTGGGACTCACCCGCGGGTGTGTAACACACCCACGGTGCCGTTCTGTCCCATCGGGCATCCCAATCTATTTTCTAATCCAAATATTAAACTCCTCTTTAGTGCCCACCGCCACCGCTTTTCTCCCTGGGGATTATAAATCACCTGCTTCCATTAGTGAAGGTGACAAATAAAAATAAATGAAAAAATTCTCCACAAAGACAAGTAAAGCAGAAAGGCTGGCGAGATAAAGCCTGGTGTGAGAAATGGTCCCCGCAGCATCCCCCGCCGCTCCCTGCCACCGCGCTCAGCCCCGGCGGGCAGGTGAAGCCCTTGGTGCACCATCCCAGCGGCATCTCTGCTCCTGGAGAATTTTACCCCTTGCAGAATACATACCAAAGCAGCAGCTTTAAAAAGAAAAAAGAAAAAAAAAAAAAAAAAAGAAAAGAAAGAAAGAAAGAAAGAAAGGAAGAAAGAAAGAAAGAAAGAAAAAGAAAAAGAAAAAAAATTAATACACACAACCACTCCTCGGTTTTATCTGTGAGTGCGCCTGCAACAGGAGCCGGCCCTGAGGGGGAGGCTCTGCCCCTTCCTCCCGCTCCTCCTGCCTGCGGAAAATGGGCTGAACTATTTTGGAGCTCTTGTGCCCTTTGTTGCAACAAGGCGGGTGATCGTTTTAGTTTTGTCCAGCCCGTCCTAAAATTGTGGTACTATCGTTTCCCGGGGCTGCCAAGCGTTTTAACAGGGTGCTTGGTTTCGAAGCGTGGCAGCGGGCAGTGTCCCCATCACCTCTCTTCCCGAGCTCCAGCTTTACGTGTTTATCTAGCAGAGATTTTCCAAACGCAGCCTGCCACAGCATCGCACCACCGGGTATTTAAAGTCTTGAAAAGGTGAAACCTGTTGACAGTACGTGAGATTAAAGAGATTTTTTTTTTTCTTCCCCGTTTGCAGATCTTTTTTAACACGACGAGCGCCCCAGAGCTGGCTCAGTTACGGCTGGCGGTTGCCCTCTCATTCAGCTAGAAATCAATCCCCTAAAGTTTCTTCATTAAGTCAGAAGGCGGATGAAATGCCTGGCTGCAAAATCACCTCTCTCATCAATCGCCACGGAATTTACCCCCATGTAAACAGCTGAAAATACAAAATACTGCTAACTCCAGCTCAAATGCTCAGAAGTGCAATCTAAAGACTATATAAACATACAGGGGTATATAATCCCGAATGGCACCGCTCCACTGCAACGTCTGAGTGACACGGTTTGTATTTCGTAATAAAGTGGGTTGGTTTTGGTTTGGGGCTTGTGGTCTTTATTATTATTATTATTATTATTATTATTATTATTATTATTATTGTTGTTGTTGTTGTTGTTGTTGTTGTTGTTATTTAATGCAATCCTAGAGAACTGAAACACACAAAATGCAGAGAGAATGTTCACAGTGTCTGAGAGTGCAGTCATAAATAGAAACATTCATATTTCATCCGATTATAAATATTTGATACTGCAATTGTGAAATGCACATGTTTTATAAACTGGAGAGAAGAAAAAAAGAAAAAATCATTTGCTTTCTTGCTAAAAGGCAATGTCATCCAATCCTGGCTCCTAAGCAGCTGATGGTGATTCACAGAATGTAAAATTACAGGTTTTATTTTATAGTTGGATTCTTTCCTTTTTCTTTTTCTTTTTTTTTTTTAGGTTTATACTACCATGTACGACGTGTGAGTATTGCAGCCGTAAAATAAAGAGGTTTTTAAGGCAAAGCGAGAAGTTTTGCCCCCACAAACAGCGTCACAGGAGAGCCCGTCCCTGAGCAGCCGCCCACGCGCACCCAGGCCCACGCGGGACGGACACACACACAGTGTACCGCGGGGAGGGGGACACCATGGTCCGGGAGAAACGGGTTAAACCAGCACAGAGCCTTGGAACCCGGGAAAACACCGATTACAAGGAGGTGTCTGCGTGGGGAGGGGGGCGTGGGGAGAAGCACCCACCCCCCCGGTGCCACGAAGCGTCGCGCTAGCGGGGACCGCACCGTGGGGTGGGGTTGAGGACGAAGAGGAAGAGGAAACTAAAAATGTTACTTTAGTTTTGGGAAAGGGGAGGGGGGGGTGTTTAAAACGCTTCTAAATGCTTCGGGGAGGTGATGCCTGCCGTTGGGGAGCCGGGTCCCATCCGGCGGCCACCCCCCGTGAAGGGGGAGCGGGGCCGGTAGGGATGCAGTGGGCGGGGGGGGGGGGGGGGGGGCGCAGGATGGAGCCGCATCCCGCAACGGCTACCGCTTTTCCGAGATGGGGATCCCAAAGTTTTCCTAACAAGTTGGAGGAGGAGGGGGAGAAGGACGGTAACCCCATCCCTGCATCCCGCATCCACGCCTGCATCCCGCATCCAGGCCCGCCCGTGGGTCTCGCTGGGGGTGATGAGGGGGTAGGGGCGCAGGAAGCGACCCCGGGCATCTTTCAGGACGGTGCTTGGAGATTTCCTTCTGTATCGTTTACTTACGGTTTTTTTTTTCCTGTTCAAATTAAATTCTCAACGTATATCCCCAAAGCCAGCCACACACACACATCCCCCAAAAAACAAGGAGAGAAAAAAAAAAAAGAAAGAAAGAAAAAAAAAAAGAAAAGGAAAAGGGGAGGGGTGGGGGAAAAAAAGGTAAAACTCATAGAACAAATAGGAGAACTATTTATTCGGTTCACAGTTGTGTGAAATGCAGCAATAAAAATCTTTGGACTTCAGCAAAAGTTGTTTTTAATATTTTTTTTTTGAATTTCAAAAAACAGCGTCCAATGTCCATTAAAACAGCGCTTAAGTCTATAAAAATGTAACTTAAGCATTAAAAAAAATCATAAAGATAGCGTCTAAAATCTCCATACAACCGAAAAAAAAACCCAACCAACCAACCAGCCCAAATCCCCGAAACCAAAACCAAACAAAAAAAAAATCAAAAAAATATTTTATAATCAGATATCTTGGATTTTTACACCACCTTACCTGTAAATTATATATACATAGAATATTGCAGAATTATATCTAATACACAATATTTTCACTATTAATGCTGGTATAATCTTTATACACTGGCCCTTGCGTTTCTTTTTATTTTTTTAATTAAATTATTGCATTGTATAAACTTTGACTGCAAACGGCCCCCCCCCTCCCCTGCCTCCCCCCTCCCTCCCTCGCCCCCCCCCCCCTCCCCCCTTGGCTATTCACTGTCCGACTTGCCGTCTTTCGCCGTGGTGGAGTGGTTGTAGAGCCCCTGGGCCATGAGGTGCACTGCCAGGGAGTTCTTGCTGCCCGTCGCCTTCTTGATCTTGGCTCGTTTATTCTGGAACCAAATTTTAATCTGGGACTCGTTAAGCCCGAGCTCTTGGGCCAGGCTCTGCCGCCGCTGCTCCGTCAGGTACCGGTTCGTCTGGAACTCGGCCTTGAGTCTCTGCAGCTGCTCGGCGGTGAAGGCGGTGCGCGGCCGCTTGTCCTCCTTGTTGGGGTTCTTCTTCTTTGGTTTGCGGGAGCGGGGACCTACGGCCGGGAGAGAGGAGAAGCACCGACACCGCCACGCTCCGCTGCGGGCGGCCCCGAGCCAGGCGCGGTCCCGCGGAGGGAGGGTGGTCCTGCGTTCCGAGCCCCCCCCCCCCCCCCCAACCGCCCCAAGGAAAACCAGCCCCGCTTTGTGCCGGGCGGGCGGCGGAGCGAGAGCCGCAGCCCCCGCGGCCGCTCCGCGCTGCCTCCGCACCCCTCGCACCCCCGCCACCAGCGCCTGCACCGCCCTTGGCATCCCGGGGATGCCCGGCCAGCAAAGCCTGAGCCGCAGGCAGCGGCTCGGAGCTACGTTGCATTCCCTGAGCGGTTTTTTTTTTTTCAAGGAAACCTCTTTTTTTTTTTTTTTTTTTTTTTTTTAAGAAACCTCTCTACTTTTCTTCTTCTTCATTTCTTTCTTTTTTTTTTTTTTTTTGGTGGGTCGCGATAAAGAAAAAAAAAAAAAAAAGGAAATCAGCCGCCTGTTTACATTGCGAGGAGAAATCCGCCGCTTTGCTGCAGTGCCCATATGGCGCTGCACGGCCCGATCCGAATCGCCGGGATTATTCTCGGGAATATTATTCTCGGCAGCACAAGGAGCCTTTTCTGCCCGGGCCGAGCCATTGTGAGGATGTATGTTAATTAAATATTAACAAAGGAGAGCACTGGAGAACAATGGAGTAAATTCCAATTCAACCCTGAATATTACCTCTGAGTAAGAGTTTGTTTTCAGACATTACGAACTAATTTTCAACTCCTTTTACAATCCCTCCTTCAGCTGGCCGGCTCTCCGGGTGAAAATCCTAGCTCGCTGCTTTTGTAAGAGAAAACCCCATATTTATTTATTTATTTTTTTCCCTGGGAGCAGATCTCCTGCGTGGTGCTTTCCATGTCTTCCCCCCAATGGTTTCTACTTCTTTTTAACAAGGGTTTTACCAATCTACCCTGCTCTCCCCGCGGTAGCAGAAGGACATTTTACCCCTCCGGCTTTTCTTTTTTTATTTTTTTTGTCAGTGTTTTTATGGGTAATTTCAGGAGGTTCTGCCCAAGCCCTTGCCAAGAGACGGACCCTGCCAAAGAAGTTCCCCGGCCCCTGGAAATGTCCCCCGGCCCCTACAGAGCTGACCCGCAGCACATGGGGGGGGGGGGGAATTAAAAGAAAGAAACGAAACGGTGGCCGCTCCGAGGCCTCTTTTAGGGAAATAAACGATCGCGGATTGTTTTTGGCTGAAAGAAAACCCAAGGCAAGGCAAGGCGAGGCCTGTGGAAACCCACCCTCCCGTCCCCAAAACACAGCGCGGGGCTGTTTTCCCGGCGGGGAGGAAGAAGGGCAGCTCGCCGGGAGGCTGAGCGGGGAGCCCGGAGCCGGATTTCCCCCCTCTCTCTTTGATAAAACCTGGCAGTTGGTGGGAAATGCCCCGAGCCGGGCGGCCCCAGCTCCTCGGCGGCGGCGGGGAGGGAGAGACCCCCCGCTCCCCCCTCGTCCCTCCGGCTCCGCGCATCCCCGGCCACCCCTTCATCTCCCCGCATTTTCGGGCGATTTTAACCACCACCACCACACATACACACCCATCCCGAAAAAAAAAAAAAAAAAAAAAAAAAAGAGAAAGAAAGAAAGAAAACCAGAAGAAGGAGCGGGAAAGGAGGAGCAGGGTGTTTCCCCTGCCGCCCTGCCAGCCCCGCGGCGGGCGGAGGCGAGCCGGGGAGCCCGGGGAGGGGGCGCGGCGGCGGGGAGCGGGGCGGCCCGGCAGGGCAGCTCTTACCTGAGGAGGGCCGGTCCGAGTACCGGGTGCAGTAAACCCAGGCGGGCCAGAGCATGGGCTGGTTCCCGGCGTTGGAGCTGGCCTGGGAGCTATCCGAGTCCGAGCTCACCGACAGGTCGCCGCCGCTCAGCCCCCGCGCTTTCAGGGCCGCCTCCAGCGCCGCGGGGTCCCCCCCCTTCTTGGCGGCGCCGTGCAGGGCCAGCCCGGCGGGGCCGCCCTCCCCCCGGCCCGGCGAGCCCGCCCCGCCGCCGGGTAGCGGAGCCCCGGGGGTCGGCGCCGCGGCTGGGCTGCGGCGGCTCTCTGCTCCGGGCCGCCGGGGCTCGCCGCCGGGGCCGCCCGCCTCCTTCCTCCGCCCGAACTCGGGCCGCAGGATGTTGTCGATGAAGAAGTTGGTGATGCGGTGCGGGTGCGGGTGGGGGTGCGGCGGGTCACCGGGAGGAAGCAGCAGCCCCCGCCGCCCGCCGCCGCCGCCGGGCTCTGCGTCGCCGCCGGACTCCTGCGGCTCGGCCGCCTCCTCCCGGGGGCTCCGGCCGCCCTCCTCCATGCTGCGCGGCCGGCCCCGCCGACGGCTCCGCTGCCCGCCCCGCTGCCGGTCGGGCGGCTGCCTAGCTCTTTTTGTTGTTGCTGTTGCAGTCGCTTGTCCTTTATTTTAATTTTTTTAATATATATATTTTTTATATATATATATATTTATATACACGCACGTACAGGTGTCTATTTGCTTTCGTTTCTCCTGGCCGCGCCCGGCGTTCAAAATCCAGAGTTTGAAAAAAAAAATAAAATTAATAGCAATTAAAAAAAATAAAGAAAGAAAACCAGGGAGACCCCAAAGCCAGCAGCCGAGCCTCCACGAGTTCCAACTTTGCCAAAAATAAAAATACACGGGCTCCGGTCCTCCCGCCGCCGCTCGCCGCCTCCTGCCGCCGCTCAGCCGCTCGGTCCCGCGGCGCGCTGCCGCCTTCTTCCCCGGCCGCCGCCGCCGCCGCGCCTCATCCGCAGCCCCCGCGGAGAAAAAAATCGGTAATAATAATAATAATAACGCTAAAAATAGGGGTGGACGGGGGGAGGTTAAGAAAAAAAAAGCCCGGCAGCCGTGGCCGGGGCGGGGGTGGAGGCGGGCTTTCAGAAGCCGGTGTCCCGCGGAGGGCAGGGCGGTGAGGGGCTCCCCGCGGGGCTCCGGCCGGCAGCGCCTCGCCCCGCGCCGCCCCGCGCCGCCCCGCGCCCGCACATGCGGGGGCCGCTGCGGGTGGGGGGCGTCCCGCCCTGCCGCCCGCCCTGCGCCGCGCCGCGCCGCGCTGCGCTACGCCCCGGCGGCCGCCGCCACCGCCGCGCCCGGACACTTCCACTCCGGATTGTTGTCCTTTAGGTTTTAACGGGGCCCCCGCCGGTGACGTCGCCGGCCCGGGCACTTCGACACGTGCCTCGGGCCAATGATAAAGCGGGCATGCGCACACGTGGTGCGGGGAGCTCCGGTAAGTGACAGCACCCACGCCCCTCCCCCCCAGCCGGGCCCGGCCGCAGCGGGGGTACGCGTGGGGGAAGCGGAGGGGGGGGTGCCCCGCCGCGGGGCGCGCACCGCCCCCCCCCCCCCCGGTCCTGTGTGTCCCCCCCCCCGAGCTGCATTCTTGGGGTTTTTAATTGCCCCGCTGTTTGCCGCGGGGGGTGGGGGGGCGGCATCCCACAATTCCTTGCAGAAATGCATAAATAATATTAAGCGAGCGGCGGTGATACAAAGGGGGTGCGGGGGGAGGTGTGCGGAACGGGACCCGGCCCGGTGCCTGGGGCTGCCCGGGGGGGCGCGGCGCGTCCCCTCCCCGCGGCGCCGCTCGGCCTCCGCGGCGGCGGTAATTGACTCGTCCTTCCCGCAACCGGACAGCAGGCTTTGATCTCCCCTGCCTGCTCCCGAAACGGCCGCGCGGCGCCCTGCTGCCCCCCCAACCGCCTGCCCACCACCCCCGCACCCCCAGAGCATGCCCGCTTCTCGGGGACGGGGCACCCGCCGCCGCTGCTTTGCCTTTTGTCTTTAGGGAGAAATCCCTCGGAACAAAACTAGGGAGGGAAGTGCGGCCGGATGGCCGAGGAGGTGCGGGGCTGAGCCGTTTGGGGGCTGCGGATCCTCCGCGGGGCGCGCAGGAGCGGGGCGAAGAGGCGGGCGCGGGGCCCTTCCCCAGCAGCCGAGCCGTTATCCCTGTCCCGGGCCCGCCGGGTGTCGCCGCCCCGACGGGGCGCACGGCGAGGGGCTGGGCGGCCCCGCGGGGGGCCGAGCAGGGCCGGGCGGGGGAGGCTCGGCTCCAGTGGCCGTCGCACCCCGACCCCCGGCTTTCCCTGCTAAGTGACAGTTTTATTTGGAGGAAGTTTCCCTGCGGGTGACACGGACCACTCCCCGCCTTGAAGGGAGAGGGACAGAGAGCCCTTCCTCTTCTTCTTTTTCTTTCCCTTTAATCTTTATTTTTTATCCTGTTTTAAACCTATTTCCCCCTTTCCCTTGCAATTCGCAGCGGGTCGGGTCCACCAACGAAGACCAGCACTAGCTGATCCACAGTTGTTTTGCTGAAACAAGCACCTAGAGGTTAATTTCTTCAAGCGCCCCATGAAAAGCGATTAGCCTGTCTCCCAAGAAGTATTTTCTAATTACTTGGAAGCTCTCGCTTTGCTACTACCCCATAATTAAACGTGTTCAAGGTGCTGCACTTCAAATATTTCGCTCCCGGGCGGACCCAAGTTACCGATAAAAACTTCAAACCTCCTTGAACCCCGCGTTACCTGCCCGTTCCGCCGGGCAGGAGCCGGCTGCCGGTA